>NC_085120.1:2500-2727500 GCF_030269925.1 Bombyx mori | reverse complement strand
TCACCATCAGGTGGGCCGTATGCTGGTCTGCCTACAAGGGCAATAAAAAAAAACTCGACCGTGTGGTGTTGGCGTTAGAATATTTTTGGATTATTTTAATTGCTTAGAAAGGTGGACGAGCTCACGGCCCACCTGATGTTAAGTGGTTACCGGGGCCGATAGACATCTAGAACGAAAAAACCGCCACCCACTTTGAGATATGAGTTCTAAGGTCTCAGTTTTTACAGTACAACGGCTACCCCACCCATTACTGCTTCACGGCAGAAATAGGCAGGGTGGTGGTACCCACCCGTGCGGACACTCAATTTGTCCTACCACCAGTAAAGGGCTTAATCTTGTCAGTTCCTGTCACCGACATTCTTAATATGTATCGGTATACCTGTAGCTATACAGGTGACCGACTGTGCAACATCAGTGCTGTGTAATCTCTTAATTAGTAAAGTTGAATGGATTTAGTAAAAAGTGATTGCATTTTATATTAATTGTGATTGTATTATGTATTGAATGTCTACTATGAATAAGTAATAATACCCTGTAATAAGAATTCAAAGCGCAAAAAAATATAATGTCCGTAATTATTAATTCAGGCCACATATCTCAAGGTGGATATTTTTTATCGAAGAATTACTGGTGGCCCGGAAGCCTTTCCAGTTTCACCAGGACAGGTGGGCGAGCAAAAGCTCAGTCAGGAGGCGTGGGATTTGCTAACAGCTGTCCGAGCGCCTCCGAAGGAGACCTAACATCTCAAGAGCAATTGTTTCGCGAATGAATCTACTACCGTTGTGTTGCACGTCGACCTCTTTGTCGAGTTCGACGAATACGGTTACCGGGGTTCCTAAGCCTGCCCCTAGTGTTAGAGCTGAAGGTGTCTAATGCCTATTAGATCTGGTAAATCCGTAAGGACGTGATCAAGGTGAGTAGCGATGTCACATTGTGAAACCACTTAACTGTTAAGATATTTTTTCCAAATTTTAAACTTTAAATGGCTCTCCTGTAAAGTTGCAAAAATATCGCTTAAGCCAAACAGCCTTTTACATCTCGATATGATGATATGGATGCATAAGGTCTGATATGTCTAAAGCCAAAATGGATGACGTCAGCAGTGTGACCAGCATTGACATTGACATTCGACTGACATTGAATTACATTACACTTCCGAGTGTTAAGTGCGCAGTTGTCGTGCTCTCGATAAACGAGGTCTGAGGTTCAATTGAAATGACTCTGACAATTAAAAGATCTCTAGGACAATTCAATTTGCAAGTCATTAGCGCTAATCAACTATGTACTAATCATCTTTGTGAAGCTAAAGGTCAGATTAGCGTTTTAAATTTGAATTTTTTTGTTTACTACTGTAACCCTTTGCCTTTTTGACTACCAAACTCTTTTTCTTCAAACTTATTGCGCGAATTGCTTATTGCTCATTGGCGAAGTACTTAAGAAAAGTGAAAATATCATCACCAATTAGTAAGTACCCTAGAGACTTTAAAAAGAATAGGGGAAGCCAAGGGAAATTGTCGTGGCCTAAAGGATAAGACGTCCGGTGCATACGTGTTGAGCGATGCATCGGTGTTCAAATCCCGCAGGCGGGTACCAATTTTTCTAATGAAATACGTACTTAACAAATGTTTACGATTGACTTCCACGGTGAAGGAATAACATCGTGTAATAGAAATCAAACCCGCAAAATTATAATTGCGTAATTACTGGTGGTAGGACCTCTTGTGAGTCCGCGCGGGTAGGTACCACCGCCCCGCCTATTTCTGCCGTGAAGCAGTAATGCATTTCGGTCTGAAGGGTGGGGCAGCCGTTGTAACTATACTGAGATCTTAGAACTTATATCTCAAGGTGGGTGACGCATTTACGTTGTAGATGTCTATGGGCTCCAGTAACCACTTAACACTAGGTGGGCTGTGAGCTCGTTCGCCCATCTAAGCAATAAAAAAAAAAATATATATATATTAGATGGGATGGGATGGAAATGAGATAAAGTTGACAGCCGGTCCTAGCTGGATGGGGATTGCTAAATATACACAACCATGGAAGGTCTTAGAAAAAGCCTATGCCACACTGCACTGAGACACTGTAAAATATATAAAAAAAAATCAACAGTCTTAAGTTCAAGATATGGGGGCTCCTTCATTGATTGATTGATTGAAATAGTTGAATGTTCCATTGAGTTTGATCGCCTCGCCTACCCACGTATAATTATAACAAAAAATAGTAAAGTATGAACCCAGTAGACAATTATGTCTTCCTCCTACTCGCTACCTTCAAATTTTTTTCTCTACCATTTGAATACAACTTTATAGTACTATGTATAACGTAATGTGGGCAGTACAATCATCGCACTAATTCTAAGTGTTGCTTTGCACTTATTATTTTACTCAATTACTATAACAAAACAATTACATATAGAAACTAGCTGTACCCGTCCGCTTCGCTGGGCATTTAAAATTAACATTATCATTTCTCACCCCCACAAACATTCTCATCATAACCGCCCCGCAACTGGTGTAGGGAATCCAACACTCATATTTACCTATATTAGCCTATCCATTAAGTAGATGTATTTTCTACATGGATACCAAGTTTCAAGTCAATCGGATGCACGGTTCAGTAGTTATAACGGAACATCCGTAAAAACCACTGTAGTTTTATATATTAGTATAGATTTCTAGATTTTTGTCTTGGCTTGTCCGAAAATTGACATTTAACCTCTTCTCATAACGGTAATAATAAGGAAAATCCGTCTCCGTTTCATCTATAGAAGATTAATGCCGCGTTTTCTCCTTGAAAATAACGAAGGTCGGGGACTTCAGCCGCTTCCTACGACGGCAGTCAATCTAAAAACGTCAAAATTAAATCGAACAAAAAACGTATCAATGCGAGTATATAGAGAATATAACGATTTCCACAGCTCAGCACGACAAGCAATAAATCCTTTAGCAACGAGAATTCACACGAACCATTGTTTTGTGAGACGGCAAGAAACAAACATTCTTACTTTTGTATCTTCAAGCTTGTTTAGTTATCGGGTGGATAGAGTACTGCCTAAATTAGTTAATACAAATCTTACTTTATTTGTTAATAACAAACTTATTTAACGACACATAACGACTTATTTAACGACGCCTATTTCCGCCGTGAAGCAGTAATGCGTTTCGGTTCGAAGGGTGGGGTAGCCATTGTAACTATACTGAGATCTTAGAACTTATATCTCAAGGTGGGTGGCGCATTTACGTTGTAGATATTTATGGGCTCCAGTAACCACTTAACACCAGGTGGGCTGTGAGCTCGTCCATCCAAATAAGCAATAAAAAAACTATATCCCTCTCACTCATGCGGACCGATAATTTCAGGTGCTTTTAAGAGTTCGAGAAAGGCAACTAAATACTATAAATTGTATACGGTATGTTTTCGCAAATTTATGGCATTTTAATCTACCCACTAGGGTAGATTAAAATGCCATAAATTTGTTGGCACTAGCCAGTTGGTAGAGAATGACCTGCCGCGCACCAGAAGAAATATCTTTGACGCATTTGGAAAATAATATTGCGAAATTATTATAAAACTTTTTTTTTTGCTTAGATGGGTGGACGAGCTCACAGCCCACCTGGTATTAAGTGGTTACTGGAGCCCATAGACATCCACAACGTAAACGCGCCACCCACCTTGAGATATAAGTTGTAAGGTCTCAAGTATAGTTACAACGGCTGCCCCACCCTTCAAACCGAAACGCATCACTGCTTCACCGCAGAAATAGGCAGGGTGGTGGTACCCACTCGCGTGGACTCACAAGAGGTCCTACCACCAGTACTCACGTATTTTAACGGTTTAATCTCGTTTTTTTTTGACTGTCATTATATTGTTTTTGATGTACGAAATTTCTAGTTGTAAGGTACACTGTGAATGTATTGTAATCAAATCGAACCAAAGTGTATTCATTAGCTCAGTTGTCGAAACAAAGCCCCTTATTGCATTGCGTCATAATATAGGCAGGATCGTCGTACCAGCCTGTGTGGGCACACAAAATGCCCTTTCTTCCTTGTCGGTATAGCTCTTAGCAGATTGGTCGTGGTAATCGATTCAGACGTTGGTAGCAAGCTTTACAACACGCTGCCACTTCTCTTCGACGAAGGCCTTGCTCGTGCATTCGCGTAATGATGATGAGTCATTCACTGCCGCTTTTATCTGGTCAGTGCGCCTCATAGGCGATGATCCTGGTGGCCTGGTACCCTCAACCTTACCCTGGACTACAAGTCGCTCAATAGCTACGCAAAATGCTCTACTCTGAAGTCGTCGTGGCTTAAAGGATAAGACGTCCGGTGCATTCGTGTTGAGCGATGCACCGGTGTTCGGATCCCAGGCGAGTACCATGTTTTCCAATGAAATACGTACTTGATAAATGTTCACGATTGACTTCCATGGTGTAGGAATAGCATCGTATAATAAAAATCAAATCTGAAAAATTATAATTTGCGTAAATACTGGTGGTAGGACCTCTTGTGAGTCCGCGTGGGTAGATACCACCACCCTACCTATTTCTGCCGTGAAGCAGTAATGCGTTTCGGTTTGAAGGGTGGGGCAGCCGTTGTAACTATACTTGAGACCTTAGAACTTATATTTCAAGGTTCAAGGCAATCAGTTATATTTAAAAAAAAAACATGATGAAATTACGAATATCGCTAAAAAAAACTTGCAATAATTATATTATGGTAATCGTGACCCAGTTTCGTAATATAACAATTTTGTGTGTATCTTTCATTCTTTATTGTCAAGGCGGACCGGTTGACGGTAAGTGAGAGTAATGGATATGCGTTATGTAAATCTGTCGGTATTATTTATTATATACAATCAAACATGCTGACACGAGGAATTTATTGTGGCCAGATTATGTTTATACGTAGGTAACTTGAGTCATTCTTCGGGCATCTGCCAATTTCTGTTACGATTATATACCCTTTTTTTTATTTGACTTTAACAATATATCAATTATTAAATCTATATGAATTGCTGTTCGTTAGTCTCGCTAAAACTCGAGAACGACTGGACCGATTTGGCTAATTTTGGTCTTGAATTATTTGTGGAAGTCCAGAGAAGGTTTGTAAGTTAGATAAATATGAAAATGCTCGGAATTAAATAAAAATAACAATTTTGTTTTTCCTTTGAAGTGTCCCCCGTCGGACGGATTCCTTTTGTTTGTTTTAAGTTTATATTTTATACAAAAGTTTAGGTCTTTTATTTATCGATTGGGGCACTACGAAGTCTGCCGGGTCGACTAGTCTTATTATAAGAATAATAAATAATATTATTATCGATATAACTTCAAATTCGATTGATTCGAAAGAAAAATGTATCCGTGAACTGATGAATATACTTTTGCATATTATTCAAAATTATCACAAAAATGAAGTTAGTGTGATTAAGTTTTTTCTCAAATATCTTCTGTTCTATATTAAACTAGCCGCCCACCCTCGTTTCGCTTCCAAATATTTCATGTTTGTTAACGCCTTTGCCCTTATCTGCGTGTCGTCTATAATCTATATTAAGCTAACTACTCTGTAATTAAAATATAATCTGTCTCTTAACACTTTTACGAGGAACAATTCCCGCTTCTTTTTCTACCTACTTCATTCAATTTATACAAGCTTCTTGCTTCTTTACTTTATTACTTCATTAATTCATCAAAAATACAAACTAAACATCTCTACTCTAAACAAATTATTGTACAAATATAAAATAAAGTCTCGTTGTTTTCTAATGATGAATTGAAGGTGTCGGGACGTTTATTAGATTTATTAAATTCATACATCGTTAATCTACTTAATATATTATAGTAGTACAGTTAACATCTGGTAAACAGTTATATATTTAACTCAGAGATACAATTCCCCGGGTCAAGTTTTAAATATCATATTAGCAAAACTCATGACGCAAACAACAGAGGATTAAGACACACGAATTTGACTTAACACGTTGGTTGAGAACCGCTGGATTAAAAATACGCTGCTAATTGTAGTTTTGTATTTACTGGAGCCCATAGACATCTACAACGTAGACGCGCCACCCACTTTGAGATACAAGTTCTAAGGTCTCAGTATAGTTACAACGGCTGCCCCGCCCTTCAAACCGAAACGCATTACTGCTTCACGGCAGAAACAGGTAGGGCGGTGGTACCTATCCGCGCGGACTCACAAGAGGTCCTACCACCAGTAATTACGCAAATTATAATTTTGCGGGTTTGATTTTTATTACACGATGTGCATTATTGCATCGTGACGTCACAGTTCCCTGAACCCGGAATGTGTGAGATAACTTTTTGAAGGTCACAGAACAAAGGTTCACATTACATACAAAATTCAATCTCGAATTATCTTCGTAATCTATTTCACGAAATCGAAATTTGGCAATACAATACTCCGCCGCCCACGTCGCCTTGACTTTTGACGTGAGCTCTGTAAGGAAATAAGTAATTACGTGCCAAGGAAGATTAGTAAATAATTGGATGAGGCTATGCAAGAGAGAACGAAGTTATATATTGACTCAACGATATGATTTAAAAAAAACACCTTTCACGATTTCATCTGGCGCTTGTTTTAGTCATTTTATATGTTGTAGTAGAGCTTATTTGTAAGCTCGCGTGAGTTGGTACCACCAAGTCACTGGATCAGTATTTTATGAAGATTTCAATATTGGTAGACATTAAAACAAATACTTTTGCTCTTTATTATTTATTATACATTTGTGACTTTTTTATCGCGTTAGATAATTGTACTAACTCAGGGCCCGCCTGTTGCTAAGTGGTTATCAGAGTAAATAAAGGACGCAACACGGATACCGCCAGCCACATTAAGACCGAAACAAAAAATGTCAACTATACTGGTATAATATCTATACCGCTATATAAATCAATACAGGTGACTTCTTCGCGGCAAAAATAGGCATTCAAACAAACCTCTAATTTAAAATTTGATGATTACATTTCGAATAACAACTTCCATTTTTATTACGTCAAAAAAAAGAAAACGAGTTGGAAAATCCACAAATATTAATTACAATTATATTATTTAGAACCGGACGTAGAGAATTATATGATTGTTTTAATGTATTTTTCATTGTACACAGTAATATTTAATTGGTTCTTATGATTAATAGATATCATAAGCTTCAGATAAATCTGGGTTGTTGTAAATATCATTATCACAAGTGGACCAAAGACTAGGGGTAGGATGTTATGAGCAAACAAATATTTAACCCCAAGCTCTCGAGCTTTTAGTTCGTTTTTGGGTGTTAGTTCGAATCCCGCAGTGAGTCCGCACGGGTACCTACCACCACCCTGCCTGTTTCTGCCGTATAGCAGTAATGCGTTTCGGTTTGAAAGGTTGTAACTATACTGAGACCTTAGAACTCACATCCCAAGGTAGGTGGCGGCATTTAAGTTGTAGATGTCTATGGGCTCTGTAACCACTTAACATCAGGTAGACCGTGAGCTCATCCGCCCAAGTATGCAATAATAAAATAAAATAAAAACATTTTTGATTATTGTAAAATTTGTTTTTAATTAAATCGTTTTGTCTCGATGAGGTTCGTCCCCATTAAAAAAATCGCCCAAACGCGTCCGTCATTACATTCGTTCACACACGACTTTCCATGAGCCTCGTCGGAACGAGTTTGTTTTTTGCAACGAGAAAGTTAATTTAACAGTAACCGGAGTACTTACTAGCTGAATTGTGGAGTAATAACAGAGCGAACATACGTAGTGATAATTTTGCGTTTTTTTTTTCGTTAACACGGACACGAGAATCCACCGACATAATCGAACACAAACACAAAGTTTATTGAAATTTAATTTTCATTTAAAAAAGTCGGTCTGAGTCAAATGAACCCCTACCATCGGTTTCGAAAATTAGCTCGTTTTTAGAAGAATCGGCGAAAGAAGCTTGTCCTTTTTTATAAGTTTTTTAGTACTTTCTATAACCGACTTTAAAAAAATTGAGGATGAGAGAGAGAGAGAGAGAGTATTCTTTATTGTACACCAAAAAATAAATAAACAGTGCGATACATTAAATACAAAAATACTCACAAGTTCACTATTTTTAGTTTCATTACTCAATCATTAATTTTACATCACGATTTAAGACCTAAAAACTTCCTTCATAGTTTTCTTGAAGCTACGAATAAGAAATTGATGAAAGTGAACTGAAGATTACCTCCCGGACCGTTTGGTATTAAGTGGGTTTTGGAGCTACAGACATTGTTGTAACCACCATACAGGCAGGACTGCTTCGCAGTTGAAGTGAGTTGGATGGTTCACAATATGCTCTACCACTTACTGCCCAGTATCGGCCTATCCACAGAGCAAAATCCTATATTGGAACCGGTCATTGTAAAACCTATTGTGCTATGTAATCTAGAGATTCCTTCTTCTTTATTGAAATTCGGTTAAACATTTTGTTCAAATACTGGATACTCAACACACAATACATTAGAAATATTATTTAAAAATAAAATAAAAAAATAAAATTGAAACAAAATTCAAGTGAATTAAGTTTACGCTAAATAAGTCGCTTAATGAATTATCTATACTAATATTATAAAGCTAAACAGTTTGTCTGTTTGAACGCGTTAATCTCAGGAACTACTTGTCCGATTTGAAAAATTCGTTCAGTGTTAGATAGCCCATTTATCGAAGAAGGTTATAGGCTATATAACATCACGCTAAGACTAATACAAGCGGAGCACCAATAAAGTATGTTTCAAAATCAGGGTTTTCCCCTTTTGAGAGCTTCCGCTGCGTGCGCTGCAGAAACGATTACAATTTCGCTAAAATAATGTATGACAGAATTGTTCGCCTTTAAAAGATCTAAAAAAATCCGCGACAGCATATGTCTATATGCTAAGGTTGGCTCACTATAACGTTTTTTATGCTGACCAAATTTGTTATAAAATAAAGCATTATTTGTGAACTATTCTACGAGGAAGAAGTCGCGGGCAAAAACTAGTTAAAAAATAAACGTAAAACAAAATTCAAGTGAATTAAGTTTACGCTAAATAAGTCGCTTAATGAATTAATTTTGTCATTTTCCTTTTAAATTTTATTTCCTGTATAATAATAATGTGGTCTACGAATTCTTTTAAAATAAATAATTTTTGTATAATTATAAAGATTAAGCGGTAAGGAAGCGTAATTTATTAGCTTACTAATGACAGATAACTTGGAGGCTAATCGCGTCATTAAGAGAACATTTATATGTTAGAACTATGGAGAGTAGAGATAATGAGCACCATCTCAGCAAATATAGGGGAAAATTGAAAAAGTGTTCAACAATTAGAACAACTTTTACGGTTTTAAAATTATATACTGTGTAATTTTAAAAGCGGATGTTCGGATTTAATGGACCACGTGCCAGACTGACTTGTCAATTCTGAAGAAGCTCGGTATTACCACAAGACTATCCGCTATCTGCTTCCAACGTATTCTCAACTACCTTTGGTCACATCACTAGCAAAGGCCCTGACAACTTGGAAAAACTGATGGTAATTAGTTGGGTTAACGGGAGAAGATCACGCAGACGCTCACCTACCCGCTGGTCTGATCTGGTAAACACGCTCACCAGCCTGCCAGTAACCGAGGATATAAAAACCGCTAAGATAGACGTGGAGAGGTATGGTGCATCAAGCGATCGGCGCTTCAAGCTGGACACTGTGGCGGTAGCCATCACAGGACACAAGATATTTGACAGATGCCTGAATCTCGCTTACGACATTTTCAAGATAAGCTTATATATATACAAGCTGCGAACAACAACATTCGGGTCGTCGGTGTACCTTTTTTTTTCCTACCTAAGCTGAGCAGTCTAAAGCAGTGTTTCCCAAAGTGGGCGATAACGCCCCCTTGTGGGCGCTGCAGGCCTAATGAGGGGCGGTAAGAGACCCAGAAAAAATTGGGGGCGTTGTGAGAGGCTTGCGAGGCGATTTGTAATTTCATCAAGTAGAACTCTTAGACACCGACTAAGCTCTGGCTATAGTAGTTTTTAAGTAGGAGAAAAAATGGGGGCGCTCAAAAAAATTATTCTCAAAATGGGCAGTGGACAAAATAAGTTTGGGAGCCTCTGGTCTAGAGAGATCATTTCAATGTTACCGGGTTAGTAGGTGAGCTCACGGGGCTCAAACGCTGACGACGTTGCTAACACGAGCCCTAGCAAGAGCCGTACTTCGCAGAATGTACCACCGGATCGAAAGCGCGACCCATTGAGAAGATCCGGTGAGAAACTCAGTATGCTCGATAGACCGAGCATTAACACTCGCTCGGTGGAAGATCTTCCCTATCCTATACCTACAGACACGACCTTCAGCAATGAAGAGACCGACTAAGGAAACTGAAATCTTTTTTAAAACCCTAAAATTAGTTTTAATTGCGTTCACATCTCGTTCGGAAAACCGAATGTACTATACTATGTTGAATAACGAATTTCACTCGACAATTTTCGATATACATTCGTACAGATGTAGTTTGCTTTATGTAACTACTTAATGAACGAGTTTGTAAGACCTACTTATGCATACCACTCTGATTACAATTTACAGAGGCGTACACGATTTTTTTTATTTATTGCTTAGATGGGTGGACGAGCTCACGGCCCATCTGGCTCTAAGTCACCTACCATGAGACATGAGTTCTAAGGTCTCACTTGTAACAGTACAACAGCTGCCCCGCCCTTCAAACCGAAACGCATTACTGCTTCACGGCAGAAATAGGCAGGATGGTGGTACCTACCCGTGCGGACTCACAAGACGTCCTGCCACCAGGAAAAAAAGTTTTTTACATTAATACAATGGCTTTGGTTATTGCCATGTCGGAATACTTTTGGCAGACTAGTGAAGATTTTTATTTTCCTACTAATTACAAGGTACCGGATCTCATTGACGCAACAAAGTGAATTCCTCCGCCCATCTTGAGACATTAGGTCGAACGTGACAAAATTGGGCAGGGTTGCTCTATCTACCAGGGCGATCTCACAAAACGTACGAAAAAAATACTGATATATTGATTGAAGTATTTAGTAACAACAAAGGAACTTAATTTGATACACTCGTTGATGTCTTTTGTTTGGCGAAAAAAAATGCGCGAACGCAACTATAAAGAAATTTGTATTTATACTGTGTATTTTATAAGAATATATTTTCGCGAATTTACATTATATTTTTCTCAGATCGATGAGATAATCGAAGTGCGGTTTCTTGTATTAGGTAACAGAAATCTAAACGAAGCGGATGTTAATAAAAATTTTAAAAATAAAAAGCACATAATTTTAACCAAACGAAACTTTCGCTGGTATCAGAGGCGCGTCTCGTGCGGGGATTAGATCAACGTACGCCGCGTCCAGAACTGTTATTACGAGCTTAAACGACTTGTTATTATCAAGCGTTTAAACTCTACGCAACATTGTTACGTACGATTATGAAGATGAAAGTAATTTAATCTGTTTTTTTACAACGCACGCTATCTCGTCGAAAACAATTAATAATTATAATAAATTACAATTAAATTTCGCTTACCGTTCCAACGGATTTGTCACGAATAATCAAGAATACTGCGAAACTGTATTAAAATCAGCACCGATTTTCACGTCACAAATTTGTTTTCGACTAAAAATTCGAATGGACGTTCGAAATTTGAAACGCGAGCGGATATTGAGCGATGCGAGCGACCGCGTTCGATGCGAAGCGGCGACTGAAGCTAATACGCGCGAAACGCGGCGATCGAACCCCCGCGCATCGGTCAGCGCAGGTTGCTGACAGCCACGACGAGCTTCTCAAGACGCTACCTTTACATCGACCCTTCAATACGACCGTACCTTAATACTTCCCAAACAAACAGCGCAATGTACAGTGACTCAGCATTTAAGTTTGCAAGAGAAAATTGCAAATGTCGTAAATAATTCACGCGAGGACAACGTTCTAATCGATTCTCTGGATTTGGCTCATCTGATGCATAGAGGACATCGTCAACCCGCTATTTTAGCTGGCACGAATTAAATTACAATTTCGACTTTAGGTTAATGAACTTATGCATACGTACGGATTTTTTTTTATTTTCTAAAATCGATAATTTATTATCATACTTTTTTTTTTGTAGTTATCCGTGTTGTCTCGAGTCAATGTCCTTGTTATTATCCTTGAAGCTGTTAGTTAACGGTTTGCGCACCAGTATCCTTATAGAATAACGGTTTTACAAGTTTTGAATATGAAATGTGAAAGAAAAATCGTAAATCATAGTCGTAGCTGTAGATTTGGTCTATTGAACACAAGGAACGCATACAAAAACCAGTTCCGTGGTTAACCCGTGACACTCAAACAAACAAACTTACAATCGTCAATTGGTGATTAGTCTTCTTTTATTTCCCTCTACCTAGTAGATCGTAGCGTAAAGAGCTATCCAACTGCGCGCTCTACCTGAGAGAATTGCTAGCACTAACCCTAGAAAAAGCAGTGCTTCGCTAAATATGGTTTTCACTGGTGGTAGGACCTCTTGGGAGTCCGCACGGGTAGGTACCACCACCCCGCCTATTTCCGCCGTGAAGCAGTAATGCGTTTCGGTTCGAAGGGTGGGGTAGCCGTTGTAACTATACTGAGACCTTAGAACTTATATCTCGAGGTGGGTGGCGCATCTACGTTGTAGATGTCTATGGGCTCCAGTAACCACTTAACACCAGGTGGGCTGTGAGCTCGTCCATCCAACTAAGCAATAAAAAAAAAATCTACCACCGGATCGCAATTGCGACCTACTGAGATCCGGCCAGAAACTCAGCGAGTTAAGGGTCATTTCAAAAGCTATAACCGCCATAACTCGAACAAGCATACGTCTATTATACTTTTTTGCTAAATTGCTGGCCAAATGATGTCGATCTCAAAGCCAATCAAGTACCACCATCACCCACCTTGAGACGAAACATGCAAGCCACTCAAAAACTATTATGACTCTACCACTGATTACGAATATTGATGATGTCGTCGTGGCCTAAAGGATAAGACGTCCGGTGCATTCGTATGTAGCGATGCACCGGTGTTCGAATCCCGCAGGCGGGTACCAATTTTTCTAATGAAATACGTACTTAACAAATGTTCACTGTTGACTTTCACGGTGCAGGAATAACATCGTCTAATAAAAATCAAATCCGCAAATTATAATTTGCGTAATTACTGGTGGTAGAACCTCTAATGAGTCCACGCGGGTGGGTACCATCACCCTGCCTATTTCTGCCGTGAAGCAGTAATGCGTTTCGATTCGAAGGGTGGGGTAGCCGTTGTAACTATACTGAGACCTTAGAACTTATATCTCGAAGTGGGTGGCGCATCTACGTTGTAGATGTCTATGGGCTCCAGTAACCACTTAACAGCAGGTGTACTGTGAGCTCGTTCACCCATCTAAGCAATAAAAATAAAAAAATGAAGTTCCCTTTTTCCTGCCAGTAACCGCGAGGGGCTATTTGGATCAGCTTGAAAGATTTTACAAAACATCTGCTCTAGCTAGAGCAGTGCTTCGCTGAATATACCACTGAGAAGAGTCACCAAGAAGCTGAATGACACTAAGATAACTATTAAACTTGTAGGTACATTTATTGACACCAAACACGTGTTCGATACACATGCATTAACGTTACATATGTATATTGTGTGTATAATTTCATCAGAGTCGAAAGCGAATCTTACGTCGACCTTGCGAGACGGCAACACGCGTTGCGTAACGCCGCATTGCACGTGAACTGTAACGATTAACGTTCTCGTACACTAAGCGGATCCGGAGCTGATTCAACAAAACAAAACCGCGTGGTCGCAGCGAGGAAAACGCGAGAGAATACTCCTGACTAATAGAGCTCTCGTTAAATATCTAGTCCAGCCATAAGTTTTGTTATAAATGAAAAGTACGTTTTTTTTAAATGAATTATTGTAATATTATTAAAATGTATACCTACATGCTTATTAAAGTCTCAGCAAAAATATATATATTCGAAATGGCCACCTTTGGCGTTTATACAGGCATTTAATCTGTTTGGCCACGAACTTATGAGAATTTTCGCCACTGCTTGCTCCAAAGATTTTTTAAGAGACTCAATGTCACCGTGTCGCTTAGAGCAGGCCATGTCCTCTAAAACTGACCATAATTTGAAGTCTAAAGGGTTGAGGTCTGGACTAGATGAGACTAAGCCAGTTTTCAGCTCTTATAAAGTCCGGAACGTTGGTTTCAAGCCAGGCTTGGGTAGTTCGTGCCTTATGAGCAAGTGCAGAGACATGTTGGAAAGTCCACGGTATATTAAAAAAAAATGTATTGCTGAGAGGTTTCACAACATGACCCAACACAGTATCTTGATACACTTTGGCTGAAGTTTTCACTTCTTTTTCACAAAAATGTGGTGTTGTGACTCCTTGATAAGACACGCCCCACCAAACCATCACTGACGCAGAATGATGACCACGTTGTACCTTTTGATCACTTGAGCAACTTCTTTAGAACTGTGAGCGTACACTTTATCATTTTGCGTATTGTAGCGTTCTTCAATCATGAAATTTTTTACATCGGTAAAGAGGTTATTTCTGTGCCTTTCACCTGCGTATTGCGACAGAAGGCGTTTTGATCGATCCTCTCTCTTGAATTATAAATCTTGATTTAGGGCATGTCCTGTACATCGACGATAAGCACCGACCTTCAACAACCGACTATACCGTAAAAGTAATAGAAATGACATTAAAAGTAAAATTGAAATTACATTAGCGAGATGACGTTAATAAGATGAAACCGGTAGGCAGCGGCTTGGCTCTGCCCCTGGCGTCGCTGAAGTCTATGGGCGACGGTAACCACTCATCATCAGGTGGGCCGTATGCTCGTCTGCCTACAAGGGCAATGAAAAAAACCCAAACCATATATTTCATTTTTACATCCTTTACTCAATAAAAATCCAATCCTGGCAGTATTCTTCTAACCACCATGAAAAATTTTACTGAGAAATAAATCGACTCGTATACCACGTGTGACTTTGGCTCTTTCGATCCTGTCTCTCGACTTTCACCCGCGGAGGTCAACACAGAAGACAATTCCATAACAAGTCAGGTTCAGGTCTAGTTTTATAGTAGAGAGTCCTAGCGGGAATCTTCATTTCTCGCGATAAGATTTTTTGCTTCCTAATGGGTTCCCGCATCGGGTAGACATTGTGTGATGAATAGGTTTGTTGGCTCTTTGTCTGGATGTTTATTATCTATGTATATATTTAAACATATATTTAATGTTTACCAGTCTCTGATAATTATAACACAGGGAATCTTAAATTGGTGCTGATTGACCGTGTGTGATTTGTTCCCAGCTATTTTTATTTTTATTATGAACTAGCTGATCCGGCAGACTTCGTAGTGCCTCAATCGATAAATAAAAGACCTAAACTTTTGTATAAAATAAACTTAAAACAAACAAAAGGAATCCGTCCGACGGGGGACACATCGTAGGGAAAACAAAATTGTTATTTTTATTTAATTTCGAACATTTTCATAATTATCTACCTTTTAAACCTTCTCTGGACTTCCACAAAAAATTCAAGACCAAACTTAGCCAAATCGGTCCAGCTGTTCTCGAGTTTTACTGAGACTAACGAACAGCATTCATTTTTATATATTTATGTAAGCTTGTAAACTGCATGTTGTGTACGTGGCCATAGAGTAAGATGATATATAAGAATGACATTGGCACTGACACACTCAGATAGAGAATTTGATCTTAACCGTGAAGTGATTTATGAAATATTGGAAGTAAAAAACCTTTAATTGTCGATTTTTCTATTTTTAGGTGAATAGATTCACAATGTTTAAATGTTTTTAGTGTTTAATTTTATAATAACAATAAACTTTTCTATTTTTAGATAAATCAAATTTGCGTTATTTACTCCAGTACCATCTGACATATTACAAATCGACAATTGTCAGAGTTTGATTGGATAATAGTAGATCATGAAAAAATTACAATTTGAAGTTGAGCTGGCGGCAGATGAAGACCCGAAGAATAACATCTTGATTATAAAATCAGTAACAAAAGAAGATGGAACAACATATCTCATACCACCATGTTTGCAAGCAGCGAAACATCACCCTCAATTGGTAAAGTTACCAGAATTTTTGAAAATAAAAAAAACATTACAGAGAAGAGGTCATAATAGAAAGATGTGGATGTCCATGCCAAGTGATGTTTTAGCACTATACATGGATGATGCTGAAAATATGGTATTTAATGATTATTTATTACAAGAAATGACTCAAGTCACAAGCCAATCTATTACAGATGGAAAATTATTAGAAATATTAGAGAAATTAAGTGATAAAACCAAGGTCAACAAAGAAAAACATAACAACTTAAGCAAATTGAATGAAAAATTTGTTTTAAAGAAGTTTGATAACAAAATCACTAACGCCAAACAATGGTTGCAAAATTTTGAGAGTGAATGTACAAGATTTGATTTAAATGATGATACAGAGAAAATTAGTGCTTTGAGATTATTTTTAAATGACTCAGAAAGTGACTGGTATGAGTCTATGTTAATTAAACACAGCTTAAACTCGATGTGGCAAATATGGCAAGCAAGTTTCCTAAACACGTTCGCAGATAAAAGTTGGTCCTCTGTAATGTATGCATTGAGTTTCAAACATTTAAATGGCTCTCTTCTGGAATATGCATTGAAAAAGCAGAGATTGTTACTCGAGTATAATAGTGATATAGATACCAGAACTCTCACTGATTTAATTGTTATAGGATTGCCAACTTATATTACAAGTAAACTAGATAGACAAGAGATAACCGACCCAACTCTTCTATTTAATGCCTTACGGATGCATGAAAGTCAGAATAAATATGTACAAAAACATTTTACTGAAAAGAAAAGCTCGACTAAAACAGAAGCTGAATATAAAAAAAAAAACCTTGTCAAATATGTTACAAGATGGGAAAGAAAAACAGATTTCACTCTGAAGATTTGTGCTGGTTCAAAGAAGACAAGAAGAGTAACGACAGTGTAAGACACTGCAAAAACTTGATGTTGGAGATTGATGAATTTCAGGATACAAAAAACTAAATATTCCCCCACTAATAGATGTTGAAGTTACACTGGATGACACATTGAACTGCACAGGTATTTATGACCCTGGCTCAAATATAACCTTAATAAATTCCAAATTAATAAAAGTAACAAATTCAAAGAAAAATTACATAGAAAGTAAATTCAACACAATTGGTGGTGGGGGAAAAACAATAGGTTTAATAAGATTAAAGGGAAAAATACTGAATATTGAAAAAGAAATAAATGCATTCGTTTGCAAGGATAAAAACTTCACTCATGATTTACTTTTGGGACTGGATACAATAAAGCGGTTTGGATTGACCCATGATGGGAATTTAAACATCCAACTACAGAAAGGTGCCAACCCAACTGAAAATAAATATGTCAGCCCCACTAAAGAAATGGAAACCAGGGAGTTTAATTATGAAATAAATTTCAATGAGGGCATAGATGTGAATAATTTTGATATAGATACTACGTACTTGGAACATGACCAAATAATGAAAATTAGTACATTATTAAATGATTATAAGCACATATTTGCCAAAGATAAATATGATGTAGGCCAAGTGAAAAACTATGAAGCATTTATAGACCTACAAATAGATAAATATTGCTCAAAAAGACCATATAGATGCTCCTTAGATGATAAGGAAGAAATTGAGAAGCAAATTGGACAATTGCTAAAGAAAGAATTAATTGAAGAATCTTACAGCCCATTCGCAGCACCAGTAACATTGGCATTCAAACGGGATGAAGGAAAGAAGTCAAGATTGTGTATTGACTTTAGAGATCTTAATAAGATTATTACCCCACAGCCACAGCCGTTTCCTCTAATAGAAGATCTAATGGTAAAAACGATAAACTGTAAATATTTTACCACCCTCGACATTAATTCTGCTTTTTGGTCTATACCATTAAGGATCAGCGACAGAAAAAAGACAGGCTTTGTTACACAAGAAGGTCATTATCAATGGACTTGCCTTCCCTTTGGACTGAAAACATCTCCGGCAATTTTTCAAAGAATCCTGACTAATGTAATAAGAAAACATAAGCTGTCAAGCTTTGTGATTAATTATATTGATGATATTATGGTGTTTTCGAAAACTTTTAGTGATCACATGAACCATTTATCGAAACTACTGGATGCAGTTGCTGAAGAAGGATTCCGTCTGAAATTAACAAAATGTAAATTTGCAGCACAGTCTGTAAAATTCTTGGGACACGTAGTAAAAGGTAATACAATCACACCTTTGAAAGATAACCTCAGATCTATAGCAGAATTTGCAGCACCACAAAACAAGAAACAAATAAGACAGTTTCTAGGTAAAGTAAATTTTTATAATAAATACATTCCGAATGCTACAATAACTCTTGACCCAATACACAATCTACTTAGGAAAAACGTCAATTTTGATTGGTCAGCTGATTGTGAAAAAGCTTTCCAAACAATAAAAAAGAATTTATGCTCTGCCCCAATTCTTGCTATTTTCGATCGAGAAGCGACAACCTTTATATACACTGATGCAAGTATAAAAGGAATTGGCGCAATACTAAAACAAACACAGAAATGTGGAGAAATTAAACCAGTGGCATACTTTTCAAAGAAGTTGAATGAATCACAAAAGCAGAAGAAAGCCATATTTTTAGAATGCTTAGCCATTAAAGAAAGTTTAAAGTTTTGGCAACACTGGCTAATAGGAAAATCGTTCACAATTTATACGGACCACAAGCCACTACAAAATTTAAACATAAAAAACAGAACAGATGATGAACTGGGAGACATGACTCATTACCTATCACAATACAACTTTGAAATAAAATACAACCCTGGTAGAAATAATATAGAAGCGGACTGCTTAAGCAGAAATCCTGTGTTTGAAAGCCACGAAAACGAAGAAGATAATTTGAAAACAGTAAATATTGTAAGGATTGAGGAAATATTGGAGGACCAGAACAAAAATCTAAATATACAGAACAAACATAGTTTTATTAGAGAAAATGGTATATATTACAAAAGGAACAACAAGAGGAAAAAAATCATTTTGTCCGAAGACTACAGTAAAATATTAATAAAAAAGGTGCATGAGCATTTGTGTCATGTAGGAATAAATCAGATTGAGTCAAAAATAAGACCTTTCTACACAGCACCAAATCTACTGGATAATATAAGATTGATTTGCCGGCAATGTGAAGTTTGTATAAAAAACAAATCACGGTTGAATAGGAATTATGGACTCATGTCACAATTAGGACCGGCAGAAAAACCTTTCCAAATCATGTCCCTAGATACAATAGGAGGATTCGGTGGTAACAGATCTTCAAAAAAGTATCTACATTTGTTGATAGATCATTTCACACGTTATGCTTACATATCATGCTCGAAGACACAATTGGCTAAGGACTTTATAAAACTGGTAGACCAAGTAATCAAGGATAATGAAGTTGAAATATTGCTCTCTGATCAATATCCAGCACTGAATTCAAAAGAGTTTAAAAAATATTTAAAGGACTACACTGTTAATTTAATTTTTACAGCAGTAGATGCTCCTTTTTCAAATGGTCATAATGAGAGGTTGAACCAGACGCTGGTAAATAGGATTAGATGTGTCCTGAATAGCAAAGAGAAAAGAACAGCTTGGACAACCGTGGCAATGGATTGTGTGAAAGCCTACAACTCAACAAACCACACAGTGACAGGTTATTCGCCTCTATATCTGTTAAGTGGGGAACCAACCGATGTACTACCAATGAATCTAATAAAAAAACAAGTGGAACCAGGAGAACTGGAAAAAGACCGTCATACAGCATATCTCAGATCAAAAAAATCACATGAATTGAACAAGGCTATTTTTGACAAAAACAGAATAAATTACAAGTTTCAAAAAGGTGATATGGTTTACATAATGGACTGTAATAAGTTAAACAGATCTAAAATGGATGAACTAAGAATAGGTCCTTTTGAGATCGAAGAAATGATATCAGATTCAGTATGTAGAATCAACACTGGAAAGAATAAAAAGTCTTTGGGATTGTACCATGTGACAAAACTCATTCCCCAGTTGGATTATTCAAATTAGCCCGAACTAATTTGCACTTTTGAGGGGGGGAGATGTAAGCTTGTACTGCATGTTGTGTACGTGGCCATAGAGTAAGATGATATATAAGAATGACATTGGCACTGACACACTCAGATAGAGAATTTGATCTTAACCGTGAAGTGATTTATGAAATATTGGAAGTAAAAAACCTTTAATTGTCGATTTTTCTATTTTTAGGTGAATAGATTCACAATGTTTAAATGTTTTTAGTGTTTAATTTTATAATAACAATAAACTTTTCTATTTTTAGATAAATCAAATTTGCGTTATTTACTCCAGTACCATCTGACATATTACATTTATATTATGAATTTATAGATACAATATACATGTTGCGTTTTCTCAATTGTCTCATAAGTAACCGAAACGAGATAATTGGTTGAGAAACAAAAGATAAATCAATGCTACTGAAGGGAATAATCACTTCTACATATTAAAAAAAAAATAAGCCGTCTTCACAGAAAACACATTATTGAAAACAAAAACAAAAAATTTAATTTGAATTTGAGGCCCAGTATTTTTTTTTATAATACAAAAATTTTATTAAATATTTACTTGAATGTAGGTACTGCCTCGTTTTGATCGCCGCTCTGCGTTATTGTAAAAGCTTTTGCGTGTTGTGTCTTAAGTAGTCACTAGTTGCCGCTTTGGAACAAAAAATAAACATTAGAATCTGTGTAGCTGAATGCGAGATATCGGAGACAAAACCGAAGGAAAACGATTGAGCTTGCGTGTAATAAACACAAAAGGACAGGCATAAACTACTTATGAAGTCCGCATGGTACTGTAGGGAAAGTGGGAGGGTCAAAAGTGGGTATTTCACAAATCACCCCACCGATTGTTTCTTCGATCGAAGTCATCTTTACACATCCTATGCTACTAAATAAAATTGTTTTTTAGTTTTTATTTCTTTCTTAAATCTCGAACATTCTCTATTTGTAACACACGTGTTGTATGTGCAAAATTTTAATTGAAATACAAAATATACTTCACTTTTTTTTAAGAATACAGTTACTGAACCGGATAGGTGTGTTTTTTTTTCAATACGAATTCGCTTTGTTTACGTAATATATAATTTTTTTTTTCGAAATTCTTATAAATTCAAATACAACACGAATATAGATTTTGTTGAATGTAAATATCAAACATAGAGCAATGCCGGCGTGACCGTTACAATAAGACAAACGAGGACAATTGAATTTTAAATAATTATAATATTATGAAGGTGTTTTATTTTTTTAATTATCGGACAACGTCCGTCTGTCGTGGATCACAAACGTGCTCACGCAGGATGTTAGTCGTTAAAGAAATCTTATGTCCCACGCGTATGTAATCGTATATCGATAAAAAATAATTTGAAACACAATCCATACTACTTTTTAGGCAGTCTTCTTTTTATTCGCATTCGATCACGCGCGGATGAAGCTATAGGACGAATTTTCTATGTGCATGAATGAATTTCGGGTCAAGGATGTTAATATCACAAAAAAAAAACTAATTGAAAATATCATTAACTTCTTCAGACGACTTTTTAATGTACAAAAAACATTAGTCTATTCTTTATTGCGATTTTTTTGTTTGATATTTAAAAAAATACAAAAGGTAAAAAAGGAAAAAATTGTGAATGTTAACTGCCATCGTACGAACGTTAACGGTAGGCGTCTCGACGCGTTTATAGACGACCTCACTTTTGAAGTAGTCGGTCCCCCAACTCCAACATGTTATCCGTATAACATCGCGCTCCGTCCGAGCACTATAGACCTGGCATTGCTTAGGAACGTAACTCTGCGCTTACGTTCCATCGAAGCACTGTCAGAGCTCGACTCAGACCACCGACCTGTCCTTATGCAGCTCGGTCGCCCTCACAACCCAGTCACTGTTACGAGGACCATGGTGGATTGGAATAAGCTGGGCACGTGCCTAGCCGAAGCCGCTCCGCCAATCCTCCATTACGGGCTGGATTCGAATCTATCACCCGAGGACACCGTCGAATCCATAAACATCATTACCGATCACATCTCTTCCGCGATCATTAGATCTTCAAAAGAAGTCGATGTGGAGGACAGCTTCCACCGCATCAGTCTATCCTCCGAACTTAGGAATCTCTTAAGAGTTAGGAACGCGGCAATCCGGGCCTACGATCGGCTTCCCACGCATTCAAACCGGATTCGGATGCGTCGTCTACAACGCGAAGTCCACTCCCGCCTAACCGACGCGCGTAACGATAATTGGCATAGTTATTTAGAACAACTCGCGCCCTCCCACCAAGCATACTGGCGACTAGCTAGGACTCTCAAATCCGAAACTACCGCTACTATGCCTCCCCTCGTACGCCCTTCAGGCCAACCACCGGCATTCGATGACGATGACAAGGCTGAGCTGCTGGCCGATGCACTGCAAGAGCAGTGCACCACCAGCACTCAACACGCGGACCCCGAACACACCGAGTTAGTCGACAGGGAGGTCGAGCGCAGAGCTTCCCTGCCGCCTTCGGACGCGTTACCCCCCATTACCACTGACGAAGTTAGAGACGCGATCCACAATCTCCAACCTAGGAAGGCATCCGGCTCCGACGGCATCCGCAACCGCGCGCTAAAACTCTTGCCAGTCCAACTGATAGCAATGTTGGCTACAATTTTAAATGCCGCTATGACGCACTGCATCTTTCCCGCGGTGTGGAAAGAAGCGGACGTTATCGGTATACATAAGCCGGGCAAACCGACAAACGAAACATCTAGTTACCGTCCGATTAGTCTCCTCCCGACGATAGGAAAAATTTACGAACGGCTCCTTAGGAAACGCCTCTGGGATTTTGTTACCGCGAACAAAATTCTCATAGACGAACAGTTCGGATTCCGCTCTAAACACTCGTGCGTACAACAAGTGCACCGCCTCACGGAGCACATCCTGATAGGACTAAATAGGCGTAAACAAATCCCGACCGGCGCCCTCTTCTTCGACATCGCGAAGGCGTTCGACAAAGTCTGGCACAACGGTTTAATTTACAAACTGTACAACATGGGAGTGCCAGACAGACTTGTGCTCATCATACGAGAATTCTTGTCGAACCGTTCGTTTCGATATCGAGTAGAGGGAACTCGTTCTCGTCCCCGTCAACTGACCGCCGGAGTCCCGCAAGGCTCCGCGCTCTCCCCGTTATTATTTAGTTTGTATATCAATGATATACCCCGGTCTCCGGAGACCCATCTAGCGCTCTTCGCCGATGACACGGCTATCTACTACTCGTGTAGGAAGATGTCGCTGCTTCATCGGCGACTCCAGATCGCAGTAGCCACCATGGGACAGTGGTTCCGGAAGTGGCGCATCGACATCAACCCCACGAAAAGCACAGCGGTGCTCTTCAAAAGGGGTCGCCCTCCGAATACCACTTCGAGCATCCCACTCCCTAATAGGCGCGCAAACACCTCCGCCGTTAGCCCCGTCACTCTCTTTGGCCAGCCCATACCGTGGGCCTCGCAGGTCAAATACCTAGGTGTCACCCTCGACAGAGGGATGACATTCCGTCCCCATATTAAAACGGTACGCGACCGTGCCGCCTTCATATTAGGACGTCTCTACCCTATGCTTTGCAAGCGAAGCAAACTGTCCCTCCGTAATAAGGTAACTCTCTACAAAACTTGCATACGCCCCGTTATGACGTATGCAAGCGTAGTGTTCGCTCACGCAGCCCGCACCAACTTGAAGCCCCTTCAGGTTATTCAATCCCGATTCTGCAGGATAGCCGTCGGAGCACCATGGTTCCTGAGGAACGTGGATCTCCACGATGACCTGGAGCTTGACTCTGTCAGTAAGTATCTACAGTCGGCATCGCTGCGCCATTTTGAGAAGGCGGCACGACATGAGAACCCTCTCATCGTAGCCGCTGGAAATTACATACCCGACCCAGTAGACCGAATGGTAAACCGTCGACGTCGCCCAAAGCACGTCATTACGGATCCTCCTGATCCATTAACGGTGCTCTTAGGCACCATAAGCACCGGTCACCGTCCTCGTCGAACCCGTCGCTTGCGACGAAGGGCTCGACGAGCGAACTAACCCATAGACACAGCCCACTGAGTTTCTCGCCGGATCTTCTCAGTGGGTCGCGTTTCCGATCCGGTGGTAGATTCTGCGAAGCACTGCTCTTGCTAGGGTCAGTGTTAGCAACTCTCCGGTTGAGCCCCGCGAGCTCACCTACAAACGTTAGGGTGAAGCTGAAATAGCCTCTCAAGGCTATCAGCATAGGTAGGAATTAAAAAATGTGAATGTTCATTAAAAAAAATTAAGTCCACACGTGTGATCGTTTAGCGTAGAGTTAACACTTTGATCGTCGTGTAGGTCACCGGTGTCCAACGCGGCGCACTGAAGTCGATTAACTGTTACTAAGCTTCTGAATTGCCTAACTTTTTTATTGTTAATATATATTTTAGTCTTTTATATCGCTTATAGATTAATTCTCATTATCTTCGGATTCGTCGTTTCCAGAGTCTACCAGATATTCCAGCACCTTAGTAAGAAGATCGAAGAAAAAAATCGATATAATGATTTCAGTGCGCCACGTAAGTCAACGTGTTAATTTTTTTTTATTGCTTAGATGGGTAGACGAGCTCACAGCCCACTTGGCTTTAAGTGGTTACTGGAGCCCATAGACATCTACAACGTAAATGCGCCACCCACCTTGAGATATAAGTTCTAAGGTCTCAGTATAGTTACAACGGCTGCCCCTCCCTTCAAACCGAAAGGCATTACTGCTATAGACAGGGTGGTAGTAGTTACCCGTGCGGGCTCACAAGAGGTCCTACCACCAGTAATTACGCAACGGGATTGCTATCCTTCATGATAGTCAATGTCTTAAATATTGAAAGTCGACGTCGCCTAAAGGATAAGTCGTCGGGTGCATTCGTATCGAGCGATGTAACGGTGTTCGAATCCCGCAAGCGGGTACCAATTTTTTTAATGAAATACGTACTTAGTTAACAGATAAATGTTCCCGATTGATTTACACGGTAAAGGAATAACATCGTGTAATAAAAATCCCGCAAAATTGTAATTTGCATAATTATTGATGGCGGGACGTCTTGTGAGTCCGCACGGGTAGGTACCACAATCCTGCCTATTTCTGTCGTGAAGCAGTAATGCCTTTCGGTTTGAAGAGTGGGGCAGCCCGGAAGCAGAGTTGTGATGATAAAAAGGAGATGAGCGGATCATCTCGAATGATTCCTTGTCCGGTCTAAGGACTATAAGGCTCAGCAACGAGGGTGAGGTTTGCTGACTGCCTCGCGTCTCTAGGCCAGCAGCTCAAACACATCTAGTGCATCCACGATACAGCGGACTTATGCTATGGGAATTTGAGTCTCTCGCATTACTCGATACAACCGCATTGGATGTCTCTCCACAGGTCGCCGATCGGATCGCTTACGTTGTTTAGGGTTCCATATATTTATTTATTGGAACGAAGTTCCTTACGGCAGGCTTGGAGGGGATAGGGATTTTGCTGCGCGACCGAACAAAAAAAAATGTGATAGTAAAACCGTAAGAAAAAATCCGTGGAAAAAAGTGCGTGGAATAAAACCGTTAAATGAGACGTGCGCAGGCGCGACAGTCGCATACACAAGCGAGTAGTGTATAATACCTTTCTCTTTCTCCCTCTTTCTTTTCGTTCTCTCATCCATTCTCTTTCTATTTTAAGTAATTTATTATTTTTCCTAAAATACTGAATTTCCTAAATACTTTCTTGTACTTAAATAAAAACTAATCAGCAAAATTTAAGAGAAAAATCAAGAAAACCTACATAAAATTGAGCACGATTTTTTATTTATTTATTTATACTTTATGCACAAAACAAAAGTTGTACACAGGCGGACTTAACGCCATGGGCATCCTCTTCCAGTCGACCATAGGGTGGTGCAGATAATGCATGGTAGGTGCATTAACAAAAGAATAACAAACAACAACAAAAAAACAAAAAAAGAACAAAATCAAAACAAAAATCTTCCTTAAAGTAACATCTTAGTATTATAGAATAAACATAATGTTAAATATATATAGGTACTTATATAGATTACATATGACTTTGTATGCATAAATAAACATACTACAATTTAATATACCTATGTATAAAATAGTAAAATACATTCATACACATAATTACACACAATATAATATATATGTAAAGCCATAATATATAAATACACATGAAAATACACAATTTAGTATTACTAGAGGTCCCGCAGTAGTCGAAATTCGACTATAATTAATTAGAATTGTAAGTTTGTACATTATTATGATTGTATTTAATACTTCTATAATCACAAATTTCGCCAAGACTACACTATAAAAATATTAATAAAGACAAACAATATTTAATCTATTCTCAGTTTGACCACAGACGTCAAGAACAAAAGTTTGACAATAAATAGTATGCATGCGTGTGTGCGTCAAATACATGGTATGTAGTATGTGTAATGTTTTCTTTATTGATTTAATGTATCTTTTACGCACTATTTTAAAAAAATATTAGCATTGTGCACTTCTTCTCTATATTCTCCATAAGTGTGGAAAATTTCATACTCCTTAGTCCGCGCAATTTTCGTAAAAAGGGATACAGAGTTTTAGCTTCACGTATTAATTTATAGATAGTTAAGAATGACTAAAAAAAAAATATATATTCATACTAAGAAGAAAGACGCGCGACCGGTCGCCTGTCGCAATCGTCGGTCGCGGTCGCCAACATCGGAATGCTACTACCATTAGACTACGCCAATAGTCCAAGCATTTGACGCGCGATATCTTAGCGTAGCATAGCAAGTATCGTGTAGCCGACAACGCGTTAGATTGTCAGCGCGGCTTCTCACGTGCATGCAAAACACATTAGAAAGGATTAGTATTAAATTCAAGGCGTTCCACCTGAAGCTGTGAATGATATCTAGATTGAGTTCAGTTATGTTTTAAATTTTTGATATTATTAATTATTTTTTGAGTTTGATATTTCGATATTAGTTGGCCTGCGAAAAATACATTAACTACTACAAACCAATTACAGAAGCGATGTCTTTTCTTTTTTCATCGCGCCGGGAGCCGAGCTTCCTGTGAGGTCCGCGCGCCGATAGACGTGATAGAAGATCCGGCGAAAAACTTAGTAGGTTGTGTCTGAGGGTTAATTTACTCGTCGAGCCCTTCGTCACAAGCAACGGCTTCGGTGAGGACGGTGACCGGTGCTTGACGTACCTAAAAGCACCGGTAAATGGATCGGGAGGATCCGTAATGACGTGTTTAGGGCGACGTCGACTGTTTACCATTCGGTCTACAGGATCGGGTATGTAATCTCCGGCGGCTACGACAAAATGGTTTTTAACATCAGGCGGGCCGTGAGCTTTATGCTATCGTCCAAAACACAAAAACACCACATGTTTTCGGTTCGGATATCGCTACCAACACTCTCGGTACAGTGTTAACTGTTTCCTTTCTGTATTAGATTTAATATATATCATCTCTTGAAAAAAAAATAGAATAAAAATAGAACACTGTAATAAAATAAAAGTTTTTACGGAATGTATATTTATATTAGTTTTCGTAACAAGGAGCGAAACGAGCGCGTAAACACACGATCGCCAATTGCGTATTGCACCG
Organism: Bombyx mori; assembly: GCF_030269925.1. Classification (NCBI taxonomy): domain Eukaryota; kingdom Metazoa; phylum Arthropoda; class Insecta; order Lepidoptera; family Bombycidae; genus Bombyx; species Bombyx mori. Next base: position 2,699,674 of record NC_085120.1, on the reverse strand, counting down.
CATATTTTACCAGAACGACTAGTAAATGTATTTATCTAAACTTTTTTCCGTGGGTGTCGTAAAAGACGACGAAGGAGCTCAGAATTAGCGGCTTTGCCAGCGTAACCGGACGAGTAGGTGAGCTCACGGGGCTTTAATCTGAGGACGTTACTAATACTATATAGTCCTAGCAAGAGCAGTGCTTCGTGGAATCTACCACCGGGTCGGAAACGCGATCCACTGAGAAGATCCGGCGAGAAACTCAGTTAACTGTGACTGAAGGTGAAGCTGCAGCATTAACTCAGTAATATTCCAGTGAACTGCGATTTCCAGTCGCCATTTACTATTGTCAGCCTACACTGATGGGTACCATTTCTCTGTCTATTTTCAATACGACTATGTAGCAATGATTATTTATTACTACTTAAATTTCGCAAACTAGATAGAAATCGTGTAACGAAAAATGAAACCTGCCTATCTCTGCCGTGACGCAGTATTTATCTGGATATTAGGGTGGGGCAGCCATTGTGTGGTAATAACACTAAAAAAGTACGCGCATTTTTTTCTCGAATAAATCCAGACGAGTGCTCTTATGAAAATGATTATACTATCCGTTAAACACATGAAAACGATAGGTCAGTGCGCTTCTTTATTTAACTATGTACGTGTCGTGAGCGTACGTGTTCGGAAGCTGTATGTTTCCACGCCGCGTCTAATAGACGACGCCGTCTGCACGTCCCACAATATGTATCAAGGTCGGATTCTCATCCGGATCCAGCGTATATATTAAATTTAATTAAACACCTTTTTTGTTGCCACTCACTTAACGTGAACGATTCGAATGATGTAATTTAATCGGTATGTAGCTCACGGTGTGTTTCGTTCGTTCAGTAGCTGGCGTCGCGCCCTAAACACGTCATTACGGATCCTCCCGATCCACTAACGGTGCTTTTAGGTCCTTAAAGCATCGGTCACCGTTCTCGCCGAACCCGTCGCTTGCGACGAAGGGCTCGACGAGTAAATTAACCCACAGACACAGCCCACTGAGTTTTTCGCTGAATCTTCTCAGTGGGTCGCGTTTCCAATCCGGTGGTAGATTCTGCGAAGCACTGCTCTTGCTAGGGCCAGTGTTAGCAACACTCCTGGTTTGAGCTCCGTGAGCTCACCTACTAGTTAAGCTTACGCTGAAATAGTCTCTCAAGACCATCAGCTTAGGTAGGAAAAAAAGCTCGGGTCGCTAGCTCTCATCCCTACCGGTGGATGTTGTAACCTGATTTCCGATTGTAAATTTTTTAGCAATGAAGATGCCGGCGATCTCTGGACTAGCTTAGTGTAGCGTTTAGCCTACAAGAGCTCACAGACACATCGCCACGTTGTAAATTCAAGCGTTCACACACCCGGACGTTATGCTTGAGAAACATAAAATACGCATTAAAATGCGCTTAAATTGCTTAAAATACGTCTTTCGTTTAGTAAATCGTCTCCTTTCAAAGATTAGCTAGAATTCAATATTAAGTCTGTTCCGTGCTGGATGTCTTGTTGTTCTCTTCAATGAAACGATTTGGCTCGTATTTGCTGGTTTATTAAAAGAAAAAAACTGAAGAACAAATAATAATGAAGTCCAATATGAGTGTAGTAGATAATGTAATCGTTAAAGATGTATATGCGTTCGCGATCGCTCGATGAAGTGAAGCTGGGTGGTGGGCGATAATAAAAACTTGTTTGGAGGGAGATTTAGAGATCCTTAACAAAGTCTATTGTCGTCATTTTTCGGTTCAATAAAGTATTTTATATTGTATTTACATAATGGATACTCCGTAGATGAGTAGCGAGCTCACTGTCTACTTGGTGTTAAGCGGTTACCAGAGCCCATAGGTATAATGACGTAAATACCGTCAGCCATGGCATCGCGCATAACTGCATCGCGCTAGAATTAGAAATAATAGTCTGAATTATAAAAACACGGAAGCGTCAATTATCGCTAGAATCTAAGGGAAAATTACGCAAAACAACAACAGTATTTTAAAAACCTTATTATTTGACGTGTTCCTACTAGCAATTTTCGATATTCGACGCGTCAAGATCATAAATATACAATTTAATTACTCTTGATCCAAACCGTGAAAAGTCCCTCCAGGGTACCGGCGATTTTATAGGGAAAAAATTAATACACATGATTCTGAAAACACGGTAAGAACCCGCTAGGTAATGCTGTCTATTATGTATATAGTAACTGTACGATAGCTCAGTTTTCTTGAATTTTAAAGTTTTAAAGAATTACGGATTTACCGCCGACTGCTAAAGATTTCACGACTCACTTTTTTAAATGTTGCACAAACTGCGGCAACGCGTGGCGCTAGTGTCGCGCTCAGTTGATTGCGGGAATACCGGGCAAGTTGGCGGGAGATTTCAAAATGTAAAATCGAACATATTCTTTTCATTTTTCCCTACCTAAGCTGAGAGAGAGCCTTGAGAGGCTATTTCAGCGTAACCTTAACTAGTAGGTGAGCTCACAGGGCTCAAACCTGACGACGTTGCTGACACGAACCCTAGCAAGAGCCGTGCTTCGTCGAATCTACCACCGGATCGGAAACGCGACCCACTGAGAAGATCCGGCGAGAAACTCAGTGGGCTGTGGGTTCGAACAGCAACGAATGCTTAAAACCATTCGTGGCAATGGTATTGGTTCCCAACCCTAGCGTCTTTGTTTGGCTGAATTAGATTCACAGGGAATAAAGTTGTTTTTATCACCGGACTTGAAGGTAGAGATGGAGCGACTCAGTAGTGAGATTAGTCAGTAGTCTAATTACTATTTAATTACCAAAACGTGACCTTCGTCGAGATCCGTGAAGAGACAGTGTATGTTTTAACGATCTTGATATTTAAGTTAATCGCATTATTTTAACATAAAAGTCGAATTATACTCGTACGAAGCTAAAACATCGCGATCTCGGCCGAGGCCTCCCAACTTTTTATATATCGATCTGAAACAGTATTATTATTGACCTTTAAAAATTACGTATTTCAATATTGTTCAGACTTTTTGTAGGATTACTTGAATATTGTTGCGAAAAACAAATTTATTAACTTCACAAAAAGATTCCTTCGAGCCGGATTTGAACCAGCGACCTATGGATGTCCACATGAATACCAACTACAGTCCACCGCTCTACCAACTGAGCTATCGAAGGCTTACGTAGGATGATAAAATTTTGCTAAGCATTCTAATTATTTTTATTTTGAAAAATTAATTATCAACTTATCACACTTCTTATCAGAGTAATTTTATGTAGTTCAATTTTATCGACTACTTATTTTATGAATATTACACAAGATTTTTTTTTTGTTTTATAAAAAAATTGTTTTTGAACATATTTTTTTTAAATAATTACTCTCAAAACATAAACGCATCTATCAAAGAATACATCAACAATTTAGTTGATTGCTTTTTTCTAACGTTTGTAATTTATTAGCAAGGTTTTGTTTTCGTGAAATTGTAGATAAACCCAGTGCAGCGGGATTACTTAGGACTATAACTGTATAATAGTAGCATTTCAAATGGCTTGTACACGTAAAAAATAATCAAAACTTTAAACGCTAATTAATAAAAAGAAATATACTAAAATATTAATAATAATTGTAAATTAACGCCATCTATTGGTTATTACGCGAACTTAATGAACTATATCTGTAAATCCTATGATAGCATACCCAATTTGAATTAACATTCCTTACACTATTTCCTAAGCGCTATAAATTTTCCCTTCTCACAAAAATATAACTATATTAGTCTAAAAGAGACCTTGGCAACGGCTTGACTGCGTCAACACACCGAGGCCTATTTTCGTCTTAAGAAGCAAAAAAATATTTGACAAAAGGATTATACATTGAGTTGTCTCGGCCTAATAGATAAGACGGCCGGTATACTCGTACTGAGCGAAGTGAATACGCCCGTGTTCAAATCCCAGACAGACTGATACAAATTTTTCAAATGAAATACGTATTTACCATATGTTCACGAATGAGTGATGAAAGAATAGCATCAAACGTAAAATTAGAAACGACATAAATTAAAATTTTCGCAGCTACAAATGTTCACCTGACGCGGGAATCGAACCCACGACCCACGGCGTAACAGTCAGGGCAGATAACTACTGCACCACCGAGTCAGTCGTTTTTTTTTTACACGCTTTATATTAGCTTCACTTGTATGTATGTTTGTAACTGACTCTTTTAGACGCGATTTTGACTCACTTTTAACGGCCAGATTTCATTCAAACTTTGTAGATTTAGCGAGGACCGATGACAATTCAATATTTAAAAAAAACTGAAAAAATTGAAATTCGACTAAAAAATTAAAAATAAATAATTGTTTTTTTACAAACGCTTTTTATACAATAATATTTTTTCTTCACTACTTTCAATTTAAATTTATTAAAATTTCTATTTTTAGTTGAATTTTATATAAAGCGTGTTTTTTAGTTTTTTTAAACTATTTTTTTTTATTAGAGCCAAAATTAATAATTAGAGCCAAAGTTAAATCGGCTAAGTCAGTCGATCTATAAGATTATAATTATGCAGTAAAAAAATGCTATCGGTAAAATGATTGCCCCGCCCACTGTGAATTATAAGGTCGACGACTCTATTGCCTCGATATGACCTTTTAAAACCGGAACAGAAATTTAATTACCTATTCGATTTTAAAATCTAGTCTCAGCTTAAAAGTTTTATTATATTAAAAAAAATATTGCCAAACTTTGTATGGAATGTAGGATCGATCCATTTAGAATAGTGATAAATCTTCAGTTGTGGATTTTTTTAAATTAACTTTTGTATGTGCGGTGTAGCTAGCTGACGACTTACTGGATTTTATGATTTTATGATAACGATTTGACTCGACCGCGACTTGGCTGTGCTCCTGGCATCGCTCTCTTATTTTTATCTATAAATATATTAATACGCGAAGCAAATATTTTGTACTACTTTTTACGAAAATTGTGCGGACGGAGGAGTATGAAATTTCCCACGCTTATAGAGAATATAGTGAAGTAGTGCAGAATGCAAATATTTTTTTGTAAAATATGCATATTACATTAAATCAATAAAAAAAAAACATTAAACACCCTAACATGGATTTGGAAAAAATAAAGACGATCTCCTTTGAAAATGAGTTCGGATTATAAAAAAATCGAAAATTAAGAGCGGCGCGATAAACAGGGCCTAGGGAGGCATCAAGCTTAAATCCATCACTGCTTACAATTTAGCTTAAACTAAAAAGTAATTTTGATTTAACCTAAACTACAATTTTAAGTGATATTGTATCTGTAAAGGCCACTGACCTTACTTAATGTCTATTAAGGCTAAGCATTTAAACTTTGTATGTGCTCTCTTTAGTTATGTCACTATCACTGTAAATGTAGTGTAATCTGATGGTAATGTTCGTCTGCCAACAAAAATTCAATAGAAATAAGATGAACAAAAAATTTTAAGCATTGCTGCTGTCCGCCTTGAGAGATGTTTGAGAATTTTTTAAACGAAACATTCATGTGCGGTTGGAACAAACAAAGCAAAAACATGCGCCCCCGGGTGGGCTCGAACCACCAACCTTTCGGTTAACAGCCGAACGCGCTAGCCAATTGCGCCACGGAGGCAGTTGAGCGACTAGTTGAAATTAAGGATCACTATCTTATGTATAAAAAAAGAGTTAATCACTACATAGTATAAAACAAAGTCGCTTTCTCTGTATCTGTCTGGCCCTATGTATGCTTAAATCTTTAAAACTACGCAACGGATTTTAATGCGGTTTTTTTTAATAGATAGAGTGATTGAAGAGGAAGGTCTATATGTATAATAACATCCATTAAATAGTGGAGCAATACTTTTATTTTTGAGGTTTCTAATGTGATGTCGTAAATAATCAATAATAAAATTTCATGTTTCCGAAGCGAAGCGAGCGCGGGTCGCTAGTACCTAATACAATATATTTTTCTAGTTGTTCTAATAACCTCGAGAGGTCATGCTAGATTCACCAAACGAGTAGATAAGCTCAAAGGGCTCTAACCTGACGACGTTACTAACACTAGCCCTAGCAAGAGCAGTGCTTCGCAGAATCTACCACCGGATCGGAAACGCGACCCGCTGAGAAGATCCGACTACCTCAAAATTTATTAAATACTAGATTAACCGATTTCCGAATCTTTTTCTAATTATTTCAAAACTGATGCTTCTCATGGCGTATTTAATTTTATCAATATCCGTACTAGTAGCGTTTTTTCAGTTGTGCTTAATAATGCAAATTTAAAACACTTCAATTAACGATTTTGTTTTGTTGATTCTGCCTGTCCTGCCTATTTCTGTCGTGAAGCAGTAATACGTTTCGGTTTGAAGGGCGGGATAGCCGTTGTAACCACGTTGTAACTATACTGAGACCTTAGAACTGATAACTCAAGGTGGGTGGCGCATTTACGTTGTAGATGTCTATGGGCTCCGGTAACCACTGAACACCACATGGGCTGTGAGCTCGTCCTCCTCGTGAAAAAATAAACAGGTCGATTATTTTTTTGTTGAAATATTAAACTAAACGTGTAAAACGTGAAAAATTATAATTAAACGTGTAAGAATGAGACGTCATTAAAAAAATAGGCCAGATTCCAGGGTTGCCAACTCGAAATTCGTCAAGGTGGGAGATAGGGTTCTACAATTTGGTAGTTTCCAACAAACCCTACTATGAAAACTTTTCAAGTCTTTTAGAGACCCTACAATAAGAATATGGCATCCTTAATTTACTTTTCGATTGGATAAGACATATTTGAAATATTTTTATTAGAAATCCAATGATAAAACAGAATTATGGGCCGCTAATATTCTTCTTTTTCCCATAGTTGAGAATATTTTTGATTGTAATGCATCTTTTTTAATTTTCGAGGAGGAGAATTTTCTTCGTTTTCACTTTCACTTTCACTCATTTTGATAGTGTTCAATTGAAACTTTTTAAAAATTACAATCAGTTATTTGTTAATTGGATAGCGTTATGATTTGAACTTTTTGAAAACTTCAAAAGTTGGTAGATAAAGCGGTAGGTTTGATTTACGACACTAAAAGTTGGTGGATCTACCGAAAAGTTGGTAGAGTTGGCAACGCTGCCAGATTCCCTACGGATATGAAATAAATGCGTAAAGCGCTAACGAAATATTACATTAATTCAAACACAACCTTTAAGTATTACCTTCACCTTTCCCGCAGGGCGTGCTGAACTGGCACAACTCCGTTCACTTCCTCGCCGGACTTCGATATGCATCGGTTTCGTTATAATCTATCTATATATATATATAAATGAATTGCTGTTCGTTAGTTTCGCTAAAACTCGAGAACGGCTGGACCGATTTGGCTAATTTTGGTCTTGAATTATTTGTGGAAGTCCAGATAAGGTTTAAAAGGTTTGAATAAATATGAAAATGCTCGGAATTAAATAAAAATAACAATTTTGTTTTTTCGTTTGATGTGTCCTCCGTCGGACGGATTCCTTTTGTTTGTTTTAAGTTTGTTTTATACAAAAGCTTAAGTATTTTATTTATCGATTGAGGCACTACGAAGTCTGCCGGGTCAGCTAGTAATTACTAAAACACATTGCAAACGGGTAACTCGGTATGACAATACGGACGTGGTAAAACCGTAGCCGACTTGAGAAGAGAACATTCTAGACAAAGCGGCTGGTTATGTTCAGCTGGTCACGACCCTCAGCAATGAGGAATACGACGCAAGGAGGAGGATCTTCAGCTGGGAGTGGCCGTAGACCCAATAATGTCCGTAATGACTCTCAGGAATAATTTTTACAAATAGCTCACTAGTAAGATGGATATCTGCTTCTTCTAATAAACATCAAGCCCGCAAAATTATTATAAATTCGTTTGCATTTTATCATGTACCTACATGCGTATTTCTCTACGAGTACAATATAATGAAATGTATGTAGCAGAAGCGATGTTAAGTAAAGTAGAAGTTATTTTAATTATGTCTGCGACTCGCGGAAGCCGAAGAGAATATAAAAAAATAAAAAAAATAAAAAATTTAATTAGTATGACTGATTTAACCGTACTCATCAAACTCGACAAAGTTCGACGTGCAACCTAACCCATGCATTAACTCGCTGGGTTTCTCGCCGGATCTTCTCAGCGGGTCGCGATTCCGATCCGGTAGTAGATTCATTCGCGAAGCAACTGCCCTTGAGTTGTTAGGTCTCCTTCGGAGGCGCTCGGGCAACTGTTAGCAAATTCCACCCCTCCTGGCTGAACCTTTGCCCGCCCACCTGTCCTGGTGAAACTAGAAAGGCCACCAGTAATACCTCAAACAAAAAAAAGTAAGCCTGGAAGTAGTGCATAATACACAGATGGATATTTTTGAAATTTTCGATAGATGATTTTGTTGGATCATTAGATTCACAAAAAAAACAAAAACGTATAGAAACGCTAATGGCCAGTGTCTGCTTGTAAACAAAAAAAATCAATCATTTCATCACAGTCACTGTGTTGCCATTGAACTTGTTCAATACTATACACAGTGCATTTGAATACCAGACAAGCAAGCTGTAAAAAAACGAGTGAAAAAAATATTTACGACTTGTAGCAGTATCCTCGATGATAAAAAAGAGGACATTGACTTCCTCGTCGGATCTTCTGATCGCGATTCCGATCCGGTAGACTCAGCCCTTGATCTACAAGTCTCCTTCGGAAACACCCGGGTGACTGTTAGCTAACCCCGATACTGAGCCCATATTCACTCATCTACCAAACTGAAAAAGCCTTTGAACCACCTGCAATCCTTACAAGCCGCAATAAAATACATGTTAAAAATACGCTTTTATCAACTTCACCTTTAACTGTATATATGAATCATCGTGATCTTCACGAATTACCAGGCGTCCTATAAAAATTTACCCACGCGAGAGAAGCAGTACCGATGACAAACAAAATTTTCACTGGTGGTAGGACCTCTTGGGAGTCCGCACGGGTAGGTACCACCACCCCGCCTATTTCTGCCGTGAAGCAGTAATGCGTTTCGGTTCGAAGGTTGTAACTATACTGAGTGAGACCTTAGAACTTATATCTCGAGGTGGGTGGCGCATTTACGTTGTAGATGTCTATGGGCTCCAGTAACCACTTATCACCAGGTGGGCTGTGAGCTTGTCCACCCATCTAAGCAATAAAAAAAAATTATTAATGTAACCCTTGAATCATTGAATTTAAATTTTAGTTTGGCTTGCTGTTAAAAACGTGTGTTTTTAGATAATTATTATTTTATAATATGTTTCGCATTAATAGAGCCCAACACAGTACAGACTTAAAGCAGTATATTTTCCTCAACAAGGAATTATAAATGTTCGTCCGCGAACTACTACATCTAGTCTAATAAAATAAAAATCAGAATCAACCTTCGTTCGTCTATCTGTACTGTGTACTCAGTTAATAAGCAAAAAAAAACATCGTAAAAAAAAAACACAGCAAAAACTCCAAAATCATCCAATTAAAGTTTAACAAAAAAAAACTGCCATTCACACGGCTATTATTAAAACGAAGAAACGATATTTTTTTTTTAAAACTACTATCTGATTGTGTACTTATCACATTTTTTGGATGTTTAAACTTTTATTTATTATAAATAAATAAAAACATAATATTCCTAACCTAAAAGTACATTTTATTATCCGCAACATGCTTAGTCAAAAAGTACAATACTTACTTTCAGATACAAGCGTCGTCATAAGTAACATATAGGTAGGTCCACGCTAACACCAATGCGCGGGTAGGCATCGGCTAGTCAAACAAGCCACTCTGGATCGCATCCGGCCCGAAAGTACCCATTACGCTAGCAGCATTGCCACGCGGTATGGCAATGGATAATCTCTGAACCAGATACGACCCAGACCGAGGATCATGGCCTTGCCCTCTGAGGCATTGGCATTTTTTGGATTGATATAGAAATACAAATTTTTATTTTTAATTTTTAAAATTTAAATTCTCCGTATATAATAAAATATTTCTAAAGCTCTATAAGATCAACAACATAAAGAGCACATTCCAATAAATCAGCAGTCATTGACCCAATATATAACTTAAATGATATAACTTAAATGATTTGAAAATAATTAAGTCTAGAAATAAATAAAGGATTTGGAAGAAATGTTACGTCTAAAATTTGTATTTAAATTGAGCAAATTAACAAGGGGTCATCGACCCCAAATAAACATGGATGCCAATAATTTCAAACAATTTTAATTTAAACTGTATTAGTGTGGGTGGGGTGTATCAACTAGATTCAAATTATTGAAATATATATGTAATATCTTTCGAAAATAAAAATAATAAAGTTTCCAGCTAAGCGAACATTACTAGTTACATTAAAATATATCTGAATTTATCTGATAATAATGATGAAAGATGCTAACGGTAAAATAATATAAAATGGTTTTGTTTGGTTTGTGTGTTCATCGATGTATCGGTTTTAAATTGTTTGCATTTTAATTGAGCTGTTTGTATTACGAATAGGAATGGTCGTTGTCGCGAGCCTTCGGATTGGAGTTTGTTAAGGAAATTACTAGATCTTTCTTTACGTTACTACGATATTTGTATAGTTTAGATCTGCCCCAAGATTTCAGGCTAGTTCGAATTGTTAAAACAAAATAAATATGTTCAGTTTTCCAATGTCAAAAATGTTTGGCTTTCCAAGCAAGAACATACACAGCACAAATAAAAAAAAGTAATAAACAGCTTTTATTATAATATCGTAAATACTCCGTTAATTACAGGATTCATAATAATAACACAATGCTAGCCACTAACCACTATTGAATGTCAAATCTGCGTGATAAAAATCTTACAACGGCTACACGAAACTTACGAAGTTGGAAATTTCATTTTCTGGTAATGAAATAATTACAATTTTCATAGATATTTAAACACCTTTATTGCAGAATGTAAAGTGCCATCTATCCGCGGTACTGAGAAAACCTCCAAATTTACATGAAACGCGCCATCTATTGACAAAGTGTTGAACTGCTTAGCATTTTTTATGTTAAATTATTCTACAATAGATGTCACTAAATTACGAAAAGTAGTCAAAATTTAATTTTTTTAAATAAACGTGACCAAATTTTCTTTCAATACGCGTTAAATTAATGAAGCTGTTTCTCACATAATTAATATTATTATATGACACTAAAGGAATTTACAGTAACGCTCTGTTTTTTACGTCGGTCAACGATGCTATTAAAATCTTTCAGGCGCTAGAAATTTCAGTTGCAAATCTAAAAACTGACTGCAGGTGTACCTACTTGGTATATTTCAGGCTAACGCTTTTACTTCCAAACTTCGTATCATATTTAAATTTAAAATACTCATATTTCTAAATTCCTTAAATACTATAATGAATCTATTAGTTTTACACTTTTCAAATATAGAAGCATTTCTTCCGGTATATCATGCGGACACGTTACATAATGTTAATTTCGGCACGTGACGAAACATTCTCGGTAACAATTTCTTCGCTGTAGCCGCTGGGCACTCTGAACTCTGTTAATTTGTGGCGCCTTTTCCTCGTTCAAGGATTGGCGGGAACCGCGTGACGTCATCGCGCCCACGCTCGTCGTGTGACGCCAGCGGATCGATGACTATTTCCACTCTGCTCGCACTAGTCAAACGCCAAACAAACTGACATTTTCTGTCTCTCTCTAGCAAGTATGAATGCTTTGAATTTTGAAATCGTAGGCGTTGCGTGCGTGGACGAACTACGCCGCTATGTCTATACGACGCCTCTCAATAATTTGAAATCGGATGATACAGATAATGGTCATACAGGATTGTTTATACTAGGTAAATGATTATGCAGAACATCGAACGATTTACCTAAAATACCACTGTATATAGTCTATCTAGTACATATTAAGATGGCAGTTAATCAAATGCAATTAAGTCATCGATAAGGCCTCAAGATAGGCGTAGGAAGGCAGTAAATAAATCATTTAAATCTATGTTTCAATCAAAGAACTTCAGTGTGCAAACATCTGGTTATCTCCTATTTCAAGGTCGACCGCGTCAACAATTTTATTAAAATTTATATATTATTATGTAATTATGTTTAATAAAAAAAAAACATATTTACAGTAGAATACACTGGCGCACGCTCAATTATTGAAATCAATCATAGCCCCCGATCTTATCTACAAAGCTTTTTACAAAGAAATTTCATTAATCGGTATTACTTTGTATTGTAAAATTGAGACTTAGAATACATTTCTCAAGGTGGGTGGCGGCATTTACGTTGGTCATGTCTATGGGCTCCGGTCACAGTTTAACGCAAAGTGCGCCGTGAGCTCGTCCATCCATCTAAGCAAGAAAAAAAACCTCAGATAATCATTTGTTTTGCTATTTAAAAAAAAAAACCATTGCCAATTTTTTTTTAATAACAAAATAACTCGGCAAACGTTCGTTAAAAGCTAAAACTAAATACTATCAATCATACATCACTTTCATCTAAAAAAAATTTATCCTGTTAATACTGCTTAGGGATTCTTCTTCTCAATCGTGTCACTCTTGACAAAGTGGTCTTGATCGTCATGTAGTGTTGGAAGGGGTAGACTTGATGCGTCTCACGATGTCCCGCCATCTCTCCCTGCTTGAGGCGAGGTTAAGGATATTAGAGCGAATAATTAGGATTATTTTATTGGGCATCGATTCGCCATCTTAAATTCGGTGAAAACTACGTTCTAAGATTAGGTTTCATACAAATAAATCAGGCTCGGTTCTATTGCCCTGCACAACGGAATGCTTAATGGCTTCGTTATTGACATAGGCAGGACGGCAGTACTGTCTCGTTCGTGAGTTACTGGTGGTAGGACCTCTTGTGAGTCCGCACGGGTAGGTACCACTACTCCGCCTATTTCGGTTTCGGTTTGAAGGACGGAGCAGCCGTTGTAACTATACTGAGACCTTAGAACTTATATCTCAAGGTGGGTGGCGCATTTACGTTGTATATGTCTATGGGCTCCAGTAACCACTTAACATCAGGTGGGCGGGCTGTGAGCTCGTCCACCAATCTAAGCAATAAAAAAAAAGAATAACAACACACTCCGTTTTTCAATGTGGGAAACGGGAAAAACGGAATATAAATAGAATAGAACACTGTTAATAGTGTAGGGTAGTTTGAGAACGCCAGAGTTGGATACATATTTCTCTCAAATAATATCACAGCAGTCAGTCATCAAGTATCCGTGGCCTAGAGGATAAGACTTCCGGTGCATTCGTATAGAGCAGTCCAACAGTGCCGGTGTTTAAGTCTCGCAGGAGGATAACAATTTTTTTTTTCCTACCTAATTTTATGGTCTAGATAGACCATGTCAGCATCGCCGGGCTAGTAGGTGAGCTCACGGGGCTCAAACCTGCCATATTGCTAACACGATCCCTAGCCAGAGCCGTGTTTCGCAGAATCTACCACCGGATCGGAAACGCGACCCACTGAGAAGATCCGGCGAGAAACTCAGTGGGCTGTGTCTGTGGGTTAATTTACTCGTCGAGCCCTTCCTTGCAAGCGATGGGTCCGACGAGGACGATGACCGGTGCTTATAGTACCTAGAAGCACCGTTAGAGGATCGGGAGGATCCGAAATGACGTGTGTTGGGCGACGTCGACTGCTTACCGTTTGGTCGGGAGGATCAGCTATGTAAGTATGTAGTTACCGGCAGTCATGATCAGAGGGTTCTCGTTTATCGAAATAGCGCATTGATACCGATTGTAGATACTAATATTTCTAAGTAACGTACTTCATACCTATTCAAAAAAATGTCATAATTTTTTATTTATTGCTTTGTGGTTTGACGATCTCACAGCCCACCTGGTGTTAAGTAGTTACTGAAGCCCATAGACATCTGCAACGCAAATGCGCCACCCACCTTGAGATATATTATAAGTTCTAAGGTCTCAGTATAGTTACAACCGCTGCCCCGCCCTTCAAACCGCTGCTTCACGGCAGAAATAGGCGGGGCGGTGATACCTACCCGTGCGGACTCACAGGAGGTCCTACCACCAGTCATGAGGGTTTTTTTTGTGTGAAACTAAGAAAAAAGATGTGTGGTGTCGTGGGACACCGGATTGGAAACTAAGTTCCTTATTATAAAAATATTAATTTTAAGTTCTATTCGAGGTATAAAGAAAATAAAACTGGAGGTTTCGCAACCACCCACGGCCATTCGGTAACGTGTGAGCTTATTGTGGTACACTTCATTCACGGTTGTTTGCATAAGAGTTAGTGTATTGCGCAAACGAACGCTCTGAGATCGTGGTCAATGAATGTTAAAAAAATATGTTATTTTTTGTAAGTTATTACAAAGTTAAGTCGTACACTCTGTGCATTACTAATAAAAATCTTACGTTACGGACGTTTTTTCCCGGTTAGGGTACCCCTCCGCATTCGTTCCAAAAATAGACATCTGCAATATCAGGCCTAAACATTCCAAGTCCATGTGACGCAGTGGGCGCTCGTCTGCGGCGGAGACACTCAGGCGCCGACCGGGCGAGGTCAGACGGGCTCCAGCCAAAAAGTACACAGCCTCGACATTCATTTATCTCGTTCTGTTTACGTCACTATGTCTCCCATGAATGCGGCTCCATGGCGGAGGTTGCGGGACTATTGATTTGCGAAACGAAGTCTGGCTGTCTTCGTCAATGAACGCTGGTTCGGCGTGTGCTAGAAAATTCGATGATCAGTTGTATGAGTGAATTTTTAATGATAATAATAATAATAAATGATAAAATAATTTGTTGCCTTTCACGCTAGATAAAATAAAAATAAAAGAAAAGAAAACAAGGAAAAGGCAAAAGGTGGTGGCTCAGCTAATGCTATTCAAAATCGATAAAGTACATAGGTCGATAAAAGTATTAACACATTTTTCTTAGCTTGGTATATAATATGTATGTTTGTTTGTAAGGGCATGTATGAACTTCATTTTCAGAAATTTAAAGACGTCTGATTGACTTAAAAATTTGCACGCGTATCAAGTATCGATCAATAAAACACGGGCTCTAGTAACCACTTAACACCAGGTGGGCTGTGAGCTCGTCCACACATCAAAGCAATAAAAAAAATCGTCTCGCATTAAAATACTATAATCTCAAAACTTACTAATTTTACAGGAGAGTGTTTTAAAGGTTTAAGATGTTATATTTTTAATATTAATCATCTTTGTAACATTTATTTTTTATTTTTTACCTGATACATTATTTGTCTTTTAAAGTAAGATAAAATTATGTATTAATTTTGTTAATAGTAGTCAAAATATAGGTAAACAAAAACTAAAACTAAACTACGCTCTTTTGACAGTGTTACTGGTGGTATTAATTGTGGTAGGACTTCATGTGAGTCCGCACGGGTAGGTACCACCACCCCGCCTATTTCTGCGGTGAAGCAGTAATGCGTTTCGGCTTGAAGGGTGGGGCAGCCGTTTTAACAATATTGAGACCTTAGAACTTATATCTCAAGGTGGGTGGCGCATTTGCGTTGTAAATGTCTATGGGCTCCAGTAACCACTTAGCAGTAGCACTAGGTGGCCTGTGAGCTCGTCCACTCATCCAAGCATTAAAAAAAAAAATATATATATGAGAAAAATACTGGTGATACCAAATGATTCCGCATATTAACTCAATTTCGAATATTTTTGGCAATTGTACACTTTTAACGCGAAAAGACAATATGTATAACTTTTGCTTGACTTAATTCAAGGGTCTTTTGTGGTTCTTTTATGGCAATATCGTGCCACGAGAAGTGGTTACGTTTAGGGTTTAGAAATTAGGGAACTGATTGAGAAATTAGATTAGGACTATTATGAAAGACAGATCAGTTTCGTCGCTAATTCGTTCTGTTTCATCGTGATCTGGTGGAATAAAACGCCCGGTGTGCGTCCTCGTATGTATTTTTGCTATACACCGTCGACATGTGAAGGAGTTAGCGGTACAGTCTTAAAGGCTAGTATAACAGTTGACCCACTCTTCGAACCAGAATCGGTGATTGCTTCGCGACGGAAATAGGCAATTTTTTTTTTTTTTTTTTTTATTGCCTTTCTTTGCAGACGAGCATACGGCCCACCTAATGGTGAGTGGTTACCGTCGCCCATGGGCTTCAGCAATGCTAAGGGCAGAGCCAAGCCGCTGCCTACCGCTTAATACTCTCCACAAGCCTCGTTTGAAGAAGGACATGTCATAGCGCTCGGGAAACACCGTGGAGGGGAGCTCATTCCATAGCCGGATGGTACGTGGCAAAAAAGATCTCTGGAAACGCACTGTGGATGACCGCAGTGGCTCCAGGTAGTATGGATGAACTCTACTCCGGTGGCGGGCGGCGCGATGGTAAAAACGAGACGTTGGCATCATCTCGAACAATTCCTCAGAGCACTCCCCATGGAACATGCGGTACAAAATACAGAGGGAACCGAAGTCCCTCCGCAGACCCAGACAAAGTGGTGGAACGGTGGATCCCCTACATGCTCTTCCACCAGTCAACGTTGGTTGGCGATTACAGTATGCTGTCTGAGAACACTGCTACTCGTTTCCCGATTATTATTTTGATTGCTTAGATGGGTGGACGAGCTGGTTTTAACTGGTTACCGCGGCCCGTAGACATCTACAACGTAAATGCCGCCCCCCACCTCGAGATATGAGTTCTAAGGGCTCAGTTTTTACAACACAACGGCTGGCCCACATTTCAAGCCGAAATGCATTACTGCTTTACGACAGAAATAGGCGGGGTAGTGGTATCTACCCGTGCGGACTCACAAGACGTCCTAGCATCCCTTAATCCAACTGTGGGGCTAGGCAATGTGGCCAAGCTGATACTGAAATCCCGCTGGTAAATATTTATTTTATTTTTCTACCGAAATACGTATCTATAACTACGGTATAACATCGGGAATTAAAAATCAAAGCCCGTAAAATTTATACGTAGTATATAAACGGTAGGGATTATTATTATGAGTCCACACAGAGCCATAGGTACGATAGAACCATCACATAGGCAGTTTTTTTTTATTGCCCTTGTAGGCAGACGAGCATACGGCCCACCTGATGGTGGGTGGTTACCGTCGCCCATGGACTTCAGCAATGCCAGAGGCAGAGCTAAGCCGCTGCCTACCGCATATTAATAACATTATAAGTATACATTCACGGGTTCTCTTTGATCATGAAATTTGTTCATGAATACGTCCGTGCGTCGTGTTCCTCAGTGCTAAGGATCGTGACCTTTACGGAATACATACGTAAGGGCTCTCTTGGGAAAATTGCTAGTGGTGGGTTCCCGCGTCCTTCCACAGCAGAATTTCAAAAGCGATTTAGTTCCTCTGGGCTACTGAAGCCCTAGTTCGAGTTAGATGACCGCCGCCCGTTGTTTGACGTTATATTTTTACGGTCGGGTAGGTGGCATACCGACGCCAACACTCCTCTTTTCTCAATCAGGCTTGGGACCGGCAATGGCAGAGTTATATATAACATACAAAAAATAAATAAAAACTAAAATTGCAATCGTGGTAGAAAAATAATAAAATGATCACATTCTCTCTGCTGACCCTTGACTGACCAGTGGTGTTAGATGAAAGTTAAAAAAATCTTGCCACAGATCCTTGGTACTCGTGTAAATTTTCAAGTGAATCAGACGTTGCTGATGTCTACTCACCACTCACGGCCCGTGAGCTCGTCCGCCTACCTAAGCAATACCAAATCTATATATATAAAAATGAATTGTTGTTCGTTAGCTTCGCTAAAACTCGAGAACGGTTGGACCGATTTGGCTAATTTTGGTCTTGAATTATTTGTGGAAGTCCAGGGAAGGTTTAAAAGGTAGATAAATATGAAAATGCTCGGAATTAACAAAAAATAACAATTTTGTTTTTCCTTTGATGTGTCCCCCGTCGGACGGATTCCTTTTGTTTGTTTTAAGTTTATTTTATACAAAAATTTAGGTCTTTTATTTATCGATTGAGGCACTACGAAGTTTTTTTTTTTTTTTTTTTTTATGATTGAATGTTTACTGGTGGCCCGAAGGCCTTTCCAGTTTCACCAGGACAGGTGGGCGAGCAAAGGCTCAGCCAAGAGGGGTGGGATTTGCTAACAACTGCCCGAGTGCCTCCGAAGGAGACCTAACAACTCAAGAGCAATTGTTTCGCGAATGAATCTACTACCGGATCGGAATCGCGACCCGCTGAGAAGATCCGGCGAGAAACTCAGCGGGCTGATGCATGGGTTAGGTTGCACGTCGACCTCTTTGTCGAGTTCGACGAGTACGGTTACCGGGGTCCCTAAGCCTGCCCCTAGTATTAGAGCTGAAGGCATCTAATGCAAAGGTTATTGGATCTGATGGATCCGTAAGGACGTGTCTAGGGCGTCGACGGTGACTGGCTCCTGCATGATCAGGATTCGGGGAGTAGTCAGCGGCGGCAACGATAAGGCGATTATCATGACGCATAGCCTTATCGAAGTATCGTTCCGACGCTGACTTCATGTATTTCCGAATTGATTCGAGGCCCAGGTCGTCGTGTAGGTCAACGTTCCTTACGAACCACGGAGCCCCGACAGCTAACCTGCAAAAACGGGATTGTAGGGATTGGAGGGTGTCTATGTGTGTGCGGGCCGCGTGAGCGAACACCACACTCGCGTAAGTCATGACGGGCCTTATGCAAGTTTTGTAAAGTGTCACCTTGTTCCGAAGGGACATTTTACTCCGCTTACAGATCATGGGGTAGAGTCTACCGAGAATAAACGCGGCACGGTCACGGACTGTTTTTATATGCGGGCGGAATGTCATGGATACATCCAGGGTGACTCCCAGGTACTTGACTTTCCTGGCCCAGGGTATAGGTTGGACGAAGAGGGTGATCGGGGGTGTGAGATTCCTCCTCCTAATCCGGGAGGAAATCCGTGTGGAGCTTCCCCTCTGAAATAGCACCGCAGTACTTTTCGCTGGGTTGATGTCTATGCGCCATTTTCGGAACCACTGTCCTAGGGCTAGGGCTGCGCTCTGAAGCTTCTTCGCGATTAGGGACTTATTTCTACTAGAATAGTAAACAGTCGTGTCGTCGGCGAATAAAGCTAAATGGGTCGGCGGCGACCGGGGAATATCGTTGACGAATAAGCTAAATAGGAGGGGTGAGAGGACAGAGCCTTGCGGGACTCCAGCTGTGAGAGGTCGTGGGGAGGAGCGGGTTCCCTCGACTCGATATCGAAAAGAGCGGTTCGACAAGAAGTCCCGTATGATGAGCACGAGACTATCCGGCACGCCCATGTTGAATAGTTTGAAAATCAAACCATTGTGCCAGACTTTGTCGAACGCTTTTGCGACGTCGAAGAAGAGAGCTCCCGTGTATAACGGCTTTGGTCGATTAAGCCCCACAAGAATGTGCTCCGTGAGGCGGTGCACCTGTTGAACGCATGAGTGATTTGTACGGAATCCGAATTGTTCATCGATGAGAATGCCCTTGGATGAGACGAAGTCTCTGAGGCGTTTGTAGAGCAGACGCTCATACAGTTTGCCTAGAGACATGAGGAGGCTAATCGGGCGGTAGCTCGTCGGATGATTTTTTGGTTTACCGGGTTTATGTATGCCGATAACGTCCGCTTCTTTCCACACCGCGGGAAAGATACAGTTTGCCATAGCGGCATTGAAAATAGATGCCAACATCACGATGAGTTGGACGGGTAGAAGTTTAATAACGCGGTTAGATATACCGTCGGAACCGGGAGCCTTGCGAGGACGTAGGTCTTTGATCAAGTCTTTAACTTCTATCGGGGTGACGGGTGGTAACGCATCCGATGGTGGCAAGGAGGCTCTGCGTTCTACCTCACTGTCTACTAATTCTACATGAACAGGGTCCACGGATTGAGTGCTGGGCGTGCACTGGGTTTGCAATGTATCGGCCAGCAGCTCTGCTTTTTCGTCATCATCGAACGCCGCGAGTCGGCCTGAGGGGCCTACGAGGGGGGGCATAGTTACTACCGTATCCGATTTGAGAGTACGAGCTAAGCGGTAGTAAGACCTTTGGGAGGGCGCGAGTCCTTCTAAGAAATCAGACCATCTGGCATCTCGGACTTCGGCGATGCGAGACTTTACGTCGCGTTGTAGGGCACGCATTCGAATACGATTTTCCGCGGTAGGATACCTGTCGTAGGCGCGTATCGAGGCGTTCTTAGCTCTAAGGAGTTCCCTAATATCGTCGGACAATTTGAAGCGGTGAAGGAAGTCCTCCGCTACAACTTGTTTCGATGACCTATCTAATGTCGAGGTGATGTGTGACGTTAAGATGTCTATGGCTTCAGCGGTATCCTGAGGAGACGGGATAGAGTCCGGGTTAAACGGGAGCGATGGTGGATCAGATTCAGCCAGGCTGATGCCCAGCGTGTGCCAATCCACCACAGTCCTCGTGACGGGAACGGAATCGGGAGCGCGACCGAGCTTCATAACGACGGGACGGTGGTCTGAATCTAACTCTGAAACTACTTCGATCGAGTGTAAGCGCAGAGTTACGTTTTTTAATAACGCTATGTCGAGTATATCCGGGCGATGCGCGATATTTAGCGGATAGTGAGTCGGTGTTAGCGGAGCGACGATATCGAAGGCGAGATCATCGACTAACGCGTCAAGCCGCCTGCCATTCGGGGTTGTGGTGTGTGAGTTCCACCTGATGTGTTTACAATTTAGGTCGCCCGCCAGAATGACAGAGCTCCCCATACCGAGCAGCGCCTCGATATCACTGCTTAGAACGGTCTTATCCGGTGGAAGATAAACGGACGCGATAACGATCGGCGCGTGTCCCGTCAGTGAGATTCGGCACACTGATGCTTCGATATTAGCGAGCGCGGGAGGATCGAGCGGGACGCAATGCAGGGCTCTTCTATAGTAAATGACGGTACCACCACCACGGGCAGAGAGCCTGTCGTTCCTGACCATGTTATAGTTCGCGATTTTAGGGTCACGGCGCGCGGGCTTAAGTAGGGTCTCCTGCACTAAAAAGATATCAATTTGATGGTCACGCAAAAAGTCAGAAGCCTGATCACGTTGATTTGCGAGACCGTAAGCGTTAAAAAATCCTATCGTTACGGATAGGGGCTTTATTCTACTTATATACGCCATTGATTACCGGCGGAGTGAGGGGAGGACGTACGTATTTAATGACGCGTATACGTCGGCGTATTCCTGCACAACGGCGATAAAGTGTTGTGCAGTGGAGGCAGCGTGAATGGCGTCGCCCAAAGCGTTAACGCGCTCAAAGTTGATCGACTGAAAGAAGTCGATCGCTAAAGCGAGATTTTCGGACGCGGTCGGAGGGCAAGTCGCGGGAGAGGGATGAGTCGCGGGGGCGGGACGAATCGCGGAGGAGGGAGTTGTAGCCGTGTTCGTGTACGGCAGCGGTTTTGCCCAGGCCGAGACACTGGGCACCGCCGCCGGAACGAACGCTGGCTTAGCCTGCGACGCAGAGGGTGCCGAGGCTTTGATGTCTGGGCCGGAAGCTCGGAGGCGGTTTTGGCGGGCGACGCGGCGATTTATTTTAGGGGCTCGGGGGCAACCACGGTAATTCGCGGGGTGACCCTGTGTTCAACACAGGACGCAGCTAGGCGGTTCCGTCGCGGTTTTTTGGTCGCGGGCGCAGAGGGCCGTGGCGTGATCGCTCAAACACTTAACACATCGGGGGCGCGCGTGACAGTTACGGGAAGAATGCCCGTACAATTGACAGTTATGGCACTGGCTAGGAGTGCCTTTTTTATGGGGGGCTTCGATGGCGATACCGGAGAGCCTACAGACGGTCCGTATGTTAAAAATTTGCTTACCCTCGGGGGTAGGCTGGAGGGCGACTAGAACCATATTATATGGCTCCCTACCGCGGCCGGTGTGCATGCGGTGCACTGAATTTACTGGTAGGCCTTGTTCCAGAAGGTCGGCCTTGACGAGCTCTACATCTAACTCTTTAGGGATTCCGCGTATTACAACGCGGAGTTCGCGCTCCTCCTGGAGCGTATAAGTATGGAAACTTATACGTTCCTTACGGAGGTAAGAAGAGAGGGCCCTATGGTCGTCGGGTGTTTGAACCTTAATTTGAATGCCGTTCGCGAGGTTACGGGCATTCGTGAAATTCATGCACTACGAAGTCTGCCGGGCTAGCTAGTTCATTAATAAAAATGTATTGAAGTTAATGTAAATTACGTTAAAAAGATTCCTTCACGCACACAGAGACAATTCAAGCTAACGTTAGCGCGTTAAAAATGCTAATTTCAACATTAACAAAATACAACTGAGTAAACAACAACAATAATATATTTAGCTCGCGACGTAAACACGTTTCTGATTGTAACAAACAACAAACAAACACTTCATTAAGACTTTTGAACACAGAAGATGCAACACGAGAAGTCTGGCGAACTCTTCGATTAGCTCGTTAGTCATGTGGACGAGCTCACAGCCCACCTGATGTTAAGTGGTAACTGGAACCCATAGACATCTACAACGTAAATGCGGCACACACCTTGAGATATAAGTTCTAAGGTCTCAGTATAGTTACAACGACTGCCCCACCCTTCAAACCGAAACTCATTACTGCTTCACGGCAGAAAGGCGGGAAAGGCGGCGGACTCACAAGAGGTCCTACCACCAGTGCTTATGAACTTTACTTTGCGGCAGAAATAGGCGGGAAGATTGTGCCTAGACGTATGGATCAAATACACGTACACATTTAGTAAAATAAATTGTGTAAACGTGAAGCCATTAAATTAGTTTTATGTCTGTGAATCTCAAAAAAATACTATAATGTAAACATTATGGTAATTAACAACCAAATAAAAATTAGTATCAAAACTGATTAACACTGTGACAGCCCTAAAAACCGTGACGAAATTTATTCGCTTAATGAAATTAGATAAAAACAACATTATTACCGTAATTGAGGGAAAATTGCTTATTCACATTACTAATTTAGATCCTTCGCGGAGATTGTAGCGGCCCTACGGCTCTACGCCGTAGCGGAACGTAGCATTGCTACGCATTCCTTGACTAAATCACGAATTTATTTAAAAATTGAATTTTTTGTATCAAGCTTTTTGAATATAAAAAAATGTCTTTCAATTAAACATTGTTTGGGAGTCAACCATCAAGAGGTCACGGAAATTTCGTCTAATCACATTCATTCTACTATCCTAGTCTACTTACAGGCTAGGATGGTAAAGATAACCCATTTTCAATACAAGGAGACCTATTTACGAATAAGTCGTGCTCCAAGCAATTCTCAGATTCAGAACGTTGCATACAATTCGCCGGGCGCCGCGGCGTTCGCGGATGCGTTTTATAAAAATAAAACTAACGTATAATCTATGGGCCGGGAACTTTCGTCACTCATACATGCGCGTAGGTACGTTTTGGCGGGTAGGTAGTGCGCATGCCCGGCTATCAGGGGACCGCAGTCATACAACCATTCTTCAGTTGCACGCATTCGTTCGCCGCGGACGCACGTGCGACCGCGTACCCGACGCAAAACCCTCGCACAACCAACAAAAACGTTCAGGAAACCGTTAAAAAAGACCAGAGAGCGTCGAAAAACGTTGCCCGCGTCGAAAGATAAGTGCTAAGCGTCGAAACGCCGTGAAGAAGCTACAAACAGAGGCGGAATACGGTAAACAAATACCCGCTGTGCGAAAGAGATTTTTGTGAATGAAATTTAAGATGGTGGACAGCAGTAGTGACGGCTTGTGTTGTGTGGATGCGATTAACCGATAGACCCACGAGCTGCTCGAGTACGGAATGATTCGATCCTGTATCGTGACCGTAATGGTTCGCCGATAACATATATATATATATTGCAAATGATAATGACATATATCGTACATACCGCGACTGTCAAATATTTATTTTTAGATCGTTCACGAGTCGATAATCTCAACTCGGATGGTCTCTCATTGAAATTTATTATAATTCTGAAGGATCGTGAATGGTTAGAACCAGTGATCGAAGTTGTGGGGCTAACAATGCAATCGATAATGCAACCTTGCCGGTTCTACATTTACGTTTCACTCGTAAAGATGCAATGTTTAAACTTAATTAAGAAGACGTCGACGTCATTAATTTGAAATATATCGAAGGGTAAAAGGATATTTGGTTTAATTTTCCTTAATTCCCGATAATTATCTTAGTAATTAAAGATCCGTTTTGATTTGATATTAAAGCATCAACAGTTCGATGTTTTTAATTGAACTTCAATTAAGTTTACTCCGTTCAAATAGCCAAAAAAGTTTTTTGTTATGATATTTTTTTTTTCAAATATTTAAACTTTGTATGACTCTCATGTAAAGTTACAAAAATGTCACTTAAACCAAATAATAGCCTTTTCATTCCTCGATATTTTAAACAAATCCGTCATATTCATTTCCGAGAAGACTTTAAAATGATATGTACAATGCAAATTAGGAAGTATTCAATTTAAATTAAAAGTGATTTTACGTTTTAATCTCGCGTACTTTGTTATCATAATATTGTCGTCAACGTTTTACGGATATTTTACAGTTTTTATTACATTCACATTGGATCGAAGTAGTTATACATTGACATTTGAATATTGTGGTTGAATGTTTTCAAATTTTCTCTGACATGTTTACACGGATTAACCGCGATAAATAAACAAATTAAATGTCAATTTTTTTTTTAATGATCACTTTCCTCGTCCCTGTTCTCTGTGGGACATAAAGCCTAATTTTCAATAGGAATGTACCAAAGCTTTCTCAACTCTATTCAAACAGGAACTATAGTGGTGTACCTGCGTGATATTTTTACGCTTCGTACCTCCCTATCAATAATTTTGTCTTCTTAAATACAACGGCCGTCTGGTGTAGTGGTAAGTGACATGGTCACTACATAAGGGGGTCGCGGGTTCGAATCCCGCCAAGGGAAATATATTTGTATGATAAATATAAATGTATTTTCCAGGGTTATGGATGTATATTAAATATGTGTATGTGTATAATAAAAATCTTATATTTATTTCCGTTATCTAGTACCTGTAACACAAGTTCTTTACGAACTTATCACGGGACCAGTTAACGTGGCGTTATTGTTAGTAAATATTTATTATTTATTTATTATTATTTATTTATTTAATTATTATATAAAATTCAAAAAAAAAAATTAGTTTAATAACACTCTTTGTTAGACGGTGTCTGAAACCTACTATATTAAGATACGCCACAACCTATATATTCGTCTATATTAAGGTTCACTATTTTATATCAATTAATGACCTAACAAGCTCCCAGCCTATTTAGGTCAGAAGGTCCTACAACTGGATTTATCGAGTTAATTTGATTAATTAAATATAGAGATGGGCTTTAAAAGAAAGTGTCGTATAATGCGACCAAAGGGCTCACCATAGAATGGGCACAGCGCATTTTGAGCTTTATATGAGCTTACTAAGAACATAAGGCAATAAGGGCAGAACATATTGTGAGCCCAGCTAAGTATTACTACCCCACCTGCTTCTGCTACGAAGCATAAGTACCTTCCAGTCTAATCATCATCATCATCATCATCATCATCAGCCTTTATCTGCCCACTGCTGGACATAGACCTTAAATAATTAATTAATTAATTCCAGTCTAATACGTCAGCTATATTCTAATACTTATAGCTCTAACTTAACTATATGACTTATAAGAATTCTAGCTCATGTATGGCAGTTACTAGTGGTAGGACCTCTTGTGAATACGGGTAGGTACCACCACCCTACCTATTTCTGCCGCGAAGCAGTAATGCGTTACGGTTTGAAGGGTGGGGCTGCCGTTGTAACTATACCGGGAACTATACTGGTTACGTCATAGATGTCTATGGGCTCCAGTAACCGCTTAACACCAGGTTGGCTGTGAACTCGTCCACCCATCTAAGCAAAGTTTATTTTTAAGCAATACAATAAAGATCGAGATCTTTAAAGAGATGTTTTTGTTCCAGATCATTCATCAGCAGACGAATGTTTAAGTGATCCCTTACTCGTTACGATTAAGCAGTGAAATGGACTTCAAATAGATCGTTCCGAATCTGTGTAAATTGAAATTATAAATAAGCATTCGTGTATTATTACTGGAACTAACCTAAAACTTGTCCTCCACAATGAAGCGAAGATATTGTCACCGGCGCGCCCCGCTATGACTAACCTCAGCAGGGTCTTCCAAGCTGTCAGAAGAATATGACAAAGGTATTTTTATTTTAAAACTAGCTGACTTTTAAAACTTGTTTTGCCATATATAAGATTTGTAGGGAAGTTAAAGTTTTTAATTACCAAAAAAAAAATAAGGGTTGATCGTAGAGAGGTGAAAATTTGGGGTTGTATGTATTTTTGTATGATGTATCATAAAAAAATAAAAACGAAAAATGTTGATTAAAAAATTTAAAAATAAATTGAGGGGTGGACCACCCTTAACATTTAGGGGAATGAAAAATAGATGTCCGATTCTCTACTCTGGCCGATATACACGCTAAGATTCACGAAAATCGGTCGAGCCGTTTCGGAAGAGTTCAATCACGCACACCGTGACACGAGAATTTTATATATTAGATTTACATTGGCGGACTTAATGCCTAAGGCATTCTCTGCCAGTCAGCCGAAGGTAGTGCAGATATATTCCTCAAATTAATAATTATACTCGATTATCGTATAAGATCATCTAAGCTGATGTTACTACTCTTAAATTTACAGTTTTAATAGATTCATGAAATACTAGATAGAGGTCCCGCAGTAGTCGAAATTCGACAATAATTAATTGGAATTGTAAGTTTGTACACTATTATGATTGTATTTTATACTTCTATAATCACAAATTTCGCCAAGGCTACTCTATAAAAAAATATTAATAAAGACAAACAATATTTAATCTATTCTCAATTTGACCACAGACGTCAAGAACAAAAGTTTCACAATAAATAGTATGCATGCATGTGTGCGTCATATAAATGATATGTAGTGTGTGTAATGTTTTCTTTATTGATTTCATGTATTTTTTATGCATTATTAAAAAAAAATATTAGCATTATGCACTTCTTCTCTATATTCTGTATAAGTGAGGAAAATTTCATACTCCTGCGTCCGCGCAATTTTCGTAAAAAGGGATACATAGTTTTTGCTTCACGTATTAATATATAGATAAAGTGATTATGAAAACTTTGTGATGTTCTTGTTCTTGCTTTAGTTTAAGCTAAAATACATAACGAAATATAAACGGCCTTCCTCCTGCCAATAACATTGTAAGTAAATACTAGGTCTTTAAATATAATTTTTAGAATAACCTTAAAATATACGTGCCCAATTTTGATGCTCTGACATGAGACATACGCGTGCTGGGCCCACGCACGTTTCGGCTCTATCCCGAGATCCCATTTCATTTTATTTGACGCCGGATACAGACACGCGAACTAGTGACCGAAGGATCTTCTAAGTGGGTCGCGTTTCCGATCCGGTGGTAGATTCTGCGAAGCACTGCTTTTGCTAGAGTTCGTGTTAGCAATGTCGTCAGGTTTGAGCCCCGTGAGCTCACTAAGATTACGCTGACCATCTCTAGACCATCAGCTTAGGTAGGAAAAAAAACAAAATATACCAACAAGAAACTTATTTCCAATCAAACCCGAAGCTACGTGATACAATGAAAAGGAAAAAAACGTAAAATCTATGTATAACGAAATTAAATTTCCCGCATCATAAATAAACCAGCATTTTAGGCCCATTAACTGGTGACCCTCCTATAGGGGGTCTTATAAGGGGGGCTTTGGTGAAATTTTCTTTTCGTGTTAGAGTGGAACCGTGTTGTTAAAATACTGTTTCATGGTAGAATTACTTATACAACAGAATATACAGATGCAAAACCCAAAACATTTTTAATCAGTTCAAACCTCTCGTAACTCTGACCGCTCGAGTCGCAACTCGAACATCAAATGTACCTATAAAAGTATTTATAAGCTCGCGTACTGTACGCGCCCCACATCTCCTTATGAGAGGATCGTTATTAGAATAGTTCCACCCTTGGAAATTCTATAAATAGAAAATAGGTTTACGCTACTTGGAGGTTTTCTTTTTGACAATGTACACGAATTGGATTTTAGGGCAACAAAATCCATAACTTCGTATGTGGCTTTTCAGTTCAGTTTAGTTCAAACAAAAATTTTAAATCGATTTTGTTCGTATTGTTTGTTTGTTGTCATTTTGATTTGGTGTTAAAACTAATTGTTATCATTTAAAATTTACTTTCTATAAGTTAGAACCTTCGAACTTATATGTAAAGGTGGGTGGCGCATTTACGTTGTAGATATCTATGGGCTCCAGTAACCACTTAACAACCAGGTGGGCTGTGAGCTCGTCCACCCATCTAAGCAATAAAAATAAAAAAAGTCGAAGAAATCCGAGTATCAAAAATAGCTTTAACATTATGTTATTTCGGTCGTCCTTGACTCCTGCAATCCGACGGTGGAGAGGCGACGTCGCCGTCTCCGCCATGTTTACTGTTCTCACGCATTATTGAGTAGAGACTTGTGATGTTTCGAATGTCACTTATGAAGTCCAAAATTTAGATGCGCCGACCGTAATAGGCGCGTTTGATCGATGTCTGTAGTCTTTTTTTTCCTACCTATTCCTATAGCCACGAGGGGTTATTCTAGATTCGCCGAATTAGTAGGTGAGCTCACGGGCTCAAACCTGACGACGTTGCTAACACGAACCCTAGCAAGAGCCGTGCTTCGCAGAATCTACCACCGGATCGGAAACACGACCCACTGAGAAGATTCGGCGAGAAACTCAGTAGGCTTTGTCTGTAGGTTAATTTACTCGCCGAGCTCTTCGTCGCAAGCGATGGGTTCGACGAGGACGGTGACCGGTGCTTGGAGTACCTAAAAGCACCGTTAGTGGGTCGGGGGGTCCGAAATGACGTGTTTAGGGCGACGTCGACTGTTTACCATTTGGTCCGCAGGATCAGCTATGTATAGTTAGTTACCGGCGGCCACGATGAGAGGGTTCTCATGTCGTGCCGTTTTATCGAAATGAGCTTTAGTCAATCGAGCAGCCAATTTATTCTACGTAAAACCCTTAAAATTATAATTTGCGTAATTACTGGTGGTAGGATCTCTTGTAAGTCCGCACGGGTGGGTGCCACCATCCCGCCTATTTCTATCGTGAAGCAGTAATGCGTTTCGGTTTGAAGGGCGGGGCAGTCGTTGTAACTATACTGAGGCCTTAGAACTTATATCACAAGGTGGGTGGCGCATTTACGTCGTAGATGTCTATGGGCTCCAGTAACCACTTAAAACCAGTTGGGCTGTAAGCTCGTCCACCCATCTAAGCAATAAATAAAAAAAGAAAGCTGTAACAATCGCGTGTGCGCATCCGGTTACTACACAATTCCTAACATTTGTTGGAGCGATATTAAAAATCCATCAGCCCATTAGTTGCGATACTATAGATGTTAAATGTTCGCGGCGTTTTCATTCAAAGCGAAATACATTTTCAGGAATATACGACAAAGGGAGAACTTCCACCGAGCGGGTGATATTGCTCGGTAGACCGACGGTCCAAATGTTGTTTTTTTTTGCTACCTATGCTGATAGCCTTGAGAGGCTATTTCAGCTTCGCCCTATCGTTTGTAGGTGAGCTCACGGGGCTCAAACCGGAGTGTTACTAACACTGATCCTAGCAAGAGCAGTGCTCCGCAGAATCTACCACCGGATCGGAAACGCGACCCACTGAGAAGATCCGGCGAGAAGCTCAGTGGGCTGTGTCTATGGGTTAGTTCGCTCGCCGAGCCCTTCGTCGCAAGCGACGGGTTCGACGAGGACGGTGACCGGTGCTTGTGGTGCCTAAAAGCACCGTTAATGGATCAGGAGGAACCGTAATGACGTGCTTTAGGCGACGTCGACGGTTTACCATTCGAGAAATGTTGTTGTTCGGAACTTGTATATATGCGAGCTTATCTTGAAAATGTCGTAAGCGAGATTCAGGCATCTGTCAAATATCTTGCGTTGTATGATGGCTACCGCCACATATTGTGCGTGTTGATGTATGATGGTACATTTTGTATTTACCATCAGACCAGACCGGATTTATTCTTATACAATCACTCGTTTACTCTGACTCGCGCAGTAATGGACTTTTTTTATCATTCGTAAGGTGTGTTATGAAAGTGCACGATCATGTGCCATAAACCTGCCTATTTCTGCCGCGGAGTAGTAATCCATATCGTTTCAAAAGTTGGCCGGTGGCCATGCATTTGCGGGAGGCAGCGGCTTGGTTCAGCCCCTGGCATTGCTGAAGTCCATGGGCGACGGTAACAACTCACCATCAGGTGGGCCGTATGCTCGTCTGCCTAACCGGGCAATTAAAAAAAAACATTGCTGAGACTTCGACTTAAAAACACAGATTTAAGATCCAAATTTACGTATTCCAAAAATCATTTTCATCCGATATTGTGTACAGTATTACATTTGCTTTTTCTTGAGATGGGCTTTATTGCTTAGATTGTAAACAAGCGCACGGCCCATCCAGTGTTAAATGCCGCCACCCACCTTGAAGCATCAGTTCTAAGTCCCAGTTTTACAGTACAACGACTGACCCACCCTTCAAACTCAAACGTATTACTGCTTTACGGCAAAAATAGGTAGGGTAGTTAAAAATACCTATGCCGCCTCACAATACTAGTAAGAATACCTTAAAAATAGAGCCATAAATATGTATA
This sequence comes from Bombyx mori, assembly GCF_030269925.1. NCBI lineage: Eukaryota > Metazoa > Arthropoda > Insecta > Lepidoptera > Bombycidae > Bombyx > Bombyx mori. The sequence continues at coordinate 2,668,931 of NC_085120.1, read as the reverse complement.
TGTTAAAGAAACTATTAAGCATTAAAAAAAAACAGTTAAGAACCACTTTCTCCGGTATTTTCATTCAATTGAATAATTTAATTGGTAAATTAATGAGTTTGTATTTTGAATTAAAAAAAAAACTTTGAGAATCGTCAATTTTTCTTCTTCGAAATTTCAATGACAGAACGAAATGGAAATTATTTTACACGAAGCGAATCTAAATCTTGAGGCCTTAGTGATTATGGTCTAATTTCAAAATACTAGTCTCATCACATAAACATCATTTAAAAATACACAATCAATCTAAATCATTAACCAATTAATTCACACACACAATTACATAATAATAACATCTGTCTCATTGGACTTCTTAATTGAAATAGAGTATAGTCATTTTCGAATTTTTATTTAATAGGTAAATTAAAAAGTATGTATTTTGAATTTAAAAAAAAAAACTTTGAGAATCGTCAATTTTTCTTCTTTGAAATTTCAATGACAGAACGGAATGGAAAATATTTTACACGAAGCGAATCTAAATCTTGAGGCGTTAGTAATTATGGTCTAATTTCAAAATACTACTTAGTCTCTAGTCATTTTCGAATTTCAAAACGGATCTAAACGACTTTGTATCCCCGATGTCGGTTATTGTTCACTGAATTTACTAACCGTCTGCCAAAACCGTACTATTATATGTAGTTACAATAAATAAAGAGCGGCTGGCGATAATGCTGTCCACGGTCGGGCTCCGAGCCAAGACCTGCAGTACTGCATCGGCTGCATCTTAATTTAACGAAGCTAATTATTTAAAAACACTTTTTACGGAATAATGACGTCGATTTTGTTCTCAAGAAGTATTTAAATAAAAAAGAAATATAAGGAATTTTCGCAAAATCTAAAAATTAAGTTTGAAAAACAACGGCTTAGACTCGGACTGGATATTTAGACATGACTCTCGATAAAGACAAAGAAAAAAAAATTATAAGAATATAAAATAGAAAAAAATTGAGAAAGACAATCAACTCTAACAATGAACCTAAAATTAAAAAAAAACAAATACATATAATAACTAAAATATATTATTAAAAACATTTAATTTTGTAGTCTTGAGATAATTTCTGAATCTTCAAAATATTTGACTCTTGTAGTGTAGAGTAAATAATTCAATAAAAAAAGTTAGATCAAACAGTACTTATTATTTAATTAAAAATCAATTTTACTCGTAAATAGTCTGGTAAATATAGCTTGACTAAATTGACCGAAAAAAAAAAAATTTTTTTTATACATTGTTTAATTTACATTTTTTTAACTTAACATAATCCTAGAAATATCACTCTGCCCACAATCTTGCATAGCAAGCTATGTTTGACAAACTATAATGACTGACAAACAAAATAATCGTACTTAGATGCCATAAATACAAACAAGTATCTACCCCAGCTTACACATTCCACAAAAGTAGTCGTGCTTAATGGTTTATTAAGTGACAGCTGTGAGTAGGCACTTTTGACAGTTGACACATTGACCCTAAGTCATTCATATTGTGTTGTGATGTTGTAGGTACATATTAACTCCATGGTTGTGATGTAACCCTCCGGTAATAACTTGACGCCGAATAAGCAGTGAGCTCATCTCTCCATAAACAAGCAGAGAGTAGTTCAATTTTTCCAACTGGAAAGGCAAAGGTATCATAACGTATAGCCTAATCTTTTATATTATTTTTTATGAAAAATGATAGTAGTGAAATGAAATGAAGTTGATTATTTTGAAACATTAATCAATTGGCATGAAATTAAAGGAAATGTAATGAGATGTGATGATAAGAATGAAATATAATCTCAGTAAAATGGTGGTTATTTACTGAGATTTTTTACGAGAAGCTACGTCCTGCGGCTTTGTTTTATTATCCCATATTTGTGCACTTTCACAGATATTAATTTTCTTATATAGATATGTATAAATGAATTGCTGTTTATTAGTCTTGCTAAAACTCGAGAACGGCTTGACCGATTTGGCTAATTTTGGTCTTGAATTATTTGTGGAAGTCCAGAGACGGCTTAAAAGGCAGATAAATATAAAAATGCTCGGCATTAAATAAAAATAACAATTTTGTTTTCCCTTTGATGTGTCCCACGTCGGACGGATTCCTTAAGTTTGCTTTAATTTTATTTTATACAAAAGTTTAGGTCTTTTGTCTATCGATTGAGGCACTACGAAGTCTGCCCGGTCAGCTAGTTAATTAATAAACCACCGTTTTTTACACATTTAATCCTGAAGAAATAGACAAAATCGTTTCTCGCGTTCCCGCCAAAAAGTCCTGTAATGTAGACTTTTTAGAGGTTTTTCGAGAAACCTTTGACGTCACTCGTTTTCATAGCTAAGAGACTGCGAAACGCCCCCGCACTGAAAAGGTTGAGTTTGGCTATCATCTCGGGAACAGAGCTGCATTGGGAGCTTACAAAGAAGTCTTTATGCGCAGCCTTTTATGTTGGGCGGTATTCTGATAAAATCTCTTTTGTGCTGCAAGTTTTATAATTACGACACAAACAGACGAAATATGCGCTATTCATGCTATGCTTTCGACTTTAAGCTCATTCATTTTTTTTTATTGCCCTTATAGGCAGACAAGCATACGGCCCACCTGATGGTGAGTGGTTACCGCCGCCCATGGACTTCAGCAATGCCAGGGGTAGAACCAAGCCACTGCCTACCGCGTAATACTCTCCACAAGCCTCTTTTAAAGAAGGATATGTCATAGCGTTCGGGAAACACCGTGGAGTGGAGCCCATTCCATACCCGGTAGGACGTCTTGTGAGTCCGCACGGGTAGGTACCACCGCCCTGCTTATTTCTGCCGTGAAGCAATAATGCGTTTCGGTTTGAAGGGTGGGGCAGCCGTTGTAACTATACTGAGATCTTAGAACATATCTCAAGGTGGGTGGCGCATTCACATTGTAGATGTCTATGGGCTCCGGTAACCACTTAACACTATGTGGGCTGTGAGCTCGTCCACCCATCTAAACAGTAAAAAAAAAATAAAAAAAATCTATAGCAGTAATTTACCTCGTGCTTTTGTATATGCTAATACTCTATAAAAGCAGAAATAATTATTGCAATCCATTTTCATTGTTCTGTTAGATATAAATTTGGGGTTATTTCATTTGTAAAGATAGACAATAAAACCGCTCATGAACCTCCGGGATCATTTGAAGTTTTCGCTAGTTTTTCCACGCGATTCACAACTAGAATCCGAGATTGGAGGATGTGGAGAGTCTGTAGCGTTGACTCATATTTTCCGTAATGATGGTGATTTTTTTCCGAACTTTTTATTTATTGTCACTCTAATCAGCCAGGGCTAGCAGGCCATCGGATACGGAAATAGTTATTTACAAATAGAGATATATAAAAGTCGATGTATGTATGTATGTATATTCCTTGTAGACTTTGACACTACTAGACTGAATTACAATGAAATTTTCAGGAATCTTCAGATCAGCGTAGGGATCTTGTTAAGTCAAATCAAAAATCAGTCAGAAAAGTGGACCGGGCTTGATAAGTGATTTTATAGGCTGCGTATGTAGCATCACAGTGAAAATGACAGCATATCAGTTCAAAGCAACGCTAATACATGTTTTTTTTTATTTCTTTTTTTATTAGGCACGCAATACACATTAAGTACCACCTAAAAATAAATACACAAAAAGTAACAAGTAAAAAAATAATAATATATACTTATGATATATTTCGTTTTACCAAATTGGTAAATGGTTACGTCCTATGCATATGATAATCAATAATCATATGAACTCCTCCTACTCCTGCCAGTTCTCCTATAAATCTCTTAATTACATTTTACAGCGCCCACGTGCAGAGATGGGTGCCGACATTCTAAGCTACCACATAACTTTATTTTCTACTAGCGATCCGCCCTCGCTTCGCTTCGGAATCATTAAATTTTATTATTGATAACTGAGTCCCGCGATATTACCCGCGGTTAACATCGTACCGCGGGTGACGCCGCGGGGTGAAGCTAGTCTAAAAAAAGTAGCTTAAGTTACTCCTTATATCATCAGCTACCTATCAGTGAAAGTCTCGTCAAAATAGGTCCAGCCGTTCCAGAGATTAGCTGGAACAAACAGACAGACAGACAAAAATTGTAAAAAATGTTATTTTGGTGTATATACCGTATATATGTATTCATATGTATGTAGTAAAAAGCGGTTATTTCAATATTACAAACAGACACTCCAATTTTATTTATGTGTATAGATAAAACAATCTAATTCATATTACGCTAACCCAATAAATGGTTCTAAAGGGATCGCGTCGCCCGTAATTTTTCAATCACAAAACTAATAGCCAATATCCTTTCAAAGATTTAAAATGTAATGAACCGTTTCGCCTCAGGGTAAACAATGTCTCGGTGGTGACTGCGATGCAGCGCTGTGCAACTAATCAACTTAACAACGAACAAGATCAATTTTAATCACAACGAGAGCTCTATAAATAAAAGTGACATATCTATATATATATAAAAGAAAATCGTGTCAGTTACACTATTTATAACTCAAGAATGGCCGAACTGATTTGGCTGAATATTGGTGAGGAGGTAGCTTAGAACCAGGAGAAGGACATAGGATACTTTTTATCACGTTCCCATGGGACGTGACATAAAACGTGATATGACAAAACGCAAATGATATGGAATAATAAAACGCAACTGATATGGAATAACAAAACGCAACTGACAGCTAAACGTAATATATTCTATGGTTAAGTATAGTAGAATTTTGAAGTTGACCGTCTCAAATATATTAAGTGTATAATCTATGGTTGACCGGTTGATGTGTTTGAAACAGTTTTTTTTTTGGCGGGAACGCGAGGAGTGGAGTTGTGTGATTTGTTTTATTTTGTCTATTTAGTGTTTCTTCGGGTTTAAATGTGTAATAATGGTGGTTTATTAACCGTTTAATATCTGTGAAAGTGCACAAACGTGGGAAAATGAAACAAAGCCGCTGGACGTAACTTCTCGTGATCCTCCAAAAAGTCCACTGAAAAAATCTTAGTAAATGACCACCATTTTACTGAGATTATATTTCATCCCATTTCATTTCATCCCAGTTGATTAATGTCTCAAATTAATCATCTTCATTTCATTTCACTCCATAATATCATTTTTCATAAAAATACTAATATAAATAAAATAAGACATGACTTAAAGGTCTCAGATACCGGGTCATAAAATCCCTTAAAAAAAAAATTTTTTTGAAGTTGACCGTCTCAAATATATTAAGTGTATAATCTATGGTTGACCGGTTGATGTGTTTGAAACAAACCGTGTGGCGGAACAAAGTTCGCCGGGTCCACTAGTTAAGGTATAAAAGCTACATATCGTCTTCTCGCATTTAAACTGTACAATCTCAAAACTTACTAATTTTACAGGAGAGTGTTTTAAAGGTTTAACATGTGATATTTTTAATATTAATCTTACAATATTAATTTTTAATTTTTACCAGTTACATTATCTGCCTTTTATAGTAAGATAAAATGATGTATTAATTTTTTTAATAGTATTCAAAACATAGGTAAACTAAAAAAATCTAAACTACGCTCTTTTGACAGTACTTATGAGAAAAATATACTGGTGATACCAAATGATTCCGCATATTAACTTAATTTCGAATATTTTAGTGTACACTTTTAATGCAAAAAGACGAATTATCTCTTTGAACTTGGTCACTCAATTGGACGGCCCGCCTAATGCTTTATCTAAGTCCGCCCCTGGGATCTCGACGCATGATTAATTCGCAGCAAACTTAGAACGGTGGTACCAACCTCCGATGTGTTAAAATATGTTTTGCGTTGTCGGATTTTCTTTAAAACAAATAACATTGTTATTTTTAATATCACAATTATCACTTGCAAGCTTGACTTTTATCACGTGTTACGCGTACTAATACTGCTGGTGGTAGGACCTCTTGTGAGTCCGCACGGGTAGGTACCACCACCCTGCCTATTTCTGCCATGAAGCAGCAATGCGTTTCGGTTTGAAGGGTGGGGCAGCCGTTGTAGCTCTACTGAGACCTTAGAACTCATATCTCAAGGTGGGCGGCGGCATTTACGTTGTAGATGTCTATGGGTAACTACTTAACACCAGGTGGACTGTGAGCTCGTCCACCAATATAAGCAATATATATATATTTTTTTAAATTGTCCGATATACCTAAATACAGTCTTAAACAATTGTTGACATGCATTGGACTTATAACAGTTATCCAAAAATTCCATCCATCCAACATATCCAACAACAATACTCTGAGGAATTATTCGAGATGATCCCTCATCTCCTTTTTACCGTCGCACCTCCCGCCATCGAAGCAGAGTTCATCCATATTATCTGGAACCACTGCATTCACCGACACTGCGTTTCCAAAGATCTTTTCTGCTACTTACCATCCGCTTTGGAATGAGCTCCCCTCCACGGTGTTTTCCGAGCGCTATGTCATGTCCTTCTTCAAACGAGGCTTGTGGAGAGTAATCAATGGTAGGCAGCGGCCTGGATGTACCACTCGCATTGACGTCCATGAGCGACGGTAACCACTAACCATCAGGTGGGCCGTACGCTCGTCTGCCTACAAAGGCAATAAAAAAAAATAACTTTGATGTAAGAATTAACACTATCCATCTTAGTTAACTAAATAGCGGGGTTACGCCGATTTACATCATCATAGGTCTCGTATGAATCTGATGTAATTTGTAATTTTACCAATGCATGTAGTCTAGTATCACAACAAGCAAATCTCTTTGTAAATCCTTACAGCTATATCCTACAGCTATATCCTATATACCAGTCCGCGATTGACGTCACAGCATTGATTTTCCATCGGGTCCCATCGCTGTCCCACACCGCTTTCACAAGCTCAGATCTAAACATAGACACCCTAGTAACGTCACGGCTCTAGAATAAAGCTCATTCGGTATATTTAATCTATACTAATATATAAATCTACAGTGGTTTCTACGGATGTTCCGTTATAACTACTGAACCATGCATCCGACTGACTTGAAACTTGGTATCCATGTAGAAAATACATGTACTTAATGGATAGGCTAATATTTATATGAGTGTTGGACCCCCTAATAATAATGACAATAAATAATAATGTTAATTTTAAATGCGCAGCGAAACGGGCGACTACGGCTAGTATATAATAAAGATATAACAGAAAATTTGAGATATATCCAGTAAATTATATTTTGCGTAGTAACTAGAAAGGATGGTGCGGCATAAAAAAAATTGGTATTCAATAGTACCACGAAGCTGTAATCCATTCTATCTTTAGGTGGAGGTGTTCACGTGCAAACATTGTGAGCTTTACTTACCATATATGAGTAGGTAGGCCGTGAGCCCGTTAGAAAAATCCAAAGAGCACACGATTTAACTTTTTTTTCTAGTTCTAAGACTTCTAATGTTCGACAGAGCCAATTATACATACTTATAAATAGGGACCCATCTTAGGATACGATTTATTCAAATAATTTCTCTTAAAATTAATAACTAAAAGTCAACCACGAGAATTAGGAAAATAAATAAACAAAAATCACTATATCAGTGAAAGTACTAAGAGTGAATATCCAGTTTTCATTTTTTTAATTGTTTAAGCAAAATTCTGTTTTTTTTTTTTTCTTTTTTATTGCTTAGCTGTGTGGACGAGCTCACAGCCCACCTGATGTTAAATGGTTACTGGAGCCCATAGACATCTACAACGTAAATGCGCCACACACCTTGAGATATAGTTTAAGGTCTCAGCATAGTCACAACGGCTGCCCCACCCTTCAAACCGAAACGCATTACTGCTTCACGGCAGAAATAGGCGGGGCGGTGGTACCTACCCGTGCGGACTCACAAGAGGTCCTACCACCAGTAACTTTTGACTGACACCGAACTTTGTTGAGGACCGAATTATTCTATACTCAGCTCTAATACTCAGCTTTTTTTTTTTTTTTTTTTTCGGGTAGAGTGCCGAACCTCCTACGAGGTCCCCGCGCAAAAGGGGCGCGCGGGGTATGTGAGACTCAACGGTCTGCATGGTGTTGTGAGCAGACCGCGGGCCCAAGGATTTTAGGACCCACCCACTAGTCTAATACTCACCTGCAATTAGAGTATGTTCATTTGCAAAATTTAATGGGTATTTTTAGTACTACAATCCTGTGAGCCCTCGAATCTAATCTCATAAACGACCTCCATAAATCTAGTCGCGTATTTAATCTAACTACCGTTACGCTCTAAATATTGATACTGTACATCTATCTGCAAACATATTTCTCATCTAAATATTATATACATATGTATACATTATTATATTATGTACAATAAAATAACAATACCACCTCTATTTGGTAATACCATTTGAATAATAGATGGCGTTAATTTATTCATATAATTTGTTCCTATATAATCCATGAACTTTAGCAGCTAACTGTGTTTGAACAATTAGTCACCACTAAGCTTGTGAGGTATGGATGCTTTAAAATAGCTGGACGATGTTAGCCTATATGTGATAATGACGTAAATCTGTTAATTATTCGGTTCGTAATTATCCATTAAAATCACATTGCATATCGAGCTATGAACTCGGAAACATAATTAGGAATAACAAAAGTAAAAAATAAAAATAAAATCCTATTGTGAAAGAAACAATAGACGAAATACTTTGGCATGTTTTACATTACGTTCACTAATATACCAGTAAACTATCCCAAAAGTAACAACAAAAACTGCACAAAGCTTCGCCATCACCATATTAAAGATACATCATCGTATAGATCATCTATATATTAATACGTGAAGCAAAAACTTTGTATCCCTTTTTACGGAAATTGCACGGACGCAGAAGTATGAAATTTTCCACACTTATAGAGTATATAGAGAAGAAGTGCACAATACTAATATTTTTTTTAAATAATGCATAAAAGATACATTAAATCGATAAAGAAAACATTACACACACTACGTACCATGTATTTGACGCACACACGCATGCATACTATTTATTGTCAAGCTTTTGTTCTTGACGTCTGTTGTCAAATAGAGAATAGTTTAAATATTATTTGTCTTTGTTAATATTTTTTATAGTGTAGTCTTGGCAAAATTTGTGATTATAGAAGTATAAAATACAATCATAATAGTGTACAAACTTACAATTCCAATTAATTATAGTCGAATTTCGACTACTACGGGACCTCTAGTACAAATAAAAACACTTACACACACACACACACACAAACACACACACAAGGACAAATAAAAAATAAAAAAAAAACATGACATTACTACTATATTACTTGATATATATGTACATATGAATATAATTACTTAGCTTGAGTGCTGCTGTGATTACACAGTTGAAATTTTGGCAGTAGATGCTTTTTTCACTGTAAGCATTCACTGAGAAAGGATCGCTGTATATATCACTCCTAAGGCGGTAAAACTAGGGATTAACGGCTGTATCACTATAATTATTCGTATTTCTTGGAAATAAATACATATGTCGTCCGGGTTAAGCAGCGTTTCTCAAAGTTCTACTCCTCAAATTGTGAATTTAGGATTGTAAGCTTACATGAGAAGATTGTCGCATTTCAAGAAAAAAAATATAAAATTCAATTTTCGAGATTCTCATGTAAAAGTTAATAAAACTTAAGATAAAATGTTATAAACATTATAAACATAGTCAATGTAATGTATTGTATTTTCAGCACAATATTCCGAATTACCCGTGCGAAGCCGGATCGGATCACTAGTATACATTATAAGATTACGTATAAAATTACACGCCCTTTTTCCGAATCCAGGGTTCTACTTTTGACGATGCCCAACGAAGTCGTCGCGCGTCGTGGCCTAAAGGATAAGACGTCCGATGCATTCGTATCTAGCGATGCACCGGTGTTCGAATCCCGCAGGCGGGTACCAATTTTTCAAATGAAATACGTACTTGACAAATGTTCACGATTGACTTCCACGGTGAAGGAATAACATCGTATAATAAAAATCAAACCCGCAAAATTATAATTTGCGAATTTACTGGTGGTAGGACTTCTTGTGAGTCCGCACGGGTAGGTACCACCGCCCTGCCTATTTCTGCCGTGAAGAAATAATGCGTTTCGGTTTTGAAGGGCGGGGCAGCCGTTATAACTATACTGAGACCTTAGAACTTATATCTCAAGGTGGGTGGCGCGTTTACGGTGTAGATGTCTATGGGCTCCAGGAACCACTTAACACCAGGTGGGCTGTGAGCTCGTCCACACATCTAAGCAAAAAAAATACAATAGTTTTGCCCTAAATATTCATATTTACTGTCTTGCATAAAACTTCAATTTACTCCAATGTAAGCGTGCTCAGTTCAAAAACAGAAAACCGCAATCTATTTTTAAAAGCATACGCAAGAAAACGTTATACTGTATTCAAATCACGAACAACAATAAATAACCGTTAGTGTCACGTGTATCTGTGTGCATCGTCCAATGGGGTCGCCGCATTGCGCGCGCCCGTACCCAGATTGGTCGCTCGGGACCGGAGGCCGTTGAACCTTTCGAATCTGCAAGATAATGCAGCTGAAGGATCGCAAAAACGGTGTAATATATTGTCATAAGCTTGACCTAAGACTGACGATAATACTGATAAGACTGAAGACTGAAGACTGACGACATGTGACTGAAGATAAGCTTTTTCTTTTTTTATTGCTTAGATGGGAGCTCACAGCCCACCTGGTGTTAAGTGGTTACTGGAGCCCATAGACATCTACCACGTAAATGCGCCACCCACCTTGAGGTATAAGTTCTAAGGTCTCAAGTATAATTAGAACGGGTGCCCCACCCTTCAAAACGAAACGCATTACTTCTTCACGGCAGAAATAGGCAGGCTGGTGGACTCTCAAGAGGTTCTACCACCAGTAATTACGCAAATTATAATTTTGCGGGTTTGATTTTTATTACACGATGTGATTCCTTCATCGTGGAAGTCAATCGTGAACATTTCTTGTCTTGCTTGACATGAGCTTGTCATAAAACTGACCAATGAGGGGATTTGAAGGCAACAATTCTCCACGCCAACAACAATGTACGCCAACAGCTTCTTGAACTTTCATAATTTTAATTGAAATAGTTTTGAAATCGCAGCGTGGGATCTGTATACTCGCGTCCCGTTACTCTGTAGTGTAGTTGTTCTCTTAGCACGAGCATATTTCAAACGAGGCTTGTGTGGCAAATATCAGTCTGCATTTTAAAAGAAATCGTAAACAATTAGAGCCACTGAATTTATCCACAGCACATTTCTACAGAATTTAATCCTCTAAGCTTTATGGCTCTGAATGAAATCTGCTATATTGATATTGCTATTGTAAAGCTTTCTTAGAGCGATGACAAGAAATTCTTCAAACAAGGCTTGAAAAAATTTCATTAGCTTAGGATTTCTAAAATATATATAAATTTAACGAAATATTGCCTTGAAACCATAACCCTCAGACACAGGCTACTGAGTTTCTCGCCGCATCTTCGCAGCGGGTCACATTTCCGATCCGGTAGTAGATTTTTGCGAAGCACTGCTATTATTAGAGCTGGTGTTAGCATATTCGTTAAGCTGAGTTCCGTTGGCTCGCCTACTTACTGGTGGCAGGACCTCTTGTGAGTCCGCGCGGGGAAGTACCACCACCCTACCTATTTCTACCGTGAAGCAGTAATGCGTTTTGGTTTGAAGGGTGAAGCAGCCGTTGTAACTATACTTGAAACCTTAGAACTTATATCTCAAGGTGGGTGGCGCATTTATGTTGTGGATGTCTATGGGCTCCAGTAACCACTTAACAACAGGTGGGCTGTGAGCTCGCCAACCATCTAAGCAATAAAAAAAAATAAAAAAAAAGTCAAGCTGAGTTCCGTGGGCTCACCTACTTACTGGTGGCAGGACCTCTTGTGAGTCCGCGCGGATACCACCCTACCTATTTCTGCTGTGAAGCAATAATGCGTTTCGATTTGAAGGGCGGGGCAGCCGCTGTAACTATACTTGAGACCTTAGAACTTATATATCAAGGTGGGTGGCGCATTTATGTTGTGGATGTCTATGGGCTCCAGTAACCACTTAACACCAGGTGGGCTGCGAGCTCATCCACCCATCTAAGCAATAAAAAAAAATTAAAAAACTCACTCGGTGAATCTAGTATAGCGCCCCAAAGCTACTAAAATAAGTAGGCAAAAAAAAACTAGTCATTACTCAAGACGTCTTACGTGATTAACTTGAAAATTTGCACACGCATCAAGGGGTTGACAACAATACAATAATGTTAGTACTTTAGCTTAATATCTTAACCAGAATAAAAATCGTACATTTTTTATTCTGCTCATTATTGAAGCGTTTTATTTGTTTTTTAGGAGAAGGTAGCCATATGTTGTTATTTGATTCTCAAAATCAATAGACAACATAAGTAAGTACCTACCTTCGCTTACAGTGGAACGTCACGCTAAGGTTTGACATCGCCCTCAGCGCGCCAAAATTGAGATAGTTTAAAAATAAATAATAGTAAAAAAAAAAAACTAACAAAATACGCTTTTATAGAATATCCAACTAAAAAATCTTAAGAAAATAAAAAATTTTAATAAATTTGAATTAAAAATAGTGTAAGAAAAAAATGATTTTATTGTAAAAAAGCGTGGGGTGCTTTTCAGGATATTATTAAAATAACCCTTCTACTCATATCTGTTCATAAAATATTTCTACTGATACCATGCACCCCACGCTTTTTTACACGTTTTTTTTTTAAATTTATTTTCTATTTTTTTGTTGGATTTTCTATAAATGCGTATTTTGATAGTTTTTTTAACTAATATTTATTTTTAATTTTTTAGTTGAATTTCATTTTTTTCAATTTTTTTTTAAATATTGAATTGTCATCGGCCTTAATAAGTATACCAAATTTCGAGTTAATCGGAGGTTTTGAAGGGGGTCAAAATCATGTTCAAAGATTCCGTTACAAACATACATACGTCTTAAGCTAATAAAACCGTATTAAAAACGCCTCGGGAATAGTAGTGAATAGTAGTTTACTAGACACCAATTCTGGATTCCATTGGTTGTTTTTTTCGCGAGATCAATTCATTACTACCAAACCATTGCCGTTCGGATTAGTTACCCACTTCAAATAAAGTTCAAAACCGACACGAAACGTGAAAATAATTCAAAAGCATCCTTCAGGATTTCGTCACATAATTTCTATACGAAAATTAATGACACGGGTAGCGTTGTACTCCAGCTCGTTAATAGGTTGAGTACTTTGGATCTTGGCTGGTACTGTGCCTGCGGAGGTCGCCGGAAGTGGGTCGCGCGGTCGACGACCCTAATACCAATCGCTAATCAGATTGTCGTATTTCCAACGTCTACCCATCCTTATGAACCGAACGATATTGAGTGTGACTTTAATCAATTGAATGGCCAATTGAAGATTACCGCTCGCAGGTTTCCAGAATGATCTAATTGAATTAAAATGTATTTATATTTAACGAGCTCACGACCCATCTGGTGTTAAGTGCTTAACGGAACCCATATCTACAATCTCGCAAATGCCGCCAAGGTGGGTACGTTGAGATATAAGTCCTAAGTATAGTTACAACGGCGGCTCCACCCTTCAAACCGAAATGTATTACTGCTTCACAGCATAAATATATAGAAATATAGCACATGCTGTCACGACACAAAGTCATAATACATTATTTTATTATATAATCAATCGTTTTCGCAGCGCACGCGATGTAAAGAATATTTTAGGTAATTTTTTTACACCTTGGGTTACATTTCATATTTTTCTATCTTAGTTTCCCGATCAGGATATTAAGTTGAAATTATAGAACCATTGCATTCTCATCGGAATTTGATAGTGGACAAATTTTCAAATTGGCCGAAATTGCTTTAATTGACAAAAATACATTGGAAGAGCTCGTTGCGTAAATATGGACAAGTAGATATTGGTCACGATAATGAAAGCATTTTAAAGTAATGAGACTCAAGAGTAACTCACCCATATTAAGAAACGATTTTAAACACGGAGATCACGAAAGAGATACATACATACATACTTACTATGTAATTCATTTCAAAGTAATTAAATGAAAAACACCGAACTACAATCTAATTTTGTGTTTATTTTTAAAAAATCTTTTTAGCCTCTTAACTGTAGAATGACTATACATTTTTTTTTCGAATGTCAACAAAAAAAAAGCGAAAATGTGTAATATAGAATCAATCTATATTTTGAGGTGTTAGTTGAGGCCTTCATAGTATTGGTTATGAATGAAAGATTACTGCTGGCCCGGAGGCCTTTTCAGTTTCACCAGGACAGGTGGGCGAGCAAAGGCTCAGCCAGGAGGGATGGGATTTGCTAACAGCTGTCCGAGCGCCTTCAAAGAAGACCTAACAACTCATAAGCAATTGCTTCGCGAATAAATCTACTACCGGATCGGAATTGCGACCCGCTGAGAAGATCCGGCGAGAAACTCAGCGGGCTGATGACATTTTATTGACAGATACCGGGCAAAACTAAAGTCATTATTTAAAAATATTTTAAAAAGCACTACGGCTATAATATTAGGAGGAAGGCCACTTCAAAACCAGGCGGGTTGTGAGCTCGTCCACACATCTAAGCTTAAAAAAAAAAAGAAAAAAGGCCACACACGCGTACACATCTCAGTACGTGGCACAAGACACTATCGTATCACAACCGTCCGGTACCGACGTCAATCCTGAAGACTCTGATCACGATAATCGGACAATTTTATCAAATCACTCCTCCCTCATCCATCCTTGACAAGTGTGCGAAGTTTCAATTCAATCCGACACTCCAAATCGGGAGAAAATCACGTTCAAAGATTCCGTTGTTACCATACCATATACGAAGCTAAGGAAAGCGTGTTAAAAAAATATGAATACATTCGGTAATAAGGTTGAATAGCGAGAATCGAACTGTGCGTTCTCGTTGATAAATCTGTAACGAAGTTGACGTTGTAACGTTATCGATACTGAAGAAATCGAATATCGAATCGATACGTTGGAATCGAGTTAATAATCAATTGAACCTGCAACCGAAGGCACTCAAGACAGTAATTTTAATAACACTATATATAATAAGAGACTAAAATCTACGTCTGTAACTCGACTTAATGACGACCACGGTGTTGGTCTGATAGTTAACGACTCTAAGTACTACACCACAAGGTCTAGTTTCGAATCACGATGAGACTCAGGATACGTACTCGTTAAAGATATTTGGTATTCAGTATTTGGCTATACGTTTTCTTATCTCGTATAGTCATTGCTCATAATACAGGAGAAATCTTAGTTCAGACAGTGTTGAGACTGGAACCGATAATAGTTTATGGTTTCCATTAAAAATATATACACAGTCTTTTTTTCCTACCTTTGAGTATATACTTGAGAGGCTATATCAGCTTCTCCTTGACGTGTAAGTGAGCTCACGGGGCTCAAACCAGGAGCGTTGCTAACACTGGCCCTAGCAAGAGCAGTGCTTCGCAGAATCTACCACCGGATCGGAAACGCGACCCACTGAGAAGAGCCGGCGAAAAACTCAGTGGGCTGTGTTTGTGGGTTAATTAAACCTCGTCGAGCCCTTCGTCGCAAGCGACGGGTTCGACGAGGACGGTGATCGGTGCTTGTGGTACCTAACAGCACTGTTAATGGATCGGGAGGTTCCGTAATGACGTGTTTACAACGTGCCACAACAAGAGAGTTCTCATGTCGTGCCGCCTTTTCAAAGTGGCGCAATTATGCGGACTGTAGATACTTACTGACAGAATCAAGCTCCACACAGTGAAATTAAAATACTAAAGATATCGCTTTCAGATGTCGTTTCTTGTCTAAAACATTGACAGTCACGAAAGAAGGAATTTTATAATAATTATAAACAACAAAGACAATTCGAAATGCATTATTTCCAGAATAGTCCGTATAGCTGTGGAGCTACCTCGCATTTTGACGGGCCTAGTTGATCCAATCAGTTTGTCACAGTGTGAATAAAACTAAAACCAAAGTCCTAGTAATAGAACTAGGACCAGGTACGATGATTCGCTCTAATGAACTCAAAGACCTAGATTTTATTGATCAAATTTGCCTACCTCGGCTCTCTTCTTGGCATTGAAGGTGACAGCGAAAGGGAGAAGAATAGAAGAATCAAGATGTCAAAATCAGCTGTGACTAAACCTATGAAACTTTGAAAAGATCACAATATATCCTATAACAGAAAAGTGAGGTTGGTGCGAACACTGATTTTATCAATCTTCCCTTAATCCTGGATGATACTAAATAGGCATATAAAGTACGAGCGATTCGATTTAAAAAAATATGCAACAGATACTTAGAGCTTATCTCGGCTATGGCATTCACTATGTGATCAGAAATGTCTATGGGCTATGGTAACGGTTTATGTATTTATGGTATAAATATTTATTGAGAAGCTTCAGTTAGCGTTGTAAATCATCTTAATAAATACAATAAAATTGATTTAACAAATTAAATCACAGCTCAACAACAAACTGCTTATAATTCTTACTGTGGACAAAGATGAATAATTTCCAAATATCAAGGAACAAAAGTTAAATAGTCCATGACCGAGAGAAAACGATAAACCACTCGAATTGTCATAGACGACAAAGTGAAAGCAAAAAACGTGTGTTTTATCAGTAAAAAATGTTTTTAATCGAGTTTTAATCATCCGAATTCTAATTGTTTATCCAATTCAAATCTTCAGTGGATCTGTCGATAAATTGATTTCGTTCTAACCGGTCCCGACTCGACACAAATCGATTAAATATTAATCGTACGGGCAGCCGAATCGATAAGCGCTTTTTAAAAACTTGACTCGATTCCAATATGCTACGAATGCATTTCGTATTGCGTCAAAATATTTTTGTATTCACCTTTTTGCCATTGGATGCCATGAATTCTAATGATAAAGCAAATAGACTTTTTTCGTTGCCGTCCACAGCCGACGATAAAGCAGCTCACCTGATGGTGACTGGTTACTGTCGCTCATGAACGTTTATTTATTTATTGTTTAGATGGCTGGACGAGCTCACAGCCCACCTGGTGTTAAGTGGTTACTGGAGACCATAGACATCTACAACGTAAATGCGCCACCCACCTTGAGATATAAGTTCTAAGGGCTCAGTATAGTTACAACGGCTGCCCCACCCTTCAAACCGAAACGCATTACTGCTTCACAACAGAAACAGGCAGGGCGGTGGTACCTACCCGTGCGGACTCACAAGAGGTCCTACCAAGAGGTTTGATTTTTATTGCACGATGTTATTCCTTCACCGTGGAAGTCAATCGTGAATATTTATGAAGTACGTATCTCATTAGAAAAATTGGTACGTGCCTGCGGGATTCGAACACCGATGCATCGCTACATACGAATGTACTGGACGTCTTATCCTTTAGGCTACGACGACTTCAAACGTGTCAAGGTTAGAGGTGCCGCGATGATGCTGTCCACCAGTGAGTACTCTTCAGAAACCTCGTTTGAAGAAAAACATGCCACAGCTCTTAGCCAACACCGTGAAGAGAAGCTCATGCCTAATAGTACGTGCCAGAAGGAACACACTATGGATGAACGCAGTGGTTTTCGGTAGTATGAATGGATTTTGCTCCGATGGCGAGCGGTGAGATGGTAAAACGAGATAATGGGATCATCTCAAACAATCCCTCGGAACACTTCCTTGCAGTTTTAATGGACGCTTTCACAAGACAATTAAGATAGCGATATCATAACATATTTAACATCAGATAGGCTTACTATTGCCAATGTTTTTTAGAAAAGAAAAAATTAAGCGATGTTTGTATTGAAGAGGTACTTGCATGTACAGGTTCCAAATCAAATACACGAAACGAAATAAATAAGATTGACGTATCTATCTAGATTTCTAAATCCAGGTTTTTTTTTATTCACATGTGAATACGGAAACTTGTTTAAAACATAAACGCGCACATATTTTCATCTTTTTATTTATGTCGGCTATTTACAGAGCCGAATCCATTTTGACAGGACTTTCATTGTTCATTGTCAGATGGAAATTATCTCAAAGAATTATCTCATAGTAATAGTTGAAAAACCGTATAAGGAAATCAGAATGTTAATCGCAATTAAGATACACCACCTACTTCTGCAATAGCAATGGTTTATTTGCGAGGAGAAGATTTAGAAAAGAAGAGTTCATTCTTTTCAATTCGTACCACGCCGTTGGTACTCTTTTAGAGTAGTTGCAGCAATACTTATCTAGTATTACTAAATCACTAACCCCTCAATTCCTTGGTGCCACTAATAAGAATTTCCCACGTGTGCTGGACCTATGGACTTTGGTGGCTCGTGTGCTAGATCTATGAATCAATCGATCGACAATTCTAAGAGGGCTTTGTATAGTTTATAGTTTATAAGGTTAAAAACATACATGGGGCTTGCAATGGATGCTGTTCTGTTGAATGTTTTCTGAGATAAAGATAATTTTAAAGAATAAAAAACTTTTCTCCCTTTTTTCGTGTATGAGCAGACGAGCTAAAGAAATGCCTGATCTTAAGTGCATCAACATGACACGACCCAAGTTCCAATCCGTAGTCTGTTGCGACTATTTCAGTCTACAGTGAAATAGACAGAACGGTGTTATCTGTGTAACTGTGTGTATAGCCTCCCAATACGCCCCACTAAAATGAAATCCATATTATTGACTTGGCAATGAACTGAATGTGACCGATCAATTTCTAAGTACATATCTATATATAATTACATACATATATGTAACTGTTCTGTGCGTGTGACGAACTCTTTTGGAATTGGTCCACCCGCGATTTTGATGAAATTTGTTGGTGTATTATGGATTCGAGAGTGGTTTAAATTCATAATCCGGTACTTTAATAACTATTTTCATTAAAAAAAAAAAATCAAAACGGACGAGACTGTTACAGTTTATTAAAAAAAAAAATACTAACTAATTATTTAGAATACATGACCCAGCTCGGTAAAATCTGGAAGGACTGTAACATTACCCAGAAAACAAAAATAAAACTAGTGCTCACTCTGGTCTTTTCCATTTTTCTATACGGAGCGAAGACCTGGACCCTTAAAGCGGGTGATCGAAAACGCGTGGATGCTTTTGAGATGTAGTGCTGGAGAAGAATGCTCCGAACACCTTGGACAGCTAAGAGAACCAAATATGTCTATCTTTTTTTTTTTTTTTTTTTTTCTCGGGCCCGGGGCCGAACCTCCTACGAGGTCCCCGCGCCTAGGGGGCGCGCGGGGTATGTGAGACGTGTTGAGAGCAGATCGCGGGCCCAAGAATTTTAGGGCCCACCCACTAAACGACTCCCCTGCACTCTTACACCCGACGTCCGATCTCCGTCCGGGGTCAGAACCCGTTCAGAGTAGGGGGGTTCCCGCGGTCAACACTACAACCAGACACGCGGCGCCACCCTGAGGACGCCCGACCGACGGGTCGTCGAGGCGATAGTCGACGACCAACGACGTCAGTCTCCGCGGTACGGCGGCCCTACCAGGCCGCCCGGGCGGTGCCGCTGGTGTTCCGGGATACCCCGCTGGGCCAGAACCAGCCTGCCGGGTCGGAACGCGATACACCGCCGACCGGGTTGCTCTTCAACAGTATGTTCGGCGACGACTGCGACGACGAAAATGCGGACCGCATCGCAGTCCGCAGCCGCCGACGCGCCGTCCCGTCCTCCTGGTGCCAGCGCGCTAGAGTGACGGTAGCGTGCGGCGCAGCCTCAACCCCCTTAGGTCGCCCCGTGACCATCACCGGGAGGAGACTGCCTCCTCATAGGGGCTGGAGCTGGACAAACGCCCTCCTCCGACCCCCGGCCCGACGGCGGCGACACGGCGCCTAGAGGGAAGAAGAGCTCTCCCTCTCCCGCTCCGCCACCTCCTTCTGCGAGATGGTGGACTCGCAGAAGTCGAGCATCGCCTGCCAGGACTCGTCGCTGCCGATCATCGTAGCCACGACGGTCGGAAGCGACAAGTCCGGTCCTATTTTTGCAACGAGGACGCGGCGCTGCTCCGCGAAAGCGGGGCAGTACGCGAGCGTGTGCTCCGCCGTGTCCTCGTTGCAGCCACTGCAGTGGTGGCACTTCGGCGTCGGCTCCCTCCGGGCGACGAGGTGCAGGTAGCGACCGAAACAGCCGTGTCCCGTGAGCACCTGCGTCGCCCGGAAGGTGAGACGTCCTCGGTCGCGATTCACCCAGTCCGAGAGGACCGGGCGGATCGCCTCGACGGTCCGTCGCCCGTAGGCGGGGTCCGCCAGGCGGCGAGACCACGCCTCGAGCACGGCACGCCGAGATTGAAGCTTCCGCGCTCGAACTTCCGCCGCGCCAGGACGCGGCTCCCCCCTGGAGCGGAGATCGTATCGCCACGCGTAATCCGCAGCGAGCGCCTCCACTTCCAGGTCCCAGGGAGGCGTCCCAGCTAGCACGCACGCCGCCTCGAACGAGACGGTGCGGTATCCACGAACCGCCCTGACCGCAATCGCGCGCTGCGGACGTCGCAACGCCGCAACGTTGTCGCGGGTCAGGGCGTGGTACCACACGGGAGCCCCGTACAGTGCCATCGACCGCACCACCCCCGTGTAGAGGCGGCGCACCACCACGTCAGGCCCCCCGACGTTCGGCAACAGCCGACTCAGCGAGCCGGCGGCCGCCATCAATCGGGGACCTAATCTCTCAAAGTGAGTGCGGAAGCTCCAACGACCGTCCAGTACGAGACCGAGGTACCGTAACCCGGTCGCCTCGATCTCGACGCGAACGCCTCCGATCACAAGGTGGGCCCCATGAGGCGGCGCTCTCCGGGCCCCGTGAAACAACAGGGCCTGGGATTTATCGAGCGCCACCTCCAGACCCAGCCTTCGGATCCTGCCAATGACGAAGGCCACCCCCGCGCAAGAAAGACGAGCAGACTCGCGCAAATCCTTCCCCCGGGCCACGACTAAAGTGTCGTCCGCGTAGCAAACTATACTCAGACCCGGGAGAGGAGCGCTAAGGGCACCCCGCAGAACCCAGTCATAGCCGATGTTCCACAAGAGAGGGCCAAGGACCGACCCCTGTGGAACACCGCGCTGGACGGGGAAGCGGAGCACCGTCCCATCGTGCCCGGTGCACACGACCGATCTATCCTCGAGGTAGGACCCGATCAGCCGACGGAGATACGCAGGGACGCCGTGATACTCCAGCGCCCCTGCGATTACCGACCAGGACAAGGTGTTGAACGCGTTGGCGATGTCAAGGGACACCACCAGTGCAACCCCGCCCCGGCCGACAGCCTCATCAGAGAGGGCACGCACGCGCATCACCGCGTCGATGGTCGAGCGGCCCTCCCTGAATCCGAACTGCTCCGCTGACAGATCGGGACCCACCCCCGTCAGATGTTGGACGATGCGGGCGGCCACCACCCGCTCGAGCAGTTTTCCCGCCTCGTCCAGCAACACGATGGGACGGTACCCCGCAGGTGAGTCCGCAGGGCGTCCCTCCTTCCTCAGCAGAACAAGTCTGCCCGTCTTCCACTGCTTCGGAAACCGTCCCGACTCGAGGCAGGCTTCAAAGAGCCGCACGAGCCGGTCCCCAAGGGTACCGAAGGCCAAATCCCAGACCCGGCCGTGAACACCGTCAGGGCCGGGGGCCCCGTCCTTCCTCCGCATCCTCGACACGGCCGCACGAATCTCATCCTCCGAGATGCTCGGACGTACTACCTCAGCAGGGGCATCACCGCTCACGCTACCGCGTGGTGGCGCGCCCATGGAAGGGGGCTCAAAGCCCCTCTCCATCCGCGGGAACAGCCCGGAGACAATCTCCCGCAGCTGCTGAGGCTGGAGACGCTCCGTCACCGGGAGCGCCCACGGCCGCAATTTCTTGCGGACTGTTTGGTACGGGCGCCCCCAAGGATCTTGGTCAAGCGTCTCCAGAAAATATGTCTATCTTAGACCAACTGCAAATCAAGACAAGAGTGTTTACACTCTGACTTCGCCCCGCACTCGATTACTTCGGTCATATTGCTCGGAAAACAATTGATAGCCTAGAGAGGCTAGTGTGGCATCTACCTATCCACCTACACACACAAACACACACAGACACACGCTAGCACACTTACTATGTATATTGTCATTTATATAATATATACATATAATAAATACATTTAATAATAACACGCACACATTTATACTACAACCATAATATTAGTATATTTACATATTTATTATAATTACACCGACACCACACGATAAAATAACGGCAATAGAATGTGCAACGAAAACGCACATTCTAACGGTATTTGCAGTGGAGTGTGCGGGGAGACAACCCCGTTCCGGCGCATCGTCCCAACTGACAGCGATTCTCTCGACTTCACGCAGATCGCATGTCGCCTATCGATAGCTTACTTATTTCGTAATTCTTTGTTTCCTGTATGTTTATTAAATTCAGTTTCCACCTTGCTTTTCTATCTTACTATTTAATTCTATGAACTAATTATTCTTCGTCTGTGCTGTGCTACCTGTTTGTGCGTGTTCAACTTGTTGTACATAAATAAATATTAAACCTGGACCTTTAGTGATCAATTTCATTGACTTTGTGGTGTAATTTAAATCGACATAAAACTATTTAACCTAAAGTGGTGACCCCGGTTCAAGAACATTTTAAACACAAAATAAAATGAATACAACAAAAAATATCGCCGGTGATTCGAAAAACCAAGCGCACGTTTCCATTGACTCATCTGGTGAATCATGTCGTGTCGGAGTACGGATCCCACCGTTTTGGCCGCAGGAACCGGCATTGTGGTTTGCACAAGCGGAAGGACAGTTCGCGTTGGCGAACATCACAAGTGACGCAACAAAATTTTATTACGTCACCGCCCAACTTGACCACATCTATGCTGCCGAGGTAAAAGACATAATTATCGCTCCACCTGAAATAAACAAATACGAGAAATTAAAAACGGAATTAACTAAGCGACTATCCGCATCACGTGAAAAGGAAGTGCAACAGCTTCTCATGCACGAAGAGCTCGGTGATCGTAAGCCTTCCCAGTTTTTACGTCATCTACAACACCTGGCAGGACCAAACATTCCAGAGGATTTTTTGAAGACGATATGGACCAGCCGTTTGCCCAGCAGCATACAGGCAGTCCTGGCTGCTCAGCCTTTAACTCCGCTTCAGACACTCGCCGAGGTGGCAGACAGGGTGAATGATATAGTACCAGCAACACCTGTAGTCGCTAGTACTTCTGCTACC
Organism: Bombyx mori; assembly: GCF_030269925.1. Taxonomy (NCBI): domain Eukaryota; kingdom Metazoa; phylum Arthropoda; class Insecta; order Lepidoptera; family Bombycidae; genus Bombyx; species Bombyx mori. The sequence continues at coordinate 2,645,621 of NC_085120.1, read as the reverse complement.
ACACAGAATACTATCGACCAAATGGCCAAAATGATAGCACAACTCACCAAGCAAGTCCACGCTTTATCAACTCGAGACTCAATACGATCAAGGCCCACATATAGAAGAGAAAAAAGAAGCCGTAGCACTAGCAGATCACATTCTTCTCACAAGAAATATCCCAACTGTTGGTACCATGCAAAATTCGGCACAAAAGCGAAGAAATGCATGAAACCCTGCGATTTCTATTCGGGAAACGCTCCGGGCAGTCGGTAATGGCGACTCACGATTGCCCTGGTTCTGGTCGCCTGTTCATCACGGACCGAAAAACCAAAACACAGTTTCTCGTAGATACAGGAAGCGACCTCTGTGTTTTTCCACGGACTGCAATTAAAGAACGAAGACAAAGAACCAATTATCAACTCTACGCTGCAAACGGGACACTAATCAATACTTACGGATATAAACATTTGGAATTGGACCTTGGACTTCGCCGCAACTATACATGGAAATTTGTAGTAGCCGATGTTTCCAAAGCCATAATAGGCGTTGACTTTCTAAGTTTCTACAACTTATCTGTTAACTGCCGACACAAACGTCTTGTGGACAATACAACCACATTACAAACATCTGCAACACCAGCCCGGTCTGACGTCATTTCTTCGATTCGCACAATATTGGTGAAGACGAACTATCACGAAATCTTAAAGGAATATCCAGACATAACTCGACCATCTGGAGCTCCGCGTACAGTTAATCATAACACCGTGCACCATATACGGACAACACCTGGACCACCAGTTTCCTGCAACCCTCGACGTCTGGCTCCTGACAAGCTAAAAATCGCTAAACAAGAGTTCGAGTCCATGATACGAAATGGCATCGCTAGGCCGTCAGAGAGTCCATGGGCATCACCGTTACACCTTGCTCCAAAAAAGGACAATGGATGGAGACCATGTGGCGATTATCGCATGCTAAATGCGCGTACAATACCTGATTGTTATCCGATACACCACATCCAAGACTTCGCCCACTGCATCAATGGTTGTACCATATTCTCCAAAATAGACCTAGAAAAGGCTTACCAGCAAATTCCTGTTGTTCCAGAGGACGTACCAAAGACAGCTATTACCACACCTTTTGGCCTGTACGAGTTCCCCTTCATGACGTTTGGTCTGCGTAATGCTGGCCAAACGTTCCAAAGATTCGTCGATGAAATAACCAGACGTGCGTGTTCAACTTGTTGTACATAAATAAATATTAAACCTGGACCTTTAGTGATCAATTTCATTGACTTTGTGGTGTAATTTAAATCGACATAAAACTATTTAACCTAAACTAGGCCTAGAGAGGCCTTACTGATGGTGGGACCTCTTGTGAGTCCGCGCGGGTAGGTACCACTACCCTGCCTATTTCTGCCGTGAAGCAGCAATGCGTTGCGGCTTAAAGGGTGCGGCAGCCGTTGTAACTCTACTGAGACCTTAGAACTTATATCTCTAGGTGGGTAGCGCATTTACGCTGTAGATGTCTATGAGCTCCAGTAACCACTTAACACCAGGTGGGCTGTGAGAACGCCCACCTATCCAAGCAATAAAAAAAAGAGGCTTTTCGTGACAGGGAAGATCGAGGGAAAGAGACCGCGCGGGCGCAGTCCGACAAAGTGTTTCGACCAAATCCGCACCACACTAGAGCTCCCATCCTACGAACCCTTCATGTCTGCAGCCTTCGGGGGCGCTAGAGAGGCATTACAATAAGAAAAATCCTGTCAAACTATGATGGTCACGACCCTCAGCAATGAGAAAACGACGCGAGGAAGAGAAACAAAATATATCAATGCGATAAGGCCATGCTATCACTAGTTAGTATTGTAACATAAACTATGTTGATTGGTTTTCGAGAGTTGTAGACAAAATAAAAACAACACACGTTTCGTATTGTAGTCCATTATTATCAGTGTGCTTAGTGCGAGTTTCTTAACGTTCTCGATAGCGTAAAAGTTAAGCCAATTTTGTATGCAGTTGGAACAGCGCCCCTAGCGGCAAACGTACGCAAACGATCCCATTCCATACAAATATGAGCTAACTTTTACGCTATCGAGAACGTTAAAAAACTCGCACTAAGCACACAGATTATTTTTTTATTGCTTAGATGAGTGGACGAGCTCACAGCCCACCTGTTTTTAAGTGGTTACTGGAGCCCATAGACATCTACAACGTAAATGCGCCACCCACCTTGAGATATAAGTTCTAAGATCTCGTATGGTCACAACGGCTGCCGCACCCTTTAAGCCGAAACGCATTACTGCTTCACGGCAGAAATAGGCAAGGCGGTGGTACCTACCCGCGCGGACTCACAAGAGGTCCTACCACCAGTAAAAAAAGACGGCGTTAGTTAACTTCGTACGATACTTTAACTGCACCATGCATGCAGTTTTGCAGCCCCAACGTTTTTCAATGTTAATTTAAATCGAATATTAAACCATTGCTATTCAACAACAGCGAACCGGAGTTATGTTACCCGTCTGCTGAAAAAATTTGATATAAAATTTGGCCAAACGACCCTTGGATCAGTGTGCTTAGTGCGTTTTTTTAACGTTCTCGATAGCGTAAAAGTTAACTCAAATTTGCATTGAGTTGGAACGTTTCACTACGTTTGCCACTAGGGGCGCTGTTCAAACTGCATGTATACAAATTTGAGTTAACTTTTACACTATCGACAACGTTAAAAAACTCGCACACAACAAACACACAGTGTTAAAACTACATTTTTAACCCGAAAATTTATTGAAGAAAAAACAACGAGCGAACAATTTTGCTTAATCACTAACTTCAAATCTGATTGAGTTTTTTTTTTTTATCCATCCTCCTTTTAAAGCTATTACTAAAAACGATTTGTTAAGTCCGTATTACTAGTTGAATGAATGTAACCAGATTTGAAGATTTTTACATTAAATACACAGTAATAACGTCGAAGCGATTCTAAAAATTGTTTTGAGCTGCGATTAAATGTGCGAATAATATTTATAAATACGAATTCACAATATGAAACAAGGCCAGTAAACCTTGTTAAAGGGGTGAAGGCTGCGTGACCTGGATCGGTACTGGACGCGTTGCCATGACAACGGGAGCTCGAACAGAGTCGATATCTATTTAAAATTGCGTCCTACTACACTGCACACTTCTCTTACCTTCAGCCATTATTAAGCTGAAGGCTTTTAAGCAATTCTTTTAAGTAATCTATACTAACATATAAATCTACAGGGGTTTTTACGGATGTTCCCTTATAACTACTGAACCATGCATTCGATTGACTTGAAACTTGATATTCATGTAGAAAATACATGTACTTAATGGATAGGCTAATATTTATATGAGCGTTGGACTCCCTACACTAATTGCAGGGTCGTTAATGATGAGAATCGTTGTGGGGGCGCTAATGAAAAACGCTAAATTTAAAATTTCAGCTTTTATCAACTTATTATTTATTATTATCATGTAAATTAACTACTATTATTATGAATACATCTTTATTTATATATATTTCTTCTGTGCGTGTGTTTGTCACTGAACTCCTTCTAAGCGGCTGGACAGCTATAATGATTTTTTTTTGTATGCGTTTGGTTGGCACCCTGGATGGTTTAGATTCACAAATCAGCCCGGCAGATGGCACTGCAGTCGGTATCTAGGGAGTTTATCTTTGTCAGAAATAATTTATATGGCAAAACAACGTTTGCCGGGCCAGCTAGTACGTAATAAATACACTTGTGATTACTGATTCCGTCAATGGCAATATCACTCGTAACAGTGATTTTGGGCAAGGGTAAAATTATGGTTTAATGTGATGAGCGGACTTGTTTGGTGTCAGAGGAAAGCTAAGACTCGAGAATGTTACGTTACCGTAAACTGTGATCCCTAACAAAACTTTAGTCAGCAAAGAAACCATTTGTTACACCCGTTACGAGGTTTTGCTAATCAAACAGAGATTTTGCTCGATAAATCTTATTTGTGAAAATTGAAAAGAAAAACTATAATATAACATTTTTTTATTGCTTAGATGGTTGGATGAGCGCACGGCCTATCCGGTGTTAATTGGTTACCGAAGCCCGTACATTAACAACGTTAATGCGGACACGTACCTTGAGACTTTTTTAACTTTCTATAGTGCAATAGCAGCCCGAGCCTTCAAATGTTTTTTTTTTTTTTTTTTTCCTACCTAAGCTGATAGCCCTAGCGGCTATGTCAGCGTAACGCTAACTTTAGTAGATGAGCTCACGGGGCTCAAACCTGACGATGTTGCTAACACGAACCCTAGCAAGAGCCGTGCTTCGCAGAATCTACCACCGGATCGGAAACGCGACCCACTGAGAAGATCCGGCGAGAAACTCAGTGGGCTGTGTCTGAGAGTTAATTTACTCGTCGAGCCCTTCGTCGCAAGCGACGGGTTCGACGAGAACGGTGACCGGTGCTTGAAGTACCTAAAAGCACCGTTAGTGGATCAGGAGGATCCGAGATGACGTGTTTTGGGCGACGTCGACTGCTTTCCATTCTGTCCGCAGGATCGGGAATGTAGTTACCGGCGGCCACGATGAGAGGGTTCTCGTGTCGTGCCGCTTTATCGAAGTGGCGCATGGACGCCGACTGTAGATACTTACTGATGGACTCTAAGTCCAGGTCGTCATGGAGGTCGACATTCCTGACGAACCACGGGGCCCCGACGGCTATCCTGCAAAAACGGGATTGAATGATTTGGAAGGATTTTAAGTGTATGCGGGCCGCGTGAGCGAACACTACACTTGCATAGGTCATGACGGGGCGTATGCAAGTTTTGTAGAGTGTCACCTTATTTCTAAGGGACATTTTACTTCGCCTACATATCATCGGGTAGAGACGTCCTAGAATGAAGGCGGCACGGTCGCGTACCGTCTTGATGTGGGGGCGGAATGTCATCCTACTGTCGAGGGTGACGCCTAAGTATTTGACCTTCGGGGCCCACGGTATGGGCTGGTCGAACATCGTGATTGGGCGAGCCTTCAAACCGAAACACATTACTGCTTCACGGCAGAAATAGGCAGGGTGGTGGTACCTACCCGTGTGAGCTTGCAAGACACCCTACGACCAGTAACATCAGATAAGACAAAAATTGTCGACAAAATAACCATTTACTCATCCATTACTAAAAATTTAGCCACATGTAACATCATCATAACATAATATGCATTGAGCAATTGTAATATTTGGCAATTTAATCGTTAATGTTGCACAAAAATATTCATCTAATTCTAATTAAGAAAGTTCTTGAATGACGACCGCGTGACCGCGTTCCGGAAGACGTCAGACAAGATTTTTTTTATTTATTGCCCTTGCAGGCAGACGAGCATACGGCCCACCTGATGGTAAGTGGTGACCGTTGCTCATTGACTTCAGCAATGCCAGGGGCAGAGCCAAGCCGCTGCCTATCGCTTAATACTCTCCACGAGCCTCGTTTGAAGAAGGACATGTCATAGCGCTCGGGAAACACCGTGGTGGAGGTCTCATTCCATAGCCGGATGGTACGTGCCAAAAACGATCTCTGGAAACGCAGTGTCGATGAACGCAGCGGTTCCAGATAATAGGGATGAACTCTGCTCCGATGGCGGGAGGTGCGACGATAAAAAGGAGATGAGGGATCATCTCAAACAGTTCCTCAGAGCACTCGTTGCATATATATATAATTAAGAAAATATAGTAAAAAGCATGGGGTGCTTTTAAGCAAATACAACAATTTCCAATTTGCTAAAAGAAAAAAAAGAAAGCCCTCAAATGAATTTGTTGTTTTGACTGTCGAAAGTAAATAATGGCTCTAACTGTTTAAAATATTGAATTGTCATCGGGCTCTTGATAGGTACGCCAAATTTCGAGTTAATCCGACGTTTTGAGGAGGGTCAAAATCACTCTCGCTAACGTAAATCGCAAGATAAGCTGTAAGGACTATATACTATAAGGACACTAAAAAATTTATTAAATTAACTTTTAATATTTTTGATTACACCCACACACACCCTCTTACACTCACTCATGCTCACACTCACTACACACATAGGGTACATTAATACATACATTAATTTCAATATCACATTTTTGTTAATTATAATATTTTAAACTCGCATATTGTCACTTTTAACTAATTTATGAATTTCGGTTTAATTTTTGCCTAGTAATTTTGAACTTTTTTGAGACTGAAGTTTTATCACCTTTTTTTTAAACGCTAGGGAATCCTTTTACGGATATTCGGTCGAGGGAGGTTTTATCACCTAGTTGAATTATAATAAATAAATAAGTTTATATAAAAACTTTTATATAAGTTTCGAAAAATAACATTCACACCGACGCGTTAGTCTACCGAGCAATTTCACCCGCTGGAAGATCTTCCTTAAACGCGAGATTAAGCCTTAAAGAAAACTTAGTTAGACTTATGCCTTAGAAGTTTTTATTAATGTTTGGTTTGTTGATATTGTTTCCGATTATCGTGGTATTAATGTGAACTCAAATTTGTATGCAGTTGGAACAGCGCCCCTAGCGGCAATGTAGGCAAACGTTTCAACTCCATACAAATTTGAGTTTACTTTTACGTTATCGAGAACGTTAAAAAACTCGCACTAAGCGCACTGATGTAAGGGTCGTTTGGCCAAATTTTATATCTCATTTTTTCAGCAGACGGGTAGCATAGCTCAAGCTCGCGTTGGTTAAATAAAAATGATGAAAAACGTTTGGGCTGCAAAAGTACATGGATCCTGTGGAAGTCGTCGTGGCCTAAAAGATAAGGCGTCTGGTGCATTCGTATATAGCGATGCAACGATGTACGAATCTCGCAGGCGGATACCAATTTTTCTAATGAATTACGTACTCAACAAATGTTCACGATTGACTTCCACGGTTAAGGAATAGCACCGTGTAAAAAAAATCAAACCCGCAAATTATAATTTGCGTAATTACTGGTGGTAGGACCTCTTGCGAGTCCGCAAACGCATGTCTAGCGGCAAACGTAGCCAAACGTTCCAACTCCATACAAATTTGAGTTAACTTTTACGCTATCGAGAACGTTAAAACTCACACTTAACAGTTTTTCCGGACGCGGCGAGTGAACGAGGCGGTCTTGAAGTTTGTTAATAAAACAGCATACGCTCTCAACACATGTCGCATTCTGTTCACTAACGACATATCCTTTAGTCGTGACGTGACGTCGCCCCTAATAAAACCGATCCCTTAGTAAGGGCTCGCTTCGAAATGATTTTTGTGTTGTTTTTGTTTTTATAGGTACATCTATAGGCATATAGGTACATTTATAGGTAGGTAGGTAGGTACAGATAGTCCTTGCTTAATTCGAGACAAAAATATTGCCTTCTTACCACAATACCCAAATTCTTTTATTCATTTTTTTATATACAAGTGTGCACTATATACTGGTGATAGAGTGTAATGTGAGCCTGTAGGGATAGCTACCACCACTCTGCCAATTTCAGCCCTAAATGCTTTTCGATTTGAAAAGTGGGGCTGCCGTTGTACCGTAAAACTGAAACTTAGGACTCATGACTCAAAGTGGAATTAACTTTGTTGATGTCTATCTCTGAGGGCTCTGGTTACCACTTGAAACCAGATAAGCCGTGAGCTCGTCCACTTATCTAAGCAATAAATAAAAAATAAATAAAATCCTTTATGGATGTGTAATTTTGTTATTATCGATATGTTGTGTAAAATTTGCTTATTGTTGATAGTAATAACACTTCTCCGTATAGTGGGTTGTTTAAAAGAAAGCGTTGTATGTTGTATGTCTATGTTTCTTACTTTCAATAAAGAGCAATCTATCTATCCTTTGATTCCTGGTCCGCGACAACTCAAGTAATGAATGCAATCATAAATTATGGAATTAAAAAGCTGTATGAGAATTTAAAAGCTAAACTTTTAGTTTATGTAGACCTTTATTCGTGCATAAAGTAGAGCCCGTTGAGTTTCTCTCGGGATCTTCTTAAAGGGGCGCGGTTCCGATCCAAAAGTATAATAGAATCACTCGCGAAGCAGCTGCTCTTTAGTTAGTAGGCCTTCTCTAAACTAGCGAATTTGTACATAAGTCCTAGCCAAGAAGCTACGTCGAGGCAAGGGCCGCGATCGTCCCATTAAAAAAAAATTGCAGGTCAACGAAACGAAATTTACTCGTAAATCAAAAAACCACAACTAATTAAATCAACATCAATCAATTAATTCTATCTCATAATCGAATTATCCATTCTTATATAGGTTACCAGTAACGAAGTCACGGAATTCCAATAAATTACCGAGAATTCTTGCTCGATTCAAAATTTAACACGAGGAGAATTTTAAAAAAAAGTATATTTACAACAGACTGCAGATTAGATTGAACTAGAGGTCCCGCAGTAGTCGAAATTCGACTATAATTACATAATTGGAATTGTAAGTTTGTACACTATTATGATTATTTATGATTGTATTTTATACTTCTATAATCACAAATTTCGCCACTATAAAAATATTAACAAAGACAAACAATGCTTAATCTATTCTCTATTTGACAAGAGACGCCAAGAACAAAAGTTTGACAATAAATAGTATGCATGCGTGTGTGCGTCAAATACATGGTACGTAGTGTGTGTAATGTTTTCTTTATTGATTTAATGTATCTTTTATGCACTATTTAAAAAAAAAAATTTGCATTATGCACTTCTTCTCTATATTCTCTATAAGTGTGGAAAATTTCATACTCCTCCGTACGCGCAATTTTCGTAAAGAGGGATACAAAGTTTTTGCTTCACGTATTAATATATAGATTCTCGATTAAATTGCAGAAGAAAGGTTCTAAATGGTTTTTACGCCATTACCTTTTTCTTCAGTACCGTTTTTTTCGTAGATTCGTAGACAGATGAACTCACAGCAAATAAAGCCAAACATTAATGCCATTATCGAGAGATAAGGTTCAAGTATCAATCCGCGGGATGACTATTTTTTCCTCTACCCATTTGCTGGTAGCCTACAGGGTTATTCCAGCTTCTCACGGACGGGTAGGTGAGCTCACGGACTCATGATAGAATTTGCTAACACTAGCCCTAGCTAGAGCAGAGCCAAGCCGCTGCCTACCGCTTATTAACTTCGACGAAAGGAATCTCTTAAGTGGTCCGAATGTGTTTCAGCGCGGTGCGATGGCGATGCGGTGATGGCGGATGGCGAGGCGGAAGCGGTGGCGGGCGAGGAGGCGGCCCGGAACGCGGGGATCGAGCGCACCTACGTGCACGACGTGTACGACCTCGCCGGCGAGGAGGACGGCGCCGCCGCTCCGCCCGTGCAGGCCTTCCTCTCTGAACTCGAGCCCGGCAGCCTGGTCTGTGACGTCGGTGAGTGAACAAGTCTTTTTGTTATACTGATGTTATACTTTGAGTCCGCACAGGTAGGTACCACCACCCCGCCTATTTCTGACGTGAAGTAGTATGCGTTTCGGTTTGAAGGGTGGGCCAGCCGTTGTAACTATACTGAGACCTTAGAGCTTGTATCTCAAGGTGGGATTCGCATTTACGTTGTAACGACTTAATACCAGGTGGCCGGGAGCTTGTCCACCCATTTAAGCAAAAAAAAAACTTAAGGATTACTGGAGGCCTGGAGGTCTTTCCAGTTTCACTAAGAAATCAGGTCGGTCGTAACAAGCAAGGTATGCGGAAGAAGGTCCAGATACGTTCCACTCTCAATACTTCAGTCCCCGTTGCTATCCACACAGCCGAGGATAGGCAGGAATGGCGCAGGATAATACAGGAGGAAATTGTTAGAGAAGGCCACGACCCTCAGCATTGAGGATTATCGACGCAAGGGGGAAGAAACCAGGACAAGTGGACGAGCAAGGGCTCAGCTAGGAGCGGAGAGATTTGCTATGGACAAGTAGTCATTCTCCCCTAAACCACCTTTCAACTGTAATTAAGATCAAATTCTAAACGAATACACTAATTGTGTTAATTGTTAACTTTTATGTTTTGTTGTGTTGAAAAACGATATTTATATTTAAACATTTTTTTTTTCAATCTCGTCAAGCACACCACGCTCAATTTTTTCCTGCACCGATTCTTGTCCACCCGTTGGTTGGATGGGAGAGATCACTCTTAGTGATAATACCACCTATTTTAATGAACAAAAATACTAACTCAATGATGATCTCTTACGAGGTTGCCGCGCCTAAGGGGGCGTGCGGGGTATGTGGGGCTTGACAATCTCCTAATGTTGGGAGTAGACCGCGGGCCCAAAAAGTTTTAGGACCCTACTGCACTAAACGACTCCCCTGCTCTCTTACACCCGACGTCCGATCTCCGTCCGGGGTCAGAGCCCGGTCAGAGCAGGGGGTTCAATACATTAATAAAATATTATTAAGCTGGAATTATTATCCGCGTCATGGATTCCGGTAAGACTTGGATCTAAAAACAAACAGAAAGATAAGATTTGAACCAAAACTTAGCTCGAAGGTAGAGGCTCCAAGAAAAGAATAGATTGGACCGGATTTTACATAAGGTCTTTTACTGACGTGTCTTTACTATCACTATCTGCTTCACGGCAATAGGCAAAGTGGTGGTACCTATCTGTGCGGACTCACAAGAGGTCTTACTATCCGCAATTACGCAAATTATAATTTCGTGGGGTTTTTTATTTATTTCTATTACACGACGTTATTCCTTCACCATGGAAGTTAACCGTGAACATTGTAGAAGTCAATCGTAAGCATCTGTTAAGTAAGTATTTCATTAGAAAGATTGGTACCAGCCTGCGGGATTCGAAAACCGGTACATCGCTCGATACGAACACACCGGACGTCTTATCTTTTAGGTCACGACGACTTCAAATATATATATAATATATACACGACTATATACACGGTTTTTAATATTAATACCATACCACGTTTTGTAAAAGGTCGTCAATTTGTTGAACTTTAACTGAACTCTGAAGTCATCGCTTACACATTTTTACCGAGAAATTTCATTCGGAACGTGTAACTAACGCCCACACATTTCAAAGGACAGCGAGTACATAGTTATAGGCTAAATGTGTGTACGTGTAATCGGGCATAAAGGGTTTTTTACTTAGGTACATTACTGCCACTGGTGAAAGTTCGTGTTTTGGGCTAGGGTCTCCGATAATCCTCGATGTTAAGGGTCCTGGCCTGATGAGGCTTTATTCGGAATATACACAAGGTGGGGTCCCACGTTCTTCCACGGCAATGCTTTCGGAAGAGATTTAGTTCTTCGAGGTCGCTGAAGCCTTATTTTGGTCCGGTTAATTAACCGGCGCCCGACATTCGGCGTTGACTGCTTTACGGTGGAAAGGTCGAAATCCAACTCAACCCTCCTCTTTTCTCATCCGGGCTTGGGACCGGCTTTGGCAGAGTAGGGGCTCGGGCAGGATATCAAAAAGCGGGGCAGATATCACTTGCGTCTTTTTTTCGCGAAGCATCAAGTGACGTAAAAATTATCTTCATCCTTCTCCTCCTCAAACTGGAATGCATTACTGCTTCGCGGCAGAAATGGGCAGATTGTTGGTATCAGATGCCCTACCACCAGTAAGTACGTCGTGCTGTTGGCAGATAATTTTTTTATTACACGATTTTTTTCCTTCGTCGTGATAATTCTTCGCGAACGAGTGTTAAGCACGTAATTCATTAGAAAATGTTCGTACCTTTTTCCGGGCCTGGGCCGAACCTCCTACGAGGTCCACACGCCTAAGGGGCGCGCGGAGTATGTGGGACTCAACGATCCGTAAGGTGTTGGAAGCAGACTGCCGGCCCAAGGAATTTTAGGGCCCACCCACTAAACGACTCTCCTGCACTCTTACACCCGACGTCCGATCCCCTCCGAGGTCAGAACCCGGATGACGTAGGGGGGTTACCGCGGTCAACACTACAACCAGACGGCGCGGCTCACCCCAAGGACGCCCAGCCGACGGAGCCTTCGAGGCACTGTCGCATCGTTCAATACGAGTACACCAGGCGTCTTATCCTTTAGGCCACGACTTCATTTGGAACTAGAGTGGCCTGTAAAACTGATCATGAATGAATATTCATGAATTTAATATTCAACTTCCATCCGCCACAAAAAGCAGTCGTATTTACGGCTCACCTAACATCAAGTAGTTGCCGAGCCTCACAAACATCACAAAATGATAACCGCCAATTCATGTGGTCGAAATCTCAATAGTAAAATAGTATAACGATTATCCCCCATTATCCGCCCGCCCCCACCCTGTCCTTCAAGTAATATTTGAATAAATCTTCCAATTAATAACTTAGTTTATCCATTAAAACATGTACTGTCTATCTTCTTTAATAACTATAAAACTAAATTATTATAAAGCGAACTATAAAATTCGACGAAACCTGACCGCCCACACATTCCACGGAATCTAGTAGCAGCATAATTTAGCGGTATTATAATCGGGAGTTTAATTACATTATCGTCATAGCGATCGCGCTCTGTCAGTACGGAATTCTTGCTTTACAATGAAAAATTTGTTACGCGTAACTTGGAAATTTGTTTCGCGTTGCGTGACCTAACTCTAATTGAACTTAATTCCAAATTCAATGTAAATTGTCAACTATGTTATTTATATATCGACGCTTGAAAGGCAAACGTGACTAAGTGGCAATAACTGCTTTGTACATAAATGATAGGCAATAACCATATTCGATGCGCAAAAAATATATATTTCTAAGTCTATTAAATCATTTCAATCCTACAGCTACTAGCTAGATTCTACTACAGCTAGATTCGTTAAAAAAAAAAACCGGTATTTCAACTTTAAATTAGTCTACTGTAAAGTTTTAAACATTGTCGCTTAGTCACGTTTGCCTTTCAAGCGTCGATATATTTTTTATTACGTACCAACATGCTACAAATCGGCACAGTTCATTGCAAATAGCAAATACATTAACCTCACACTATAGGCTAACACAATGCACATGCATTGGCGAAACAAGCGGTTCATTATTTGGTTCAAAACAAAATTAAATATAAAGAAATATAACGAAAATGATTCTAAGGTTGTAAAGGAAAATTATAACCAAAAATTAAAAAGTAATTGTTTGGTTTGGGTGGAAAAGTAATTATTAGTCAAAATTAAATCTACTTTTACGGTTTAATGTTGCGTATTTACATTTTCTATCAGTCCGTCGTCCATGATGAAGAAAACTACATATTTTATAAACGTCGGAAATAATAAAGTAAAATGACAACAAAACAAATTTAAATTAAAAGTAGCTTTTTTCTACGAATCGCGTAAACCGAAAATAATACTAAGATGATTAAATAAAATATTTAAATTGATTAAAAAAAAAGAAACGGGTTTCATTAGGCTTCATTCAATAGACCGTGTGATACTCACATAATATCTTCAGAATTGTAGAACGTATAAGCATACAGAGGTAGGTACTAACTGCCTGTATTCGTGAGTGTTTACCGTCCTTTACGGACCTCAAAACAGACAAACCAAAAGACATAACATCTGAATACTCTCCGCAAATCTCATTTGAAGAAGGATGCGACGCTAACCTAATTTATTTAATGACTCAAGATGGTATTCTAGTTACGTTCCCAAAATAAAACATTCGCAAGCACAAGTTATATATAGATGACGATTGCGATTACGATTCCGTTTAAAAATAAGTCCGCCGGTTAATTCAAACATCCCGTGCAAATGTCAGGAGTCAACTGTGGGCGGCTGTCTGTCGGTGACAACAACACTGGCTTGCGTAAGTCCTGCACCCGACGTACTACAACGAAAACTCACATTAATCACGATAATTCAATTTACATTGTAGTAGTAGACGATGCGTCTAATGTTGTAGGGTATTTTGTATACATACAATCATACATGATACAATGAAGCTAATATACCAATCTCTCACGTCATTTCGGATCCTCCCGTTCCATTAGCGGTGCTTTTAAGTACCTCAAGCACCGGTCACCGTCTCGGGTTCGGTAAGTAAATTAACCCACAGACACGGCCCACTGAGTTTCTCGCCGGATCTTCTCAGTGAGTCGCGTTTCCTATCCAGTCCATTCTACGAAGCACTGCTCTTGCTAGGGCTAGTGTTAGCAACGTCACTAGTTTAGAACCCCGTGAGCTCACCTACTCGTTCTGTGAATCTAGAATGACCCCTCGAGGTCACTAGAACAGGTAGGACAAATCGCACCAAGCTCAAATAGGCTGCGTTGGTAGATGACAAGCATGCGTCCGCCTTGTGTTGAACAATTCCCGAAACCCAGAGACAAAGTGATGACCTGTCTTGAGATGTGACGTCAAAATCTTAGTACAATTTCAATATCAGATCCTTCCTTCCACGCAGAAAGACGGAACAGTAGTACCTTTTTCTCACTACCTAATCGTCAGTAGCCTAAGCAATTATTCCTACTACATCGGGCTTGGTAGCTTAGCCTCTATCATTTACCCCCTATCATTAAAGCGATTTTTAAGTGCTTACTTTATTAGTGTTTAAGATAAGTGTTTACCGGAGTCCATAGACATCTACAACGTAAATGCCGCCACTCATCTTGAGACATGAATTCTAAGATCTCATTTTTAACTACCGCTGCCCCGCCCTTCAAACCGAAACGCATTACTGCTTCACGGCAGAAATAGGCAGGCAGGGTACCTATCCGTGCGGACTTGTATGACGTCCTACGAATTAAAAAAGATAAAATTCAAGCATTTTCGCAGATCATTAATCCCGCCACCGCCCGCCCGCACACATTACGGAATAAAATCCAAATACTACGTATTGTATTGATGCTTATTTTATATTTATTTAATACCCACGCCATAGAATTAGCTAGCGGACTTTATTACTCTATTACCCACGCGTACTAGAGTGAGCTTATAGCCTCGAGCTTACAAATTTATTATATTATCTTCTTTTTTGCCACGTAGCATCCGGCTATGGAATGAGCTCCCCTCCACGGTGTTTCCCGAGCGCTATGACATGTCCTTCTTCAAACGAGGCTTGTAGAGAGTATTAAACGGTAGGCAGCGGCTTGGCTCTGCCCCGGCATTGCTGAAGTCCATGGGCGACGGTAACTACTCACCATCAGGTGGGCCGTATGTTCGTCTGCCTACTGGGCAATAAAAAAAATACTTAAGCTATCTATTATAATTTATTATAATATTCTGAAGATCAAATTCGTAAAAAGAACGCCGCTTTGTCTTTGTTGATCAATACCTTGCTACGAATTCTTCGCTTCATCTTCTTTTCAATATAGCAATCATCTTAATGTGTTGCCAGCATCGAATTAAAAAATCTTGTTTTTTTTTTTTTAATTACATATCCGATATCGTAATCAATTTAGGTGAAAAGACACGAAATAGGATAAAATGAGTTGCGGTAAGATGAAACAAAGTATAATAATAAATAATCCATTACGCTTTGAAACGCTAATTTAACAAAATAAAGTAATTGGCACAGATGCCTGCGTTAAATTCATCTTTAATAGTTTATCACACAGAAAAAAAAACGTATGAGCTAACCATAAATGCATACGTGGTTAGTTTTAATGTTATTGACGTGCCAGCGAGAAGTATACTAGCTAAATCTCTCTATAACCTACTAAAAAATTTGGGCTTGTCAAAAACTTCCGCAATTTCTATAATTGGATAAACATCTAAAGCCGCACTAGTAAATTCCTATCAAATCTGGCCAGGCCGGAATAGGAATGCAGGGAATGATGACGAGCGTAATGCGCATTGATAAACCTCCTTAGACACTAAGATCGCAAGTCCACTGACATTCTCCAAATTCATGGATTGCTAAAATATCCGCCTGGTCTCCCGAGAACCAATTTGCTTGGTAGTATTTAGATGCTTCATGTTTATTCGGATTATTGTATTTTTTTAATTTGCAAAAATGAATTGTAAAAACTGATTAGAGCAGATTGAAATGATAATAACTGAAAAAAATAATCTTTTGCTAGTGTATATTTAGGCTGCGTTCATCGACAGCGATAGTGCGTTTCCAAAGATCTTTTTTGCCACGTACCATCCGGCTTTGGAATGAACTCCCCTCCACGGTGTTTTCCGAGCGCTATGTCATGTCCTTCTTCAAACGAGGCTTGCGGAGAGTACTTAATGGTAGGCAGCGACTGCCCCTGGCATTGCTGACGTCCATGAGCGACGGTGACCACTTACCATCAGGTGGGCCGTATGCTCGTCTGCCTATAAAGGCAATAAAAAAAAAGTTTAATTAAAAAAAATAGAATGTCTTTAAATTGTAGAGAACGTCTGGTGGAGAAACAAAACGCCTACATTAACTTTTATGACCGCGAAAAGTGATTAATGTTGAAATAAGGAATGCTAAGGACATCCAGATCCTCCCACCATTATAAATTGCTGTAAAATTCAAACACCGAGTGTCTCGCCGGATCTTCTCAGTGGGTCGCGTTTCTAATCCGCTGGTAGATTCTGCGAAGCACGACTCTGGTTAAGACTAGTGTAAGCAAATTATCTAAAGCTGAACGCGTAAGCTCACCTACCCGTAGGCGAGAAGCTGCAATAGCCCCTTAGGAAGGAAAAAGCTATAAAAATAAATGTCCTTTACATATAATATTCTACGATTTTTTTTAGTTAAATTAAAATAATAGCTAGCGCATAATAAAAAATCCACTCAGGTTAGTGATTCAAATGTATGTAATTAATGGCCAATTATAAAAAAGCTACTACCAGATCCAATGGGCACCAGTACAACGTGAATAACAGTGACTACTTTGAGATATAAATTGAATTCCAATGGTATCTATACTGAATGATAATGAATCTTGTTTTGTTTGCGTGTCTTTTGAAGCAGATGATGGGAAAAATTTGAAATCCATTGACAATTGTTTGGCATCGTGTGGGCCACAAGCATTTTGTTGTTATGACCTTTGGCATTTCAAAGGTTCTGATCTCAATTCGAAACTTAACTTAGACATTTTCGTTGAATTCACAAGATAAACATTTGTTTTGCAAGTATTCAAGCTAACAAGTTAATTATTATGTACTTGTACGGAAGCGCGGTTTTGGTAGATACTATAATAAGTTTAAAGAATAAAAACTTTTTACCTCAATTTTCTCAATGGTTCTTTTTAGGCTCTTTTTTCTGCAGTATATACAATACGTCTATTTTTTCCTACCTAAGCTGATAGCCTTGAGAGGCCATTTCAGTGTCATCCTAACAAGCAGGTGAGCTCACGGGGCTCAAACCTCACGACGTTGCTAACACTAACCGTAGCAAGAGCAGTGCTTCGCAGAATCTACCACCGGATCGGAAACGCGACCCACTGAGAAGATCCAGCATGTAACTCAGTGGGCTGTGTCTGTGTTTTAATTAACCATTTACTCGCCGAGCCCTTCGTCGCAAGCGACGGATTTGGCGAGGACGGTGACCGGTGCTTGAGGTACCTAAAATAAAAGCACCATTAGTGGATCGTGATTAAGTCTTCATAATTTTTCTTTTCACTGACATTTTTTAAGATCGTTCATGTAGTCTCAATTGTATTGAATAAATCAAGCTGGAAAACATGAGTGCTTAGCATCAGAAATATTGACCAGATCATGGTACTTACCCGTCCGTCGGTACTCACTATTGGTTAATATATAAAATCATTCTACAAACATTTTAATAGATTCGAATGGATACCACTGTAAATCAGATTTAGGTTTATCACTCTAAATTACAATAGACTACATAATCGGGAAATGAAAACTCTATAGGCTTATGATCGTGTTGCTTGTTTCAGGATGCGGCAATGGAAAATACCTGAGCATGAACCCATCAGTGTACACGGTGGGTGGCGATCGATGCACCAGACTCGCAGAGCACGCCCGAAACGATAGCAATGAGGTTCGTATTTTTACGCCGGTACGAGTAACGCCATCTATCGTCGAATAGTCGAACGAATATCGAAGGATCTAGTAGCACCTAGAACGCTCGAGAAGTAGAACGCCATCTATTATCAGATAGCGGAAGCACAATACTCGACTTGTGTGGATGTGTTTAAAAAAAACCTTATTTGTTTGTAAATACCAACGATTCCGCAAAAACAAATCTCTGTTTCGTCACATAATAATGATACGAACTTGATATTAACAGAATTTGTGAAATGAAACAAAATAAAGCGCTGTTAATATTATTGTAGTTTCTTGAAGAACCTTACTGACACATTCTTCTAAAAGGAACATTTATTTACATCCCGCAATATAGTGCTTTTCTTTTCCCTACCTATTCGCTGGTAATCTAGGGTGCTATTTTTTATTTATTGCATAGATGGGTGGACGATCTCACAGCCCACCTGATGTTAAGTGGTTACCGGAGCCCATAGACATCTACAACGTAAATGCCGCCACCCACCTTGAGATATAAGTTCTAAGATCTCGAGTATAGTTACAAGGACTGCCCCCGCCCCACCCTTCAAACCGAAACGCATTACCGCTTCATAGCAAAAATAAGCAGGGTGGTGGTACCTATCCATGCGGACTCACAAGAGGTCCTACCACCAGTAATAACGCAAATTATAATTTTTTCGGTGTTGATTTTTATTACACGTTGTTGTTCCTTCACCGTGGAAGTCAATCGTGAACATTTGTTGAGTACGTATTTCATTAGAAAAATTGGTACCCGCCTGGGATTCGAACACCGGTGCATCGTTCAACACGAGTGCACCGGACGTCTTATCCTTTAGGTCACGACGACTCACAAGAGTTCGTACTACTAGTATTTCAGCTATGTCCCGGACTATGGTGTCAGGGTCACGAGAAACCCAGACGAGTCTGTCTCAAAATACAACTCATACAGGTGGTCGTGTGCGACAACCTGTGCTTGCCATTTCGCGACGAGTCCTTCGACGCTGTGCTGTCCATTGCTGTGGTCCATCACTTTGCGACGGTCGAACGTCGAGCTATGGCCTTGAGGGAGCTGGCCAGAGTCACCAGGATCGGAGGACGATTGCTGCTCACCGTCTGGGCCATGGAGCACGAGGGGCGAAATTTCCATTGTCAGGTGATCGTCTAATTTCTTTTCTGTTAAGCCTTTCGGTGTGCTTAATGCGAGTTTTTTGACGTTCTCGATAGCGTAAAAGTTAACTTATATTTGTATGGAGTTGGAATGTTTGCCTACGTTTGCCGCTAGGGGCGCTGTTCCAACTGCATACAAATTTGAGTTAACTTTTACGCTATCGAGAACGTTAAAAAACACGCACTAAGCACACTGGACTTGCTAATAACAGACCATTTGAATGAATTGCAAACTCCAGTCGCAAGATAAAATTACGAATGTATTACTGTTAGAATTAATTTACAAAGCATGACCAGGAATCAATAGTTATTTCTTATAATCAATTTATATAAGATTGCACTATTTAATTCAATTTATTCATCGTAACAAATAGCATTTCGTAATTAATGGTAATTTTTCTTTTTATAGGACGTTTTGATCCCGTGGCATCGTCCACCGACGCTCTGCCCGCCAACACCAACGCCACGGTTCCTCTCGGTCGATAATGATCAGTAAGTACTGACCACACTTAATAAAACAAAGATGTGTAGGTGCTCTTAATATTCTCAGTTAAAAGTTTTACTGGTGGTAGGACCTCATGTGAGTCTGCACGGATAGGTACCACCACCCCGCCTATTTCTGCCGTGAAACAGTAATGCGTTTCGGCTTGAAGGGTGGGGCAGCCGTTGTAACTATACTGAGACCTTTAAACTTCTATCTCAAGGTGCATGGCGCATTTGCGTTGTAAATGTCTATGGGCTCTAGTAACCACTTAACACCAGGTGGGCTATGAGTTCGTCCACCCATCTAGGCAAAAAAAAAAACACATGACTGGAGTTGGGCTATATCTTTCATAACAAACTTCTGGTGATAGAACTGACTGTGAATACGCACGTATCAGTTCAGTTTTGCATTTCAACGAGAAGTATCAATACTGACGTCACACCAAGTAAGGCAGTGTGCACATCTGTCTACTTAGAGCAATAAAAACAATTCTCTTTGACTATTCGTTAGCGATTTCTGTCTATAAGAACTTACTTTTGTATTCTAATTGTATTGTTTTGGACATTTGTTTTGGGGTTCGAATAAAATATATTCTTCTCGATTTACACATTTAATATGATTTTTCTGCTGTTTTAGAAACGTAGAGCACTGGAAATGTCGTGAAGGCTCACCGGGTTCCTCTTCACTATCTTCACCCAACGAAACATGCTATTCGTTTGTAAGAAGAGCTTTACAGAGATTAGCTGGAAGACGCTCGTTTTTACCTTCGTGGAGTATAGGCTCAAGGGTACCTTCGAGGATATGCTCACGTCCTGAACCACTAGCTAGTGATCTACCAATAGAACTCCGACACTTAGATGAGACAGTTCCTCTGCGACTGGTACCTCAAGGATCTGATTCATCGACAATTAAATCTCAGAGTCTGACTGACATCGCTGAGGTAGAACGACATACACTAGTTCGATCACGCTCGAGTCTGCCTAGTTTAGGAGGTGATGAGCACGAGCAACCACAACAGCAGTTAGTCCCAAAACCGCCAACTTCTGAGGTTATTGAACCCAGGAAGAAGCCAAAATTAGTCAAGCAAAAGAAATCCATCAACGAGGATGATGCGGAGGAAGACCTTGATAAGCCAACGGACATGAAGAGTCTGGTTGAAGAGATGCCAAATTTTAAAATACACCCGCAAAAATTAAACACGAAGAAGCCAGATTTTATCAAACAAACCTCACTTAATGAAGAGCTAATGTCTGTCGAAAGATTAAGAGAAAAAGAGCACCTAAGAAAAAACATACAAAAACAAGCTTCGCTAAACGAAGAGTATCTGTACCGCAGACCGGGTGCTTTGGATTCAATACGAGACTCAATATTTTCAACTTCAGCGACGACAGCTAAAAAGTTCCAGTCTCTCAAAAACGGCCTCACTAGTAAATTCAGAACGTCCACAACGAATATAGATAGAGTAACAATATTCGTGAGAATGCTGCAAGGTTGGAAAAGTCATGGTACAGTTCCTGAGGTTGCTACTCCAAGCGAACATGTTGCAGGCTTAGACAAATGCTGTCCTGAAAGACGACATTCAAAAGAAGACGGATCGGACTCTTCTAAAGATAGCAGTCTACAGAGTGACACAAGTGTGGATTCGGAAGACAGCTTCGCATCTGTGATATATGTACCAAAAGCGGACGGATCAGGAGATCCTCTATCGCCTACGCCCCTCTCGCCTGGTCCAACATCACCTCGATTAAAAGTGTCATCAGTCCCGACGTCTCCAAGAATGAAAAGTTCTCCGGGCTTACCATCGCCGAGAATGAAACAATCTTTTCCTCTCATTCGTCCACCAGCTTCCCCAGGTGCCGTCACTCCTGCAACAGTGAACAAAATACTCGTTACACAATATAGTTTAAAAAATTACTCAACATCGAATTCAGTTTGTCCTTTGAAACCTCAATCGAAAAGCCAGCCAAATTCTCCGCCTAAATCTGAATCTGATGACAAAGCTCCAAAGGTTGAACCTATGCCTGTTATAAATAATAACATACCTATTGACGTATTTGAAGAGATTGATCCGATTCCACCCATTAAAGAAGAAGAAGAAAATCCATTGGAGACAACGCAAGATTTAATAGCAGAAATAAACAAGGACATTGAAGAAATCCATAAACTAACAGAGGAATCAGAACAATTAATGCCTCGTGTACTACAAGACGTGAAACCCTACCCAAAAATAACATTGCAAACTGTTGCGGAATTACCGGAAATTCCACAATTCAAACCTAAAGAACCACCTAGCAAATCTCCTACCACCGACATCTTAGACTCTAGAGCAGCAGAACGTAAACGTAAGGAAAGGATACGACAAATCAAGGAGATGTTAAACAAAGGAATACCTAACGTTAACATTAGCAGAAGACAACCTTTTCCTATAGTCAGATGCACAAATAAATCTGAGCCGATTGCAAAGAGTCGACCAACACTGATGTCTCTGGAACTGTTTAACCCCGCTACAGATGACATGGATAGCGACTCGAGCGGCGTCTCATCCCCAGATTCAGTGGACAGCGTTATAAGCGTTGTACCTGACGAATTAAGGAAAATCGCTTCTGAAAAAGGTACTTTTAAATAGTAGTTATTAACAACAATAAAAACTCTTGACTCAACTCTTGACACTTGGAAGTCGTCGTGGCCTAAAGGATAACACGTCCGGTGAATTCGTGTCGAGCGATGCACCGCTGTTTGAATCCCGCTTGCAGGTACCAAGTTTTCTAATGAAATACGTACTTAACAAATGTTCACGATTGACTTCCATGGTGAAGGAATAACATCATGTAATAAAAATCAAACTCGCAAAATTATAATTTGCGAATTACTGGTGGTGGGATGTATTGTGGGTCCGCACGGGTAGGTACCACCACCCACCTATTTCTGCCGTGAAGCAGTAATGCGTTTCAGTTTGAAGGATGGGGCAGCCGTTGTACTTTAAAAACTGAGACCTTAGAACTTAAGTCTCAAGGCACGTGGCGGCATTTCCTTTGTAGATGTCTATGGGCTCCGGTAACCACTTAACATCAGGTAGGCCGTGAGCTCGTCCACACATGTAAACAAAAAAAACTCAACAATATAACAATGTTTTAATTTTCAGATTCACAAAACCCTGCAACCGTCGTTACAATTTGTAAAGAAGACTCATTGACCGATAAACTTATAGCCGTGCCTCCAGCTCCACAAACATTAATTGAGGCTGCGGCAGAAGTGGCCACAACTTTAGAAGAAACTTGTGAAACTGTTATCCAGTCCAGCCCAAGATCGAGAAGGAAACAACTCGCAAAGCTTGAAAGTACTGAGGCCATAGCGATCATTCAAGGAGCTTCAAGTAGTAGCAGCAGTAGTAATTGGAGCTTAAATAAGCTCTCTCCCGGTGACCTAAGGTTAATAGAGGATAAATCCAGGTCACAGTCTCACACTAGTTCCAGCGGCAGTTCATCTAGCTTAGAACGGCTTTCACCAGGAAGGAGATCAAAAGATCGCTCCCCTAAATTGGGCAGTACTAGCAACTCCACGTGGAGCTTAAATAGGCTTTCCCCAAATCGACCTGAAGGCCGATCCCTAGAAGAGAACTTGAGTAAAAGTCACAGAAGCCCGACAAGGCTACCGTACGATTCAATATCAATATCGAGTACCGATTCAGATAAATCTATTTCAAAATCGGAAAGCTTCAATAGGATACACGCAAACGAGCCGCTAGTCACATGCAAGTCCGATATAGTACCGAAAGAAGAAAACTGGGTCGTCACAGACAAGGACCGGTCTAATCACCTAACAGAATTTGCGGAGAAACTTAGTGAAAAACTCTTACAAGAAATCGACCAATACTCGAAACGTATTAATGAGGAAGATTTCGACCTACCAAGCAGCAGTAGTAGCGAGAAGAGTATTTCCCTTAGATTAAAACGGGAAGAAGAAGACAGAAATACACAAAAAATCCTAGATGAACTTTCTGACAGTCTCCAACACTTAGAAGACCCATATGTAAACAAAACTAACATTGACAGACAAGGTTTAAATAAGCTCAATACAGATATTCAGGAGCGTACCAAATCTATACCATCGTTGAATGACACCCCAGAAACTGACTTAAACAAATTGTTTCCTAAGTGTAGCAGTAAAATGAAAAGCAGGAAGCGTTCAAAAGACGTGGATCCTATTATCAACAAGTACAGGGAATTTAAGAAAACTATGAAAGTCCCGAGCGACGAAGACCTATACCTCAATAACTGTGCCAACATTTACGCAGCCAAAACGATGACAGAGGAAAAAATTGCTGATATCGACACTAAAAACCCAGACGAAGACAGCGCCATTTGCTCCAGTAACGGAAACCCAGAGATCACGATCGATTCTGGGAATTATGATATTAGTCAGTCTCTGGAAACGGGTTACTCCCTTGAATCAGAAATCAGTATCGATTCTATATGCACAAGTACCGACAAAAGGTCCTCTCTGAAAGTCGGTCAGTCGACAGACTCGAGCGATTTCGACAAAATGGAAATCAGCCCGGAATCGGTAACATCGAGGTCTAGTGCGCCGCTAAAATCCGGCCTCTCGATAGAGTCTACCGACACGTCTGCGGGGAGCGACTGGAGCCGCAGAGACAAGACTGGCAGCACTGCGTCTCTTGGCTGTACGAGCTTAGCATCGCTACCGTCTTGCAGCGACTACTCGAAGGACAAGAAGCTGTTAGAGACAAGGTCGTGTTCGGAGGAGACGGCGCCTATCCCGGCTGCGCACGTGAGACCATTGCCTCATGCACCTCTTCTCCCTTCCCTGAGCGACGGGTCTGACAGCCTGCCATCTGAAGGCGGCGCGGTTACCGTCCACCGGTACTATCACGTCTTCAAACGCGGAGAGCTAGACCAACTCATCGAGAAGTACGTGGAGAGTCTGCACGTGGTTTCATCATACTACGACCAGGCCAGTTGGTGTGTCGTTGCCGAGAAAGTTCAAGTGTGGACCATATAATCCTTTTGCATCTGTTCTCTTTCTAAACGCTCTACGTCGAGTTTTGTTGCCGGTTTTAGGGGCGGTTTGGAACGTTATTGTCAGGCTCTTTATTAACTCTTATAAATATTACTGTTTCAAAACGAGACACTCTGTGCAGTGACCACATCCAAGTGACCTTCCTTACGAACTCTTAGGCGAGTGTTTAGGACATTATCACGAACTCTACACTACGAAGAATTGCCAAAAGCAAAGCTTTTGTTTCTTTTTTATATTCTAGTCGATATACCATTATAATAGATGTTATCAAAATAATATAGGAGTCTTTACATTTTTTTGTTGCCTGAAAAGAAATGGAATTATTGTTAGTACGTATAAATATGGTCTAAAATATTGGAGTCACATTAGTTTATATACGAGTATATAAATGTATGTTGATATGTCTGTCCGTTTATGGGCAATGACAGTGATAATGTGATGCTTGTTGTTGGCACTAAGAGATAAGTTTCATCGACGTAGGACGGGCGACACACAAGTGGTTTCAAGAAACCGCTGTTTTTCATCCAACTAGCGATATTAATAGAGCTGTTACTGGTGGTAGGACCTCTTGTGAATCAGCGCGGGTAGGTACCACAACCCTGCCTATTTCTGCCGTGAAGCAGTAATGCGTTTCGGTTTGAAGGGTGGGGCAGCCGTTGTAACTATACTTGAGACCTTAGAACTTATATCTCAAGGTGGGTGGCGCATTTACGTTGTGGATGTCTATGGGCTCCAGTAAGCACTTAACATCAGGTGGGCTGTGAGCTCGTCCACCCATCTAAGCAATAAAATTGTTTGGGTTTTAATAATAATTAAATTCAGCTGCAATTGCTCCTAAAAATTATCAAATTGTGACCACGCTTAGAAACATACACTTGCCTAAACGAGACCGGGAAATTGAATGAAAAGGGACTTCAAGATTTTAGACAGTTTATCGTACGATTCTTTGTAAAACTATTCGAAGATAACATAAAAACTTCGTAAGGGATGTATTCGTTGCGATGCACTACGTGATCGCATCAAATGAAAAGAGCTTTAAATAGTGAAATCTAAATATTAAAAATATATATATATATATTATATACTTCGATGGCTCAATATTGTATAAGCTATTGATAGCTTATTTAACTTTACCATCATGTGTATCTTACAGGTGTTTGTCGTGGTTAGATATGCTTGTGAATCTATCGAGAATTGATAAAAATATCTGCCCTGAATTTGGTACCTACATGGCAATCTGACATGATAGGGTGTTCGTATTATTTTGATACACAAAAAACTGCATACGCTTGTGCAAGTTCGACAACCCTATATGAAGTATCATTTCTTACAATCATGCTTGAGCGTCTGTGTGATGCTTTTGGCAATACATATAGCCTAAGTTAACTTTTAAAAGCTGGTATGAAATGATCGTTCATGCAGACTTGCTAAGCTTGTATTTCTTAGTCAGGTGTATTTAAAAAAAAAAATGTATTTTCTTTCTCTGATTCCGTTTCTACGCGATATTGTTTCGGATAACCGGATATCGGTTCGCCATACAGTTATCAATATAGTCAGGTTATGCCCAATGACAGTTGCAAAGGTTTCGTCTGAGAAATTTGCGTGTTTTAGATGCTTTGGAGGGCAGGTTCGTGGCTGCCCACCTGATGGTAGTGCGTAACTTCACTCGTGGACATCAATGCAGGGCAAATTATTACAACAGCGGTCAGTTATCAGCGTAATTTTAACTAAATGGATTAAATAGCTAAGACACTCTATCACAGCCATTTGCTTGCAAAATTATCCTATTTGATTTTATTATCCATCCATCTGGTCCTTTCCATTATGTATAGAGTAAAAATAGACCCGGAAAAGGGTTTGTTTACTTTCCCTTTGATATTACTTGAAATTTACGATCATACAGCACACGTAACAACGATTGTAATTCCATCCAATCTATTTTTTATTTATTTTCTACTTATTGTCAGTTACACCTGATACTGACGAATTAAGAGTGAGCCCTTTATTTAAGTTTGAATATTAAGGGCGCTAGGCTAAAAATATAGGGAGTATATTGATTTTTAAATGAACATTATTATACTGATTTGTCGTTTTTACACATTTTTTTTAATGAAATCCAGAATGCCAAAATAATTCATAAGATTTTCTTTTGAAAATAAGTCATTAAAAACATTTAAAGAGATAATAATTATTGATAATCCTAAATCTCATTTCTGTGTGATTTGCTGAAATTAGAAATAACAAATTGTCCAGAATATTTATTCTCGTCTAACACGTGTAGAATTTTCGAAATGCAATAGTGTTTTAACATAATGCTTCATTGGCATATAAAAAAAAAATCGTAAGTTTTATCAAAGATAAACAATCATTAACACACATTGTGTTTGACTTTTATCACTTCTCGATGGAGATCGACCATAGTCCAAGACCAAAATAATTAGGTAAATAATATATATTTATAATAGTCTAATTACTGTAATTATTCTATGTGACAATAACAAGGATGTAGCTATTATATTGTTTTGCTATTTAGATAACTTATTGAGTGAGTGTTTGGGAACGACAATTATTATTCTAACTAAAGATTTAGACAATACGTATGCACAACAGACTTTCAGTGATGGAATTATGTTGTATATTAAAATCAAGTCAGTGTTATTAAAAAATACTTACAGTTACTGGCAGAAATGTTTTTACTATACAATAGAGGCATATCTTTCCCTGCCTTTATCTATGGACTTCAGTTACCAATGAACACCGAGTGAACTCACAGGTGGTCACTAAATCTACTGTAATAAAAATATCATTTTTCAGAAAAAAGGTTACGCTGTATGGTATGATACCTTTGCCTTTCCAGATGGAAAAATAGAACTACGTACTACTACTACTACTACTACTACTACTGTAAATACCGTGTTAAGTTCTGATCATAATTGTTGTCGCCCTCAATCTCTCACAATATCTGTAGCCATTATTTCGGTTTTGGATTATGGTTTCAACGTCAAATATATTTTAAGCTTAAACGTCGTGTAATTTTTCTCATTTGTTTGCAGTACTAAGATACTCGTAATATAATCTACCGGCCTGTTTTGACACATACATATCTTTCAAACTGTCAATTCTGTCAACGAGCAATAAGTGCTGTCAGTTTTCCCCAGTTACCAGATTATCAACCTTATTTTCTTCTACGTCGATCTATCAATAAACCTTGACAGATCTTCAACTGACAGTATGAAGGATTCCCTATCATTAGAATTATTATGGAATATTTAATATGAATTGGACCATCTAGTGGAGTTAGTCTATAGACATTGTAGCCACAAAAATAGTTTATTTTCGCCTATTGACACTACAGAGTACAAATTAAAAAAAAATACTCATAAAGTATCTACTGCTAATACATTATTATAATAATATTATGTACATATTATTAGTAGGTCTCGATATTTGTTATTTCAATAGTTTCAGTGGTTTTTTTTTATTGTTTTCTATAATTACTTTGTAAATTACATGAACGATTTTAAGGACTTGTAAGCAACGTGTTACTCAACCAAGTTTACTAGACCAAACAGCCATTCAATTATCCGTGGTCTTACTCTCTTCTTACTTAAATTATTTGTTGCGAGATTGCAGTCGAATCTAGACGCATCATTCCACATAAATTTTTAAATAATAAAATTCTAGTGTTAATAAAACACAGATAGAACTTTAAAATCATCTTGAATAGGCTCTATCTCATGATCACTGTGAAAAATGTGTTTATAGAAAACAATAAAAAAAACTCTACTCGTTATTGTCTTTTGAATGTTGTCATAGAAGACAATTGTTTATGAATCCAATGTAGCTTGCGTGAATTTTACGAGTCTATAATAAGCATTAGCACGAGAAATTCCATAATATATTATGATTATCTTGTATCAAGATTAATTTCCGCGACAATGTATCTATCAGATGTGCTTTCTGGTATAATCAAATCGTTTAAAGATTAATTAATTAATAAAAAACCTTCCCGCTAAAAATTCGTTGTATCAAAAATCTACGTCAATGTCCTTTGACAATATTTCAAACGACAACCGAATAATTTACTATGTTTAAACACTTAATTTAAATCATCTCATCCCTATACATCGATTGTAACGGTTAAAACCTTGAAAACGTATATATGCTTATTAACAAAAAAATATATACATAATATTATAATGTACTATTCGTTTTTTGAAAAAAAAAAGTATTAAAAAATAAGTATTGTAAATAGACGCTAAGATGAAAAAAAAAAGCTATTCTAGAAACTAATAATGTTGTCGTAAGACCAGTGAGATTAAAATTAATCTAGTTTTAGTGGTAACTGTGCATTTAATACTTTCTAATTATGAATCTCAGTTACGAGAAAATATTAAATGTATGGTATAAAGGTCGGTCCACATTCAGACGTTTTGTGACGCGTGAGTATCTGTCGATTAATTGTCTTTTTTTTAAATTATGACATTGACATTCCCAGACAAAAAAAAATCCAATAATTCGTATTTGATGATATTAGTTTTATTTTATTAATTTCCATTGAAAAATATTGTTTCTGATGTACTCTTTCCTATGTACTAATTAAAAAAATATTCCAAAAGCAGATCTCAACTCAATCAAAAAACCGAAAGCAATTCTTCGAATGACTGTCATTCTTTTTTTCTTACCTATGCTGATAGCCTTGGGAGGCTATTTCAGCTTCCCCTTGACGTACCTATAGGTGAGCTCACGGGACTCAAACCAGTGTGTTTTAGCAACACTGGCCCTAGTAAGAGCAGCACCAAATTTCTATGATAATTAACGCTAAATGAGGATCTTTTTTTTTCTGCCTATGCTGATAGCCTTGAGAGGCTACTTCAGCTTAACCCTAACATGTAGGTGAGCTCACGCTCAAACCGGAAGTGTTGCTAACATTGGCCCTAGCAAGAACAATGCTTCGCAGAATCTACCACCGGATCGGAAACGCGACCCACTGAGAAGATCCGGCGAGAAACTCAGTGGACTGTTTCTCTGGGTAGTCTGTCATATGAGATATGCGTCCAACCGTGAAATTACACGTGCTTATAATATAATATGTATATCGAGCGGTGAAAGGTTATTTGGTTTAAGCGTCACTTTTGCAAGATTATAGGAGAGCCATATAAAGTTTTTTTATTGCCCTTGTAGGCAGACGAGCATACGGCCCACCTGATGGTGAGTGGTTACCGTCGCCCATGGACTTCAGCAATGACAGGGGCAGAGCCAAGCCGCTGCCTAAGTTTAAAATTTGGATAAAATAGGCATAAAAAATTTTGGAGAACATTTTTTTTTTCGTATTAATGTTGAACCGTGTTGTAAAATACCGTGTGGGTGGGTGGGCTAACTGTAGATGGCGGTAGTTTCAGTAAACCACTGCTCTTCCTGGGGATAGTGTTAGCATATCCTACAAGGTTGAGCTTGCCATTTAATTTGTAGGTAGGTTTATTTTTTTCATACGGGAGAAATATTGTAAGCGTTTTATATACATTGTACCACACATTCTGTATTACGGCAGTAGCTTACAGTTGGTTGCGCCGGTCATTCGTCGCCGCGCGCAATAAATCATTAGCCGCCAACCGACTTTAATTTCTACACACTGCTTAATAGGTGACGGAAACCCGATGTACACATCACCTAAAAATTTATTAAAATTGCGTTTATAATATTTTCGATCTATTTAAACAAAACAGGAGCTCGATGTCAATGCTAGTTCAAATTCTTCTCAATTTACCACCCTCACTTACCATTACTTACAAACGCAACCGACAAAAAATTACTATGATTTTACCTCAATAAAATTGATTATGTAGAAAGTTGGCAACAATTTTAATAGCAAATAGGCAAAACATACCAATAATCGACAAAAAAAATGGTGCGCGTGCAACTTGGTGCACGTGAAAGAAGTGAAACTTCTTTTGCGATGTGTAGTATTGTGGTTATCTTCATTTTTCATCCTTAAATCAAACTCTTGTAATAGGGAATGCTGTGTATAAGAAAAACGACCTAGCTCACGTTGTCCTTTCCCTCTCTCCACGGTCGAGTGGTCCGCGAGACGCACTGTTTATTTTCTCACTCTCGCTCTTCCTAAATTGTATCTTTTCTCTCTAGCCGTAACGAATCTCTCGCGAATTAAATTTTACTCACAATGCGCCTAAAGAAGTTTCACTTCAAAAACATGTGATACCCAGAGAGGTAACGAATGCACCAAAGTAGAGCTCATCTAATTGGAATTTTAAAAAGGCATCAATAATTTTTATCGATTCTCGTCTGACGCGTCTTTTCGTCTTACGCTCGTAACGGCACGTTTACATGTGGACGAACCTTTACATCTCGCAATGTCACTAGAATTAACGCGTTTAGAATATAAAGTAGGTATAGAAGATTGTATTATTATAAATGCACAATCATTGTTGTATTATTTAAGTCTTCAGCCTAAATATACTGAGAAACTGCCTTCGGAAGCTACGTGCTAACTTCAAATCAAACACGAAAAACTAAGATTTGTTTTTGAAGGAAATTTGTAATAATGTTTCTAAGTTCGTGTGATTGGTGTGATATTGCTTAGGTGGGTGGACGAGGTCACGTTAAGTGGGTACCGGAGCCCATAGACATCTACAATGTAAATGCCGCCACCTACCTTGAGAATATTTTTTTTTTTCTGCGTTCCACCATTAAGTACAGAAATATTAATTGTTCTATTATTACTAGCCGCTGCCTACCGCTGTGTACTGATCTTCTAGTTATAAAACTGTGGTAGCCTATTGTCATGTCAATGGGCCAAGTCTTAACATTAAAATGCGGCTCCATCACCAGCGGATGACTCCTTAAAGCCAGAAATAACCAAAAAACCAAAATATGTATTCACATTATTTATTTTTGTATTCTCAATAATAATATTTAGTTTATGAATAGCATTCAATGAATAAAAAAGAATGTAATGTCTGTATCGGACACTAAAGATCAATTATGCATGTTGTGAATTTTTGCGCATATCAAAAACCATAAATCTATTAAATATTTAATTTGTAACTTAACTTTGTAGAATGTGTTAATTAAATCACAGATCAGTGCTTGAAAATCATAAAAGCATTCGCTTCAACATCTAAAATATGATTTGTAAAATGGAGCACAAAAAAAAATGGACAACATTTTATGATTACGTAAAAATTACATTTTTTTTAAATGAAAAATATATAATTTTGAAGAATTATTATTTTTAAGACGAAACATTAGGAATTGAATATTTATTTATTTATGTATACTTTCGAAATATTGGTATCTATCGCTTAAATATCATAATGCCTGGTTTTTATTACGGGCTAGTCTGTATGTATGTCCGGAAATTTCTATTCAAGTTTTGTAAAGCAGAAATATATTATTTCGCTTCAACATACCTTTAAAAGTACACTACTAAATCATATTTTTTTTTATAATTCTATTAAAACTCCATAACTAAATTTGTTAAAATAAAACAATATATAATAGATCAATGTAACGAAAAATAGAGTAATAAAACGTAAGTGACACACTTATTGTATGTACAGTGTAAGTACACTTTCGCTTCTAAAAGTCGAACGTCAAATCGTATTTAAAAGTAAACCTTAAGTGGAAAGAATAAATGCGGTTTTCGCAACATTCCAATTTTCAAATTTTAAACTTTTCCCCACACTAGAAGATCCACATTCGACCGCTAGAGGCGCTAGTGTACAAATTAAGTTGCTAACACAACTGGTGAACAAAATACAAGAAATGTTCTCTCGCCACTTATATATATATATTTCAAAAACTATGACGAGAATTCATTGAATATTTTGTCCGCCAGTTGTACCACCAGACCTAAGTGTACCTATACATTACTTTAGGCAACAATCTTCACAATAAAATGAAGACTACAATACTTTTTGATCGTTTCACTGCAAGCCTGTCTTAAAGCTAATATTTTGCTGCTTTGTGGGTTTAACGACGAAGGGAAGATCTTCCACCGAGCGGGTGATATTGCTCGGTAGACCTACAGCTCGAATGTTGTTGTTCGGAAATTGCATATATGCAAGCTTAACTTGAAAACGACGTAAGCGAGATTCAAGCGTTTTTTTTTTATTGCTTGGATGGGTGGACGGGCTCACAGCCCACCTGGTGTTAAGTGGTTACTGGAGCCCATAGACATCTACAAAGTAAATGCGCCTACCACCTTGAGATATAAGTTCTAAGGTCTCAAAGAATAGTTACAACGGTTGCCCCACCCTTCAAACCGAAACGCATTACTGCTTCACGGCAGAAATAGGCTGGGGGGTGGTACCGCGCCGACTCACAAGAGGTCCAGTAAAAAAAACAGTAAAAAGCGTCTGTCAAATATCTTGTGTTCTGTGATAGCTACCGCCATACTGCCATCTATTTGACTTCGCCACACCCCGATGTATTTTAACTGCCGATTTGTCAACATGTGCTTTCCGATATGCATAGGAATCACATAGCGAGTGTTGTTACCGTTGAAACATACATAGAATCGAAGTGTCATTGTATCAGATAACGACTGCCTTTTCAAACAGGAGCAGTATACTTAACGCGAGTTTTTTAAGATTCTCGATAGCGTAAAAGTTAACTCAAATTTGTTTGCAGCGCCCCTAGCGGCAAACGTAGGCCAACATTCCAATTGCATACAAATGTGAGTTAACTTTTACGCTATCGAGAACGTTAAATAGCTCGCACTAAACAAGCACACAGAATAAACAAAACGGCGTCGTGTTCTAATCAGCGTCAACTATCGCATTACGAATTCGAGCACCTACCTACCGCTCAAGCTTATATCAATTGACACATAATGCATTGGGGCTATTAAGGACACATAAATGACCACTAACTTTAGTAGCGTTCAAGCTAAAACAATACTGTCAACCATAACCAATCTGAAGTGATAATTAGAAGCTCCGTACAATGGAACACTAAACCGACTGAGTTGCAGCACCTAAGCAACCAAAACACGAGGTCAAATAAAACATTACATAGTTGATGACATTCATTTATATATTATAAATACAAATGTTACACACGCGTATACAAATATAACCAAATATGCGTCTCGGGACGCCCGACACAAGTGATAGCTTAAGCTAATCTAAGTTGAACTATTTAACTTGAGAAAATCTTAGGTTATTACTTAAATTTTATGTATCTTAATATGATAATGTAAGGAAAATTGTAACATGAATTGAAAAATAATCGACGCTTGAAAGGCAAACGTGACTAAGCGACAATAACTGCTTTGTACATAAATGATGGGCAATAACCATATTCGATGCGCAGAAAAAATATATTTCTAGGTCTATTAATATCATTTCAATCCTACAGCTACTAGCTAGATTCTACTACAGCTAGATTCGTTAAAATAAATTTTGTTTTCAGGTATTTCAAATTTAAATTAGTCTACTGTAAAGTTCACGCATTGTCGCTTAGTTACGTTTGTTTTTCAAGCGTCGATATGTAAATAGTTACGAGTTACATACGTCCTCTGTACCGATGCCGTATGCGTGAGTGAGAGAGAGAGAGAGAGAGAGAGAGAGAGAGAGAGAGAGAGAGAAGCTAGACAGACTAACGCCGTAACGCGTTACGTAACGTACCGGTTTACCGAAATTATCACTTCAAAAGCATAATAATGGTTGATTCGAATTGTTCTTATATCAAGAAACATACAAACTATAGACTTATTAATAGATTAACTTGTAAGCGTTAACTTGTAAGTCTTGCTCTACGTAAGCGACGATATCATATTCACAAATAAAACAAGCTCTATTTCTATAATACAACATTATCAAACCATACAAAATTTAATAGATTAGAAAGAGACATGATTTAATCAGCATATGTTATACATGAACACTACAGTACAACTACGTATGTATGCTACAGACATTCAACAGAGTGCTTAGTGCGAGTTTTTTAACGTTCTCGATAGCGTAAAAGTTAACCCAATTTTGTGTGCATTTGAAACAGCGCCCCTAGCGGCAAACGTAGGCAAACGATCCCATTCTAAATCATAACTTTTACGTTATCGAGAACGTTAAAAAACTCGCACTAAGCACACAGAGTATGATTTTAAAACTCAATTGAAAATCCCTTAATGACACAGATCTCTAAGGTTTCTCCCGATCCATTAACGGTGCTTTTAGGTACCTCAAACACCGGTCACCGTCCTCACCGAACTCCTGGCTTGCGACGAAGGGCTCGACGAGTGAATTAACCCACAGACACAGCCCACTGAGTTTCTCGCCGGATCTTCTCAGTGGGTCGCCTTTCCGATCCGGTGGTAGATTCTGCGAATCACGGCTCTTGCTAGGGCCTGTGTTAGCAACACTCCCGGTTTGAGCCCCGTGAGCTCATCTACTCACCCAGTTACGCTGACATAGCCTCTCAAGGCTATCAGCTTAGGTAGATTAAAAAAAAAAGTTTCTTCGCCAGTTCGCCCCACTTTGGAACTGCAAGGGGCGTGAGCAATATACACACATATACACAATACGTGTAGTGCCTTTCAATAATAATTATATCGTAACTAGCTGACCCGGCAGGCTTCGTAGTGCCTCAATCGAGAAATAAAAGACCTAAACTTTTGTATAAAATAAACTTAAAACAAACAAAAGGAATCCGTACGACGGGGGACACACACATCAAAGCAAAAACAAAATCATTATTTTTATGTAATTCCGAGCATTTTCAAATTTATCTACCTTTTGAACCTTCTCTGGACTTCCGCAGATAATTCAAGACCAAAATTAGCCCAATCGGTCCAGCCGTTCTCGAGTTTTAGCGAGACTAACGAACAGCAATTCATTTTTATATATACATATACCGTAATTACAAACACGACATAGGAAATGTAAACTTTATTTACTATGATTAAAAACTACATTTGCGGTTCGGTTTTGCGGGTTTTAGCGTCCTAGTGTATTCTCTAGACTCTAGACTCTTTCGAGCTTTGTAAACATTCCGTAAAGGTAAAAATCTATATATTTTTTAATAGTATATTAGTTACTTAGCGTAATAATCCAATGTTAATAAATAATCTTACGGCTTAGTCGTCAGTGTGACCATGAGAACTGCACAGCATTCGAGGCGCCGCAAATAATATAATGACAATAATAGACGATAGGTTAAACCATTCATGTAGCTTTAGTTATGTCGCAAACACTGAAGTAAATACTTTACATAATTAATATAATGTAATAGTTTGACTGACTCGGTGGTGCAGTAGTTAGCGCTCCTGGCTGTTGCGCCGAGGGTCGTGGGTTCGATTCCCACATTGAGCAAACATTCGTGTGATGAACAGCTTTGTTTGCTCTTCGCCTGTTTATTATCTATATATGTACTTATTTAAAAAAACTTGTATAAGTATGTATGTCAATCTCTGGTACCCGTAATATAGGAAATCCTAAATTAGGGGCTGGATGACCATGTGTGATTCGCTCCCGATTATTATTAATTTATTTAAATAAAAACATTAAAACGCTATTTCATCGAAGCTATTACCATGAACATAAAGACGATTTTAACACGAATCAAATAGCATACTTATCGACATCTTAAATGCATAATATTGTATGTCCATGACCAGAGCCATCCCAAATCAAAAATTATAATCGAACAAGATTACGTTTCTAATGTTTCTCTAAAGATTAGTCGGTAGTAGAGCAAAGAGTACACACGTAAAACACATGTCAAGTGCTAGCAATAAAATCGATTTTAGCAACTCGTTCGTATTGGAGTTGCGACGTTTTGTCACGCGACGCGCGGCTCACGTTCCCGGGGGGAGGAGGGTGAGGGCGGCTGGTCATACAAAGTACGCGGCCAGGAGCGCCATCTTGTCCTTGGGCTGCTTGGCCCGGTGCTTGTGCACCCGCGGCCGCCCGCCCCGCCCCGCGCCCCGCGCCGCCCCGCCGCCCGCGCGTGACGTCACCGCACGGTGCTTCTCAACCTGCGACAAGTTTTTTTTTTGTTATTGCCTTTATAGGCAGACGAGCGTACGGCCCACCTGATGTTAAGTGGTTACCGTCGCCCATGGACTTCAGCAATGCCAGGAGCAGAGCCAAGCCGCTGCCTACTGCTTAATACTCTCCACAAGTCTTGTTTGAAGAGGACATGTCATAGCGCTCGGGAAACACCGAGGAGGGGAGCTCATTCCATAGCCGGGTGGTACGTGGCAAATAGCCGGATGGTATAGTTTACATGCGCTGATTTTAATTATACATCGTAAGGGATTTTAATAGAAACTAAAACATAATTTTTGTAAAATGGTAATAATTTGTGCATTAAGACATTTACAATGTAGGGGTAGGTGTAGTAGGGATAGGGATATGTTAGTATATGAGATGTTAGCTCGTCGTTCATTTTGGCCTGAAATGACGTCACAAATAATGTTATTTCGGCTTGCACTGACCAGGGCGCTGAAGATGGGCTCGCAGTAGAGGCAGGCCGTCATCTCGGTGAGCGCGGCAGGCAGGCGGGTGCGCTCGGGCCGGTACTCCACCGCCACCAGCTGCGCGCCGCACGCCGCGCACGCCTGCTCGCACACCGACACGCGCGCCGCGTCCTCGAATATGTTTATGATCACGTCGCACCTGCAGCAGACCACCGCCGTGGAGACAACGCAAGTGCGTGCGTAGGTGTTGTATGTTGAGTACATGTGTTTGTATGTGTACGTGCGGGCGTGTGTGAATGCCCGTGCATGCGTGTGTTGGGTGTGCGCGTGTATGTGTGCGTGCATGTGTGAGTGAGTGCGTGCGTGTGTATGTTTGTATGAGTGCGTGCGTGTGTATGTGTGAGTGAGTGCGTGTGTATGTGTAAGTTTGTTCGTGTATTTGTATGTATGCGTGCGTGTGCGTGTGCCTGTGTGAATGAGTACGTGCATGTGTATGAATGCGTGCGTGTGCGTGTGTACGTTTCGTGCGTGTATGTGTATGTACGCACGTGTGTATGTGCGTGCGTGCGTGAGCATGAGTGCGTGCATGCGTGCACACGTACCGGTTGCAGGCGAGCTTCCAGCGCGGCGCGGCGGGGTCGAGCACGAGCACGCCGGCCTCGCACTCGACGCAGCCGGAGACTCCGGTCCAGTTGACGCCGTACGGACACGTCGGGTGCGTGCACGAGTTGCAACCGAAACCCTTCTTCATGTCCCTGTCGTCAACAATACTCATTTATTTATTTATAACTTTATATATTATTATATACTAAAGTAAGGCCAACCAGAAGAGATAAAAAATGTAAACAAAATTTCAGGAGTAAAAAACATTTTTATTTAAATAAATTATTACAAAGTTCGAATTTTAATCGCTGTCATCTGTACTAGACAAAGATGATTCGTCGGAAGAGTCCGAGTCAGCTGTGTTTATGATAAGACTATCTATTGTATTATCATCAATCATGTTGTCAATATTGCTATAAAAATTGTCCTCGACTTTTATAACATGATCCACACAATTTCGAACAAGAATGAACTTGTTCACAAAATGGCGGACCAAATGTTGACAACTGCGGTACTCAGTGCTTTCCTGTACCACGAAACACACAACGACAGCTGTTGTCGACCAACTGACGCCATAACTGCGCGTACGAGGACAGAGATAATAATCCCTCGCTATCGCAATGTAACTCAGTAACGGTCCGCTTGTTTACGTTTATTATCTCGTCTGGTTGGCCTAAGTTTAGACAGTATAAAGGCGGACTTAATGCCATAGACATTCTCTGACAGTCTACCTTAGGGGGGTGCAGAGATGAACCTTGGTAGGTGTAGTGTGATAATGATATTACTTAAACGTTTTTTTGTGTATATATAACATACATAATATTTATAGATACAAATACTCGTACTTAAATAAATACATATACATAAATATATATGTCAGAGGAAGCAATGAGTCGAGTTGATTCTTGTTTACATGCTTAATGTTTATTATTATTAGTTTTACGTTGTAATTACTTTTATAATTCCTAATTCTATTTTATCTTGTTTGTTACGTTTTCATAAAAATAAACTGTAATAAAAGGTCCCATAACTGTAAATCACGTAGGCAGCGACCAATCAGAGCAGAGCGTCTTGTCTCGAGCGTGGTCGAGGCGCCATCTTCACTTTGGAGAAAGCTTGTATTGTGGTGTGACGCATTTTGTATTTTGTGAGCATAAAAACGTATCGAGTTGGATCGTTGGATAATTTGGATATAGTTAAAGTGAGATTGGTGCACCGAACTCGCTGCTCGGTCTAAACTGTTGTATTCCTACAATATTACCGTGGATAACAAAATATTGTATAAACTGAAATTAAACTACTGATAAAACGGCATCCATTGTGTTTTGTGCTCGCACTTTAACCCCATGACGCCCACTAAGCCCGCAGCCACTAATGGCGATGTCGACGAGGAGAGCCTTTCCCCGACATATACATATAAAAATATATAAATAAATATTTACAATTAGATGACTCTGCTAACTCTCTGAGAAACAGATACTCATCAGACATAATCTACTAAGTTTCTCGCCGGATCTTCTCAGTGGGGCGCGATTCCGATCCGGTGCTAGATTCAGCGAAGCACTGCTCTTGCTAGGGCCAGTGATAGCAAATTCTCTCAGGTTTAACCCATAAGCTCACCTACCCAACCACGAGTAGTGTGAATAGTCTAAGCTAAGGACGATTAAATAAAAAGTCTACTAATAAATGCGTGATGGTCGAATGAGCTCACGACACGTCTGTTGGTAACCGATCACTGAAGCTGCCGAACAACAAGCCGACTTCAGGTACGAGGTCGTTCTTCGCGTTTTTTTTATTATTTTTTATTGCTTAGATAGGTGGACGAGCTCACAGCCCACCTGGTGTTAAGTGGTTACTGGAGCCCATAGACATCTACAACGTAAATGCGCCACCCACCTTGAGATATAAGTTCTAAGGTCTCAGTATAGTTACAACGGCTGCCCCACCCTTCAGATCGAAACGCATTACTGCTTCACGGCAGAAATAAGCGGTGGTACCTACCCGTGCGGACTCACAAGAGGTCCTACCACCAGTAAATGCATCGCGACGGTAAGAGACCGCGCGGTCCAGACTGACCTGAAGGGCGGATGGTTGTAGCAGTAGGGGCAGAGGGGGAAGCTCTTCCCCTTGCTGCCGGAGGACCAGGAGAGCAGCTCGAAGTCGTCGAGCGGACACTTGAGCTCGCGGTAGATGCGGACGGTGCCGTTCTGCGGCAGGCAGTACGTGTCGTCGCAGTGCGAGCAGTGGAGACGGGCAGGCTTCGCCTTTAAACAATAATTATTATTTTTTTATTAAGGGATTTTATGACGGTAACTAAGACCTTTAAACTAAACTATAACCATTAAAACCATAATATATATATGCTATCATAATACCAAAAAAATCCATGGAATTAATTTAAAAAATATTGACCATCCTGATGTCGGTTAAGTGCCAGATTCAAAATAAAAAAAAGTTACACTTGAAGACATTATTTATGTATTTAGTAGATCAGTATGCTCAGTACTGCTGACCTGTATGTATCTCATGTAGCGCCTGCACTTGCCGCACCTGGACAGCGCCTTCCCGCTGGCCTTCAGCGACGAGAAGCTGACCTCGAACAGCTGGTCCATGCCCTCGATGGACCTCACGAAGTACTGGAACTTCCTACGGAATATCTCGGTGGTGTGCGACAGCACGGCGTGGAAGTCCGCGCGCCCCACGGCGATCAGGTTGAGCTGCTCCTCCACGGCCGAGCGCATCGTGGGCAGCACCAGCTCGGGGTCGATCTGCGGACGACAAGGGAGTCAGGTGGGCGTCAAGCGGGGGTCAGGCGAGGCATCAGGCGGGGCGTCAAGCGAGGCGTCAGGCGGGGGTCATGCGGGGGGTCAAGCGGGGGGTCAGGCGAACCTTCTGGTATCCGTGCACGAGGACGATGCCGAGGTTGGTGGGCACGAGGCGGCGGCCGCTGCCCACCGTCACGTAGTTCCTCTGGCAGATGTTGTTGATGTGCACCGGGATGGACGCGTCCGTGCCGATGCCGTGCTTCTCCATCAGGGTGATTACCTGCGCAGTGGTACTGTGAGCACTCGTGCGCCGCGGCTCCGGGCTCACGGATAATTAACCAATTTAATTAAACAAAATACGTAATGTAACACATATTTCGACAAACGACTTCCACTATGAAAAATAATAAAATCTGTGTAATTTAAATTGAAATCGCACAAATCTTACATATAATTACTTATTTAGTTCTAAATTGGAAAAGGGCGTATTGTGATTGCGTATAGTCCACGTTGCGGCCATACGATCCGGTTGGGGTCGGGGGAGTAACAGAGGGGGGTTGGGGGTCACAGCCGTTATATACCAAGATTTCGATCTAATGTCACATTCATGATTGATGGCGACGTCCACGGACCGCGAACTAACTTCCCTACCCACAGCAACATAAGGCTTAACTCTAACTAAAGCGCCCTGTAAACGATCAAATTTGTTTGTCAAACTTTACGTTTTCATCAAACAACAGCTTAACCGATCAACCCAAAGATCAAACAAGTTTGTTAACTTTCCCGTAGATTCGGTTTTCTCCTTGCCGTAACGAGACGTCGTGTCGAGCAACGACTGAGATCTTGTTGTACAAACATCCCTATACACGTTCAAACTTGTTTGTTTTTTAAGGAATTTTATGACCTGGTGACTAAGACCTTTAAGTCATGTCTTATTTTAATTTAATTTATATTTTTAATATTATGAAAAATTATAATATGGAGTGAAATGAAATGAAGATGATTAATTTGAGACATTAATCAACTGTGATGAAATTAAATGAAATGAGATGATATGGGATGAAATATAATCTTAGTAAAATGGTGGTCATTTACTGAGATTTTTTCAGTGGACTTTTTGGAGGATCCCGAGAAGTTACGTCCGGTGGCTTTGTTTCATTTTCCCACATTTGTGCACTTTCACAGATATTAAACAGTTAATAAACCACCGTTATTACACATTTAAACCTGAAGAAACACTAAATAGACAAAATAAAACAAATCACACAACTTCACTCCTCGCATACTCGCCAAAAAGTCCTACATAGACTGTTTGACGAACGCGTCAAGCAAAGCTGCATACAGTCAAATTATTTGACAGGCACGTAAAATTGGACAAGCAGTTTGATCGTTTACAGGGTGGTTTAGACGTATGTCTGCTGCATCGCTAGGAAGGGTTCAGAGTAGTCACACAGCAGGCACCTCGGACTCGGTGAGGTAGTCCGGCGGCGCGGTCTGGCACTCCACGAGGCGGTGGTCGTGCGCGCGCAGCACGTCGTCCACGTGCAGCGTCGGCACGAACTCGTCCTTGCCGAACGCCTGGAGACAACACGCACTCGTCTTACTAATGGGTCTGTATGTTTGTGCGTCTCTCTGTCCATATTACACGACGAAGCGAAGCAATGGCTTGACATGATTTTTTAGCTGATTTGCTTTTTGATAAAAAAAGAACAGATAAAGGCTACTTGTGGTGTGTGTTGGGAAAGGCCTATGTTTTTTTTTTTATTACTTAGATGTGTGGACGAGCTCACAGCCCACCTAGTGTTAAGTGGTTACTGTAACCCATAGACATCTACAACGTAAATGCGCCACACACCTTGAGATATAAGTTCTAAGGTCTCAGTATAGTTACGAGGGCTACCCCACCCTTCAAACCGAAACGCATTACTGCTTCACGGCAGAAATAGGCAGTGTGGTGGTACCTACCCGTGCGGACTCACAAGAGGTCCTACTACCAGTAAAAAATGTCCAACAGTGGACGACTGTGGGCCGTTGATGATGATGATGAAAGGATACTTTTGACTCAAAAAATATGTATTCCTAAGGG
Organism: Bombyx mori; assembly: GCF_030269925.1. Taxonomy (NCBI): domain Eukaryota; kingdom Metazoa; phylum Arthropoda; class Insecta; order Lepidoptera; family Bombycidae; genus Bombyx; species Bombyx mori. The sequence continues at coordinate 2,603,173 of NC_085120.1, read as the reverse complement.
CATTGCAATATTACTTAAAACGCCCACCCATTTATACTAAACATATCCGGGCTTCAATATATAGTAATAAATATGGAAAAGTATGTTTGTTTTTTGTTTGTTTGTCTCTCTTCCACGTCAAAACGTAATGTGGCGGCAGTCATCATACAACGTAAGATATTTGCCTTATATTATTCCATATAAGATCTTCCCTTTGTCATTAACTGCCAAAATAGCAATGGATTAACATAAATATTTTAAAGTGATAACTTTAGGTCAGATGAGTGACATGGCCACTTTTTGTTGCGAAAAAACACCCACCATATTCCCATAGACTAATGACGTTTTATTATCATAACAAAAATTCTTAATTCGTTGTTTCGCGTCGAAAGAAAATAACGGCTTGAAGAATTGAGCAACCCGAGCAATAATAATCATGAATTTGGGTAAAATGTAATCTTGGGAGAGTTCATTTATGAGCAGACGAGGCCGCGTGCAAAAGCTAGTTACTCATAAAAACATTTTAATTACAAATATCTGATCCGATGCGTCTCACATCGACTGATACGACTAAGTCAGGCTTCAAATATTATAAATCGATTTTTGAAGTGAAACTTCTTTAGGTAAAATTTAACTCGCGACAGATACGTTACGGCTAGAGAGAAAAAATACAATTTAGGGAGAGCGAGAATGAGAAAATAGAGCGTCTCGCGACCCACACGGTCGTGGAAATAGGGAAAGGACAAAGCGAGCTAGGTCGTTTCTCTTGTACACAGCATTCCCTATTACAAGATAAATTTGATTGAAGGATGAAAAGTGAAGAAAACCATTGCACACCGCAAAGAAGTTTCACTTCTTTCACTCGCACTAAGTTGTACGCGCACCATTTTTCTAAGTAAACCCAAGCATTATATATAATTAAAGTTCAGAGGGTGGAGTGGTGGCGGAGGCGACGGACCTGCCAGTGCATGAGCTCGGTGTAGCCGGCGTCGAGCAGCGCGTTGCCGGTGTAGTGGAAGGTCTCGGCGGCGATGCGGAAGGTGATGGTGGTGGAGAGGAACTTGCAGTCGCGCGACAGCGTCGCTATGAAGTGCCGCGTCACGTAGTCGTAGATGCGCCACATGTCGCCCTCCAGCTCCGACTCCGCTGCCGACATTGACATTGACATTGGACACTTTCTTTTTCCTACTTATTCTAGTAACCTCGAAGGGCTATATTAGATTATACTAGGTTTGAAGGGTGGGGCAACCGTTGTAACTATACTGAGACCTTAGAACTTATATCTCAAGGTGGGTGGCGCATTTACGTTGTGGATGTTTATGGGCTCCAGTAACCACTTAACACCAGGTGGGCTGTGAGCTCGTCCACCCATCTAAGCAATAAAAAAAAAACATGTGTGCAATTCACACGTGGTAGAAGTGAAACCTTCCAAAATTAAAATACAATTATCCTAAACGTCTTAAGTATATGTAAAATTTTGTCATTAGTAAATAATTCTAAGGTAGCGCCCTCTGTGAATTGATATTTTAATTTCACGTATAATCCTAAATTAAAATTCACTACAAGAGCTTTCATACACACGTTAGTATTAAAAAATCTCACAGATGGCGCTGTATTAAATAGTATGTATATTTCTGTCTCATTCATCCTACACATTTTTGTATTTGTGTCTTTTACCTGTTGTTTTTTCCGTTGCATCCGGTTTGGAATCACAACGATTCTAAAGAAGTTTTCACTTCAAAAAAACAATTAAGGCACCATAGTAGCAAGTGAAAGGTTTTTAAAAACGACACAATAAGCTATCACACTTCACATTGTTTAAAACTGCTATACATCATTTCCACTTCCTACACAAGCGCCATTTCGGTGAGTCTTCCAACAATAGCTTGCTGTTTACAGGTGAGCACTTTTCCAACTTGTCCCCTATACAAGAGTTTGCTTCTTACCTCTACCCTCCATATATTAACTAACTAGCTTTTGCCCGCGACATCGTCCGCGTGAACTATTTTCACAAATAATGCTTTATTTTAGAACAAATTTGGTTAGCATAAAAAACGTTATAGTGAGCCAACCTTAACATATAGACATATGGTGTCGCGGACTTTTTTAGATCTTTTAAAGGGGAACAATTCTGTCATACATTATTTTAGCGAAACTTTAACTGTTTCTGCAGCGCACGCAGCGGAAGCTCTCAAAATAGAAAAATAAAACCCATTTTTTTGTGCTCCGCTTGTATTGGTCTTAGCGTGATATTATATATAGCCTATAGCCTTCCTCAATAAATGGGTTATCTAACACTGAAAGAATTTTTCAAATCGGACCAGTAGTTCCTGAGATTAGCGCGTTCAAACAAACAAACTCTTCACCTATATCTATACTAATATTATAAAGAGGAAAGATTTGTTTGTTTGTTTGTTTGTTTCGAATAGGCTCCGAAACTACTGGACCGATTTGAAAAATTATTTTTCCATTAGAAGCCGACATTGTCCCTGATGAACATAGGCTACTTTTTTAAAATGTTTTTTATTTTATTTTTTTGGTTTCATGTGTGTTTTAATGTTTCCGAAGCGAAGCGAGGGCGGGTCGCTATAATATTATAAGTATAGATATGATAGTACTGATAAAACACTATACCAAATAATCTCAATGTTCGTCTGCCATGCGAATAAAAAGCTCATTTTGCGGGAAAGAGACAAAGCACCCCAACTTAAGCTACAGTACAACTAAAAACTTCCATAGTCAAGTTTCATCAGCCGGTCAACCCTAATGAGAAGCGATACTAACAAGCAGCCCTTAAGGGGGTGATGGGGGGGTGGTCGCCCGCGTCGTGGCCCTTCTTCGGCTTGTTGATGCCGTTGGAGATCAGTGCCCGTACCTCTGCGCCCCACTTACTTGAGCTCTGCTGTTGACGGAGGGTTCCCCTGAAAGTAGCAGTGACTTTTTTATTGCTTTTGTAAGCAGATGAGCTTTTGTCCAAGCTGATGGTAACTAGTCACCGTAGCTCGTGGGCATCAGCAATACATAGAACACAGTCAAGCCGCTACGTACTACCGAGATGATGTCGTGCTAGCCGATGACGGCCCTTATCAGAAGAAAGAAAGACAGAAATCATTTATTCGCTAAGCATAGTGAAAATGAGTTATTACATAAGTTAAAAGCAGCGTGTATGCTTTGTCATTATTTGACATGCGAATTTTAGTGCAGTGCTTAGTTATAATATTATATAATTTACCATTCATTCATCCATAATTCAACTAATAATTAAAAAATCCATTTATCTTCAATGTCGTCCCTAAGAAAATCATTTATGTGATAATAATTTTTACTAAAAAAATTATCTTTTAGTTTTTTCTTAAAATGAAAATCGTCTGTCTCTTAATTTCTTTGGTAGTTTATTAAATATCCTAACGTTCATACCTAGTATACTATTAGTATTTAATGTAGTTTTGGAAAACATAGTTTATCGTCGTATCGATTTCTATTTGCCACATTAGACATCTTGGTGAATCTATTGGGACAAGTTTTAACAAAAGATGCAACTTCGTATATATATATATATATATATAACTAGTCAGGTCATAAGTATTGGCTTATTCCTTTTTGTCGTCGTGCGAAGACTTTACGACCTATCCTAGAGGGTCAACTATAAATCTACAAATTTACAATTGTTCACTATATTTTATATTTAAAAGTATGGTACCCATAACACAGGGATTCGTAATTTAGGGCCGGATAACCGTGCGTTACTTGTTCCCAGTTAAATATTTACTTATTTATTTATTTATATGAAGCTTTACTCACATGAGATCAAAATTCTCTGAGTAGCTTGTGGTTTCGGTACGAGGGTAGGAGATATATCCTTGAGTGTACAGTCTCTCCGCAACCTGGAAACATAAAATTATATCTGGTAGTATTCGTGCTTTAAAAATACACATTAACTTGATTTCGTCTCATTGTGTTTGTTTGTCCTGTAACAATAAATGTTAAGGTTATTGCGCTGAGTTCGTACATTTTTCGTTTGTTTCCAGAAACAGCGATGATACTATCCATATGTGTGAGGATGGTGGCGGCCCTTACACTCATGGGATCCAGTAACTAATTAGCATCGGTTAGCAGTCGTGAGCTCGTTAACACATCATTAATTCAAATTCGATACATTTATAAAAAAAATAACGAAAACTCGATATCAGAGTCAAGAAGTTTTTTTTTTTAATTGTTTTTATTATTTCGTTCGCGACTTCTGTTTTTTTAAGTCACAGCCCAAGTTTCTCCGTATCACTAAGCATAAATTAACATAAACCAGAAAAAAAAATAGTAAACCATTAATCATACCGCCATTGCATGGTGCGGTCCCATCCCCAGGCCGGCGCTGGCGACCCTCATCAGTTCCACTGTGTTCAGGGCGGTTGGACGCGCCTTCACTTTCTCTTTGGCTTGGATATTGATCACACTTAAATATCACAAAAAATAAAGCAAAAATGAACATTCACTTTTTTTTTTCAACAATTCTGATCATATTTGAGAAGCACGGTATATTTCCATTATTTAAATTAATGAATTAAATCAATGAACTTTTACGGTCGAGTATCAAACAAGTTTACGTTTATCTAATACCTATCTGCCATGTTAGAGAAACTTACGTAGCTTCTTTACACTCCTTAATTCCTGAGAGGAACATATTAGCAATGTCCTTCTCAAAAGATCTGACTCGTTTCCACTCAAGCGGCAATTCCCTTCCTTCAGACGTACTAGCCGTTACACGCAACACCCAGTAAGTTTCTGGCTTGAAGGTTTGGATCTCGTCGTGACGCTGCACGCAAAACCCCAGGGTCGGAGTCTGGCATGGACCGTACGATATGAGTGAAGCATCCAAATCTCCATACCTTCCTGTTGAAAAACAAAATTTAAAGCTAGTATCTTATCAGTAAGTTACGAAAATCATTTCTCATCATCTCCGTCTCCAACTGTCCACTGATGAACATAGATCTCACCAACTGATGTCCTCATTTCGGTAGCCCATCACAAAAATACTTAGTGCAGTCATATCACTATGCTGTGGTTCAATGACAGCTTACTACAGCTTACTATAGCTTATTCATGAGTTTTTGAGTTCACAGTAAAGCCCTATTTTTCAACACATTGACACTCACTGCTGGACAGTCCCCTAATTAACACAGCCAGGCATGTTCAAAGCTCATTCTTTTTCACATCTATACTAAGAATTACTATCTATATATACTATATACATCTATAGTAAGAAACACTGCATTTCCCTTTTGTCTTTGATGCCACACTAACATTCAACAAATACCTTGAAAATATTTAGTTTGAAATCTAGTAAAAGCACATCCAATTCTCAAATCGAGTTCTTGACGAGCATCAACACTTCTAGATTGATTTTCATTGGGTCTTCCGAGATTCAGCATGGCTGCTTTGATGTCCTTTTCTGTGATAGCCGAAAAGTGGGCCCGGTAGGTAACAAGGGGCGAAAGAACATCTCCTTTCATATAAGGTTGCACGCAACTCATTACCTACAACAAAAATTTAATTAATTTATTTATTTATTCTTAATTTAAACAGGACAGGATGCCTGGACTGTTTATGTGCTAGTCTTTAAGAGTTTCAGAAAAACTTTCCCTTGACTCGTTTTATTTATATTTCATTAATATGAATTGATTGATACTCAGAAAATTAAGTTTTCCTATAAATGTATATAACAATTTAAATGTATTCCTAGATGTAGCACTGGACCTCTTAATGTAAATTGAGATAAAAGGGATAATTACATATGTAGTTGAAGAAAATCCTGGTAAGTATTAAAGCCCAAGTATTTTTTTTTTTTTTTATTGCTTAGATGTGTGGATGAGCTCACAGCCCACCTGGTGTTAAGTGGTTACTGGAGCCGATGGACATCTACAACGTAAATGCGCCACACACCTTGAGATATAGTTCTAAGGTCTCAGTATAGTTACAACGGCTGCCTCACCCTTCAAACCGAAACGCATTACTGCTTCACCGCAGAAATAGGCAGGGCGGTGGTACCTACCCGCCCGGACTCACAAGAGGTCCTACCACCAGTAATTAATACAATACCAAAGCTTTAAATTCAACTTAAATAAGTCATGATTATCAAAACCTCATTGATTATAATGAAACCATGTCGCAAAGTATTAGTAGTGATCTAAGATATTTTATTGCCGTTCAAACCTTTGAGATTGAATGGTGAAATAACTATACAATTTTTAAATATCAGATGATGAAATAAACTTGAAGATATGAACTTTAAAACTTAATGCTTTATAATTTAATGCCCCTAGCATTATTACTATCATTCTTCTTTATAGTCTTACTGCAAAAATCAAGGGTAAGAATAAGAGAATCCCAAAATATAGGTTGCCTACACATGAACAGCCCAATAGATTTTTTATTTAGTCTACATGGGATTGCGAGAAATGTTATCAAAATCAATCCAACCATTTCATAGTACTAGTGGTCACCCAGTGGTCGAAACTTGGCCATAATGAATTGAAATTATAAGCTTGTACATTATTTTGATTCTATTGTTCAGAGACCTCTTTAATCACAGATTTCACCAAGGGTATTAAATTAGACAAATAATATTAAAGACAAACAATATAAAGCTATCCTCAATTTGACCAGACTTTAAATAATAACAAAGTTTGGTAATAAAACGTGAGAACATGCGTGCGTGCGTGCGTGCGTGCGTGCGTATGTGTGTGTGTGCGTGCGTGTGTGCGTGTGTGCGTGCGTGTGTGCGCGCGTGTGCGTGTGCGTGTGTGTGCGTGCGTGTGTGCGTGTGTGCGTGCGTGTGTGCGTGTGTGCGTGCGTGTGTGCGCGCGTGTGCGTGTGCGTGTGTGTGTGTGTGTGTGTGTGTGCGTGTGTGTGTGTGTGTGTGTGTGTATAATGTTTTTTTTCTTGATTTAATGTATTTTTTATGCATAATTTAAATTAAAGAATCCTGCTTCTCTATGTGGTAAATTTCATACTCTTCCAACGGCACAATTTTCATAAAAGGCTACAAAGTTTTCGTTTCACATTTTAATATATAGATGAAAGATATGTATATATACACCTACTTTTGTATACACATAAAACTTATGGTAAGCTTTAAATAATTTTTGCATTTAAATATGTTCATAAAATAGCTCAGCAAAGTAACAATACTCTTGAATTTTGAGGCATATCTTTGTTGAACGAGGTTTGAAAAGTCTTTAGAAATAAGCTGCAGCAATTTGCCCCTCACATTGCTGATTAGGGACATTAAGTATTAGGTGGTATGATTAAAAAGATGCGGAATGTGATTACCATTGCTTCTAATACGACCCAAAGCAATTTTGAATGAATGACCAAGGTTTTTATGAATGTTAATTCTCTTTAACTTTAAAATAGTAAATAAACAGCTGTATTAAATGTTACACGAAACTTACCTCGAAGCAAATATTCTCCCCTTCTTTATCACAATCCAACCACAGTATTAGATAATCACATCCCCTAGACTCCTGGGCTAGAAAAGCCGGTATCCGGAGTCGTGGCATCGATTCTTTCTTTTCCGTCGGACAGATGAACAACTCAACAGGATCTACCTTATCCCAATTGTTGTATTTGCCGGTGAAATCCAAAGTCATAACGTGACCACAGACAGAAGTCATTTTGAAACGAACCGAATCGTTTTTGAACATCCCGGTCCATTCGTGGATAGAACATGCTGTATTCATACCTTAAATTTGAAATTATTCATTGAATAAATTAAATGCGATTCGCTTGCGGAAAGCTTTTAGATAAATTGTAACCTTTAGTTGTAGTGCATTTGCCATTGCTAAGTATGTTGGCTAGATTTTGGGCCAACGATGGCTTTTCCGCCACCATAAGAGCTGTCTTCATGATTAGGTATTTATTGATTTTGTTTGATTTTCCAATTAACTGATAGATATGAACCTCAATTTAAGTTTAAACTAAATTATGTGGGTGCCAATTTTCTGTATCCATATTTTGTTTTGCATGTTAAATTTTTTTTGACATAACCTTGTCAATCTTATTTTTTTTCCATAGATACACTGAAGTAGGTCTATGTACAGTAAGACAATTAATATGCACAGGCATAGAAATCATAATTTCACAACTACAGCATTAAAATTTTAATACCAATTTGCTTTTAGATATAAAATGCTATGAACGTAAATTTTTATTGGCGAATGGCGGTATTTACATTGTTGCTGACTATGGAATTCAGTAACCACTTAACCCCAGTTGGTCCATGAGCTCATCCATCCATCTTAGCAATAAAAAAGATGTTCCATTTAATCCGATAAATAATTTATTTTATTTTATTTTGAAACATTCTTGACAAAGAGCTTTTTATGCTACAAATCACAGATATCTGTTTATTTCTGCTAACAATAGGAATAATAAACTGTTCTCTAAATTCTAATATATATATTTATATATATATTTTAATTCCCAATGCTATTCTGGTTTTCTATTTATTATTGAAGATTATAAAATAATTTAGACTATAACGTAAGGGGAGAAGAAGAACTACTATAGAAGAAGAAAAAATGACGATTAGTATGATACGATTTTTTATGAATAATTTAAATGTACAATATACTTTATATGAACTGAAAAAAAAATATGGAAACTAAGCAAATCATAATACCAAAAGCAAGTACGTAGACGTGAAAACAACAAATTAGTAATTACTCATGGGAAGTATTTTTGCACACATGAGGATCAAAAAAAGTTCCGCACCAACAGGTAAAATAAAAATAGAAATATTATATTAAAATGATAGAAACTGCTCAGAAACGATGTAATACTGTTTCAACATCAGCTATGACTACAAGGTCATGTAACCGCAGGCCGTATTGAATTAGAAAAGCATTTGTTTCATAAAGGGAAATCCTTGATTACATATTTGATTTAATATCAAATGCAACTTATAATCTGAAAAGCGCGGGAAGTGTTGAATTAAGCGGGCGTCTTTTTTTTGGCTAAACTTTTGAAAATTAAATTAATTTAATATTACAGGATCAGTTAAGTTGTAAAGTGTATATATATTAGTAGTATTGATTATTTATAGTTTTAGTTTGTTTTCTTCGCCTGGTAAGTCATCTTATTGTATTATATGTAAATAGTATTTTTTTCTTGGCCTCCATGTTGGAGCCCGAAGACCCTGGAGGGACATCCCTCCAGGTGTCTCATGTAGTTACAATAGATGCTTCGGGAATGGAAACGGAAGGTTCCATTATAGATACAGACTGTTCGGAAAACATTAAATCCGTTAAAAGAAAGAGAATATCAACTAGAAACCAAAAAAAGAGAAGGAATCACAAACATTCAGATCTACCAGATTGCCAACTTTCCCCTAATGATATAAAGGATAATGTTATACCTAAAGTACTTGAGTCAGATGATAAAATCACTGAAATCCATCATAATGAGGTTGCTAACTCTAAAAACATTACGAGTAACCCTCGCACTGCTAGGCTGCTTTACCAGGCGTCAGACCCTGCGCCTTATGATGTACATATTCAAAAAATTTTACAACCTAATCAAACTGGATCTATACATCCAGTACAATTTGGATTCTTTCTAAAAAAAAATTCAATAAAAAGCATTGTAGAGGGAAGCATAAAAAAAATTGGAAGGAATAGGTTGTCATTTCAATTTAAAACATTTCAGGAGGCTAACTCATTTCTAAATCACAAATCTCTTGATGATAATAAATATAAAGCTTTTATTCCGGCCTTCACTATCACCCGCATGGGAATAGTGAGAGGTGTTCCATGTGACTGGGACGAGAAAGATGTTATAGAAAATATAGAGCTTCCGCAGAACTGTGGAAGCATTCTGAAAGTTAGGAGACTAAGCAGAAAGGTTTATGACGGCGAGACACCCAAGTTTGTTCCAACTGAGACCGTAGTTTTGACCTTTGATGGGAAGGTGTTACCTCCCAGGGTCTTTATGTGTTTTAACTCCCTACCTGTAGAGCTTTATATTTACCCCACGCTGCAATGCTTTAATTGCTGCCGTTTTGGTCACACCAAAATGCAATGCAGAGGCACTCCAAGGTGTTACAAATGTGGTGACAATCATTCAGGTATAAGTTGCGAGACGGAAAGAGATGATGCTGTGTGTATTTTATGTTCTGGTTCCCATTTCGCAACAGACAAAAAATGCCCGGAGTATGCTAGGCAGAAAGCTATAAAAGAAACAATGGCTAGAAACTCTATATCCTATTCAGAAGCAAGTAAAGTCTATCCACCAGTTTCAAAATCTTATGCTGACATTGTTGCTTCTGCTTCATCAGCCCCTTCGGGTCCAACTATGACTTATTCAAGCCCCTATAATTTAACAAGCCCTTTTAAGAGTCCGACTCAATCATATAAGAAAACAGTATTCTTGAAACCCAAAGCTCGTCCCAGAAATTCTAGTAAGGGATATGATCAAAAAGCGCATGCAGAGCTTATCCAAGATTACAGCAACATTCCTTCCTTTTCTACAGGTTGTCTCAAAAATTACAATGATTTGTCAGAAATAATAACAAAGGATCTCATCATTTCTATAATTCAGTACCTTTCACAATCGAACATAATTAAAATACCGTCCAACGATGCCGTTTCTTCAAAAACTTTTTTAACTAATGGACAGTCAGGACCATCCACGAAACCAGTCTCTGGTGATTCAATGGAATTGCCGGAGTATTAATAGTAAAAAAAGTGACTTAATTTTTTTATTGAATAGTTACAAACCATTTGCAGTCTCTCTTCAAGAGACTTGGCTTCGTCCTGGGTTCAATTTTAGAATTCCAGGACATGTCTGTCTTAGAGAAGACAGAACAGATGGGTATGGTGGAGTGGCACTAATTCTTAGGGGAGGTGTGCCCTTTGTCCACTTACCCATCCCTAATCACAGTGATAAATTTTCTATTATTGCTGCTAGTGTAAATAATATCTGTTTTGTAAATATGTATATACCTCACCCTTCCAATGAAGTCTTTGACGATATTCGTAGCATCCTATCTTCCCTCCCGCGCCCTATTTTGGTTATGGGAGATTTCAATGCACAACATTCTATGTGGGGAAGTTCTAAGTCTGATCATTATGGGGCTAGAATCTTAGACATCTTAGATGATAATAATTTATGTCTTTTAAACTCTGGTTGTCCTACTAGAAGAACACAGCCCCATGAGGGTATTAGTGCACCAGATCTTACCCTTTGTAGTCCCTCACTTGCTCCTACATTAAACTGGTGGCCTCTATCGTCTTCATATGGAAGCGATCACTTTCCACTAATGGTATCATTTCCTCAAAAAATTTGTGAAAAGACATCAAAGGCCCCTCCCCGGCTAAAATATAGACTTAAGGATGCCAACTGGTCATTATTTGGAGATAAAGTTCAACAAAATTTATCAACCATACCTCCACTAAATGACAGCAGTAATCATCTTTGTGCTGAAGCTTTTACACGGGCCCTACTACAAGCTGCTGAGGAAGTTTTTCCTATAAAAAACAATAGTGGAAATGGGTATATTCCATCACCTCCTTGGTGGGACAGTGAGTGTTCTGCTGCGATAGCTGAGAGAAAGATAGCTGAAGAAAATTACAGAGAAAATTCTACAACACAAAATTTTAATATTCTTAGTAATCTTATAACTAAAACTCGTAAATTATTAAAACAAAAAAGATTCAATAGCTGGAAATCTTTTTGTGCCTCAATTTCACCAGAAATTTCTCCATCTCAAGTTTGGCAAAATATTCGTAGATTCAGATCCGCTTTCAAACCTCCAAGGTCTCCTTTCATGGATAGTAGTACAGTTGATTTGTTTCTTGACAAATTAGCTCCACCATTTGTCCCATCTATAGATAATATTTCTTCTGACTCACAGCCTTCTCTCCTCTCCCAGCATGATAGTAGCGATTCATTCATTTCCTTTAGCCTTTCAGAACTCAAAGGGGTTCTTTCAAGGCTTAGGGACTCAGCCCCGGGTTGTGATGGAATTCCATATTCTTTTCTTCAAAACCTGAATGACTCCTGCCTTTCTTATTTTCTCAGTTTAATTAATTCAATCTTAACATCAGGTAATATTCCTCCATCATGGAAAATCCATGAAGTTATCCCAATACATAAGCCCAACAAACCCATTAATGATCCATCATCATACAGACCAATTGCATTAGCTTCAGTGATTTCCAAAATTTGCGAACATCTAGTTAAAAATAGACTAGAATGGTTTATTGAGAGTAAAGGGTTACTATCTCCTAACCAGTTTGGATTTAGGAAAGGTAGGAGTACGATGGATAGTCTCAGCATTTTTATGACAGACATAAGATTGGCATTTTCATACAATAAGTCTGTGTTAGCAGCATTCTTAGATGTGTCTGCAGCCTATGATAATGTCAACCTTTCGGTTCTGAAACAAAAAATGATTAATTTGAATATCCCACAAATTTTCATAAGTTTCATAATCAATCTTCTCTCTGGTAGAATGCTTAAAGTAATATCAGAAGACTCTTATCAATCCCGTATTGTCTGGAAAGGTTTACCCCAGGGCTCCGTTTTAAGTCCCTTACTTTACAATATATATTCTCATGATCTGGAAGCCTCCCTTAGGGGTAAAGTTAACACACTCCAATATGCAGATGATTTACTCCTCTATGTCTCTGGTGATTCTATTGACAACATGTCTGATACTGTCACATATTCTCTTAAGTTGCTAAAAGTTTGGCTTGACAATAACTCTCTAAGCCTTTCAGTTCCTAAAAGTATTATAGTCTTATTTTCACGTATGAGGCTTCCTCCATCAGTGTCTGTATTTTATAATAACATTAGAGTTCCTGTTAAAAGTGAAGCAACATTTCTTGGGGTAATTTTAGACTCAAGACTTACAGGAAGCCCTCATTGCTACTATATAAGTGATAAATGTGAGAAGATTCTAAATATATTGCGTTGCCTCTCTGGAGTTTGGTGGGGAGCCCACCCTTTCTCTCTAAAGCTTTTGTATAATGCCCTAATAAGGAGTATTTTGGACTATGGAACATTTATACTTGAACCCTGTAATGCAGTAGCTCTCCATAAGTTAGACATTATCCAGTCTAAGGCTCTGAGAATAATTGCTGGGGCTATGCGTTCGAGCCCTATTAACGCTTTGCAGGTCGAATGTTCTGAAGCCCCCCTGCACCTCAGACGACAATTTCTTTGTGACCGGTTTCTATTTAGAGCATTCCAAGTTTATAATCATCCTCTTTACACTAAGTTACGGTCTCTGCTGGAATGTATGGATTATCCGTACTGGACTCATAAATCGCCGCCATGCCTTATTGTTAGTCTCCAAAAGTACTTAGCTCTTCAAGCTCCTACACATAGATCACAATTCCTTCCAATATTTTGTGTTAACTATGATGCCCTAACTTTAAATCCATCTATTATGTTTGATTTCGGCCTAAGTAAACAAGATCTTTCTATCAATGCCAAATTTGTTGATATTATTGACAGTGACAGCCGATGGAAAAATTGTCATTTAATTTTTAGCGATTCCTCCAAACCCGGTCCCGAGGAGTGTGTGGGGGTCGGCATTTTCCATCAACAGTTTGGCATTGTTCAGAAAATAAAATTGCCTCCAGAGACTTCAGTATTTACTGGAGAATGTTTTGGTCTTCTGAAGTCTCTGGAGTACATTTTAATGATGAAGCTTAAAAAGTCAATAATTTTAACTGACGCTAAAAGTGCCCTCCAAGCCTTGGAACGTTTTCCTTTTAACAGTAACCGAAATAATCATCCTGTGATTATTGCATGTCGTGATTTATTGTATCAATGTTGCATCAAAAATTACACAGTTTCCTTTGCTTGGATTCCGGGGCACTCGGGTATCTTTGGCAATGCCAAGGCCGATAGCCTTGCCAAAGCTGCGGTCAATGATGGAGATTTGGTTCCGTACAAAAACTTTTGTTGTGATTTAGCTCTGCTTCCTAAATTCCAATTATTGAATTCTTGGACTCACATTTGGCGTTCTTCAAGACAGACTAAAGGTCGATATTACAGCACGATCCAGGTGGATATACCTCCTAAACCGTGGTTTTCAAATCTGACGTTTGGTAAAGCTATCACATCGACCCTTATTCGCATGAGGCTGGGCCATGCATGCATTCCCTTGCATTTGGCAAGGCTTAACCTTTTGCCTAGCGATATATGTGAGTGTGGCAATGACGTTGGGGATTTTAATCATATATTCTTTGCCTGTCCTCGAAATGACCGTTCCGCTTTTATTTCCTCACTTTTGTCCATTAAAATTCCTTTTCCTACTTCAATTTCTATCCTTTTATCTAATATCAATATTGATGTATATAGAATATTAGCTAGTTTCATTTTTCATAATAATATAAAATTGTAACCATTTATGTACTTAGTTTATATAATATATATACCTGATCCTTTTTCCAAATTCCGTTCCAATTTCAAATCCAAAAAATAAATCCATTAATTCACTTCCTAACCTTTTTGCGTGGCTGACGCACAAACCGTGCAGGCCAAGAAATGGGAGAAAAAAAAAAAAAAAAAAAAACTTATAATCTATTTTTTAGAGAAGTACGCATTATAAAGGAAGAATTCTAGCTTAAAATGGTTCAAACCATGGTAGGACTAAAATAAATATGTTGTTTATTTACGTCCATAAAGCGTGTAGAATATTATTATTGTGGTATAACGTGTGAAAGTTTATGTTGTTCAGTTGCAGAATAATCAGTGTGTGGAGAACATACATCCTCCAGCGCAACTGACAGTGATTCTTCCTTCTAATTTGGATCCTAATATACCACCGACGTACATTGATATGAGTAAGTCGATTTATTTGAGCAATCACTCATATCAGTACTCGAACGTCATATATTTAAGTAGTAATTAAAATTTCCCACGATAACATGTTACACGCACGCACACAATATGCGCTCACAATATTCCCCTAGCTTTTGTTTATTATTGATTAGGAGGACCGTGCGTTTGTATAATCTAATCAATAAAAAAAGAATACTAAGTATACAATGGTGTCTACAAGCAACTGGTGTGTACAAAACAACAGTAACTGAAAATAGCCGTCGGCTTGTCTTTGCATCTAAATCAATAATAGAAATTACCACTTACAGTATTAATATACAATACAATAAAAATATCTAACTTCAAAAACTATGGCTACCAAGTTAATTAGTTATTGTTTTTAGTTGTTGTATAACACATTCGCCGAGCATATATCGTTTTAAACTAAAAAACAGTCTTAAATAGCAAACTGACTTAACAATTAATTAAAATTTTGAAACCTGTTGATACTGGCTCTTTATATAAATTTCTATTGTATGTCATCTATATTTGGCTTGAACTCATTGTATAATAACGTGATAACAACTGATACATGGTTTGAACTTTTGGTTGACAAGGTTGCCAACCATTGTATTAAACTAATAAAAGAGTGTTAAAATGTTTACAGATGTTTCAGATATTCCACCTCCTCAAGCAGATTTCTTAGCTCCACCACCATATGATGTGGCCGCTAACTCGAAGCTACCAACATATGAGGAAGTACAGCGTGAGAAACAGATGGCAGGCGAAAGGCCAATGGTTAGGATTTGATTTTTAAAATGATTATGAATTTATTTATTAAATAGCTATGATGGCTTTATATGATAGTGGGATACCTGATCATCATAATGTGAATATGATTTTCCACCTCGTGCCACAAGAATAAAGTTTCATTTGCATTGGTACTCCACCTATATCTGCTTCATGGCAAATTTACTAAGGATGGCTACAATAATTGTTGTAGTGTTAACAACAAATGGGTATGCTCAACAAGATCCTATGACTATTATCTTAAATCTTAATGCTCTCATATCCTAAAGGAGATGTCGGGTGTACTTATGTCGAAAGATGCACTATATCAGTGTTCAAATCCCACATACTGGTATCAGTTTTTGTACCCAAATATATAGTTTGCTTATGTTCACAAATGACTTCGTAGTAATATTCTGAAAACGTATCATCACTGTCAAACCTGCAAAAAATATAATTTGCAAAATTACTTAATAATTTTAAGACATGGACCCCAAAAAGATTGCGGATGGAGGTGTTCATTATGATTTCTATGGGTTTCAGTAACAATTTAACACAAGGTGGTACCTGAACTCTTTCACCTGTTTACAGAATTAAGAAAGTTGAATAATCGCCCAAAAGTGATCTGTTGTGCTAGAGTGCCCTAAGTACCCTCAGCGCTACAAAACTTTTTGCATCATGACCATGCTTATTTTAGCTTCACTCATAAACTCTTTCATGTGTCAAGCATGTTGTAGTTCATTCGCATCTGAATACTCCTCTGGTTCCACTCAAACCTTGCACTTTAAGTGACTTTTTGATTGTTTTTTTATTGCCTCGGTGTGTGGACGAGCTCACAGCCCGCCTGGTGTTAAGTGGTTACTGGAACCCATAGACATCTACAACGTAAATGCGCCACACACCTTGAGATATAAGTTCTAAGGTCTCAGTATAGTTACAACGGCTGCCCCAACCTTCAAACCGAAACGCATTACTGCTTCACGGCAGAAATATACGGGGTGGTGTAACCTATTCGTGTGGACTCACAAGAGGTCCTACCACCAGTAATTACGCAAATTATAATTTTGCGGGTTTGATTTTTATTACACGATGTTATTCCTTCACCGTGGAAGTCAATCGTGAACATTTGTTAAATACGTATTTCAGTAGAAAAAATTGGTACCCGCCTGCGGGATTCGAACACCGTTGCATCGCTCAACACGAATGCACATTTACATCAACCTTTGTGCCTGTCCAATTTGTTTGAGGTTCCAAATCTACTCCAATGCTACAGATTAGATAGAACCTATGTTCCCCAGCAACCTACAGTTGAGCTCTCTGTCACTGAAAACATAGTTTCGTTTCTCCATATCATATGGGCAAGCTTTGATGGTGTATTTTTGGAAACTGGAGACTGTCCCATATTAAGTTATAGGGTTTCTGCAGATATTGGACTATATGCAAACTCTTTTTCAAATACATTGTGTGAGAACTGTTGGTGTACTAATAAATCCATATACCCATAAGTATAAAAAAATATTGTATGATTCACATAATCTAGTGATGTAATGTAATGAAACTTCTTTGAAAAAAATTTAAACAGTAAACAATCTTTTAAAATATGTTAAACTAGTCTTTGCCCGCGACTTCGTCCGCGTGGAATAGTTACTTTGGCATAATGCTAAATTTTACCCATCTCTTCATTTACGTAGAAACTGAAAATATTTTTGAATAATAGAATGTTAAGGAGCTATTTAAGGTACCAAAATCACGCTTTTTAACCGACTTCAAAAGTCGTCAATTCGATCATATTTTTTTTATCTATGTGTGTTCACCGATTTCTTGAGAGTGTTTGAACTGATTCTGATAATTCTCTTTTTTATTTTTTGTTCGAAAAGGTAGACTTCCCAAATGGTCCTGTAATCATCAAGATCTGATGATGGGATCCTGGAGAAATCCAGAAAAATCTATAGTTTTGAGGGGTGTTTCTTGTTATTCTTATTTTATGCCGCTGCGCACCGGCCGGCCGGCGCCTTGTACATAAATGTTACGCGCTTGATCATTATTTTGCTGCGATGTTATTTTAAAACTGCGATATCTTTTCATACTCATTGAAATAGTCATAGCGAGATACTCATTAAAATCGAGCGAGGGGAAATTTCTTTAAAATTAAATACTTGTAATGAATAACGTATTTATTTGGATAGGGATTTATATCATCTTCATAAAAACGCCTTCACAAATTGTATTTTATTTTAGAGCAAATTTATATTAATATGCTTAACTTAAAAAACGTTATAGTGAGCCAACCTTTAAATATAGACATACGCTGTCGCGGACTTTTTTTTAGAACTTTTAAAGGGGAACAATTTTATCATAGATTATGTTAGCGAAACTTTAACCGTTTCCGCAGCGCACACAGCGGAAGCTCTCAAAATGTGCTCCACTTGTATTGGTCTTAGCGTGATGTTAAATAGCCTATAGCCTAAATGGGCTATCTAACACTAAAATAATTTTTCAAATCAGACCAGTAGTTCCTGAGATTAGCGCGTTCAACCAAACAAACAAACTCTTCAGCTTTATAATATTAGTAGAGATAAACTCATTCGTTTTAAATCAACAGTTAAAGCCAAAGGTAACGCGACCTTAGCCGCAGATAAGGAGCATATCTATCATTTATAATGATACAAAGCGTATGATTTTAATAACTAACGATTTATTGATACTTGGCCAACTTTATTTAAACTTGAACAGAGAGATTGGCGTCGATCGATTGACCTTGATAATTAGAATAGAGCTGGCGGGCCATTACTGAAAAATGTTTTTTCCAAAATTCATATTTAATTACGCTTCACTGTAATCAACATGGAAATCGTCTGTGAAAAATGTTTTTATTTATTTATTGCTAAATAGGTGAACGAGCTCACCGACCACCTGATATTAAGTGGTCACCGGAGCCCATAGACATCTATAACGTAAATGCTGCCACTCACTTTGAGATATGAGTTCTAAAATCTGAGTTTTACAGTACAACGGCTGCCCACCCTTCAAACCGAAATTACTGATTAACGGTCGGAATAGACAGGTCGGTGGTACCTACCCGTGCAGCACACTTACAAGACGTCCTACCACCAGTGTACAGGGTAGTGTGTAAAAGTACCCACGCGTGGCGATCCTTCCCATGCCGATTGCAATGGGAATGATTGCTCTGTAGCAATAGCTCGTGAACAATTTCACTATTCGACGACTATTGAGTTTGAGGCCAACTTCACTAATAAACTAACTGTACTGAGACCTTAGAACTGATATCTCAAGGTGGGTGGCGCACTTACGTCGTAGATGTCTATGGGCTCCAGTAACCACTTAACACCAGGCGGGCTGTGAGCTCGTCCACCCAGCCGTTCGGATTGTCGATAACCCCATTCTCACGGATCGCTTGGAGCCTCTGGGTCTGCGGAGGGACTTCGGGTCCCTCTGTATTTTGTACCGCATGTTCCATGGGGAGTGCTCTGAGGAATTGTTCGAGATTATACCAACGTCTCGTTTTTACCATCGCACCGCCCGCCACCGGAGTAGAGTTCATCCATACTACCTAGAGCCACTGAGGTCATCCACAGTGCGTTTCCAGAGGTCTTTTTTGCCACGTACCATCCGGCTATGGAATGAGCTCCCCTCCACGGTGTTTCCCGAACGCTATGACATGTCCTTCTTCAAACGAGGCTTGTGAAGAGTATTAAGCAGTAGGCAGCGGCTTGGCTCTGCTCCTGGCATTGCTGAAGTCCATGGGCGACGGTAACCACTTACCATCAGGTGGGCCGTACGCTCGTCTGCCTACAAAGGCAATCTGCGTAACATCATCTATATCGTCCTCATGTTAATTATATAAAAATGTAAATAAATAAATGCATACATGGGAACGAATCACGCACGGTCATCCGACTCTAAATTAGGATTCCCTGTATTATGGGTACCAGAGACTAACATACATACTTTGCATACATTTTTTAAATAAAAACATATCGAGAGGTGAAAGACAATGTAGGCTTATTCGACTTTTTTGCAACGTTACAGGGAAGCCATATAAAGTTTAAAATTTGGGAAATCAATCAAAAACACTACTGTAATCCAGCTATTTGAATGGCCTAAAAAACCTCGAACTGTTGATGCTGATACCAAATGAATAGTATCATTAATAACAAAGATAAATGCCGCGTATTTTGCGAAATGTCGCCTTTCACCTCTCGATGTATAGATAATAAAGCTTCATACAAAGAACAAACAAACCTGTGTGCTTAGTGCGAGTTTTTTAACGTTCATAACTTCTAAAGTTAACTCAAATTTGTATGGAGCTGGAAAGTTTAGCTACGTCTGCCGCTAGGGGCGCTGTTCCAATTGCATACTAATTTGAGTGAACTTTTACTCGATGGAGAACGTTAAAAAACTCGCACTAAGCACTCTGTTCATCGCACGAATGTTTGCTCAATGTGGGAATCGAACCCGCGACCCTCGGCGCAACAACCAAGCGTGCTAACTATCGCACCACCGAGTCAGTCAAACTATTACATTATATTAATTATGTAAAGTATTTACTTCAGTGTTCGCGAGATGCAGACATAACTAAAGCTATATTAACGGTTTAACCTATCGTCTATTATTGTCATTATATTATTTGCGGCGCATCGAATGCTGTGCAGTTCTCTGAGCTTAGTGCGAGTTCTTTAACGTTCTCGATAGCGTAAAAGTTATCCCAATTTTGTATGCAGCGCGTTGGAACAGCGCCCCTAGCGGAAAACGTAGGCAAACGATGCCATTCCATACAAATATGAGATAACTTTTACGCTATCGAGAACGTTAAAAAACTCGCACTAAACCTACAGATCTTTATGAGTCGTGTCAACAAAAGAGCGGAAAAAAGATGTGTTTGGCAGGGTCAAGTTCCGTCTCACCAGCCGACGTTTACCGCCTTCGTGACGGTGGAGACTGCCGACCCTGGAACAGAGCCGCTAGACCACGAGAACAGCCTTCTGGGCACTGACGTCATGTTCATGACCTCGTTTCTCGGTGAGTACTTAATCAAATCGATATTACAGGTTTCAAACTTCTGCACGTTCCTTTAATCTATACTAATATATAAATCTACAGTGGTTTTTACGGATGTTCCGTTATAACTACTAAACCATGCATCCGATTGACTTGATAGGCTAATATTTATGTGAGTGTTGGACTCCCTACACCAGTTGCGGGGACGTTAATGATAAGAATCTTTGTGGGGGTGAGAAATAATAATATTAATTTTAAATGCCCAGCGAAGTGGACGGGTACAGCTAGTCTTACTATATGAGTATTCATTAAACTGCACTCAAGGGGCTATAAGGTTGTTGCGCGGACTTACGTGACCCAGCTACTTCGAAACTGGCACTGACTATATCCCGTAAAACAAAGTGGCTTCTGGCCAAACGTTCCTAATCCACTTGGTCCATTCTCAATGCTACTCCTAGCCCCAATTCTAGCAGCAGCTAAAGATGAGGTTACTCTGCTCATGTAATCATTAAGCAACTGCCCTTGAGATGTTGGCAGGGATAAAATCCACCATCTTGGAGATTTATATAGAAGTAATGCTCTCCGCTTTGAATGGTGGAACTGCTGTTATACTATGCAATTAAGGCTTAGGCCTCATGTTTTAAGGGGAGTAGTGGCCTTTACATTGTGATGTCTATGAGCTGTCGTTAAACACTGCACATAAGGTTGGACGTGAGCTCTTACAGCCGTCGTGTTTTCCGATGATGATGAAGTAGATAATATTAACACAATTAATGTCAACTACCATCCCCCGGTCTTTCATGGCGCTGTGGCTTGTAATTGTGTTTTTTATGCATCAGTATCGTTTCCACCGTTGCGTTATTTTCACGTGACCCATATGGCCATTATTTATGGTCGTTCGCTCAATGCTGAGGATCGTGACTGTATGTCAATCTTCTACACTCGGTCCGGTTCTGCGCCATATGTACCGCTCCCTGTATCTGGCCTCCAGTCACCTCCTTGAGTTGGTCCACCCATATACCTACGTAAAGATCTTATAATATCAAGTGTTGGATTAGGGTTCGCGCTATTAATTTGAACAAATTGATCATGCCATACGCCACGCCGTGTCTTCGGCCTCTTCACGGCGACATGTAGTTGGCATTAACACTAAACATACCACAACCGGTCAAATGACCCATTTTAAACTTTAGCATTGAAAATGCACGTATCATCTTATTCCTTTTGCACATTTGACTTCATGACTTTTTCTTACCAATTAACGTACAGTTATTATACATATTTTTTTTGTTTTTTATATTATATTACAATTATTATACATATTATTGTCGTATAACGTTACTACCCGCTATGGTAGATATAGGTGCCAGTAAGTGTTGGTAGAACGGTCCTGCGCTGCCTGCATCCAGCGGATCCCCGCGAACCTCAATAGGTTGTCGGCCCACCTTGTGGGAGGCCTATGTCCAGCAGTGGACGTCCATGGGCTAAAATGTATGTAAGTGTTGGTATGATTAGTGTTAAATGTGTTAAAGGACCACAGCTGTGACCGCAATTATTGACATTATCTTGTTTGTTTGTGCACTTAGTGGCGTTCTTGTTCAACTGGATCGGTTTCCTGTTGCTGATGTGCTTCTGTCACACGGTCGCGAGCCGCTACGGAGCCCTGGCCGGCTTCGGGCTGTCCCTCGCCAAGTGGACTCTCATCGTGAAGCAGTCTACCGATCTAGCCTCGCACGATAACTCGTGGCTGTGGTGGCTAATCATGGCTTTTGGTCAGTATTCATCGAAAAACCATTTTGTATGCAAACTATCAAGGTTGTATGTCTCTCTTTAAATCTATATTAGTGCGTAAAATTAAATAACGATAATGTAAATCGATCAATCGAAATCGGAAGTCAATCGTGAACATTTGTTTAGTACGTATTTCATTAGAAAAATTGGTAACCACCTGCGGGATTCGAACACCGGTGCATCGCTCAACACGAATGCACCGGACGTCTTACCCCTTAGGCCACGACGACTTCTAATGACGTGCTTAAGGCCCGATCGACAATACGTGATATGCCAACACTATGTATGTACTTAATTAAAATTTTCAGGTATACTAATCTGTCTGCGCGCCATAATCCAGTACTTGAACATCAAGCGCGGCTGGCGTCTGCTCTCCGGCACGGCTCAAGAGCGACTGTTGTTCTTCTACTGAGCGGAATGTTCGTCTACCCGCACGAACGTTGGCCGCCGGGTCACCGACAAGTACGTCACACTTGTCTCTAAGTAGGTTGTTGACTATTTATTACTAACAAGAAAAAAAAATCAGGACCGATTGCAAAAAAAGTTTTTTTTTTTAATATTTTTTTTTTTGTAAAATAAAATCTAGTCCTCTCTTTGTATGGTGTATAAATCTTTTGAAATTCTATATAAATGTGCGCTCTGCAAGTTATTGTCGCTGTTGTTGTATTATTTGATAGATAATTTTTTTTTTTTTATTGCCCTTGTAGGCAGACGAGCATACGGCCCACCCGATGGTGAGTGGTTACCGTCGCCCATGGACTTCAGCAATGCCAGGGGCAAAGCCAAGCCGCTGCCTACCGCTTAATACTCTCCACAAGCCTCGTTTGAAGAAGGACATGTCATAGCGCTCGGGAAACACCGATTCCGACCGAATATGCCTATTACAATTGAGGATTGGAAGTCTTCATGGTATTTGCGTTATGGTATCAATGGATCGACCGTCTCACGAAGACCCGGCGGAGCTGGTAACAATGTACACGATATAAGATGCGAGCAAAACATTCTGTAAGTCAATAGAAGATTTGATGACTACCTTAACAAATAATAATTTAAAATTACATCTACAACGTAAATACGCCACCCACCTTGAGATATAAGTTCTAAGGTCTCAGTATAGTTACAACGGCTGCCGCACCCTTCAAACAGAATCGCATTACTGCTTCAGGCAAAAATAGGCAGGGTGGTGGTACCTACCCGTGCGGACTCACAAGAGGTCCTACCATCAGTAATTGCGCAAATTATAATTTTGCGGGTTTGATTTTTATTACACGATGTTATTCCTTCACCGTGGAGGTCAATCGTGAACATTTTATTGAACTGTTAAAACTGAGACCTTAGAACTCTCGTCTTAACGTGGGTGGCGGCATTTACGTCGCAAATGTCTACGGGCTCCGGTAACCACTTAACATCGGGTGGGCCGTGAGCTCGACCATCCATATAGCAATTAAATTTTTTTTCAACACTACAATATCGATTTATTAACCCGAGCGTTTGTATATATATACATATATTGTATATCGACTTGTCTGTAGAACGCAGTGAATTGTAGTGTCGTTTAGATTTTAATCAATATCTAATACCTATGTATGTACGAACTGTAATGCGCGTCCGTGTGTAAAGAAAAAACAAGTTTGTTGTATCTTTTTTTTATAGATACCTTATTTCAGCGAATTGTAAATGACGAAATTAGACAAAGACAAAACTTATTTTATTAGAATTTTTTTTCTATTCTACTGTGTTCAATTGAATATAATAAGAGATTTGTTCTGTGTAAAATCGTTATTAGAAACTTGAACCGCATTAAATTGATGTGCGCGCCTGTGAGATACGAATTGAAAATACATTGCAATTGAGACGTTATACCTTAAAGCTGCTGGTATTGTTATAGTTATTATCTTTGCAGGCGAACTAACGGTCCCCTTGATTGTAAGGGTTTACTTTGTAATGCCTATAGGCTCCGGTAACCGCTTAACATCGAGTGGGCCGGGAGCTCGTTTCGATTGCATTCAGTAAAAAAAATTGTTGCAAGTAATTTATGTAGTGTAGTAACCAAATAAATTCAAAAGCTACTACTACTAATATGTACTATTAATGCACTATTAATTTCATATATTTTTATGCCTCTGATTTCTATGTGAAATGTTCTAAAGATACGGTAGCCAACGGATTGGCTGTGCCTCAGGCATTGCTGACGTCCATCAGCGACGGTAACCTCTCACCATCAGGTGGGTCGTATGCTCGTCTACACGTGCAATAAAAAAAAAGTACTATTTGAGATATCCCGTCATCCTGTACCAACGCACCACCCACCGGCTACAAGGCCACATAGATTTGAGAGGGACAGAGAGAAAAAGAGGGAGAGAGGGGGAGAGATAGAGAGAGAGAGAGAAAGAGAGGGAGAGAGAGAAACCACATAGAGTTGCTCTCATTACTAAATGCCACATTGCCAAAGTAAAACGAGTTAATGACTGGTCACGATGAGCGTCCTCTCAGAGCAGTCCGTTAACATTGTTATTAGCACCGGCGGTTTTTACGTTGTTTTCCGGCTATGAAAAAACGCCAACTGAATCATTGTAAATAGATTATATATTTTATAAAACATGAATTTGTTTTAGATTTATTCTTTGTTGTACCTGTGTAAATTCAACGAAAAGTATAATAATATACAATGAACGACAAAGTATATATTTTTTTGTAATATAGTTAACGTTTTGTATTTAAATAGTTTTATAATTAATTTTTATGAAAAAAAAAAAAATTTAGCACCTCTCGGATTTTGTGACTTTTTTTTTCTTATATAGAGTATGTTTTTCAGCGATATGTATTTGTTTTTTCAATCATGTTTGAGATCTAATCTAATGTTAATACGCGATGCACTCTCCTATATTATATGTATGCTTAAGCTATATTTTCTCGAGTGCTTTAGGCATTCCTGTTAGCAAAAAGAAAAGAATCTACCTACCTATATCATTCCATTAAAATGACTGTTGTATATTAATTATAATTTATAATAATTGGCCCTAACACGCGAATTTTTCAAGGCGAAGATGACTATTTAAATAATAGTAAAGAGTACCCTTTTTGTGGTAATTCGCGGTTAAATTGTGGGGAAATTAATTTCGGGGAATCTGTGGTGTGCTCACAAACGCTCAAGTATCGACTTAAAGGCGATCTGTTTGTGGAGACTAAAGGTCAGCCGTGGATGTGATTGTCGTTCACACTGAGCTGATAAGTACGAAAGCTTTAGAATCTCGCGCATTGAAATTATGCGATAGTGTGACAGGCAGCGCCGGGAAATTTTTTCAGTCGATACCCATTAAACCCTCCAGTAGGGCCCCTCACTAATAAAAAGGGTAATAGAAAAATTGTACCTACAAAGCAAGGGGGGTGTACAGGTTTGTGCCCTTCTATCATCAGATCTGACATTTCAAAATTTATCTCAGAATTGGTCTGAGGATTTCTTCGTACTCCCGCTGCCGAGAAGGGGCCTCGACAAAAAGTTTTATTGTTTACCCATTGTTACGTATGAGACGAGATAGAAAGGGCGGTTGTTATCGGATGTTCTAGAAAGCATTTGATTTCCGGTACCAACGAATACCTTATACGGTCATTATGAAGCAAAGCGCGCGCTCTCCATTCATTGTAACAACTAGTTATTTTGTTTGTTTGTGTGTAATGATTTTTTGAATTAATTTTATATTTTTAGAATTTTGTTACGATACGCCGTGACACTATTTCACATATTTAAGAAATTGAAACACTTTTGTATGAATCCCACCCCAACACTGGTCACTGAAACAATATCCCCCTTGATCCGCAAACCTTATTGATTTTTCAACAATGAAATAGAACATAAGTGAAAAATAAAAAAAGATTACGTGTTATTTATTAATTTAAAAATCGTATGTATGTAAATAAAAAATATTCATATTTTTTTATTATTATTTGTATTTACATTTTCGTAAGTTTAATGATTTTTTAATGTAATATTACGAATACGATAAATGTGCTTTAATGTATTTTAGTTTTCTCACGAAATGTGCAAATGGAAAAATTTGAAAATTATGCTACCTTTCTTTTGTGAATCTGGTAGATCTTTAAATGTTTTGTTTTGTTTTTCTATTGAAATATGAAAAATGAAGACAAAAACTATGTTTGACGAAAACAATTTTACGGTTTCATGAATGAACGATTGTTTTTTTGAAACAAATATTATTTGAAAATGAAGTACTACAAAGATGTTTCTGTACTAAGCGTGTATACAAAATGTACTCCAAAACAGTAGTCGGCTCGTAAACCGTAAGAACCAAATATAAATCTAACACACAATTGAATTTTATTCAAAGGGCCATGTTGGATGCTTGGGTTTCTTCAATATAACTTCCACAATCGATTTTGTGCTTTTATTTCCTTTAAACAGATTATTGTTAATTTAATACGTTGAGAACAAGTTAGCTTTTGGCACGGCCATTAATTGAAGTGTTTTAAAAAATGGTGTCGGTGAACATAAATAAAATTTTGTACATTGCTCCTTAAAAATTCGTAGGCGTTAATAAGCCGTTATAATTTTTTCAATATATATTTTTACTAGCTGTACCCGTCCGCTTCGCTGGGCAATTAAAATTAACATTATTATTTCTCACCCCCACAAAGATTCTCATCATTAACGCCTCCGCAACTGTTGTAGGGAGCCCAACAATCATGTAAATATTAGCCTATCCATTAAGTACATGTATTTTCTACATGGATACCAAGTTTCAAGTCAATCGGATGCACGGTTCAGTAGTTATAACGGAGCATCCGTAAAAACCACTGTATATTTATATAATAGTATAGATAGCCTTGTTTTTAAAATTGTTTACTCATCTCTTACAAAGCAAGATGATAAGTAATATTCTGTGCCGAGTCAAAGGGCAGCTT
This sequence comes from Bombyx mori, assembly GCF_030269925.1. Taxonomy (NCBI): domain Eukaryota; kingdom Metazoa; phylum Arthropoda; class Insecta; order Lepidoptera; family Bombycidae; genus Bombyx; species Bombyx mori. The sequence goes on along the minus strand of NC_085120.1, from coordinate 2,575,846 downwards.
GAAGCCCGCCAATCGCGGGTAGCCGACCACTGCTCTAGAACTTTCTTTCTTACAATCTTTTTTTTTTGTTTTGGTACAGTTTTGAAGTCTAAGCGGAGACACGAACATGACCTGCTAGCTAAGATGAATGGAATATTGTTCACTTAGTATAAATTAATGTTTTGTAAGTCAACTTCTATCTTAACATCGTAGATCCGATATCTTACCGATATGTAACCATTACATTGAGTACAACGGCAAAGGTAAAAAAAGTTTTTTTTTTTTACCTTTATCGCAATTTCTTCAGTGTTGCTGTGTAAAACACTTAAGTTTTTTTTTCACGGAGATATCTCTCTTATATACATTGTTTAAACTGGAAGAATAGTAACTAAACTAGATAAAGAAATTACGTATGACTAAAATATCCAACAAAAATTGGCGGAAACCATTGTCCGGATTAAATGCATACTTATCTCTATATATAAAAATGAATTGCTGTTCCTTAGTCTCGCTAAAACTCGAGAACGGCTGAACCGATTTGGCTAATTTTGGTCTTGAATTATTTGTGGAAGTCTAGAGAAGGTTTAAAAGGTAGATAAATATGAAAATGCTCGGAATCGAATAAAAATAACAATTTCGCTTTTCCTTTGATGTGTCCCCCGCCGGACGGATTCCTTAAGTTTATTTTATACAAAAGTTTAGGTCTTTTATTTATCGATTGAGGCACTACGAAGTCTGACGGGTCAGCTAGTAAATAATAAATATAATACCGTAAAATATAAAATATAGCCGTTGCATAATTTGCTCCAAGAATTCGTACGTTTGAAATTCGTCTACCCTCATTTGAAATGAAACCATAAAATTGTTTTAAACACTCTTAAATAGACGTGTAAATTTTTATCACTATTTCTAGTGCAATAATGTCTAGTTCTGAATTATATTCTAGTGGAAAATAAAATTAAATATTCGTGAAAAATGTTTGTTTTTATTTTGTAAAAAAAAAGAAAAAGAAATACATAATCAAAATATACGCAAGCAAGTTTTCTATTTTATATTTGATTACTTCGTGTATGAACCCTTTATATTATTATATCCTATTCTTTTTAATACGTAGTGACCAGCAATTATACTCACTCAACGGGACATGGTAAGGTGGCGCCCCTTGGAGGACGGAAGTCTCACTTGGTTATATTACACAACGTCTACATAATGATTCATCTACATTTGGTAGGACGTCTTGTGAGCCCGCACGTGTAGATACCGTCCTGCCTATTTCTGCCGTGAAACACGATTCGGCTTGGAGAGTGGGGCATCCATTCTACCAAATGGTAAGCAGTCACCGTCGCCCAAAACTCGTATCCTCCCGATCCGCTATCGGTGCTTTTAAGCATTCGAAGTGCCGATCACCGTTCTTGTCGAACCCGTTGAATGCGACGAAGGGTTCTTCGTGAAAATTAACTCACAGACACAGCCCACGAGCTTCTCGCCTGATCTTCTCAGTTGCGATTTCGACCCGGTGGTAGATTCAGCGAACCACTACTCTTGCAAGGGCTAGTGTTAGTAAAGTCGCCAGGCTGAACCTCAATGAAGCTAGAATAACCCCTCGAGGTTTCAAGCAATAGCTAGGCAGAAAAACCGTTACATTGTTTATGTATATGGGCTTCGATGACTAGGTGGCCGTGTGAGCTCTTCCACCAATCTTAGCAATAAAAAAAATAATCGAATGCGTTGTCTATATTGTTCTACATAGACAACCATACAGCCACTCGATATGATACTAGTGATCGAAACATAAAAAAATACCTATACGCATAATTAAAAAAAAACTTCAAAGGCGGCTTAGAATTCTGCAAGAATTTTAACGTTCTCCATCGCGCATAGTCGAATTACAAAGCCAAATGTCAACTGGTAATTTAGACTTTACTACGGCAGTACCTAAAGGTATCACTACTGAAATGCGTGTGAAAAAATCGGCGTTTTAATGTAAATGAGATATCAGATTACTTTACAAAAATCTAGTCTGTGTTGTCCCGCAGTTTATCGCCTTCCCAGTCGCTCAGTAGTTCAGAGGGAATTCTTTCTAATCTTCACGCTTGCTGCAGTTGCAATAAACCACCATAACAAGGCCCGGCAAGGAAATCAAAATTAGTTCAATCCAGGTTCCTGTAAATCAAATTGTGAATTTGAAACAGCGATAAAGAAACGGAAACGTTACAATAGATCCATGAGAATCGCTGCGATCTATGAGGTCATAGTTCCATCTACCCCTTGCGAGCGATAGTAATACTTGCACTCCAAACTGCAAAATTTTTCGTGTACGGATAACATACTGTTTATATATAAAATACGTGAAGGCTTTCATATACTTTTTTGTGATATTATTTAATACTAGCTTTTGCCCGCGACTTCATCCGCGTGGAATAGTTCACAAATAATGCTTTATTTTAGAATAAATTTGGTTAGCATAAAAAACGTTGTAGTGAGCCAACCTTAACATATAGACATATTATGCTATCGCGGACTTTTTTTAGATCTTTGAAAGGGGAACAATTCTGTCATAGATTATTTTAGCGAAACTTTAACCGTTTCTGCAGCGCACGTAGCGGAAGCTGAAAAGGGAAAAAAAACCCCGATTTTCAAACATTATTTGTTGGTGCTCCGCTTGTATTATGTATTTAGTGTTAGCGTGATGTCGCGCTTTCAAACAAACAAACTCTTCAGCTTTATAATATTAAGTATAGATTCATTGTATTAAAACAAAAACCATCAAAGAATACTTTGATGTTCTATTAAAATATTATAAAATTATATTAGTGATACAATAGTTAACGAAAAAAATAACCTATTTGGCATTTGGAAAGTTGTAGTGATGTAGTTGATTCGGATCTGTTAAAATAGGGGAACGTATATCATATAGCTCAGAATCTATACAATAGGTTTGATAAGGTGGTGTGTGCCAAAACCTACCCAGTCTTTTGCCAGCCCGCGCAAAGGGCTGACCTCTGTACATCAGCTTGTGTAATTTTCCCGCGCTCACTCGCTCAGTATTGCGGGAACGAATTCAAAATACAATACTTACATATGACGAACGTATTATTTGATTTTTTTTGTGCATCGATCGATTTAAGGAGCATTTTGGACAGCAATATTTACAAGATTTCCGGTGAGTTCGTAATTAATTTTTTTTTAACAAAATTTTACACGATACCTTATGTAGGTCCGTGATAGTTCCTAGTGTTTATGTTTCCAAAGGAGTTAAGTATAGTAATCAAAGATATCGATTAGTTAGTACGGACAAGTAGTGTTGTTACGAAAATTGGCGCCACGCCAAACAGCCAGTCTGGCGTTCAGTTACAGTTAGGGTAAGAGACGTACAGTTCGGTTTAAATATAAATCGCAAAAAAAAAGAACTAAACGAATACTTGTTTAAAATTAATGAATGAAATCTGGCTGGTTATACTGGTGGTACGATCTCTTGTGAGTCCGCACCGACCGTGTATCTAGTTACTATTGTTGATCGAAGCATGGAGTTAATAAGTACCTACAATCTATGGATGCACCATATTAGTTTCGATTTTTCTATTGGAAAGGCAAAGGGAACATAGTCTAAAGATTAAATTATTTCGAAAGAAATATTTAAATAGTGTCGAATCTAAATAATTAATGAAATCTAATAACCTAAACTGAATGAAACGAAGCGAAATATGACCTTTCACATGGCTTGAAAGAATAACCTTTCAGCAAAATGGAGAATTGACTGAGAATTTACGTAATCACTGGTGGTAGGACCTCTTGGGAGTCCGCATGGGTAGGTACCACCACCCCGCCTATTTCTGCCGTGAAGCAGTAATGCGTTTCGGTTTGAAGGGTGGGGCAGCCGTTGTAATTATACTGAGACCTTAGAACTCATCTCTCAAGGTGAGTGGCGGCATTTACGTCGTAAATGTTTATGGGTCTCCGTTAACCACTTAACATCTGTGGTGGGCTGTGAGAAAAAAAAATCTCAAAAAATTAATAAATAATTTTTTAATTGTAATTAAACTTCCTCTTTTAAGTTCTATGATATTCAGCTTATTCGAAAATTTCTCTTGCAAATTGAAAAGTTCGAGTCAAGAGCTCACTTGGCGCCAAGGCGTTGTGGATATCGCCATCTAGCTTGAGGTACCTAAATTGAAATCTCTTTTGTATAATAGGAAGGTACTCTTCAAATCGTAACTCATAACTTTGCGATATAAATAGGCTAAATAGGCTTTTGTAGGCAGCGGCTTGTCTCTGCCCCTGGCATTGCTGTAGTCCATGGGCGACGGTAATCACTCAACATCAGATGGGCCGTATGCTCGTCTGCCTACAAGGGCAATAAAAAAAGGCTAGATGATAGTACCTATTGTCGTGAGGTGAATTTAAAAAAAATGAAACCACTAATTTATTTTGCAGGATAACAATCTATCTCCCACTCGCACGTATACCTGTGTTTGTTTCCACGTAACGGAATATTTAAACGACATTTTCACGGACTTCAAGACGTCCGATTAACTTGATTAATTTGCACACACACACGTCAATGACCGATGACAATACAATAATTATATGACTTCGCTGTAACATCTTGACCAGTATCAACATGAAAAATAAAAGTTTAAATTGTTAGTTCGGTATGCTATTTCAGGTTTATTTTCTCAATTATTAAGCTATAAATTTATTGTACTTCAGTCACTTTTTTACCTCTTTTTAGAGTCTCAATCTTTTTGTATTACTTTGCAGATTAAATATCTGAATTTCATGCATACCCTTTCTCAATTCATATTGTTATGCAAATTGGTTATACTGTATCAATTAAAATATACTATGGATATAGTGAGAAAAGATTTTCCTTTGTAATTTTATTGTTATGGTTATGGTTGTAACATCTCTATATTATACAATGAAAATATTCATTTTGACATTTGACACTAAACAATAATGTTCCATATTAATCTATATCATAGACCTATATAGTAGGGACACGACATATTGTTCTATACGTACAATTGCTTATATAAATAGCACCCATTTTGAAGGCACATACATAAACATATATCTATCTCGTTCTTACTCAGCACTTTAACTCGCAGGAAAACAATATAACAGTATTTCAGTGCGTACATAAAATGAAACATGAATATACGTAAATATCTCCGTCTCCGTCTAATGAGGCCGAAAATCCGCCATGTTTAGCGCGCCAAATGTCATTGTCACGTCAGTTCGGCCGTCTGTTTTGGGTTGTACATTATTTATTGACTTTGATATCGATTTAATATGATTGATTATATAAAATTTCATATTTTATCATGCTTAAAACATACAAAAATAATAATTAAAACGTATTTTATAGGATCTCAAGAAAGTCGATGTCCTAAAACTATTATCTATATGTATTTAAATTCATTATGGAGCCCTCATCCGAAAAATCCATTTTCGGTCGGAATCTATTGATCATGACACTAATCATAAATACCACTTTAAAATATGTCATCAAAACATATTTAGACATTCTGTTTAGATATTTCGGGAAAAAAGGCTACCGACAAAATCTCTTCGGAACTATTTAAATAAAATAGTTTTATTCCGCAGTGAGTAAAACACTATTGTAAATTTGTTAAATATTTAATAATTAAGTGATTTTAGAGAGGAAGTCACAAGGAATGACGTTTGTAATTAATGAATAAATGTTCTGTAGGTGTTTTTTTTTTTCACGCGGTCCCTTGATAAGTTTAAAATTTGAATCACTCTCAAGCGAAAGTGATTCAAATGGTGCGGCGCACCTTCCTTGGGGTGCGCTGCGGTAGTATGTTACGGACTTTAGAGTCAGCAAAACAATTAAAATAGATTGTAATAGTCTAAGCAAAACACGTACTCAAAATACGATAACATTTAGCATGCTAGAAATGGGCTGATGGCTTTGAACTACGCCATATCTTTATGTTTTGCGACAAACGACAACTTTATAAAATCAGTGTAGCAACTTTTAAAAATCATCATATCGTTTACTTGGCAAAAGTTCGAAGGACGAACTTGTCTTAGATTTCACCCATCTAAATCATATCATATTTGCACATAACAATATACCTACTTACTTCCCATTAAAGTATAAATTCTACAAATAAATAATACTCAACAATATTTAAAATAAAATGAGCCAAGAACGTTTATCGATAAAACCTGATAACATTGAAATCTTTTGTACAGCACTAAAGCCGCCATGTTTTGTGGCCAGATGACGTCACAGTGGCACGAAATTTTTGTTGACGTTTCATTTCCATAGGTTTCCTACTTCATTGATCTATATAGGTCTATGATATTAATGGATATCAAAATGTCATTCATTTAATACGAACATTCATAGACAGTTCGGGTGTCATCGTATTCCGATAAAGATCCGAGTTTTCCCGAAGGAAAATAATTTCTCACTACATCTATACCGGTCAAAAAGTTGTCACAGTCGAATCCATTTTTCATTTGGCCACATAAAATATCGATAAGACTGTTCGTATACAAATGTAATAATGAACAAGACAAACTTTACATACAATTTATGTACGAGTCTATCCCAACTTTTTTTTATTTTTTATTGCTTAGTTGAGTGGACGAGCTCACAGCCCACCTGGTGTTAAGTGGTTACTGGAGCCCATAGACATCCACAACGTAAATGCGCCACCCACCTTGAGATACAAGTTCTAAGGTCTCATGTATAGTTACAACGGCTGCCCCACCCTTCAAACCGAAACGCATTACTGCTTCACGGCAGAAATAGGCAGGGCGGTGGTACCCTCCCGCGCGGACTCACCAGAGGTCCTACCACAAAATACCCCAAAATATTATTTTCTTCGGTTCTCGCAAGACTTAGATATAATTAAGGCTATTATTACGGTTTAATCTGACCGTGATCATCTAAATAGTAAAACATTCGAAATAATATCATCATCATCATTACCATTAACAGCGTTATTATGTCCACTGTTGGATATAGGCCTGTCCCAAGTTACCTGAACGGATCCTGGGCCTCTCAGCTCCATCCACTACCTGGAAATAAAATACTGACAATAAGAAACGGGATAACTGTAAACATTGATTGATTGATTGAAATTTCTTTATTGCACAAAAACATTGTACAATGGCGAACTTAACGCCATGCAGGCATTCTGTTCAACCCTCGTAACCCTCGTTGATGAAGGGAAAGATTCAAAAGTAGTAAGCGTAGCTGTGATAAAGTTAACTAGAGGATGACCAAGCAATACACGTTTTTTTTTTTTTGATAAATTGTTTTATTTTTATTATATTTAAATACGAATTACATATTGATATTATATTATTCGTTATTTTATTTCAATAAAAAAAAAGAAGTTTATGTTTAAGTTGATTATCGATAAAGTTGATTATTAAAAACACGAACAACAAAAAAAATATTTTACATTTTCTGAAAATAAATTCTAGCTAGATTGATTTATCGCCCCAGAAATCCCCTGTATAATAAATTTTATGAAAATCGTTGGAGCCGTTTCCGAGACTCAGATTATATATATAGTTAGCAAGCGGTAGTTCTTTTTGACGTTCAACAAGTATGTACTTTCATTTATGTTGAATATTTTATTTTATTTGGTTTGATTTGATTTGATATATTTATATACAAGAATTGCTCGTTTAAAGATATAAGATACATGGCGATAATTTAAAGAATTATAGACATGAAAATAAACACTAGGTTCTAACTACATTACCAAAATAAATACATACATACATACCAACATACATAGACAATAGTTTAAAAACATAGTTTTAATCATACTTCAAATATAACAGAAGGCACAAAACACTGTGCTTTCTGACTTCTTTTAAATTAATCATCAAATTACTGCCTAGTACTGCAATGCGCAATGCTTCCGTGAAAAACTAGTGCGCTTATATTTTTATATGGAGTGATACATATGTAGTATTTCACACACAACGTGTGTTAAGGTTAAGTTTTTTTTTGACGTGACAACGTCTTATAATTCGATGGAGCCGGCTGCACGCACGAAAAAACATGACTCATGCGGCGTTACCTCGCTCTGAGGCGTATTTTCTTATGACGTTGTCACGTTCAACTATCGTCAAAAAACCGACTTTACAGACAACCGATTTTTTTTTAATTGCCATTGTATGGAAATAATCTCACAGCCAACCTGATGGTAAAAAGTCAGCGTCAAAGACAGCAGCCAAGCTACTACCTAAAATATGTGGTTAGGTCTGTTTAATGTTTCATCATCATCATCTTACAGCCCAGGGTGGGCCTTAGCCTGGTCCAGTACATCTTTTTTTTTATTGCTTAGATGAGTGGACGAGCTCACAGCCCACCTGGTGTTAAGTGGTTACTGGAGCCCATAAACATCTACAACATAAACGCCGCCGCCCACGTTGAAATATAAGTTCTAAAGACTCAGCACAGTTACGCACTATGTTAGCTTAATGTACCTTGATATGTTATTGCAAGGCGAACATTTTAATGTTCGTAAGTGCTTTGCTTAGTAAACGTGTCGGAAGAATGACTTTAAAGTTTTCGGTAAGAATATGCAGTCGACCCTAAGGTTCGAAATTTTTGGGCGTAATGCTAAAGTTTTTACTTGGTAGTGTTACAAACGATCATCGTGACTCGTAAGTTTCTTCACCACGTGATCTTAAAGAGCTTTATCCCAATATTGAATATTGAAAACATGAATAAATAATTAAGGTTAGGAGGAATATAAGAATTACTAATATTTTAGTAGGAAGTATCATTATCGTCCTTTTAAAAATTCAACAAGGAATAAGTTATTAATAGTTTATTTTCTCAAAGAGCACGATTTTAATTTATATGAGTTACTACTATATTTAGTGGACTTATAACGCTATATATGAGTCGACTATTATCAAAGCCGGCAATCTGACTTTTGGACAATGATTGGTAAATCAGAAAAACGAATTATTGACTTTGTATTCCATTGGCAGTCACAAAACTCTTCGGAACGACATCTTAGATAAATAACAGGTTAACTATTAACCTTTATTTAATGCAGGTTTTGAACCGTATTCTTTGAAGGAGACGATTATATTCAAATCAATCTGTATTGACATATCAATAAAAATTTTTTGTCCAAATGCACAGATTGCCACCTTTGATAATAGACGACTCATATATTGAGAGTTATATAGTAGAGTTATCTATTTCAAGTATAATACATAGATAAATCCACAGTGACTATAACATCTTGACCTAATTTTTCTCATGCACAAGGGGAAGTAATTTATTTGCATGGCGTCGGCAGGTCGCGACACTCCCATATAAATTTCCTTGTTGTATACTTAATACATCATTTATTTCAAAGAACAGAACTGGTCAAGCAGAAAGACATACATTTGTTCCTGAAATACATATTTCACGTGACTGAAACACATATTATTTTAATTCTTATAGAAATAAAATATACACCAAAGCATATATTTTATTGTAAAGAAGCAAAATACACGTAAATAATTATAAAATAAATTAGAAGAACAAATATTAGGTCTGTAGCTATGAAATTGCCTTTTAGTTTATAAGAAATTTGTTTTTTTTTATATTATTTATTTATATCCATCAAAATTTGCGCCCATAGTTTCGACGCATCTCTGCCAGGGCTTTGTAATTTTTCAATGCCCATCTAAAGAATTCGGGTATACAAAACCCAAACTCTTCAAAGACATTTTGTATTTTGTGCTGCCTCTCTGACATTGAAATTTTCCCTGTCAACAACTTGTCGAATCTTTGGAAAAAGGCAGAAATCTGTCGGCGTTTCTTATATTTTTTTATTGCCTTTGTAGGCAGACGAGTATACCGCCCACCTGATGATAAGCGCTTACCGTCACTCATAGACGTCAGCAATGCCAGTCGTAAAGTCAAGCCGCTGCCTACCATTGAGTAGTCTCCACAAGCCTCGTTTGAAGAAGGACATGTCATAGCGCTCGGGAAACACCGTGGAGAGGAGCTCATTCCAAAGCCGGATGGTACGTGGCAGAAAAGATCTTTGAAACACAATGCCGACGAACGCAGCGGTTCCAGTTAATAAGGATGAACTCTGCTCCAGTGGCAGAGTCTGGTGAGTACGATGGATGACGTAAAACTTTCAAACCTTGCTCTTGTAGCTTTGGGTCATTTGTTGTACCATATGAAGTCGAGCGTCGTGTAGAAACAGTAGGGTGGAGCGATTAATCAGGACTAGCCGGAGATTGGCGAGCTTCTCCATTTTTGTGACCAGTTCCTCAGTGTACATATCCACAGTAATGCTAGTGCAATTTGGTAATAATCTGTGATGACTTATATCGACACTAGACCACCAAACAGTGATCGTGAGGGTAAAAAAAAAAGTGAGCCGTCACGGGACGCCTGGCAGATGTGAAACATCGACATTATTTTGTAAAAGTAATATGCAGAAAAGAACAGATTGTGATAGGAAATAAATATGTCATAATGATAAAATAAAATATTACGAAAAAATTATTTATTTTCAAGTAAAACACAGGTTATGTGTACTGTAGTAAACAACACTGTATACACTACGGAGTATACACTATAGGTATCCGAGCTCAGTGTAGCGAGAGAGATGGCTTAACGCCGGATCGAGTGGGAGAGAATCGCACAGTCGATTGCGCATGGCGACGGGTCGCCACGGCATGCGTCGCCACGCCAGAAATCGGTTTTACGTGCGGCTATAGATGTTTCACATCAACGAACGTAAGGTAAATAAAGTAGAGACGAATCTCTACTTTTACATTACAAAGTTTGGACAACTTTCTTGGTCGGAAAAAATTACATGAGGCCTTACAAAACGCCTTTGTAGGGCTTGTTGGCATGTGTGTTTGTATACCTGTCTTCAAGAAAGGCATTAAAAAATTACCACTGCGCTAGGAGAGATGCATCGATACTATGGGCGCATATTTTGATTGAGAGAAAAAATATGTTTATAAAATGATTACTTTAACTTACTGTAAACTAAGCGGTAATTTCGTAGGTAAAGACCTAATCTATTTTATTTTTAACATTATAAAGCTGAAGAGTTTCTTTGTTTGTTTGAACGCGCTAATCACAGGAACCACCGGACCAGTACGATTTGAAAAATTCTTTCAGAGTTAGATAGCTCATTTATTGAGGAAGGCTATATATAGGCTATGTAACGTCATGCTAAGACCAACACAAGCGGAGCACCAATAAAGAACGTTTTAAAATCCGGGTATTTTTCCCTTTTCAGAGATTCCGCTGCGTGCGCTGCGGAAACAGTTAAAGTTTCGCTAAAGTAATGTATTACAAAATTGTTCCCCTTTAAATTAAAAAAAAAAGTCGGAACAGCATATGTCTATATTTAAAGGTTGGCTCAGTGTAACGTTTTTTATGCTACCCAAATTTATTCTAAATTAAAGCATTATTTGTGAAGGTGTTTTTATAAGGATGATATTAATCCCTATCCAAATAAATACGTTATTCATTTCAACATTGAAACACCCAAAACACTTCAAGATAGGCTTTGACAATTATAGATTTTTCTGGATTTCCCGGGGATCCCATCACCAGATCTTGATGATTACAGGACCATTCGGGAAGTCTACCTGTTTCGAAGAAAGAAAAGAAAAAAGAATTATCAGAATAAGTTCAAGCATTCTCGAGAAATCGGTTAACATACAAGGATAAAAAAATATGATCGAATTGATAACTTCCTCTTTTGAAGTCGGTTAAAAAGCGTGATTTTGGTACCTTAAATAGCTCCTTAGCATTCTATTATTCAAAAATATTTTCACTTTCTACGTAAATGAAGAGGCGGGTGAAAATTTATCGTTATGCCAAAGTAGCTATTCCACGCGGACGAAGTCGCGGGCAAAAGCATATAAATACAAATATTAAATTATCTATTAAAATATCCAAATTGCCTAGATGTTGCAAATATAACATTAAGTCAAAATAAAAACAAGTCAATTGGGCCTGAAAAGATAAATACTTAACAAAATATAATTATGAAAATAAATAAATAACATTATTGAAGAGGTGTTTTAATTATGGTCTAATATTAAAAAAGTAGACAAATTTATACAAAAAATCTGCGTACTTTCAATTTCATTTGTACAAAAAAATACTAATACATTATTCAAAGTTTCCCCACGTTTTTCCATCCCTCTAGCCGCTAGCCCAAGCTACGGCATTATGACGTCATCTCTGACGCCTAAGACATGAATGCCGGTTGCGTAACATTCACGACAAAAGCGCATTACGTAACAGCCAGAAATCTTCACTGGAGAATCGCAGCCTTATTCTCAATTGTTAAGACATAAATTAGTTTAACGTGTTCGAAAATAAAACATAGTTATTCGGTACTTGGCTCATGACAATGTACTATTTCGATCAGCCTCATTCACGTCTGTCTAGCCCTTGATCTAAATTTAATTAGGAACATAATGTTCGCGGTGCCTTGTTTGTCTGAGTGCATATCGCGAGCAGCAAGCAGCTGTTAAATCATATTGGTACTGGTATTTGGGGCGCGCTGTCTGCAAAACTGCATTGAACAGAATTTAGTTTATAGGCAGTCATTTGCTTAGGATCGCCAAACGTTTTAACATGCTTTTTTGAGCTTGGGTTTTTTTTAATTGCTTTTATGGGTGGACGAGCTCATAGCCCACCTGGTGTTAAATGGTTACTGGAGCCCATAGACATCTACGACGTAAATGCGCCACCCACCTTGAGATATAAGTTGTAAGGTCTCAAGTATAGTTACAACGGCTGCCCCACCCTTCAAACTGATATGCATTACTGCTTCACAGCAGAAATATTCAGGGTGGTGGTACCAACCCGTGCGGACTCACAAGAGGTCCTACCACTAGTATGTTTGTTTGTGTGTAATGGAATTTTCAAACGTCATTTTCGTTAGCAGTAACTTGAAATACACAGGCATCAATGACCAACGACAATAGTATAATTTTATTATTCGCTCCAATGTTCTGACCAGTATGAAAGGAATATTTTTTTTAATTAATTGTTATTTCTGTTTTGTATTTAAGCTTTTTAAATTATTATAAATATATTATTTTATTTTGTAGACCACATCCTATTTTCTTTTTAACGTAGACTCGGTTGTTTTTTTTGAGCAGTTCTATAAGCGTTTGCTACCAAAAGCTCATTCAGTTTCTAGTCGTAGCCAAGGCATAATGTTTATTTTTTTCTCTTCACCATAATCCTGAAGTTTGAAGGATGAGACAGGCGATATAAAATACAATTGATAGTTCGACCTCATGCCCCAAGGTGAGTTGCGCCATTCTGGTTATAATTAACGTCTATGAGGTCTTAACATCAGGTAAGCAGGCATCCGTCTGTCATGCAAATTAAGGACCTCTTGCAATTCGATAGACCACCTTGCTGGCTTGCGACAAAGCCTATCCTACAATCATATTCGTATCTTCTAGAGTTCTTCATTAGTTCATGCGAGGATGAGACACGAAGAAGAATCGCAAAAAACGGGGGGCAATTATGCAACATTTTAAGATATGAAAGTACCAAAACGTCAAAACTAAGACCAATTTTGTACGCATTCTGGTGTTATCTTAACTTAAACTTTTGCTGCGCAGAGGCGGTTACGACCGTCAGTATTGAGGAAACCAAATCGAAGAGAAGGAGAGAGTTACTCATTCTACTGTATCAAATGGATATTTGTATTTTGTTTGAGTACTTCTTGAGCTTCGCGCATTGTTTATCCGGTTACTTCGCATCAGTTTCTGGTATAGCACTATTAATGTATTCATGTTGGCATGTGAGCAGTTACCATTCATCTTCTTAATCGTTTGCACCCTTGGGAGGGTGGTCGGGGTCATCAGTTTGGGTGGTGGTGCGCTTCACAAGACGTCGCATACCGGGGACTTTCTGGTGCACTCGTTGACGGGACCCTTTAGAGCTGCCTTTATTTGGTCGGTCAAGTTACCATGAATTGAATTGAATAGCCTTTTATTGAGATCCATATTACAATTATGATATAACTAAATATAATATAAAGAAAACTAAAATTTTATGTAAGCTTTAATCTAGTCTATTATTTGAATTTTTCTTATTTTCTGCAGATCTGTTTGCCAATTGACAAAGACCTCCTCCAACCTTTCCACTCATGTCTTTCTTGAGCCACTCTGTTCCATGTGACGCCTGCCACCTGTCTTATGTCGTCATCCCATCTTTTTGCGGTCTACCTTTTATCCTTTTGCTTTCTCTAGGATACCATCGTGTCACAATTTCGCTCCATTTATCTCTATCTCTAACCATATGCCATACCATATGTTACCATAAATTAGGACAATCAAAGCAAAGAATAGTCAGTTGGTATTGTTACTTCAAAAACTCTTGCAATGAAATAGTAATGGGTTTCGTAATCGAAATAATTACCTAAAGCTATTTCTCTAAAAAAGTTACCTATTTTGTTTCAATATATCCTTGTACTTAACAGGGTAACAGAAAGCTGTTATTCGGATGTTTTTATTTATGTTTATCGATTTTCAAAAAGCCATTGACAACGAAACCTTTGAAAGTAAAACTGAAAAACGTTTTTAAAATTCATTCACTGACAGCGTGTCAAAAGATACAGATCGAGGTACTCTGTCACTGACAATGAGTAAAACTCTAATGTTCAATTTAGCATGTTAAGGGTTGAAGTTCAAGATATATTTTAAGTAGAAACAAGAAAACTTTTGTGTAATGGATCGAGTAAGTGAATCATTGCAATTTAAATTACCTTGTTAACCTTATTCAGTATTCGATTTGTGTAAAACGCTTATAAATGGCGAAGGCAACACGTCCAGCCCACTTAACCAATCCATCTGGGAACAGACTAAATTTGGCAAAATCGTAAATCTAACCTCCTCCTCCGTGCGTCGTATTTCTCAGTCCTAAGGGTAGTGACCTTTACTAAGCACTTTTGTTAGAACTATATTCCTCCATTCACTTCTGTCCTCCGCGCAGTGGATAGCGATATTGATGCTGGATTCCAAAGTCGTCTTAATCTGATCGGACCAGCGCATGGGACCACGCCCCCTAGGCCTCTTTCCTTCCAAACTCCAAAAGATCTCTCTCTTCCCAGATATTTAACCCACATGGTGGTGAGGTTAGTTTTCCTCACTTTACTGCTCCACTTCGCTCTGTCTTCGACATTGTCGTCAGCAACATTGCATTCCGTTTTGTCCTTCAGCACTACATCATTCCACCTTGTCTTGGATCTACCTTTAGGTCTCCGACCGGAAAGGTCAAGCAGTAGTGCCAAATTTCCGACGTAGTCAGGTGGTAATAACTACAAAAGATCTGGTCACTAAACTAAACACAAAATTTTGAAATTAAGACAAACGATTGACGTTCGGAACATCGGTCTGCTAAGTAAAAAAACCAACTCAGTAGGGTACATCGCTTCGTTGAACAAACACTAGCGGCTGAAGTGTCTTGAGACTTTTTGGAGTGACTAGGTTGGTTTTTGTAGTTGGTTCCCGTTGTGCAGTACACCTAGACTATCTATCTAGAGAACACAAACTAAATAGCTTCCTATAATCTCGAGACACCTAGAATGTCTAATCAATCAGCATTACTTCAGAGTTAGCCAGAAGGTTGAAATTTTTTAATTTATCTCAGAATCGGATGACAGTTCAAGATAATGCGTAGATTTTTTAAACACATTCTATAATGCTCATATTACTTACTTTAACTTATCCGACAAATATAAAAAAGAGCTACCCACAAATAACTTAAACGGTTAAGTGATAATGACGTGTATCAAAAATCTAAATCTCGCAACAAAATAACATAATCATTTGGTCTTTATTAATGCAATTATTATAAAAAAAAAATCAAAACAACTCTCACGCTTGTTTTTGAACCTCTGGGCCTACGGAAATACTTCGGTTATCTCTGTATTTTGCGAGTCTTGCGAGTCCGTACGAGTAGGTATCACCGCCCCGCCTATTTTTGCCGTGAAGCAGTAATGCGTTTCGGTTTGAAGAGTGGGGCAGCCGTTGTAACTATACTGAGACTTTTAGAACTCATATCTCAAAGTAAGAGGCATCATTTTTTGCACTTATTATGTGGCTTTGGGATGAACAGCCCTCCTCGGCGTTGCCTGAACGCTTTGCCTTGTCTTTTTTGCAAATGAGGTTTTCAAAGAGTACCTACTCAACGACTTGTCTGGCATCGCTGACGTGCTGCTGCATGAGCGACGATAACCACTCGGGTGGACCGTATTGCTCGTCCGGCTAAGAAGCCAAAAGTAGGAAAAAAATCTAAAAATGTCTTATTCCAAGTTTGGGTATACTTGTCCATGTATCCGGTATTAACGAAACAGGAGAAAAACCTTTGGGCCTGTCGCATTAAAGGAGACTGTTGCGTGTTGTTCTAGATCGGTTAGCCTGAGAATGAAACGCGATGAGTCCTCAAAGAGCGTAACCAACTTCCAGCAGCGACGTCTCAGCGAGCAGCGGCCGGCGTTCACGTACGGCTGGCGATCCAACTCGCTTACCATCCAAACACTAGCTCAGCATTCCGCTTATCTAGCTGAGAAAGCGCTCAACAAGCAGGCGTGAGTAGAGTCACTCATCTCCATTGTTATCGTTTTGATTATCAATTTGATTTAACACGACGTATTACCATCCGATGTGACATATGAGTGGGCTAAATAAATTTATTTTTCTAAACTATTTTTAATACGCTGTTATTAGCTTCAGACGTATGTATGTTAGTATGTAACGGAATCTTTGAACATGATTTTGAGCCCCTTCAAAATGTCGGATTAACTCGAAATTTGGTATACTTATTAAGGACCGATGACAATTTAATATTAAAATAAAAATTGAAATTCAACTAAAAAATGAAAAATAAACAATAGTTTAAAAAAACTAACAAAATACGCTTTTATAGAAAATCCTACTAAAAAATAGAAAATAAATTTTAATAAATTTGAATTAAAAATAGTGTAAGAAAAAATGATTTTACTGTAAAAAAAAGCGTGGATTGCATGGTATCAGTATTTATAAATATTTTATGAACAGATATGAGTAGAAGGGTTATTTTGATAATATCCTGAAAAGCACCCCACGCTTTTTTACAATAAAATCTGTTTTTCTTACACTATTTTTAATTCAAATTTATTAAAATTTATTTTAATTTTTTTAAGTTGGATTTTCTATAAAAGCGTACTTTGTTAGTTTTTATAAACTATTTTAACAGTTAGTTGAAGCACAAAAATTAGAATTGGTTTGTATAATATTATCAATATTTTAAATTTGATCCCTGGTCAAGTGATTAGTGACTTTTGGGTAACTTCATGAAAGATACTTTATTCGAGGTCCGAATGCATGTTGTATCGTGTCGTATGTATGTTGTAAGGCCCAAAACACAAGAGAAAATTTAGATTTGTTAAATGAACAACGTTTGATTACTTGCTTTTATTAAAATAACCGACGCCAAAAACGAAGGAAGTCCTATATTCGACTGCATGTATTTTATGTACGTTAGCAGATTTCTCCGCCATTTATAGGCCAATTTCTCTAGATGAATGTTAAATTTACTTGATATTTTCCACTCTTGAAACCCATGTTTTTTTTTTTTATTTATTTAATTCACTACATATTTTCTGTCAAGGAGTATATTTGAACGTAGAAACATCTTCAGGTACTGTCATTTTAAGACGCTCATTTACACTTTTCATGTACCTAATACAAAGCGAATAAAATATAAAAAAAGATATATCACTGTAACGTTAGTCAGACATATAGTATTTCCACGGGAGTCCTTTTCACGCATTTCCTCATTAAATTAGACTCAAATTGAGTGGTCTCTTCTTGTCGATCATAACTCTGCGCAACTCTTTAGAAACAGCGCCAGCTCTGCATTTCGCTAAGCCAGATTAGCTTCTAACACTATTTAGGTATTGCGACTTTATATTTACATACAATATATAAAAGTGTATTATGTAAAATTCCAGTGAAGAAGAGTTATTACAAAGCACACCGGTTTCGTGGTTACGATTAGTAAGTAAACCGTATTTATAATATAACGAATGTTTTATTTTGACATAATTAAAAATACTTTCAAGGCTAAAAATGCTTCTTTTTATTATCTCGCGTTTATTATCCACTATATTTTGTTTCTCATGTTTCTCTAATGCAGCACAGTTTTGGGTTGTCCCGGATGACTGCCGTATAAATAAGTAATTTTAATTATGTCTATGACTAGTGGATATCTAAATAAAAACTGAAACTTGTAGAAAAATGTTGATTTATGCAAAAATGGTTTTTTTTTATTGCTTAGATGGGTGGACGAGCTCACAGCCCACCTGGTGTTAAGTGGTTACTGGAGCCCATAGACATCCACAACGTAAATGCGCCACCCACCTTGAGATACAAGTTCTAAGGTCTCAAGTACAGTTACAACGGCTGCCCCACCCTTCAAACCGAAACGCATTACTGCTTCACGGCAGAAATAGGCAGGGTGGTGGTATCTACCTCGTGCGGACTCACGCGAGGTCCTACCACCAGTAATTACGCAAATTATAATTTTGCGGGTTTGATTTTTATTACACGATGTTATTGCTTCACCGTGGAAGTCAATCGTGAACATTTGTTGAGTACGTATTTCATTACGTGAGCTAAGTGGTTACGCTAAGCGTAATTAGGGAAGCGAAAGTGGTCATTGCTCACTCTAGGAAGAACGTGCGTTCCCCCTTGGGTATCTTAGCAAATTATGTATTGTTTATCAGAATACCTACGTCGTAAAACTTCGATGATTAATGGTAACGCATTACCGAAATTGAAAACTTATGGTGGTTGGTGGATAAAGTAGCTCACTGTATCCCCTAAAAAATCATTTGTTAATCTGATCACACGTCACAACATGAAAGTTTGTCACTTAGGTCAAAGTCTCAATAAAGACATTTTCTATCATTCGTCTTTTCAATTTTTTTTCAAATGTTTATAAGTCATATTATTGCATTAGGGTATGGGGAAACGATTGCCCGAAACCATTCGCATCCACAGGTTGAATTCTGCCTTAAGAAATGAGGTCGAAACCTCAATAGCGTCGTACAACGATATTTACAACCTTCAATCATCAGGCATGATGGTGGTACTTACCCAAACGGACTCGCATTACACTGCACCATCAATCTATACTTCTATACTAATATTATAAAGAGGAAAGATTTGTTTGTTTGTTTTGAATAGGCTCCGAAACTACTAAACCGATTTGAAAAATTCTTTCACTGTTTGGAAGCTACACTATTCCCGAGTTACATATGCTATAACATTTTTTAAAAAAAATTTGGGATCCTTACTAAAACTCCAATGATGTAACCCAAGGTGTAAAAAAATTACCTAAAATATTCTTTACATCGCGTGCCCTGCGAAAACTATTGATGATAGAATGAAACAATGTACTACAACTTTGTAGAACACATTATTATTTACAAAAAGGTCAAATATCGTTGAAGTTTTTGTTAAAGACCCGAACAGAGCCGGAGCGGGCCCTAGTAACGATATAAATACGAATAAATACCGTGCTATATTTAGTATAGATACGCAAAATTATGGGAGATCTTGCTACTCATCACGGGTGTGATCCTGGCCAGCTTGAATGGGTTGTTCGTGCCAATAGGAGTTATCATATATGGAGAGTTTACGTCGCTACTGATCGACAGAACTGTGATGGTCGGCACCTCCGGGAAGACTCTAACCATTGCGATGTTCGGTGGTGGACGAATATTGTGAGTATAGATTTGGAAACTATGAAATAACACCCTATAGACTAGTGCTTGCTATACAGGGTGTGGAAAAATTAAAATAAAGGCAATTTGCATACGACAAAGACGCAAACAAAGGTTATCTCTTTTAAAACTAAAGTGAGGAAATTGCCAAAAAATGCTCTAGGCGAAATAATATTTAGTTTTCGTAATTTTACTGTTTTCTGAGAAAGAGGACCTTAATTTTACCATCATTTTGAATAGACTTTTTACGGAAATCGTTTTAAACAAAATTAAGAATCCATCAGAAATCGTGCTCAAACTTTGAATACCTACTGTAAAATAGTTTTTTCGAGTAGGCTTAAGATGTTTGAAGAAGCACACCTTCTTATATTCGAATGTTTTACAGGACGAACGCCAGCCGAGAAGAGAATAGGTTGGCATTAATCGAAGACTCGCAAGCGTTCGGTGTTGGATGCACGGTGTTCTCCATAGCTCAGTTCATAATTGGTGCCATAAGTGTGGACCTATTCAACGTTACAGCGTTGAGACAGGTTAGTTTTTTTATTTTATTTTTTATTTATTGCCTTTGTATGCAGACGAGCGTACGGCCCACCTGATGGTAAGTGTTCACCGTCGCCCATGGACTTCAGCAATGCCAGGAGCAGAGCCAAGCCGCTGCCTACTGCTTAATACTCTCCACAAGCCTCGTAGCTCTGAGTGAGTGAGTGAATGAGTGAATGAGTGAGTAAGTAAATGATAAGTGAGTGGTTGAGTTTTTTTTTAATAGCTTAGATGGGTGGACTAGCTCCCAGCCCACATGGTGTTAAGTGGTTACTGGAGCCCATAGATATCTACAACGTAAATGCGCCACCCACCTTGAGATATAAGTTCTAAGATCTCAATATAGTTACAACGGCTGCCCCACCCTTCAAACCGAAACGCATTACTGCTTCACGGCAGAAATAGGCGGGGCGGTGGTACCTACCCGCGCGGACTCACAAGAGGTCCTACCACCAGTAGAAAAGAAAAAGTGAATGAGATTGTAAGTGAATGCGTGAGCGAGTGAGTGAGTTGTGAGTGAGTGAGTGAGTGAGTGACATAACGGCGAAGTTTCACTTCCATTGACAGAGCGACAGTGTTTCACTTGCAGCGGTGCTGTGAAACAATGCAACAGAAATCTGATAAGCGAATTGCTTCTTTTCTTTTCAGATTGAAAGGGTAAAAACGCATTTCCTACAAGCGGTCCTCCGACAGGACCTGACCTGGTACGACTTGAACACCTCAATGAATTTCGCCACCAAGGTCTCTGAGTAAGTAGTAGTCTTTATTACACGGCCACACATTCGTCATCTATTAAAAAATTACATTGAAAATATTTAACTTATTGTATATTATAAGTATGTATATTGGTAATTATATAAAACCCACACAGGGTATAGAAATCAAATAATTATTTCTTATTATATGTAAACGGTATATAGGTATCTATTTATTGTATGTATATATTTTCTATAATAATGTATTGCCAATAGTACACCGCAAGGGACAACAACATACCTGCTACGAATATATCTTTATCTTTTCTAGAATTTCTGTAAATTAAACGGTTGTCTGGGAGATATCGCTTTTAGCGATAAGACCGCCTATTGTACAAATGTATCTGCTTGTTGACTGCCTTTTAATGTTAATTGTGTTTTGGTGTGCAATAAAGTATATTCTCTCTCTCATTCTTATATATAGTCAGTGGTGTCCTCATCCCGATCCTGCGGACAGAATAGAAAGCAGTCGACGTCGCCCAAAACACGTCATTTCGGATCCTCCCGATCCACTAACGGTGCTTTTATATACCTCAAGCACCAGTCATCGTTCTCGTTCAACCCGTCGTTGCGACGAAGGGCTCGACCAGTAAATTAATCCACAGACACAGCCTACTGAGTTTCTCGCCGGATCTTCTCAGTGGGTCGCGTTTCCGATCCGGTGGTAGATTCTGCGAAGCACGGCCCTTGCTAGGGTTCGTGTTAGCAACGTCGTCAGGTTTGAGCCCCGTGAGCTTACCTACTAGTTAAGGCGACGCTGATATAGCCTCTCAAGGCAAGATTAGGTAGGAAAAAAAAAAGGTGTCCTCACAAAATTTCTATTAAAATCGTATCGTTCTTATAGTGACTTGGAGAAGTTTCGCGAGGGTATAGGTGAGAAAGTCCCCATGCTCATCTATCTGGTGATGTCCTTTGTGACCGCTGTCATTATCTCGTTCGTGTATGGCTGGGAGCTCACGCTGGTCATTCTGTCTTGTACCCCGGTGGTGATCGCAACAACCGCTATAGTTGCAAAGGTTAGTGCTTAATATGTTTTGAATTTTGATATAAAAAAGTAATCATATTCACAAGGTAAATGTGGTAGGCAGCGGCTTGGCTCTGCCCCTGGCATTGCTGAAGTCCATGGGTGACAGTAACCACTTACCATCAGGTGGGCCGTGTGCTCGTCTGCCAACAAGGGCAATAAAAAAAAAAGGCCATCACCCACCTTAAGACGTGACTAGTAAGTCTAAGTTCCATAGTATAACTGCCCCACCTTTCAAATCGGAACGCTTTACTGCCTTTTCAGCAGAAACATGAGTCCGCACGGGTAGGTACCACCGCCCCGCCTATTTTGGCCGTGAAGCAGTAATGCGTTCCGGTTTGAAGGGTGGGGCAGCCGTTATAACAACTATACTTGAGACCTTAGAACTTATATCTCAAGGTGGGTGGCGCATTTACGTTATAGAAGTATATGGGCTCCAGTAACCACTTGACACCAGGTGGGCTGTAAGCTCGTTCACCCATATAAGCAACAAAAAAATAATTGATAAAGTGGTGGTCCCTATCCGCGCGGGCTCACAAAATACCCTACCATTCGAAATTATACAAATTATGTCTTTTAATTTTTCTAATGCGATGTTAGTCCTTCATTGGTGAAGACATCTGTGTTTACGAGTTAAGCACGTATTTCATTAGAAACATTGTTGTTACCTGTCTGCGGGATTTGAACACCGGCACAGTCGCTCCATACGAGTACATCGGACGTCTTATCTTTTAAGCCACGACGACTTCAACATTATACCAGAATCCCATAATTTATTATTTGTTTAATCTGAACTCTATCTAATGTAATATAAGCTGCTAAGACCAGATTTGAGTTCGCAAAAGAACCAAAGTCGAGCCTATTTCTACCGTGAGGCAAATGTATTGTTACTGCTACTATTAGGCGTACTGTATACCATAATAGCATTACAGCTAAGTCCCTCCTAAATACATTATTATTTTATTGTTTTTTATTTCTTTGTTTCTCTAGTGTTGGTGAGAACCTTAATCTAATTGGCTTTTTGTTTTATTATTTGTTATATTATTATACTATGTCAGTTCGCTGTTGGTTCTCCTTGTAATAAATACATAAATAAATAAATAAATAGAGAGTAATTTCAATTGATTTAATTGTGAAATGAAGTTCAAAGTTTTCTACTAAATCTTGTTATGCTATCGGTACCTGATGACGCATCAAACCATACCCCGCTTTGGAAATGATTCGAAGAATAATTGATAGACGTGGCTTTAGGTTTGTCATCATAAGGGCGAACGAATCTATGACGACTATTTCGGTTTAAAAATTTAGGTGCAGTCATCGCTGACGACGCAAGAGCTGAAAGCCTATAGTGTGGCTGGTATCGTGGCTGAAGAGGTTCTGTCTTCAATCAGAACTGTCGTTGCTTTCGGAGGCGAAGAGAAAGAAATTAAAAGGTATTTTTTTAGTCTCCTGCTCCTCGGAACACCTTAAAAGCGCTTTATCGGCCATGTTTTTTGAATAATAATAATAATAATAAACATTTATTCCAAACATGAATAAAAAAATTAAACAATAATTAAAAGAAAAATAACGAGGCTTGGAAAGGGTTACCGGCTCTGCAATGCCTAACAGTACCAATCTGTACCAAATAACAGTACCAGAGACAATCAATATCTAAACTTAGAATAAAAACAATAACTGCAACAAAAACAATAAAAACAGTAAAATACATAATTATATTAAATTATAAAAAAATACAAGTGCAATGCACAATTACAGCACGGAATAGTTAAAATTTATATTTTCGAATAAATAATTCAAAACACTAAAATTTGCAAACTTTTCAGTATTTTAGCATGTTTACCTCCTCGAATCCGTATCCTGAATTGTCAATCGCAGACGTAAAAATCCCGTAAATGGCCACTGAACTAAGCTAACATTTTAATCCAAACTAAAATAATTTACAGCCAGCAAATCTTCGACGCTTTTAAATTGTCATGACTTTACTGCAGATTTGCAATGCAGTTTCGCTACTGGCTCTTTCTATAAACAAATGCACATCACATACATATATCTATATACGTAGCTATATTGAGGTGGGTGGCGCATTTACGTTGTAGATGTCTATGGGCTCCAGTAACCACTTAACAACAGGTGGGCTGTGAGCTCGCCCACCCACCTAAGACGTGAAGCAAAAACTTTGTACCTACCCTTTTTTACGAAAATTGCGCGGATGGAGGAGTATGAAATTTCCCACTTATAGAGATAATAGAGAAGTGCAGAATGTTAATTTTTTTTATTATGCATAAAAAATACATTAAATCAGTAAAAAAAATGACACACAGCACCATGTACCACACACACACACATGCATATATCCTTTTTTGTTTATTGTTTAATTATTGTGGTCAAATTTCGACCTCATGGCAACCACTAATATTAAATCCGTAGATACAATAAGAATGACTTGAACAAGATGAAGAAAGTCTGTAATAGACCAAGAACTAGTAAAAGATCATTTGTTACGATGCCGACTGAATGTAGTGGCACAAGAAGAATTGTTTAGCACCATTTCCGAATCTAGGTCTTCGATTTCAGGTACAGCGTCCGCTTGGAGCCGGCGAACAAGATGGGGACACGTAAAGGAATATTTTCGGGCTTCGGAAGCGGGGTCATGTGGCTCATTATATACGGGACATACGCGCTGTCCTTCTGGTACGGAGTCGGCCTCATCCTGAAGTCTCGCCACCAGGAAACGCCTGTGTACACTCCAGCTGTGTTGATGATTGTAAGCGAATTACTCGACTTCTACTCCTTTCCCTTATCCCATATCAAATGGGGTGGGCGCAACTTATCCTATTATCATGCTGCATAGGGATTTGGTATGAGTTTCGGCTACCTGTCTGACGTTAGTGGGAAAAACTTTACAAATTTTCACCTCGGCGGTGTATTGGTCTATATTTTTTGAGGTTTCTGCGGGGGCGAGTATCGCCAAAAGGTGAACAAAAAAGAGGGGCAGGCCGAGGCTAGGTAATAGAGAGAAGTAGACGTACCTGCCAATCCGTCGCTGGTTTCTCGCCACATGCAATTGTCTCCTCAAGGACAAGCCTTCCGAACCCTGCCCAACTTAATCGAACTAAACTGCATATGCGACAAGTTGGTTTACTATCTTGTGGCTAATATATTCAAACAAATGCTAGTTCCAAGTGTTTAAGAATATTATTCAAAAACCCGGTTAGTAAATTTGATGGATAAATTGAAAAGTTCGGTATTGCAGATTTTCTTCAGTGTACTCCAAGGGGCTCAGAACGTTGGTCTTACCGCTCCTCATTTAGAGGCCATAGCGAACGCGCGAGCTTCTGCGGCCTCCGTCTATGCCGTCATCGATAGGAAACCGACTATTGACAGTCTCTCCACGGAAGGCGCCAAACCAGAGTTCAAGGGAGACCTGGAACTGGAAGACGTGGTCTTTAGATATCCGGCGAGAGCGGATGTGCAGGTTTGTAATACATCACTTGCTTATGTTTGAAGCCTTTAATACAACTAAACATCACATTAGCAAAGTTTTGTGCAATAATCTTGTTTACTGGTGGTAGGACCTCTTGTGAGTCCGCGCGGGTAGGTGCCACCACCCTGCCTATTTCTTCCGTGAAGCAGTAATGCGTTTCGGTTTGAAGGGCAGGGCAGCCGTTGTAACTGTACTGAGATCTTAGAACTTATGTCTCAAGGTGGGTGGCGCATTTACGTTGTAGTTGTCTATGGACTCCAGTAACCACTTAACACCAGGTGGGCTGTGAGCTCTTCCACCCATCTAAGTAATAAAAATAAAATGTTGTCTCTTCTCTCATCTTAATCATATTCGTAAAGAAACAAGAGCCTACTAAACAAACCTTAAACAAATATGTATATTTTTCATGGACTGCCCATCTGTTTAAGGTTCTCAATGGATTAAATCTGAAAATAAACGAGAACGAAACGATAGCGCTGGTGGGTCCGAGCGGCTGCGGTAAGTCCACGGTCCTGCAGCTCTTACAGAGGATGTACGACCCCGACCAGGGCTCCGTGAGGGCCAGCGGCCATGACTTGCGGACCATGAACGTGAGGCACCTCAGAAATCACATCGCTGTCGTCGGCCAAGAACCAGTGCTGTTCGCGGGGACCATCAAAGAGAATATCCGGTAAGGACTTTGCCAAGTAACTGGTGGTAGGACGTCTTGTAAGTCCGCACGGGTAGGCACCACCCAGACACCCTGTCTATTTCTGCCGTGAAGCAGTAACGCCTTTCGATTTGAAAGGCAGGGCAGTCGTTGTACTGTTAAAAGTGAGACCTTAGAACTTATGTCTCGAGGTGGATGGCGGCATTTACGTCGTATGAGTCTATGGATTTCGGTAACCGCTCTACACCATGTGGACCGTGAGCCCGCCCACCCACATAAGCAAAAAAATAGTAACTTTGAACCTTTCCTTTTTATTGTGCTGTTTTTTTCGCCAAAGATTCGAGTCTTTTTCGATATGCGCTGTTGATGTATGTAGGAGGATTTTAATGGATAGGATACGCCGCCTCACCCTCGAAAGACGGAGGAGAATAAATCGTCATTAACTTTGACAAATAAGAACAAAGTCTCAAAAGAGCAAAATCGATAGTAAACAATTTCGAAAGGACGTGGTCGTTTGATATTAAATTAAATTTTTATTTCCAGAATGAGCAATCCATCTTGCACTGATGATGAGGTCATCGTAGCCGCTAAACAAGCTTACTGCCATGATTTCATAAGGAAATTGCCGGATGTAAGTTTTGTTGGGTATTACGGGCCCTTTTTTTTTCGGGCCGGGTCCGAACCCCCTTCGAGGTCCCCGCGCCTAGGGCGCGTGCGGGGTATGTGGGACTTGATGATTTACAGGTATTGGGAGCAGACCGCGGACCCAAGGGCCATTAACGGACCACACCTAACCTATGCGAGCCTGTGGAGTGAGGTCGAGCTATCTGTGAGTTTTGTCATTCCTGGTGGTAAATGGTCATCGAGGCTTATGAACATCAGCATTATCAAGAGCACATCCAATCTGCTGCCTAATGCTGAAGATTATTTTAAGCGTTATATTATAGGGAGACTGGGAATGTCAGAAACAGCAATGCTGAATTAACTTTAAAAATCAATAATCGAATAATAACTTCTCATCAAGAAGTGGCCAGTGCCTTTGAGCACTACTTTGCTGATATCCCAGCTTCTACCACAAAATCTTTAATTTCATCTCCTACCGTCGCCGAATCATTACTGCAAAATCATGTTGATAAATGCAGTGTTAACTTTAAGTTCACAAATATTGATATAAAGGACATAATTGATACTTTCAAGCTCATTAATATTAAGAAAACTGGTGATTTATGGGGAATTTCAATTAATGTTATAAAATCCATTATTGATATAATTGCACCTTACCTTGCTACAATATTTAATGACTGTATTGATGGTGGTGTGTTTCCTGATCTAATGAAATATAGTAAAATAATACCTTTATTTAAATCTGGTAGTACTTTTGACCCCTCTAACTTTAGGCCCATTTCAGTACTACCTACATTGAGTAAAATTTTTGAAAAAATTATTCTGGAACAACTTTTGAACCACTTCAATTCCAATAACCTGCTTCATAACAAACAATATGGATTCACTAGAGGTCGGTCAACTATTGATGCAGGTGTAGATCTCATTAAAAATATTTTTCAGGCTTGGGAAGAGTCGCATAATGCCCTTGGGGTTTTCTGCGACTTATCTAAAGCTTTTGATTGTGTTGAGCATAATACATTGTTGAGGAAATTACACCATTATGGTATTAGGGGCGTTTCATTAGAACTTATTAAATCTTATTTATCCGGAAGAATCCAAAAAGTAGACGTTAAAGGAACCAGATCTTCCGGTGTCTTACTTAATATGGGTGTTCCTCAGGGTTCCATATTGGGTCCCTTCCTATTTCTTGTATATATCAATGATTTACCTAAGTTTATTGAAACCCGTCACGAGGTCGTATTATTCGCTGATGATACATCATTATTGTTTAAAATTAAACGACATTTGGAAGATTATGACGATGTGAATGATGCTATCTCGCGCGTGGTACATTGGTTTAGTGTTAATAATCTGTTATTAAATAACAAAAAAACAAAATGTATAAAATTTACCACACCTAATGTTAGACAAGTTGACACTAATATTACTGTAAGTGGAGAGACACTGGAGCTTGTGGATTCGACAGTTTTTCTTGGTATAACAGTTGATTCCAAGCTGCAGTGGGGTCCTCACATATGCAAGTTAGCGAGTAGGCTTAGTTCTGCAGCGTTTGCGGTAAAAAAAATACGAATGTATATTAATGAAGATACGGCACGCCTGGTTTATTTTAGTTATTTTCATAGTGTTATGTCCTATGGCATTTTGCTATGGGGCAATGCTGCCGATGTCGAAACGATTTTCATCCTGCAGAAGAGGGCTATTCGTGCTATTTATAATATGCACCCGAGGGATTCCTTGAGGGACAAGTTTAAAGAAATCAAAATTCTAACTTTAGCGTCCCAATACATTTTTGAAAATTTATTGTACGTGCGTAAAAACATTGAAGAATTCCCCAGAGTCTGCGATTTGCACAATGTGAACACTAGGAACAAACATAGGCTTGCGTTGCCGGCGGCTCGAATTAAGAAAATAAGCAACTCTTTTAGGGGGCTGGGTGTACAGCTTTTCAACAAGATCCCACTAAACGTTCAACTACTACCTGTTCATAGATTTAAGAAAACTGTTAAGGAACGTTTGTGCAACAAGGCATATTATAAAGTTAAGGATTATTTACTAGATGGCACTACGTGGGAATGAGGCGCTCGCTCCTGGCCTTTTCATTTTTCATTATTATTATTATTATTTTTAATTGTATTTTTTTGACTTGTTTTTTCTTTTATTGTGAATATTTCTATTTATTTAAAAAAAAGAAAATATTTGAGAAAAAACAAAAATAAAAAGCCCGCTGAGTTTGTTTCGCCGGTTCTTCTCAGGACTGTGGCTTTTTTTGGAACCGGTGGTAGAGTTAACATTGTTATTTGTATTTTGACATTCAACAAGTGTGTCATACTGACATCTAAGTTGAAATAAATGATTTTGAATTTGAATTTGAATTTCGTCTGTGCGGTATATCATGATTGTGGACAATCCAAACGGTCCACTTCTGTGTTTAGTTAAATGGTTTTTTACTCGTGGTAGGACGTCTTGTGAGTCCGCACGGGTAGGTACCACCACCTCGCCTATTTCTGCCGTGAAGCAGTAATGCGTTTCAGTTTGAAGGTTGGGGCAGCTGTTATAACTATACTCTGACCTTAGAACTCATATCTCAAGGTGGGTGGCGGCATTTACGTTGTAGATGTCTATGGGCTCCAGTAACCACTTAATACCAGGGGGGTTGTGAGCTCGTCCACCCATCTAAGAAATAAAATAAAAAAATAAAAAAACCTACCCTATCCAAGTTTGTGGATCGAGGTCGAGGGGGTGGGTAGTCCCTGAACAAATTTAGGTAGCATCTATAGTATAGATACTATATTAATATATAAATCCACAGCGGTTTTTACGGATGATCCGTTATAACTACTGAACCATCCATCCGATTGACTTGAAACTTGGTATCCATGTAGAAAATACATGTACTTAATGGATAGACTAATATTTATATGAGTTTTGGCCTCTCTACACCAGATGCGGGGGCGTTAATGATGAGAATCTTTGTGGGGGTGAGACATAATAATGTTAATTTTAAATGCCCAGCGAAGCGGACGGGTGCAGTTAGTATTTTATTGTAAGCGGATGCCTCCTAAATACTAGCCACTACTACTACTACCTAATTAATAGCTTTGAATCTAGATTGAACGCGAGTGATTTGAAATGAACAGCAGATCAATGCTAGTTAGTTTCATTTAGATACACCCTCGTATGCCATTATAAGGTCGAACATTTGAAGGTTCACGTCGATGTTTATAGTTGTAATATTGTCCAGGGCTACGACACGCCCATAGGCGAGCGCGGCGCCCAGCTCTCCGGCGGACAGAAGCAGCGCATCGCCATAGCTCGCGCGCTGGTGCGGCGCCCCAAGCTGCTGCTGCTGGACGAGGCCACGTCGGCGCTGGACTCGCACAGCGAGGCCAAGGTGCAGCGCGCGCTGGACGCCGCCGCGCACGGACGCACCACCGTCATGGTCTCGCACAGGTACATCTTTTTTTAAAGGGATTTTATGACCTGGTAACTTTCTGGATTTTGCGCTTTTGAGACTTTGTTCTTATTTGTTAAAGTTAGTGACGACTTATTCTCTTTGTCTTTCGATGGGTGAGGCGGCGTATCTAATCCATTAAAATCCCCCTACATACATCATCAGCGCATTTAGAGAACGACTCGAATCTTCAACGGAAAAACAGCACAATAAAAACGAAAGGTTCAAAGTTATTTTTTTTATTGCTTATATGGGTGGACGAGCTCACCTGGTGTTAAGTGGTTACTGGAGCCCATAGACATTCACAACGTAAATGCGCCACCCACCTCGAGATATAAGTTCTAAGGTCTCAAGTATAGTTACAGTTACAGTCAGTTAGTATAACTAAGACCTTTAAGTCATGTCTTAGTTTAATTTATATTCTTATTTTTATGAAAAAGGATAATATGAAATGAAATGAATATGATTAATTTGAGATATTAATCAACTGGGATGAAATTAAATGATATGAGATGAGATTAGATGTCATTCATAAATAATGTTTTAGTTCTATTAAAATCCCTTACGATGCCTAATTCTCATTCTTTATTTTTTGGCTTCGGCACGGTTTGTGCATTAGCCAGCGTCAAGTAATAAGATTTTTATTATTCGCCGTTTTAATTATTTACAGTTTATGAATAACAAAACACGAAGGAAACTAATCGTGACATAACATAAATGATTAAAAACGAATTAAATTTACAAATGAGATGATATGTGATGAAATATAATCTCAGTAAAATAGTGGTCATTTACTGAGATTTTTTCAGTGGACTTTTTTGAGGATCCCGAGAAGTTACGTTCAGCGGCTTTGTTTCATTTTCCCGCATTTGTACACGTTCACAGATATTAAACAGTTAATTAACCGCCGTTATTACACATTTAAGCCTGAAGAAACACTAAAAAGACAAAATAAAACAAATCACACAACTTCACTACTCGCGTTCCCGCCAAAAAGTCCGCACAGGTACACATCGGACATCGGGTACAGAGTAACCTCGCTATCTCTCTCGCACTCTGTAATGGCGATGACGTCATTTTACAATTAGCTCTCTCTGAACAAAATTGTAAAAGGATTTTTTTTTATTGCTTAGATGGGTGGACGATCTCACAGCCCACCTGGTGTTAAGTGGTTACTGGAGCCTATAGACATTCACAACGTAAATGCGCCACCCACCTTGAGATATAAGTTGTAAGATCTCAGTATAGTTACAACGGCTGCCCTACCCTTCAGACCGAAACGCATTACTACTTCACGTCAGAAATAGGCAGGGCGGTGGTACCTACCTGCGCGGACTCACAAGAGGCCCTACCACCAGTAATAATCAGAGTCCATGTATATCATGCTTAGATTGGTGACCGTACTGAACGCGTCTCGCATAGTCTTCATAGACAAGGGAGAAGTAATCGAGGAAGGCACTCACGAGGAGTTGATGTCGCTGCGCGGTCGGTACTACCAGCTGGTGCTGGAGAATGAGCCCAGTATGGCGCCAGGGGCCGCCTCAAGCAACGACATGCAGAAACGTAAGTCTCTATTTGTTCATTAAGCCTCGTAGAAATATGTCTACCACACACAAATGATAATTGTTCTATACTCTTCGTATATACTGTGTTACTTATAATATTTTGTGTTCAAGTTTAACAATATTTGCTATGTGTATGTGCATTATAATTCTCATGTTGTATTTGTTATTTTGGCTGTTCTACATACACTCATCACTTTTAATTATTATTCTCATAATCCTCTCGCAGGTCTGCTGGAAGAGATTTCTTAAAGAAATAAGCAGTGCCTTTGTACATAATTTTCCTATTACTTACTTCTTTTCTTGTATGTACATAAATAAATAAATAAATAAAAGACAAATTATTCAATGAAACAATTTGATTTGTTTTGATTCGAAAGACCGAAGATAGTCAGGGTCACGTCTTGATGATCAAGGTAAGTGATTTTCAAACTGTGTTGTCCGTGTGGGTAGGCAACCCCTCATGACAAAGCAGGTGGAATACAGCTCGCAGGTGCCTATTAGGAGCTTAAAATAGATTCAATAAAGCTATAATGGTTTGGCCATAAGTCCAGCGCAGTTTGATTATCCAAAAACATTAATTAATGCTGACCAGCCAACAACTAATTGATGTCCCCACTTAATGTGGAGCGCGCATTTGTTGTCTGGTTGTGGTTTGAATTCAGTCCTTATTGAAATGGAATGTGAGCTGTAAACAGTAAATGTACGGGATCGTCACTATGACAGGTTTTAAGACAATATCGACATGTCACAGGTTGACCAATGAGTAACACACACAGAACATTGCAAAACAAAAACAAATAGATGAATATTGTCGTTGACGACATGAAGGAAGCTCACGCGGATAGTGAGTTCAAAGTCCCATCGGCATAATGATTATTCTAACCTTACGGGAATTCATGATTAACTCCTACTTTTTCGACTAGATGCGAGAATCCGGAAGCCCAAACTACAAAAATTGGCTTCCGTCGACTCGATCAAGAGCAATTTTACCCAAGACGACTCCGGCTCGGAGGACAGTGTGATGCTGGATGAGCCCAAAGAGGAGGAGATCAAACCGACGACTTGGGACATAATGAAACTGTGCGAGCCGGAGAAGTGGCTGATGATCGTCGGTGTCCTAGCCGCCTTCTCTGTAGGCTCCTCCTTCCCGATGTTCGCGATCTTGTTCGGCGAAACTTACGGGGTAAGCTCTAATTCTAAGACCGCCCGGTATAGACGCCCGCTCGGCTAGACACGGGCTTCTCCCAAGGTTCACTATAGTGACCAGTTCTCCGCTGTTCGCACTCGACACATTCCTGCGGCGTTCATCATGTCATCGGCCAACCGTATGAGAATCCAACTAGCTCTGTTGTATTTTTAATTTTAAGCTACTCGTTAAATGTAGATAGAACATTCCTGTTACGACACTATAAAGGTCACGGGGGAAAAAATAATTTATTATTGATGTATTTTCGCGGCATGCAATGTATTGCGCTTGAAAAGTACCGGACGTACGAGGGCAAAGGCCGTAGATGACAATGCCTTTGTTTTAGGTTGCTGTTACCAAAACAAAACGAATAAGACGAGCTTATGCGAATATACTTCGCTTTTCTTTTTTTTATTCTTTAGATGGGTGGGAACTCACAGCCCACCGGGTGTTAAGTGGTTACTGGAGCCCATAGACATCTACAGCGTATATGTGCCACCCACCTAGAGACATAAGTTCTAATTCTTGGTTTTTATAGCCAACAGCTGCCCCACCTTTCAAACTGAAACGCATTACTGCTTAACGGCAGAAATAGGCGGGGTGGGGGCACCTACCCGTGCGGACTCACAAGGGATCCTACCAACGTTATATAAACGCCTTGTACCAAACTATGGAGAGTAGAGATAAGGAGCACCATCTTGTAAATGGGACAAAGTGTCCACCTGTAATTATTGTTGGAAGACTCACCGAAATGGCGCTAGTGTAGGAAATGGAAATGCTATGTAGGTATATAGAAGTTTTGAACAGAGTGAAGTGTGCTGGGTTTTTTTTTATTGCCTAAATTTGTGGACGAGCTCACAGCCCACCTGGTTTTAAGTGATTACTGGAACCCATAGACATCTACAACGTAAATGCGCCACACACCCTAAGACATAAGTTCTAAGGTCTCAGTATATGTGGGTTGAAGTCTGTTAGTTTAAAGCGCTGTTTTAAAATCTTTCCATTTACTACTATGGCGCCAACTTAATTTGCTCCCATTTTTTAATATACTGAGATTATGCTCCTTACTTCTACTCTCCATATAACAACCCAAACAGCAGCTTTATAGCAAGTTAATCCAAAGAATATAGATAATTTGTTGGGATTATGTTAACAGTTATTGGAGAATCGTAACGACGAGTGGGTCCGGGGCGAGACCAACATGATAGCGGTCCTGTTCATATTGGTGGGCGTCTTAACCGGAGTGGGGATATTCTTCCAAATTTACATCTTCAATTTAACTGGAGTCAGGCTGACGGCTAGGCTAAGGTACTGTAATTACTTTTTTTTTTTAATTGTTATATTCGTGGACGAGCTCACAGCCCACCTGTGACGTAATGCGTCTATGACGCATTACGTCTATGACACATCTATGACGTAAATGCGACACCCACCTTGAGATATAAGTTCTAACGTCTCAAGTATAGTTACAACGGCTGCCCCACCCTTCAAACCGAAACGCATCACGGCAAAAGTAGGCAAGGCGGTGGTACCTACCCGCGCGGGTAGATTACTTATGATCACTGCTATCGTATGTCGTATCACTCATGTCAGAGCGGTCGTGGTCGTTAATCATTATCATTGCTGTGGGCAGATGTTATGAGTCTCGTGAGCAATCGCCACTTCTCCCGGTTTATGGTGAGCCTGGTACACTCATGCAATAATAGCCGCCAATTTCCAACTTGACTCTTTTTTTTATTATTACTTAGGTGGGTGAACGAGCTCAAGGTCCACCTGGTGTGAATTGGTTACCGGAGCCCATAGACATCTACAACGTACATGCCGCCACCTACCTTGAAATATAGGTCTAAGGTCTCAGTTTTTACAGTATAACAGCTGGCTGCCCCACCCTTCAAACCGAAACGCATTACTGCTTCACGGTAGAAATAGGCGGGGTGGTGGTACCAACCCGTGCGGACTCACAAGAGGTCCTGCTATCAGTAATTACGCAAATTATAATTTTGCGGGTTTCATTTTTATTACACGATGTTATTCCTTCACCGTGGAAGTCAATCGTGCACTTCTGTTAAGTACGTATTTCATTAGAAAAATTGGTACCTACCGGCAGGATTCGCATACCGTTGCATCGCTCGATACGAATGCACCGGACGTCTTAATGTAACATTACTCTTCTTCGTTAGGGTGGCGGTATTCCGTAAGATGTTAGCTCAGGAGATCGGCTGGTTCGACGATCCAAAGAACGGAGTCGGAGCGCTCTGCGCCAGGCTAGCCGCTGATGCTGCAGCAGTACAAGGCGTGAGTGTTTCCTGTTTCTTTAGCTCTCGCAACACGCGTCTATCCTTCTAGCCACCAGAGCGGGTTATGAGCCCCCTGCGAAGGCACATTAAATGATACTGTCAGGCGGGTTCGGGATAAATAAAATTACAACTTAAAACTGTATTCAACACTTAAAACACTTGCACACGGCCCACCTGATGGTGAGTTGTTACCGTCGCCCATGGACTACAGCAATGCCAGGGGCAAAGCCAAGCCGCCGCCTATCGCTTAATACTCTTCACAAGCCTCGTTCGAAGAAGGACATGAAACACCGTGGAGGGGAGCTCATTCCAAAGCCAAACACTTCACAAACACCTTAAAACTCTCAATTCGCTTGTTCCGCTGCGCTTCAGGTGATCCGTTCGCTGTTTCGCTTCGAGTAGTTCCGATTACTTACTGACTGCGTGCTATCTCTACAACGCTTCTATAGTCGATACCTCATCCCTAGAATTATCGAGAATATTTCAAACACCTCTAGTAGTCGTTTCCGCTATCTGTCAATAAATGGCGTTGTACTTCTCGAGCTTTCTAGATCCTACGATATTCGTTCGACTATTCCATAAGACCGTTTCCGTAATTCCGTAAGACCATTTCAAGAACCCCCATTTTATACGAATTAGTGATTGATAATATCTAGGGGGAGGCGTCACATAAATATGTTGTTCTCTGCTTCAGGCAACTGGCACACGGATAGGCGCATTAATGCAAGCCACAGCTACAATCGTGATAGGGATCGCCCTCTCGCTGTACTACACGTGGCAGATGACGCTAGTGTCCTTGGTCTCAGTCCCTATGGTCATTGGAGCGGTCGTGCTGGAAGGGCGGGTGCTGTCTGAAGGAATAGCCGAGGTCAGGGAGGCCTCCGACCGTGCTACAACCATAGCCACGGAGGCCATCACGAACATCAGGACGGTCTCTGCTTTCTGTGAGTATGTATTTAGTTTGTGTATCCACAGTGCTAGTGCCATATCTACTTGTGTATCTGTGATCTATGCGCGCTCGGTAAGTTAAGTTTCCGTACCACGTCACATGGTTTCTACGTTCGACAGGTAGTTTTAACAATTTCGTTGATATTTGGATCATTTTTTTATTTTTTATTGCTTAGATGACTGGACCAGCTCACAGCCCACCTGGTGTTAAGTGGTTACTGGAGCCCATAGACATCCACAACGTAAATGCGCCACCTACCTTGAGATATAAGTTCTAAGGTCTCAAATTTAGTTACAGCGACTGCCCCGCCCTTCAAGCCGAAACGCATTACTGCTTCACGGCAGAAATAGGCGGGGCGGTGGTACCTACCCGTGCGGAATATTGTTGATTAGTCGAGTAGTATTGATAAACGCGTGGTCCAGGCGGCGAGGAGGGGGCGCTGCGGCGGTACGAGGAGGCGGGGGGCGCGGCGCAACGCACTGCGCGGCGCTCGCTGCGGTGGCGCGGCGCCGTGTTCTCGTTCGGGCAGACGGCGCCCGTGGCCGGGTACGCACTGGCGCTCTGGTACGGCGGCGTGCTCGTCGCCAACCGGGAGCTGCACTACAAGTCCGTCATCAAGTGAGTTACCACTACAATCGGCTCTGGAATGAGCTTCCCTCCACGGTGTTTCCCGAGCGCTATGACATGTCCTTCTTTAAAAGAGGCTTGTGGAGAGTATTAAGCGGTAGGCAGCGGCTTGGATCTGCCCCTGGCATTGCTGAAGTCCATGAGCGACGGCAACCACTCACCATCAGGTGGGCCGTATGCTCGTCTGCCTACAAGGGCAATAAAAAAAAACAACCGTGACGTGACGTGTATGGTCAATACATATGTAAATTCTCATCCACATGTATATTTCATCACATATGTATATTGTCTATAATGTGAAAAAAAGTTTCACTTTTACTGTGGTTTCATAAAACCACACAATCATTTATCTTTTTATTGCTTAGATGGGTGGACGAGCTCACAGCCCACCTGGTGTTAAGTGGTTACTGGAGCCCATAGACATATACAACGTAAATGCGCCACCCACTTTGAGATATAAGTTCTAAGGTCTTAAGCATAGTTACAACGGCTGCCTCACCCTTCAAACCGAAACGCATTACTGCTTCACGGCAGGAATAGGCAGGGTGGTGGTACCTACCCGCGCGGACCTTAGAGATCCTACCACAAGTAAAATGGTATGGTCGAAATGAGTGGATACGTTGTAGGGTATCGGAGGCGCTAGTGTTCGGCGCGTGGATGATGGGGCAGGCGCTCGCGTTCGCCCCGAACTTCGGCGCGGCGATGAGCGCGGCCGGCCGCGTCATGACGCTGCTGCAGCGGCGGGCGCTCGTCGAGGACACGCACGCGCCCGCCCTGCACGAAAACTACGTGAGTGCTTACATTACTGGCCAACTGTAATTAATACTGGTGGTAGGACCTCTTGTGATTACTGTTGTAACTATACTGAGAACTAAGAACTTATATCTCAAGGTGGGTGGCGCATTTACGTTGTAGATGTCTATGGACTCCAGTAACCACTTAACATCAGGTGGGCTGTGAGCTCGTCCAACCATCTAAGCAATAAAAAAAAATAAAAAAAAATACAAGAAATTTATTTAATTATGTTTAAAAGATTTTTTTTCAACAGCAATTTTCTGCTATTTTATCGATTTTTTGTAATTTTATGAATGTTTGAAGGGACTATGGGCCAAATTTATTGCAGAATCAAATCAAGCAGATTAAATTACATGAAAATCTTCGTCAATCCGGGTCCACAATTTTTTTTATACCAAGTTGATCCCAATTTTCTTTGATTTTTGTAATATTTGATGATTTTTTACAAATTTTTTTTTAAATTTAAAACGGTTTATTATTAAAGTACGATTGTAATTAGTATATAACAGACCAAAATACATGAAAATTATGCTTGCCTTAGATCTCACAAATTTTTTTCTTGCCAAAACTTTGAATTTTCGTTATCTTTTGAGGTTTTTTTACAATTTACTTGAAATTGAAGGCTGGACGGCCTAAACTAACTTGAAATTCGTATTCAGCGGGTCGAAAAACATGCCTGTAGATAGGTGGCGCCCGGTGTACAGACTTTTTTTTTTTATGTGCCTGTTCAAAGTAAATCGTGCGTTATTAATGTATACCCTATACTGCCCTATACTGAAGCACTGGAATGAAGTCCATGTTGACTCAAGACCAGCCATGGTCAATGCAAAATAAATAAAATGTACTGCCTTTTTAAGATTTTGTATTACTTACACTTCATATGGAATTTAATTCTGAAATAAAATTTATTATTATTATTATTTTTTTAATTTTTACTTTCTCAGCTTGCGCTGGTAGTACTTTAGTGACATTTACGGACTCGCTCAAGTAAATGTCACGGTTTGTTGGGGTTGGCTAATTAAGTGTATTCTACTATTATATTGCATTATATGGTTGATCATCTATTTGCAGAAACCTTCCTACGATTCTGCACGTGTTTTTATTATTACTAGTGGTCGCCCGGTAGTCGAAATTCGACTATAATTAATTGAAATTAAAAGTTTGTACACTATTATGATTCTATTTTCAAAGACTTATTCTATAATCACAAATTTCGCCATAACAACACTATAGAAAAATATTAATAAAGACAAACAATATTTAATCTATTCTCAATTTGACCACAGACGTCAAGAACAAAAGTTTGACAATAAATAGTATGCATGCGTGTGTGCGTCAAATACACGGTAGTGTGTGTAATGTTTTTTTTATTGATTTAATGTATTTTTTAGGCATAATTTAAAAAAATATTAACATTGTGCACTCCTTCTTTATACTCTCTATAAGTGTGGGAAATTTCATACTCCTCCGTCCGCGCAATTTTCGTAAAAAGGGATACAAAGTTTTTCCTTCACGTATTAATATATAGATTATTATTATTATTATGAATGTAACGTGTGTTTGTCGGAAGGTGGCAGAAGGCAAGATCCAGTACAAGAACATAAAGTTCCGGTACCCGACGCGGCGCGAGGTGGAGGTGCTGGCCGGCCTGAGCCTCGCGATCCCGCGCGGGGTGCGCGCCGCGCTCGTGGGGCCCAGCGGCTGCGGCAAGTCCACGCTCATACAGCTGCTGCAGCGGCTCTACGACCCGGACGACGGGAACGTAGTGAGTATACCTTATTTTTTTCATGCCACTTCAAATCACTCGCGTTCAATCTAGATTCAAAGCTATTAGGTACTTAGGTAGTAGTAGTAGTAGCTAGTATTTAGGAGGCATCGCGCTTACAGTAAAATATGCTACTTAAATTTGTTCAGGGACTACCCACCCCCTCGACCTCTATCCACAAACTTGGATAGGGTAGGTTTTTTTACTTTATTTCCTAGATGGATGGACGAGCTCACAGCCCACCTGGTGTTAAGTGGTTACTGAAGCTCATAGACATTCACAACGTAAATGCGCCACACACCTTGAGATATAAGTTCTAAGGCCTCAAGTATAGTTACAACGGCTGCCCCGCCCTTCAAACCGAAACGCATTACTGCTTCACGGTAGAAATAGGCAGGGCGGTGGTACCTACCCGTGCGGACTCACAAGAGGTCCTACCATCAGTAATTACGCAAATTATAATTTTGCGGGTTTGATTTTTATTACACGTTGTTATTCCTTCACCGTGGAAGTCAATCGTGAACATTTGTTGAGTGCGTATTTCATTACAAAAATTGGTACCCGCCTGAGATTCTAACACCGGTACATCGCTTAACACGAATGCACCGGACGTCTTATCCTTTAGGCCACGACGACTTCATACCTCTGTATACGGCTTCATCCTCTGTTGCTTCGGTTTATTGATCCATACCATAAACATTTATGCTTAGAACTAACAAGCGGATCTATTGATTTTTGTAGCAATTGCATAAGCATCGTTTATTGTACAGATTGCAAATTAAAATAATAAATAATAAATTAATACTACTTGTGGTAGAACGTCTTGTGAGTCTACACAGGTAAGCACCACCACCCTGTTTATTTCTGTCGTGAAGCAGTAATGCGTTTTGAAGGTTAAGGCAGCCGTTGCTTTGTAAAAACTGAGACTTGGATCTCTTGTCTCAATGTAGGTAGCTCCACAGCACTGGGTGGGCCGTGAGCTCATCAAAGCCTTAAAACCAAATGTTTGTTTTGTTCACAGTACTTGGACAACTACAGTATTACATCGGATAACCATCAAAACAATAAAATCAAATATTTTTCTGTTCACAGTACTTGGATAATTATAGCATTATATCGGACAAGCATCAAAACAATAAAACTAAATGATTTTTCTGTTGACAGTACCTGGACGACTACAGCATTACATCGGACATGCGCTTGTCGACGCTGCGGCGGAACCTGGGCATAGTCTCCCAGGAGCCGGTGCTATTCGACCGGACCATCGCCGACAACATCGCGTACGGCGACAACACCAGAGACGTGCCCATCGAGGAAATTGTCAAAGCGGCTAAAGAGGCGAACGTTCATACCTTTATATCCGCTCTGCCGAATGTAAGTATCAATAGAACGGTTATATTTTTGCTTAGATGTGTGAACGAGCTCACAGCCCACCTGGTGTTAAGTGGTTACTGGAGCCCATAGACATCTACGACGTAAATGCGCCACTCACCAAATGAGATATAAGTTCTAAGGTCTCAAGTATAGTTACAACGGCTGCCCCACCCTTCAAACCGAAACGCATTACTGCTTCGCGGCAGAAGTAGGCAGGGTGGTGGTACCTACCCGTCCGGACTCACAAAAGGTCTTACCACCAGTCTTTTGTTGTTGTAGTTGTAGTCTTAGGGTACCTCGCTAGTACATAGGGCCCTCAAAAGTTGTCTCCACTTGACCCTGTCTCGCGCTTGCTCTTTGACATCACTCCAAGTCGTCAAGTGCGTGAGGACCAGGTCTTCTGCCAAGCGGACGTTTAGTACCATTAATTGTTATTATTTCTAACGTGAGATAAATACATTAAAATCAGGCTAAATTGGTGCAGTTGCCAATAATTTCACACTGGTTTGTCGTTACGAAGCTGCTTTTTTCTTTACCTAATCGTTAGTAGCTTAAGAGTCTAATCCAGCTACACGTAGACGGGTATGTGAGCTCACGTGCTCAACCTGAGAGATTTTTTTAAAACTAACCCAAGCAAGAGCTGTGCTTCGCCTAATCTACCACCAGATCGGAATCGCGACCCTCTGAGATGATCTAGCTAGAAACAGAGCGGGTTAAACTTGCAAAGTTGCCAGTTTTTTGTGCCCAGCTTTTTTTTTTCCTACCTAAACTGATAGCCTTGAGAGGCTACTTCAGCGTAACTTTAACTAGTAGGTGAGCTCACGGGGCTCAAACCTGACGACGTTGCGAACACGAACCCTAGCAAGAGCCGTGCTTCGCAGAATCTACCACCGGATCGGAAACGCGACTCACTGAGAAGATTCGGCGAGAAACTCAGTGGGCTGTGTCTGTGGGTTAATTTACTCGTCGAGCCCTTCGTCGCAAGCGACGAGTTCGACCAGAACGATGACCGGGGGCATGCCCTGCCCTAATCGGGCCCCGCC
Source organism: Bombyx mori (assembly GCF_030269925.1). Lineage (NCBI taxonomy): Eukaryota > Metazoa > Arthropoda > Insecta > Lepidoptera > Bombycidae > Bombyx > Bombyx mori. The sequence goes on along the minus strand of NC_085120.1, from coordinate 2,533,946 downwards.
TCGACAATAACCCAGTTCAAATTAGTTTTCCGGCATCGATCACGAGATCTTACGTGTAATTCTGTGGTCTGACCGTGAGTCCGGTATCAGGGCTACGACACGCGACTGGGGGCTCGCGCGTCGCAGCTGTCGGGGGGACAGAAGCAGCGCATCGCCATCGCGCGAGCGCTCGTGCGGAACCCGCGCGTGTTACTGCTCGACGAGGCGACATCAGCACTCGACACTCACAGCGAAAAGGTAATATTCCAGCCATTACTTCACTATACCATATTAAATTTATGGTGTTTATGGTTAAAATACCATATTACTGATGGTAGGACCTCTTGTGAGTCCGCGCGAGTAGGTACCACCAAGAGAAGAGAATGCAAGAGAAATTGTCAAATAAGCTGAATATCATAGAACTTAAAAGCGCAAGTTTTTTTACATTTCAAAAAATATCTTATTAAATTTTTTAGATTTATTTTTTCTCCCACCATAGCTGTTAAGTGGTTACCGGAAACCCATAAACATTCTCGCTGTAAATGCCGCCACTTACCTTGAGATATGATTTTTTATTTATTTTTTATAGCTTAAATGGGTGGACGAGCTCACAGCCCACCTGGTGTTAAATGGTTACTGAAGCCCATAGACATCTACAATGTAAATGCGCCAACGGATGCCCCGCCCTTCAAACCGAAACGCATTACTGCTTTTCACGGCAGAAATAGGCAGGGCGGTGGTACCTATCCGCGCGGACTCACAAGAGGTCATACCACCAGTAAATTTCGTCTTTATTCTAGATTCGAATGACCAAATCTCTTCCCTCTCGATTAGGTGGTCCAAGAAGCACTGGACAAGGCCAGCGAAGGCCGCACGTGCCTCATCATAGCTCACCGTCTGTCGACGATACAGAACGCGGATATTATCTGCGTCATCGATAAAGGGGTGGTCGCCGAAACCGGGACGCATCGCGAACTGATCAAGAGAAAGGGAATTTACGCCAAGCTGTACGAGCTGCAGTGCGGCTTCGTCGAGGAAAGCGAAGAGAATCTGCATAACGAATAGAGGGGAATGAATTAAACATTGGGAACTACGTAACGAACAATGTAGGGTAGTCGAAAAATTTTTGTTAACCAAAAAAGAATAATTCGCGAAGTAATTCTCGAATAGTATAGATAAATAGAGGGGAATGAATGAAACATTGGAAACTACGTAACGAACAATGTAGGGTAGTTGAAATTTTTTTGCTAACCAAAAAGAATCATTCGCGAAGTAATTCTCGAGTACTATAGATAAATAGACGGAATGAATGAAACATTGGGAACTACGTAACGAACAATGTAGGGTAGTTGGAAATTTTTTTGTTAACCAAAAAGAATCATTCGCGAAGTAATTCTCGAATACTATAAATAGATAAATTTTTTATACGGATAATAAACGTTGCAGACAAAATAATATGCATTTAGCATATCAATAAATGAATATCCGCAATTACTTTCGGCTATTAGTGAAATTATATAATTAAAATATACTAACTTAAATAAATAAATATAGATCGAATTATAACCCCTAATAGTTATTATAAAATGTTTGATTCTAAGCTGAAGGTAGTTCTCAATTTTTTTACGAAGACTTGGTAGCACAGCTGTCTTCTCAAACTAATGTATAATATAACAAATTCGAATGAAAAACTTTGTTTACTATTCTACGCAATGTAACGCAATAAGAATCAGCTGATGTGCGGGTTCAATGATCTCGTGTGATCCGGGGAGTACCTGCGTATCTTGCAAGTTCACGAAATATGAACTAGATCAAACAATACATATTGAGCTTAGTTTAGTATTGTTTTTCGTTTATTTTTAAATCTATCGATGTATGCACGGTTTTGTGAACTTTTATTGCGTTAGTTATGTAGACATTGTGAGCTCGCACGGGTAGGCACCATCATCCTGCCTGTTTTTACCGAGAAGCTGTAATGCGTTCCAATTTGAAGGATGGGACAGTCGCTATTAAGACTTGAGCCTCATGTCTCAAGGCTGGTGGGGGCGCACACGTTGTAGTGGGGTGATATCGGTTATAATTACCATAGCGCCCTCTAGTAAGCGCGCGGTCAAAATGGAATAGGTAAAAATGTAAAAGATTATTTGAAAGTGTTGAGGAGCTTAGATCCAGTGTGCTTAGTGCGAGTTTTTTAACGTTCTCGATAGCGTAAAAGTTAACTCAAATTTGTATGGAGTGGGAACGTTTGCCTACGCTTACCGTTAGGGGCGCTGTTCCAACTGCATACAAACTTGAGTTATCCTTTACGCTATCATGGACGTTAAAAAACTAGCACTAAGCACACTGTACCATGGATAAAGTCGCCTCTTCCGTACACTTTAGACCGTAATGTGGGAATATGGTTCGTTAGTAAAACGCATGGAGGTGTGCCCAACCACGCGTGCTTACAATGCACTCCACTCCACCTCAAGTTAAATAGGGTTGCGGGAATACTTCGAAAAGAGTTGCCTTATGCTCTGTATAGATGGTGCTGTTATCAGTTTTTAAGTATTGGTGAAGAAAGCGAGATTTAAGCAGATAGATTGCAACGTGAAGGTGTGATTTTTATTTATTACAAATAGCATTTTACCTTGCTCTACCTATTTAAAGAAATGTTAGTCAATATCTATTTATATGTACGTAAGAAGAATGAGGCACTAACAATTATTTTTTGCAAAAATTGCCTTTTTGCAGATGATATGTGTATAGTTTTTTTTTTTGGTTTGTGAAGTTGAATCCTAAACTATAATTTTTAGATCAATAATTTAAATCTCGAAAAAAGTCACTTATATATTTTGCAAATATGTATAATACATACAATGTTAATATTCATTAGAACCAATTTTCTATGTATAATTTGATAAGATGAAATCCAAGCTATGTGACATCAATTTCGGCAAGACGTCTTGATGTTAAAACCAGTTTCACAAATAAGTTATTAACCGATAAATGTAACAGTTTATTGATGCAACGAAATTAATTAAAAAACTATTGTTAATTAATTAGTCGTTAACTTATGTAATACATTAGTAAACCATACATTCCCGGTACCTCTCCTATACATTCCCTAGAAAAGACCTGTTAGAAAACATATTAACATAAATATTATAACCTAACCTTTTCTGATGCTAATCCCGTATAATGCATAAACTTTTAATTGTTATAAATACTTTTTAATTAAATATTAATATAAATAAATATAAATATTTACTAACAATCACGCCACGTTAACTGGTCCCGTGCTAAGTTCGTAAAGAAGTTGTGTTACAGGTACCAGATAACGGATATAAATGTAATGTTTTTATTATACACATACATATATTTAATATACATCCATAACCCTGGAAAAGACATTTATATTTATCATACAAATATCTTCCCTTGGCGGAATTCGAACCCGCGACCCCCTTGTGTAGTGACCATGTCACTTACCACTACACCAGACGGCCGTTTAATTTGTTGTCTCGTCTTTGTCGTTTATTGTCTCGAATCCCGATTCTTTTTTATAAATTTTAGATTTAGATTATCAAGTGTGCTGGATTGAGCATTAGCCTAGTAAATGCCCTGTCAAATTATAATAAAACTTTCGATACCATGTGGTAGTGTCGGAGAGGAACATAGTATCTCAGCCGGTAACATCCAAAATCGTGCTAGAAAGTGGTCGAGTTATTTTCTCCACTGTTCACCCGAGGTGCTTAAGAGAGCACTAAAATATCGGAGAGTGTAAATCTGTACAAGTGAAAAACGTGTTTAAAAAATTTGATATATAACCTCGAATGTATAATAGAATTTGCTTCGTAATTTTTTTTATTGTAATAATTATATTGTGTTCTAATTATATTTATAGATGCTCTAATTTAGGAATAATGTACTAAAAAAATTTAAAACAGGTGTTGTTAATTAATTATAAGACACTTTAAACTGGTATTTTTTAAATGATAATTAATTAAATAAATAGCTTGTGTGAATAGTGACGTTTTATGTACAATATTTATTCATTCTTAATAAAAAAAAATAGTTTTTATTACGTGTCTAGTGGTGAATCTAGACATGTGTAAGTAATGCGAGTGATATTACTCGGGTAATATTACTCTACGATGTAATGCAACATCACACATTACGCGAAGGAAACAAACATCACACTATCACCCAACATGTTTCTTTCTTTGTCGTGTAATGTTGCTTAATACACGAACGGAACAGAGCGAGCGAGACAGACCGATCGACGCAAAATAAATGAGCAAGCGACACGGAATTATTTCTAGTGATTTTGAACCGTATGTCCTGGCCGCTAGGTACATTTTTATACCTATGGTACGTCTGAATTTTAATATAGGTATTTGTGTTTATATTTTTCATGCGCCCAGCCGGTAGTTCCCCGCAAGTACTTACTTAATTTTTTATTCGCACCTTTTGTAAAATCGCTAGTCGCTCGTAATTGTTTAGTAATATTTCATATTAATTTTTGGGTTTGATTTGAATTACTTAAGCACTTGTTTGAAGATAGTTTAATTATTTGTTTTAATGCGTGTTTAATAAGTGAAAGAAATAACGGCGTCTAAATGAAAGTACAGTCCTCCTTGGATGCACTTTGAGGATATCGCGTCGAAACAATGCATCTACTGCTCTCGTATATTAACATTATTGTCGAGCTCAATTTGCAGTCTAAGTCGCCATATGAAATCCGTTCATCCCACAATAAATTATATTAAGTAAAAAATAAAATTATTATATTATTAAGTAATTCAATCTCTGTCAAGTAATATAACAGTGTATTACAATGCAAAGTTCATACTTTGTATTGTAATACACTACTGTAATGACACACCCGAATCATTACCTAAGTGATGTGTTGATACACATCACTTAAGTAATGATTCGGGTGTATAGATACAATGTATTCGTCGTCACAGTATCTATTGAACGCACCGAGTAATGTGTAATGTTTTCGAGTAATATCACCTGTCTGTAAAAGTGATGTTTTGCGCAAGTCTAGGTGAATCTCGGGAGTTCTACTTAAATGGGTAATGGACTAGTGGATAGCCTACTTTATACCTAGACTTACATTGTGGTCTATCATTGACATTAAAATATTCAAAGCGTTTAATAGGGGTTTCAAAAATAACCACTCAGACAGCGACAACACCCCACTCTCCCCCGTGAAGGGGATCGAACGATCATCGAAGGCTGATGGTTCAACTACCATCGCCAGCCTCACGCTCAGGGTGCCGCGCCACGCCTCCTCATCGTGGTTGTCGATCATTCACGTAGTGTGAAGTTCTCGGTAAGAGCTTACTATAGAAATGATCCTATGAAGTAAGGTCTTAATGAATTTCGGCGCGCCAAAGTCCTCATACAACAATTGAGAAACTCGTCATCGCGATTCAGAATTTGCGTCAATATCGGTCAGCGACATCTATTGACGACAATGTAAGTCATGATCTACACGTGCTTGTTACTGTCAAATATTGAGGTTAATTAAATATGGGCCAGAACCTAAGACGTCACACCAATAATACGACTTGTTGTGACCTTGAGATGATTGTGTGGAACGATCATATTGAACGTTTTACTGTCCTGAGCTCGAAATTATATATTTAAAAAGATATCTTTATATATTTACTGGCGGTACGTAATGTTCACGATTGTCTTCCACGGTGAAGGAATAACATCGTGTAATAAAAATCATACCCGAAAAATTATAATTTGCATAATTACCGGTGGTAGGACCTCTTGTGAGTCCGCACGGGTAGGTACAACCACCCTGCCTATTTCTGCCGTGAAGTAGTAATGCGTTTCGGTTTGAAGGGTGGGGCAGCTGTTGGTTATAAAAACTAAGGCTTAGAACTTATGTCTCTAGGTGGGTGGCGGCATATATATTTTTGACGATGATGACCTTTAGATGAGCTCCGATAACCGCTTAACACCAGGTGGGCCACGAGCTCGTCCCCCAAGCAAAAAAAGTGATATTATTGTGAATATAAAATCCGGGTTTTTACTCAACAGTCTAAGATCAGATTCGAAATCCTTGGGTAAATAAGTTAATGGAGAAATAAAAAATAATCCAATTTTTCACTAATTACATTGTAAATATATTAGGCCAGGTCTTACCAGATTTACGGTATCTTCCTTATCAAAATCTTTCACGTTATTTGATCGACATTTTCTAAAGCGCTATACTTATTTCGATTCCTACAAGTCACAAGGCCGAGGGTTTGTGCATAGACGCCTTTTTTATTGCCCTTGTAGGCAAACGAGCATACGGGCCACCTGATGATGAGTGATTACCGTCGCCCATGGACGTCAGCAGTATCAGAAGCAGAGCCAGGCCGCTGCCCACCGTGTAATACTCTCCACAAGCCTCGTTTGAAGGAGGACATGTCATAGCCCTCGGGAAACGCCGTGGAGGGGAGCTCATTCTAAAGCCGGATGGTACGTGGCAAAAAAATTGTGGATACACGCAGTGGTTCTAGCTAGTATGGATAAACTCCTGTTAGGATCATTTTATTCAAATTACCTAATTAGAAACATAGTAAAATATTAATAGCAAACTCTGTTGAAGTATGTTTAAAATATATTTATTTAGAATCAATCCTCGTGCCCATTATTTATGTAAATATTAAAAGTAGGAAATAATAACAGACTAAGACTTATGATTATTTTATAACTTAAATTCTAATTTCATAACTATCCTAAATTTTGTTGACTTCCGGCCTGGCACAAAGAGGCGGGGCGTGATGCACGCAAAATGGCGAACGACACACTGATTTAGCGAGGACGGAAGCAAGACGTACTTTACAAAAGCGTATCGATTAAGACAATTAGTGTACTTTAAAACCTATTCAAAGTTGTGGAAATAAAGGAAGTGTAATCAAACAGCATTTGGATTGTTTTTTTTTGGTGAAAGCCAAAAGTTCAGAAGCGGGATCACCAAGAATACATAAAATTTTCTAAAGCGTCCACAAAATGTAAGTAAAGATGAAGAAATATGATATCTCTTTTTTCTCCTTTCTTTCTTTTCCATGGAACTCACGTAACATACAATATATAATTTATGCAAACAAGTAGCTTCTTTGGCTTACGAATAATAGACGATTACTGTTTTCCGTAATTTATTTTGTTTTTTTTTCTCCCTGTTTCTGTTGCTGATATATATATTTTTTTTATTTTTATTTTTTTTATAACTTATTTTTTCTTACACTCTAAACCTCGTTTTATTATTATTGTATTCACCTCTACATTTCCTTTGTTGAGAAACTAGCAATATATTACTGACAAAACCGCTTGTTTATATATTAGTCGATATGTCTACATATATCTATATATAGACGTCTATAAATATCTAATTTGATTTACAAAGTAAACACAGACCATAAAAAGACCAAGTCAAATCTCTTTCATATTACTAATTTTAATCCAGTAATGGAGTAGTACATTAAAACTTTATAATTTAAAAGGTGTAAACTTTATGTGATTTATGACATACATTTTTAAAAGAGGTCAATATGCTAAACAGGTGACATAAATGGTAACTGGAATATTGAAACATTACAAGGAGGAACATTACAAATCTTAAAGACATTTTCGAACATTGAAACATAAAAACTGGTGAAGCAATAGCTTTAAATGTTGTTTCTCTTTATAGAGCAACTCAGTTTGTGCTATAGCTTTACTGGGCTAAACTTTATTTTGATGTGAATAAAATAATACATTATAGTATATCACAATTTACTTTAAACAATAATACATTATATGTGTACTGGCGGGTTCCAGACAAAAATACCCATAAATTGTTTCTAAAATTATTAAATTAAATGGAAAAGCAATAGTGATAAATCGAGGGTGTAGATCCCTATCCAAATATCAGAACTCTTGATCACAATTAGTACACAATATGCACAACACTTACTTCGTTTATGGAGAAAATCTAAACCACTATTATGCTTATATAAATACAAAAAAAAAGTATGTATAAACCAAGTATAGACTGTACTCCTACTTGAACGATTACTAAGCTATTTTTCTTCTTCTTTTGTTGAGGTCCAGAAATATGGAAGGAGACACCCGAGGTCAAGGGTCGGAATTCAGAGCTGCCCGAGGTCAAGGGTCGGAGTTCGAAGTCGCCCGAGGTCAAGGGCTGGAATTAGAAGCCGCCCGAGGTCGAGGGTCGGAATTAGAAGTTGCCCGAGGTCAAGGGTCGGAATTAGAAGTTGCCCGAGGTCAAGGGCCAGAATTCGGAGTTACCCGAGGTCAAGGGTCGGAATTCGGAGTCACCCGAGGTCAAGGGTCTGAATTCGGAGTTGCCCGAGGTCAAGGGTTGGAAGTTGAATTTGCCCGAGGTCAAGGGTCAGAATTCGGATTTTCCCGAAGTCAAAGGTCGGGATTTGGTAATGCCCAAGGTAAGGATTCGGAATTTGACGATGTCCAAGGTCAGGGATTGGAAACCGGAAATACTCGAGGTCGAGGGTACGAAGTCTATAATGCCCGAGGTACAGAGCCTGAAATCGATTACGAACGACTGCAAGGACTAAGAGACAATGACATAATATATCGTGGGATTACTAATGGCGTAGTGCGAACGCGTGAACCGAGACGTGGAAACGAGTCGTATGGTGCGAAGAAGTCCCGGCGGAGACAGCGATTGGAGGGGAGGTCGGAGTCCAAGGAATCTGAAGAGGACTTTATATGGCGGAATCAGAGTAAAAGGAGGCGGTCTCCAAACCGACGAATTAGACGTAAAGGTACATATAAAGGTACAACTAGTACATCAACCGAATCACTATCTAGCGGATCTTATAGGGACTGTTCTAAACCTAACCGTGCTAAGTACTCTAAAAGCTCTTCGAGCAATAAAATGTTGGATAAGTTTCTGTCGATAATCAAAGACGTAAGGAGGACCGACAATCCTAAAATGTCTTTCAATAGCAATGTGATTCCGGACTTTGACCCCATGACTAAGACACAAACTATATTGACGTGGATAACAAAAGTTGAAGAATGTTCTGAAATATATGGTTGGGATGAAAGGGAAACCATACATTATTCTCTGCAAAAATTAAGTGGCGTCGCTAAGTCGTGGTATCAAGGTCTTCCCACATTGCTATACAGTTGGTCCGAATGGAAGAAAAAGCTTATACAAACATTTCCTTCCCAAGAAGACTATGCTGAGCTTCTCACTGAAATGTTGAATAAGAGAGCTAGGTACGGAGAGTCTTTGGAACACTATTACTATGCTAAGGTCAACCTTCTAAACCGCTGTAGAATAAACGGAAAACAAGCCGTCGACTGCTTACTTCACGGCATAGATGATCGTGCCGTTAAAGTGGGGGCGCAGGCAGCACAATTTTCTGAGCCCGAACAGGTCCTTAAATATTTTAGGTCAGTAAAAATTGGTAATCCCAGGGGAAATAATGATAACTTTAGGAACAATCGGGCTGACAGGAATTTACATTCAGCCAACAACAAAACAACGAATACTAGACAGAATATCAGTAATCCGAGTATTAAATGTTTTAATTGTAATCAGCTGGGACACCCTAGTTTTAAATGTGATAAGCCGTTGTCCAAATGTACAAAATGCGATAGGATAGGACACCTGGCACCTAACTGTTATAAAGACAAAAATGATGAAAACGGAACTATGAATAGGCCTACTGCCAAAAACGAAAAACTAGTCTCGGAATTACGTGCTTCGAACAGAACGAATGACAAATACATTATGAATGTCAGGGTCAATGGCATACAGTTCGAATGTCACTTAGACCTAGGGAGCCAATGTTCACTAATTAGGGAAAGCGACGCAAAGCTACTTAACACAACTATAGTTACAGATAATGAGTTGCCGATGCTTAGAGGCATTGGCGCGAACCTTACCCGACCGTTAGGTAGGATAGCTGCGCACGTAGAGGTGCAGGGAATTTCAGAGAACATTGATATGTATGTGGTAGAAGATTACGTGTTAAGGCACTCTGTTCTCATAGGACATTCATTCACAGAAAAACCGAATATAGTTATAACGAAAACACCTGATCAGTTAATACTACAGAGAATATCCAAAGATCAAAAACTACATCTCTTAACACGCGACAACACGATAATTGCTGCGAATGCATTGCGAGCGGTTCCCGTTCGCTGCGAGGCACTGGAGAAAGGCTCCGTTTACGTCAATGGTTCTGTAAGAGAACGCGACGGACAAAAATATTACCTGTTACCCGGCGAATACGAAATATCAAACAACGGCTCTGCGTTGCTAATTCACAATCTCTCTAACTTCGACTTTAACATCCAAAGGGATTTTCTACTAACAAGAGCTTGTCGATCACAAGTGGCACTTCATACTTGCGAGGTAACTGTTGATACAACACGATGCAATGATGACACAATACATTATAACCCAAAGCTAACTCCCGACCAACGTTTAGCCCTTCAAAATTTACTTACGAAATATAAAGACTGCTTCTCATACAGCCTTCAAGATTTAGGTTTTACAAAACTAACTGAAATGACCATCGATTTGGAGAACACTGAACCAGTCGTTTACAGACCGTATCGTATGTCTCATTCCGAGAGATCATTAGTTAGAGACATGGTACAAGAAATGTTAAATAGTGGGATTGTTAGAGAATCTTCTTCAACATATGCAAGTCCAATTGTCCTTGTAAAAAAGAAAACGGGGGAAAAACGACTTTGTGTAGATTATCGCGCTCTGAATAGAAAGACTAAAAAGAACCATTACCCTTTACCTAGAATCGAGGACCAATTGGACTTGTTAGCGGGAAACGTGACTTGCTCCTGCGTGATCAGGATTCGGGGAGTAATTATCGTTGCCGCCGCTGATTACTCCCCGAATCCTGATCACGCAGGAGCAAGTCACCGTCGTCGCCCTAGACACGTCCTTACGGATCCATCAGATCCAATAACTCTTGCATTAGATACCTTCAGCTCTAACACTAGGAGCAGGCTGAGGAACACCGGTAACCATACTCGTCGAACTCGACAAAGAGGTCGACGTGCAACCTAACCCATGCATCAGCCCGCTGAGTTTCTCGCCGGATCTTCTCAGTGGGTCGCGATTCCGATCCGGTAGTAGATTCATTCGCGAAGCAATTGCTCTTGAGTTGTTAGGTCTCCTTCGGAGGCGCTCGGGCAGTTGTTAGCAAATCCCCCCCCTCCTGGCTGAGCCTTTGCTCGCCCACCTGTCCTGGTGAAGCTGGAAAGGCCTCCGGGCCACCAGTAATCTTTCAATCATAAAAAAAAAAAAAAAAAAAAAAAAAAAAAAAAAAAAAAAAAAAAAAAAAAAAAAAAAAAAAACGATGTTCACATCCCTAGATTTAGCATCCGGCTACTACCAGATACCAATAGAAGAAGGTTCGCGTCACAAAACCGCATTCGTGACTCCAGACGGTCAATTTGAATATAATCGGATGCCATTTGGATTGGTGAATGCACCAGCGGTATTTCAAAGAACTATAAATACTATCCTGGCGGAAGCCAAAATTAAGTATGCCCTTGTTTATATGGATGACATATTAATTCCCTCAAAGAATTTTGAAGAAGGAATGACCAGATTAACGGAAGTACTGGAACTTTTGCGAAGTGGAGGGCTCACTTTGAAAATGAGCAAATGTAGCTTCTTCCTCGACGAGATTGACTTTCTTGGATTTGAGGTTAGCGCAAAAGGTATTCGACCAGGGTGCAGAAAGACCGAAGCGGTGTCTAATTTTCCTAAGCCCAAAAACCAACATGAACTACGTCAATTTTTAGGATTATCGGGGTTTTTTAGAAGATTTATCAAAAACTACGCATTGGTAGCTGCGCCTCTAACTGAACTTCTTAAGAAGGATCAAGAGTGGATATGGAACGAACAAAGAGAAAAATCCTTCACACACATCAAGGAGCTCTTGCATAAACGACCCTTGCTCGCTCTGTATGATCCACTGGCAGAGACTGAACTCCATACCGACGCTAGTAAACAAGGCTTAGCTGGTATCTTACTTCAACGTAACGAGAAAGGCGCCCGGCAGCCAGTGTCTTATTTTAGTCGAAAAACCACCCCAGATGAACAGCGATACCATTCCTATGAACTAGAAACCTTAGCTATTATAGCGTCATTAAATCGGTTTAGAATCTACCTTCTCGGCATACCTTTTACTATAATTACCGACTGTAGCGCGATCCGCGCTACGCTTATAAAAAGGGACTTGGTGCCTCGTATAGCGAGGTGGTGGATCCAACTCCAAGAATATGATTGCACTATTGAATATAGACCCGGATCGAGGATGTCCCACGTCGACGCGCTCAGTCGTAATCCGATAGACACCCTAACAAATGAGGATCACGTCCTTGACGTACTAACCACTGAAACGGACGAACAAGATTGGATCACCACCGTACAATCTGCAGACGATGAAATTGCACAAATAAGGAATATTTTATGTAATCATGATACCGAGAATATAGCGAACGTATTTAAACATTTCAAATTAAAAAATGGGCGTATCTACCGTATTGTGGGCGATGAGATAAAGTGGGTCGTTCCAAAAGGGGCCCGGTGGCAGATCTTGAAGAGAAACCACGATGATGTCGGCCATTACGGCTTTGAAAAGACTCTTGAACGTATAAGGAAACATTACTGGTTTGGACGCATGAGGCGTTTCGTAAAGAAATACGTATCGGCTTGTCTAGAATGTGCTCATCACAAGGTACCAGGGGGTAAACGTGAAGGAGAACTGCATCCCATTGAAAAGATCGGCGTGTCCTTCCACACAATCCACGCAGACCACCTAGGACCTTTTGTCAGGAGCAAAGCGGGGAACTGCTATATACTATCATTAATAGATAGTTTCACTAAATTTATAAATATCACTCCAGTCAAAAACACGAAATCAGCGACTACAATCAAAGTCCTGAAAGACCACGTCAGTTTCTTCGGAGTCCCAACGCGCCTCATTACTGATAGGGGGTCTAGTTTCACCAGTAAAATGTTTAAAGACTTTACAAAAGATTGTGGAATAAAACATATATTAAACGCTGTCGCGACCCCGAGGGCAAATGGTCAGATAGAAAGATTTAACCGAACCATAACAGAAGCATTAGCTACTTCGAATCATGGCCGTGATGAACGATGTTGGGACGAACGGATTCACGATATACAAATAGGTCTGAACACGACAATCCACAAGACAACGCAAAAGTCGCCATCCGAACTACTGTTCGGATTTAATATAAACCATAGAGCGGAAGGAATTTTGAGCACAATAATAAATGACACGCTTAATATAATACCACTAGATGAGTTAGACTCCGTGAGAGATAATGTTTTGAAACGCATGGAAATTCAACAAGAAAAAGATTCTGAGCGATTCAATAAAAATAGAAAACAGTGTAAAAAGTATGAAGTAGGAGATCTAATCCGAATAGAAAGGCATGTGTCCAACGATGGTCACCCAAAGAAACTTTTAATGAAATATCAGGGTCCTTACCGCATCTTGAAAGTCTTGGAACACGATAGGTTTTTAGTCGAAGACACTCCGTTGTCTCGTAAGGGCGGTCGTCGTTACGAAGGTGTTGTCGCCATAGACAAAATTCAACCCTGGACAAGCTTTAATCGAAACTTCGATGATGACTCAAGCGAAGACGATGACGAGGATGACAAAGACAATGATGATGAAGACAGGAAGGATCAAGCGGGTAATTGACGTAGATGTAGGCAGCAGTGATTAGAAGTGATTAGAATTAGGCAGAAGTGATTAGAATAGCAATGTAACCAGTAACGTTAATGCTAATGAGATTCGCCTCGATTAAAAGTTGAGTCCGTCATAATAATGTAATACTTTAACTATGTTGTAAGGCATTGCAAGTAGACAGGAAGAGAGTGGTTGTTCCTGTATAACATACAAGCATCACGAAGGGACTTGTGATATTGCAGGAAGGCCGAGCTGTTAGGATCATTTTATTCAAATTACCTAATTAGAAACATAGTAAAATATTAATAGCAAACTCTGTTGAAGTATGTTTAAAATATATTTATTTAGAATCAATCCTCGTGCCCATTATTTATGTAAATATTAAAAGTAGGAAATAATAACAGACTAAGACTTATGATTATTTTATAACTTAAATTCTAATTTCATAACTATCCTAAATTTTGTTGACTTCCGGCCTGGCACAAAGAGGCGGGGCGTGATGCACGCAAAATGGCGAACGACACACTGATTTAGCGAGGACGGAAGCAAGACGTACTTTACAAAAGCGTATCGATTAAGACAATTAGTGTACTTTAAAACCTATTCAAAGTTGTGGAAATAAAGGAAGTGTAATCAAACAGCATTTGGATTGTTTTTTTTTGGTGAAAGCCAAAACTCCGGTGGCGGGCGGTGCGATGGTAAAAACATGCAGACACCTTTTTTATTCCAGACTAGGTCTACTTGACAGTGAGCGGGTAGAGTAGCTCATGGACATCAGCAATGCGAAAGGCAGAGACAAGCGGCTGCCTAACGCGTACACAAAAAAAAAAACCAATAATTCTTAGTTACTGGTGATAGGGCCGCCCGGGTAGGTGTAATTGCCCTGCCTCTTTTCAGTGCGAAGCAATCATGCGTTTCAGTATGAAGGGCGGAACAGCCGTTATCTAATATAATTGGGACTTTGACACTCATGTCTCAAAGTGAGTGACTCCATTCACATTGCAATACCCGTGTGCTCCCCACTCAACACCAGGTGGGTTAAGTGGAGCGTGGGCAACGTGCGTTTTTGATGGTTTTCGTAACGGAGCACGGAACTATTACTGGTGGTAGGACCTCTTGTGAGTCCGCGCGGGTAGGTACCACCACTCTGCCTATTTCTGCCGTGAAACAGTAATGCGTTTCGGTTTGAAGGGTGGGGCAGCCGTTGTAACTATACTTGAAACCTTCGAACTTATATCTGAAGGTGGATGGCGCATTTACGTTGTAGATGTCTATGGGCTCCAGTAAACACTTAATACCATGTGGGCTGTGAGCTCGTCCATCCATCTAAGCAATAAAAAAAGGTGCCCCGTGAAGATGACCAACTTCAAACAAATCATCACACTTGCAACAATAGCCATCTTTCTAACCTGTTTAATTTTGATCCACTAACGTTCACACTAGTATCTAATCTATATACTTTTGTAGGCTTATATCAAGTTCTTAAAAAGTATTTTCTGGCTATTAGTGGATACCTTTAATATGAAATATTTTAAGTCTTATACAACTTTATAACAAATATAAGAAGATCCAGAAGAAATCCTCTAAATCGCTTGACATGAAAAATTGCAGGACTTGAAAAATAAAACAATCTTTTTAAATACCACATTTATTATTTACAATTGTGATGTTTACATTACCTAAGTCGAAGGTAACATATTGTGTTGCCGTTACAAAAATAAATAATTTCTACCAAAGGTATTGCCATATAAATGCCACAGTTAAAAAAAATAACAAAAGTGTTAATTTTTTTTTAACATTGTAACTATACTGTGTATGATGTAAATATAATCTATATTGAGGTTTTAGTGGTTGCGAGGTTGGACCTCAAGGTGTTTGAGCGGGGCAGCCGGGTGGATGCCACGGACGAAGGGTTCCAAGTTCTTGTAGTATATATCGGCGGACAACTCTTCAATACCGACTTCTGGTTCCGTCTTCGATTGTTTAGTGGCCTCGTCTACTTCTTTACGTACCTTGGCGTCGATATCCTGCGAAAGAATTTAGAATCAGACTTACTGTATCTTTCATTAACAGTTTAAGCCGAAACGTCGAGAATTTTTTTTCTTTGTAATGCGATGTATCTAAAGCTCTAGCTAAAATTACTTTAGCTTTATATGACTTGATATTTAATGAGAAGTAGTTTATTTTATTAGTGGAGGTTTTTTTTTCTAAATCCTTAATAACCCCAACAAGATTGTCAGAGAAAATTTCTCCCAAAAATGTGAATTTCTCCCTAAAAATTTGTGACAATACTGGCCGAGCTCTCACCTTGAGCTGATCTGGCGTGACGAGCTCGTGATTCAAGATCTTCTCCTTGAACGAAGTGATGGGGTCTCTGGTCTGCCTCACCTCCTGCACCTCGTCTCTCGTCCGATACGACGTGCCGGGGTCCGACATCGAATGACCAGAGTAACGGTACGTCTCCATCTCCATCACCAAAGGACCTGGTGATTGATTTTGTTCATAGTTACACGTTGAAATGGTACCGCTGACCGGATGAGAAGGTCGAGCACAAACTGATAGTCCCTAGCTCTATATAGCGCCAGTTCCAGTTTTGCATTCAGTAAACTTCATCATTATCCTGCCCTTCTCCCAGTCACCTGGGGTCGGCGCAACATGTTTTCTCCTTCCATATTCTTCTACCATATAGCATTTCTTCGCTCACTCCCTTCTTACCAATATCGTCTTTCACGCAATCCATCCATTTCTTCTTAGGTCTACCTCTTCCTCTATATCCTTCCACATTCATAGTTAACATTCTCTTACCAACCTCATTTTCATTTCGTCTCATCACATGTCCATACCGTCCCAAACGCGCACTTCTCAGCTTCTCAGTCACAGGTGCCACTTTCAGACTTCCACTAACATATTCATTCCGTATTCTATCCATTCTCGTTACTCCACACATCCATTACAACATTCGCATCTCTGCTGCATGCAATCGCCTTTCATCCGCCAGTTTAGTAAACTTTATCATATTTACTTTTAAATTCTGACAAAATAAATAACCAAGAGAAATATTACAAGAACTTTTAGTCTGTGAACATTTAAATCAGCAACATTTTGACACGGCAATGTTACCTACCTGTAAAAAGTGTTTCTAATCTCCAATTGATATTCATGTATCTACCTCGGTAAACGAGCATCACAAGGTGAATGCCATTACCGACTTTAAGACATGAGGGCGTAGACTCAGTTTAAAATACAATGTTTGTTCCACTCTTCAAACCGAAACGCATGACTTCTACGCGGAATGAAGACACGGCGTTGGTATCTACCCGGGCGACTCTACTACCAGTGGTTACAGGTCATTGCGGATCCTCCTGATTCATTAACGGTGCTTTTAGGTACCTGAAGCACGGGTTACCGTCTTCACCGAACCCGTCGCTTGCGACGAAGGGCTCGACGAGTAAATTAACCCATAGACACAGCCCACTGAGTTTCTCGCCGGATCTTCTCAGTGGGTCGCGTTTCCGATCTGGTGGTAGATTCTGTGAAGCACTGCTCTTACTAGGGCCAGTGTTAGCAACACTCCCGGTTTGAGCCCCGTGAGCTCACCTACACGTTAGGGTGAAGCTGAAATTGCCTCTTTAGGCCATCAGCATAGGTAAGAAAAAAACCCAGTGATTACGCAATTCTCGAAATTTGGCGAATTTATTTTTGTAATATTATTTTATTCCATCGTGGTGGAAGTCGTTTTCACACGTACAAGTACGTATCTCATTGCAAAAATATGTACCCGCTTGCGGGATTCGAACACCGGCACTGTCGCATCGCTCGATACGACTGCACCGGACGTCTTATCCTTTAGGCCACGACGCGTTCAAACCTAAGTCCTGAGTTCATCTACGCCATGCATAAAATAATTGAACAAAAATTTTATGATCATTCTCATCATTCGTCCAAATACTTTTACATTTCATTAATGCGATATTTTATGAATCAATTTTACTACTTCGCTTATCGCTCATTCTATGATCTCTATAATACGTCCGCTAAACAAGATCATGTGTAATCTTAACGTGATTTTCTGATAAAACTACATTATCTTTACGCATTACAGTATAAAAATATTACAGTAACTTTACAGACCGATACGCGGTACATTTTTGTACATTGTCATGAAATATTTACTATCAACAAAATCTATTATATTAGTGTTGCCATTAATGACAAAATAAATGGAGAGTTGTCAATTTAGAAGGCCATTTTTTTACATTAACCTGAAAAAAACTTTCGTTATTATGACTGTCTGTGATTCCTGCTGGTGTCACAAGGAAAACAGGATTGATGAGACCACTATTTTAAACTACAACCTCATGTCTCAAGGTACATAGGCCCCATTGACCACACAAAGACGATCCCGAGCTAAAAGCTGATAAGTTCTGAAATCTAATTAAAATTCCTGACGTAGCTTCGCGGGTTATTCCAAAAACAGCCTATTGAGGTCTAAGTAAATTCCCACAATTTTACCGATTTCATCTCATCTTGTTTCATCAAAAATTGATTACAATCTCAAATTAATCAACTTCATTTAACTCCGATCATCTTTTCTTCTTCTTTTTCTCCACCTTATTCCTCTAGGTAGGGTCGACACGGCAAATTTTTCTATTCCATTCTCTTTTATCAGCCGTCATCTCAACACTCACTACTCCCTCTCTCATATCGTCATTCACACACTCCACCCATGTCTTCTTCGGTCGACCTCTTCCCCTCTACTTGCACTACCAATTCCATACATCTCCTAGTCACATGCATCTTGTCTCTACGCATCACATGTCCATAACACGCTAACCGTCCGCTCTTTAATTTATCAATTACTGGGGCTTCTTAATATTTTTCATATAACAGAAAATTAATATATTAATAATAGAATCTATACTAATATATAAATCTACTGTGGTTTTTACGGATGTTCCGTTATAACTACTGAACCATGAATCCGATTGACTTGAAACTTGGTATCCATGTAGAAAATACATGTACTTAATGGATAGGCTAATATTTATATGAGTTGGACTCCCTACACCAGTTGCGGGGGCGTTAATGATGAGAATCTTGTGGGGGTGAGAAACAATAATATTAATTTTAAATACTCGGCGAAGCGGACGGGTACAGCTAGTGCTTTTATAAACTCGATACTGGCAACACCGGAATCGCGACAAGCCCAGTTGCCATACTGAAAAAAAAGAGCGTTTCTGTTAGGTATGTATCGCTATCCCTCGGCCGTTAGCAACGTACCTTTCCCTGCGTTGCAGTACTCGATGGCGAACCTGGCCGCCTCCCTGGTGGCGAGCACGTCCATGCCGTCCACCCACACGCCGGGCACGTAGTCCCCGCGCGTGTAGTACTCCGTGCTCGCCGACGAACGGTCCACGCTCGTGCCCATGCCTGGCGACGCAATAACAACCACAAGCATTAAATTTTTTTATTTATTGCTTAGATCGGTCTTTCCCGAAGTGGGCGATAGCGCCCCCCTGTGGGCGCTGCAGACCTAAAGGGGGGCGGTAAGAGACCCAGAAAAATAGTGGGGGCATTGTCTAGTTTTGGGAGGCGATTTGTAATGTCATTTAGGAGAACTCTTACTCTTAACTGAGCTCTCGCTATAGTGGTTTTTCAGTAGATGAAAAATGGGAGCGATAAAAATGAATTTATTCTCAAAGTGGGCAGTAGACAAAATAAGTTTGGGAGCCCCTGGCTTAGATGGTTATACGATCTCACAGCCCACCTGGTGTTAACTGTTAACTGTTGGTAGGTACCTCTTGTAAGTCCGCACGGGTAGGTAATAATAATAATAATAATAATAATAAAGGTGGGCTGTGAGCTCGTCCACCCATCTAAGCAATAAAAAAAGTCATAAGTCAAGCTTAGTCTAAGGACTATTATTATGTGAGGCGACGGTGACAACTACCATTAGTGTTGCCGTATGCTCATCTTCTAACAGTGCCAAAAAAAAAACTTAATTATTAAGTTCGACAAATATACATTCATTTTCGAAAACGATCATTTACACTCTTATGACGTCATATCGGACCGAAATCTTTATAAAAATGAATTGCCGTTCGTTAGTCTCCCTAAAACTCGAGAACGGCTGGACCGATTTGGCTGATTTTGATCTTGAATTATTTGTGGAAGTCCAGAGAAGGTTTATAAAGGTAGATAAATATGAAAATGCTCAGAATTAAATAAAAAAATAACAATTTTGTTTTCTGTTTGATGTGTCCCCCATCGGACGGATTCCTTTTGTTTGCTTTAAGTTTATTTTATACAAAAGTTTAGGTCTTTTATTTATCGATTGAGGAACTACGAAGTCTGCCGGGTCAGCTAGTATTATATAAATCCGCTCTCACCGTATCCGTTGTTCTCGCAAACGAAGACGCAAGGCAAGTCCCATAGTTTAGACATGTTGTAGGCTTCGAAGAGTTGACCCTGGTTGGCGGCTCCGTCTCCGTACAGAGCGAACGTGACTCCGCCGTCGGCGCGGTACTTGTGGGCGAAGGCCACTCCAGCTCCCAACGGGACCTGTACATTTCAGTACTGACTAACATTAAAATAAAATTTCGCTTATATCTATATTGCTTCTAGATGCATTTAAATTTGAGATCACTTTTACGCTATCGAGAACGTCAAAAAACTCGCACTGAGCTATGGCAGTACCCACAAATACAGGTTCATACAAAGCCCTACCTACCCTCGTAGTGATTTTAAACATATAATCATACTTTTTTATAGATCACAGAGTATAAAGGTCCTCGGTAACCGTACTCGTCGAACTCGACAAAGAGGTCGACATGCAACCTAACCCATGCATCAGCCCGCTGAGTTTCTCGCCGGATCTTCTCAGCGGGTCGCGATTCCGATCCGGTAGTAGATTCATTCGCGAAACAATTGCTCTTGAGTTGTTAGGTCTCCTTCGGAGGCGCTCGGGCAGTTGTTAGCAAATCCCACCCCTCTTGGCTGAGCCTTTGCTCGCCCACCTGTCCTGGTGAAACTGAAAAGGCCTTCGGGCCACCAGTAAACTTTCAATCATAAAAAAAAAAAAAAAAAAAAGTATAAAGGTGTGTTCTATTTTGAAACTGAATCACTACATAGTATAAAACAAAGTCGCTTTCTCTGTCCCTATATCCCTATGTATGCTTAAATCTATAAAACTACGCAACGGATTTTATGTATAATACGTTTATATGTATAATAACATCCATTAAATAGTGGAGAAATCAATAATAAATTACAGTTTCCGAAGCGAAGCGAGGGCGGGTCGCTACTGAACAATGAAATGAGAAGTTAGAGATGAAACTATATTTTTATTAGGACTAACCTGCGCACCAACAATCCCGTTGCCACCATAGAAGTTGCGTCCGTACAAATGCATGGAACCTCCCTTGCCCCGGGAGCAACCGGTCCTGCGCCCCGTCAGCTCCGAGAGCACCCCCAGCACACTAACGCCCATGAGATAAGTCCATCCGTGACAACGATACGCGGTGATTACTGAGTCTGCATCTCGCATCGCTGCTCTCATACCTACTGCCACGGCTTCTTGTCCTGATGAAGATGATTAAAGACTTGGAGTGGAACCGTAGATTTAAATGTCTGTTACTATTGTCTTTTTACATAGTGTAAGGTAAATAAGTCAAGAACAATTCCCCCTAAAGCCACAATATCTAGTGGTAAGATATATCTGATATCATATTTAAACAAGTTTTTCATTAACTTGGTATGTTTTGTTTGTATGTAAAGAAATCATTGAACGCCATTATCTCGGATTTCATGACGTCTGATTAACTTGAAAATTTTGCAATAATGACAGTTCAATAATTTTATAACTTTGCTCTAATATCAACTGTATCAACTGACTGTTCTTCCTCTTCTATTTAAAATCAAGAAGCATAGTAGGATTTTTCTTTTTATTTCCACTAATATTCATACCTGAATACAGGTGACAGAAACCACGGATGATCTTTTCTTTATATAGGTTTCCTGATGCGGTTTCAATCCTCCGCAATATCGTCAGTTGTTCATACAGCTTAAGAGCATCTTCAGAAGTGAGTGTGGCTGATGTTGCAGGGCCCTGATCCAATTTATGGAGTTTGTAGGGCTGCAACGAATAAAATAGTTTTAATATTTTTAATCATACACAAGGGCCGGTCCGGTCATTGTTCTAAAGTAAATTAACCCACAGACACAGCCCACTGAGTTTCTCGTCACATCTTCTCAGTGGGTCGCGTTTCCAACCACTAGCCTGATGACGCTGACATGATCTCTCTAGCACATCAGCTTAAGTAAGAAAAAAAAGGGTTCTACTTGACACTGAATAAGTGAGACCGTCCAACACAAAATAAATGCACTTAATTACACAAAAACAATAAAATTACTTCGTTTACTATAAATTAATAGCAAATTCCCTTTTTTAGAAAAAAAATACTAAACGATTAATTCGCCTTTACTACCCATGGGTGCTCCAGCACCCAGTACTTTTACAGCTACTTGTGGCTTAAGAATTTTTTTAAAAACTAATGAAAATATTATGGAAATACAAGAAAATAGATGAAAAACAAAGTTTTTTTGGTTCATTTAAATGTATGACTATACTTTAATATCAAGCAGCATGCCTGGGCACCCTGCGTATGGTTCTAGGTTTAAAAATCATAATATTAAAATTATGAATTAATGCATTCATGTATTAAATTGAGAGATTCAATATTCTGGATCGTAATTCTTGAAACATTTGCAGCAAATGATACTGCACAACTAAATAAGTTCCGTACGTCATTCGACAGGAAAACAATGTTAAACTTGACACTTGAAGGTTATATTACATAATTTAAAACAAAACTCGGAATTAATGTTTCAAAGTGCCACTGTAATATTAATTAATAAATAATAATAATTATCGAGATTAGTAATTTTTTTGAAAGCATTATTTTCCTTTACCTTGATTTCGAATGTCGCCTCTTTTTTCGTGCTGTATTTTGCGTTTGTCGCTACAACCGGTGCAGTCACTTTCTGAACAGAAAAATACACTTAAAAATTTAAAACGAATTTTGCGTAACACTGCCTAGGACATCCAGTTAAAATTCTTAAGCAGTTTACGAAGTTAAGGTACATACTTATTATTTGTACTGACCGTGATTGTGTTTCCGGCTAAAAACTTAGCGGCTGAGGGAATTAATTTACTCATTTTATCTATTATTATTTCTATAAAACCCAGATTTATCTAGTGATCCTTCTGAAGGACCACACTTAATAATTACTATTGCCAAAATTTATCGAGGTACATAAAATCACAAGAGAAACTACACGTCTTTCAGCCCTTCAGCCGCTAGACAGATTTAGGTCGCTTAAATTACTGACGTTTCACTTGTCCGATACCGTGACAGTGACATTGAGTTATTAGTTGCCAACATTAATTTTTTTTATTTGCCTATCTAACGGAGGCATAACATACATAAACTAAACAACCAAAACTATTGTAATTAAAATCAAGGCCATATCTTTGATAGGAAAATTAAAAAAGAATGTGGGAAATGAAGTTTAAACAGGAGAAATAAATAACAACATAGGTGCTAACAATAATGAAATGAAATATTTTCTTCGTAAATAGTAAAATCTAGACGGACTTACGAATTCGAGAAGTCAGGACCAGCGATTTTGCTTTGGAATTATGTACAATCCTAAATATTAAAAGTTAACAAGACATCATTATTCATAGTTTAAATCCGAACAAAAATGGGAATAAAAAAATGAATAAAATCAAACTGAACAGAATAAAAAAACGAGGTAACTATTTAGTTTATCGACTGATGAACGTCTTGGTGCTGTTTGTTCAAAGGGTACCGCCTTCCCAAGCGCTGCGAGTAACATTTTCAAACCAACAAGGACTTTTTTTTTTTTTTCCTACCTAAGCTGAAAGCCTTGAGAGGCTATGTCAGCGTAACCCTAACTTTTGTAGGTGAGCTCACGGGGCTCAAACCTGATGACGTTGCTAACACGAACCCTAGCAAGAGCCGTGCTTCGCAGAATTTACCACCGGATCGGAAACGCGACCCACTGAGAAGATCCGGCGAGAAACTCAGTGGGCTGTGTCTGAGAGTTAGTTTACTCGTCGAGCCCTTCGTCGCAAGCGACGGGTTCGACGAGAACGGTGACCGGTGCTTGAAGTACCTAGAAGCACCGTTAGTGGATCGGGAGGATCCGAGATGACGTGTTTTGGGCGACGTCGACTGCTTTCCATTCTGTCCGCAGGATCGGGAATGTAGTTACCGGCGGCCACGATGAGAGGGTTCTCATGTCGTGCCGCTTTATCGAAGTGGCGCATTGACGCCGACTGCATATACTTACTGGTGGACTCTAAGTCCAGGTCGTCATGGAGGTCGACGTTCCTGACGAACCACGGGGCTCCGACGGCTATCCTGCAAAAACGGGATTGGATTATTTGAAATGATTTTAAGTGTATGCGGGCCGCGTGAGCGAACATTACACTTGCATAGGTCATGACGGGGCGTATGCAAGTTTTGTAGAGTGTCACCTTATTTCTAAGGGACATTTTCCTCCTCCTCGAGTCGTGTTCCTCATGTCTGAGGGTCGTGACCACCATCACCCATGAGCTTCAATTTTAGGATCTTTTTCCACTTTCCCCTGTCCACGGCGTCATGCAGCGCGCTGTACACTGTACTGTCCAAAGCGGTGCGGATCTGATCGGACCAACGAGTATGGCTGCGGCCTCTAGATCTGTTGCCTTCAACTTTCCCTGTGATCATAAGTTTTTCCAGGTTATCGCCGTCTTTCCTCGCAATGTGACCAAAATATTCGAGGATCCGCTTCAGACATACAGTAGACAGTCTGATTTTGATGCCCAGTTGCTTCAATATCGACACGTTAGTCCGGAAGGCTGTCCACGGAATTCTTAAATGGAAGGGACATTTTACTTCGCCTACATATCATCGGGTAGCAACAAGGACACTTGCCACTGGCTGCTTTATAGTAATTGTATTCCGCCTCGCACCGCCGCCGCGCCGCGCCGTTGGTGATAGACAGTTCGATACTTAGAGATGCTATTTCATGCTGATTTGTTTGAAACTTAACCTACAGCCCTTATTACTCAACATTAGTTGAACATTGACATTTTTTTATAAATAAAAAAAAATTAAGACTATAGTATATGTAAAAGCACTATGAAAATTGTTTTTCTTCTATAATCTCTTTTCTTCTATAAATTGTAATTTTCTTTTCTCAAATTCTAGTAAATGGAAAATTATTGTAGACTATATTTGATCAAATCTCATTGGCTAAAAGGTCCAGTTGCCATTAGGCATATTGCGAAATACTAAAAAGTAACGAATCATGATCGAATGGCATATTATTGTTTCTATGATCGAAAGTTTGAAATAATGGATTGTTGTGGTGTGTAATTTCGCAATATTAAAAGTCATACAATAATTAATGCAGTGACTACCTACACTATAGCCTTTATAAGTTCTGTTGGCAAAA
The DNA here is from genome assembly GCF_030269925.1 of Bombyx mori. NCBI lineage: Eukaryota > Metazoa > Arthropoda > Insecta > Lepidoptera > Bombycidae > Bombyx > Bombyx mori. Next base: position 2,508,717 of record NC_085120.1, on the reverse strand, counting down.
TTCTCCATCCTATTCATTAATCATCATTTGACCCTAAGTGACGTAAAAATTGTGAACAATCGTGATTAGACAATAAAAAAAAAATGGAATTTCCTCATCTTGGAAAAAATTGTTCTTATGAATCTTGCAATAAACTGGGTGAGTTTTTAAAGTAAATTTCATACACCGCTTAAAGTCAATTGTTCGTTAGTTCGGAATTATGACACATAAGGTAATATTAAATCTCTGATCTCTAAAAGTATGTCATCAAGATCCCAATATTTGTTGTGTAGAATCAATCGCTGAGAAAAGATAACATAATATATCATCATTTGAATTCGCACCAAATTATATTAAGTACATTATAAAGGTTTACAAATAGTAATACTTAAACTAAAATAAAAAACAAGTAAACAATACAAACACTAACGAAACAAAGAAGAAGAAAGAACAACTTACATATATTAAGTTTGGTGAAAACGAATTTACATTTGCTCAATCTTGGACACTAGTGATTGTCTCAGCTGAATATCACTCCGAAGGGACATGACAAGATAATATCATTTTAATTATCAGTATTTATTCATATTCAGTGTTTTATCAATTCCATATTTCAAAACAAGTAAATAAAATCAGTAGTGTGAAAATTTAATTTCTAAGCTATATTGTCTGCTAAACATTTATGAAACGAATTGGTATAGAAACATCCCCACCTTAGGCACGAAATACACACAAACGTCGAGGAGTTCGGCGCTGTGCAGGCACGATGCCGCTTCGAAACTTTTGCATACAAAATGTACGAAGGAGACGTATTGTGAATTACACTCAAGCAGGCGTGCTTGTACTGCACTGCTAGCAGTCGCAACTGAAGCGTTATGCAAGGAGCACATCACAAAGCAACCACATCGTCATCTGAACAGTAGGACATGCTATCGCAAAGTAATCAGCCTATATAATGACGCATCGTGCTATCACTTTGCCTCTTCCGTGCTGTATCCATTCCACGCCTGCGCCGCACTTTAAACCTTACATCGTTTGTGTGTATTTGGCACCTTAAAACCCAATTTAAAATGTTCTGTGGCATTGTTATTGAAAAAGTATACACACCACCCCTGCAAGTGAGTTGTAAGATGAACCTAAAGAAAGCAGCTCCTGTTTGTAAATCTATGAGTTTATGTTCTACAAATATAACTTTTATGTCTCTTATTTGCATAGCAAATCTAGTTATGCTAGTATAAAAACTGTACACTTGCTTATAAACCAGAGAATTTGTTGCTATATAGACTATGATTACCAGAGATCATCATCATAATTAAATGCATATCTACCTAAAGTATAGTTGGCTTTTATGGAAAGCTCTTTTTTTTGTCAGAATCTTGCAATTCCACAATTAGAGTATATAAATGTACTTTGTGAGATCAAGTTGGAGATTGGCTATTTGAAAACATATTTATCTAAAGTTCTAATGTTGGCTATTATGATTTGCATTGTAATTTAGAGTTTATATATATATTTTTTAAATCTTATAATAACTCACATATTTACCTAGGTAATTGCAATTTCACCAGATATTTAAGTTTTCCTCAGAAGCCGCTGCCATTACATGTCATCCAAAAATTTACTTGGGTAAATATGCATCCCATTATTCAATCTCATATGATTACATTACCTAGTTTTGCAATCAACATTTTGTATAATGTGAATTACCAATTGTTCTTCTTCTTAGATGGGTGAACCAGCTCGTAAAACATTTCATATTAAATGGTTTTTAGAGCATATAGATGGCATAATGTCCATGCCGCCACATGAGACATAAGGTCAAATGCTGAATTGTATTGCACAACCGCTGTACCCTTCAAATTGAGAGAAAAATATGGATATCTTCCTGTATAAGCTTACAATACATCATTTAAGGACAATTAGACAATGGAAAATTATATCGAAACTGCAAAGTTTGAGTGTGGATAGTAAATAACTAAACTATGATATCACTTAATTATTATTTCTGATTTTTAGATTTCTTGCCGATGAAATGTGGTGCTTGTCGTGAAGTGTTCTGGTAAGTTAAAATTTAATTAAAAGTGATAACCGAATGTGTTGTAAAACGTCCAAGGTTATTGCTAATTATTGTGGCTGACTACATAATGAATTTCAACGCATGTAATAAAAGTACAGAGTACTGATTGTAGATAATGAAGGAAAAAAATATATATTGTGGTTATATATATGTTTTTTAATAGTGATAAAAATTGCATTGGCCTGCTAAACTGGATTTTTTGATAGCCAGTAAATCTTTAATTAATATTTATAAACAAACTGTGGTTTCAATTCTGGGAACCACTAAACAGGGGGGCCTAAGTTTTTACGGGAGGGCCCGTAAGTGGACAAGCTCACGGCTTAGTGAAGTAGTTGAGCTCATAGACATCGACAACGAGAATGCCACTACTAATATTGAGAAATGAGTTCTAGGTTTTTAAAGTACAACAGCTGTCCCCCCTTCAATCCGATTATTGCTTCCCAGTAGAAATAGGCAGAGTGCTGGTACCTACCCATGTGGGCTCACAAGACATACTACCACGAGAAATTACGCAAACTATTCTTTTTCCCTGGAATTATTACACAATGTGTGATTACTTAACTGAAGAAATCGTTCGTGAAAAATTGGTACTAAAAATGTGAATTGCATATGTTTTATGTCTATACTAATATATAAATCCACAGCGATTTTTACGGATGTTCCGTTATAACTACTGAACCATGCATTCGATTGACTTGAAACTTGGTATCCATGTAGAAAATACGTGTGCTTAATGGATAGGCTAATATTTATATGAGTGTTGCACTCCCTAATAATAATGACAATAAATAATAATGCTAATTTTAAATGCCCAGTGAAGCGGGCGATTACAACTAGTCACTCATAAAATCATGTATTCAATTTCAGCGCCGATCATTTTGCTTATGCGAAACACGAGTGCCCCGAGCCGAACGTACGTGACGTGCAAGTGCCAGTGTGTCCGCTGTGCGGGGCTCCAGTGCCGGGTCGGAGGGGTCAACCACCAGACCTGGCAGTTGGGGCTCACATAGATAACCAGTGTACATCTGATCCTGCAGTAGAGAGACGCAAGAAGGTAACCTATATCTCGGAAACATCGTCTTCTCCCATTAAAACTATATAATCTCAAAACTTGCTAAATTTACAGGAGAGTGTCTTAAAGGTTTAACATGTGATATTTTTAATATTAATCATCTTTGCAACGTTTATTTTTAATTTTTTACCAGATACATTATCTGTCTTTTAAAATAAGATAAAATTATGTATTAATTTTGTTAATAGTAGTCTAAACTATAGGTAAACTAAAAGAAAAAAAAAAAACTAAAACTAACCTACGCTCTTTTGACAGTATTTATCAGAAAAATACTGGTAATACCAAATGATTCCGCATATTAATTCAATTTCGAATATTTTTGGATATTGTACACTTTTAATGCGAAAAGACGACATGTCCTTTAGTGACACCGTATCTCTTTCTGTGAGGTTTTTTTCACATATAAAGACTAAGGAATTCATACGATGAAACAATATTATATTGTCAGTCCTCACAAGCAGGTACTACTAACGCATCTGTTTCTGTGATCACGAGTCCTAGTTTGAAGGGTACAGATGCTATAGGAATGAGACTTTAATCTCAAATTCTTGAAAAACGATGTGATCAACCACCGTTGATTAAATCAAACATCAGACTGCTTGTTTTTATTGCTTAGATGGGGGGACGAGCTCACAGCCCACCTGGTGTTAAGAGGTTACTGGAGCCCATAGACATCTACAACGTAAATGCGCCACCCACCTTGAGATATAAGTTCTGAGGGTCTCAGTATAGTTACAACGGCTGCCCCACCCTTCAAACTGAAAGGAATTACTACTTCACGGTAGAAATAGGCAGGGCGGTGGTTTTTTTTTTTTTTTTTTTTTTTTTTTTATGATTGAAAGTTTACTGGTGGCCCGAAGGCCTTTCCAGTTTCACCAGGACAGGTGGGCGAGCAAAGGCTCAGCCAAGAGGGGTGGGATTTGCTAACAACTGCCCGAGCGCCTCCGAAGGAGACCTAACAACTCAAGAGCAATTGTTTCGCGAATGAATCTACTACCGGATCGGAATCGCGACCCGCTGAGAAGATCCGGCGAGAAACTCAGCGGGCTGATGCATGGGTTAGGTTGCACGTCGACCTCTTTGTCGAGTTCGACGAGTACGGTTACCGGGGTCCCTAACCCTGCCCCTAGTATTAGAGCTGAAGGCATCTAATGCAAAGGTTATTGGATCTGATGGATCCGTAAGGACGTGTCTAGGGCGTCGACGGTGACTGGCTCCTGCATGATCAGGATTCGGGGAGTAGTCAGCGGCGGCAACGATAAGGCGATTATCATGACGCATAGCCTTATCGAAGTATCGTTCCGACGCTGACTTCATGTATTTCCGAATTGATTCGAGGCCCAGGTCGTCGTGTAGGTCAACGTTCCAGGGCGGTGGTATCTACCCGTACCCGCGTGGTCTTACCACCAGTAATTACGCAAATATAATTTTGCGGGTTTTTATTACACGATGTTATTCCTTCACCGTGGAAGTCAAATATGAACATTTGTTGAGTACGTATTTCATTAGAAAAATTCGAACATCTGCGGGATTCGAACACGTCGTCTTATCTCTTAGGCCACGACGACTTACCTACCTCGCTAACATCCAATGTCTTTGCTATTAAATAATGAATGATTATGCAGGTGTTCACGAACCGTTGTTCATACAAGAGCTGCAAAAGGAAGGAGATGGTGCCGCTGGTATGTTCTGAATGCGCACTCAACTTCTGTCTAAGGCACAGACACACGGCCGACCACTTGTGCGAAGGGAAACTTGCCGCCAAGAGGAGACAAGCCGCGTGAGTTGATCAAATTAAACTCCCCAGAGTTCTGCTAATATGTAGTTTAGTGGCAAGCCAGCTGTTGTATATTTAACTGGATTGGTACACCACGCGTAATTCGTTTACAAATGATTGTTGTCCACCTTGTAGAAATGAATATTAAAAAACAATTTAATACTTAAAAAAAAAAACTAATATTTAAAAAAAGGACATGCCCGCTGAGTTTCTTGCCAGTTCTTCTCAGGACGGAGGCTAGTTTTTGTGAATTGGCGGTAGTTCTTTTTGACTTTTGACGTTGAACAAGTGTGTACTTTCATTTATGTTGAATAAAAAAATTTTGATTTGATTTGGTGGATTTGATCGCTCTTAGTGTTAAAACTGCCAATTGTACTTTTTTGTAGTTAATGTATCTTATCATATTGTTTATTTATTTTTTGGTGTACAATAAAGAATACTCTCTCTCTCTCTCTCTCTCTCTTTTGTATGATATAATTCAGATTTCAATCTCATGTCTACAGGCCCCGGTAACGACTTACGCGAAGTAAGCACTGAGCAAATTCACCCCTCTAATACAATAAAAAATATCAAAAATATCAAAGAAAACTAATTTCCACAAACTTTAGTGAAATTATCATATAGTTCATAGTATAATTTTAACGTTAGGCAGCGGCTTGGCAACGATAGCCAGCTGCGCCCCTGGCATTGCTGAAGTCCATGGGCAACGGTAACCACCCACCATCAGGAGGGCCGTATGCCGGTTTGCCTACAAGGGCAATAAAAAAAAAAAACCGGTTCAATCTTTACGCTGCGATCACATGTTCTAGTTTATTCCAGAAGATGATACAAAAGAAGAGTTCATTATATTAAGTTCAATAAAAAAGGAAACTTACAGAAACGCATCTTGTCTTTGAAACGTCTTTCTCATAAAGAACTGGTTTTTAATGCCTTATAATAATGTTACGCGCTGGGGTTCGGGATAAATAAAATTTCACCAAAGTAAACTAAAAACTGTGTTAAATACTTAGAACACTTAAAAAAAAACTCAACAAATACTTTAAAATTCTCAATTCTCTTCTTCCGCTTCGCTTCCGATGATCCGTTCGCTGTTTCGCTTCGAGTAGTTCCGCTTATTGACTGACTGCATGCCATCTCTGCAACGCTTTTATAGCCGATACCACATCCCTAGAATTATCGAGAATATTCCACACGTCTCTAATATTGAGTTTCCGCTATCTAACAATAGATGGCGTTGTACCTCTCGAGCGTTCTAGGTGCTATTAGATCCTTCGATATTCGTTCGACTATTCGGCGATAGATGGCGTTACTCTTACCGACAAAATAATAATAATGAAATAAAAAAAGTGCTTTTTATAAATTTGCAATGAAAACGTATTTTTTTATGAACGGAAACCCAATTTTACAACACACGTCACCAATACTGTACAGTACAACTGTAAGTTAATAACTATGCTGATATGTTTCCAGTAAGGCTGCCATGGCCCGGATGAGACAAAACGAAAGTCTATGGATCCGGAACGAGGCCCCGCTGCCCTCCGCTGTCAGCAGCTTCTCTGAGGTCCAGGGGAACATGGTACGTTACCTCTCCCTAGGGACAAGGAACGCAAACTAACGTAAACCTTAAGCTAATCAACCGAGAGTTGAAAATAGAAGAAAATATTCCATGAATGGTTTTTTTTTTTTTGTTATTGCTTAGATGGGTGGACGAGCTCACAGCCCACCTGGTGTTAAGTGGTTACCGGAGCCCATAGACATTTACAACGTAAATGCGCCACCCACCATGAGATATGAGTTCTAAGGTCTGAGTATAGTTACAGCGGCTGCCCCGCCCTTCAAACCGAAACGCATTACTGCTCCACGGCAGAAATAGGCAGGCTGGTGGTACCTACCCGTGCGGACTCACAAGACGTCCTACCACCGGTAAAGTTATTAACCAGTGTTGTTTTGGTCATCAGACAGAAGACGAGGCGTTGGCTCACGCGCTGGCGTTGTCGATGCAGGAGAACGTGAACATAGAGTCCGGCGACACCAGCCTCGCGCGCGCCCTCACCCGCCAGCGCGTCGGCGGCGACCAGCCCGCCCGCTGCACCGTGTCCTAACTTCGGTAGACAATTCCAATCCATCTCTTTCACACAGATAACTAGCAAAAATTACCATTTCGGCACTCGCAAGCGTTACCGTAGATTGGGGGGAATTGGGACCCTTTCCAAATCCAACACAAAACTTCAATGGTTTTTCTTAGGGTAATACCAATAAAATTGAGATTAAAATGGTTCCGGAGATTTAAATATACGATGCGCTATTATCAGTGGTCAGAGTAGGTAGATTGATTTTATATACTTGCGTCAAGATATTATAATATGGACATGCCATTTTATCCATGGTTATTTTTTTAAATTGAAAAAATAGTGTTTTTAATCCTCATCGGATACAATTTCTATATTTATGAGATACTTGAAAAAATCCCTGTCTAAGTTTTGTCTCATACTGACAAGCGTCATTTCTAATTCAACAGAAAGGGACAAAATACAGTGTAACTATTCCAAGGTGTTTTTGTATAAAATAAAATACTGATTTCTTTCACCATTAGCTAGCACTGGTAGCGTAGATTAATATTATTGATACGTTTTTCACCTTAAACACAGATTCATGCTAATTTCAAAATTCCGGAACAAATATCACAATAAATATGAAGTTCCGGTATTTTGGAGGCATATCCATATTATCCTCAACGTTTGACGTCAACGACCTTAATCTACCTACTCCGACCTCTAGTTATTATGCATAGTTCATTACAAAATATACACAAATACTGAAAAAACTAGCTTGACCCGATTCACCTTAGCTTTTGGGTGAATCAGGTTACGTATGGGGACAATAGAGTTTTTCGATAGGGCTGGTACTATTTAGTTGTTAGGTACGTACCTAACTTTAGATAATTAACTTTTTAATATATTTAATGAGTTTACAAAACTTTGAGGACTAAATTAAACTATTTAATATTCTTAAATACTATATAAAAGTAATTATCAGTTCAACAAAGTTAAATCTAACAACTCAACAAAAGTGTTGTGACATTCCAGATTTGTCCCTATTCGAACTCTAGTCTCTATTCCCCCCAATCTATTTATGTATTCGATAAGTTCTACTGAACTTGTGCTGTATATATTGACTTCATGTCTATTTATCTCTATCACTAATTATTGTGAGTATAATTCAGGATCCACTAGACACTTACATATATGTGTATATATATATCACTACACTCTGAGCTCTGCTAACGTTGGTCTGAACATCGGTTGGATCTGTTGGAATACGAATTTCAGTGATGTATTCATTATCATAATCTTAAGCTAAGGTGCTGGATCTGATTTTGAATCGGTTGAAAATAACTGTGGAGAGTTATTGTAAAACTCGAGTGATTAGTTAAAAATGTTTAGCGAAAAGTCGATCAAATTGAGAACTCATTAAAACACTGGCTACACTCAAACAGGATATTTAGATGCGGCAACTCTGCATAAATCGTGCTATTTAATTCAGAATAAATACTTTTAATATTATAATAATAGTGCAAATTGTTCATTGATTACATTAATATCATATTGTTGATTTGTTACAGAATAAGTATTAAGATATAATATTGTCAAAATAATATGTACAGGTAATCCTCCCGCGGTATTTTATAACACGATTCGACTCTAACACGAAGAGATAAATTCACCAAAACCCTCTTATAACACGATAATGAGATTTTTGTTTAAAATAATTTAGGAAATTACATTATGCATTATGAACACACAATATCTTGGAATAACTGAAATTTTACTGCTTATTTTTTATGTATAATAGATAAAATAATTGTAAAAATAGACATGCTTTAAAAAAAACCGACTTCAAATAGAAAAAAAAAAGATATTCCAAAACAAATTAATATACACTAAAAACAATAATCATCGAAATTGGTTGGCGTGATATTGAGTTATTCATCTATTTGTCGCGCACGTACTTAATTCAAATTTAAGACATATATGGTTTTCTCATGGATACCATTATCAGAACTGGACTAAATTGAAATGGGACCACACGGGAAGCGTCAGCTTTCTAATAAAAAAAGAATCATCAAAATCGATTCACCCAGTCAAAAGTTGAATTGAGAACATCCTCCTTTTTTGAAGTCTGCTAAAAATACATACAGGCATAGTTGAGATGTTTAATTCAGAAAAATAACTCCTCTCTGTACTGGCTTCCAGTGTCACATAACACGGTTTCACACAACACGTGGCTTTGTATCTACCGTGTTATAGGAAGGTTATATTTTGTAATAATTTGAATAATAAATCGAAATAGGCCATCACAGTCACTGAATAAATAGGCCAATGTTAATCACCGACTCAGAATGAAATTTAATGACTGAATCGATAAGTAACTCAGCACTTGTTGTTATTGAGAATAAACATATCGTCTTCTCGCGTTAAAACTATAATCTCAAAACTTACAAATTTTTCAGGAGAGTGTTTTAAAGGTTTAACGAGACTTTCACTGATAGGTAGCTGATGATATAAGTAGTAACTTAGGCTACTTTTTTTAGACTAGCTTTCGCCCCGCGGCGTCACACGCGATACGACAATAACTGCGGGTAACATCGCGGGACTCGGCTATCAATAATAAAATTTAATGTTTCGGAAACGAAGTGAGGGCGGGTCGCTAGTATGATATAGAAGTATTGTCCGCCCGTTGATATAATCAGAACGGACGACATTGATTAAAAGTTATTGATTAGCTTTACTTAATGTTATCAATAAGAAAAAAAATGCGTGTTTTTTACTACCGTCAAATCCGTCAATAAATAACACAACACTAGATAATGTAATATATAAAATGAATTTAAGTTTTTTAGGTGTCTATGATTTTTGTTCGAATTCTATCAACGGGCGAAGATTATGTCGTATCGTAAATAAATAAATAAATAAACTTACTATTTCCAAATATAAATGTTTTTAAGGAATACTGTTCGGAGTTGTCCGTTGATTGCAATTTTATAATAGTAACGTGGAGATACGACTTTATGTTACTGATAATGCTGTTGGAAAAGTTAGCGGAATCGTCATGAATTTAGATGAAGTTATTTGCTAAGTGAATTTATTAATATATATTTTTTAATACTGTATAAACTATTATATGTATGTATGTATATATTTGTAATTTAATATAGATTTCCTTGCACCTACCACTATTTACTCTGCACTACCTTTGGTTGACTGGTAGAGAATGCCTTAGGCATTAAGTCCGCCAATGTAAGTTTTACATGAAGTGTAATAAATAAATAAATAATGTTTACGCACATTTTGAGGTGCGAGATTGAAGACTGCTGTAGTCGCTTTGGGTAATAATTCCAAAACATATAGGTAGGGCGGTGGTGTCAATATTTGTAGACCGACGCGTCCACTGGTGGGGGCCCCCCCGCCGCGCGCCCCTCACCTCCCCCCGCCGCCCCGTTGAAACTTCAACGTTCCCTACAAGCTCTAGTTCTATTGTTAAATATTTTGGTATCCGCTTAACACCTGATGAGCTTTGAGCTCGTGTTCCTGTGCTAATAGTAAAATGTTTAAATCAGACGTATGTATGTATTCGTTCTGTATGAATTAACTTAAAGCTTGTGATTTTTTCAGCTTAATTATAATAATTATTCGAATTGTAATGTTTGAAAATCGTGTTATTATATTTTTGAGATGATTATGATTGTTATAAATCGTTAAAGAACTGATGATTCGTTGTGTTTTATTTTTCTTGGCGATCGGCGGACCTGTGCGACTCTGCAATTCCGATCCGGTGCTAGATCCAGCGAAGCACTGCTCTTGCTAGGGCTACACAGTGTTAGCAGATTCTCTCAGGTTCAGCCCTACCTTTACTGGTGGTAGGACCTCTTGTGAGTCCGCACGGGTAGGTACCACCACACTGCCTATTTCTATCGTAAAGCAGTAATGCGTTTCGGTTTGAAGGGTGGGGCAGCCGTTGTACTGTAAAAAGTGAGACCTTAGAACTCATGTCTCAAGGTGGGTGGCGGCACATACTTGTTGTTGTCCATGGGCTCCGGTTACCACTTAATAACAGGTAGGCCGTGAGCTCCCCACCGATCTAAACAATAAAAAAAAGAACTGAATTGACAACTGAACTGAACTAAACTGATGACAACGGCGGTACTGACCAGGACGACATTTGAGGACACGCGAAAAATGTTAAGGTTTCATTTCTTTACTTCAATTACCGGAGAAGCACCCTACGGAACCCTCCACTGTTCGTTGTCGATACGGACTTGTCCTATTCTTCATCCAAAATGAGATCAACGTGGGACTGAATTAAATAACATAATTTAGTAATTAAATTTAATTACATTTGTATTATATTCACTTTTCAATGTTCTCCTTTACCGAAATATGATTGTGTTAATTTAAGTTATTTTAGTAAAATTTAAAATAAATAAAGCTACAAGATAGACGGCACAGCTAATACAACCAAAACATTTTAAAATCAAATTATTGAATTTCTTTTACAAATAGAAAATAAAAAAAAAAAACAAAATATCCCTATATAATACTTTGTTAATAATTTAGTTGCCTACCACCCAGACCAACTTAGAATGAATAACACATTGACTTACGTAATAAAAAAATCAATGAAGGTAATACATACATGGGTACATAATTGAACAGATGGTCATTAAAGTCATAATGTCGTATGTGGATGATTTAAACATTCCAAACTGTAAGTTTAATTCTTTTTTTTTTATTGCCCTTGTAGGCAGACGAGCATACGGCCCACCTGATGGTGAGTGGTTACCGTCGCCCATGGACTTCAGCAATGTCAGGGGCAGAGCCAAGCCGCTGCCTACCGCTTAATACTCTCCACAAGCCTCGTTTGAAGAAAGACATGTTATAGCGCTCGGGAAACATCGTGGAGGGGAGCTTAATTCTAACGTTTTCATCAATATTTATAGGTACATCCGTTTCAGTTCCATATTTCTTTGAATAATTGAATCAATAATAATTGTCTAAAAATAGAGGCTCCAAGAATAAAGAAAAATCATAATAATCGTACAGTCAGAGAATTTTTCAATAAACAAATCCGACGTTACGGCTCCAAAGTCGTCTAGCTTCACAAACTGCTCAGCAGGGCCTTATTGTGCAGAGTTCTGAACTTGTGGTTGTCGTTGAGGTAGCTCGTGATGAACTCTGGCGGGTCCCGGGACAGCACCAGCTCGAGGCTCATGTAGCGCGCCGCCGTGAGCCGCTTGCGCTCGGCGCCGGAGCGACACAGCCGCCGGTGCGCGCGCCCCACGAAATCGGACGCCCGGTCCTCCACCAGCCGTGACGTCACGCGCTCTCCAGACGCGCCCTCCAACGCGGCCTGGAATGTTCACGAAGTCTTAGGGCCGAATCACACCGGAATGCCAGCGGCCTCCGGCGTCGCCTGCTAGACTGCACGCGCCTAGTCTCTTGACTAGTTTAGTTTCTTCATTCGGCAATGATACTCGTGTGTTTGGAGTGAACATGATGGAATTGGTTATTATATATATGAAGTCGGTGCCGCTCGCGGCCTTGTGTCGCCGCTGGCAGCCGCGGGCAGAACCACCGACAAAATGCACATGTGGCGCGGCTGTTCGATTCACCGCGGGCGAGCGGCGGCTGCGTCGCGACCTTTTCTAGCTTTTAAAGAGATACTGATCTTTTAAGTATAGACATAAAGTTTAATATTATTTCACACTGAAAGTGCTCGCCGCGAGGTTGCCGGCCGCTGCCACTCCGGTGTGACTCGGCCCTTAATAGCGGCTGGCTGCGATTGCAATGAGCTAATCATAACCTCGACAATCACGTTTCAAATTACTCAATGACAAAGTCTAAGTGTCCGCGACTGGTGACTGACTGACACGTTTTACTGGTGGTAGGACCTCTTGTGAGTCCGCGCGGGTAGGTACCACCACCCTGCCTATTTCTGCCGTGAAGCAGTAATGCGTTTCGGTTTGTAGGGTGGGGCAGCCGTTGTAACTATACTTGAGACCTTAGAACTTATATCTCAAGATGGGTGGCGCATTTACGTTGCAGATGTCTATGGACTCCAGTGACCACTTAACACCAGGTGGGCTGTGAGCTCGTTCACCCATCTAAGCAATAAAAAATAAACCCGTTTGGTACTCGACGGTTTCCGAAACCCGTAGACATTAACAAAGTGAGTGGTGTCTCATAGAGAAGTTGCATCTCAGTTGTATTTGATGGCAGTCCCCCCATCGGTCCTCACAGCGGAACCCCCTTAGTTTTATAGCAAAATAAGGGCGGACGGTACCCAGACAAGGTCAACATACGCCTTGTCGCCAGTCATCATCAACCCTTTGGCTGTATGGGTCGACTTGAAATAGCAAAGTGAGTGTCATAAAAGACAACTAAAGAATTCACAGGAGAAAGGACAAAAGCGTGTACCGACTCTAGTGGTTGGTATTCTAAGTCTGCAAGGGTACATACATTCCGCCGGTTTCTGTCTGTCTGTCTGTCTGTCTGTATGCATATTATAGTCTTATGATCGACAGCCAGAAAGACAATTCACTCAAAAACAAGACAATCTTGTAAAATACTCTAACCAACATTTTTGCCATGTACCTACCGTTCAGTTTTGAAATCAATTCCTGCCTAGTATTTTATAGGCGCTACGACATGTCCTTCTTCAAGCGAGATTCGTGCCTTACGAGTGAACCGCGGCTTGGTTAACGTTTATTATTATTATTTTTTATTGCTTAGATGGGTGGACGAGCTCACAGCCCACCTGGTGTGGTTAACGTTTATTATTATTATTTTTTATTGCTTAGATGGGTGGACGAGCTCACAGCCCACCTGGTGTTAAGTGGCTACTGGAGCCCATAGATAACTACAACGTAAACGCGCAACCCATCTTGAAATATAAGTTCTAAGGTCTCAGTAAAGTTACAACGGCTGCCCCACCCTTCAACTTCTTCTACTTCTATATCATTCCCTCACTACTGAGGATCGCGACCACATGCGACGTACTTCCAATGTGCTCGATCATAGGTGGCATGGACTGCACGGTACAGACTTCCACCGAGTGCTTCTCTTGCTAGATCTGACAATCTGGCTGGTGTTCTGCCCACGGCGCGTTTGCCTTCTATTCGACTTGTAATTATGAGCTTCTCTAATTCATGTCTGGGAGACCGCATGATGTGTCCGAAGAAGCTCATAACACGTTCCCGGCAGATGGAAGAGAGCCTTTTTCGGATGTCTAGCTGCCTTAGAATGGACTCGTTTGTTCGCATGGCAGTCCACGGTGTTCGCAGCATCCTCCGCCACACCCACATTTCAAAGACACGATCTTTTTGATATCCCGGCTTTTTATGCACCATGTCTCCGCCCCGTAGAGGAATATGGGAAAGATCAGTGTCCGCACCAAGCGCACTTTGGTTTTATATCGGATGCTACGATTTTTCCATATCTTCTCGAGATTGGCCATCGCACTTTTAGCCACCCTTCAAACCGAAACGCATTGCTGCTTCACGGCAGAAATAGGCAGGGCGGTGGTACTTACCCGTGCGGACTCACAAGAGGTCCTACCACCAGTAAGGCAGAAATAGGCTGGGCGGTGGTAAACGTCCATGAAAGATCGTCAACCTAAAGTTTTCTAAGTCTAAATTTGGTTACAGGTCAGTTCTATAAATAAAAGTTATTCTTGCGTACCGAAAATCGAATCCATTGCCATATCTGATATCTGGATATCTCCGCGGTCGCAGAATCTTCGATTTTGCCGTTGTAGAAGAAATGCCCGACTCCGGCCAGCCAGTAATACACGAACAGGATCGATATAGCAATGTTGTTTTGTAAGCCTTCCATAGTGACGCCGCCGGACGGTATGGAAAGTAAATCGTGTGGTGTAACATTACAGTCGAATTTGCGATGAATTTGATTTGGCATTGTACCGTTTTTCTTCCATAGCTGAAACGAGGAATTAACACTGCTTGTAACCGATTTGGAATATGAAGGCAAGGTGTATGTAGTTTTCCCTAGCTTTCACTGCAGATAGGATCGGTTTGAAGGGTGGGGCAGCCGCTGTAACTATACTTGAGACCTTAGAGCTTATATTTCAAGGTGGGTGACGTATTTACGTTGTAGATGTCTATGGGCTCCACTGACCATTTAACACCAGGTGGGATGTGCGCTCGTCCACTTATCTAAGCAATAAAAAATAAACTATTCAATGGTGGTCTGGTAGGTGAGCTCACAGGCCTAAACTAGGAGAATTTGCTAACACTAGCCCTCACAAGAACAGTGATTCGCGGAATCTATAATACTACCGGATCGGAATCGCGACCCACTGATAAGATCCGACAAGAAACTCAGTTGGCTGTCTATGGGTTAGGAGTAGTAGACAGAGTCACGAAACGAGAACCACCTGCTAGGATACCGGGGAGGAATTTATAGGGATGGATCGCAACTGATATTTTTGCACCAAACGGTCCGAATGAAATTGTTTATATATTACGTTTCCTGTAGATTCCGAAGCAACCGAATCGACTTCGATGAAATTTTCAGGAGAATCTTCAGATTGACCTAGCGTCTGTGAACGTGAAGTTTGTTAGCGCTCAGATCAAATACAAGACAAAAATCGGTCCGCAAAGCGGGCCAGCTTTGACTAGTAACTACATAGTAACATTCAAAGCCATAAACTGTTTAATATACATATTATTATATCAATTATAATTAACGTCAACTTTACAATTATAATTAAAAAACTACACTCGGGTGCAATGAAATCGCACATCTGTACATTTTCTGAAAAATATTATTTACTTCTTTTTATTTAAAAAAATACATATTTTATATTTTTTAACATAAGGTTAAAGGATAGTTCAATACCTATTCAATGATACCACATAAGACATGATAAGTTTACCTGCCTGCTGAAACAAAACGACAACAGCAAACTCCAAAAATTGGTCCCTCAACTCACTGCAGTTTGCAAGACCAACTGCAGGTATAAAAAGGCATGTTTTGTGTAAAACGTCATCAGTTGCAAGCCAACGCTTAACCTGATAAAACCTCTAGTGACTCCAATTGCATTTGTCTGAAAAAGATGGATACTACTCCGGAAAAAGCCGCTCAAGTCGTCGCTCTAATTGAAGCGGGCCAGAACCAGAGTGCTGTAGCTCGACAACTGAATATCAGCCGATATTCAGTTCGTCGTGTGTACCAGCGCTATCGGGAGACTGATGGCTTTGAAAGGCGACGAGGATCTGGTCGAGCAAGAGCTACAACACAGCGCGACAACAGATTTCTTGTAACGACAGCGTTGCGAAATCGTCGTTTGACTGCCGTTGAACTTGCACAGCAGCTTCAACAGGTGCGTGAAGTGGTAGTCAGCAGGTAGACAGTCAGAAGGAGACTTGCCGAAGGTGGTTTGACTGCGCATAGGCCAGCAAATGGCCCTAAATTGACGCCAGCTCACCGCCGGGCTCGTTTTCGATTTGCACAAGAACACGTCAACTGGATAGCCGACCAGTGGAAAGCAGTCCTGTTCTCAGACGAGTCCAGAATGTGTCTTCATGATAATGATGGACGTGGAAGGGTCTACAGAAGGCGCTCAGAGTGATTTTCCCAATGTTGCATCACAGAACGTGTAGCATACGGCGGTGGTTCGTGTATGTTCTGGGGAGGTATCTCACTCGAACGAAAAACAGAGCTTGTCCTCATCGTTGGGGCCAATATTAGGCGACAAACAAGAGGTCTAACATCTCAACGATACATAGAGGAAGTTCTACAAGAACATGTCGTTTTGCCATTTGGCCGTTTAATTGGAAGTAACTTCCTTTTTATGCATGACAATGCAAGACCTCATACCGCTGCGATAGTGAGACAATACTTACAAGAAGTAAATGTACCCGTGATGGAGTGGTCAGCTCGGAGCCCGGACCTTAATCCGATTGAACATTTGTGGGACGAATTAAAAAGAAAAATCAGAGGTCGAAATAGTGCTCCAGCTAATCTCCAGGAGCTACAAAATGCGCTCAAAGAGGAATGGGACGCCATGCCACAAGACTTTATCAGAAACTTGATAGAGTCGAGGGGGAATCGGTGTGAAGCTGTAATTCGGGCAAGAGGGGGCAATACTTGTTGTGTTTTTTTTTTATTAATCCCCAAATTTTAAACGGTTTAGTTGAGTAATCATTTTGTAATAAAGATTAAATTGTTGTTGTATTTTATTTTCCTCAAGAAAGTAACCTTATCTCCACTTATATGGAATAGGTATTGAACTAACCTTTAACCCTATGTTAAAAAATATATGTATTTTTTTAAATAAAAAGAAGTAAATAATATTTTTCAAAAAATGTACAGATGTGCGATTTCATTGCACCCGAGTGTATATTGTTTAAGTTGTAGAGCGTAACTTATTGATGCATTTTGTACTGATATAAATTAATAATAATCAACATAAAATGGTTTGTGTGTTGAATATAATGATGTCTATTCAAACAGCTTACATTGTTGACAAGTAGCACGTGACCTAGCAATCCGTCCTTCACGCGTCACTTAACTTGGATGACAAGAAACGCAAAAATATTTACCTATTGTAAAACCTAAACGAAAAACAAAAAGTGAAGTTCATTCATAAAGCTTATGTTAAACAAAGCCTTACGTTTCCGCGTTAGGAGACCTCTCCTTTCCTGTTATGAGTCGTCTATTATCAAAGGTGGCAATCTGTGCATTTGGACAAAAAAATGTTATTGATATGTCAATACAGATTGATTTGAATATAATCGTCTCCTTCAAAGAATACGGTTCAAAATCTGCGTTAAATAAAGGTTAATACTTAACCTGTTATTTATCTAAGATGTCGTTCAGAAGAGTTTTGTGACTGCCAATGGAATACAAAGTCAATAATTCGTTTTTTTGATTTACCAATAATTGTCCAAAAGTCACATTGCCGGCTTTGATAATAGTCGACTCTTATCTTTTTTTTTCATTGTCCTTGTAGGCAGACGAGCATACGGCCCACCTGATGGTGAGTGGTTACCGTCGCTCATGGACGTCATCACTGCCAGGGGCAGGGCCAAGCCGTTAAGTACTCTCCACAAGTTTCATTTGAATAAGGTCATGTCATAGCGCTCGGGAAACACCGTAGAGGGGTGTTCACTCCAAAGCCGGAAGGTACGTGCCAAAAACGATGGTATCTCGATACTTGAACTCGTAGTAATTTGATTTATGACATATACATGACTTACCGTACGAGCGAACGAGATGGAATACTTCTTCTTTCACGTCGAACGCGTATAAAATTTGCATTTATAATTTTTTTTGAATCACAACCCTAATCTACGTGATTGTGTTAACAAAAATAAACGATTTAACATTAAAATAGCATGTGCTTAATTTTTTAATTTCTGAGGGCGGTACCAACGAGCGTCTGGTCGAGCTTTTACTGGTGGTAGGACCTCTTGTGAGTCCGCGCGGGTAGGTACCACCACCCTGCCTGTTTCGGCCGTGAAGCAATAATGCGTTTGAAGGGCGGTGCAGCCGTTACAAGGTATAAAAAAAGCTGCCCGTTTGAACCGCACTGAAATATCTCACCTCGTTGACATGCGGGACAGTACGCGCGTCGTACACCATGAAACCGTCGACGCCGCAGTCTATTTCCTTCAGTTTCATTTCCAATATCTCACTTATGATTGCCTTGGATCTACAACATAATAATCCTTGTTGACCGGCCTTTTGCCTCTAAAAAATAGCAATAACATGACAAGAGACATTTCTTACTGGTGGTAGGACCTCTTGAGAGTCCGCGCGGGTAGTTACCACCACCCTGCCTATTTCTGCCGTGAAGCAGTAATGCGTTTTGGTTTGAAGGGCGGGGCATCCGTTGTAAATATACTTGAGACCTTAGAACTTGTATCTCAAGGTGGGTGGCGCATTTACGTCGTAGATGTCTATGGGTTTTTTTTTTTTTTTATTGCTTAGATGGGTGGACGAGCTCACAGCCCACCTGTTGTTAAGTGGTTACTGGAGCCCATAGACATCACACATATAGGTTTTAGTAACCACTTAACACCAGGTGGGATGTGAGCTCGTCCACCCACCAAAGCAATAAAAAAAATTAAACAAAAAAGTCTAATATGTTCAGAAATAGAGAAATTAAAAAAGTTTTAATTTTACGTTAGACAGAGATCTCACTAGATAGAATGACGTAAAGTTTGTGGAAGATCAGTATAGAAGTAATAATAGATTTTAAGTATATAATTGAGACTTACCTCATGTGATTCGCGTACTTGTTGTCTATGGACTCCGGTAACCACTTAATACCTGGTAAGTCCTAATTTTGTTAGCGCCAACATACAAAAAAACACGAACAAACAAAACTACACAATTTCGTCATATATCAAGGGGTGAAATACTATTTGGGTTAAGCGACATTTCGCTTTTATTAGTTAGGTACGCGACATTTATCTTTGTAATTAAAACTCCATTTTATTTGGTATTAGCATCAACAGTTCGATGTTTTCAATTGAACTTCAATTAAGTTCACCCAATTCAATTAGCTGAAGAAGAATTTTTGTTAAGATATTTATTTTCCAAATCCTAAACTTTATATGGTTCTCCTGTAAAGTTGCAAAAATGTCGCTTAAAACAAATAGTTTTTCACCCTCGACATATCACGATATACTAATATAAATATATAAATTATAATGTAAATTAATCCTATTAACAACCTCTCCTACCGATTCGTCTTGAACTTACGACGCATGTTTTAGTAACGTTGCGTGCTTACGAGCTTATGCTTATGGCCCATCCCTTATTCAGTGTGCTTAGTTCGAGTTTTTTAACGTTCTCGATAGCGTAAAAGTTAACTCATATTTGTATGGAATGGGATCGTTTGCGTACGTTTGCCGCTAGGGGCGCTGTTCCAACTGCATACAAAATTGGATTAACTTTTACGCTATCGAGAACGTTAAGAAGCTCGCACTAAGCACACTGAACGATACACATGAGAGATAGTTTCGCAACAGGAATTACTTGAATAAGAACCAAAGTCGACGCCACTGCTATCGATAATACAAAAGGTCTACGCACTCATCATCAGTTCCATCGGAGCCAGGTTTCAAAATAGACGCGGCCATTCCTCCGGTTGCGTGTGCTCCTCTAGCATGACAAGTGCTGACGACTAATCTCAAGTAAGAGATCAAGAAGTGGCGGTCCATATTCACGTATTTGCTCCGGTCGGGCAACTGATACTCGCTGCGGCTACCTGACCGAATGTCGAGAGATCAGTATGCGAGTTATCGATTTTTAACAACAAGAGGATCTAATCGCGTTTTTTAGTAGGACCTCTTGTCCGCACGGGTAGGTACCAGCACCCCGTTGTAACTATACTGAGACCTTAGAACTCATATCTCAAGGTGGGTGGCGGCATTTACGTTGTAGATGTCTATGGGCTCCGGTAACCACTTAAAACCAGATGGGCTGTGAGCTCGTCTAACTATCTAAACAATAAAAAAATGTAGATGGACAGACACGCTCACTGTTTACCTGACGACTTCAATTTAATCCTGCAGTTACGGAAATTCATAAGAATAATGACTTGTATACCACCACTAATCTTAATATCTGAACACTCAATTCCCTTCAAACTGGTAGGCGGTCACGAATTCGTGCAGAAATAGGCAGGACTATGGTATACATACCCATGGATAACACAATACCTTTTAGCAGTAATGACATAAATCATAATTCTACTATTTATGTGCCATTAAAAAACAAATTTAAAAAAATCCAGTACCAAACTTAGCAATGATGGAAGCGCAGTAATCCCATATACCACAGTTCAATCCCAGAGAATGGTCCCTCAGAGCATACAATATTTCTTCCAGTTCGAACACCGAAAATATATTTTCTATCAATACACAAGCTTTTATGGTTCCTTGGGGCAATTTGAACTCTTTCTGGGCCCAAACGAAGATCTCGTTCCATAGTTGAGCTTCAGACGCGCTTTCTAATTTGGACAAGTAGAAATATGGTCCGCTGTTCGCCTCGTAAAGCTTCCGTGCGTTGTGGTACATGAGGACAGCGAAGTCAACTAATGGACCAATAGCTTCCTTACCGTCGACCTGTAAAAAAAAAATTTTTTTATTGCTCAGATGGAGGGACCTGCTCACAGCCCGCCTGGTGTTAAGTGGTTACTGTAGCCCATAGACAACTACAACGTAAATGCGCAACCCACCTTTAAAATATAAATTCTAAGGTCTCAAGTATAGTTACAACGGCTACTCTACCCTTCAAACCGAAACGCATTATTACTTCACGGCAGAAATAGGCAAGGTGGTAGTACCTACCCGCGCGGACTCAGAAGAGGTCCTACCACTAGTAATTACGCAAATTATAATTTTGCGGGTTTGGTTTTTATTACACGTTGTTATTCCTTCACCGTGGAAGTCAATCGTGAACATTTGTTGAGTACGTATTTCATTAGAAAAATTAAATCGAATTAAATAAATGAAATCGAATAGAAAGCCTAATCAAATACTAGTAATTTTACTGGTGGTAGGACCTTTTGTGAGTCCGCGCGGGCATGTACCACCACCCCGCCTATTTCTGCCGTGAAGCAGTAATGCGTTTCGGTTTGAAGGGTGGGGCAGCCGTTGTAACTATACTGAGACCTTAGAACTGATATCTCAAGATGGGTAGCACATTTACGTTGTAGATGTCTATGGGCTCCAGCAACCACTTAACACTAGGTGGAATGTGAGCTCTTCCACCCATCTAAGCGATAAAAAAAAATACAGCGGTTGAAAGAAATGTTTTATTTATTTATTGTATTAACTGCGGAGATCAATGCCTGCAACAGTAATTACAGCCGATAACAAGATTATATAGACAAAATGTAATGTCGATGTCCACTAGAAATACATAAACTACATCGAAGTACGAACATTCTCAGAGTTCGAAAGCACTATGGTATGTATGTAGGCTCGATTTTCATTAATATAATAAAACTTAAAAGTATGATCTTCTGGCTTAAAATATAGCCATTCATGGCGTGTCATGGCCACTGAAGTATGAATATTATATAGGTCTATGGTCATGGCATAGCACGCTATATCTGCACCGATGGAAGTCATAATGTCATCTCTATCACATTCGATTATTTCCGTTGTTACGAATACCTTTACAATTCGTGGTCAAGGACGACTCTGAGTTTTCGTCGACATTTCGACATTGTGATAAGAGCCGTAAGTCATCGTAAAAATAATTCAATTATATTAACGGCTCGCGAAAATTTAAGAAGTTACCATAGTGCTTCCCGGTACAGAGAATATTTGAAATTAAGAATAATGAGATGCAAGTGCGTCGTTACGAACGCGATAGACTATTATCATAAGCGTAAGGTCAAATACAATGCATTATAGGTCAAAGCTGAGACGATAATACATAAATTATGTGTTGTGTTATCACTAATGTAGAAGTCGAAGAATTTTTATTTGTCGACTAGTTATGATAACACGCTGTCGGCAAGAATTTAGAGAGAGCGGACGAGCATTGAATACTGATGAATAAAATTTTATTTAAATTCAATTCAACGCATTACAGAGACAGATCAATGTGCGATCAATGTGCAGAACCCATTACCTACACATATACCGCAATTCCAATAAGTATCCCGGCAAATTTATGAGATAATACAGAGTATAGAGTAGTTTAATTCTTGACAGTTAGGCGTTGGGGCTCCTGGGCATAGGTATCTTTCGTTTGACACTATACACAGGATTGAAGGTCTTCATAATTGGAAGCTATTATGAATATCCGGAAAACATCTGAAGCTGCGGCAATTTAAGCTTGCATATATATATTTATACAGTTTCCAAACATCAATTTTTGGACCAACGCATCGGCTTTTCGCATAAGTTCTTTCCTTATTCTTTTACCCTTATACTTATACGTTAAATAAAAATAAATAAATTTGTTTTATGTAGAGGTCAAAAGGCTGTTCTGAATCGTGCTATTTTTTGTAAATTTCGTGATAATACCAAAGTGAAAGCAGAAAAGTTGCCTTGGGTACATGAAAAATGTTAAAATGTCGTAGAGTAACATCTGTGAGGTTTGCTAATTTATAATACTTTTTTTTCCCGTATGACCTCTTGCCTCTTGCCAAAAGAAAAAAACTAAAGGAATAACTACTCACAAGTATGTTGTGTTCAATCATGTTCCACGCGCGGGGTCTAAACATCAATACGGGGCAGGTAGTTATCGTCAACGGTGCACCTTGTAGTTTACCGTTCACAGCCAAATTTATGTTGTTGAAAGCGAGAAGTTGGTTCCTCCATGTTGGACAGTGACCGTCATCAAAATCTACTTGGATCCCTTGAACATCCTCATTGAGAGCTACTACGAAATGAGCCGTATTTGAAGCTGACACATCACCAAGATCTAAATGTCTGTTTCTAAAATTTTATTAATTTTTTTTTTAATTCGTTTTTATTAATTTAAACGAAGCAATACAAGTTCGACAACATGCACTTAAGGGATTTTTATCAGAAAAGGGATCAATGTAGATGGGTAAAACGGTAAATTTAATATTCTCTTAACTTTTTTGAATTTTAACAATAAGGTTTTGCATTGGTATTTAAAATTTTGCTACAGTCATTGTTATGCAACAATAGACACTTCTACCCTGTTTAAAGGTGAAGCCACAATAACCCGTCTAGTTTATTGGCAAAACGTAAGGGAAAAATTGGCAATCTATTATGACTAAGAAAACATAACTTGATAAAATTTTATATCTGTTGATAAATTTGGCTTCTATGAGTTTTATAGCATTAAGGTATTATTGATTATTTAGTAAATTATTTATTATTGAAAAATTTGGGTAAATTTATTATTTAAAATACTACTTTTAACTTACTGCAATCTAATAGGCAAAGGCGCTATTTTCCAGCTTTTGTCTCTTCGTTCGGGAGAATTTTTGAAATCAATAAAAGGATCATTTTTTATTTCCACAGCTCGTCGTTTTCTATTCTCATACAACAATTCTATTTTTTTGTCAAAATTACGATGTAGGGCTGCAATAAATTCGAGGACTTCACTAGAAAAAATCGTCTTCTGTAATTCTTCGAGTTTTGGAAGCGGTACTTGAAGTAAAATAACATCGTGCACCATAATGTAGTTATTCTTTTCTTATTTAATAGGTAATCTGCACAGCAAGAAACGCGACACAGCTGCACTTGATTGAAAGTTGTATTGAAATATTCAAATCGGAATTTCGTTCGTGTTCGAAGAAAATAATATCTGTATGATTTTCGTGTTATTGTTTCTTATCACTATATAGTTGATTGATAAAAGAATGATAAGATATAATGTTTGCCTATGTTGGGTGTTTTCAGTTGCCAGCTTAAAAATAAATCAAATTTACTAGGGAAAAATCAAAGTTTTAATGGTAAACATAAAATGATATTTTGTAAAGTTTGAATACAACTATGACTATAAATAGACCTGAAAACCAACCATAATCATCATTGGAACAAACAACTGATTCGAAGTAGAAATCGCTGCTCGCGTAGTAGAAATCGCGAAAGGCTGTTCGGGTATGTAGGATCGGACGATCCGCAGACGATGGTGGTGGCACGGCGGCCCAAGAATGGCATTTGAGACCCTACCCACTAAACAACTCCCCCGCACTTGCTCAGGCGTCCGTAGCCCCCGAGGTCAAAACCCGGGCGGGGTAAGGAAGTACCGTATTAAAAACCCCAAGGACACCCGGAGGCTTACGTACTTGCGGCCTCGTAACTTGCGACAACAGCAACCGTCTCCATTCGGTGAAGATTACGGGTTGGCCGGCAACCCGCCGAGTACAAAGAGCAGCACGGCTGATCACGGCCCGATACTCTAACGAGCAATCTCGAAGCCACGCTGGCAAACCGGTACCTCCCTTTGGAGGGCGTTACTATGTAGTTGAAGTCGGGAACATAACAACTAGCGACAGGAAGATGCAAAAGTAGCACCGGCTCACTACTAACACAAGTAACACAGAGTACCACTGCACACGGTACGCCGGCAAACCATCGGTGCCATCGGGAGGCTCACTCTCTAAGTGGAGCACTCTTCATCAAATGAAGAGCATTGAGAGCACGGCCCTCCTACTCGACTTCGTGCTGGTTTTGGTCCGCATCGGTGCGATCATATCTCTGGGAATGATGACCAAAAGCTGCCATTATCCGCCTCTCACGGAGGCGCACGGTTGGAGACCAGCAACTCCCTTGGGTTTCATTACATCCTACGTATATTACTGTTGATTGGTCTTTAAAGTAGTTTATGGCGTACCTTGTATTGAGTGATATCAAAGCTAATAGAGATCAGAGTGAGAAAGCTATGAGATATACCTTGAGACATGAGGTAGAAATCTAAATTATGTTGTATAATGGTCATCTTACTCTTCAAACTGGAACGCATGACAGCTTGGCAGTGGATGAAATAACTACCTAATGTGAGCCCTCATAGGCACTATCTCAGTATTTAGGTCGCCAAGTAGTTCTACGTTCTGGTTTGTTAAATGAACGAATTGTTATATTCTACAATTAGCGGTAGGTGACCTCTCGTTGTAGATGTGTACTAGCTCTGGTAATCACTTTATTGAAGTTGGGCCTTGAGCTCGTTCAGACGTCTATGCAATAAATAAATGTAATTTTTCCTTTCATATAATGAATGTATCTAAGTAAATTTTTGTAATTTTACTGAGACTACAGTATATTTTAAAGCATCTTATTTAATTTAATTTCATCATAATTACAGTATAAAATAAATAAATTTCATCTCATTCTTCTCCAAATCATTATTCTCAAAGAGTAAAATTTATTTTAAGTATATTTTATCTAGAGATTTTTATTAACTCAACACTGGCAACAATGACATTGCAAGCAGTCATTCTTTAAAAAAGGGAAATAAGTTATCTATGGTAAAAAGATCAAACATAAATAATGAATATGGCAGATTCAGATTCTCAAGAAAATCGACAAGTCGAAGAAATTAAATTGAAATCTAAGAAGCCTAGAAATCTTCGTACGCGTATCAAAGATGAAGACTCTGATGATGAGGAGCACATTTTGCAAAGACTTCAAGAAACAAAAGAAATTCAGAAACTTCGAGAAAGACCTAATGGGGTGAGCATCATAGCCCTGGCAACCGGCGAGAAAGTAACGTTGGAAGATGAAATGACTTGTAAAGATCCTTTTAAAGTTAAAACTGGCGGGATGATTAACATGCAAGCCCTTAAGAACGGGAAACTGAAGCAGGTGGATGATGCGTATGATACCGGAATAGGCACACAATTTTCAGCGGAAACGAACAAACGCGACGAAGATGAGGAGATGATGAAGTACATCGAAGAACAACTTGCAAAAAGAAAAGGTTAGTTCTACTTGAAAATATTTAACGAGCTTCCAAACATAAAAATTTACATTTTGCTTAAACAGTGGACCCCCGGTAATCCTGCCGCTGTCTAATCTGGCACCCCTTGTAATCCGAAATGTCTATTATTATTGAATATTTTTTGACAGTCTTCGCTAATGTACTTAGATAATGCATGATTGAACAGGTTACAACTGGTATGCGCCATCACTATTGTACTAGACGCTTAGGTATTGTTTTGGTTTTGATAGGTTAGTTTGAATTCGACTACTGATAACAAATAGGCATGCGCCCATTTCAGGCTCCATCTTGACCATGAAAGCTTAAGTTTTTTAAAGTACTTAAATAAAATAAAAGATGCTTATGGCCAGCAAGGGGTGGCTAGAAAGTTTCAAAAGTCGTCATGGCATTCGTAAAGTATTTTTTGTAAGTTTTAAAGTATTACTGACGTTAATTTTATAATAAAACGTAAGGTTTCTCTTGTATTTTTTAATTTACTAAATTCAATATACATAATGAAGTATGATTTGCATTTCAGAATATAACATACAGAATCTTATTACTGGATCTGTAATTTATTGGATTATAAAGTACTCTTTTGTAAAAAAATCTGGACTAAAGGGGGTCTTAGGCAGTACTTGTATAATTCGACAAATGTAATAGGTAGTTTGACACTGCCTTACAAAACGTTTGTCGGATTACAGGGGGTCCACTGTAATTTAATGGTTTTTTATTTCAAGACTGAAATTTAAAATCAATCAATAAAATAGTATTTGCATTTTCCATATCACATCCTTGAGGTTCTGTCACATCATAATCAATTACTAATTTTATAGATCCATTACAAGATCATTAAATAAACAGTATCTACATGTTTTCCTAGAACTCATGTAAATTTGTTTTTTTTTTGTAGGTAGTGGTTGTGACCAGTGTCTAGATGGGATTATATGTATATTTTGATATTACTAATATTACTAACACCTAAGCATATATTACATTAAGCTGCATAAGCACTTATTTGCTAAACTATTCTCATGGTATTATGATAACAACACTCCCAAAAGTACCAATAACAACTATACCAAGTTTCATTGCATCTTGAATGGTTTATATAGGAAGAAGAAAAAAAAAAGAAGAAAAAAACAGACTTAATAAACTTGTTAATATTGCTGCTTAAATGAAAATCTAGTATCAATTATGTAAAATACCACTCACTAAGATTCTATATTTGGTCCGAATCTGTAAAAAATATTGTATTGTAAATACTGTAGTAAGTATATTATACACTCAATTGAATTGCACATACCCTACAGAGACACCCACATCCCAACTTAAACAACGTTTAGACATACATGCCTCTTAGAAATATCATGTATGCTTAAATGAAAATTATTGTTTTTACAGGTTGTATGATATTAAGATAGTATAAGTTAGTTGTTTTGTATCTTTGGGTGCAATATTTGGAGCAGGTTTTATGCATAAGTGTGAAGAGGGCTAACCTCTGTGATACTGTTTTTATTGACTGCAGATATTAATAATTTCTTTTGAAGTCGTCGTGGCCTAAAGGATAAGACGTCCGGTGCATTCGTGTGTAGCGATGCACCGGTGTTCGAATCCCGCAGGCGGGTACCAATTTTTCTAATGAAATACGTACTCAAGAAATGTTCACGATTGACTTCCACGGTGAAGGAATAACATCGTGTAATAAAAATCAAACCCGCAAAATTATAATTTGCGTAATCACTGGTGGTAGGACCTCTTGGGAGTCCGCACGGGTAGGTACCACCACCCCGCCTATTTCCGCCGTGAAGCAGTAATGCGTTTCGGTTCGAAGGGTGGGGTAGCCGTTGTAACTATACTGAGACCTTAGAACTTATATCTCATGGTGGGTGGCGCATTTACGTTGTAGATGTCTATGGGCTCCAGTAACCACTTAACACCAGGTGGGCTGTGAGCTCGTCCACCCATAAAAGCAATAAAAAAAAAAAAAAAAAAGCTTATTGATACTTTATATTTATATCACATCAAAATAATTAGTTGGAAGCATACCCATGAAAAAAAATGTGTGTTACATGCACATAACTTGGGTTACTCAGTAAATAAATGCACAAAGATATGTTGATTGGAAACTTGAAATGGTAAATAGATTGTATAGTTTGTTATTGGTGGTAGGACCTCTTGTGAGTCCGCGCAGGTAGGTACCACCACTCTGCCTATTTCTGCCGTGAAGCAGTAATGCGTTTCGGTTTGAAGGGTGAGGCAGCTGTTGTAACTATACTTGAGACCTTAGAACTTATATCTCAAGTTGGGTGGCGCATTTATGTTGTGGATGTCTATGGGCTCCAGTAACCACTTAACACCAGGTGGGCTGTGAGCATGTCCACCCATCGAAGCAATAAAAAATAAAAATTTAGGTCCCTACATAGCTGATAGTATTATTTATAATCGTTTAGATACTAATATAAAATTAACTTGTGCTTTGTAAATTCCAGAGGGATGTGACAAAGACAATAAAGACCACAACCATACAGAAACACTAAAGTATTTGTCTCCCGAGGAAGCAGCCTTACTTTCCTTGCCAGACCATTTGAGAGTCTCTTCAAATCAGAGGTCAGAAGAAATGCTTTCTAATCAGATGCTCAGTGGTATACCAGAAGTAGATTTAGGCATTGACGCGAAAATAAAAAACATTGAGGCAACTGAAGAGGCCAAGATGAAATTAATATGGGAAAGACAAAACAAAAAAGATGGCCCATCTCAATTTGTTCCAACAAATATGGCCGTTAACTTCGTTCAGCATAACAGATTTAACATGGAGAATGATAAAAAACGAAAAATTGAAAAAGTTGTAGTGCCCAAAACAGAAATTAGCGTGATTGATGAGAACGTTGATAAAATAGTTAAGAAAGCTAAAGGGGAAAGAGCAACTGATGATTATCATTATGAGAAGTTTAAAAAACAGTTTAGAAGGTGTTAAAATGGTTGAGGGGAATTAACTATAAGGAAACGAAAATTGTATTAAAAATATGTGATTAATGTAAAAACTTGCAGCGGAGTGAGGGTTTGACTTCATATTACCTGATTCTCTTTTGTGATGTACAGAGCATTAGCCTCTATTCATCAGACATGAGATTCATACCATTCTTGTAACTATAAAATCAAATCTGTGGTCAAATTGTGTATGTTATCTTTATATGGAAACAATTATGATTGTTTTTCAGTATAATTGCTAAAAAAACCCTTTCATATTCTATGTTTCAACTTCTGATATAGTTAATTCTTGACAAATTCATGAGTCAGCAAAAATTCAAATCCAATTAATCTCAAATTTCCATGACAAAACCAAATCAATAATTAACTTCATATTCATTAAATTTGTTCTTTC
Source organism: Bombyx mori (assembly GCF_030269925.1). Classification (NCBI taxonomy): domain Eukaryota; kingdom Metazoa; phylum Arthropoda; class Insecta; order Lepidoptera; family Bombycidae; genus Bombyx; species Bombyx mori. The sequence continues at coordinate 2,478,984 of NC_085120.1, read as the reverse complement.
ACTCACAGGAGGGTAGGGAGTATTTTTACATTTTTAATACAAAACTTTCAACTTGGATCTAAGATTTGTCTAGATTCTTTTAGTGGAGTCCGACCTCAGTTGTAATGCTAAATTTGTGTACTATTTTATTATTATTGGTGAATGGTTACCACTGCTCATGGATGCTTGTAATGCCAGCCTTATTTGAACAGGGATGAATCACATACAAGCCAAAAAAGATCTCTGGAAACGCATTGTGGATGAATGCAGTATTGTATTTTAAAAATCTATATATATTTTAAAAAAAATCTTACATAAAGACTGGCCCCCAACCCACCCAGATTTTCCAAACAGCACCTAGTGTAAAGTATTGCTGTGAGTTTTACCAAATTAAACTCCTGTTGCTAGCAATTTTGTCTGAAATTATTATCTAAGTTAGTTTTGACCGAGTAAGCCCATTATAGGCATCAAATTGTTATAATTTTACCACTGATTTGTAATGCAGGTTAGCCATTAAAAAGGAGCTCCGTGCTTGTTGTTCTCCAATATGGATAAGTATTCTCTGTATATTGTAATACAAAACATTTAAATTTTTATCAAATGATCCAAGGACTACACAAATTATTATAAAACTAGCGGCCCGCCCTGGCTCCTCTCAGGTCTTTAACAAAAATTACAACGATATTTAACGTTTTTTTTAAATAAAAGAACACTTATTGCGGTGTGATGTATTAAACATTCCCATATAATCTATGTTAACCTACCTAATGTAATCGTAAGTGTAATCCTATATAAACTAAGTGTGTAATTCGGACTCTCGTTGGTTTGATTACAAATATATACCTCCGACGCAACACCTTATATGGCGACCCTGCCAGGATTTCTTCGTCACTGTCAGATTCTATAGCTCTCTTTTGGGCTCTAGAAGTAGATGGAACTCCCACAAGTTGTGGCTGAGCTTGAATTATAGGTGCAGGATGAGATGTTTCTCGTCCAGTGACCTTGGTTGTATGGGATGTAAGGACTCTAACTGCCTCTTCTACCCTATATATTCCCTTTTCAAATCTTATCAACAAGTCATTTCCCATTGTAGATGATGACCCTTGGGGTTGATTTTGAATCATATTATTTGTAGATAGTGATTGGGTATCAGTTATGGTTTTGATTATTGATGCCTTCAAGTCATGGTAACTTAAAGCATCTACAGGAGTCTCATCTGTTCCCAAATGGATTCCCTGTTTTTCCCATCTTGTGTTAAGGAATGGTATCATTGTTTGGTTTAATGCGTGCCAAGCCTGTTCAGGGTCTGAGTTTTTGAGATGATTCCACTTCTTAGGATAGGAGTGACGATCTGTAGTATAAAGACTGTTGAGATAATAGTATCGTAAATTGCCGATAAACAGGGATTGAGGACAGTGAGTACGTGGAAGAGCTGGATATTTCTTAGATAGTTCTGTTGGGTTCGGGTCCATTTCTAACTCGTCGTCTAGGACTTCGTCGGGATCTGGGTCATTACTCAAGGGTGTATTAGTGGTTAAGTTGCTTGGTTCTCCTGTTTCTATAATGTCAGGTGTTTTTGGAGTTGTTAGGTTCTTAATTCCTGAGTCAAGATTTTTTGATGGCATTCCAGCATCCTTTCTGAGAGAGTCAATCATGTTGGAACTCGTACCTGTTCTAGATTTCCCGATTCTCCTTGTTTGCACATAACTGGTTATATAATCACTTATTTGTGTCCTGACCTTGGGTTTGGAGCTTGATTTGATTAAGCCAGAATTGAAAAGTTGTTCAGGTGTTATGGTATTAATCAATATCAATTTGGGATCATCAGGTGAAAGTTCATCTTCAAACTGGAGCTTTATTTCGTCTAATACTGATGCTAATATAGATAGTGGAGTTTTGTTGGCCATGGTGATGTGATCGACTGGAGTAAGAGAGGCGATAAATGGAGCGATTTGGGAATTGTAATGTCATTTGTCATTTGTTTCTCTTCACAGATCAACAACAAGTCTTTGGTCATTTCAGCTATTTGTATCGCCCATATAAGGTGTTGCGTCGGAGGTATATATTTGTAATCAAACCAACGAGAGTCCGAATAATACTCCTCTTTATAATTTGATACACACTTAGTTTATATAGGATTACACTTACGATTACATTAGGTAGGTTAACATAGATTATATGGGAATGTTTAATACATCACAGCGGCATAACTATAATAGTTAGACATGTGCTCTTACGACACTTTTTGTAAATAATAATGTGTTCTACAAAGTCGTAGTACATTATTTTATTCTATCATCAATAGTTTTCGCAGGGCACGCGATGTAAATAATATTTTAGGTAATTTTTTTACCCCTTGGGTTACATTATTGGGGTTTTAGTAAGGATCCCTAATTTCAATTCAAAAAAGATAATAGCCTATGTCACTCGAGAATAGTGTAGCTTCCAAACAGTGAAAGATTTTTTCAAATCGGTTCAGTAGTTTCGGAGCATATTTAATACAAACAAACAAAGAAATCTTCTCTTTATAATATTATAGTATATGTATGCGCTGCTGATAAATGTTGAGTTCTAGGTACACCGAGCAAGATGTGACGAGGAGATCAGTTTCTTGTTGCTGTATCTGCGGTTGAGGATCTCCCAGGCAGTCTCATAATTTTCCGAACTGATCGATAGATGCTGAATTAGTTTTTCAGCTTCTCCCTTCATTTTGCTTTTGAGAAATTGCATTCTATGTGTCTTAGAAAGCGACGGATTGGAATGGATAGTCTCAACAAATAAATCTTTGAATGCGGTACAGTGTTCGTAGCTGCTACTAAATGTTGGAATTTCGATCTTCGTTGTTGATTTTTCTCGGTGAGAGACTGACCACATTTTGATGCTGATGTTTCCTTTCATTTGGTTGTAAACGAGTTCACATGCGTTGTTAAGACATCTCTCATATTGCACTTCAGCTTCGTTGGGTAAACTGTTAAGGTCCCCATAAAGTGAATCAAATGCTTTCCACCTAAATTCCAACAACTTTAAGGCGTCTTCAAACTGCCACTTTTCTTTAAGGAGGTCGACGTTGATATAGGGTACTGTTCGTTGGAATGCTTTGGAAAGATTGTAACATCTCGTCGATTTTGCTGTTACCCGCGATCTCCGCTGCCTCAGGCACCGCTTTAGGAAAGGGTGATTAGTTATCGCGTTCAACTCCACCTGCACCTTGTTCTGGATTGAATTTTTGCTCCGATAACTTTGAGGTTGACGGTGCCGGTTTGTTGCAATATATGTTGCGTTGTGGTGAATGAAAATGGACTGTATTTATTGGTTTAGATATCTTTATTAGTCCATAAGTGACAAATTAAAGATATATGAATATAAGAAATGTGAAATAGATGTGTCACCCTTGGCGGCTGGAAATGAAAAGGGAAATTTCCATTCCGTCTTCAACAGGATCCTCTGCATTTGCTAAAGGGGCTTCCAAAATAGTCACAGTATTTTTTTCTAATCCTGTTGTCACCTTCTTCCATAGCTCGTACAGGGAATGATCGGTAACAGGGATGGAATCTTTATTCCCACTAAAAGAAGCAATTTTTTCTGCCCCGATTACTGTCTTCAGCCACGGAATACAATTAGGACAGCATAAATTAGTTTTTGTATTGGGTTCAGTTGCCTTCGGTGGCGCACCAGGCCTAACAGTGACTTCCAAAGGGTTCCAGGGCACTAACCCACATTTTTTGAACCCATTCGTCAAAATTTCTGGCCGATACACATCCAATAAAAGTTGATTAAGTAAGGCGCAAAAATTACTTTTTGACACTTCACCACCGCTTAATCGATGTTGTAAAGCTTTCTCCTTCCACGAAGCTTTCAGCGTATGAAATACGGAGACGTCCATCGGTTGCAGCAAATGGGTGGCGTTGGGGTATAAGGCCACTAAAACGATGTCATTTTGGCTGCAAAACTGACTAACCTCCATAGATAGATGGGAGACGTGGCCATCAACAAAAATTAGTACTGGCCGCACTATCTTTTCTTTTTCCAGCCATGGAATGAACTGGTTTCCAATGTACTCATAAAAAATTGCGCAGGTCATCCATCCCTGCTCACTTTTTCCTATAGCCCATGATGTGGGCACATTTACGGTGATATGGAGCGGAATACGTGTATAATGGAAAACTACCAAGGGTGGTGCAAGATCTCCATTAGCATTGCCCGTAAAGAGAACTGTAATGCACTCTTTCTCGTCATTACCAACCGCTTGATAAATATTTTTACAACCGCGTTCAGCCATAACTTTTCCGGCTTTTGGTTGCAAGAAAAATGCTGTCTCATCAGCGTTAAATACGCGTTTGGGGTCATCCAAGACGCTCGCCAATCCGTTTCCCTCTAAATACGTATAAACGTCATTCTTCCAGCCGTCTAATTGCTCGTTTGTTATTGAGCTCCTGCTCTTTGTTAAATTTTGGGCAACGCGATTAGAAATCCGAGGGTGTCTACTCATAAAACTGCCATACCACTTTTTGGATGGAACCTTATCACGGAAAATGTCCTTCCCTAATTGAGCGGCTAATCTTTTCATGCTTATTAAAAAGGTTCCTTTCGAAACGGGAAATCCTTTTCTCGCTAATTCAAGGACCCATTCCTCAATTTTCAGTTCCTCATCGGCCGTAAAAGCCGTACGGGCTCCCATTTTTCTTGATATTGGGTTGATCCCTTTGACTTTGCTCCGAAGTGTAGAGCGGGGTATTTTGTACTTCTTAGCAGCCGCGTACACAGGTACCCCACGCATCACGTCATCCAAGGCTTTTGTCATAACTTCCTCATCATACTGCAGAATTTTTGTGGGAGGCATCGTCTTCATTCACCTAAAAGAATAAAAAGTTACTTAGGGAAAAAGTTACGTATGCATAACCTAAAGATGACACGCTAAGAACCTAAGGATGACATAGCTGTCAGCTTAAGGTAACTATTGCACCGAAATAAAAATCCCACATATTCTTTTTATTTTTTAACTTCTATAGCACTGAAGCATCCATCGGGGCTAAAAAACTTTAAGATGACAATACGATCATCTTTAGGAAACTGCGCCTTTTAAGGAACCTAAACATGACACCGCCTTTGCAACCCCAACCCATAACCAAAATGACTGTGCAAAGCGCTTTGTTGTGAAATTACTTAAATCACTAGAATTGAAGCGAAAAACAGCAAATGATACAACCACAAACATAAACAAGACCGTATTATGGAAACCACAATGGCGTTTGATTGTTTTGTTATGTTGTCTCCAGGGAGAAGAATCAGTGTTGTCAATGCAACAAATAAAATTCCCGCCACTTTTTTACTACTCTTGTTTTTTCAAATCAATGTTGTAATAAAAGTAGGTAACAAGAAAAATAACAAAACCTTGACACATAAAAAAAAATCTTCAAAAATGAGGTTATGTATGACAAGAATTATTGATAATAATTTTCTTCATTTAGTTTAATTTAACCGTTATTGTTCATAAGATTAATTTAATAACAGTTAACATATTGAAATATAATTTGCATGCTTATTTAGTAAAATCCAAATTATATTTGATATGATCAACAGTATAGATAAAACCGCCAAAAACCAATCACATGTTCAAGTTATTAATAATAAACAAAAAAATTATAATTTCTTTTTATAAATGTTATTTATATATGAATTAATCTGCATCCATGTTCTCTTATGGAGCACAGGTTCTTTTTTTTAATAGCTGCTTTTGCAATACTGCTTTTCCAGGATTTCTTTTCATTTTAATGTATTTATTCAGATGGCGTATTACGGCATCGATTTCCTCATTACTCCATTTCGTATTAATCTTTTTTCTTCTTGGTTTCAAATCGCCTACATCTATTTCTATTGCATCACTGGATTCATCATTAGATTGTATCTGATTCACCCTTTTTTGTTTTTTAGAACTGTAATGGGGCTTTCCAAATCTAATAACTGGACCAACGTCTTCTGATCTTCCCTGTTCTTCGTTATTTTCATTTATCTTTTTGTTTTCTCTCCTCTGTTCTTCATCACTCTCATTTATCTTTCCTTTTTCTTCTTCCCTCCTTTGCTGTTCTTCATCATTCTGATTATAGTACCTTATTAACGATGAACTATTGTCTGGATAAACAGCTGTAATTGAAATTTATTTTCGTTTAACCGTATTGTATAAAATTATTCACTGTATTATATAACTAATATTAATAATACGCACCTTTAGTCTCGGTATCCATAGCAGCAAAGTTACGCACACAGCACAATACACAAATCTTTACTTAAACCGAAATAAACATACGTATTCTCCGAACGCTCTCATACGAATAATAAGCTGTTGACCGTCTCGCACAGCCCCGCGCTGCCCACCCCTATCGCGGATCAGAAGTTAACCGTTTCGTCCTAATATATATATTATACTGGATCAACTTCAGTATTGTAATTATGGCATATATCGGATCCAAATTTTACGAGTGAGTACAATAAAAATAGCCGTTACGGATTCACATTTGTCTAAACTTTCGACGAAGTGAAAACTGGAGTAGATACTTTTTTTATGGAATATATCTGGCAACATCGCAAAACAAAATGCAACGTTGCCACTCCGGGCAAAATATGTCGAAACGGAACAACGTTATTCGCGTGCAAAGGTGGATCAAATAGTAAATAGGGATCGGGCTGGATCAACTATGTGTGCAAAGACGCCAATATATATAATATATTAATTTACTATATATAAATTACACAACACACATAATATAACAATAATATATACATGTACTATATACATTCACACAACGAAATACGTTTACGATATGTACGTCACGATACGAATCTGCCGGACGACGCGACGACGTAATGGAAAGGGACAATTCTACGTCATACGATCGAGATTGGTGTAATGTGTGTCAGAGTGGGATTTGGGCTATGGTCTGCTTGGTCCGGACCTTGCTATCCAATCCTTCATTTTGGACAGCAATGGTTTGGGACTTGATCTTTCTGGGCAGCATTCTTCTTCTTTTGATTTGACTGGCGGACTGTGAGCTTGCAATGGGTGTAAATTAATACCAAGGTAGTCTGTATTTCTCAAATGTGATGATATATTGAGGTGGCTTACGGTATCGTGAAGAACCAGCTTTGGGTCAAGGGAATCACCACTAGAGGATGCTTCTGCTTGAGTACTTGGTGGGATGATTGTTCTTGGCCTAGGTTCGAAAATTGTGGCTAGTGAAACTTCTGGCATATTGACTGATTTATCGCATATAGATCGGCGGTGTGTTTGTGTCCGTACAGGTTTTGACTGGACTAGATCTTCCACCTGTATCCCCTTGCTATTAATGTGCCTGTTCAGTTGTGCTGTGGCATTCTCTATATGGGATCTCAAGGATCTCAGAGCTTCATCTCCTCTGCGTCTCCGATCTCTGTCTGCTGTTGACGTTGCCATAGTTTTACAATGCACCAATCTTCGTTCACTGAGTGCTCCCTCTGGTGCCAAAATAAGGGGACACTTTACAGGTTTGGGGACACTGTTATATTAATCCTACGGGCAGCATCTATGTGTGTGCTCTCACGCAGGGAGTATAGTCTACTTGCAATTGCACTCATGGACTGGACTTCTACAGAAGGGCCTGAATCACATAGTAAGCCCCCCCTTCTGAGGACAACTTCTTTCACGTTGTCAGAAACAATCGTTCCATGGACAGCTGCCATCACGAATGTCTCCGATTTCTCTAGGAGATCAGCCATGGTCTGGGATTCAAGTCTTCTTTTCTCTTTTGGAGTGCTGAGCATGATCGACATCTCAAGATTAAGGTATCGGGCAATTTCTATGAGGTCCAAATCTCGTTCGCGAATCAGCCCTGGAAATATGGTATGGGTCATGAGTAGTAGCAGAGTTATTCCAGGGAACAACTTAGATTTTAAATTCTCGGCTATACCATGGGCCAAGATTATAGCTGCTGATGCAGCCAAGAACGATTGGCTTAATCTGGCCAAGGTTATGACCGAAGGTCCAGGGGGGCCAACGGTGGTCTTAGCAGATAAACTTATGCCATACTGACTGCACTTCCGTGTTATCACGTTGGGGTCACCAATTTAGCTGTATTAATGTGTTTTAGCTAATTACCTTCGGTGGTTGTGATGGTTCTGGTAGGTGGTTTTAAATAATGTACACTCCGTACACAATCACAAACAGTTTATTAAATCACATACACACCAAGAAGTCAATAAAGAAAAAGAAGGAGTGATAAGCACAGAGATAGATTAAACAACTGAAATTAACAAATTATCGGAAAAACAAATACTTTTGTCCGAAAGCAATGGTTCGTAAATATTCGCAGCAGTGTAGTTCGTTCAAATCTTTCAACTAACTGCCCTCACACTGGCTCACACATTACACCAATCTCGATCGTATGACGTAGAATTGTCCGTTTCCATTACGTCGTCGCGTCGTCCGGCAGATTCGTATCGTGACGTACATATCGTAAACGTATTTCGTTGTGTGAATGTATATATTATTGTTATATTATGTGTGTTGTGTAATTTATATATAGTAAATTAATATTATATATATCTCATGTTTATATATTGTATATTATTGAATCCAAATTTATAACATTCAATAGTTATGTGGAGTAAGCCCAAACTATAAAAAAATTATTAAAAAAAATTTACCTTAATGGTTACGAGATCATTCGGAGTCACAATTGTGACAAACATAACTAAGGCTACCTTGTGTGCACTCTTCATGCGCTCACATTTTACATACTGTGCATTGTATCCATTTTTCCCTCAGTCTGCTTTCTGAATATGCTGACATACTACAAAACAGTAGCACTCCTCTTCTTCTGATGATTATGACTCTTGGTGCATCTTAATTTTTTCCCTGCTTCTAGCATTTCTTTTAGTTTTTCCCCCATCTAATATTTTCTTAACTTGCTTAGCTTTGGTTCGTTTCAATCTGTTTTTATATTCTCTTCTTTGGTGTGTCTGTCTAGATAGTAGATTTCCTGGTTTTTCGGCCCCTATATTTTAATTTAATTGGAGGAACTTTTGGTAGTGGTCGTATTACTTCTGGCGAAAATAAAGGTAGTGTAGTCGAAGTCATGCTATTTTCCGTTTGATTTGTTAACACAGGAATGGCTTGAGAACTTGTAAAGGGTTTGGGAGAAATTATGTATTATGTTATTGATGTCCGGGTAATATAATCAAAGGTTCTGGATTTGCAATAAAGTTTTCCTGTTCTTTATCTAGTATTTGTGAACATTGTGGCATATTTTCAGTCGGCTGTTGTACAAGAAGAGCTGCATTAGAAAGCTCCTCCATCTCTTCTTGTGGTTTGAGGGTTAAATTGAAGGTTATGTTGGTGGCGTTTTATACTCAGGTGTATTAGTATTCTGAATAGGAGTATCAGCTGTTTCTAATGGATTTGGGCTATCTGTCACAAATGCAGGTGCAAAATCAAGTTCAGTAAACAAATGTCGATTAAATGGAACAATCCCAGTTGAGCGAAAGCCAGCTTGAATATTGAGTTGTGTAAGAGCAAGCGGCATAGCAGTAGTTAAAATTCCTGGAATGTCGTATATTGTAATTGTCTTTCCGGGGTGGCTTCGCATCCATCCATCGCAGGTCGAATTTACAGCTTTCTTCAGTGGACCGAATACAGATCGATTAAGTGGTTGGAGTTTGTGTGAGCAGTGGGGAGGGAAAGATAGCATTACAATACCATTCATCTTGCAAAAGTCTAATGCGTTCTTTCTGTAATTCTGTATATTCTTTGGTTGTGGTAGTTGTGGAATACTGATGATATTTCGTAGTTAATGTATTGTTAGGAGTTAGGAGTTAATGTATTGGATACTGGTAAAGCTGGAACGGTTAAGAATTTGCGCCGAACGATCTGCGCTTCAGGTGGTACTGCCCTTTGCAAAGATGGTGACGATGGTATCAGACCATCAGGAGGCACCATTTCAATTACAGGTACCATCGGTGCTATCTGAGCTTCAGGTGTCACTATTTTTAGTATAGATTGTGATAATTCTATATGAGCGTCAGGTGCCGCCGCTCTGTGTACAGATGACGTCGAGTCTATCTGATCGTCCACTGCCACTACTTTTTGTAAAAGTGGCATTGGAGCTATCTGAGCATCAAGTGTAACTGCTCTTTGATTAAATGATGATAATGTTGTTTGAACATCGGGTGTCGTTGCTCTTTGGATAGATGGTGCTATTTGGATATTAGGTGTTACTGCTCTTTGAATGTCAGGTGATCTTAAGTCGGAGAACATTTCGTCAAATTTAGTAGTATCTAATGGCCAAATACCAGCTGATCTGAAGCCATTTGCTGCTTTCTCTATATTGCTGATGCGATTGAAGTCTTTAGTAAAAAGTTCCACAACTTCAAACTGTGTAATTCTTCATCCAATGTTTGAAGCCATGTACAAATCACATTCCTTGTTATATGCAGTTTTAAGCGGTCCAAAAAATACTAAATCCAGTGGCTGCATTTACTACGCTACTTGCTACGGTGCGATGTATGTGGTGGCAGGGATATCAGCACTATCCCATTCTGCCGACACAGCAGATAGCAAGCAAGACTTATATGGCTTTCGTGATTGTCTAACACGAGTAGAATAGGTTCTTCAACAGTTGGTTTTGCATATGAGATAAAATTATGTAACCAATCTATGAATAGGTTTTCATTGATCCAACCCGAATCACTAACTGCTGCTACCATATCAGCGTTGACTCCACGCAGTAGTTGAGCATTCATTCGTTTTCTCTTAAAAATCAAAAAACGGAGGAACATACTTCCCTGAAGCACTGAATGCGCAAACAACAGTTGTTGTGGTACCTCTCTCACCACTTGTGGTCATGCCGACTTGTTTTTGTCCTTTCGGAGCTAAAATCCTCAAATTTCTTTGCACATTTGAAATGCCGGTCTCGTCAACATTGTAAATGCGATTAGCATTAAACTGACTTTTTTTTGTGTAGCTTCGAGGTTATCGAAGAATATCTTCACTTCACTTTGATTAAACGCTGATATTCTATTGATGGAAGTGGCTTCAGGTTTCCGCAGAGAAATATTGGGATGTCTTTTTTTTTTTAAAACCATAAAACCAATCTTTTCCCGCGATTTTAGTATTCTTATCAAAATCTTTAATTTTGCAAATTTGCTTAACTTTAGCAAATTTGAAAGCTATTTTTCGTACCATCTCTATAGTTCGACTATAAAATAATCTGCTACATTTTAAAATGTATTCTTCTAATTCCTTTTCTTGTCCTTCAGTAAATATGGCCTTCCTTCCAGTTTGTGGCATCTTTACAATATATAACGATAACTACATGACACGACCTCCGGTCTCGGAGGGGAGTGATGTGGCGGGTAGCCATCATACAATGCAAGATAATTGACAGATGCCTGAATCTCGCTTACGACATTTTCAAGATAAAGCGTATATATACAAGTTCCGAACAACAACATTTGGACCGTCGGTCTATCGAGCAAATATCACCCGCTCGGTGGAAGATCTTCCCTTTGTCGTTTAAGCATCCCCAAAAAAGTTACTAAAGAAGTCGGCAGATAAGTTAGTAAACTTGAAGTCGTTACTTCACAACAAAAATATCAGTTTACTATTTTTTGCATAGAGTATTATACACGTATACAATTTATATAAAAAATTAGATGAAATTACAAGAAGAAAAAAGGATTAACTTACCTTGAACACCGAGCGTGGCTTCACCTCACAAATTACTGTTCGGCACTAAGTTCGGGTCCGACTCACGATTGTGATACTCGCGATATCTACTATTTCTTTCTAACATGCGAATACTTTAGTGTTCGCCATTACCCGCCGTCCGTAATTCCCCCACCCTCCCCTACTATCTTATTATTTTTCCAAGCTACGCAATTCAAATCTATACCATCATGAATGGAAACTCTTTCCTCAAAACTACCTCTGGGCACAGATTTTTTCATGAAATCTTTCCTTTCTGTCAATTTATTATTTGGTATTCTGTTTTGTTGCACAGTTCGTCACACATGTCGTTTCGCCTTTTTGGTACTCTCCGAAGCAAATGTACCACAACATTTCCTGTTGCCACGAGATCTGGTTCATCTGGGAGTTTCTCTGAATTCTCTTGTCTAGAATATACTTCAAACTTTGGGCTTATCCCATCAAATCATAAAGACATTTGAAGCATTTATGGGGCTTCTTGAGCAGATACTGTTTTAGAAATTGCCCTATTTTTGTAGAACACGTTTGTTCATCCACAGAAAGTCTTTGATTCATTGGCACTGTGGCAAACCTCTCATTGAGGTGCTTGATTACAGGGCGGATTTAAAAAAGACAGTCTGGCTCTGGATGACTTATAGGTTTTTGAAGTCCATTGTTAACAAAATGTAACGATAACTTTATTTTCTCAAAATTGTTGAGTGGTATTGTTGAAAAAATGGGATTATAGCTGCTGGTCGGTTATATCGTGTTAAATTTACGCGAGCGGCGTAGCGCAGAGCGACATGCGTTCGTCTCGGTGTTGGTGCCTCGACTGGCGACCGGTTTCGGTCACCGCAGCATTCATTCATGAGTAGAATACCTTATATGGTCGTTATGATAGTGATGTACATTTAAAAAAACATCGATGTTTTGTTCGATTGAATGCATCGGATCGTTGCATCGATGTATCAAAATATACATCGTTGTTTTCTATACATCGATTGTTTTTCTATGAGTTAAATATGTATGTGATTTAGAAATAAAAATCAAGCATGTATTAAAATTACTTTATTACCTTAACATTTATTTTTAATATATATGCCAATATTTTTATCTATACTTTGTAAAAACAAAATTTTACCTAATCTTTTACCCTTTAATCTATTCCTTTGTTGAGTCATTACCTGCGCCGCTTCCGAATGCAGCCTCTGATGGCACCGATGTGCCCACCATTATATTTTTAGAACTTTGTTACAACGTAACAACATAGCTCTCAATATTGCTACCATTTCTGACCTGATGTCCTACTTCTATTGGGTTGTCTTACATCGTCTGTTTTCTTACTCATCATTGCAACTCTCATGGGATTAATAAAGTAGTAGGTTCCCGTTACTTTCTACATCGCGGTACTATAGCCTCAGTGACTATAGTAATCCAAGAGTGAATTAGTTCAGAACATATGGTTCTTTCATTTCACTTTGGTACCCATGGCTACCGCTGCTCTCCATCAGGGTCCAGGTTTTACGCACCTGTGGCTTTCTTTCTCCGCTGGTTAGTCCGTACCGATTTATACGACCGACCGAATTATATTATTTTCCTGTAACGTATCTGGGACAGAAATTTTCGATTCTAATTCTTCTAAATTCATACTCCTGACGATATTATGCAGCATGGCAGTGACTGTAATGACAGCTTGCATATCTTCTAGTTTTAATCAACTTTTCAATAATAATACAGAGAATCTTCTTTTACAAACACCAATGCAACTGAAAATTATACATTCTTCAGTTATATGATTTTAAAATACAGTATAAAAAAAAACTCTTTAACTAAAAAAAAGGCTTACCTCTCTATAGCATTTCTTGGATTTAATGTGTGATTCATTATATAATCGTTCCGACTGAGTATGTGGGTTAATTAATGGAGATAAAAGATAGGGTTGTGGGACACTATCACCATGCAACCGGCAATTTCCAAGTACACCTTGTTCTCAATGTTCTCTTGATATGTAGATCATTTATTATAATAGTGTCATATTAACACAAGCATAAATTCATATGAACACCTAAATAAGAATATACTTTTACAATCAGAATGGTTAAATACAATTGCATCATGAGTAGACCCAGGCCACCGAACAACATCAATGATGCATTGCACTCAACTTGCACATTCATGGAAAATACTCATTTTCTATTTCTCAATTCCTCTCCCATATTTGAATCTGTAACACATGTAAAATGTAGAGATATCAGTATGCATATAATAAGAATGAAGGTAAATAACCTACCAGGTTATTTTATTAGTATATGAATGTCATATATTGCATATGTATATGGAATCGAGCAATATTATATTTTACAATTCCTGTTGAGTGTGATTTTGTAACACAACAAAAATATAAGTTGTAATAACGACTACTTTTATGGTTTAAATTTATCTTTCCTCTTTGATGTTACACCCAAATATGGTCTTATTTAATTAGTCAATTCATTTCCCAACACCTTGGCTCAGAAATCTATAAGCAAAGTCGTAGTCGACTTAGCCATCAATTCAGACGTTCTTTATTTTCCTTTAACCGTAAGATATGATCACTATCTGCATTACAATCTATCATCATTTGAAATAATTCCATATCACTATCATCACTGCTACAATATGCCATTATGAAAAGAAACATTAATTAAATTATAACGAATTATTTTGAAAAGGTAAACATGAACCGGTCGATTTTGACAGATAAGCGAATGCCCTTACTAGAGATGGGGTTGCCTATCGGAGAGTTACTTAAAACTAATATTAAAACGGGAGTAAGCACGATTTGTATGAGTCTTCTATCTTTAGTAGGCTATCCGTCCTTCCGACGATGGATAGATAAATTCGATAGGAACTGCTAGCCGTCGATAGGTTATTGAAACGCAAGTAAGGACAAAAGGATATATTTTTCTATCTTTGGTAATCAAAACTACGGATAGATATGTTATTGAAAACAGCCGTTAATTAACCCTTTATTCCAATACTTATTTATATAATATATAACTAGTCAGGTCATAAGTACTGTCACACAGTAAAAACTTTTCTTTTAGAATGCTGGCCACAAAAAAGTTTATTGAATTCGAATTTCGAATTGTTCATGAAAATAAAAATGTATACTTTTAGAATTTTACTCTTTTTTAAATATGGAGTGGACGCTTAAAGAAGACCGTGTTGCAGTTATTGCGTTGCATCGTTGCGGTTACGCGCCAATTCAAATTTTTAACATACTGAAAAATTTGAATATAACCAAAAGATTCGTTTATCGTACCATCAAACGATACAATGAAGACTCTAGTGTAGATGACAGGTCAAGAAGTGGTCGCTCTCGGTCTGTTAGGACTCCAGCAGTGATAAAAGCCGTGAAGGCGCGAATTCAAAGATAAGCAGAAACTGTTGGCCCTTCAGATGGGGTTAAGCAGAACCACGGTGAAAAGGGTGTTAAATGAAGACTTAGGGCTTCGGGCATACCGAAGAAAAACAGGACATCGTTTGAATGCTCGTCTAATGGACCTGAGACTGAAGAGATGCCGCGCTTTGTTGAAGCGGTATGCGGGAAAAAAATATCGGGAAATTCTTTTTTCGGATGAAAAAAATTTTACCGTAGAAGAGAACTACAACAAACAAAATGATAAGGTGTACGCACACAGTAGTGAAGAAGCGAGCAACCGTATTCCGCGTGTCCAACGAGGTCATTTTCCATCCTCGCTCATGGTATGGTTGGCAGTTTCTTATTGGGGCTTAACAGAGGTACATTTTTGTGAGAAAGGTGTAAAAACGAATGCAGTTGTGTATCAAAATACAGTCCTGACGAACCTTGTGGAACCTGTTTCTCATACCATGTTCAATAACAGGCACTGGGTATTCCAACAAGATTCGGCGCCAGATCATAGAGCGAAGAGCACACAAGACTGGCTGGCGGCGCGTGAAATCGA
This sequence comes from Bombyx mori, assembly GCF_030269925.1. Taxonomy (NCBI): domain Eukaryota; kingdom Metazoa; phylum Arthropoda; class Insecta; order Lepidoptera; family Bombycidae; genus Bombyx; species Bombyx mori. The sequence goes on along the minus strand of NC_085120.1, from coordinate 2,463,324 downwards.
CTTCATCCGGCACGAAGACTGGCCCTCCTCCAGTCCAGATTTGAATCCGTTAGATTACAAGATATGACTACACTTGGAGGAAAAGGCGAGCTCAAAGCCTCATCCCAATTTGGAGTCACTCAAGACATCCTTGATTAAGGCAGCCGCCGATATTGACATGGACCTCGTTTGTGCTGCGATAAATGACTAGCCGCGCAGATTGAAGGCCTGTATTTAAAATCACGGAGGTCATTTTGAATAAACTTTAGTGTCATAAGAATCTATGTTTTGTTAAGTTTATTTTGGTATATGAATGGTTACATAATGAATAAACTTGTTTCAATTATTTTACATTAAACATGTGACAGAATTTATGACCTGACTAGGTATATACAGTCGTGGTCAACTAATTAGGGACATTTAAGATAGTGAAGGGCTATAACCGGTTATGTACATTTAAATATAAAACCCTATTGATTTCTCAGCACCTATTATTTGCATAATGTGATCCGATTATTATGCTATAAATGGCTGTAAATAAAAGATTTAATAAATAGAAAAAGTATTTAATATCAAAGATTAAACATGTATTAAATATTAAGGTACAATTCTGTAGTGGACATTTAATTAAGGACAGTAAACTATAATGAAAAATACAGTTACACAAAACTTATAATCTTCAGTGTTATAATATTTTTAACAGCTCCATTTTATTACGTGTAAAATCAGTACACAGTAGCAAAACCTTTGTTAGTAATTACCGCTTGACACCGATGTGGCATAGACATTATCAGTTTCTGACATGTTTCGACAGGAATGTTTGCCCATGCCTCACAAAAAGCTTCATGAAGTTCATCCAAATTTGTATTACGATAAGTGGCAACTTTTTTCTTGATTTCGTGCCAAAGGTGCTCAATTGGGTTAAGGTCCGGGCTATTTGCTGGCCAATCTAGCACCGATACAAACTGACTGGTAAGAAACGACTTGACTGAATGGGCGGTATGTTTCGGGTCGTTATCCTGCTGAAACGTCCATATAATAGGGAGATGCTCCTCAGCATAGGGAAGCATAGTTTCATCCAATATTGCCTTTTATTGATGTTGGTCTAAGTTACCCTAAACTTTCCTCACAGGCCCCACTCCACGTCCAGAAAATGAACCCCATATTTTAATGTTTCCACCGCCATGTTTCACCCGTTTTTTTGTGAATCTTGGATTCATTTCCGCTTTTACAGGACGCCGTACATATTGTCTTCCATCTGAAGAAATCAAATTAACCTTGGTCTTGTCAGAGAAAAGTACATGTTGCCATTGGGCGTAGGTCCAATGTCCATATTTACGTGCAAATGCCAAACGAGCATTTCTATGTTGTTTCTTCAACAACGGTACTTTGCGAGCCACTCTTCCGAACAACCCTGCTTCTACCAAACGTCGTCGAACGGTCCTCGCAGATACACCGGCTCTTTCGTTGGCCCCAAACACTTCGTGTTTAATTAAAAAAGAGCCTAGAAACGGATCTTTCTTAGCTAGCCTGGTTATCATTCTATCTTCTTGCGGAGTCGTTTTTCTCGATCTTTTTGTTCTGGACACATTTGAAGCTGTGTTATAGCGCTTGAAATGTTGCACTGCATTGCATACCATAGTTTTTAAACAATTTAAATGTTGTGCTATCCTTCGGTATGACCAACCACGCTCGATAAACTTTTATTTTTAACGATAACGATAATTTTTCGTAGTGTTGGATCGCAACTTTTATTTTTGGCCATTTTTCTTCAAAATAATTCTCAAAACTTAAAATAAAAAATCTGGATTGCCGCCAAAACGACCACTAAACAATAAGAAAAGAAACAAAAAAGTATTAAAATTCCAATTTTGAAATTAGAACGCAATACCTCAGTGTCCCTAATTAAATGGCCAGCCAGCATTCTTTGAACCAATAGCACTATGATATTGTATCAGCTATACTGTAAAGAGGTTTAATGTTTAAGAAGTTGTTATTGTTTGTATAATCGCGCACTTAAAAGACTAATTACACTTACATGTAAAAGATATGGAATATAGCTAAGACTCGATGGAAAATAAAAAAAAAATTCACAATTTGGCTTAACTAGAGATTGTCCCTAATTAGTTGGCCACGACTGTATATATATATATGTTGGAGTATTTCCACTTTCGGGTAGCGACATGGTCAGCGGGTGGTCTTCGTAAGTCAATAAAACCAGAAATGTTAACTCAGAGCGTATATTACGCAGGAGCGTTCTGTCTGATACGGTGACTCGCTCGCTTCTGAGCTAAGGATTTTTTTTTTTTTTTTTCCTACCTATGCTGATAGCCTTGAGAGGCTATTTCAGCTTCACCCTAACGTTTGTAGGTGAGCTCGCGGGGCTCAACCGGAGAGTTGCTAACACTGACCCTAGCAAGAGCAGTGCTTCGCAGAATCTACCACCGGATCGGAAACGCGACCCACTGAGAAGATCCGGCGAGAAACTCAGTGGGCTGTGTCTGTGGGTTAGTTCGCTCGTCGAGCCCTTTGGGCGACGTCGACGGTTTACCATTCGGTCTACTGGGTCGGGTATGTAATTTCCAGCGGCTACGATGAGAGGGTTCTCATGTCGTGCCGCCTTCTCAAAATGGCGCAGCGATGCCGACTGTAGATACTTACTAAATGAGTCGAGCTCCAGGTCATCATGGAGATCCACATTCCTAAGGAACCATGGCGCTCCGACGGCTATCCTGCAGAATTGTGATTGAATAACCTGAAGGGATTTCAAGTGGGTGCGGGCTGCGTGAGCGAACACTACGCTTGCATACGTCATGACGGGGCGTATACAAGTTTTGTAGAGAGTTACCTTATTGCGGAGGGACAGTTTGCTTCGACTACAAAGCATTGGATAGAGTCGTCCTAGAATAAACGCGGCGCGGTCGCGTACCGTTTTTATATGGGGACGGAATGTCATCCCTCTGTCGAGGGTGACGCCTAGATATTTGACCTTCGAGACCCACGGTATGGGCTGGCCAAAGAGAGTGATGGGACTAACGGCGGAGGTGTTTGCGCGCCTACTACGGAGTGGGATGCTCGAAGTGATGTTCGGAGGGCGACCCCTTTTGAAGAGCACCGCTGCGCTTTTCGTGGGGTTGATGTCAATTCGCCACTTCCGGAACCACTGTCCCATGGTGGCTACTGCGATCTGGAGTCGCCGATGAAGCAGCGACATCTTCCTACACGAGTAGTAGATAGCCGTGTCATCGGCGAAGAGCGCTAGATGGGTCTCCGGAGACCGGGGTATATCATTGATATATAAACTAAATAATAACGGGGAGAGCGCGGAGCCTTGCGGGACTCCGGCAGTCAGTTGACGGGGACGAGAACGAGTTCCCTCTACTCGATATCGAAACGAACGGTTCGACAAGAAGTCTCGTATGATGAGCACAAGTCTGTCTGGCACTCCCATGTTGTACAGTTTGTAAATTAAACCGTTGTGCCAGACTTTGTCGAACGCCTTCGCGATGTCGAAGAAGAGGGCGCCGGTCGGGATTTGTTTACGCCTATTTAGTCCTATCAGGATGTGCTCCGTGAGGCGGTGCACTTGTTGTACGCACGAGTGTTTAGAGCGGAATCCGAACTGTTCGTCTATGAGAATTTTGTTCGCGGTAACAAAATCCCAGAGGCGTTTCCTAAGGAGCCGTTCGTAAATTTTTCCTATCGTCGGGAGGAGACTAATCGGACGGTAACTAGATGTTTCGTTTGTCGGTTTGCCCGGCTTATGTATACCGATAACGTCCGCTTCTTTCCACACCGCGGGAAAGATGCAGTGCGTCATAGCGGCATTTAAAATTGTAGCCAACATTGCTATCAGTTGGACTGGCAAGAGTTTTAGCGCGCGGTTTCGAATGCCGTCGGAGCCGGATGCCTTCCTAGGTTGGAGATTGTGGATCGCGTCTCTAACTTCGTCAGTGGTAATGGGGGGTAACGCGTCCGAGGGCGGCAGGGAAGCTCTGCGCTCGACCTCCCTGTCGACTAACTCGGTGTGTTCGGGGTCCGCGTGTTGAGTGCTGGTGGTGCACTGCTCTTGCAGTGCATCGGCCAGCAGCTCAGCCTTGTCATCGTCATCGAATGCCGGTGGTTTGCCTGAAGGGCGTACGAGGGGAGGCATAGTAGCGGTAGTTTCGGATTTGAGAGTCCTAGCTAGTCGCCAGTATGCTTGGTGGGAGGGCGCGAGTTGTTCTAAATAACTATGCCAATTATCGTTACGCGCGTCGCTTAGGCGGGAGTGGACTTCGCGTTGTAGACGACGCATCCGAATCCGGTTTGAATGCGTGGGAAGCCGATCGTAGGCCCGGATTGCCGCGTTCCTAACTCTTGTTTTTTTTTTTTATGATTGAAAGTTTACTGGTGGCCCGAAGGCCTTTCCAGTTTCACCAGGACAGGTGGGCGAGCAAAGGCTCAGCCAAGAGGGGTGGGATTTGCTAACAACTGCCCGAGCGCCTCCGAAGGAGACCTAACAACTCAAGAGCAATTGTTTCGCGAATGAATCTACTACCGGATCGGAATCGCGACCCGCTGAGAAGATCCGGCGAGAAACTCAGCGGGCTGATGCATGGGTTAGGTTGCACGTCGACCTCTTTGTCGAGTTCGACGAGTACGGTTACCGGGGTCCCTAAGCCTGCCCCTAGTATTAGAGCTGAAGGCATCTAATGCAAAGGTTATTGGATCTGATGGATCCGTAAGGACGTGTCTAGGGCGTCGACGGTGACTGGCTCCTGCATGATCAGGATTCGGGGAGTAGTCAGCGGCGGCAACGATAAGGCGATTATCATGACGCATAGCCTTATCGAAGTATCGTTCCGACGCTGACTTCATGTATTTCCGAATTGATTCGAGGCCCAGGTCGTCGTGTAGGTCAACGTTCCTCACGAACCACGGAGCCCCGACAGCTAACCTGCAAAAGCGGGATTGTAGGGATTGGAGGGTGTCTATGTGTGTGCGGGCCGCGTGAGCGAACACCACACTCGCGTAAGTCATGACGGGCCTTATGCAAGTTTTGTAAATTGTCACCTTGTTCCGAAGGGACATTTTACTCCGCTTACAGATCATGGGGTAGAGTCTACCGAGAATAAACGCGGCACGGTCACGGACTGATTTTATATGCGGGCGGAATGTCATCGATGCATCCAGGGTAACGCCCAGGTACTTGACCTTCCTGGCCCAGGGTATGGGTTGCCACGTCCTTACGGATCCATCAGATCCAATAACCTTTGCATTAGATGCCTTCAGCTCTAATACTAGGGGCAGGCTTAGGGACCCCGGTAACCGTACTCGTCGAACTCGACAAAGAGGTCGACGTGCAACCTAACCCATGCATCAGCCCGCTGAGTTTCTCGCCGGATCTTCTCAGCGGGTCGCGATTCCGATCCGGTAGTAGATTCATTCGCGAAACAATTGCTCTTGAGTTGTTAGGTCTCCTTCGGAGGCGCTCGGGCAGTTGTTAGCAAATCCCACCCCTCTTGGCTGAGCCTTTGCTCGCCCACCTGTCCTGGTGAAACTGGAAAGGCCTTCGGGCCACCAGTAAACTTTCATTCATAAAAAAAAAAAAAAAAAAAAAAAAAAAAGGTATGGGTTGTCTAAAGAGAGTAATCGGGGGTGTGAGATTCCTCCTCCTAATCCGGGAGGAAATCCGTGTGGAGCTTCCCCTCTGAAATAGCACCGCAGTACTTTTCGCTGGGTTGATGTCTATGCGCCATTTTCGGAACCACTGTCCTAGGGCTAGGGCTGCGCTCTGAAGCTTCTTCGCGATTAGGGACTTATTTCTACTAGAATAGTAAACAGTCGTGTCGTCGGCGAATAAAGCTAAATGGGTCGGCGGCGACCGGGGAATATCGTTGACGAATAAGCTAAATAGGAGGGGTGAGAGGACAGAGCCTTGCGGGACTCCAGCTGTGAGAGGTCGTGGGGAGGAGCGGGTTCCCTCGACTCGATATCGAAAAGAGCGGTTCGACAAGAAGTCCCGTATGATGAGCACGAGACTATCCGGCACGCCCATGTTGAATAGTTTGAAAATCAAACCATTGTGCCAGACTTTGTCGAACGCTTTTGCGACGTCGAAGAAGAGAGCTCCCGTGTATAACGGTTTTGGTCGAGTTCCTAACTCTTAAGAGATTCCTAAGTTCGGAGGATAGTCTGATGCGGTGGAAGCTGTCCTCCACATCGACTTCTTTTGAAGATCTAATGATCGCGGAAGAGATGTGATCGGTAATGATGTTTATGGATTCGACGGTGTCCTCGGGGGATAGATTCGAATCCAGGCCGTAAGGGAGGATTGGCGGAGCGGCTTCGGCTAGGCACGTGCCCAGCTTATTCCAATCCACCATGGTCCTCGTAACAGTGACTGGGTTGTGAGGGCAACCGAGCTGCATAAGGACAGGTCGGTGGTCTGAGTCGAGCTCTGACAGTGCTTCGATGGAACGTAAGCGCAGAGTTACGTTCCTAAGCAATGCCAGGTCTATAGTGCTCGGACGGAGCGCGATGTTATACGGATAACATGTTGGAGTTGGGGGACCGACTACTTCAAAAGTGAGGTCGTCTATAAACGCGTCGAGACGCCTACCGTTAACGTTCGTACGATGGCAGTTCCACCTAGTGTGGTGGCAATTTAAATCGCCTGCCAGGATGACGGAGTCTCCCATGCCGAACAGTGACTCGATGTCACTGCTCAGGAGGGGCTTGTCCGGGGGGAGATAAACGGATGCGATGACGATCGGCTGGTGTCCCGTCAGCGAGATACGGCACACTGACGCCTCGATATGTAAGAGCGAGGGAGTATCGAGAGGGACAACGTGCAGGGCCCGCCTATAGTAAATGGCAGTCCCGCCTTTGGAGGCGGTGAGTCTGTCATTCCTAACCATGACGTAATTCGCGACTTTCGGGTCACGACGCGAGGGCTTCAGACAGGTCTCCTGCACTAACAAAATATCTACAAGATTGTCGCGGAGGAATTCGAAAATTTGATCGCGTTGCCGCGCGAGTCCGTTAGCATTGTAGAATGCTAACGTAAGGGAATACGGTTTTTCTCTACCTTTTTGCGCCATTGATTACCGGTAAAGAATTTTTATAACGTGCGAGACACGGACTCGTAGACGTCCATGTGATCGAAAGCGGCCGCGAGCCGCTGTTCGGGGGTTACCGACCTACGGATAGCATCTGCGAACGATCGCAGACGGTCAAAGTTTACCGCGGTGACGAAGTCGCGCACGAGCGCGAAGTCGTTGACGACTGAGGGTTGCGGGGGGCGGTACGCGGGCGCGGGGCGAGGTGCGAGCAGGGGCTGAGGCGCGTGACATGTCGCAGGCGGGAGCTGGGGTACGTTTTGTGTTCCCTCCTTCGTATACGGCAGCGGTTTTTTCCACGCCGAGACGGTGGGAACCGCAGCCGGTACGAAGGCTGGTTTCGGCACTGAAGGCGCCGAAGTCTTTGGGTCGACGGTTCGGGGGGCTGGGTGGTTCGGGCGTTTACGCGGAGCCCTAGGACATCCGCGGTAGTTTGCCGGGTGCCCTTGCTTAAGGCATAGGACACAGCTTGGGGGTTCCGTCGCGGTTTCCCTAACACGCGAACATTCTGTGGTTGCGTGATCGCCGAGGCATTTCACGCAGCGGGGGCGCGCGTGGCAATTACGCGCTGAGTGGCCATAGAGCTGGCACCTGTGGCACTGCCCGGGAGTACCACGTTTATGGGGGGCTTCGATGGTGACCCCGGAGAGGCCGCATATCGTTTTGAGACATGAAATTCTTTTCTTTGCCTCCGGGGTTGATTCTAGCGCGACGAGAATCATATTGTACAGCTGTCTGCCGCGTCCGCTGTGCATCCGGTGCACACTAATTATTGGGAGGGACTGACCGATCAGATAGATCCTCCTTTACGTAGTCTATGTCGAGTTCCTTGGGGACTCCACGTATCACTACGCGGAGTTCGCGGTCCTCCTGAAGAGCATAGGTGTGATAACCTATGTTCTCCTTTCGGAGGTAAGCAGAGAGGGCCCTATGGTCGCCCGGCGTTGCGACCTTAATCTGAATCCCATGCGCGACGTTACGCGCATGGGTATAATTAATTTTGTTGGCCTGAAGGGCCTGAGATACGCGATTCCACGCTGACTTCTCCTGGAGTATCAGCGGGGGCGGGACAACTGTTTTAGGCGCGGGCGCGGTTTTTGGGCGCGGCGGTGGGATTACGCGGCGGGCGGAGTCCGACTCCGGCGTTACGACTACCTGCGGTCGGGAGGCGGTCGCGGACTTGGTTTGCTTCGTCATGGAGCTCCGGGACTCCACGACGCGAGTACGCTTTTTACCGCGCGTTACAGTTTGGAACCCATCCGAGGTTCCGGGTTGAGGGCTAGTCGCGGACTCGAAGTCCATCTCCGATTCGGTATCGGAGCTTGAACTAGACGCTATTGAGTTCGCGACGGACGAAACTGACGTGATTGACGCGGGCGCGGGGGTAGCGGGGGCGGGGGCGTTAGACGCTACGGCGGCGGCGTGCGTACGTGCGCTTGAACACGGACCGGCGGCGGGGCACGCGAGGCATGCCTGCGAGGCATGTTTGGCGACGGCGGCGAGAGATGCGGGAGGAGAATATTTACCAAATGAGGCCCTATAGGCTTCGAATTCGGGCGCGATTGACGGATATTTTTCCCGAATGAAGTCGATGAAAAGTTTTTCCTCCATCTTTACGTGATTTTCGCCCGGGGGGGGCGGCCCCGGGACTTAAACACGCGCTCGCCTTGCGGCGAGGCCCCTGCGTCGGTAACACTAAATTGGCCGAAGCGATTCTAGGAATTTTAGAAATTTTAGTGAATAGAATAAATAGAATAGAATTAGAGTGAATAGAACCACTGCAAAGTTCCCGGGCGGCAATGCCTTGCAATTAGGCGCAGGTACAAATTCCGTGAAACACTTGGGCCACAGATGTGCCACGAACAATGATCTATTATCACCGGTAGTCACTTCCGACAAAACAATGAGCACGTCCACGCGCATCGGTTGCTCAAATCGGAATGAGCTAAGGATTGTACAGCAACTCTTTTTATAGTCAGCAAGTGTGCCGGCAACTCGCGCCATCAAAGGGTGCCGCTGCGGTGTGTGATCTAAGCCGCCCGCCGCGAACGTTGAAGTGTGCCGGCGACCCGCACCATCAAAGGGTGCCGCTGCGGTGTGTGTTCCAAGCCGACCGCCACGAACGTTGCAAGTGTACCGGTGACCGGAGCCGTCAAAGGGTGCCGGTGCGCTCTGTGATCCAAGCCGCCTGCCGTTGATCGTTGCAAATATGCCGGTGACCCGAGCCATCAAAGGGTGCCGACGCCCTCTGTGATCCAAGCCGCGCGCCGACGCGGCCATTCTGCAATTGACGCGTCTCTGCGGCATTAGTCCTGTAATGATAAATTACTTGAATCTTGGTAGTGGTACTTAAGTTGGGTATCGACACCATACATTGCAACAACTAAGCCTGCACGCTAGTGTTCAAAGTATGGCCTCAACACCATTGATAATTTTGCAACAACCAACAAGCCTCCGCGCTGGTGTTCAAAGTTAGGCCTACACGCCATTACTCATATTGCAACAACCAAGCCTACACGCTGGTGTTCAAACTCTGGCCTACATGCCATCAACAACCAAGCCTCCACGCTGGTGTTCAAACTTAGGCCTACACGCCATTACTCATATTGTAACAACCAAGCCTACACGCTGGTGTTCAAAGTCTGGCCTACACGGCAACAACAACCAAGCCCAAGTGCTGGTGTTCAGACTTAGGCCTACACGCCATTACTCATATTGCAACAACCAAGCCTACACGCTGGTGTTCAAACTTTGGCCTACACGCCATCAACAACCAAGCCTCCACGCTGGTGTTCGAACTTAGGCCTACACGCCATTACTCATATTGCAACATCCAGGCCTACACGCTGATGTTTAAAGTCTGGCCTACACGGCATCAACAACCAAGCCCAAGCGCTGGTGTTCAGACTTAGGCCTACACGCCATTACTAATATTGCAACATCCAAGCCTACGCGCTGGTGTTCAAAGTCTGGCTTACGTGTCATCAATAATATTGGAACAACCAAGCCTCTTCGCTGGCGTTCAAAGTTAGGCACACAAAGAGAAGCCTCATTCCAAAAATTGTATCTCATTGATCTCTTCTAATGGAAATTCACACGCCGACACAGCAATCTCATTCTGTTTTCCATAGTTTGGAGCTGCTTGTAATTTTCATGGGCTACTTTTGGGTCCACGCTCTGTGATTTTCTTGACCTCGTATCGGTCATTAGGAAGGACCTTCTTTATCTCGTAACCCCCGAACTTTTTGACTTACTTTGGTTCCCAACCGGAAGGGTTAAATCGTATTGACCCTAGTCAATTCCTTTCATTTTTGCTTTAGTGCTATCAAATTTAGCTTTAGTTTTCTCGGCCCGTTCGGTCATCCTTTCAGACACTATTTTACGGAAAATTTAGGATTAACTCTCATTTTCTTCATCAATAATTGAAATTAGCTCCATTCCATAGGTGCTTTCCCAGTTGCTTTGGATAGGTACTGTACAGTTAATAGCAAGTTGTATTCCCAGTGATCCTGCTGAATATTACTAATGACAGCGAGTCCATCTTTACCGACGAGGAAAATTCTTTTGGCCTGGCCGTTTGATCTATTCGTGTATGCTACGATGTGGTGCAGTTCAATGCCGTACTGTTTACAGTATTGTTTATATTAAGACACGAATGCACCATCACCATCAACGATTATCCTCTTGAGAGTTCCAAAAAGAAATACAAGTGTTGCAAGGCCGATTCTTGACTTTTCTTAGTAGCATACTTTAATAAAACAATTTGGAAAAGGCATCAACCGTACAAAGACGTATTCTTTTTCAGGTCCACTCAATTTCCCAGAGATATCTACGTGAATTGTCTGTGCTGTGCCTGAAGTACTTTTCATAGTTTTACATACCATGCAATTGTCTATGAAGCTGCGAACTTTTGAGCTCAATTTGTCAAACCAAAAGTGTTCTTTGAGTTTTTTCGAGTGCTTTCTCCCACCCAAAGTGTTTTAAAACTTTGTGGTTATTATTTATGATACTCCATTGGTAGCATTGTGGTACCGCTTTTAGAGTCTTGGTTCTTCCATTCTCCAACTTAACTTTTTGGCACAAAACTTCGTCTCTGATTAAGTATTCAGTGTTTTTATTGCCGTTGTTCTTGATATCATTGATTAGGCTACTTAAAAAGGATCTCTGTACTGTTTCATTACTAACCAGTCTTTATCCAACGTCAAGTTAATTGTTTTCTGGGTAATATGGTTCTTACTAAAACAATTGACGTGTTTTAGTCTTTCTCTTTTACGATACTCGACATCAAAGTTAACATTTTGCAGAAAAGGCCACCACCGATGCACACGTGGCAGTAGTTCTTGCATATATCGAAAGGTTTTCAAAGCATTGCAGTCTGTGACAACAGTGAGCTTTCTGTCGTATAAAAAGTTACATAAAGGTTTTATGGATCTTACAACAGCCACAGTCTCCAATTCATATGAGTGATAGTTGGATCAGCATCACTTGCATCTGTATGAAGTTCAGTTGGTACGCCCTCTTTGAAGATGGTATGAAGCGGCGCGCAGGTACGGTAATCGATTATGTTTAATCTTGTTGCTTCGTGAGAGGCAGTCCATATTCATTTCGTTCCTGATTTTTTCAATTCCCGTAGTGGTGCCATTCGGCCCAAAGTACTTAGTACAATCTTTGTAAAGTTTCTTCTACCAACATTCCATAAGGAGGCTATCCAAGTAAATCAGAGTCGCTTCTTCTATCAGTACTTTTAGTGAATTTCTGGTATACGAACGGGGCATTATGTAGAAGTAGAGTATTTTTATTTCTACTAGTTCATTTTGTAGGGCCGCTGTTCCACAACATTATTTAAATGAAATATTCAGTTCCCCAGAGGTCACTTTGTTTGTCGAAAGCCTTTCTCTGATGATTTCACTGAATTGAAAACAAAAATTTGTAAGTGATTAGTGGTCTAGCTCAACACAAAATTCAAGACAAATGGAAATATCAATAATGTGCACTCAGATTAATTAATTGTGCGTGAGAGTAAGTCGGAACTGGACAGATTCCTTTCAAACACTTCGATGTATTATTTCCTTGTCCCGAAAGTCACAATACAGATTTCTATGGCAGAAAAATCTGCCTCGCTCTTCCAATTTGTTTTGTTCAGTCTTTATCATGAAAGCATTAATATGTGACTTAGCCTCAGTATTCCGTCATAGATTCACCGTTTTACTGTGTTGTTCGTCAGCAATTCTTTTAAAACATCTTTCTGTAGTGTGTCGAGTCCCTTTACAGTAGGAACACTCCTTAATGGATGGTGCAGGCGAATCTCTTGATGAGAAAGAAGCTCCTGATCCTGATGCTGAAAACGTTCCACGCCGAATTGCATTTTCCGGGCAATATCCAGCAAAATGACCTGTTTTTCCACAAATATGACAAGTCAAGTTGGATCTATCACGATTGAAGTTCAAACGAGGTTGCTTACTGAACTCAGTCGGTTGAGTAGGTATATTCTTTCATTTGCGAAACGTTTTGGCTATAGCAATTAACTCCGGAACAGTATTTGACTTGCTATTGAGCAGTTCTGTCCGAATCCGTTCATCTCCAATGCTCCCAATGACAAATTCTACTGCATCCTGTTCCGTTGGATTAGATTTTACTATCCTTTTGAACATACGCCACACGTTTGAAATAAAATCTTGAATGTTTTCTGCTTTGTCAATGGTGTAATTTCTATAACTCAGAATATCTGCAAAGTACCTGGATTTGGGTTCGAAAGTTTGCAACATGTCATCACGCATTTCCGTCCAGGTTGTTGTCCTTAGGAGGCTACTATCTGCCCATGTCTTTGCACGACCTTTTAATACACTTGCTGCTTTTAATCGTACCTCATGATCTCGAAGTCCATATTCTGCTTGAGTACGTGTAATAGGATCTACCCAATCGTGTACATCGGTATTAGAATCGGGGTCATATGTAGGAAAATAAACGTCGGCAATGCGCACTCGCGTATTTTCTTCTGATTTCATGGTGCCGATTATTTCAGTCAAGGTTACGCGATGATCGTAAGACAGTTGAGTCATCATATCGTTCATCGTGGTTTTAAATGCGTCTGCCATAGCTTGGATTACGTCATTAGGCCGTTGTTCGTCACGTGGTGTTCCCTCTTCTGATGTTGGAGTATTTCCACTTTCGGGTAGCGACATGGTCAGCGGGTGGTCTTCGTAAGTCAATAAAACCAGAAATGTTAACTCAGAGCGTATATTACGCAGGAGCGTTCTGTCTGATACGGTGACTCGCTCGCTTCTGAGCTAAGGATTGTACAGCAGCTCTTTTTATAGTCAGCAAGTGTGCCGGCAACTCGCGCCATCAAAGGGTGCCGCTGCGGTGTGTGATCTAAGCCGCCCGCCGCGAACGTCGAAGTGTGCCGGCGACCCGCACCATCAAAGGGTGCCGCTGCGGTGTGTGTTCCAAGCCGACCGCCACGAACGTTGCAAGTGTACCGGTGACCGGAGCCATCCAAGGGTGCCGACGCCCTCTGTGATCCAAGCCGCCTGCCGACTGGTACGGTCGAACACAATACGGCCGATAGTCTTACTCGAGTTTCCAGCACAACTTAGGCTCACTCATCTTCAATAGGATTTTCAACATCAACTTCGACTGGTACATGACCTACTGGCATCCTCCTCAACCTATCGTGTGCATATTTGTACCGTACGCTTAGAGTTTAAAGCTTTGAACATATAACGATCACCGTCCAGAACCTCTACTACTCTAAATGGACCTTTGAACTTCGGATCAAGTTTCGTTTGATTCCGCTCTTCTTTTTCTAATAAAACGAAATCACCGACCGAAAAATTTGAAATTTTCGCCTTTGTTTTATCAAATCGCGCCTTATCATAATCCGCACATTTTTTTATGTTCTCAGACGCTATCTCGCGAATTTCGTCAATATCAATTTCAGTTTCTACATCGCTACACATCAACGATAACGGTCTTGCAACCTTACCGATTAAAAGCTCGAGTGGCGATGCTTTCGTTACACGACTCATCGTGCAATTAATAGCTAGCTGAACCTCACCTATAACATCTTGCCACGATCTGGTATCGCTAGTCTCTACCGCTGTTAACATTGCTTTTAGGACACTCATAACGCGCTCTACCTGTCCATTAGCACGAGGGGAACCGGTTGCTATCAAATGCAAGTTTATGTTCTTGTTCTCGCAAAAATCACTAAATTCCTTACTGGCAAAACATCTACCTTGGTCCGCAATAATACGAGTAGGAGCTCCAAAGAGAGCTACGCTTTGAGTTACTCGGTGGAACTACTTTTGGAGTCTATATTCGTCGCATGGAACAGAAGGATATATTTTGTGAATGCGTCAATTAAAACGAAGACATACTCTTTCTTATCGTTTTTTCCGCTTAATTTACCAAAACCCGAACAGAAGCTGTAGGAAGTAAAACAGTTTCTGGGGCTGGGGCAACACTGGAGTGGCCAGCTATTTCCTAGCGGTGGCCCGAGTCCCCGCTATCCCGGTCGGCGCACGACGGAAGGTCGTAGCGTGCCAGCGGATCCCACGCTCACACATAAGCCCCCCCGTTTCCCGTCCCGCCTCATGTATCTCCGCGTACGATGGCCAAACGGGCTAAATACTTGAGGGAGTCGCTCTAGCGTCGCCCGCTTCCTCAGCGGAGGCGAAAACCGTACTTCTGAGGGGGGGCAGAGACGAGTGAGAATGGCAACTCGGGCCCGCACGGGGGGTAACGTGGCCACCCGGGCGTAGCTAGTGGGCATCCGCTGGCAGCACCACACCAGGCGCCCTCCCTCCGATGCCTCTTCCCGAACGTCCACGCCGCCGCATTGGCGAGGGTTACGACCGGTGCGTCGTTTGCCCTGGGGTAGCGGCAACCTCCAGGCACAACAGGGCATGGTGCCGATCGTTGCAGTTCGGGCACAACTGTGGTTGTGGGCAAATGCTTGCCGTGTGCGCCCCAAAACAAAAAACACCATCGCAGCTGGGCAACGATGTTGCGTCTACCCTTGATGCGCATCGACCGGAACTTCGGACAGGCGGCTAAGTCGTGCCTGCTCTCATGGCAGAAGCTACACCGCGGGCTTCCCACCGCTGCCACGAGCGCAGCTCCACGTTGAGACGGCCTTCTCTTGCCCCCCCTCCCCTCCCCTCTGAGCAACCGAAACGGCGTGGCCGGAACCCGGCGCACGCGACCCAGAGGAGGAGGGCGATGGCATAATCTCGTGCCGACGACTTTCGGCCTCTAAAAACGCCAACAGACTCGCCAGGGTAGACAGCTCGTCCCTACCTGCGTTGTCCTGTTGCTCGAACCGGGTGAGCACCTCTACCAGCAGCCTACCTGCAACAATGTAGAAGAGCAGATATGAGCATCGGTCTACCGGTAGACGCAAATTGCCCAAGGCCTTTGTAGGCACCGTAACTTCAGTTCTGATATCGGAAGCCCGAGAAAGCTTGGGTATCGCAAACAGCCTGGCCAGTTTTGATACCAGTCGAACAGGATCTAGCGTGCGACCGCATAATTGTCGTTGGTGATAGGCAAGTGTGCCACCAATTCACCAGGTTCACCACGCAGAGCACCCCGAAGCTGAGCCATCTTGTAAGAGGTAGTCAAGTTCGACCGACCATGGACCAGGCTGTCAAACAAATTCAAATGCCCGTTGAAGATCGGCAGGTCGATGGAGAGGAGGCGTGATAGGCTTCACCTGACGAAGTTCACGAACCCCCATCACCACCCGAAGACGACTGCTTCTTAATATTGGCTATGCGCTGTAAAATGTACATAGATCTAAGACGAGCTAGAGTGGTCATAAAATAAATTTAATTGAGGTTAAACTTATTTTTCTACGCAAAACTTAAAAGTATCTTAATTGTACAGTTCTTACATTTAATATAATATAATCTACGACTTGTTTATTCCTAATTATACTTATCTATGTCACGCCGCGCATGACATGTCAGCGTTATGCTCTACCTTGGTAGGTGTTTAAAAGTGGCATTAGATACCTGATAAAAAAGAAAACCAAAAGAAAAAATATGTATTGAAAAATATTTCGTAGATTATATTCGTCATGTAATATTCACACGAGACTCTATTTAAATTACGTAATCAGCGTGCGACTTAGCTATAGCTGGAATCGCACGTGTTGTATTACGCGACCGCTCCTAGTAACGTGCTGCTGATTCGACGTTTGTTGTGCCGATTCCAGTAACTTAGAGATATGCCTATCTTCGGTATCTTGCAAATTCTGGTTATTAAAAGGCGACTCGTAATTGTTTATTAAGAAATCTGGTTTCAATCTATCTATCAAAATAGAAGCTTCGGGTTCTGGCAAACGAATTTTGTATACTTTTGGACCTCTCTCCAAAACTATATGGACCATCATAGGGCGGCTTCAGAGACTTATGAGGCGTGTCGTCTCTTACGAACACGAAATTACAGTTTTGTAAATCTGAGTAAACAAAAATTTTCTTAGCACTTAACCTATCTCTAGTAGGACGATATTTTGAAATTACTTATCGGATCTTTTGTGATAAACTATATCGTTTGAGTCTGGTTCTTTTGTACTATCATAGAATTCACCGGGTAAACGTAAAGTTTTACCGAAAGTTAATTCTGTGGCACCTCACTATCAGTTCGTACCGCGGCGCGCAGTCCTAATAATATGGTAGGTAATTATTCTACCCAAGTAGGACTATCGTGCAATCGGGTCATGAGGGCTGCCTTCAATGACCTATGCCATCTCTCAATGGCACCGTTACTCTGAGGGTGGTATGGCGTGGTACGAATCCTGTGAACGCCTATAAATTTCATTAATTTTGAAAACAGAGTAGACTCAAATTGTCTTCCTTGATCGGTATTAATGCGTACGGGGCAACCATATCTTACAATCCATCCGTCATATATGCACTTAGCAACAACATCTGCAGTTATCTCTTTAACGGGGAAAGCTTCCGGCCAACGCGTGCTTCTATCTATAGTCGTAACTAAATACCTATATCCCTGCGTAGATGCTGGCAATGGACCAACGATATCTGCATCTGGATATGTTCAAAACCTGAGACCTCAGGAAATTTTCCTAACTCTGAAATGACGTGCCGATTGGCCTTCGATCTCTGACATTGTATACATGCCTTAGCCCAAGGACCTATATCTGTATTCATACCAGGCCAAAAAAGTTTTTTGGAAACCATCTTACGCGTTGCACGTATCCCGGGATGGCTTAACCCATGGAAACTGTTAAAAGCGATTTTTCTGAAATCTTTAGACAAATATGGTCGCATTACATCTGTTGATGTCTCGCAATAAATATGATTATTACACGTTGGTAACAGTACTTGTTTTAACTTGATATTTTGCTATCAGAACATTGTGTCATTCTCGACAAGTACTCGTCTTTTACTTGCGCGTCAGCAAGTGCATCGAAGTCGAGTACCGTCGGGCACATAATTGTTTCTATGCGGGATAATGTGTCGGCTACAATATTATCTTTTCCGCTAATATGTTATTAACCGTGAATTCGTTGATAAATAAAAGATGTCGCGTCCTTCTCGGTGATTCTTTATCATCCTTGTTAATTTTCGAAAACGCGGACCGTTGCCAGCTGCTCTGCGTAAATGATGGTTTCCGTGACTATCACTTGCATAATTTCACGACCCCATATGGCAATAAATGCGTCTTACGGAGTCGCGAAAGAAACCGATGGACCACTAATTTCGGAGAAAAATTCTCGCCTTAAATGAGGATCTATTTGAGGCATCGAGATATTTCTCCATTCGAACTTAAATTTATCCGTAGGTTCTAATGTGGACGTCGGTGAGACGGCTATTGGAGCAGACGTGGATGGACGAAGAGGTTGAGGCCACTCCAAATTAATACTAAGCCTCTCCGCTTTCTTGTACAACTTCCTCATCCTCTTCGTCCAGCCACATCCTGGTCGACCGGGAACCAGCGACGGCTGCAGAATTTCTTCGTCCTCTCCCTCAGAATCCTCTTCGCTGCCTGAAAGGAAAAAAGTTATAAGTTATGGTTTCGATTTTAATAGGTATTTTACTTTCGCGAGTATTGATAAAAAAGGTTGATGTCATAATGTACTTACCGTAATTCAGCAGAGCCATAATTTCGTCTTCGCGAAGAGGACGAGGAGGTCGAGAGGATGAAGGGATACTACAAAATAGAAAGAATATTTAATAACATATATAAAAAAAAATACGTATAAAAATATGTTTATTTGCATGTGTAAAAAATGTATACTTACACAGGCCGCTCGGTGGCCTGGGTGCTGGCCCCGCTAGTGCCGGGCCGCTCCGTGACCGGGATGCTGACCCGCTAGTGCCGGGCCGCTCCGTAACCGGGTGCTGGCCCGGCTACTCCCAGGCCCACATTCTAAGTATCTACAAAAAAATTGATTTAAGAAATGAGTACAAAATAAAATAAAAAAATCAAGTAAGGCACCTCATCTCAAAATTCAAGTTTTTCTTTGATTTCTAACTAACCAATTATTATTGAATGAAAATTTAATAAATTTAATGGCTCAAAAATTTAGTTTCTGTAGTATATTTTTCATTATTTATTTATTTATAAAATAGGTTATATTATTAAATAATATAGTTACAGGGCAGGTGATGGCACCGAAACATCCAGGTCCGAAGTCGGGAGGCCCGGTCTCCACAATTCCGATCTGAAAACAAAGCTACAGAAACTGTTTTGCTATTGAAAAACTTAAATATATTTAAAAGTACCAGAATACACACCCTGGGTGTTTCGTGACCTTAGAAGGGAGCACCCTTACCCTCTTAGGGTGCCGTGGGTTCTCCTGTGGTTGGCCGGGTGGCAACTCTTCAATAGCCATTGATTGAAGTCTGAAATGCGTATTAGCATTAAAATAAATATATGAAATGAGCTTGTGTAAAAAGTTGTAGATGTATCTGGGCTTCGGTAACCACTTAACATCAGGTGGGCCGTGAGCTCGTCCACCCATCAATGTAATAAAACAGACAAACAAAAAATTATAAAAATAAGGGTAATTACGATTCAGAGGCCAAAGACCGGGCTTGGTGGCGACTACCACCACGCGTTCGGACACGTCGACCGCCACCACGGCCACCTCTACCTCGGCCACGGGCTGCCTCACGTTGACTGGAAATAAAAAAGTATTACTGGTGGTAGGACCTCTTGTGAGTCCGCACGGGTAGGTACTACCGCCCCTCCTGTTTCTGCCGTGAAGCAGTAATGTGTTTCCCACTAAGACCCTCTAAAAACGACCGTTAGGTTCAAAAAATGGCGTGACCTTCACGTACCGTGGCTCCAAAAACGGTTTTTGTCATAAAATGCAAATAACATTTACTCCATGTTAATAAAATATAATGAATTAATACTTACGATTCCATTTTTCTCCAACGAAAAAATTCACAAAACCGTTAAATATAACCGAAATTTAGTAACACGTCCGACCGCTCGAAGCTCGAATTTTACACTGATTCACACAGCCGCGGTCAGTTATTTTGTCGAAAATTATGTGTGAGAGAGAAGATCCATTCATTAGGTAGTTTTAAATGTGTCAGAAAGAATAAAACATTAAGAGTCCAAATTTCGGACTATTCGCAACCGCAATCCGGCGGCTCAACAGTTCGGCACAAATCGTGTTGCAACCGGAATCCGGACGCTCAACAGACGAGGGGACTTTCCACACAGTTCCAGACAGTTCTTTCCATTGTGCCAGAATTCTTTGAATTGCTGGTTCAATGGATAACCAGCGTGTTTCATATACCTGCAAAATCTTCAACGGTGCTTCACACCAATTTATAGTTTCGTAAATTTCTTGATACTGATTTTTACCTGATATACCTGATGACAATACCAAGTTGCTTGCTCGTATTGAAGTCAGTTGATTCGTCAACGATGAGACTGTATTTCTGCTGTCCTATATATTTTCTTAATTCTTGAACAAAATGTGCAGCGCTAAGTAAATTTTAATACCTTCAGTGCACTTAGTACGATGCATTTTCCAGTACGATGCAGTCATCCGTTGCTTTGGAATCAGGCAAAGCCGATTTTACTAAATCTGTTAGATGATCAATACACGATACTGAACTATGTTCTGTAATGTAGAGAGCTAGCATTCCTTCAGCTTTTCGAGACTTTTGGTTTGAAACCTTTTCTCCAGGCGTAAATTTTATCGTTTAATTACCGGATATGATTTAAATGTTTATTTGTGTTTTTTTTTGTTTCAGCATGTCTTCTCAAGTCTACTAATTTTGCTAATAATTCTGTTTTACAAAATGAACAAAACGCTTTCGTGTCATTTCCAGTTAAAGGTTTAGACGAATTCCAAACCTAGCTGGTTTGGAATTCGTCTAGTGATTCCCACTCTTTTCTATACTTTGAGCGTAATTTTTGAAGTGAAACTTCCTTATCGGCGTTGGAAAAAAATTTACCGTCACATTTTTCGGTTACGCGTCACATTTTTCCGTTACGCGCCATCTTTTAATTAACGGCTGTATGTTCTGAAGTATGGATGCGCATTTGAGAAACCGACCTCATGTCTCAAGGTGGGTCACGGAATACATTTTGTAATTGCAATAATCCCAGGTAACCCACTTAATATCACGTGGACCGTGCTATTATTGTTATTACGTAAAATAATAGGAAGAAAAGTACCAGGGTATTATGATATCAAAGAGATGTATTATTATAACTTTACTCTGACGTACAGCCTTCTTTATTAATTAACGGCTGTATGTTCTGAAGTATGGATTCCGATTTGAGAAATTGACCTCATGTCTCCAGGTGGATTACGGAAATCATTTTGTAATTCCAATAATCTCAGGGAGCCCACTTAATAATATCACGTGGACCGTGCTATTTATTACTGTTATTACGTAAAATAATAGGAAGAAAAGTACCAGGGTATTATGATAGCAAAGAGATTTATTAATAATTAACGGCGGTATGTTCTGAAGCATGGTTTCGGATTTGAGAAATCGACCTCATGTCTCAAGGTGGGTCAAACTTCACGAACCTCAGGAACCCCATTTAACACCACGTGGACCGTGCTATTATTATTAATTTATAGGAAGAAAAGTACCAGGGTATTATGATATCAAAGAGATGTATTATTAAAATGCTGTAATAATCTTAGTAGCAAAAAGGTAAAGTGAAATAATTGTATTATTTGTATTCATGTCTATGATAATAAAATCCTTTTGTTTAAACTTTATCTAATTTAACTTTATTTAACCAATTTCTAGAAAGTTGCATGTAGATCATTTTTCGAAAAATAAGGCCATAAACAAGTTTCACTTCTTACGTGTGTACACTAGTACACGCACACATTTTTTTTTTATTAAGGGGAATTTCCATTATAGGGTATTTTTTGGGTAAGGGGAATTTCCTTACTGCCTCTATTTTATCTTCGTTTGGCTTAATTCCTTTATTGGTTAGAGTGTGACATTTTTTTTCGGGCCGGGGGCCGAACCTCCTACGAGGTCCCCGCGCATAAGGAGCGCGCGTGGTATATGAGACTCAACGATCTGCATGGTGTTGCGAACAGACCGCGGGCCCAAGGAATTTTAGGGCCTACCTACTAAACGACTCCCCTGCACACTTACAGCCGACGTCAGATCCCCTCTGAGGCCAGAACCCGGATGAGGTAGGGGGGATGAGGTAGGGGGGTTACCGCGGTCAACACTACAACCTACATGGGCCGATTTGGCGTCATTGTTTCTCGGCTCCTGCCAGGCCCCACCTTCGCAGGCTGGGACGGGGTAGGAGTAGACGCCGGTTTCTTTTGGGGGGCGGATCTTGTTGCTCCCGCAGCTGCAGACATAGAGGCTCCGGTTGTACGAGCCCCGGCCGGAACAGCGGCAGAAGTGGCTGACCATGTCGCGGGTGTCGCAGCTTTCTTCGGTCCCGCGTATGTCTTAACAGTAGCCGCTCCCTTGGTCTTTCGAGGTGCCGGCACAGGGGCACCATCTTTCGCCTCGTGAGCGAGGGTCGGGCTTGCACGCTCCACCTTGGAGCTTCTTGCCTCCTGTATCAGAAGCTGCCGCCTTAACTCCTCGATCTCATTGGTCTCTTCGGTCTCGAGCGGAGTAGGTACAGGGACCGAGTTGCACTGCTTCTCGACTAGGTCGTTGACCAGTGTGCGCAACTCGGCCAAGTCCACCTTCATCTGCCCGTTCTCCGCGCTGATTTGGGCCAGTCGGGCGTGCAGCAGGTCCACCGATTTGCGCAGACCTTCCGTCTCCCTATCCTTGGTGGGCTCCAACACCTCCACCATTACTTCCTCCATGGAGGAGGCGGCCGATTTTAGGGCCCGCACGTAGTCGCCCTTTAGGCCTGCACTCGACTTCGTCGCCACCGTAGATACAATCTTTTGGTTGATGCCATATCTACGGAGGGGGTCATGGGGACCCACCTCTGTCAGGGAGCGCTCCAGTCGCTCGACCTCTCCAACTGTTGCCTTCTTGTGTGCCTCACGGCAGGCGGCCCTGGACTGCGCCGAGGAGGCAGCGTCCAGTCCGCGAGACGACTTTTCCTTGTCACGATTAGTGGCGGGCGACGCCGCAGCAGTCGCCGGCCCTTCCGCCAACGCCATATATTTGGCGCTGGCAGGCTCACCCTCCGAGGAGTCGGACGGAGCGGAGGACGCCGGCCGACGAGCCGACTTCCGCTTCCGCCGAGTCCGCTGCCGAACGCAATCGGCAAACAGCGCCGGTGTCTCCCTCCCACTGGACGCGTCGCCCCTCGCGGAGCTCCGCGCCGAGCGGAGCGAGATCAAACTCTCGCAGCGCTCGAGTAGCACGGTTGGGACTCTGTCCCCTTACGCGACCCGTGTTGTCGCCCCCTACGTCTTGGCATTGTTTGCCCCCCCCCCCCCCGGCCGATCGCTCGACCGCACGGAGGGATTCTCCCCCCGCGGAGCGGGAGGTACCCTCCTGGGGTAATAAATATTTTACAAGACGTCATGAGCTCCTGGACTAACTGTATTTCCGTTCGGAATTCACCGAACCTTTTTATAAGTGTAGCCTTAATTTCAGGCCATGTTTTTGCGCCGCCGCTCTGCGGCAGTGCTTCAACGGCTTTACCCGTTCATTTGTTTCGGATTAAGCATGCTATGCTAAAATCCGTTTTGCTTGCTATAAGATCGAGTGTATTCTTTACACCTTCGATATAGAAACTAAGTGTTTTTCTATTACCATCATACGTAGGCAATAGCATTGATAAAGTAGGGTTTGCAATTTCGATTGCAATCTTCTCTTCGACTAACGATTCATTGCCTGCCTTACTGCCGCTTGCTATATTAATAAGTGACTGTAATTACGTACAAGGATTCTATCGAAGATTCACCACTGTACAGGACAAGTACCCAGACGGTCTATTAGTGTCTGAAATGTGGGATAAAGGGAGGTTTTTCTCGGGAAATAAGTGGAAAGAAGTTGCTGGACCTCTCTGCTTCTACTGCCGTATGCTGCCCGCTGCAGGTCCTTTGCTCGAGGATGCAGAGACGATGCTTCAGAATGATTCTTCAGAACCGTACCAATTTTACACGAGTTACCGACTGCGCCAGTTAGGTAACGGGCAGGGGCGAGAGGGTTTTTAAAAAGCAAGTGAACGACACGGAGGATGGTTCAAGACTGCCTTTATTTTTACAAATAATGTTTATATACTTAGTCTGGCCATAAATACTGTTACAAAAGAAAACAAAAAAAAAAGTATGGCAAATAACATTTGTTACTTTTACGTAACAGTTACAAACAGAACAATTACATTGTACGAATGTATGCGCGCATGTGAGTGACCGGCATAAGAATAAACTTTTCTTCGAAGCTCAATTCTCAAGGGGGTATCTAATCAGCTATCTATCTATCTCTGTGTTTCCTGTATGAAATTTTGATATGTCGAAATCTTGGATAAATCCAGCAAAGCTAAATAAAGTATTTACCTAAAAAATATGTTTATGCTTAAAGTCACGTGTTTAAGTTATTCGAAAATATTAAGCTCCAAGCAGCGTTTAGCTCCAACTAAATTCATTAAGAACCAATTTTTCAATCAAAGATTAAAACAACATTAATACTGAGAATAGATATTTATTTATAAAATACACATATATGTTTTGACCACAAATATCGCACGATAATTTAAATTAATATTAATTTCAATAAATATTAATTAATCTTCTTCTAAAAATTTATTATTCCAATGCCGGCCACTCACATGCGCGCGAACATTTTTACATTGTCCGAATGTTCGCGCGCATGTGAAGGGCCGTCAGATATTCATTCGCAAACATAGCGGCTGTGCAAATGGGTTCGGTATTCAATTTGCGAACCCGTTTGCGCTTCCTCCTACACTTGTTTACGAATGTCTTCCGAATTTCTCTTCGTTTTTAATTCGTTAATAGAACATTGAAGAGAAAAAGAGTTTAATTGGAACGCAGGCGTCATTAACGCCCATTCTGTTGTTAGGATTTCTTTTGAGGGTCCCATATGGTCGATTCATTTTGCAGGAGTTCAATGAACTCCATCACCTTAGTGTTGTTTCATTCCATGATGAAGGTACGCTACACAGTAGACGTCACGAAATGTTAAATTCTTAAAAAAATCTATATACCTATTTTCCTTTTAGGGAGTACAAAATATTGATGTGCGCAAAGTGAATGTGACTTAATAAAAATAATATTTCAATTTCAATATGTTTTATTTAAAAATTATTCGTAACTTACAGGTACAAAGGCTACATAACATTAATCTTTATTCCTTTTCATATATAATATAAGCCCATGTGGCGGGTAGCCATCATACAACGCAAGATAATTGACAGATGCCTGAATCTCGCTTACGACATTTTCAAGATGAAGCGCATATATACAAGTTCCGAACAACAACATTCGGACCGTCGGTCTACCGAGCAATATCATCCGCTCGGTGGAAGATCTTTCCTTTCGTCGTAAACTCCCTTAACTGGTGATCCCGACGTGATGTGAACACGCAACCTTCTGATTCATCATCAGCGCATCAAGAACTTTGGCTACCACAATCCCCGCATTCTCGCAGATAAAAGCACGTCATTGACAGTCGTCCCGCAGCAAGCCAGCATCGCAGCCTCAACAAGACCATCGCAGCCGACTCACCGCGCTTCCTGGCCCTACGGCACGCACCTACACTGCCTCATCGCGCAGCATTCAAGCTCAGTCTCGACTCACCGCAGACTTCGAGCAGCACTGGCGACAATCACGCAGCATTCAAGCTCAGTTTCGACTCACCGCAAACTTCGAGCAGCACTGGCACTTGCAAGCTAATCTCAGCACGGACAACGATAACTAAAATGACACGACCTCCGGTCTCGGAGGGGAGTGATGTGGCGGGTAGCCATCATACAACGCAAGATAATTGACAGATGCCTGAATCTCGCTTACGACATTTTCAAGATAAAGCGCATATATACAAGTTCCGAACAACAACATTCGGACCGTCGGTCTACCGAGCAATATCATCCGCTCGGTGGAAGATCTTCTCTTTGTCGTATATATTCCCCAAACCCATATTTGGCAAATTTGTGGAAAACAGAATCAAAATAATAATGAGTCGCTAGCCATAGAAGACAGCATAGAAGTTTTATTAAAATCTGTTCAGTTGTTTTTGAATGAAGAGTGAAAATACTTACAAAAATTCCTACTAAGGATTACTTATTTAAAATTAGAGCGTCTTGTAGGTGGCAAACTGTCTAAAAACTTTCTATTTTCCACCAAGTTGACATAAATTATCCTTCCTGCATATAATATATATATTGTATTGTTTTTTTTAACAAGGGGTGTTTGTTAATTTCTAATTCTGGGATAATTTCTGGGAGTTTGTTAAAAAATATATTGCTTGCTTGATTTACAGATAAATCAAAATCATCAGCCAATTGAGAGAATGTTCTATTTAATTTTATTCTCATCAAACATAATATAATATTTTGTTCAGAAACATTTGTATGTTTCTCAATCAAGCCTATTATGAAATATAATTCTTGTGGAAGTCCAATATATAAAAAAACGTGGTTTATTTTTCACTTTAGATAAAGTTGTTAACAGATTCATTTTTTCAACTTTTGTAGTCTTCTTGAGACCTATAGTCTGAAGTGCACAAGTCTTTGATGGAGTGGAGATATAGAGAGATAACTCATAGTCAACAGCTGATCCTTCTGTTGCTGGTGCATTTGACTCATCACTGTCAAATTTGTCCTCAGGAACAACAGTTTTCTTTTTGCTGGATCTGATTGTTTACTTGTACTTGCTTCAGATATATTAAGGGGTGATGTGGCAATACACACTTGCCTTGCCTTTGTGTTCCTGTGCTCGAGCTACTTGGATAGCTTTGTCATTACTACACCTATTTTCAAGTGGCTGGACATCTGGAAATATGAAATAATGTTAGCAATTTCTAGGTACCCAACAAACTTATAGTTTGTAAATATATAGGATTATATGTGTACTGTAGTAGTAGTAGTAGTAGTAGGTTGGTGGATTACACACCTAAGAAAATCCTAATAACATTTAGGTGTGCAGGTTTCATCACAATGTTTTCCTTCACTGTTAAAGTAAGTAAGTGATATTACACTGTGATAAATTTTCATTATCACAAACTTCCTAGAATCTTATGTTATAGGAACTGAGGTCCATTTGCCCATTCTGGCTACTTCCACTAACTAACAAACTATTCTCTTTTTTTCTGATATTGTTATTTGATTATGAGATCTGTGAGTGTAACTAATTATTGACAGTTACACCTACCTTGACTACAAAATGGCAAAGGTATATGACACATCTCATTTTTAGTCGTCTCTTCAATCTCCTTGATAATAGTGAGTATTAGTGAGTATTAGTGAGTCTTTGCCGTTTCACAAATGCAGGTCGAGGTTCACTTCGAGTGAATTTTCGTTTTCTATCTGCCCGACAATCAAATTTGGATGGTAAACAGTTTGGTTTCATTCGTATTCATTTCATGAAGCCCATTATATTGTATTGCATACAATTCTCTATGTCGTTTTCCAGCTAAAACATGAAATAATTTTCCCAGTTTTTCAATACATAACCTATAAAAATAATATTAAAATGCTATTTTACTAATGTTAGGAATATAATTTCGACTGTGTATAAAAGTTATTATAATGTATACCTACGTGATCTCTTGAAAGAGAAATAATGAACATATTTACTTATTTGTCTATATTACCTATGTGAACTCTTAACCTATCTTTTTTATACCTTCAAAACGATAGGTAGGAGCATGGAAAAAATGTATTTGGTCTAACTTTACGCGAATACACAGTATTTCATTATTATTATTATTTTTTTAAATTAATCTGTTTACCAATTAATTGATCCTTCAGGATTTATAATTGTTTCATTTTTCACGATTAAAACCGCGTAGAAAGTTTAGGCATTATAGTTGACGCATGCGCAGTACACATATTTTGCATACATTTATTCAACTAATACAAATATTTATTAAACAAAAAATGAGTAATTTCGAAAGAGGCTAAATCTAGGTATATTTTTAATAAAAAAAATTAAATAAATAAATGCAGAACAAACAATTATTAACAGTGAACAATCAAGAACAAATGATGAACAAACGAATTAATAGAAAGTAAGTAGTAAATAGAAAAAAAAAATTCTGAGGGGCTAACTTCAGTCACCTAAAATTTTTCTATGACCTCCCTTTGCGTACCGCATCAGTAGTTATTTTGATTTTACCACCCTATTCTCTTTTAAATTATCAGTTAAGAAATGACCAGTACGTCTCTTATAGGCTGCAAGTCCCAAGTCATCTTTTAAAATACGCGACATGGTTCTAGGTGCTATCTTCATCTCCCGAGATAAAATCTTTTGCTTTCGGACAGGATTTCTTCGAATTCTTTCCCTTACTGCTTTGACCACCTTCTTTGTACGAGCACTACGTGGACGGCCAGATCTTTTTCTGTCACAAACAGTCTCAGCCAGGGAAGTCTCATTGCACCTATTAATAGCCCGGTACACAAACATTTTACTAATAACAAACGTATAGAGAGTTTTAAAAATTGCATTTGGCTCCATACCTACTTTGTAATGCAATAACAGCGATTCGGTTCTCTTTATCACCCCACTCCATTTTAATATCGCAAAATATTGTACAATGTATTGGCGCCAAAATGAGAAAACTCAATGAGCAATCATATAAAAATGACAGATTCCAAATTCAAATGTAATATTTTGTTCATTTTTAATTGTAACGGTATTTATGGCCAGACTAAGTATACTCTTAAGCTAAACAATGGTGTGTTAGTAAAGTACAAAGGAGCTCTATATTATTAAATGTTATCTTATGGTTTCCTAAAACAAGGGATGGTTTATGCGACGGTTGTTATCACGTTGTGTATGGAGGTCCTGTAGGTTACGCCGACATAACTCGCTGTATAATGAAAAAATACCAATAAAAGCCTCGAAAAATTACCAGTAAGGTGCCAACATGGCGCCGCATGCTCGGCCGAGGCACCGTGCGCACAACCCCTGAGGCACATCCATACCGACCCAGCATTTCGCTCACGAGGCTGCCTCGCCCGAGCATGCGTCCGGTGGAGATGCGGCTATTTGTGTTTGGATTGAATTGCATGACATAGTGAGTGAGAGCACCACCTGACAATTGTTGTGGAAGAATATTAACACGTTATACGCCGATAGAAAAAAATAAAAATCGTAAAAATACTTTTGGTCGTAATTTGTTTATTATGTTACGATACGTATAGAAAATAAGTTTTATTCAATTCTGTACATGGGTTACATAGTTACAGTCAAATACATAGCTGAGGTCACCGGTGCACCCCATGGCGCACAAATACAGAAAATATATTTTCCGGTACCCGGCGCCGCGCCGGCCACCCGCTACACCAGTAGTGCGTTCGCGCTTACGGTGATAGAACGTGTGTTACTAGATCAATTACGTTCCTACTATCTTAGCTGTCATCATTTTCTTATTGAATAGTTAATGTGCGAGCCTTTAGATATGGATTTAGCTATGGAGGACTTCGAATTTACGCAGGATGAATGGAAGCAAATTTTTCGATCGCTTCTATAAACAATGACGCTCTCGTAGAATCGGATAGTGAACCCATGCAATTACCGAAAAAGAAAAGACATTTGGTTATCGCAAGTGATAGTGATAGTGACAGTGAGTCGGCTGAAAATTTTGTTGCCGCCAATATATCGCAAAATGACCGTATTTCCTCAAAATGGTCGAGGCCATAAAGACGACAGCCATCAGTGATTCCTTTCACCGAGTTAGAGGGTATGAAACCTCCATATTCTAATTTGCTGAAAGAAGCTGGCCCTGGCCAGTATTATGATCTATTGGTGCCTGAAGAAATTCTTGAAATGATTGCTGAGCAGACAAATTTGTTCGCAAGTCAAAACATCACAGCCAGGCAAACAAAGCCTGGATCAAGGTCTCATTCATGGAAGCCAACAAACAAGACAGAAATAAAACAGTTTCTTGGGCTGGTCTTGTTTATGGGCGTAGTAAAGCTGCCGAAATTAGCTTATTATTGGAGCAAAGACAAGATACTTGGACAAACTTTTCCAGCCACCGTTATGAGTAGGAACCGCTTCGAGTTACTACTGCAATACCTACACTTTAGCGACAATTTATCTGTCGACAGAAACGATCGTATTGCCAAAATAAGACCTTTAATCGATGTTCTCAATGCTACTTTCCAGAAATATTATTCGCCTAAAGAAGATGTTTGTGTGGATGAAAACCAAGTACCTTTCAGAGGTCGAATAATATTCAGGCAATACAATAAAAGTAAGCCACACAAGTTTGGCATGAAGCTATTTAAGTTATGTACTGTTCCCGGATATACTTGCAAACTTAATTTGTATAGTGGGAAAAACATTGACGCAATAAATACTACGCCAACAAATGTGGTGATGGCACTATGTGAAAATATATTTGACAAAGGACTCACGCTAGCAACTGATAATTGGTACACTAGCTTGCAACTGGCTTATCGGTTATTGGAGAAGCAAACCCATTTAATTGGCACATTGCGAAAAAACAGAAGAGGATTGCCTAAGGCTGTTGTTGATTCGAAACTGCAAAAAGGTGAAACAATGGCTATGGAGAATGAAGATGGAGTAACAGTGCTTAAATGGAAAGATAAGAGGGACGTGCTTATGCTGTCGACAAAGCATTCCGACAAAATTGCTGTGGTGGTGAAAAAAGGCAAACAGATTCGTAAACCAAAAGTTATGTTGGATTATAATAAATCGAAAGGGTCTGTAGACATGAGTGACTAGATGGGTGCCTATTCTTCGCCATTGCGGAAAACCGTAAAATGGTATAGAAAATTGGCAATAGAACTACTTCTAAATACGGCAGTTGTAAATGCTTGGGTCATGTACAATGAAAATAAGCAGAGCAAATCTTCAATTGTCGACTTTAGGAGGGCTCTCATAAATTATTTGACTCGGCCAGCAGATTCCCAAGAAATAATTATCAATGAAAGACCTAAAAGACTCAAGCATGTTCTAAAATTAAAGGAAGGAAAAGTAAGAGACACGCGTCGTTTTTGCGTGCAATGTTATAAAGATTCAGTACAGGAATTTGGTCGTAAAGTAGCTAAGAATAAAGCTAAGAAAGTGAGTACGTACTGTGTGCAATGTAAGGGGGAGCCTCACTTTTGTCTAAAATGTTTCAATTATGTCCATCGCTAATATGTTGATGCTATAAAAGGTTTCTTATCTCATCTTTTACAGCATGTTTTGTCAAATATTATTGCTAATTATTTATATTTCTAATGGTTGTTTGTAATTATGCTTACTAATGAGAACTTTATTTTATTTTTCAGTAAAACTGATTTTTATGTTTGTATTTCATTAAAAAATAAAGACTGCTAATTTTCGTTTAAATAATAAAGACTAATTTGAATTATATATCCTGAATTTTTATTTTGGTTACTTTTTTCGCTATCTTTCATTTTTTCAATTCCTTACAAGGTATGTTTGTCCCACTGCGCAGTATAGTTCTACAGCGCCGTGCCGGTCACGGAGTACGAATAAAGTAACAGTCAGTATGGCCGACGGCGAGAAAAAGTAGTTTGAATATGACTATACGTTGAGGTCACCGGTGACCCCCATGGCGCTATGATAGAGGAAGGGTGAGGTCACCGGTGACCCCCATGGCGTTTAGCGTGTTAAGAGTTTGTTGCATTTGTCCTTGTGATGAATGTCTTGGGGCATACTTGAAATCAACACTGTATTAAGTCGAATCACTAGAAATATCAAACAGTATCGTAGATGATATAGCATTTTGTTCATACCGAAACTATGAGCGCAAAACGAGTCTCGAGTCCGATTTGAAGAAAACTACTATAAATAACATCATTGGATTTTCGAAATATCCATATTCCTAGCCAAGAATCGAACTTCGTTATTTTGAAATAAAAGATACACTTGTATTATTACACCATTCGATAGTGTCGGTAACAAGGAAGAAAATACAGGACGTGTCTTTTTTTCAGAATCACCGATTTCGATTCCTGGCTAGAAATATAGATATTTTTCAAATCCAATTATGCGGTTTCATTTTTCATCAAAATCGGCCTTGAGACTCTTTTGAGCGTTTTTCGCTACTACTCATAATTTCGAATTTGGCCATTCACTCTGTAACTTTGGCACCTACTCAGTCGGTACTTAAACTATAGTATTAATACTCGTATTAGAACAATCCAGTCTTTAGTTGCTATCATTAACATAACAATAATTACAATAGGTAATAAAATAACTTTATATAGGTATTTGGCACCTACTCAGTCGGTACATAAAATAATAATGATTAATAAAATTATTGCTTATGGCACAAATCTCGCACTTTTTATATGAGTACTTACAGTATGGGTAAGTTAAAGTATTATTTGAATTTCACGTGTCGCCTCCATAAGATGATAGGGTGGCCGTAATCCTAAAATTTATTTTGTTACTTACAACAGATATCGATATAGATATGGAGCGTGACTTCATAGAGCCTGGCGAAGGCAGTGAAGTAGATGAAGGTGATTCGGCGAATATGGTCGGTATGATCGATATTTCTTTGAAACCAAGACAAATCGATGATTTTCCGATGGACTTAGACAGTATTGCTGAACATGAGGTAGTTCAGGCGATACAGGAGCTGGACAATGCTGCCGACGAAGTCCTTCGGAACGTGGTGGGACCGGAAATCGATCTGCTTCATTTTGACTGGCGAGGCGAGCCGGAAATTTTTGAGTCTGTCTGGGAAGTATTTGCTGTCTACTGGACCAACGTTTGATAACGCCGATTTAATTCCCTTAGATGTTTTTTTTCAAGATTTGGGATGCAGATATTATTGCTTACATCGTGCGCGAAACCAACCGCTACGGTGCTCAGCTAATAAGGTCGACCATACCATCCAAGCCAAATTCTAGATTAACCCGTTGGAATGACGTCACCAGTGACGAAATCCTACGGTTTTTAGCAGTTTTAATGTTACAGTCACTAGTAATAGATTATGTGGAGCGAGAATATTGGTATGCCGTGATTGAAGAACTCCAAATAGGCAATTTTAAAGAAATAATGACTTATAACCGTTTCATCGTCATCAAACGTTGTCTCCATTTTATAGACAATGCCACTTTGCCTGTGCCGCTTACCAAACTCGATAAAATCATCCCCATCATAGAGCACCTAAACAAAAAATTTAAGTATTTATACGTACTTGAGCAAGATATAGCAATTGACGAGTCACTCCTTCTTTCTAAGGGGCACCTCTCATTTTTGCAAAAAATTGCTACAAAAAGAGCTCGAGTAGGTATAAAGTCTTACGAGTTATGTGAATCCAGGACTGGATATTTATGGCAGATGGAGGTCTACACGGGCAAAGGGCACGCACATGTGGTACAAGACGGGGAGCCGGAAGAGCGCGGGCAAGAGTCTGACGAGGCGGAGAGTGCCACGGCCCAGATTGTGCTGAACTTAACGAGACCACTAGGCCATACATTAATAATGGACAATTTTTATAATACGCCACTTTTGTCTCGGATCCTAAAAGTTCAGCACAAGACTGATTCGATGGGTACTCTACGACTTAACAGAGAGTTTGTTCCCGAAGCTCTTAAAAAAAAACAAAAAATAACATGAAGGAGGGCGAGGTGGCATTCAGCACGACCAAAGACCTGAGTGTGGTTGTGTGGATGGACAAAAATATTGTGGTAATGATTTCTTCTTTCCATCCCATAGAAGTCGGCGGAATTGAAAAATACGGTTATTACCGGTACAAACCGCAAGTTGTTCTTGATTATAACCGCTCGCTTGCCCGCCCGCCCCTCGACCTGCACGCTTCTTTGCCCCGTTTACCAACCGCCGTGAATCTATTTTGTCCATTCGTTTTTGCTACTTAGCGCGGTGCCGTGCGGCGTGGCTCGAGTTCGACGAAACCATTCATTGTGACTCAACTTGTTATTAGAACTTAGAACCCTTTTTTTTTTTTTCGGGTAGAGGGCCGAACCTCCTACGAGGTCCCCGCGCAAAAGGGGCGCGCGGGGTATGTGAGACTCAACGATCTGCATGGTGTTGTGAGCAGACCGCGGGCCCAAGGATTTTAGGACCCACCCACTAAACGACTCCCCTGCACTCTTACACCCGACGTCCGATCCCCTCCGAGGTCAGAACCCGGATGAGGTAGGGGGGCTACCGCGGTCAACACTACAACCAGACGGCGCGGCTCACCCCAAGGACGCCCAGCCGACGGAGCCTTCGAGGCGAATCGAAGGCTCTGAAACGTCGGCCGTCTCGGTACGGCAGCCCGTCGGGCCGCCCAGACGGTGCCGCTGGTGTCCCGGAATACCCCGCTGGACCAGAACCAGCCTGCCGGGTCGGGACGCGATACACCGTCGACCGGTCGCTCTAATCACTCCACGGCGGCGCGCTAGAGTGCTGGTAGCGCGCCGCGCGGCCTCACCCCCTCAGGTCGCCCCTTGACCTTCACCGGGGGGAGGCCGCCACCTACAGGGGCCGGGACGTACGGGCGTATTCCCGCCTCCGGCCCCCGGCTCGACGGCGACGGATCGGTGCGGAAAGGGAAGAGCTCTCCCTCTCTCGCTCCGCCGCCTCCTTCTGCGATATGGTGGACTCGCAGAAGTCGAGCATCGCCTTCCAGGACGCCTCGCTGCCGAGCATCGTAGCCACGACGCGCGGCAGCGAGAGGTCCTCTCCAATGACCGCGACGAGGGCGGCGCGTTGCTCGTCAAATCCAGAGCAACGCGCCAATGCGTGTTCCGCTGTGTCTTCCTCGTCGCGGTCAGCGCAGTGGTGGCACTGCGCCGTCGGTTCCCTTCCGGCTATTTTGAAAAGGTACCGGCCAAAACAACCATGGCCGGTCAACATTTGCGTCAGCCGGAAGGTGAGGCATCCGCGGTCGCGGCCCACCCAGTCCGCGAGAACCGGGCGGACCGCCTCGACGGTACGGAGGCCGGCCGACGGGTCCGCCAAGCGGCGAGACCACGCCTCCAGCACGGACCGCCGAGATTGGAGCCTCCGCGCTCGAACTACTCCTTCGCCGGGGCGCCCTTCCCCCCTAGAACGAAGGTCGCTTCGCCACCGGTAATCGGCAGCGAGCGCCTCCGCCTCCAGGTCCCAGGGTGGCGCCCCGGCGAGCAAGCACGCCGCCTCGAAGGAGACGGTGCGGTATCCTCGGATCGCCCTGACCGCGATCGCGCGCTGCGGACGTCGCAGCGCCGCGACGTTCTTGCGGGTCAGGGCGTGGCACCATACGGGAGCCCCGTATAGTGCCATCGACCGCACCACCCCCATGTAGAGGCGGCGCGCCACCTGATCGGGACCCCCGACGTTTGGAAGCAGCCGGCTCAAAGAGCCGGCCGTCGCCATCAGTCGAGGGCCCAACTTCGCAAAGTGAGCGCGGAAGTTCCACCGACCATCCAGTTCGAGGCCGAGGTACCGAAGACCGGTCACCCCGACCCCGACGCGGACGCCTCCGATCACGAGGTGGGCACCCAGAGGCGGCGCTCGTCCCGGCCCGTGAAACAACAGGGCCTGGGTTTTGTCGAGCGCCACCTCGAGTCCCAGCCGTCGGATCCTTGTGACGACGTGTGCCACGCCTGCGCACGCCAGACGGGCAGACTCCCGGTAGTCCCTCCCCGGAGCCACGACCAACGTGTCGTCGGCGTAACATATTACGCTCAGCCCGGGGAGGGGACCCCGTACGACGCCCCGCAAGACCCAGTCGTAGCCGATGTTCCACAGCAGGGGGCCCAGGACAGACCCCTGCGGAACACCGCGCTCGACCGGAAAGCGGTACATCGCCCCACCGTGTCCGATGCACTGGATCGACCTGCCCTCGAGGTAGGAGCCGATCAGTCGGCGGAGGTATGCGGGGACGCCGTGATACTCCAGCGCCCCCGCGATCACCGACCAGGGCAGGGTGTTGAAGGCGTTCCTTACATCTAAGGATAACGCCATCGCCACCCCGCCCCGGGATACAGCTTCGTCGGAGAGGGCCCGCACGCGCAGAATTGCGTCGATAGTCGAGCGGCCCTCTCTGAAGCCGTATTGCTCCGCCGAAAGATCGGGACCCGTCTCGGTCAGGTGCCGGACGATGCGGGCCGCGACGATTCTCTCGAGCATCTTGCCCGCTTCGTCCAGCAACACGATGGGGCGATAGCCCGCGGGTGAGTCCGCGGGGCGCCCGTCCTTCCGCAGAAGGACCAGTCTGCCCGTCTTCCATTTCGACGGGAACCGTCCCGACTCGAGGCACGCTTCGAAAAGCCCCCCGAGCCGGTCCCCTAGGGCCTCGAAGGCCAAGCTCCAGACCCGGCCGTGAACGCCGTCAGGGCCGGGGGCCGTGTCCTTCGCTCTCATTTTGGACACGGCCGCATGGATCTCCGCCCCCGTGATAGGGGGAGGGGGCTCCTCGGCAGCGGGAACGCTGGGGCGACGTGGAGGTGTGCCCCACGTGGCGTCCATCTGGGGGGGCTCAAAGTCCCCCCCCGCTGCCGGCGGGAAAAGCGCGGAAACTATCTCCCGCAGCTGCCGAGGCTGGAGCCGCTCGGTCACCGGGAGCGCCCACGGCTGCAGTTTCCTGCGAACCATCTTGTATGGGCGCCCCCAGGGATCTTCGTCGAGCGACTCCAGGAGAGTCTTCATGCTCTGCTTCTTGGCCTCGCCGATGGCCAGCTGCAGCGCCGTCTGCTTTTGACGACAGTCAGCGTGCAGCTGGGCCGCCGTCTCCGCGAACGCAGCGTCGCGACGACGGCGGCGGCGGTGGCGTGCGCTCCGGCGGCGCGCCCTCACGCACTCCTCGCGGAGTCTTGCGATCTCGGGCGACCACCAGAACGCACCCCCACGTGGTGCTCGGGGGCCGACCCGGGGCATGGCGGCATCACAAATGTTTGCCATGGTGCCCCGGAACCAGTCGACCTCCGCATCCACGTCCGCGAGCCGCGCGGGTTTTGGCGCCCACGCAGCAACAGCGGCCGCCTCCATCAGCAACTCCTTGTTCATCCGTTTCAAGGCCCACCTGGGGAACGAACGAGGCGCACCTTGCGGGAGCTCCTCTTCGCCGCGGGCGCCCACGGCTGACGACGACGACAAGGAGGAGGCGGAGAGCTCGAATCGGACGTATCTGTGGTCCGAGAGCGTCTCCGCCCCCTCGAGTACGCGCCAGCCGCGGGTGCGGCGCACGGCGGACGGGGACGCGAACGTCACGTCCACGTGAGATTGCCCGTTCCACCGCACGCAAGTCGCGACCGTGCCTCTGTTTAGGAGACAGAGGCCGGTCGCGATCGCCCACTCCGAAAGGGCCCCGCCTCGCGAATCCGTGCGGGGGGAACCCCAAGCCGTACACTTGGCGTTGAGGTCCCCCGCGACGATGACAGGGCGGGACCCGAGGCGGTGTAAAAGCGCCTCGAGCCCGCCCAGAAACCGCTCGAATTCGGCGAGGCTCCTGTTCGGAGAAAAGTACGCCCCGATCACGACGGTCCCGTCGATCCTAGCCGCGACGTACCCGGGTCCCCTGGCCACCATATCCAAGGGGGGTAACGCCGCGGACTGTCTTAGTACGATGGCCACGGAGCCGTCGACGTCCCCCATCCAGCAGTCCTGGTCGGTGG
This sequence comes from Bombyx mori, assembly GCF_030269925.1. Taxonomy (NCBI): domain Eukaryota; kingdom Metazoa; phylum Arthropoda; class Insecta; order Lepidoptera; family Bombycidae; genus Bombyx; species Bombyx mori. Next base: position 2,426,065 of record NC_085120.1, on the reverse strand, counting down.
GGACGAAGTACGGCTCCGCGGCGACAGCAACATCAATTGACCACTCCGCCATGGTGTGGACGAGGAGATCCTGTGCCCTAGCGGAGTGAGAACTTAGAACCCTGTCAAGTGTTATGTTTTTTTATGTTTAGAATGAACAAAGCTATTTATTTAAGTGCTTTGTTTATCAATATTTGACTACAGTGTAAAGTTATCAAAGGTTGAACACAGAGCTAGTGCGTTTTTGAGCACGATTTGTGTTTAAACGATCATACCTAAAAAATTAAGGCGATAACATAGGGTTTTTTATTTTTCATTACAATATATATACTATAAACATGAGGATATTAAATAAAAAAAAACATACACCTGTTCCTACAAAAATATTTATTTACAGCTCTTTTATTTTGCATAAAAATTTGGCGGCGCAAGCCGTAATTCTAGACAAACTTTTATCATCACAGATGCGCAAATATCACATTTAGGCCTACAATTTAAGTAGTATAATATGGGTTATCTTGCATTCTTACAAAATATACAAAAATCCAATCGATAGCATTAGCCATTACTGAAATATGTTAAAATTAGTGCTGCAGGTCTCATTCGCACAGTGAAATCTTTGTAGTTTTACAGATTCTTTGTTCTACAAAATAGACAATGTAAAAACAAGAATAATCATACCAAATAGAACATTTCAAGCCCTTTCTAAAAATATATCACACTTGTGTATTGTACTGTATTACAAAAACATATTCAAGAGTAAACAACAAAATCGGCGGGCTACACCAATATTTAAGGTTCGGTACACACCGAGTCTGATCCGGAACATTATTTTTTCCGGATCCGGAGTTTTGTCGGTCGGTTTTGTTTGTTGTTGACTGTCTGTGACACCCATCCCAAAATGCCTAAAGTTAATTATTACTTCCGTAGGTGTAGCAACTTCTCTGTGGAAAGTTTGCAGGGTATGATGATGACCAGAACAACAGATACTGGAACTTATATATTTTGATACTTTATGTATGTATTTGGAATTTCGGCATTTTTACGTTATTTATTTCGACCTTATCTATATTGATTTTATATATTTTGATACGTACTCTGACGTAGACTAGGTAATCGGATCCGGAGTAAACAAAAAAACAAAAAACAACTTGCACTAAACGGCGGGCGTTTGCGCTAGATTAATATGGTATACGGTGTGGCATCCTATGATACACAGATTAACATTGCAGGTGGTTCACCGCCACACCGTCGAGCGCTGCACTTTGGCAGAGTAGCAGAGCTTGCAGCGCTGTTTTTTTGTGTTTTTTCCTGGCAAGTGCATGTCCCGTATGCATGCCGCTGGTTCTGGTCGAGCTGCCGGTGCTAAAGACCGGGAAGGTGCTGCTGATCTGCTGCTTTGCAGCAGTTGCTTTGCCAACTGCAGGCGGAATTCACGGTGAAGGGCGTGAGTGCGGTTGTGGTTGAACTGTGATGTATTACTGTGTGTAAGTGTATATTACTGGTACCTAAAAAATCTAGTTCAATGCAAAATAGTGAATGGAGATTAGTAATTGACTATAGAAAACTGAACAATTGTATAGAAGATGATAAATTCCCATTACCTGATATTACAGACATTTTAGAATCCTTGTCTGGTAGTATATATTTCACTCATTTAGATTTACATCAAGGCTACTATAATGTTAAATTAGAAGAAAATAGTCGAAAATTCACTTCATTCTATTCTGGACTACTGGGATTAAAAACGAGTCCAAGTTCCTTTTCTCGCATGATGAATATAGCTCTAGCGGGTCTCACTTACGAGAAATGTTTAATTTATTGCGATGATTTAATTTGTCCTGGCAGGATCGCCACCGCAGAAAGGTTAAATCTAACCTCTTCACCGCCTACTGTAGTGGTATTTCCGATGCTCGTAAGGTAATGATATAAATTCTCTGGTATGTATAAGACTTCAGATAGTAGGTCTTGATGCTTTGTTTGATTTAATCTAAGCTCGCCATTTATTAGAGTGAGGTCGAGCACATAACAGTGCAGAATTGTACACATTGCATGTTGAAACATTGAAAATGGAAGCCTCCGATCTAAGCGGGGATCAATTCCTCTGAGTAATTCATAAGTTCGTTCAATTTGATCAATATACCCGGAAAATTCAAAATTCTGTGAATAAATCTCCTGCACAGGGATTGAACTACTGTGCGGTCCCAAGTCATACATTGGTTCATCGTTTGGGGGTGTTTCAGTTTTGGCTACGAAGTTATATGTAGGTTCTGGAGCTGAGGAAGGTTTCTTCTCAAGCTTCTTGCCTTTCCAGGCTGCACTACGCTCGGCAGGACCTCGTGGCTTCACGGGCCTCTCTTCGAACTCGCGAACGGCGTTCCAGTCTTGTTCGAAATTCTGTTTTTGCTGGAATTCGTACGCTCGTCGCTGGCTTCTGTTGCCTTCTCGCTGTCCACTAGCGGGCTGACCACGCTGAAATGGTTGCGATCGTCCGTTTCCACGGGAATTCTGAGTTTGTTGGTTCGACATCCTGTCGTGCAATGATTTGCAATGAAATGTTTATAACGTCATTACGAAAGCATTATGCATCGATACATTTAAAAGTCGGCGAAATAATTTTTTGTACCAGATTATGTTACGTGATTTCTCAATGGGATAGGCAGACAGCATTTGATCTTTGTGGTCGATGCCGCCCATTGAGAGATTAAAATAGAAAAAAAATTTTTTTAACACAGAAGAAAACTTTTGTACCAGGTGGGTACAGTAATATCACTCGCTAACCTACATACTAAAGAATACCCCAATATAATCAAGTATATGAAATGTTTTTCTTAGCACGATTCACATCACCGTTAAATAGCAACAAACAGTCAGACGTCCAAACACTTACCTTTAGACTTAACTACCCTATCAATTTATCGTTTTGAATAAATATTTTGTATATAGACTTTAATTTTAAGCCAGTCCTTATTGTGAAGAAGTGTAGGATGTTTATTTTTTTATTGGTCGCATTTAGCTCGTTTTGGAGGTTTTTTATACTTAATGTGGTCTTTAAAATATTTGGTTACAACGTTTTTTTGTTCATTTGTCCAAGGAACAAGTGTCCTCTTTTTTTTTTGCAGATGTGTTGTAAGTAAGTACTTGGGAAGTTGGAGCAACTTGCTTGTCTCTATTCAGGTTAATATTTTGCGATGGACCTGCTTCTTCTTATTCCATATCAACAACTTCCTGATTTTCGATCTCGTTTCCTATCACTTCTTCGTCCATGTTCAATTCTATCTCATCTAAAGTTTTTCCTTGATATTCATCCGCTTTTCCATCTTCCATCAATAGTAAAAGTTTAGAAATTTTTGCAGTTTGATAAACGTCGCTGGGTAACCTGTAATTATTTTTGTGTACACTCAGGGTGTGACCCATAAAAGTAGCTAGTTGTTCGAGCTCTAATTCAGCCATTGTAAATAGCTAGGTCATCGTTGCTAGATGTTTTCGCAAGCGCGTTGATGTAAGAGCTTTATAGTTTTTGGCACCACTGGCTTTTGCATATTTCTCTAAAATTTTGTAGCCACAAACAGTTGTTCCACCTGCTTTTACAAATAGCAAATTATTGTCGTCTTTAACATACATGTGTCTCACTGATAACATTTTTTAATATCGTCTTGCACTTCAATACTAAACAGTACTGGCACCCCTCTTCCTCTTTTACCACGGATCACTATTCTTTTTAATTTATCTACTAACATTTTTTCAGTGGATTTGAGAATTTTGTCAAATTCTTCATATTTATTGTTGTCGTTGCCATGGTCATCAGTTTTTACGGATCACAAGTCCCTGCCATTTGCTTTCTCTTATAATCGTGAAAAATGCTCTCCAAAGCAATTTCGGTATCTGGACTACATCTCCCAATTTACAACGGATATCCAGTATGTCCAAGGAAGCCAAAATGTTGTAGCTGACGCGCTCTCTGGCATAGAGGAAGTTAGTCCGCACTCGCAGCATCACAAGACTCGGATCTAGAATCACAACAGCTGCTAGAGAAAGGTTCGGCATTAGATCTGAAGGAAATTAAAATACCAGACTCCGACAAGGAAATTTACTGCGACGTATCCACACCAAATCCACGACCATATATAACAGTAGTTTTCAAGAAACCTATTTTTGACGCGCTTCATAAACAGCCATCCAGGTGCAAAAGCCACTGCAAGAATGGTTACGAGTGTTGGCAACCCAACAAATTGGTATAAAACCTTTTTTATTGTTGTGGTTGTGGTTTTTGGCGTACATATTACGTTTAATAGCAAACCTAACAATATTAATATACAAACTAGTTATTTACATAGTAAAGAACTCGAGCGATCTTTATCTTTATTGATTAAGCATGAACAAGAATATTACTTCAGTAAGGAATTAAAGTTACTGCGAAAAGGTGAGAATATTAAGGGCCCTCTGAAACCTTTGCATCCATTTTTTGATGACCAAGGTTTGTTACGTGTTGGGGGAAGGTTACAAGATAAAAGGTTGGCGCGGGGACCTCGTAAGAGGTTCGGCCCCCGGCCCGAAAAAAAGAAGAAGGTTACAAAATGCTTCTATTTCGTATAATCAAAAGCATCCTATGATCCTTCCGAAGCGTTCCAAGCTAACCGAACTTATTATCTCGCGAGAGCACCTCAGACTCCTTCATGCTGGTCCCAAGTTATTAGTATCTCAGTTAAACCAGAAATATTGGCTTTTGAATGGTTTACGTCAAGTTAAAAAGATTACTCACAAATGTTTAAACTGTTTCAGAATGAAAGCGACTTGTGCAGAGCAGCTGATGGGGTCTATCCCTACACATCGTGTGACGCCCTCCAAAGCTTTCCAAGTTGTCGGTATAGATTATGCTGGGCCGATAACTCAATAACTTTGGTCTCAGCAGGGAAGTAGTGTAGGAATGATACCTAGTTACTCGTATTGTGGTGTAGCAAGAGGGCGTGTAAATAGCCCTCCTGCGGCGGGACTGTGAGTTAACGTGGTAGCGGTCGTATTATTTTGTTGTTGTATCGTTTTCTTAGCGTGTGAATTAGTATTCGAAGCCGCATAATTATTATCGTAGCACTGAACAACAAGTTGAGATTGAAATTATTGCATGTTGATTTTTATTGACATGCTTTTAATGGATGCGACAAACTTAAACAATTTATGCAACCCGTGTTCGATTTAATAAACTCATAACGTGCTTGCGGAGAAATCATATTTTTAAATTCATTGCAACGATACCACTGCGTGTGGTGCGAGCTCGAGCAAAGATCGCACGTAGATAAGGATCTACCTATGCGCGAAACCGGTTTATTGACCCTTTCAGTGCAGACTGGGTCATTATAACTACTAGAAATAAAAGACTTATGATTTTTAGATTTCTCTATGTTACATTTCGGTGCAAGAGCGTTCTAATATTTTAATCTGATCCTGTATAAATTTAATGAACATTTCAGTTGTGGGTATTTCAATACCACGAACCGATGCTTCGCTTCAAAAGAATGTAACGTTTGAGGATCTAACCTTCTCAGTGAGCATTTTAATAAAATTAAATCAGTTAAATCGAGTAAATTTAATTGTTTTAAAGCGGCAATCGAAGATGAAATTTTTTCAATAAACATATTTAAACTATTTGCGGTGGGTAAACCATTTTTTAAATCTAATATATGACGGAGGGTAGTCTTCTTAATGTTTTTAAAAAATGTGAAGTCAGCATTGCTGAGAATCGTCGAGCGATGACTCATGTTTGGGCTTCCGAAACAAAACTTCACGAGAACTTCGTGAGTTGCGTATATTTCACGAGGAGCGTAATAACGTCCCAGAGAGATCCGTACTGTACTACGACTCGGACACGATTGACCCAGCGCTAGACAGTACGGCCGTATTTATAGGGCTTGGTACACGTGAGCGTGTTTACACGTTTTCGAAGCATTGAAATTACAATAAAAGTACGTAATTATACAACATGTAACATATTTAGCGCACACCCTCAAACACCCCAATTAGACTTTATTAGTATAAACGCTATGTATACACCAAATATTATTTATATGTGCGTTAACATTGATTATTTGTGAAATTAGTTATTCCCATTTCGTGGAAATAAAATGGTCACTGATTCACATTCCGCTGCGCACGCACACACAGACACATGTACCTACTCGCCGCGCCCGCTCCCCGCTCTCCGAGTGCCACCCGACAAAAATAAGTAGGTAATAATTATAGGTACACGAAATAACTACATTATGATTTATCATAGTAAATATTTATGATTCTTCTTTCCATCACACTTTTCAGGTTTTGGATTGTTGTCATTGAATAATTTTGTTCTATGTGAAGCCAATATTGTGTAATTACTGATTAGTTAAAGTAAATTTGTAAATAAGAATTATTAAACTGCTGATAAAGCGTGATTTGATTAGACGCCACAATACCTACCTACGACAAAGTTCAACAAAGACGGCGTAAAAGATGTGAATAAAAATATTTACAATAATTTAAAGATCATAAACAAACTTACAGTTTAATCTGCACTCACACGGCATTGTCGTTTTAGAACATTTTCAAAATGTCCACCGCCTTGTTCAATGCACTTTAATGACCATTTTCGTAATTGTTGTTTTATTTTAGATAATACTGCAATGTCATTTTTCACTTTTTCAAAGGCGGTTATTATCTTATTCTTTAGTTCTTCGGCACTTATTTTCTGTGTGTTATAAACTAGCGATTTAATTCGCCCTCACAAAAAAAGTCGAGAGGCGTCAAATCAGCTGATCTAGGAGGCCACTGAACAGGCCCTCCGCGCCCGATCCAGCGTTCTCCGTACTCGGCATGAAGATGCTGGCGAACACTCCAGGTGAAATGCGCGGGGGCACCATCGTGTTGGTAAAATACCTCTTGTAAATTAACAAGAGGTACGTCCTCTAATAGAGTAGGTAAAGTTTCTCGTAAAAATAGTAAATATGACTCTCCTGTCAGACGTTGTAAAAATACTGGTCCCAGTATGTGTGTACCGATCATACCCGCCCAGACATTGATTGAAAATCGATGTTGGAAGGAGTCTACTCTGCATACGTGTGGATTTTCATGCATCCATAAATGCGTGTTATGTTGATTGTACATTCCCACACGTGTGAATGTACTTTCGTCAGTCCAAATAATGTTTCGCTGCCAATTTTGTAATAACCAGCGGCAGAACTCTAAGCGTGGTCAGTAGTCACTTGGCGTCAGCTCCTGGCATCGCCTGAGGTGGAATGGATGCTCGCCATCACCACTAAGCGTGCGCCATATGTGCATATGGCTACAGCCAAAACGTGGCGCTACTTCCCGGGTGCTACTGTGCGGATTTTCGTCGAAATAATCGAGAATTTCGTTTTGGAGACGAGTGTGTGTACGCATATTGTCTCCCCTGTCGATAGCCGTGTTTGCACGAAAAGTTCCGTGGTCTCGAAGCCGTTGTGTTGCTGATAACATAGTGCGGCGGTCTACACTAGTACCGTATGTCGCGTTAAATACATGCTAGTGCCACATTATCATCACACCGTGCCAAAGTTCTCACCATTTCTGTGTATTGAACGTTAGTATACCGAAAAGACATAGCGAAATACGGGAGATATTTTATTTGCACTATCACTTGACCTCTTATCGGTAAGGTGGACGCGGCGTGACTGACTTGTCAAAAATATTTTGTTGACTTCGCTGTTTAGATTTTTCTTTGATCACCGCCGACGCAACCCCCCCGAAGAAAGAAAGGGATAGTAATTATTTTTGTGTTACATGGCTTTCTTTTATGTATCGTAGTGTTGCTGTGTGCCGGCGGTCGCTGTTGGTATTGTGTGCGTAGGTATTTTATTTTGTAATAGACTATTAGCCTTGAAATAAGTATCAGATTTCTTTAATTAAATAATAATTTTTTTACTAATTAGATATTTCATTTTGAAAAGTCTTAATACCCTGACTTACGTTCCATTTTCGTTTCTATGAACTGTTTATCTAGCTGTGTAGGGTGACTGTAATTTACTTAGTTTTAACTAAATTTTAGAAAAAAAAATTGGTGCATAAAAAACAATCAAAATCGATCCAGATTCCGATTCTGAACAAATTACTTTCAGGGTGTGCGTTAATTATGTTACATGTTGTATAAAGTGCTGTAGTGTGTAAGTCAATAATTCAGTATAATAAAAGTCGTCGTACAGACAATACGTGTTTTAATCAACAACATCTACTTCCCACACCTCATAGCGACCCTGCCTTGCGCAATCACGTCGGTGTTTCGCACCAGGCACCGGGCGACGGCGCGACGGACAAATACGCGGGGATCAGCGAATTCCTGTGTGCCTCAGTGCACGAAGTTAATTGTTGTGAATTATAAAAGTTATAAAACAAAGGAGAATAACGCCAACCACTGCACTGAAAACGTCGTTTGAAGACAGAAATTTTTATATTAAAATTATATACAATGGGCAACGGAAACAATAAGCAAGAGATAAAGGAGGTGATTGTTGGAGAAAATACTATGATAGTCTCATATCGAGAGGAACAACATCATATTGCTGTCGGCCTTGGGAATAATCATACTTGTGATTGTCGCTGTACTTGTGAAAAAAGTACTGAACAAAGCGAAGAAATGGATAGATAAAAGAGTTAATACTGAGTTTATAAGAAGAATGCGTATGCGGCTGTCCAAAAGGATCCATGGCGAAGGAGAAGGAGTTGAGGATGTGTAGTGTTTTTATTATTATCATTTTTTATTATCTTTTTTTTTTCTGTAAGCTATAAAGCTAAAAGTGCTATGGTTGTGTTTTTGTGTGCTACTTACTACGATTCCAGATCAAGGTTCCGTCACGGATTTTTTTTTAATGTACTTTAAGTTTAGTTTATAATTAGTGAGTATATTTTAATCTCAATTAAAATTTATGGAAGAAAATGTAGAACAAATCTTATGAGAGTTAACTGACATACAAATTTATTTAAGAAAATAGGGCTCTAAGAGAAAGCAATATAAAAAGGTTGTAGATGAAAAAATATTAAAGGCTAAAAAGCTATATTCTTCTTATATAAATATTGTAAGTACTATTTCCGAGCATAAAATTTCGTTAGAATTAGATGAACTTATATTTGAAGTATGAAAGGAAAAAATTGAATTAGTTTACTCAAAAATTCTTACTTATAGTACTGAATCTAACTTAAAATATAATAATTTTGACAAAATGGAAACCTTTGAGATAAGAACGGCAACATCATTAATTCCTATAATGGATGGTTCTGAAGAAACAACAGAAAAAATATTGACACTACAGAATTATATAGTGATTGCTTAAAAAATAAAGATCAAGTAAAGTTGCTAATATCTTTCGTGTTAAAAACCAGACTTACTAAATGTGCTAGGTTAAAATTAAAAAGTGAATATAATGATATAGAAAGTCTCGTAAAAGACATGAAATCTTATTTGCTTACAAAATCAATGCTTTCTCAAATAAATAACTTAAGTCAAAATAATAAGTCTATCAGCGAATATGGAAATAAATTATCAGAATTATTCATAGGCTTGACTATCGCACAAGCTGGCGGAAATACTAAGACCTATAAATGAAAAACTTGCAATCAAAAGATTTTCTGATGGGTTAAGAAATAGGCGATTAAGTACCATTATTTCAGCATGCAACTATTAGGACCTAAAAGACGTGGTGCGAGCAGCGGAAGACGAGGAGTTGGCTCAACCTTCATCATCTAGCAATATTTTCAACATGAGAGGTAGGTCAAATAACAGACCCTGTAGGTGGCGGCCTCCCCCCGGTGAAGGTCAAGGGGCGACCTGAGGGGGTGAGGCCGCGCGGCGCGCTACCAGCACTCTAGCGCGCTGCCGTGGAGTGAATAGAGCGACCGGTCGACGGTGTATCGCGTCCCGACCCGGCAGGCTGGTTCTGGTCCAGCGGGGTATTCCGGGACACCAGCGGCACCGTCTGGGCGGCCCGACGGGCTGCCGTACCGAGACGGCCGACGTTTCAGAGCCTTCGATTCGCCTCGAAGGCTCCGTCGGCTGGGCGTCCTTGGGGTGAGCCGCGCCGTCTGGTTGTAGTGTTGACCGCGGTAGCCCCCCTACCTAATCCGGGTTCTGACCTCGGAGGGGATCGGACGTCGGGTGTAAGAGTGCAGAGGAGTCGTTTAGTGGGTGGGCTCTAAAATCCTTGGGCCCGCGGTCTGCTCACAACACCATGCAGATCGTTGAGTCTCACATACCCCGCGCGCCCCTTTTGCGCGGGGACCTCGTAGGAGGTTCGGCCCTCTACCCGAAAGAAAAGGTCAAATAACAGATATAATAACAGAGGAGGTCGAACTAATTATTACAAGAACAATTTTAGTCTCACAAAACCATTCGGATATGGTAATATGCCACAGTTAATAAATATAATAATTTTAAACAAGAACATTTCAATAATAATTCTCGTGGTGGATATTACCGTGGAACAAGTAATAACAGGGGAAATAATTATAATTATTCATCAACAAGATATTGTCGTGGTAGAGAAAATCCTAGAAGTTTACAACATAGAATGTTTCCGGTTCAATTGTGTGGCAATACGGAAACACAAAAAGAAAAATTAGAAAATGAAAATCAGTTTTTTCGGTGTTAAATATTTTAATATTCTGATTTGTAATGAAAATGTTAGATATGTTTAAAAAGGCTTATACTAATTTGGATGACTTAAAAGTGTTTGGTCAAAATGTGTATGTGCATATACCGGAAAACCTAAGAAGAAAGTGGGACTCTAAAAGTAAAAAGGGTCGGCTATGATGAAAATGTAAGAGGTTTTAGAATTTATTTCCCCGATTCAGCCACAATAGACATAAAGGGAGATGTTGTTTTTGAGTCACCTAAATTCAGTGAAATAGTAAATGACACTTTTGAAGAAGAAATAAAAGAAAATGTAAATGATGAAGAGGAAGAATATTATACAGATACATCTAGTGATACAGAAGAAAATGAAAAAGAAGTAAAGAAAGAGTTACCAGAAAAGAGAGAAAAAAGAAAACCCATGTAGTTACAAGATTATGACACAGAAACTAGCTTTATGTGTATATTAAATGAACCTAAAACGAAGCTATTAATGAAGATTAGCTAAGAAAAGAAAAATGAAGCTATTAACAGTGAGAGTAGTAAGAAGTGGAATGAAGCCATGAAAAATGAATTCGAAGTTCTAAAAGAAAATGATACCTGGAATAGTGAAATAAAAATTCCTAAAGACAAGAGAGTAATAGATAGCAAATGGGTCTATAAAATAAAACAAGACAGTAAATAACCCAGTACAAGGCACGTTTGATTGCCAGAGGTTTTCAACAGGAAGACGTATTTGAAGCCTATGATGTGTATGCACCAGTAGCTAAAATTTCTACCTTCAAGATGTTAATGGCTTTGGCCAGTAAAATGAAATTACCAGTCCATCACATGGATGTACGGAGTGCTTTCCTGTATGGAGATATACAGGAAGATGTTTATATGAGACTACCACTTGGATGTGATGACAATGTAAGTGTTGTTAAATTAAACAAAAGTATATATAGACTAAAGAAATCACTCAAGTACTGGAATTTAAAGTTTGATAAAGTAAGTACTGGAATTTAAAGTTTGATAAAGTTATTGCTAAGAAAGGGCTTAGTAGATCTGAAAATGATTTCTGTCTTTATTGTAAAGTAAATTCTGAATATAAAATTTATTTGTTATTGTTTGTCGATGATATATTTATTATGAGAACTAATGATAAGGTGGTACACAGTTTAAAACTTTACTTGAATAATATTTTCTCTATGAAATACTTAGGTCATGTAACTAATTATTTAGGTATTCATGTTGAGCAAGATTTTCAAAATGGTATTATTGAAAAAGTTTAATATGTGTGAGTCAAAACCTATGTCTACTCCAATGGAATTTAAGTTTCAGATGTTTCAGTCAAAGCACTCAGATCCTAAGTTAGAAAATCAATGTAGACAAATTCTTGGATCTTTAATTTATGCTGTTTTGTGTAATAGAGCTGATTTATGTCCTAGCATATTTAAGTTGTTTTCAAAATTGTGCAAATGAAGCATTATTAAAAGCTCTAAAAAGAGTGCTTAGGTATGTAAATGCTACACTTGATCTGAAGTTGACTTTCAATAGTAATGCAAGTATTGATTTGATTGGATATGTTGATTCTGACTAGGGAAGTGATATAAATGACAGAAAGCCAACATCAGGATGATTTAATTGTTATATTTAGGTATGAAACAGCTTACCGATCTAAATTCTCCGTAGCCTTATGAGATGCGGCTCAAATTGTGCCCCATTCATTTCGAGGCAGATTAGAGCTCGGCGTTGCGTCTCCTTATGCAGGCGGGGCATCATCGTGGGGTCTTCGACACAGTCCTCACGTAATTTGTCGAAAACATTCACGATCCTCAACTCATCAAACAACTCGGTGAGGTGCTCACAGGCGAACCTTACCGCGTGTGAAGCTGCACCATCATGCTCAAACCATGTGTGGCGATATTCACCCAATGATAAGTTGTCTAAGATGTTCACCAACTGTTCATATATAAAGATTAAATAACGCTGTCCGTCAAGTCGCTGTGGCAGAGATACTGGCCCTATTATGCGATCCTTAAATAAACTTGCCCATACGTTAACCGACCATCGGGTTTGGTGCCCGGTTTGTAGAACAGCGTGCGGGTTCACCTCGGAATACATGTGTGTATTTCTTCGGTTCCACAGCCCGTTTCTGGTGAATGTTGACTCGTCCGTCCACATCACGTGCTCAATGACAAACCAGGGACACGTTCTTGCTGGTATAATAACCAACGGCAGAAAAGTCGCCGGCGGTCATGATCGCCAGATACGAAAGCTTGTACTTTGTGCACTTTGTATGGCCGCATTCGGTTACGTTTTAACACCTTGTGAACGGTCCAGTATGACCCACTAATTCCATTCCGACGCCTCAACAATTTAGCGATATTTCGTGTACCTAAGTACGGATACCGGCGAACGACATCTAAAATGCGCTCCTCGAACTGAACAGCCACTTGACTTCCACCTCTTGCCACTACTGGAGCAATGGGCCGATTTTTCAACACTCGCTGAAATGCTGCTGTTATCAGACGAGAGTCAGCCAGATGTCGAGCTGTCGGGAATCTCTCTCGGTAAATTCGCAATGCACACGAAGAATTCCCGCGAGATTCTCTAAGACACATTAACTTGTTACCGTATTTAGTCTAGTCAACAATTCAAAAACGTGAAAAATAGAGTAATTCCGAATCGAATGAGCCATCGCTCATATTTTTAGGACCTTTATCTCTATTTTTCACGTTTTTGAACGTGTTGACTAGACTAATTCACGAGCACTATAAACGTACGCGTTAGGCATTGTTAAGATAAAACAATATCAAAAAACAACACAAACTTAACAAGAGACACAAAATGTAACAATAAAATAATAACAAGAATTTAATTAACAATACGATTAAACGAATATCTGTTGCTCATATGCGCACATGAAAGTCTAAATGAAACTGCCTCAAAAATTAAAAATACTAAATAAAAACTCCATAATAATAAATAATCAATCCCACCAAAACAAACCGCTCCTTTTGGGGTGTCGACTTTGAGAACCATATCCCCTCCCTGCTTAAGGAGAAAAGTCCTTAAGGCGTGGACAGCAGCCTCATCACAGCCGCCTCGTGAACTAAAACCTAATTGCACTGGTTGGAAGTATTGTTTTCATATTTCCATATTTTTCTTGCAACAGATTTTGGCTGCCAGACGGCGATATACGATCATTTATTTAGAGCACATAAATTTACACCATAGAGAATGTCAATGATTTTATCATTGACTTTGCCCGAAAACATAAAATTAATTAAATCTTTAAGTCTTTTAAAAGCGATTGGCTGACGGCGCCACAGCTGCCACTAGTTAGATCTTTAAGGTGCTGTGGAGTTAGGCTATCAAGTCCGCCAGAAGAACCACTCTGAAAAGACGCAAGAGCATTAGCAACATCCTCTATGGTCGCCTCTATGGCTTGTTCAGAGCTGGAAGGGTAAGGAAAAAATATGTTTGATGACGGATCTGGGTGTTTACTTTCGAGAGCTTGCAAAGTATTGGAGGTATTAGACGCTATTACGTCAGTTGAAAACAAAAGTTTTGCAGCACCCCTTATATCACTATAACCGTGTCTAGTTTTAACTTTTTTTTTAAATGTGGTCTCAGAGTAGGTTTTTTTGGTTGTGAAAATGAATAAATCACTATCGAAATCATTGCTGTGTTATTGCTACAAATATCTTTGATTGTATGTGTTAAAGTCGTTTTAATATTTTTGCTAGGCCTAATTTGTAAAATTCTGTATGGAAAAAGAAGGAGCCGCTCCCAGGCCGGAACAGAATAGTGCATTATAACGTTTTTGATCAAATTTGATAACGATTGTGATGGTGCAATTCTTGCACCACGGGGAATTGGTTTAAGAACTGGAACGTTCTCGTTTAATTCTGATTTTTTTTCCCAAAAAGCTTTATCTTTATCTGGTTGTGACGGAGAAATTATGGGGTGTGAAGGAGGAATTATGGTATGATTTGAGGAAGGGTTACAGGAATGAGATATTAAGTGATCATTTGTTGGGTGTTTTCGATGATATTTATTTTGAGACCACGACTTCCTTTAAAAAGCCTCACTTGGGGACAAGTTGGACATTGCAAAAAATTTTCCTGAGATGCAGAAGCACCCGCAAACCCTGACGAAGAAGAGCAGTCGTCTAACTGAGGGCACCTATCCATACAAATCTTTTGACAATAAACATGCTGCACATTTAAAATAGATAAAAAAGTAAACTCATACCAATAGTATATATAGTATGCTATATTTATAGTATAGTAGCTATATCTGCAATGTATATAAATAGTTAGCACAACAGATGTTAGTCCGCCCTCGTAAAAAAATTATATTAATAATAGAAATGTAGGGCTTTCCTTAAAATCTGTTCCTAGTGAGCGTTCATGACTTGAAATGAATAACGATGCTCAGTTTCAATTCGATCGGACATAGAGTTTCGGAGATCTTGTGATTAACGAGCCAGTGGTACCCCGGTTACATATATACCTCGCCACGTTATCCAGAGTCCTCTTCTCGTCCGGGGGTTATGAGCAGGATCTTGAAGATCTCACTCAAAAAGGTTGCAGAATATGTATGTTGGTTGATGTGTATGCACTTTAACGTAGGTGAAGCTCCTATCTTGTGTCTAATTTACCTATTTATTTATTTCACTTAAATTATTATGACAATATTTATAATATTGCGGATCCGCAAAAATCTACACAAAAATAATATAATATATTGCGAATATTTTATATTTTTTTATATTTTAACTTGATTTAGGTAAGTGTAATTAGTTTAGATCTGTATTTGTGGTGTTTTCAGTAATATTAACATTTAACACCACGCTGGGCACGTACACTAATAATGTTGAGGTTATACAGTTTACTTTAGTTACAAATTAATATGTATTGCTTCTAGTTAAACTACAATGGCCAGAGCACTAATTATAATTGACGCTTTGGAGGTAGACGAAAATAGGTTGAATATACTCGAATCAGTGCGTCTGCGACGCTGTCTTCGAGATCAAGCTAAACCCCTGAATTTATCGGAAAGTTTGTTCAGAAAACATTAAAGAATTTCAAAACATCTATTTTTACAATTGTGCTCTGAATTGAAACCGTTACTACCTAGTTCACATAGAGGAACGAGAGTCACAGTAGAATGCAAGGTATAATAATAATATTCAATGTAACATTTCAATTTGTGTAAAACGTGAAGAAAATAAAAGCTTCATAATCATATCTTGTTTGTCTAAAGTAGCATAAATTGTTATTTTGATTTCAGACTTATTTTTAACGAAATGTTTTAAATATTTTTTTATACAGGTTTTAACAGCATTATAATTTTTTGCAACCGGCTCATATCAGAAACCAGTCAGTATGAACTTTTTGCATAGTTTGAGTCAAGCTAGTGTATCCAAAGCCATTAGGGAAGTAACTATGGCATTAAACAATCTTCAAATTTTAAAAAAACATTTAAAGTTTCCACAAACCCAGCAAGAACGTTCACAAGTTATAAATGGGTAAGTCAAATAATTATCTTTTAAAGCATAAAAGTTCCACTGATTTTTCTTTTTGTTCGAGTTAACCCCACATATCAGTTATGTCATTGAACTTAAATAATGTAACAGAATTCTTAGTAATCTGTAAAAATTTGTCTCATTCTGATAGTGCGAAGATATTGGGGATGACTATCTGGTGTGCATTGGCATTGTAATTGTAAAAATATATGTCATACTAAATAAATTTATTTTCATTATAGATTTTACAATAAATTTGGCTTTCCTGGGGTTTTGGGGTGTATATATGGCACTCGTGTTGCACTTGTCAGACCTTTAGAACATGAAGAGAGGTTTTTTAACCGCAAGCATTATCATTCCAGAAATGTGCAAATAGTAAGTGCTTTGTACAATCCTCTCATTAACAATAACATATATTTCTTCCTAGTGCTTATCTGAAGGATTAACTTTTCAGATTTGTGATAGTGACCTTAACATTTTAAATGTGGATGCAACATTTGGAGGAGCTACTCCTGATGCATTTGTCTGGCGTAAGCCTGAACTGAATATGCATGTACAGAATCTGCACCATAATGGTGAAATTTTTGGTTTTTAGGCAAGTAACATATGTTCTGTTTCAGTAACTTAACTACAAAAATGTATTTTCTCATTTTACTATTTTTTAATCATTAACTCAATTTACTATTTTTTTTAAACACTGG
The DNA here is from genome assembly GCF_030269925.1 of Bombyx mori. NCBI lineage: Eukaryota > Metazoa > Arthropoda > Insecta > Lepidoptera > Bombycidae > Bombyx > Bombyx mori. The sequence continues at coordinate 2,409,240 of NC_085120.1, read as the reverse complement.
GAAGACAGTTAGCCCGAGCCGGTAGGTACAGTACATACTCTGGAAATCAATTTTAGAATAGTACAATAAACTTCAGTAGAATGGAAAGGAAACTTGGTAGTGATTAATGAGACAGTAAATTTTTTTTTATTAAATATAGATATTATTAAAGATAAATATTTCTTCTATTTATGTACCAAACTATTTTTTAATTAAAAATATCACTTGCAGGTGACTCAGGCTATATCCACTCAAAAGCTGGCTTCTGACGCCAATTGTTAATGCTCTTCCCGGATCTATGGTAATCCTCATTGCCGTACCAGGAACACTGTTGAACGTTGTATAGGCGTTTTGAAAGCTCGTTGGAGATGCTTGTTAGCACACAGAGTACTGCATTATGATCACCATATGGTGGCCAAGATCATAAATGCTGGCTGTACATTGCATAACATGGCAAATAGATATGGGCTCCCAGCGCCCCAGCTCCAGCTTCCCGATGAAGATGTTGTAAGGGATGTTTCTCTTCAAATGGATAACAATGTATTTTTTGGTGGAGAAGAAGAAACACAGCACTTGGCAAGTGGGCGTCGTCAACGTTCAATGGTGGTTCAAAGATTATGGAGGAACAGACGCTAAATGTTAGTCCAACCTCTCTGTATTCTAGTATTTTTATGTAAGTGTTTAAAGCTGTTGTTCATAGTTGAGTAAACTGAGAAGACAAGAATGAATACAATAGCCTAGTACTCTCTGCTTATAATTATAAAACTCTCGTTAATGACAGTCTACAGATGTTGCATCTGTAAGGTCACATCGCAAGCCACTGTCCCGCCAGGGAGCTCAGACTCGTGACACCGCCTTTTAAGCGACGCGTTGATCTGTGCGCATTCGAACCTCCATCAAGGAACATACATAGTCAACTTTAGTGAGCTTTTAATTTAATTTTAATTCTGGTATTGAATGTTCTTTAATTAAAGAGTGTTGCCTTTTTATCACTTGTTTACCTATAGATTTCTTAGTCTATAGGTAAACAAGTGAATAATGTGATTTCTCTTGTTGGTATTGGCAATATTTGAGATTGTTGCTAAAATATCTGAGGCTTTCGTTTGTTTTAATTGAACGCTGGTGTAAATATATAATATATTTTTCTTTGAGTTAAATAAGAACTCACCTCAGTTGAACGGTTGCCAGTAGTGGCCGAACAAAGACTGTTCTCTGGTTTCATTATTACGGGTTTACACCCGAGGACGTGTATCGGTGCACGAAATACATGATGTATGTAACGCTGCTACAACAATTTACATCGACTCATGAGGATGCCGATAAAAAAGAAGAAAAAGCAGATAATTATGAAGAAGACGAAGCTCAATAAGATCTGATTTGATACTAAAACAGACCGTGGAGAATGCCTACCGGGGAAATCACGTAAAAAAAATGCGCCTCGTATATTACCTCACAGGTGGCGTGGAAAAGTGTGCATTTTATGAAGAATACAGCTCAGAATACTTTCAGATTTCATTACAATGGTATTCCTTACATACCCGTAAATGTTCAGGTTGTGAATTAATGCAAGGGTACCCTTTTTTTTGGACAAATTTTGTGAGGTCGTATTGAGAAATTATTTTAATCTGTCATGCTCAATTCATGTATTTATCTTTCTGTTTACCTTGTGTGTTGTGTCGTTATATTATTTTACTGTTTTTCATTATAGAGTAGGATGACCAGTAGATTGACTAGAAATTTGTAGTTTTTAATAGACGATCCAACTCCTTGCAACATGAAATCGAAATTTCAAATGAAATGTAATATCGATTGTGTGCCTATGACTTCAATGAAACACATGACTAACTCTGGCAGAAGTAGGTGATAGCTACTTCGTAGACTACTGGCAGAATATGGCAAGAACTGAATAGTATAATGTCAAGCATAATGCTTATTTTGAAATGCTATTGTTTCCGTAGATTATATTTATTAGTTTCCTAAAATTTACTATGGTGCCTGCCTAAAGTAAAACATAATTATAAAATTCTTGAACTATTTTTAAATAACAATTTCTATTTCGTAATTAAGGTAACATACCATTTTGGTATTTGCTAAAAATATACAATCATAAAACAATATTAATTTATTTATTTTTAATAACGGTGCTAATTAATTTTTCCAACATTTTATGCTGAGATGCATTTACTTCAGCTTGAAGTTGTTGAGCGTTGGCTTACGTACGGGCAACCTCTGCCTGCGTGCGGGCAGCCTCTGCCTGCGTACGGGCAGCTTCTGCTAAAATCAAAACTGCGTCAGCCAGTTTCCCTTCAGCTTCCACTCGCTTTTTCTCCAGCTCTATAACCCAGGACGAGTCTACTCTTGTTTGTTGTCCTATAGATAAAATAATGATTGGTTATTATTCTGATTGTAGTGAGTGAGTGCAAAGAGTGGCTTGGCTATGGAATACAAATAACTTACTAAATTTCGTCCTGGTATTCGCAATGAAGCTTCTTCTAGGGTGACTTCTATTCCTGGTCGACGAGAAACTGGGCTAACTATAAAAACAATATTTATGTACAGTCTTAAAAGATATTAGATATGTTTGTTTAAAAATAAAATAAAATATAAAGCTTATGGTAGACATATCAGTTGTCCGTTAGGAATGCCAGGTGTCGTAGGTAATAATGATATCCGGTGCACAAAAAAGTTTATTAATTAACACATAAGATAGGTCGACGACACGAAGACATACACAAAACCATAGAAAAGAGAAGGAGTGGAAACGAGTAGAACCGTAACACAAAATGTTCACAATAACAGCTGTTGTTAGCGGATAAACGATAGATAGCAATAAGCGTTCGGGAAGCAAGCGACACGGGCTTCGCGGCCGAGGATCTCAAACCGACTGGCGCGGGGCGCTGAGTGATCTGCGCACGCGCGTCGTTCGTGATCACTGAAGTAGGAAACCTATGGAAATGAAACGTCAACAAAAAATTCGTGCCACTGTGACGTCATCTGGCCACAAAACATGGCGGCTTTAGTGCTGCCCAGAAGATTTTAATGTTAGTAGGTTTTATCGATAAACGTTCTTGGCTTATTTTATTTTAAATATTGTTGAGTATGAATGTATTTGTAGAATTTATACTTTAATAGGAATTAAGTATATTGTTATGTGCAAAGATGATGTGATTTAGATATTATGTGAAATCTAAGACGAGTTCGTGCTTCAAATTTTCCAAGTAAACGATATGACGATTTTTAAAATTTGCTACACTGATTTTATAAAGTTGTCGTTTGCCGCAAAACATAAAGATATGGCATAGTACAGTGCCATCAGCCCATTTCTAGCATGCTGAATGTTATCGTATTTTGAGTACGTGTTTTTCTTAGACTATTACAATCTATTTTAATTGTTTTGCTGACTCTAAAGTCCGTAACAGACTACCGCAGTGCACCTCAAGGAAGGTGCACCGCACCATTTGAATCACTCTCACTTGAGAGTGATTCAAATTTTAAACTTATCAAGGGACCGCCTGATAACAAAAAACACCTACAGAACATTTATTCGTTAATGAAATTACAAAGTTATTCCTTGTGACTTCCTCTCTAAAATCACTTAATTAATAAATATTTAACGAATTTACAATAGTGTTTTACTCACTGCGGAATAAAACTATTTTATTTAAATAGTTCCGAAGAGATTTTGTCGATAGCCTTTTTCCCGAAATATCTAAACAGAATGTCTAAATATGTTTTGATGACATAATATTTTAAAGAGGTATTTATGATTAGTGTCATGATGAATATTTAGTTGTATTAATGCGTTTTATGCTCAATTACCTTCGGTGGTTGTGATTTGGTAGGTGGTTTCAAATAATGTAGGTACACTCCGTACACAAACACAAACAGTTTATTTAATCACATACACACAAGAAGTTAACAAAGAGAAAGAAGGAGTGACAATCACAGAGATAGGTTAAACAACAACAAACAAATTATCGAAAAATAAATACTTTTTGTCCGAACGATATGATGTGTAAACACTTCCAATATTTTAACTAACTGCCCTCACACTGGCTCACACATTACACCAATCTCGTTCGTATGACGTAGAATTGTCCGTTTCCATTATGTCGTCGCGTCGTCCGTCAGATTCGTATCGTAACGTACATAATGTAAACGTATTTTGTTGTGTGAATGTATACAGTACATGTTAATATTATAGTTATTGTTATGTTATATTGTTGTATATATTATGTGTTGTGTAATTTATATATAGTAAATTAATATATATTATATATATATATATCTCTGATGTTTATATATTGTATATAATAAATCCAAAATAATATTTAATACTTATGTGGAGTAAGCCCACATCACTCCCCCCCAGCGTCCCGGTTAGGGGCGATAATAATCTGGGAATCGTACCCGTCGTCCCGAACGTGTTATTTTGGATGTAGGAGTTAAAGATGGGCTAGATTTTGGAGACGGCAGATCACGATTGGTAATTGGTGATTTTGAAGCAGGTAGTGGGGGAGGTATATTCTTCTCTTGTGTACTCCTATCGTCTACCAGTATGAAAGCGGGTTTAAGGCGATCTACTGAAACGGATACTGGTTTCCCTTTAACCAATATCTTAAAGGCTTTGTCTCCTCTAGTGAGCACCCTGTACGGTCCCGAGTATGCTGGGTGGAAGGGAGGTCGTGCAGCGTCTTCACGGAGGAAGACATGCTGAGTGGACTCCAGTTCTTTATGAATAAAGACAGTGTGCTTGCCATGACGTGAAGCTGGGACTGGTTTCAGCTTTTGGACGATCATGTGTAGGCGCGCCGTGAAATCTGTTACATCGGATGTTGTAGGTGTGCTCGAATCGAAAAATTCTCCCGGTAGTCTGAGCGGTTCACCATACAGTAATTCGGCGGAGGAGGATTGTAAATCCTCTTTGAAGGCACTGCGAATGCCGAGGAGTACCAAGGGCAGTACTTCGGACCAGTTGGAGTCAGCGTGGCACGTTATGGACGCTTTTAACTGTCTGTGGAAGCGTTCCACGAGTCCGTTGCACGCTGGATGATAGGCGGTGGTGCGTTTATGCTGGAAACCCGAGACTTTTGACAAATATTGAAACAGTGCGGACTCGAACTGTCGTCCGCGGTCTGTAACAATATCAATCGGTACACCGAATCTGGATATCCAGCCGGATATTAGTGCTTTAGCCACCGTTTCTGCAGTGATGTCTACTATTGGTATGACCTCGGGCCACCGTGTAAATCGGTCAATGGCCGTCAGGCAATACCTAAATCCCTGGGAGACAGGTAGTGGACCGATTAAGTCAATGTGGATGTTAGTGAAGCGTGCGCGTGGTAAGTCGTAAGTACCTAGCGGTGTATGCACGTGACGGCTTACTTTTGCGCGTTGACACGACAAACAAGATCGTGCCCAGTCTCTGCAATCCTTCCTCATCCCGGGCCACACGAAACGCTGAGCTACTAACTTGGCTGTAGCGTTAGGGCCGGGGTGACAGAGTGAGTGAAGACTTTGGTATACCTGTCTGCGAAACTGTTCGGTAATGAAAGGTCTAGGCACCGAAGTGCTAACGTCACAGAATAATGGTTTTTGACTACCTGGAAAGTCCATCTTCTGAAGTCGCAAAGATGAGTTATGAAGGTGTTCGGCGAGCTCTGAATCATTATGCTGTGCTAGACTGAGGTCCGTCAGATCAATTGGAGACTCCAATTCATCCACTCGTGAAAGTGCATCAGCAACGATGTTATTACTGCCTGAAATATGTCTGATATCGGTGGTGAATTGGGAGATGTAGTCCAAATGTCGGAATTGTCTGGGCGAGCAGTCATGCTTCCGTTCGTGGAAGGCATAACTGATCGGCTTATGGTCCGTGTAGATTGTGAAATGTCTGGCTTCTACCATGTGCCGAAAGTATTTGATGGCTTCGTAGATCGCCAGAAGTTCACGGTCGTAAGGAGAATATTTGGTTTGGCTTGGGCTCAATTTCCGTGAAAAATACGCAAGAGGCTGCCACGCTTCATCATCTAGCTGTTGAAGAACAGCGCCGATAGCCGTGTCTGACGCGTCTGTTACCAACGCTAGCTTGGCATCACATTTTGGGTGAGCCAAAAGAGCTGCATTGGAGAGGCTTTTCTTGGTGTCTTCGAAAGCCTTCAGAGCGTCGCCGATGAGACTGAGGGGCGTGGACCCTTTTACTGACCCAGTGAGAAGAGCGTTAAGAGGGGCTTGGATTTCGGCGGCCTTGGGCAAGAAACGCCGATAAAAATTGGCCATGCCGAGAAACCTTCTCAGTGTCTTAACGTTCTGAGGTGGGGGAAAGTCAAGTATGGCACGTACTTTGTCTTCCAAGGGCTTGGTGCCGCTCTCCGATACACAGTAACCCAAGAAGGTTACTTCAGGAGCTCCGAAAACACACTTGGAAGCATTTATGACCATTCCATAGTCTTTGAGCCTGCTGAACACTTGTCGGAGGTGATGTTCATGCTGGGCCTCGTCTCTGCTAAAAATTAAAAAGTCATCGATGAAACAATAGACGAAATCAAGGCCACGCATCATCTCATCGACAAAGCGTTGGAATGTTTGACCCGCATTTCTTTGTCCAAAGTTCATGAATGGGAATTCAAACATTCCAAACGGGGTGGTTATAGCCGTCTTCGGTACATCCTCTTCAAATACGGGGATTTGGTTGTAGGCTTTTACCAAATCGATCGTGCTGAATACGCGACAACCTGCAATGTTATGTGTGAAATCATGTAAATGTCTGATGGGGTACATATCCGGTATTGTGCGAGCGTTGAGTTTTCTATAGTCGCCACATGGACGCCACCCGTTGTCCTTCTTAGGGACCAGATGTAATGGGGACGACCAAGGGCTCTCCGACGGCCTAGCGGTGCCGTTTGCTAGCATCGCTTCAAATTCGGCTTTCGCGATCTTTAGCTTGTCGGGAGCAAGACGTCTAGGCGCACACGACACGGGAGGACCAGGTGTGGTGCGTATATGGTGTTGAGTGTTGTGGGGAATGCTACGCTGCGTACCGGCCGGACGTGTGACTTCAGGAAATTCTCGCGAAAGTAATTGATGGTAATGTGTGTCACCAGTATGAACTTTTACAGACAAAATTGAATTACATTTACTAGCCAGTGAAGCTGGAGCAGAGAGAGTGGTAGTGTTGTCAATTAATTTTTTACATTTACAATCTACAATAAGGTTATAATACGCCAGAAAATCAACACCTATAATAGATTTGGTGACATCAGCCACCACGAAACGCCATGGGTAGCTACGACGGAGTCCGAAATCCAACGTCAGGTGCACATACCCATATGTGTTAATTGTAGTTCCGTTGGCCGCCATCAGCTTGTAAGAGGTGGATGCTCGACGCTCTTGTAGTTGAGATCGGGGGAAAACACAGAGGTCGCTACCCGTGTCGACCAGAAACTGCATTTTCGTTCCGCGATCTTTGACGAAAAGGCGACCTGGGGTGGTGGGGCAATCTTCCGTCGCCATCACTGATTGCCCGCTGCGTTTCCCGACTTGTAGTCACATGGCTTTTGGCATTTGTGTGCCCTCGACGCGAACTTGGAGTGGTACCAACAAATTGGGAAGCGGCGGTACATTGAAGCTGAACGAGTTGAACTGCGTGAGTTTGACCGGCGTCGCTGCGGCGGGTTGGTTCTATGGGGGTGCCGGGACCGTCGGGTGTGCTCATCGAGTTTAAGCGCGAGGTGCTCGACCATTTTTCTGAGCTCAGCGATTTCGCCCGATACGGTACTGCCAGGTCCAGTGCTGCCCGTTTCTACAACCTGCGCCGACGTTGCTGCAAGCTGAGGTGGGGACGATATCTCCTGTATGCGATCTGCCAGTTCTGCTAAATCCTCCAGCCTCTGAGACGACTGCGATGCCAGTACTGTCTGGATGCTGGGCGGTAACCGGTTGCTCCAAATCGACCTCAGGAACTCCTCTGGAACATCCGGTCCTGCTAAATCTTGCAGGTGTCGGAGAAATTGGGATGCTTTCCTGTCACCCAGTTCCTCATGTGTCAGCAGCTGCCTGACCTTGTTCTCATGCGAGGCGGTGAGACGCTTGATGAGCTCGAATTTCACCTTATCGTACCGGTGTCTTGCAGGAGGGTTTACGATGATATCCTTGACGGCCTTGGCGTGCACGATATCCAAGTTCGTAATTACTTGGTTGAACTTCGCATGGTCGTCAGTTATACCGAAGTTTTCGAACTGTCCTTCAAGTAATGCGAACCAAATCTCAGGATCGTCCGGTGAAAATGTTGGGACTTTAAAATTTAATTTTCGTACGTCAAATGACGTCTGTGGATCCGGGTCCATGGAAACGCGCTTCGTCTTTGTTCGACGGGTGGTGACGTTTCTCGTCTCTAATTGCGTTTTTGTGGAACCACTGTCGGTAGTTTCACTATCTCTTGACTTGCTCATTATTTTTTTTTGGTGCTCGTAAGGGGTCACCAATTTAGTTGTATTAATGCGTTTTATGCTCAATTACCTTCGGTGGTTGTGATTTGGTAGGTGGTTTCAAATAATGTAGGTACACTCCGTACACAAACACAAACAGTTTATTTAATCACATACACACAAGAAGTTAACAAAGAGAAAGAAGGAGTGACAATCACAGAGATAGGTTAAACAACAACAAACAAATTATCGAAAAATAAATACTTTTTGTCCGAACGATATGATGTGTAAACACTTCCAATATTTTAACTAACTGCCCTCACACTGGCTCACACATTACACCAATCTCGTTCGTATGACGTAGAATTGTCCGTTTCCATTATGTTGTCGCGTCGTCCGTCAGATTCGTATCGTAACGTACATAATGTAAACGTATTTTGTTGTGTGAATGTATACAGTACATGTTAATATTATAGTTATTGTTATGTTATATTGTTGTATATATTATGTGTTGTGTAATTTATATATAGTAAATTAATATATATTATATATATATATATATCTCTGATGTTTATATATTGTATATAATAAATCCAAAATAATATTTAATACTTATGTGGAGTAAGCCCACAAATAGATTCCGACCGAAAAATGGTATCCGATATTTCGGATTCAAATATATTATTAAGTGTATAATCCATGTTTCGGATGAGGGCTCCATAATGAATTTAAATATATATAGATAATAGTTTTGGGGCATCGACCTTCTTGAGATCCTATAAAATATGTTTTAATTATTATTTATGTACGTTTTAAGCATGATAAAACTAGAAATTGTATATAAGCAATCATATTAAATCGATATGAAAGTCAATAAATAATGTACAACCCAAAACAGACGGCCGAACTGACGTGACAATGACATTTGGCGCGCTAAACATGGCGGATTTTCGGCCTCATTAGACGGAGACGGAGACATTTACGTATATTCATGTTTCATTTTATGTACGCACTGAAATACTGTTATATTGTTTTCTTGCGAGTTAAAGTGCTGAGTAAGAACGAGATAGATATATGTTTATGTGTGTGCCTTCAAAATGGGTGCTATTTATATAAGCAATTGTACGTATAGAACAATATGTCGTGTCCCTACTATATAGGTCTATGTTCGTGATACGCGCCGAGTCGTATGTTTCCAATGCATGATGTCACACTGATATAGTAAAGTGAATGTCGTGTTATAATTTTAATGTTTTGAGTAATAGCTACAAGCTAATATAGCTGACCTAAAACTTTATTTTGCCAATGTCTTTTCGAATATTTAGCTTGTCAGCTTTTTTATTTTCCTCAAACTGTGAAAGAATGTACTATATTTCCAGAATTAGCTGCTACTGGTGTTAGGACGTCTTGTGAGTCCGCACGGGAAGGTACCACCACCCTGCCTATTTCTGCCGTGAAGCAGTAATGCGTTTCGGTTTGAAGGGCGGGGCAGCCGTTGTAACTATACTGAGACCTTAGAACTTGTATCTCAAGGTGGTTGGCGCATTTATGTTGTAGATGTCTGGGCTCCAGTAACCACTTAACACCAGGTGAGCTGTGAGCTCGTCCATCCATCCAAATAATAATAAAAAAATTAAACTCGGAGCCTACTTTGGCAAAGTCAAGCATCTATTAACCACAACTTTATCAAGTATACCAGCATCTTACCTATAATATCGTTGATTGGCTGTTCAAGCGTTGACGGGCTCATCTCAGCCTGAGCAGGATCTGCTGTACAAATTATTACTAGAAAAACTATACAACTAATTCATTTCATTTGAAATCGAGTCGTGGCCTATGGCGGCGTGAATAAGACGCCCGGCGTATTAAAAGCGATGTATCTTAATAAAAGATATTTTATTTAAAATCAATCCTGCGAATATTATTTACGTAATCGTTGACGGTAGGACGGTTAATGATCCAAATCCAGATACAAAATGCAATTGCAAAAATATTAAACTAGCGCAATAATTATGAAAGTTTAAAAATAACTAACAAACAAGTGTTTGTCCTTTCTGGGATGGAGAATTCAGTAAATGCGATAGATTTGGCGTTGAGGCGGGAGGTGGTGAATCTGAAATTTATTTATTGTTAATGTTACAAAAAAAGTTGTTAAGTTACAAAAATAATTAATTCATCAAATGGGATTAATTTTACCTGTTGTTAGAACAACTGTTTCCTGGGCTATACCCTGATCTTCGGAGGCGACAACCAATCCCGACGATAGGGGTTCCTTAGGAACAATAGTGGTCTAAAATAAAGTGACATACGCCTTTGTTTTTAAAGTTAAACTTTCACGCTAATTATAATTAAATGACGTAAATAACTATTATGATTAAACATTAATTACAATAAAAACGTTATTAGTGTTTGGAATTACATAATTATTACTCACAGTTATTGCAGGCATCCATGCTGTGTGTCACCAAATATAGCCCCTTCACCTATTATAGCTAGAACTTTTTTTTCGAGTTCGTTCAGCTCGTCGTGGTTCGCAGGTACACCACCGGTACTATAAGCATTCCTTTTTCGTTCTGCAGCTTTGGCTTTGACCTTGTGCTTAAGGTCAGCCCAGTACTACGAATGTAAAGATTCAAATAAAATCATGCATTTAAGTGAATAAAAATGAACTAAGTCTACTACCAATTTGTGTTATTAAAACTCACCCGCTTCCATCGTTGGCTAGTTTTTGTAGCACCCAATCCGTGGGCATTTAATTTCAAAGCCAAATTATCTCATTCCCGAGCAATGGCTTCTTTGGATGCCCTTAACGAGTTGTGGATGCGCAATTAAATAATCTAGTAATTCGTCTAATTGTGCACATGACACGCGATTTTCCATTATGTTTATTTAAACATACTGACTGACAGACTGACCTTCCAATAGTTTATATTTATTGTCCCCTATTTTTTTACTATATTCACATATTGTACGTATTCCACGTTCTTTAACTAACGTCCACCACTCCTGAGAATAACTAATGAATTTTTTTTTCACAAAGAAAACATTTCACTGAGAAGTCCATTGTTATAAAATATTAAACTGTTAAGAGAAAAACATCAAACAATCCTTCAGAATAAATTAAACACGTAGCACTTCAGTTAATAATATTTTATAGAAATCGATTTTACTTCGATGTACTAAAGATTCAATGTCTTTTTGATGGAATGAAAAATTAATTTCAACAAAACTTCATGCAATCACATCAATACTAAGTAAAAAAAAAAAAAATACACCACGAGGATTATACGCTGAACTGTTTTTGGTAACGGTAAGATCGACTATGAGCCACGTTTTCAACTGAAGCAGGTATAGACTATAAGCCACGCCAGCAAAGAAAGCAGGTAACAGAAGGGACAAGATTCAAAGGTCGGACAGAAAAAATGGCCTCTAAAAGAAGCAGCTGTTCATTGTTAAGTACAGAACTCGAAATAAATGATGAATATTGATATATATAATATCGATTGTGTGCCTATGACTTCAATGAAACACATGACTAACTCTGGCAGAAGTAGGTGATAGCTACTTCGTAGACTACTGGCAGAATATGGCAAGAATTGAATAGTATAATGTCAAGCATAATGCTTATTTTGAAATGCTATTGTTTCCGTAGATTATATTTATTAGTTTCCTAAAATTTGCTATGGTGCCTGCCTAAAGTAAAACATAATTATAAAATTCTTGAACTATTTTTAAATAACAATTTCTATTTCGTAATTAAGGTAACATACCATTTTGGTATTTGCTAAAAATATACAATCATAAAACAATATTAATTTATTTATTTTTAATAACGGTGCTAATTAATTTTTCCAACATTTTATGCTGAGATGCATTTACTTCAGCTTGAAGTTGTTGAGGGTTGGCTTACGTACGGGCAACCTCTGCCTGCGTGCGGGCAGCCTCTGCCTGCGTACGGGCAGCTTCTGCTAAAATCAAAACTGCGTCAGCCAGTTTCCCTTCAGCTTCCACTCGCTTTTTCTCCAGCTCTATAACCCAGGACGAGTCTACTCTTGTTTGTTGTCCTATAGATAAAATAATGATTGGTTATTATTCTGATTGTAGTGAGTGAGTGCAAAGAGTGGCTTGGCTATGGAATACAAATAACTTACTAAATTTCGTCCTGGTATTCGCAATGAAGCTTCTTCTAGGGTGACTTCTATTCCTAGTCGACGAGAAACTGGGCTAACTATAAAAACAATATTTATGTACAGTCTTAAAAGATATTAGATATGTTTGTTTAAAAATAAAATAAAATATTTTGCCAATGTCTTTTCGAATATTTAGCTTGTCAGCTTTTTTATTTTCCTCAAACTGTGAAAGAATGTACTATATTTCCAGAATTAGCTGCTACTGGTGTTAGGACGTCTTGTGAGTCCGCACGGGAAGGTACCACCACCCTGCCTATTTCTGCCGTGAAGCAGTAATGCGTTTCGGTTTGAAGGGCGGGGCAGCCGTTGTAACTATACTGAGACCTTAGAACTTGTATCTCAAGGTGGTTGGCGCATTTATGTTGTAGATGTCTGGGCTCCAGTAACCACTTAACACCAGGTGAGCTGTGAGCTCGTCCACCCATCCAAATAATAATAAAAAAATTAAACTCGGAGCCTACTTTGGCAAAGTCAAGCATCTATTAACCACAACTTTATCAAGTATAATCAGCATCTTACCTATAATATCGTTGATTGGCTGTTCAAGCGTTGACGGGCTCATCTCAGCCTGAGCAGGATCTGCTGTACAAATTATTACTAGAAAAACTATACAACTAATTCATTTCATTTGAAATCGAGTCGTGGCCTATGCGGCGTGAATAAGACGCCCGGCGTATTAAAAGCGATGTATCTTAATAAAAGATATTTTATTTAAAATCAAACCTGCGAATATTATTTACGTAATCGTTGACGGTAGGACGGTTAATGATCCAAATCCAGATACAAAATGCAATTGCAAAAATATTAAACTAGCGCAATAATTATGAAAGTTTAAAAATAACTAACAAACAAGTGTTTGTCCTTTCTGGGATGGAGAATTCAGTAAACGCGATAGATTTGGCGTTGAGGCGGGAGGTGGTGAATCTGAAATTTATTTATTGTTAATGTTACAAAAAAAGTTGTTAAGTTACAAAAATAATTAATTCATCAAATGGGATTAATTTTACCTGTTGTTAGAACAACTGTTTCCTGGGCCATAACCCTGATCTTCGGAGGCGACAACCAATCCCGACGATAGGGGTTCCTTAGGAACAATAGTGGTCTAAAAAATAAAGTGACATACGCCTTTGTTTTTAAAGTTAAACTTTCACGCTAATTATAATTAAATGACGTAAATAACTATTATGATTAAACATTAATTACAATAAAAACGTTATTAGTGTTTGGAATTACATAATTATTACTCACAGTTATTGCAGGCATCCATGCTGTGTGTCACCAAATATAGCCCCTTCACCTATTATAGCTAGAACTTTTTTTTCGAGTTCGTTCAGCTCGTCGTGGTTCGCAGGTACACCACCGGTACTATAAGCATTCCTTTTTCGTTCTGCAGCTTTGGCTTTGACCTTGTGCTTAAGGTCAGCCCAGTACTACGAATGTAAAGATTCAAATAAAATCATGCATTTAAGTGAATAAAAATGAACTAAGTCTACTACCAATTTGTGTTATTAAAACTCACCCGCTTCCATCGTTGGCTAGTTTTTGTAGCACCCAATCCGTGGGCATTTAATTTCAAAGCCAAATTATCTCATTCCCGAGCAATGGCTTCTTTGGATGCCCTTAACGAGTTGTGGATGCGCAATTAAATAATCTAGTAATTCGTCTAATTGTGCACATGACACGCGATTTTCCATTATGTTTATTTAAACATACTGACTGACAGACTGACCTTCCAATAGTTTATATTTATTGTCCCCTATTTTTTTACTATATTCACATATTGTACGTATTCCACGTTCTTTAACTAACGTCCACCACTCCTGAGAATAACTAATGAATTTTTTTTTCACAAAGAAAACATTTCACTGAGAAGTCCATTGTTATAAAATATTAAACTGTTAAGAGAAAAACATCAAACAATCCTTCAGAATAAATTAAACACGTAGCACTTCAGTTAATAATATTTTATAGAAATCGATTTTACTTCGATGTACTAAAGATTCAATGTCTTTTTGATGGAATGAAAAATTAATTTCAACAAAACTTCATGCAATCACATCAATACTAAGTAAAAAAAAAAAAAATACACCACGAGGATTATACGCTGAACTGTTTTTGGTAACGGTAAGATCGACTATGAGCCACGTTTTCAACTGAAGCAGGTATAGACTATAAGCCACGCCAGCAAAGAAAGCAGGTAACAGAAGGGACAAGATTCAAAGGTCGGACAGAAAAAATGGCCTCTAAAAGAAGCAGCTGTTCATTGTTAAGTACAGAACTCGAAATAAATGATGAATATTACAAGAAAAATAATAAACTGTGAGAAGCGAGAGAACCGTGAAGTCGTCGTGGCCTAAAGGATAAGACGTCTGGTGCATTCGTATTTAGCGATGCACCGGTGTTCGAATCCCGCAGGCGGGCACCAATTTTTCTAATGAAATACGTACTCAACGAATGTTCACGATTGACTTCCACGGTGAAGGAATAACATCGTGTTATAAAAATCAAACCCCCAAAATTATAATTTGCGTAATCACTGGTGGTAGGACCTCTTGGGAGTCCGCACGGGTAGGTACCACCACCCCGCCTATTTCCGCCGTGAACCAGTAATGCGTTTCGATTTGAAGGGTGTGATAGCCGTTGTAACTATACTGAGACCTTAGAACTTATATCTCGAGGTGGGTGGCACATTTACGTTATAGATGTCTATGGGCTCCAGTAACCACTTAACATCAGGTGGACTGTGAGCTCATTCACCCATTAAAATAATAAAAATAAACAAAACCGTAAAAAAGAAAAAAAGCCATTAATTAATAAAAAAATTACATGACTTATAAATAAATAACTGCAACGTTTATATATTTTATTACTTGACAGAATTGCCTTGAAGGTCTGTAACCGTATCTGCATTATTTAAAAAGTTAGGAGTCACGAAAGTTCGAAAAACATATAAGTTTTTGTAAACAAATGCGCATAATAAAAAATTAGTAATAACTAATTTTTTTTTAAATAATTCGTTTAAAAGATCCTTTAACCATTTATAAAATCGACTAGAATGTTTGTTTTCGTATCTCTAATAGTTTAAAAGTACAGTAAAAAATTGTTTTTTTTTTCTATACTTTTGTAAGGTTTGCTGATGTTGAGGGTTTATTGTGCGCTCTCCTCCAGAAACCTCATCAGAGTGGTCAATAAGACACTGACTATAATTGTATGTTTATTACTGACTAACGTATGGTGCTCATTACTATAAATGCATAGTAAGCTAAACGGGGCGGGGTATCATTCCCCTACACTTTGTTATGTATGGTTGTTTTTGTTAATTTTAGAAGTTTTAGAAAAAAAAAGTTAAAAATTTGTTACAAACAAATTGGTAAGTTAATAAACAATAGAATATATAATAGTTGATAAAAAAAGTTGGCCTGAAGTTGGCCATTCTCGGCCGATACTTGCTCGGGGCGGGTGTGCAGCAGGGCCACTTCCTGTAGCGGCCTCCCCCCGGTAAAGGTCAAGGGGCGACCTGAGGAGGTGAGGCCGCGCGGCGCGCTACCAGCACTGCCGTGGAGTGAATAGAGCGACCGGTCGACGGTGTATCGCGTACCGACCCGGCAGGCTGGTTCTGGTCCAGCGGGGTATTCCGGGACACCAGCGGCACCGTCTGACCTCGGAGGGGATCAGACGTCGGGTGTAAGAGTGCAGGGGAGTCGTTTAGTGGGTGGGCCCTAAAATCCTTGGGCCCGCGGTCTGCTCACAACACCATGCAGATTGTTGAGTCTCATATACCCCGCGCGCCCCTTTAATAATCCCTTTAATACTAATAATAATAATTTAATCCATAATAATCACAAAACCTTCATCACAAATTCGTGTGTCAGGTAGGTATCTTAAATGTATTCAATTAAAGTTTTCATAAACAACCTAATAATCATAACAACCACAATCTGTTTGGTACTTGCTCTTAAGTTCTAATTAAAATCTATTAATCACAGCATTTCCCAGTCAAAATGGTAACTTAAAATTATTTGAAAGGTAAATTATCATAAAAAGTATGGCAGTCTTTAGGTATGATATTCTTTAGCTCCTGTAAGTGATCATACTTTATCTTGGTAATTGGTTGTCTGGATTTATGAAGCGAAGGCGGACTGTTAATCAAAGACGTGATCTTCCTTGGTCTTCTAGGCAATGGGACAAAATCATCTGAAAAGTGGAGTTTATATTCTATGGTGCCATTTGGATTATATTTCAGTGCTTTTATATCAATAACACAATTATCACCCGGTCCTCGGCCAGGTTTTATGGATTTATAAATAAGGTGATCTTTAAGACCAAAGTCTTTAAAAAACGTATAATCAGGTGTAATTACTTCAGAAGGACTTGGTACTTTTCTGGCCTCCTTTGTCATTGTGGCGTTTGTTGAGGGTAAAAATATCTCCCGATTTTTCAACTTTCTCTCAATCACCGAGTGGACTGAATCAACTTCCATTTGCGTGTGACCTTTCTCCAAGTACTTCTGAGTTATTATTACGTTTCTAGCCATAGCCAAGTGCAACAATGCATTTGATACAGCATTATTTATGTTTTATGCTGTACAACCATCTGTAAATATAACAACATCCTTGCAATCATTATCCAGTAATTTAGTTGCGTAGTCAACGAAAAAGGACGCGTAAGTAGTGGCTTTTAAGTCGCATGCTGTCTCATCGAACCAGTAACACGTGACTCTATTATTGCCAAGATTGTACACAGAAAAGTTATGTACGGCGAGTTTAGTTTTAAAATAAAGTGCACTGGCATTGAGAAAAGGACATAGTTTGACTGCCTGAAGGTCTGCTGTTAATGCATGTATGATTCCTTTTCGTGCTAATTCTTTGTCAGAATGTTTTTCTGCTCTAGCCAAGTCCTTTCGTTCGATATGTTTAGCATACTGTTCGTCTGATAAATTACCAACTTGGTGAGCATAGCACTGGTCGCAAGCATCCTTTTTTGGTTGAAACAGTCCAATATTCTCCTCAAACAAAACGCTTTCAAATACTTTCTTTTTTGAAACCGAGTAGTCGACATAAAGACGATACAATTGTGATTTTGATCGTATGATAGTTTCTAAATACAACTTTGACGTAGATTGTCTTCAGTAATGGGATGGTAGTTTCGGTAGTACAGTTAAATATTTTTTAGTTGATTATTTTTTGGATATTTTTTGTATGAATTCTGCTGTTTTAATTTCCTTATTATTTGTCCCATCTCCAAGCCAATAGCGGACCGTCCATTCTTTAATACCCAATGTTTCCAAAAACGTCTTCAGGCAAACTCTTACTTTTTTATCATTAACTTTTAGATAGTACATTTTAGTATCACTTCGTCTTGAATTAGAGATCTTGGTTTTTCTAGACGTAGGTTTTTTATCCACCATTGAAGATATATACACTTTTTTTTCCTTGCCATGTCATCTTCCAGTACTCATCAAATATTTCAGATCGAGCGTCTTCTGTTAACTTTGAACAATACATAGCTTTACCACTAAAGCATTTTTTTGACAAACATATTGGGATCATTATTCTTGCTGACTTAGAATCGTTCTGAACAAATTTTGTGCCCTCCTTTTTAAATCCAATGTACTCTTTTCCCATCATTCGCTGTCTCTTATTTTTCATTCTCATCCAATTATTTTTATCTCCTTTGCGTTTTTTTATATTTGTTTTATTTTCTTCTATATCCCTTTCGGGAAACCACTCTATACATTCTGGTGATAATGGTTTTTTTTTGGTTTTAAGTTTGTAATGGCTGATAAGTTGACAAAAGAATGATCATCAGACAGAAAATCAATGTCATTATTGTGATTTTCTGCAACATCGTTAGATTCAATCGGTGTAGGAATATTATAATCTTCATTTCGCATCGATTCTGGAGGGTCCAAGATCGTCGTAAGTGTAGTAAACTCGGATAATAACTTATCAGACAAAGATATCTCTGGTTTTAAATTTTGATTCTCAGACAAAGATGTAGACACTGGTTGTATCACTGCTTGATTTTGATAGTTAAACATATTTAATATTTCTCTTTTCTTTTGTAACAATATTTTTCGCCTTTCAGATAGCTCTCGCAAAGTTACGACGTTTTCACTAATATCTGCATTTTCTAAAATAAAGTTATCTTGGTCCTCCATCATTTGGGTACTTACTTGAAAATGCAAGGATTTTTCTATAGCGAAATAAATATATAGTTTTAGTAGATTGCGATACAGCGTAACTTAACAAAACAATTAAATCCGGCGATGTCAAGACCGCGTAAATACTTGTTAGGGATTATATTAGTTAGAACCATTAAATTAATAAAGAATTTTAAGTAATTTAAATATTCTAGCATGAGCACAATACAAACGAAAAACAATAAACATTTAAAACAAACTTACATGGTGGTTAACCACGGCAAAATAATTATTTTTGGGAGCACACACAAATTGCGTTACATTTTTCTCACGGTCGTAGTAAATACGCGCACTTGCTTCCAGCTTCAGGCCCCCTACTGTTCTGCGGTATTGTTTCGATCGTAAAATTGGCATTTCTCATTGGATAAATCAAATCAGGTGAGGTCTAGTATAAGCCTATAAGCGTTTGGAATCGACCAGCACGATATTTGAATTTTGCGCGTTTTGCTGTTACGCGGTCTTTACAAGTTGCTCTTACGCGGTTTCGCACGCGCAGCGACGAAATGTCATTCACCCGAAGTATACTATCGAAAGTCCCAAATTCGATTTTGTACGTCGATTAACATTTTTTTTGAAGTGTCGAAAGTGACAGTTTCGATATTATTCGCTGATGTTTAATTTCCTTGTGTAATCGAATCTGGTACATTCATTATTATACGCGGGTACATTAGTCAAAGAGCCTATCGAAAATACCACTTTCGATGATTTCATTCGGAATTATATTTTTTTTATTTTTATATTCGATATATAGAATATTACTTTTCTTAAAATCAATTTGTATGTTTTATTAATTTATGTTATAACATATCAACAGAACTATATTTTTTACAAATCAATTCCTGTTTTATTAACTTATTTAATACACGGACACTATTATAGTTTCTCCTAATGTGGTACCTAGTGTCGCGTCGCTATAACTGAATCGAACTGAACTGAATGTGAGTCTCCACTTATAACCTTGTTGGAAGGTGACTCGTCATCTACAGTTAAAAAAAAAATCTACTTTTAAAGTTAACCCAAGCAAAAAAAGAAAAGGAGGAAAGGAAAAGGTGCAAAGACCACTGGATAGATGTTAAAAGAAAAATTGTAGTGAATACTGGTCAACAATATATTTACAGGAATGAAAAGGTACATAACAAAAAAGGAATGGGACCGATTTGTAAAGCAACTTGTAAATTAAACTGCTGTGAACATTTTAATGAAACAACTCGTCAGAAAATTCATACAAGTTTTTGGCAATTGGCTGACCATGCTAAAAAATTGAATTTTATTAATAAATTTACCAAAAAGTTAAACAAGCACCGTTTTTCCACTGAAAGTACATCTAGAAGACAGTTTACCACTCAGTATTTCTTACCAGATCCAGTCGAAAATCAAAACTATCCCTGCGAATATAGACGTGTTTGTCTTAAAACTTTTTTGAACATCTTGTCGATTACGGATCAATTCGTCTGTACTGCTCATCAAAAACTAAATCAGGAAGATATCGCTTTACCAGATAACAGATGAAAGCAACCATATAGTTAAGATAGATTCTAATATTATTCAAAGTGTATCTGATCATGTAGCCAGTTTTCAACCAGTTGAATCCCATTACGCCCGAAAACATAGTAGTAAGCTTTATTTAGATAAGAACTTATCAATGAGAATAATAAAACTTAAATAATGGGTGGGACAATCTTCATCTTTATAATAACAAAGCGCAAACTTTACGCCAGTATACAGACATAATTAATGAAAATATGAATAGGATATGTGTGACCAATGCCACAGTTTTCCTAACGAAAACTCTTCAACTGAAGAGCAAATTAGCGCCTATGACAAACATAATGTTGCTAGAGAATTTAAAAATAATGATAAAGTGATTGCTCAAAAGTGGTTTGAAACAGTTCTGCCACATAGGATTTCCAGAAAATTCTGAATTGTCCTGATGGTGACGTGGGATTATTTTACGGAAACTCTGTGTGTACAATTTTACTTTATTTGATACTGGAAAGAAGGAAGAGACGTGCTATATGTAGACAGAGTGCACAGGCAAAAGGGGAGCGAGCAACTGAAGTAAGCAGTTACTTACTTCATTTTGTTAACAGAAAAGTAAAGTAAGGTGCCTAGGAATTTCTCTTTTGATCCGATAATTGCGCGGGCCAAAACCGTAACCGAATAATATACTCTTTATATATATATCTGGCAAAAGAATATAAAATCGATATTACTCATCGCTTTTTAGAGCAAGGGCACACGCAGAACGAAGGAGATAGCGTACACGTTCATAAAGAGCAAGAGTCTAAATGAACTGATACACATACGCCCCAGATCAATGGTTTGCGTTAGTCTAAAACTAATAAAACCCCATATAATGTAGTGGAAATGACTCAAGATGACCTTTTTAATTTTAAAGCTATATTGGATGATCGCAAGTGGAAAAAATATATTAGAAACGAAAATATGAAGTGGAATTTATTTTTATTAAAGAAATTAGTGTGCGTAAAGATGATCCAAATTGTTTATATTTTAAATACAACCTTAAAGAGAATCCTTCATGCTTAAATACCAAAATAGAAACAAGAAGTCATGGAAGAAGGCAAGTAATTAATATCGAATTAAATAAATTGTATAGTCAAACATTACCATTACCTGAAGCCAAATACATATTAGGATTTAATTCATTTAAGTAACACTGGAGTCCATACCCAAAGAATATTATAGTTATTATAAGAATTTGAAATATAGCAGGAACACATTTGAAGAAGACTGACGATTCAGACTAAATACAATATTACAGTACAGTTATCCTACAGTCTGTACTTACCTGAATCTGTTATGTTACCTGCTTTAGTTTAATTTTTAAAACTTCCCTTTGTTCAGTATTTAAAATTTTTATGATTATTTATTGAAGAAATTATAAGAAATGTTTATTTTAATAAGAATACTAAATCATTATTAGTATTATACTCTAAGAAATGCGAATGTTATTGAATTTTAAGTTAATTTAAGCTTTTATTTTGTTTAGTTTTTATTTTGTAGAATTAAGTATGTTCATATTTTATTCAAAGAAGTTTGTTATTTCTATATTTTATTTTTAACTAACTGAAGAATAAAAGTGTATTTCATTTGATATCATTATATTAAACGTAAATCTAATAATAATAGTTATGAATTTTATTGATTTCATTTTATAAATTAAAATGAAATCAATGAAAACCTTAGTAAACTAAATTTGTCTTTGTTTTAATTAAAATCGTTTTACATGCCAAGTATCGAAACGTATAAAATACTTTGACGTACTGTATCGAAAGTGATACCTCCGATAATTTCTTAATTTAAATGTACAACGTAAAATATCGAAAGAGTCACATTCAATAATTTTGATAAAATAGTTCCGAAGTAAATAATCGAAACGGACCGTTTCGATTGTTCACACTAATTGATTAACGTAGTAAAGTATCGAAACTAACATTTCTCAAAAACTATGAAGAATTTGGGATAAAATGACATATACATTTAATTGCCAGTAAAAGTTTCCCATATATCTGAAATTATTTGCAGATAGGCCAATAAATGACAATTTGGTACACAAAATTAACTTCAAAGTGCTCTCCTGTAAAGTACCGTTTTTCAATTTCGATATTATACGTAGGGACAGTCGATATTGTAGTGTGTGAACATTCAAGTATGTATACAGCCTTATTTAAAGTGCTTCTTCAGCACTACTGTCTTACTGTCTTGTAACTAAATACATATTTTACACATTAAACCGAACCTTCAAACTGAATAGACGTATTATTTACTCTCTGCTAATCCATCATAACCAGACCACACCACATGGCGACCATGCCAGGATAGCTACTCTATAGCTACATAGCACACCAACCAAGAACGGATCATGGGCACAAAGCAAAGTAAAGAACAAGTGGTCATTGCGCAGTCTGCAGCCGGGAGCAATCACGCACAAGCGACGGCGGAACACCTTCAGACGAACAATATCCTTTTGTCCATAATATGCGCCTGTATGCTGCTGGCAGTGTTGATCGGGTTTTTTTGCCTGTACAAGCGATGCCACATCAACTGGATGCAGAAACAGCTGAGGAGTGACGCTTTGGAACGAGTCCTCGCGCGAAAAATTTTCTTAGATATTGTAGGTCCATTACATAGAGATGATTTAGGTTACAATTATATTTTAACATTACAGTGCGAACTCAGTAAATATGTTGAAGCATACCCTTTAAAAACTAAAACAACAACAGAAGTTGCTAAAACATTTGTGGAAAACTTTATTTTACGATACGGAATTCCAAAAGAAATTGCAAGTGATAGAGGTACAGAGTTTGTTTCTAAGGTAAATTATGTCAGACTTATGCAAAATTTTAAATATAAAACAAACAATTGCGAGTGCTTACCATCATCAAAGTATTGGATCATTAGAAAATACACATAAAGTGTTAGGAGCCTATTTACGAATCCAAACAGATAATCATCCTTCAAGTTGGAGTTCATGGTTACAGTATTGGTGTTTTTCATATAACACTACTGTACATTCAGAGACTAAATATACACCATATGAGTTAGTGTTTGGTCAACTATGTAGATTATCTAATAATTTATGTAATATTGTAGAACCACTGTATAGTTTTGATAAATATATGTTCGAATTTAAATACAGATTACAAAAAGCTCAAAGAGATGCAAGAAATAATTTAATTATAAGTAAAGAACGTAGAAAAATTAAATTATGATAAGTCAAGTAATGCCATTGTTTACAAATCAGGTGATACACTATTGTTGAAAAATGAGATAGGAAATAAATTGGATATTTTGTACACTGGCCCATATATTGTGATAGAAAACCTTGCGCCCAATGTTAAAATTAATATTAATGGAAAAAATGTCATAGTTCATAAGAATAGGACAAAATTGTATTCGGAACCATAGTTGCCTATTAATTTTAAGTGTAATAATAATTATATAATAGAAGTACTACATAAAAAAAAAAACATTTTATCATATATATATTTTTTTCAAATAACGGGGATGATGTAGTGTGTAAACATTCAAGTATGTATACAGCCTTATTTAAAGTGCTTCTTTAGCACTACTGTCTTACTGTCTTGTAAGTAAATACATACTTTACACAATAAACCGAACCTTCAAACTGAATGGACGTATTATTTACTCTCTGCTAATCCATCATAACCAGACCACACCACAATATTACTCTTAATCAATAAACTAGCAATTAACTCCCGGCTCAACTGATCAATCAATAAACCTGGAAGATATTTTTTAACATGTATTACACAGATTTAGACGTGTAGATACAATAACATCAATGAATTAACTTACATATTAACAAAAGAATAGCTCGCAGTGTAGACAGTGACTTGCAAATGTGTTCTTAAATATGAAAATTGTTTAGTAAAAGAGCATATTAAAATAAGCAACACTATACTAGATAATATCAGAAATTAATCGATGGGTACTTGTCGTAGGCTGAGCGTGTTATACGTCAATGCCAAAAATCACAAATATTAAGTGTATAGTCTATGGCCATATCTAAAGCGAAGAATCTATGGATAAGTTTTTTTTTTGGGGCGCGGGCCTGAATTAAGATACAGAACGTTTTTGCGACAAAAAATATCTTATTGTAAAAATGGTTTATATTTGTAAATTTGTCTTGATTAGTATATAAATAATAGCCGTAAGTTGTTTATAAATAGTGTACGCATATAACTTGCTGTATATTCGGTAAGTTACTTGTAAATTTTTGTTAAAAAAATGGGCGCGAAAAAGCGCACAAAACATAAAGCTGATGAGGTAAAAAGTACTGAAATTATGGGTTCTCACGCCGAATCTGTGTCGACAGATTCAGATTATTCCGACAAATATGATGATTGCAGAGAAGATGATAAGTAAGCTGCTTATAGGGTCGCAGACTACTGTCGCAGATATCCCGAAGACCTAATTGCGGGCAATGAATACCCTGTATTTATTGAAAGTTCGAAAGTGGAGAAACCGATAGGGGATAGGGACATGATGTTCCTAAGTTCGTGTTTTCCTCGTTTCGTCAAGGGAGTAAAATATAAAAAAAAAAAAAAAAAATCGCCGCCATATTTGACAAACCTAATTTAGCGAATGTATTCTTAGACAATCAGACTTTTTTGCGGGAGCAAAGTCTAAAAGCACAAATTCCAGCAGGTTCAACTGAACTAACTGGTGTAATCACCTCGGTCCCTACTGATATGTCAAACAAAAAAATATTCAAAGATTTGTCAAGTTCTTCAGCTAAAGTAATTTCTGTTAGACGTATAATGCGCAAGGTTTTTGTCAATGGTGCAGCTGTCCTTCAGCCCACAACAACTGTTACCATTACCTTTGCCTCCTCAACTTCATTACCAGAACATGTCTCCTTAAAAATGTGGAGACTTCCTGTCAACCCATTTATTCCCCCAGTAAAACAGTGCTTCCGCTGTCTCAGGTATGGTCATCTCGCTAAGTTCTGTAAGAATTCCCAGCGTTGCTCAATTTGTGGTGAAGGACACTCCTTCAAGGAGTGTTTTGTATCAACTGATAAAGCTATCTGTGTTCACTGTAATTTAAATCACCTGTCCATTTCAGGACAATGACAAGTAAAAAAAGAACAAAATTAAAGAGAATAAAAACAAATTTTACAGTACTCCATATTCTGAAATTCTTAAAAAAAAAGATTTTCCATCTTTAAATAAAACAGAAAATACACAGGATTTCATAAATGTTCTAATTTCAAACAAACAAGTTCTTTCTTTAATATTAGAATCACTAGTAAAAGTAATGACATTAAATAAAAACGACAACACAAACATAAATTCACAAATATAATATTGAACACCTATTTTTGAAAAAAGGAAATTTGATAGTCTGTTGAGTGATATTCCAAAACCATTAATTATTGCTGGCGATTTTAATGCTTTTTATACTTCTTGGGGTTGTAGCAGAACTAACATTAGGGGCAGATTAATCATGGATTCCATTGACGATAATGATTTAGTGCTTTTAAACGACGGACAACCTACAACAGTATGTTCGCATGTCTTCAGACCAAATGGTCTTGATTTAACAATGGTAACATCTTCATTGGCTTTATCTTGCTTATCCTCGTAGGCCCCCATTCGAGAGGCAAATAACTTTTCGAGTTGTTGTAAGTTACTTGAAAGTTGTGTATCCATTGTGAATATGAATGATGTATCTTGGCAGCAATGCCAGGTAACCGGAACAGGATAGGTGATAAAATCAGTGAGCAGGAGAGTTATTTATGCACTATATACACATTTAAAATGTAAAAATACACAATACTTTGAAAAAAATTAAATAAACACAGAGAGCACACTACGTTTGCGTGTTAACACCGCGACTACCCGCGATCGAAAAAAATTCCATTTGTATTGGTACTATACCTTTAAGAGAGAAAATAAATAAATTATTATTATTATTATTATGTTTTTTACTTCTTTTTTTTCTCAGCAGACGCTGGTACGTACTTATTATTTACGGGCCTTAGCCAAGTAAATAATAAGGAATAAATAGTTTTAATGTCCGTTGGTTGAGTTGTCTTCTATTTCTAAAAACTTACGAACAGTTCTACATGTATTTAATATAGCAGCTTTTTGTAGTTGCATGAAAGTGTCGGGTTTCAGATCAATTAACTCCAGTCTGTGGTGGAGGTGCTTAGGGACAACGCCTGTGGTGGAAATGACTATTGGGACTATGTAAACTTTTTCCTGTTTCCATATTCTAGTAACTTCCTTCAAGTCTATATATTTGTGATTTTTTTCTGTTATTGTTTTTTGCAGGTTATGGGTGTTGGGAACTGCGATATCGATGAGGTAAGTGGTTTTATTTATTTTGTCTTGTAGGGTTATATCTGGTCGGTTATAATGTATCGTTCTGTCAGTTAGAATAGCACGATCATAATATATTTTGTATGCGTTGGTCTCAATAATAGGGCTAGGATTGTATTTGTAGTAAGGTATATTTATGGCTATTCGGTATGAGTTTATGTTTCACTGCAAGTTTTTATTGTATGATGTTTACTATTTGATTGTGTCTATATGTGTAGTCTGTTTGTGTCAGTGTAGGGCATGCTCCCGTTATATGTTGAATTATTATTATATGTATTAAACACTGCCTCGCCTGGGAAGACGGCAGGACACACTCCGGCGAGGTGGGCAACAATCGGCCGGAGCGTTAGGGACTATTGGGAGAGAAACCGGCAAACTATACGGGCATTGTCGAGCAAGACTGCTTTTTGCATTTGGGCCGCGTTCCAGCTCTCGTGCTAGTAGCCAGTCTGGTGGTAAAACTAAGAATCCGAATAGGCTATGTTTTTATCACTACCGCTTCAAGGAACGAGCCAATGTACAGCCATGTGCCCGGAAGGAGCAGAAAAACTAGGCGCTGTGCAGGTAAACCACGTGGGTACCTGTGCGATGTTGCTGACACAAAGCCGCCTATGCGTTACAGATGTGTGTACCGGATTTCGATTTTTAGTTGACACTGGAGCTAACATTTCCGTTTTACCAGTTACTAAAAAGTGTTTTAACAGTGTTCAGTGTTCTGATTATAAAGTTTACGCGGCTAATGGTACCAAGATAATAACATATGGCACAAAATCTATGATTTTAGACTTGCGTTTGCGCAGGCAATATAAATGGACTTTCATTGTTGCCGACGTAAAGCAACCAATCTTAGGTGCCGATTTTCTTAGTCATTATGGTTATAGATAAAATAACTACGTTAGATATTATGGCGTCAGTTGTAAAATGTAATAAGTTAACCTAATGTAGTACAGATAAAAACCATCCTTATTGGGACGCAATAAGTAAATATCCCAACATAACTAAGCTCGCTTGTTATAAAGAAACACCTGCTGTGTATCAAAAACATTCTGTGTATCACTACATCGAAACGAACGGTCCTCCTGTACACGCACGTGCAAGACGCTTACCTCCGGATAAGTATAATCAGGTAAAATCTGAATTTTGTACTATGCATGAGCTATGGATCTGCAGACCGTCGCGAGCCCGTGGTCTAGTCCGCTACACGTTTTACCCAAAAAGAATGGGGAAATACGTCCTTGTGGCGATTATAGACGTTTAAACTCTATTACAGTACCAGATCGTTCGTTACCCTTTGCCTAGGATACAAGACTTTACTTATATTTTAAATAAAAAAGTTATATTCTTACGGATAGATATTACATCTATCCGTAAGAATATAACTTTTTTATTTACGTGCCTATCATTTTATCCCTGTTTGGCCGGAACAAATAGACAAAACCGCAATAATTACTCCTTTTGGTTTGTGTGAATTTTCTCAAATGAAATTTAGTTTACGCAACGCAGCGCAAACGTACCAAAGATTCGTAAATCATACTGTACTAGAAGGACACGATTTTATTTTTTCCTATTTAGATGACGTCATTATAGGAAGTTCATAAGTGGCAGAGCACAAACAACATCTTGAGATAATTTTTGAAGATTCAATAAATTTGGCATTTCAATTAATGTAGCTAAATGTTGTTTTGGGCAAGAAAAACTGGAATTTTTAGGCCATGAAGTATCGTCTAATGGCATTCGTCTACTAGATACAAAAATAAAAGCGATTCAGCGGCAATGCAGCAAGCTCAAGCAAACTATTCCTAAATTTGTAATGTAGTGTACACATAGGAATATTTTTATTGTGTTTGCCTATATTTTGAGTAGAACTTTATTGTACTGTATCAAAATATGAGTTAATTTTAAGGTTTTTAATTTTTTTTTTCAAATTTGGAGGGGTGTAGATAGATAGATAGTGTAGGAGAATGATACCCCGCCCCGCTTAGCTTACTATGCAGTGGTTAACGTGATAAAATGATAAAAAATTTCGTGGATCAACATTTTACACACTATTCACTTTTTTGTTTATATATTGAATCGAGTTTTGAGATAATCTCCAAGGCAGTTTCACAATTTTCTATTAGTGTAATTTGTTTGTGAAGTCCATGGAAGAAGTTATG
Source organism: Bombyx mori (assembly GCF_030269925.1). Lineage (NCBI taxonomy): Eukaryota > Metazoa > Arthropoda > Insecta > Lepidoptera > Bombycidae > Bombyx > Bombyx mori. The sequence continues at coordinate 2,380,416 of NC_085120.1, read as the reverse complement.
ATGAACATTGCCATACCGTCACTTTTTAACCAATCTGTAGTCTCTTTGTAGTTTCGGTTTCGAAATATCTATACCTTTAGCTTTTAGAGCACATTTTATCTGAAATTTCCATTGACGAAAATTGTTACCATCAATTTTTTTTATACTCATTAACCGCATGGAATTCATTTTGAAATTATTTTGTTAATGATTTTTCAAACACGATTGTATTTTTTTTTTGCTGGTTCCTTCTGTACTTCTATTTTCAGAGTTTCCTGGGCCCATAACCTATTGGGTTATTTGTTTTTGGTTGAAAAACAATTCAATTTAAAGCAGTACAAACTTATTTATTCTCTTCAATTACCTACACAGCAAGAACACTCAATTCTAACGCAGTTTTTACTAAAGTCCTGCCACCTAGTGTCTATATAGTTTAATTTCCCTTTTATATATCGAATAATTTATTAGTTTATGTGAGATATCAAACCAATTCCTAAACGCATTCAATACCTGTCATTCTAAAATGTAGCTATCTCGCTCTTTACTCAACTTCCTTCTTGTCTAATTCCTAAGTGTTCGGTTCAGTGTGCGCTCATATTAAAAAATACTTATTAATTAATTAAGTGTTTTAATCCATAAATGAAAGTGGCGACGAGGTATATAACAGAGAAAAGCAAGTGCAAATTTCAAGGTCATCACTAAATAATTATAACATTTTCAATAAATTAAAATTTCAACAAGGTGATACGCTTCAGTGTGAACTTAGTTACGAACTGTTATAAGACGGCCCTGTACCCTTTACTGCTGACACATTCCTATTTTCCTGCTCTGTCAGTGTTTTTAGTGGCCAGCAGTAAACTACAATTCCCATTAGCCTGAGTCCATTTTCGATCTCCGTCGCGACAACACCTTTGTTGGTTTAAAAGTTTTTTAAAAGTTTTTAAAAAAAGGGAAAATCCAGAACCCTTATAACAGTTTGGTGGCAGCTAAATGGGATTTTAAATATCCCAGGACGTCTCCCAAGTGACTAGTGAACCAAAGTGACACAAAAGTGGAAAAGTGTTTCTTCCCGCGACTGGACTGGACTCACCATCACCAACGGAACAACACCTTCGTCATGTTTTACCAATTATTCATTATATCTCTGTAAGTGCCTTAATATATTTTTCGTGTAGTGAATCTGAACAATATCAACGCCAAAAATCACAATCAGCACTCAGCCGCTCGCTCAAGTCTCGCGTTATCGGCCGCATTCCATTCAAAGAATATCGGTGAAGTGTACCCTATCCCTCGAATGACTGAGATACTCGACCAATTAGGAAAGAGTCAATACTTCAGCACCCTCGACATATCTGGATTCCACCAAACTTCTAACAAAACCAGAAGATGCACCCAAAACAGCCTTCTCTGTCCCTCAGGGACATTTCCAGTTCAACCGGATGCCCTTCGGCTTAAAAAATGGCCCGTCCACATTCCAAAGACTGATGAATACATGCCCCACAGGCCTCCAAGTGTCTCGTTGCTTCTCGTATCTCGATGATATTGTCCTATATGCGTTTGACCTTAAAACGGCTATCCAGAACCTCAGGGTTGTATTCGAAAGACTAAGAAGATTTAATCTAAAACTCCAGCCTGAAAAATGTGAGTTCCTTCGGAAAGAGGTAACTTACTTAGGTCATATAATTACAAGAGACGGCGTTAAACCTAATCCTGACAAAGTCAAGGCCGTAACTCAATATCCTGTCCCAAAATCACAAAAGATATCAAATCTTTCTTAGGCCTTGTATCATATTACAGGCGCTTTATTCCCGACTTCTCTAAACCTGCCAAGTCTCTTACTTCACTTTTGAAAAAAAAGACACCCCATTCAATTGGACTAATGAACAACAACTTAATTTCGAAAATCTAAAAAATAAATTAGTAGAAGCACCCATCCTTATCTATCCTGACTTCAATTCACCTTTCCTGTTGACCTGTGACGCCTCTAACTACGCAATATCAGCCATCTTATCACAAGGATCTATAGAGCAAGACCGCCCAGTCTCCTATGCATCACGCACCTTAAATAAAGCCGAATGTAATTACAGCGTGACTGAAAAATAATGTCTAGCAATAGTGTTCGGCACCAAACATTCCGACCATACCTTTATGGCCGTCGCTTTACAATCATAACAGACCACAAACCTTTGCAGTGGCTATTCAATGCAAAGATCCTGGATCTCGTCTTATTCGTTGGAGACTAAAACTTGAAGAATATGACTATGCCTTCTTCAACCGACAGCCACAACCTTTTCTGTTCGCCATCATGATGGGACCAGCATAGTCCACAGCCGTATTACTGAAAGGGTAGTCTGCTTGCAATCTTTGTAGACGTAGGTTGCCCATGATAGGCTGATAAGTCTTGCCTGCAAATCTGAGGCAGGATATGCAATTTCGAGTAATATTTCTACAAAGATTACAACCATTGGCTATCCAGTATTTGTATCGCAATGTTGATAACAACAGCTGTGGTCCGGCATGTAAAGAATTTTGTGATCTTGTGTGACTAATATTTTAGTTATGTGACGAGATGCGTCTAGTAAGATAGGGCGCTTTGTGTTGTAATCATAGTGAGAGTTTGACAGTCTACCTCCTACTCGCATCACACCTGCATGGTCAATAAAACGGTTTAATTTGAGAAGTTTGTCTTTGGGAGACAGTGGGCCTTTATTAAGTAATTGTGAGTATTGTTTACAGTATGAATCACGTTGTACTTGTTTGCACAATATTTCCAACGAAGTATTTAGTTCTGTGACAGTCAATGGACCTGTTGCGAGAATGTTGAAAGTTGTACATGAATCTTTTTACATAAGCTATGGATCGTTGTAATTTACCAAATTCAGAAAAAATATATATATTAAAATTGTGACAATGCAAGTCATCAGTTGACAGATGGTACTGATGTTTCATTTCTGGCAAACTAGCAATATTCATATTTTGTGGCTGTGTGGGCCACTGTACATCTGTTTAATGTAAGAAGTGCGGACCTCGCCACCACAAAAGTGAAGATTGAAGTTGCGCTGCGTTAAGACCGCGAGAACCAATGTCGGCCGGGTTCATATCTGTGGGAACGTAATTCCATGAATTAGGATCAGAATTATTAGTGCTTTCATTAATTCTATTGTATACAAATTGTTTAGTTTTAACTTGCATGTTTTGATCCAGCCCAGCACAATAGTTGAGTCACACCAAAAAAAACGTTGAGTCAATGTTTAAACGTAATGGATTTACTACCTTTTTTGTTAACCTTGTAGTGAGAAGGCCACTGCAAAGCTCCAACCTTGGCACAGTCAGCCGTTGCCTCAATGGCGCCACTCTGTCCTTTGCAAGTAACAAATGTACTTGTACATTCCCAGTTTCAGACACTGAGCGTAGATATATATACAAACTGAATAGGCCTTAATGGAGGTATCAGAAAATGCGTGCAATTCGACCTTAACATACATAACACTCTACAAGAGATTTCTATTTTTGTAATTTCTGGTCAGTCTGTTCTCAACCGCCATTTTAATAGGTTATGGGTCTACAAAATCGCAGAAAATCATAAAATCGCGGTATTGAGTCGTTTCAACAAGGATATTGCAGTAAAGCAAGTGTTAAAAGATCGATTCAGTGCGATTTAGCTGTTAACTGACTGATCGTATTATGTGTAGAAACTGTTCGTCAAAATGGCTACCAATTACCATAACAATGTGCCGAAACTAAAGGGACGCGATAATTTTTGGAGTGGTGTTTCGCTGCAGAAAATGTCTTAGTTCTCAAAGGCATGAAGTATTGTATCAAGCCAGAACTGGGAAAAAGAAAAGCAAGCGCGGATGATGAAAAAACTTAAGCCAAATTGATTATGACCATTGACCCGTCGTTGTATATATATCCACGTCAAAACCGTTAAATCGTCGAAAGAATTGTGGAATAAACTACAGCAATTATTTGATGATAGTGGCTTTTCACGAAGAATAAATTCGTTGAGAAATTTGATTTCAATCTGGCGCAATAGGCATGATGACAGTAGTCAAGTATCGCCAAAATATTTAACTGATCTAATGAAACAGGATTCAAGGATTTTTAAAAATGTATTTATTTTCATATTAATAACGAGATTTATGAATTATTTGTTAAAATAAATCTACAAAATACAACAATCAGCCATGATAGCTTAAACACCAATCAGAGCGAATTACGTCACTCCTTAGTAAACGTCATCTTGTTTCGTTTGAGCTTACGCGCGATCACTGCAATTTTACAAAAAAACTATTGTTTTCGCTTTACCTATCGCTAAAATACATTTTATAATCGTAGTTTACCATTTCCACAACAGAAGTTCAACAAAAGCCATCAGCAAGCTCTCTAAATGGGTTATTTTATCTAATTATCTTTAGACACAGACACTTTATAGTATCTTGTGCAGGAATATTAGTATGTTTTTCTATTAAATCAATTAAGTAATAACAGCTTTTGGGAACTCCAATGCAAGATCGGGGGCTCTTTATAATTTTAAGCAAGGTACATTCCAGAATTTTAGATACCTCCTGTTTTCTATAGTTTTGTATCTCACTGAAGTCTAATATAGATTTAATTTAGAGAGATATTGTTGATGGTGATGATTGATTGGTGAAGGTTTATGCAATGTGGATGTCCATGGCAACGTGAAATTGCCTCTTGTAACTTTAAATGTAGATGTAGGTGATGTAGAAACAGAATGGGTATGAGGTTTCAAAGGTGATGTCATCTGATTTATTAATTTATTTTCTATTTGAACGGCTTTATTTCTGAACTTGTGAGTAATAAATACTTGAATAAACTTATCAGTCATTCTGGAGGCAATGTTTTCTGTTAAATTTTCTATATGTTGTCATGCAAAACTAAAAAGTAAAAATAGCAAATTATTAGACACAAATAAAATGCAGGACTTAATAACATACCTAGGTAAATACAATCTGCACTTCTTTTGAAAAATAATGAATCAAACAAAGTTGACAAAGTATTTAGTAGATATTGTATAATTTACTTTTTCCATAATAAATGCTTAGCGGGTTAATCGAATACCGGTGCATCGCTACATACAAATGCACCGGACGTCTTATCCTTTAGGCAACGACGACTTCAAAGTATGAAATTTTGTATTGTTTCATTTTCTGACATGTGACCTAAAGCCAAATATTCCTCAAGAAAATTTGTGTATTTTTCTTTGAACTCTGGGTTGCGTTTAAATTTACGTTCCAAAGATTGAAACCTAATTAGAGCTTGTTGTTTGGAATCCCCTAAAAATTCAGGTGATCCTTTTAATGGAATGTTAACAATAAATTTGCCATCTGGGTGGCGCTTTGTTGTTTGTGTAAATATTTGTTCACACTCACTCTCACGTTTAGTATGGATTTGTTGAGTAGAGGGAATTGATTCTAGTTCGAAAAAATTGTCTTACTTCTCATCAAGCTCATTGTTGTTTAGAAAATGGCAATGGACTGTATTGTTGGTGTTAAAGTTTGTGTTTGATTGTATAGAGCCGGTGACAAGCCACCCTAATGTTGTGTTGTTTTAATCAGAGTTGGCTTGTTCTTTCCCAGGACAATATGATTGTTTTGAAGGACATCCCAAAAGATGTCCATCCTCAGCAAAATCTGCAACTCAGACGGCGTGGAGGTTGGATCCGCGAGGTGGATCCGAGAGGCAATGGAAAAGAAATTGCAATTAATTTGTGAAGTAGGTATCAACTGGGTGATATGTGGCACAACAAAACAATTGACGTCAGTTGTATAACCACTGTTTGTGAGTGACGATTTGGTGACGTCACATCTTTAAAGCTCTTAAGTTTCGATTAACTGGATCTATTGCGCTTCTAAAAGCCTTGGAAGATTCTTGAACTATTGGTGGTATGTTGAATATTGCTTGTTTGTAATTATTGTCCAAAATTCGATCGTTATTGTATCTCGCATAGCAGATTCCATGCTATGTCATAATTTTCAGCTGAGAACTCTAGAGATTCAATAATATGTGAAGCGCTCTCTTTTTTCGTAAGTAGTGATGTTAAGTAAGTTTTTCTCTCTTGTATTTCGTAAGTAATGAAACTTATGAATTTCGGGAATGGTTGTGCTGTCGTGTAAAAGGGATTTATAAGTGTCGTGATATTCTAGCCATTCCTGATAGCATCCAGAAAAGATCGGCAAGTTTATAGTAGGTAATTTAATGTTTGGCCTACCAGAAGGTCTAGTGTTAGTATTAGAACCTGTCACCGACCCGGCATCCTGATCCGCAGAGGCAACGCTGAGCATCTTCTGCGCAACAGCCACGCAGCCGAATTAGCTGTTCTCGAAAATCTCTCTTTACTTGTGTTCATTATCTGAAATTTCCACAAGACTTTCTATATCAGTCTGAACTGAATCCAACTCATTGTATAAATCTAGAATTTTATCTTTTAATAAAACGAAATAAACACTCACCAAGTTGTTGTTTTTCTTCCTTTGAATCATTTTCGAAGAGGACGACGACAGTATCCTCCCAACCTTTATTTCGTGCGTCTTTATTTTTGTACAGTGGATGGGATGCATCCCACAAATTCTTTCGCAGGCGTACTTCGTCGATTACTCGACTTGTTTCTACATCGCGATTCGCCATAATTGTACACGCTGACGGCGTCCGGTCGGTTCGACAGTAGAACGCTCAGAGGTGTCTGAAGTCCTCTGAAGTCAGAGGCGCGCGTGCGACGGTCGGCGCCGACGCGCGACGCGCGGCGCGTACGGCCGCTGAGCTGTCAGCGCGCACCACTGTCCGCGCTCATAGCTACGCGTTAGTCTAAAACGCTTCCTAGACGGGCACACAGTCTGGCTGTCAGCGCCGAGCGTCAGCGTGCAGTCAGCGCGACTCTAAAACCAGCCTCAGTATTCTATCCAATGTAAAAATTAATTCCAAATCTAATAATTTAATTTTTAACCAATTTCTTTTTTAAAATAACAATACAATTCATTATACTTCTTATCACTCAAAACATCTAAATAATCAAGATTCAATTAAAAATTATTTCTATAGTTTTTCTCTTTAAAAGCATGAATATTGGATAATAAATTTAAAATGTGAATAATTTTGCATGCATATTGAGAGTGTAATTTTTTTGTATGAAAAGCATGAAATAAAAGGTTTTTTTAATTTTTATTTTATTTATTTATTTAAGATTGAGGCGTAGCTTCCTTGTAGCGGAGCTGCCTTGGGTGTAGGGTTAAGTTTTTTGATGTCGGTTTTTATATTATTTGGTACCGTACGACACCGGGGCGAGACGGTTACTCGTTTTTTGGATTGCTATCGACTGTGTCAATCCCATCACTAGGCTGATTTATGTACTCGTTTTGTTCATTCGCTAGTATCTGGTCAGAGGTAAAATGTACTGGGTGGGGCGTCCAAGTTTGATGCTGGTTAAAGTTTTTGAAGCCGTTGTTGTTAAACTCTCTCTTCCGACATTGTTCGAGGGTGTGCCCCGGGGTTTTTCAGTATCTGCAGAAGGGGGCAATGGGATTTGTGTCGTTAGAGTTACGACCGAAGTAAGTATTAAGTCGGCGTCGATGGGTTGAGATGTCGTATGGGTTGTGTGCCTAGCCTTGCCTTGGTTGCCTAGCTTCGGTTTGTACTGTCGTGGATTTTGGAAGCCGGATTGACAAGCCTGCCTGGATAGGGATTAAGTGTTTTTGCATTTTTACATCTATAGAAATGCGAGATATGATGCCCATTTGGAAATGATGCAGGGCGAATTCTTCCATGGCCGCTGTCCGCCCTACCATTTCCTTACTTTTGTGACCATGAGAGATAGATTCTAGTAGTAGTATTGCTTACTACTCTCGGTAGTATTGCTTAAATGGGCGAACGAGCTCACAGCTCACCTGTTGTTAAGTGGTTACTGGAGCCCATAGACATCTACATCGTAAATGCGTCACCCACCTTGAGATATAAGTCCTAAGATCTCAGTATAGTTACAACGGCTGCCCTACCCTTCAGACCGAAACGCATTACTGCTTCACGGCAGAAATAGGCGGGGCGGTGGTACCTACCCGCGCGGACTCACAAGAGGTCCTACGACCAGTAATTACACAAATTATAATTTTGCGGGTTTGATTTCTATTACACGATGTTATTCCTTCACCGTGGAAGTCAATCGTAAACATTTGTTGAGTACGTATTTCATTAGAAAAATTGGTACCCGCCTGCGGGATTCGAACACCGGTGCATCGCTCAACACGTATGCACCGGACGTCTTATCCTTTAGGCCACGACGACTTCAACGACGACTATCCTAAGAGCATACTGGCAACGTTTCCATTTGTTTGTTGTTTATACTCTTGTAGGTCTGTCAATAGATGAGCATAATGCTTCCTCTCACTGACCTGGACCTTAAAGGAAGTCTTTGAGTTGTTGCCAATTAGCGAACTCTTTAATGGAACAAGCGGTTTTTTTATTGCTTAGATGGTTGGACGAGCTCACAGCCCACCTGGCGTTAAGTGGTTACTGGAGCCCATAGACATCCACAACGTAAATGCGCCACCCACCTTGAGATATAAGTTCTAAGGTCTCAAGTATAGTTACAACGGCTGCCCCACCCTTCAAACCGAAACGCATTACTGCTTCACGGCAGAAATAGGCAGGGTGGTGGTACCCACCCGCGCGGACTCACGAAAGGTCCCACCACCAGTTCCGCTTTGCCCTGTAATTGGCAAAGTATGTACTTAAAGAGTATATCTTTTTGTATATCAGACGCTAGCTCGTAAGCGTTGTTACAGTTCACAAGAAATGAGTTTAGCGTTTCTCTACAGCCATCGTATGGTTTTATAAATTTGAGTAAAGTTGAGAGATTGATTTCGGGCTTTTGAATCATCACGGCTCTCTTTTTTGCGACAGATCGCGTTTGTGGGGGAAGAAGATGGCCTTGGCGCCCTTGGCCCTCCTCCACCGTGTCTGTTACTGCAAAATCGGTTTTTTCGTATTTTGGACTCTGAGAACTTTCCGCCATTATCTTATACGATACAAGACGAATTATAAATTCTTATAAATCTATCTATCGGATTATAAAATTAACTAGTGGACACGGTTAATAAACGAAAATACAATACAAAAGTTTGAACTGGTATCTAATATAGCAATAACCAAAACAATGTAATAAATTGATAAAAAGCTCACAGAAATGCAGACAGCACGATAAAGGCGTTTATTCTCGGAACTTGGCGATGAGGCGGTCCGTGAGTTGTATTTCTGTTTCGTCGGATACCGGTCGCGGCACGTAGGAGTAGTTGTCAGTGACAGTGGGTATGATACTGTGATGCCGGCTACAGCAGTCAAGCAGAATGCGCAGCAGTGGGCTTTCAGGGATCGACGAGCACAACACAAATGCACAAATTATTGCGTGAACACAGTAGAAACGGTGGAGTTCACTATCACACGTATCAATTCTATGATTCACTGAGTTTTAGGATCCACTGGATATTGAGACGTACCAAGGACTTTCAAAATCCCTTTACGCTGCCACTAAAATGTTATGAGCCACAGGATATTTAGCTTTTTAAAAAAAATACTTTATATGATTTAGGACGACCGTCTTGGACGAGAAGATGAAGGAGACTGACTCACTGACGTGAGCCCCATATAGGCGTATTATGAAGGGTGTTGAGGTAGCGGGACAGAGTGCATAGTTAGCAAGAAGGAGTGCAACGGGAAGCTATAACAGTACGATGACGATGACACTTAGATGACATTGGGTGCTAAAATGGTATTAATAAAACAACTCAGACTCCATGATGTGCTGTTTATTTCGATAATTATTTCACGACGCTCGATTTGATCTGGTTGGTATCTACGTGAACACCAAGGATTACTGAATCTCGGAACCATACGACAAAATAGACTGAAATGATGCACCAATGGCCTGTTAAGTGACAAGGAACTAAAGAAAAGAGGCAGAGGTTCCTTTAGTTAAGTCGTAGACAACGACAAAAAGATAGTGGTGGCGCTGATTTACAACTGTTACTTTTTGGTTTCGGAAGATAGCAGCATTAATTTATTTTTTGCAAATCCTGTCCCATCCCTCTCCCGCACTTTGCCTACCGACGCATGGCGACATCGACTTGAGAAGAAAATGTAATGGCTAAACTACCGCGCGCGCTACGTGTCTCTGTTGAATTTGTACGAAAATAAGTGAAATTGTTGGTGTTTCTGGTAGTATATTTATAATGACGTAAGTCATGCATTCAATATAACTAACTGTAAGTGAAGGTATCTTTAAAATAAATCAATATTGAACCAATTTGCGTGTGTTTCACTACATGATGACAGCGGTGCGTAGTTTTTAACATTTAATACGCATTAAATCGAAGTAACCGAACATAAAATACATAAAAAATAATACGTAATACATATAATTACTACTATTATTTCACATAATTATGGAACACGCGCGAAAAGGTACCGGCCAAACACCCATGGCCGGTCAACATTGTCAGTCGGAAGGTGAGGCATCCGGGGTCGCGGCCGGCCGACGAGTTCGCCAAACGACGAGACCACGCCTCAGACACGGACCGCCGAGATTGGAGCCTCCGCGCTCTCACTATACCTTTGCCAGGGCGCTCTTCCCCCCTAGAGTGGAGGTCGCTACGCCACCTATAATTAGCACGAGCGAGCGCCTCCGCCTCCAGGTCTCAGGGTGGCACCCCGGCCAACCTGAGGGGGTAGAGGCCGCGCGGCGCGCTACCAGCACTCTAGCGCGCTGCCGAGGAGTTACGAAAGAGCGACCGGTTGGCGTTGTATCGCATCTCGACCCGGCAGGCTGGTTCTGTTCCAGCGGGGTATTCCGGGAAACCAGCGGCACCGTTTGGCCGGCCTGACGGGCTGCCGTACCGAGACGGCCGACGTTTCAGAGCCTTCGATTCGCCTCGAAGGCTCCGTCGGCTGGGCGTCATCCGGGTTCTGGCTTCGGAGGGGATCGGACGTCGGGTGTAAGAGTGCAGGGGAGTCGTTTAATAGGTGGGCCCTAAAACCCTTGGGCCCGCGGTCTGCTCATAGCACCATGCAGATCGTTGAGTCTCACATACCCCGCGCGCCCCTTGTAACGCTGGAAAAATTAATTTAGATTTTTTTTGAAATTAACGCCATCTAGCGTATACGTGGCGCAGTGTGGGGAAATAAAATAATTTTAATACACTAATGAGTTCACTCACTCGACGCTGCATGTCGTGACTGTGCAATCTTGTCTATAGTTCGAAGACGAGATTAGCCCAGCACTAACATGCAGAATCTTCGAGAACCGTCAGACTATTACTATAAAAGGACAAGTCACTTTGTCCAAGTCCTTTTTCTATCAACATCTCTCGAGTTGCGGTGAAAGTATTCTTGAGCATTTGCCTAAGTCAATTTAATAGTTCCTTGGTGTCGTGTATTAAAACCAGGGTAAGTGTTTTATAATTTATTCTCCACACTGTGTCCACAAACTGTAATTAAATAGAAGCTAACATCACTATGTCTTATCGTGTAGGTCCTAGTAACTGGTACATAATATGTACAACAGTTAGGGTGCGGAGAGTGACCTTCAGATCACCTTCAAGATCCCGCAGTACCTTTCTGTGTGGACGCTGCCGGAAGCGAGGGGCTCTGGCAAGGCGATCCAAGAAAGAGTACTTGACTACGGTAGACTAAGAACACATCTGCATTCACAGCCTTGCTCGGATCCAGTAACCCCAGTTGCTGGGAAGCGATCTGGTGAACCCTTTATCGTCTTTTTTAACTAAATCGGTGAAATCTCCATTGTTTCTTGTTATTTAATTTTAAATTAATTTTAGTTGTATAACTTTCTCGTGTTTTCGGTATACCTACCAATACACCTGTAACATTGTACCTGACCACTAATTAGAACTTTGTATTATAATAATCTTAACCGTGTTATTTGTGTAGAATAAACACAACATTGTTATATTATAATTGTTTTTATTTATTGGTGTGAGTCTCCCAGAGCGGTAAGTGGTGGCGCCCTGAGATCCTCCTGACAGAGTCTCCTGTTCACCGGTTGTCTACCGGTAGTGACGTGTCTAGAAGTGGTGCGATTCGGCCCCGTGTCTCTCGACCCATAGACCAACTTTTGGGGAGTGACGCGACTGGGCCTCATGTAACATCAGCATACCAGGGGCACCCTTAGACACAGGCACGTTATACAAATGCGCGGGGACCTCGTAGGAGGTTCGACCCGCGACCAGAAAAAAAAAGGATGGCGCCCCTGCGAGCAAGCACGCCGCCTCGAAGGAGACGGTGCGGTATCCTCGGATCGCCCTGACCGCGAAGGCGGCGACGTTCTCGCGGGTCAGGGCGTTCCATACGGGAGCGCCGTATAGTGCCATCGACCGCACCACCCCCATGTATAGGCGGTGCGCCACCTAATCGGGACCCCCGACGTTTGAAAAAATAAAAATCCTGACTTGAATCTACACATTTTTTAAGCAGATTTTTCACACTCTGTACTGTTCTTTCACTTTTACCATTCGACTGTGGGTAATGAGGCGTTGACGTTTGGTTCATCCCACAGCGCTAATTCTGCTTACCAAAATTGGCCCACTTGGCACCGTCATCAGATCTCCGGCTTCATCGTTCGAGTAAGCCGGAGTTCTCACCCATTTAAAGTTTGAGAATAGGTGAGGTCGTTTCGGCCCCAATCATTCGCTTTACCGGATGAGACTGTTTTAAAATTTTATATCGACGCCAGCTATCCTGAGGGAAACTTCGGACGGAACCAATTAGTCTTTCGCCCCTATACCCAGTTCCGACGATCGATTTGCACGTCAGAATTGCTACGATCCTCCATCATGGTTTCCGCTGACTTCGACCTGACCAGGCATAGTTCACCATCTTTCGGGTCCCAGCATTTGTGTTCAGAGCGCGTCTTCATTCACTGATTGGAAACGTGACGCCTCGGGAGTGCGAAAATCACGAACGTAGCTCGATAATTTCATCCTCCCTGATTGAATTTCATCCTCGCGTATCGGTACGAGCCTGCAGTAAGGACTACATAAGGTACTGTGCATCCTTTCTTTACAGCAGAACTGCCGCTTCTTATGGTTTCTGTCCGCAGTCTGTGTCCTATTATTTGCAAAGGTCAAATTTAAAAAAATTTACAATTCTTATGCATATTCTTAGCCAGTTCATGAAATCAAGAGATAAAGTAAAGAACAGAAAACGAAAGTGGGTGTCCCATATCAACAGTTAGTTCGATATTATAATCAACATGTGGGAGGAGTCGACCTGTGCGACATGTTGATAACTCTTTATAGAATATCTTTCAAAAGCCGACGTTGGTACATAAACATTTTTGGCCAAATGTTAGATATAGCAGTTAACAATGCTTGGCTTCTCTATAAAAGGAAATGCAACAAAAAGAGCCTAAAAAATATTAGACAAAGATTGGCGGTTGAATTGACGCAAAAAGGAAGGTCAGTTCAAATAGAACTATAAAGTCAGTTATTGAAAAAGGCGCTAATCCAAAACCCTAACTCTAGCCGAGGCTCCCAGATTCTGTACGTTACGATGGCTACAACCACTAGCCTGGATATACAACGTACGGACGTTAAATTCTACAAGGACAATAAAACGAACATACTCTGTTTTAAATGCAAGCAGAGGTTGTGATTAATGACGAAAAGAAATTGCTTTTATAATTTCCATCTTAAGTAAATAAGTACATTATTCTAGATTAATTTGTATTGATACTTTTGGGAACCAGAAGACTGATTGTTTTGTATATACATTCGTGTTGATGATGATATTATGAAGATTTTATGTACATTGATCACCATGTTCAGAATATAAATATTTTATGTCAAAATTACTTGTTTCTATAATTCTTTCCCTTTGACAGTGGGAACTATACTGCACACGGTAGGAGTGCAGCAGTTTCTTATAAACTTGATAACGTCCAGTATAATAGATGTACATTTTTCAGGAAATTGAAAAGGTATATTTTTTCAATCATATTTTAGGGTTTCTTACAAGCTAAGAATCAAGATCTGGAAAGATTCTGCAAATTCAATTTTAAAAAACAATCCGTCGTATTAAGGTTTAAAATAAAAAAAGTAAAAAAAGTATGTTTGTTTTCTGAAGAGTGGTAGTTGATTAAAAAAATACTGTTTTTGTTTTCTATGGTCAAAAGTCTTGTCCATTGAATTAGGTCACTATGGTTCTCATGGCCTCAATTATAGGAGTGTATACGAAACAGAGAATTATTGTATAATCATACATTAAAAGATAACAGAATTATAGCTTCAATTCAATTTCCAAAATGCGCGTAGATACCTTCTAGTTAATTCTCATTCCAATTGTGTGAATTGAATGAATTTCGAAAAATCCTATTACGAAAATAACACCCAACAAAAAACGGCACATAGATAACTATCATGAAGATATGTTGAAGTTAATGAAAGCAAAATTGGAGAGATCTGAAAAAAAAAATACATCTACTAGTAAGTACACTTTTAACAGTGTCGCTGAGACTTTCAAGAAGTTTCCTAAATGAGAGCAGGTTCAATAAAATTTAAAATTTAAGATAATATAACGCGCACATCCCTATTTGTTCTCCTCCTGGGTCTTGGAGGGGCATGCATGCGGGCGGAGGGGCAAAGATGCCGCCGACCGACCACGAAGCTTCTAGAAAGGAGTCAGTTGAACAGTCGATATAGAAGCATCGAACTATGCCTTACATCGATATCATTAAAAACTATACACCTTAAACTGAGTGTTCGAAACCAATCCGTTGGAATTTGAATTTTTACCACGGCAACACGGGTCGCGATTTGACATCTGTCACTTTGTATGTGACGGTCTACGCTAACGATTTGTATTATCGCTAATCCTTATCCATTCCTGCCCTAAACCCTTCTCCCTAAGTGATACGGCGTGAGACGACGAGGTCATCGGTTCCGGTGAGTGATTAGATGATATTTTGTTAAATTTTGTTAAAATAGTATATTCGGCACCGCGGATCGCGGCACATGTTCGACGCGCACCTCGTGCTGGTTTCTGGAGCCCTAGGCTGCCACGAGGGCGCTGGGTTCGGATCGAACACTGAGATAGTAACAATTCGTTTTAAGTGGCGTCCCAACTAGTGGTCGCGAACCCAGCGTAAATTAGATTTTCGTACCGTATTAAAATCGTTTTGTCGTCTACCTAAATAGTTCGTTGTGTGTGCTAGAAGCTGCCGCCACGCAAAGTACGTACAGGTGCTAACATGAGTGAGAACCAGTCCAGCTCGGAAGATGAAGCCGTAAGACCTTATGTCTGGGGACCAGTTGACTTCATTCCTTGCCGCCTTCACGAAAACTCAGGCGGAAGTGAATCGGCAACTCGTTGCATCCCTTATGACATCGTATGCGAGAGGTGGCTCAGGTGCACCCCCTGAAGGGTCCGGTGCTGCGATAGCATCCTCACAAACACCCACGTCGTTAACAAGTAAGTCCGGCAACATGTCTAAGTGTACTGTTATATATATGTACTGAACCCTAAATGCTGATACCCTCGAACCGCTGACTAGACGGTCCGAGGTAGAGAATTTAGAGGAGACCGGAGAACAGTCAATAGAGAGCGAACTGTCTTAGAGTACGGGTGTGGCTGCCGGAATTGCTCTGAGAGTTATCATTCCATATTGTATAATTCAAATAAATAGTTCGTATCCTAAAAGTTTCCTTTTTTAAAACGACCAAAATAAAAGAAAAAAAAATCCCATAACAAATTGATGGCAGCGGTGAGATGCGAAAATCGCCAGTTCGCGGATCCTAAAATCATTAAAACTAAAACATTATAAACTGTGCCGTGCCCGGTGAAAAGTGAAGAAGAAGACCATATAATTCATCTGGACATCCAAATTCAAGATGAGTAAATCGTAATGCAGAAATTTTAATATCCACCTTAAAATAAGAAACATTAAAATACCACATCCAAGTCTAGACGTCGCCTTATCGCTCCGGAATATATCGAAATGCAGTTTTGAGCTGCGTTATCTTTTACCTGTAAGTCTTTGGTCATAGCCAATTAATAATTAAGTTAGAGATCCTGGATAGACAACTAAAACCATTTTATATTTGATGTTGAAATTATCTGTGTCCGAATTATATCCTATTAAATTAAAGTAACGTTAATCGTAGTTCTAGATCGTAATGACACTCTTCATTATTATTTTTGAATATCATCGTATCAATTTGTTTCACCGTAATGGTTAAGGGTACCACAACATCAAAATCCGAAGATAACATATTATATATAGACATCCCAGAACTGCCTCCATCTCCCTGCGAACCTGTAAAGTCACCGAGGGTAACAAGATCAACTTCTGTGCAACCAATTACAATGGAGTTAAACACAATATTCAAATTCATCAAAGCATATGACGGCAGCCGTGAAACCTTAAACTCATTTTTGGTAAACTGCGAAAATGAGCGGGGCTTCGGATGCGAGTATGAGAGCTCGCATCCGAAGCCCAGAAATCGATTTTATTCAAATATATCCTCAGTCAATTGAACGGCAAAACGGAAATTGCCTGCTCTATCAAAGAATTTTCAACCTGGGAGCAGTTAAAAGAATTTCTAAAAAATCAGTTCAGTGAGAGAAAGTACTAATCTCATCTTCTAACAGAGCTCCAAGAGATCAGGCAGGATCCGCAAGAAAATGTTAACCAATATGCCTTAAAGGTGGAAACCCACATTTCACAACTACTCACTGAAATCTCCTTAGCTAACGCAAAAAGTAAAGAATTACCCAGACGCACTATGGCTATGGAAGACCTTGTCCTCCATCATTTTCTCATGGGATTACACCCTAGAATATCTAATATTGTGAGGTGCAGGTCCCCCAGGATCCTAAATGAAGCCATTAGAAAAGAATCAGCAGACACTTTATAGACGTCCACAGCCCGAACAGAAATTTGGTAATTTTAATAGAAACAAACCAAGTTTTAGTACATCCAGACCGGAGTATAGGGCTAATCCGCAAAAAACATTCATCCCTTCAAATCAAGGACCACCCCAAGCCTTCTGCCGGTACTGTAAGCTGCTAAAATGATAAATAATATGTACAGGCTAGTTACACACAGTGTTCCAGCATACACATCAGCTTCAACAGAGAATGATTTTTATTTATGGCATCAGAGAATGGCACATTTAAATTTTGAAGATTTAAATAAACTATCAGAAAGTGCAGGAGTCAAATTAGAAAATACAGACAAAGTGATATGTATCTCATGTTTGGAAGGGAAGCAGACAAGATTTCCATTCCCTTCAGAAGGTTCCAGAGCACAAGCAAAGCTAGAACTTATTCACTCTGATATCTGTGGTCCAATGGAGACACTGTCTCTGGGAGGAGCTCGCTACTTTCTTACATTCATCGATGATTTTACAAGGAAAGTATTTGTATATGTATTAAAAAGAAGATCTGAAGTATTCCAAAAATTTCAAGAATTTAAAGTATTAGTTGAAAATCAACTTGATTTGACAATAAAAACTCTCCGCACAGATAATGGGGCTGAGTACTTGAGCAATGAATTTCAGGGTTTCCTAAGAAATCTGGGATTATACATCAAACCTCCACTCCGTACTCGCCACAACAAAATCGTTTAGCGGGAAGAATGAACCGCACATTGTTAGAAAGAGCCAGATGTATGCTTTTAAATGCAAAACTTCAGAAGCATTATTGGGCAGAAGCTGGCTTACATCACCAATAGGTGTCCAACAAGAGCTTTAGCCTTTTTAACACCAGAAGAAATGTGGAGTGGTAAAAAGCCAGATATCACACATATGAAACTTTTTGGCTGTGAAGTGATGGTACATGTTCCTAAAGAAAAAGCTAAGAAGTGGGACTCAAAGACAAATAAATTGATATTCATTGGATATAGTGAACAAACCAAAGGATACAGGCTTTTAGATCCCAAAACAAGAAAAATCATTATAAGCAGAGATGTGATTTTTCTAGAAAGCTCAGTAAAAGGAAATTATGTCGTGAGTAATTATATTATGTAAATATAACATGCAAGATGCGAACTGCAATAATATCTCAGTAAGTCCACACACCATTCTGGAGAAAAGCACTGAGTATGTGGACAAGAATATTCCATACCGAGAGGCAGTTGGATCACTAATGCATCTGGCTGTGGTAAGCAGAATGTATAGCTATGCAAAAAGGTAGGGAAGCAAAGATTTTAGGCAAGAATATAATAGACTTGAGGTTGAATGCCACTGAAACAAAGCATATTGTCCTAGCAGGTTATGCTGATGAATCTGGGACTTGCTCAGGTAGCTCTTGGTGATAGACACTGGCAAAATGTGTATGCTACAGTCGATGTTGTGATTACTCTGCAAGACAACAAGTTACTTACACCGGGAGGTGTTTCGTGCATTTTCTCAGATGGAAGTTGCACAGATGTGGAGCTAGGATTCTTAACATGGGACCACCAGACAAGGAAAAACTGTGATAGAACCTCGTACCATGTTCTGTATACGGTAATCGCATCCAAAGTGATTGTTATAGAAGTCTACTGCAAGTCCAACATATACACTGTATTCTGTGAAGTCTGGAGGATTTCTAGCAACCTTAGTTAAGACTGGCGAGATTGATGTATGCGGTATGAAGATGTCAACAACTGGTCATACTAAATTGATTGTTCAAGAAGTTACAAATGGAGTTCGATACTTCTCAGATGATTTGATACCTGCTAAGGACATGGACCTTTTCCTATATGTCAATGCTAAGTTCACATATCTTGAGAGGCACACAAGAAGGAAGTTGACAAGTACAGGGTGGCCCATAAGTCCTTTGAAAAGTAGAATTTGAATAAAACGAACAGGGCGCGCGTGAGCGGTGCAGGGGAAGCGGGGGGAGTAACTTCGGTTTCTGGGAATTTAGTCGCGATGGAGCGTTTTACCGGAGCGGACCGTGCGTTTTGTGTGCGCGAGTTTTATAAAAACGACAATTCGGCAACCGTTGCGCGGCGTAAATTTCGAGAACACAAAGGTTTACACAACTTTGACGACACTCCCACTCTTCAAACGATTAAGAACTGGGTTGCTAAGTTCGAGGAGACCGGTTCGACGTTAGATAAACCGCGGTTGGGTCGCCCAAGGACGTCACGTACGGAACAAAACATAGACACAGTGACACAGTCTATTCGCGAAAATCCGACACAGTCAACTCGTAAGCGCGCCAGAGCATTAAACGTATCCAGGACATCGTTACAACGGATTTTGAAGAAAGATTTACATATGCACCCTTACAAAATTCAGTTGGTTCAAGAATTAAAGGAAACTGACGGTATTCAAAGACAAAATTATGCGAATGAAATGTTGAATCGGTTTACTTCCTTCAATAACATAATGTTCTCTGACGAGGCTCATTTCCATCTTAACGGGCATGTTAGTAAACAAAATTGCCGCTATTGGAGCCCCATCAATCCAAAACTTAAGCATCAGAAGCCCTTACATAGTCCGAAAGTGACTGTTTGGGCCGCTATGTCAGCCCATGGTATCCTAGGGCCTTACTTCTTTGAGGATGGCAGAGGGCGCGCAGTTACTGTTACGTCGGAGCGATATGTGGCTATGATCGAAGAGTTTTTCATACCAGAATTGCAAAACTTTTCAGGCTTTAATGCCAGGACGTGGTTTCAACAGGATGGGGCCACTTCTCACACCTCTAACACTGCTATGCCCGTTATCCGTCAACTTTTTCCTGGCAAAGTTATCTCTAAGAGAGGAGACATTTCCTGGCCTCCACGTAGTCCAGATCTGACCCCGATGGATTTTTTTTGGGGCTACCTTAAGGCTAAAGTATACGACACAAACCCGCGGTCAATTGAGGCCCTAAAAGAAAACATCCGCAGAGAAATGACAAGCATTTCAGCAGTGACGTGCCGCGCAGTCATCGACAATTTTAGACGTCGTTTGCAAGAGTGCCGTGATCGCAACGGATTACATTTAGGAGATGTTATTTTCAAAAAATAATTCCCGTTTTTTAAGCTTTTTATATAAATAAAAATTTAATTCATAATGTAATTAGTTTTATTTTAATAATTTTTTTTTCATATCAAAGGACTTAATTGTATGTTTCTTTCATGAAAGAACTCTGTGAGGTGAAAAGGCATAGTCTGAAAACTCTCTTGACAATTGCCTCTGTTGACCCTGTAGAGTTTGCATACATTTACATAGGGAAACTAAGATATACAGCTCTGCTGATGGGTGAAGTTGTCGATATAGTCCAGTGTAAACCAGTTTATGTCACAGTTGCCCATGTTGACACATGTTATATGGAACTCCCTATTAATTATACTGGAAAACTGTACTTTATGACCCCCAAGTCCCACATCATTCAGAGAACTGGAACGCCCTTGACATGCACTATGTTTATGCAGCCATCTTATAAGTTAGAGAGTAGGTGGTTTGCTTCATCTAATCAAGTTATACTTGTTAAGGAACCAACAAAGATGTCAGTAGGAATGAAGCCCACGTAGACCTATACAGATGCCGGTGATCTAGCAAAAGCGGGGATCTATAGTGAAGAGAACCTAACTCGACTGAGAAGCCAGATAATGTACCCTGCTGAGAGGAAGGCTATCACACAGGTCATATTAGCTACTATTAACGAAGACTCCGTTGTTACAGATGCAACGATGTTTAGAAATCTAATCACACCTGAGGCTATAAAAGAGTCAGTGAATGATTTCTTTAGTACAATATGGTCACACTTTAACTCAATAGGGTCTTTCTTTTCAGGTGTCTTTGGTATAATGTTGGTATTCAAACTCATAAAGATATTCTTTGACAACATCATCAATGCTCGAGGCCTCTATGAAGTATATGGATTTGGTTGGAGACTGGTAGCAGGCGTATGGGATGCTGCTACCACATATCTTCTATCTCCTACCAGAGTATGGAAACATCAACAAAGGAAAGAAACTGGAAAACCACCAAAATACTCGGAGTTTATTGAGGGAACAGCACCAAAACTGGACATAGAGACTCCAGTCTTGAGTGATCCAGCGCCTGTTTATCCCAGGATTTATCATGATACAATGATTGACGTACCGTGTGTACATCCAATAGAGGAACAAGGAGCATCGACTTCATCAGAGTCTAATTCAGAGATAAAGAAACATACACGAGTATCTAAAGGAAAATATATTTACTAAAGCTCTGCCTAGAGATAAGTTACAGTATCTTAGCAGTTAGCTTGGTATTAAGAAATTAAAAGTTTGTTAATACTGTATTAAACTTAATATAAGCTTTGGTCAGTTTGATAACTTAATTGTGTTTTAAGTTCAGATTGTTATATATGTTCTAATGATATCTATGTATTTAAGTTAAAGGGTTCAAATTTGGTGAGAGTGTTGAAATTAGAAAGTTGAACCCTACTTTATAGTCTATTGGTGTGATAAGTATATCTCTATTTTATACTTCAATATAATCTATGTAAGTCTGTGATTCCGTTTCCGGGTCTTTGATAGAACTCTCGCAAATAAAACTACGTGTTGTAAAACTGCTATACTTTCATTTAATTCAACAACCAGGAGTGGACTGCAATACCGGTGACATCAAGGCCGCTTAACTCATCGGCGGTGATACCCTATATACTCTTCATTCCTAACGTCCGAATACACGAACGGATCAGTCAACTACCTGGCGAGAGGTCACACGGTCGATCCGACTAACTGGAAAGACAAGCAGTACAATTGTTCAGAGTGGATAATGCCGAGGTCAAACTGTTGCCACGTGCCGGGCATGAAGTCGGCGGTTCTAGTTGTAGTGGATGCATCGGAAAACTCGCTACCTGACGCATATTCATTCACATCCGGGGCGGTGAAA
The DNA here is from genome assembly GCF_030269925.1 of Bombyx mori. NCBI lineage: Eukaryota > Metazoa > Arthropoda > Insecta > Lepidoptera > Bombycidae > Bombyx > Bombyx mori. Next base: position 2,358,556 of record NC_085120.1, on the reverse strand, counting down.
TTGAGTAGGGGAGAGTGGGGTAATTGAGAACGGCGGGTAATTGGGAATAGCTAGGTAAGTACTACTTCCCGCTATACTAGATCGTCCCGATATTTTTCAACGCATGCTTCCAGCATCCCTCAGTTCGTAGGCAACAGCGAGAGTGAAAGGCTGCATGCTGTCACGGTAAATCAAACAATTTTCATTACGTTTTTTATGTAAATTTTGTCATGTGTTACAATAGATGCTATCAATTTTTTGAGTTCAAATAGCACCCCATTTAGTTACTATCATGTACGTACTGTATGTATTCAAACCTTACGCGACTTGAAGTTCGCCAAAAATTATATTGAGCATAGCGGCCATTTTACTTTGTATTGACTACTTCGGGCAATTGGGAATGGCATCAGGGGGGTAATTGGGAACATTTCTAATTTCCCCTTGCGTTCTTAATTACCCGCAATGCCTAGAAATTATGTACATAAGACTGAAACAAAATACAAAATTGAAGATCTTGCATTTGAAGAAGGTTTTAGAAAATGAAAATGAATGAGTTGTACTGTATAATGCGTAACGAAATATTAGAGTCACCACCGACAGAGGATTGGATCATGTGCACCATGTACATAAACTCTTGAACACATGAAAAATACACTGCCGGCAAGACTAGTCAAGGTTAATATGTGATATGTGCCGATCAAACAATTTGTAGTTATTATCGAGATTTAATTGTGTCCATCCTGTTTGTCCCGTACCGTTCCCATTTCCTCCGCGGGACGATCTCAATTACCCCGTATGGTATCGGGTAAAAAGGAACGCTATTGTTTTTTTTATTTATTAAATTTTTTAATAAAACGTTGATTTTGGAGTTTTTTTTTGTTATCAATAAGTAGACAGGTAAGCAAAGCTTACGTTTCAATAAAAGTTAATTGTGTTTATGACTTTTTTCTATTAGTTTTGAACATTTGAAGTTAAGTGTTCCCTATTCCCCCACTTTCCCCTATATAACTGCGAAAAGAGGGCGGATAGTGTCGCAGGACAACCCGTTGCTAAGTGCTACATCTGTGGACAAATTAAGAAACAATTGGTGGAGAACCCCCCTCATTAATTCCATACACACGGATTTACTAGCAGCTATGAGCGAGATCGAGGGTACGCTGTTGGTCGAGGGTGTTAACCAGGCGGCATCCAGCGCTGCTGCTGAATGTTATGCAGCTCTGTATAATGGAGTTTGCATGGAGCCGGCTAATCGCTCGTATGTGGCGAACTCGTGTGCGCTTTACTGCGGCAACAGGAACAGAATGTACAGAGTCCCCAAAGATATACTGTTCCGGCAAATTGCTAGCTGTCCCTCAGTGGAGAGGCGCGGGGAGGGAGGTTTCGGCTCGCGGCTGGGAGCGCGGCCGCCGGCCACTTCTCCAAGGACTAGCTAAGCGTACGCGCAAAATTTTCAATTCAAAACACAATTTCGGCCACGGCAATTTGTAATCAATTTGTAATAATTATTATAGTAATGTCACAAGTTTAAACCGTAATTTCATTAAGAGAACCTACATACAAAACATTGGTGACCCCGACGTGATTAACGATATCGAAACGCTAAGCAAAGGCGCACGGACCTCGGACCCGCTACGACCGCTGCGTGACCTTTACGCACGGAGCGTATGATCGCTGCTCGACGCAATAGAAGGTTCCAGACATCGCGCTATGCAATTTGGAGTGCAGACGGAAGGATCTCAATAAGGACGGCATATTATCCAGCTTGAAGCCCGCCGGTCAGCGAAGTCTACGCGCCGCAGCCACAGCTTAGCCAGGAAGTGCCCAGTCCCTGCCTGTCTGTATGCTTTAAACGTATTTTAATTATCTTCACGGCTGTTTTATCATCTCGTTTGCCTGAATAGCATTGCCACTTTTATATCCCTGTCTATCGCAATTATTCAGCTATTGCCGTGCAGCCCACTGTGTTTTACCATTATATTTCATAATTAATAGATCTCACATTATTAAACAATATACTTTTTTTAATTAATTGCAACTTATTTACAATTAAGAATACTTAGCTTCACTATTATTAAACTTTTTTTATATATTTTTTATATTGTTTTGGTTCAGTTCTGTTATATAAGTAACTAAATATGTTTAGGGGCGGTGAATCTGATACTAAATCCCCTTTAGGGAGTGCGCTTTCATTAAACGCACCACAAATCAGTATAAATAGCGATTTAAAAGATTTAAACAATAAACGTAGCTCAGTCAAGGGTCGTGTCACCAAATATAAGAATTTTTTGAATGCATTTACTGAAGAGACGTCAATCTCGCGAAGCGATTATTATTTAATCGAACAAAGGTTTGAACGCTTCCGAGAGATGCTCACAATTTTCGATGACATTCAAGCGCAGATTGAGACCTTAAATTCAGAGGACCTAGATGGTGAATTAGATATTAGAGAAAATATTGAGTCTGACTTTTCTTTACTAATTGCAAAAACGAATATTTTAGTGTATTTTAGTGTAATACTAATATTATAGTTTAGTATTATATTTTAGTGTATTATTTAGTGTATTTTAGAAAAGAATGCGCCATCTGGATCTCTTCATTCTGAATGCAGTTATCATTCCAATAATTGTAATAATAATCACAATTCGATGGGATTTAAACTACCCGTCATAAAGATTTCAAATTTCGACGGCAACTACTTTAAATGGTTGGAATTTCGAGACTCATTTTCTTCTCTCATTGATCAAAACAACAAAATGGAACCAATACATAAGTATTATTATTTAAATTCTTATCTTGAAGGGGAAGCCTCTCGCGTTATCAGCAACCTGGAAATTAGCTCGGCCAACTATAACGTGGCATGGGAGCTTCTTTGCGAGAGGTATAATAACATCAAGCATCTCAAAAGCCACCATTTGCATGCGTTATGTAACATGCAACAGCAACGCGATTCAGCAAAGAGCTTAAGGTACCTGATTGATAATGTTTCAAAAAATTTACGTGCGTTAAAGACTTTGGGTGAAAAAACCGATACATGGGATTCTTCAGTCATACATTTAGTCTCAGCCAAGCTCGACAGTCCCACTAGTGCTAAATGGGAAGAATTTAAAAATACTTTTAGTGAAAGTCCCTCCTTAAATGACTTCTTTCAGTTTTTAAAAGGCCGTTCGGATGTTCTAGAATCCATACGTCATAATAATAAGCCCGAACGACAAGCCAATAATTTTAAGGGAGAAACAAATTCATCTTTTCATAAATTTGAAAGGTCTCATGCAAAATCCTTTGCAATTTCAGCCTCGTCTGCGTCTTCTTCTGTGGCGTGTGTTCTGTGCAACAGCAGGCATCGCCTGTACGACTGTGATTTGTTCCTGGGAAAGCCGGTTGACGAGCATATCACCGATGTGGTGCGGTTGAAGCTGTACTTCAACTGTCTGCGCAAAGGTCACTCTTCTCGTCAATGCATGTTACGCCCTTGTTCTTCTTGTAAACAGCGACATAATTCTCTGTTGCACAAGGGTGGTTCTCAGGCTGTAAATACTTCCGACACACACGCTGTTGGCGACAGCGGCGTCGCCCCATAATTATAGAATAAGTTGAAGAATATAATAGAATATAGAATAGAATAATAGATTTATATAGATACGTACATAGACATAGAGTTATAACAAATAGATAAATAACAAATAGATAAATTATATAGAGTGCATATAGATAGATAAGGATATAGATAACGTGCACATAGATTTTACTAAGAATAGAACGTAAGTTGCTTTGAAATAAATAGTATACACTTTTGCTTTATTATTCCCGATAGTTTTAAGATTAGCATATTAACTTAAATGAACACGCGCCCGGCCCGCGTCCCGAAACGATGTAACAAACAGCATTTATCTGTGTTCAGGACCGGGTATTTTGTTTATACGGGCGCGTCATATAGATTAAGCATAGAATAAGTTATATGTATCGATAGGGATTACAACATAGAATAGTTACGTATAAGGCATTAGTATATACATTTATTAAATAAATAGATATAACGAATAAACCGAGCCGATCATAGTGAAAATGATCTCGACGAGAGCCGTATTTTACACGAGATCTCTGTAGGGTAACATTCCGAGGTAGTTAAGCGACCCTGCGACGCTGTCAGGTACCTGCCGACCTGCCGACCGACCCTCGACCGACTACCTGCCAACCGCCAGCCGCCGACCCTCCGAACGAAGATCACAAAAAAACGCACGACTAAAGACATCTGCGCCTCGAAGATATTTATTGAAGAATTGAAGAATTGAAGACTATTGAACAGATCGTCGGTTATTGAACATAGAAGAAATTCGGTTGTATTGACAGATCGGTCGGCTCGGTTTACGTTAATTAGTAAAGTTTTGTTTTAATTTCGAGTGAGCTTGTACGATATCGTACGCCTTAGGACCCTACATCGACTGCTTCAGATCGACACGAATAATCGCCACGAGACGGGCATCCGGCGTCTTATAGGATTTCAAGAAATCTTATAAGATTCATAAACCCGTCCAACCTGGGTTGGCGTCACTCGCCTTATCGACACGGGTGACGTGCTGCGTACCCAACAGCTGGTCCTTCGAGCCGGATCCAGCGATTATTCAACGATGCCGATCACCAGGAGCAACAAGGGATCATCGAGGGAACAGCCACTCGAACCTGCGGTTCAAGAATCCAGTCCGGAGGCAACAGAAGCGACGTCGTACGAAACATACGAGAGCTCCGCGACCGGTACGACCCAGAACACAAAACTTGAAGAGGCAACGACGCGGACACGTGGTAAAAATAGACCCGCGTCGAAGAAATCGCTACGACGTAAGGAACTGGCAGCGAGAGCGGAGCTGGCGGAAAAAGAATTGATAGAAGCACAAGCAGCCACCATAGCCGCCAGACTCCGCCTGCAATTGATTCAGGCCGAAAGCGAAGACGACGATGATTCCATTATAGAAGAGCCAAAGGACCGGGAGGACCAGGTCAGGGCCTGGGTCCAGACGTCAGCGGGCAGTATGGACAAGGAGCCCGCAGGCGCGCACATTGAAAACTGCCCCGTCAGCAAGGCCAACATAGAAGATTGCAGCAACAGGGACCTGGCTAAGGCGATAGTGGAAGCGGTGAGGAGCGCAACGACCAAGGAGCTGCCACCACAACCCGACTACATGCATCAGTTGCCGACGTTCGAAGGCGACTGCAGGGAGTGGGTGGCCTTCAAGGCTGTCTACGAGGATACCGCTCCACTCTTCTCAAGCGCTCAAAACATGGCGCGGCTGAGAAGAGCGCTGAAAGGACAAGCCAGGGAAGGAGTTCGCAGCCAGCTGTACTCCGAGAGCACACCGGAGGAAGTAATGGAATCACTGCGGCGGTACTATGGAAGGGCGGACGCTTTAGTCTTAGCGGAGCTAGACCGCATACGAAGACTTCCGACGATAAGCGACTCCGCCTACGACATTTGCTCACTGGCGAGCAATGTTAACAATACCGTCGCAGCGATCAGGGGACTGCGGAAACCCCAATATTTGATGTCGCCTGAACTGCTGAAGAGCATCGTCGACAAGATGCCGACCATCCTGAGGTTCCGGTGGTACGACCACATTATCGATAAAACTAAAGGAGACCCGGACCTCAACACGATGTGCGGCTTCCTGAACAAGATGGCGGACCGGTGCGGGCCACACGCCGTGGCCGAGGTGGCAACAAAAAGACAACCATGGAGGCGACAGGCGACGCACGCCACAACCGACTGCACCGAGCGCGCAACTTCGGACAGAGTAATAATAGACAAGCCGGCGTGCCCGCAGTGCAAGGAAGGACACCCGCTGTATGATTGTCCGAGGTACGAGAGAGCTACGGTGCAGGAACGATGGAGAATGGCAAAGGAGTCGCGCCTATGTTACAAGTGCCTCAACGGTAAGCACCGGAAGCAATCGTGTCAACGACCGCCATGCCGCACGTGCAAGCGCTGGCATCACCACTCGCTACACAACGAGAAGCCGGAGACAGAGCCAGCAGAGAACAGGGAAATCGCGAACAACGTGCGACTTCCCATCAACTGCACACAGATCAGCAGGGCGTACTTGAAGATGGTGCCCGTTGAAGTGTACGGGCCGTTGGGATCGACGACGGTGCTGGCCCTGCTGGACGAAGGCTCCACGGTAACTCTCCTGGACTCGAGCGTGGCGAAGCAGATCGGCCTGAAGGGACCCAAGGAGACGCTCCGCCTCGAGACCGTGGGCGGGAAGACCCTAACGAAGAAGGACTCGATGAAGCTTAACATCCGAGTTCGAGGGCTTCACCAGCGGCAGAAGAGGACGATCGTCGGAGCGCGCACAATGGATGACATGAGCCTTGCACCCCAGCGACTGAAGAGGGAAACCATCGAAGGCTACGCGCACCTGAGGAGCCTGGCGGACCAGTTATATTACGATGAACAATCCCCCAAACTATTGATCGGGCAGGACAACTGGGAACTCATCGCCGCCAAGACGACGCGCAGGGGCAGGAGGAACCAGCCGGTAGCCTCATTCACCCAATTGGGATGGGTGCTACATGGTCTCGATGGCAACAACGCCAAAGAGGTCAACTTCCTCACCTGCGCCCATGTATCGATGCGTGAAGAGGCCTTGGACAGACAGGTGAAGGAGTACTTCATGATAGAGTCGAACCCAAGCGTCCGAGCACGGATATGGAGGCGAAGGCGCTCGACATCTTGGAGAAGGAGGACGACAGAGGTCGGAGACGCGAGGACGGCCGCTTCGAAGCTTGGACCTACAATCCCTGTTCGGAGTGTTGTTGCGGTTCCGGCAAAGGCTCGTCACGGTTGTCGCGGACATCAAGGAGAGGTTCCTGCAGATAAGGATCAGGGACGTGGACCGCGACAGCCTGAGATTCCTGTATAGAGAAGATCGACGCGAGGCCGCTCCAAAAGAGTATAGAATGACGTCGGTCATATTCGGAGCGGCCTGTTCACCGAGCACGGCGTCGTTCGTAACAAATAAGAATGCCAAGGATTACGGACATCGATATTCAGAAGCCGCGTGGGCAATAGAAGGCGCTGCATTCTTGCGAGCCTCGCAGGCGGTGTGACCCCAGGAGACATAGAGCTGGGGTCGAAGGAAGAAAAGACCCTGGGCCTGCGGTGGTTCTACGAGTCGGACGAGATGGGATTCCGGACACATCCACGAGACCCAAAGGATGTAGAAGCACGGACCCCGACCAAACGAGAAGTGACTAGCGCGGTAATGTCAACCTTCGACCCTATGGGGCTGGCATCACCCGTGCTAATAGCAGGGAAAGCGCTCATTCAGAGCATTTGGCGGAGCGGGATCGACTGGAACGACGTCATCCTGGAAAAGGACGAGGTGGCGTGGAAGCGCTACATGGAGAACCTTCGCATGCTGCAAGGCCTCCGAATAGCAAGGTGCTTCTCGTGCTGTAACACTGAGGGGGAGCTGCACACATTCACCGACGCCAGCGAGAAGGCCTACGCGTGTGCAGTCTATTGGCGTCAGAAGACAGACGAGAGCACCTACCGCGTCACGCTTCTAGCAGGGAAAGCCAGGGTGACCCCACTGAGACCAGTCTCTATCCCAAGGCTGGAGCTGCGAGCTGCACTGCTGGGGACAAGGATGGCCCAGGCGATAGCGAACGAATTGGACATCGCGGTCGGCAGAAGGACGTACTGGACTGACTCCAGTACAGTCCTGACATGGATAAAGACCGACCCACGCACGTTCAAACCTTTCGTTGCGCACCGACTCGCCGAGATAGAAGAGTCAACGAAGCCCCAAGAATGGCGATGGGTGCCTGGCTCGCAAAACCCAGCAGACGAAGCAACTAGAGAGGCGCCGGCGGATTTCGACCACACGCATCGGTGGTTTAATGGACCTGAGTTCCTGACGTGGGATGAATCGCGCTGGCCCAAGCCGCGAACATTCAAGCAAGAACCGTCTGGAGAAGAGAAAGAGGCCTTCCTGGTCGCCACGGCGAGGACCGCTGACGCTCGACCCACGCCCGATCCGCACAGATTCTCGAGCTGGGTCAAGTTATTGAGAGCAACAGCCAGGGTCCTCCAATTTATCGAGCTGTGTCGACCCCGGAAGGAGAGCGCCTGCGTGTCCAGACAATTGGAGCAGCAAGATCCCACGTGGAGGACGACGCGAGCGAAGCAGCCCCGATCAACATGGAAGATAAGGACTCCAGAAGCACCTACAGAAGCGTGGCTGCCGCTTGATCCGCCCCACTTGAAGAAGGCGGAGAAGATCCTACTGAGAAGCAGCCAAGGAGAGAGTTTCGGTGAAAAAGATCCCGAACGACACCCCAAGTTGCGACGGCTCGACGTCGTGATGGAAGATGGCCTGTTGCGCCTGCGCGGACGTATCGACGCAGCGCAATACATAGATGCAGGCTGCAAGCGACCGATCGTGCTGGACGGGAAGCACGTGATAGCGAGATTATTGATCAAACATTATCACGAGGCGTTCCAGCACGGTAACCACGCAACGGTGATGAACGAGGTGCGGCAGCGCTACTGGATCCTAGGTCTAAGATCGATCATTCGAGCGACGGCCGTCCGATGCCAGTGGTGCAAGGTCTATCGGAGTACACCACGACTACCGCCCACCGGAAACCTGCCGATAGAGCGGCTACGACATGGAGAGCCGCCGTTCACCTGTGCTGCCGTCGATTACTTCGGGCCGATGATGGTGACTGTAGGACGACGTCACGAGAAGAGGTGGGGCGTGCTGTTCACATGCCTCACCACGAGAGCAGTTCACATGGAGCTAGCAGCGTCACTGACGGCAGACTCAATGCTGTTAGCGCTGCGCAGGATGGCCGCCCGACGAGGAATGCCCAAAGTCATTTACAGCGACAATGGGACTAACTTCGTCGGCTAACGCGAGGGAAATAGACGTCGTGTCACGGGCCGCTCAGATGAACATAAAATGGAAGTTCATCCCGCCAGGAGCGCCGAACATGGGAGGCGCGTGGGAACGTTTGGTGCGGTCCGTGAAGACCGCGCTGGCAGTCACACTGAAGGAAAGACACCCGAGGGAAGAAGTTCTGCACACTCTTCTGTTGGAGGCGGAGCACGTCGTCAATTCAAGACCGCTCGTCGCTAGGGAAGAGAGTTGGGAGTCAGAAGCACTCACGCCGAACCACTTTCTCATAGGGAGGTCCTGCGGAGCTCCGAGCATCGGCGACTACAGAGACGAAGACCTGACCGGCAAAAGGACATGGAGAGTGGCGCAGCGTATGGCGGACCACTTCTGGAGTAGGTGGGTCAAGGAATACCTGCCTACGCTGCTGCCCAGGAAGATCGACGGGAGAGCAGCTGGCGAGGACTTGCAGTGTGGGGATACCGTCCTCATAGTGGACTCCACGCTGCCACGCAACACATGGCCGCGCGGGCAAGTTGTCCACACCTACCCAGGCCCCGACAACCGTGTACGAACTGTCGACGTCAGAACGAGCGGCGGTCTGCTTAAGAGACCTGCCTCCAAGATGATCCTGCTGGTGCCTGCAACGAGCGACGAGCCCACGCCCATAGAGTCGCCACGACAAGGAGTCGGTGCTACGCACGAGGGGGAGGATGTTGGCGACAGCGGCGTCGCCCCATAATTATAGAATAAGTTGAAGAATATAATAGAATATAGAATAGAATAATAGATTTATATAGATACGTACATAGACATAGAGTTATAACAAATAGATAAATAACAAATAGATAAATTATATAGAGTGCATATAGATAGATAAGGATATAGATAACGTGCACATAGATTTTACTAAGAATAGAACGTAAGTTGCTTTGAAATAAATAGTATACACTTTTGCTTTATTATTCCCGATAGTTTTAAGATTAGCATATTAACTTAAATGAACACGCGCCCGGCCCGCGTCCCGAAACGATGTAACAAACAGCATTTATCTGTGTTCAGGACCGGGTATTTTGTTTATACGGGCGCGTCATATAGATTAAGCATAGAATAAGTTATATGTATCGATAGGGATTACAACATAGAATAGTTACGTATAAGGCATTAGTATATACATTTATTAAATAAATAGATATAACGAATAAACCGAGCCGATCATAGTGAAAATGATCTCGACGAGAGCCGTATTTTACACGAGATCTCTGTAGGGTAACATTCCGAGGTAGTTAAGCGACCCTGCGACGCTGTCAGGTACCTGCCGACCTGCCGACCGACCCTCGACCGACTACCTGCCAACCGCCAGCCGCCGACCCTCCGAACGAAGATCACAAAAAAACGCACGACTAAAGACATCTGCGCCTCGAAGATATTTATTGAAGAATTGAAGAATTGAAGACTATTGAACAGATCGTCGGTTATTGAACATAGAAGAAATTCGGTTGTATTGACAGATCGGTCGGCTCGGTTTACGTTAATTAGTAAAGTTTTGTTTTAATTTCGAGTGAGCTTGTACGATATCGTACGCCTTAGGACCCTACATCGACTGCTTCAGATCGACACGAATAATCGCCACGAGACGGGCATCCGGCGTCTTATAGGATTTCAAGAAATCTTATAAGATTCATAAACCCGTCCAACCTGGGTTGGCGTCACTCGCCTTATCGACACGGGTGACGTGCTGCGTACCCAACACACGCGATCATAACTACAGCAGAAAATGAGGTTGAGGGGGATCATGATGACAATATAATGAGTATGTCAGTCTCAGTTAACAACCATGTATTGCTTTCAACAGCGTTAATAGAAGTTTATAATTCAAGCTCAAATAAGCGTCTAACAATTCGAGCGCTGCTGAAAGCGGGAGTCAAACGTCTTTAATAACCAGTAAGGTAAAAAATGAATTAACCTTGACTCCTCAGCCATACAGGCTCGCTATTGTAGGTGTAGGTAATCAGCCTTTATCTAATACTATGCAACGCACCAAGTCAGGGCATAGGCCGGCACTGCACTCTGTGGCAGTCACCCTCAAAGGAAACCTGGAAACTGCTGACGAGTTGCTGGAAAGAGTAAAGAAGGCGGTCGACGCCAGGGCAACGGGATTAAAAATTAACAAGGTCAGGAAAGCAAAAAACCAGACAGTAATTCTAGGGTGCGACACGGAAGCTGAACTAGAAAAAGTCAAAAGTAGAATTGAAAGCAAAGGGGAAGGCCTAGTTGTAGCGCGAATTCAAAACAAAAACCCTCTCGTCGTCCTTAAAGATGTCTTCTTGGACAGTGAGGACGACGAGATGGTCAAGGTGCTGCACTCACAGAACCGGGATGTCTTCACGGGACTTGAAGAAATAGAAGAAATAGATAAAGAAATCACAATAAAATACAAGAAAAGGACGAAGAACCCGAAGACAGGGCATGTTGTGGTCCAGGTCAGACCTGTAGTATGGTAGAGGATGACGGGGGCTGGAGCCCTTTACCTTGACCTGCAAAGGATCAGGGTGGAGGACCAGTCTCCGTTCGTCCAATGCACGAAATGCTTAGCTTTTGGACACGGCCGAAAATTTTGCACTGAAAGTGCGGACAGATGCAGCCACTGCGGCGGACTAACGATTCACTGCACAATGATTTAACAAAATTTTGGGAATTAGAGAAAATTCCTACAAAGAAAAATATATTAACTGCAGACGAAATTGAGTGTGAAAATCATTTTAAAAAACATACATACCGTGATGAGGATGGACGTTTCCATGTGAAGCTCCCTCTACTGGCAGAACCAGAATGCTTAGGGAATTCATATAATTTTGCTAAAAAACAATTTTTATCCTTAGAGAAAAGGTTATCACGAGAGCATAATCTAACACAAATGTACTCACATTTTATAAAAGAGTATAAAGATTTGGGCCATTTATCAGAGTCTAGTAAATTAATTCCTGAGCAATCATTCTTTATTCCTCATCACCCAATTTTTCGCCCTACTAGTGAATCAACGAAGTTACGCGTCGTTTTTAATGGAAGTTCTAAAACCACTTCTGGTTATTCGTTAAATGATTTACAAGTTGCATGCGTTAAATCGGCAAAATATCATCTCAAGCGCATGTTGGGACAGACTCATTTAACTTCCGAAGAGCTGGCTACGCTATTTAGTCAAATTGAGGCGATCTTAAACAGTCGGCCCCTCTGTCCTTTATCCTCAAGTCCAAATGACCTACAGCCTCTTACCCCTGGGCACTTTTTGATAGGTGGACCTTTAAATTCATATCCTAATGAAAACTTTGCGGACAGAACCTACAGAACCAGGGACAGATTTCTACGCCTCGAGTTCCTGCGTCGACTGTTTTGGAAGCGGTGGATGTTGGAGTACATAACACAATTGCAAGCCCGACAAAAATGGCGAACTCCTGGCACATCGCTGCAATTAGGGGACTTGGTACTCCTAAAAGAAGAAAACGCTCCTCCCATGCACTGGAAGGTGGGACGAATCACTGCTCTGTTCCCGGGAGGGGACGGAGTTGCTCGGGCGGCGGACGTCCGGACTACTACTGGCACGTACCGGCGTGGCATTCGGTATTTATGTCCATTACTGGATCCAGCAGCGTCTTCATTGGAAGCAATAGCTTCCAACGCCCCGAAGGATGTTCCGGCACATTGCTAGCCGTCCCTTAGTGGAGAAGCGCCGGGAGGGAGGTTTCGGCTCGCGGCTGGAAGCGCGGCCGCCCGCCACTTCTCCAAGGACTAGCTAAGCGTACGCGCATAATTTGCAATTCAAAACACAATTTCGGCCACGGAAATTTGTAATCAATTTGTAATAATCATTATAGTAATTTCACAAGTTTAAACCGTAATTTCATTAAGGGAACCTACACACAAAACATATACTAATGTCACAGGCGGTCGCAATCACGACTTAGACAGTCTCGACTGTGTTCGTTGAGCGCCGGGGTGTCCCACATTGCAGCGCAAGTAATGACGGACATAATTCCGACGAAGCACGTGGATTTAGTGAAGGAGGCGTGGGAAAAAACATCATCCAAGGCGATGGAGAAGATGGAGGAAAAACACAAGCAACAACAAAAGAAAGAACGGGAACACCAATTTATGGGCAGTGGGACTCAAGAAGCCCACGAGACAGACGTACAAAGCACGTAAATACGCTTTCCCTGGGCTGCATGAGCACGGCATACCAATTGGAGTACTCGGGTGTTGTGGACAGCAGTTTACTAGGTGAACTGGTGTCACCGAACGAACTGCAGAAACGTCCACAGGGCATCGAGTCGCTCAGGAGGTGTTCCGGCAATGTGCCTAGGAATTGGCCGATACAGCATGATGTGTCATGCTCATATCCACTATACTTTTACTACAAGGGACTTCTGAAGTTAGGACAACGAATCATGGCGCGAGAACTCTGGTATTTGCTCGGTGTGATCAAGTCCAGATGGAATTATGTTAAATCAAGGTTTGAGGAAAGCTGTATAGACGACTTCTTCAGACAGATGCTGAAGCAAGTTAGTAGATATTGTTTCCCAAGAGTATTCTCACACGGACCGGCGTACCAATTGTTCTGCCACCTTAATGCACTCACGGGGTTGGGGGTTGGTGCTTCCCGCTTCCGTAGGTTTAACCCGCGTTTCCCTACAAGTGACCCCTGGGTGGTGCTAAACGGGAGCCAAGAACAAAACCGGTGGTAGGACGTAGTCCGACTGGCTGGCGACCACCCTCCAACTAGTCCGCCGCCAAATAGCCTAGCTGTGTTCCGGCGTGTGGGTTGGAGAGCCAGTTCTATTCCTTCCCTTTCCCCTTCCTTGTTGGGGGTGAGTCTTGGTGATGCCTGGAACATGCGGAATAGAAGTGTGTGCGAGCACGCGGGACGTGACTGGTTGACGGGGGTATAGGGAGACCCAGTGAAACGGTATTCGCCGCCACCCGCCGGTCAGTAGGGGACCTGAACCCGGGTGTCACTACTAAACTCCGCCCCGGGAAGCTGTCCCGCCAACCGGTGTAAAATCCTGTCGTGCGGTCGCCGTGCCGGAGTCGGAGACCGGAGTGGATCCCGGCGATCGTACGCAGGGTGGACTGGGGGTCCTTCCATGCCCTGCGTGGTTGAACATACACTGTGTTCCGCGCTTTATTCAGGTATTGCCTTGATTTCGCCTCGAACGTCCTACCTCTCCTAATCCCACTCTCCCAACAAATCAAAATTCATGACAGTCCGAAAAAGAAATAGGGTTTTATCGGCGACTCCCCATTCCACATTTAACGTGGATTACACCACCACCTTGAGACGGCGCAGCCTTTTTTTTTTTTTTTTTTTTTTTTTTTCGGGTAGAAGGCCGAACCTCTTACGAGGTCCCCGCGCAAATGGGGCGCGCGGGGTATGTGAGACTCAACGATCTGCATGGTGTTGTGAGCAGACCGCGGGCCCAAGGATTTTAGAGCCCACCCACTAAACGACTCCCCTGCACTCTTACACCCGACGTCCGATCCCCTCCGAGGTCAGAACCCGGATGAGGTAGGGGGGCTACCGCGGTCAACACTACAACCAGACGGCGCGGCTCACCCCAAGGACGCCCAGCCGACGGAGCCTTCGAGGCGAATCGAAGGCTCTGAAACGTCGGCCGTCTCGGTACGGCAGCCCGTCGGGCCGCCCAGACGGTGCCGCTGGTGTCCCGGAATACCCCGCTGGACCAGAACCAGCCTGCCGGGTCGGGACGCGATACACCGTCGACCGGTCGCTCTATTCATTCCACGGCAGCGCGCTAGAGTGCTGGTAGCGCGCCGCGCGGCCTCACCCCCTCAGGTCGCCCCTTGACCTTCACCGGGGGGAGGTCGCCACCTACAGGGGCCGGGACGTACGGGCGTATTCCCGCCTCCGGCCCCCGGCTCGACGGCGACGGATCGGTGCGGAAAGGGAAGAGCTCTCCTTCTCTCGCTCCGCCGCCTCCTTCTGCGAGATGGTGGACTCGCAGAAGTCGAGCATCGCCTTCCAGGACGCGTCGCTGCCGAGCATCGTAGCCACGACGCGCCGCAGCGAGAGGTCCTCTCCTATGACCGCGACGAGGGCGGCGCGTTGCTCGTCGAATCCAGAGCAACGCGCCAGCGTGTGTTCCGCTGTGTCTTCCTCGTCGCGGTCCGCGCAGTGGTGGCACTGCGCCGTCGGTTCCCTTCCGGCTATCTTGTGCAAGTACCGGCCGAAACAACCATGGCCGGTAAGCATCTGCGTTAGCCGGAAGGTGAGGCATCCGCGGTCGCGGCCCACCCAGTCCGCGAGAACCGGGCGGACCGCCTCGACGGTTCGGAGGCCGGCCGACGGGTCCGCCAAGCGGCGAGACCACGCCTCCAGCACGGACCGCCGAGAGTGGAGCCTCCGCGCTCGAACTACACCTTCGCCGGGGCGCCCTTCCCCCCTAGAGCGGAGGTCGCTACGCCACCTGTAATCGGCAGCGAGCGCCTCCGCCTCCAGGTCCCAGGGTGGCGCCCCGGCGAGCAAGCACGCCGCCTCGAAGGAGACGGTGCGGTATCCTCGGATCGCCCTGACCGCGATCGCACGCTGCGGACGTCGCAGAGCCGCGACGTTCTTGCGGGTCAGGGCGCGGCACCATACGGGAGCCCCGTATAGTGCCATCGACCGCACCACCCCCATGTAGAGGCGGCGCGCCACCTGATCGGGACCCCCGACGTTTGGAAGCAGCCGGCTCAGAGAGCCGGCCGTCGCCATCAGTCGAGGGCCCAACTTCTCAAAGTGAGCGCGGAAGTTCCACCGACTATCCAGTTCGAGGCCGAGGTACCGAAGACCGGTCACCCCAACCCCGACGCGGACGCCTCCGATCACGAGGTGGGCACCCACAGGCGGCGCTCGTCCCGGCCCGTGAAAAAGCAGGGCCTGGGTTTTATCGAGCGCCACCTCGAGCCCCAACCGTCGGATCCTAGTGACGACGTGTGCCACGCCTGCGCACGCCAGACGGGCAGACTCCCGGTAGTCCCTCCCCGGAGCCACGACCAACGTGTCGTCGGCGTAACATATTACGCTCAGCCCGGGGAGGGGACCCCGAATGACGCCCCGCAGGACCCAGTCGTAGCCGATGTTCCACAGCAGGGGGCCCAGGACAGACCCCTGCGGAACACCGCGCTCGACGGGGAAGCGGTACATCGTCCCACCGTGTCCGATGCACTGGATCGACCTGCCCTCGAGGTAGGAGCCGATCAGTCGGCGGAGGTATGCGGGGACGCCGTGATACTCCAGCGCCCCCGCGATCACCGACCAGGGCAGGGTGTTGAAGGCGTTCCTTACATCTAAGGATAGCGCCATCGCCACCCCGCCCCGGGATACGGCTTCGTCGGAGAGGGCCCGCACGCGCAGAATTGCGTCGATAGTCGAGCGGCCCTCTCTGAAGCCGTATTGCTCCGCCGAAAGATCGGGACCCGTCTCGGTCAGGTGCCGGACGATGCGGGCGGCGACGATTCTCTCGAGCATCTCGCCCGCTTCGTCCAGCAACACGATGGGGCGATAGCCCGCGGGTGAGTCCGCGGGGCGCCCGTCCTTCCGCAGAAGGACCAGTCTGCCCGTCTTCCATTTCGACGGGAACCGTCCCGACTCGAGGCACGCTTCGAAAAGCCCCCCGAGCCGGTCCCCTAGGGCCTCGAAGGCCAAGCTCCAGACCCGGCCGTGAACGCCGTCAGGGCCGGGGGCCGTGTCCTTCGCTCTCATTTTGGACACGGCCGCATGGATCTCCGCCCCCGTGATAGGGGGAGGGGGCTCCTCGGCAGCGGGAACGCTGGGGCGACGTGGAGGTGTGCCCCACGTGGCGTCCATCTGGGGGGGCTCAAAGTCCCCCCCCCGCTGCCGGCGGGAAAAGCGCGGAAACTATCTCCCGCAGCTGCCGAGGCTGGAGCCGCTCGGTCACCGGGAGCGCCCACGGCTGCAGTTTCCTGCGAACCATCTTGTATGGGCGCCCCCAGGGATCTTCGTCGAGCGACTCCAGGAGAGTCTTCATGCTCTGCTTCTTGGCCTCGCCGATGGCCAGCTGCAGCGCCGTCTGCTTTTGACGACAGTCAGCGTGCAGCTGGGCCGCCGTCTCCGCGAACGCAGCGTCGCGACGACGGCGGCGGCGGTGGCGTGCGCTCCGGCGGCGCGCCCTCACGCACTCCTCACGGAGTCTCGCGATCTCGGGCGACCACCAGAACGCACCCCCACGTGGTGCTCGGGGGCCGACCCGGGGCATGGCGGCATCACAAATGTTTGCCATGGTGCCCCGGAACCAGTCGACCTCCGCATCCACGTCCGCGAGCCGCGCGGGTTTTGGCGCCCACGCAGCAACAGCGGCCGCCTCCATCAGCAACTCCTTGTTCATCCGTTTCAAGGCCCACCTGGGGAACGAACGGGGCGCACCTTGCGGGAGCTCCTCCTCGCCGCGGGCGCCCGCGGCTGACGAGACGGCGCAGCCTGCCCTCCTTTTTCTAACGGAGACGCAGTTCTAACGGAGACGCAGATATCTGCTCCGGATGATACCTCATACCTTGAATACCCCGGCTACGTATTGGAGCATAACTTCCTGCGTAAAGCCGGGGTGTGTGTATTCGTCCGGGCTGATGTCTGTTGTCGCCGTCTTCGTGGCCTCGAACAACGGGACCTGTCCTTCTTGTGGCTGCGCGTAGATCACGGGGGCTGTACCCGAATCTTGCGTGCCTGTACAGGTCCCACAGCAGTGATGCAGGTTCAGCTCTGATAGAGCATGTGCAAGAGGGGACTAACCGCGTGCTTGAGCAGTACCCTTCTGCGAAGGTGGTGGTTCTTGGAGACTTTAACGCTCACCACCAAGAGTGGTTGGGGTCCAGAACCACTGACCTCCCGGGTCGGGTCGAACTTACATCGTCGGATAACAGACCAGTAGCATTAATTAAGTTAAAGTTTAATTGTAACCACTTAAATTTTTAATAAGCTTTAAATTCATTTTCGGTTTTTTCAAGACTTAGGCTGCGACCTCCGTAATTGGCGCAGGTAGGATCTTGAGAAGCAGTGCGCGCGCGATTCGAGGAGGACCTCTAATATCGAAACCCAGCGATCACGCATTGACGCTGCCCGCACTATTAAGTGTTTTATCTCGAGATTCGAACTTTGGTAGACTCGCGGCCGAAGGCTATCCACTTGAACTTCAGTGGACCGAAGATAATGAAAAATCTGTAAGAACCCGTCACAATTTTCACCCTCACAATCAGGCAGATCAATCGCAATAGGGAGCTAGCTACTGGAGCTAGAGTTAATAGAAATATCGACCTTTTTGAATTAGAATTAGACTCAGGTATAGATAGGTTATTTAGTGGTAGTATAGTAGAAATAATGGACCCTGACACGATTTATAAGGCCTGGCGCTCAGTGCCGGAATTCGACAGGAATCCGAATGTTCTCACGAGTTTCATTCGAATTTGTGATCAAATTGTAATTCAATATCTAAGAGCTGAGCCAGGCGCGGAATTAACTAACTTATGTTAATTGAATGGAATTCTAAATAAAATTACTGGTAATGCGGCAAGGGGGGTTGGTGCTTCCCGCTTCCGTAGGTTTAACCCGCGATTCCCTACAAGTGACCCCTGGGTGGTGCTAAACGGGAGCCGAAAACATAACCGGTGGTAGGACCTAGTCCGACTGGCTGGCGACCACCCTCCAACTAAAGTCCGCCGCCAAATAGCTTAGCTGTGTTCCGGCGTGTAGGTTGGAGAGCCAGTTCTATTCCTTCCCTTTCCCCTTCCTTGCTGGGGGTGAGTCTTGGTGACGCCTGGAACATGCGGAGCAGACGTGCGTGCGAGCTCACGGGGCGTGATTGTTTGACGGGGGTATAGGGAGACCTAGTGAAACGGTATCCGCTGCCGCCCGCCGGTCAGTAGGGGACCTGAACCCGGGTGTCTCCACTAAACTCCGCCCCGGGAAGCTGTCCCGCCAACCGGTGTAAAATCCTGTCGTGCGGTCGTCGTGCCGGAGTCGGAGACCGGAGTGGATCCCGGCGATCGCACGCAGAGTGGACTGGGGGCCCTTCCATGCCCTGCGTCGGTCTCTCACGCAACCCGTGGTCGAGCACGTACTATGCTCCGCGCTTCATTCAGGTGTTGCCTCGATCTCACCTCCAACATCCTACCTCTCCTAACCCTACTCTCCGAAAACTTAAGAATCATGAAGACGACAAAAAAAAAGAAAAGGGTTTCACAGGCGGTCCCCCATTCCACATTTAATGTGGATTTCAGCAATGTCAGGGGCCTACATAGCAACCTTGACGCCGTACACCACCACCTTGAGACGGCGCAGCCTTTTTTTTTTTTCGGGTAGAGGGCCGAACCTCCTACGAGGTCCCCGCGCAAAAGGGGCGCGCGGGGTATGTGAGACTCAACGATCTGCATGGTGTTGTGAGCAGACCGCGGGCCCAAGGATTTTAGGACCCACCCACTAAACGACTCCCCTGCACTCTTACACCCGACGTCCGATCCCCTCCGAGGTCAGAACCCGGATGAGGTAGGGGGGCTACCGCGGTCAACACTACAACCAGACGGCGCGGCTCACCCCAAGGACGCCCAGCCGACGGAGCCTTCGAGGCGAATCGAAGGCTCTGAAACGTCGGCCGTCTCGGTACGGCAGCCCGTCGGGCCGCCCAGACGGTGCCGCTGGTGTCCCGGAATACCCCGCTGGACCAGAACCAGCCTGCCGGGTCGGGACGCGATACACCGTCGACCGGTCGCTCTAATCACTCCACGGCGGCGCGCTAGAGTGCTGGTAGCGCGCCGCGCGGCCTCACCCCCTCAGGTCGCCCCTTGACCTTCACCGGGGGGAGGCCGCCACTTACAGGGGCCGGGACGTACGGGCGTATTCCCGCCTCCGGCCCCCGGCTCGACGGCGACGGATCGGTGCGGAAAGGGAAGAGCTCTCCCTCTCTCGCTCCGCCGCCTCCTTCTGCGATATGGTGGACTCGCAGAAGTCGAGCATCGCCTTCCAGGACGCCTCGCTGCCGAGCATCGTAGCCACGACGCGCGGCAGCGAGAGGTCCTCTCCAATGACCGCGACGAGGGCGGCGCGTTGCTCGTCAAATCCAGAGCAACGCGCCAATGTGTGTTCCGCTGTGTCTTCCTCGTCGCGGTCAGCGCAGTGGTGGCACTGCGCCGTCGGTTCCCTTCCGGCTATTTTAAAAAGGTACCGGCCAAAACAACCATGGCCGGTCAACATTTGCGTCAGCCGGAAGGTGAGGCATCCGCGGTCGCGGCCCACCCAGTCCGCGAGAACCGGGCGGACCGCCTCGACGGTTCGGAGGCCGGCCGACGGGTCCGCCAAGCGGCGAGACCACGCCTCCAGCACGGACCGCCGAGAGTGGAGCCTCCGCGCTCGAACTACACCTTCGCCGGGGCGCCCTTCCCCCCTAGAGCGAAGGTCGCTACGCCACCGGTAATCGGCAGCGAGCGCCTCCGCCTCCAGGTCCCAGGGTGGCGCCCCGGCGAGCAAGCACGCCGCCTCGAAGGAGACGGTGCGGTATCCTCGGATCGCCCTGACCGCGATCGCGCGCTGCGGACGTCGCAGCGCCGCGACGTTCTTGCGGGTCAGGGCGTGGCACCATACGGGAGCCCCGTATAGTGCCATCGACCGCACCACCCCCATGCAGAGGCGGCGCGCCACCTGATCGGGACCCCCGACGTTTGGAAGCAGCCGGCTCAAAGAGCCGGCCGTCGCCATCAGTCGAGGGCCCAACTTCGCAAAGTGAGCGCGGAAGTTCCACCGACCATCCAGTTCGAGGCCGAGGTACCGAAGACCGGTCACCCCGACCCCGACGCGGACGCCTCCGATCACGAGGTGGGCACCCAGAGGCGGCGCTCGTCCCGGCCCGTGAAACAACAGGGCCTGGGTTTTGTCGAGCGCCACCTCGAGTCCCAGCCGTCGGATCCTTGTGACGACGTGTGCCACGCCTGCGCACGCCAGACGGGCAGACTCCCGGTAGTCCCTCCCCGGAGCCACGACCAACGTGTCGTCGGCGTAACATATTACGCTCAGCCCGGGGAGGGGACCCCGTACGACGCCCCGCAGGACCCAGTCGTAGCCGATGTTCCACAGCAGGGGGCCCAGGACAGACCCCTGCGGAACACCGCGCTCGACCGGAAAGCGGTACATCGCCCCACCGTGTCCGATGCACTGGATCGACCTGCCCTCGAGGTAGGAGCCGATCAGTCGGCGGAGGTATGCGGGGACGCCGTGATACTCCAGCGCCCCCGCGATCACCGACCAGGGCAGGGTGTTGAAGGCGTTCCTTACATCTAAAGATAACGCCATCGCCACCCCGCCCCGGGATACGGCTTCGTCGGAGAGGGCCCGCACGCGCAGAATTGCGTCGATAGTCGAGCGGCCCTCTCTGAAGCCGTATTGCTCCGCCGAAAGAGACGGCGCAGCCTGCCCTGCTTTTTTTAACGGAGACGCAGATATCTGCTCCGGATGATACCTCATACCTTAAATACCCCGGCTACGTATTGGAGCACAACTTCCTGCGTAAGTTGAAGGCTGCGGGGCCGTAGCCGAATCTACGCGTGCCTCTACAGGTCCCACAGCAGTGATGCAGGTTCAGCTCTGTTTGAGCATGTGCAAGAGGGGACTAACCGCGTGCTTGAGCAGTACCCGTCTGCGGAGGTGGTGGTTCTTGGAGACTTACGCTCACCACCAAGAGTGGTTGGGATCCAGAACCACTGACCTCCCGGGTCGGACTGCCTACGATTTCGCTTTGGCCTACGGCTTCTCCCAGCTGGTGACACAGCCCACCCGTGTCCCAGATATCGAGGGGCACGAGCCTTCTTTGTTGGACCTTCTGCTGACCACAGATCCGGCCGGATACAGTGTGGTGGTCGACGCTCCGCTTGGATCGTCTGATCACTGCCTTATTCGTGCTGCCGTACCACTCTCTCGTCCTGATCGTCGAACGACGACCAGGTATCGAAGAGTTTGGCGGTATATGTCAGCAGATTGGGATGGATTGCGTGAATTTTACGCATCCTACCCATGGGGGCGGTTCTGCTTTTCCTCTGCTGATCCTGACGTCTGTGCGGACCGTCTTAAAGACGTGGTGCTCCAGGGGATGGAATTGTTTATTCCCTCCTCTGAAGTGCCCGTTGGGGGTCGCAGCAGACCCTGGTATAACAATGCCAGCAGGGATGCTGCACAACTCAAGCGGTCCGCATACGTGGCATGGGATAATGCCAGGAGACGTCGGGATCCTAACATCTCGGGGGAAAGGCGGAAATATAACGCCGCTTCCAGGTCCTACAAGAAGGTAATTGCCAAGGCGAAGTCGGAGCACGTCGCTAGAGTTGGCGAGCGATTGAAGAGCTATCCCTCCGGGAGCCGTGCTTTTTGGTCGCTCGCCAAAGCTGCAGAAGGAAACTTCTGCAGGTCTAGTCTCCCACCACTGCGCAAGTCCGATGACAGTCTGGCCCACAGCGCGAAAGAGAAGGCTGACCTTCTGGTCAAACTCTTCGCCTCGAACTCGACTGTGGACGACGGGGGTGCCACACCACCGAACATCCCCCGGTGTGATAGCTCCCTGCCGGATATCTGCTTCACACAGTGTGCAGTCAGGCGGGAGCTCCGACTCCTGGACGTCCATAAGTCGAGTGGGCCAGACGGCATCCCCGCAGTGGTTTTGAAAACGTGCGCCCCTGAGCTGACACCTGCGCTAACGCGTTTGTATCGCCTCTCTTATTGCACTAACAGGGTTCCGTCTTCATGGAAGACCGCCCACGTCCACCCTATCCCCAAGAAGGGTGAGCGGTCGGACCCATCGAGCTACAGGCGTATCGCGATAACTTCCTTGCTTTCCAAGGTGATGGAGCGAATTATAAATACACAACTCCTGAAGTATCTTGAAGATCGCCAGCTAATCAGTGACCGACAGTACGGTTTCCATCACGGTCGCTCAGCTGGCGATCTTCTTGTATACCTTACTCACAGGTGGGCTGAAGCCTTGGAGAGCAAGGGCGAGGCTCTTGCTGTGAGCCTTGATATCGCGAAGGCCTTCGACAGGGTCTGGCATAGGGCACTTCTATCGAAGTTACCATCTTACGGAATCCCCGAGGGTCTCTGCAAGTGGATCGCTAGCTTTTTGGGTGGGCGGAGCATCACGGTCGTTGTAGACGGTGACTGTTCTGATACCATGACCATTAACGCTGGCGTTCCACAAGGTTCGGTGCTCTCCCCCACGCTTTTCATCCTGTATATCAATGACATGCTGTCTATTGATGGCATGCATTGCTATGCAGACGATAGCACGGGGGATGCGCGATATATCGGCCATCAGAGTCTCTCTCGGAGCGTGGTGCAAGAGAGACGATCAAAACTTGTGTCTGAAGTGGAGAACTCTCTGGGACGAGTCTCCGAACCCGATAAAGACACAAGTTTGCGCGTTCACTGCGAAGAAGGACCCCTTTGTCATGGCGCCGCAATTCCAAGGAGTATCCCTGCAACCTTCCGAGAGTATCGGGATACTTGGGGTCGACATTTCGAGCGATGTCCAGTTTCGGAGTCATTTGGAAGGCAAAGCCAAGTTGGCGTCCAAAATGCTGGGAGTCCTCAACAGAGCGAAGCGGTACTTCACGCCTGGACAAAGACTTTTGCTTTATAAAGCACAAGTCCGGCCTCGCGTGGAGTACTGCTCCCATCTCTGGGCCGGGGCTCCCAAATACCAGCTTCTTCCATTTGACTCCATACAGAGGAGGGCCGTTCGGATTGTCGATAATCCCATTCTCTCGGATCGTTTGGAGCCTCTGGGTCTGCGGAGGGACTTCGGTTCCCTCTGTATTTTGTACCGTATGTTCCATGGGGAGTGCTCTGAGGAATTGTTCGAGATGATACCAGCATCTCGTTTTTACCATCGCACCACCCGCCACCGGAGTAGAGTTCATCCATACTACCTGGAGCCACTGCGGACATCCACAGTGCGTTTCCAGAGATCTTTTTTGCCACGTACCATCCGGCTATGGAATGAGCTCCCCTCCACGGTGTTTCCCGAGCGCTATGACATGTCCTTCTTCAAACGAGGCTTATGGAGAGTATTAAGCGGTAGGCAGCGGCTTGGCTTTGCCCCTGGCATTGCTGAAGTCCATGGGCGACGGTAACCACTCACCATCAGGTGGGCTGTATGCCAGTCTGCCTACAAAGAAGGACTGTTAATTCAAACGGGATACCCGAAAGCTGACAAGGCATTCGTAATGCTATATGTAATTAACAATTTTTCAGACCAGAGAGACGAAACCGCTCTTTACAATGACCTTTCACTATTAAGACAAGGAAACAGCACACCCATTGAGTTTTTTGAAAAATGCCAGAACCTCTTCAGTACCATAATGACTTACGTCACATTGCATGAAACGATTAGCACCACTATTGAGGCTAAACATGAATTATACAAAAAAATTAACGTTACAATCTTTTGTGAGAGGGCTTAGAGAACCTCTGGGGTCACGTATTCGATGTATGAGACCCAATACAATTGAAAAGGCACTGGAATTTGTCCAAGAGGAACATAATTTATTTACAACAATGTAATGAAAACGCTGACAAACGCCATTCATATACGCCGCAACAGCAGACCCGTGGGCCACCTAAAGTTCCCGGGTTCACCGTCTTCACGCCACCTAAACCATTTAACATTATGCCACAGCCGCAATCGTATAGACCGATAATGATGCAACCGCAAGCCGGTTACCAGCCGCCTAACAACTTTTACCAGCCGCGGATGCCCGTCGCACACAGCAGATGTTCCGCGCGTCTCCACCTACCTACAACCCCCAAATGGCATTTAGATTTCCTTCGCGTAATAACCCCCAATATATTGGACCGAAACCAATGAGCGGAGTTAGTCATTTTGTTATCAAAACGCTTTCGCCTACGATGTTGGGACATGACTGGCATAAATTCGGGAATCCACCACCGTCAAATTATTTCAAAACGCGCGAAATCTAATATAAGAAATTCTCGTGTCACAGTTTTCGTTGCCATACTCCTCCGAAACGGCTTGACCGATTTTGATGAAATTTTTTGTGCTTATCCGGTATCTATGAGAATCGGCCAACATCTATTTTTCATCCCCCTAAATGTTAGGGGTAGTCCTACCCTAAATTTTATTTTTTATTTTTTAGACAAAATTTTTAATTTCTATTTTTTTATGATACAACATACAAAAATACATACAACTCTAAATTTGCACTTTTTTATCACCAACCCTTGCTTTTTAATAGTCATTTTCATAATTTTATCATTTTCTATCCCGCTCGATAACATCAATTATTATCACTTGGTAAGTTATCCCCTCCATGTGTCACTTCTCACCCTGTAAACAGCACGGAGTAGAGATGTTACCTCTACAGTTTTCGGCTATTTTTAGTGTTTATGCTTCAAGCGTAGTAGTTAAACATTTTTAGTTCATCGCCTTGCATGTCAGATGGAAAATGTACAAAAAAATTGCCTGAAGATTTCACTAACGATACAATCACAAATGTCGACGGATATCCAATATATCGTCGGAGGAATCCAGATAATGGCGGACAATCATTTATTAAAAACATCAGCAATACAGACATTGATATTGACAATCGTTGGGTCGTGCCATATTCGCCCCTGCTGAGCAAAACATACAATGCTCATATTAATGTTGAGTTCTGCAGCTCTGTGAAGAGCATCAAATACATTTGCAATTATGTCCATAAAGGCAGTGACATGGCGGTGTTTAGAGTGGAAAATATGAATGTACCATGGCACACAAACATTCGCTTGAGGCGTTGAACAGGACATTGAAAGATATTAAAAACAACGACAAACTATTTGGTTGCACTCTGTTAGTTCTTACAGGTGACTTCAGACAAACACTTCCCGTCATTCCACGTTCAACATACGCTGATGAAATCAACGCCTGCTTAAAATCATCGACATTGTGGCGTAATGTTGAAATAGTACAGCTGAAAGTAAATATGCGCGTTCAAATGCTTCAAGATCCATCCGCTGAAACATTCTCAAAACAACTCTTAGATATCGGTGATGGAAAAGTCACTATAGCTGAAACTGGATACATAAAATTAGCGAATGATTTCTGCACTATCATTGATTCGCAAGATGCTCTCATTGAACAAGTATTACCCGATGTACACACGAATTACATAAATCTCGAGTGGCTTGCAGAAAGAGCAATGTTAGCTGCAAAAAATGTGGACCTTGACATTTTAAATCTGAAGATACAACAGTTTTTGCCAGGGGACTTGGTATCATATAAATCAAATCAAATCAAATCAAATCAAATAAAAAAATTTTTATTCAACATAAATGAAAGTACATACTTGTTGAACGTCAAAAGAACTACCGCCAATTCACAAGAACTAGCCTCCGTCCTGAGAAGAATTGGCAAGAAACTCAGCGGGCATGTTTTTTTTTTTTTTTTTTTTTAATAAATTGTTATTTTTTTTTTTTTTAATATTACATTATTTTTTTTAAATATGAGTTTTTTACAATGAGTATTATAACGTAACAATTACTACAATATTGAAATGCCCGGAGCGAGCAACTCATTCCCACTTTGTGCAATCTTCTAGATAATCATTGACTTTATAGTAAGCTTTATTGCACAGATGTTCTTTAACAGTTTTCTTAAACCTATGTATATGTAGGTTCTGAACATCTTGTGGGATTTTGTTGTACAGGCGCACAGACAAACACCCGAATGAATTTCGTATCTTATGTAACCTACTCATCGGCACAACAAGCTTGTGTTTGTTCCTAGTATTTCTATTATGTATGTCCGACTTTTTAGGAAACTCCTCAATATGTTTACGAACATACATCAAATTTTCAAAAATGTACTGGGATGGCATAGTGAGAACTTTAATTTCTTTAAAGATCATTGGGCGTTTTTTACCCGCTTTTTTTAAAGTCGCGAACATAAACCAAAACACTTTTAAATCATAGTGCTTCCAATCATATTTAATATTATGTGGTTATTTTAATTCATAACAATGGGAAAATGGAAATAAAAGTAAAATGAAATTCATATTTTAAGTTGACTATTTGTCCTAATTACTAAATATGACCGCTCAGTAAGTTAAAATATCACTCCGTGGTATTTTCGTAAAGTCAACCTGACTGATATCCGATAAGTGGGTGTGCATGTTGCGTTCTCTTTCTCGCCCATTGTCGTAAAACAGGTTTGGTTGCGCTCGCGCAGGTAGCTAGCTTATCTTACTACAACGCAGTCCTTCGTCATCCGTCGTAGCGATCTGTGTTTTACTGTGTTCCCATTGTGTTCTGAGTCTACTAATTACCTACTGCTTGTTTACTGGATTTTGTTTGCCTTCGTGTTGGATTTGGCTGTGAAATGGAACGACGAAATAGTTGTGTGTCGTGTGAGCGATCAGTTCTACGTCGTAGAAGACATCGTCTTACACAAATGTTTTTAGAAAGATATCATGACTATGCAGTACTATTATTACAAGAAATAATGCCACGGGAGGTAAGTTTCTCAATATTTATTATATATATTAAACATTCCTGTTATATACATCCTGTAACAAAAGCTAGGCAGCTATTTTTTCTTTCGGGATTTCCATTTTGGTTCCATAGAAAAAGTTGTTTATGACGGTTAGAATGCCCCCTAAAATATTACTACACTACATTGTATGAATAAGTACTCACAGCCACGTCAGCCAGCTGTGACGTCATACCAGTCCTTTTCAACCATTGAAACTGTTCATTCCTTGGTCATAGTGTATTTCGTTGTGACCTTTATTATTATGATTATCAATTAATAACCGTAAAATAAACTTGTTACAGATTGCATTTGATGGAACACTATCAATATGCAACCCTTGCTGGCTGAGATTTTATCGCGCAGTGCAAGTCCGGCCAGTAGACGATCCATTACCTCAGCAAGTTCAAGAACCATTACCCCAGCAAGTACAAGAAGAGGAAGTCCAAGAAATAGTAGTTGACGTTCAACAACAACAAGACATAGGTCTTATGACTATTCCTGGATATTTGCGTGTATCTAATACTGCTCGACGCTGTGTTTTTCAAAACTGCAGAAACGTACCAGCAAATGCTGTGCCAAAATATGTCAGGTTACATTTTTTTCGTATTAATAAGCTATTCATACCAAAACTTGCTCGAGTTTGCCAACCCCATATGATAAACAATGAATGGGAAGATCTACTTAATGAGCAAATACCTCTTCATGAAAACTTTAATAGTGCTCATGTTCTCGATATTATCGAGCTGTATGAATGGAGATTGGAACGAGGAACTCAGTTGGACTTCGAAAATATTGAGGAGATAGATGACAATGAACTACATTTTTATACGGGTATGGATAAAATTCAATTCAATAATATTTTGAATCAAACATCTTCTCTACGTGATAGAACCAACAGTTCTGCTACTGTTTTGGGACTGTATTTAGTTAAAATAAGAACAGGTGAACCAGACGAGCGTATAGCTTCTATGTTTAATATGTCGAGAAGAACATTGGAACGAAAACTAAAAATAGCTCGAGAATGTTTATCTGAAGAGTTTGTTCCCCGCCATCTGGGTTTGGATCACATGACGAGAGAAGATGTAGTAGCTCGCAACTTAACCATCCCGAGTCATATTTTTGGAGGTAACCAGAATGAACCTGCGGCCATTCTTGTGTGTGATGGAACATACATATACGTGCAAAAAAGCTCCAACTTCCTTTTTCAGAGAAGAACGTATAGCCTGCACAAATTCCGCAACTTAATAAAACCCTTTTTAATTGTATGCACAGACGGCTATATTGTAGACGTATTAGGCCCGTATCCAGCTATTACTACGGATGCCGAAATAATGCGTCACATGATGGAGGAGGAAGTTTGGTATTGGTTTCTGAACGCCAACGATATTTTCATATTGGACCGCGGCTTTAGAGACTCTATCCCTGCCATCGAAGAGCATGGATATGATGCACATATGCCGCCAACAAGGACGAGAGGAGAGCAGTTGAGCACAGTAGATGCAAATAAATCACGTCTAATCACTATGTGTCGTTGGGTGGTAGAGACTATTAATGGTCGCTTTAAAAAAGACTTCAAAATATTCCGCCATGTTTATTTTAATGTAGCGCTTACAAATATGATGACTGATTTTAAAATAACTGCAGCACTTATCAATGCCACTTATCAGCCATATAGAGATAACGCTCATGCCGCAGAGTTTATAAATATAATAAATGAGAATATAAATAGAGAAAATGAATTGGTTGATTACGTGATTCGAAACAACTTAAACAGGCAAAGAGTTGCATTCACGCCGATAGAGGCAAACAATCCCGAATTAAGAGATTTTCCACAATTAACTTACGACGAGCTATTTTTATTTACCTTGGGAATATACCATTTGAAATTGGCCAAATTTTATTGCCATGAACACATGCGGCCAAACGGAGTGTATATAATGGAATTATACCATCGCAGAGAGTTGGTAGAAAATAAAATATTAATACGAGGCAGAATACAGTCTCGTCACATAAGAGCAAAACGCTATTATACATATATACTAATAAATCCGGCATTGCAAGGAAGACAAAGCCTCGAAGGGTATTACTGTTCCTGTATACACGGCCGCCGCACTGTAGGGAGTTGCGCGCACATCGCCAGTGTGGTATACTTTTTATCTTGGGCTATATATCAAGAAGAATTTCACGCACCTGCGGCGTTTTTAGACGAAACTCTTGTAGATTTGGATGCGGCAGAATAAAAGTAAAGAGAAAAACATGTTTTTTTTATTCCTTTTTTCCTCTTGAATTATTGCACAAAAAAGTAAAAAAAAATATATTTTTTTAATGTCCAGTTTCTCCTTATTCCCACGGCTCACAGATATGGGACCTATACCATTGTAAACTAGATTCAATTGCCTATCCACCAGACCTAATTTCATTTTTGTTCGCTGTAGGTAAGTGTCCCATACAAAGGTGCCCGATGTCTTTTCTCCCTCAGGGATTCCCTTGAGTGCATGTTATAAATAGCGCGTATAGCTCTTTTCTGCAGAATAAATATCGTTTCTACATCGGCCGCATTGCCCCATAGCAAAATGCCATAGGACATGACACTGTGGAAGTAACTAAAGTAAACTAAACGAGCCGTGTCCGCGTTTGTTAACATTCTAATTTTTTTTACTGCGTATGCTGCAGAGCTGAGCTTACTCGCCAATTTATGAATATGAGGTCCCCATTGCAGTTTGGAGTCCACTGTTATACCAAGAAATACGGTTGACTCAACAAGCTCCAATGATTCCTCAGAAACAATTACATCACTATCCACTTGTCTCACATTTAAAGATGGTTTAATACATTTTAAAGTAAATTTAATACATTTAGTTTTCTTACTATTCAATAATAGGTTATTGATACGGAACCAATGAACCACACACGAAATGGCATCATTCACTTCGTCATAGACTTGTAATTGTCGTTTAATTTTAAATAATAAAGATGTATCATCTGCGAATAATACGACCTCGTGTCGGGATTCAATAAAACTAGGTAAATCGTTTATATATATTAGAAATAAAAAAGGACCCAAAATGGAACCCTGAGGTACACCCATTTTCAACAAGGTACCTATAAATATATTGATACAGTTTGCGATGGCACTGAAGCTATAAATTTTCCAACAGAGTTTTTGAACTCACTGGATTTGCCAGGCATGCCACCACATAAGTTACAATTGAAGGTTGGATCTCCAATTATTTTGCTTCGTAATTTGAACCCGCCACGGCTATGCAACGGTACGCGATTAGTCATTAAAAAAATAATGAAAAAAGTTATCGAAGGCACCATTTTCAATGGTAAGTTTCGAGGTGAAAATATATTGATACCACGAATACCTTTTATACCCACAGATGTGCCAATTCAATTTAAGCGTATTCAATTTCCGATTAGATTGGCATTTGCAATGACTATTAATAAATCCCAAGGCCAAACAATGTCTGTTTGTGGCTTAGATTTGAGCACACCATGTTTTTCACACGGAAAATTATACGTTGCATGCTCTCGAGTGGGTAAACCATCAAGTTTGTTTGTATTAACTAAAGACGGGCTAACAAAAAATATTGTTCACGCTGCAGCATTAAGGGATAAATATTATGTAATGAATTAATTATTTATATAATTATTACTTTTAATAAATTAAAACAATTAATGTTTGGTGTTTTTTTATTTTTAAACAACATTCCCTCATCTTTCACAGCGCTCCAGGCCTTTTTCACTCATATTCCACATCCTTTTACACTTCCAATAAGTTAGTAAATTTTTTTCTACACTAGAAATTCTCTAGAAATCTTATATATGGCAAGACAACGTTTGCCGGGTCAGCTAGTAAATTATAATATTATGACGGACAATGACGACATATATTACCACTCTGACCCGTATACTGAAACGAACGATTATTACTATGACTATAACACATATTACGATAAAAGCCCGTTTGAATACGAATATAAGAACACGTACCCTGATGACCTTGGGCAACATCAGTACTCGGGAAATGCGTTGGAGGGTCCTCAACCTTCAACCAGTCAATACAACCAAAATGAATCGTACCCTGATGACCTTGGGCAACATCAGTACTCGGGAAATGCGTTGGAGGGTCCTCAACCTTCAACCAGTCAATACAACCAAAATGAATTGGATTTTCACTAAGGTCGAACCGAACTCGAACCAAAATAGAACTTAAAGTTCATTCTAAAAGAGAATTACGTTATATACAGATGTCCGAACCACCATTTAAATTTCTAGTAGATACTGGCGCAAATCAATCGTTTATCAGCCCTGAAGCCGTGCAGAAGTATTTTTCACACGTACCTCTCAACCGAGACCCTTTCGAGGTTACGAATTCACGTATCACGAGCACCCACGACTTCTCAATAACATTACCTAACTTTATAAAACTTAATGAATAAAAAGATATTAAATTGTTGTTGTTATTTAATTGTTGTTGTTAGGACCTGACCTATTAGACGGAGCTTAAATCGATCTGAAACGCAATTTTCTTATTACCGATCATGCTTGTACACACTCACACAAAACATGTACTTTTTTTTTTTTTTTTTTTTCGGGTAGAGGGCCGAACCTCCTACGAGGTCCCCGCGCAAAAGGGGCGCGCGGGGTATGTGAGACTCTACGATCTGCATGGTGTTATGAGCAGACCAACATGTACTGCACACCCACGACCTCTGGCGCTGCTAAAAAGCCCACCACTTCCAGCCCTGTCACCACAACCGTAGCAGCGCAGGGCGCGGCTAGGACTTTTATCAAAAGACCAGACGCAAAGAGGAGATCACTCGATAACATGGACATATATGAAAAACAACAACAGAACTACGCTGCACTATCGAGTGAACAGCTCCTCCAGGGGATAATGAAGACCTTCGAGGATATACCCTCGAAAGTCCAGGAGTACTGTTATAATATCCGATTACAACACGATCAATATAAAGTAAACTGCTGACCTAGCCTCAGTTGTTTACTTCGTTTCTAAGTAATGACGCAAATCAAAAGTTCGTCAGCATTTCCGTTACCACAGAAAGGCAGATCGGTTTGAAACCTCGTGGTGGACACTTATCTAAAACGTGACAAACTTGTACTTTCTTATAATAAAATTACTTTTTTTCCAGTTTCTGTAAAAAGTGTTTTTTTAAAAAGTCTCCATCATCCCACCCGTAACATTGGTGTCAGAAGTGGGATGGTGTGGTAGACTCGCGAAATATCAAATTTAAACACGTGTCCACGTCGCCGCATCTCACATAAAAAGTACAAAGTCTTACCATACCAAAGTAAAACCGTGAACTTCTGTATGTGTAAAAACTGTGAACATCTGTGCAAAAACTGAATAACACAAACTCTATCGATCGGAATCCAGAAATCCACTGTATCGAAAACAGACTATCAAAATTGCTCCTTTTTTTTTTTTTTTCGGGTAGAGGGCCGAACCTCCTACGAGGTCCCCGCGCAAAAGGGGCGCGCGGGGTATGTGAGACTCAACGATCTGCATGGTGTTGTGAGCAGACCGCGGGCCCAAGGATTTTAGGACCCACCCACTAAACGACTCCCCTGCACTCTTACACCCGACGTCCGATCCCCTCCGAGGTCAGAACCCGGATGAGGTAGGGGGGCTACCGCGGTCAACACTACAACCAGACGGCGCGGCTCACCCCAAGGACGCCCAGCCGACGGAGCCTTCGAGGCGAATCGAAGGCTCTGAAACGTCGGCCGTCTCGGTACGGCAGCCCGTCGGGCCGCGCAGACGGTGCCGCTGGTGTCCCGGAATACCCCGCTGGACCAGAACCAGCCTGCCGGGTCGGGACGCGATACACCGTCGACCGGTCGCTCTATTCACTCCACGGCAGCGCGCTTGAGTGCTGGTAGCGCGCCGCGCGGCCTCACCCCCTCAGGTCGCCCCTTGACCTTCACCGGGGGGAAGCCGCCACCTACAGGCGCCGGGACGTACGGGCGTATTCCCGCCTCCGGCCCCCGGCTCGACGGCGACGGATCGGTGCGGAAAGGGAAGAGCTCTCCCTCTCTCGCTCCGCCGCCTCCTTCTGCGATATGGTGGACTCGCAGAAGTCGAGCATCGCCTTCCAGGACGCGTCGCTGCCGAGCATCGTAGCCACGACGAGCGGCAGCGAGAGGTCCTCTCCAATGACCGCGACGAGGGCGGCGCGCTGCTCGTCAAATCCAGAGCAACGCGCCAGCGTGTGTTCCGCTGTGTCATCCTCGTCGCGGTCCGCGCAGTGGTGGCACTGCGCCGTCGGTTCCCTTCCGGCTATCTTGTGCAAGTACCGGCCACATTCGTGGCCGGTAAGCATTTGCGTCAGCCGGAAGGTGAGACATCCGCGGTCGCGGCCCACCCAGTCCGCGAGAACCGGGCGGACCGCCTCGACGGTACGGAGGCCGGCCGACGGGTCCGCCAAGCGGCGAGACCACGCCTCCAGCACGGACCGCCGAGAGTGGAGCCTCCGCGCTCGAACTACTCCTTCGCCGGGGCGCCCTTCCCCCCTAGAGCGGAGGTCGCTACGCCACCAGTAATCGGCAGCGAGTGCCTCCGCCTCCAGGTCCCAGGGTGGCGCCCCGGCGAGCAAGCACGCCGCCTCGAAGGAGACGGTGCGGTATCCTCGGATCGCCCTGACCGCGATCGCACGCTGCGGACGTCGCAGCGCCGCGACGTTCTTGCGGGTCAGGGCGTGGCACCATACGGGAGCCCCGTATAGTGCCATCGACCGCACCGGCCGTCGCCATCAGTCGAGGGCCCAACTTCGCAAAGTGAGCGCGGAAGTTCCACCGACCATCCAGTTCAAGGCCGAGGTACCGAAGACCGGTCACCCCGACCCCGACGCGGACGCCTCCGATCACGAGGTGGGCACCCAGAGGCGGCGC
Source organism: Bombyx mori (assembly GCF_030269925.1). Lineage (NCBI taxonomy): Eukaryota > Metazoa > Arthropoda > Insecta > Lepidoptera > Bombycidae > Bombyx > Bombyx mori. The sequence continues at coordinate 2,324,196 of NC_085120.1, read as the reverse complement.
CCGTCCCGGCCCGTGAAACAACAGGGCCTGGGTTTTGTCGAGCGCCACCTCGAGCCCCAACCGTCGGATCCTTGTGACGACGTGTGCCACGCCTGCGCACGCCAGACGGGCAGACTCCCGGTAGTCCCTCCCCGGAGCCACGACCAACGTGTCGTCGGCGTAACATATTACGCTCAGCCCGGGGTACGCTCAGCCCGGGGAGGGGACCCCGTACGACGCCCCGCAGGACCCAGTCGTAGCCGATGTTCCACAGCAGGGGCCCCAGAACAGACCCCTGCGGAACACCGCGCTCGACGGGGAAGCGGTACATCGCCCCACCATGTCCGATGCACTGGATCGACCTGCCCTCGAGGTAGGAGCCGATCAGTCGGCGGAGGTATGCGGGGACGCCGTGATACTCCAGCGCCCCCGGGATCACCGACCAGGGCAGGGTGTTGAAGGCGTTCCTTACATCTAAGGATAACGCCATCGCCACCCCGCCCCGGGATACGGTTTCGTCGGAGAGGGCACGCACGCGCAGAATTGCGTCTATCGTCGAGCGGCCCTCTCTGAAGCCGTATTGTTCCGCCGAAAGATCGGGACCCGTCTCGGTCAGGTGCCGGACGATGCGGGCCGCGACGATCCTCTCGAGCATCTTGCCCGCTTCGTCCAGCAACACGATGGGGCGATAGCCCGCGGGTGAGTCCGCGGGGCGCCCGTCCTTCCGCAGAAGGACAAGTCTGCCCGTCTTCCATTTCGACGGGAACCGTCCCGACTCGAGGCACGCTTCGAAAAGCCCCCCGAGCCGGTCCCCTAGGGCCTCGAAGGCCAAGCTCCAGACCCGGCCGTGAACGCCGTCAGGGCCGGGGGCCGCGTCCTTCGCTCTCATTCTGGACACGGCCGCATGGATCTCCGCCCCCGTGATAGGGGGAGGGGGCTCCTCGGCAGCGGGAACGCTGGGGCGACGCGGAGGCGTGCCCCACGTGGCGTCCATCTGGGGGGACTCAAAGTCCCCCCCCCGCTGCCGGCGGGAAAAGCGCGGAAACTATTTCCCGCAGCTGCCGAGGCTGGAGCCGCTCGGTCACCGGGAGCGCCCACGGCTGCAGTTTCTTGCGAACCATCTTGTATGGGCGCCCCCAGGGATCTTCGTCGAGCGACTCCAGGAGAGTCTTCATGCTCTGATCAAAATTGCTCCTTTTTTTTTTTTGACCACTGTATTTTTTTTTTATTTCTTAGTTGTGTGGACGAGCTCACAGCCCACCTGGTGTTAAGTGGTTACTGGAGCCCATAGACATCTACAACGTAAATGCGCCACACACCTTGAGATATTGTTCTAAGGTATCAATATAGTCACAACGGCTGCCCCACCCTTCAAACCGAAACGCATTACTGCTTCACGGCAGAAATAGGCGGGGCGGTGGTACCTACCCGTGCGGACTCACAAGAGGTCCTACCACCAAATTACGCAAATTATAATTTTGCGGGTTTCATTTTTATTACACGATGTTATTCCTTCACCGTGAAATTTAATCGTGAACATTTGTAGAATACGTATTTCATTAGAAAAATTGGTACCCGCCTGCGGGATTTGAACACCGGTGCATCGCTTCAACACGAATGCATCGGACGTCTTATCCGTTAGGCCACGACGACTTCAAATCTTGCCGCTGTATCTAATCCGTGGTAACATCAGCACGACGTGACCGTCGCACCTGCTGTTCCTGGTTTCCTGAGACCTGAGAAAGGTCTACACCGGCTGAACTCTTCGTCCTCTGGCTCACCTGTCTCGCCGTGCTACAGTCATGCTACGCCGATTCCTTATTCTATTGTGAGTAAAATATTCTGATTACATTGTTGCCATAAATGTTTGTTGGAGTTTATTAAAAAAAAAGAAAAAAAAAAAATTATATTTTACTAAAATAGACAGTTTTACCATTACTATTTTTACTATTCCTATTACTATCCCTTTATTCTTATTCCTTGCTAATTCTACTATATTAAATACATCAAAATTAAAATGTCTACTTCCGCCAGCGAAAGTAAACGTGTTCCAATTATCTCTGAGCAATACCCCATGAAAGTCCTGTGTGACTTCATAGATACTTATAGTGGAGAACGTGATACATTGCCTGCATTCTTAACTAATTGCAAGAATGCTCTCGACTTAGCTTCGGAGTCGCAAAAAGAGCTCTTATTAAAGTTCATTGTTTCAAAGCTTCGGGGAAAAGCTCAAATTGCATGTTCAAATAGAATATTTGATAATTACGACAGTTTAAAAGACTTTCTGAGACAAAATTTTGGAGAACGTAAACATTATAACCATTTATTATTAGATTTACAGTCATGCAAACAAAACACCAACGAAACTGTTGCCCAATATGCAATTAGAATCGAAACTTGCCTCACAAATCTTCAAGCGGAAATACATAATTCACATACATTAAAAAAAGAATTACCTGGCCGCATTGCTATGACCGAAGACCTAGCCTTATACACATTAACAATCGGGTTACATACTAACATAAGTAATATAGTTCGCTGTCGTGACCCACAAACATTAAACGCTGCCGTTAATATCGCAATAGAGGAAGAGAAAATTTTGAATACCCAAAAGAACACCACAGTACACATAAAAACTAAATTCTGTAATATTTGTAAAAAAACGGTTCATTTGCAATCGGAATGCTATTTTAATAACAGAGGTAACAACACTCGATTCCAGGAAATAGTGCCGTCTTCATCGAATAAACCTACAAATAATCTGCCTCCTATTATCTGTAGATATTGTAAAAACGTGGCCCATGACATATCAGAGTGTCGAAAGAGACAATTTAATAATTCCAGGAAATTACAACTAAGGTCATCCTATCAAAGACAACATCATGTCGAAACACATGACGCGGATATGTCATCGCCTATACCTACTTGAGAGCACCGAGGAATGTCCCATGATCTACGACATATCTCAGAATAGGAAAACGTCGTTACCCTTCATCGAAGTTCACACATCTCATTCAAAAAATCCCTTAAGACTGCTTGTTGATACGGGTAGCTCTATTTGCCTAGTAAAAGATACAAGTTTATCAAATATTCTATGTCTCGATTCGAATAAAGTTAAATTTAAAGGTATAAACGACTTTGGCTCACATGCCGAAACAAGGGGTAGGTTTATGTTATAATCTATAATATAATAAAAAAAAAAAAAAAAGAATTTCTCTTTTATTTTCATGTCGGTGACAAAGTTAACCTTGATTATGACGGTATTATAGGAACGAACTTTCTTTCTAATTACCGTGCTTCTATATGTTATTCTACGTCTCAATTACAATTACCAGGAAAAACACCCGTGTATTTTGAAATTAACACTGAACCAATTTATGTCATTCCGGGTCGCACAGAAATGATGATTGAATGCCATGTCACAAATCCTGAAATAAAAGAAGGTCTAAGCCTAACGACTAATTTAAGTGACTACCCTAAACTTCTTTTTTCAAAATGTCTCACTCGCGTAAAAACAAATAATAAAATTAATATCTGTTTTAAACACTTCTGAAAGTAAAGTTATTTTAAAGCCAATCAAGTTAGCGTTAGAGCCTGTGTCATATGTATTAGAAAACAACCCTGACGTTTCTCAAAGTATAGCTGAGGAAACTGTCCCTTGCTTTCCAACAACCTTCGCTGACTTAGATACCGATAAGAAGGTCCAAAATGCATTAAGATGTGATCATTTAAATTCAGAAGAAGAGTCTAGCTTACGAAAGTTATGTTCAGGGTTTAATGATCTAGTTTCTAGAAGATCTGTTAACTGCCACTAAAACTATTCAACACGAAATCCGCACTACATCCGAGACTCCTATACATGTTAAACAGTAGTTAAACAGTAGTAGAGTAGACAGATAAAAAATATGTTAGATCACTGGATACGACGATCAATGCGCCGCCCTCGTCACGGTCATAGGAGAGGACCTCTCGCTGCCGCGCGTCGTGGCTACGATGCTCGGGACGGCGATGCTCGACTTCTGCGAGTCCACCATCTCGCAGAAGGAGGCGGCAGAGCGAGAGAGGGAGAGCTCTTCCCTTTCCGCACCGATCCGTCGCCGCCGAGCCGGGGGTCGGAGGCGGGAATACGCCTGTACGTCCCGGCCCCTGTAGGTAGCGGCCTCCCCCCGGTGAAGGTCAAGGGGCGATCTGAGGGGGTAGAGGCCGCGCGGCGCGCTACCGTAAACTGATTGAGGAAGATCGACATGTGACATACCGCGAAATTCAGGCAACTTTAGACATTAACATGAGACCAAAAATGAAAATCGAGATGACTTTGGATGGATAACCCAAACCATCAATTACCACGAAGAGTTCAAATTTTTTTAGGACGATCCAAAAAACTGGCTCGGATTTTGGGGACAATTCCGGAAAGTGCACGAAGACAAGTCGATCAATCCTGAAGTCAAATTTCAGTACCTCTTGCTTGCTTTGAAGAATGGTTTCAGTGCCAGGGCATTGGTGGAGTTTCTCGCCTAGTGCAAAAAACTATGAGAACGCGGCGGATCAGCTTGCAGCAAGGGTTGCTCGGCAGGGTATGTTGATTCAAGTGTACATTAGAGAAATTTTACAGTTAGTTTTGTCTCAAAATAAAAACCAGTTAGATATTAAAATTTTGTATAATAAATTATCTACATATTTGTTGGCATTAGAGTGATTACTAAATTAAAATATGAAACTACTTTAGTTCCATTGGTAGAATCTGCTATTAATATTTTGATAGCCTGGAATAGGACCCAGATAGGTGACAAAAAACAACTGGCATATTCATTAGACTTTATGAAAAACGAGGTCGAAGCTGAGAAGAGGATAAAACTGGCTAGGAATCATTTTAAAATCCCTTCTACCCACAGCAATATAGCCGATCAAGTTACTCCAACGGCCGGAAAAAATTGATAATGGTTAGGAATGTTGTTTATTTTGCAAAAAATCTAATCATATTGTTTATGAGTGCAGCAGGACCACCAAATTTACATTGGAGCAAAAGAGGGAGGCAGTGAAAAAGGCCGGCTGTTGCTAAATATTTCTGAGGAAAGGTTAGTCTGGCTAACAAATGATTTTTTTTTGTTAAATATTTAATTTGTAGTAAGAAACATCCAGTTATTATGTGTGTTACATTACATACTTGAGTGGTTAATGTTACGCATAATAATAAAGTAAAAAAGATGAGAGCGCTGTTAGCGGATCTCAGAGGTCGTATATAAGCAATTCAATAGTTCAGAAAATATTTTACATATTGTTTTTGGAGTTGCTGATCAACCGGAAAAATAACATTTAATTGCTTTGAAGAACAAAATAGTGACATAGACAATAATTTTTCTATGAAAATAAATGCGTTAGATCAGCAAAAATTATGCGGATACCTTCCAAGTGATAATAGTAAATAACTATTTTCATTGTTAGAAAAAAAAAGGTATCAAGATGGTATAGATGCTATGTAGAAAAAGAAAGGTATAGATGCTATCTGTAAAGTATACGAATAAATCTGGGGAACAAAACTCAGCGCGAAAAGTGACCTTGGTACAAACTTTGTTGTTTTGATGTTTTTATTGTTTTACGTTATGTTTTTACGAAGTAGTTATGTCAATTTTATGTGAAATTTTAATGGCATTGGGCTGTCGGCTCATTGATCGACGCTCGACTCGCGAACCTCGGGGGTCGACTCCCATCAGAACCGCGCCTACGACCATCTTTGGCGGCGGATGCGAGGAGAAGCGATGAGACGGAACCGAACACCACTGGAAAGAAGACGGCTCCAGTGAAGACAAAGAATAAGAGGCGGCTTCGGCCATCGCGTTCGCAGGCTGTAGTCCTAAAACTCGACCGGAAGCCATGGAGCGAGGCCTGACATATCGTGACCTTCTGGCGGAGGCACAATCGAAAATCGACGCAGATCTCGGTATCCCCATCCAGCGGACATCGCTGACAGGAGCAAAGATCCTCGTTGTGGCCGGGTATGAAAAAGAGGTAAAGGTGGACCTGCTGGCTGAGAAGCTGCGGGAAATCTTGCCCACGCGAAGAATAACGGTGACAAGACCAGCTGTCACCGCCGCGATTCGCATCAGCGGTTTTGATGACTCCGTATCCCGGGAGGAAGCAGCTGCAGAGCTCGCCAAGGTTGGAGAGTGCTCCGTGGACGCCACGAAGATCGGCGAAATCAAGCCAGGCCCCGGAAGGATGGGCCAGGTTCTCGTCCGCTGCCCAATCGCAGCGGCGAAGAAGATTGTCGCAGTGACGAAGCTGCGTATCGGGTGGAGCGTTGTTCGCGTCCGCCTGCTGGAGACCCGGAGGCTACAACGCTTCCGCTGCCACGCGCTGGGTCATGTGGGCGCCCTGTGTCCGTCGTCGGTTGACCGCAGTCACGACTGCTACGGTGCGGACAGACCGGCCACGTGGCATCCGGGTGCACGCTGGCACCGCGCTGCGCCGTCTGCGCCTCCGCCGGGAGACCAGCGGACCACACTTCGGGGGGCAAGGCCTGTGTAAAGCCTCCGAGAAAACCGAGGAGAGATGACGTCGCTGCACCCGCCGCCGCACCCGTTGCTGCAGACCGAAGCCAACTCGGCGAGACGACGACTCCTACAGACGCCCAGCCTCCGTCGGGCACAAGGAAGACCAACCAGGGCTTTATGAAGACCTGGGCATGCCGATGAACCGAGGAGGAAGTCGTGAGGAGAAGGTCGTGGACCTCGGTTCGTAGGCAGTGAAGGCGGAGCGGGTGGTGCGGGCAGAAAACCCCCGCCCGGCTCCTCCAGGGGCCGCCGATTGCTGGGTGCGGGGGTGCCCGGTGCTCGACACTAAGGTCCTGTTGGGTGGTGGTGCGCTGTGGCTCCGGTGCGCCCCTCACGAGTTGTGGAGATGAGAGGGGGAGAAGTCCCCGGTGGCAGATCCCGCCCAACGTAACATTGGGGTGGTAGCCGGCGAAGGGAGAGCGTGGACCTCGGTTCGCGACCTCTCGCTCTTTTTCCACTGGAGGCGGAGTCCGACATAGCCCGGTCCGACCCCCGTCGGCGGGGTATCCGTTAAGACTGGGATTCCCCATCGATACAAAAAAAAATGTTCCATGGCGCGCTGCTGTACAGCATGTTCAGCAAAATCTGCATTTCATATTTTATTCTTGATAGAATTTATAACGTAAAAATTTAAAATAACTTAATTTTATTGTTTATATTTTATATAATTTATAGTATTTAAGTAGAAATTTTGATATTTCCTATTTATGAAATCATTTCAAATATTCTTTATATTTATATTTGAATTTCCTTAACAATTAGTATTTTTAACCGTCTTCAGAAAAAAAGAAGTTCTAAATTAGTTTCATTTTGTATTATTCTTTTTTATGAATATAGAAATGTTTAATTTTTAGTGAATTAGAAATAGAAAGTGATTCGCTGCCATCAACACCTTCGGCCAGATAGTTGGTTGTGAAGATGGAAGTGGAGAGGATGTCAGGGAAATAACCGGGTATTTTTTTTATTTCTCATGAGTTCGTATTATTTTATATTTGAATTTCCATCGCTATTTTTTTAAAGAATTTCTCAATTAGTTTATTGTGTATAGATATAGTGAGATATAGTCCTAGAGGCCGGAGCCCCAAACGTTGGTTTGAACAGATCTCTGAGCATACCAACGGACCACTTAGCGCTGCACTACACCAGGCAACTGACCGGAACCGATGGAGACTGGCAATCGACAAGCTGAAACGGAGTCACGATCCTCAGCAATGAGGGAGCGATGGAGAAGAAAAAGAAAAATAGTGAGAAAAGATTTTCCTTCGTAAATTTTCGGAAAAGTTCATATTTATCGTGCTCTCTCAAATAGCTTCAGTGCCATCTTAGAGCTGTAGGGGTAAGTCTCATCAGCAGACCAATATAATATATAATGCGTGGATAATACGCAATTCAAATGATCGCTATAGTTTTAATTATATTTCCACATTACTTATAAAAAGGCTGTATGGCCATGCCGAAACCTCCGGTTAAAAATTCCAGTCCAAGGAATTTTATATTTACCTGTACTTCATATTATATCGGAAAATAGCAAATTCAAAAATAGCAACAACTCAGAGTAATGCGCCCATCTTTAATACCGCAAAGCCGCTTATGATACCGAATATTCGGCAAGCTGCGAGGCCGGAGCGCCGGATATTCAGCCTTTTCGGAAATATTCGTGCCCATTCAGGTGTCGTTGCACGTGAGGGTAGATCACGACGACTGGGGGCGTTCGAGAGTTCGCGCGCGTCAGTTTGTTTTTGTTTATGCGTGTCGTTGTGGTTTTATGTTTGAATTGAAAAGAAATGTCATCATCAAAAAAAACGAACGCCAATTTGGCAATATTTTTATTTAAACAGTGACGATAACAAGTACGCGGTATGTTTATTCTGTCAGGTTCAATTTTTTTTTAATTTTTTTTTTATTGCCTAGATGTGTGGACGAGCTCGCAGCCCACCTGGTGTTAAGTGGTTACTGGAACCCATAGACATCTACAACTTAAATGCGCCACACACCTTGAGATATAAGTTCTAAGGTCTCAGTGTAGTTACAACGGCTGCCCCACCCTTCAAACCGAAACGCATTACTGCTTCACGGCAGAAATAGGCGGGGCGGTGGTACCCACCCGTGCGGACTCACAAAAGGTCCTACCACCAGTAAACTCGGGGTGGTGAAGGAAAAAAGGCAGGTACGTAAATTTTTGAAGTTATTGTTTTGCTTTTATTAGACGACATAAAAAATATGAATATTCCTATATTCCTAAAATGATTTTGTTCATAAATCATGACCCATACATTTGGTGGCCAGTTAATTTAAATCAGTATCCGCAGTTTTCAAGATTTGCTAGAATTTATCTTTCAGCACCTGGCAGTAGCGTTTACAGCGAAAGACTATTTTCAGAAGTCGGTCTCGTATACGAAGCCAAGCGGAGTCATCTGTTACCAACAAATGCCGAAAATTTGGTATTCATTTCCCACAATTTGCCACTTGTTAATTTTGAGCATTAAACAAACTAATTAATAAAACAATATCTTTTGACGTGCGATTATAAAAATAAAAGTTGTGGTATTATTTGCCTTATACAAAAGGCCATGAGATTTTTATAAATTTTACCATCCGAAATTCGGCCGGATACTGAATTACTATCCGGTGAAAACATGGCCGGATAGGCCAGATACCGTATAGTTACCGGATATCCGTTTCATCTCTAGTATAAATCCACGGACACTATAGATGATTATCACAATGAAAAGAATAAAGATAACTACGAGAAATGGCTGGTTAATCAATTAATCCCAAACATACCCAGAGTCTGTTCTAGTTATCGACTACGCACCCTATCTCAATAAATATGTTGAAGGACCCCCAATCCAAACACCATTAAACAGGAAATGATCAACTGGTTAAACGGGCATGAAATTCCAGTAGACTCAAAATTGACAAAGCCCCAGATTCATGGTATTATATGTCGGCATAAGGAGAGCTATACAGTTTTCCGTATACTTGCTGAACATGGGCACACTGTATTACGATTGCCACCGTATCATCCGGATTTTAATCCGATTGAAAATGTATGGTCTCAACTGAAAGGTTATGTAGCCTCTAGATTTAATTAACTGACAGATATCAAAGGGTTGAAATAGACAACATATGTCCACTGAGTACAGTACAGTACAAAGCTATCACTCAAATTGGATGAAAATGAAATTCGGTGTACCTCAAGGCAGCGTACTAGGGCCGCTCCTTTTTCTAATTTATATTAATGACTTCCCTAAAGCCATAGAACATCCGATGATTCTCTTTGCCGATGATAGCACCGTCATCTTTACAGAAAAAGAATTAAATTCCTTAGAGTCCGCTATTAACACTACTCTTAAGCTAGTTATAGAATGGTTATTAAGAAACAATTTAGTAATTAACCTAAATAAAACAAAAATTGTCACATACCCACAAGAAATACAACACTCTTTGAAAATAGAATATGATGGGACACATATTGAAGAAGTGAATAGTACTAAATTTCTGGGTATTTGGATTGATAATGATATGAAATGGCAAACACACATTGATACAATATGTAAAAAATTAAACCAATATACGTATGCCTTGTATAAGTTAGCGAAAGTAGTAGACCAATCAGCTGTACTGACAGCTTACCATGCATATGTGGCGTCAACCCTTAGATATCTATACTAATATTATAAAGAGGAAAGATTTGTTTGTTTATTTGTTTCGAATAGGCTCCGAAACTACTGGACCGATTTGAAAAATTCTTTTTCCATTAGAAGCCGACATTGTCCCTGATGAACATAGGCTACTTTTTTTTAAATTTTTTTTTTTTTTGTTTCATGTGTGTTTTAATGTTTCCGAAGCGAAGCGAGGGCGGGTCGCTAGTGCTTTAATATTCTGGGGAAACGCCACTAATACAGAGTACGTATTTAAAGCACAAAAGAAATGTGTGCGTGCTATAGCAAACATTCATGTACCAGACTCATGTAAGCCTTTCTTTCAAAAGTTTAAAATCATGACTTTTACATCGTTATATATTTATGAGGTAGCGATTTTTGTCAAAACGAACAAACATCTGTTTGCAAAACCGCAATCTGTTAGGAATACTTTAAAGATTTCTTCGCTACCTCATAGAACTGCCCTTTAACAAGTTTTTTTAGTATGTCATCAAGAATATTTAATAAACTACCAATAAAAATTTTGAAGACAGTAGATTTACAAGATTTTAAGCAAAAATTGCAAGTATTTTTAATAGATAAGGCTTACTATAGTATGTCAGAATATTTAGACGATAACTTTAGATAATTAAGATGATAAAGTAGAATAATTTAAGTTTTATTTTTTATTTTTATGTAGACTTACACCTAATATTTGTACGCTTTACTAGCAGGACATAGTCATACATTTATTAATATTAGCTTATTAATCTTTGTTAAACTATGACCACAAATAATAATAAAATAAATAAATAGATATGTGGGTATGAATTTAACTACAGTAAAAACATTCTTGGCGGGAAAAGTAAACATGATTGGAACTGAAGAATGGAAAAGGTTCGTGATCATGCAATTAAATGTAAGAATGAATTTCGAAGATTTCAACACGGTCTAGATAATTACACTGATAGACTGGTAATAAATACGGCTGATAACGACAATTATATTGATTCCTTGAGAGCACTGAGAGTGACTCTGAAGGAATTGAGGATTTATAATTGTTTTGTCAGAATGTATCAGTAACATACATGTTTTTTTTTTACTATAATCTAAGGACAACACATAGAAAACACAATTATTTTATAAAAAATAAATAAATAGAATAATCCAAATAAGCAACTGACAATAATTATTTTAACAGCTCTTAATAGGTATCGGACTGTTAGTATTTTGTGCGAAAAGGACAACACTCTACAAAACCGAAATTAGCCGAATGTCTCTTTCTAGCGATTGATGTGCATTATCTCTTGCCCAGTACTAACTATACCACATTGACGACTCGGGGTCTCTAATATCAACCAATAAACAACACAAGTACATACTTAATGTAGTCAATGCATTAACAAAGTTTACCAGGACTTATCCTCTCAAGACGCTGACTACCAGAGACGTAAAAAATTTAAATTACAGCATCAGACTTTTGGATCACCTAAAAGAATTATCACAGACAGATACTGTATTTACTACTGGAGATTTCCAAAAGTATTGTAGAAATGAAGGCATTGTCCAATTATGACTGGCCACCAAAGTGCAATGGGTAAGTTCAGAGGATCTAACAGGTGATTATTGCAGTGTTGAGTAAACTTTCCGTTGATGACTCTAGATAATGGTATCGTCATGAGCCCAATTTACAACGATGTCTGAACAGAACGTGTCAGTGAAGTATCGGAATGACTCCATTTGAGCTCATGTTTGGAACTAAAATCAAAGGTCAAGATGATGATTTACTTAAAATGATAGAAAAAAAATATATAAATTTACCGCTGACAAAAACTAAGAAAGAAAGCAAAAGAATCAATATAGAAAATACAAGAAGAAAAATAAGAAATTACAATAAAAAAAGAAAAAAAGCAAACTTAAACAAAATTGGTGACCTATTTTATTGGCCATAAAGAAAACACAAGTGCCAAATTATACCCAAAATATGTCAGACCATACGAGCTCATAAAGTGTAAAGGAAATGACCGATACATTGTAAAGGAAATGGTAAATAGTGATATTGATAAACACAACCACCCCTGTGCTTTCAGTATTATGTAAAAGTAGAGGTGATTAAGAATAAAGACTGGTTATGGTATCAAGTGTATGTTTTGTTATAAAGTATTGTTAAAATTTAAAGTGCTATAAATGTTGGAATTTCGGCACATCCCAAATTAATATATTTTCCAATAATTACCTATGGATTTATATGTACACGCATGTTCAACTTCATAAAAATACTTCATAAAAAAATAGGACTTCATATCTCAAAACATCACCGGTTGTTATTACTAAATAAGAGTAGTCCCTTCGAAGTAATTATAACAGATTTTGACTATATTTTATATTGTATTGTAACTTACTAGTGTCCTAATTGTCACAAATGTATTGCCAATGCCAAACGGGAAAGCAGAGGAAGAATAAAATGTCTATTTTTGAAAAAAGTAGTTTTGGCAATTCAATCATGGGATTGGGTTGTGCTTTGAATATCAAAACACACTTGCAAGCAAAACTCTATTTATGAGTTTTCTCTAACCAAATTGCGAGACTAAACTACCACACCTACATCATTGTTTAACCCTGACGGCGATAAATTTTTCACTTTTTCCTTAATTAACTTCTCACAGAAAAGAAAATACACATAAAATATTCTCCAAATTTCTATCGATGTCATTTTTTTTTTAGGGGATTTTATGACCTGGTAACTGAGACCTTTAAGTCACGTCTTATTTTAACGATGTCATTTAATGCCGGTACACCATAGATTATACACTTAATATGCGGTACACTTACGTGTTAGGTACGCGCATAGAGTTACTATTCTAACTGGAGTGCTTACTTCGTTTGACATAAAAACTAAAAATATACTTTATCTCTATGGCTTAAAGTTTATTTTTAAATAGCAAAAGATGTAAGGAAAAACGGTCTGAAAAGAGAATGATTATTAAGTGGTGGTGTCCCTCTCGCACATTTTACAAACAAAAAGCAGTGTTGCTAGCTTAGAGGATTTTCCATAAAATCTCGGAATTTGGACCCCCGTCTTAGTTATCAAAAATGGCTTTTAGTGGTTAGTGGATTTTTTAGTAGCTTGGGCGTTGTTGAAAATTATTGAAAAGGTTAAAATCAATCCACTTTACAGGATTTTAAACATTTTATGACAATAATATATCTAAATACATATTATTTAAACGATGTGACTTAAACTTAACTAGAAAATATTGCGACAATTTAGAATTTCCATCAACGTCAAAAATTAAATTGGTTCAACATAAACGTACAAAGTTATGGTGAATTTAGTTTCTGATGATGACAATTTATTAAAATAAATTATATAAGAAGTATTGATTATATGATATATATTGATTTTTAATAGAACATCATATATTAATAAAGCTCATTAACAAAAAAAATATTGTTCTATATTAATAAGAACTCTGTTTAATGGAAAATTTAATGGTAGGTACGTAGATTTCTGATGGTTTTCATGTTGAATTTGGTGGGAAGCCAGATTAATTGTTGGCATCACCGAAAAAGAGCTATGAATGGATTAAAAGAAAAATGGCGTCTATTTACGTTTGTAGTGCGAAGTTAAAATGGCACTGATACAGCTTGTGGCTTGTTTTTTTTTCGAAAATCGTGAAAGTTTCCGTGTAATCATGGTGAACACTTTTAATATAAGTGGTTTTAAGCGAGAATCCTCTCCAGTTTGTGGAATATCCTTCCATATGTCAGATTCATTGATAAATTTTTACTAGTGTGAGCATATATTTTTAAAATGTGAGATATTTTTTCTCATTATAATATTTAATACCATTTGTCTTGTAAATTGTACTTAATCTATGTCATATACTAAATTTGAAAAAACAATCGTGAAAACTATAATTTTGCAATGTATTTTTCATATTATAAGAGCCATCCCGTGGTATTTCTTGAACTTTTTTTATTGTATTGAATAGCGTCGCACGCAAGCATGTATATCATTTGCCTGACGTTAAGCGAACGAGGAGGATCTTCTAGTAAATATGACGTTGGAATTTCTGGAAAATGTCCTTTAAAAAGGTCAAACAAGAAGAATCAAGTACTCAAACGCAAGAAATAAAAAATACCCCGAGAAAAGCAAAATTACGACAAGATGTTAAGGTATTGAAACAAAAACTTAAAAGTCGTGAAATAGTGATTGTAAATATAAAGTCGATTTTAGATTTATTAAAGAAAAATGGCGATTTTTAATTGAATTGAAATTTAAATTGCGAAATTTTAATGATACTCATGGTCCACTTAGATATTGATTAAAATAAATTATGTATTTCGTTGAAAAAAAAGAATTTACTTAAAAATAAATAGAGGAAATGTTATATTATAAGATTACAGAAAATTTACTGAACTTAATAATAATAATATAACCAATATTTTGTAAATAGAGATCAAGTACTATGTGTATTGTGTTATGTGTATTGACTTGTCATTTAAGAGTTATTTAATTGTCTACATATAACAAATAAATGAATTTCAGTTCATTTCATTTTATTACCCATTGTGTTTTATTTCCTAAAATGTAACTAGTAGACTTAATATACACGTGTCATGAAAATAGCACAGAAGTAAAAATACAAGTAATTTTAAATCAATTGAAGATGTGAATGTAGGAAAAGAGCACCCGATACGCGCAGACCATGTGTGTTGCAGTGTCTCACTCAGTGTGTCAAATATTAATTTGCACGGCCCACTTAGCCAGTACACTAAAGTAGGAATTGCGTAATTAAGTTCAACATAATATTTAAGTCGCGGTTGAGTATTCGGACGTTAAACATGAGTTTGAGGAAGTTTAAGTAATAGCACTGAGGTAATGATGTTTGTAATAAAACTCAGTGCTAGATTTTCGACAACGCAGCAACTTCAAAAAAAACCGTCGAAAAAAGGCACCATGACGACGAAGCAATGTTTAGAATTGAATTTACATAAATAAAACGTTGCAAGCACGTGTTTTGTATTTACATAGGGTTACACAGAATTACTTAAGGTAAATTCAAAACTGATGCATGTGTATAATTTTATCCTATAAATAAATTTTATATGGTCACCACATTAGACAAGGACACCGCGACCAAAAAGTATTCTCTTTCGAGACCGATTTCTCGGCATCAGACAGCACTCCAGTTGTAGGTACTTATTAACTCCATGGGTACGCGTTACATACTCTTTGGTACTTACTCTCAAATATAATAGGTGTATAATCTATGCTGCTTTCTACGGGTGAGGCGTATTTATCTGAACAGTCAAACGGAACAGGTTCGTCTATGAAAAAACTTGGAGCTTGTTGTCTTTAATATAGACCGAAACAACTGTTCCGACTGTTCCACAATATTCCATATGTTGCGCTGTTCCGTTTCACAGCGAACAGCCAGAAACGAAACAGCTTGGAACAAGCTCTTTTCCTTTTTCACGTACAGAAATAGAAAAAGATCCAGTTATCGTCCTCGTCGAACCCGTCGCGTCGCTTGCGACGAAGGGCTCGACGAGCGAATTGACCCACAGACACAGCCCACTGAGCTTCTCGCCGGATCTTCTCAGTGGGTCGCGTTTCCGATCTGGCGGTAGATTCTGCGAAGCATGGCTCGTATTAAAGGTATAATACACTTGACTTAATTTAGTCGACTGAATTCATTGAAGTGTAATAGCATTAAATAAGTTAGTCTACTAAATTCAATAACAAGGATGGTTTCTGACTGACTAAATCATTTAGAAGCCTAATTAAAAACGCATTTAGGAAGGTGTAATCGCATTTAGTTACCTAATGGTTTCAGTCGTTCCATAGCTCTCCGTGCGTTTTAGTTTGTTTTTTGCTTCCGAATAAAAAGTATTAATTTCGGTCGCCTTTAATTAATGTGTCAGACGTTTATAAATAGCCCGACATGTTTCAGGGATAGTTTTTGTCATCAAGGGTTGGGGTATTGAAGAACTAAATTTTAAATCTTGATACGAATTTCCTGTTGCAAGAAATCTTAATTTTACAACTAATCTTTCTTTTGGACTTATACTATCGTAGAATTAGATATGTAATAGTTATATAATAGTTATATAATAGGATAGTATCCTGCTTTTGAATAAACGGTGTCACAAGGTTTAATATTAGGTCAAACGAGATCGCCCGGGGCGGGGTGGCAATGGCGGTGTCCTTGGACATAAGGAACGCATTCAACACCCTGCCCTGGTCGGTGATCGCGGGGGCGCTGGAGTATCACGGCGTCCCCGCGTACCTCCGCCGGCTGATCGGCTCCTATCTCGAGGACAGGTCGATCGTATGCGTCGGACACGGTGGGGCGGTCTACCGCTTCCCCGTCGAGCGCGGTGTTCCGCAGGGGTCTGTCCTGGGCCCCTTGCTATGGAACATCGGCTACGACTGGGTCCTGCGGGGCGCCCTATGGGGTTCCCTCCCCGGGCTAAGTGTCGTCTGCTATGCTGACGACACGCTGGTCGTAGCCCCGGGAGGGGACTACCGGGAGTCTGCCCGTCTGGCTTGCGCAGGTGTGGCAAGCGTCGTCGCAAGGATCCGACGGTTGGGGCTCGAGGTGGCGCTCGAAAAAACCCAGGCCCTCTTATTTCACGGGCCGGGACGGGCGCCGCCTGCGGATGCCCACCTCGTGATCGGAGGCGTTCGCATCGGGGTCGGGGTGACCGGTCTCAGGTACCTCGGCCTCGAACTGGATGGTCGTTGGAGCTTCCGCGCTCACTTTAAGAAATTGGGCCCTCGGCTGATCGCGACGGCCGGCTCTTTGAGCCGGCTTCTTCCTAACGTCGGGGGTCCCGATGAGGCGGCGCGCCGCCTATACATGGGGGTGGTGCGGTCGATGGCACTGTACGGGGCTCCCGTATGGTGCCACGCCCTGACCCGCAAGAACGTCGCGGCGCTGCGACGTCCGCAGCGCGCGATCGCGGTCAGGGCGATCCGAGGATACCGCACCGTCTCCTTCGAGGCGGCGTGCTTGCTCGCCGGGGCGCCACCCTGGGACCTGGAGGCGGAGGCGCTCGCTGCCGATTACCGGTGGCGTAGCGACCTTCGCTCTAGGGGGGAAGGGCGCCCCGGCGAAGGAGTAGTTCGAGCGCGGAGGCTCCAATCTCGGTGGTCCGTGCTGGAGGCGTGGTCTCGCCGCTTGGCGGACCCGTCGGCCGGCCTCCGTACCGTCGAGGCGGTCCGCCCGGTTCTCGCGGACTGGGTGGGCCGCGACCGCGGATGCCTCACCTTTCGGCTGACGCAAATGCTTACCGGCCACGGATGTTTCGGCCGGTACTTGCATAAGATAGCCGGAAGGGAACCGACGGCGCAGTGCCACCACTGCGCGGACCGCGACGAGGAAGACACAGCGGAACACACGCTGGCGCGTTGCTCTGGATTTGACGAGCAACGCCGCCCTCGTCGCGGTCATAGGAGAGGACCTCTCGCTGCCGCGCGTCGTGGCTACGATGCTCGGCAGCGACGCGTCCTGGAAGGCGATGCTCGACTTCTGCGAGTCCACCATCTCGCAGAAGGAGGCGGCGGAGCGAGAGAGGGAGAGCTCTTCCCTTTCCGCACCGATCCGTCGCCGTCGAGCCGGGGGCCGGAGGCGGGAATACGCCTGTACGTCCCGGCCCCTGTAGGTGGCGGCCTCTCCCCGGTGAAGGTCAAGGGGCGACCTGAGGGGGTGAGGCCGCGCGGCGCGCTACCAGCACTCTAGCGCGCTGCCGTGGAGTGAATAGAGCGACCGGTCGACGGTGTATCGCGTCCCGACCCGGCAGGCTGGTTCTGGTCCAGCGGGGTATTCCGGGACACCAGCGGCACCGTCTGGGCGGCCCGACGGGCTGCCGTACCGAGACGGCCGACGTTTCAGAGCCTTCGATTCGCCTCGAAGGCTCCGTCGGCTGGGCGTCCTTGGGGTGAGCCACGCCGTCTGGTTGTAGTGTTGACCGCGGTAGCCCCCCTACCTCATCCGGGTTCTGACCTCGGAGGGGATCGGACGTCGGGTGTAAGAGTGCAGGGGAGTCGTTTAGTGGGTGGGTCCTAAAATCCTTGGGCCCGCGGTCTGCTCACAACACCATGCAGATCGTTGAGTCTCACATACCCCGCGCGCCCCTTTTGCGCGGGGACCTCGTAGGAGGTTCGGCCCTCTAGCCGAAAAAAAAACAAAAAAAAAAAAAAAATTCATACGATATCGAATCCATTTATAGATCATTTCTGAAGTCTGCTGGTTCTAAATCGCTCATAATGTTCATATTTGCTAACATTCTGTTAAGATTTTATATGGAAGAATAAGCAGACTCTTTTTAATATCATAAATTATATTTTATTCACACGACACAATCTTGTGAAGAAAAGAATATATCCATGGTAACAAGTCAACATTACTAGTGCGGCGACACGCAGCTAGTACTATACCTCAACACATTCCGCACAGCAATAAATATTTCTTTACCGATATTCTTGTTTTTATTTATTTTTTATTTTGAGAAATTGAAACAAAACACAATAACAAAAACAAAAAAACAAAATTTTTATTGCTGTCGAGACAGTACTGAGGCCATCCTTTTACGCACACGACACGTCTTACTTCGTCGCGCTTAAACTGACAATTGATTCAGTAACTGAATATGAAACAGTGTAATCCGAAGCTTCTGAATTTGCTTCTGAATTCAGTCGACTAAATTCAGCCAAGTGTAATAAGCCTTATAGCAACATCGACAGGTTTGAGCTCCGTGAGCTCACCTACTATAGTAGAATTATTTTGTACGTGCAGTTTGGGTCATAAAACATAGCCCGACTATATAGGGCGGTAAACATGTTGCGCGGGCGCAACGCCATTATAGATAACGAGCGACCCGCCCTCGCTTCGCTTCGGAAACATTAAAACACAAATGAAAGCAAAAAAAAAAATCAAAAAAAAATAAAAAAAAGTAGCCTATGTTCATCAGGGACAATGTCGGCTTCTAATGGAAAAAGAATTTTTCAAATCGGTCCAGTAGTTTCGGAGCCTATTCGAAACAAACAAACAAACAAATCTTTCCTCTTTATAATATTATATATATATATATATATATTAGTATAGAAAACAAATGAGTCATCGAAGGCAGGTACACGGCGACGGGGTGTTATACGAAGGGTGGTGAGACATTGTTATGCTAAGAGTCATTTGTACTTACCTGCAAATTATAGTACATTATGTCGAAGAGAAATGTGTTTTGATGCATTCGTTCTCTGAATTTCTTTAGTGACACAATTGCTACTCCTTTGTTTTGTATGAAAACGGCAGAATTTATTAAAAATAATACTTGCACGTGTTATTATCAACAATGTGTCAAAAAAAATCCCTGAAATAATAATAGAACCCGAAAAGTTACAAAGTGTTAATTTCTGCCGTTCTCGTTAACTTGCTGCGGCGATATGTGGTGTAAGTGTTCGATTAGTGATTTTTCTTTGATTTTTATCACTAACCCACAAAATGACAAAACTAAATACACTATCGATAACGCTTATCGACAACAATAATGCGCATCACTATGCCCGTCCATAAGGCTCGTGAGTGGAAGAGCGAAATACTCGCTTTACCAAACTGCACGGACAAAATAATTCTACTATAGTTAAAGGTTATGGTCTCTCTAGACAGTCTAGACCATCAGTTTAGGTGGGGAAAAAAAGATAGCATAAACATCCTGTTCCCAAGTAGTTTGTAACATGCTCTCCTTTCACTCCTCTCCTTTCACTTATTGTAATAGAAAAAGATAGCAATAACATTCATACACATTTTGGCATAACTAGTTTCACATATCATTAATATTAATAAATCAAGTTGCCAGTCCTATGCCCGAGAAAACATGAAGGATTGTTTTCATTTAAAAAATGTATATAACCATTACATATCTATGACTGTTCCTTTATGTGGAACGTATTCTACTTAAAACATTATTAAACCTGTTGCAACACAACAGGCTGTTATATTGGAACAGGCTACTGGAACTGTTCTTTCACGGGAGCAGGAACATGTGGAATAGGTCTCTAATTTCACCTGTTACAGACCATCCCTACTACTTTTGTTATTAGACGTTTTGTTATTAGAAAAATACTTAGTATTCAATTAAGCATCTCTGAATTAGTCGTGGTTCTATTTCATCCACTTAACTTATTATAAAGAAGCTAGAAGTACATAAGGAGTAATATCTCAGTATATTAAAGTGTCCGCTGAAAGAGAGCCAATTAAGGTGGCGCCATAGTATCAAGTTGAAGTTGTAGGTACTGATTAACTCCATGGTTGAAAGATTTAAAAAACAGCGCCATAAACTACCACTGAAATAAGAGAAAACCTTTACTGAATATAAGGTTTTAATAAGCTAAAATTAACAGTAAAATTTGCTTTGATTACATTAGATACATTGACAAATAACGAATAAAACAGATTGACAATGACGTCAACTTATGGCTGATAATTTCAACTAAGAAGTTTACATCATTCTCCCGCACTATTTTAAAATATAATCTTTCAAAAATCCTGGCGTTTTATGGACGCGACCAGATCTACGAAGTGTTGGCTCCGGCGGTGGTGATGATGGTAATTCTGTCTCTAGCTCTCTGCTATTATCAAGTACTACAGGTCCCGTTTCATTGGATGAAGGAATCTCCAAGTTTTGGTCTTCTGTTTCCGGAAGTGGTTCTGCGACGTTATGATAATCAATAGTGTGTTCATTATCTATTCGCAGATCTACCCTTTCTGAACCCAATGGTGCTAGATGACGATTCGACACTGTTGTTTCTCGGCCATCTGGAAGCCGAATGTATGAAGTCAGGATTGCTGTGTATCAATTCAACCTCTTCTACTAATGGCTGATATTTATTTGTACGATTAAATTTCTTCATCAAGACTTGTCCAGAATTTGTAAGCCACGACGGAACAGAAGTGCCGTTAGTAGATCTTCGAGGGTGTCTAAACATTCTTTCATGTGGAGTGCACTTTATGGTTGTACAAAGTAATGATCGAATTGAATGTAAGGCTTGTGGTAATACTTGTTCCCAATTTTCTACCGAAAGATTCTTCGTCTTCAGGGCCAAAAGAATCGTTCTCCAAAGAGTAGAATTTAATTTTTCTACTTGACCGTTACCTTGAGGGTTATAAGCTGTAGTTCTACTAGTGGCAATACCTCGAACATGTAAAAATTCCTGTACTTCAGCAGAAAGAAATGCTGTTCCGCGATCTGAATGAACGTAAGAAGGCATGCCAAATATCATAAACAAGTTGTTAAGATGTTTAATCACTGTTTTCGAGCTTACATCTGAGCATGGGAATGCAAACGGGAAACGTGAAAATTCGTCAATCACGGTAAGTATGAATTTGTTATTATTATTTGTTGGAACTGGTCCTTTAAAATCTATGCTAAGGCGTTCAAAAGCAGCCGTTGCTTTAACAAGTTTCCTCTGGTCATCAAAGGTATTTCGGAAGAATCTAGGTTTTATTTCAGAGCAGGTTCGACAAGATTTTGTCATTGTTCTGACTTCTTCAATAGAATAGGGAAGGTTTTTAGAGCGAACCCAGTGAAACATTCTTGTTACCCCTGGATGACAAAGAGCCTCATGCAGCGAGAAAAGTTTTGCAGTACGTGTTTCTACAGTGGCACAAACTCGGGATAGTGCATCAGCAGCATAGTTCTCTTTCCCCGGTCTGTATATAATATCGTATTTGAAAGCAGCAAGTTCCAGTCGCCATCTTTGAATCTTTTCATTCTTTATCTTACTTGAATGTTTCATATTAAACATAAAAGAAACTGAGCGTTGATCAGTAACCAACTTAAAGTGTCTACCAATAAGGAAATGTCTCCATTTCTTCAATGATTCCACAATGGCGTACGCTTCTTTTTCAATGGCGGAATGGTTTTGTTCGCTTGAATTTAACGTTCTTGAGAAAAACGCCACTGGTCTAGAATTTTGCGTAAGTACTGCTGCAATGGAATGATCGGAAGCGTCAGTTTCCACTGTAAAAGGTATATTTTCATCAATTGCATGTATAGAAGACTTTGCGATATCATTTTTCAAGCTTTCGAAACATTTAATTTGCTCGCTGGTGAGTGGAAAAATCGTCGTATTAGCAAGTGAGTGGATCCGTTCAGAAAATTTTGGAATCCACTTGGAATAATGTGCGAACATACCGAGTGTCCTTCTTAAGGTCGGTAAATCGCTTGGTGGAGGTAAATTAATCAGTGGCTTGAGTCGCTCATTGTCAGGTTTAATTATGTGGTTTTGAATATTATAGCCTAGAATATTAATTGACTTTTGAGAAAATTTGCATTTTTGTATACTCAGTGTTAAACCGTATTTCTTTACGGCATTCATAAAACTTTCTAAGTTATGATCGTGTTCTTCAAGAGTACGGCCAGAAATAGTTATATCATCAAGATACGCATATGTGTTTTGAAGCTTCTCTTTTCTTATAATCCAATCGATTGTTCGCTGGAAGCTCGAAACACCATTTGTTACTCCAAAAGGAATACGCCTGAACTGGTACAAATTTCCCAGTGCTTCAAAAGCGGTAAATTTCCTTTCTTCGGGTAGTATAGGTACTTGATGGTACGCGTTTTTCAGGTCTATTAGGCTAAAAATTGTATTCTTTGCCACTTTCGAAACTAAGTCCTCAATGTTTGGTAAAGGGTACGCGTCGAGTTCTGTGTAACGATTAATTGTCTGAGAGTAATCAATTACAAGGCGTTTTTTTATGAGTTTCGCTTTTTGTTATTAGTACTTGGGCCCTCCACGGTGATTTACTTTCTTCAATCACGCCCTCTGCTATAAGGTTTCTGATTTCTTCTTTAATAAATTCACTATCCTCTTTGTTGTGCCTTCGAGACTTTATAGCAATTGGTTTGCAGTTGGGAGATACATTCGCAAAAAGCGGTACAGCTGGTACTGATGCTTCAGCTACGTTACATACTTGAAGTGGATGTTTTGGCCCACCGAAAGAGAACTCTAGCGATGAATGTTCTTCGAGGACGTCATGGCCGATAATTATATCAGCACAAAGATTTTTCACGATAAGAAGATTCACATTATCATATCTATGATTTCCGATTTTCAGGGTTTGCCAAGTTTGACCTTCTACTTGTGAAGTATAATTAAGAGAGGCCATAGAAATAGTCTGATTGCAGGATTTTCTTTTTAACCCGCATAGTCTTGCAAAGTTGTCATTTATAAAACTGATGGAGCTGCCGGTGTCGAGAAGTGCTTCTGCTCTTATTCCTCGAATATAAGCGGGTACAGTAGCTTTACGTAATGAAGAAGGTGACGCTGCTGTGATACAAGCGGAAAGATCTTCAGTACCTACTACCACAGAATTTGTAGATTTAGAAGAGCTTCTACAAACAGTGGCAAAGTGCCCCTTCTTGTTACAGAGTTGACAAGTCTTTTCAAAGGCAGGGCAGTTCTTACGAGGATGTATTTGACCCCCACAAAAGAAACAAAATGAAAATGAAGTTTTCGAAAGTTTTACGCCAATGTATCCAAGCTCTCGTACTAGAGCTATCTGACGGGTCGATATCAAACCTTTCAGGGCGGAGATATCTATCCATTTTTTATATATTTAGCTTATTAAATTGAATGAAACCTTTACTGAATATAAGGTTTTAATAAGCTAAAATTAACAGTAAAATTTGCTGTGATTACATTAGATACATTGACAAATAACGAATAAAACAGATTGACAATGACGTCAACTTATGGCTGATAATTTCAACTAAGAAGTTTACATCAACCACCCTTCGGTTATGTTCTGATATGCACTAGGGGCGGTGTAAAAGTACTAACACACGCTCGAATTTGGTTCGAACAGACCACAAATGGGAAAATGAAACAAAGCCGCTAAACGTAACTTCTCGTGTTCCTCCAAAAAGTCCACTGAAAAAATCTCAGTAAATGACCACCATTCTACTGAGATTATATTTCATCTCATTTTATTTAATTTCATCCCAGTTGATTAATATCTCAAATTAATCATCTTCATTTAATTTCGTTTCACTCCATATTTTCATAAAATTAAGAATATAAACTAAAATAAGACATGACTTAAAGGTCTTAGTTACCAGGTCACAAAATCCCATAAAAAAAAGTCAACTGTCAAACATCAACAATATTTATAAAAATGGTGAACGGTGTATAAAAAATTAAACGTGTATTACTATAGCCACTATAGGTATTCATTAGATTGGTGGTTCCAAAAACTAGCATGTTGTGGCAATGGGTTTTGTAAGTACTTTCATAATTGAAATTAGTAATGTAATTTCTTATTAAGTACATACTTTTTTAATTTATTGGAGCGGTTTGATCTCTTCTCCGGTTTTACTCGGTATAGCAAAGAACATTTTAAAAAAAATTGCCTGCCGCGTACGTAAGTTACTAATAATTTTGAAAATAAACAAAATCATTTCTTTAACAGAACGCTCATAATTCTACCTACCGTTTTTATAGCGGTGGTAATAGTGAGCACAGTTGTGCTTATACCTCTAGCCGTAATCTCTATGTCATGGTTCATGAGAATTAAAGAACGGAAACTGGAGAGATTGAAACAACATGGACCAAACGTGGCATTCTTCCATCCCTACTGTAATGCTGGAGGTGGGGGTGAAAGAGTACTGTGGGTGGCCATCAAAGCTGTCCTAACCAGGTTTGTATTGAAACAATGCTGTGGTCTCTACCACATTTCCAAAGATAACATCATGAGGTCTAAGGCTATGGTTTAAGCAACATTTTTGCAACTTACAGGATAGCAATTTCAAGTATAAAATTTGGAAAAAAAAAATTTTTAACAAGAAAACTTCTTCAGCTAATTATCTGAATGGGATAAACATAATTGAAGTTCAATTAAAAACATCTTATTGTTGATACTGATACCAAATAAAAGACATTTAATTATAAAGATAAATGTCACATATCAATTGAAATGTCGCTTGAAGCAAATAACCTTTGATCCCCTAAACTTTATTATAGTCTACTATACTAGAAACCATGTTATATAATTACTAGCTGACCTGGCAAACGTTGTGTTGCCTTAAATAAATTTCTAGGGAAATTCTAGTCTAATATATAAAATTCTCAAAAACCTCATTCAACCACATAATACCTGATTATAAACAAAAAAAATTATCCAAAAAATAAAAATAAATAATAAATGTTTGGGGTGGACCACCCTTAACATTTAGGGGGATGAAAAATAAATGTTGTTTGATTCTCAACCCTGACCGATATGCACGCTAAGATTCACAAAAATCAGTTGAGCCGTTTTGGAGGAGTTCAATCACGCACACCGTGACACGAGAATTTTATATATTAGATTTATAGAAATCAAATTGCTTCCCTTTGTTTTTTCAATAGTGTATAATTTTTAAACAATAGTGGAGTTCATCTTATACTATGTCTACTCTTTGGTTCTTATTTCGTTTCAGTATTGGACATCTGCCAAGTCAGTGAGCTATTAAAACCTTTAAGTAGGATGTGGGTAGTGGAAGGAAATTCTAGAGCTTGAGATAACAATTTCATATCTTCTTCGAATAATACTTAGTTATTACAATGTCCCAATCAAAATTTAGTAATAATACTTTTTTGACAGCAATACTTGAAAAATATCCCTGAACTGTGGATTAATGCAGGGGCTCTTTAAGTAGTAAATATGAAATATGATTTGGTCACGGATGATGTGATGGTAAAAAGGAGACGATCGGATTATTTCAGGTATCCAGATT
Source organism: Bombyx mori (assembly GCF_030269925.1). Classification (NCBI taxonomy): domain Eukaryota; kingdom Metazoa; phylum Arthropoda; class Insecta; order Lepidoptera; family Bombycidae; genus Bombyx; species Bombyx mori. The sequence continues at coordinate 2,298,242 of NC_085120.1, read as the reverse complement.
CAAATATTTTCATCTATACAGTGGAAACAGAAGAACCTCAAAAAATACTAGATAAAGCACAGAATCACTTCAATGTGAAATTGGACTTGAAGAAGATAACATTTGTACATCTTACTTTGAAAATCTTGATTGAAGCAAAAACATACCCATACTTTACCTTAGTGCTCCAAAGCCTTGGATCTATGGTGCTCGGAATGGAAGCATTTTTGAAACTAAATCCTGGTAATTTTCGTTAATTTGTTTCTCTCTATTGTCCTTTTTAGAGCTATTATAATTCTAGTTTTGCAGGATGTAAAAAACTCTAAGAGTTTCTAAAAGAGAAAGAAAAACGCTAAAAGTAAAAAACTCTAAAAGAGTTTTTTTTTATTTTTTTTTTTATTGCTTTTATGGGTGGACGAGCTCACAGCCCACCTGGTGTTAAGTGGTTACTGAAGCCCATAGACATCCACAACGTTAATGCGCCACCCACTTTGAGATATAAGTTCTAAGGTCTCAAGTATAGTTACAACGGCTGCTCCACTCTTCAAACAGAAACGCATTACTGCTTCACGGCAGAAATAGGCAGGGTAGTGGTACCCACCCGCGCGAACACACAAGAGGTCCTACCACCAGTAATGTACTTGACTCAATCTTCAGCCAAGAATCTACACCCTATTAATAAATTGCAGATGTTTACATAGACACGATGGGATGTGCCTTCACGTTCCCAATATTCCGTTATTTGGCTCAGTCCAGGGTCGGATGTTACGTCCATTATCCCACCATAACGACAGCAATGATGCGCAGGGTCAAACACAGGATAGTTTCATACAACAATTCTGGTATAATTGCCAGGAATCCTTTGTACACTTGGATAAAGTTGCTGTATTATAAGATATTTGGTTGGGTGAGTGTTTTTGGTAAAATATATCTTATACCTTTAAACGAGCAATTCTTGTATATAATATATAATCTGAATCTCGGAAACGGCTCCAACGATTTTCATAAAATTTAGTATACAGGGGATTTCGGGGGCGATAAATCGATTTAGCTATGATTTATTTTCAGAAAATGTTGTTTTATTCGTGTTTTCAATAATCAACTTTATCGATAATCAACTTTATGACTCTTCCCGACATCTATTGGCGAATAATAATACTATTTTTACTGCTTTAAAGACACAACATCATCTAGTATTTTATTAAATGACAAATTTAAATAATTATTAATTTAATTTGTAGCATAAATAACTTTGTTTGTCTTAGTATTTATTATAATTGTATACAATTGAGACTGAGATCTTGTTCCAGGGAGACTGGTGATATTTCCATTGTGGTTTCCATAGGCTCCAATAATCTCTCTCAATGAGCAGAAAGTGGAAAAATAATAATTATACATTAAATAAATTTTTAGTTATACGGTATTGTGGGTCGGTGTGCAGACGTTATAATGGTAAATGGAACTTGGACAGAGGAACATATCAATGAACTTTGGAAGGAACCTTACAACACTTACAAAGTCTTCCCACCTTGTGAGGTATGTAATATAAGAATAAATTACCTGTAACTAAAAATCGCCACAACGCTCGTAGAGGCCCCGATAGCTTAGAGAAGCTGATGGTAGTTGGTCAGGTTGACGGGAGAAGATCACGCAGACGTTCACCTACCCGCTGATCTGATCTGGTTAAGACGCTCACCGGCCTGCTATAAAGACCGCCGAGGACAGGAAGACGTGGGGAAGCATTTTGCATCGAGGGTCCACATTTCAGATTAGACACGACCTTCAACAATGAAGAGACCGACTCAGAAGAGAACAAAAAATTTCAAATTTGCTACTATTTAAATATAGACAGAGAAATTTAGTTAGATTAAGTTAAAGATAATTAAAAAATTATAAACATAATAATTTAAAAAAAAATCAAAGCTAAAAGATTTATTGTGATATAGTTGATAAAAGACATCCGCTCGCCGGATGATTAACCCTCATGTCATCCACCATACATGGATTATACTTATAATTTACGAATAATTATGTTTTTATAAATTGCATGAATAATGTATCATGTAAAAAATAATTTACTTAGGTGAACTTTTTAGGTTACAGAATTGAAACAATTACGTTCTTTAGTGAAAGAGTCAGATCCTATCCGGATCCTGTCGGTCGCCCAGTTCAGACCGGAGAAAGATCATCCGCTGATGCTGCAGGCGATGTACGAGCTGAGGAGCCTGTTGACCAAGAATGAATTCCTTTGGAATAAGGTTAGAGTAAATATTTTGAATTTTTTTTTTATTGCCCTTGTAGGCAGACGATCATACGGCCTGATGGTGAGTGGTTACCGTCGCCCATGGACTTCAGCAATGCCAGGGGCAGAGCCAAGCCGCTGCCTACCGCCAACATTTGCTTAATTAAAAATTTTCTGAGCTTATGTCCATACATATTCATAGTATTTTGCTGATATAGACAAAACATTATTTATTATTTATATACCATACCAGTAAACCTGGCTACCTACACCTAACCTAGGTAAAGTTGTATGAAAAACTATACGCCAACCAACAGGTCAGGAACGCCTAGACGACAAACATTGATTGTTGTTTAAATTTATAATATACAAATGGTAGCTTAGATGAAACGTTTAGACTTAATGTAGCACCGTCTGTCAGATACTCTACCCAGACACTAAAACATAGTGTCGTAATTTAATTTGGAGTTTTATAGACCTTAGAACTCATATCTCAAGGTGGGTGGCGGCATTGACGTTGTAGATGTCTATGGGCTCCGGTTACCACTTAACACTAAGTGGGTCGTGAGTTCGTCCACCCATGTAAGCAATAAAAAAAAAATTTAAACCGCGATCTGTGTGCTTAGTGCGAGTTTTGTAATGTTCTCGATAACGTAAAAGTTAACTCAAATTTGTATGAAGTTGGAACAGCGCCCCTAGTGGCAAACGTAGGTTTATCTGTGAAGTTATCGTTTTAAAATATTGGCCAATTGTAACGTAATTTATGCAGGGGTGCCAATAAATTTTAAATTCCATTTTTGAAGTTGTCGTGGCCTACAGGATAAGACGTCCGGTGCATTCGTTTCCAACGATGCACCGGTGTTCGAATCCCGCAGGCGGGTACAAATTTTTCTAATGAAATACGTACTTAACAAATGTTCACCATTGTCTCCCACGGTGAAGGAACAACATCGTGTAATAAAAATGAAACCGGCAAAATTATAACTTGCGTAATTACTGGTGGTAGGATCTCTTGTGTGTCCGCACGAGTAGGTATCACCCCCCTGCCGATTTCTGCCGTGAAGCGGTAATGCGTTTCGGTTTGAAGGGCGGGGCAGCCGTTGTACTATACTGAGACCTTAGTACTCATATCTCAAGGTGGGTGGCGGCATTGACGTTGTAGATGTCTATGGGCTCCGGTTACCACTGTGGGTCGTGAGTTCGTCCAACCATCTAAGCAAAAAAAAAACGGTCAATTTTATTTAAAAAAAAAAGGAATTATATTTTTAAATTCTGTCATTTGTTTATTGATTGGTGTTTTTTGTTCACGACATTTGTATGTTTTTCATCAATATGGTCACGATAAAAATACGAGTAATTATGGAATACGAATTAAGTCGGATAATTAATACCGTAGAAACGGTTCGCAACATTAATGTGAACACTACCAACAAACGCACGACTTTATTGGTTCGATTGAACGCTTGCGACATGGAAATTTTGATCTAAAAATGAATCCCGCGGTCGCCCGGAAACTAACGTCAACAACGACGAATGAAAAGCGGTAGTGGAAGCTGACGATACTCAATCTGCCGCTGAGTTAGCATCAGCTTGGCTCTGCGCCTGGCATTGCTAGCATTAAGCATCATGCATCATTGCCTAACATCGTATACACTAGAACAGTATGAAGATAGCACCTAGAACCATGTCGCGTATTTTAAAAGATGCCTTAAGACTTGCAGCCTATAAGAGACGTACTGGTCATTTCTTAACTGATAATTTAAAAGATAATAGGGTGGTAAAATCAAAACAACTACTGAAGCGGTACGCAAAGGGAGGTCATGGAAAACTTTTGTTTACGGATGAGAATTTTTTTACAATTGAGCAACATTTTAACAAACAAAATGACCGTATTTATGCTCAAAGCTCTAAGGAAGCTTCCCAATTAGTCGACAGAGTGCAACGTGGGCACTATCCGACTTCAGTGATGGTTTGGTGGGGTATTAGCTATGAAGGAGTGACTGAGCCATACTTTTGTGAAAAAGGTATCAAAACATCGGCACAAGTGTATCAAGATACCATTCTTGAGAAGGTAGTGAAGCCCCTTAACAGCACCATGTTCAATAATCAAGAATGGTCCTTCCAGCAAGACTCGGCGCCAGGTCATAAAGCTCGGTCTACGCAGTCTTGGTTGGAAACGAACGTTTCGGACTTCATCAGAGCTGAAGACTGGCCGTCGTCTAGTCCCGATCTTAATCCGCTGGATTATGATTTATTGTCAATTTTAGAGAGTACGGCTTGCTCTAAACGCCATCATAATTTGGAGTCCCTAAAACAATCCGTACGATTAGCAGTGAAAATTTTTCCCAGGGAAAGAGTGCGTGCTTCTATTGATAACTGGCCTCTACGTTTAAAGGACTGTATTGCAGCCAATGGAGACCACTTCGAATAAGCTTTTTATACTTTAAATTGTTTTATATTTATGTATTAAACTAACACACTGTAAAAGTAATAAATGTTATTTGCAATAGATACACCAAAATAACATTTTTTACAATTTTTGTCTGTCTGTCTGTTTGTTCCGGCTAATGTCTGGAACGGCTGGACCGATTTTGATGAGACTTTCACTAATAGTAAACACTAAAACTAGTAGCTGATGATATAAGGAGTAACTTAGGCTACTTTTTTAGACTAGCTTCGCCCCGCGGCGTCACCCGCAGTTATTGTCGTACCGCGCGCAATATGACGGGCTTCGCCTATCGATGATAAAATTTAATGTTTCCGAAGCGAAGCGAGGGCTGGTCGCTAGTATTTTAATATTGTACACATTATAGATATTGTTGAATTGGTGTGTTTGACTTGTATATGATCATAGTAAAATATTCCGCCAATGCGAGGGACAAATAACAAACCACACGTTCAACAAGGGTTGCCGGTGACGCAGCATGAGTTACTTCAGCTGTTTTTATCTCCAGATCCAGTTGGTTCTGGCGGGTTCCTGCCGCAATGCCGAAGACGAGGAGCGCGTGAGACACCTCAAGGACCTGGCCAAGCACTTGTCCTTAGAAAACAACGTGCAGTTTGAGGTGAACGTGACGTACGCTCGACTCTTGCACCTTTACCAGACCAGCCTCATCGGTCTTCACGCCATGTGGAATGAGCACTTCGGAATCAGTCAGTATTTTAAAGTTTTGGTATGCGTTTACGGAGCGTTGTTACGGAGCTCCTAGAGTAAAAAAAGCGTGGGGTACATGGTATAAGTAGTTATAAATATTTTATGAACAGATATAAGTAGAAGGGTTATTTTGATAATATCCTGAAAAGCACCTCACGCTTTTTTACAATAAAATCATTATCTTTTACACTATTTTTAATCCAAATTTATTAAAATTAATTTTCTATTTTTTAATTGGATTTTCTATAAAAGCGTATTTTGTTAGTTTTTTTGAACTATTATTTATTTTTCATTTTTTAGTTGAATTTCAATTTTTTCAATATTTTTTTTCAATATTTAATTGTCATCGGTCCTTAATAAGTAGGTATACCAAATTTCGAGTTAATCCGACGTTTTCAAGAGGGTCAAAATCATGTTCAAAGATTCCGTTACAAACATACATACATACATACGTCTGAAGCTGATAAATGCGTATTAAAAATTCAAAGCAATATAAAATCCGTTGCGTGCGTTGCGTCCGACGCGGGCCAATGGACGCGTACCTTAACACAGTGTTGTCAGGCTGTTAATCGTTAATCTTACTTAAAATCGCATTTTAGATACTTGAACGCAAGCCATGAGAAAAGTCTACGTTCTCCACATAATCGTCTCTTACAGTGTCCTATCCATCGCTCAGATTTTTTACATTCTTCTTTCTTTGTACAAATTCAAATTCAAAATCATTTATTTCAACTTAGATGTCAGTATGACACACTTGTTGAATGTCAAAATACAAATAACAATGTTAACTCTACCACCGGTTCCAAAAAAGCCACAGTACTGAGAAGAACCGGCGAAACAAACTCAGCGGGCTTTTTTTTTTGTTTTTTCTCAAATATTTTCTTTTTTGAAAATAAATAAAAATATTTACAATAAAGGAAAAAACAAGTCAAAAAAATACAATTGAAAAATAATAATAATAATGAAAAATGAAAAGGCCAGGAGCGAGCGCCTCATTCCCACGTAGTGCCATCTAGTAAATAATCCTTAACTTTATAATATGCCTTGTTGCACAGTCCATAATATTATGGAATTCGCTTCCCAAAGAAATCAGGATGACCAGCAATCGCTTCACTTTTAAACTCAAAGCTCGCGAATACATCCACAAAAAAACTGGAAGAATCGTCTCCAAACTAATTTCTTTTATTTTTCAATTATTATTATTATTATTTATTAGTTTAATTAATTAATTATTTTTTAATTATGATTATAATTTAATTATTTTTCCTTTTAGCCATTCTTAACTATAAAACTAAATTGTGTATTTTAGGAGTGGGTAATATCGGTTTTGCCGCGTATCGAATCGTATCTATATATCGAGTATCAATATCGGATATTGAATCTATATATTTTCTGAATCTATATATTGATGGATGCTAGTAGATTTTCTCGATTCATGATATTTGAGATTTGAAACGATACGCTGATATAATATCGTAGTAGATATAGATTTAAGTCAACGTTATACGGTTGGTTTTCTGATATCAATTTATAATATGATTTTAAAGTAATAAAAAGAACATGAAAATAAAAATATCAAAAAAACTTTCCTTCATGCTTTTATCAGGAAGGCTTAGGACTGGCTACATTATTTTCAGTTTTTAGTATTTTGTGTCTTAATTTAAAATTACAAAATATACCAAAAGAGTGTAGATTTCAAATTAAAACACAAGAAATAAACTCAATTATTTGGATTCAACTAAAAATAGAAAAATGTGTACTTTAAAAATCAAACACAAAAAACTTTTAAGTATTTATAAACACTTGTCCAAAAATTCTAGTTCAAGGTCAAAGCGCGTGAAATTAAATTCAACGATGCAAATAGGCTATACTGCATTCAAGTTAGGGTCGAAAGTTGAAACTTCTTTCCTAAATTGTATCCTGTTGATACGCTAAGAATAATCTACAGACATATGGACTTAAATATAAGGTTTACAATTGTATGGATAATGCCTGTTTCTGTTTCATTCATCACATGATATCCCTATCGTGCGCTCACTCACTCTGGCCGATTCGATACGAACCAAACGAATATTGCTGATATTCACGAATCGGTACGATATGCCGATGCGCATCACATCGAGCAATATCGTGTATCGGCTGATATCGATATATAGATTTCGATTCACGAATCGGTACGATATGCCGATGCGCATCACATCGAGCAATATCGTGTATCGGCGGATATCGATATATAGATTTCGTGCGGGGCGATATCGGATTCAACGATATTGCTGCGATATATAGATATTGAATCTAGATACGATTTATATCACCCACTCCTAGTGTATTTTCATGTGTATTTATATATTATTACTTTACATGTATATTATGTTGTGTGTAATTATGTGTATGTATGTATGTATTTTACTATTTTATACATAGGTATATTAAATTGTAGTATGTTTATTTTTGCATACAAAGTCATATGTAATCTATATAAGTACCTATATCTAACATTATGTGTATTCTATAATACGGATATATTTTATGTTATTTTTAGGAAGATTTTTGTTTTGATTTTGTTCTTTTTTTGTTTTGTTGTTGTTGTTTGTTATTGTTTTGTTAATGCACCTACCATGCATTATCTCTGCACCACCCTATGGTCGACTGGAAGGGAATGCCCATGGCATTAGGTCCGCCTGTGTACAAGTTTTGTTTTGTGCATAAAGTATTAACTAGATGATGACCGAGCTTTGCTCGATTTTTTTTTGATAACGCCATCTTTTTGTGTCTTTAAAGCGGTTAGTTGCCCTCAATTAAGAAAAATAGTATTATTATTCGCCAATAGATGTCGGGAAGAGTTGATTATTGAAATCACGAATAAAACAACATTTTCTGAAAATAAATCGTAGCTAGATCGATTTATCGCCCCCGAAATCCCCTGTATACTAAAGCCGGAGCCGTTTCAGAGATTCAGATTATATATATATTAATATACAAGAATTGCTCTTTTAAAGGTATAAGATAAATAAAATAAATAAATAATTGGGGCTGGTGTGCGCAGGCGTGGTGGAGAGCATGGCGGCGGGGCTGGTGACGGTGGCGCACCGCTCGGGCGGGCCGCGCGCCGACATCGTGGCGCCGCACGCCGGCTACCTGGCCGCCGAGCCCGAGCAGTACGCCGCCGCGCTGCTGCACGCGCTGTCGCTGTCCGCCGCCAGCCGCGCCGACCTCGTGGCCGCCGCGCGGTGCGTGCCCCCACCCAGCAAATGGGCCGTTCCTTCATTAGTTAATCAAGTCGTCGTGGCCTAAAGGATAAGACGTCCGGTGCATTCGTATATAGCGATGCAACGGTGTTCGAATCCCGCAGGCGGGTACCAATTTTTCTAATGAAATACGTACTTAACAAATGTTAACGATTGACTTCGACGGGAAGGAATAACATCGTGTAATAAAAATCAAATCCGCAAAATTATAATTTACGTAATTACTGGTGGTAGGACCTCTTGTGAGTCCGCACGGGTAGGTACCACCGCCCCGCCTATTTCTGCCGTGAAGCAGTAATGCGTTTCGGTTTGAAGGGCGGGGCAGCCGTTGTAACTATACTGAGACGTTAGAACTTATGTCTCAAGGTGTGTGGCGCATTTACGTTGTAGATGTCTATGGGTTCCAGTAACCACTTAAGACCAGGTGGGCTGTGAGCTCGTCCACACATCTAAGCAAAAGTAGTCACGAAGGCGAAACGTGTGGATTAACTAATGACTAAAAAACTTTATTTTTTATTGTTATTATACGTATGTCAAGTACGTATTTCATTAGTAAAATGATACCTGTCTGCGGGATTCGAACATCGGTGCATTGCTACATACTAATGCACCGGACGTCTTATCCTTTTGGGCCACAACGACTTTATATAATGGCCGATCAATCTGTTAATATAATACCTTTTTATTGTGTGCGTTAAGTAATTACTAGATATCTTATTTTGTTTGCAGTGCATCCGTGGATCGTTTCTCGGTGAAGGAGTTTGAGAAATCATTCCTTCGAGCGTGCGAACCGTTAATGTCTTTCTAGTTAGTGACGCAAAATGTTCCATTAGTTCATAAGTGTTAATTAATATAATTATTAACAATTAATAAAATTAAATGTAAATATTAATTGTATATTCTTTTTTATTGAACTACATGTGTCTCAGGATTTTATATTATTAAACAAATTTTACAAAGCTCAACCAGTCCAGAGCCTGAAATTTCTGTCTATTTAAATATTTCAATATAATTCAGATATTTACGACATCAGCTAATATCACATGGGCCATCGACGTGCTGTCGTCTGCTCATAGCTATAGCAATAAAGAATATGACAGCTGTAGAAATAGATTGTGTAGTATGAAAACATTTGGTCTAACTTAAAGTGAAGTTTTTTTTTAAGTTAAACAAGGAATTTACATGTAGATCTTATTAACAACAGGCTGCATTTCTCTTCAAAGCTGGTCAATCTCTAAACAATATTTCCTATGGAGTCCATCAATCGACTGACGGATTGGATGTAAACAAACAAAGTAGAAAAAAAACATTTAATTACATCAAAACAATACTTATAAAATATATACAAATTATTCTTCTTAATATAACGGAATGATTTAACATATTTATGTACTTAAATGAGAGAGAAGCCGACACGGTCCCTTGGGATCAATCTTAATTCTGAACCGTGCTTCAGGAATACATTACCTGTAAAATTTGCAAAAAAAAAATGAAAATGTTAATACTGGTGGTAGGGCGTCTTGTGGGTTTGCACGGCTATTACCATTTGTGAGGTTTATTGGGAGATGAAGGAGGAGGAGGAGGAGGCGTGTGCGTTGGTTGTTTGTTGCGTGTTGTCCTCCATAAACCTCATCGGAGCGGTCAATAAAACATTACGTATAATTACATGTTTATTCGCGTCAGCGACCGCAGTGAATCGCTGCACGTTAATCACTGACTGACTAACGTATGTTGCTCATTACTATAAATGCATGGTAAGCAGCTAAACGGGGTGGGGTATCATTCCCCTACACCCTGTTTATTTCTGCAGCTGCCTACTTTTGATAGGGCTAGATTTGTTAGCAAATTCTCTCAGGTTGAGCCTATTATCTCACCCTAGCTGAAACAGCCCCTTAAGCTACCAGCAAATAAGTAGGGTAAAAAGAACACCAGAGGAGTTATTAGTGTAATGTGTTCTAGTAGAAGCACAAACTATCATCAGTTGACGATTATGTCAATTCTTTAATTCAATCCACATCATCATATAATATCTAACCACAGCATACTACACTATGAAAGTGGTTGTTTCGAATGCCATATTTCAAATAATTTCATTGAGTACTTTTCTTTTTCTGTCTGTTTTAAGTTATTCAATATTCTACTGATATAATAGAAATAGTCTGGTGCGTATATCTCACCGGCTGTCTGCTGAGGATTTATGCCGATACCGTCATCAGTGATAATAGCACTGGTGGCAGGGTCCACCCTGAATTCTTCAGCTGCAAACTTCAACACTGCAGTGAATGGAGTCGCTTCCGGCACGCTAAGTCTAGTTTAGAAGAATAGAGAAAACCAGTCTAGTTTAGAAGAATAGAGAAAACCAGTCTTGTACTTTTCTTGATATTTTGATGAGCAATTAATAGAATTATACATATCTTAGTTTTAGTAAAGAAATTCTCACATGATAAAGATTTTAACTCTGTATCGTATTAGCAGAAAAACTTAAGACTCCTTTTAATAAAAAATCAGCACAGGTGTAAAAAATATATATACACATCATTGAACTGACATGTTAATCATGTGCTGAAGCTTTTAATTCAGGAACAACATAGTACACGCAATGGTAATGCGTAACTAACTTCTTATTATGTTCGTTGTGGTTTAGAGATATTGAATTTAGATAATCTAAACTACTAACAATCAACTTCATGCAGGCATATAAAAATGATGAGATGTGGATTGATATAATATAATGAAATAATAAAAAATTAACACCCAATACTATCCCAATATCCTACATCTAAATTATTTTCATTCATAATAGACAAAAATTGTTTCTTCAAAATATCATTATTCATAATTCTCTTGATTATATCACTTAATTCTGAATGTGGTAAATCTAAATAAAAATATTCCAGAGACATATTGTTTTTTAACAATTTGGCAATATCTATTAATGTTTCAACCATGCACTTAAACAAATCAGTATATGAGATGCATAACTGAATAAAATACTTTTCATCAACATTAAAAAGGCTTTTCCAGAAACTTTTGCAACTTTGGTTTTTCAGAAGCATAACATTTATAAATGCTTCATTGATCCAAACAATTTCTTTATCGTGTTTGTGGTTATTACTTAATAAACTTACAACTAAAACTTCCATTAGACTATTGTTGCAGTTTGTTAATAATTGTTCTAAAAACATTTTCGAATCTTTGGTTGTGGAAAGATTGTACAAAAAAATTTGACTTTTTAATTCTAGTAAAAAACAATTTGGTATGTGAGCCGGCAAATTGTCTAGCAATGTGCGTTTTGATGCTGTTTCTAGCATAATGTCAGATAGACACTCCACTAATTTGTCTTCATCGAATATCTCTATGTAAATGTTAAGAGATATGTCTATTTGATTGATAGAGCAATCGGAAACTATAATTTTTTTTAATACAGCTTTTGTAGAGTCTGCAAAGCAATTTTTTAAAAAGTAACATGATTTATCATCATAATTATACAATGTTGAGAGAAATTCATTTAACAGGTTTCTTTTTTGAAGTTTTTCCAAACATTTCTCTATATGTTGCGCTATTTTAAATGCATTTCTTAGTTCTATGTCAGTTGTTGTGTTGTTGGGCCAATTTTCTGCCTGACAGAGATTAACGAAATCTTGAAAAAAGTCGAAAAACTCTCTCAGTACAGTCTCTTCCATTTCGCAGCGATGTAACTTCAACAATAACCCATGAATTCAGCATCTGTTGACAATGAAGTGGATTTAATTTAACCTTTAGTTAAAATGCTAATTTTGTGTCATAGTGGATTTGTGTTGAAGTTACATTGCATCGAGACTCGAGTGCTTGTCGTGAGAAATAAACTAAAGCTTACACTTTAAACGGCAGTTTCGGATCAGATGTGAGTGTAATCTTGAAAGTTACTTTCGACCTGAAATAACCAAAATTGTCAATGGAAATTAATCCGATTACAACTGAGATAAATTATTTGCGTGTTATAAAAAGGCTTACATTTTAAACTATACACAAATTAAAAAATTTATGTTCAATTTCGTTTCCCAATTTATTACAAATTACAAAACTGAAGTGACGTACACAGTAGTACAAATATATTAAGTATATAATCTATGGTACACACAGTCAAAATAGTATAATATAATCTGTGGTTTATTATGTAGAACAGACAAGGGGACTTTTTGGCGGGAACGCGAGAAGTGAAGTTGTGTGATTTGTTTTATTTTGTCTATTTAGTGTTTCTTCAGGTTTAAATGTGTAATAATGGTGGTTTATTAACTGTTTAATATCTGTGAAAGTGCACAAATGTGGGAAAATGAAACAAAGCTGCTGGACGTAACTTCTCGGGTTCCTCCAAAAAGTCCACTGAAAAAATCTCAGTAAATGACCACCATTTTACTGCGATTATATTTCATCCCATATCATTTCATTTCATTAAATTTCATGCCAGTTGATTAATGTCTCAAATTAATCATCTTCATTTCATTTCACTCCATATTATCATTTTTCATAAAATTAAGAATATAAAGTAAAATAAGACATGACTTGAAGGTCTTAGTTACCAGGTCATAAAATCCCTTAAAAAAAAAAAAAAACAGACAAGGCGGACTCTTTGGCGGGAACTCGAGGAGTGAAGTTGTGTGATTTGTTTTATTTTGTCTATTTAGTGTTTCTTCAGGTTTAAATGTGTAATAACGGTGGTTTATTAACTGTTTAATATCTGTGAAAGTGCACAAATGTGGGAAAATGAAACAAAGCTGCTGTACGTAACTTCTCGGGTTCCTCCAAAAAGTCCACTGAAAAAATCTCAGTAAATGACCACCATTTTAGTGAGATTATATTTCATCCCATATCATCTCATTTCATTTAATCTCATCCCAGTTGATTAATGTCTCAAATTAATCATCTTCATTTCATTTCACTCCATATTATCATTTTTCATAAAATTAAGAATATAAAGTAAAATAAGACATGACTTAAAGGTCTTAGTTACCAGGACACAAAATCTTTTAAAAAAGAAAACAGGCAAGGCTGTATGGGCTTAGATCCCCTTGCCTTTCCTAATAAGGAAAAATTGTACAAAAAAATCTATGGTTTACCTACATTTTTTTTGGGATTTTATAACTTGGTTACCTTTAAGTCATGTCTTATTTTAATTTATATTTTTATTTTTATAAAAAGTGATAATATGGGGTGAAATGAAATGAGATGAAATGAAACGAAGATGATTAATTTGAGACATTAATCAACTGGGATGAAATTAAATAAAATGAGATAAGATGTTGGGATGAAATGTAATCTCAGGAAAATGGTGGTGATTTACTGAGATTTTATCAGTGGACTTTTTGGAGGATCCCGAGAAGTTACGTCCAGCGGCTTTGTTTCATTTTCCCACTTTCACAGATTCTAAACAGTTAATAAACAACGGTCACCGTTTTATGCGAAATATCTGGTTTATCAATTTTTTGATCCTGTAGTAGTATTCAGAGCTTGCAGAGAGCTTTTTGGCGGGAACGATAAGAGTGAAGTTGTGTGTTTTGTTTTATTGGAGTTTACTCCTTTAGAATCGATTTACATATATAGGCCCGGGGTATGAAAATTATGGGGACCAAAATCGTACTAGCATGTCACACGAAATGCGTTATGCGCCTGATTGCGCATGTCACACGAAATGCGTTATCGCAGGTGACGCCGGGCTGCTGCGCCGGCAGTCCGCCACAAAGCCTCGTACTGATCGCGCGTTTCTCTCATTATTGTATTTTCATATATTTGTTAGTCGTTTGTTTTGTGTCTCGTTAATTTGTTAATAATCTGTAGTGTATCGTGTTGTCGTAATATAGAACTATTTCTCGTATTGTTTCGTTTAATTTTTTATATCCAGTAAACTCCAGTCGTGCGTCGGAGCGGACACACACACTTTTTTTTTGTCTATTTCATGTTTCTTCAGGTTTAAATGTGTAATGACCGTGGTTTATTAACTGTTTAGAATCTGTGAAAGTGGGAAAATGAAACAAAGCCGCTGGACGTAACTTCTCGGGATTCTCCGAAAAGTCCACTGGAAAAATCTCAGTAAATGACTACCATTTTACTAAGATTATATATTTTCATCCCATATCATCTCATCTCATTTGATTTAATTTCATACCGGTTGATTAATGTCTCAAATTCATCATCTTCATTTATTTCATTTCACTCCATATTATCATTTTTCATAAAAATAAGAATATAAATTAAAATAAGACATGACCTAAAAGCCTTACTTACCAGGTCATAAAATCCCTTAAAAAAATGAGCTTGCAAGACCATAGATTATATACCTAATTGCAAAACAATCGATTGACGATACCTACAATACCCACCTAGTTTAAAAACGATATAATTATTTTTTGCCCTAGTTAATTAAGTACTCATTATTATGTGAAAATGTTATTGAGGAGCAATTTATTGGAAAGTGTGAGCCTTGTTTCAACCACTGGAATTGTGGCTTGTATTGTTTTACATGCCCTAACACCTATATCACCGATAGGAAGTGTCTGGCTAGCTTTATATATCGCTTTTTTTGCTATCTCCTCTTTATTTCTTACTATAAAGTTTATACGTTGGTTGTTAAGTCTGAATAGACCTTTAAAATATGATTTGGAACGTTTCAAGACACAATATCCTTATTTAAATTGTTTATGGCGATTCCTACCTGAGTTGGAGAAATGTCGCGTAAAAGAATCATTCAAAGAGTATGATACTAGTGAACTGAGTATAATATCAACAGTTTTGGAGAAAAAGCTCGTCTCTTCCTGGTACGTTCCGTTTATATCGCAGGAGATCAGCTTCCCATTTGCTTGCAAGCAGATGTTAGATCAGATGATACAGAAAAGTTTTTTGGTAAGTTTAAGGGCTAAACTTTCCTTTATGGTCCGTCGATTTGGAAGTTCACAATTTTTTTGTAGATAGTACTCAGAAATAGAAAGCTTTTTCCAAAATTTCAATTTGCGGAGACTCACGGTTACGAGATATAAAAAAAATACTATTGTTTTAAATAACAGACTAACTAGATTAGATTAGGAGCTGAACTTTCATTTCATGAAAGTTGCTAGTTGCTAGCACAAGGACAAGAAAATGCAAATAATTGTGATGTTTCAAATAAGATGGGTCTGTTGTTAGATGTGTTTTTTTTTTCACTAACACACTAGCAAATAATTATTGCTTTCAGCCTTTATTTATTTTTAAATCCAGATGATGCTCACGGCCCATCTAATGTTAATGTTAACAGTGTTAATTGGTTACAGGAGCCCATAGACACATCAATGCTAATGCAGTCACATACCTTGTGAAATGAGGTCTAAGTCTGGATTGTATAGTATAAAGATTCACAAGACACTCTTCCACATAAAAGCTTATATTAGTTTAGTAGTTTGTTAGAATTTAAGCTTTGAAATTGCCCTCTTACGAGTTCTAGAAGAAACATACCTCTACATCTTTTCTTACACTTCATTATACTAACTAATTGAATAAATACATTCACAGGTTTGTAATAAAATAGAAACAAGGGATGTTTTCATAGACATCTGTACAATATTTGCTTTACATCTCAAGGAATATAAAAAAGCATTGAAACGCTTGGAAAAATCACCTTCAGAATCTATAGAAAGTTTCTACAAAAAAGCGCATGCAGTTTCTGACCCAATGAAAAACTTAACTAAGACTGATCATTGTACGAACCTGCTACGATTAATTATGAAAGAATTAGTACCATGGGAATTATGGGACACACCCCACTCAGAGCTCATTGTTCGTATACTGTCAAGGAAACTTGATAGCTTCATTGACAGCACCTTAGTAGATCCTATTTGGTTAAATGATAAATTGCTTGCTTATTTCAAAGTTGAAAATAAAGTGTTGCTTTCGGAAAAATCTGAGCCAATCTTGGAAAACATTCCGACACAAGAGGCAGATACAGAATGTACAAAAAAGAAAACTGAAGATGAATGTAAACCTGAAGAAAAGAAAGAACTTAAAGCAGTTCAAATACAGAAGAAAGACGAGACTATAAACAAGAAAGAGGAGTTGACCAGTGACCCAGTTGATTTGAAGAGTTCTCCGATATTAAGGCAACGAAGAGGTCGACAGGGCAGGAATGAGGTCAAAATATATGATAGAATTATTGAGGGTAAGTTCTACAGATATAGTGTAAATTTGACGTAAGCCAGTTACGAGTAACTTTGGTTGATTTCATTAAAGACCTTTTGGTCTTTTCAACATCAGACATACTGCACAGTACAATACATGATTTTGCTTCTTGTTAAGTGTAAAGAAATATATTACAAAATTTCATGAATCTCAGTCTCTTGATGAGTGTTTTACATATATCAAAAGAGCAACGTCAACAGGTTCCACTCTCCCTTCAATCACAATGCATTTGTGATTATTTGTTCAATTTTTTAATTAGTTTCTTGAATGAGCTGTGAGTGAATAAGTGCATCTTCTACAGGCAGTGTCAAAACCTGGGAGACGGACATGGACTTGCAGTGTATCAGCCTTGGTCAAGATTTGCTGGCTAGCTTAGATGGTGAGATAACACTAAGCCGGCTTTGGGGACAGGACGGTAGCCCTAACCCGCCCAGGACCAATTCACCACAGCCGCTCTGGTTTGGTATGTTTGCCTATTTAGTCAAATTATATGTTTAATAAACAATACTTGAAACTTTTTCTTGGATTAAAACAATTAATAATAATGAGATCTATCTTAACTAGTTAAGATCATAATACAATTACACATAGGTACATTAAAATAAATATGTAGAAAACATTAAACTACCACATGACATACACTACACATGCACACACACAACATAAACATATATTGTAGTAACAATTACATTCTTGAACATCTTTGTTAGTCAGTCATGAGAGCAACAACAGCATTATGTTTGGAATATTGTGCTCAATATGAAGGTTTTTAATGTTTTCTTCATAGTGAAGAAGAGAATTTGTGCTAACAACAGTAGCCCTGGTAATTAACAAATTAAACAGCGGACGGTTAGCGTAGTATGGACATGGGATGCGTAGAGACAAGATGCCTGTGACTAGGAGATGTATGGAAATGGTAGTGCAAGGTAGAGGGGGAAGAGGTCAACTGAAGAAGACATGGATGGAGTGTGTGAATGACGGTATGAGAGAGAGAGGAGTGAGTGTTGAGATGACAGCTGATAGAAGAGAATGGAAGAGAAAAATTAGCTGCACCGACCCTACCTAGTGGGGTAAGGTGGAGAAAAAAATGAGATATAAGTTCTAAGGTCTTAGTATAGTTACAACGGCTGCCCCGCCCTTCAAACCGAAACGCATCACTGTTTCACGGCAGAAATAGTCAGGGTGGTGGTATCTTCCCTTGCGGACTCACAAGAGGTCCTGCCACCAGTAAAAAAAAGTCTTTTGTAAGTCATGGCATAAATGTAGTTATGTCTGTGGTCCCGGTGACTATTCACTATCAGAATGGCTCGTACATGCACTTACGAAAAAAGAAGACATGCCAAATAAATGAATAAATCTATAGGGGAAGAAGACAATATAGATGTGGAACTAAGTACGACTCCACCGAAAGAAAGAAAAGAGCATAGCCCCAAGTCAGCGGACGCTTTGCTCAAGGACATCCAGAGCACCGTCAGCCAGGCCAAGACCAAGATCGGTGACCTCCAGGTCCGAGATAACTTAGACTACAAGCGCTCAGTATGTGTTTGCATGTTTATGTACCGCTTTAGCATGTCACCATTTAGTTTCCAGGGGCCGTCGTCAAGGCACGACAATAAGGATGTTTATTTTTAACATGTACCAAAAAGCTATACATATAATAAGAATGTTATTAATAAAAACAGTCGAATTATCAACCACCTTTTTAAATCTTTGGTTAATAAACACCCATATTGTATCATCAGGCCTTACAGTGTGGGCCTTAGCCTGGTCCAGTATGTCTCTCCAGACTGCTCTGTTCAGTAGTGTTTAGGGGTTTCTCCTTCCAATTCCTGACACCGATAACTTTGAGGTCCCATGGAGGACCCATATTGTATAGAAGGGATATATTATGTATGTAGGTAGCGATATCTCTGTGCACGAGTCCGTGTGGTGAACGGACCGCGACGTGTCGGCTCCGTGCTTCATGTGTAGCTATGAGTGAAGTCGACGCACTGAATCCATGTTTAGCGAACTCCGACTTGTTCTCCATTACTGTGTGTTACTTATTGTCTGTCTAGTTTGAGTAGAAATTAACACTTTGACTGCCATGCGGGTCAAAGTTGCCCTACGCGGCGCACTCAAGTAATTATGTCGATTCCTCTCTTCGATCTTCTTACTAAGGCTTCGGAATGTCGAGTACATTCTATGGAGGAATGTCACATGTGGCCGAGATCCTCAGCAGTGAAGGAACGATATAGAAGAAGTACATTCTAGGAAAGACAAATCCGAGAATACTAAGAATGAGTCTATTTCTAAGAGAGCTAAGAGTCTAAAACATACATTAAAAATAAAAGAAGGCAAAGTTAGGCAATTCAGGCGCCTAACAGAAACCGACAAAATTATTTCAGTGCGCTACGTCACCTCTGATCTGCCTACATGGCAGTCATTGGGTTAATGGGAAGCGCATGTTCAAGGCAATCTACGAAGCTTATTCTGAAACTAAAATAGTAGGAAACTGATTCATTCCTTTGGGTAAGATGCCGGAGTCAAGTTCAGCAAGTCCTCTTGGCAACTAGACATCAGACATCAGGGTGCGCGTGACGGGAGACTGACTAGAATGTGGAATAGGCTGGTTACTGTCAAATCTCATACGACGAGAGAAAAACACTTTATTACCAAATATCCTTAAATCTCAAACGACATGAGAATTATTACTAAGGTTTCCTTAGAGTAAAATCTTTGAACGAGAGCATTACAAACGTTACCCATTGAAGGGGATACGTACCATGATCACTTAGCTCGTGAGGTCGTTGTGTACCAGGATGAAGCGGCAGGGATGATGGAAGGGCTACTGGACTTCGGGATAGCAGGTCTGAAGAAGGGACTCCGCTTTACTGGACTTAGTGATGACTCGCAGGTAAAAGAAATCGCCTCGGTACTAAACACTTTACACCGGTAGTTGCAGCATAACAAAAAATGCGCGTGCAACTTGGTGCGCGTGAAAGAAGTGAAACTTCTTTTGCGGTGTGTAGTATTGTGGTTTTCTTTATTTTTCATCCCTAAATCAAATTCCTCTTGTAATAGAGAATGCTGTGTATAAGAGAAACGACTCAGTTCGCTTTGTCGTTTACCTCTCTTCACGGTCGACTAGTTCGCGAGACGCTCTGTCTATTTTCTCACTCTCGCTCTCCCTAAATTGTATCTTTTGTCTCTAGCCGTAACGAATCTGTCGCGAGTAAAATTTTACTCTCAACTCGCCTAAAGAAGTTTCACTTCAAAAATGAATAAAGTGATCCACATTCATACTTGTAGTCTGCTGTTGCTTTAGGACAAGTCTCCGTCCCATCAGAAATCTAAACAGAGTCCCGAGAAACTTGGAGATAAAATTCCGGCTGACTTCAAAGGCAGAGACGTTTCGGAGTGCAGAGAAGCCCCGCCATTTTCGCAGAACAAAGGTGATTTCATAAAGGAGGCTTTTATGTTCATCTAATTATTCTGATTGTTGAAGGAGTCGTTTACTTGTATTTCAGAGGACAACAGTTCAATGCCCGTGCTGTTGAAACAACACAGAGTGACGTCACAAGACAGTATGGTTAGTATTTAACATTTATATTTCGATGCCTCCAATGAACACTACTCTAACTAAAAATTTTGAAATTTTCGTTTTTCACGCAAATCGCTTCACTATTTTAAAATTATTACAAGTCATTATTGATGGGGTTCGAAGCAAGAGCTAGCGTCAGCTAGTTACACAAAAAAAACATAAATATATCTGCAATAAAGATTTTATCAACTTTTTTCGTTTTAACGCTCCTCCTGTAAACCTACGAATTTGGAGTTAGCGTAGTGTTCATTGGAGGCATCGATTTAATTGGTGGTAGGACCTCTTGTGAGTCCGCGCGAGTGGGTACCACCACCCTGCATGTCTCTGCCGTGAAGCAGTAATGCGTTTCGGTTTGAAGGGTGGGGCAGCCGTTGTAACTATACTGGAGACCTTAGAACTTATATCTCAAGGTGGGTGGCGCATTTACGTTGTAGATGTCTATGGTCTCCAGTAACCACTTAAAACCAGGTGGGCTGTGAGCTCGTCCATCCATATAAGCAATAAAAAAAAAGGTTTTTTTAGTTTTGGCCTAGCCAGTCCTCAATTATCATTTTTCAGCCGAGCCTCCCCCGGCCACCTCCCGACTCCCCGGAGCCGCAGTACGAGGAGGTGGCTGACCTGTCCACCAGCATCGCCAAGTTGAGGAGTTTGCTCCAACAGCGGGAACAAACTCAGAGGTTACAAATAAATTAATTACCTACCACAGTAATTTAAACGATAATTGCGTACATCGTTAAACTGGTTTTCACTTAAAAACTTACAATGATTTTTAGAGTAGAAATATTTAACAACCTACCTCACTCAGCCCCCAACGAGCTCTCGGCGGCGCGCGGCCGGCAAATAAACCAGCTCATATGTCGTCATTTCCATGTTTAGGGGAGAGGAAGTGTGGTGGGAGGGCGCGGAGGAGACCCGCGGGAGGACGCAGGCGCACCACTCCTCGCGCCCGGTGGACGCCGCCAACATTGCGGGTAAGCCACCAGCGAAACCGCGCTAGTCGTCGCCCACGCGCTATACTGATGAAACCTTTTTTTTTCTACCTAAGCTGATAGCCTCGAGAGGTTATTTCAGCGTAACCTTAACTAGTAGGTGAGCTCACGGGGCTCAAACCTGACCTGCTGTCAACACGAACCCTAGCAAAAGCTGTGTTTCGCAGAATTTACCACCGGATCGGAAACGCGACCCACTGAGAAGATCCGGCGAGAAACTCAGTGGGCTGTATCCGTGGGTTAATTTACTCGTCGAGCCCTTCGTCGCAAGCGACGGGTTCGACGAGAACGATAACTGGTGCTTGGGGTACCTAAAAGCACCGTTAATGGATCGGGAGGATCCGGGATGACGTGATGAAACATTCAAGAATGTTCTCGCTTATAAAGCATCGGCGGGGGAGGGGCGGGGAGGGGATGGGGGGCGCTTGTACCCTGAACGTCATAGACTTTGCTTTAGTCTTGAATTTAAGCAGACGTCTGACGACGGCGTCCGTGTGCCCTGTCCGCTTCGGGGATCTATGTCTTACCAGCATCGTCTTCACCAGCAAGTCTGCCGGCCGCCACGTGACCCCGTGGCCCCTGCACACTGCGGCAGATGAGATGCCGTCCTTACGGATCCATCAGATCCAATAACCTTTGCATTAGACGCCTTCAGCTCTAACACTAGGAGCAGGCTTAGTGACCTCGGTAACCGTACTCGTCGAACTCGACAAAGAGTTCGCCGTGCAACCTAACCCATGAATCAGCTCGCTGAGTTTCTCGCCGGATCTTCTCAGCGGGTCGCGATTTCGATCCGGTAGTAGATTCATTCGCGAAGCAGCTACTCTTGAGCTGTTAGGTCTCCTTCGGAGGCGCTCGGGTAGCTGCTAGCAAATCCCACCCCTCTTGGCTGAGCCTTTGCTCGCCCACCTGTCCTGGTGAAACTGGAAAGGCCTCCGGGTCACCAGTAATCCTTCAATCATAAAAAAAAAAGATGAGATGTCTTGTTTCAGATGAATACGACATGAATTTAGACAGAAACTCATCCCCGGGACAGACTTCTAACAACATGCAGAGACTTGACAAGTGAGTTGCTGTATACAGGGTGCTCCACAAGCGGTCTGTCAGGCCGATAGCTGTAGATAGTGTTCTGTTAGACTGATCGATTTGAACGAAAAAAGATGTGTGGTGTCGTGGGACACCGGATAGGAACGAAGTTCCTTATTAAAAAAATATTAATTTTAAGTTCTATTCGAGGTATAAAGAAAATAAAACTGGAGGTTTCGCAACAACCCACGGTCATTCGGTAACGTGCGAACTTATTGTGGTACACTTCATTCACGGTTGTTTGCATAAGAGTTGTTAGTGTATTGCGCAAACGAAGGCTCTGAGATCGTGGTCAATGAATGAAAAAAAAATGTTATTTTTTGTACTTTATTACAAAGTTAAGTCGTACACTGTGTGTATTACTAATAAAAATCTTACGTTACGGACGTTTTTTCCCGGTTAGGTTACCCCTCCGCATCGTCCCATAAGGAACTTCGTTCCAACAAATGTTCCCAAGTAACAGCCTCGGAATAATGAGTACCTGAACATAACGAACAAACTATTATACTGCCAACCCTTCAATGGAATATGCGATTTCGAAAAGGGCACATCTCTGAAAATATAAAATGTTCAGGCAATGAAAAAAAAAAACTGATTATTTTCTAAAGCAGTGTAAAATTTAAAATATTAACTTTTGAGATATATTTTAGTGTTAATTTGCAATTGAAAATTACTGGAATTACTATAAAATAGGTGTAGGTAAGCCTCAAAACAACCTGTATATGAAAAAAAACGTATTTGACAAAATATGCGACATGTGCCCTTTTCGAAATTGCATATTCAATTGTATTTTACGTAAGGTACTGTAATAGGAGTCGTAGTGGAAAATAAGGGAAATTATTTATTTATATTTTAATGGCTTAGAAGGATGCACGAGCTCACAGATCACATGGTGTTAAGTGGTTATCGGATAGCCCATAGACATCAACGACCTAAATGCCGGCACCCAACATGAGAAATGAGTACTAAGTCTGAGTTTTAACAGTACAACGGCTGCCCCACCCTTCAAACCGAAACGCATTACTGCTTCACAGCAGAAATAGGCAGGGTGGTGGTACCTACCCATTTGGACTCACAAGTCGTCCTACCACCAGTCAGTACCACCCAGAAGTAAACGTATTAATACAGGTCGTACGAATCTAGTACTGAATATGTTTTCCTCCACTAAACTGGTACTATATCTGTGGTATCGCTTTTATTAACCCCTCTATGGCACGTGATCAACAATCTGTATCTTTTAGGTCGAGTTAACGTATGTTTGATACCTTGAATCACTTTAATCAGCGCCCGAAAAACATTTTTTTTTTTGTAAAAATGTAATGCAATGTAAAAAATATTATAAAAATTCCAATAACTTCCTATTGCTTTCGGAAGTCGGAAGTTGTCTAAAAACGCAGCAAAGGCGATGATAATACGGCATATCTAATCAAGCGGGTACTCAGAACTCAAAAAGCTACACTTTAGATATTTTTTGACATTTCTAACGAGATCTACATTGTTGATAGTACTGCTATGTTTCGGCTTGATATACCCCATTGTGGGACATCCTGTATATATGTATATCTGTATTATTTATGGTTGTCAGTTGACCATTGGGTTACTGGTCGTTTGGACGAGCTAAGGGTTCATGCAATGCAAAGCGGTTCCCAAGCCCATCTACGTGAATAGCACCATGTCCAGCTGTCCCTCCTTGAGAACGCAACACGTGACCGCAGGATGGTGGTGCTCACCCCTGTGGTCACAGCGCGCTGGTATAACTCTCCACAGCACTGCCATCCTCCAAGGAATCGCTCGGTCGCCTCACGACTAACGGGAAGGCATGAGGTGGTGATAATCTAAACTGACACCGCACAGCCAATGGCACACTTGAACATTGACGTCATTGTGCAGATAGTGCTTTCTCTATAATGCCTTGAGCTTGTGTATTGGTGATAAGAAATTCATTTCGTTTTCGTTGATTTTGTTATTATTATTTTATTTTATTTTTTTATTGCCCTTTTAGGCAGACGAGCATACGGCCCACCTGATGGTGAGTGGTTACCGTCGCCCATGGACTTCAGCAATGCCAGGGGCAGAGCCAAGCCGCTGCCTACCGCTTAATACTCTCCACAAGCCTCGTTTGAAGAAGGACATGTCATAGCGCTCGGGAAACACCGTGGAGGGCAGCTCATTCCATAGCCGGATGGTACGTGGCATAAATACCTCTGGAAACGCACTGTCGATGACCGCAGTGGCTCCAGGTAGTATGGATGAACTCTACTCTGGTGGCGGGCGGTGCGATGGTAAAAACGAGATGCCGGTATCATCTCGAACAATTCCTCAGAGCACTCTTATGGACGCAAACTTTGGACTCGACGCAAAACTGGACGCAAACTTATGGACGTGCTTCAACTTTTCACTACACTTTCTCCTCCAATCAATCGTAACTGGTGTAGGTTGTTCCAACGAACGGTGACGGGAGTGTTCAACTCTATAAAGACGGCGGTCGGGGCCGAGGGGGAGGCTCCTGTCGCGATGCGACCTCAACACGACTGGGTCTACGTCTGCACCTCGCTTGAGAACAGCGTGAGTACTGAGGGCGCGACCTGAACGCACTGCAGCTGCGAGGGTGCTTTTTTTTTCCTACCTAAGCTGAGCCTTGAGAGGCTATATCAGCGTAGCCTTAACTAGTAGGTGAGCTCACGGGGCTCAAACCTGACGACGTTGCTAACACGAACCCTAGCAAGAGCCGTGTTTCGAAGAATCTACCACCGGATCGGAAACGCGACTCACTAAGAATATCCGGCGAGAAACTCAGTGGGCTGTGTCTGAGGGTTAATTTACTCGACGAGCCCTTTGTCGCAAGCGACGGGCTCGACGAGAACGATGACCGGTGCTTGAGGTACCTAAAAGCACCGTTAGTGGATCGGGAGGATCCGAAATGACGTGTTTGGGGCGACGTCAACTGCTTTCCATTCTGACCGCAGGATCGGGAATGTAGTTACCGGCGGCCACGATGAGAGGGTTCTCGTGTCGTGCCGCTTTATCGAAGTGGAGCGAGGGTCCGGCGTGGCGGCGCCGACCATCATGTGGTCACGAGTTGGTACCATTGCTCTGCCTATTTCTGGGGCCAAGATGCGTTCCGGTCTGAAGAGTGGGGGACGTATGTGTCGAAGCGGGCGCCCCCTCCCCACCCCCCAGCTAAGAGTGACGGCGCCCCCGGGCTGTAGGTGGGCGGCGCGGTGGCGCGGCTGGTGGGCGCGCGGAGAGCCTTCACGCACGTGGACGCGGCGCTGGACTCGCTGGAGCAGCTCGCCGTCGCCAAGCAGGAACAACTCGTGCCCGACGACTTTGGTGAGTAAGATTAAATTTGTACTTACTGTCGACTTCATTGAATCAAATAAAAAAAAAATGTACCTATTTTGGTAGGGGCTGTTATAGATTCACCGAGCTAGTAGGTGAGCGCACGGGGCTCAAACCGGGAGTGCTGCTAACACTAGCTCTAGCAAAAGCAGTGCTTCGCAGAATCTACCACCGGATCGGAAACGCGACCTACTGAGAAGATCCGGCGAGAAACTCAGTGGGCTGTGTCTGAGGGTTAATTTACTCGTCGGGCCCTTCGTCTCAAGCGACGGGTTCGGTGAAGACGGTAACCGGTGCTTGAGGTACCTAAAAGCACCGTTAATGGATTAGGGTGTAATTATAAAACAAATAAACGGGGTCTTAGCACGAGTCCTCATCTGGTCCCAAACCAGTATTGCCTGTATTATGGAAACCAGAGACTAATATACACACAGATGTGCAGCCAAGGGCGTGGCCATTGCCTCCACCGTGCTGTCGATGGTCGATGAGGGTCGGTGACGTCATCGAGTACCCAAATAGTTGTTAGACAGACACCAATATACCAACGAGTGTAAGGAATTTTTGGTATAAGCGAGATTTTTGCAGCTTTATAGATGAAATTTATACAGTTTAAAGTTTGGAAAAAAATAAAAAAAAACTTCTTCAGCTATTTCAAAGGAGCAAATTTAATTGAAGTTCAATTAAAAACATCGAACTGTTGATGCTAATATCAAATAAAACTCACCTTTGATTACAAAGATATACAGTAGATTGGGGGGAATAGAGACTAGTTAGAATAGGGACAAATCTGAGATGTCACAATACTTTTGTGGAGTTGTTAGATTTAACTGAAAATTACTTTTATTTAGTGTTTAAGAATATTAAATAGTTTAATTTAGTCATCAAAGTTTTGTAACTCATTAAAGATATTGAAAAGTTAATTACCTAAAGTTAGTTACCTACCTAACAACTAAATAGTGCCGGCCCTATCGAAAAACTATTATCCCCATACGTAACCTGATTCACCACAAAGCCAAGGTGAATCGGGTTAAGTTTTTTTTTCTTCAGTTTTTGTGTATATTTTGTAATGAACAATGTATAATAACGCATCGTATATTAAAATTTAAGCTTCCGGAACCATTTTAACCTCAATTTTCTTGGTATTACACTAAGAAAGACCATTGAAAATTTGTGTTGGATCTGGAAAGGGTCCCGATTCCCCTCAATCTACGGTATGTCGCGTATTAAGCGAAATGTCGCTTAATCCAAATAACCTGTCACCCCCTCAATATAATACCCCACACCCCGTGTGACCAGACATACCGCGACATATTGGATGCGTTGAACGTTCGCAGAGGAGTGGTGTGTTGAGTGCGGTGCTGCGTGGAGCGCGGCAAGCGCGGCGACCGGCGCGGGGAGCCCCGCCGCCCCTCCCGCCTCCCCGCCCGCGCACCTCGCGCGCCGCCTCGCCGCCGTACTGGCCGCCGGTACTGTCCCAAAACCAGCCCGGGCTACTTTGTTGGGAGACCTGTTGTTAGGCCAATCTTTCTTTTTTTACCTTAGGATGGGTTCTAAGGTCTCAGTATAGTTACAACGGTCGCCCCGCCCTTCAAACCGAAACGCATTACTGCTTCACGGCAGGAATAGGCAGGACGGTGGTACTTACCCGTGCGGACTCACAACAGGTCCTACCACCAGTAATTACGCAAATTATAATTTTGCGGATGTGATTTTTTTACACGATGTTATTCCTTCACCGTGGAAGTCAATTGTGAAGATTAGGTACATATTTCATTAGAAAAATTGGTACCCGCCTGCGGGATTCGAACACCGTTTCATCGCTATATAAGAATGCACCGGACGTCTTATCCTTTAGACCACGACGACCCAAATCTCTTGTCAGGTTGCGCTGACATAGCCTCTCAAGGCCATCAGCTTAAGTAGGAAAAAGCAAAATCCAATCTTGATGTACGAAAATGATCATTAGACACGCTATTGAGCGAGGTTAATTCTTACTGACCGAAGAAATTGCGCAACTTCAAGAAAGCTAAAGAATTTTCTAGCCACTCAAAACTCAGGTAGACGATGCAGCTTCTTAGAATACGTTTGTGATATTGGAAAAACACAGAGTCTCCCATCGCACCAAAGCTAAATACTCTTGAAATTTAATTTTAAATTCATATTTATCCATCAAACTAATCCCGACTAGGTGGAATAACCAACTGCGTCGTGCTGCACGGTACCAATGCACAGTTATTCAATAAATTTTGGAATTATCTCCCAACTAGCTGTACCCGTCCGCTTCGCTGGGCATTTAAAATTAACATTATTATTTCTCAACCCCACAAAGATTCTCAATATTAACACCCCCACAACTGGTGTAGGGAGTCCAACGCTCATATAAATATAAGTCTATCCATTAAGTACATGTATTTTCTACATGGATATCAAATTTCAAGTCGATCGGATGCACGGTTCAGTAGTTATAACGGAACATCCGCAAAAAGCACGGTAGATTTATATATTAGTATAGATAGATAATGCAATTTTACATAACCAACATAATCCCGAAATGCATGCCTCCAGATATCTTCGAATCAATGATCACGGTGTGGCTGGACGAGCTGACCGCATGGCTGAAGCGGCAGATCTTCCTCTACTTTGAGGGTTTGTCTTCGACCGAGGACACGGCGGCCAGGCCGAAAGAGCTGCGGAACTTCGACCCTGAGCAGACTTGTGAAGTGCTGTTGCAGAACGCGGGACGTAAGAGACTTATGTATTCGACTATATCGGGGCGAGGGGAGCGACTCAGCTGCAGGTGCTCTATACTGGTGGTAGGACCTCTTGTGAGTCCGCGCGGGTAGGTACCACCGCCCTGCCTATTTCTGACGTGAAGCAGTAATGCGTTTCGGTTTGAAGGGTGAGGCAGCGGTTGTAACTATACTGAGACCTTAGAACTTATATCTCAAAGTGGGTGGCGCATTTACGTTGTGGATGTCTATGGGCTCCAGAAAACACTTAACACCAGGCGGGCTGTGAGCTCGTCCACCCATCTAAGCAATAAAAAAAATATATCATGAAACAATTATTATACATCGACGATTGTCATATTTGCATCCTACCATGTAAGATATTCTAAAGATCTCTATTGCGCAGTAGCAGTTATTTATCTTAAAACCTGAACGTTTAATAATTTTGATTGCTTCATCTTCGTCCGCAGTGCTGCAGCTCCTCGGCGAAGAGACCCTTAAGTCATCGATAAAGCTGTACGTGAGCAGTTTGAGTCACAAGGAATTGAATCGTGACCTCATGTTCAGAATGCTGGACCTGTTCGTTTTGCACTTCAAGAAGTCAGCCTCAATACGGAATCCTTCTTTTGACTCGAACTGACGTCACGCGGCGCCGACCCCCGCCGCGCTTACACTGCGAGCAGCGTGACGCGTGCGGGCGGCGCTGCCGGGCGTGCGAGGGGCAGGGAGTGCGGGGCGTGCGAGGGGCATGGAGTACGGGCTGCGTGCGAGGGGCAAGAAGTGCGGGCTGCGTGCGAGGGGCAGGGAGTGCGGGCTGCGTGCGAGGGGCAGGGAGTGCGGGGCGTGCGAGGGGCAGGGAGTGCGGGGCGTGCGAGGGGCATGGAGTACGGGCTGCGTGCGAGGGGCAAGAAGTGCGGGCTGCGTGCGAGGGGCAGGGAGTGCGGGCTGCGTGCGAGGGGCAGGGAGTGCGGGGCGTGCGAGGGGCAGGGAGTGCGGGGCGTGCGAGGGGCATGGAGTACGGGCTGCGTGCGAGGGGCAAGAAGTGCGGGCTGCGTGCGAGGGGCAGGGAGTGCGGGCTGCGTGCGAGGGGCAGGGAGTGCGGGGCGTGCGAGGGGCAGGGAGTGCGGGCTGCGTGCACACAGCCGCGTGACGTGGGCTGCTCTTCTTCGATAAAAATATCGGGAAAAAAATATAAAATGATCTCTGTAATTTATTAATCATGTATTGTAACTAGCGATGTTATTAAATAAAAATTATTTTATTATGTCTGACGGCGCCAGGGAGGTCTGAGCGGCAGTTCCGTCATCATTCGTATTCGGTGGAACTGAGTTTATTGCAATAAAAGTCATAAAACCTTTTGAATAATTATTATTGAAACTCTCAACAAATGATTTTCACAATGACAGGGTAAACCGACAGTTTCGTTCCAACTGACCGACTACGAGTAGAAAGGCTTCGTCAAACAGAACGCGTAATTAGCGCGCGTCATAGCGCGGCGTTAGTTTAGCACTCTGACGGGCGCTAAGTACGCGTTATGTTTGACAAAGGCTTTACATTTAAACAACCGACCGTCTTAATATTACTTAAGTCATTATCCACGACTTAGGTTTTATTTGCGTTGGATCATTTCATAAAAAAACAGCACGGTAGTGACACTTGTTATTTTGACATTGACAGATAAACGTCAGCTTTTTCGTCGACATCAGAGTTTATTCGCCTAATTGTTGCCATTAATGTGAACGGCGATAAGTAAATATAATTTTAACAGCTGTCCAGTGCTTTTCGCAATATCTTTCGCAGTAACTTATCGCAATTCCTAACGGAGATTTTTGTCAGGAATTCATACGCTATCTGTCCGTTAACGCATGTGACAAGAAACTTAATTTTGAAAGAAAATCAACTGTTCATTGAATGAGAAATAAAAGATATTTTATCCGTAAACCATTTTAATTCATTCAATAATTAAAATTAAAAAAATAATATTTTATAAAACATATCACAGAGATCGCGTACCGCTTATGAGCATAAAGAAATCTTAAAAGTCGTAAACCTCAATTTAAATACAATCATTTCCTTAGTCTTACCATGTCAATAATATTATTTCAGTGCTGCCATTACAGAACAGTAGGTACTTACAAAATTTAACTTAAAAAAGTAAATGATTTGCAATCTGAAAACAATACACTATTAGGTACTAAATCAAATATAAATGTTTATCTATATATTAATACGTGAAGGAAAAACTTTGTATCCCTTTTTACGAAAATTGCGCGGACGGAAGAGTATGAAATTTCCCACACTGATAGAGAATATAGAGAAGGAGTGCCGAATGCTAATATATTTTTAAATTATGCCTAAAAAATACATTAAATCAATAAAAAAAAAACATTACACACACTACCATGTATTTGACGCACACACGCATGCATACTATTTATTTATTGTCAAACTTTTGTTCTTGACGTCTGTGGTCAAGTTGAGAATAGATTAAAAATATTGTTTGTCTTTATTAATATTTTTCTATAGTGTAGTCTTGGCGAAATTTGTGATTATAGAAGTATAAAAACAGTCTTTGAAAATAGAATCATAATAGTGTACGAACTTATAATTTCAATTAACTATAGTCGAAATTCGACTACCGGGCGACCACTAGTAAATGTTAAAACATTCTATTTTACAATCAATCATAGGTAATCATTTCTTCGTCGTCTACTCAAACGTCTTATCCCTCCCGTCTCAGGAGTCTTTCAACATTAATTAAACTAAAATCACAATTAATTTACATATAATTTGAGCAATTTATAACTTGTGCGTTATTTAAAAACGATCTTAGTAATAATGTGGGCACTGGCGGCGTCTATCCGTCATGGCTTGAAACCTGAATCGCTCTAACAATCCGCAAGTGAATCTCATAATATCGGGTCAGTGTGCTTAGTGCGAGTTTTTTAACTTTCTCGATAGCGTAAAACAAATTTGTATGGAGTTGAAAAGTTTTTTTTTATTGCTTAGATGTGTGGACGAGCTCACAGCCCACCTGGTGTTAAGTGGTTACTGGAGCTCATAGACATCTACAACGTAAATGCGCCACCCATCTTGAGATATAAATTGTAAGGTCTCAGTATAGTTGCAACGGCTGCCCTGCCCTTCAAACCGAAACGCATTACTGCTTCACGGCAGAAATAGGCAGGCCGGTGGTGGTACCTACCTGCGCGGACTCAAGAGGTCCTACCACCAGTAATTACGCAAATAATAATTTTGCGGGTTTGATTTTTATTACACGATGTTATTCCCTCACTGTGGAAGTCAAGAAGTTTCCGTACGTTTGCCGTTAGGGGCGCTGTTCCAACTGCATACGAATTTGAGTTAATTTTTACGCCATCGAGAACGAAAAACTCGCTCTAAGCGTACAGAGTGGAGACGCCGCTCGGTAGAAGATTATTGTCTTCGTCATAGGAACATCAACTAGCACATCTCCTGAAGGCACTGTTCTGAGCAAACACGTAAAGTCTTCATTTACAGACAGGTGATGCTGTCATATTCTTCTTCACTCTTGACAAATTCGGGCGTTGGCAAAGGTTCCATCTCGATGGGACCCGTTTCTACATCCCTCTGGTCCGTGAAGCTTAGGAACATCTGGAAAGAGCAGATCAGATCGTTAGTCAGAGAAATCTAACTGTCCACCGAATTGTTTTGTTTTGCTAGTTTAAGGGGCTATTCCAGCTGCTCTCAAACTAGAGAGATACATTTCAGTAACAATAAGTCTACGGACAATTTTGATTCTCTGCTGAATGACAGTTTATTTATCTCGGCAACTATTATGTTTCCCTCGTAACCGGGGTTTTATCTTCTCCGCCAATATTTTTTAATTTTTATTTTATTGATTCACAAACCAAATTACAATCATTACAGTGCATATTAGCTAAATCGTACAAGTAGTACCTAGATCTAATCTGGATTGCAATCTAAATGGTACATGCACTCAGCAACCCGTATTAATGTACATAGCTTTGGCTTTTGAAAACAAAAATTAAAAATTACAAATAAAAATAATATTACGTGTTCTAAGAAAAAAAAAAACAAAAAAAGCGGTATCCACATAAGTAGACAACAATACAACCAACACAGACAAATAGGATATCCTTCACACATCTGAGAAATCCTATTGGGTCATGTTCGAGTGTAAACTATTTTTGGAATTGAAATAAATACATTAATAAAGTTTCAATAAACTGTCTAAAGGTCTACGAACCGTAGTCTTGACCCGTTTCTCTTATGTCTGTGTACGCGGAAGATTTCAATTTACTGTCAATATTGAGTCTAGCGATTTTGTGTGAGTTTATCTTCTATCTTAGCGTGTCTCTCACTATATTTCATCCTCAAGAAGTTGTTGTTTTTGACGTGACAACGTCTTATAATTCGATGGAGCCGGCTGCACGCACGAAAAAACATGACTCATGCGGCATTACCTCGCTCTGAGGCGTATTTTCTTATGACGTTGTCGTTGTCTGTTGTTACAGACAACCGATTTTTTGTAATTACCTGTTCCAGCGAGCTCTGGTTCACTGTGTAGTCCTCAATTTCACCGGCAGTCTGCAGTTCGTTCATCAAACGGAATATATCGCTGAGTCGTATCGGTGTCTCCTTCTCGTTAACTGCAAACCAGAGGGATGGCCGGAAATGATCTACTTTTGTTCAATAGCATATTATATTGGTAGATATTTACATTTACTTTGACAAACAAAATCGTAACTTTTTTTTTCTCCTACCTATGCTGATAGCCTTGAGAGGCTATTTCAGCTTCACCCTAACGTGTACGTGAGATTACGGGGCTCAAACCGGAGTGTTGCTAACACTGGCCCTAGCAAGAACAGTGCTTCGCAGAATCTACCACCGGATGGGAAACGCGACCCACTGAGAAGATCCGCCGAGAAACTCAGTGGGCTGTGTCTGCGGGTTAATTCGCTCGTCGAGCCCTTCGTCGCAAGCGACGGGTTCGACGAGGACGGTGACCGGTGCTTGTGGTACCTAATAGCACCGCTAATGGATCGGGAGAATCTGTAATAACGTGTTTTGGGCGACGTCGACTGTTTACCGTTCGGTCTACAGGATCGGGTATGACATGAAAAATCGTAACAATATCTCGATTAAGTTTGTTTGATTTCAAGTTATGTATATTACAACAAGGCTTCGTTGATTAACAATTTTGTCTTCCGTGAGCACTGGCACCGGCGAAGTGATATAAAGACAACGAAAAACGATGGATTAAATCGTAAAAGCACGTTTAATTCTGTTTTGTGCATCTGCGGACAATTCAACGACCGTGTGATACCTAAACCGTTTTTAAGCAGGTCACGATGCGATTTAGATTATAGGAGGTATTCAACTCATTGTATTTTATAAAAAAACCGCTTTTTCGTCAATGTGCGTAAATACTACAATAATAATGCTTTCCGTGTGCAAGGGTAGAACACCTGCTATGCAATACAATTGAGACATCGACCTCATGATTTAAGGCACTTCAATAACATTCTGATGCTAAAGAGTCCCGCTAATTCCTTGACAACAGCAAGCACGTCTGTCCGTCTAGGGCAGAGGTTCCCAAATTTATTTTTCTACTGCCCACTTTGAGAATAAATTATTTTTTAGTGCTCTCATTTTTTTACCTACTTAAAAACCACTATAATGAGAGCTTAGTCGGTGTGTAAGAGTCCTCCTAGATGAAATTACAAATCGCCTCCCAAGCCTCTATACAACGCCCCCATTTTTTTGTGGGTTTCTTACCGCCCCCCTTTAGGCCTGCAGCGCCCACAAGGGGGCGTTATCGCCTACTTTGGGAAAAGCTGGTGAGGTAAAAGTGTCGAGACGTAGAAAATTACCTGTAACGTAGTTGGGTAGCAGGAACTGCAGCGTGTGTGCGTGCAGCACGCGCAGCACGGCGTAGGGGGCGCGAGCACGCACGGTCCCCCACGCGACCCCCGCCGCTCCCGGCGCGCGGCACTCCACCACGTGCCCGCCGCCGAACCTGCGCGTAACACGCCAGTCAGTAGCTGCCATGGCTCGTCGCATCGACGCCACAACAACCCGAGTGATACGGCACTTGTGCGATATCATATCAAAGGAGATTTCATGAAAAGGCTTTAATTAGACTAATAAGACTTATTAGACTCAAGCGATTGAAGTTTTTGTCAGATTTCTACTTACCATTAAACTCAAACATCAAACTGCGGTTTTTAACCATAACATTTGGGTAAATAATCGGGCTTTTCCCGGCTACTTTAGGAAATTGTAGTACCAGAATCAATCGGAATATTGAAGTAACTAATTACAACAAGTCTCAATTGACCGAAATTGGCTAGGTACCTCTGTAGGCAGTCGTGTAGCGGCGCTAGAGCCACGAGGCGTCCCTTCCGCAGGAGTGCGATGCGCGCGGCCAGACGTCGCGCGTCCCGCAGCGCGTGTGTGGCCACGAGCACGGCGCGGCCCTCGCCCGCGCACTCGCGCGCCCGCTCGCACACCGCCGCGCCCGACGACGCGTCCATACCGCTGCACGTTATACATTACTGTGTGCTTAGTGCGAGCAAGAGCAAGAAAGGTCGTCGTACCCCCTTACAGGGGCACAGAACGGGCCTCGGGGCGAACCTCACCGGGCGAAAAACTCCCTGCCACGCAGAGCAGGGGTGAAGTGGATGCAGGATGAGATGGCTTAGTGCGAGTTTTTACGTTCTCGATAGCGTAAAAGTTAACTCAGATTTGTATATAGTTGGAGCAGCGCGGTACAAGCGGTAAACGTAAGCAAACGTTCCAACGCCACAACTCGGCCTCACAAGAGGTCCTACCACCAGTAAAAGCCATTAGTAAAGCTTGTAAACATTATATCATGATCCACAGCTTACCTTGGAAATCCCTAACGAATATCTCAATTACATTCATATATCGCTGTTCTGATCTTCAAAGCAAAGCACGTGATTAGACTGTCAACCTGTGTGCTCAGTGCGAGTTTTTTAACGTTCTCGATAACGTAGAAGTTAGCTCATATTTGTATGGAGTGGGATCGTTTGCGTACGTTTGCCGTTAGGGGCGCTGTTCCAACTGCATACAAAATTGGCTTAACTTTTACGCTATCGAGAACGTTAAGAAACTCGCACTAAGCACGCTGGTCATAAAAATGCCTTAGGTACCTGGTCGGCTCATCGAGTAGGACAAGCGGATTTCTTCCCATGAACGCAATAGCGGTGCACAACTTCCTTTTGTTTCCGCCACTAAGATTTCCACTCAGCACGTCACTGTATGAATTCAATTCAAACATCGCTAATGTTCTTTTTATCACCTGCGAACAAAAATAAATCTTGATTTTATGCTAGATTAGGTGAAAAAGTGATTTATTTTATAACTGGCGGCACGCTCCGGCTCCGCGCGGGACTTTAACAAAAATTTCAACGATATTTGACGTTTTATTTTTTTAAATAAAAGAACACTTATTGCGGCATAACTATAATAGTTAGACATATCCTGTCCCGACACTTTTTGTAAATAATAATGTGTTCTACAAAGTCGTAGTACATTATTTTATTATATCATCAATAGTTTTCGCAGGGCACGCGATGTAAAGAATATTTTAGGTAATTTTTTTACACCTTGGGTTACTGGAGTTTTAGTAACGATCCCTAACTTTTTTCAAAAAAGATTATAACCTATGTCACTCGGGAATAGAGTAGTTTCCAAACAGTGAATGAATTTATCAAATCGGTTCAGTAGTTTGGGAGCCTATTCAATACAAACAAACAAACAAATCTTTCCCCTTTATATTATTATTATATTTTATAACTGTTATCACTAGTGGACACTGATTTTTAGTAGATTTTAATAATATGTTCGATCTTTTCTGCGGCGATGGAACTCTCTTTGAATATTAAAATATTGCGAGATTCAAAGATAGCACTCACATCGTCCTGGTCAGTTATTCCTCTTAACTGGCAGTAGAAGGACAGGATCTCTCTGACCGTCAGCAGGGGGTCTATAGCGTCGCTTTGTGGACAGTAACCTGCAATAACGGTATTACTGTGAGAAAGAGAGAGAGGGAGAGAGAGTATTCTTTATTGAGTTTATTTTACACCAAAAAACAATTAAACAGTGCAATACATTAAATACAAAAAAGTACAATTGGCGGTCTTATCGCTAAGAGCCATCTCTTCCAGACAACCATCATATATATATGTACACATACATATACACATAAACATAGGTACATACATATATCCGTAAATATACCTACAATTAACACAATGTAATATAAAAATAATTATTGAAAAAATTTGCTTCTTTACACATAAGCAAATTACATATAAAAGATATAAAAGTATACAGAATTAAGACGAAAGGAAGTTAATTTCGGTTAGAGCAGTAATGCTAATATTTCATTTAATGTTTCTGTCTAAAAGATTGGCTGAATGAACGAAACTTACTTATAAGTCCTTGACAGAGTTTCCTAGGGGTCATCTTCTGTTCATTGAGGTACACTTCACCGGCAGTAGGTCGGATCTCCCCGGTCAGTATCGAGAAGGTCGTGGATTTACCAGCGCCGTTCTCTCCGAGTAACGCTGTGCACTAGGGGTGGCATAAATTTATAGTGGCAATGACTTAGCGCTATGACATGTCCTTCTTCAAACGAGGCTTGTGGAGAGTATTAAACGGTAGGCAGCGGCTTGGCTCTGCCCCTGGCATTGCTGAAGTCCATGGGCGACGGTAACCACTCACCATCAGGTGGGTCGTATGCTCGTCTGCGTACAAGGGCAATAAAAAAAAAAAGTAGTAACGCAGTCATAGATACTACTGAAATGAATAATTATTAACATTTACATTATGAATCGTTAATTTAATCAGAAAAGCATAAAAACTTTATTAATCCAAATATTCATCTC
This sequence comes from Bombyx mori, assembly GCF_030269925.1. Classification (NCBI taxonomy): domain Eukaryota; kingdom Metazoa; phylum Arthropoda; class Insecta; order Lepidoptera; family Bombycidae; genus Bombyx; species Bombyx mori. The sequence continues at coordinate 2,260,791 of NC_085120.1, read as the reverse complement.
TTTATTGTCCAAAATTCAGAGTACTCTTTATCTATTCCTAATAATTTAAATATTGCAACTAGCGCCATCTCTATACCAGAACCGAAATTAGAGTCGATTAGTTGCTCATGTTTCATGTGTTTTTTACAGCACGTGACGTGTGTTTTTTTCACCTCGAACGTGAATCCACACCAGTATTTAACGCGTTCTTCCTACGGCTTTCTATATAAGTTCCTGATAATGAAATGTGACTAATGAAATGAGCGGTAAGGGCCCGATGAATAATAGTGGGTGTAATGTAGAATGTAGATAACTGTGATAGTTTAAAACAATTGGAATATGAAATTAAGGACAGACTGTATACTTGTGATAAGCATTCTGCATACTTCTGCTGCAATGGATGCGTTCTTGTGGGGCGTGCAGCGCTTGAGACTTCTTTTTTTTCCTACCTATGCTGATAGCCTTGAGAAGCTATTTCACCTTCGTCTTGACGTGTGAGTGAGCTCACGGGGCTCAAACCGGAACTGTTGCTAACACTGGCCCTAGCAAGAGCCGTGCTTCGCAGAAACTACCACCGGATCGGAAACGCGACCCACTGAGAAGATCCGGCGAGAAACTCAGTGGGCTGTGTCTATAGGAGCTGAGACTTCAACTACATGTCTAAGAATCGGTATTTTTACGTATGTCACGTGACAATGCAGGTCACAATAGGCATGCCTGCACAGGTGGTCGGATCTCCTCGCGGACACGTCGTAATGTGTTAGGTATAGTAGGTGCGGTACCTGTCCCTCAGGCAGCGAGAGCGTGAGGTCCACGAGCGCGGGGCGGCGGTACATCTTGCCGAGCCGCACACATTGCGCCACGCCGGCGCCGCCGCCACGCGCCGCCCGCCGCACTCGCTTGCCGTCGCACTCCGTATGTACGTAGCCTGTGTATAATCACCGATCTTCATAACCAACACGTTATATTTACTATAGACGAGGTTACGACGCCACCTGTGTGCTTAGTGCGAGTTTTTTAACGTTCTCGATAGCGTCAAAGTTAGCTCATATTTGTATGGAATGGGATCGTTTGCCTACGGGGAACCCTCAGACACAGCCCACTGAGTTTCTCGTCGAATCTTCTCAGTGGGTCGCGTTTCTGATCCGGTGGTAGATTCTGCGAAGCACGGCTCTTGCTAGGGTTCGTGTTAGCAACATCGTCAGGTTTGATCCCCGTGAGCTCACCTTCTAGTTAAGGTTACGCTGATATAGCCTCTCAAGGCTCTCAGCTTAGGAGGATAAAAAAATTGCCTACGTTTGCTGCTAGGGACGCTGTTCCAACTGCATACAAAATTGGGCTAACTTTTACACTATCGAAAACGTTAAAAAACTAGCACTAAGCATACCTTAAGAGGTGAGCTTTAAATCTAAATCGTCATGCTCCTCACCTCCAGTTACGTGCATGTAATGTTTTTGTATTATAGTATTTTTTGTGTGTTTTGTTGATATTTTGTTTATATATCTTATTTAACTGCCTGTGGAGAACAAACGTTTTACGATAGTATTCATCATTTATTGTAGACTATTAAGGCTCGTACCGATATAAAGACATGTTTTAATATGCTTGCGATGTCCTAAACACTCTCCTTGTGTGTTCCACTCCAGTGATTCCCCTAGTGCGCGTCAAGTCGGTCGACTGTGATGGCTAAATCGGCATGTATATGAGATTATCAATTTCAAATGATTCGACACATTTGCTACTAGAACTTTTTTTATTCTTCGTCGCTTTCTTCATTACTGAAGGTCGTGTCCCTGAAACTTGACCGTGGCCTGTCTCGTGAGCTCTTTCCATCTCGTCCGGTCCTCAGCTTCTCGAATGGCGGTTGCGACTGGCAGCCCAGTTAGGGTATAACTAACATAATATAATATAACCGCTACTAGAACATACCCCTATTAATATTGCCGATGGTGTTGACCCGGATGTGTCCCTGAGCGGAGTGCAACAGTGCCGCTCGCACCTTCTTCCTCTCCTCAGCGACTTCCACGGGCTCCAATTCTTCGTAGTTCGTCTGCGGCATCTTCTCGCGTCTCAACCTTCATAACATGGGAATTAACAGAATTTCTGCATTGTTTTTCAATTACTTTTCATTTGGCGTGGAAGAACGAACGAGTTCATGATTTATAGTTTATGTTTAAAGAATAGGGTCATAAATACAAATGTTGCGATGACTTTATGCCTCATGATGACAGCGGTATTCATGTCGTGATGCCTCTGAGCTCCAATCACATAATCGATTGATACCTTTATTCGTCTGCTTATCTCGTCATTACGGATCCTCCCGATTCATTAACGGTGCTTTTAGGTACCACAAGCACCGATCATCGTTCTCGTCGAACCCGTCGCTTGCGACGAAGGGCTCGACGAGCGAATTAACCCATAGACACAGCCCACTGAGTTTCTCGCCGGATCTTCTCAGTGGGTCGCGTTTCCGATTCGGTGGTAGATTTTGCGAAGCACTGCTCTTGCTAGGGTAAGTGTTAGCAACACTCCGGTTTGAGCCCCGTGAGCTCACCTACTAGTTAAGGTTACGCTGAAATAGCCTCTCAAAACTATCAGCTTAGGTAGGAAAAAAAACTGCTTATCTAGGCCACTAAGTTTGGTAGTTTTATGCCTCACGCCAGGAGTACAGGAGTAGGCTTATAGAGTAACGCACCTGCCAAGAAATATTTCGAAGCAATCGTACTCGATGGCCAGGTTGAGTAGGAAGAGGGCTCCGCCTACCACTACCAGCGCCAACACGTGGAGTCTTAGCAAACTGGACCTGAACGGATCTTGATACGTGTCCATACCGAAACGGCTTAACACCTAAAAATATAAACAGTAAATTGTTATTAACAGAGTATTCACTCTGTGACCTATTGACCTATGTATGTCTTCTTGTTTGAGTGCCAAGAGGATATTTAGCGACTAGTTTCTACTCATGTTGCTTCCGGTGTCCTCATGCGATTTATCACGCGCGCCACGATTGAAGGATTTGGAAGCGTCGGAGTTATAAATTAAATAAATTTGAGTCTAATTTAACGTATCGCATCATATCTATATCGTATTTAAAATATTCGTGTTAATTAATGAAAATTTATCTTATGTTATTATTCGCAACTTTGTATCGTAGAGAGATGATACTCTCCGCTTTAAAAATATAGCCATTGTTTAGATTAAATGTTTTAATGGCTATCTTAATGTGGTACATATTTTTAGTTTACCAGGCGAGGTGATGTTCTCCCGGTCGACAGGGAGTCAGTCCAATGGCTACCACAATTGTTAGACATCACAACGTGAATGCTGCCAGTCGCTTTGAGACATGAGGCAGCATTGTCAATGTTGTAATCAAATATTGTAATGGAACCATCGCCGGGTCGTGTTCTTCACATAGAATCGCGGTAATATTTAGTAGCGAGGCAAGCAACAGGGCTACATTCTACTATCAATAATTTAGGTCAGAAATAATTTGCAACAAATATGGTAATTGCCAATGCCACATCCGTATTGGCAATTACCAATCTTTTAAGGTCAATAAAACAGTAGATAGCTACTGGCTGGCTGACCATTCTCCGTGTTTATTCTATTATATTTGTATTAATAGATCGATGTAGTACATTATACACACCTCCGACTGAATAGTGTTCTTGGCTATTTCCAGTAATCCGTCACCCAGCGCGAACTGTGGAGCTATCAAGAATATCTTGTGTAAGATCCACCGAGCGTTGTCTGTTGCCTGTAGGAATCAACATTTTCTTACAAATCTGTTATTGATATTTTATGACGTCACAGTTATTAAAAAAACACTAAAGTAGTTTATAAGTTAGTTCGTTAGTTGTTAGTTTGAGATTATAACTATCAGAGTGAATTTGATGTTCCAATTTGATTCTAAGGGTATACTCTATAGCAGGATAATGATGCTATACTGTTAATAAGCTTCTAAAAATATGTATATCATCACCAAATTTATGAACTTTTGTGATTCGTAAATAACATTAAAGTATTCCGTGTATTAACAAGCGTGTTAGGGGAAGCACACATTTAGCTTGATGGAAATCAAACATGTTTAATTTAATTTGAACTTTGAAACACATGCTATAATAAATTATATTATAATTTATTTTTAATTTATTTCATTTTAATTTACTATACTTCTACTCAACTATAATATTAGAAGGGTCGGTACTTGGAACAGCTAGGAATTATCGGGAAGTCATGAAATATGACGATCGTTGTAAGAACCCGTCAAATAATAGTGTGTATAATGTTAAAAAGAATCGCCATAGTTGTTCGTTTTTGTCACAATAAAATGTGATTAAAAAATTAGGCGTATTTCATATATTTAGAGATAGTAATGCCAGTAAAGCCGAGTTAAGCCTGAAAACTAGAACCTCATCGATAGATGGCGCCACAATACACTTACGTCGGAATCCGATATGATGTCGAGTATGAGAAGTATTGTCATCCCGGCGAGCCCCAGCAAGGAATTCGCGCAGAACAACACCATGTTGGCTAGGCTAGCTTCCGTAAACAGCTTCTCCAACAGATGGACGAGGTTACCGCACGCAAATCTGAAAGAATTTTTAATGTAGACGAATATAAACGAATCCTTAATTTGGGGTTGCCACGGTAACAGCTCACAAGCGGGTCGCATATACATATCGAGGAGTGAAAGATTTGATTTAAGCGACATTTCGCTGAATACGCGAAATTTATCTTTGTAATTAGATAAGTATCAACAGTTCGTTGTTTTTTAATTTAACTTCAATTACGCTTACTCTATTCAAATAGCTGAAATAAATATTTTTTTTTTAATTATATTTTTTCCAAATTTTATGCTTTTCATGGCTCTCCTGTAAAGTTTCAAAAATGTCGATTAAACCAAATAGTTTTTCCTACCTATGCTGATAGCCTTGAGAGGCTATTTCAGCTTCTCCTCGTGTAGGAGAGCTCAAGGGGCTCAAACCGGAGTGTTGCTAACACTGGCCCTAGCAAGAGCCAGTGCTACGCGGAATCTATCACCGGATCGGAAACGCGACCCACTGAGAAGATCTGGCGAGAAACTCAGTGGGCTGTGTCTATGGGTTAAATTATTCATCGAAGCCCTTCGTCGCAAACGACGGGTTCGGCGAGGACGGTGACCGGTGCTTGTGGTACCTAAAAGCACCGTTAATGGATCGGGCGGATCCGTAATGACGTGCTTAGGGCGACGTCGACTGTTTACCATTAGGTCCACAGGATCATCAGGCACCAGATCCAAAGGTCGACCAAGGGCCAGATGGGCAGACGAAATTGTAGCGTGCGCGGGTCGAAGTTGGCTTAACAGAGCCAAGGACACAGAAGGGTGGCATTCCTTGGGGGAGGCTTTGACCCGAACGGGGTCCATACATTGTAATTACTATGCATGGAATTAAATAAAGCTTATTATTATTATTATTATTATTATTTCTTGAGAGAGCGAGAGAGAGAGAGAGATAGTATAATTTATTTTACACTAAAGAAATAAATAAACAATGCGATACATTAAATACAAAAAAGTACAATTGGCGGTCTTATCGTTAAGAGCAATCTCTTCTAGACAACCATCAGGTGGACAAGATTCATTTGGAAACGAATTAGGTACGCGCGGTGTACCAATCCAGTGAAATATATATACACATACACGTACATATACATACAGAAATACCATACATTATTCATAAATATTCATACAAATACACAATGTAATATGATATTAATTATTAGTAATTTTGCTTCTTTACACATAAATAAGCGTATTTTATTTATTATATTTATTTTACTTGAGCGTATTTTGGCTACATCCATCACGAGGGATGTTTGCTTCCCTTAATGGGTTGGTTGAGAAATAATCAAAACTCACCCATATAACATAATGAGTACGCATATCGCCGGCAAGTTGTTTTTCGCCACGAACACGGGGAAGCCGAACGCCAACATTACCATCGCCGTTATTATCATATTTATGAAGATGATCTGAAATATTATTAGGTTATAGTATATATTTTATATTCGAAAGACTTCTCATCACCGGCAAAGTGGAAGGAAAGAGGCCTAGGTGGCGTGGTCCCATGCGCTGGTCCGATCAGATTAAGACGACTTTGGAATCCAGCATCAGTGTCGCTATCCACTGCGCGGAGGACAGAAGTGAATGAAGGAACATAGTCCTAACAAAAGTGCTCAGTAAAGGTCACGACCCTCAGAACTGAGGAATACGACGCACGGGAGTACGTCTTTTGAAGTCGTCGTGGACTAAATGATAAGACGTCCGGTGCATTCGTATCTAGTGATGCAACGGTGTTAGAATCCGGCAGGCGCGTACTAATTTTTCTAATGAATTATACGTACTTAACAAATGTTCACGATTGACTTCTACGGTGAAGGAATAACATCGTGTAACATAATTACTGGTTTGTGGTAGGATCTCTTATGAGTCCGCACGGGTAGGTACCATCGCCCTGCCTTTCTCTGCCGTGAAGCAGTAGTGCGTTTCGTGTTGAAGGGTGGGGCAGCCGTTGTACTATACTGAGACCTTAGAACTCATCTCAAGGTGGGTGGCGGCATTGACGTTGTAGATGTCTATGGGCTCCAGTAACCACTTAACACCAGGTGGGCTGTAAGCTCGTCCACCCATCTAAGCAATAAAAAATGTATTATGGTAGCAAAAATAAAAAAAATTCAAAATAATATCTATCGAAAAAATTACTTTTATGCAATACGCACTCTATCAGATAATAATATTCATATACGTTATACAAATGTTATACTACCACGGCTCTTGCTCTTGGCTTTGCCAATGAGCAGCGGTGACTACTCACTGTTACTCACCAGCCTACTCTCGTCTGCCAACGGAGGCAATCGATGAGAAGTTTATAGGTGGGGATCGAGTGCCTCTTCTTCATTCATTCACATAAATAATTATAAAGGTTTGTGTCTAAAGACTTTAATTATTTCTTTGAAGAAAGTAATTGTTGACTAATTGTTGGAAATTTTATTATTTAAAGGGTTAATATTAACTCACAATCAATCGCATTAGTCGGTACCATTGTACATATATGTATATCTTAAAGATTTATTATATTGAATGTGATTATAATTAGAGACGTATTCGGATTTCATGAATAAAATCCCAAAATTTAAGCCGCAGGTTGAGATTTGAAGACGATGATCCAATGGACGGTTCCTCCTAATACAAAGCGAAATAGCGGAGAGGGCTCATCCCATGGCACTTTCTGTTTTCGAGCGTGTGACTCACAATGACATCCCAAGTGAGTGCAGCGGTCCAGTACATTAGTGGGCTGACTCCGCAGAGTAGCTGGAGCCGCTTCTGCTGCGAGGTGCGCGCCGCCACCAGCCACACGCCCGCGCCCGCGCTCACCAGCCCGTACGCCACCAGCACCAGGCTCGATATGCCAGCGTCTGCTATGTGCTGATACCTGCGAGGTAGTATATTGTGTAGAAGCAATGCTATGCTCTAAGTTCTAAGTTATAAATATATGAATAAATATTATCATATCATATTAATGAATATGTTAGAGGAAGTCTGAAAGTGTCACAACAGAGAAGTTGAGAAGTACACGTTTGGGATGGTATGGAAATGAAAATCAGTGTTAACTATGAATGTGGAAGGATATAGAGGAAGAGGTAGACCTAAGAAGAAATGGATGGATTGCGTGAAAGACGATAAGTGTAAGAGGGGAGTGAGCGAAGAAATGGTATATGATAGAGGAGTATGGAAGGAGAAAACATGTTGCACCGACCCCAGGTAACTGGGAAAAGGGCAGGAGGATAATGAGAAGCAATGCTATGCGGGCTACAGTAGACTCTATATGTTACACAACTAAAGTTAACATCCATTACTAACAGAATTAGAATGGAAAATGCCATAGAAGGAAAAAAAAAACATCAGTTTTCTGAAAGTAATAGTGTCTTGATCAACGCCCTGAGAGTGGGTGTACGCTATGAGAACGACACGTCAGAATTGGTCAGCAATAAACAGTTTTAAAACTTACAAAGTGGCTTTGTTGATCTTTTCACTGGATATCTTCAACGGATGTGTGTATACTGTGATGTTTGCACGACGGTTACCGCTCACCGTCCGATAGATGGCGTTGTTCATGACGTTGAGATATGACGGTAGCGCATGATGACCCTTGTTGTTGTACCACGTTATGAAGTTTGTCTTGTTGTCTCTGACTGTCGACGAGAAGCCGCCGTATCTGTTTAGATTTAACGCGATATCATTTTGATTGAATTTATATGAAAACATTAGTTGTTCGTGTCGAAAAATAAACAATTTTCTATGAAATATGGTTGTAGCTCCGAATACATGAAAGTAGCATACGGCAGTGGTGATAAGGCTACGTTCCATATAAGTATCGGATTCATATTTGAAGGTGGTTAGCGGCCTCAATATTGTATGGTCTATAGTTTCTAGTAACTATTTTAGATCATGTGAGCGAATATAACAAGTAAATGTAACACAGGAAGACAAAGATAAGAAATTTTTTAAAGGTTTTTTTTTACTCTTTTTTTTTACAAGTATAATAAATAGTCAGCAAAGCTAACCTAAGCATAACCTACCTGGTATTAAGCGGTGTTCAGTGCCCATAGAAACTATAACGGACATATTGATAGTTCAAAGAATAATGTACAGTAGATTGGGGCGAATAGAGACTAGAGTTGAATAAGGACAAATCTGGGATGTCACAATACTTTTGTTGAGTTGTTAGGTTTAACTTTGTTGAACTGAAAATTACTTTTATTTAGTGTTTAAGAATATTGAATAGCTTAATTATCAAAGTTTTGTAACTCATTAAAGATATTACAAAGTTAATTACCTAAAGTTAGGTACCTACCTAACAACTAAATAGTGTCAGCCCTCTCGAAAAACTATTATTCCCATACGTAACCTGATTCACCCCAAAGCCAAGGTAAATCGGGTTAAGCTTTTTTTTTCAGTTTTTGTGTATATTTTGTTATGAACTATGTATAAATAACGCATCGTATATAAAAAATTAAGCCTCTGAAACCATTTTAATCTAAATTTTATTGGTATTACCTTAAGAAAAATCACAGAAAATTTGTGTTTGATTTGGAAAGGGTCCCGATTCTCTCCAATCTACGGTATCTATAGTTATGCACTTGGCAACCGTGACAAACCAACCTCTTCTCAATGTATATTTCGTGTGAAGTCAGCAGCCATTCGTTGAGTGTATCCACATCAGGTAGCGCCATCATGGCCAGCGTGCTGACCGCAGCCGGGTCTCCGTCGCAGATCTGCCGCGTTATGTTGCACGTGCACGAAGGATTGTCCTGCAAATAGAGTTTGAGGGGTAATCAAAAATCGATTAAAAAAACTAGGAATCGGTAGGATTTTAACTGTGGCCGCATCACTCGAGACGGCGGCAGTAGGCAGCGGTTTGGCTCTGCCCATGGTATTGCTGAAGTCCATGGGCGACCGCAACCACTCACCATCATGTGGGCCGTATGCTCGTCTGCCTACAAGGGAAAAAAAATGTGTGGTGTCGTGGGACACCGGATAGGAACGAAGTTCCTTATTATAAAAATATTAATTATAAGTTCTATTCGAGGTATAAAAAAAATATTTATTCGGGTACACATTTTTTATTATGATTTTTTTATTGATAAAAAAAAAAAATACTTTACAAAGTTATCAACTTTATTTTATTCACAACGACTTATAAAAAATATATAATTACAATATACAAAGAAACAGCTATTTATATGAATAATAATAACCGTCATCACGTAGACTAAACATTAGACACTGTATAGTCATCATACTATGACTATACATAAATAATAAAAATACTTACGTTACGGACGTTTTTTCCCGGTTAGGGGTACCCCTCCGCATCGTCCCGTAAAAAACTTCGTTCCAAAAAACGAGCACACCGGAGGCCTTATGAGGCAAGAGATATGTCTATTAGTTGTTATCCGCTTACCTTACTAGTCCACGTGGTCACGTTGTTACCGCCAGCTATGTTCTGGAGGACGTCAACGCCGAACCCTACGTACTTTTCGTCGTTGTTCTCATACGTAGACGGCTGCAGCCTTGAGAGGAAACAAATGAAGACAATTAATTCATTTTAAATTATAAAACTTCTAATCAGCTTTGCTACAACGATCGCTCGATCCCCTTATACTGTTTTAACGATGTTTAGGCCAAAGAAAAATTGCTTTATTTAGTTTTATTTATTATTTATAATGAAACAATTAATACAAGATTCATTTTCAATTCATCCATTCTATCGTTATCAATAACATTAAATGTTTTGTTTAATATAATCTAATTAAGATCACCTTTGAGAATGAAATAATGAAATTCAATATTATAAATAATATAATGATTCATCCGACCGATTTCGGCCATGGCGACCACTTTGACTCCTATCCGTCGATTTGGCGCTCGTGCGCTCGAAGATGGCTTATATAGCCTATCTTCGCGGCAAAACTCCTTGCGCATTGAGGGCACGTAAGCACGCCGTTCCCATAATTATAGGTTATGACAGCAGGTGGGCGGGCCTTCAACTGGTCGCGTTTGTAATCAAGGTCAGCTTTACGCTGATCCTCGAAGTCGCGTACTTTGCTGTTCACCATCCTGCGCCATTCTGGCCGCTGTGCTGCCAAGCGCTCCCATTGAGAGGGCTCTATATCACATCTCTTCATGTGTCGTTTCACGACGTCCTTGTACCGCAGGAGCTGTCCGCCATGCTTTCGCTTGCCATCCTGTAGTTCAGAGAAGAAAATGCGCTTCGCCACTCTTTCCTCCGTCATGCGTGATACATGACCGCACCACCGGAGCTGCCGACGCATTAAATAGGTCTCATTGCCACCAACATTGGCACGTCGCAAAACTTCGGTATTTCGCACTCTATCCGACCATCTGATTTTCATGATGGCACGAAGGCATTTAAGGTGGAAGCGATCCAGAGTACGAATGTGGCGGCAGTACACACACCACGACTCAGAGGAGTATAGGAGGTTTGGCAGCACAATTGCCATGTATACTGAAATTTTAGTGGCCAACTTAAGGTCATGCGAGCAGAAGACCTTGGAACATAGCTTGCCAAATGCCGCAGCAGCGGCACCAACCCTGCTATTGATCTCATCATCAAGGCCACACTTGGATGTTAAAGTGTTCCCCAGATAGCGAAATTTATCCACCTGCTTCAACACATCCTCACCAAGCTTTATGGTTAGTGCCTCGTGACCGTGACTGTCCAGGGACATCACCTCCGTCTTATTGACACTAATCTTCAGGCCGAATTTACCGCAGGCTAGGTGAAAAACGGACATCAGCTGTTGCAGGCCGGCTGGGGATTCTGCTAAAAAGCACAAGTCATCAGCATACATGATCTCAGTGATCAATGCATACGACACTTTGGTGCGAGCCTTAAGTCTAGCCAAATTGAAAAGGCTGCCGTCCGTACGGAAGCGGATGCGGACTCCTTGGGAAACAGTTTGTAGAACCTCTCTAACTACGACCGCAAAGTACAAGGCGAACAGAGTAGGCGCTAAGACGCATCCTTGCTTCACCCCACACGTAACGGGAAAGAAGCCCGTCTGTTCACCATCTACAGCGACGCAGCATTGTATGTCGTCATGCAGGAGTCTAAGAAGCGCTACAAACTTCTCCGTGTGTATAAATAATATATACGAATTCAGTCAAGTTACGAATTAGTTTGATTACTTTAATCAAACAAAAGACCAGTGATATCAATGGATCCTGTTTTGGGCTATTTAAAAATACAGCTTTTGAGTTATAATGATTAAGAAACAACACTTACACAATATACTGCGTAGATCCTTCGTACAGGTCTGCATTTAATTTTAGAGCTATTTCTTTGACAGCCGGCGGTCTTAAAGACGAGAATCCCATAGCTACTGTTACGAAAACCGACGGCAGGAGTAGTAACATGAACATTAACCATCTGAAATTGAAAATGAGCTTTAATGCTTACATAACAAGCATAATATACATATAATCAATTTAGCGACGTTTTAGTATAGATAGGGAGAAGATATTATAACGCATTTGACTCAGTAAGTGATGGTATCCACCTTGAAACATAAAGCTAATATTTTGAATAATTAATTGTAGACTTTCATGGTAAAAGAGCATCACCATAAAATGAATGGCGCCGCCATACTTAAGACACGAGGTCAAGTCTCAATAGCATTTTAAAATAGCCATCACATTCTACAGATCGGGACGTGTATGAGCTTATTCGGGATAGAAATCGTTAAGACATTGCAATTTACCCGTGTGGACTTAAAATATGTACTATTAAGTAAAGGCGAGGCACCGGGGTAGCGCATGTCCAGCAGTGGGCGTCGTTGGGCTGAAACTAGAAGGCTGATGAAAAGAACACTAAATAAGTTTGAGAGGAGAATGCAGTTGAGGAGTGGATATTACGGATTAGTTACAGAGAAGTTATGAAGTCGTGGCTTATGGGATTAGACGTCCGGTGGATTCGTATCTAGCGATGCAACGATGTTCGAATCCCGCAGGCGGGTACCAATTTTTGTAATGAAATACGTTCTTAACAAAATGTTCACGATTTACTTCCACGGTGAAGGAATAATATCGTGTAATAAAAATCAAACCCGCAAAATTATAATTTGCGTAATTAGGTAGGACCTCTTGTCCGCACGGGTAGGTACCGCCGCCTTGCCTATTTCTGCCGAGAAGCAGTAATGCGTTTCGGCTTGAAGGGTGGGGCAGCCGTTCTAACTATACTGAGACCTTAGAACTTATATCTCAAGGTGGGTGGCGCATTTACGTTGCAGATGTCTATGGGCTCCGATAACCACTTAACACCAGGTGGGCTGTGAGTTCGTCCACCCATCTAGGCTATAAAAAAAAAAGAGACCAATGAAAAAGTTACCTATTTCGGACGTGATGCAAGTACCGCGCGTACATGAGGGCCGCGAACATCTCCCGGCACGAGGCTCGCAGGGCGCCCTCCCCGCGCACCGCCCCCCGCACCGCGCCCCCCGCCCGCCCCCCACGGGACCTCGTGCTGGCGGACGCTTCAGACGGCGACTCTATGGATACTTTAATACACAAATAAAACATAGATTAATAAAAATAAAATTAATTAATAGTTTAAAAAAAAAACGCTTTTATAGAAAATAGAAAATAACTAAAAAAATAAAAAATAAATTTTAATAAATTTGAGTTAATGTAATAGTGTAAGAGAAAATGATTTTACTGTAAAAAAGCGTCGGCTGCTTTTCAGGATATTATCAAAATACCCTTGTTCATTAAATATTTATAACTACTGATACTATACACTCCACGGTTTTTTTACAATAACTTACACTATTTTTAATTCAAATTTATTAAAATTTATTTTCTATTTGTTATTTGGATTTTTTATAAAAGTGTATTTTGTTAGTTTTTTAAAACTATTATTTATTTTTCATTTTTAGGTGAATTTAAATTTTTTCAATGTTTTTTCAATTTTTTTTTTTTTAATATTGAATTGTCATCGGTCCTTAATAAGTATACCAAATTTCAAAGATTTCGTTACAAACATACATACGTCTGAAGCTAATAAAAGCGTATTAAAAAGAATCATAATGACAAACAGAGCTACAAATTATTGCCAAAGGGAAGACTTCTAGCCCGTCTCATTTCCCACCTAGAACAACTCTTGTTTACCGATAGATCATTATTTATTAAGGCAATTTTGTAATTTGGTTTTAGCTTACCGTATTTCGACTCGTCAGTCTGAGATGCTCCTAGGTCGGCTTGAGTGCAGATGTCACAGAACACCTGCTCGAGACTGCTGCAGTCCATGGCGTAGGTCTTATAGCCGAGGACTGGCTGCTGGGACTCCAAGTTCAAGCATAGGCGATGTAGGCTATGACACACACAAGCTTATTTCACGCATGATGAAGCTAACACTCAGACATTTTTGGGTATCTAAGAATATAGGATCTGGTGCGGCTTGTAAGCTGCTGACAAAGCCAAAGCATGCAAATACAGCGGCTAGGCTCGGAATATGTTTTTGTCCCATTCGGTGTCGAGACCCTTGGTCCGTGGGGTCCTAGCGCTATAAGGCTTTTTAAGGAAATAGCAAAAAGGCTAGTCGACACCACACGAGACCGAAGAGCTGGCTGCTACCTTGGACAAAGAATTAATCTAGCTATAAAAAGGGAGAACGCTGCCAGTATCTTCGGAATCTTGCCTAAAGGGACTCCTTTTAATAATATATTTTAGTTATTAAATTTATTATTATAATTAATTACCTAGTCAGGTCATAAATTCTGTCACATGTTTAATGTAAAATAATTGAAACAAGTTTATTCATTATGTAACCATTCATATACCAAAATGAACTTAACAAAACATAGATTCTTATGACACTAAAGTTTATTCAAATGACCTCCGTGATTTTGAATACAGGCCTTCAATCTGCGCGGCCAGTCGTCTATCGCAGCACGAACGAGGTCCATGTCAATATCGGCGGCTGCCTTAATCAAGGATGTCTTGAGTGACTCCAAATTGGTATGAGGCTTTGAGCACGCCTTTTCCTCCAAGTGTTGCCATATCTTGTAATCTAACGGATTCAAATCTGGACTGGAGGAGGGCTAGTCTTCGTGCCGGATGAAGTCGATTTCACGCGCCGCCAGCCAGTCTTGTGTGCTCTTCGCTCTATGAGCTGGCGCCGAATCTTGTTGGAATACCCAGTGCCTGTTATTGAACATGGTATGAGAAACAGGTTCCACAAGGTTCGTCAGGACTGTATTTTGATACACCTTTCTCCAAAAAATGTACCTCTGTTAAGCCCCAATAAGAAACTCCCAACCATACCATGAGCGAGGATGGAAAATGACCTCGTTGGACACGCGGAATACGGTTGCTCGCTTCTTCACTACTGTGTACTACTACTACACCTTATCATTTTGTTTGTTGTAGCTCTCTTCTACGGTAAAAATTTTTTCATCCGAAAAAAGAATTTCCCGATATTTTTTTCCCGCGTACCGCTTCAACAAAGCGCGGCATCTCTTCAGTCTCAGGTCCATTAGACGAGCATTCAAACGATGTCCTGTTTTTCTTCGATATGCCCGAAGCCCTAAGTCTTCATTTAACACCCTTTTCACCGTGGTTCTGCTTAACTCCATCTGAAGGGCCAACAGTTTCTGCTTACGTTTGGGATTTCTTTGAATTCGCGCCTTCACAGCTTTTATCACTGCTGGAGTCCTAACAGACCGAGGGCACCCATTTCTTGACCTGTCATCTACACTAGAGTCTTCATTGTATCGTTTGATGGTACGATAAACGAATCTTTTTGGTTATATTCAAAATTTTCAGTATGTTAAAAATTTGGCGCGTAACCGCAACGATGCAACGCAATAACTGCAACACGGTCTTCTTTAAGCGTCCACTCCATATTTAAAAATGAGTAAAATTCTAAAAGTATACATTTTTATTTTCATGAACAATTCGAGATTCGAATTCAATAAACTTTTTTGTGGCCAGCATTCTAAAAGAAAAGTTTTTACTGTGTGACAATACTTATGACCTGACTATTTATTATTTAATATTATTAATATTATCGGAATTCAAGAAATACGGAAACTTTTCCATGGGTCCTACGTAAGTGTGTGTGAGTGTAAAAACATAATCTGACAGGGCTGGAGTTAAGGTTTATAATGCAAAAAAGAAACAAACTATGTTAACATGGAAATCCATTAGGCCAGAGTGTTAGTATTTTTTGACATTGTTAGTGACATTAACAACGGTAAAATTTATGTTTGTTTGATAACGTAAGCTGATAAAAATCGTACTCATTGCTAAGTCCGTCAGCGTCATAGAAAGGCAGTAGAATCTCCACATCAGTGTCGTTAACATCGACGATGTTGGCGTTCTTGACGTCGTCCCTGACGGTAGAGAGCAGTTGTTTGGTCTTCTCATCCAGGTCTTCAGGGCGATCTTCGCAGGTCGTCTCGGGGAAGACCACGGTTAGCTTGTACCCGTTGCCCAGGGTGCGTTTTATCTCCACCGGAGAGCCTGTTGTGTGGACTTGGCCCTTCATTCGAGAATAGAAATGGATTCTGTAGTATTTTTGTCATTGTATTTAATTCGATTGTTGAGGTGCTTCGAAATAGTTACATTACTTTTTTGAACTGAAACTTCTTTAGGCGCGTTGAAAGTAAAATTTAACTCTCGACAGATTCGTTACGGCTAGAGAGAAAAAATACAATTTAGCAAGAGCAAGAGTGAGAAAATAGATAGAAGGTTTCGCGAATCACTCGACCGTGGAGAGAGGAAAAGGACAAAGCGAGCTGGGTCGTTTTTCTTAAACACAGCATTCCCATATTACTCTCTAATATTTAAGGATAAAAAATTAAGACAACCACAATACTATACACCGCAAAAGAAGTTTCACTTCTTTCACGTACACCAAGTTGCACGTGCACCATTTTTTTTAATTAATAATAAGTGAACATGAAATTATTCAATTTGTCAACACATGAATAATGATTTAAATTTAATCAGACAAAAATCTGTATTCCTAGAGCACGAGCAAACAATGAACATTAGAACATCGCTCCAAGATGAAAATAGATGGATGCTGGTTATTTTGATTGCTATCAACAAAGTCGTTCCTGAACACTCGTGTTTGTATGATAGCGTGTAATCTATATTATTATTATTATTAATGCTTTATTTCAGTTATTATTTTTTTTAAAACCATAACATTTTGTTAGTAAATATATTTATATATTACATAAAAATGAATTGCTGTTCGTTAGTCTCGCTAAAACTCGAGAACGGCTGGACCGATTTGGCTAATTTTGGTCTTGAATTATTTGCGGAAGTCTAGAGAAGGCTTAAAAGGTAGATAAATATGAAAACACTAGGAATTCGTTTCAGTTGTGTATTATGTATATTTGGTTCTTTTGGTTGACAAGGTTGCTGATCACTGGTTAAGTGTATCACTACTGTGTTTAGTTACCGTTCACTTTATTTGTTGTTGTTTTGAGTTCGGGAACGGATCGCGATGTCCGGTTTGTATTTCATTTACAATGTAGGCTTAGATAATTATTACCTTATGCATGATGACGATTTGGTCGCTTAGCAACTCCGCTTCGTCGAGATGATGCGTCGTGAGGAGGATCGTCCGGTCCTCTTTCAGTTTCACTATCATTGACCAGATTTCTCTGCGAAAAATTATACGTATACATTCACGATGGGCCAAAAATATAGCTGTCAAATATTTTCAAGAATTTCTTAATTTGTAAACGATTCTTTTGTAGAGGTCGTCTGTAATATACGTTTTTCATTATGTTTTACTGTGCAATAAATACTCTAAAAATACAGCACGTACCCAGAACGATACAAAGTTACTTATTGTATGCACATAAACCAAAACAGCTTACACGTTGGCGCATTCACGTGGGTTCATTACGGAATTGTATCACTACATAGTATATAAATCATTCCGATAGAGGCACCCGTCACGTGCGGACGTGCTCATCGTCCACTCGATCGCCCGGTCTTTGTTCGCCTGGCTTTTGTTAGCCCGGCTATTGTTCGCGCGGCCTGTGTTCGTGATACATCTGCCGACCAATAATCGCGCCGCATTGCCACCTGTGTTCAATAGAACCGCTCAGGTCCGAGAAGTTGGGGCCTCGCCGCAAGGCGAGTGTTTTCAAGACCCGGGGCCGCCCCACCTGGGTACTCAGCGATCATGGACGCTGTATTCGCGGAATTCCTCCGACTTCGCCACCCACAGCTCGCCTCAGAGTTTCAGGCCTTCAAGGCCAATCACACTGCGAGCCCTCTCGAGGACTCCGCCGCGCTCGCTGCTCCTGCGTCGCCTGTACCTGCGTGCAGAGCTTCTGCATTGAGCACCGCAGCCTCTGTCGTGCCTGCCGCTCCCGTGTCGCCTATACTGGCGAGAAAAGCTGCTGCGTCGTCCGCCGTGACCATCGTTTCAGCTGAGCGATCATCCGCGGCCTCCGTCGCGCCCTCTAAAACACCTACACTTGCTCGTAGGTCGCCTGCACCCGCCTCCTCGTGCTCCGACTCTGACTCAGACATGGAGGTCGACCTCGCCCCCGCCTCATTGACGGATGGATTCACCCTGGTACAGAAGGGTAAGAAGCGTGCCGCGGAGTCTCGAGCTCCCGCGGCCGCTAAAATTAGCAAAGCCGTGAACGCGTCGCGCCCCCGCCCTCAGACTCCCGTTGCGCCCCCAGCCCGTGCCACTCCGTCGCCGCGCCCGGTGGCACAAAATAAAACCCAGACCCCTCCCCCGGTTATCCTTCAGGAGAAGGCAGCTTGGGATCGAGTTTGCCTGGCCCTTAAGGCCAAAAATATAAATTTCACGAATGCCCGTAACCTCGCGAACGGCATTCAAATTAAGGTTCAAACACCCGACGACCATAGGGCCCTCTCTTCTTACCTCCGTAAGGAACGTATAAGTTTCCATACTTATACGCTCCAGGAGGAGCGCGAACTCCGCGTTGTAATACGCGGAATCCCTAAAGAGTTAGATGTAGAGCTCGTCAAGGCCGACCTTCTGGAACAAGGCCTACCAGTAAATTCAGTGCACCGCATGCACACCGGCCGCGGTAGGGAGCCATATAATATGGTTCTAGTCGCCCTCCAGCCTACCCCCGAGGGTAAGCAAATTTTTAACATACGGACCGTCTGTAGGCTCTCCGGTATCGCCATCGAAGCCCCCCATAAAAAAGGCACTCCTAGCCAGTGCCATAACTGTCAATTGTACGGGCACTCTTCCCGTAACTGTCACGCGCGCCCCCGATGTGTTAAGTGTTTGAG
Source organism: Bombyx mori (assembly GCF_030269925.1). Lineage (NCBI taxonomy): Eukaryota > Metazoa > Arthropoda > Insecta > Lepidoptera > Bombycidae > Bombyx > Bombyx mori. Next base: position 2,241,944 of record NC_085120.1, on the reverse strand, counting down.
CGATCACGCCACGGCCCTCTGCGCCCGCGACCAAAAAACCGCGACGGAACCGCCTAGCTGCGTCCTGTGTCGAACACAGGGTCACCCCGCGAATTACCGTGGTTGCCCCCGAGCCCCTAAAATAAATCGCCGCGTCGCCCGCCAAAACCGCCTCCGAGCTTCCGGCCCAGACATCAAAGCCTCGGCACCCTCTGCGTCGCAGGCTAAGCCAGCGTTCGTTCCGGCGGCGGTGCCCAGTGTCTCGGCCTGGGCAAAACCGCTGCCGTACACGAACACGGCTACAACTCCCTCCTCCGCGATTCGTCCCGCCCCCGTGACTCGTCCCTCTCCCGCGACTTGCCCTCCGACCGCGTCCGAAAATCTCGCTTTAGCGATCGACTTCTTTCAGTCGATCAACTTTGAGCGCGTTAACGCTTTGGGCGACGCCATTCGCGCTGCCTCCACTGCACAACACTTTATCGCCGTTGTGCAGGAATACGCCGACGTATACGCGTCATTAAATACGTACGTCCTCCCCTCACTCCGCCGGTAATCAATGGCGTATATAAGTAGAATAAAGCCCCTATCCGTAACGATAGGATTTTTTAACGCTTACGGTCTCGCAAATCAACGTGATCAGGTTTCTGACTTTTTGCGTGACCATCAAATTGATATCTTTTTAGTGCAGGAGACCCTACTTAAGCCCGCGCGCCGTGACCCTAAAATCGCGAACTATAACATGGTCAGGAACGACAGGCTCTCTGCCCGTGGTGGTGGTACCGTCATTTACTATAGAAGAGCCCTGCATTGCGTCCCGCTCGATCCTCCCGCGCTCGCTAATATCGAAGCATCAGTGTGCCGAATCTCACTGACGGGACACGCGCCGATCGTTATCGCGTCCGTTTATCTTCCACCGGATAAGACCGTTCTAAGCAGTGATATCGAGGCGCTGCTCGGTATGGGGAGCTCTGTCATTCTGGCGGGCGACCTAAATTGTAAACACATCAGGTGGAACTCACACACCACAACCCCGAATGGCAGGCGGCTTGACGCGTTAGTCGATGATCTCGCCTTCGATATTGTCGCTCCGCTAACCCCGACCCACTATCCGCTAAATATCGCGCATCGCCCGGATATACTCGACATAGCGTTATTAAAAAACGTAACTCTGCGCTTACACTCGATCGAAGTAGTTTCAGAGTTAGATTCAGACCACCGTCCCGTCGTTATGAAGCTCGGTCGCGCTCCCGATTCCGTTCCCGTCACGAGGACTGTGGTGGATTGGCACACGCTGGGCATCAGCCTGGCTGAATCTGATCCACCATCGCTCCCGTTTAACCCGGACTCTATCCCGTCTCCTCAGGATACCGCTGAAGCCATAGACATCTTAACGTCACACATCACCTCGACATTAGATAGGTCATCGAAACAAGTTGTAGCGGAGGACTTCCTTCACCGCTTCAAATTGTCCGACGATATGTCCTCGATACGCGCCTACGACAGGTATCCTACCGCGGAAAATCGTATTCGAATGCGTGCCCTACAACGCGACGTAAAGTCTCGCATCGCCGAAGTCCGAGATGCCAGATGGTCTGATTTCTTAGAAGGACTCGCGCCCTCCCAAAGGTCTTACTACCGCTTAGCTCGTACTCTCAAATCGGATACGGTAGTAACTATGCCCCCCCTCGTAGGCCCCTCAGGCCGACTCACGGCGTTCGATGATGACGAAAAAGCAGAGCTGCTGGCCGATACATTGCAAACCCAGTGCACGCCCAGCACTCAATCCGTGGACCCTGTTCATGTAGAATTAGTAGACAGTGACGTAGAACGCAGAGCCTCCTTGCCACCATCGGATGCGTTACCACCCGTCACCCCGATAGAAGTTAAAGACTTGATCAAAGACCTACGTCCTCGCAAGGCTCCCGGTTCCGAGGGTATATCTAACCGCGTTATTAAACTTCTACCCGTCCAACTCATCGTGATGTTGGCATCTATTTTCAATGCCGCTATGGCGAACTGTATCTTTCCCGCGGTGTGGAAAGAAGCGGACGTTATCGGCATACATAAACCCGGTAAACCAAAAAATCATCCGACGAGCTACCGCCCGATTAGCCTCCAATCATGTCTCTAGGCAAACTGTATGAGCGTCTGCTCTACAAACGCCTCAGAGACTTCGTCTCATCCAAGGGCCTTCTCATCGATGAACAATTCGGATTCCGTACAAATCACTCATGCGTTCAACAGGTGCACCGCCTCACGGAGCACATTCTTGTGGGGCTTAATCGACCAAAACCGTTATACACGGGAGCTCTCTTCTTCGACGTTGCAAAAGCGTTCGACAAAGTCTGGCACAATGGTTTGATTTTCAAACTATTCAACATGGGCGTGCCGGATAGTCTCGTGCTCATCATATGGGACTTCTTGTCGAACCGCTCTTTTCGATATCGAGTCGAGGGAACCCGCTCCTCCCCACGACCTCTCACAGCTGGAGTCCCGCAAGGCTCTGTCCTCTCACCCCTCCTATTTAGCTTATTCGTCAACGATATTCCCCGGTCGCCGCCGACCCATTTAGCTTTATTCGCCGACGACACGACTGTTTACTATTCTAGTAGAAATAAGTCCCTAATCGCGAAGAAGCTTCAGAGCGCAGCCCTAGCCCTAGGACAGTGGTTCCGAAAATGGCGCATAGACATCAACCCAGCGAAAAGTACTGCGGTGCTATTTCAGAGGGGAAGCTCTACACGGATTTCCTCCCGGATTAGGAGGAGGAATCTCACACCCCCGATTACTCTCTTTAGACAACCCATACCCTGGGCCAGGAAGGTCAAGTACCTGGGCGTTACCCTGGATGCATCGATGACATTCCGCCCGCATATAAAATCAGTCCGTGACCGTGCCGCGTTTATTCTCGGTAGACTCTACCCCATGATCTGTAAGCGGAGTAAAATGTCCCTTCGGAACAAGGTGACACTTTACAAAACTTGCATAAGGCCCGTCATGACTTACGCGAGTGTGGTGTTCGCTCACGCGGCCCGCACACACATAGACACCCTCCAATCCCTACAATCCCGCTTTTGCAGGTTAGCTGTCGGGGCTCCGTGGTTCGTGAGGAACGTTGACCTACACGACGACCTGGGCCTCGAATCAATTCGGAAATACATGAAGTCAGCGTCGGAACGATACTTCGATAAGGCTATGCGTCATGATAATCGCCTTATCGTTGCCGCCGCTGACTACTCCCCGAATCCTGATCATGCAGGAGCCAGTCACCGTCGACGCCCTAGACACGTCCTTACGGATCCATCAGATCCAATAACCTTTGCATTAGATGCCTTCAGCTCTAATACTAGGGGCAGGCTTAGGGACCCCGGTAACCGTACTCGTCGAACTCGACAAAGAGGTCGACGTGCAACCTAACCCATGCATCAGCCCGCTGAGTTTCTCGCCGGATCTTCTCAGCGGGTCGCGATTCCGATCCGGTAGTAGATTCATTCGCGAAACAATTGCTCTTGAGTTGTTAGGTCTCCTTCGGAGGCGCTCGGGCAGTTGTTAGCAAATCCCACCCCTCTTGGCTGAGCCTTTGCTCGCCCACCTGTCCTGGTGAAACTGGAAAGGCCTTCGGGCCACCAGTAAATTTTCAATCATAAAATAAAAAAAAAAAAAAAAAAAAAAAAAATAGTATATAAAACAAAGTCGCTTTCTCTGTCCCTATATCTATCTGCCCCTATGTATGCTTAAATCTTTAAAACTCTGCAACGGATTTTGATGTGGTTTTTTTTAATAGATAGAATGATTGAAGAGGAATGTTTATATGTATAATAACATCCATTAAATAGAGGAAAAATCAATAATAAATTACAGTTTCCGAAGCGAAGCGAGGGTGGGTCGCTAGTTACCAATATAATAAGGATAATGCATGTAGGAATATACGACAAAGGGAAGATCTTTCACCGAGCAGGTGTTATTGCTCGGTAGACCGACGGTCCGAATGTTGTTGTTCGGAACTTGTATATATGCGCTTTATCTTGAAAATGTCGTAAGCGAGATTCAGGCATCTGTCAATTATCTTGCGTTGTATGATGGCTACCCGCCACATCACTCCCCTCCGAGACCGGAGGTCGTGTCATTTTAGTTATCGTTGTCCGTGCTGAGATTAGCTTGCAAGTGCCAGTGCTGCTCGAAGTTTGCGGTGAGTCGAAACTGAGCTTGAATGCTGCGTGATTGTCGCCAGAGCTCACGGGGCTCAAACTTGATGACATTGCTAACACTAGCCCTAGCAAGAGCAGTGCTTCGCAGAATCTACCACCGGATCGGAAACGCGACCCACTGAGAAGATGCAGCGAGAAACTCGGTGGGCTGTGTCTGCGGGTCAATTTATTCGCCGAGCTCTTCGTCGCTAGCGACGGGTTCGACGAGAACGATGACCGGAAGCCATCCACCTTGAGATATGAGTTCTAAGATCTAAGTGTTTACAGTACAGTATAATTTCATGCATAGCATTTATTTGATAGTTAAAAGTGTAGTTTATGTATCAGACCACACAGTGCATTGTTGTGTGTAAGATGTGTACCTTCTCGCGGCCGGGTCGACCCCGCTGGTGGGCTCGTCGAGCGACACGAGGCGCGGGTCCCCGAGGAAGGCCAGCGCCACGCACAGCCGCCGCCGCGCGCCGCCCGACCACCGCGACACCGCCTGGCGGACCTGGCTATCCAGGGAGAGCGCCCGGATCATCCTGTAGGACGATCTTCGTATTAAGGACTAGCTGTACCCGTCCGCTTCGCTGGCTATTTAAAATTAACATTAATGTTTCTCACCCCAACAAAGAATCATCATTAACGCCCCCGCAACTGGTGTAGGGAGTCCAACACTCATATAATACTTATCCATTAAGTACACGTATTTTCTACACGGATACCAAGTTTCAAGTCAATCGGATGCATGGTTCAGTAGTTCAAATTCAAATTCAAATTAAAAATCATTTATTTCAATTTTGATGTCAGTATGACACACTTGTTGAATGTCAAAATATAAATAACAATGTTAACTCTACCACTGGTTCCAAAAAAAGCCACGGAACATCGGATTATAACGGAACTTCCGTAAAAACCACTGTAGATTTATATATTAGTATAGAAGTACATCAAGTACAAGTTACATCATGAGAACGAAGCGTGCGATCTTGGGGTCCTCGAGCTACTTCTACTGCTCTCTTAAAATCTGTCTTATCTTCATATACCCAAGGTTTTTTTTTCCTACCTATGCTGATAGCCTTGAGAGGCTATTTTGCCCTAACATGTAGGTGAGCTCACGGGGCTCAAACCGGAGTGTTGCTAACACTGGCCTTATCAAGAGCAGTGCTTCGCAGAATCTACCACCGGATCGGAAACGCGTCCCATTGAGAAGATCCGGCGAGAAACTCAGTGGGCTGTGTCTGTGGGTTAATTCGTTCGTAGAGTCCTTCGTCGCAAGCGACGGGTTCGACGGGAACTGTGACCGGTTCTTGTGGTACCTAACAGCACCTTTAATGAATCGGGAGGATCCGTAACGACGTGTTATACCCAAGCTATCACCAAAGTGAGTATTAACAAGTTTTCTCCTTCTACACATTTCTTATTAATTATTGTGAGAGCCGTGCTGATATTCATTAAGTTCCATTTGTTTGTCTGTTGATGTTCCAAAACTACTTATTATATTTCTGTTTTGTGTATTCTTGTTATAATAAGGTTACCTCGTCGCCCCGTTGCTCTTTTCAGCACCCGCTTTAGCAGAACCAATCTAGGCAAGCACTCACCTACTCCTCGTCTAACTAACCTTTATAATAATCTAGTTAGAAAAGTTGAAAACCTTGACATATTTGGCGATTCCCTTCCAATATTTAAGAACAAAATTATAAAAAGTTGTTGTTGAACCTCAGCCTCGGCCTTGGTCTGAGTACTCGGGTATTACTGTCCTTGTTGTCTTTCTGTTTTTAATTTTTTATTATTATTTATAGTATTGTTAAATCTCTATTAATATGTTAATGTAATGCATGCTGTGATTGCCTATAATCAGAGTTGCAGTTATCAATTGCTCTATACATGTCAATGTTATTTTATGTCTTACTGTAAACCCAGTCGGTAATCCTTAAATAAATAAATAAATAAGTGTTGGCAACCCAACAAATTGCTATAAAACCTTTTTTATTGTTGTGGTTGTGATTTTGACATTACTTTTGAATTTTGAAATGTCTTAGATTTGTCATTCTCTTTTTGCTGTGCGAATTATAAAATTTCCAAAAAAAAAATTTTTATACAATCCTCGCGAGTTTATTTATTAAGTTCCTTGCCCATCCTAACCCTACAGTCAACTACAATAAGAGGAAAATAAAATAATAATTTTAGGGGCACCAGAAAATTTAACTTGGCTTGTTGATCATGAGCTATTAAAACGTGGGGCTGACCTGTCGACCTCATCCTGGACCTCCCGCGGCCCGAGGCCGGTCTTGAGCTGCGCGTACAGCTGGATGTGCTCCTCCGCGGTCATGTACTCAAAGAGCACGTCCTTCTGCGGACACACGCCCAGCTCCGTGCCTCCGCCGCGGTCCGAGCGCACTATGATGTGGCCCTTAGTCGGCTTCAGCATTCCCATTAAGATTTTACTGCAAGATAGTTAAGCTGTTCTGAGCTTCAAGTCAATATAGACCCCAGAAGGGATGCAATAGTCAAAGGAAAGAACTCGTAGACTGTCGTGTGGAAATTTCAATATTACACTAATTGTTACGTTATAATACCACTTGTAAAAATGAATATTAAAAAAAAAAACTAATTAAAAAAATATATTAAGACATGTCCGCTGAGTTTCTTGCCAGTTCTTTTCAGGACGGAGGCTAGTTTTTGTGAATTGGCGGTAGTTCTTTTTGACGTTCAACAAGTATGTACTTTCATTTATGTTGAATAAAAAAATGTTGGTTTTTATTTTGATTTAATACTATTTACCAATTTACAAATTGTGTATAAATGAATCCGGTTTTGAAACAGTGGAATTTTGAAGTATTGGAAGGTCGGTATTGGAAGTGGATGAATTGAGACGTTAGTCGCAAGTTGGATGGCGATGATGGCTTGTAATAATATCCATACCGGTAAGCGATCCACACGACGGTCATCATAATACTATTTGATGCTCAGGGAACAACAATATAAACAAACAGTAAATATGTTAAAATAAAAGAGACTCACATCAAAGTTGTTTTCCCAGCGCCATTGTGTCCCAGTAATGTAGTGATCTGGCCTTTTTGTAGTTCAATGGAGACATTGTCCAGAGCCAGCTTGGGGCGACGGCTTCCCTCACCATAGATCTTGGTAACGTTCAGTATACTAACGCCGGCCTTCTCGTCTGTGGTATGGCAATTGGTGATGTTGCTCTGTAAGGTCTGCATACCTGGTTGTGGAGGATTTTTGTTTTATTAATTATTGAAGTGAAAACTTCTTTAGAATCGTTGTGATTTCAAACCGGATGCAACGGAAAAAACGACAGGTAAGAGACACAAATACAAAAGAATGAGACAGAAATATACATACTATTTAATACAGCGCCATCTGTGAGATTTTTTTAATACTAACGTGTGTATGAAAGCTCTTGTAGTGAATTTTAATTTAGGATTATACGTGAAATTAAAATATCAATTCACAGAGGGCGCTACCTTAAAATTATTTACTAATGACAAAATTTTAAGACGTTTAGGATAATTGTATTTTAATTTTGGAAGGTTTCACTTCTACCACGTGTGAATTGCACACATGTATTTTTTTTTATTAATACATTTAAGGTAGAAATAACAATGCGCGGCTGCAGTGTAGATAGATCCTTTACCGGATATCTGTTTAACTTCTGAAGATTGCGGAGATGAGTCGGAGGTCGTGGCAAAATTTTTTTAACGACCCATATCTCACAGCGCCCCTGTGGGCTGATAATATTAAACTATATTTGTATATACTATAGTTGTACTATATTATATAATATATACTATATTGTACCTATATCTCCCGCGAAGAGATCACCAATTCAATTTACATTATTTATCCACGTTCGTATTTTTAAGGTGGTAAGACCTATTGTGAGTCCGCACGGGTAGGTTTCACCACCCTGCCTATTTATCTCGTGAAGCAGTGATGCGTTTCGGTTTGACGGGTGGGGCAGCCGTAGTGACTATATTGATATATACGTTGTAGATGTATGTGGGCTAAAGTAACCACTTAACACCAAGTGGGCTGTGAGCACGTCTAACCATCTAAGCAATAAAAAAAAACAAAAATAAAAGTAGGGTAACACATTCAGAGCTGATGTACTAGAGTGGATTCCACGATGATAACGACTCAAGCAATGGCATTGTTGTTTTACTGCAGCCGTGAAATACAACACGTGAAATACCTTACCGAAATATTTATCTATGAGCCATCCAATGAACAGATAAAGGCACGTGTCGAAGATCATCATGAGCGCCGCGAGGCCGATGCTCATGTCCCCCTCCCCCGGCGCCTCCCACACGTGCCCCCACTCCGCGCCGCCCCCCGCCGCCTCCCGCCGCGTCACCAGCAGGAACGCGTAGCAGAGCGACGAGGACATCGAGAGACACTGAAAACACATAGTATTCTTTTTAGATTCATTATTAAATACCCGATATTAACTTCTACGGTGCTAGTACTTTGACAAAAAGGATACAAAATTGCTTACATGTGTGGACGAGCTCACAGCCCACCTGATGTTAAGTAGTTACTGGAGCCCATAGACATCCACAACGTAAATGCGCCACCCACCTTGAGATACAAGTTCTAAAGTCTCAAGTATAGTAACGACGGCTGCCCCACCCTTCAAACCGAAACGCATTACTGCTTCACGGCAGAAATAGGCAGGGTGGTGGTACCCACCCGCGCGGACTCACAAGAGGTCCTACCACCAGTAATTACGCAAATTATAATTTTGCGGGTTTCATTTTTATTACACGATGTTATTCCTTCACCGTGGAAGTCAATCGTGAACATTTGTTGAGTACTTATTTCATTTGAAATATTTGGTACCCGCCTGCGGGATTCGAACACCGGTGCATCGCTTCAACACGAATGCACCGGACGTCTTATCCGTTAGGCCACGACGACTACAACTTAAACATTAAAGTGATACTGATGAGACGAAATGAAAATGAGGTTGGTAAGAGAGTGTTAACTATGAATGTGGAAGGATACAGAGGAAGAGGTAGACCTAAGAAGAAATGGATGGATTGCGTGAAAGACGATATGAGTAAGAGGGGATTGAGCGAAGAAATGGTATATGATAGAAGAGTATGGAAGGAGAAAACATGTTGCGCCGACCTCAGATGACTGGGAGAAGGGCAGGATAATGATGATGATGATGACTGATTACAAGGCTGAAGGAACATATTCCGGTTTAGGAAACGCAAAGTTTTTCGTTATTGCTTGGGAAAGCGGACGGACTCGCAGCTCATCTGTTTTTAAGTGGTTACAGGAGACCCTAAGACGTCTACAACGTAAATGCCGCCACCCATTTTGAGATATGAGTGCTGTGGTCTCGGTTTTTACAGTACAACGGCTGCTCCACCCTTCAAACTGAAACGCATTACTGCTTCACGACAGAAATAGGCTGGGTGGTTATTATCTATCCGTGCGGACTCATAAGACGTCCTACGACCAGCTATCGGACTCGATCACCAGATATAAGACACATTAGTAACGAACAAGGTTAGGATAAGAGTGAACGCTAACTTTCTATGGGAAATAAAAGCCAAAGAGAGAACTACAATTGTGAAGCGCTTGCTCCCGGCGATTATAATACCTTTATTTTATACATTTACTTTTGATCCGTGATTGTGGCTCTTTTTGACAACATACCATCCAATTCAGTATAGAGGTTTTTGACGTGCGTCATAAAGCAAAAGAGTAGATACCGATATATCGTTTACAGGTGAAAGGCATTTCGTTAGGCTGCTGGGGAGGAACCACGTCGACACTATTCAGCCGCCAAGCGCTTTTTCGTTATTGCTTTAAGAGCAAGGCAGCGGTTATAATACTAATTGATGGGTCGAATTCACATCGCATTGGTTCCGGCTATCACTTTACACCAAGTACGCCGTGAGCTGGTTCATATATCTCTAATAAAATAAAATCAAAGTAGGTATATTTTTGTGCCTACGTGTTCACCGTTCGCTAATGATTTGTCTTGTGTCCTGGACAATTTAATATTTCACCTATAGTGTGCTTAGTGAGAGTTTTCGAACGTTCTCGATCGCGTAAAAGTTAGCTCATATTTGTATGGAGTGGGATCGTTTGCCTACGTTTGCAGCTAGGGGCGTTGTTCCAACTGCATAAAAATTGGGCTAGCATTTACGCTATCGAGATCGTTAAAAAACTCGCACTAAGCACACTGCTTGTTTAATTCATAAACCGTCTTCGATCGAACGTACTGGGGCGGTATTGCGTCTTGGTGTCAAGGAACTGTGGGGTGTCGCAGTGTCTGCGCGTTCTACTGCACTAACGACTCACCACTAACATCTTCAACTGGCTGTTCATGACAGCCTCCAGGGACAAGATGAGAACGAAGGGCATGAAAGTGATCATGTAGGTCAGCGCAGTGCACACCGCCGCTAGACTCGCCGAGGAGAACAGCTTAGACATCATGTAGCTGTAAGAGAGAAGAGATGCCTGAGCTTATTCAATTACCAGAATTATTGTTGAAGAAATACTTTTATTCTTATTGTTATATTTGCAGACGAGCATACGGCGCACCTGATGGTGAGTGGCTACCGTCGCCCATGGACTTCAGCAATGTCATGGGCAGCTAAGCCACTGCCTTCCTTAAAGTACTCTCCACAAGCCTCGTTTGAAGAAGGACATGTCATAGCCCTCGGGAAACTCCGTGGAGGGGGGTTCATTTCAAAGCCGGAGGGTACGTGGTAAAAAGGTGTCTGGAAACGCACTGTGGACGACCGCAGTGGCTCCAGGTAGTATGGATGAACTCTACTCTGATAGCGGGTGGTGCGATGGTAAAAACGAGATGATTGCCGAGATCGTTACGGCTATATTGGTCCAGTACACACTTTAGAGTCAAGGCTGCAAATTGAAAACGGTTTTAGCTTGAGACTGACCAGAAACTGAGCACGGAGACGACGAATATGAGCAACAGCACCAGCAGCAGGGTGGGGTCTGAGTGCGGCAGAACGCGGCCGAAGTGTAGAACTGCCGCCGCGCCGCACGCGCTCACCGCCAGCTCCGCCGCCGTGCACGCCGCCCACGACAGTGACTGCCACCGCACCTCCACGCCCATCACGTACATCAACTGTCAGCACAACAACAACACAATAAGCCTGACGATCGAATGTGCGAAGCATTATCTGCATGAAGTTTTCTGATTGTTCGTAATCTGTGCGTCCGCACGGGTAGGTACCGCCACCATTTTTTTTTACGGACCGGGTGCCGCACCTCCTACGAGGTCCCCGCGCCTAGGGGGCGCGCGGGGTATGTGGGACTCAATGATCTACAAGGTGTTGGGAGCAGACCGCGGGCCCAAGGAATTTTAGGGCCCACTCACCAAACGACTCCCCTGCACTCTTACATCCGACGTCCGATCCCCTCCGAGGCCAGAACCAGGATGAGGTAGGGGGGTTACCGCGGTCAACACTACAACCAGACAGCGCGGCTCACCCCAAGGACGCCCAGCCGACGGAGCCTTCGAGGCGAATCGAAGGCTCTGAAACGTCGGCCGTCTCGGTACGGCAGCCCGTCGGGCCGCCCAGACGGTGCCGCTGGTGTCACAGAATACCTCGCTGGACCAGAACCAGAATGCCGGGTCGTGACGCGATACACCGTCAACCGGTTGCTCTTTCGATTCTCCTTGGCAGCGCGCTAGAATGCTGGTAGCGCGGCCTCTACCCTCTCAGAAGCCGCTACCGCAAGGGCCGGGACGTACGGGCGTATTCCCTCCTCTGGCCCCCGGCTCAACGGCGACGGATCGGTGCGGAAAGGCATGACCGCGACGAGGTAGGCAAGTACCACCACCCTGCCTATTTTTACCGTGAAGTAGTAATGCGTTTCGGTTTAAAGGGTGGGGTAGCCGTTGTAATATACTGAGAACTTACAATGTGTATCTCAAGGTGGGTTGCGCATTTACGTTGTAGATGTCTATGGGCTCCAGTAACCACTTAACATCAGGTGGGCTGTGAGCTCGTTCAACCATCTAAGCAATAAAAAAAGTCTTTTATTTATTTATTTTTTATTGCTTTCATGGATGGACGAGCTCATGGTCCACTTGGTGTCGAGTGGTTACCGGAGCCCATAGACATCTACAACGTAAATGCCGCCACCCACCTTGAGACATGAGTTCTAAGTCTCAGTTTTTACAGTACAACGGCTGTCCCGCCCTTCAAACCGAAACGAATTACTGCTTCACGGCAGAAATAGGCGGGGTGGTGGTTGCCCATCCGAGCGTTGTTGGAATTCGAAGTTTTGGATCGATCCTGATTCATGGCATAAGGATAGCGACCAGAGACGCGCACGGTACATCCTCAGGTGGACCCACAGAAATATACATCTAATAACAAAATAATTCGCAACAACAAATCCAAAACAGTTTGGCAAACATTAGTTCACTAATTATAGTTTCAGATTACATTGTATAACTCAGCGTTTTTGATATTTTATTAAACTAATCATTTCGATAACATTTTGCTGTAATTATGTGTAATGATTGTGACTAGAAGTGTGTTACGAGTTTGATTTGCACTCACCATAGTGTTGCCGGACTCTTTGTCGGAAACTATGAACCTTATGGCTGAAGCGACGGTGAACACGAGCGAGAAGAAGAAGGCCACGATCAGCGCCTGGGACTCATACAGAGACGTTTGGAATCTGAAAAATGAAATTCATTTCTCTATTCGAGATCTAGAGCACTTAATTAATTTAATCTTAATTTATTTAGTTTATTGGTCTTTTCTCTTCGGAAATAGTAAATAAATAAATTAAAATATAAACTTTTTTTAATTTTTTTATTGCTTGGATGTGTGGACGGGCTCACAGCCCACCTGGTGTTAAGTGGTTACAGGAGCCCATAGACATCTACAACGTAAAAGCGCCACCCACTTTGAGATATAAGTGCTAAGGTCTCTAGTATGGGACAACGACTGCCCCACCCTACAAAACGAAACGCATTACTGCTTCACGGCAGAAATAAGCAGGGTGATGGTACCTGCCCGTGCGGACTCACCACCAGTAAAAGTTTATTTATTTCTTAATCTAATCTTATCTTATTTTAATTTATTTTTTATTTATTAATCTAATCAATTTATTTCGGTGGCACACAACAGAATAATGCAAATGAATACCTATCTATATCTATCTATCAGCCCACAGAATGAATACAATACATACCACAATATAATGACAGTAAATAAACATGATATTACAACAAAACCAACATAACCAGTTTTAATTAACAATTTTGACGTTTTTGAACTTCAGTTGAAAGAAAGTCCACGTCCACAATAGTCTCCGGTAACCACATAATATCATCATGAGACCTGTGTCAGCTTGTATAGACATCCAATGCATTAAAAAAACAATGAATCAATTATAATGTGGTCGGTACCTATATTCATATTTTCCTATCTTCAATCGATATTATTTTGGTGAACAATAATGCTCTACTCGACTCTACTTCACTCTACTACAATTTACTCTTCTCTATTCCGTTACAACAATGTTTTTATTTATGGTATTCAATTGTTCCCAGAATTCACAGACTTCACATAGATTTCTTTATTGGGGGGTAGGACCTCTTGTAAGTTCGCGCGGGTAGGTACCACCACCCTGCTTATTTCTGCCGTGAAGCAGTAATGCGTTTCGGCTTGAAGGGTGGGGCAGCCGTAGTAACTATACTGAGACCTTAGAACTTAATATCTCAAGGTGGGTGGCGCATTTACGTTGTAGATGTCTATGGGCTCCAGTAACCACTTAACACCAGTTGGGATGTGAGTTCGTCCACCCATCGAAGCAATAAAAAAAAAACGGGTAAGAATAATTCTTTTTTTGTTTAATTAAGAGAAAAATTATATATTTAAACGTACAAATCTTTCCTGTAACACGGGTATGGCTCCTGTTGCGTGTACATCGCCCAGTCCACTTCATCATCAGCGTCCCGCTTGTGTCTCTTCCTCGAGAGCTGGATGACGGCACGGTCGATCATATCCTGGATCTGAACGAAGCCGCGGAAGTAACGCATCTCCTCTACGAAGCTGGACTCGGGTCCCGGGATCCAGAGACTGGGGACAAGAGGAGATCGGTGATGATATTAACGTGTTTTATTCGTTATACTTCTATTGACGGCTTCACAGCCTGGCGAGGATTGGCTTGCAAAGCTTGATGATGATTCATCCGACCGATTTCGGCCATGGCGACCACTTTGACTCCTATCCGTCGATTTGGCGCTCGTGCGCTCGAAGATGGCTTATATAGCCTATCTTCGCGGCAAAACTCCTTGCGCATTGAGGGCACGTAAGCACGCCGTTCTCATAATTATAGGTTATGGCAGCAGGAGGGCGGGCCTTCAACTGGTCGCGTTTGTAATCAAGGTCAGCTTTACGCTGATCCTCGAACTCGCGTACTTTGCTTACAAAGCTTACAAATATCACAAAGTGTATATCGCAACTTAACTTGACACAGAGATAGAAGTTTCATTGAGTTCTATATTAGACTGTTCTTATCTCGCCCTTCGAATCAGAACGCATACATAGTAACAGAAATAGGTAAGACGGTGGCATTTATAAATATGATGTGGGAATGAATTGCCCGCTCCGGGCATTTTCAATATTGCAATAATTGTTACATTATAATAAATACCTCTTGTAAAAATGAGTATTTAAAAATAATCTAATATTAAAAAAAAAGACATGCCCTCTGAGTTTCTTGCCAGTTCTTCTTCGGACGGAGGCTAGTTTTTGTGAATTGGCGGTAGTTCTTTTTGACGTTCAACAAGTATGTACTTTCATTTATGTTGAATATTTTTTTTTTATTTGATTTGAAACTTTTAATTTACCAAAAAATAAAAGTAATCTTTGCAAACGCTGTGCGGGGTTTAATATGATCTCCCTGACTAATAATATATACGTATCGTGATCGTATACGTAATATATACGTAATCGATATATTCGTTTGCAACTCTTCTCTAGCTTCACTTGAAAGAAATCTCGCAGAGAAAATATGCAATTTTTTTTTTTAATTTTTTTTTATTGCCTTTGTAGGCAGACGTGCATACGGCCCACCTGAATCAAATAATATTGTTTAAACGTCAAGACGGTCTGAATAACATCCATAATCCATCAATAGCATGATCTCTGACAGCTTAAACTATATAGATCAGAACCTCCTCTCGGAGTGGATCAATAAGCGAAGAGGCATGAACATTAACTAATTAATTAACATTATGACTGTCGGTACTTGAACCATTGTACCATGGTTCACTTGCGGACTAAATAATATTAGTAATAATAATGGTTGGTTCGAAGTAGGTATCAGTGGAATGGAATATTTGAAATGTATTCCACTGATAATTACTTTTAATAAATGTATATTTTTTATTTGATTGGTTTTGTTAATGTTAAGTATATTTCAATGATACTATGTACACATATGGACTTATTGTTGTCTGAAATAAAATAAATCATTCATTCATTCATTCATTCATTAACCAACTTACTAATTCTTCGTCCATCGCGTTGCGGGAACATTTTCATAATCCATTCTAATCTTATACTCCACATTCGAGAGAGAACCATTTTGTTGTTTCGTGTTCATGAACACGATACCTGTTAAAAAAATGTAATGTATAATGAATGGAAAGTAATCCAAGGAGTCAGTCTGGTTTATTATCTTTTCGAATCATAATCTAGTGAACGGTGTGCTTAGTGCGAGTTTTCTAACGTTCTCGATAGCGTAAAAGTTAGCTCATATTTGTATGGAGTGGGATTGTTTGCGTACGTTTGCCACTAGGGGCGCTGTTCCAACTGCATACAAAATTAGGTTAACTTTTACGCTATCGAGAACGTTAAAGAACTCTCACTAAGCACACAGAGCGTACAATATCATTCGTGAGGACATTGCAATGATTTCTTCAAGGGACGTATTTCGTGGGGTGGGCTTTATCAAGTTTTTCTTCTTATGCATGGGTGGATAAGATGAAGTATCTTGTGTTAGGTAGTCGCAGGAGTCAATAGAAATAACAATGTGAAAATCGTTGCGACTAGAGATGCGTCTGCGATGCAATTGCGTCTAGAGATGTGAGCCGACGTCTCAATTGAGACATTGTATACCAGAATCCACGAGTATTCCGCGGCAGAAATAAGTGAAATGGTACTAATATCTGGGCGGACCTACAATATTCCCTGTTACTAGTAAAGGAAGTGCCAATGGATGCTTGAAAGATTATTGCAACAACAAATGCATTATTTTGCTTAAATAGGTGAACAAATTCACGGTTCACCTGGTGTTAATTGCTCACCGGAGCCCATAGACATCAACCATGTTTTAATGTCGTCGCCAATCTTGAGATAGAATTATCGGTTTTTACAATCCCACTCCTGCCCACCTATCAACCGACCGACCAGTACGGACGCACAAGATACCCCATCACCAGGTTCCCAATGAAAACGATCCTAGTTAATTTCTACTGACCAGCTGAAAATTCGTCGAGTTGCGACAGTCTGGCGGCTTCGATTGTCATCCCTTCTTCGTCCGTTGAGGGCTTGAATCGGTTCATGTTGAAGCAGTGGAGGAGGTCCGATGCTTTGGACAGTAGACTGCCGATACCCTGGAGAAACGACTCATGTAATTTGAACGGATCCAACGCAGGTTTTGAAGTTACAGCCTAGGCTATCACCGCGATAAAGACACATACTCAGCTTTTCTCATTGAGGATAGAGTTAAGCATATTAGCGCAACACCACTATTTACCTATAGTCTAGTCGACAAGTTGAAAATGGTACAAAATAGAGATACTGCTCTTAAAATTATGTGCGATAGCTCATTGGATCCGGAGTGACACCTAGAAAAATGTGCCAAAAGCGTGTAATTAGCACATAAAAAATTGCAAAAGCTATAAATAATTAAAGATGAAAAAAAAATGGTATTTCGTTTTTTGCCAATATTTCATAAACTATTAATAAATAAGAAATTTAAAAAAAAAAACTCTAAAAGAGGAGGAAATTTGCAATAAAAAACCCCTAACTCCCGGAACTCTATCTTAGTAAAATATTAGTCATCATGACTTTGAACTAAAACATTTATTGATCAAAGGTTTTGTTTTTATTTTATTTTTTATTGCTTAAATTAGTAGCTCACAGCCCACCTGATGTTAAGTGATTACAGGAGCCCATAGACATCTACAACGTAAATGCGCCACCCACATTGAGATATAAGCTCTAAGGTCTCAATATAGTTACAACGGTTGCCCCACCCTACAAACCGAAACGCATTACAGATTCACGGCAGAAATAGGCAGGGTGGTGGTACCTACCCGTGCGGACTCGCAAGTGGTCCTACCACCATATACCACCAGAATAGTTCATCTCTTACCTTTAAGTCTCCTAACTGGTCAAAGATGCCATCAACATCCAAATCTGGAACGCCCACGTCTCCTATGATCATATTTCTAAGTCCTTCAAACTTGGGATCGGTGACCAGCGTTTTGAGGACTAATAGTCCGTGTCGGTGGTCCAGCATTGTCTCCAGGGAGGGGAAGGTGGCGGCGAACGAATGAACTAAGTTCATCATTTTTATCATTGTTTCGAAGGTCGCGTTCGCCTACGGAGTAGAGATGCTTAAGTAACGTATTCTAGATTTTTTTCTTCCACGGGTGAACAACCTTGCGGCCTATCTGGTGTTAAGTGATTACGGAAGCCCGTAGACATGAACAGTATTAATACCGCCAACAACCTTGAGGCAAGTGCTCTAAGCTTTAGTTCTATTGTACAACAGCTGCCCTACACTTCAAGCCAAAACGCATTACAGCTTTGTGACAGAAATGGGCAGGGTTGTGGTACCTAGTCTAGGTTCCCAAGTCGTCCTACCACCGGTAATTTTATAAATGATTCTTCTTTACTGGACATAAGGAACCATGCTACTACGTCATCCACAGGCACTGGTGTTGCCAGCAATATTCCACCTAAATTGTGCTTAACATGAATGATTTTTCTATTTAGTTATTTTTTGTATTTTTATGGTTATTTAAAAGAATAATAAATATTATTATGTTTTATTATAATTACAACGTGGTTATTTCTTCACAAGTAATCATTGCATCTACTTATCAGCTTTCGATTTTTAGGGTAACATCCCTAGCGTTTAAAAAGAAAAAATGTTAACTGATTAATTTCATAAATCTCAATATTATCTAATTATATCAGATTATTTCTACTCACCTTTCCAATAATCATATTTACTGTCGGATTAACCGGAGTGTACAATATCTTTCCCATTATGAGCGGCTTTATAAAACTCCACACAATTTTCCCTCCCTCGACTTTCGTGATGTCAGTATATAGACTCCTGCAGAAATCGGCTGTAAACAGACTTAATTTTACTCTTCATTTCAACAGTATGTTGCTGATGTCGAGAATGTCCTGCCCCCAACAGCATCCTGAAGGCATTAACAGACCGTTATGACTGTCGGTACTTGAACCATTGTACCATGGTTCACTTGCGGACTAAATAATAATGGTTGGTTCGAAGTAAGTATCAGTTGAATGGAATATTTCAAATGTATTCAACTGATAATTATTTTTAATAAATGTATCTTTTTTATTAGATTGGTTTTGTTAATTTTAATTATGTTTCAATGATACTATGTACAGATATGGACTTGTTGTTGTTATCGGAAATAAAATAAATCATTCATTCATTCATTCATTCAATGCCGTTATTTCTAGCACAAATCTGTATTGAAAGACGTATATCTTTTCACAGAGTGCTTCCAAGCTTTGCTGTTTCCATGTACCCACCATCCAGCCCTAGAATCAGCTCCACTCTACGGTCCTTCTAGAGTGCTGATAAGTCCTTCATAAAAGAAAGTTTAATAAGTGTCTTATTTCATCTATCTCGATGTAGCTTGGCTATATCCTAGCATTGTTAAATGCTATAAAAAATATAAATTTTTTTATAAAAAAAATTATTTTATTGTTAGTCGAACTGCTCTACTGTTAGTGGCTAATAATGACCGTATTAACCCCTTCGCCTAACGAGAAAAACACCTGCGCGGCGAGCATCCTTTTGTATTATAGTTTCCTATTAATTAGTTAGCGATATATTTATATCTATATAATTCCCTCACTGAGGATCGCGACCACATGTGACATTCGTCCACAGTGTTCGGTCATTGGTGGCATGGATTGCATGTACAGACTACCATCTAGTGCTTCCCTTATTAGATCTGACCATCTGGCTAGTGTTCTGCCCACGGCGCGCTTGCCCTCTATGCGACCTGTTGTTATGACCTGTAGTTATTCATGTCTGGGAAACCGCAAGATGTGTCCGAAAAAGCTCATAACACGTTTCCGGTAGATTGTAGAGAGCCTTAGCGATTACAGAGAGTTAGCGAGAAGAGAGAGTTAGCGATAGAGCATCTGATTGTAGCACCTTTCAAATTACAACATCGCATCATCAATTAAAGATCTCTCACTTGGTAGAACGTCGAGTTGTTCTTGACTGGGCCCGTTAGAGTGATCTTCATTATTCAGGAAACCTTTCAGTAGACGAGGTACACTAGCTTGGAACGGTTTCCCGCAGAGCATTCTACCGGCGTCCGCCATGAAATCCGATCCTGGAGGAATTACAATAAATGTGGTGTAAATTGCCATTGGGAATATCCTATGCCATTGGAAATACAAAAGTCGACCATTTTAAATAGTACTTGCAACATTGAGCAGATTTTTACTAGAGCAAGATCAAGCAAATCTGGTTGCATGGTTTAAGCCTCATATTAATTAAAAATATCAATTTACAAAATTATGATCAATAATAAATTCAACTCACCAGCAAGCAAGTTACCGATAGAACTGAAATTCTGCAAACTATGGAACAAAGGTTCGTTAGCGAAAGTGCTGCTCAAGTCGGCCATGTTACTTTGTATGACAGGCAACAGTGCTGCCATCTCTGGGTATTTTGTGAAAACATCGTTTCCATTCTCTTGTGTTAGGTTCGAGGCGGTGTATAATTTTGACAGCAAAGTGTCCATTAGCTGAAAAAATGAATCTTTTGTATTAGCATATCGCGGTGTTTCTAATTTTTTTTTATTGCTTAGATGGGTAGACGAGCTCACAGCCCACCTGATGTTAAGTGGTTACTGGAGCCCATAGACATCCACAACGTAAATGCGCCACCCACCTTGAGATACAAGTTCTATGGTTTCAAGTATAGTAACGACGGCTGCCCCACCCTTCAAACCGAAACGCATTACTGCTTCACGGCAGAAATAGGCAGGGTGGTGGTACCCACCCGCGCGGACTCACAAGAGGTCCTACCACCAGTACAAAATTCTACTAAATGGTAATTGTCCATTCATGTCTCCTCCTATTCATCTTTTATAGTATTGTATTGCATTTCTAACTGCAATAGATGATTTCATAGAGGCAGAACAAATATCCTCTGGTCCTCCTTTATGTGTCCATCAATGGCGCATCATGGCTATTGTCGATTGTAATATGGCTAGCGAGGCCAAACTTTGTCGGGAAGACTCTGTTACTGGGCGCACAGAAATAAGCTAATAGTTAATCAACAAAATGCAAGAACGTTTGCAACCTTGAAAAATTGCTCGACCAAAGCCTGTTTTAAAGTATGATTTGAAAGGTACTTTACGTACGCAGCACACCGCTAACTCCCCGACGCATCGTGCTGTCTCGCTACTCAATGGCTTGCTAGCCTATGCTCCGGAAATGGATATATTCCATGATGGTTTGCAGCGATTTATTGTTGTTGTTAGGAATTACTTAAGCTAATTATTAATGCCTTACAAATGTTTTGGTTTATACTGTTAATTTGTAAGTAGATTGAATGAATAAATAAATAAACTGACACCGCTAAGTATCAGATATCTTGTCTTCTGTTTTCTACTTTAATCTATAGAAACTAACTAACCTTTCCAATTACCACACTGAAGTTAAAATTCTCTAATAGCACAGGAACAATCCTCTTGGCTCTCTGGTCCGGTACTCCGCAGAATTGTTCCACCACCGCTCCCATCACATCCTCTGATGAAACCAGGTCTAGGTCGGATGGCACGATCACTTGAGACATTGCGTCAATTTGGCAAACAAAATCGGCAACGTGAGAGACTCGTTGTGTGAAGATCTGTGAGCATTTTATAATTCTAATTTTGAGTGCTGACGCTTTTATATCAAGCGTACAATACTTAGAAATCTATATACCTAGTCAGGTCATAAATTCTGTCACGTGTTTAATGTAAAATAATTGAAACAAGTTTATTCATTATGTAACCATTCATATACCAAAATGAACTTAACAAAACATAGATTCTTATGACACTAAAGTTTATTCAAAATGACCTCCGTGATTTTGAATACAGGCCTTCAATCTGCGCGGCCAGTCGTCTATCGCAGCACGAACGAGGTCCATGTCAATATCGGCGGCTGCCTTAATCAAGGATGTCTTGGGTGACTCCAAATTGGGATGAGGCTTTGAGCACGCCTTTTCCTCCAAGTGTTGCCATATCTTGTAATCTAACGGATTCAAATCTGGACTGGAGGAGGGCCAGTCTTCGTGCCGGATGAAGTCGATTTCACGCGCCGCCAGCCAGTCTTGTGTGCTCTTCGCTCTATGAGCTGGCGCCGAATCTTGTTGGAATACCCAGTGCCTGTTATTGAACATGGTATGAGAAACAGGTTCCACAAGGTTCGTCAGGACTGTATTTTGATACACAACTGCATTCGTTTTTACACCCTTCTCACAAAAATGTACCTCTGTTAAGCCCCAATAAGAAACTCCCAACTATACCATGAGCGAGGATGAAAAATGACCTCGTTGGACACGCGGAATACGGTTGCTCGCTTCTTCACTACTGTGTGCGTACACCTTATCATTTCGTTTGTTGTAGCTCTCTTCTACGGTAAAAATTTTTTCATCCGAAAAAAGAATTTCCCGATATTTTTTTCCCGCGTACCGCTTCAACAAAGCGCGGCATCTCTTCAGTCTCAGGTCCATTAGACGAGCATTCAAACGATGTCCTGTTTTTCTTCGATATGCCCGAAGCCCTAAGTCTTCATTTAACGCCCTTTTCACCGTGGTTCTGCTTAACCCCATCTGAAGGGCCAACAGTTTCTGCTTACGTTTGGGATTTCTTTGAATTCGCGACTTCACAGCTTTTATCACTGCTGGAGTCCTAACAGACCGAGGGCGACCACTTCTTGACCTGTCATCTACACTAGAGTCTTCATTGTATCGTTTGATGGTACGATAAACGAATCTTTTGGTTATATTCAAATTTTTCAGTATGTTAAAAAATTGAATTGGCGCGTAACCGCAACGATGCAACGCAATAACTGCAACACGGTCTTCTTTAAGCGTCCACTCCATATTTAAAAATGAGTAAAATTCTAAAAGTATACATTTTTATTTTCATGAACAATTCGAAATTCAAATTCAATAAACTTTTTTGTGGCCAGAATTCTAACAGAAAAGTTTTTACTGTGTGACAATACTTATGACCTGACTAGTTATATAAAAATGAATTGCTGTTCGTTAGTCTCGCTAAAACTCGAGAATGGCTAGACCGATTGGGCTAATAATAATTTTGGTCTTGAATTATTTGTGGAAGTCCATACAAGGCTTAAAAGGTAGATAAATATGAAAATGCTCGGAATGAAATAAAAATAACAATTTTGTTTTTCCTTTGATGTGTCCCCCGTCGGACGGATTCCTTTTGTTTGTTTTAAGCTTATTTTATACAAAAGTTTAGGTCTTTTATTTATCGATTGAGGCTTTACGAAGTCTGCCGGGTCAGCTAGTTTATAATAAAACTATTATGAGCCCCGCCACATAAATTACAACTGCAGATACGAGAAACATTAGCGAAAGTGTACTTTCTAAAGAATTAAGCACACGTAACACACATTACGGTACACATAGTGCCAATATCATCTTCTGAATTCAGCTACAAATTACAAACCGGTTTCAGTTCAAGATATCCATCCTGGATCCTCGGCGCCGCCAGAGACCAGAAGTTTGTGTTGTTGATGCCAACCGCAGACAGACTAGTTTCCATGGCCTCAGAATCCGGAAAGTATTTTAATACTTGTACTGTAATAAAAAACAGCTTGAAAACGTAGAGCCCGTAGACTGCTTGTAAATTAGACCCTTAGATTCTTGGCTGAGCTCATGTTAGTCCATCAATCTTCACGAAATTGAGAAGTTTTCGGGCCACTAGATATCCTTCTATGATAAAAACAGGTGTCGCGAATAAGCGAATCGGCAAATCAAATTCCGAAGTACTTCTGATCGAAGTATTGAAATTGAAACTGTCATCTGCCCATTGTAAGAATATCGGCTAATTCTTAGGACCGCACGGTTATGCCGTCTGTAGCAAGCAGGGTGGATTATTAACCGTCTATGTATATTTATCCAGCTTTATCATTAAAATAAATGTCGTTATTCTAGTTGTGAGAGAGTCTACCTTTCTCAGATACCAAAATATATGGTGCGCGAATGTAAGTTACAAAATATGTAAGTCCGGATACCAAAAACCATTAGAAAATACCATTGTTTCATAATATACACATACATTTAAGATTCTCCTCTTCTAATAAATAGTTTTTGAAGTCGCTCATTATCTTCAATCCAACAGAAAGAGATTCCAGATCATTTTCCAGAGCGGTACCGGCCAGTAAAGGATGTACTTCTTGTATAATGCCCTGAAGACTGAGAAAGAGATAGAGATTAAAATTTGATAATTCCTATCCCGGTCTACGTAGATACTACCAGTAATGTAATAACTTTCGAATTACATATCTATTATGGTGTTTCCCGAGCGCTATGACATGTCCTTCTTCAAATGAGGCTTGTGGAGAGTATTAAGCGGTAGACAGCGGTTTGGCTCTGCCCCTAGCATTGCTGAAGTCCATGGGCGACGGTAACCACTCACCATCAGGTGGGCCGTATGCTCGTCTGCCTAAAAGGGCAATAAAAAATATATCTATTTAGGATAGGTAGTGCTTTCAAGCATTTTAGACCTATTTCAAATTATTTTTTCTGCCAGCATAAAATCAAGTAGACTTCCTTACCTATATAGCACACTGTGAACTATATCATCACTTAAAATGGTAACCACCACATCGACTATCGATTCAAGTTTTCCTTCCATCGCTCCCTTAACGTCGAGATCGCTGGCAACACCCAGCAGCCGAGCTGCATGAGACAGCACGCCCTCAATATGCCGAATTATATTTGACATGAACGAAAACTTCCAAAATTCCTTGCTTTGAAGTTTTGGTAGCTGAAAATCGGAAAGCATTTCTA
This sequence comes from Bombyx mori, assembly GCF_030269925.1. Taxonomy (NCBI): domain Eukaryota; kingdom Metazoa; phylum Arthropoda; class Insecta; order Lepidoptera; family Bombycidae; genus Bombyx; species Bombyx mori. The sequence goes on along the minus strand of NC_085120.1, from coordinate 2,217,408 downwards.
GAAATCATTATAGTCGTGACTAGGAGACTTATGGTAGTGCAAGATAGAGAGGGAAGAGGTCGACCGAAGAAGACATGGATGGAGTGTGTGAATGATGAGAGATAGAGGAGTGAGTGTTGAGATGACGGCTTAATAGAAGAGAATGGAATAGAAAAATAGAAGTTATTCTAATGATATAAATGTCTTTAAACAAAAAACGAATAAGATTCGTCAAGATTATTATGTTTCATTAAGAACCAATAACATTGTACATATTTTTCCATACTTACATCAGTTAGAACGAGTGTTTCATTCAAATTGTTTTTGATTATCATCGCTATGACGGTGCAGTTATGTTTACTGCAAACATGTCTCCATTTCATTGTATTCAATTTGATATTCTCGTCTGAAGGCATTGTAATTTCACGTATCTGATAACATTACATATTTATCAATCACACTAATTACATTAGAATAAGTCGATAAAAATCTTGAAAATGGGGCATTATCGATCTGCGATACCCAGATAATATTCCAATCAGATGGGTCGTGAGCTCATTCAAATATCCATGTAAAAAAAAATTGGTTCCTTAGTGTAGGCCGTGTGAAGTCGTCGTGGCCTAAAGAATAAGACGTCCGGTGCATTCGAGTTGAGCGATGCACCGGTATTCGAATCTCAGGCGGGTACCAATTTTTCTAATGAAATACGTACTCAACAAATGTTCACGATTGACTTCCACGGTGAAGGAATAACATCGTGTTATAAAAATCAAATCTGCAAAATTATAATTTTCGTAATTACTGGTGGAAGGACCTCTTGTGAGTCCGCGCGGGTAGGTACCACCGCCTTACCTATTTCTGCTGTGAAGCAGTAATGTATTTCGGTCTGAAGGGTAGGGTAGCCGTTGTAACTATACTGAGATCTTAGAACTTAAATCTCAAGGTGGGTGGCGCATTTACGTTGTAGATGTCTATGGGCTCCAGTAACCACTTAACACCAGGTGGGCTGTGAGCTCGTCCACCCATCTAAGCAATAAAAAAAAAGGCCCCAACCGACAATCATAGGTAATTATTTTTAAATCACTCACCGATCTAAGATTTACATCCGAAGCTTCTATTTCATCAATAACATCCAAATCACTAATGACTTTATTAAGCTGCTCGTGAATATCACTATTAGCTTTGATATATTTGTTTAATGGTCCCATAACATTTAATTTATGACCAATTTTATCGTGTAACTGATTTAGATATTGAATGTCTTTTATTCCCTCTATTTCGTGTATATGTGGTAATGCAGACCGTAGGAGATGAGCAATTTTTGATACAACTGATATTGATCTGAGGGTAAAAATCTGAGATTATTTTGGTTTATTAGCCGACTTTAAAAAAGGAGGAGGTTCAATGTCACACATAAATATTGTTTTATATGTGAGCGATCCCTTAGTCATTTGTAAAAAAATAAATAATAAAAAAACAAAGTAACAGCATCAACTCTACAGGTGAAGCATTTTGATTCATTAAATTGATTTTATAATAATTTTAAATTAAAAAAATCTGTCGTGTAATTTCTTAGGGCACGATAAAAGTAAAACCGATAAATTAGATTTACTTTAAAAGAAAAACTTTCGTGATTAACTTAATAAGGGGGCGTTTTTGAATTGTCACATATAATAGAGCCTATGATCTATTTATTTCAATGTGAGTGGTAGCATCCAGGTAGCGAGGTCTATAGTTTCAGTAGCCACTAAACATCAGGAGGTCTTTGAACTTGGTCAAATTTATATGCAAGCAAAAAATGTTTCAGGCACAAATTACACATGCGAACTTTTTTTTGCTTTGAGAGGCTATTTTAGCTTCGTCCTAACAAGTAGGTGAGCTCACGGGGCTCAAACCGGAGTGTTACTAACACTGGCCCTAGCAAGAGCAGTGCTTCGCAGAATCTACCACTGGATCGGAAACGCAACTCAGTGAGAAGATCCGGCGAGAAACTCAGTGGGCTGTGTCTGTGGGTCATTCGCTTCGCATTCGACGGGTTCGACGAGGACGGTGACCGGTGCTTAAGGTACCTAAAAGCACCGTTAATGGATCGGGAGGATCCGTAATGACGTGCGCGAACATAATACCTATATTAGACAATCAATATAAAACGTATTTTTTAGCTTAACATTGAATAGCTAGTTAATAGGTTGGTATAAACCTTGAGGTACTCACAACGCAGCATCACCGAATATATTTTTAGTGACATTACTGGCGAGACATTCGCCGAGCCTAGTCGTGCTCGCGGTGATGTCCACTAGCAGATGTAGTTTTACCAGCTCCAAAAACTCATTCATAGATTTATTCAGTTCGTATTTCGTGTAATTTCTTGTTTGTATCAACTGTGAATGAAAGTTATATTAAATCTATTAATTTCTCGGTTTCCCCTTTTAATTTATTGAGATTTTTTATTATTTTTTTTTTTACTGGTGGTAGTACCTCTTGTGAGTCCGCGCGTGTAGGTACCACCACCCTGCCTATTTCTGCCGTGAAGCAGTAATGCGTTTCGGTTTGAAGGGTGGGGCAGCCGTTATAACTTGAAACCTTAGAACTTTATCTCAAGGTGGGTGGCGGCATTTACGTAGATGTCTATGGGCTCCGGTAACCACTTAATACCAGGTGGGCTGTGAACTCATCCACCCATCGATGCAATAAATAAAAAATAAATAAAAACCAACGTACCTCCTTAATTGCCATGTCCCAATGGAAATTGTTCTTCAGGGTGTTGTATATCTCAGGCATGGTCATCGACTGCATTTGACATAACAATATATCGTATTCCTCCTTCTTGAAGAGCTGGAGGTTCAGTTGTTTGAACCACGACGTCAATTGAGAACAAAGAGTGCATTGGCTGTTGGTTGTATTTCGTTAAAAGTTAACTAAGATACATAGGTGAAGAAATAGCGGGACGAAGTAAAGCCATGAGCGCCAAATTATATTGTACCTTCGAGTTTAGTAAGGATCCAATCCCTTACCCTGATATCGCCAAACGCGACTTAAAGATTCACAGGAGAAAGGGCAAATTTCTCAAAGTAGTGTATCATAGAGATTAGAGTGTTTTTTTTTATTGCCCTTGTAGGCAGACGAGCATACGGCCCACCTGATGGTGAGTGGTTACCGTCGCCCATGGACTTCAGCAATGCCAGGGGCAGAGCGAAGCCGCTGCCTACTGTTGAGTACTCTCCACAAGCCTCGTTTGAAGAAGGACATGTCATAGCGCTCGGGTATCACTAAAATACAGAGATTATAAACTGGCATATAATGACAGAACGGCCTATTGCGGATTCACTCTTTTTGGTATCGGATTGAAGGTCATGTTTAGTACGGTTTAATTGAGATTTTGATGTCTCAAGATGGACAGCAGTTTGTATGCCTATGGACTCCTGCTATATTCGAACGACCCTAAGCTCGCGATGATCAAGTCAAATAAATAAGGTTAGCATACGCAAATTCCATCACGATTTGTAAACCAGGCAAGATTGTCAAAAATATCAGTATCAGTCTCAGACTTACCTATTGTTCAGAAACAGTGTACCGGCATCAACGAAATTACTTAAAACGCCAAAGGACATCTTAGTCAATGATTCCTTGGAAAGCATGCTCACTGCGACATTCCTCAGATTGTTAATCTTGTCATCAGTAGCCCACGATGGCCTTTGAGGTGATTCGGGTGTGTCCTTGATAAGGTCAAGTTTGGACTCTACCATAGTCAGGTCAGAGCTCAGTTTACCATAGTCTATAGTCTTCGATACTTTAAGAGAGTTGTCGTAGCCCTGTTAAAGAAAAAAAATCTCTAAAATCAGGCTATAGTCAAAACCTTTCCGAACAAAAGCTATTAGAATGTATACACGGCGTCCAAAGCGTAAAAATCTCTTTTGATGAAGTCCATTGCTGCTATAATTATCCGTAACGACTTTGCTAAAGTTAAGAATACGGATGAATATTGCCGTGATCGCGTTCAATTCACGGAACAATTATAGTTAGATGTTATCAATACTACTGCTGTGGCTATCCAAAGTAATGCTTTAAATAAGATTGAAGTGGCAGTAGTTAAAATACTTTTACTGAACGAAATTTTTAAACAATTCAAAATTTTATTGGGTTCTAAATATACTAGCGCTGTTAAAAGATCCAAAGCTAATAGTTGACAGTGTCTAGGAGGAACCGTCAAATAATAGCATCTGTAATGATATGAAATAAAACAACAACAATAAATAAAACTGTAATTTGGCAGTTCGTTGATCATAGGTCGTAAAGATTGAGGATAGTTGAATATTTTTACTGGCGGTAGGACCACTTGTGAGTCCGCGCGGGTAGGTACCACCGCCCTGCCTATTTCTGCCGTGAAGCAGTAATGCGTTTCGGTTTGAAGGGTGGGGTAGCCGTTGTAACTATACTGAGACCTTAGAACTTATATCTCAAGGTGGGTGGCGCATTTACATTGTAGATGTCTATGGGCTCCAGTAACCACTTAACACCAGGTGGGCTGTGAGCCCGTCCAACCATCTAAGCAATAAAAAAAAAATTTAAACCTGTGCGGCGAAGAGCAATGGTGGTATCTCTTTAAATAGTTCATTGGCATTCTTCGTACAGAGCTGCTGCTTCATGGCGGAGAGTGCACCGGTGCTGTCTGGTACGTAGTCGGATAGATTGATACTGGACTGGCAAAACGCGTCAGTTTCGTTCACGTTTATATCACGAAGAAGACGAACTAGCTGTTGGAAAAGAAAAAACAGTTGTGTTTTTTAATTTAATTTAAAAATACAGATCATCATCATCATCATAGTCGGTTACTCTTGGCAGAGCAGTCGTGGTTATGTGGAATCCTTGTTTATTAAGACCTTACAGCTGTTCTCCATAGTCCGAGAACTCAGGCTTGGCGCACGCACTCGTGAAGTGGGCTTTTGGTAAGGATTTTCACTTGATCAGTCCAGTGCATGGGGCTTCGTCCACGAGATCTTTTACCATTGACCCTACCCTGAACAACAAGTTTCTCTATAGACTCTGCTGGCCGTCGCGAAACGTGTCCAAAATATCGGAGAATTCTGGATTGCATTGTTGACGAAAACCTTTGAGATACGGATACAGTTCGAAAAACTCAAAATGAATAGTCGTCCAGACTAAGGCCTAAGTATATCGGGTAAGATTGCAACACACAAATGATTGAGCGAAATAATAGGTAGGATGTTATTCTGGGCGTCGTTCGTGGACATGTGTTAAGTTTTTTTTTTTTTTTTTGTTGCTTATATGGGTGGACGAGCTCACAGCCCACCTGGAGTTAAATGGTTACTGGAGTCCATAGACATTTACAACGTAAATGCGCCACCCACCTTGAGATATAAGTTCTACGATCTCAGTATAGTTATAACGGCTGCCCTACCTTTCAAACCGAAACGCATTACAGCTTCACGGCAGAAATAGGTAGGGTGGTGGTACCTACCCGCGCGGACTCACAAGAGATCCTACCACCAGTAAATTCGTATTGACTTAGATATTTAAGTACCTGGCAGAGGTATTGGAATCCGGTTATGTACGGTGGGAATACGAGTATGACGGGTATTCATAATACTTAATTGCTGATGATGCTGTGTACTGTTTATTAAGATCCTAAAAAATCTATTTATATTAAAATTAATATCAACAAATATTAAGAAGCTATCTCAACTTACATGGATCCGATCAATGTTAATGAGAACATCACTGGCCACATCCAAGCTCTTCTCGACGTAATCGAAGAATGCGGATGTGTACGGACCATTTAATATGTTCTTAGCCTCATTCCACCAGTCACCTCCCGAGAGGAAGGACGTTATCACATTGTAGCTCTGGATGTTTGACTGAAGGTATTTCAAGTATACAGGTAAGCCCAAGTCGTACGAGTATTTTACGTTGTGCTTTATAGAAGAGAGTAGTTGTTTTCTGCAATATATGTAAAGCATTAACTATCGCACACGTCGGTTATGATTTAGGTTCATGACAGTGAATATTGACCGGCTGTTAATTAGGATCTTGCTTTTGTATGTGTGCGACCTCCTCGAGCGAATAATCTTATTACCAACGTTTTTGGTAATCTAATCATCACCACACGCTATTCGTCTTGAAGGACGATATTGCCAATATTCTAAAGGAATTACGACTCCAAGTTATTAACTGAAGACGGGTGGCGGCATCCATGTTGTCCATGGGTTCCAATAATCGATAACGGTAAAGGTCACTCCAGATCGTTAGACAGTTTTAAACCGCCTGTAGTCTGTCTGTCTTTAGTAATAGAATCAAATAACAAAATGCACACTTCTCGATAAAACTAACCTATCATTGAAGAATTTGTAAATGTCCGGTAAATTCTTCTTATCATCATCCTGAAGAATGTTAATTAGATTTTCCAAGCTCAACCTCGCTGCTTCGTAATCGCCATCAACGACAGTTTGTATTTTATCAAAAATGATCTTATAGTCTTGTGCACAGAATTGTATTTTTGTTCTTCTTTGACCCCCCAAAATTATTTTACTTTCATTTTTCAAATTGTCACACATTGCTTCGAATGATTCGACTAAATTATAACTTTTATTGTTAGCCCACAGTAAATCCGTTATTACATCATAGTGAAATGAAATCGTATCCACAGGCTTTCTTTTATACATATTGTTAATATATTTCAGTTCTTCTTTTGTTTTATTCTTGTCAATGTTATTATCTGGTAGCTCATCTACATTAAATCTCTGTAGTTCTGCGTCCATTTTATTGACCATACTAACGATTCTAGCTAAATAAATCATGGCGGAAATTTGTTTTTTATTTATATCGTTAAACAGAATATACTGGGGATTAGATTTTTCAATTTTAAAATTTAATATTGTATCGGCGAATTTTTCTAGTTTTCCTTGTAGGCTGTTCATTTTTATTTCGTCTTCGTTTATGAATGTTTTGTTTTGCTTGGCAATGTTTAATATGAAATTTGCTAGTTCTACAGCCTTTGTAAAAGCACTTTCGTATTGACTTGTAGCGTTTCGAGCGTCGCTCGTGTAGAAGTAGTATTGCTGGAAGAAATAACAATTATTTGTGATGTTAGTTTTGTTGAATAACATCAGGATGTTTTTCGGTGTTTTAAGTAGATGTAGTATGGTTTCCAAAAAGTTTTGTTCTAATCGTACCAATATTGGAATGGAGACATCACCTACAACTACAGTGTAATTTTCATTAAAAATAGCGACACCAATAAAACTATATTCATCTTAGTTGATAATTTAAAAAAAGTGTATAGTATATCTATATAAATAATATATTATAGTGTTTTGGTTAAAAAATACATGATCACCGATTTAGAATACTTTCAAATCTTAAGTGAGTTATAACTTTTTTTGTTTTTCTTTTTTTCTTACTTATCCTAGTGACCTCGAGGGATTATAGTAGATTTACAGAATGAGTAGGTGAGCTCACGGGGCTCTAACCAAAGGACGTTGCTAACACTGGCCCTAACAAGAGCAGTGCTTCGCGGAATCTACCACGGGATCGAAATCGTGACCCACTGAGAAGATCTGGCGAGAAACTCAGTGGGCTGATATCACGATGTTTGTCATCAAGGTATATTGGTGAATATTAATAAAAATTAATTAATCGATGTGGTTGCGATGGTGGATTCGATGCTCACATGAATATGATTAGATGAGATTAGACTCACAGAGGCTTAGTCTAATTAAATGAGATGAGACTTACCGGCTTAGCTACGATGTCAAGGAACTTATTATCCCCTCGAGGCAAAGACAGCCAGTAGATGAAGGACGGGCAGATATAGGGCTGAACTTTGAGTAAAGTGGTGGCATCAATTGTACTCCCAGCAGGAGGAACCAAGGCTGACACCACGGCCTCGCAGTCCCAAAATTGAGAAAGAGATGCTCGACGAACCTGGACGGAATTTATATTTCATAGCATATGGATCGATTAAGAGATCGTTCTCTTATCAACGTGAAAAAACTAATTTTAAAAAACCATTGTGCTCTAACTATTCTTGTTTATTTTCGACTACGTGTTAATAGCGGGCCTCGTGGCGTGTTGGTAAGTGATACTGACTGCCGTTTCGAGGTCGCGGGCTCGATCCCCGCACAGGACAACTATTTGTGTGATGAACACAGATATTTGTACTGCGTCTGGGTGTTTTACGTTACGTATTATATGTATATATTTACAATAAAACGTAATATATGTAGTATATCCGTAATCTGGCACCCATAACACAAGCATTAAGCTTAGCTTGGGGCCAGAGAAGGTTGTGTGAAAAAGCCCGTTTATAAAAAAAAGATTTGTGGTGTCGTGGGACACCGGATAGGGACGAAGTACCTTATTATAAAAAAAATAATTTAAAGTTCTATTCGAGGTATAAAGAAAATAAAACTGGAGGTTTCGCAACAACCCACGGTCATTCGGTAACGTGCGAACTTATTGTGGTACACTTCATTCACGGTTGTTTGCATAAGAATTAGTGTATTGCGTAAACGAACGCTCTGAGATCGTGGTCAATGAATGATAAAAAAATATGTTATTTTTTGTACGTTTTTACAAAGTAAAGTCGTACAATGTGTGCATTACTAATAAAAATCTTACGTTACGGACGTTTTTTCCCGGTTAGGGTATCCGTCCGCATCGTCGCATAAGGAATATCGTTCCAAAAAAAAAATTAACACAACATAACATTCAATGTCAATTTCAATCCAACATTGAATGAAATTTTAGAGTATTTAAACTGTACTGAAATAATCGAACCTGACTCATAAATCCGTAATCCCAGTAGGAGTTCAGGAGAACCGTGACGAAATCGCCTATCTTATCGTATAGAATGTAAAGCCCAGTGCTCTTCGTGAAGCCCATCACTTGTAACAAATTTGAATCTGGATCTGAAAGAACGAAATATGAGGATACAAAAATATTTTCTTCGAATTCAATTTTTTTTCTTGTTGATTTTGAAATCGATATTAAACGATACACGTGATGGTAGAACGTGCTTTTTTACTGCAAGGACCGTATCTATAGTGCTTCCTTTAGACCCCCCGAAGCTAATTGCTATCACAGTTCATATTTACTGGTGGTAGGACATCTTGTGAGTCCGCGCGGGTAGGTACCCGTGCCCTCCACCCTGCCTATTTCAGCCGTGAAGCAGTAATTCGTTTCGGTTTGAAGGGTGGGGTAGCCGTTGTAATTATACTTGAGACTTTAGAACTTACATCTCAAGGTGGGTAGCACATTTACGTTGTAGATGTATATGGGCTCCAGTGACCACTTTACACCAGGTGGGCTGTGAGCTCGTCCTCCATCTAAGCAATAAAAAAAAACAAAAAAATACACCGCAAGAAATCATCGCAGCGCTCCCTCTTTTAGACATGAGGACAAATCCTCAATTGTATTCCCATTCTTCCATTCTTCTATATTCTTTAGAGGCATGACTACATTCCTATGATTAATGAGACCTTCTCGTGAGGACTTATAATAAGCCCTACCTCTAGTAAATAGAAAACGGAATGGCCTTACCATTAACTTCCTTAAAATAGGTCAACAGATCATCAGCGATATTACTGAAGATAACTGACAGAGTTCTTATCGTGTACATCCAAGCGGTTCTGCCTGTGTCCTTGCAAGACGCGTCTATGATCCTGTTGTTACTGCACTTGATGTAATCTTCCAAGATGACGTTTAATGGAACTAAACGATCTACAGACGATGTGTTGATAGAGTTCAGGACTGTGTCTAATTTGTTGAAGAATTTCCTGTTAAATTAAGTCAATTGAAATCGTAAAGTATTTAAGGATAATACGACAAGGAACATATTGGAGTAATAAACAATTAGGGTTTTATTAAGAAACGTCTAGTAGCTGCAGCTACATTGAGTTGTCTTTTTATTTTTTACTAGCTGACCCGGCAGACTTCTTAGTGCCTCAATCGATAAATAGAAGACCTAAACTTTTGTATAAAATAAACAAAAGGAATCCGTGAAACTGAGGACACATCAAAGGAAAAACAAAATTGATATTTTTATTTAATTCCGAGCATTTTCATATTTATCTACCTTTTAAACCTTCTCTGGACTTCCACAAGTAATTCAAGACCAAAAAACAGCCAAATCGGTCCAGCCGTTCTCGAGTTTTAGCAAGACTAACGAACAGCAATTCATTTTATGTGCTTGAGAACCTTCTTACTTTTTATGATCGATTAATACTCACCGAAGTATGTCATCCCTTTCTGTAGTGTTCAGAGAATCGAGAGCGTATCTTAAAGAAGACATCAAACTTAAGTGTTCTGTTCCTTCATCATTGATAATATACTGGAACATGTCTTTGAACTTCATGACGTCATCAATCAATGAATCAAAGGTTCTGGAGAAGTTCAAGAAGATGTTCCTTTCGTAGCGGCTGCTGTTGTAGTTGTCAAGTTTCTGGGAATTGAAATACGAGGTCTAACTCTATTGCATAAGAATAGAAGCTACCCCATTCTTCAAGGCGGGAATCATGACTGCTTTGCGGCAGAAATAAGCAGAATTGTTAAGGTTGTAGATGAAGAGATCGACTTAAAATTTGCTAAAAACAAAATCATCTCATTGTACATAGTATTAGTTTTAACTTACTTGTATTTTACCCTGTTTCATTTCCAAATACTGAACCCATTCAGCTTGTAGCTCTTCATCCAAGCATAACAGTCTTTCTAGACTCTTCGTCGCAGCCTGAGACTCGATGCTAATAGGTAATAAGTCTGCTAAACTTGTGTTGGAGCATGGCCAGGTTGGTGCGCTATTCATTATGTTTATTATTGGTTCTACCTGTTTGAAGTTAAGGTATCGTTAGAATTTTTAGCGACAATGAAGGCAGCCGAATGTGTGCCCTTGTGGTATGTGGTTACCGTCACTAACGCCGCACAAAGCCGCTACCTAACTCAGTATGTATTTTAATTGCTACTGTTTATTGTTCTGATGCTTCTTCTTCTTTTCCTCCACCTTATCCCACTAGGTGAGGTCGGCCCAGAGAAATTTTCTATTCCATTCTCTTCTATCAGCCGTCATCTCAACACTCACCCCTTTCTCTCTCATACGTTATTCACACCCTCCACCCATGTCTTTTTCGGTCGACCTCTTCCCCCTCTACCTTGAACTACCATTTCCATACATCTCCTAGTCACATGCATCTTTTCTCTACGCATCACATGTCCATACCACGCTAACCGTCCGCTCTTTAATTTGTCAATCACCGAGGCTACTTTCACACTTCCTTTCATATACTCATTCCTTGTCTTGTCTATTGATGGCTATCTAGAAGATTGCACAAAGTGGGAATGAATTGCTCGCTCCAGGCATTTCAATATTGTAGTAATTGTTACGTTATAATACTCAGTGTAAAAAATTCATATTTAAAAAAAAAATATATTAAAAAATTAATAAATAATAATTTTATATGTAAAAAAAAAGACACGCCCGCTGAGTTTCTTGCCAATTCTTCTCAGGACGGAGGCTAGTTCTTGTGAATTGGCGGTAGTTCTTTTGACGTTCAACAAGTATGTACTTTCATTTATGTTGAATAAATTTTTTTTGATTTGATTTGATTTGATTTGATTTGATTTGATTTGATTTATTCTTGTCACTTCTATTTCAACACATCTATTTCAACATTCGCATCTCTGCCATATGTACTCCTCTTTCATGCTTATTTGGGAGAATTAATCGATATATATTATAGATAAGCCTAGATCGGTTGAATTTTTAATCTTTAATTAATATAATAAAAGTACTTTTGACTTTTAACATTGTTGAAAAGTGTTTTGTCGAAGACGATTTCAAAGCCCACTTAGTAATAAATTAGCAGACTCCTTAGTTAAGACCAAGCTAATGCCACTACTCCTTTGAACATTTTGAACACAGAGGACTACTTTGTATTATTTTGTAAAACTGACCTATAGATACCGCTTCGTTGTAATAACAGTAGTTAGTATTTATCGGCAAAAATCGAAGGTATGGAATTATATTACTCACATCTGTTTCGTCGTGTACAACGAGTTTGACGGCATCAACAATCAACTGTGGCACTTTAGGTATGATGATTCCAAGAGCTTCGACTGTGATCGGCGGCAAGCTTGTTGCGTAAGCTTTGCCCATGATAATACCTGTTTATAACAAATAATCATAAGTGAATTGAGATTATAAATGAGCTACTGTAATTTGCTTTGGTTAAGTTCTGTCCTTTTGTGTTGAGGTATACTACTGGCGACTGTCAATTTAAGTGGCTTTGATATCGATATGTCTAAAGCAAAACTTCATATGGTGTGGAGCGTAGGGATAGCTGCCGATTTGAAATCGATTACATGTGTACCAAATATATGGACACAGGAGCTAGCTAACGTCAACTAGACATCAGTTACTGCTGGTAGGACCTCTTGTGAGTCCGCACGGGTAGGTACCAACGCCCTGCCTATTTCTGCCGTGAAGCAGTAATGCGTTTCGGTTTGAAGGGTGAGGCAGCCGTTATAACTATTTTTTTTAGACCTTAGAACTCATATCGCAAGCTGGATGGCGGCACTTACGTTGTAGACGTCTATGAACTCCGGTAACCACTTAACACTAGGTGGGCTGTGAGCTCGTCCACCCATATATGCAATAAAAAAAAACTTAAGAATCTACTAGAGTTTATACGCATTTCAATGTGTGTGGCGAGGTCCACATTCAAACACAAGGTTTTACTAATTGCAGTGCAGTAATGGCTACCCCAATTCAAACCGGTATTAGCTTTTATAGACACTGCGCACTTAGGCTGTTTTTCAATTTTTATTTTTATGTTTCATATGATTAAGCGAACTCACAGTCCACTTGATGTTAAGTTAAGTTGATGTTAAGTTGTAATTATGTGAAACAATGTAGCGTTAGCGTTAGATGCAATTAGCTTACGGATACCTTTACTATTTAAAACAAAGCAAAATATTGTGATTTATATCAAAGCTTACCCGAGACCACGTCAATTGTCTCATGAAATACATTCAGAGGACCGTTCACGTTTTTCAGAGTATGTTTAATTTTCAACCAAGTTACGTCAGTGATGTCGAATACGCCACAATCTAAAACGTCCAAGAATCGCAGGCCGAGTTTCACACTGAAAACGGAAACAAAGACGTAGTTTTTAATTTAGTTTGATAGATTCCCCTGCGTATGACGGTTACATATGTCTGAGGCGGGTAGCCATAATACAACGCAAGATATTTGACAGATGCCTGAATCTCGCTTAGGACATTTTTAAGATGAGCTTGCATATATACAAATTCCTAACAACAACATTCGGACCGTCGGTCTACCGAGCAATATCACCCGCTCGGTGGAAGATCTTCCCTTCGTTGTTATTCCCAAATGTCTATGGCATCCCAGAGCGTATTAATAAGTGGAATAAATCTACATTAGTGTTCCTCACCAGCAATGCACTCTAAATTAGTGCTATAGTTGCAATAGTAGCAATTGAGATGGACCGGTGAGAGATAAAATGAACCTTCCCATACAACGTCTTAGCCATAGCGAGAATTAAATACCCTTTATAGACCCTGATGTTTCTCGGGGCCAAATATTTAATTCCAGAGCCAGATACCATGGTATTCCATAGATTATCCTCTCCATAGTATTTCTCGAGTGCTACATATGCTTTTTCAAGGTTAGAGATGTCCTTAGCGTTGCTGCAGTCCATGAGCCAATTACCATATGGAAGGTCTGGTGCATTCTTTTCGTAATCTCTGCTTCCGTTCACAAGCTATGTTCACGAGTGCTCATGTGCAATTTATTTAGTTAGTATATAAGGTTGGCTGTCTTAAAACTACTTGTTCTGTATTATGCTGCTGCCCTTACGCAGAGCTGTTTGACAAAACCCTTGTAAATTCATACCTCAAACGCAAGCTTCTCTGTAAGTTTCTAACTCCAAACCAGTAAGCTTCGGCTTCATCATGAAGCTCCTTCACAGTTTTCCGCGTACCTTCGTCCATTCCGTAGCTCGAGAAATCGAATAAATACGTGTAATCATTGTTAATGTTCACGTACAGCTTTTTAATGCCGTTTATTAGTTTGGTCCAGTTTATGGCATCGAGCGCACCGGGGGGCGAGCTTCGTATTTTGTTTATCTATAAAAGTTCAAATTAAATTTTACGTTAGTTTAAAGTGTCCTAGATTAGGTACTGCAGACGAGGTGACGGGGCGATTCTGGAATCTGAATCTTATATATATATTTATATATATATATATATCTTATCTATAATCTGAATCTCGGAAACGGCTCCAACGATTTTCATAAAATTTAGTATACAAGGGATTTCGGGGACGATAAATCGATCTAGCTACGATTTATTTTCAGAAAATGTTGTTTTATTCGTGTTTTCAATAATCAACTCTTCCCGACATCTATTGGCGAATAATAATACTATTTTTCTTAATTGAGGGCAACTAACCGCTTTAAAGACACAACAAGATGGCGTTATCAAAAAAAAATATCATTATCTATATTACTATTAATCATCGTAATATCTTTTATTTGGGGCACGGCGGTCTGTGCATGGGCTAAGCCACAACTTAAAGCATATTCACACTTTTCCACTCTTATTAGTTTGTCTACGTTAAGGCAACTTTTGCCACGTACCATCCGGCTATGGAATGAACTTCCCTTCACGGTGTTTCCCGAGCGCTATGACATGTCCTTCTTCAAACGAGGCTGTGGAGAGTATTAAGCGGTAGGCAGCGGCTTGGCTCTGCCCCTGGCATTGCTGAAGTCCATGGGGGACGGTAACCACTCACCATCAGGTGGGCCGTATGCCCGGCTGCCTACAAAGGCAATAATAAAAAAAAAAAAAATGTTCATACAGCCGATGTTCATTATTATAGATATTTTGCATTAAAATTACTCTGTAAAAAAAAACTTTGATTTCGAAATAAACGTGAACAGATAAGTTGCGAAAAATTAAGAATTCTCACGGCTTTGGCTATGATTGATGTGTTCTTCAAACCATTTTCGATAGCCAGTGTGGCGTCACACAGGGTTGTCACTAGTCCTGCTCTGTCGATGTTGTCAGGGAATTCCAAGTAATCCCTCGCAGTTTCGACTCCGTTACATAAAATATCTTTGCTGGCTGTCGATAGAGAGCTGTACGTCTAGAAAAGTACAGTGTGATGTGAGAATTGTGTTATATAAGGTTACGCGGGCAAACTGGTATTTCTAATGCGAATAAGTTTGAGAGACGAGACAGCCGTTATGCAAAATAATTGAGGCTTCGATCTCACGTGGGACAAGGTGAGTGGCGGCATTGATGTTGTGATGTCTACCTAGCCACCTAACACGGGGTGGGCTGTGAGTTCGCTCACCCATCTCTGTCTGCTTACTTAGTCGTGCTCTTTATTGCTGAAGGTCGTGTCTAGCTTGAAGTGCTAATCAATCGATGCAATATGTTTCTCCACGTCTTCCTGGCTTCTAAGCAATTAAAAATAAATCTGCGACGAATAATTTTACGTAACTGTTGCAGTGCTATGAGTTTGCACAGGTGGATACCACTATTATGTCAAATTTTACCAAGAGAAATCATGTGTTCTCATTTTTATGATAGGGCGGCAGTTATTCAAAAGCAGTTGTTTTAAACATACACAAAATTCAAGGTGTTTGGTAAAATTATTAAATCAATGCTTATCGAGCGATCAAGTTTGCACTGCTATTTGTCCATTAGCACAATTTAATTAGCAGAAAATCACCTTTTCCTCATTTAAAGCAGTCTTCATAACGGTGACAACAATGTCACCGTACAAGTTCTTCAACGCTGCGACAACTTGGGCTGGAGCGCTACCAATCTGCTCGTTAAGTGCTTCGACCACTGCGATCATGTCTATTAATATTGGAGCTATTTTGAGTTCAAGTATTGGATTCTGTTTGACCACTTCTTTGGCTAAAGCACCGTGGGTGGTTATTCTGCGAATTTTAATGTTATTTATTGAAAATAGAATTTCCGTGTTATCTTTTTGAACTACGATGTAAAGGTTTCTAGTTAAATGAAAGTTATTCTGTAGAAATGAAAGGGATGGTGATTTAAATTTGAGTTTTTGCTAATAATGAAAGTAAACATTTTTAAGTTTTAATTTTATATCTAATTATGGCAAAAAAATATACCCAAAATGGGTGAACGTTATAAATATTTCTCAACGCAACGTCCGCCTTGAGACATGAGGTCGTAATTTGAAAACAACAATTGTAATTTAATGAAGGTACTAACAAGATCTGGTTTCCGAGATGACTTTTCTGTTTGACCACGGTCATGAACTCCGAATCATCGGGCAAATTAAAAATCTTGTTCCATTGTATTTCCATCTTCTTTTCTTCGCCGAAGCGTATCAGAGTATTCGTGAAATTCTTTAAAATTTCGAAGTCTTTCTCTATCGAATACAATTTAGAACTTGTGTCTTGCCCCAGAGTTTCTTGAATTATTAAGGAAGCTAAGTTATTGATCTGGAATTAAAAAGCATAATTAAGATACCAATTTTAACTAGATGACGCCAAATGACCTAAAATAGCATCCATCTCTACCAGTGGGTGTCGTGAAAGGCAATACGGAATTCAGCGGAGGCCATTATGAAAAGCTTCTTATCATTACCCATGTAGTAAGTACAGTATCCCGCAAAAGTCCACCATAATTTCTTTTTAGACGTAGGACGGGTTACGCACGTGTAGGTTTTTTTTGTTTTTTTTTTTTTTTTTTATTGCTTAGACGAGTGGACGAGCTCACAGCCCACCTGGTGTTAAGTGGTTACTGGAGCCCATAGACATCTACAACGTAAATGCGCCACCCATCTTGAGATATAAGTTCTAAGGTCTCAATTATAGTTACAACGGCTGCCCCACCCTTCAAACCGAAACGCATTACTGCTTCACGGCAGAAATAGGCAGGGTGGTGGTACCTACCCGTGCGGACTCACAAGAGGTCCTACCACCAGTAATTACGCAAATTATAATTTTGCGGGTTTCATTTTTAGTACACGATGTTATTCCTTCACCGTGGAAATCAATCGTGAACATTTGTTGAGTACATATTTCATTAGAAAAATTGGTACCCGCCTGCGAGATTCGAACACCGGTGCATCGCTCAACATGAATGCACCGGACGTCTTATCCGTTAGGCCACGACGACTTCAAAACCGTCATCTACCAATTTCTGCCGCAAAACAATGATGGGGTTCGGCTTGAAGGGTGGAACAACCATTATTGAACACAGGCAGGATTGGATACTTGGATCTCAAATCTTAAGATAAGTGGTGGCGTGGTACCTGGAGTTTATACTCCAGGAAGCACTAAATGCCAAAAGAAACTCATAACCGATACTAATAAAAATCTACACAAGATATCTTAGTTTTCTTTTTGTATAGTATAGCGCTAATATCTTATAATCTAGTGGTATTAAAATATGTTAGCGCTGCAAGAGGGCTTATTAGAGCTACCAAACAGCTTCGTCGCTCTTTAGCTCAAGCATCCGATTCGTGTGGCTTGATGCAAATTTATCTACCACCAGCACAGCAAGCCGGACCTGCGGTAGACGCTTTCATGATAGACAGAACGCGCTCAGTAGCTATAACAGTAAAATAAATTTAGTTGAATATTTATAATAAAAATACTTCTGTTGCTCACATTATTTTTAACCTCGAAAATACCAAAAGATTTGATTAAATCCGATACATAGTTCTTCCAAGCGTTGCTGCAAAGCTGTTTCTTTATTGTGCTGGCTTCGTTCTTCGAGATCACAAAGAATTCAGCTATTTTATTTGTGTCGCAGAACATTTGGCCCGGGAAATTAATTTTCGATGTGAGAATCTGGAACAGGATTACTTTAAAACCGATACATTTACAAGCTAGCGTTGTAAACAAAGTCTTTTCATAATTGAAGACTAAGTTTATTGTCATTCTAATCAAAATTGTCATGAATTGTTACTATATACGCTAGAAAGGATTTTACCTGTATTCTGTTTGCATCCGAGAGAGCCTCAAAAGCTTTGCCAACAATATAGGGCGGCAATGATAGGAGGATTTTCACACTCTCTGGATGTCTAAGAGTGACGTCGTACGTGATTTTTTCCAAGTGCATGTTGATGTCAATAACCTTGTGCGTGCCTTCAATTAATTTTGACATTAATGTTGAATAGAACAGTATGTCGTGCTTCTGTTTCGCCGGTAGAAATTTTTGAACGAATGATAGTAGTTGAGAAATTCTGCGAATGAGACCAATAAGTAGGTAGGTAAATATAAGTATTCTTCTTTGATTGTCACAGTTGTTTTCATCTTGCATTCAAAGATTGATGTAGGCTTATGGTAAGACCATTGGATGTTGTCGGTTCTAGATTCAGCTGGTACGTAGCAAAAATTGGTTCTAGAGAGAAAATGTCGGTGAAAGCAGTGCTTAATAATCTTTGGATCATAATCAAAATGTATCATTAAAAAATTGAAAATTGTGAATAGAAAAAAAATTTAATCGTTGGAAACTATAGAAAATGCTGAATGCTTTTTTATCGTAGTCAATTTGTTATAATTATCGTTATCATTGCTCATTCACTACAACGATAACTGCCGTGGTATCTTCTATTGATGATCTATGGATGCAGAACCCAGAGTTTCGTAGTCAATTTGTACAGAGTTAGAAGTTGAACGCTTTCTGATAAAGGGTTCCCAAAAAGAGTTCCCTATTGTCGAAAGTTTACTGGAATTTAATATAAATAAAATTTATAAATTACACTCACACATTAAATGGATCTATTGTTTTATTCTGCTTCATATCGTCTTCGAATATACTAACAGCCCCATCCAGAATGTTGGAGACTTTCCTCAAACCACTGGCGGTCTCGTTATCAATGCTTGTGATATCAGTGCTGAATTGTTTCGAAATTATTTTATCCAAATATTTGATGCTGGTTATGGCTGTATCCGCGAATTCATTTATAGACTTAAACGATAGAGTTTCACCGAATGTTGATTCGAATAGATTTACTAGTTTTGTTATTCTGAAACAAAGAGTAACTTTGTTTGGATGTAGGTATTGAGTCAAAGCACGTTAGTAAAAATCAATGACTATGTCGGACAATGGAATCTTTAAGCTAAATTATCAGGCTATTTAGTTGTCGTCAACATTCTCATCGTCCCTTTGTTTGTATTCACCATATTTTTAACGTAATTCTCGAGTCCTCCTACTAGTTCCCTTCCAATTTCTTTTAAAGGAATAATGGAACGAAGAAATAGAAATATGTCTAATATAATCTAAATTTGCAAACTCTTGGATTAGGCGGAATAAACTTTTATTAAAATTTCTTACAAGCCTAGATCAAAATAGCTGAAGTCTCCATCTCCATAGGCGATGTTTATGATCTCCTGGGGTAAGAAGTTCTTCAGGTTGATCATACGGACTATTGATGTGAGCATGTCTCCAAGCTGCGTGATGCTTTTGTCTCCTGACAGTTTGTAGTACATTCCACCAAACTAGAAGTTGTCGAAATGCAAACTATTACATTCAAATTAATATGAAAAACAAGAAAACGAATTTAGAGACTTAGATCCTTTCCGATTATGGTATAAGTAGTTACAAATATTTTATGAACAGGTATGAGTAGAAGGGTTATTTTGATAATATTCTGAAAAGCACCCCACGCTTTTTTACAATAAAATAATTTTTTCTTACACTACACTATTTGTAATTCAAATTTATTAAAATTTATTATATACTAGCTGACCCGGCAAACGTTGTGTTGCCTTAAATAAGATTTCTAGGGAAATTCTACTGTAGAAAAAAAACCTCATTTAACCACATAATACCTCATTATATCCAAAAAATTAAAATAAAAAATAAATGTTTGGGGTGGACAACCCTTTTCACTTAGGGGTATGAAAAATAGATAGTAGCCGATTCTCAGACCTACTGAACATACTATTGATACACAAATAAAACCAAAAAAACATGGCTGAAAAATGTATAGTATTGTATAGCTCTCAAATTATATATTAAGTGTATAATCTATGATGTATAAGTGAGTAAGTAAGACAGGAGACCGGCTTCGTCCTCATCCCTACTACGTGATGTTTGCTGGATGAGTGGTGACATCTGGCGGGGATAGGTGATCAATTGATAGTTGATCAGTAGTCGACCGGCGAGGGCGGGAGATCAAATTCAATTTAAAAAAAATCATAATTAAAGGAACTTGAAATTATAAACTCTGAATAAGAATTTATCGTACTACAATTATAAAATTTGATTGCCATCTTGCAACCTTATTGCAGATCTGTGCATAGAAAAAAAAAAAAAACGGGGTGGAAAAATAGGGGTTGATCATATTATAAGAGTGAAAATTGAGAGTAATATGATTTTTTTTATTTTAAGTCATAACAAAATAAAATAAAAAACTTGCCAAAAAAATTAAAGTTTATAATTAACAAATAAAAAATAGCGGTTGATCATAGAGGGATGAAAAATTGAGAGTAACATCAGATTTTTTATTTTAATTCATGACGAAATAAAAATAAAAATGAAAATCTTGCCACAAAAATTAAAGTTTATAATTAACAAATAAAAAATAGGGGTTGATCATAGAGGGATGAAAAATTTAGAGTAACATCAGATTTTTTATTTTAATTCATGATAAAATTAAAATAAAAATGAGAATCTTGCCCAAAAATTTTAAAGTTTTTAATTAGCAAATAAAAAATAAGGGTTGATCGTAGAAGGGTGAAAATTGAGGATTGTATGTATTTTTGTATGTTGTATCATAAAAAAATAGAAATTAAAAATTTTGTCTAAAAATTAAAAAAAAAAATTTAGGGGTGGACTACCCCTAACATTTAGGGGGATGAAAAATAGATGTTGGCTGATTCTCATAGATACCAGATAAGCACAAAAAATTTCATCAAAATCGGTCAAGCCGTTTCGGAGGAGTATGGCTACGAAAACTGTGACACGAGAATTTTATATATTAGATTTTTTAGTTGGATTTTCTATAAAAGCGTATTTTGTTAGTTTTTTTATACTATATTATATTAAATATTATATTATTTATTTTTAATTTTTTAGATGAATTTCAATTTTTTCAATTTTCTTAAATATTGAATTGTCATCGGTCCTTAATAAGTATACCAAATTTCAAGTTAATCCGACGTTTTGAAGGGGGACAAAATTATGTTCAAAGATTCCGTTACAAACATACATACATACGTCTGAAGCTAATAAAGCGTATTAAAAACATGAAATCCAATTACCATTTTAATGTATTTGCCAAAATTAATCTCCATTATTAAATCCATGAATATTTTATACATTTCGTCGTCGGTTAATGAACACAATCCTTTAGCGATCGCTTCTATTTGAGTTTTATTTCCCACTAAAAGTACTTTTTCTATTGTTTCTTCACTGCATCCTCTCAGATTCCCTTTAAGAATCTGGAAAATAAGTTATTATAATTTTAGCAGGTCGAATATGCGAAGCCGGATATCATTCGAGAGCATGTTTTAAGTTTTTTTATTTTTTTTTATTGCTTAGACGGATGGACGAGCTCACAGCCCACCTGGTGTATTTTTATTTTATTTCGTTTTTTCTTTTTTTTCTTTTTCTTAGATGGGTGGACGAGCTCACATCCCACCTGGTGTTAAGTAGTTACTGGAGCCCATAGACATCCACAACGTAAAAGTGCCACCCACCTTGAGATATAAGTTCTAAGGTCTCACGTATAGTTACAACGGCTGCCCCACCCTTCAAACCGAAACGCATTACTGCTTCACGGCAGAAATAGGCAGGGTGGTGGTACCCACCCGCGCGGACCCACAAGAGGTCCTACCACCAGTGAAGTACGTTTTTCTTTACAAAATCGGTTGCCTGACCGCGAGATTTGAACATCAGCACAGTTGCTTTGCTCGATACGAGCGTGCTGGGCATCGTACGCTGTAGTCCACGACGAGTTCCTTTCTACGATTTTGAGATCCGCCCGAACATGCCCCTAGCAAACTTTATTCCAACTTGTGGGCTGTATGCTCTAAGTGCATTCGACAACTAATATAAAAAAAAAACAATTGAAAACTTACACCTTCAAATTTAATTTGAGCATTCATGAGGCTCTGTGCGACGTCAGCGTCGATGCCTAAGTGACTGACTGCGTACCTCTTCATTCTCGCTGTGTTTGTGAATAAATCTTGCACTATTAATCCGTTTTCTGGTGAAAAGAAAACAATGATAAGTGGAGTTATTTTTTTTGGAGTTGAATCTTAAAGTAGGCTTATTGTAGTTTAATTTAAAATACAGTTTCACTTCCAGCTATCTGCCTGGCGCTGGAAATAACAGGATTAGCAAAGCGTAGCGTAGGAATTAGTTGTAGTTTCGATTAAAGAAGTTATAAAGGATACTTGGACACAAATGCTGGGTTCTTCCGTCTTTTTTTTTATTGCTTAGATGGGTGGACGAGCTCATAGCCGGCTCGAGAACGGCTGGACCGATTTGGCTAATTTTGGTCTTGAATTATTTGTGGAAGTCCAGAGAAGGTTTAAAAGGTATAATAATATGAAAATGCTCGAAATTAAATAAAAATAACAATTTTGATTTTCCTTTGATGTGTCCCAACGTCGGACGGGTTCCTTTTGTTTGTTTTACTACTTTTTAACACTTACTACACTACGATGTCTGCCGGGCCAGCTAGTTAGAAATAAAAAGAAGAGTACGTATGACAGAAGTATGACGAACATATTGCAAAGCGAATATTAAATTTGAATAAGCACACCGAAGGAATTCAAAGTCTGTTTAAAGAAAGTTAATAATTTGCACTGGTGATGTAAGAGATTATTTATATCAGAACAAAATAGGGAGAAGACCACTATTGTGCGAACAGATGATGGGACGAGACAATAGTTAACTTAGTTTGGTCTTAATAAAAGTTCAAAATCGATTTGAGTTCATTACAATTCAATTTTAAAGTAGTAGAATCAACCGTACGCTTCTGATATCGATACGAAGAATTATGACTATTATTTTCGAAAAACTTAAAAGTACATAGCACCCACATATATAAGTGTGTACTTATGATTTTTTTACACTGAAACTCACTGGTGAAATTCACGAAAGCGGGTTCATCAGCCACGTCTGCCAGGGTCGAAAGTAGCTTCAAGGCGTCCGGTACTGATGTGACAACGTCCAGAACTGTTTCATTCATAATCGGAGCCAACTTCTTTCTTATTTGACTTAACCTGTAGAAATAAATATACAAAGTATCGTTTAAAAATAGGATCATGATAATGGAACTTATCATCCGTGATAAAAAAAAATATTGCCTTTCTAGGCAGACGAGCATATGGCCCGCCTGATGGTAAGTGGTCACCGTCACTCATGGACGTCAGCAATGCCAGGGGCAGAGCCAAGCCGCTGCCTACCATGAAGTACTCTCCGCAAGCCTCGTTTGAAGAAGGACATGTCATAGCGCTCGGAAAACACCGTAGAGGGGAGTTCATTCCAATGCCGGATGGTATGTGGCAAAAAAGATCTTAATTATTTTATATTGGCTGTGCAATGGCATCCTAGAATAGGACAAGTCCATCCTTTCCCATGGCTGTTTTTAATAGTGACGTAAGGACCTAAGTGACCTAAGGACAGAAAAATGGAAAAAAAATCTGTATTATGTGCTATTCTGTATTATGTGCTAGTCTGTATTATAACATATTATATCGTGCGGCAATCGCCAAGATATTTTCTGGTGGTAGGTCGTAATTTAAACCCGAATGGGTAGATAGTCCTATTATATATCATGCGTTTCGGTTTGAAGGATAGGACTATCGTTATATTCACTATGCTCACTGCAATGGGCATCCCGGGCAAATGTATTGTTATATTCATGGACCCAGCAACAACTTAAAAAAAAGATGGGCGTTAAGCACTTACACCCCGCTACGCAAAAAAAACTTAAAAGCAATAAAATACGTACTGAAATCTTATTGCGTTTTTTTTACTCCCTATGCTGATAGCCTTGAGAGGTTATTTCAGCTTCTCCTTGACATGTAGGTGAGCTGACGGGGCTCAAACCGGGTGTGTTGCTAACACTGGCCCTAGTAAGAGCAGTGGTTCGCAGAATCTACCACCGGATCGGAAACGCGACCCACTGAGAAGATCCGGTGAGAAACTCAGTGGGCTGTGTCTATGGGTTAATTCACTCGTCGAGCCCTTCGTCGCAAGCGACGGGTTCGACGAGGACGGTGACCGGTGCTTGTGGTACCTAAAAGCACCGTTAATGGATCGGGAGGACCCGTAATGACATGTTTAGGGCTCTCCCTATTGCTATTGCCTGTCCGTTTGTTTATTATTCAGAAGTATGTCAATCACAGTGCCGATAGTCGGACTGTTGCAGTCGATAACTCGCATGGATCGTCTGGAAGCTGCGATTCTACTATGGCTACTTGTATTTTGAACCGTATGTTCTATGACCAAAGCTCTGGTTTTGGTTGGTATGGTATTGGCTAAGGTATTGTTTGAAATATCTTACTTTGAATTTTCATATGCAGGGATCTCCTCGTAGTCATCCATGGGGGAGCACTCGTTGTTGACGCTGCATATGAAAGACTGAAGGAACGTGATTGTCCCAGCACTTGGTAGGGCTCTGGCGGGGAATGTACCTACAAGGTCCACGACATATTGTGTACTTAAATATATATTTTTTTGCTTAGATGGGTGGACGAGCTCACAACCCACCTGGTGTTAAGTGGTTACTGGAGCCCATGGACAACCACAACGTAAATGCGCCACCCACCTTGAGATATAAGTTCTAAGGTCTCAAGTTTAGTTACAACGGCTGCCCCACCCTTCAGACCGAAACGCATTACTGCTTCACGACAGAAATAGGCGGGGTGGTGGTACCTACCCGTGCGGACTCACAAGAGGTCCTACCACCAGTACATACATATGGACGTAATGTTTTGGTATGGGTAGTGTTGGAGCGAGCAATTTGGATCATTCAGGTATTTTGATTCCGAGAGCACTTTAACAGCTCTGGATCCATTGCAATTGATTTAAATTTGATTACTTCATGGCCCCATCATTATTAGACTAGTTTCTTTTTACTTAATCAATAAATAGATACACAGATACATAAAGAGTCTTAAGATAATCCACGACTTATTGGACGACTTGGAAAAGCCAAGCGGTTAACGATGCTTACATGCACTAGAAAGTAAATATCATCGCTAACCTTGAAACATGATATCTAAGTCTCAAATGGATTAGGATATTATATTATCTTGATTTGAACAAGTGACTGTTTTGTTGCGGAAATGGCAACGAGCATATGGTGCGAACTTACATGACGGAAAATCCTGATTATCCACGTTGATCCTGACTACATAAAGCATCATCATGATGCTCAAGGTCCATACTATGCCTCCTAGTGTCACCTGGAAATAGAAAAGGGTTTATTGTGTACGCCTGAGAAACTTCACTATACTAGCCGCGTAGAGTATTTCCTAGAAATAGGAAGTGATTAAGGAAAGTTTATTTTATTTTTTTATTTTATTGCATATATGGATGTCCGAGCTCACAGCCTACCTGGCGTTAAGTGGTTACCGGAGCCCATAGACATCTACAACGTAAATGCCGCCACCTTTTTTTTTTTTTTCGGGCCAGTGGCCGAACCTCCTACGAGGTCCCCGCGCCTAGGGGGCGCGCGGGGTATGTGAGGCTCAACGATCTGCAGGTGTTGAGAGCAGATCGCGGGCCCAAGGATTTTAGGGCCCACCCACTAAACGACTCCCCTGCACTCTTACACCCGACGTCCGATCTCCGTCCGGGGTTAGTACCCGGTCAGAGTAGGGGGGTTCCCGCGGTCAACACTACAATCAGACACGCGGCGCCACCCCGAGGACGCCCGACCGACGGGTCGTCGAGGCGATAGTCGACGACCAACGACGTAGGTCTCCGCGGTACGGCGGCCCTACCAGGCCGCCCGGGCGATGCCGCTGGTGTTCCGGGATACTCCGCTGGGCCAGAACCAGCCTGCCGGGTCGGAACGCGATACACCGCCGACCGGGTTGCTCTTCCATAGTAGGTTCGGCGACGACAGCGACGACGAAAATGCGGACCGCATCGCAGTCCGCAGCCGCCGATGCGCCGTCCCGTCCTCCTGGTGCCAGCGCACTAGAGTGACGGTAGTGTGCAGCGCAGCCTCGACGTCCTTATGTCGCCCCGTGACCGTCACCGGGAGGAGACTGCCTCCTCATAGGGGCCGGAGCTGGACAAACGCCCTCTGCCGACCCCCCTACCTTGAGATATGAGTTCTAAGTCTCTGTATAGTTACAACGGCTGCCCCATCCTTCAAACTGAAACGCATTACTCCTTAACGGCAGAAATAGGCAGAGTGGTGGTACCTACCCGTGCGGACTCACAAGAGGTCCTACCACCGGCAATATATATTCAGTTCGTTGGAAATATTTTTTATTATTATTGCTGTATAGACGAGCATACGGCCCATCTGATGGTGAGTGTTTACCGTTGCTCATGGACGTCAGCAATGCCAGGGGCAGACCCAAGCCGCTGCCTACCGAACCGATACTTTAGCACCTGCTTATGTTATTTCGTTGGTTCGCTTTTATCTGGTGAGGAGATTTGCCATTCGAGTTAAAGTCATTACAATATTTTCAATATTTAAATTTACATTGCTGTATATCCAGTTGAAATAAATCATTAGTTGCTGACAAAAGCATCAATGTTTGTTGAAGTTATCTTTTTAATAGTATTTAACGTACAATTTTTCGTTTCCTTATGAGGTAGTCCTTCCACAGCAGCAGTCGTAGCTGCCGTCTTCCTGCCATGTTGCCTGCTAGTGCTGGACATCACTGTAACAAATAATAATAATTCACCTTTTGATTTTAGCAGTCGGAAAGCGCATTGTCGGATCTTATAAATTAACTAGCGACCCGCCCTCGCTTCGCTTCGGAAACTGTAATTTATTATTGATTTCTCTACTATTTAATGGATGTTATTATACATATAAACCTTCCTCTTCAATCACTCTATATATTAAAAAATACCGCATCAAAATCCGTTGCGTAGTTTTAAAGATTTAAGCATACATAGGGATATAGGGACAGAGAATGCGACTTTGTTTTATACTCTGTAGTGATAGTTAAATTATTATAAAAAAATAATATATATCATACTATAACCCTCTGGTAAGAATGGTCAGGCAGTATAATGATTTGGATAAATGTCACGGTGACCTTGATACCTTTGAACCTAGACTCAGGGAATTTGTCAGATGTGTGAAGGATATCCTATTTACTAGATGGCTAGTTATAAATATTTGTAATTTTGTTTTCAGTAGCGAAAGCTATTTACATTAATATGGATTTGCTGAGTGCACATAACATTTAGATTGCAATCCAGATTGGATCTAGGTACGATTTAGTTAATATGTACTGTAATGATTGTAATTTGTTTTGTGCATCATAAATTAAAAAAAATAATTATCAGTTTTTGTGTGTTTTCTTATCTGTGGATGTTTTAACTTCAATTATCACCCCCACACATATCCGGACGTCTGAATAAAATCAAATTATAGTTATATATATTTTTTATTCTGTATTCATTAATGGAAAGTATTTTTGTTGAGTTGATGCTATTATACAGGAAACCTTCTCCTTTGTATTACGGTAAGCATATGCACAGAGTTTCGGGACAACGACAAAGTGTTGATCTTCTGACGAGCGGATGATATTGCTCGGTAGACCGACGCTCCGAATGTTGTTGTTCGGGATTGGAATATGTAACTCGTGTATTGTAAATGTTGTTAGCGCGTTTCAGGTTTAAGCTAAATTCCTTTCATTCACTACGAAGAAGGACCCCTTTGTCATGGTGCCGAAATTCCAAAGAGTATTCCTGCAACCTTCCATGAATATTGGGATACTTGGGGTATAAATTTCGGACGATGTCCAATTTCGGAGTCATTTGGAGGGTAAAGCAAAGTTGATGTCCAAAATGCTGGGAGTCTTCAACAGAGCGAAGTGGTACTTCACGCTTGGACAAAGACATTTGCTTTACAAAGCACGGGTCCGGCCTCACGTGGAGTACTACTCCCATCTCTGGGCCGGGGCTCTGAAATACCAGCTACTTCCATTTGACTTCATACAGAAGAAGGCCGTTCGGATTATCGATAATCCCATTTTCATGGATCGTTTGGAATCTCTGGGTCTGCGGAGGGACTTCGGTTCCCTCTGTATTTTGTACCGTATGTTACATGGGGCACGTTTCCATAGATATTTTTGCCACGTACCATCCGGCTTTGGAATGTGCTCCCCTCTAAAACAAGCACGCACAGAATACGCGTAAACAATCAAAGTCACACTCATTAATCTTTATTGATTCTAAATAAGATGTTGTTATGTATGGTATGTAGTTATCCAAGTTCTTGTTATTTCGCATGCAAAATAAACAGATTACTGCATGAAATATTTTAGTTATTTTTATTTATAACTTCGCGTTTTAAGTCAAACAACTTTTTGTTTTTCATAGATTAGTTTGTATTTTTTGCAATGCCATTGAGTTATGAGCGTCATAGCAGGAAAACAACATAACGTAGTAATTATCGTAGCTCTTAAATTACCTTGCGGTCGGGCTCAGCGTAATCCATTACCGTGTAACAAAACGACAGTGCGGCGGTGTGTATTCAACGTTTTTAAACCACACTCTTTTGTGTCATAAATATGGGCTGCGAGTTCAGGGCTGCGAGTTATTTAATAACAGTAAAGAAACAAAGTTAAATTAAATAATATATACTTCGAACATAACGGAAATAATAAAGCAGGGAACGATTTTTTTTTCCTACCTATTCTAGTAACCTTGAGGGGTTATTCTAGATTCGCCGAATTAGTGGGAGAGCTCACGGGGCTCAAACCTGATGACGTTGCTAACACAAACCCTGCGAAGCACGGCTTAGCAAGAGCGTGCATTTACGTTGTAGATGTCTATGGGCTCCGGTAACCACATAACACTAGGTGGGCTGTGAGTTCGTAAACAAATCTATCCAATAAAAAAACGATATGTAAGAGAACGTACTTTTAGTTCTTATAGGAATTTACTTACAGCACAGCCCTGTATTTTCATATAGACAGTCACATAAAGTCAAAATTCAATTCCATCCAAACGGTTATCGGGCCCCATAGTTACAATTAACATGAATGCTTAAGTCTACTAAGAAATCGGGTCAAAGTAACAGTAGCAAAGTGAAATGCTAACAAAATGATTTTCGTCTCTCTGCCAGCCCTGTTCGGTCTGAAGTTGACGCGCCAAA
This sequence comes from Bombyx mori, assembly GCF_030269925.1. Lineage (NCBI taxonomy): Eukaryota > Metazoa > Arthropoda > Insecta > Lepidoptera > Bombycidae > Bombyx > Bombyx mori. The sequence continues at coordinate 2,188,082 of NC_085120.1, read as the reverse complement.
GTTGGCTAATGTGTAAACAATTGATTTGACACGATCCGATGTGTTACGATTTCATTGAAGCTGTTTTGATTGTCGAATGATAACATCATGCGTCTCCTGTGTTTTGATTTGCGTATCCGAAATATTTAGAGCAAAGTGTTCGTTGGCGATATTTACGTTGTTGATGTCTATGGGCTCAGCTAATCACTTAAGATCAGGTGAGATGTGAGCTCGTGTATCGATCCATATTATTATAAGCAATATTTTACGGTCGCCTATAAATGACTAAAAACGTTATATCTAGAAAAAGCTTAATCTATTCCCGTAATTTTTATTTATGGCACTGTTAGTAAACAATATTAGGAGCCCGCATTTACCACCCTAGCTATTTCTGCAGTGAAGCAGGCATGGGTTCTGCATTGGAAGGCATAACAATTACCGTATTAACGACGCTCAGATTTCTCATGTCTCAAGATGCTGGTAGCCCTTTAAAGTATAAGTGTCCGGGATTTTCTCTGCGCTACATTCTATTCTTAGAGCGAAATGGTAACTTTCTTCGATTAACTGTGCTATAGTGCCGGAGATCATCCCTGAATTGACAAGACCACACTAAGCTTTAACTCAATCGCATCAACGGCGTGCAGAGCACACGAATCAACAAGGGAACAAGAAGTCAAAGCCCCAACTGTTTTTTTGTAATAAGTAGAAGTTAAAGAATGGTAAGATAGACACATGCTGGACAGACGGCTTGCAGACGATCTACCTCCATCGTTACTAGCTGAACTTATGAGATAATAGTCCGAAATTTCGGTTGGAGTTTTTGTGTATTGTCTTTGAAAACCGGCCCAACATAATGATGGGTGCTCCCCGCCGCTCATCCGCAAGAGGATTCATTTCGGGCCTCATTTGGAGTAGAACATGTCCTAATACCCAAATTCGTTCGTGGGCCAGTTGTAAAATTATTTCTGTTAACGTATTCTGGAACAGCAACCATGCCTTCAGGTGGTGGAGATGAGCTCTGCTCCCGTAGACGATGGTACGATTGCGAGACAAACCCATGAGGATCCACCCTGATGAGACTTTCAACACATGCCAGAAGATACGGAGACAATCGGTGTTTTAGTGGACAAGGCTTACGTTTAACAACGGACTTCTTGCCGCGATAAATTATAACGCAAGATTGTATCACATACGCATGATTGTATCACACATGGTGTTTATGGTATAATAATCTGTGTGCAGCCGTCCATCCGTGTCGTGTCACATCCTGTCACTGAACCTGCCATCCGCCGTCACAGGCTGTCAATCTGTCTCTAATGATCAGCTCTATTTATCTTTTATCTACCAATATAGATATGCATGTTAGTATGTTTGTACTGTATGCGTTTCTAAGTCATTTATCCGATTGAGATGAAACTTAGTACATCTGTTGATGGCAAATCAGGGAAGGCTTCTGTAACAGCATCAGTAATGCGCGATAGATGGCGCGTAATTTAATATGAGGTTATCACGAAGGATTTTTAGTTGAAAGCGGCACCGCGCGTATACCGTATTCAAGAGGCTGGTATGGTTTAACGATACGGATTCTTGAGACATTAGGGGGGGGGGGGGGGTAAATGGAGGCATCATGTCCAGGGGGGCTACTCACAAAGAGGCGCCAATTTCTCCGCAAAACAAACAATTCCTGGATAATATACACAGATATGCTACGTCACTGACCTTAACAGAAGGGGATAGTTTGCTTACCTAAGTTTAGTTTAAGTTTTAACATAATCAGGATACAATTTAAAAACGTGCTATTACACTTCAACATATTTATCTGCAGTACAAATATGTATAATAATCAGTATAAAGTTATTAGTGAAACGTGCCTTCGTACCGTCTCTTCGAAAACGAGTCTCTGTTTTTGCTAACCGAACTAAAAATAAATGCAAGATATGCTGAGTTTCTTGTTATATTTTCTCATTATTCATTTAGATATATTTAATATTAGTATGTAATGTATGTTTTCGGAAGGCAGCGGCTTGGCTCTGCCCCTGGTATTACTGATGTCCATGAGCAACGATAACCACTCACCATCAGTTGGGCCGTATGCTCGACTGCCTACAAGAACAATAAAACTATATGTTACTAGCTGTCCCGGCAGACTTCGTAGTGCCTCAATCGATAAATAAAAGACCTAATCTTTTGTATAAAATAAACTTAAAACAAACAAAAGGAATCCGTCCGACGGGGGGGACATCAAAGGAAAAACAAAATTGTTATTTTTATTTAATTCCGACCATTTTCATATTTATCTACCTTTTAAACCTTCTCTGGGCTTCCACAAATAATTCAAGACCAAAATTAGCCGAATCGGTCCAGCCGTTCTCGAGTTTTAGCGAGACTAACGAACAGCAATTTATTTTTATATATATAGATATAGATTATTGGTTAATTATTTATTTTAATTACTTAAATGACACGTCTTCGAACAGTATTTGAATACAAAAGTCAGTGGATTCGAATTGAACTGCCCTTATTAAATAATGCTGTGTTCTGTCTTTCAATCACGATTCAAGGTGAATGTCAGTGAGAAAGACAACGCTATTTAACTAGTCTTATATACATTTATTTATTATAGCTTGTAGATATGAAAGTCGTTTTGGGCATTAATGTATAATAAATAGTAAGTAGGTAGATTTAACAACAGATTTTTTCGATGTGCATTCTTTTTGTTTATTTGGGTGAACGAGCTCACGGCCCATCTGGTACTAAGTGGTCACCGGAGCCCATAGACTTCAACGACGTAGTTTTTCAATACAACGGCTACAGGACTCTTCAAACCGAAACGCATTACTGCTTCACGGCATAAATAGCCAGGATGGTGGTATCTACTCGTGCGGACTCACAAGACGTCCTACCTCCAGTAATTACGCAAATTATAATTTTTTGATTTTTATTACACGATGTTATTCCTTCACAGTAGAAGTCAACCGTGAATTAAGTACGTATTTTATTTGAAAAATTGGTACTCGCCTGCGGGGTTCAAATAACTTCACAGTCACATCGCTAGATACGGATGCACTGGGCGTCTTACTCCGCAGGTTTTAATGCCCGTCGTCGTGGGGAGAGGCGTTATATCGACAGGCACTTAAATCCAGGTTTCCAGTTCTGTCTGTCTTGGAAAATTCTTCTCCAGATTGGTCCTGCGTTATTCTTCTATCGTTTTACGAGTAATTTTCAATTATTTCTTTTACCTTCGCTGGAATAGCAATAGGTACCAATTTGCAATTGCCCAGCTCAACTGTCCTTTTTTTTCCGCATCATATCACCTGACTATCTCCATTTTGTTGGTGGATTTGTTACAAATGTCCGAGATTTTTGGTTGAGACCGGAATTCCATTTTCGGGTAAATTGTTTACGCTTACAACCGACCTACCTAGTGCCTCATGACCCTAAATATCGAGGAGACAATGATGAATGTACAATATTCTACAATACAATATTCTAACAATAATAAATAAATATTGTAAATTCATAGGTCCAAGTTTTTCCTCGACAAGTCTTTATTCCTCTATCTTTTCAGAGTATCTGTAAATAAAACGGTTGTCTGGAAAAGATCGCTTTTAACGATAAGATCGCCTATTGCACCACTATATCTGCTTGATGACTGTTTTTTCTTAAGTTATATGTGTTTCGGTGAGCAATAAAGTATATTCTCTTTCTCTGTCTCTCTCTCTCTCTGTCTATTTCTCTCTGTCTCTCTCTCTTTCATTCTCTCCATTTCTTTCTCTCTCTCTCTCTCTTTGGCTTTCCGGGAAAGGTAGCATGTTTCTTTCTCTGTGAGCTAAAACGTATAGCAAAAAAACTGCCAGACACGCTAGTAGTTACTTAAAAATCATGTTTATTAAAAGCGTGCCTATCCAATTACGATTAGCAAAGTACTATCAGGCTCTTTAAAGTAGCCTCTTCAATATTTCCCGACATGTTCTTCTCCAATCTAAGTGCGAAATTAAGCAGGACATTGACATTGTTAATATGCGTGCTCGCTGGAATACATTTACTATTTTCTGGGATCTAGACTCATTGATGGCAATGTAAGAATGGAAAAAAAAAAGTGATAAAAACCGGTATTGGAGACTGTAATGCTGGGAATAAATCTGGACCAAGATCACATTACCATTACCACTAACAAATGGTCGTGAAGCGAAATGTATGATGACATAGTATACTAACAATGGCAGCTAATAAATAATCGTGGGAAATGTATTTGGCTGGTAAAATGACATAACATCCGTTTGTCATTCAAATTAAATTAGCGACTTTTGTATTTAAGCGTTATACGTTACAGAGATGGTAGTCAAATACCATATTCTTAATATTGGAAGTCGTCGTGGCCTAAAGGATAAGACGTCCGGCGCATTCGTGTTGAAGCGATGCACCGGTGTTCGAATCCCGCAGGCGGGTACCAATTTTTCTAATGAAATACGTACTCAACAGATGTGCACGATTGACTTCCACGGTGAAGGAATAACATCGTGTAATAAAAATCAAACCCGCAAAATTATAATTTGCGTAATTACTGGTGGTAGGACCTCTTGTGAGTCCGCACGGGTAGGTACCACCACCCCGCCTATTTCCGCCGTGAAGCAGTAATGCGTTTCGGTTTGAAGGGTAGGGTAGCCGTTGTAACTATACTTGAGACCTTAGAACTTATATCTCAAGATGGGTGGCGCCATTACGTTGTAGATGTCTATGGGATCCAGTAACCACTTAACACCAGGTGGGCTGTGAGCTCGTCCACCTATCTAAGCAATAAAAAAATAAAATAAAAAATTTCAATATGTTGGCATAAGGTTCGGGAACCTCTGGGTCTGCAGAGGGACTTCGGTTCCATCTGTATTTTGTACCGTATGTTCTATGGGGAGTGCTCTGAGGAATTGTTCGAGATGTACCGTCATTTCGTTTATACCATCGCACCGCCCGCCACCGGAGTAGAGTTCATCCATACTACCTGGAGCCACTGCGGTCATCCACAGTGCGTTTCCAGAGGTCTTTTTTGCCACGTACCATCCGGCTATGGAATGAGCTGCCCTCCACGGTGTTTCCCGAGCGCTATGACATGTCCTTCTTCAAACGAGGCTTGTGGAGAGTATTAAGCGGTAGGCAGCGGCTTGGCTCTGCCCCTGGCATTGCTGAAGTCCATGGGCGACGGTAACCACTCACCATCAGGTGGGCCGTGTGCTCGTCTGCCTACAAGGGCAATAAAAATAAAAAGAATGTTTCCGGCATTACCCTATCAAAGTACTGTAGGTAGCGCGCGAGTCACTTCTATTACACGGGTTACCACAATGAAGCGTGATCAAAAATTCGAATATCCTCCTCCTCTATTTCAGTTATTGAAGTCATTTCCGGTGGTCAAGTTGTCACCCCCTACTCGCTCCAGGTTCTGTCTGGGGCGGAGCTGAAGCCTTCAAGCGAGATGCTGGACGGTCGATTAGAGGATAGCTTCTGCTGTTATACGTATATGTTACATATACTAGAGTATTAAGCGGTAGGCAGCGGCTTGGTTCTGCCCCTGGTATTGCTGAAGTCCATGGGCGACGGTAACCACTCACCATCAGTTGCGCCGTATACCAGCTCGTCGGTCTACAAAAGCAATAAAAAAAATACAAGTTACCCGATGAGGCAGATCTGGGTTTTCAGAACCGAAAAAGAAAACTTTGTACTGGTGGTAGGACCACTTGTGAGTCCGCGCGGGTAGGTACCACCACCCCGCCTATTTCCGCCGTGAAGCAGTAATGCGTTTCGGTTTGAAGGGTAGGGCAGCCGTTATAACTATACTTGAGACCTTAGAAGTTATATTTCAAGATGGGTGGCGCATTTACGTTGTAGATGTCTATTGGCTTCAGTAACCACTTAACACCAGGTGGGCTGTGAGCTCGTCCACCCATCTAAGCAATATAAAAAAAAAACTAAAACAAAATATTCAAAACTATCGTTTAAAAAATACGGTAATCTAACACGATGTTGAAACGACAACATAGACGTTACTTAGTTAATGTGTATTCGTGCCGTGATAAAACATCTTCGTGTCGGGCCTCAAGGTTTGATCTGCGACCTCAATCGCTCAGAATGACGTGCCTTCATGACGGTCTCGTTTTAAAAATAATTCTAAATCAGCTTAATTTTTTTGATATTAATGTTGAGAGACGAAATGACAATGAGGAGTTTTGACTATGAACGTGAAAGGGCTTAGAGGAAGACGAAGACTTAAGAAGAAATGGATGGATTGCGTGAAAGACGATAAGTGTAAGAGGGGAGTGAGCGAAGTAATGGTATATGATAGAGGAGTATGGAAGGAGAAAATATGTTCCTCCGACCCCAGATGACTGGGAGAAGGAGCAGGAGAATGAGATGTTTATATTAATTTTGTCATTAGTTGATTTAAAAAAACGAATCAGGATTTTAATTTGTTTTTGATAGCAATCGAAAGACGTTTATATGTAAAATTGTTAACAATTGGCAATAAATAAAACAGTAAATATTTTCCACATCGAACCCGAACCCCGTGGTCAGCAAGACTGAGTAACGAACAAGGCGATTGGATCGCAACTAAACATTGACATCCGGCATGATGAAGCCACATTACTAATTAATAAAAATTACTTCACAATTGGATAATCCGAGTGATTGTTGTTTACGTGAAACTATTATCAAGTTTGACGGATACGTGTTTATTTTTTGCATATTATGTTTTTAAATTAGTCAGTTTTTGTTATCTTTTATTTTTTTTTGTCGTTAAACCGCGCTGAGTATATGTAGGCTATAAACAATCGACATTGAGTTTATTTTGACAAATGTTTATATTTTTGCTCGGCTCTTAAAAAAAAGGAAGATTATAATAATAATTAAATACCGGTGATACATTGCGTAGATGGCTGAATAAAATTAATATTTAAAAAAAAGGTAATATAAAAAAAAAGACAATATGCCCGCTGAGTTTCTTGCCAGTTCTTCTCAGGACGGAGGCTAGTTTTTGTGAATTGGCGGCAGTTTTTTTTGACGTTCAACAAGTATGTACTTTCATTAATATTGAATAAATTTTTTTTGATTTGATTTGAACTCACTCAAGGTCCACCTAGTGTGTTTGTATATTAACTGCACACCAATTTCTCGTTGTCATCCGCCCCCAAATTATTATTCCCTGTGTTATAGGTACCAGAGACTGACAAACTAAAATACGTTTAGATATATATTTTAATTTTTAATAGTTTTTATTATATTACACTGTGTATTAATTGTATTTTTTTTTTTTTTTTTTTTTATTGCCTTTGTAGGCAGACGAGCATACGGCCCACCTGATGGTGATTGGTTACCGTCGCTCATGGACTTCAGCAATGCCAAGGGCAGAGCCAAGCCGCTGCCTACCGCTTAATACTCTCCACAAGCCTCGTTTGAAGAAGGACATGTCATAGCGCTCGGGAAACACCGTGGAGGGGAGGGAGCTCATTCCATAGCCGGATGGTACGTGGCAAAAAAGACCTCTGGAAACGCACTGCCGATGACCGCAGTGGCTCCAGGTAGTATGGATGAACTCTACTCCGGTGGCGGGCGGTGCGATGGTAAAAACGAGACGTTGGTATCATCTCGAACAATTCCTCAGAGCACTCCCCATGGAACATGCGGTACAAAATACAGAGGGAACCGAAGTCCCTCCGCAGACCCAGAGGCTCCAAACGATCCGTGAGAATGGGATTATCGACAATCCGAACGGCTCTCTTCTGTATGGAGTCAAATGGAAGAAGCTGGTATTTGGGAGCCCCGGCCCAGAGATGGGAGCAGTACTCCACGCGAGGCCGGACTTGTGCTTTATAGAGCAAAAGTCTTTGTCCAGGTGTGATGTACCGCTTGGCTCTGTTGAGGACTCCCAGCATTTTGGACGCCAACTTGGCTTTGCCTTCCAAATGACTCCGAAACTGGACATCGCTCGAAATGTCGACCCCAAGTATCCCGATACTCTCGGAAGGTTTCAGGGACACTCCTTGGAATTGCGGCGCCATGACAAAGGGGTCCTTCTTCAAACTTGTATATAAATTGTATATATATTTACGGCTATATGTATGTACCTATGTGTATGTGTATGTATGTGTACATATATATTTCACTAGATTGGTACACCGCGCGTAATTAGTTTCCAACTGATTCTTGTCCACCTGAGGGTTGTCTGGAAGAGATCGCTCTTAGTGATAAGACCGCCAATTGTACTTTTTTTTTTAATGTATCGCACTGTCTATTTGTTTTTAGTGTGCAATAAAGAATACTCTCTCTCTCTCTCTCTCTCTCTCCCTCTCTCTCTCTATGGATAATAAACACTCAGACAATAAGCAAACAAACCTGTTCATCACAAGAATGTTTGCCCGATGTGGAAATCGAACCCACGACCCTCAGCCCAACAGTCAGAGTAACTACTACACCACCGAGTCAGTCTAATATGTAATGTCTAGTTCTGCCGCGGAGCAGTTATGTGTTTTGATTAGACAAGCAGAATATCATCTCTTATAGTGCAATTGATTTATTGCGGCTTTGAGCTCAGAGTGTGTTTGATTGAGCACCTATAAATACCTTTTTTTTATTGCTTAGTTGGGTGGACGAGCTCACAGCCCATCTGGTGTTAAGTGGTTACTGGAGTCTATAGACCTTGAGATATATGTTCTAAGGTCTCAAGTATAGTTACAACTCCTACCCCACTCTTCAAACCGAAACGCATTAATGCTTCACGGCAGAAATAGGCAGGTTGGTGGTACCTACCCGCGCTGACTCACAAGTGGTCCTACCACCAGTAATTACGCAAATTATAATTTTGCAGGTTTGATTTTTATTACACGATGTTATTTCTTCACCGTAGAAGTAAATCGTGAGCATTTGATAAGTACGTATTTCATTAGAAAAATTGGTACCCGCCTGGGATTCGAACACTGGTGCATCGCTCGATACGAATGCACCGGACGTCTTATCCTTTAGGCCACGACGACTTCTTAATAACAATCTTATTACAACAACACTTAATAACAGATGGGCCATGAGATCATTTGCATCTCTAAGTTAATACAAAACTCAGCGACGTCACACAATCTTTACGAAGAGCCTTTGACCAATCAAATCCTTGACCCAAACGGTTTGACTTATCAATCTTGAATAACATAAATAATAAATCGGTTCCACGCGTATAATGATACGAAATGTATTTAATTTATTCAAATTAAACCGGAAATGCTTTGACCCAGTTTTTGGCTAAGGGAGACGGGTACTGCTGCATTGAACCGAATCGAACCAAGGCGAACGGGTCGAACTAATAAAATTGATAAAAATAACATAAATTTAGTAACATTATTTTATTGGATATAAAAAAAAAGCGTTAGTGGATCGATTCGAGGTGTGTGACCGTGGTACCGATAAGCGTGTGCCATAACGCTCTATTATCAGTACTCACTGTATGGATTAGAAGGAGTCGCTAAGTCTAGATAGGAAAGAAGTTGAGGCTACTGTTTTTTTGTTTTAGGATTGAAGGATTACTGGTGGCCCGGAGGCCTTTCCAGTTTTACCAGGACAGGTGGGCGAGTAAGGCTCAGCCAGGGTGGTGGGGTTTGCTAATGGCTGCCCGAGCACCTCCGAAGGAGACCTAACAACTCAAGAGCAGCTGCTTCGCGAATGAATCTACTACCGGATCGGAATCGCGACCCGCTGAGAAGATCCGGCGAGAAACTCAGCGAGCTGATTCATGGGTTAGGTTGCACGTTGTACTCTTTGTCAAATTCGACGAGTACGGTTACCGGGGTCCCTAAGCCTTAAGCGTTAGAGTTGTAGGCGTCTAATGCAACGGTTATTGGTTATGATGAATCCGTAGGGATGTGAGGCTATTGTTAAGAAGGAACCATTATTATACACTGTATACACATGATTTTATATCGGCTTTTTTTGTGAAGGAAGGATTACTTGTGGCCCGGAGGCCTATTCAGTTTCAGCAGGACAGGTGGGCGAACCCGAACTTTTTTATTTATTGATTAGTTTGGTGGACGAGCTCACGGCCCACCTGGTGTTAAGTGGTTACCGGAGCCCATAGACTACTACAAAGTAAATTCTGCCACCTACCTTGAGATATGGGTTCTAAGGTCTCAGTTTTTACAGTTTGTACTGTAAAAATTGTCTGGCTGTCCCACCCTTCAAACCAAAATTCATTACTCCTTCACGGCAGGGTGGTGGTACACTACCCGTGCGGACTCACAAAGAGTCCTACCACCATTAATTACGCAAATTATAATGTTCGATATTAATTTCCGAGAAAGACAATATTTAACGTAAACAGTAAGACGACGCGTCTAGAATTCACGAGTTCAAATAGTGACAGAAAGCTGGTACAATCCGGTTAGCCTTCTACGAATTGAGTTTGTTACCTAAAAAGCTTATATGTATACACACATAAGGTTGTTCAACTAATAGTTGTGTTTCTCGTCGCTGTTCTGTGTTTCCGAGTGTAAGTACATTATTGATGAGTTCCCAACCATGAGTTCTCGTGAACACCATCGCAATACGTACTTAAGAATTTTTAAAAAGCAAATACTGCAATAACTTTCAGGTTCAGTTCAGTTTTCTAATTAAGTACATACTTAGTAAATATTCACCAATGAAATCGACGGTGAAAAAGTAGCATGTACTAAAAATCAAAACTCGCCAAAACTATAATTTGCATAATAATTGGTGGTAGGGGGCGTTGTGAGCCCACTCAGGTAGCTACCACCAGCTTGCTTATTTATGCCGTACAGCAGTAATGCGTGGGATAATGGAGCTTATTCACTCGTTAACAGCAAAACTGAAGACATGCTCTGGTTTACCCTTGAACCTTTTAGAGCCTGTAGGGAAAATAGAATCGACAAACTCACGCCACAAGAGAGGTACTTGATAGACAACGGTATTGAATGCTTGAAGCTCAACAATATCACAACGTTAATTCGCCATATCTAAATACGAGTAAACAATAAGGAAATTGTCCTGCAGAGTCATCTATGTTACTGCAATGAAGAACCATAAATATAGCCACAAGCGGACGTTGTGTTAAGTCGACGTTAAAAAACTTCAGCATTGACGATGTTATATGAAAGATTTAATTCAATTCAATCTTTGGCAAATGGACCTTTTGGCAGTAACACCACAATTCTGTCAATGTCAACTTGACACGGGACACCGTGTATCGGAACGCGCTAGAACATGACATCTGTCAAAAGCCCCGCGTTTTTTTGGTTTTTCCTGCTGCTTCGTTACATTCATCTGTCGTGTACACAATTAATTTTGCAATAAAGGAGTTTTGTGCGGACCATTTAGTTTGATTCGTTAACAGACGATGTTCATTAAATTAGTTGAAAGCTGTAGCCGTAATGTTAGACAGTCGTTCTTCCAAAGAAGTGGTGGAATTGGCAGACTGCATGCACCTGAGCTCTGTTGCGTATCTTCCGCGTGACTGAACTGAAAGTAGAACCAACCCGCAAACGACCGACGCTGTGTGGGAAAAGAATCGGTACGTCACGCGGAACCGCTAAATCTATATTAAATCTATAAAGCTGAAGAGTTTGTTTGTTTGAACGTGCTAATCTCAGAAACTACTGGTCCGATTTGATAAATACTTTCAGTGTTATATAGCCCATCTATTGAGAAAGGCTATAGGCTATATAGCCAAGCAGCAAGAGTCAGCAAGCTGAAGTGGCAGTGGGCTGGCCATATATGCCGTAGGACTGGCGATCGCTGGAGCAGACGGGTTCTCGAGTCGAGACCGCGCAGCGGAAGACATAACGTGGGACACCCCCTGGCTAGATGGTGCGATGACCTCCGCACGGTGGCCGGCAAGAAGTGGATGAGGAGAGCAGCAGACCGGGCTCAGTGGTGTAGATTGGGAGAGGCCTATGTCCAGCAGTGGACGACTGTGGGCTGTTGATGATGATTATGATGATAGGTTATATAAAAAAAATAAAAAAAAAGGCTATATAACATCACGGTAAGGCCAAAATACAAGCGGAGCACCAATAAATAATGTTTCAAATTAGGGATTTAAATAGCTCCTTAACATTCTATAATTCAAAAACTATTTTCACTTTCTACGTAAATGAAGTGGGGTCTATAATTTAGCGTTGCGCCAAAATAACTATTCCACGTGGACGGAGTCGCGGGCAAAAGCTAGTTATTCATAAACTTGATTCAATTATATAGGAAATCTTAAGGTCGCTAGAGACATCGTGCCGGCAGCGGTGAGCTCTAGACAAAAACAAAAGACGTAAATTCTCGCGGGCAACCTTCGGAAGTCAAAGACCTTCCGCGATGTATCACAGGATATTTAATAGCAAACTATATTAAAATGTAAACGTTACCATTAGTTCCGAGTAAATTAATTAGTTTTGGTTATTGTTTTAGAAGACAACCTTAAAGGTATTTGAACAGGCCATGCCTTAATGGTGGTTTTGTATCTATAAGTCGAGGTTCAAATCCGAAGATAGATCAATACGGCCGTCTGGTGTAGTGGTAAGTGATATGGTCACTACACAAGGGGGTCGCGGGTTCGAATCCCGCCAAGGGAAGATATTTGTATGATAAATATAAATGTCTTTCCAGGGTTATGGGTGTATATTAATTATACGTATGTGTATAATAAAAATATTATATTTATTTCCGTTATCTGGTACTTGTAACACAAGTTCTTTACGAACTTAGCACGAGACTAGTTAACGTGGCGTGATTGATAGTAAATATTTATATTTATATTTTATTATTTATATCCAGAAACCAGATCAAATCCCAGTCAATCTCTAAATAACAATTACTAATTAGCGTCTCTGCCTATGTATACAAACCAGTGATGGGTTCTGTGGCGAGACAGCTTTTGTCTCTGACTTCATGCCACAATGCGAGTGACAGAATTGTCAATTCAGCTCCGATAAAAATCTGAATCGCGCTAATGACATTCGCAAGACAAGTTTGCATTTATTATTATATTAGCGGCCCGCTCCGGCTCCGCTCGGGTCAACAAAAATTTCAATGATATTTAACGTTGTTTTATTTTTTAAATAAAAGAACACTCATTGCGGCATAACTATAATAGTTAGATATATGCTTTAGCGACACTTTTTGTAAATAATAATGTGTTCTACAAAGTCGTAGTAAATTATTTTATTCTATCATCAATCGTTTTCGCAGGGCACGCGATGTAAATAATATTTTAGGTAATTTTTTACACCTTGGGTTACATTATTGAAGTTTTAGTAAAGCTCCCTAATTTTTTTCAAAAAAGAATATGGCCTATGTCACTCGGGAATAGTGTAGCTTCCAAACATTGAAAGAGTTTTCAAATCGGTTCAGTAGTTTTGGAGCCTATATAGACCGTTATGACTGTCGGTACTTGAACCATTGTACCATGGTTCACTTTGACCTAAGCCAATCTCACATAGACAGCAAGGCATCAAACATGTGGCTCAAAACAGGAAGTCTGTTCCCCGAAACGGAAGGATTTTTAATTGCCATACAGGACCAAGTAATAAACACAAAAAATTACAGAAAATATATTATTAAAGATCCCACTATTAGAGACGATAAATGCCGCAAATGCAACACCCAGCCAGAAACCATACAGCACATAACTGGAGCATGTTCAACCCTTACACAGACAGATTACACTCACAGACACAACCAACTTGCTAATATTATCCATCAACAACTGGCTCTCAAACATAAATTGATACAAAATACAAACACACCGTACTACAATTATAAACCACAAACCGTTCTTGAAAATGACTCCTGTAAACTTTATTATGATCGCGCTATTCTTACCGATAGGACGATTCACTACAATAGACCGGATATCACTTTACAAGATAAAAACAATAAAGTCACCTACATTATTGACATTGCAGTCCCGAATACCCACAACATTCAAAAAACGTTTACAGAAAAGATGACAAAATACACAGAACTTAAAGAAGAAATAGTTAGAATTTGGAAACAGAAAAAAGCTTACATAGTCCCAATAATAATCTCAACCACTGGAGTTGTTCCAAACCACATCCACAACAGCTTAAAGCTTCTAGATTTAAAAGATAACATATTTATTTCACTACAAAAGGCAGCTATCCTAAATACATGCAGAATAGTGAGAAAGTTCATGCAGCTTGAAGAAAACCAAACTTACTACACGCAATAAAAACTAGCATAATTATTAACTCATAACTAAAGTATATTACTTGGCCAAAAGCTCGTATATACAGTTCCACCGGCTCTGTCGACAGACTGAACTGAGAAAGGGGAAACATATGAAAATAATAATAATAATAGCGGTGGTTGGTTCGAAGTAAGTATCAGTTGAATGGAATATTTGAAATGTATTCAACTGATAATTAATTTTAGTAAATGTATCTTTTTTATTTGATTGGTTTTGTTAATTTTAATTATGTTTCAATGATACTATGTACACATATGGACTTGTTGTTGTTGTCGGAAATAAAATAAATCATTCATTCATTCATTTAATACAAACAAACAAATCTTTCCTCTTTATAATATTAGTATAGACAAGATCCGGACATAATCGAGACCGTTGTACCGAGTATCATTATCCACTTATTGAAAGACCTTCGCCTTCATGATCAAGTCTTTCAAGGAAATTCGTCCAAAGCGATAAACACGGGATGCGAAAACTGCAGTCTATGGTGTTTGGATGATATCAATTTGGATAATATATAGCAAATAAGCCTACAAGGATATTATCAACTAGAGACACGCCCTCGCTTCGCTTCGGTAACATTAAAACACACATGAAACCAAAAAAAAAAAATTAAAAAAAAATTTAAAAAAGTAGCCTATGTTCATCAGGGACAATGTCGGCTTCTAATGGAAAAAGAATTTTTCAAATCGGTCCAGTAGTTTCGGAGCCTGTTCGAAACAAACAAACAAACAAATCTTTCCTCTTTATAATATTAGTATAGATATAGATATTGAGGCTTGTTGGCTTGATATTTGCTTGTTGTAGATGGTGTGCAAGTCAAAGAGATACGCAGTTCAGCGCATGTAGATCAGCGCATAGGTACCACCACCCTGCCTATTTCTGTCGTGAAGCAGTAATGCGTGTCGGTTTAAAGTGTGGGGCAGCCTTTGCACTGTAAAAATGGAGACTTAGAGCTCTAGGTGAGTGACGTCATTAGCACGGTCGATGTCGATGTCTGTAACACAAGATGGGCCGTGAGCTCGTCCGTACATATCTATATATATATAAAAATGTATTGCTGTTCGTTAGTCTCGCTAAAGCTCGAGAACGGCTGGACCAATTTGGCTAATTTTGGTCTTGAAATATTTGTGGAAGTCTAGAGAAGGTTTAAAAGGTAGATAAATATGAAAATGCTCGAAATTAAATAATAATAACAATTTTGTTTTCTCATTGATCTGTCCTCCGACAGACGGATTCCTTTTGTTTGTTTTAAATATATTTTATACAAAAGCTTAGGTCTTTTATTTATCGATTGAGGCACTACGAAGTCTGCCGTGTCAGCTAGTTAGCAATAAATTTTAAAAACTTAGAGTTCATGGCTTGAGGAAGCTGACGGTATTTCACATTGTGATATCTATAGCGTTAAACGCAGTTGTAACGCGCAAAGGTTGCGATAGAAATGTGCAAAAGGAGTTGTTGTATTATTCCAAAGCGCCGAACATAACCTATCATTTGTTATTCCACATATTTATGTATCAGTTTTACTTTATTTATCTATTATGACAGAAAATATTAAAACAAAAAATCAAAAATGTACAATTATGATTCTAATTTGAATTCTTAATTGCTCCTTGGTGGCTCGCGATTCAAAGTCATTACGTGTATATAACAATTAACTGTCGGATAATATGTTACGCAATATTTCCTATGTACATAGGAAACTATTATATTTAAATACGCAATTAATTATATAATTAAATTATTATTTATATTTAAGTTATGAATCCTGACTTGGTTTCAGAATAAATGTGTTGAATATTTTTTTTTTACTTAGATGGGTGGACAAACTCACAGTCCACCTGGTGTTAAGTGGCTACTGGAACCCATAGACATATACGACGTAAATGCGCCACCCACCTTGAGATTTAAGTTCTAAGGTCTCATGTCTTTGAAAATTTTGCGTTGCCAAAAATATCTCTGTCCAAATTTAATATGATATTATTTGCATTCAAAACAATAAAGTGTTTTCCACGTTATGACGTAATACAATGTAATAAAAGCGATTGGCGAGGCGTTTGGCTCAAGTATTAACGTAATTACACTTAATTCAAGTTGATATGTGTCTTGTGATGTACAGACGTGCACAGAAATACAGAAATAGAATTTTATACTGGTGGTAGGACTCTGGTGAGTCCGCACGGGTGGGTACCACCGCCCTGCCTCTTTCTGCCGTGAAGCAGTAATGCGTTTCGGTTTAAAGTGTGGGGCAGCCGTTGTAACTATACTTGAGACCTTAGAACTTATATCTCAAGGTGGGTGGCGCATTTACGTCGTAAATGTCTATGGGCTCCAGTAACCATTTATCACCGGGTGGGCTGTGAGCTCGTCCACACATCTAAGCAATAAAAAAAACTTTATAAATATGCTGACGCGGGAATCGACCCTGGCTCCCGTCCGCATGGTGGTCATACGATTCTAATCTTCTAATATTTAAATTGAGTGGTTTTGTGTTAATGTTTTGTTACATGACGTTGCATAGTTACTCAGCATGCTGATTGACTTCGACTGCACTGTCAAAGCTCCGTCGGAAGCGCTCGGGGAGTTGTTAGTAAGCCAACCTCTACCGGGTGAGTCCTGGGGCTCGCCCACGAGAGCCAGTCAAGGCATAAAGGCCCCCAGACTAACAACCAACCCCCCACAACAACAAGAAAAGCTTATCTTTTTAAGTTGAGTGTTTGTGCAACTGGTTTGACATTCCGGGAGACGTTTTTCCATTGTATCAATAATGAGACTTTTTCTGTGGACTTTTTGGAGGATCCCGCGAAGTTACGTTCAGCGGCTTTGTTTCATTTTCCCACATTTGTGCACTTTCATAGATACTAAACAGTTAATAAACCACTGTTATTACACATTAAAAAGTGAAGATACACTAAATAGACAAAATAAAACAAACCACACAACTTCACTGCTCGCGTTCCCGCCAAAAGTCCTCCTGTCGTGTTTTTTTTTTTTAAGAGATTTTATGACCTGGTAACTAAGACCTTTAAGTCATGTCTTATTTTACTTTATATTCTTAATTTTATGAAAAATGATAATATGGAGTGAAATGAAATGAAGATGATTAATTTGAGACATTAATCAACTGGGATGAAATTTAATGAAATGAAATGATATGTGATGAAATATAATCGCAGTAAAATGGTGGTCATTTACTAAGATTTTTTCAGTGGACTTTTTGGAGGAACCCGAGAAGTTACGTCCAGCAGCTTTGTTTCATTTTCCCACATTTGTGCACTTTCACAGATATTAAACAGTTAATAAACCACCATTATTACACATTTAAACCTGAAGAAACACTAAATAGACAAAATAAAACAAATCACACAAATTCACTCCTCGCGTTCCCGCCAAAAAGTCCTCCTGTCGTGTTTGAGCGAAAAATGCACAGATAATATAAGAAAATTAGCATAAACATTTCGTTTCACGCTTTGAGATTTTGAACAATCACTATGTTCAAGACGTCCTATGTTGCCTGTTCGCGATTGTACATAAAAACAGACAGTTCATGTTGATTCTAAGTAAACACGTCAATACTTGTAGTGCATGAGATTGACCTTTGCTTGAGTAATAATTTAATACAAAGAGCACGCTGCTTGCTCTACGAATATATTTTGTAACTAAAATTCATTTTTTGTGTTACCTCTAAGGTCGAGTTAGTGTTATATATTTATATTTATTTATAGTAAATATTTATATATTTATATATTATTATATGTATATTTTTTTTTCTATCACTTAAAATATGCACTCATGGTATCGACGTCAGCGCATTGGTAATTTTTCAATGCCCTTCATTGCTAGAAGAAAACCCTAATCAATAAATAAAGGACTAAAGTTGGAAGTATTATTCTTTATTTTTCAAATAAAATTCATTGTAATTTAGAATTTATTGGTAGCCCTGCAATACTGGCTAGTTAAGTTATTATTTATTACAGAAACGGCAACATCATAGGCAAGGACCTATTATTTGCTTCATCGAATTTCACTTCTTCCTTGGCGGTATGAGGTTAACCCAATTATTGTTAAGTGAGATGAAAACAGATTGAAAAAAAAACCCGATTACACTATTTGGTTTCAAAGCGCCGTATAATGCGCCGCGGCTAGACCATGAATTAGACACTCACTAAAAACCTGTTTATATTACGTAAATGCTAACCTGTCTGTAATATTTAGCTAAGGCGCATAATATCCGTTCACGTCTGTCCGGTAAGTTTCCGTCTGTTCCTTGCACTAGAACCAGATCGGACGGCCTCTCTTGGCGGAGTCGAACCTACAAACATTATCTTGTCTTCGTTTGCAGACGAGCATATCTGATGGGTTACCATCGCTTGAGGAAATCAGTGATATCAACGGCACAGCCGAGTAGCTGACTTCAGCGCAGGACTCTTTTAAGCTTTAGCTTGAAGAAGAACACGTCGTAGCGCACAGGAAACATGATGGTTGTTTATTCTGGATTTTACGGCCAGATCATGCATGGGAGCTCAGCTCTGATGGTAATACTTAAACCTTTGCATCAGACGCACATTGTCCGCTGCGATCTATTTATCATTTGTACATTTAATATGGCGAATAACAAGGATACACTTTTCGAATTATACGACTTAAGGTGTAGTTTTATCGTTTTCTTACTCTAATTACTTAGATAAATGTTAGCTTTAAAAATGGTCACATTATTAATACATAGAAAACTAGTTACGAAATGTTTTATCAGTTTTGTTCATGGATCTACACAGACTCTAATATAACCATTAGATTAAGACAGAGAAGATGACAGTGGTCACACGCCAGTGGTTTTTTTTTCTATCATTCGTTGATAGGTACGGGGCTATTCCAGCCTCGTTCGGGTAGGTGAGCTCACGCGCTCAACCTGTGAGAATTTGCCAACACTAGCCCTAGCAAGAGCAGTGCTTCACAGAATCTACTACCTCATGGGCTCAACCTGTGAGAAGTTGCCAACACTAACCCTAGCAAGAGCAGTGCTTCACAGAATCTACTACCTCATGGGTTCAACCTGAGAGAATTTGCCAACACTAGCCCTATCAAGAGCAGTGCTTCGCAGAATCTACCTCACGGGATCAACCTGAGAGAATTTGCTAACACTAGCCTTAGCAAGAGCAGTGCTTCACAGAATCTACTACCTCATGGGCTCAACCTGAGAGAATTTGCCAACACTAGCCCTATCAAGAGCAGTGCTTCGCAGAATCTACCTCACGGGATCAACCTGAGAGAATTTTCTAACACTAGCCTTAGCAAGAGCAGTGCTTCGCAGAATCTAATTCACGGGCTCAACCTGAGAGAATTTGCCAACATTAGCCCTATCAAGAGCAGTGCTTCGCAGAATCTACCTCATGGGCTCAACCTGTGAGAAGTTGCCCACACTAACCCTAGCAAGAGCAGTGCTTCACAGAATCTACTACCTCATGGGTTCAACCTGAGAGAATTTGCCAACACTAGCCCTATCAAGAGCAGTGCTTCGCAGAATCTACCTCACGGGATCAACCTGAGAGAATTTGCTAACACTAGCCTTAGCAAGAGCAGTGCTTCACAGAATCTACTACCTCATGGGCTCAACCTGAGAGAATTTGCCAACACTAGCCCTATCAAGAGCAGTGCTTCGCAGAATCTACCTCACGGGATCAACCTGAGAGAATTTTCTAACACTAGCCTTAGCAAGAGCAGTGCTTCGCAGAATCTAACTCACGGGCTGAACCTGAGAGAATTTACTAACACTAGCCCTAGCAAGAGCAGTGCTTCGCAGAATCTACCTCACGGGCTGAACCTGAGAAAATTTTCCAACACTAGCCCTATCAAGAGCAGTGCTTCGTAGAATCTATCACCGGATCGGAATCGCGACCCACTGAGAAGATCCGGCGAGAAACTGAGTGGGCTTCACGGAAGTGGCTGTCTGACATACATAAGTGTATGGTGTATTAGAACACTCCGTGTAAAAAGACCGGAAAAGTCAGTATTTTATTAAAATAAAAATTGTCATTTTAGTTAGATTGACCCTTGACCGTTGACCCTGCGCGTCAATTTATGATTGTTTGTGTTCCATTGCGTGCGATCCGAAAATTGTTGCAAAAATACAAAAGTGTACAAAATGTAGCTGATACAATAAATTCACTTTCGAGAATCATTTAGAATACACTTTACAAGCAAAGGCCCTCCTTTAATCATTTTGTTTATATATAAAATAATATATTTATTTTGTGCGTGTGTTTGTCACTGAACTCCGTCTAAACGGCAGGACCGATTTTAATGACATTTTCGTGTACCTTCAGATAGATTCGAGAATGGTTTAGATTTACAAATCAGTCCGGCAGATGGCGCGGCAATCGGTATCTAGGTTATTTACCTTTCCTAGAAATAATTTATATGGCAAAACAACGATTGCCGGGTCAGCTAGTTTTATTTATAAATTTTAGAAACCTCACAGAAAATCTTAGATAAATTGAGAACGAAATTCAAGAGAAATGAAACATATATCTAAGTTTTTTTTTTTTTTATTGCCCTTGTAGGCAGACGAGCATACGGCCCACCTGATGGTGAGTGGTTACCGTTGCCCATGGACTTCAGCAATGCCAGGGGCAGAGCCAAGCCGCTGCCTACCGCTTAATACTCTCCACAAGCCTCGTTTGAAGAAGGACATGTCATAGCGCTCAGGAAACACCGTGGAGGGGAGCTCATTCCATAGCCGGATGGTACGTGGCAAAAAAGATCTCTGGAAACGCACTGTGGATGACCGCAGTGGCTCCAGGTAGTATGGATGAACTCTACTCCGGTGGCGGGCGGTGCGATGGTAAAAACGAGATGCCGGTATCATCTCGAATAATTCCTCAGAGCACATATATCTAAGTTGATTTAGGACAGTTCCGCGTGGATTGACGCACTTATTCTACTTGTATCGATTCAGCATGTACATCAAAATAACAATAGTATCGAATGGAAAAGTACAATTGACGATTTCATAGTTTATAGCGATTACTACCAGACAACTATATTTTTTTTGCTTAGATATGTGGACGAGCTCACAGCCCACCTGATATTAAGTGGTTACTGGAGCCCATAGACATCTACAACGTAAATGCGCCACACACCTTGAGATATAAGTTCTGAGATCTGAGATTACAACGGTTGCCCCACTCTTCAAACCGAAACGCATTCTGCTTCACGGCAGAAATAGGCAGGGTGGTGGTACCCACCCGCGCGGACTCACAAGAGGTACTTTATATATAAACTAATAATATAATAATACTAATAATATAATACTATATATATACAAATGAATTGCTGTTCGTTAGTCTCGCTAAAACTCGAAAAAGGCTGGACTGATTTGGCTAATTTTGGTCTTGAATTATTTGTGAAAATCCAGAGAACGTTTAAAAATTAGATAGATACGAAGTTGCTCGGAATTAAATAAAAATAACAATTTTGTTTTTCCTTTTTTTTGTTTTGTTTTAAGTTATTATATTTTATACAAAATTTTAGGTCTTTTATTTATCGATTGAGGCACTACGAAGTCTGCCGGGTCAGCTAGTCTTAGATAAATTATTAGGGTAATATTTATCTTAAAAGAAGGACAATAACAAAACGATATTACTTCTACAGTATGTTCGTAAAAGATTTAAATATATAATAAGTTTAAATAATCACAAACATTATGGCTCGTTTCGATTGATTTAGTTATTAGTTAACATAGAATTAATTTATAAAATGTTCTCGTATGAGATTCGGGTCAAGACTACAGCCGTGACCGATGGGTGTTGCATAATTATATTTTTGTGACTTATCAAGATTTATGTGGCTCTCACCTGTTATTTTGTTCGAGTGGTATTTCGCGAGATTGACCCTCGTGGATTATTGTCGAAGGCTTTTTTATAATACTAATTGTCGGTAGTGTGACGTTGTCAGAAGATCCTCACTTCGGTAACAAATTGTTCAGCTTAAGACACATGTGCGCAACACAGTTATTAGCTGGATAGATGATCCTCGAGATGAAGAATCTTTTCAATTGTTTTTTACTTCCTGATATCTGTGGACTCAGTAAATATACCAAAAACAGTACAGTATTCAGAAAAACAAACAGTACAGTAACAGCGGGTACCAATTTTTCTAATGAAATACGTACTTAACAAATATTCATGATTGACTTCCACGGTGAAGGAACACCATCGTGTAATAAAAATCAAACCCGTAAAATTATAATTTGCGTAATTACTGCCGGTAGGACCTCTAGTGAGACGCACGGGTAGGTACCACCACCCCGACTATTTCTGCCGTGAAGCAAATAATGCGTCTCGGTTTGAAGGGTGGGGCAGCCGTTGTAACTATACTGAGACCTTAGAACTTATATACCTCAAGGTGGGTGGCGCATTTACGTTGTAGATATCTATGGGCTCCAGTAACCACATAACACTAGGTGGGCTGTGAGCTCGTCCTGCCATCTAAGTAATAAAAAATAGAAACGGGAGCTCGCCGTTTACTCATTTAGTATACTAAAAATATATTCACACTAAATATTAAATAAATATTCGCTGGCTATGTAAGGCAATGTCAAGAAGCACTTTATTTAGTTACAAGACCTTCTTTTACCTGTTTAATTTGATTATTGGCACCAAAACATAATTAACATTTGTTTGGTTAAGATTATAAAATATCCGAGAGCATTCAAACCTTATTTATTGGTTATAGCGGGGCCATTGTCCACCTTACATTAGTACGAACCTCTTGAACTTAATTTTGTTTGCATTTAACAATCAAGACTTATTTTGAGTTTTATTTACATATTCTTTTGAAAACATTTCAAAGTTAATAATGTCAATGCTCTTGCAATTTTATATTGTTATATTGGTAGAGGAATCATATTATATACATTTTTTTTAATGGACTGGTATATCAGCGGCTTATGTTTAATGTGTCCCTAATTTTATAATAAAAGAGAGCAAACATATTCAGTGCTCTTATTGCGAATTTTTTAACGTTCTCGATAGCGTAAAAGTTAACTCGATGCAGTTTGGAACAGCGCCCCTAGAGGCAAACTTAGGCAAACGTTCCATACAGAATACATTTTAGAAGTCGTCGTGGCCTAAAAGATAAGACGTCCGGTGCATTCGTGTTGAAGCGATGCACCGATGTTCGAATCCCGCAGGCGGGTACCAATTTTTCTAATGAAATACGTATTCAACAAATGTTCACGATTGACTTCCACGGTGAAGGAATAACATCGTGTAATAAAAGTGAAACCCGCAAAATTATAATTTGCATAATTACTGGTGGTAGGACCTGTTCTGAGTCCGCGCGGCTAGGTACCACCGCCCTGCCTGTTTCTGCTGTGAAGCAGTAATGCGTTTCGGTTTGAAGGGTGGGGCAGCCGTTGTAACTATACTGAGACCTTACAACTTATATCTCAAGGTGGGTCGCGCATTTACGTTGTAGATGTCTATGGGCTCCAGTAACCACTTAACATCAGGTGGGCTGTGAGCTCGTCCACCCATCTAAGCAATAAAAAAAAAACTAATTTGAGTTAACTTTTACGCTGTCGAGAACGTTAAATACTCGCAATAAGCACACGAAGGCGGAGATGATATATCTACTGGTGGCGGTGGTGGTGTGCGGGCTGTGGGATCGGTACGTAACACTATTGCTTGATAAACATTTTATAGTAACGCTCCTGGCCTTTTCATTTTCATTTCCATTTTTCATTATTATTATTTTTTTTAATTATATATTTTGACTTGTTTTTTCGTTTAATGTAAATATTTCTAAATATAAAAAAAAAAAAGAGAAAAAACAAAAAAAAGCTCGCTGAGTTTGTTTCGCCGGTTCTTCTCAGGACTGTGGCTTTTTTCGGAACCGGTGGTAGAGTTAACATTGCTATTTATATTTTGACATTCAACAAGTGTGCTATGCTGACATCCAAGTTGAAATAAATGATTTTGAATTTGAA
Source organism: Bombyx mori (assembly GCF_030269925.1). NCBI lineage: Eukaryota > Metazoa > Arthropoda > Insecta > Lepidoptera > Bombycidae > Bombyx > Bombyx mori. The sequence continues at coordinate 2,163,873 of NC_085120.1, read as the reverse complement.
GGAACTTATAACAGACAGCTGTTAGTCATAAATCTTTTTTTATTTATTTTTTATTGCTTAGATGAGTGGACGAGCTCACAGCCCACCTGGTGTTAAGTGGTTACTGGAACCCATAGACATCTACAACGTAAATGCGCCACCCACCTTGAGATATAAGTTCTAAGGTCTCAATTATAGTTACAACGGCTGCCCCACCCTTCAAACCGAAACGCATTACTGCTTCACGGCAGAAATAGGCAGGGCGGTGGTACCTACCCGAGTGGACTCACAAGAGGTCCTACCACCAGTAAGTAAGTAATTCGGATAGTAATTATCTATATATTAATACGTGAAGCAAAAACTTTGTATCCCTTTTTTAGGAAAATTGCGCGGACGGAGGAGTATGAAATTTTCCACACTTATAGAGAAAATAGAGAAGAAGTGCACAGTGCTAATATTTTTTTAAAATAATGCATAAATGATACATTAAATCAATAAAGAAAACGTTACCTACACTACATGCCATGTATTTGACGCACACACCACGCATGCATACTATTTATTGTCAAACTTTTGTTCTTGACGTCTGTTGCCAAATTGAGAATAGATTAAATATTGTTTGTCTTTGTTAATATTTTTTATAGTGTAGTCTTGGCGAAATTTGTGATTATAGAAGTATACAATATAATCATAATAGTGTACAAACTTACAATTCCAATTAATTATAGTCGAGTTTCGACTACTGCGGGACCACTGGTAATTATAAAAACATGACGTCTGTCGTCATTTTTTCTGATTGTTTTTTTCCTGTAAGTACCGGCTTCAGCTGGTTTATATCACCATATAATTTCCAACTTACACGTTTGTTTTAATTTTGTTATATACGTAATCTTGCGTGATCATTGCAACAAGCAAAGTGATGAATGAAATTTATTGGCGGTGTTGTGCGTATATTGTCACTGACATTACCCACGTCATTAAGACTTCATCCACCATTCGGAAGCTTATATGAAGAACAATGAAGACATTTATATTCTGTACAATTAATGAGGAATACGGAAGTTTACGGAGATATGATTCAAGATTAAGAATTGCGTTAATGAAATATTTTCGAAGCTCACATTAGTATCTGATATCTCCAAATCATTTATACGAGAATACACTTCACAAATGATGTTTTTTTTTTTCCTACTTATGCTGATAGCCTTGAGAGGCTATTTCAGCTTCACCCTAACGTTTGTAGGTGAGCTCGCTGGGCTCAACCGGAGAGTTGCTAACACTGACCCTAGCAAGAGCAGTGCTTCGCAGAATCTACCACCGGATCGGAAACGCGACCCACTGAGAAGATCCGGCGAGAAACTCAGTGGGCTGTGTCTATGGGTTAGTTCGCTCGTCGAGCCCTTCGTCGCAAGCGACGGGTTCGACGAGAACGGTGACCGCAAATGATGTAATGGTAGGTTTATATTATAGACTAGTGACCCGCTCTCGCTTCCCTTGGGGAACTGTAATTTATTAACTGTAATTTATTGTTGATGAGTCTCGCGATGCTACCCGCGGTTGTTGTCGTACCGCGGGTAACGCCGCGGGGTGAAGCTAGTCTAATAAAAGTAACCTAAGTTATTCATTATATCATAAGCTACCTATCAGTGAAAGTCCCGCCAAAATCGGTCCAGCCGTTCCAGAGATTAGCCCGAACAAACAGACAGGCAGACAGACAAAAATTTTGTACTTGACAGGTTTTTATGGTCACGGACGAATGTCTATAGTGAATGTAATTTTAATTCCTAGGTACATACTATTAAATCGAAGGCGGAAAGACTAATTGGCTTAAGCGACATTTCGTTTAATGCGCGACATTTATCTTTGTAATTAAAGGTGCGTTTTATTTGGTATCTATATATTAATTATTATTATTATTATTAATACTTTATTTCAGTTTTTTTTTAAAATCATAACATTTTGTTAGTAGTAATTACTTATAATCTATGTTAGTAACTTAAAAAATCTAACACATAACTATCATTATATACATTTTATACCATTACATTTTTTATTTTATTTTTTCTCCTTCCAAGTGACTACTGCAAAGGCTATTGATCAGCAGTCCCTCGATCTTGCTCGATATTATTCTCAAAAGACTGTTGCCACTGTCACGAACTCGACGCAATAACGATGCACTTCTCTTCCGCATTATTGCAAAGAAGTCATCGGTGTGAAATGTCGCAAACATTGTGGATGCACTACAAAAGCGCGGCAGTGACAACATCATCCTAAACGCATTATTATATTGAACGCGTAGGGCATTGTAAGCTCTCCGCGTGTATGTGGTCCACAGACTACTGGCGTAAAAATTCTGGCAATAAGCTTTAAAAATTGTAAGTTTGACATAGCTATCGCAACCAGTAAATCTGCGGGCCAGCATATTGCATCTTACTATCAACGTGAAGCAAAAACTTTGTATCCCTTTTTACGAAAATTGCGCGGACGGAGGAGTATGAAATTTCTCACACTTATAGAGAATATAGAGAAGGAGTGCACAATGCTAATAGTAGTTTTTTTTTAAATAATGCATAAAATATACTTTAAATCAATAAAGAAAACATTAAACACACTACCATGTATTTGACACAACACATACATAAAAATATACTCTTTGTTTACTGTCAATTGGGAAGCTTTTGTTATTTTTTAAAGTCTGTGGTCGAATTGAAAATAGATTAATATTGTTTGTCTTTCATATTATTGATCTATAGTGCAGTTTTGGCGAATACCGTAATTATATTATCGAATTATAATAGTGTTTGACAATAGAACCATAATAATATTTAAACTTATAATTTCGATTAATCATAGTCGAGTCTCGACTACTGCGGGGCCACTAGTTAGCATTAACATTTCAATCTATTTAACTGAACTTCAATTAAGCTTACTCCATTCGAATAAGTGAAGAAGCTTTTTGTTATGATAATTTTTTCCAACATTTTCATCTTTAAATGGGTCTCCTGTAAAGCCTTTTACTCCTCGATGTGTACTATACGAGTGTGGTAAGCTTTCCCATCCTTTTTTTCATTTGTTTTTATTGCTTTGATGGGTGGACGAGCTCACAGCCCACCTGGTGTTAAGTGGTTATCGGATCCCATAGACATCTACAACGTAAATGCGCCACCCACCTTAAGATATAAGTTCTAAGGTCCCAGTATAGTTACAACAGCTGCCCCACCCTTCAAACCGAAACGCATTACTGCTTCACGGCAGAAATAGGCAAGGTGGTGGTACCTATTCGTGCGGATTCACAAGAGGTCTTACCACCAGTAATTACGCAAGTTATAGTTATGCGGGTTTGATTTTTATTACGCGATGTTATTCCTTAACCGTGGAAGTCAATCGTGAACGTTTGTTAAGTACGTATTTCATTAGAAGAATTGGTACCCACCTGCGGGATTCGAACACCGTTGCATCGCTCGATACGAATGCACCGGACGTCTTATTCTTTAAGCCACGACGACTTCTAGACATTTCTCTATATACTAAGATCAACGAATGACATACTTCTCCTTACCTTACTTTATACTTAGCATCGCGTATGGGCGTTGCGAATACCAGCCTATTGGCTACTGTTCGTATTAAGAGGTAAAATCGATTCAATCTCGGATATACAGCTTTGCGAGAACTATACAGAATGAGACAATGTGTTCGTATACAGCATGGGAGCTGCGCCATTGACGGGTGCTCCTGTCACAGTTCTCGTGGGAAATAATTGCGAAATGTCCCAGTTCGGAGGCAATCGTTGCGACAGGGATTGTACCGAATGCTATCCGAATTACATTTGTAGTATACAGTTTTAGATAAAAACTTATAATGTTGCTAAACATACTATTAGAGACATGTTTTTCAGTTTAATATTTTATTTATCTTCTATCTATATACTTATATATAAAATGAATTGCTGTTCGTTAGTCTCGCTAAAACTCGAGAACGGCTGGACCGATTTGGCTAATTTTGGTCTTGGAATTATTTGTGGAAATCCAGAGAAGGTTTGAAAGTCAGATAAATATGAAAATGCTCGGAATTCAATAAAAATAACAATTTTGTTTTTCTTTTGATGTGTCCCCTGTCGGACGGATTACTTTTGTTTATTTTAAGTGTATTTTATACAAAAGTTTAGGTATTTTGTTTATCGATTAAGGCACTACGAAGTCTGCCGAGTCAGCTAGTACTAATATATAAATCTACAGTGGTTTTTACGGATGTTCCGTTATAACTACTGAACCATGCATCCGATTGACTCGAAACTTGGTGTCCATGTAGAAAATACATGTACTTAATGGATAGGTTAATATTTATGTGAGCGTTGGACTCCCTAATAATAATGACAATAAATAATAATGGTAAATTTTAAATGCCCAGCGAAACGGGCGAGTACAGCTAGTATATGTATAAAGTTTTAAATTAGTCGTATGAATAGTTCGTGTGTGCACAGCCTAAGTGACAAATACTCATTTTTGTAATTACTTTTCTTGCTTATTATTAGATTGTATAAAAAAAAAACTTAGTCAATTACACAAACCTGAAACTTTTTTCAAAGTTGTAAGATTTATTATAAATTATGACCAAAAAACAAGAACTTGTTTCTCATGTTAATTGCAAAAACCTACTGTTTAGTTTTTGCTTCGACAACAGAACTTGAATTTTTTTTGACGTATTTTTTACTATTTAAGAGAACAGAGCTTAATGCTCGTTTAGCTGTAGGCTACGTGGCGCACTTAAGTAATTATGTCGATTCTTTCTTCGATCTTCTTAAGGCACCGGAATATCTAGTAGACTCCGTAAATAGGTGGGGTGGTGGTACCTACCCGTGCGGACTCACAAGAGGTCCTACCAGCAGTAATTACGCAAATTATAATTTTGCGGGTTTCATTTTTATTACACGATGTTATTCCTTCAACGTGGAAATCAATCGTGAACATTTGTTGAATACGTATTTCATTAGAAAAATTGGAACCGCCCCTAGATTCGAACACTGGTGCATCGCTTCAATACGAATGCACCGGACGTCTTATCCTTTAGGCCACGACGACTTTTAAGAGTGCGGCGCGTAGAGCACCGGTGACCTACATAGCAGGCAAAGGGTTAATATTAAGCGGCTACAGAAATCCTTAGGCTAGTACTACATTTATCGTAAATAGCGCTGACCGGTTTGAAGAACGAGGCTTGAAATCTCGATTCACGCGCCTTCGTGAACTTCAAAACAAAAGAAAAAAACTGTTATCCTTATATTTATACATACCAAAATATATATGATGTATTTTTTAATTGACTATAAATCTAATAAAGATACTTCGCACGTATATTCGATACATTAGATGGTTTTTGCTCATAAAAATTGGAAAAAAAAAACAATTTATATTAATGATGGTAGGGTGTCGTGTGAGCCGGCATAGGTATGTACCACTGTTCTACCTATTTCTACAGCAAAGCATAAATGCGTCCCTCTTTGAAGTTAGGAGCAGAGAGCGTTGAGTCTTAGACCTCATGTCTCAAGGTGGCAGCGTTGATGTCTAAACGCTTCCGTAACCACTAAGCATTAGATGAGTATAGTCTACGTCTATACTTAATATTATAAAGAGGAAAGATTTGTTTGTTTGTTTCGAATAGGCCCCGAAACTACTGGACCGATTTGAAAAATTCTTTTTCCATTAGAAGCCGACATTGTCCCTGATGAACATAGGCTACTTTTTTTTTTTTTTTGGTTTCATGTATGTTTTAATGTTTCCGAAGCGAAGCGAGGGCGGGTCGCTAGTAATATGTAAATAGATTGCTATATCTCATCTATAAGATTGACCTTAGCAATTACGTGTAATTTAATAACTGCCTGGGAATGAAGTTTTCGTTCAGTGCATGTCAAAGTGTAATTACTATTGTGATATTTTAGAATAATCAATTGTTAATTTGGGGTCTGTGTGCTTAGTGCGAGTTTTTTAACGTTCCAAATCGCCTAAAAGTTAAATAAAATTTGTATAGAGTTGGAACGTTTGTCTATGTTTGCCGCTAGGGGCGCTGTATCCAACTGCATACAAATTTGAGTTAACTTTTACGCTATCGAGAACGTTAAAAAACTCGCACTGAGCACTCTGAGGACGTACGGTAGAGTTAACGTACTCAACAATTTGAAGCTAACATTCTTTGATTAGTATTTAATTGAATATTAAACAAGATTATGCCCCTGAATTATGTATACACAAATATATCCTTGCACTAAAATTTACATTAGTAATATGGCATAAGTAGGTATATTTTAAGAACAAATTCACCTACTTTACGCTACACATTCGAACCAATTTTATTTACAAACTAGCGACTCGCCCTCGCTTCGCTTCGGAAACATTAAATTTTATTATTGAATAGTTGAGTCCCGCGATGTTACCCGCGGTTGTTGTCGTATTGCGGGTGACGCCGCAGGGCGAAGCTAGTCTAAAAGAAGCCTAAGTTACTCCTTATATCATCAGCTACCTATCAGTGAAAGTCCCGTCAAATTCGGTCCAGCCGTTCCAAAGTTTAGCCGGAACAAACAGACAAACAAAAATTGTAAAAAATGTTATTTTGGTGCATGAACCGTATATATATTCATATGGATGTAGTAGTAAAAAGCGATTATTTCATAATTACAAACAGACACTTTAATTTTATTTATATTTATAGATAATCAGAATCAATACATGAATTCGCAAAAACCCTCCCAAACAGACCGAAATGGCTTTGGAGTGGAAAAAAAATTTACATTCTGATAAGTGGTCGCTAAAATTTAAGTTGCAAAAACTGTTTTGCGTCATTACGGGTCAGTTTACATAACGATTTTGATACATTGCGTATTATACTATTGACATTAACGGGTTTGTTAGAGTTGCTTCTGGCCTAGATACCCGCCTCTGATCCGCTTTTAGGAGTGTCCTTGGAGTAAAAACATTTTATAAGACATTAGTCAATAAGTCTCACCTTCTTTACATTTATCCCAATATCAGGGTCTAAGTTAAATGTTTACTCGCTTCGGCTACTTTTTTTTATTGCTAAGATGGGTAGACGAGCTCACAGCCCACCTGGTGTTAAGTGGTTACTGGAGCCCATAGACATTTACAACGTAAATGCGCCGCCTACCTTGAGATATAAGTTCTAAGGTCTCATGTATAGTTACAACGGCTGCCCCACCCTTCAAGTCGAAACGCGTTACTGCTTCACGACCGAAATAGGCAAGGTGGTGGTACCTACCCGTGCGGACTCACAAGAGGTCCCACCACACAATGCAATATTTTTGATTTGACGTCCCCTCACCGTTTTAACATTCTTAATAAATTCATATCTCTTCCGCTTTTTTTATCTTTTCTCCCAATATGTCGAACTCAGCATAGTCTAACTTTATCGGAGATGGAGCTTTTTCACCTAGCTTCAGACATGCATATTAGTATTGGTATATGTCATTCCAGATAATGGAACAGTATTACAAGTCATAATGGAGTGGGGTGTGGTACTAATATTCCTCTTAATCCGTCGCGTAGTATGTCTTCAACATTTTTGCCTATTTGAAGTTTGATTCTTCCTTACATCTGTAATTCTTTTTTAAGGGTTTGTGTGTGTAAACTATAGAGTAATAAAGTAGATTTCATATCTATATTGTACTAGCTGACCCGGCAGACTTTGTAGTGCCTCAATCGATAAATAAAATACATAAAATTTTGTATAAAATAAACTTAAAACAAACATAAGGAATCCGTCAGACGAGGGGATACATGAAAGGAAAAACAAAATTGTTATTTTTATTTAATTTCGATCATTTTCATACTTATATACCTTTTAAACCTTCTCTGGACTTCCACAAATAATTTAATACCAAAATTAGCCAAATCGGTCCAGCCGTTCTCGAGTTTTAGCGAGTCTAACGAACAGTAATTCATTTTTATATATATAGATATATAGATTGTACACAAAAGTTTTATCTGATCATGACGTGTGAATAGAGTGGGAGAAACAGACAGAACCCATGGAAGCTTACAAAACTAGTTTTACCCGTAAAGGTCATTATCCTCGAATTTTTGTTCATACATGTCGGAATTCAAATTCGGTTTATTATTAAAATTTTAGCAATATCTTACACAACTTTATACATGTATCAACCTTGGTAGAAGATTACTATTTTTTGTTCGTACCGAATTAAATTTGATTCTGATTTTATTTGATGACTACAAAAATACTAGTCGTAGGACCTCTTGAAAGTCCGCACGGGTAGGTACCACCGCCCTGCCTATTTCAGCCGTGAAGCAGTAATGCGTCTCGGTTTGAAGGGTGGGCCAGCCGTTGTAACTATACTGAGACCTTAGAACTCATGTCTCAAGGTCGGTGGCGGCATTTACGTTGTAGATGTCAATGGGCTCCGTTAACCACTTAACACTAGGTGGGCTGTGAGCTCATCAAACGAAATATGCTATAAATAAATAAAACAGGACAAACTCTGCCATTAACTTTGAGAGGCTATTCTACTTTCACTGTGACTAGCATGTATGAGTTTGCTAACAAATCTCCTAGCTAGAGCAGTACCTGCCGACCGAGAGGGCTAGTGGTCGTGGCGCCGACGACCGCCAGTCCGGCGTCCCGAGGGGGAGGGTGATGTGAGAGATGTGCTTCGCACTAAACGCTTCACTTTCCCCCCTTTGCCTTGTCATGAGTTCTGTCTCATGCGAGGTTTGGACGTTGGTTGTTAAGCGACAGGAGGTTTTAGTCAGTTCGAGTCTGGCATACCCCGCCCAGTATCTCCAGAAAAGGGCGGAAGTCCGGCGATTTCCTCCTGACCAAAAAAAAAAGCTAGAGCAGTGCATCCGTTACTTTCACTTTCACCGTAACTCCGTTAGTTTCAGGGGTCCGACAACCGCCCCTACCCCGGTACGGGAGGTGGCTACTTTAACGTGATCATTATAGTGTACACCCAATGAGAATATCTTCATAGAAATTTGAAGGGTGGGCAAATCATTCATAATTAAAGAAAGTCTTCGATCTAATGACCCCAAGAAGAGCTGTTTCAATAAAATTTGACGCACAATTTAAAGAAGCACCAGTGCGATGAAGAGCTGGGATGTAACTCTTAAGTTAATTGCTGTATTTCTTTTCAACTGGAACTGAATTCGCTGGGAACTCATGCGGACGTATGTAACTTGAGATTGCTGTATCAAAAACCCAAACCCAAAAACAATAACTGTGACAACTCAAACAGCTTCACAAACAAACATACGGAACGCAGTACTATTATATACAGGGCTTAGAAGTAGCTACCGTAAAATATAGTAGATAGGACAAAAATCTGAATCATGAAAATGACAGTTGATGATTTTGCACACATACAGGCTGCGAATAGTGTATTTTTTTTGGATGGAAGTATTTTCGGTTGCCCGAAAGGTCTTTCCAGTTTCTTTCAGAAGTAATCTGGGAAGGGTAGGATTTGTTAACAGCTGTACGGGCTCGAGAGAAGCTGCTGTTAAATTACCTATGCATACTATCGGATCGGAATCGCAACCCACTAAGAAGATCCGTCCACAAACTCAGCGAGCTGAGGTTATGCATTAGGTTTCACGTCCAACTCTTGACGGGTCCGACAAGGCCGGATATAAGGGTCCCTATGCCTGCTCCTAGTGCTAAAGCTGCAGGGGTCTAATAATTGTGTTAATAGATCTGTCAGGACGTGTCAAGCCGCGTAATAACACCTTTTTCGTAAACTGTCATTTTCTGTGGCTATTTTTTAGATGCCTTATTAGTGAATACTTGTGACGCCAAACGAGTAGGCTTTGATGAGATTTAAGTTGATATAACTGATTTGAATTTGATTGGAGCAGCTCCGTGTTTATTATAGCCGTAGTAAAAACGAACAATGCGCAAGTTAGACACCCGACTGTGTCGCAACCAGTGGCGGCGTTCACTCGGTTTTGTAAGCCAAACTCAATTAGCCGAGTTTGAAGAGCGATGCTTAATTTTTTTTTATTTATTGAACTGATAACACGCAATTTTATGATTATCGCTAAATCTTTTATTACAACAATGTTTATAATGCTGTAAATTAGCAATAGAGCTCACGAGCCGCCTGACGTTGAATGATCACCGGAGCTCATAGAAATCAAATGCCAACCCTTCCTAAGCTCAGGTTTAAGCTTGTGTAGCTTAGTTGGCTTAGTCTTGTAAGTGGAGCCGGCATGACTGATTCGCGGTAGAAATATGCAAGATGGTACTGAGCTGGTAGCGGTCTCATACTACGGTCTACCACCAGTTCTCGTCAGTTAGCGATCGCAGCACGCCACACCGAAGGCCACTGGCCATTCTACAGCGAATCTCTTAGTATAATTTGTAAATATCTATACTAATATATAAATCTACAGTGGTTTTTACGGATGTTCCATTATAACTACTGAACCATGCATCCGATTGACTTGAAACTTGGTATGCATGTAGAATATACATGTACTTAATGGATAGGCTAATATTTATATGAGTGTTGGACTCCCTACACCAGTTGCGGGGGCGTTAATGATGGGTATCATTGTGGGGGTGAGAAATAATAATGTTAATTTTAAATGCCCAGCGAAGCGGACGTGTACAGCTAGTATATGTATAAAGTTTTAAATTAGTCGTATGAATAGTCCGTGTGTGCACAGCCTAAGTGACAAATACTCATTTTTGTAATTACTTTTCTTGCCTTTGAAGCGAGACGAACATACCGCCCACCTAATGGTAAATGGAGAGTCTGCATTTTTTTTAAAGTCTTATACTGAGATAGGCGGACGACGCAACTGTTGTTAACTCTCCACCCTTCATACCGAAAGGCATTTATGCTCTTTAGGTACCTCAAGCATGGGTCAAAGAACTATCCTTATAGCATACCTAATGCTAACGTAATACACACAAATATCAAACCAACACATTCTTTGGAATAGTACGACTTATGTTCATTGACGCTGTGAGCACGTCCAACACATAATTCTCAGAAGGTCAAACATTATGTGTCACAAAATTCACCACTGCCCGTCACTTGGGACAATTTGCTTGTCTGCCTTAGAAATAAATAAAAAGAATTGAGTTGTATTTTAAATTCAATCGTTGATCATGACGGTAACAGGTTGACTGTCAAGTCTGCGTGTGCATTAGTCAACATATCGTAAAATGGGGGGAATCGGGAGACTTTTTAAGTTGGACATTGATTTAAATCGTTTTTTTGTAGATATAGTAATAAAACAGAGATCATAATAGTTCCGGTAATTTAAATTTTCATTTACGATGCATTAAGATATAGTTTATTAAAGGATAATAATAAAAAGTTACAGAAACCCACTTACTTGTTCCTATTTACGTAGGCGTTGGGGTGAATCGGGTCGGTTGAGGGGTTAATAGAGTTTTTCGCTAGGGATGGCACTATTTAGTTGTAAGGTAGGTACCTAAACTTTAGGTAATTAATTTTTTAATATCTTTAATGAGTTATAAAACTTTGATGACTAAGTTAAACTATTTAACATTATTAAACACTAAATAAAAGTAATTTTCAGTTCAACAAAGCTAAATCTAACAACTCAACAAAAGTATTGTGACATCCCAGATTTGTCCCTATTCTACCTCTAGTTGCTATTCCATCCAGTCTACTGTACATTATGTTACGGATATTTTTAATATAGGGTTCAATTTGTGTAAGTTTGCAAACAAAAAAACGCGTTATGTATCAATTCTCGACTGTATGACATCCAGAAGTATTTATATCAAGAGAGTCCTTCTTCAAACGAAGCTTGTAATGAGTATTTATCGGTAGGAAGCGGCTTGGCCCTGCTCCTAGCATTGCGAAGTCCATGAGCGACGACAACCACTTAACATCAGGTGGCCCGAATGCTTGTCAACCTACAAGACTAATAAAAAATGCTTGCTGTCGCTGATCTAAGAGAAATTGTTTATTTGCACTAATTAGTACATACACAAGTCACATTTCACACAGTAAAAATACATATATAGTAAACTTTTCCAATTTTTTTTACTTTATTTTTTTATTGCTTAGATGGGTGGACGAGCTCACAGCCCACCTGGTGTTAAGTGGTTACTGGAGCCCATAAACATCCACAACGTAAATGCGCCACCCACCTTGAGATACAAGTTCTAAGGTCTCAAGTATAGTTACAACGGCTGCCCCACCCTTCAAACCGAAACGCATTACTGCTTCCCGGCAGAAATAGGCAGGGTGGTGGTATCCACCCGCGCGTACTCACAAGAGGTCCTACCACCAGTAAAGATATAAGTATATATCCACCAATATAAGTATTTCATAAAGATATAGAGTTCAATTAAAATAATTTGCCAAATTAAATATCTACTTAACAAAACGATTTTAATTTCTCTATACGGTCTCATCTCTGGATTCGACAATAAATTCATGATTAGTTTGAACTTTATCAGTAAAAAATTCTGTTTGTAAACTGTTTGTAAACTGAAAATCGCCGAACCTATTTTGGTTCTGTTGAAAACGTATTGCATTAGTCCGAACAAGATCTTGAGGGATACCAAAATTGATAAGGTTGCCGGGAATTTTGAAAAATTCATGAATCCGTAAAACAACCAAGTTTTAGTGGTATATCTCTTATCTAGGAGAAGATAGGAGACCCAGTACGTCCGTTTCTTTCCTGCATGCGAAATCACATTCAACTAAAAAATTAAGCTGTACTTACAACAAGAAAAAACGTTTTAAAAATTTCTCCGTCACACTTCACAGAACACCATGCGTTTTTGTTATTTCGACGCGTTTACAGTGAATTTGTGAACGGAAGCACACGTCTGTCACCCGCGGACAGCAATAAGGTACTGAAGCGAAGGTTGCTTCACTGTTACGAAGCGCTCACGACTGACGAAGGCTGTGTTCAAGCACTAGCCCCTCGATATTCCCGACATAAGGTCGGATATTCACGGTTTTCATTTTTGAAATTCGTCATTTTAAAATCTAATTGATTACATTTATTACTAGCTGACCCGGCAGACTTCGTAGTGCCTCAATCGATAAACAAAAGACCTAAGCTTTTGTATAAAATAAACTTAAAACAAACAAAAGGAATCCGTCCGACGGGGGACACATCAAAGGATAAACAGCTTTTTGTTATTTTTATTTAATTCTGAGCACTTTCATATGTACCTTTTAAACATTCTCTGGACCTCCACAAATAATTCAAGACCAAAATTAACCAAATCGGTCCAGCCGTACTCGAGTTTTAGCGAGACTAACGAACAGAAATTCATTTTTATATATATAGATTTGTAAATACAGATATGATTATTTTTAAGTAAAGCCTCGCTCGCAAGCCCTCTTATCTAGTGTTTTTTATTGCTTAGATGGGTGAATAAGCGCATGGCCGTGGTGTGAAGTGGTTACTGGAACCCTAAACATCTACAACGTATATATCGCCATCCACCTCGAAACATAAGTTCTAAGTCTCCGTTTTTACAGTATAACGGCTGCCACACTCTTCAAACCGAAACGCATTACTGCTTCACGGCAGAAATAGACAGGGTGGTGGTACCTACCCGGGCGGACTCACAAGAGATCCTATCACCAGTAATTACGCAAATTATTATTTTGCGGATTTGATTTTTACTACACGATGATATTCCTTGCATACCTTACAAAGGTCTTGGTTATACAGTCCGTTTGTAAGAAGACTGAAATAAGTAAATAAAACAAATAAATAAATTCCTTCACCGTGGTAGACAATCGTGGACATTTGTTAAGTACGTATTTCATTAGAAAAATTGGTACCCGCCTGCGGGACTCGAACACCGTTGCATCGCTATATACGAATGCACCGGACGTCTTATTCTTTAGGCCACGACGACTCAGAACTTAAGTGACTTAGTGTGAAATTTTCAACAGAGTCTGGTTTGGGAGACCTGTTGCATGTTTTAGATTTGCAATGCTATTTACGTTTATATAAATATGTAGAAAAAAAAACAATCAACTTAAGTACCATTTTCTATGCTATTTTCCAACCAAGTTTCAATTCTTTAACTCTTTTGACCAGCATATGTGTTTGTTTTTATTTTTATATGTCAATAGCTATACAAAAAGAGGTTATGACATAAAATGAATCCAAATCTGAAGATGTCACTGGCCATTGTCGAATTTAGACAATCGGGCGAAAACTATGATTTTACATCTTTGCTCTAATAGCCTTCGTAATATAAATATATCCTTGTGTGAACATTGTGTCCTAATGTGAACATTCCATAATTAGATGCTAAGCTGTTAATGCCCGCAAATAGAAGGTCACGTCCTAAACAGTTTGCGGCAACAACTGATAGGTTGATAGCACCTGATAGATGCTTCTAGATTAAAAAACCGCAAAAAACTTCGTTTTTAAGTATGTGATATTCGCTTTTTTATTTCTTTTTGAATGATAGCGTTCTTTTAAATATGCGAAGTGCGTTCATTTTTCGGTTCCGAACATAAAATCATAATTGTTTTTTTTTCCTACCTATTCTACTGACCTCGGTGGGTCATACTAGTTTCCCCGGCAAGTAGGTGAACTCACGGGGAAATTAACCCATAGACACAGCCCACTGAGTTTCTCGCCGCATCTTCTCACTGGGTCGCGTTTCCGATCCGATGGTTCTGTGAAGCACTGTTAACGGCCGTCTGGTGTAGTGGTAAGTGACATGGTCACTACACAAGGGGGTCGCGGGTTCGAATCCCGCCAAGGGGAGATATTTGTATGATAAATATAAATGTCTTTTCCAGGGTTATGGATGTATATTAAATATATGTATGTGTATAATAAAAAATCTTACATTTATTTCCGTTATCTGGTACCTGTAACACAAGTTCTTTACGAACTTATCACGGGACCAGTTAACGTGGCGTGATTGTTAGTAAATATATAAATGTAAAAATGTAACTAAATGTAACTGCCCTTGCTAGGGCCAGTGTTAGCAACACACCCGGCTTGAGCCCCGTGAGCTCATCTACACGTCAAGGAGAAGCTGATATAGCTCTCAAGGCTATCGGCATAGGTATGAAAAAAGGGGGTCTAGCCAGAGGACCATAATTGTAATTTTGTCGTTAGCACGTTCGTTTTTTTATTACATTTATTCTGTGAGATTATTCTGCGGTAGATTCTAACAAAAAGGTTATAAATCAAATACCTTTTTCATCGTTTTTTTTACTGCACGGGGTTTTGTTATTTTTATCATTTTGGATTTCGTCGTATTGCTGAGTTGTTGATGAAGGTTCTAAGGCTGTAGACTTTTGGTATGTAAATAAAAAAACCGCACATGTCATATCCATCGTCGCCTTTATTAAGTTTTATTGATTTTTGAAGATGTTTCTGTGAATCTGATCACAAAGCTTGTCTGCAATTCCTCAGTGCTATTTATGTTTGACATCAGATTTTATCGGTTCTCATTTCTCATTTTAAGATTTTTTATAATGTTTTATTTTCGATAAAATTTTAATTTATATAGTTATTAGCTGTTACCCGGGGCTTCGCTCGCGTGGTCAAGGAAAAGTATCAGCGTAGTCTTCCGTGGCATGAAAGGTAGCCTACATCACTGTCCTGACCTAAAAATTTCACATAAACTGTAATAAAATATCACTAAAACTAAAATTAAATACGTACTTTTATTTCTGCCAATGCCGGTCCCAAGCCCGCATGAGAGAAGAGGAGGGTTGAGTTAGAGTTCGATCTTTCCACCGTAAAACAGTCAACGCCGCATGTCTGGCGGCGGCTAATTAGCCGGACCCAAGGCTTCAGCGGCCTTGAAGAGCTACATCTCTTCCAAAAGCACTGCACGCGGGAACCCACCATGTGTATTTTCCTAAGAAACCCTCATGAGGCCACGACCCTCAGGATTGAGGATTATTGACGCCAAGAGGAGGAGGAATTAATGTTCACGAGTGATTTCCATGGTGAACGAATAGTAATCAAACAATGGTGTAAATCAAACCGGCAAAAATTACAATTTATGTGATTACTGGTGCGTCTTAAACCAATAGAAGGCGGACGTTCTCGATTCGATATTTTTGTGTTTCCCTATTATTTTTTTCTGTTGTATTTTTAAAGAATCCAATTAAGTTTTAAGTTTCTTTTTTTGTGTCGTCATTTCTTGTTAACGGCTGTACAAAGTTGGCAGTTATGACTTGTCTGTAAATCTAAATTTTCTGTTAAGTGTAAGTATATTGTTGTGAGTAGTATAATTACGTTGAGTGCTGTAGTCAGCGAATCCTCCGTTTGCCTCATCGGCCGCTAATAAAAATATGACCTTGTTACATATTGCATGTTGTACTATAAATTATTTATAAATGAACTAGCTGACCCGGCAGACTTCGTAGTGCCTCAATCGATAAATGAAAGACCTAAACTTTTGCATAAAATAAACTTAAAACAAACAAAAGGAATCCGTCCGACGGAGGACACATCAAAGGGAAAACAAAATTGTTATTTTTATTTAATTCCGAGCATTTTCATATTTATCTACCTTTTAAACCTTCTCTGGGCTTCCACAAATAATTCAAGGCCAAAATTAGCCAAATCGGTCCAGCCGTTCTCGAGTTTTAGCGAGACTAACGAACAGCAATTAATTTTTATATATACAGATTATCGGGCCCCAATCTGGGCCTTGTATTTCGGGAGACAGTGAATATTTTTATACATTTAAATAATAGGTCGCACAATGTTTTTCCCCGATTTATTAAGCAAATTATTATTATTTTTATTCGTTACATTTGACTATTTAATTATATAACTTGCCATTTTGTAGGTACTAACATAATTCCATTGGTGTAGATATTTCGGGACGGACGGAGGTTTTTGCTTCAAAAATGTGACAAGCAGTTTTGAAGGCTCCTTCGGTTACCTGAGAACTTCCTAAAGAGTTCTAAAGAAACTAAAACAGGCTGTATGGTGCATCCACACTTTCCAATAAAGCTCTCTTAATAATTATGGAGCGGCCAATTTGTGTGATCTGGTGATGGCATGATGAAAAACCTGATTATTTCTGTTGAATAAAAGATTTTCTCCATTTCTTACTCCGGCCTTATCAGCTGCAGGCAGCACATCTTCGAATCGATGGTTCTACCCAAGGGCGGATCCAGGGGGGGTCATGGGGGTCATGACCCCCTCCTGAGCTGGTTCCAGGTGGACCACATATTGAACATAATGATTTTAGGACCACGGTTATGGAATATAAATAAGCTGCCTCATTCCGGGCGTGATAGTGCTTCTCTGGATGTCTTCAAGAGAAGATGACAATACGTACCTACGTGTATATGTACAAGTTATTATGTGTTAAGTTTTTCAAGTGTACATTAAAGAATAAATATTTTTAAGTACAGTACTTACGTACATGAATAAAATACCTACTTTTCACTTGTATCTATTGTTATCAAAATTAAATTATAAGTTCTTGACTTGACCATGACTATGTGACCCCCTCCTGGCACCAAAGCTGGATCCGCCCTTGGTTCTACCTGATGGTGAAATCACCTAGCACCTAGCGCCTAGCATCATTTCATCGCAAATTAATCCGGGTTTCGTTATAATCAGTAGAGCTTGAATACCTTTTGTTTTTACTTGTGTTTCCTAGTATGATTCTTTTAAACAAAACGCTTCGATTATAACGTATCTTCTCCCTGCTTTATAACTCTCTATTCTCTTGCCCAATTTCTATTTTAAATCGATTAATAAAGCTTTAAGCTTAAACTTTTCCAGTCAGCACAGGTAGAAACTGTTGCAGCAAAAAAGTTATTTGCTGTTTGATATTGATATTACATCTCTGTCTACTCTATAAACAGTACGCATGTCGTCGTAAAGATGAGAAATTTAACTTACGAAAGTTGCAACAAAAAAGCACGATTGTCTAGCGCAAGTTTATGTAATACGTCAACCGGCGTCACATTAGTGAACTTCACAGTGTAATAAATTTGCAGTTACTAAACTTAACCTGCTTAAAATCATAGATTTGCGTATGGGAAAACTGATCAAATTTATTTGTATTTAGATTTTTTTTGTCTCTTAACACCTGTCATTTTTGTGTCTACTGTGACATTTGCAAAATGAATGCTTAAGGCGTCGGAGCCATTTTTTTAATAAAAAAAACCTCATCTTGCTTTTTTTTTATTGCTTTGATGGGTGAACGAGCTCACAGCCCACCTGATGTTAAGTGGTTACTGGAACCCATAGACATCTACAATGTAAATGCGCCACCCACCTTGAGATATAAGTTCTAAGTTCTCAGGTATAGTTACAACGGCTGCCCCACCCTTCAAACCGAAACGCATTACTGCTTCACGGCAAACATAAGCAGGGTGGTGGTACCTACCCGCGCGGACTTTCAAGAGGTCCTACCACCAGTGGTTACGCAAAATTTTATTTTGCGGGTTCGATTTTTATTACACAACGTTATAAATTAATTATTTGACGTCTTTGTCATCCTGTTAGATTTGTCGTCTGTGCCCATTTACGGTAATACTCTCTACATACCGGTTCTTCTCAGCGGGTCGCGATTCCGTTCCGGTAATAGATGCTTTCCAGAAGATGCCCTTGGGCCGTTAGGTCTCTTTCGGAGGCGCTCGGGCAGCTGTTAGCAAATCCCACCCCTCCTGGCTGATTAATTGCTCGCCCACCAGTCCTGGTGAAACTGAAAAGGCCTCCGGGCCACCAGAAATTCTTCCTTCATAACTTAAGTCCCAAGGTGGGTGGCGCGTTTACGTTGTAGATGTCTATGGGCTCCAGTAACTGCGTAACGCCAGGTGGGCTGTGAGCTCGTCCATCCGTCTAAGCAATAAAAAAAAAGTGTGCATATAACCTAAATATTATTATATTTTTGATCTATGTCAACTTTGTGACACTGTGTGCGACAATTACTAAGCCGGTCAAGAGCAAGCTGTCAAAGAAATGTTCGAGTTGCATAACCGATATTTAATATTAGCTGTGTTCAAATCGCTAATGTATGCAAATATATCAGATGACCTTTAAATTTTAAATAGTCGAAATATATTGTTGGAATATTATTATTGCAACTGACATAGAGATTCAGATGAGCTAAAATGCCCATCACTCTGTTTTAGTAATCGGGTTAGATTGAAAGACGAGCACGCCGTTCTACTGATGTTAAGTGGTCACAAGTGCTCGTATAAATCGTTTCGTCACACACTTTGGAAACGAGAGTCTGTCAAGCAAAATCCCATTTTTTTATTTTTTTTTATTTCCCTTGTAGGCAGACGAGCATACGGCCCACCTGATGGTGAGTGGTTACCGTCGCTCATGGACTTCAGCAACGCCAGGGGCAGAGCCAAGCCGCTGCCTACCGCTTAATACTCTCCACAAGCCTCGTTTGAAGAAGGATATGTCATAGCGCTCGGGAAACACCGTGGAGGGGAGCTCATTCCATAGCCGGATGGTACGTGGCAAAAAAGACCTCTGGAAACGCACTATGGATGACCGCAGTGGCTCCACGTAGTATGGATGAACTCTACTCCGGTGTCGGGCGGCGCGATGGTGAAAACGAGATGCCGGTATCATCTCGAACAATTCCTCAGAGCACTCGGCGCAAGATATTCTAAATTATGTCTTCACTGGCTAATCCCGCAAAAAATTAGGTTCACCTTGACCCATTTGAAGCGAAAATACTAGATTCACAATTGATACGGAGTATTTACGTATCTGTTATCACGAAAACGCCCAGTATCAGCTTACGGTATAGATAACAACCGTGAATCATTTTGTAACAAAGGATATAACGGTGTTGACATGTTTCTGTGAAAATATCTTTAAATAGTTTAATAAATTCGTTATTGTTTCGCTATTGATGGTCTTATTGAGGACAACGTTAAATCTTCGGTTACGGATAACGCGCGTCTTATTTTAAGTGTGATAGTTAATCGAAATATGGAGGAATTGAGAATATATTGAGAATATCTCTTGAGAATATACACGCCTTTATGGTATTAAAAAATCAATGATCGGTGCCCACTTAAAACACTGCAGACCGTGAGTTCGTTCAGATACTGCAACAAAGAGTATACTGTCAATTAAATTCTCATCTAAATTAGTGAAACCATTGCGTCGTATCCTTTATTTATTGAATCCAAGCTCTCAAGTTCACCCGATGTTAAGTGCATTTAGTGAAAAGCCTGGTGAAGGATAATTCTACTAAAAAAATTACGATTTTTTTTTATTAAAAAACCCGTACACAGTTGTTTTATGATGAGTGTTTGAATACATTATTCAGGAGAACTATGCGAAAATGAGTTTAAATAGGATTATCGCAAATGGAGTCGGCGCGTCGGGAAATAAGAAGAATCCTAACGAAAGTCCCTGCTACTTCTGTAATGAACTCTTCGAAATGGGTCAGCTGCAGGTAAATATAATTAACTATTGTTATAAACCGTAATGTAATATATTTAATTAAGTTATCAAAGCAATTTAATAAAGTTTATAAATTTAATAAATTGAATAAATTTAATTTATTTATTTACTGACCCGGCAGACTTCGTAGTGCCTCAATCGATAAATAAAATACCTAAACTTTTGTATAAAATAAACTTAAAACTTTTGTTTAAAAGCAATCCGTCCGACGGGGGACACATCAAAGGAAAAACCAAATTGTTATTTTTATTTAATTCCGATCATTTTCATATTTATCTACCTTTTAAACCTTCTCTGGACTTCCACAAATAATTCAAGACCAAAATCAGCCACATCAGTTCAGCCGTTCTCGAGTATTAGCGAGACTAACGAACAGCAATTCATTTTTATATATAGAGGTTAACTAGCTCTATTAGCCTATTCTCCTATTCCTATGGGATGGTATGGACATGTGATGAGACAAAATAAAAATGAGGTTAGTAAGAGAGTGTTAACTATGAATGTGGAAGGATATAGAGGAAGAGGTAGACCTAAGAAGAAATGGATGGATTGCCTGAAAGACGATATGGGTAAGAGGGGAGTGAGCGAAGAAATGGTATATGATAGAAGAGTATGGAAGGAGAAAACATGTTGCGCCGACCACAGGTAACTGAGAGAAGGGCAGGATGATGAATGATGATTAGCCTATTCTCATATTGGATGCAGATATTGCAGCCGAAAACGTAGTACGTATTGCGTATTAAAAACGAAAATAAATATCGTCTTTTTCCGTAAGACTAGTTTTTATTTATGCCAACAACTCGCTAAAACTGATGAAAATACTATAGTAATTTTCTATTTCGGTTATGTTAATGTTATGTGATATCTAGATATACCAGTACTGGCATTTAACCCTCAGACACAGCCCACTGAGTTTCTCGCCGGATCTTATCAGTGGGTCGCGTTTCCGATCCGGTGGTAGATTCTGCGAAGCACGGCTCTTGCTAGGGTTCGTGTTAGCAACGTCGTCAGGCTTGAGCCCCGTGAGCTTACCTACTAGTTAAGGTTACGCTGAAATAGCCTTTCGAGGCTCTCAGCTTAGGTAGGAAAAAAAAACTGCCACCTGTCTCGTTTTCAGGATCGAGCTCACACTCAGCTTATCAAGACAATAAGTAAAATGCGTGGAATGAATTCATTATAAGTCAATATCAGTTGTTGTTGTCGATAGCGCTCCGTTGTATCGATTGATAACAGAACGTTGCGAAATGTTATCTTTCATCGAAGGACGGATTGCGCGTGTGCTCGATGATGGGTAGGGCCGTTCGCTTAGCTATGATCATGGGCTCCTATACTTAACAACGCGTTAAGTATAAGTATGGGTTTAGAGGTCAAGTTCCCAACTTAGCACGTGTAAATAAAAATATTAGCATAGTTTTGTAACGTAATGTTTATTTATTTATTGGTTAGATGGGTGGACGAGCTGACGGGCGATCTGGTGTTAAGTGATTACCGGAGCCCAGAGGCATCTACAACGTAAATGCGCCACCCATCTTGAGACATGAGTTCTAAGGTCTCAGTTCAGTACAATGTTTTAAAGTCTAAAAAAAAAACTGTCAGGATCACTTGTATCAGCAATACCGACACCGTAAAAGGCGTCGATGGTGACATTTAGAGTTGTGGTCTTCTCCGGGAAACGTATTGTGTGGGTTCAGAGTACGTATTGAGCAGGAAACAATTTACTCTGATAACTATACTTTAGTAGCGGACCCGACAGACGTTGTCCTGTGAATTCATACGAAAAATACACTCTCAAGTCGATCCAGCCGTTTAGTTGCAGTATAGATAAATATTATAGATACCGACTGCAGCGCCATCTGTCGGGCTAATTTGTGAATCTTAACCATCCACGGCGCTACCCAAACGCATACAAAAACAATTCATTCAAATCGGACCAGCCGCTTAGGAGGAGTTCAGTGACATAATATGTCAATATGTACAGTAGAATTATACATAGGTATTGTTACGCGCGTAAATTAAAACTGTATTCAACACATAAAACACTACACAAACACTTTAAAATTCTCAGTTCGCTTTTTCCTCTTCGCTTCAGGTGATCCGTTCGCAGTTTCGCTTCGAGTAGTTCCAATTACTAACTGACTGCGTGCCATCTCTACAACGCTTTTATAGCCGATATCATATCCCTAGAATTATCGAGAATATTCCACACATTTCGAGTATTGTGTTTTTCCGATATCTGACAATAGATGGCGTTGTACTCCGCGAGCGTTCTAGGTGTTACTAGATCCTTCGATATTCGTTCCGCTATTCGGCGATAGATGGCGTTACTCTTACCGGCGTAACAATATAAAGATTTGGCGATTAAAGTATAAAACGAGTTCTAAATAGTTCTGGGCTAGCGTTTCGTGCGATAACTCATTGAGAAGTCTCCTCGATCGATCGAATTAAGAATCTCTTACATTCAGCTCGGACGTACACCAGCCGGGCTCTACCGAAGCGATAAAGTCACCGAAGGTTGCGCCTAGTTAACAATTCAGCGTCTATAGACATCTCTGATACATATAAAAAGCCTTGACAGTAATCTTTGTAAAGAGCTAAGGTAGATTAATTGCATCAGCAGGGTAGCATTTTTGTCAATCAAGCTTAAGTGTTTTATTTTTTGAGATCAGTGGGATTAGATGGGCTTAAATATGCTTAATTGAGGCGTTGGTCTGATCAGC
Source organism: Bombyx mori (assembly GCF_030269925.1). NCBI lineage: Eukaryota > Metazoa > Arthropoda > Insecta > Lepidoptera > Bombycidae > Bombyx > Bombyx mori. The sequence continues at coordinate 2,140,763 of NC_085120.1, read as the reverse complement.
GACTCGATCCAGTACACCTCGCCAAGTGACGCGCGGCTCCTGACCTCGGCTCTAAGTCCGTCTCTGTTGGTACCTCACCAGAGCGACCAGGAGACAGCTTGCTGATCTGATTGTAGTCCTTTGCTGACATCGATTCCATTAGTCAAACTTTAAATATTTATTTTGCGCCAATTCAATGATTTATTAATAAAAAAGAATATTAATGTGAGTCGTATGATTTATTATGCACAAAAAAAAGTATTAAGTGGGCAGGTAATAAATAAGGAAACTAATCAATTAAATTAATTAAATTTCGGCAAAAAACTCCGGCTTAGCTTAATTTTTGAAATGATCCACAATTGTATTGAGAGAAAGAAAAGCGGTTTGACGTGCAAGGTAGTACACCCGCCTATTTCTGCCGTGAATCAGTCTTGTGTTTCGGATTGATGGGTGGGGCAGCCGTTGTAACCATACTGAGACCTTAGAACTTATATCTCAAAATGAGTGGCGGATTTACTATGGTCTATGGTTAATGGGCTCCAGTAACCACATAACACTAGGTGGGCTGTGAGCTCGTCCACCCATCTTAGGAATAAAAAAAAAACATTTCAACTACACAACATATGTCTGTCTACATTAGGGTGCGCTGATTATTCTATTCTATCAGTCCACAGACATCCACTGCTGGACATATGACTTTTTTTTTTGTTTTTTTTTTTTATAAAAATCAAACCCGCAAAGTTCTAATTTGCGTAATTACTGGTGGTAGGACCAACCTTCGCCATAAAGATCGGTCCTGGGCTGCATGCATCCAGCGGATCCCCGCGTCATCGCAATAGGTCGTCCAATAGGAGCTCCATCCTGTGACGAAGCGCTAACAACAGAACTAATTTATTAGTATTTTTCCAGAATCATTTGAAACAATGCGGCAGTATCCTGGAACAGTGTCCTCTGCGCTGTGGCGCGTGGATACAGAGGAAACACAAGGACACGCATGTCAGGGAATGCCCGCAAATGGAGAAGGTACATAACGCTTTTTTTATTTATTGCTTAGGTGGGTGGACGAGCTCACAGCACACCTAGTGTTAAGTGGCTACTGGAGCCCATAGACATCTACGACGTAAATGCGCCACCCATCTTGAGATATAAGTTCTAAGGTCTCAGAATAGTTACAATGGCTGCCCCGCCCTTCAAACCGAAATACATTACTGATTCACGGCAGAAATAGGCGGGTGGTGGTACCTGCCCATGCTGACTCACAAGAGGTCCTACCATCAGTTATTACGCAAATTATAATTTTGCGTGTTCAATGTATCGAATAAAAAACTGAATAAGCAACGTATTCATTTCTGAAAGTAAACGTTTTAATTTCCAAACATCGGACATGTGATAAAAGAATCGATCAACTTCTCGACACGATACCTATAACCATGTCATCGATTTCACGATATTTAGTGTAATTCACATTAATGTCTATGGGCTACAACAACCAGATCGAATGGACAGTCTACTCTTTAAGGCATTGATGCAATTAAAAAGAAAAATCATTGTTTTGGGTTTAAATTTTGTCTTTTTGCCGCTAGGCTCGCAACTCTACATCTCCGAGTCACGCCAGCATGCCAGCCCCTGCCCCACCTGTACCACCAGCCTCCGTCCACACCTGGTCTCCGAGATCTGTACCTCTGGAAGACTGCGTCTCGTACCTTGAGAAAGAAGTCGCTAACATCAAGTCAGTATCATGATAATTATAATTAGCATTTGAATAGTATAGATTTGTAAGAAGCATTGAGATCTCGCTCAGGCAATCCTGTGTTCTAATTTAGGACTACAATAAATTATTCGAAACGATATTTCGACCTCATGTCTCAAGGAGAGTTGCGGTGATAGCGACTTAACCTAACCTAATCTATCCTAAGAAGGAGGAAGTCTGGAGATCAGTAATACAGGTCTTTGAAGCTAGTACCTACTTCAGCTCTTTCAAAGGCTAACAAAATAAATTATTGTACTATTTGTATTTCTACTATACCTTCCAGCAAGAAATAAATAAATAATAATTATTATTAATGTCTCGTAGCTTTCACAGGTTGTATAGGCTTCGGTAATACCTAGTGTATAGCCAGACCACCGTTGAACCACATGTCCAAATATGGTTTAAGTTGCCATTGCTCTGAGATCACACCGCGCAGTGTTCTCTTCTGTATTTAGATCGAATTCTCCACAGGTTCGATTTGAGGCTTACCATGTTATAAAATTTGCTTAATTACTGGTAGGGGGTATATTGAGAAATCGACCACATTTACCAACGTGGATGATGGTATTGAAGAAGAAAGGGCTGCAGTGGGTACTTAACTGCAGCTCGTAAGATTGTTCACAAATCAATGCGTTAAAATCTTGAACGAGAGACGATAAGACGCACTACCAATTGTCCTGCATGCTGATGTGCTAGTCTTCTTCTTCTCCATCACACCCTCATTGCTGAGAATCGTGACTCCGTTTCAGCTTGTCGACTGCCAGTCTCCATCGGTTCCGGTCAGTTGCCTGGTGTAGTGCAGCGCTAAGTGGTCCGCTGGTTTGCTCGGAGATCTGGGCGGACCAACGTTTGGGGCCCCGGCCTCTAGGACGCTTTCCTTCTACTTTTCCAGTGACCATCAGACGTTCCAAGTTGTCTACACCTCTGCGGGTAACGTGGCCAAAGTAGCGCATTGTGCGTTGCAGACAGGTGTTAGGCAGGCGTTGAGCGTTCTCCATGATGTGCTAGTGTCGAGAGTATAAAAAATACAATTTTTTTTGGTAAACTCTCCTTCAGGCTAGTGATAACAGAAGAAAGTAGTCACCGCGACATCCAGTCTACAGAGATGGAGACGATTCGCTCTAAGTTAGTGCTGGTCGAGGAACGGACTCAGCATTTCCTGTCGACCCTGGTGTCTCTGAGAGCAGCCGTGGATGATGAGGCTAGTCGTTCCGCTAACTGGGCTGCACAGTTCAAACATGACTTAGCCAACGTCCAGATAGCTTTACAGGTAATAATGATTGAATGTTGCGCTAAGGGTAGTTGGTTTTTTTTGTTGCTTATATGGTTGGATGAGCTCACAGCCCACCTGGTGTTCAGTGGTTACAGGAGCCCATAGACATCTACAACGTAAATGCGACACCCACCTTGAGACATAAGTTCTTAGGTCTCAAGTATTATTACAACGGCTGCCCCACCCTTCTAACTGAAACGCATTACTGCTTCACGGCAGAAATAGGTAGGGTGGTGGTACCTACACGTGCGGACTCACAAGAGGTCCTACCACCAATACTAAAGGTTCGTTTCCCACATCAAGCAAACCTTCGTGCGATGAATTAGGTAGGTAGTTATGTCATATACTTATCAAAACAAAAAATGTTAATAAATTTGATTTAAAAATAGTGTAACAAAAAATGATTTTATTGTAAAAAAGCGTGGGGTGCTTTTCAGGATATTATCAAAATAACCCTTCTACTCAAATCTGTTCATAAATCATTTAGAACTACTGATACCATGCACCCCACGCTTTTTTAACAATAAAATCATTTTTTCTTACACTATTTTAAATTCTAATTTATTAAAATTTATTTTCTATTTTTTAGTAGGATTTTCTATAAAAGCGTATTTTGTTAGTTTTTTTAAACTATTATTTATTTTTAATTTTTTTAGTTGAATTTCAATTTTTTCAATATTTTTTTAATATTTAATTGTCATCGGTCGTTAATAAGTATACCAAATTTCGAGTTAATCCGACGTTTTGAAGGGGGACAAAATCATGTTCAAAGATTCCGTTACAAACATACATACGACATGAAGCTAATAAAAGCGTATTGAAAATGAGAAGCTTAATTTTTTATTAAATTTCACAGGAGCTTCAAAGTCAACAGTTATCAACTGCGATGCGCTTGGAGAGCGCAGTCAGCAGTCTGGTCCACGAGCAGAACGAGAGGGAACTCCTCGAGCAGGCCCTCACGCAGCACGACAGCAGGATACGGGCCGTTTATAAGCTTGGTACGCTCTAAGCACATCATCATCATCATCATCCTGTCCTTCTCCCAGTTACCTGTGGTCGGTGCAACATGTTTTCTCCTTCCACATTCTTCTATCATATACCATTTCTTCGCTCACTCCCCTCTTACCGATATCGTTTTTCACGCAATCCATCCATTTCTTCTTAGGTCTACCTCTTCCTCTATATCCTTCCACATTCATAGTTAGCACTCTCTTACCAGCCACATCACATTTCGTCTCATCACATGTCCATACCATCCCAAACGCGCACTTCTCAGCTTCTCTGTCACAGGTGCCACTTTCAGACTTCCTCTAACATATTTGGAGTGATTTCGACACATGAACCTAGGTACTTGTATGAGAAGTTAGATTGGAGAAGCACTCAGTACAGGTATGGCTCACGAGCTGCTGTTAAGCCATTGTTGACGCCCAAATATAAAACAGCTGCTTTTCGGGGAGCGTTTAAATACGCAGCTACGCATTGCTGGAACGATCTCCCACCACCTATTCGTCACATTGTAACAAAGCATGGCTTTATTAATCGTTTAAAATCATTTCTATTGGATTCACAAAAACTAATTTAATTTATAGTATTTATAGGAACTAGTTTATCCTTGCTTGTGAAAACTTCCTTTTATTAAAGTTATTTTTTATTTATTTTTAATGTACAAGTGTAAATGTTGTGCTGCTTGCCAGTATTAGTAATAGTATTATCGTGCTTTATTTTATTTTATTTGTTGTTTCGTTGTGGGCTGCCTACGGGGTGTTGTTACTGTGTGCTTATTATGTTATATATGTATGTATTCGGGTTCACAATTTAATTTGATTTTTGTTTTGTTTTTTTTCTTAAATTTTTATAATTTACTAGATTTACTAATTTATACCATTTTCTAAGTATGTACACACGTAATTAGCCTTCATTCCCGCTAAGAACCAAGGGGAAACGGGGGTGACTGAAAATCAGCGCTGTTCGATTTATCAACCTCGAACAGCAATAGCTGAGCCACCTCCTTTTGCCTTTTTCTCTTTTTATTTTCTTTTCTTTATTTGTATTTCATTTTATTTTCTATGATGTGAAAGGCAATAAATGATTTTTATTATTATTATTATTATTATTATATTCATTCCGTATTCTATCCATTCTCGTTACTCCACACATCCATCGCAACATTCGCATCTCTGCTGCACGCAATCGCCTTTCATCCGCCACTTTAGTACGCTTTAAGCACGTCCTTACAAATCCATCAGATCCAATAACCTTTGCATTAGACAAAAATTAGACACATTGCAAAAATCCGTTTGTTTGTAAACTTGCAGAGGATGTCATTGAATACTTGAAGCAAACAGTGGAAGAGGAGAGGGAACGCAACGCTGAAAATCGTGCGGCATTAGAGACGGAACTGCTGGAGGCGCGCAGGTCTTCGGAACAGCTGGCCCAGCTGTCCGCTTTGAGAAGCCAGCTGCAAAACAGTGGCCCGGATAGACCGGTGAATTAAGTGACTTTAACTAGGTTTTTAGGAGTGGATAAGTAATTGAACAGTAACTAACTGTAACAAACAATTTTTTTATTCCATCGGTCGAGTTATTCTACATAATTGTAATTGCAATATAACTAGTCAGGTCATAAGTATTGTCACACAGTAAAAACTTTTCTTTTAGAATGCTGGCCACAAAAAGGTTTATTCAATTCGAATTTCGAATTGTTCATGAAAATAAAAATGTATACTTTTAGAATTTTACTCATTTTTAAATATGGAGTGGACGCTTAAAGAAGACCGTGTTGCAGTTATTGCGTTGCATCGTTGCGGTTACGCGCCAATTCAAATTTTTAACATACTGAAAAATTTTAATATAACCAAAAGATTCGTTTATCGTACCATCAAACGATACAATGAAGACTCTAGTGTAGATGACAGGTCAAGAAGTGGTCGCCATCGGTTTGTTAGGACTCCAGCAGTGATAAAAGCTGTGAAGGCGCGAATTCAAAGAAATCCCAAACGTAAGCAGAAACTGTTGGCCCTTCAGATGGGGTTAAGCAGAACCACGGTGAAAAGGGTGTTAAATGAAGACTTAGGGCTTCGGGCATATCGAAGAAAAACAGGACATCGTTTGAATGCTCGTCTAATGGACCTGAGGCTGAAGAGATGCCGCGCTTTGTTGAAGCGGTACGCGGGAAAAAAATATCGGGAAATTCTTTTTCGGATGAAAAATTTTTTACCGTAGAAGAGAGCTACAACAAACAAAATGATAAGGTGTACGCACACAGTAGTGAAGAAGCGAGCAACCGTATTCTGCGTGTCCAACGAGGTCATTTTCCATCCTCGCTCATGGTATGGTTGGGAGTTTCTTATTGGGGCTTAACAGAGGTACATTTTTGTGAGAAAGGTGTAAAAACGAATGCAGTTGTGTATCAAAATACAGTCCTGACGAACCTTGTGGAGCCTGTTTCTCATACCATGTTCAATAAGCACACATATTCAGAATATTACCAGAAAGAGCTTTAAAACATTGGGATTTATATTTCGCAATTGCAAAGATTTCAAAAAACCAAACACTAAGATCACAATTTATAATGCTCTCGTACGCAGTACCTTGGAATATTGCTGCATTGTGTGGAATCCTTACTATGAAATATACAAGAAACGATTGGAAAGTGTCCAGAAACGGTTTCTATGGTACTTATCTTACAACTACAATCTGGGTAGGAAGTTACCCAGCTATGAAGATAGACTTTGCCACTTTAATTTAGACTCTCTTCTAAACCGGAGAAAACTAATGGGGGGTATATTTCTGTATAAACTAATTCATGGAATAACCGACACACCTAATCTATTAGCCCAGATAAAAATATCAGCCCCTAAGTACCTACCAAGAACGAAGAAATATAAACCGTTTATAAGAAAGCCCGCTCGTTCGAATTTAGGTGCTTACTCTCCCTTAAACAGAATCATTTGGGACTATAATAATGTCCACGGTAGCGCGGTCTCCGTCAATGTTCCTTCGGAGTTGTCCGATTGCGCTGAACTTATTTTAAGTGAAATAGATGTTTTTTCAAATTGTCTCACTACTTACAGGAAAAATCTGTCGCGGATCATCTCCCAATTAAATTAATCTTAAGCAATGAATGAAATGTATCCAATTCTTAGCTGTATATTTTATTTTTATTTTTGATGTTAATGTAATGTCGATTGCACCTATAATTGAGGTGACATCTGCCATGAACTTTTGTCAATTTGTCAATGTTTTGTATTGATGATCACTTTGTTGGTGCAACTTATTAAATAAATAAATAAATAAATAAATAAATAAATAACGGGCACTGGGTATTCCAACAAGATTCGGCGCCAGCTCATAGAGCGAAGAGCACACAAGACTGGCTGGCGGCGCGTGAAATCGACTTCATCCGGCACGAAGACTGGCCCTCCTCCAGTCCAGATTTGAATCCGTTAGATTACAAGATATGGCAACACTTGGAGGAAAAGGCGTGCTCAAAACCTCATCCCAATTTGGAGTCACTCAAGACATCCTTGATTAAGGCAGCCGCCGATATTGACATGGACCTCGTTCGTGCTGCGATAGACGACTGGCCGCGCAGATTGAAGGCCTGTATTTAAAATCACGGAGGTCATTTTGAACAAACTTTAGTGTCATAAGAATCTATGTTTTGTTAAGTTCATTTTGGTATATGAATGGTTACATAATGAATAAACTTGTTTCAATTATTTTACATTAAACATGTGACAGAATTTATGACCTGACTAGGTATAGTTATATAACATTAGTGGTTATTTTGATTATATTTTTTTTATTGCTTAGACGGGTGGACGAGCTCACAGCCCACCTGATGTTAAGTGGTTACTGGAGCCCATAGACATCTACAACGTAAATGCGCCAACCACCTTGAGATATAAGTTCTAAGGTCTCAGTATAGTTACAACGGCTACCCCACCTTCAAACCGAAACGCATTACTGCTTCACGACAGAAATAGGCAGGGTGGTGGTACCTACACGTGCGGACAAGAGGTCCACCAGCCACCAGACCACCAGTAATTATGCAAATTATAATTTTTTCGGGTTTGATTTTTATTACACGATGTTATTCCTTCACTGTGGAAGTCAATCGTCAACATTTGAGTACGTATTTCATTAGAAAAATTGGTACCCGCCTGCGGGATACGAGCACCGTTCCATCGCTAGATACGAATGCACCGGACGTCTTATCCTTTAGGCCACGACGACTTCAAAAGAAGCAATAATAAATAGACCACAAAATTCATGAAAATATTTTCAGCTCGATTCTGGATTCTTATAACACAGCTCTAATTAAAAAACTCATTTGTAGTTTTATAATTGCTCAGAGTATAGATCGGCTGGCAGTGTTAGAAGTGGCCACAGCCGATGCCAGGGCAGAGGCGGCGGAGCATGCAGCGAAGATGGACATCGTTTCCAGAGACCTCCGAGCGCTGACTAAATCCTACCACAAGCTGAGAACGGAACTAGCAGACTTCCAAGCAAAAATCAGTTTTAACCATCACGAGATGGGCAGTGATGACGGTTCGTACTGATTTAACACGTGGATTGCATAAACAATACGACTCACTGTTGAAACTGTTCCTCTTAGGGCCTTAATATATTGTTACGCGCAGGGGTTCGGGAATAAAATTCCACCAAAGTACAACTAAAAACTGTATTCAACACTTAGAACACTTAAAACACTCAACAAACACTTTAAAACTCTCAATTCGCTTGTTTCGCTTCGCTTCAGGTGATCCGTTCGCTGTTTCGCTTCGAGTAGTTCCGATTACTGACTGACTGCGTGCCATCCCTGAAACGCTTTTATAGTCGATACCGCATCCCTAGAACTATCGAGAATATCTCACACATCTCTAGTATTGTTTCCGCTAACTAACAATAGATGGCGTTGTACTTTTCGAGCGTTCTAGGTGCTACTAGATCCTTCGATATTCTTTCGACTATTCGGCGATAGATGGCGTTATTCTTACCGGCGTAACAATATTCTTCTAAGCTCAACTCTGCCAGTGTCATGTACTTAATCTCGTCGAAGAGTTCGACGTGCGAACTAGCCCATAGACACAACCCACTGAGTTTCTCGCCGGATCTACTCTGTAGTTCGCAATTCCGATCTGGTGGTAGATTCTGCGAAGTACTGCTCTTGCTAGGGTCAATCCGCGAGTAATTGAAATAGCACCTTAGGCTGCCGACGATTTGGTAAAAAAAACGAAAGATCATCTTTCTCGAATACAGCTTGGCGGATTATATATGATTTTTTCTAATGTATTACATATTCTAATCACGAATTTATTTCGTACAGGGCATTTCATTTGGAGAATCGAGAACTATACAGCGCGAATGAAAGACGCCAGAGAAAACGACACAGTTCTGAGTAGTCCTATATTCCGGACTCACAAATATGGATACACGCTTAAGGTAGGAGGAGAGGCACTCATTGCAGGGGAGTCGTTTAGTGGGTGGGCCCTAAAATTCCTTGGGCCCGCGGTCTGCTCCCAATACCTTGCAGATCGTCAAGTCCCACATACCCCGCGCGACCCCTAGGCGCGGGGATCTCGTAGGAGGTTCGGCCCATGGCCCGGAAAAAAAAGAAAAAAAAAGGAGGAGAGGCACTCATAAGTTAAGCTAGAGGTCAGGAGACTTTAGTCCAGATAAGACCGAAGGATATTTCAGCTCATACCTGCGCTATTGCGTGAACGAGTTAATGATACAGCACCGGTTAACTAGTTTTTGGAGTTCATAGACATCACGAAGTGAAAGCCGTCATCCTATTTGAGGTAGAAGTTTTAATTATTGTATTATGACTAATTATTTTACTTTTACTTTACTTTTTTTTTGACGTGACAACGTCTTATAGTTTCATGGAGCCGGCTGCACGCACGAAAAAACATGACTCATGCGGCGTTAACTCGCTCTGAGGCGTATTTTCTCATGACGTTGTCACGTTCAACTATCAGTAAACAGACTTTACAGACAACCGATTTTTCTTTTTTTTTTACTAACAATCACGCCACGTTAACTGTTCCCGTGCTAAGTTCGTAAAGAACTTGTGTTACAGATATATTATATATAATATACATCCATAACCCTGGAAAAGACATTTTATATTTATCATACAAAAATCTTCCCTTGGTGGGATTCGAACCCGCGATCCCCTTGTGTTGTGACCATGTCACTTACCACTATACCAGACGGCCGTTATATGTTTGATCTTTCAAACGGGAATACCGCGACGAAGTTAGGCATTGTGATGGTACCCAAAATGGTATCTTCACTATCATCTAGCTATAGCAACATCATCTTACTAATATTCTTACCTAATTACCGTTGTTCTTGGTTCTAAGTACCGGTCCCAAGGTATGTTACAAGTCCACAGGGGTACCATGTTTCTATGTTAATTAATTTCCATATTAATTTCTACTGAAAATAATTCACCAATGATTTCTCAGTTTAAAAAACGGCCTTTGTGACAACATCCTTACGACTTCACAGATGTTCAATAAAAAGGAAAACTTAAAGGCCAAAAAAAAAACCTTGAAATAATTAAATTTGTAAACATATTGCATTCTTCCGGGAGCCGGCGTCTCACGAAGACTTACCCCTTTGTTTTTCAGGCGGAATTGAACCTTAATGGCATAGGGAAATGGAAGGGCCGCCACATCACCTGCACGGTGAGGCTGGTCGGAGGGCCGTACGATCCTCTGCTGGAGTGGCCCTGTGACCTCAACATCAACATCGTACTTAAAGACCAGCCTGCTAACAGAAAGCAGGTAGTTACTTGTTTTGAAATTATAGTTAATAGCGTTTATTAATGATAGGCCATTAGGAGAAAATACTTCTCATCATTGATAGACAGGATTACTAGAAGTATTCTGAGTTCACACGGATGGATACCCTATCCTATTTCTGCAGCAAAGCAGTCATGTTCTTTTACCTCGAGTATTGGTGGCATTTACGTTGAGGGGTCTAAGAACTTCTACTGGTGGTAGGACCTCTTGGGAGTCCGCGCGGGTAGGTACCACCACCCTGCCTATTTCTGCCGTGAAGCAGAAATGCGTTTCGGTTTGAAGGGTGGGGCAGCCGTTGTAACTATACTTGAGACCTTAGAACTTATATCTCAATATAGCTCCTCCACCCATCTAAGCAATAAAAAAAAACCTCCCCTCAACACAAGCTGGGTCGTGAGCTACGCCGTGGCGCAGTAAAAATAAACATACCCTCCCTTCCAGGCTATGGACATTGTCAAGTCCTTACAATTGCGTCGGAAGTCGTCATCGCAACGTCACGACTACGACCACGCAGACGAGGAGGCGAAGACCAAGTCGAACGAGGCGCTGGACAAATCGGTTCTTCAAATGAAGAGGCAGTACATATTCATACCACACGCCAGCTTAGACAAGTTCGATTACATCAAAAACGATGTTATGTTCCTTGAGTTTTTAGCCAATCAGTAATTTGTTTTAAAAGGTATATGTATAGTGCGTTTTACGGGCAACTGTCTCTCTTCTAAATGTAATAATAATTCTCTTATTTTATTATAATAGTAGCGACTCGCCCTCGCTTCGCTTTGGAGACATTAAATTTTATGTTGATAGCTGAATCCCGTGATGTCACCCGCGGTTATTGTAGTACCGCGGGTGACGCCGCAGGCCGAAGCTAGTCTAAAAAGAGTAGCTTAAGTTACGCCTTATATCATCAGCTACCTATCAGTGAAAGTCTCAGTCAAAATCGATCCAGCCGTTCCAGAGATTAGCAGGAACAAACAGACAGACAGACAAAAATTGTAAAAAATGTTATTTTGGTGTATAAAGCGTATACATATTCATATGCATGTAGTAAAAAGCGGTTATTTCAAAATTACAAACAGACACTCCAATTTTATTTATATGTATAGATGATATGTCATTATTTACGGAAAACATTTGATTACACAATGAAAACTACTTTCACGATTTAGTCTTGCGTTTTTTATTGTAATGTTATTAAGATCTTCGAAGTTTCCTACACCATAGATTCCGTCATCACAGACGATTTATATTTATATTATAACCGGATATTCCGGTTACAAGTGTGAGCCTGTATTTCTTTGTTAAGGCTTTATGAGCCAACGGACCACACGCTGTCGACTAATTATATCCACAAACACAGCCCACTGAGTTTCTCGCCGGATCTTTACTGATGGAATTTTACTGGCGGTAGGATCTCTTGAGTCCGCACGGGTAGGTACCACCACCCCGCCTATTTATGCCGTGAAGCAGTGGTGCGTTTCAGTGTGAAGGGTGGGGCAGCCGTTGTACTATACTGAGACCTAAGAACTCATCTCGAGGTGGGTGGCGGCAATTTACGTTGTAGATGTCTACGGGATCCAGTAACCATTTAACACCAGGTAGGCCGTGAGCTCGTCCACCCATCTAAAGAAAAAGATCGACTGAAACCGTGGTCCGTGTTGCATTTAGTTATTTCACGAGGAAACAAAAATAAAACACATCTCGTTAATTCACATTTGTATTGTTCTAATACACCATAATATATTATTCTTATACAAAATCGATTACACGTTAATTTTGTATTTAAATCACACGATATTAATAGGACAATGTATGTCGGTTTATTTAAAAAGTTTAGTTAGAAAATGATTCAAACATAATTCAAACATACGGAGTTGTGCAATAATTAGAGAAAGCACCGCGAGCCCGCACGGCTGGGTGCCGCCACCCTGCCTGATACTGTTGCCAAGGATACACACAATTGCTGATGTCCACGGACTACAGTTTGCCTAAATTTCGAACCAGTTTTTTTTTAAACTTTTAATTAAATAAAAATAAATCAACTTTTTTTTTTTAACCTGTATTTTATGACCTGGTAACTTAGACCTTTGGGTCAAGTCTTATTTTAATTTTAATGATACGTAACTTTTTTATATGAAAATGGTATTATGAAATGAAATTATGTTGATTATTATGAAACATAGCATGAAATGAAATGAAAACGGAATGAAATGAGATGAGATGACATGGGATGAAGTATAATCTCAGTAAAATGGTGGTCATTTACTGAGACTTTTTCAGTGGACTCTTTGGAGGATCCCGAGAAGTTACGTTCAGCGGCTTTGTTTCATTTTCCCACATTTGTGCACTTTCACAGATACTAAACAGTTAATAAACCACCGTTATTACACATTTAAACCTGAAGAAACACTAATTAGAGAAAATAAAACAAATCACACAACTTCACTCCTCGCGTTCCCGCCAAAAACTCAAATATATCTACAAATACATAAACTGCATCTACCCACAATTTATACGAACCACTACTTACAGCTAGATACGTTTCCTGTCGGCTAATACACAAATATTTTTTGTATGAAAACTAGCGACATCTTGTAGCGAATGCCCCTAAGCTTGTATGTTAAACACAGAAAAAAAAAAAAAAATTTGTGCAATTCACACGTGGTAGAAGTGAAACCTTCCAAAATTAAAATACAATTATCCTAAACGTCTTAAGTATATGTAAAATTTTGTCATTAGTAAATAATTGTAAGGTAGCGCCCTCTGTGAATTGATATTTTAATTTCACGTATAATCCTAAATTAAAATTCACTACAAGAGCTTTCATACACACATTAGTATTAAAAAATCTCACAGATGGCGCTGTATTAAATAGTATGTATATTTCTGTCTCATTCTTTGCTGGCTTCATCCTACACATTTTTGTATTTGTGTCTCTTACCTGTCGTTTTTTCCGTTGCACCCGGTTTGAAATCACAACGATTCTAAAGAAGTTTTCACTTCAAAAATAAAAAATCATACAAGTCTTTATTTGTTATAGACAAATTGATTAAATTTTATCGATTCCTAATTTCTGAAAATTCACAAAAGCCTTCATTAAAAATAAAATATAGGATAGGTAATATGTTACTGCCATCTACAGGAGCAATGAGAAACTAATCGAAGCGAAGCCATCTAGTGGACGACACCCGTAAACATTTTGAGTGCTTGAGTTGCTTATCTATAACTGATTTAAGAATGTTATCTATGGGCTAATACTCCCACAGTCGGGTTTGACTATGTCAATAACATATCCTACAAATCTCTACTGACTAATAACACCATAAAAGTCTCTCTACCAACTACGATATGAAATTCGATCGATTTTCCAGAACACTTCATGATCTCCCCACGAGGATGGGGGGCGGAGTGCGGCGTGGCCCCTAACGCGTTGACTCAACGTTTTTGTAATAGTTAAGCCCCGAGTGTGTTTGTCGTCGGTTACAGTGGCACTACCTCTGTTCTAGTATTGAATCAAATTTACGTGTGTACTTTCCTACCTTCCTTCCGTCAAGTACCACGATGCCTTTCACGAAGTATAGCAGCAGAAAATCGTCCGTGAGTAAATTATGAAGCGGGGGAGTCACGACTCAGTAATGAGGAAAGGGACGCGAGGGGGAGGATTCACTGGTAGACTAAGGGGCTATTCCGCGGACGGGGGCTGGCGTCGTGGGTCAATGACCGCGCGCGCTCGTGACGTCACAATATTCATGGCTTAGAGCAAGGATTTGTATTTAGCGAGGAATTCCTCTTCATCCACCAGGCTGGTGTCCAGGTAGTCGTCGTCTTCCGTCTTCACCGACGTCTTGAGACGCTTCAGAGCCGAGTCGCGCTCTTGTCGGCTGTAAGGGCGCGGGCACATTAGTAATACGCGGGGCAGTTTTTTTTTATTGTGGTTACCGGAGCCCACAGACATCCATAACGTGTCATCACCCACCTTGAGATATGAGCTCGAAGTTCTCAGTATAGTTACAACGGATGCCCTACCCTTTAAACCGAAACGCATTACTGTTTCACGGCAGAAATAGACAGGGTGGTGGTACCTACCCGTGCGGACTCACAAGAGGTCCTACCACCAGTAAAACCTAACTTGGTCGTGCTCCTCGACTGGCTGTCCTCGGACGACCGGGACGATAGCAAATCATTTGTACACTAACATGCAGCTGAAGATATCCTTTTATTTCGGTAAATTGGGCAAAGACACTAAAACTAAAAAGACGGGTAGTCCGATTTAAGCGAGACTCCTATATACAGGGCGTGTGAAAATGCCAAACAAATATATCGAGGTTTTTGAAATAAAATCGCTCCCGTGTCGCGGATCGCGTCTCATTTTAGGGTTTCAACAAACAATTCCTTGATAAATCGAACCTCAAAATCTTTTATTACTCGTCCCAGTGTGGCGATCGGGGGCAAGGATCGGTATTCATTCATTTATACAAAGTAATCAGGTTGTATTTATCAAAGCAATCTGTAATCGGTTGGGGTTAGCGAGCCTCGTGAGGGGACATCGTGAAGGCTGAAAATGATAAGTTGATACTGCGAGCTTATTGTGTTCCATAGCAAAAAGCTTCAAGCTTGAGAAGCTTTCATTCTTCAGCTCCTATTTAGGGTTTCGGACAGAAAGCGTTCACTGATTAGACGCATATTCTGAGATCCCTCACAGTGGAAATCACCACCAGTGTCGTATTTACTAATAGTTTTCAATATGACTATATCACTGTTAAGATCTATAACAAAATTTGTTGTACCATAATAATGATCTTACGATACATCAGACTGGATTAGAAGGTTGAGTTTAAAACATGACCTTGTGTCCGAGGTGAGCTGTAGTCCGCAGACCGCACGCTCCGGAGACTAAATGCGAATGATTCTTTTTTTATTGTCCTTGTAGGCAGACGGGCACACGGCCCATCTAATGCGAGTGGCTACCGTCGCCCATGGACTTCAGCAATGCCAGGGGCAGAGCCAGGCCGCTGCCTACCGCTTAATACTCTCTACAAGCCTCGATTGAAGAAGGACATGTGATAGCGCTCGGGAAACACCGGGTAGTTACCGCTTCTCCCTCTTCTCTCGCTTCAGTTTCCGGAGTCTCTTCTTGCTGGCCGCCGCCGAGCTGGTGGACGGGTCGCCGACATCTGCGGTGGAAAGGAACTGCGTGCATACTGGTGGCGCTTAGTACTCTCTACCTGCAGGGAAGCAGTCGCTCGAGCTTGTAAAATAGTGACGTCACTGTTTACTATTCTCCGTTATTTCGTGCGTGTTATATAAAAACGTCAGCATTTTAAATGGTTTTTTTTTTATAGAATATTATCTATACTATCTACACTAATATTATAAAGCTGAAGAGTTTGTTTGTTTGAACGCGCTCATCTCAGGAACTACTGGTTCGATTTGAAAAATTATTTCAGTGTTAGATAGCCCATTTATCGAGGAAGGCTATAAGCTATATGCCATCACGCTAAAATCAATACAAGCGGAGCACCAATAAAGAATGTTTCAAAATCGTTTTTTTTTTTCTTTTGAAAGCTTCAGCTGCGTGCGCTGCAGATACGGTTAAAGTTTCGTTAAAATAATGTATGACAGAATTGTTGCCCTTTAAAAGATCTAAAAAAAAGTCCGCGACAGCATATTGTCTATATGTTAAGGTTGGCTCACTATAACCAAATTTGTTCTAAAATAAAGCATTATTTGTTAACTATTCCACGCGGACGAAGTCGCGGGCAAAAGCTAGTTAATAAATATTTTGGGGAAATCAGGTAGCCTTCTGTAACTTAAGTCTGGTCAAAATTATGCATATTTCCCGGGGTATCCATGACAATTGTCTCAAATTTGGAATCGCTGTTTTTGTATGAATTCGACAGTCGACGAGCACACGGTGGTGAATGGTCACCGTCGCACCAAGCGTTGATGTAACTTCAATTTACTCACCGCGCAGCTGTCCCCCGAGTAGGATGTCCAGCGCCCCGCCCAGCTGGTTCCGCGACAGCTTCAGGGCGATCCTGGCGTCGTCCAGATCGTAGCCCATCGCCTCCAGCTGGAAACGAGACGATTAAACTGTCGTATGAATTATATTACCGACGATCGAAATTGGTCCTTATTTCTTAGTCGTACTATTATTATTAAAGAAAGAAAAAATAAACTATTAAAATACACTCTTTTTTATTTTTTATTGCTGAGATGGGTGGACGAGCTCACAGCCCACCTGACATAGACATAGCCCATAGACATCTACAACGTAAATGCGCCACCCACCTTGAAACATAAGTTCTAAGGTCTCAGTACAGTTAAAACGGCTGCCCCACCCTTCAAACCGAAACACATTATTGCTTCACGGCAGAAATAGGCAGGGTTGTAGTACCTACCCGCGCGGACTCACAAGACATCCTACCACCAGTCAATTTGAATACTGGATCATATTTGGATTTCGTGATTTGCTGTTACTGTAGGTTTCGTCGAGGTCATTGAACCAAGTGTGTGACGTCACGTGACTCACCTCCGCCGCGAGCTTGTTGTCGGGCTCCAGCGTGGAGTCGTCGGAGCTCGGGGTCTCCGGGTCGCTGGAAGACGCGTCACTGTCTTGAAGCTTTAAAAAAACAAAAATAAAAAAGTTGCATGACGTAACGTTTGATATCCACCAGCTGTCGATCACCGCTGAAGCTTTCAGGGGCTCAGCGCGGCGACATTCCCATACATAGCATAGGTATGGCTATGGAATGAGCTCCCCTCCACAGTGTTTCCCGAGCACTATGACATGTCCTTCTTCAAACGAGGCTTGTGGAGAGTATTAGGCGGTAGGCAGCGGCTTGGCTCTGCCCCTGGCATTGCCGAAGTCCACCGGCGACGGTAACCACTCACCATCAGGTGGGCCGTGTGCTCGTCCGCCTACAAGGGCAAAAAAAAAAACCTGCCCCCCCCCGCCTATTTTTTTATAGTGGAGCGCTTGACGCGGCGGTACTCGCTCCAGGCTGAAGGATGGATGGCGTTTACAAAATGAATAGGGACTTGATAAAGTGCGTGCTCATTACTCGTTTTTTACTGGTGGTAGGACCTCTTGTGAGTCCGTGCTGGTAGGTACCAACACTCCGCCTATTTCTGCCGTGAAGCAGTAATGCGTTTCTGTCTGAGGGCTCCAGTAACCACTTAACACCAGGTGGGCTGAAAGCTCGTCCACCAATCTAAGCAATAAAAAGAAGGATTGTGTGGTTTTATGAAGCCACGGTAAAAGTTAATAGACATTTAACTCTGACAAACAACATTTACAAACAAACAAAATAGCGTGGAGCACAAACGAGTAATAATCTATACACTACACGGTCAGCTGCTGCGAACTATAGGCGCCGCCATATTGTCCTTGGCTGCTCTGACGAGCGCCTTTCACTTTATTCCTACTCCGCGGTCGACCGTCACGCGACATGCAACACACCGATGAAAAAGTTTGAGACGACTTTTTGGCGGGAACGCGAGTAGTGAAGTTGTGTGATTTGTTTTATTTTGTCTATTTAATGTTTCTTTAGGTTTAAATGTGTAATAACGGTGGTTTATTAACTGTTTAAAAATTAAACAAAGCCGCTGGACGTAACTTCTCGAGATACTCCAAAAAGACCAATAAAAAAATATCTTATTAAATGATCACCATTCTACTGAGATTATAACTCATCTCATTTCATTTAATTTCACTCCATATTATCATGTTTTCATAACAATAAGAATATAAATTAAAATAAGACATGACTTAAAGGTCTTAGTTACCAGGTCATAAAATGCCTTTTAAAAAAAAGTTTGAGGCGATGTAATAAGTACCAGTTCCCTCCTCTCCTGCATGAGGTACAGGGCTTCAGCCACGTTGTTGTTGGAGTTCTTGAGAGCTAGCAGGGCAAGGCGGCGCGCGCAGCCCATGTCCAGCAGCCCCGCCAGCAGCGCCGCGCTCACCGGGCTGCCGTCCGCGCACCGACCCAGGGCCCGCTCCTCTCTGCGACAACACATCACTTTTTTTATTGCTTAAACGGGTAGATGAGCTCACAGCCCACCTAGTGTTAAGTGGTTACTGGAGCCCATAGACATCTACAACGTAAATGCGCCACCCTCCTTGAGATATAAGTTCTAAGGTCTCAGTATAGTTACAACGGTTGCCCCACCCTTCAAACCGAAACGCATTACTGCTTCACGGCAGAATAGGCAATTTAAATTATAATTTTGCGGGTTCGATTTTTATTACACGATGTTATTCCTTCACCGTGAAAGTCAATTGTGAACATTTGTTAAGTACGTATTTCGCATCGCTATCCTTTAGGCCGGGTTACAGGCGAGGCTACTCACCTCTCCTGTCTGTGTCTCTCCCTCTCCCTCTCGCGCTCCTCGCTCCTCTCCTCCAGGAGCTGGTGCGCCCTGTCCACGTGTCCTGCGGCGGCGCGGAGGCCGGTCCTGGCCTGGCTGCGCGTCCAGCCGAGCTCCATCAGCGCCGCTACCGAGCCGTCGTCCACCTGGACCAACCAGCGTATGACGATCCATAAATTCTACTGGTGGTAGGACCTCATGTGAGTCCGCGCAGGCAGGTACCACCACACCGCCTATTTCTACAGTGAAGCAGCGTTTCGGCTTGAAGGGTGGGGCAGCCGTTGTAACTATACTGAGACCTTAGAACTTATATCTCAAGGTGGATGGCACATTTACGTTGTAGATATCTATGGGGTCCAGTAACCACTTAACACCAGGTGGGCTGTGAGCTCGTCCACTAATCTAAGCAATAAAAAAAAACCAGTGTACGACGATCCATAATTTCCAAATAAATATTGGGTTCCGTAGACTTTGACTAACGAGTCCATTCTAAGGCAGCTAAGCATCCGAAAAAGGCTCTCTTCCATCTGCCGGGAACGGGTTACGAGCTTCTTCGGACACATCATGCGGTCTCCCGGACATGAATTACAGAAGCTCATAATTACGGGTCGCATAGAGAGAAGCGCGCCGTGAGTAGAACACAAGCCAGATTGTCAGATCTAGCAAGAGAAGCTCTCGGTGGTAGTCTGTACCGTGCAGTCCATGCCACCCATGATCGAGCACATTGGAAGTACGTCGCATGTGGTCGCGATCCTCAGTAGTGAGGAAACGATAAAGAAGAAGAAGACTTCGATTAAGGTAGTGTGAGGTTTTTAGTATCGGAGTGTGTGTGTTGGTTGAGTATCCATTTTGGGTTGTCCTACGGAAACCTCAGAGCGGTAATAAAACATTACGTATAATCACCATATTTATTCGCGTCATCGACCGCCGTGGACGCGCTGCACGTTGACCATTGACTGACTAACGTATGTTGCTTATTACTATAACTGCATAGTATACTAAGCGGGGTGGGTATCATTCCCCTACAGTAGCTCTCGATTTGAGACCGTCCCCCGTTAGAACGTTGGCGGGTTCGGGGGTCGGGGGCCGGGGCGGGCAACATCACCGGCTTGTGGATGATTACAGGAGCCATTGGCAACTCCAACATTTTAGTATGGAAAATAACATTATATGACTGGCAACATTGTTGATGTCGGTCTCTTCCTATTCCACTTTTCATTGCAAGCGGACGTGTTTATTATACTCATAAAATATCCGTACAAATATATACAAATAAACCGTATATCTAAATATCAAACAAATAAACATCGTAATAAATATCATACAAATAAACCGTATTGCAGCACAAAGCACAAATTTTCTTTATCTCAGCAGCAGCAATGCCCATACAGCCGGCACCAAAACAAGAGATCTGTCTCTTTTTTTAATTACTTATTGGTCCCACACATGGGTGGCGTCACCGATGGACGTCAACAATTTCAGAGGCATAGCTGAATTGCTGCGTGGGGTCGTAAACCGTCAGGCGGGTGAGGCCGGATCGCGACCGATTATAAGAATACACTATGATAAATGAGACAATAGAACCTACTCTCAGAAAATTCATCTCATTTTCAGCTTTGTCGAAGAGTCGCCGCGCCTCCTCCCTCTTGTTCTGGTGGTAAGCCACGATGCCCTGCAGCAGGTACAGCCGCATGAACAGAACGCGTTCGTTTGCTGGAAACGCAACAAGTAGGGTAGGATTAAAAAATATATTAGTTAAAAAAAAACTAACTACACCGCACTTAATAAATAGGCTTAAAAGGCGACAAATCCTAAGTTTTGATAGACACGGTTGACAGAGTGGAGCAGTCTCGATGGAGATTTTGCTCTGACCGCCTAACAGCTCTCAACACATCTGCTCATAGTTTAGCTGACTGATTGCAAGATAAAAAAAAAAGTTATAAAAATGGATTTTTTGGCAGGAACGCGAGGAGTGAAGTTGTGTGATTTGTTTTATTTTGTCTATTTAGTGTTTTTTCAGGTTTAAATGTGTAATAACGGTGATTTATTAAATATTTAATATCTGTGAAAGTGCACAAATGTGGGAAAATGAAACAAAGCCGCTGAACGTAACTTCTCGGGTTGCTCCAAAAAGTCTACTGAAAAAATCTCAGTAAATGACCACCATTTTACTAAGATTATATTTCATCCCATGTCATTTCATCTCATCTCATTTCATTTCATTTCATTTCACCCCATATTATAAATTTAAAAAAAAATAAAAATAAGGCATGACTTAAAGGTCTTAGTTACCAAGTCTTAAAACCCCTTAAAAAAATTAAAAATTTACTTGGAAATAAAAAAAAACACATTCACACACACACCTTAGTGCCATTCATTCTACCACCATCATGTGTAATAACAACACGGCGCCGGTCGCGCCGTCATCTGCCGTCACTGACCTCATCAGCAATACTGAGGTCATCATTTTTAAACCACCATGGAACCAGTTTTTCCGTCATATACAAACGAAATATAGACTTGTACTTTCGCGACACCCGGCGTGTGTTGAGCTCGTTATTTCAATAAACAAGGGGACGCGCGGCACACGAACAAACTAACCAAACAAATTTCAGTTTTATGTAATCAAATTAGAAAACTTCAACCGCTGTGAATTAGACGCAGCTTTAGAATAGGGCGTGTTATACTAGGTGTTAGGAGACCGCTTCCGAAAACGAAGACAGACGACAGTACTAATTATACGTTTGATGATGGAGTTATTTAGACAAATGTTATATGTATATATGTGCGAACGCGCGAGTCTGCGCCGCGCCCGCGAGTTCGTTGATCCGAGCATCAGCTGTTTTTAATTTTGTCTTTCATTGCTGGTTTTTTTTTAAGTAATGTATTTTTTTATGAAACTATCGTTTTATTTAGCTGTACTGACATGATGGAGCGTAAATAATGCTAATAAAACGTTGTAAAAATATGATATTTTTTTTAATCAAGGTCGATTTTTTTCCGTCCTGTCATCAAAGGTGTCATTAGTATTATAGTGTCTTCATTTTCGGGAGCGGTCTTCTAACACCCAGTATATGAATCTCCAACGGACCGGCGTTTCCTTTCAGAGCGATGAGCCTCTCGTGGTTCTCGCCGTAGGTGTCCTTGAAGGACGCCTCGGCCCTCTGTAGTCTGGAGGCTACATCAGTAGCCGAGGCGAGGTTCTGGAGATGAAGGTAGCACCAGGATATGTCCAGCTGAAGGACGGCAATGTTGTCCACTGATTTCAGGAGATTCGAACTGCATTCACTAGAAATAATTGTAAGGGTCGACATGACGATGACATGGTGGTGCATCCGTCGTGAGAAGGTGACCGCGATGATGTCCCGATTTTCATAAAAACTTTACAAGCACATACAAATTATGATTTAAAAATATGAGTGGTTCAATGTAAGGAAACATGAAAAACAAGTCAGCCTCGCGCACAACAAGTCCCTCTGCAGAGAGAATTCAGTTCTCTCTGTGTTATGTATGTATGCTCCATACATATGTTCGAGATGATCTCATTATCTGTGTTTACTACCCCCTAAATATAAATATCGATTTTATTCTTTGGGTCCCAGGGTTGGATCTCCTACGAGATACCTACAAGGTGACAGATCGGAGGGCTCATAACCCGCTAAGACCCACCCTGCACTCTTCGCCGAGCGTCCGTATACTGATGATCCGGTTTTGTAACTCTTTAATCATGGAGCTTCCAAGGACCCGGTCCGGACCACGGTTTGGTACCTGAACTGCCTGTCGGCTTCGAGCAGGAGCACCAGCGCTAGCGTGTAGTCCTTTTGCTGGACAGCGGCCCGACCGCGCTCGTGCAGTGCCAGTCCAACCGTCAAGGATCTTCGCTCGGCTGCCGGTAGTTGGAGTGCTTTTCCTGATTGGTCTTCCAGCTGAAATTAATGCACACGGCATTAATTGCAGTAGGAGATATAAGGCAATATAAGATTTCAAGAGTTACGTGTTATCGTCACAAAAATATGAAATTTGATGGTAGTGTTTACATATACATATACATATCTTATCTTATATCTTTAAACGAGCAATTCTTGTATATAAATATATATATAATTTAAATCTCGGAAACGGCTCGAACGATTTTCATAAAATTTAGTATACAGGGGATTTCGGGGGCGATAAATCGAACTAGCTACGTTTTATTTTCAGAAAATGTTGTTTTATTCGTGTTTTCAACAATCAACTTTATCGATAATTTATTTACATAACCAGTTCATGTTTTATTATTATTCTGTCGGTAAGATCGAAAAATATTATTCCTATTTCATTATTTTATCAATTTGTAATTCGTATTTAAATATAATTGCTAAAAAACACAATTTATCAAAAAAAAAAAAAAACTCCAGGTCATCGAGGTACTGTTATTATATTATAAAAAAAATATTTATGTAATAATAAATATATTATTATACAAAAAAGTTTCGATCCGACGTCAAAACGCTGGGAAAGGTTGTTCTAGTGTTAATAGATAAAACATTACCTTTAAATACTCATCGTCGCCAGTCAACTCTTCGGCGCAATCGGTCAGCAGCAGAGCATCGTCACGTGTGGATTTCATCTCCATGTACATATCGTTTTCTTTCTTAACGTTCTCTGGGGCTTCTATATTATAGGGCATTCTAAGGTTACTAACAGTTTTTTTTTAATTCAGAAAATTTTATTTTTAGTTAAATCCGCTTGACCGTTTGACTGCTTGTACGGTGACCATCGCTAAATACAAATCTTATTCAATGATTTACACTCTTTCTTCAGTTAATTGAAACGCACGTACGGTTAGTGTTAGCAACGTCGTCAGGTTTGAGCCACGTGAGCTCACATACTTGTTAGGTTATGCTGACATAGGCTATCAGCTTAGGTAGGGAAAAAAACTATTCAAGATCTGGGTGTTTCTTCCTTATGCAAGTGTCAGCTGTTTAATTTGCAAGCCGTTCCCCTGACTGGTCCACAAAAAAATGTGTCATCTTTATGCCATTACAAATAGGGGAAAATCATGTTGAGACTGCTTGGGACAAGAACATTATAAAATAGTGACATCAGCTGGGTAACATAGATTTAGACAGTAAGTCATTTCAGCAAGACAGATCCACTCTCCACATCACACATGGGATAGCATGAGCAGTAAAAATTTTCAGACCATATGATCATAGCAAATTCTAACATCAACTGGCCACCAAATCAATATATTTTCAACTATTTTACGCCATACCTAATGAGAATGTGTCTACTTTACAATATGATATACAATTACAATTTACTCAAAAGATGTGTTAAAAAAATCATGATCTCTTTAAAGAGACATCCTAAACAAACTTTACAGAACATAACTATTAATATAGTTTTTTTCTATTGTCTTTGTAGGCAGTCAAACAAATCATCGACCTGAAGGTAGGCATACTCATAGGCATAAGCCATCTCTTTTTCTTTTTTAGGATGGAAGGATTACTGGTGGCCCAAAGGCCTTTCCGGTTTTACAGGACAGCTGGGAGAACTCAGACTCAGCTGGGAACCAGAAATGCTACTGGTAAAGCCAAGCTTCTGCCTAAAATATAATGTTTAACTCTTAATATTAAATCAGTTGCAAAGCTGTCATAAGTCCTGGATTGAAGGTTGGCATAGATGTTTACCAATGTAGTGAAAACCCTAATGGGCAGAGGCAATAGTGTTTTGATGTCAAAAATCAGCTTTAAGCCCTGATTAGTATAAAGGAAAAAATTATATTACTTACCTCCCATAATAAGTGCCATTATTTGTACTCCATTTTTTATATTCTGTTCATTGAGATTCATTGTCGGTTTTATAATTTTACCATTGCATATCAATTTTATTCTGAAAGAACGATAAATATATCAAGCTATGAAACTGATCCCTATTTAATCATACAGTAATGGGGTTGGAATGCCTTAAATGGCAAATATTGTGAGGAGCTATTCTTTGAGAAAAATTTCAGAGAGCATCAAATTACCTGTCAGTTCCAACACTAATCTCCTTAGCCACTGTTTCAATGAGATCACTGCCTGGCACTTCCAACTTCTTTTGAATTTTTAAGACTACAGGTTTTTGTCCTGATACATTAGCTTTCACCCTGAATGTAGCCAGTCCTGTCTCCTTGTACTCCGCATTTGCTTTGGATCGGTCAAGTGAATGCAGTTGTAATTCACGTAATGCAGAAAACACCGTTTCATCGTCTTGTAATAGCTGTGATGAGTATTTTAATGCTAGATCCTGTTAATTATAATAATAAAATATTGAAAATACAACTTTTTTTATTATGGTTCCTTTTAGTCTATGAAATTAACTCAGTATTTCGACTGTGATGTTTTTGTAGCTCTGCTATGAACACTGGTAACCAGTCTTTTTAGTTAAATAATACTAATCTCACTCGAGTTGTGTTCTATAACATTTTTCTTGTCTTGTTTGAAAACTAAGTCAAATCAACACACTGTATTGAAATAATTTATCAAGTGATATAGGCCGTTTTGTAAACTAAGTAAAATGTATTAAATCGAAAACAGTTCAGTATTAAAATACGTACAAATATAAATTAGTTTTAATTTATTAAAAACAACATACGGCACGTTTAAAGCCACATTTAAATTATAGAAAAAAATAAAAAAATAAAACGCACCCGCAAATTTTGAGAGCGATCGTTGTCAGCCTGATAATAAGGTGGTTCCCATAATTTAATCTTTTCTTCGTTCAGCTTAGCTCTTAATTTAATCAATAAATCTTCATGTTGAAGATTTAATTCCATTGTTTTGATATTTAAATAAGTATGCAAAAAATGAGATTGCAAAAATCAACACTTTGTCTTACATATCAATTGTCAATATGACGTTGACAGCTGACTTTTAGGGTTGAAAAACATCAACATGTTTGAGCAAACATTCTTAAAATATTCTGACTGCTAGCAACTTCGATCAACAATAGTGTTGATCGAAGGCTAGCAATTGAGCTCCCCACCCACCTAACATTAAGCGCTTACTAAAGTCCCTAAAGATGAAAATATGTTGATTAACTGTATTGCATCCGCCGTCCACATCACGTTTACGTTCAATGCAGAATGGCGGTAACTATCTGTACAAGCACAGAATACACTTTATCGTTCTTAAAACTTAATAATATGACTTATAGTACATAGCGGTGGCTACAAATAATTTAGTTCTAGTTTAAAATTAGCAAGATTACATTTCTAATTTGGGCAACACAAGTAACATTTCAATTGATGATATTGTGACTTAGCTTAACTAACGTATGTGATATTTTTATTTAAGGGAAAGTATATATAAAAGTTTGGGTATTTCAATTATAATCACATTCAATAAACAAACTGTACAGGTATATCTATAAATTTGTAGGTACAAACGTAATAATATTTCTAATTGCCCAAGTACTGCATTTCACACTACATTAAAATTTGAATTTAATGACATTTTCTATTAATATCAACCGTTTAATGCCACTTTCGTTACATATTTTCCAGTTTTGGACGAAGCACCATGATTATTCCTATGTTTTTTATATTTTGTGAGTCCTTTAATTTGTATTTTTGATATCCTCGGTATTCTTCGATTTTCCCGAGCTACAGATAAAAATAAAACTATTTTTATGGTATAATGTCGCGTTTATCACGACGTTTTGGACGAGCTCATGGCCCAGCTGTTGTTAGTTGGCTACCTGAACCCGTAGACATCTACAACCTAAATGCTCCCGCTCAACTGGAGAAATAGGTTTATTGGGAAATTGTTTGATCATAGCCTACTAGATAAAATCCATTTGTGGTGGAGCATTTCATTTTTTAAATGTTAATTGTTAGTTTGATTTATGTTTTCCCTCCAGCCCTTCTCATTAGGACAGAGTCGTACATCCTAATAACAGCTAATGTAGACGACGTGCAAGCTTTGGCTAAGCAGATCGTAGCTTCTCCTGTGGCTGGACAGTTGAGTAAGATGGTGCGCAGAGCAGCCAGTATCTTCAATAGGGAGTTCGGAAGGTACCCTAATTATCATCCTGGATACGATATTCAAGGTAATTTATTTTTAGTGCTCTCATGGGCAGGTTTACGTGGGACCCCCCTCATGGTACGTGGTCACAATCAGTCATGGACTACAACATTAGTGCTCTCAAAAATGTACCATTGGGTTTAGAATGAACTTCCTTTTTTATTGCTTAGGTGGACGAGCTCACAGTCCAACTGGTGTTTCGTGGTTACTGGAGCCCATAGACATGTACCACGTAAATGCGCCACCCACCTTTAGATATAATTTCTAAGGTCTCAGTATAGTTACAACGGCTGTCCCAGCCTTCAAACCGAAACTCATTACTGCTTCACGGCAGAAATAGGGAGTGTGGTGGTACCTACCCGCGCGGACTCACAAGAGGTCCTACCACCAGTAATTACG
The DNA here is from genome assembly GCF_030269925.1 of Bombyx mori. Classification (NCBI taxonomy): domain Eukaryota; kingdom Metazoa; phylum Arthropoda; class Insecta; order Lepidoptera; family Bombycidae; genus Bombyx; species Bombyx mori. Next base: position 2,113,122 of record NC_085120.1, on the reverse strand, counting down.
CAAATTGTAATTTTGCGGGTTTGATTTTTATCACACAGTGTTCCTTCCTCGGTCCAGAGTGCTATAAATTGACTTTCTAAAAACGAGGTTCGAGAAAAGTCCTCCGCGTTAGGTAGCGGCTTGACTGTGCTACTGACTCTACTGGCTGGTGTCCATGACGCCGCTGACCAGTAACCATCATAAGTTCCAGCAACCACCCAATGTACTACAATGTATCTACCACACATTATATTCCGATTACGTTTAGTGTCTATGGACAGATTTTAGGATTACGTCTATTTAAAATCCACAGATGCTAAACGACGCTCTTCAAAACTGATTGTTGAGGACATTCCCCGTGATCCCGTTCAGGGCAGCAAGAACAACAGTACATATGAGGCCGAAAAACTGGGTCATGACAACGAACCAGTTACACGACTTAGAGACGATACAACGGAACATTCCAATAGATAAATTTCAAAAACATATTTATGTTATTTTATTCGTTCTGCGAAGCTGTCATGTTTTACCGTTTGAAAGATGGGGAAGTCGTCGTGCATGTGCATTGAGCCCATAAATATGGTAGCGTTATCTTTATTGGCTCCAGTAACCTCTTGATGCTAGGTAGGCTGTGAAGTAACTCAGCCATATGTGAAATAAAAGCCTGTAAATCAGTAGTGGCATATAAAAGATTCCTTTTTATCTTTCCTTACCACCTCTGGGGTTTTTTAGTGTTTTTTTGTTAATGGCTTAGATGTGCCTTCACGATCCACCTGGTGTTTTACCATAAAATATCAATGACGTAAATGCCGTCACCCACCTTCAGACATGAGTTCCAAGTCTCGAGTTTAATAGTATTGTTACGCAGGTAAGAGTAACGCCATCTATCGCCGAATAGTCGAATGAATATCGAAAGATCTAGTAGTATATAGAGCGCTCGAGAAATATAACGCCATCTATTGTCAGATAGCGGAAACACATAATACTAGACTTTTGTGGAATATTCTCGGCGATTCTAGGGATTTCGTCTCGACTATAAAAGCGTTGCAGAGATGGCAAGCAATCAGTTAGTTATCGGAACTACCCGAAGCGGAACAGCGAACCCATTCCGATAGAGGCACCCGTCACGTGCGGACGTGCTCATCGTCGACTCGATCGCCCGGTCTTTGTTCGCCCGGCTTTTGTTAGGCCGGCCATTGTTCGCGCGGCCTGTGTTCGTGATACATCTGCCGACCAAGTGTGCTTCCTGGAAGATTTTATTTGTTTTGTTTTAGTTATTTTTGTGTTCGTGGAACATTTGCCGACAAAGTGTTTTCCTGCAAGTATTTATTTGTTTTGTTTCTTTTTGTAATTTCTGTTTTGTTGTGCTTTTCTTTGTCCTTTAGTAATCGCGCCGCATTGCCACCTGTGTTCAATAGAACCGCTCAGGTCCGAGAAGTTGGGGCCTCGCCGCAAGGCGAGTGTTTTCAAGCCCCGGGGCCGCCCCATCTGGGTACTCAGCGATCATGGACGCTGTATTCGCGGAATTCCTCCGACTTCGCCACCCACAGCTCGCCTCAGAGTTTCTGGCCTTCAAGGCCAATCACACTGCGAGCCCTCTCGAGGACTCCGCCGCGCTCGCTGCTCCTGCGTCGCCTGTACCTGCGTGCAGAGCTTCTGCATTGAGCACCGCAGCCTCTGTCGTGCCTGCCGCTCCCGTGTCGCCTATACTGGCGAGAAAAGCTGCTGCGTCGTCCGCCGTGACCATCGTCTCAGCTGAGCGATCATCCGCGGCCTCCGTCGCGCCCTCTAAAACACCTACACTTGCTCGTAGGTCGCCTGCACCCGCCTCCTCGTGCTCCGACTCTGACTCGGACATGGAGGTCGACCTCACCCCCGCCTCATCGACGGATGGATTCACCCTGGTACAGAAGGGTAAGAAGCGTGCCGCGGAGTCTCGAGCTCCCGCGGCCGCTAAAATTAGCAAAGCCGTGAACGCGTCGCGCCCCCGCCCTCAGAATCCCGTTGCGCCCCCAGCCCGTGCCACTCCGTCGCCGCGTCCGGTGGCACAAAATAAAACCCAGACCTCTCCCCCGGTTATCCTTCAGGAGAAGGCAGCTTGGGATCGAGTTTGCCTGGCCCTTAAGGCCAAAAATATAAATTTCACGAATGCCCGTAACCTCGCGAACGGCATTCAAATTAAGGTTCAAACACCCGACGACCATAGGGCCCTCTCTTCTTACCTCCGTAAGGAACGTATAAGTTTCCATACTTATACGCTCCAGGAGGAGCGCGAACTCCGCGTTGTAATACGCGGAATCCCTAAAGAGTTAGATGTAGAGCTCGTCAAGGCCGATCTGTTAGAACAGGGCTTTCCAGTGAATTCTGTGCACCGTATGCACACCGGTCGCGGTAGGGAGCCATATAATATGGTTCTAGTCACCCTCCAACCTACCTCCGAGGGTAAGAAAATCTTCAACACACAGACCGTCTGTAGGCTCTCCGGTATCGCCATCGAAGCCCCCCATAAAAAAGGCACTCCTAGCCAGTGCCATAACTGTCAATTGTACGGGCACTCTTCCCGTAACTGTCACGCGCGCCCCCGATGTGTTAAGTGTTTGGGCGATCACGCCACGGCCCTCTGCGCTCGCGACCAAAAAACCGCGACGGAACCGCCTAGCTGCGTCCTGTGTCGAACACAGGGTCACCCCGCGAACTACCGTGGTTGCCCCCGAGCCCCTAAAATAAATCGCCGCGTCGCCCGCCAAAACCGCCTCCGAGCTTCCGGCCCAGACATCAAAGCCTCGGCACCCTCTGCGTCGCAGGCTAAGCCAGCGTTCGTTCCGGCGGCGGTGCCCAGTGTCTCGGCCTGGGCAAAACCGCTGCCGTACACGAACACGGCTACAACTCCTTCCTCCGCGATTCGTCCCGCCCCCGCGACTCGTCCCTCTCCCGCGACTTGCCCTCCGACCGCGTCCGAAAATCTCGCTTTAGCGATCGACTTCTTTCAGTCGATCAACTTTGAGCGCGTCAACGCTTTGGGCGACGCCATTCGCGCTGCCTCCACTGCACAACACTTTATCGCCGTTGTGCAGGAATACGCCGACGTATACGCGTCATTAAATACGTACGTCCTCCCCTCACTCCGCCGGTAATCAATGGCGTATATAAGTAGAATAAAGCCCCTATCCGTAACGATAGGATTTTTTTAACGCTTACGGTCTCGCAAATCAACGTGATCAGGTTTCTGACTTTTTGCGTGACCATCAAATTGATATCTTTTTAGTGCAGGAGACCCTACTTAAGCCCGCACGCCGTGACCCTAAAATCGCGAACTATAACATGGTCAGGAACGACAGGCTCTCTGCCCGTGGTGGTGGTACCTTCATTTACTATAGAAGAGCCCTGCATTGCGTCCCGCTCGATCCTCCCGCGCTCGCTAATATCGAAGCATCAGTGTGCCGAATCTCACTGACGGGACACGCGCCGATCGTTATCGCGTCCGTTTATCTTCCACTGGATAAGATCGTTCTAAGCAGTGATATCGAGGCGCTGCTCGGTATGGGGAGCTCTGTCATTCTGGCGGGCGACCTAAATTGTAAACACATCAGGTGGAACTCACACACCACAACCCCGAATGGCAGGCGGCTTGACGCGTTAGTCGATGATCTCGCCTTCGATATCGTCGCTCTGTTAACCCCGACTCACTACCCGCTAAATATCGCGCATCGCCCGGATATACTCGACATAGCGTTATTAAAAAACGTAACTCTGCGCTTACACTTGATCGAAGTAGTTTCAGAGTTAGATTCAGACCACCGTCCCGTCGTTATGAAGCTCGGTCGCGCTCCCGATTCCGTTCCCGTCACGAGGACTGTGGTGGATTGGCACACGCTGGGCATCAGCCTGGCTGAATCTGATCCACCATCGCTCTCGTTTAACCCGGACTCTATCTATACCCGTCTCCTCAGGATACCGCTGAAGCCATAGACATCTTAACGTCACACATCACCTCGACATTAGATAGGTCATCGAAACAAGTTGTAGCGGAGGACTTCCTTCACCGCTTCAAATTGTCCGACGATATTAGGGAACTCCTTAGAGCTAAGAACGCCTCGATACGCGCCTACGAGAGGTATCCTACCGCGGAAAATCGTATTCGAATGCGTGCCCTACAACGCGACGTAAAGTCTCGCATCACCGAAGTCCGAGATGCCAGATGGTCTGATTTCTTAGAAGGACTCGCGCCCTCCCAAAGGTCTTACTACCGCTTAGCTCGTACTCTCAAATCGGATACGGTAGTAACTATGCCCCCCCTCGTAGGCCCCTCAGGCCGACTCGCGGCGTTCGATGATGACGAAAAAGCAGAGCTGCTGGCCGATACATTGCAAACCCAGTGCACGCCCAGCACTCAATCCGTGGACCCTGTTCATGTAGAATTAGTAGACAGTGAGGTAGAAAGCAGAGCCTCCTTGTCACCATCGGATGCGTTACCACCCGTCACCCCGATAGAAATTAAAGACTTGATCAAAGACCTACGTCCTCGCAAGGCTCCCGGTTCCGGCGGTATATCTAACCGCGTTATTAAACTTCTACCCGTCCAACTCATCGTGATGTTTGCATCTATTTTCAATGCCGCTATGGCGAACTGTATCTTTCCCGCGGTGTGGAAAGAAGCGGACGTTATCGGCATACATAAACCCGGTAAACCAAAAAATCATCCGACGAGCTATCGCCCGATTAGCCTCCTCATGTCTCTAGGCAAACTGTATGAGCGTCTGCTCTACAAACGCCTCAGAGACTTCGTCTCATCAAAGGGTATTCTCATCGATGAACATTTCGGATTCCGTACAAATCACTCATGCGTTCAACAGGTGCACCGCCTCACGGAGCATATTCTTGTGGGGCTTAATCGACCAAAACCGTTATACACGGGAGCTCTCTTCTTCGACGTCGCAAAAGCGTTCGACAAAGTCTGGCACAACGGTTTGATTTTCAAACTATTCAACATGGGCGTGCCGGATAGTCTCGTGCTCATCATACGGGACTTCTTGTCTAACCGCTCTTTTCGATATCGAGTCGAGGGAACCCGCTCCTCCCCACGACCTCTCACAGCTGGAGTCCCGCAAGGCTCTGTCCTCTCACCCCTCCTATTTAGCTTATTCGTCAACGATATTCCCCGGTCGCCGCCGACCCATTTAGCTTTATTCGCCGACGACACGACTGTTTACTATTCTAGTAGAAATAAGTCCCTAATCGCGAAGAAGCTTCAGAGCGCAGCCCTAGCCCTAGGACAGTGGTTCCGAAAATGGCGCATAGACATCAACCCAGCGAAAAGTACTGCGGTGCTATTTCAGAGGGGAAGCTCCACACGGATTTCCTCCCGGTTTAGGAGGAGGAATCTCACACCCCCGATTACTCTCTTTAGACAACCCATACCCTGGGCCAGGAAGGTCAAGTACCTGGGCGTTACCCTGGATGCATCGATGACATTCCGCCCGCATATAAAATCAGTCCGTGACCGTGCCGCGTTTATTCTCGGTAGACTCTACCCCATGATCTGTAAGCGGAGTAAAATGTCCCTTCGGAACAAGGTGACACTAAACTTGCATAAGGCCCGTCATGACTTACGCGAGTGTGGTGTTCGCTCACGCGGCCCGCACACACATAGACACCCTCCAATCCCTACAATCCCGCTTTTGCAGGTTAGCTGTCGGGGCTCCGTGTTTCGTGAGGAACGTTGACCTACACGACGACCTGGGTCTCGAATCAATTCGGAAATACATGAAGTCAGCGTCGGAACGATACTTCGATAAGGCTATGCGTCATGATAATCGCCTTATCGTTGCCGCCGCTGACTACTCCCCGAATCCTGATCATGCAGGAGCCAGTCACCGTCGACGCCCTAGACACGTCCTTACGGATCCATCAGATCCAATAACCTTTGCATTAGATGCCTTCAGCTCTAATACTAGGGGCAGGCTTAGGGACCCCGGTAACCGTACTCGTCGAACTCGACAAAGAGGTCGACGTGCAACCTAACCCATGCATCAGCCCGCTGAGTTTCTCGCCGGATCTTCTCAGCGGGTCGCGATTCCGATCCGGTTGTAGATTCATTCGCGAAACAATTGCTCTTGAGTTGTTAGGTCTCCTTCGGAGGCGCTCGGGCAGTTGTTAGCAAATCCCACCCCTCTTGGCTGAGCCTTTGCTCGCCCACCTGTCCTGGTGAAACTGGAAAGGCCTTCGGGCCACCAGTAAACTTTCAATCATAAAAAAAAAAAAAAAAGGAACAGCGAACGGATTACCTGAAGCGAAGCGGAAGAAACGCACTGAGAATTTTTAAAGTAATTGTGAAGTGTTTTAAGTGTTCAAAGTGTTGTATACAGTTTTAAGTTGAACTTTGGCGAAATTTTTTTTTATCCCGAACCCCAGCGCGTAACAGTACAAAAGCTATTGTAATCACATCCGTGCTACAAATTGTATAACAGTTCTTTGAGTCCTACTTTCTTCTCCGCCAGCTCCAAAATTCACTGCACTCCATGTGTAGTGATAGTGAAACACAACAAAGTATTGATAGATATTTATTAATGAATATTTAAGACAACACCAGAAAATATATCATAAATTACTTTAAAGTTAAAAGAGACGATATAATATATCTTACAAGCTACGAATTATTAAGAGCCTACAATTTCAACTTTGTACATAAAATAATTTATTTATACATTTTCAACTATTGTTCATTGCCAACGAGTGGTTCTGTTATTAGTTCACTTTTCTACTTCGTGGTAGAAATAGGCGACAGTAATAGAAATAGGCGCCTATTTCTACCGCGTAATAGAAATCGGGTTCTGATTCAAAATATAGGAGGCTATTACGGGCAAGCCGGCTGTGATTTCGTCTGGCTATATAAACAAATCCAATAATCATGTGTTCGACTTGTGGTTACAGCATAGAATCATCATCATCATCATTCTTTCCTATTATCCTCTGCTGGGGTGTAGGGCTCGAATCAAATTTTCCATTTATATCGGTCTTGGGCAGTCTGTTCTAGCTCCTCCCACGTCATGCCCAAGACCCCTAGCTCCTGCTCCACCGAGCGACGCCAAGTTGTTCTGGGGCGGCCTCTATTCCTTTTGCCAGACACTTCCAAACTCGAATCAAAACAAACCGGACTGATAAAACAGCATAGAATAGAAAAAAAAAAGTTGTTTACGTAGCTTATTGATCTGCAATAGGCACACGCCTATGGAGCAACACACAGTAAAATTTAAAGTTTAAAATAAATAAAAAACTTTAATTTTCGCTTAACTCCAGACTAGCGTTAAATCGAAAATTGTTTTTACACAACTTTACACACTCGACTTATTTTTGTTCTATTCAACAGAACTATCGCCATAATTTTTCATAACTTACTTATTTTAATGTAGACGTAATTATGTTTAGAAGTTTATTAATATAGAAATACCATTGAGTAGCCGGTTTCTACTGTGGCGGGTAGTCAACAACACAAGATAAGTTGGCAGATGCCTGAATCTCGCTTACGACATTTTCAAGATAACCTTACATATACACAAGTTCCGAACAACATTCGCGATGCAGTTACTCTTGAGTTGTTAGGTCTCCTTCGGGGGCGCTCGGGCAGCTGTTAGCAAACCCCACCCTTCCTGGCTGAGCCTTTGCTCGCCCACCTGTCCTGGTGAAACTGGAAAGGCCTCCGGGCCACCAGTAACCCTTCAACCATAAAAAAAACATTCGGACTGTCGGTCTACCGAGCAATATCACCGGGAACATCTTCCCTTTGTCGTATACCTCCAAACTACATTGTAACAAACGCGCCAATTCGATTTATTGACATGTACATTCAGTTGTAAGAATTCATTACTGGTGGTAGAACCTCTTGTGAGTCCGCACGGGTAGGTACCACCGCCCCGCCTATTTCTGTCGTGAAGCAGTAATGCGTTTCGGTTTGAAGGGTGGGGCAGCCGTTGGGACTATACTGAGACCTTATAACTATATCTCAAGGTGTGTGGCGCATTTACGTTGTAGATGTCTATGGGCTCCAGTAACCACTTAACACCAGGTGGGCTGTGAGCTCGTCCATACATCTAAGCAATAAAAAAAAAGTCATTCGGTTCAAAACATGTATAAGTACGGTGTCTATAAACTTATGTTCCTGAATTCAGACCAGACCCTCTAGTATACAAGTGCCACTCAGGAAACTTTGTATATATTATATACAAAGTTTCCAGATACTATATTAGATAGATACTAGTTAAAATACTATGTAATAAATTATATTTGCCATAAACCCGTTTGATTAAAGCATTCATATGAGAGATCTTGTGAGTCCGCACGGTTAAGTACCATCACAGTGCCTATTTCTGCCGTGAAGTAGTAATGCGTTTCGGTTTGAAGGGTGGGGTAGCCGTTCTTACTTTTTTTTTTTTTTATTGCCCTTGTAGACATACGAGCATACGGCCCACCTGATGGTGAGTGGTTACCGTCGCCCATGGACTTCAGCAATGCCAGGGGCAGAGCCAAGCCGCTGCCTACCGCTTAATACTCTCCACAAGCCTCGTTTGAAGAAGGACATGTCATAGCGCTCGGAAAACACCGTCGAGGGGAGCTCATTCCAAAGCCGGATGGTACGTGGCAAAAAATATCTCTGGAAACGCACTGTGGATGACCGCAGTGGCAGGTAGTATGGATGAACTCTACTCCGGTGGCGGGCGGTGCGATGGTAAAAACGAAATGCCGGTATCATCTCGAACAATTCCTCAGAGCACTCCCCATGGAACATACGGTACAAAATACAGAGGGATCCGAAGTCCCTCCGCAGACCCAGAGGTTCCAAACGCATTTACGTCATAGATGTCTATGGTCTCCAGTAACCACTTAACACCAGGTGGGCTCTGAGCTCGTCCACTCATCTAAGCAATAAAAAAAAATATCTCCTTTAGATCTACGGCTACACATAGTCATTTTGTATTTAGAAGTTTATGATCTCTTCATACGACCGTTGAGAAAACTCCGATCTGAATGCATTGTAGTAAAACAATCATGAATTAAGAACTCAAATAGTGTTAAAATTTATTATTTTTCGACGAACTCAACTCAGCATCTTCTGACCTAAAATAATATTTAAATAAATAAATATTAACTAACAATCACGCCACGTTAGCTGGTCCCGTGAGAAGTTCGTAAAGAACTTGTGTTACAGGTACCAGATAACGGAAATAAATGTAAGATTTTTATTATGCACATACATAATATATTTAATATACATCGATAACCCTGGGAAAGACATTTTATATTTATCATACAAATATCTTCCCTTGGCGGGATTCGAACCCGCGACCCCCTTGTGTAGTAACCAATATTTTTTTAAGATCGCAACCCTACACTGGTGACATTAATCTTACTTCCCTCCCCAAAATAATACTTAAGTGTCATCGTTCTCCTCTCCAGGCATATATCCAAACATGAGTTGACTAGCTTCATTTTCACTGCACAATTCCGAGCCGGACCTTTCCTTGTACAAAACATGCATCTTCTTCTGCTGGTAGAAGTCTTTCTTCCACTCGCTGCAAAGGCTGGTTTCGGTGACGTAATAACTGCAGTTTTTCCGCTCGTTCCGGCATTTCGATCTGGTCCTCCTACCGTTGTGCACCACTGTCTCCCTGGTACTGGACTGTTCGATGTATTTGCTCCTTATCCGAGTTGCTTTCTTGCAGAAGAGAGTCTCTTTGAAGGCTATTCGGTATCTGAAACAGAGGGGTGATGTTCAGTTATGGGCTTTTTGATTTTACTGTGCATTACTGGTGGTAGGACCTCTTATGAGTCCGCACGGGTAAGTACGGCCTATTTCTGCAGTGAAACAGCAATGCGTTTCGGTTAGAAGGGTGGGGCAGCCGTTGTAACTATACTTGAGACCTTAGAACTTATATCTCAAGATGAATGGCACATTTACGTTGTAGTTGTCTGTGGGCTCCAGTAACCACTTAACACCAGGTGGGCTGTGAGCTCGTCCACTCATCTAAGCAATAAAAAAAATATGTAGATTATGTGCCAATGGAAAAGACGTGGAAAACTGTAAAAAAAAACACATTGAAACTCACATGTGAAATACAGATACGAAATGATTTAAACAAATTCACATAGCAAAACTAATAGAATATTCAACGATACCTACATAAATAAACAATTCCTTGAAAATGTGCGGATTGTGAAGCAGTAACTATATCAAATATTTATTTCAGTTGGGCTTTTCTTTGGAATCACAGTGATTTATTGACACGACTCTAAAAAAGTTAATGTGTCTGTGGCGCAGGCATAATATAATAGCGTATAGTATATAGTATATAGCTCATAGCACAACAATATCGCGCACCATACATTATTATGGGCCCGTTATGCGTATGGTTTGAAGGGTAGGGCAGCCGTTGTAACTATACTGAGATCTTAAAACTTATATCTCAAAGTGGGTGGCGCATTTACATTGTAGATGTCTATGGGCTCCAGTAACCACTTAACACCAGGTGGGCTGTGAGCTCGTCCAACAATCTAAGCAATAAAAAAAAAACTTAGCAAACAATTTCCCGTAAACTCACCTATGGCTCATCACGTTGTATAGAATAGGATTGACGGTAGCAGAGACGTAATAAAAAGCACCGGCCACGTAAAACAGGTATTCGTTGATGATGTGGTAATGAGAAGCGCCGGTGCCGTAGATGTAGAACAGCCTCTGGAAATGGAACGGAGCCCAGCAGACGAAGAACGCGATCACCACTGCCGCTAGGGAAATGAAGAGGACTTAAATAGTGATGATTTTTATCTTATCTTATACCTTTAAACGAGCAATTCTTGTATATATATAATCTGAATCGCGGAAACGGCTCCAACGATTTTCATAAAATTTAGTATACAGGGGATTTCAGGAGCGATAAATCGATTTAGCTACGATGTATTTTCAGAAAATGTTGTTTTATTCGTGTTTTCAATAATCAACCCTTCCCGACATCTATTGACGAATAATAATACTATTTTTCTTAATTGAGGACAACTAACCGCTTTAAAGACACAACAAGATGGCTTATCAAAAAAAAACCGAGCAAAGCTCAATCATCATCTAGTAAGTCTTAAACAGCTGTTTCTATTGGGCCGGCTCGGAATCCGGTTATTCGACACTCGAGGTTGGATGGCGATCCTTACTAATTGTTGGGCATGTAGTGAGCTAGCACAGGCGAATACCATTACCTTGCCTATTTTAAAAGTTTTATGTATTCATTTTGGGCATTTTTTTTTTTTCGTTTATTACAGATTTTGCATCCATATTACAATTATTAACATTTCATATTATAGTATAACAGAATTAAATAAAAACAATAACTACAATCTCGGAATAAAACAAAAACTTAATATTAACATCAAAACTACCTTAACCTAAAAGGTTTCAGGATCCAGAGTGCTCAACATGCACACGTTTTTTTTAATTTTTTTTTATTCCATAGATGAGTGGACGAGCTCACAGCCCACCTGGTGTTAAGTGGTTACTGGAGCCCATAGACATCTACAACGTAAATGCACCACACACCTTGAGATATAAGTTCTAAGATCTCAGTATAGTTACAACGGCTGCCCCGCCCTTAAAACCGAAACGCATTACTGCTTCACGGCAGAAATAGGCGGAACGATGGTACCTACCCGTGCGCACTCACGAGGGGTCCTACCACCAGTAAACACGTATCCAGTTCATATCCATCCATTATTGGGCAGTCCAGATCTATCCGCGAGGTAAACAGCCGCCGGTAACTATTGCGACTGACCCGCACGCGGCGAACCAGGGAAGCAATTCGTTAACGAATGATTGCTGCGAAGCTATCTATTCGCGCATTCGCAAACATCCCCGACACACGAATTTGTCGAGACTTGAGTTGACAAAGCTAGTGGCCTTTCATAAGTTTGCTGAGTAGAGTGGTTTAAATTTGTTGACATCATAGCGATATCTATGGAAATTGACGGTATGGAAATTTATATCACCAAGCTTAGAACACAGAAATCACAATATGATATCGCCAGTCACCTAGAGATATGGGTTGTAGTCTAATTATATAATATAGCGGTTGTCTCATTCTCTAAGCCGGAAAGCGTGACTTTTTCGTGACAGATATAGGTTCTTCTTCTTTTTCTCCACCTCATCCCGCTAGGTGGGGTCGGTACAGCTGATTTTTCTCTTCCATTCTCTTCTATCAGCCGTCATCTCAACACTCACCCCTCACTCTCTCATATCGTCATTCACACACTCCATCCATTTCTTCTTCGGTCGACCTCATCCTCCTCTACCTTGCACTACCATTTCCATACATCTCCTAGTCACATGCATCTTCTCTCTGCGCATCACATGTCCATACCACGCTAACCGTCCGATCTTTAATTTGTTGCTTACCGGGGCTACTTTCACACTTCCTCTAATATACGGTTATAGATTAGGATTAGAATACGCATAAATTTGCGACTGCGATTTGAATTATTAGGCCCGTTGAGTTTCTCACCGGACCTTCTCAGTGGATCACGATTCCGATCCGGCGAGATTCTGTGAAGCACTGGTCTTGCTAGGGATAGAGTTACCAAATTGGTTAGAGCCCCGTGAGCACACTTACGTGAGCTCTTTTTTCTGATCCTAATAACAATCTCTAAAGCGTTAGACAATTAAACCCACAAGATAAGAGCTTTCTGAGAGAACATACAAAGAGATTGTTTACAATGCCTTATCTCGACAACACAAAATATATAATTTGACCCTTCCGCCGTATGACCGCGATGTTATTCCACAAATGGATAATCCTTATGGGGGGTGGTATTCGTATTGTCAAGTTGGGGTGTGTTTCGGAAGCAGAGACATCAAACAGTCCTCTTAATTAAGAGGATTCTAGGGTTGCTACTTGTGCCTTTTTATGTACTAAAGAGGTAAGATTTATGTTCGTCTTTTTTTGTCTACTTAGAATTAAGGCGCAGTTTATCTCGATTTAAAATGAGGTTTATCCCCGCTCACCGCAGTATCAAGTTGAAAGTCGCTTCTGATATTTAACGCTGCGTGGTGGTAAGAATAATAATTGAAAGATTAAGGAATATTAATTTAAAATAATAAATAGAAATTTTATAAAAAAAAAAGTTGTCATTCAAATTTCAGAATAGATATTTCGTCTTTTTAATTAATGTGAAATAGGAAATGACACACGGACAACTGTTGCAGTGGATCGACGTTTCGAATTGTCTTATTCAGAACTTAAAAATTAAGTGTAATAATATCTATGTATTCGGAACAATATAATCAAAAGTTTTTTTGTACTATTCCAATTTTTAACGGATTCCTCATCCTATGATAATAATTAACATAGATAGTATTTTTTTAACAAGTGGATGACACTGGCGATTTTGTTTCATTTTAGTATTTATTAGTTACCTATTCTATGTATAGTATTTTTTGTATTTGATATCGTAATCAAGACCAGGCATCACAATGTCCTGTGTGGTGGAATTTGTATGGATGAGTTAATTTTTGGGTTTGACAGCTTAGGTAAGGTAACCTACAGTTACTCTGGGGGTACTTTTTGCCCTTTCCAAGTTCTGTCTCTGGGAGGATCAGGTATATACTACTCCACAGATCCAGCACTGGGTAATATATGAGTGGCTATTCATTCTGGGTTGGTACTTCCGGAGAGACGTGCCTCGGTTCTATCTGTATTTTGTGCCGTGTAAAGCTTCCTTCGACTCTCGATGTCAAACATCTTCACTACATTCTACCTGATATCTTACGGCTTGAATTTATTTATTGTGTTTGGGTACAACTGTCACGTGTTAGAAACGCCAGAAGTAATATATATATCTTTTTTTTTATTGCTTAGATAGGTGGACGAGCTCACAGCCCTCCTGGAATTAAGTGGTTACTAGAACCCGTAGACATCCACAACGTAAATGCGCAACCCACCTTGAGATATAAGTTCTAAGGTCTCAAGTAAAGTTACAATATATATCTATATGACGGCGTTAACGATATTTATGTTATATAGCACGTGCAATAGGAGTGACTCACACAAGCCAGGTGCGCCGGCCGTGTCGTTCCACTCGTAAACAACAGCTGCAACAGAAGTGACTCATAAGCCAGCTGCGCCGGCTAGTATAAAAAGGCGGAACGTGCCTTGAAATGAACATCTTTTCGATATCGAGTCGAGGGAACCCGCTCCTCCCCACGACCTCTCACAGCTGGAGTCCCGCAAGGCTCTGTCCTCTCACCCCTCCTATTTAGCTTATTCGTCAACGATATTCCCCGGTCGCCGCCGACCCATTTAGCTTTATTCGCCGACGACACGACTGTTTACTATTCTAGTAGAAATAAGTCCCTAATCGCGAAGAAGCTTCAGAGCGCAGCCCTAGCCCTAGGACAGTGGTTCCGAAAATGGCGCATAGACATCAACCCAGCGAAAAGTACTGCGGTGCTATTTCAGAGGGGAAGCTCCACACGGATTTCCTCCCGGATTAGGAGGAGGAATCTCACACCCCCGATTACTCTCTTTAGACAACCCATACCCTGGGCCAGGAAGGTCAAGTACCTGGGCGTTACCCTGGATGCATCGATGACATTCCGCCCGCATATAAAATCAGTCCGTGACCGTGCCGCGTTTATTCTCGGTAGACTCTACCCCATGATCTGTAAGCGGAGTAAAATGTCCCTTCGGAACAAGGTGACACTTTACAAAACTTGCATAAGGCCCGTCATGACTTACGCGAGTATGGTGTTCGCTCACGCGGCCCGCACACACATAGACACCCTCCAATCCCTACAATCCCGCTTTTGCAGGTTAGCTGTCGGGGCTCCGTGGTTCGTGAGGAACGTTGACCTACACGACGACCTGGGCCTCGAATCAATTCGGAAATACATGAAGTCAGCGTCGGAACGATACTTCGATAAGGCTATGCGTCATGATAATCGCCTTATCGTTGCCGCCGCTGACTACTCCCCGAATCCTGATCATGCAGGAGCCAGTCACCGTCGACGCCCTAGACACGTCCTTACGGATCCATCAGATCCAATAACCTTTGCATTAGATGCCTTCAGCTCTAATACTAGGGGCAGGCTTAGGGACCCCGGTAACCGTACTCGTCGAACTCGACAAAGAGGTCGACGTGCAACCTAACCCATGCATCAGCCCGCTGAGTTTCTCGCCGGATCTTCTCAGCGGGTCGCGATTCCGATCCGGTAGTAGATTCATTCGCGAAACAATTGCTCTTGAGTTGTTAGGTCTCCTTCGGAGGCGCTCGGGCAGTTGTTAGCAAATCCCACCCCTCTTGGCTGAGCCTTTGCTCGCCCACCTGTCCTGGTGAAACTGGAAAGGCCTTCGGGCCACCAGTAAACTTTCAATCATAAAAAAAAAAAAAAAAAAAAAAAAAAAAAAAAAAAAAAAAAAAAAAAAAAAAAAAAAAAAAAAAAAAAAAAAAAAAAAAAATGAACATTCGTTGGACTGCGCTTGCCTGGTGCACTTACTATATATATCCTTGTTACGTTGTGTGATTCAGTGACTGTTGTACGTACTGGTTAAAGTTGGACAAGTGTTAATGTGAATTGTTAAGATAACATATTGTTGATTAACTCAGGAACCAAAAAGTGACATCGTTTTACTTGGTGTTCAACAAGATAATGTCTACCCTCAAGCTTACATATATATATTTTTATTGCCCTTGTAGGCAGACGAGCATACGGCCCACCTGATGGTAGGTGGTTACCGTCGCCCATGGACTTCAGCAATGATAGGGGCGGAGTCAAGCCGCTTCCTACCGCTTATAATGGCATTAAATACGAGAAATTCAATCCTAAAAGTAGTTTCAATTGTGGCACATAAAAATTCAATGCTGATTGCTGTAAGGGAATCAATTAAGAAGGGCTACTTTAGCATTGTTCTTAAACCTTCTGAATAGTCTGAATAGAATAGTCAGGTAATTGGCCGGGAAAGAAACACTTGTATTCGCAAACGAATTCATTGAAATTTGGGCAAATAAACGCTTTTTTGTTCTGTAAAAGGTCTATTCAACTGTTTAAGAATAATAGAGCTAATTATTTTGCTTACCCAACATTCTGATGATGGTTTTCTTGGACTGCGCTTGACTTGCTTCTCCATGGACACTGCCGTTGACACCGTTCAAAGTGCCTGGGCTGCCCGGCTTACTGGTATGAGTGGACCTGGGAACAATTTCACATCATCGACTAAGGACAAGAGCCGATCGTAATTATGAAGAATAAGTAGGTCTCGCTCTACTAGATGCTAAAAAATGTTACACCGGTAAGAGTAACGCCATCTATCGCCGAATAGCCAAAACGAATATCAAATGATCTAGTAACATCTAGAATGCTCGAGATGTACAACGCTATCTATTGTCAGATAGCGGAAACACACATTGCAAATACTCGACTTGTGGGGAATGTTCTCGATGATTCTAGAGATGTCGTACCGACTATAAAAGCGTTGCAGAGATGACACGCAGTCAGTTAGTAATCGGGACTACTCGAAGCGAATAAGCGAACGGATACTCTGAAGCGAAGCGGAAGAAGTTAATTAAGAATTTAAAGTGTTCTGTGAGTGTTCTAAGTGCTAATACAGTTTTAATTTATACTTCGGTAGGTACCACCATCCTGCCTATTTCTGCCGTGAAGCAGTAATGCGTTTCGGTTCGAAGGGTGGGGCAGCCGTTGTAACTATACTGAGACCTTAAAACTCATATCTCAAGGTCGGTGGCGGCATTTACGTTGTCTATGGACTCCAATAACCACTAGGCGGGCCGTGAGCTCTTCCATCCATCTAATCAATAAAAAAAAAGTAGATAGACTTTAAGCGTTCGTGGCTTAACTGGGAACACACACCTTATTATAGCTTTAAGTTACTCGACCACGCCGATATTTAAACTCTACGTCAAGTACCAATATTTCAAAGTAAATACGAACTACTACTTCTACAACGAAGGAATCGTATAAGAAGAAAATAGAAATTTTTATTTGTCGTGGCCTAAAGGATAAGACGTCCGGTGCATTCGTATGTAGCGATGCAACGGTGTTCGAATCCAACAAGCGGGTACCAATTTTTCTAATGAAATACGTACACACTTATGAGATCTTCACGATTGATTTCCCACGGTGAAGGAATAACATCGTGTAATAAAAATCAAACCCGTAAAATTATAATTTGCCCCTGGCATTGCTGAAGTCCATGGGCGACGGTAACCACTCACCATCAGGTGGGCCGTATACTCGTCTGCCTACCAGGACAATAAAAATATCATAATAAAAAAAAGAAATGTCCGAAGAAAGCTACCATCCTGTAGACGGTACTGTTCAAAACAGACGCTGCTTGAAGTGTTCATTCAAAACCCAGTCCACGAGACCCGGAGCATTCTTCTCCGGCACCACATCTCTAGAGCGAAACTAGCGAATGCCATCTCTTCGCAGTAGTTAAGGACCGCATCATCCAAGATTGTGCCCGCCTCGGAACACTAAGAACACGAAATCCGCTGTCGCTTTTAAACTAGACGCCGTTTCGTCGCTCACGCGGGATTTTTAAAACGAATCCATTTTGCAAAAACATTCCTTTCTCATGCAGAGGCACGTCCGTTTGGATAGATTTAAAATAGGCCGTATTTTTTTTTCATGTTTTAATGAGTACGTAATCGGAGTCATCAAATAAGATTCGTTCAGACAAAATTCTCTTCTAAAAGAATGAGACTAAATGAAACTGTTGAAGTTTTAAATTTAAAATTCTAAAGGAGATTTTTTATGATTTTAAAGATTCTAAAATTTTTACTTACTACGTCTGCAATTTACTACGTACAACTTTATATGGAGTCAGCATTTCGACGTATTTTATATAGCAGCACATCAGAGATCCCTTACATCATTCCCGAAGACAAATACAATGATGGTATTCATAATATATTTTTTGAAGTCGCGTCTACAAAATAGGCAATTTTTAGTTTAATTCTCTTTATAGAATTTTGATTCTCAATTGTCTTTGGTTGATTGATCGGTCGCATAGATATTTAGTGGTGGTCAAGTGTCATGTGAGCCCACACGGGTAGGTACCAACACCCTACTTATTTTTAACGTAATGCATTACGGGTTGAAGAGTGAAGGAGCCGTTGTTTTGTAAAAATCAGACTTAGAGATCATGTTTTAAGGTGGTGGGCATTTACGTTATCGACGTCTATGGTTTCTAGTAACCACTTAAGACCGGAAGGGCCGTGAGCTCGTTCAACCATCTAAGAATAAAAGTAGAAAGTTTTAATTTGGGACGATTGTAAGCGTCGCAGTTTTTAGTAATTACTAGCTGACCCGGTAGACTTCGCAGTGCTTCAATCGATAAATAAAAGATTTAAACTTTTAAATAAAACAAACAAAAGAAACCCGTCCGACGGGGGACGCATCAAAGGAAAAACAAAATCGTTATTTTTATTTAATTCCGTGCATTTTCATATTTTTCTACCTTTTAAACCTTCTCTGGACTTCGACAAGTAATTCAAGACCAAAATTAACCAAATCGGTCCAGCCGTTCTCGAGTTTTAGCGAGACTAACGAACAGCAATTCATTTTTATATACAGAGAAGAAGAAGATTATTTTTCATTTTAAAATTAAAAAAGACAGCGATTTTAATACAATAATTGAAAAATCGATTGAATTAATTTCAGTCAATGAACAGTACTAGTACTAAGTAGTACTACGCTATAGTACTTTGTAATTTTTATTGTTTAGATGGGTGGACGAGCTCACAGCCCACCTGGTGTTAAGTGGTTACTGGAGCCCATAGACATCTACAACGTAAATGCGCCACCCACCTTGAGATATAAGTTCTAAGTATAGTTACAACGGCTGCGCCACCCTTCAAACCGAAACGCATTACTGCTTCACGGCAGAAATAGGCAGGGCGGTGGTTCCTACCCGCGCGGACTCACAACAGGTCCTACCACCAGTAAATTAATAATAAAAATAAAATTTATTGTACACAAAGAACTCTCAGAAATCAGAATATGAATCCAATAATGTGTATATACACGAGTTACAACTTGCGAAGTCATTCGTTCGTGACAAACATATTTCGTCGGTAAGTACTAGTTCTTTAGTACCTAACAACTCAATATATGTATGTTTGCAATGTGTAATCTTACGTTTATTGGGGATATTATGTATCTAAAATGATAGGTTTTTATCTACGAGACTAAATAATTGTCTTTAAAGCCAGACCTCTATCCAAAATAGAAATCTGAAAGTAAGATAAGACTCGCACTGCAATTTACTGGACTTTACTGGTGGTAAGACGTCTTTTTTTTTTATTGCTTTGATGGGTGGACGAGCTCACAGCCCACCTGATATTAAGTGGTTACTGGAGCCCATAGACATCTAGAACGTAAATGCGCCTTAGAACCGCGACCTTAGAACTTATATTTCAAGGTCGGTACCTTGAGATATAAGTTCTAAGGTCTCAGTATAGTTGCAACGGCTGCCCCACCCTTCAAACCGAAACGTATTACTGCTTCACGGCAGAAATGGGCAGGGTGGTGGTACCTACCCGCGCGGACTCACAAGAGGTCCTACCACCAGTAAACGGGGTGGGTACCTACATTGAATGCCACTTGAGCCGATGTCCTCAAAAAGTGTTGCTTACATTTGTTTCAGTTTGTTTGTGAGTCCGCACGGGTAGGTACCACCACCCTGCCTATTTCGGCTGTGAAGCAGTAATGCATTTCGGTTTGAAAGGTAAGGCAGCCGTTGTACTGTTAAAACTGAGACCTTAAGAACTCATGTCGGCATGACGAGAGCCCGCTCCGGACAGATGGTCGATCATAATACCGTCAGACAAATTATTTTTAATAGTATTTACTGCACAGACAAAAAAGAAATTTTGTATTTACAGCAGGCCAGCGATTTTGCAACGGATTTGAACCCGCTTACTCATTGTATCTCTCTCAATCATCTCTTATGGTTGTATAATTTCAATGTCATCTAATTATTCGAATCGAAATGCATTACTGCTTCGTGACAGAAGCAGGCAGGATCCCGGGACTCAGCCGGGCAGGCCCGCAACAAACCCTTCAACCAGATATTACGCTGACTTCGAAGTTTTGCGGTTTCAATTTTGATTAAACGAGGTTAAATAAATAATTGAACAACCTACGTGAAACTGCCGGAAATAAGCAAGCTTTTTAGCTTTTTAATTAACGTGATGAAGGTATTTTACCCTGAACAAAGTATTTTAGACCCAAAAATTATACTTAATTACGAACAGGGCTCACATTGAAGATATTAAGGGATTAGAGAAAAAGCTCCTTGGGAGTACTAGATTGTAAAAAAATAATTTTTATGCTTTTTTTTATTGCTTTGCTGGGTGGACGAGCTCACAGCCCACCTGGTGTTAAGTGGTTACTGGAGCCCACGGACATCGCCACCCACCTTGAGATATAAGTTCTAAGATCTCAGTATAGTTACAACGGCTGCCCCGCCCTTCAAACCGAAACGCATTACTGCTTCACGGCAGAAATAGGCAGGGCGGTGGTACCTACCCGCGCGGACTCACAAGAGGTCCTAACACCAGTAATTACGCAAATTATAATTTTGCGGGTTTCACTATTATTACACGATGTTATTCCTTCACCGTGGAAGTCAATCGTGAACATTTGTTGAGTACGTATTTCATTAGAAAAATTGGTACCCGCCTGGGATTCGAATACAGGTGCATCGCTCAACACAAATGCACCGGACGTCTTATCCGTTAGGCCACGACGACTTCAAATGTCAAAATAAACTGAAAAAAGTTAAACTGTAAAACGCCCAAGATAGCAGATTTCCGCGTAAGCTTACATTACGTCCTACTGTACATAAAATTAGGAGGTAATCAGATTCAGAAAGTTAGAATAGTTTGAGCAGGAGATATCAAAGGGAGCATAGTGTAACTATGATTGAGTTAGCGGATAGTTCGAAGCAGCTTGAAATTGTTGGAGTGGCGTGTCCGGACCCTTTGATGCTAGATCTTACTACTTACTAATATTACTGGTGGTAGGACCTTTTGTGAGTCTGCCGTGAAGCAGTAATGCGTTTCGGTCTGAAAGGTAGGGCAGCCGTTGTAACTATACTGAGATTTTAGAACTTATATCTCAAGGTGGGTGGCGCATTTACGTTGTAGATGTCTATGGGCTCCAGTAACAACTTAACACCAGGTGTGCTGTGAGCTCGTCCAACCATCTAAGCAACAAAAAAAAAAAAAGATCTAGGCTAGATCCAAGCTAGATTTTTTTGCTAACCGGAAGGTAGGCTATGTCTATATCCACAAATATTTAAAATTCAAATGTCAATTATTGATTTATGTTCACGTATTTGTGGGTGGGTAAGCACTTATACAATGGAATTGAGACTTCAATTTAATTTTTATGTCTCAATGTGGTTGTTCTCGTGATGTGGGTGCGACACAAATGATATGAAAAAAACTAGATGTACTTGCTATATTTGTCTACTTGATGTGTCCGTTGTATTGTGTAACAGTTATCATTTTGTCGCAGGATTAGTTTCGAGTGGTGGTACCTATGCTAGCAGGCCCATTCTAGTATAGCACTGTTGTATTGTACTGGTGGTAGGACGTCTTATGAGTTCGCACCGGTAGGTACTACCGCCCCGCCTATTTCTGCCGTGAAGCAGTAATGGGTTTCGGTTTGAAGGGTGGGGCAGCCGTTGTAACTATACTGAGACCTAAGAACACATATCTCAAGGTGGGTGGCGCTTTTACGTTGTAGATGTCTATGGGCTCCGGTAACCACTTCAAACCAGGTGGACTGTGAGCTCGCCCACCCGTCTAACCAAAAAAATTTTTTTTATTGCTTACATGGGTTGACGAACTCACAGCCCACCCACCTGGTGTTAAGTGATTACATTGGTAAAGTGGTTAGTGATTACCAAAAAAAATTACGTTGTAGATGTCTATGGGGTTCGGTAACCACTTACATATGCAGTACAAAAAAAAACTAGTCTTTGGGTGATGTTGCATTTTTTTCGCTTTTTTTTTATATTTTATTTTTATTGCCCTTGTAGGCAGACGAGCATACGGCCCACCTGATGGTGAGTGGTTACCGTCGCTCATGGACTTCAGCAATGCCAGGGGCAGAGCCAAGCCGCTGCCTACCGCTTAATACTCTCCATAAGCCTCGTTTGAAGAAGGACATGTAATAGCGCTCGGGAAACATCGTTTAAAATTTCGTTTCATTGCACCTACCACTATTCACTCTGCACTACCTTTGGTTGACTGGTAGAGAATGCCTTAGGCATTAAGTCCGCCAATGTAAATTTTATATAAAGTGTAATAAATAAATAAATAAATAAAATATTAAGAACAGAAAAAAAGCAAATGATAAATAAAACAAATGGTACCGCAATAAAGAAAAATACAGAATTATTACAAGAGCAATATTTAACTAAACAAAAGATAAAACTTTGAAAATATCAACAACAAAAAAATTACGGCGTACGCCCTCAATTCTAGTTTTTGTGTATCTTTTTATTCATTTCTAGATGTTAAATTGACTGTTAAAGTGATGTTTTCTTTTCGACTTGTTTTATCTTATCAAATTTTTTGTTATGAGCTCACTCGTGCAGTCCTCAAGTCATCAATCAACGGTCAAAACTACAAGATATATAAAGCTATTTCAGAATATGTACAATTTACAAGACATGTATAAGAAATTGAGGTTATGGAATGAGCTCCCCTCCACGGTGTTTCCCGAGCGCTATGACATGTCCTTCTTCAAACGAGGCTTGTGGAGAGTATTAAGCGGTAGGCAGCGGCTTGGCTCTGCCCCTGGCATTGCTGAAGTCCATGGGCGACGGTAACCACTCACCATCAGGTGGGCCGTATGCTCGTATGACTACAAGGGCAATAAAAATAAAATAAAACATTGAAAAGTTTATCAACGCTTCGTCTGTGCGACTGCGGTGAAGCTATTATAAATACACACAATTGCTATTGACACTTCAGGATCACATCTATAATCTATACGTATAAATAAAATTGGAGTGTCCGTTTGTAATAATGAAATAACCGCTTTTTACTACATGCATATGAATATATATATATACGGTTCATACACCAAAATTATTACATTGTGCACCAAGGGAGAAAAGTAGGACATTTCCTTCCGCGTGCAAAATTGCCACCCTCGCCTTCGGCTCAACACGCGGGATGCGATGTCCTACTTTTTTCCCGCGATGCACATACTATTTTTTCTCCTATCAGGCCGACAGTTCGTGGAGTACCGAGCCGGGGTCCAAGGGCGAAGTCCTGGCGGGGGGGAGCAGGGCGGCAGGAAATTTTATTGCCTTTGGTTTATTTCACTTTTACACTAAACACAATATTGCAAATTACTTGAGCACAACAATGGCGGACAATTTTAGGTGCGTGAGAGCAGACGTAGACACTAACGCGCATGCGTAGGTACTTGTCAGTACCCAGGGAGAAAAAGTTACACTTTCTTCCCTGTACAGCGGGAGGAAAACCGAACTTTCGGCGTAGGTAGGGGAAAAAACATTTTGTACAATTTTTGTCCGTCTGTCTGTCTGTCAGTTTGTTCCGGCTAATCTCTGGAAAGGCTGGACCGATTTTAACGGGACTTTCACTGATAGGTAGCTGATGATATAAGGAGTAACTTAAGCTACTTTTTTAGACTAGCTTCACCCCGCGGCATCACCCGCGGTACGACAATAACCGCGGGTAACATCGCGGGACTCAGCTAGTTGTTAATGTAAATATAAATAGTTGGAAACAAATCACGCACGGTCATCGGATCCCGAATTAGGGTTCCCGTTGTGTTATGGATACCAGAGACTGACATACATACTTATGTAGTTTATATACACGGCCCACCTGGCCACCTGGTGTTAAGTGGTTACCGGAGCCCATAGACATCTACAACGTAGATGCCGCCACCCACGTCGAGACATGAGTTCTTAAGGTCTCAATTTTGACAGTACAACGGCTGCCCCACCCTTCAAACCGAAACGCATTACTGCCTCACGGATAAAATTGGCAGCACGGTGGTACCTACCCGTGCGGACTCACAAGACGTCCTACCACCAGTAAAAGGCTAAATACTTATAATAATATTGGCATTTATAGCGTACTTTAATGGTAGATATTGTATATGTTATCTGATAATAAACTTAACCTAAGTGATAAAACCACGAAAACACAGAATCCTCAAATAAATTACTTTTAAAAATAAAAGCTGGTAAGTGTGTGTTGCGTTTTTAAGAATGTCATTAAAAATTTTATAACGGCGCCGAAGCAACAAAATCCCACAAAAGCTCCCACACGTTTCGCGCGTTTTAAACTTTGATTAACTTTTCATAAGCGAATAGTTCGTAAACAATTTTATAACAATTAGATAATTACGTTTATTTTAAATGAAAAATGATATTTTGTTCGCTTAAATTACAAGTGTCTAGTGCACACTCAAATTAAAATCTAAAAGTTTCAATAAGTCTCTATAGTGCTTCAGAGGATTTTTAATCATTCTCTTTGTTTTTAACTATAGATGCCTAACTATAAAATCGTAGTCCCAACTAATTTAAGCGGTAGGCAGCGGCTTGGCTCTGCCCTTGGCATTGCTGAAGTCCATGGGCGACGGTAACCACTCACCATCAGGTGGGCCGTATGCTCGTCTGCCTATAAAGGCAATAAAAAAAAATAAAAAATTTTTTTTTTTGTATAATTAATAAAAAAATATACTTGTCTCATTTAACACATACATGAATCATTAGTTGTTCGGGTCGTGTCACTTACCATGATAAAGAAGTATCCTAGATTGAGCAAGTCTATTAAATATGTTTGTTTTTTTGTTTTTTTTTTATTGCCCTTGTAGGCAGACGGCCCACCGGATGGTGAGTGGTTACCGTCGCCCATGGACTTCAGTAATGCCAGGGGCAGAGCCAAGCTGCTGCCTACCATTAAGTACTCTCCACAAGCCTCATTTGAAGAAGGACATGTCATAGCGCTCGGGAAACACCGTGGTGGGGAGCTCATTCCATAGCCGGATGGTACGTGGCTAAAAGACCTCTGGAAACGCACTGTGGATGGATTGTATGAAACTTCATTAAAATCCTTTGCTTGTTTAAGTAACACGAAATGTCGCTACCCACTGCGCAGAGAACAGGAAACAGTGGAGGAACATAGACTGAATAAAAGGTCATGACCCTCAGGACTGAGGCACACGATGCTATTGACGTGAATTTGACGTTCAACAAGGATGTACTTTCATTTATGTTAAATAATTTTTTTTTGATTTGATTTGATTCAATGAGGAGGAAGACAAAAAGACATTCAAACATATACGTTTTTATACATATTATTATAAATTTACATAGGCACAACAAACGCTCCTTATTTTTATTTTTTTATTGCCCTTATTGGCAGACGAGCATACGGCCGACCTGATGATAAGTGGTTACCGTCACCCATGGACGTCAGCAATCCCACGGGCAGAGCCAAGCCTCTGCCTACCGTTAAGTACTTACCTCATAACTTTTTTGCGTTTCCTACATTCGCGATTTCAGTAATCGCGGATTAAAAAAATGCAACCCAATTCTTATATTCGCAGCTAAAGATTTATTTACTCGCGAATCTAATCGGAAAATCGGTACATATAAATTGATAAAAACGATTCACATAGTGGAATCTGGAATCTGGAAAATCTGGAATGGAATCAAGTATCCAACTTTTTTTATTTATTTTTATTGCTTAGATGAATGGCGAGCTCACAGCCCACCTGGTGTTAAGTGGTTGCTGGAGCCCATAGACATCTACAACGTAAATGTGCCACTCACCTCGAGATATAAGTTCTAAGATCTCAGTATAGTTACAACGGCTACCCCACCCTTCGAACCGAAACGCATTACTGCTTCACGGCGGAAATAGGCGGGGTGGTGGTACCTACCCGTGCGGACTCCCAAGAGGTCCTACCACCAGTGACTGAATATCCTTTGTAAACGCGATTTTCCATATGCTCCTGTATTCGCGGCATATTTACGGAACATCTAACCCGCGAATAAACCGCCGTTACTGTAATTATAAACTAGAAACAAAGAATTATTACCCATTAATGTAGAAATAGGTAGAGAAGTAGAGGTAGGTAGAAGATAGATACGTACCCCATAACATACCTGATCCGGAGTCCCATCCTGACGTAAAGACAGAGTATTATCAGCCCAGGGAGGATGAAGAACAGGAGGCTGCTCAGCTCGTAGAGGTACCACGAGGGTACTTCCAGCATCGCGCAGAATGCTGACTCTAGAGAAGCGTTTCCGGAACCTGAAAAAAAAAGTTTTTTTTATTACTCTTACACGGGCTCTTTTTTGGTATAGTACAGTCTCGAATGGTGAATTTCTTCGGACACGTTTCGCGACGAGATGGCCGGTCCATAGAACGCCTCGTTGTACAGGGAAGTGTTGATGGTACAAGACCGCGCGGGAGGCCACCAATGCGGTGGACCGACCAAATTAAAACTGCACTGGGAGGTCCCTTAAATGAGTGCAGTAGAATGGCCTCGAGCAGGGAGAGATGGCGCGACATCGTGAGACGCATCAAGTCTGCCCCTTCCAACACTACATGACGATCACGACCACTCTGTCAAGAGTGACACGACTGAGAAGAAGAAGACACGGGCTTAGTGACCACCTGATGATAAACTGTTATATGTACCCCAGCGTGAACCTGATGCAGAGATGCGCTCTGTTTTGAGAAAAGGTGATGATATTTTATTAGTATTTTAGCTTTGGAGGCAGACGAGCGTACAGCTCGGATGGTAAGTGGTCACTGTCGTTCACGGCCATCAGCGCTCATAAAAGAACTTCCTTCAATCTGAGTCCACGATGCTCTTACGGCTAAATGTTGCGTTTTTAATTGTATTTTTTTATTGCCTTTGTAGGCAGACGAGCATACGGCCCACCTGATGGTAAGTGGTCACCGTCGCTCATGGGCGTCAGCAATGCCAGGGGCAGAGCCAAGTCACTGCTTACCATATTATATTATAACGATGATGCCGGCCTGATCTGCAGCGATGTTATGGAGCAAACGCAAGATAAGGTGAAGGGGAGACAACTTGTGAGGGACCTGTATACCTGTGGCACCCTAGGACGACTACTATACTTCTACTATATTATTTCCAACTGCTAGCATAGTTTACAGTGTCCGTTCTCGCTTAGATACGACTTAAGATACTAGATTTTCAATAAAAAAGACAGTGCGTATCACAATATCCAAGCGTCGTATAACACTGAACAAGAGAGAGAGAGTGTTCTTTATTGTACACCAGAAAAAAATAGACAATGCGAAACATTTAATACAAAAAAGTAAAATTGGCGGTCTTATCGCTAAGAACGATCTCTTCCACACAACCATCAGTCGCCGTCGAAACCCCACACAAGAAAGGCACACCTAGCCAGTGCCATAACTGCCAATTATACGGGCATTCTTCCCGTAACTGTCACGCGCGCCCCCGATGCGTCAAGTGTTTAGGAGATCACGCCACGGCCCTCTGCACTCGCGATCAAAAAACCGCGACGGAACCGCCTAGCTGCGTCCTGTGTCGTACACAGGGTCACCCCGCAAATTACCGCGGATGCCCCCGAGCCCCGAAAATAAATCGCCGCGTCGCCCGCCAAAACCGCCTCCGAGCTTCCGGCCCCGACATCAAAGCCTCGGCACCCTCTGTGTCGCAGGCTAAGCCAGCGTTCGATCCGGCGCCGGTGCCCAGTGTCTCGGCTTGGGCGAAACCGCTGCCGTACACGAACACGGTTACAACTCCCTCCTCCGCGATTCGTCCCGCCCCCGCAACTCGTCCCTCTCCCGCGACTTGCCCTCCGACCGCGTCCGACAATCTCGCTTTAGCGATCGACTTCTTTCAGTCGATCAACTTTGAGCGCGTTAACGCTTTGGGCGACGCCATTCGCGCTGCCTCCACTGCACAACACTTTATCGCCGTTGTGCAGGAATACGCCGACGTATACGCGTCATTAAATACGTACGTCCTCCCCTCACTCCGCCGGTAATCAATGGCGTATATAAGTAGAATAAAGCCCCTATCCGTGACGATAGGATTTTTTAACGCTTACGGTCTCGCAAATCAACGTGATCAGGTTTCTGACTTTTTGCGTGACCATCAAATTGATATCTTTTTAGTGCAGGAGACCCTACTTAAGCCCGCGCGCCGTGACCCTAAAATCGCGAACTATAACATGGTCAGGAACGACAGGCTCTCTGCTCGTGGTGGTGGTACCGTCATTTACTATAGAAGAGCCCTGCATTGCGTCCCGCTCGATCCTCCCGCGCTCGCTAATATCGAAGCATCAGTGTGCCGAATCTCACTGACGGGACACGCGCCGATCGTTATCGCGTCCGTTTATCTTTCACCGGATAAGATCGTTCTAAGCAGTGATATCGAGGCGCTGCTCGGCATGGGGAGCTCTGTCATTCTGGCGGGCGACCTAAATTGTAAACACATCAGGTGGAACTCACACACCACAACCCCGAATGGCAGGCGGCTTGACGCGTTAGTCGATGATCTCGCCTTCGATATCGTCGCTCCGCTAACACCGACTCACTACCCGCTAAATATCGCGCATCGCCCGGATATACTCGACATAGCGTTATTAAAAAACGTAACTCTGAGCTTACACACGATCGAAGTAGTTTCAGAGTTAGATTCAGAGTTAGATAGGCGCTCGGGCAGTTGTTAGCAAATCCCACCCCTCTTGGCTGAGCCTTTGCTCGCCCACCCGTCCTGGTGAAACTGGAAAGGCCTTCGGGCCACCAGTAAACTATCAATCATAAAAAAAAAAAAACAACCATCAGGTGGACAAGAATCATTTGGGAACGAATTACACGCGGTGTACCAATCCAGTGAAATATATATACACATACATACATATAATAATAATAATAAAGCCATTTAATCCAAATAATACATACATATATATGCACATAAATATACATAAATAAATAAATAATAAATAAATAAATATTTACTAACAATTACGCCACGGCGACTGGTCTCGTGATACGTTCGTAAAGAACTAATGTTACAGGTACCAGATAACGGAAATAAATGTAAGATTTTTTATTATACACATACACATATTTAATATACATCCATAACCCCGGAACAGACATTTATATTTATCATACAAATATCTTCCCTTGGCGGGATTCGAACCCGCGACCCCCTTGTGTAGTGACCATGTCACTTACCACTACACCAGACAACCGTTACATATACATACATAAATACCATACATATATATATAGTGTTATATATATAGCATTGAGAAGCGAGATTAAATTGTAAAGCTAGTTTTGATGATGTCTACGACTTGCCAATACCAAATAGAGTATTATCGCTATGTAAAATTTCGATTTCAGTCTCATTTCTCAAAGTAATGATGTCTATTGGGTCTCGTGTCTAGAGATATTAGATGGGCCGTGAGCCCGCCTATCTCGACAAAACTTCTTATTAAGGAAAACTTCTTATTTAATGTTGGCTTAGGCCGACAAGCTCCGCGGATTTCTTCGACAGCTGAAGGGATATACCGACTCATCCGCAGAACAAAGTCCGATGTGATCATAGAGCAAAAACGAGTTATATAGCTAGGCGAAATAAGGGATACGAACTCTACGGACGTGTGTTTTTGGAATTTTTGTATCTCATTTAGTTTCGGAAATATATAATTGAATAACGTTCTATCTGTCGTTAGCTCCGCATAAAAACGTACGGAGTGATCAAGCGCCGGCCCGCACGGAGCGGCCGCACTGTTCGTTCGTCAGTCCGGCCGCTGTTCGTTGGACTTGTTGGAGAGAGGGCGTCTTTGTGTCAAGCGCTTAGGTTTTTACTGTTTGATTTTAAATTAATAATGTAACACGTATTTTGCTCGATAAAAGATATTTTTAGACATGTCGCGATCACGGAAAATGTTGAATATGCTTAAGGCTGATACAGAAGACCCTGACCTTAGTTCATCATTTTCTAATGTAGCCGCTGTTCATATGGAGAAAAATGTTAATAATATTAATTTGCCAACTTTTCAGTTGTATTATTTCATAATTTCACACGCTATTAAGTTCTATATAAAAAAATATTATCTATATTGCTTTTTTGTTTCAATAAGTGCTTGTAGTCGATCGATGTTTTTATAAGACGTTTTTTGACGAATAGGTAATGAAACGCATTTTTAATGCAAAAACACAATTGGCGTAATGCATATTCACAGGAGTAATCAATCTTTCTATAATAATTAACTGTTAAAAATAAAAGCGTTATGAAATATTAGGACGATATTTTACGAACACTATTGAACCTCTAAGCGTTCTATGTGAATATGGGACATTTTTTTACGAACTCTGTGACGCGATTTGTTGGTTCGTTAGTAAGATGAGACGTTGTTACTGGGATAATGAAATCAGTTAGGACGTTAATCGTGCAAAAAAGTTGTAAAATATAACGATTTTTTATTTAAATTTTGTTAAATTATTTCTGTATAATTAAATTGTTTTGCAAAACACATAAATATAAATAGTATTTTATAAATTGTCATAAAAATATGAGTTTTTTTAAATTTTCATTTGTAAATGATGATGATACCTGTAAGACATACAAACGTCACCTTTGCCTCCTGGACCAGTAGAAATCAGTCAGGAACTAGCTGATGTATTGGAAAAATGCTACATGAAGATAGTGGGACCAAGGAAATTACCTGCGACAGCTCAGTACCTAATCTCGTGCCTGATGTATCTGCCTTGGATGCTTACAGCAACCAACCTAGTATATTTTCTTTGAAAGTGCCTTTAAGTTACGAAAATTTACCACATATACAGCTTGAAGATTTAGAAGATCACCACAGATGTACTCCGCTCAATTTGGAACTGTCAGTACCAGCACTCATGCAATCTCCTACTAATATCCATTCGATCTGCAACACCGTATTCTGCCCTAATCATGTATCATGACCCTGAAAAATACAGCACTAAAGCCATAAAAGAACGCCAGTATCGTGACATTGTCAACTCAAACTTCAATCTAGGTTTTCATACCCCTAGGTTTTCAAACCCCAAAAAGGATTAGTGCGAGGAATGTCACGTTTTTCGATTGAATAAAAATCCAACTGACCAAGAGAAAGAAGCTCTTCAATAACACCAGACAAATAAGAAGGCAAGGCATTTAAAAAGCCTAGATAAAAAAGATGCTGAGGAGTCAAACGGAAACATGGTTACTGCTGTTTGATTTTGAAAAGTTTTACAGTGTCCTCTAAGCAATATAAATATATTTTACTATAACAGAAAGCTATCTTCTTTTAACTTTACGGTTTTTGATATAGGTAAAAAGAAGGCCATTTGCTATTTGTGGGATGAATCTGTGGAAAAACGTGGAGCAAACGAGGTAAGCAGTTGCCTCTTAAACTTTATACAGACTAATGTTGAACAAGGGACCAAGGAGTTCCGCTTTTGGTCAGACAATTGTGCTGGCCAAAATTGTAATCGCTTTGTATATTCATTATAAATTTATGCCGCAAAAAGTTCAACATATACATTCAACATATACACACCGGTTTTTACAGAAAGGGCATACCCAAAATGAGGGGGACAGTATCCACTCTGTCATCAAGAGAGCTTTTCAAACCAAAACTATATATACCCCTCATTAATGGCGTTTATTAGTAAGATGGGCCAAGAATGAAGGAGAACCCTATGTTGTTCGAAACGTAACCCAGGATGACGTATTCGACTTTAAAAGTCTTGTTAATAATAAGGTTTGGATCAAAGACATTAAGTGCAAGAAGATTAACTGGAATAACATCCCAACAAATTTGTTTTTTAAATATGATCTAACTCAACCTGATTATGATATTTTAGTAATTCGTAGTAATACGAGGAACTCGGTACAAGCTGAACTAAAAGCTGCATTTTCTGGACCTGTTATGATTCCTGCTGCGAAGTATAAAGATTTAATGGATATGTGCCGCTCAGAACTTATTCCCTTAGAGGAACTCCATACTTTAACTCTTTGCCACATCACATAACTGTTACTCTTTCTGAAGAATCGGATGATAATCTATCGGAATAATTTTATCTAGTGTCTGCTTCCTCTTTTTAGAGCTGAATTCTTCCTACTAATTTAGCGAAGCAATGTTAATTATAATATTTAATGTTTGTCTACATGCCATTTCATTGCTATTAAGTATGTGCACCAGTTATAAGTCTAGGTTACTATGTAAGACTGATTGATTAATTATGAAGGCTGATTATTATAGATTAGTGATTAGTAGATTAGTTCTACGATTAGTGAGTAGATAGTTTACTGGTGGTAGGACCTCTTGTGAGTCCGCACGGGTAGGTACCACCACCCCGCCTATTTCTGTCGTGAAGCAGTAATGCGTTTCGGTTTGAAGGGTGGGGCAGCCGTTGTAACTATACTGAGATCTTAGAACTTATATCTCAAGGTGGGTGGCGCATTTACGTTGTAGATGTCTATGGGCTCCAGTAATCACTTAACACCAGGTGGGCTGTGAGCTCGTCCACCCATCTAAGCAATAAAAAAAAACTTTGAGACTGCTGATTTTAATGTTGTTATTATAAAAAAAATAAGTTTTATTATCTTCGTCCGCGTCTGCGTCCTGCAATGTTCTAATTGACACATGAACCTGTAAGTTTTTTGTAATTTTTAGTGTTATGATTGCTGTTTATGATGATTCTTTATACCAGTTTTGAGATTTTTTCACTTAATAAACGATTTTAAATAATTACTATCTTTTTTATTTAGTTATATAGGAGGGCAGTGATGATATGAGGAACGTTATGTTTAAATATTTCAAGGTTGTTATTTACGTAGGACTCATTAGTAGTTAGTGATTCCAAAGAAAACCGACTCATGTTAATATAGAACGTCATTTAATTTACATGTGTCCATAAAACAACGTGTAACGTTCACTAAGGACCCTCGCTGTTTTGCCGTAAAACGTCTTATGTTAATATAGAACTCACTATCTCCAGAAATAAAAGAATAACAGTTATAAACTACACAGTATTTAACAAAGCTGAGACGTAGTAACAACATACCAAAAAATTTAAACAACAAGTCGCACCGTTTAAAAGTTACACAAGTCAACAACTTCTTTAACCTCTACTGAAAACTATCAATCTTACAGATAGGACTATATTCTGCGGATGAGTCGATATGTACCTACATTAAAATTAAGTAAGGGCTTTATTGAAAGTCCGCATTTAAAGTGGTCCAAAATATCACAATTAAAGTGGCTGGTTGTACTATTTATTGCTTAGATGGGTGGATGGTGGTTACTGGAGCCCATAGACATCTACAACGTAAATGCGCCACATACCTTGAGATAAGTTCGAAGGTCTCAGTATAGTTACAACGGCTGCCCCACCCTTCAAATCCGAAACGGGTTACTGCTTCACGGCAGAAATAGGCAGGGTGGTGGTACCTACCCGCGCGGACTCACAAGAGATCCACCACCAGTAACTAGCGTTCAGCCACTTGCAATTCGGGCGGAAGATCAACATTGGCGAGGTTTTATTTTCTTGTATTAATCAGGGTCAATTTTACAAAGCACACTGAATGAATATAAACACAACGCAACAAGTAATTGACAATAATACGGGCTGGTACGAAACGTCAAGTTTTTGATTATGAAGAATGGATTACTGGTAGCTCGAAGGCCTTTCCAGTTTTACCAGGACAGGTGGGCGAGCAAAGACTCAGCCCAAAGGGGTGGGATTTGCTAACAGCTGCCCGAGCGCCTCCAAAGGACACCTAACAGCTCAAGAGCAGCTATTTCGCGAATGAATCTGAAACGTCAGGTGAGATGATATAGGTGGCACATGATGTAGAGCTGCGTTTAATCGTGTGAGAGTACTTGTCTACTCGCTACAAAATATTATTATATTTTACAAAAAAAAAAACGAGGCCAAATGTCAGCCTATTAATTGTTTGTAAGTCTTGGATGAAAAGTTCGATGGGGATAGAGCTAATAGCAACGTTAATTATTTTGGAACGAAGTTCCTTATGGGACGATGCGGAGGGATACCCTAACCGGGAAAAAACGTCCGTAACGTAAGATTTTTTTTAGGAATGCACACAGTGTTGTCCGACCCCCCTCGGCAGGGTATCCCTAAAGACTAGGATTCCCCATCGATACCAAAAAAAAAAAAAAGAAAAAAAAAAAAAAAAAAAAAAAAAGGAATGCACACAGTGTACGACTTAACTTTGTAATAACGTACAAAAAATAACTTTTTTTTATCATTCATTTACCACGATCTCAGAGAGTTCGTTTGCGCAATACACTAACCACTACACACTAAACAACCGTGAATGAAGTGCAGCACAATAAGTTCGCACGTTACCGAATGACCGTGGGTTGTTGCGAAACCTCCAGTTTTATTTTCGTTATACCTCGAATAGAACTTAAAATTAATATTTTTATAATAAAGAACTTCGTTCCTATCCGGTGTCCCACGACACCACACATCTTTTTTGATTACGACACAATTTTCAGCGCTCGTTGTAATTAGCTTTGGTTTGCTCGTACCTGGAGGGTAATCGTGGTAGCTGACCGTGGTATACGACGCGAACGGAGCTGCCGCGACAAAGGACAGCAGCCACAGGGCGGCCACCACCCTGAGGGCGCGGCGCAGTCCAGCCATCGCGTACAAGTGGAGCGGGTGGCAGATAGCTAGGTAGCGCTCCAGGGAGAACGCGACGATGGTCAGCACCGAACCGTACGAGGCTCTGCAATAAATATTTCACTTACAATGTTTCTATATTGTTGTGAAGGTCGAACCAGAAGGAAGGTCCACTCTCAACACTTCAGTCCACGTTGATATCCACACAGCCGAGGATAGGCAGGAGTGGCGCATAATAATCCAGTAGTAGTCGTCGTGGCCCAAAGGATAAGACGTCCGGTGCATTTGTATCTAGCGATGCAACGGTGTTCGAATCCCCCAGGCGGGTACCAATTTTTCTAATGAAATACGTAATTAACAAATGTTCACGATTGACTTCCACGGTGAAGGAATAACATCGTGTAATAAAAATCAAACCCTTAAAATTTACGTAATTACTGGTGGTAGGACCTCTTGTGAGTCCGCACGGGTAGGTACCACCACCCCGTCTATTTCTGCCGTGAAGCAGTACGGCGTTTCGGCTTGAAGGGAGGGGCAGCCGTTGTAACTATACTGAGACCTTAGAACTTATCACAAGCTGGGTGGCGCTTTTACGTTGTATATATCTGTGGGCTCCAGTAACTGTTTAACAGAAGATGGGCTGTGAGCTCGTCCACACATCTAAACAACAAAAAAAATCAAGAGAAAGTTATCAGAGGAGGCCACGACTCTCAGCATTGAGGATTATCGACGCAAGGAGAAGTGAATGAGCATTATAATCCATCAAAATTTTAATAAAATTTACGAAAAATATGTTTCCTTTATTGCGTAGCAGGATTTACGAGCCGCCTCTAGTTACAGAAATCGCGCGCCCCCACCTCCAGACGAAGGACGAGCTCTCGACTCCATTGTACGACGTCTATCAATGCTGACGGGCAATCCGTGCTGTTAAAATCCTCGAAGGCTTTTTAGCGAGGGAATACTGTCAGCTGTACCGAATCATGCCACGGTTCAAGTTACGCAAGGCATCTTTATTACTTCTTGTAATATGTACCCTAACCACGTAGACATAAAATCGTGCTATAAAAACTAAACCAACCAATTTTGTCTGACTCGGTGGTGGAGAAATTAGAGGTCCCGACTTTTGCCCCAAGGGTTCGATTCCCGCGTCGAGCAAAACATACTTGTGATGAACAGGTCTGTTTGCTCTTTGTCTGGGTGTTTATTATCTACTAGAGGTCCCGTAGTAGTCGAAATTCGACTATAATTAATTGGAATTGTAAGTTTGTACTCTATTATGATTGTATATTATACTTCTATAATCACAAATTTTGCCAAGACTACACTATAAAAAAATATTAATAAAGATAAACAATATTTAATCTATTCTCAGTTTGACCACAGACGTCAAGAACAAAAGTTTGACAATAAAGAAATAGTATGTATGCGTGTGTGCGTCAAATACACGGTATGTGGTGTGTAATGTTTTCTTTATTGATTTAATGTATCTTTTATGCATTATTTTAAAAAAATATTAGCATTGTGCAGTTCTTCTCTATATTCTCTATAAGTGTGGAAAATTTCATACTCCTCCGTCCGCGCAATTTTCGTAAAAAGGGATACAAAGATTTTGATTCACGTATTAATATATAGATGTATGTAAGTCTCTGGTACTCACATCACAAGAAATTTTACTTTGGAGCCGAATGACAGTGTGTGATACCGTGACACGTGTTCCGGTTTGAAGAGTGGGATTTTCCTTTTTTTTTTGCACAGGAGAAAATCGCCAGATCCCCACCCGCACGGCGGGCGGGGTATGTGGGACTTCAACTTCACTAAAAACTCCTGCCGCTCACAACCGGCGCCCTACCCCGGACCGGGCCGAAGCCCAATCGGAGCTACTGAGACGGCGAGACAGGGCTTACGCAGAGCATATTACATCCATCCCGCCGTCCCCCAGACGCCGGACCGGATGCCGGACCGCCAGTTCCCTCGGTCGACGGACCAGGAGCCCGCTTGAAGAGTGGGATAACTGATTTGCAATAAATAATAATAAATAATAAATAAAAATCTTTTATTTCGAGACATCATAGTCTCATAGTGTGTTAGTTAACATTACAAATAACTATGTTAGTATTTAAGTAAATAATATATCAACTTCATTCAATCCTGCTAATATCCTCAAGACGTGGTTGGTGCTTCGTCCTACTCTACGCATAGTGGATGCCACTTTTTGCGCATTATCGCGATATAGTCATCAGGATGTGTATCGGCGAACATGCCTGATTCACTACAATAGGTTGGAAGTGTCAACAACGCCCTAAAGGTAGAAGGTATATAAAGACTGAGACTTCCACAGTATGACATGTCCTTCTTCAAACGAGGCTTGTGGAGAGTATTAAGCGGTAGGCAGCGGCTTGGCTCTGCCCCTGGCATTGCTGAAGTCCATGGGCGACGGTAGCCACTCACCATCAGGTGGGCCGTATGCTCGACAGCCTACAAGGGCAATAAAAAAAAAAAAAATGAGGGTCGACAATCTGGTGGTAGGACCTCTTGTGAGTCCGCACGGGTAAGTACCACCACCATGCCTATTTCTGCCGTAAAGCAGTAATGCGTTTCGGTCTGAAGGGTGGGGTAGCCGTTGTAACTATATTGAGACCTTATATCTCAAGGTGGGTGGCGCATTTACGTTGTAGTTGTGTATGGGCTCCAGTGACCATTTAACACCAGGTGGGCTGTGAGCTCGTCCACCCATCTAAACAAAAAAAAAGCTGCAAGTTGGGTGAAGCATAACGGTCGCATACCGAAATAAATTCCAATGAAACATTTCTCGTATAAGAGAATGTAGACAAAACAAAAACACCTAGAAACACGTATAGACTATATTGTTCGCTTTTTTTAGCTTTCGGCGTTAAAATATCCATAATAATGTAGAGCCCCAAAGGATTTTCGAACGCCTTAAACGCAATGCTAAGGAGTACAAAACAAGGGTTATATATCAGAACAATATACGATCACTTGGGAACGCACGAATTCGGTGGGTTACGCCCCCTGAAATACCTCACATAACTAACGGTTCGAATTCGTGTGAGACTGTAATGCGATTTTTAATTATATCAGATATTGTGAAACCGAATATGTCTTTGATGTGTATACTACTATATTCTTATTACCTATTCGCGTGAGTGGGAACGTTTTCAATTATTAAGGAACAAAAACAATGCCTTTTAGTATTGGTCGGGTATATTTTGAGCCCACGCGGACACGTAACATGATCCTGCCTATGTTTGGGGCCAAGCAGTCACCCTTTTTTTTTATTGCCCTTGTAGGCAGACGAGCATACGGCCCACCTGATGGCGAGTGGTTACCGTCGCCCATGGACTTCGGCAATGCCAGGGGCAGAGCCAAGCCGCTGCCTACCGTTAAGTACTCTCCACAAGCCTCGTTTGAAAAAGGAAATGTCATAGTGTTTCGTTTGATAGTCGCAATTTAATGAAGTTACAAGTTGACCTTGTTTCTAATGGAGGGTGGTGGCATTCACATTGTGCCATATACATTTCTGGATAACTAACTTTTTTTTTGCTTTGGTTGGTGGACGAGCTCAGAGCCCACCTGGTGTTAAGTGGTTACCGGAGCCCATAGACATTTACAACGTAAAAGCCGCCACCTACCCTGAGATATGAGTTCTAAGGTCTCAG
Organism: Bombyx mori; assembly: GCF_030269925.1. Taxonomy (NCBI): domain Eukaryota; kingdom Metazoa; phylum Arthropoda; class Insecta; order Lepidoptera; family Bombycidae; genus Bombyx; species Bombyx mori. The sequence goes on along the minus strand of NC_085120.1, from coordinate 2,074,723 downwards.
TTTTAACAGTACATCGGCTGCCCTATCTTTCGAACCGAAACGCATTACTGCTTCACGGCAGAAATAGGCAGGGCGGAGGTACCTACTCGTGGGGACTCACTTTACGTCCTACCACCAGTAATTACGCAAATTATAATTTTGCGGGTTTGATTTAAGACCAACAGAATAAATTCAAAGATCATCTGACGTTAAATGATAATAGGAAGCGAGCAATACGGTATAATATGGCAAAATTGGCTGTATAAAATAAATGACTGGATAATCTGCGCGTGCTACAAATACATTAAATAAAAAACTTTAACCATTCAGTTTACTACACTGTAAAAATTAGCGGGGTTAATGAATATGGCATTGAGTGAAAATGGAGTGAATGTGGAATGAAAATGTAGTGGATGATGTACAAATACTGATTTAGTCCTTCGATTTAATCGCTTTAATCCCTCCACTATGCAATCAATGGAAGCTCGTTAACATTCAAAACGTCAGTGAATTATCTTCGACCGCCCTGCGACCACTAGTCTGAATAAAAGGATAATAATAAATAAAAAAGTATTTACTGGATATCATAGCTAAAGCTTAACTGGGAGCCCAGTCTTCGAGTTTAATTCAATACTGAAAATTTATTTGTAATTATAATTGAAATTTTTTGTAAAACAGATTTTTCTTAATTTAGATCTATACTAATATTATAAAGCTGAAGAGTTTGTTTGTTTGAACGCGCTAATCTCAGGAACTACTGGTGCGATTTGAAAAATTCGTTCATGTTAGATAGCCCATTTATCGAGGAAGGCTATAGGCTATATAGGATCATGCTAAGACCAATACAAGCGAAGCACCAATAATTAATGTTTCAAAATGGTTTGAGAACTTCCGCTGCGTGCGCTGCGGAAACGGTTAAAGTTTCGTTAAAATAATGTATGAGAGAATTGTTCCCCTTTTAAAGATTTATATTTTAATTATACATAAAAAAGTCCGCGACAGCATATGCCTATATGTTAAGGTTGGCTCACTATAACCTTTTTTTATGCTAACCAAATTTGTTCTAAAATAAACCATTATTTGTGAACTATTCCACGCGGACGAAGTCGCGGCCAAAAGCTAGTTTATAATAAAACGAAATAACTAATATAATTTTATTTCTTGTCCTAGAAACCTTACCCGAACTGCTAATATGAAAAATTTACATTATATTGTTTGGGCATCGGTCGAATGTATAGCAGACGAACAAATATTGCTGTTGACCATGTGAGACAGTGAATACTTAACAGATGCGACCTGCAATTCCAATTAAAATATACATATCTATATATTAAATACGTGAAGCAAAAACCTTGTACCCCTTTTTACGAATATTGCGCGGACGGCGGACTATGAAATTTTCCAAATTTAAAGAGATTATAGAAAGGGAGCGCAGAATACTACTTTTTTTTTATTATACATAAAAAAAATAGATTAAATCAATTAAAAAAACATTACACATACTACCATGTATTTGACACACGCACATCATACGATTATATACTCTTTGTTTGTGATTAAGCTTTTGTTAATGTTTAAAGTCTGTGGTCAAATTGAGGATAGATTAATATTTTTTGTTTGTTTGTTTTTCGTCTATAGTGTACCCTTGGCGAAATCTGAGATTATATAATAGAAGTATAATAGTCTTTGACAGTAGAACAATAATAATGTTCAAACTTATACTTGTAATTTCAATTAATTATAGTCGAATATCGACTACCGGGGGACCATTAGTATTTGTTAGTTTTGTGTAGAGTTCATTCATAAACTGAAAACGTCATATTCCTCTATATTATTATAAATTGGTTAGCCATTTAGATTGGAATTACACTTAAAATTTTAATGTTTCTGCAAACTGATAGATAACTGTAAGGTTTATTGTAAAATAATTAAAACAAAAATAATAAAATGTATCATGTTAAACTTAAGGCAATTATCGGATTGTTAAATAGCAACACTGTTAGTGGGAGCAATGGCAGTAGTGGGGACGTGACATAATAAAAAAGGCGGTAGTCTGAAAAAACGACACAGAAATCAATGTATTGAGTAGTGAGCAGATATCTAAGATTGTACAAGTGGAGTTACAAATAAAGAAGTATTAAGTGAACTATTGCAACCTGTGTATTTATTTACTGGCTCTGGAATATGAGCCTACATAACTAAGCAGAGGCATTCTTGTCCTTATCCAATAGCGCCGCTGTATAACCTCTTGTGGCGATAGCCATCATTAAACGCAAGATATTTGACACATGCCTGAGTCTTGCTTACCACATTTTCAAGACAAGGTTGCATATATACAAGTTCCGAACAACAACATAAGGACCGTCGGTCTACCGAGCAAATATCACCCGCTCGGCGGAAGATCTTTCCCTCCGTCGTTTAAGCCTTCCCACACTGTTATCACGCTGCCTAGGGATTTCGCATAAGTTTTACTACCGGCCTACGTCAGCCCTCCTTGAGTTATATCTTCGGTATAGATTTTCAGTCACTTTTTTATTTTATTTTTATTGCATGTTCATTTTGACGAGCTCACAGCCCACCGGGTGTGAAGTGGTTACCGAAGTCCATGGACATCTACAATGTAAATGCCGCTACCCACCTCGAGATATGAGTTCTAATGCCTCAGTATAGTTACAACGGCTGCCCCACCTTTCAAAGCGAAACGCATTACTGCTTTACGGCTGAAATAGGCAGGGTGGTCGTACTTACCCGTACGGACTCACAAGAGGTCCTACCACCAGTAATTACACAATTTATAATTTTGCGGGTTTGATTATGAACGGGTTTATTACACGATGTTATTCCTTCGCCGTGGAAGTCAATCGAGAACATTTGTTAAGTACGTATTTCATTAGAAAAATGGGTACCCGCCTGTGGGATTCGAACATTGTTGCATCGTTCGATACGAATGCATCGGACGTCTTATCCTTTAGGCCACGACGACTTCAAAACTCTCAAATTTACAAGCTCAAACAGCAAAAGATAAAGAAAGATATCAATTTTTAAGCTATTGTTTAGATTTTATCGCGGGCCTTGAGCGCGGCTTGAGAGCGGAATTGTGAAATTCCGTAACGAAAAAAACCTTCCACCCCTCACTGCGCCTACTTTTTTTTTTTTTTTATGATTGAAAGTTTACTGGTGGCCCGAAGACCTTTCCAGTTTCACCAGGACAGGTGGGCGAGCAAAGGCTCAGCCAAGAGGGGTGGGATTTGCTAACAACTGCCCGAGCGCCTCCGAAGGAGACCTAACAACTCAAGAGCAATTGTTTCGCGAATGAATCTACTACCGGATCGGAATCGCGACCCGCTGAGAAGATCCGGCGAGAAACTCAGCGGGCTGATGCATGGGTTAGGTTGCACGTCGACCTCTTTGTCGAGTTCGACGAGTACGGTTACCGGGGTCCCTAAGCCTGCCCCTAGTATTAGAGCTGAAGGCATCTAATGCAAAGGTTATTGGATCTGATGGATCCGTAAGGACGTGTCTAGGGCGTCGACGGTGACTGGCTCCTGCATGATCAGGATTCGGGGAGTAGTCAGCGGCGGCAACGATAAGGCGATTATCATGACGCATAGCCTTATCGAAGTATCGTTCCGAAATGTAGGTCGCGTTCAACACATTCACACGTTGCGCTTGTGTAGTGTTTAAAGTAAGAAGTCTAAACACCAACTTATGTACTATCAAAATTTGTGATATAATTTCATGGATAACACAACGATAGCGCGATTCAGCTTTTGCGTCAAGCGCCATCTATCGGCGACAAACGGAATTGTAAAATAGAAAATTATATCACATTACAATGCGTTGGGCGCGCCATTTTCTATCGCTTAGTAGAAGAATTTTATTACTACTCCTACTACTCATTCAGTGATTGGAGTGGCATTAAAAATAAACTAGCTAAACCGTTGATTCTGGGCGAATGAGAGTTAGAACTAGCATCCAAAGGCGTGTCTCTATCCCATGTAGCGCCCTCTAGTGAGTGCGCGGTCAAAATGGAAAACTCACAATGTAGCAGATTCATTGAAAGTTAGACCACTGATTTTTTGGCGGATGTTTTAATATTAAATTATTATTGTCCATTTATAATTGCATAAGTTGATAAAAAATGCTATGCAATAGCTTTACCGCGGCAGTCTCCGAGTGCCACACGTCTTTTATTTTATTTTTTCTGTATTTCCTTATGAAGTTTTCTGATTAACGTATGATAAAAACATTCGAGCACACTTAAGTAGGCACTTCGTTTCAATACAATCTGCTATTCATTGAGATTTCTAAAAGTCCCTGTCTAATTCGTCAAGTATTGGTTAGAAAGCTGTAAATTAAACTGATGATGCCTCCCATAAGAAACTTTCAACGAGTTTTCGTTGGAGCTTTATCGTTATAACTCAAATAGTATTTCTTTGTCGGTTATCTCAGGGAAGGGAGTAAGTAACCGTAAATAGTCCGCCTCTCCGGAGCGGCTATCAATTCTTGTTCAAGCCCATTTTCGTTCAAAATTGATTAGGTTATAATATATATATATATCGGACTTTGGTTAAAAGTTGGATAGACACAATAACATGAATTTTTAAGCTACAATTAAATTTACTTTTTTATTTATGAACGAAGTCACGTGCCAGCTGATGTTAAGTGGTTTTTTTTTCTATTGCCCTTGTATGCAGACGAGCATACGGCCCACCTGATGGTGAGTGGTTACCGTCGCCCATGGACTTCAGCAATGCCAGGGGCAGAGCCAAGCCGCTGCCTACCGCTTAATACTCTCCACAAGCCTCGTTTGAAGAAGGACATTTCATGGCGCTCGGGAAGCACCGTGGAGGGGAGCTCATTCCATAGCCGGATGGTACGTGGCAAAAAATACCTCTGGAAACGCACTGTGGATACCGCAGTGGCTCCAGGTAGTATGGATGAACTCTACTCCGATGGCGGGCAGTGCGATGGTAAAAACGAGATGCCGGTATCATCTCGAACTCAGTCTCGATCCGGCGAGAAACTCAGTGGGCTGTGTCTATGGGTTAATTTACTCTTCGAGCCCTTCGTCGCAAGCGATGGGTTCGGCGAGGACGGTGACCTGTGCTTGCGGTCCGTTAGCCGTTAGTCCGAAAAGCCCTGTTAATGAATCGGGAGGATCCGTAATGACGTGTTTAGGGCGTAATGGATCGTCACGTTATCGAAACTCAAAAAGTATACTAATAATCGAGAGCACGACAATTGTTTTTACGTACGGTAACGTAAATCTCGAAGGCTGGCTACGGAGTACCTACTACCATCTAATGTAATGATCCGTTTTCGTATGGAGGACTCGATACATTTACATTACATTTTGCCTATCTCTGCCGTGAAGCAGTAATGCGTTTCGGTTTGAAGGGTGGAGCAGCCGTTGTAACTATACTTGAGTGAGACCTTAGAGCTTATATCTCAAGGTGGGTGGCGCATTTACGTTGTAGATGTCTATGGCCTCCAGTAACCACTTAACACCAGGTGGGCTGTGAGCTCGTCGTCCACCAATCTAAGCAATAAAAAAAAAAAAAGATGAATTTGATAGATTTTCGTTTTTGACGTGTCTGTACGTCCGGACCGTATTGAACAATTAGACTGAAGCTCAGAAGAATATGTGTTTCAACGAACGGAAATAATTCTGTCAGTTTTGTGTACCCAGCTTCTATCTATCGTTTCCAGACCTTAAGTGTCATAAGCTATTATCAGTTTTTATTTTGTACACGGAATTTTTAATCAAAGTCCCTTCGCAAGGAGTCTTCGCTTGATATGAAATGAGGCTCTTAATTATTGTGCGTCATTCCAACGTCTTAGCCGTCCGGGACCGTTACAACTGATTCATAACGTCAGCTATAATAAAATTAACTTAATAAACCCGAGATCAAAGCGTAAAAGTACTTTTCATTACGTTTATTAGTCAGGAATATTCCATAGAAATTACATACCTGGTCCAATTATAATTTTTTATTAACAACGGTTTTTAGAATGGCCTTCGATTCATTCAGCACGATCTAAGCGAATCAGCGACAGACAGAAATAAAAATAATTTCATATGGCACTGAAAAATTTACAAACATTTGTTATTCAGTTAACTCGAGTCTGCTTCTACGAGATAGACGGCTCTATAACAAATAGTGCATTTAAAATTATATATCTCGTTAGATTCATGGGCAGTTTTGTTAGCAGTTAGTCTGCATTTTTTTATTTTTGAGCCCGATTAATTAATTAGATAGTCATACCTATGTAATAGTAAAAACACACATAGATGCAGATAAACACAAATGCACAATACAAACATGCATGCGCGCACACACTCACACACGCAATGACCTACTTAAATGATAGCACCTAATGATCTCTCAACACTTGTCCGCAGCATCTGTTCACGACTTAGCCTAACCTAATCTATTTCTTAAGAAGGAGGGAGCCTGGAAAACACTAATACAGGTCTTTGAACCTACCCATGGTCATTTTAATAGGTAAAATTTGGCAATTTATCACAATTCAAGGGCGTAACCTTGTAACAGCGTGCAAAATAATATGTTTTCATGATTTATAGATTTAAGGTACTTCGGACACGTGGCCCGACAAAATCCTGAGAACTTGGAAAAATTAATAGTTGTAGGTCACGTGGAAGGAAAGAGAAGTCGAGGAAGATTGCCAACCAGGTCGACGGACATTATCAAGGAGGCCACAAACACCAGCGTCCCGGGCGCCATTAAGCAGGCCGAATGCAGGCAGCATTGGAGGAAGCTGGTGCAAAAACTGGACCAAGCTGGTCATGACCCTCAGTAATGAGGAAACGACAAAGAAGAAGAAGAAGATTTAAAATATTACTCAAAGCAAGATATCAAGATTGTTCTCTAGATAGCAGGGCATGTGAGGCTCGCTCCTGCCCGGATATGACACAATGAAAATTAGATTTCCATCAGCTAAGACGGTCGATGTGATCATGATCTGACCTCGGGACATTAGATCACCATCGCTGTTCGCTTCGCGGCAAAAAGACCGAACTGACAACAGTTCGCGTACGTACCACATATGTATGCCTTATATGAACTAAATTTAACAACTTACCTTCGGATTTAACTACCACTAAAATAATTCAAAGAATGAACCCATTTGCCTTGCGCGTAGGCCTAAAACCACGATAATAAATCAGAATGTACACACTCCTAAATTTATGTTGTCTGTTTCTGTCGTAAAGCGGTCGCCTTTCTGATTTGAAGAGCGGAATAAGTTATCTTTATTATAATAGAAACTTCTATATAATGGCTCAAGGCTAGTATTAGCATCCACGCTGTTAGGGACTCTAAGATTCATAGCCGTTCTCGGAACTTTGGAAAGCGCCCTGTAGTCGGGATGAACTTCGCGCCAGCAGCGTCGAAGCTCTCGATTAGTAGGTAAATATTCGTGCGTTGACCTAACTAAGCTATTATATCTCAATTGTTATAGTCCGAAAACAAACAGCAAATTCAAATTGTTTACCGATGCGGGAGCCGTCTGACCTCCATTCGTAATAAACAGTTTACTTAACGAAGCTTAATCTATTCTTATCTCTAGACATAATATAATACATACCGTTTCAGCATTTAAATAAGAACCTTATTTATATCCTGCCTAAAAAGTAAGCAGGTTTTAGAAACGAAGGTCCCATTTTACCAGCGGTCTGCTATAGGAGCGGAACTAAAATATATTGTTACGTCGGTAAGAGTAACACCATCAATCGCCGAATAGCCGAACGAATATAGAAGGATCTAGAATGCTCGAGAATTATAACGCCATCTATTGTCAGATAGCGGAAACGACTACTAGAGAAGTGTGGAATATTCTCGATAATTCTAGGGATAAGATATCGGCTATAAAAGCGTTGTAGGGATGGCACGCAGTCAGTCAGTAATCGGAACTACTCGAAGCAAAACAGCGAACGGATCACCTGAAGCGAAGCGGAACAAGTGAATTCAGAGTTTTAAAGTGTTTGTTAAGTGTTGAATACAGTTTTTAAGTTGTACTTTGGTGAAATTTTATTTATCCCGAACCCCAGCGCGTAACAATATCATCGCATAAGAAAAGCCTTATTAAAAGCCCCTTCCCTGTGATTCTCTTTCTATATTTTTTTATTATTACATATATAGGAATTATGGGCTATGAGATATATGGGAACTATGGGCATCATGTTGAAAGACAAAGAAGCATAAGGCCCATTTATGATGGGAGAATAATGTTGCTTCTTCTCTGAGCGCAATGACATGTCTTTCCTCAAACGAGGTCCGTCTTCAACACAGTCCTCGACTATAGACTGCTGCTTCCTTTTGAATTTGAGCTTCCTGATACCCATGGGCGACAGAAACAACCCACCATCAAGTCGATCGTGATCTGCCTACTAATGCGGTTAAGAAAAAGAAATAATTGCATCTAAAAATAGCTGGTCTATTATGTTAATAATTACTCTTAAAGATTCGTCTAATCAGTTTGTAAGTCTTTGGGGAAGCAGAATTAACGTTGATATTTCAAAACATGCGGAGCGCTGTTTAGTTTAATCCTCCTATATTTTCCCCAGAGATTGTGCCCTTTATAAGATCAGTTTAATTGGGTGTAATTGAAACTTCCTATGCTCTGAAAATGATAATGCGTTCGAGGCCTAGCTGTGTCATGCCTTCATCTTGGTCAAAGGTCTACTGAATTCAAAATTTGAAGTTGAAAATATTTTCATGATACAAGTTTTAATTAAACATGAAAATTTTTTACTGGTGGTAGGACCTCTTGTGAGTCCGCGCGGGTAGGTAGGTACCACCGCACTGCCCTGCCTATTTCCGCCGTGAAGCAGTAATGCGTTTCGGTGCTGCGTGTCTATGCGCTCCAGTAACCACTTAACACCAGGTTGGGCTGTGAGCTCGTTCACCATTCTAAACAAAAAAAAACAAACATCATTTTCAGTCAATTTATATTTTTAGTGGCGTATAGGCAGACGAGCATACAGCCCACCTAATTGTGAGTGGTTACCGTCGCTCATGGACGTCAGCAATGCCAGGGACAGAGCCAAGCCGCTGACTAAAAAGACGCAATAACTCTACAAAGCGCAGAGTTATTGGGCCTTACTAGACATGTTTAATAATAGTCTATGCAGCTATTACCCAGAAGAATTGAGATAGATACATAGAGCTACAATTATAACAGCTACAACTTGGCATAATTTTTTTAAATAGATTTAGAACCGATTTAGGACTATCGTGATTTTTTTTCGGACAAACCCTAAATAAGGACCACCCTAATATATAATATATATCCAGTGATGGATTTCGGCGTGATGCTACCCCAGGCCCTGTTTATCGCCCGCCCTTAATACGCTGATTTTACTACAATACAGCCTATTATGATCTAAACGGTATTAATTTGTGAAGTTTCTCAAAAATCTGCCCATTAGTATTTCCGTGAAAGAACAACAGTCCAGATCCATCGTCACAAATATTCGCACTTATGATTTTAGTGGGGTTTGTTGGCTTTGTTGACAGCTGGCGACAGTAGTGGCAACTGCGTATTCTTAACTAATGTTTTATGTGTTGGTCGGACTCAAATACCAAACGTCGAATGTGATCCGGCAAAAACACTCATCGGACGAACGACAACTAAAAGGCCTTTTGTTTTTGTTTTCTAGAATAGCACCACTAAGTATAGTCTATTCCCGTGGATCTTGCAAAAAGTGATTAATGGCTACGGAGAAAGTCGTTTTCCTACCTATTTCTGCTACGGAATAGTTTATTTTTAATTCCTATTCGCTGGTAGCGAAGGGGCTACTCCACAGCCATTGAGAAGTCAGAATTACTTAACGGACGAGGCAGCGGTTACATACAATTGAAAAGTCATACTGTTATGTCAGTCGACTTCGGTGACCACTTTATATTAGGTAGACCATTAACTCGTTTACATATCTTCTTCTTTTCAAATCAAATCAAATCAAATCAAATCAAAAAAGTTTTATTCAACATAAATGAAAGTACATACTTATTGAACGTCAAAAGAATTACCGCCGCGAAATTAATTTCGCTTCGGTTTCCTCAATACTGAGGGTTGTGACCACCTCCTCGCAACAAGAGTTCATACCGCATCATTCCACGCCATTTGCTCATTATCTACCGTCGAGTGTAGAGCATCGTGAATTGTGGTGTCGAGAGTAGTGCGGATCTAGTCAGTCCATAGTATCGGGCCTCTACCTTGTGGTCTTCATCCGTCCACAGCAATAACAAAACAAGAGTGATATCGCAACCCGTGGATTCTTCTATTTGCGTTAGGAATGGATATTTTTCACATTTCTTACACGAATATTTCACAAATAAAGAGAAATTTTTGAGAGATTTTACTGGTGGTAAGACCTCTTGTGAGTCCGCACGGATAGGGACCACCACCCCGCCTATTTTTGCAGTGAAGCAATAATGCGTTTCGGTTTGAAAGGTGGGGAAGCCGTTATAACTATACTGAGACCTTAGAACTTATATCTCAAGGGGGATGGCGCATTTGTGTTGTAGATGTCTATGGGTTCCAGTAACCACTTAACACCAGGTGGGCTGTGAACTCGTGCACCCATCTAATCAATAAAAAATAAAAGTCGGTTGTCTGTAAAGTCGGTGTACTGACGATAGTTGAACGTGATAACGTCATAAGAAAATACTGATGGAATGGTTTCATTTTTCAATTATCGCAATTAACGTTGCTATAAACAATTGACACCACATTCACTGAACTTCATATTTGACGAAAACATGTAAATGTATTATTGTATAGCAGCTGTCCACGCGGATGCATCGGTCACTCAGGTAGGAGAGAGACAGATGTCGAACGCTGCCGAATGCGGAGGCCGATTGTGCCTCTTTGTCGCTCGTTGCGCACTCTCGCTTGCACTTTAAGCCTTAAATGGAACGCCTCAGAGCGAGATAACGCCGCATAAGTCATGTTTTTTCGTGCGCTCAGCCGGCTCCATCGAATTATAAAACGTTGTCACGTCAAAAGCATGTAAGCCGAGTTGAAAGTGTTTCAGCGTGTGTCGAGACTGTCATGTTTCTTTGAAGCTAGAGTTTACACTGAATAATTTAATATACAACAAACGTAAGGTTGTCATCTCAGTTGTAAAAGATCTGATATCATTACTGAAATTCCTTATTCAAGTAATGAAATTTGCAAAATTATTATGTGTATAAATAATTTTGCATGTAGGTTTTAACCGCCCTTAATGACCACTTTTGGAACATTTGTACCATGAAGTTTTCCGTTCAAGTGAATACGTATAATGATACACTCATGTATGGATACATAAACAGAAACTTTTAACAAGTCTTATGTTTATATTCAAAATTAATTGGTAGGTTATTATAAATCCCAAATGAAAAATAAAAACGGACTATTTTAAAATTTACATTTTAAATTATAGAGCGCTTTGTGACGATTAAAAAGAGCTGACAAGAACTTTTGTCCGTTAGATCTCATCAAAAAATATTTAAAAAAAGTGATGATATCACAATCATTGTAACCGCAACTAAGGGCCTTTTGTTCAAAGGGACGGAGCCCACGCAAAGCTACGATTCAATTATACGATTTCGGATAGCGTATTGTTGCGTATCAATGTAATGTGGTCCGTATTATAGCGGGAACGTGAGCGGGAGCGTTTAGCGATTATGTCAAATGCGATTATATTAATTTTTAATTGCATATTTCGGAGTATATGGTGATATTAAATAACAGAGAGAGATTTTAATTCAACAATTAATCCAAAGTTTTGATATATCGTTTTTGGGAGTAAAGACAAAGAAAACACATTTCTTCCACCGAGCCATTTTTGCCAAATTGCTCCAAATTGCTCGGTAGACCGACGGTCTAAATATTGTTGTTCGGAACTTGCATATATGTAAGCTCATCTTGAAGACGTCGTTAGCGAGATTCAGACCTCTGTCAAATCTTGTGCACAATTGTGGCTACCCACCACACATTAAGTTAATAGCATTCATTAATTCTTTTTGGAGTTTACTCCTTTAGAATCGATTTACATATATAGGCCCGGGGTATGAAAATTATGGGGACCAAAATCGTACTAGCATGTCACACGAAATGCGTTATGCGTAACGCGCGGCCGCGTTATTGCAGGTGACGCCGGGCTGCTGCGCCGGCAGTCCGCCACAAAGCTTCGTACTGATCGCGCGTTTCTCTCATTATTGTATTTTCATATATTTGTTAGTCGTTTGTTTTGTGTCTCGTTAATTTGTTAATAATCTGTAGTGTATCGTGTTGTCGTAATATAGAACTATTTCTCGTATTGTTTCGTTTAATTTTTTATATCCAGTAAACTCCAGTCGTGCGTCAATGCGGACACACACACTTTTTTACAATTTATTAGTTAAGGTAGGTACGTAATTTATTAGTTAAGTCCAATTAATTCTGTGTTTTTTATTGTCTTTGTAGGCAGACGACTATACGGTCCCCCTGGTGGTGAATTTACACTATCGCTTATGGACATCAACAATACCAGAGGCACAACCAAGCCACTACCCACTGCTATTTTAATAACGTAAACGGTTCATAAGTAATGTACAAATTATCAACTTAAATGACAAGTTATTTGACGAGCACGCTACAAGTGGGGCTCCACCCTCGCCCCGCAAACAAAGGCGTCACAGTCATTACTGTGGTTAGTGCAACTCCCGGAATTGCCGATAAGTGTTCAACATTCCGTCACTGCTATATTCCAATAAAGTAACATATTCTGTCTAGTTCGATTGCAAGAACAGAAAAAGGATTCAATTTTGAAAACAGATTGACAAAATCCACTGCTCCTTTCATCATATCTGATGTCTTCAGTTTACTACATTGGTGTAGGACCTCTTGTGAGTCCGCACGGGTAGGTACCACCGTTTAAAGGATGGGGTAGTCGTTGGAACTATACTGAGACCTTAGAACTCATATCTCAAGGTGGGTGGTCGCATTTGCGTTGTAGATGTCTATGGGTTCCAGTAACCACTTAACACCGGGTGGGCTGTGAGCCCGTCCGCCCATGTAAGCAATAAAAAAAAGCCCAGTAGCGTGTCAACGGCGCTGAAATAAATGTATCCTCGCACGTGGTCGAAGCGAAACCTTCAAAAATTTTAGCTTCAAGATAATGAGATGAATGTAAAATTTCGGGAAGACGATAATTGTTGTTTTTTTTTTTTATTGCTTAGGTGGATGGACGAGCTCACAGCCCACCTGGTGTTAAGTGGTTACTGGAGCCCATAGACACCTACAACATAAATGCGCCACCCACCTCGAGATATAAGTTCTAAGGTCTCAGTACAGTTACAACGGCTACCCCACCCTTCGAACCGAAACGCATTACTGCTTCACGGCGGAAATAGACAGGGCGGTGGTACCCACCCGCGCGGACTCACAAGAGGTCCTACCACCAAAAATAATTATTTTACATTTTATGTATACATTCTTCTTCTTCTCAGTCGTGTCACTCTTGACAGAGTGGTCGTGATCGTCATGTAGTGTTGGAAGGGGCAGACTTGATGCGTCTCAGGATGTCGCGCCATCTCTCCCTGCTCGAAGCCGTTCTACTGCACTCATTTAGGGGACCTCCCACTGCAGTTTTAATTTGGTCGGTCCACCGCATTGGTGTATATTATATATATTTATTCAGAATGTATTAAGTACGAATATTAGGTATGAAGCAGAGCATAAATGGAACAACGAATATAAGAAACACTGTATAATGCTTCCTATCTCATTTTCTCCCACGTAAAATCTTATGAATTTATGTGTCTGTCTCTTTTTACTGTCGCTTTTTCGTTTCATCAACTTTCGAATCACAACGATGCTAAAGAAGTTTTCACTTCAAAAATCTTATTACATATTTTAGTTTCGTTTTTTTTTTAATTGCTAGATGAGTGGACGAGCTCACAGCCCAGCTGGTGTTAAGTGGTAACTGGAGCCCATAGACATTTACAACGTAAATGCGCCATCCACCTTGTGATATAAGTTCTAAGGTCTCAAGTATAGGTACAACGGCTGCCCCACCCTTCAAACCGAAACGCATTACTGCTTCACGGCAGAAATAGGCAGGGTGGTGGTACGCACCCACGCGGACTCACAAGAGATCCTACCACTAGTAATTACGCAAATTATAATTATGCGGGTTTCATTTTTATTACACGATGTTATTCCTTCACCGTAGAAGTCAATCGTGAGCATTTGTTGAGTACGTATTTCATTAGAAAAATTGGTACCCGCCTGAGATTCGAACACCGGCGCGTCGCTCAACACGAATGCATCGGACGTCTTATCCGTTAGTCCACGACGACTTCAAAACAGTTGGGCATATGTTACAGAATCACCTCTGAATCTCTGCCAAGGAAAGAAACTGCTAACCTAATTACTCACGAATAAGGTTTCAGAATTTCCCAAGGCAACGTGGCCACAAAAAACGAATAACGCTTAACGAACCAATAGTTCTTATTTATTACCGCAATAAAGGCTAATATTTTTTCTAGAAATTGCCTATTCGATTATGTCACGTAACTCTGGTCGTTGAGAAAGTTCACCTTCTATCTGACAATCGTTAGCTGGCCGATAAGAAATTTTGCTAATACATATATTTTCCTTTAGCGCTTTTAGCGATGTAAAATATATTTGTTGTTAAGATAAAATATTCAATATTGAAGTCCAAGTAAAGCCAGAAGAACGTCTTATTTACAATATGGCATTCATTAAAAACCTACATATTTAAAAAAAAAAATGTTGGACCTGATTATTATCATTAAAACTTCATCTTCTTTACTTTATCCCACATTGTACGGGGGCAGTGTAGTATTTTTTATTTATTTATTTGGGAAACAAACAGTAAAATATAAACATATAGTATTTTTAAAAATATAGCTAAAACAATAACCAAATATGTTTCCACAATCAAATGACCTCTTGATTCTCCTCTTCCTCCAAATATGACCTCTTATCACAGGGATTAGGCATGAGTCTTCTCTGATCCGGATAGCTATAAGTTCATGAATCTTTCTTCTCTAATCCGGATCTTACTCTTATCCCGAACGCATTATAGTTGCACGTCATATATAAGTAAATTATTTCACGTCCCCCTCGGTGTTAGAGACAATACAGCGAGGTGGCACTCCTCATGTTGGAGTATGAGGTTAAAAATCCCTCGGTTGTTTAGCAGTAAAACTAAGAATACAAAACTAATTCTTAGCAATAATTGGTAGGGCGGTGATATCTGCACGTGTTACTCTTAACGCATACCTTGTATTAAAGTTAACGTGAAAATATTCTTTAAATATGTGGAGCTTGTCCATGATTGCCTGATCTCAAGGCACTACACATTCCTTTCGATATTACATAAGTATTTAGGTCATATGTAAATAACAGTACAAAGGAATGAAACAAATGAATTCTAATATATAGACTTCGAGTAGTGGACTGCGAGCGTATTCTATACATGCGAATTTATAGCATTTCTAGCTTATTGGTAAAGCGATTTATGAGCCTAGCCGGATAGTACCTTATTATTGGCTTAAAGCAAACAAACGTTCTGATTTGAAAGTTTATTTGAATTGAGAATTCGAATTTATGTCTTGAGATGGGACAGTCGCTAGGACGGTGATGATTAAATGTTGAAAGAGCTAAACTGGTGGCTAAACTGGTTTTTTACTGGTGGTAAGACCTTATGTGAGTCCGCGCGGGTAGGTACCACCACCCTGCCTGTTTCTGCGAAGCAATAATGCGTTTCGGTTTGAAGGGTGGGACAGCCGTTGTAACTATACTTGAGACCTTAGAACTTATATCTCAAGGTGGGTGGCGCATTTACGTTGTAGATGTCTATGGGCTCCAGTAACCACTTAACACCAGGTGGGCTGTGAGCTCGTCCACCCATCTAAGCAATAAAAAAAAAACAATTTTACTGGTTGGGTGTTTTTAACCCTAGCTATTCGCTGGAAACTTAAGAGGTTATTCAAGCAACGCTGTGACCGGTAGCTGAGCTCACGGGGCTCAACTTGAGAGAATGCGCTAACACTGGCCCTAGCAAGAGCAGTGCTTCACAGAGTTTCTCGTCGGATCTTCTCAGTGGGTCGCGGTTCCGATTCGATGGTAGATTCTCCAAAGCACTGCTCTTGTTAGGACTAATGTTAGCAAGGTTCTCAGGTTAGAACCCTGTGAGCTCACCTACTCGCCCGGCTACGCTGGTATAGCCCCCTAGATTACCATTGGGTATATAAAAAAGTACTCTTCGTCGTTTTGAACGAGTTAGATAAGGACGTTGATCGGTGCTTGAAGAGCCTAAAAGCACAGAGAGTGGACCTGGGGGATTCGACTAGAAAATGTATCAAGTGACAACGGCTTTGCTTTTCCCCGTCGCCTGGGTAGGGTGTAAAGTCTGTACTGGTAGGTATTATTGTATCATATTTCTGTCCCGATATCTAGCAGGCTTAAGGATGGGACAATAGTTAAATAAGGCAATTGACACCTGAAGAATATATGGCAATTTAATCAGTTGCTTGAAAAAAAAAAAAAGAACCAGCCTTAATAAAAATCCATGCTCGCTCCAACTAATCACGAGGTTTTTTTTTTTTTTTCATCGAAGCTTAAAGTTTAAACACACCATGTTTAAATCAAGTTATGTTTTTTAAAACACTCCATTCGGTGTGGTTTCCTATAATTTTTCCGTACAACGAACAATTTTAACTTTTCAGAGTAACTTTTTAGCAATGCTTTTGTAAATGAAAATTTTAATAATTTGGTCGTAGTGGAATAAAAATTGGGAAACATGTTGACTTTATGATGATGAGAGAAGCCGAGGATCGTGCAATTGGAAAGGCTTATGTCCAGCAGCGGACTGCTATAGGCTGATGATGATGATGATGATGATGATGATTGGCTTTATGTTTTTTAGCGTAATTTGGCAGTTGCGTTCGCCATCCACTTAGTTGCATGTAGTAGAAGTCTTAGTTTCATTACAGTAATCGATTTCACTTTAAACTAGAAGGCTTCGCAGCTGAAAGAGGGAGAATGGTGGAACAAACCCGGGCGTTCACACTTTTCACTCTACTATCACTCAATGAAAACACCGGATAGCTTAGAAAGACTATTCGTGACAGGGAAGATCGAGGGAAAGAGACCGCGCGGGCGCAGTCCGACAAGGTGGTTCGACCAAATCCGCACCACACTAGAGATCCCATTCCACGACGCCCTTCATGCGGCCAATGATCGGAGGCGCTGGCGGGACATCACAAGGAGTAAAATCATGTCGAATTATAATGGTCACGACCCTCAGCAGTGAGGAAACGACGCGAGGAGGAGGAGGATCACTCAATGTATGTACAATCAAAATTGGGTCATCTTATATTCGACTCAGCTTCTCGTATAAAAAAAGATTTTAAAGAATAAACGAAATTTAAATTCAAAATTAGTGATAGCTAATAAATATAAAGATATAATAACCGGACAAATGGGAATTATCCCCGAAGATTTCACACGACATTCTCATATCTTAATGGAACAACCACAAACACGTCTTAGCGCACCAAAACAGATTAAACAGATAAGATGTAAATAGAACCCGGATATTACTTATTTCCTTTCAGTGAGGAGATCAAATTATCTCTACGCGTTAAGTTAACGGAATGAGCTTCCTGGATCACGAAAAAATATGACGAAGTGGGAACAAAATAAGTGTGTTTAATAATTTGTTTGGGCTTCTGCAAGATATTAGAATAAAAGGAATGACGGCTTTGCGATTTGTGTAGGCTGACAAATATTTTATCCCTATCTAATCGTTGGTAACTTAACCTATTCCTACTATAACTACGCATGGTAGGTGAACTCACGGAGCTCAACCTGAGAGGACTGGCTAATACTAACCCTGAATAGAACAAACGCGTGGTAGGCCATTTTTGTTACCGACCCATCCACCAATAACTTCGAGTGGTTATTCTGGCTGTACCATGACTGGTGCACGGGACACATCCGGAGATAATTTGTTAACATCTGTCCTAGTAATAACAATGTATCGCCGAATCTATCACCATATTACTAACAATAATTATGCAAATGTAAGATTATTTCTGAAAAAAAGGTATGATTTAATAGAAGAATTGATATCTTCCTTTGGGCTTTAAGCGGACTCTTAACGGACACAGGGCGATCTATTTAGTAGTCCATCGGAATTTGCGATTGCTTAATTTGGTCTAAATTGTTAAGATCATATCTGTAAATAATTTAATCAGCTTTTAGTAACCCCCAAAAATCAATTTACAAATTTTATAATACTAGTGGTCCCGCAGTAGTCGAAATTCGACTATAATTAATTGAAAATAATAGGTTTCAACATTATTATTGTCCTATTGTTACAGATTTCGCTAGGACTACACTATAGACAAATACTCGTAATATTAAAGACAAACAATACTAACCTATTCTTAATTTGACTACAGACTTTATGCAATAACAAAAGCTTGACAATAAACAAAGAGTATATGTGTGTGTGTCAAATACATGGTAGTGTGTGTAATGTTTTCTTTATTGATTTAATGTATCTTTTATGCATTATTTAAACAAAATATTAGCATTGTGCACTTCTTCTCTATATTCTCTATAAGTGTGGAAAATTTCATACTCCTCCGTTCGCGCAATTTTCGTAAAAAGGGATACAAAGTTTTTGCTTCACGTATTAATATATATATATATATATATATATATATATATATATATATATATATATATATATATATATATATATATATAATAGACGTGAGGTGTTTTCAATCAAACGATAAAACCTTTATATTATACAATAACAACAAATATCGTCGAAGCATGATATTCGTTTAATTAAGTCTTATTACGTCAAACCCTTCACGTTTGTACAGGTTTGTTTATTTTCATCAAATAATATTTCACTCGTGGCGGATCAGAAAATAATCCGGCTTCAACGAGGTGCCCAAAATCGGTTTTGGATATTGCCAATTTGTAAATAGACATGCTTTAACAAAAACCGACTTCAAATCGAAAAAAAAAAAGATATTCCAAAACAAATGAATATACACTAAAAACAATAATCATCGAAATCGGTTGGCGTGATATTGAGTTATTGAGTTATTCATCTATTTATGACGCACGTACTTAACGCAAATTTAAGAATTATATGGTTTTCTCATGGATACCATTATAAGAACTGGACTAAAATGGGACCACACGGGAAGTGTTGGCTTTCTAATAAAAAAAGAATCATCAAAATCGATTCACCCAGTCAAAAGTTATGAGGATACTAGCATAAAAGACATACAGTTGAATTGAGAATCTCCTCCTTTTTTGAAGAGCAGTTATTAAAACGAAAGAATGTGTTTGTCTTTAAAAAATATTGAGAATCTTTCACGACGTTCTATAAGCTCTTTTGGTATGCAGTGGCAGACAATAGCATCAGAATCTGTCGATGTACGTGAACTTCGCTTACATTTGTAAGGTTTTTTTATGAAACAACTATAATATAAAATATAAAATGTTAAAATTAAAAAAAAAATTGGAT
This sequence comes from Bombyx mori, assembly GCF_030269925.1. Lineage (NCBI taxonomy): Eukaryota > Metazoa > Arthropoda > Insecta > Lepidoptera > Bombycidae > Bombyx > Bombyx mori. The sequence continues at coordinate 2,055,162 of NC_085120.1, read as the reverse complement.
TGATATGTGGCAACATTACTTATTCGTGGGAGCAATGACGGTAGTGGCGACAAGGGAAATTAAAAAAAAACGGAGAACAAAGTTAAGCGGGTATCGGCGGAAAAACGTGAACGGATCTATGTGCTGATTGCGGGTTCCGGTCACCGTCGACGGACGGGCGACGAGCGACGGGTTCGATTCGCTCGTCGAGCGAATTAACCCACAGACACAGCCCACTGAGTTTCTCGCCGGATCTTCTCAGTGAGTCGCGTTTCCGATCCGGTGGTAGATTCTGCGAAGCACTGCTCTTGCTAGGGTCAGTGTTAGCAACTCTCCGGTTTGAGCCCCGTGCGCTCACCTACAAACGTTAGGGCGAAGCTGAAATAGCCTCTCAAGGCTATCAGCATAGGTAGGAAAAAAAAGTGCGGGTTTTTTAACGTACTCCATAGCGTAAAAGCTCAGCGCTCCATACAAATTTGAGTTAACTTTTACGCTATCGAGAACGTTAAAAGCACACTGTACTTTATAGTGAGCACGCATCTAAAAATTTGTAAAAGTGGAAAGACAAATAAATCAATACAGATGAAGTAAACTACTGCAACCTATGTAATATTTCCTGTCTGGTAGAAGTGTAGCTTATACATTAAGTGCGAAAAAGATTTTTTTTATAGCTTAAATTATATGATTATATGATGAGGAACTGCAGAGAGTGACCAGTTTTAAGTATCTGGGCCACATTGTAACGGATGATTTGTCCGATGACGCAGATTTGGAGCGGGAGTGCAGGGCATTGGCGGTCCGAGGAAACATGATTGCCCGTACACATACATATCCTTATTATTATTTTACTCTTCATTATGAAATGTGTATGATTTTCTTTTTATTTTATTTTTTCTCCAAATTAATTGACTGATTGACATAATGATAGCTAATATTGACATAGAGTGGTTACTACTGTATTGATATAATTATGTGTTTCTAATTCATTTCCTTTGTATATTTAATTAATTGAATTAGTATATTGTTCATTTTCTATTTGTATTGTTGAACTGTTTGTGTGCTGACTATTGTATTATTATTATTTTATGGATTTTTTCTGAAATAAATGTTTTATTATTATTATTATTATTATTAAATGGGTGGACGAGCTCACAGACCACCTGGTGTTAAGTGGTTACTGGTGTTTACAGCATCTACAAGGTAAATGTGCCGCCCACCTTGAGACATGAGTTCTAAGGTCTCAGTATAGTTACAACGGCTGGCCCGCCCTTTAAACCGAAACGCATGACTGCTTCACGGCTGAAATAGGCAGGGCGGTGGTACCTAGACGTGCGGACTCACAAGAGGTCCTACCACCAGTATTTCATTTTGACGTAACTAAATCTTTTTCTACTTGTACTGATTGTAGTCGAAGTACAAAATCTGTATGGTATGGTATAGGTACATCTATGTATTTACGCATACTTGCTATGACGGACTCAGCGGTGAACTTGATAGACCCTTTTTTCCCTACCTAAGCTAGTCTTGAGAGGCTATGTCAGCGTAACCTAGCGAGTAGCTGAACTCTCGGGGCTCAAACCTGGGGGCGCTGCTAACACTAGCCCTAGCAAGAGCAGTGCTTCGCAGAATCTACCACCGGATCGGAAACGCGACCCACTGAGAAGATCCGGCGAGAAGCTTAGTGGGCTATTGGACCTGAAAACATCTGGTACACTATCGTCATCAAACAAACAGCGCTTCGCAATTTAGAACTTAGCAAACTTACGGAAACATTCTAAATGATTAGGTTAGTTAATATCTAAGTAAGTAATTTATTCTGAGGCCTTGATATTAATTTTTTAATCTATACTAATATTATAAAGAGGAAATATTTGTTTGTTTGTTTGTACTGAATAGGCTCCGAAACTACTGAATCGATTTGAAAATTTATTTCACTGTTTTGAAGCTACACTATTCCCGAGTGGCATAGGCTACAATCCTTTTTGAAAAAAATTAGAGATCCTGACGAAAGCTCCAATAATTTAACCTAAAGTATCAAAAAATTACATAAAATATTCTTTATATCGCGTGCCCTGCGAAAACTATTGATGATTGAATAAAATAATGTACTATGACTTTGTAGAACACATTATTATTTACAAAAAGTGTCGCAACAGCATAATAATATGTCTAACTATTATAGTTATGCCGCAATAAGTGTTCTTATATTTAAACAAATAAAACAACGTCAAATACCGTTGAAATTTTTGTTAAAGACCCGTGCGGAGCCGGAGCGTGCCGTTAGTTTTTAATAAAGCTAACATCATTTTTGTAATTACGATTTCTCTACGAAAATATACTCAACCCGGTTGATGGGTTCTCCAACTACGAGTAACCGGGAAAAGAGTTACTTTGAGCGGTGCTCAAACAAGAAAAAAAAGGTTAAGAAAAAAATATAATAAATGCGGATGCAGTTATTAGATTGATAACAAAGATTCTTATTATTATTTTTCTTTAAAATCTGCGATAATTTTTTACAGTCGTACCAGATTTATTAAAAATATAAAATCAAATATACATATTATGTACTTACGCTTCAGATATGAGGGCACGAAGCTTACAGAACACAATGCCAAGACTGTACGGGTATTGATGCCAGGAGACGGAAAGATCGTTGGGCAAACCTGTCGAAAAAAGAAACAAATCCATTAATTATATATTAAAGTTAGCTTATAGGGTACTTCGTCGGCGTGGAATAGTTTTTTTTTTTTTTTTTATTGCTTAGATGGGTGGACGAGCTCACAGCCCACCTGGTGTTAAGTGGTTACTGGAGCCCATAGACATCTACAACGTAAACGCGCTACCCACCTTGAGATATAAGTTCTAAGGTCTCAGTATAGTTATAACGGATGCCCCACCCTTCAAACAGAAACGCATTATTGCTTCACGGCAGAAACAGGCGGGGTGGTGGTACCTACCCGCACGGGCTCACAAGAGGTCCTACCACCAGTAAATAGATAATTAGTATAGATTTGTGAGGTGCGCAAACGGTTTGTCGCGGCTATCTCATGTGTAACGACGCTTGCAGCTGAAAGTAAGTATTGTACTTTTTGACGAAGCATGTTGCTGATTGGATTGGGAGAGGCCTATGTCCAGCAGTGGACGACTGTGGGCTGTTGATGATGATGATGATGATGATGATGTTGCTGATAACTTTATTTCTGTAATCTGACGTAGCGTGTTGCGGATAATAACATGTACTTTTAGGTTAGGAATATTGTGTTCTTTTTTTTTAATAATTGAATAAATAAATTTAATTTTATATTTGAAAAAAAAAAAAAAATTTGTAACGTGTATTATTACCACGTGGGACCTACTCTGTGTTCACGATCCGTACCGACTGAGCTTTTACTGACTCCATTTCTGTTGTTAGCGAAAGCTCATTTTAGACCTTAATTTTCTGAAGCTTTTAGGGGCTCGCTATCTACAATTGTAGCCTCTCTAATGTATTGAGATTAAGTTCGTTACAGGGTTAAGGAGACATTAGCGAAATATTAGTTCGCCGGTATGAACCTCAATGCTCAAAACATTATAACGCGCAGGCTGCAATAATTCTTATATGATCAGGAGTTAGAGTGTTGGAAGAGGTTACATTAGTAAAAAAAAAGTACCTATGAATATACTCGTAAGACTTCATCATTGTCTGGAAAGAATGGATTTTTAATTTTACAAGTACTGAATACTAATCTGAGTTTTTTATTAGATTCTGTAAACAGCGCATCGGAGTTTCACTTTTGCAAATGCTTCATTAAAGTTCAGATTTGTGTAAATCGTTTAAGCTTAAATCAATAGCCAGGGGAATAATGTATTATCATCACGTGAGAACTTCCATCACCCAATCTTTGTGGCAAGCAGCGGTAAGGAGCATCGTCTCAAAAATATTATAGTAAGTTTTTTTTTAGATTATCCAGTACGAAAATTACGCAGAGGCTATGAAATTAAATATATTTTTTTTAGGACTGAAGGATTACTGGTGACCCGGAGGCCTTTCCAGATTTACTAGGACAGGTGGGCGAGCAAAGGCTCAGCCAGGAGGGGTGGGACTTACTAACAGCCGCCCGAGCGCCTTCAAAGGAGACAAAAAACTCAAGAGCAGCTGCTTCGCGAATGAATCTACTACCGGATCAGAATCGCGACCCGCTGAGAAGATCCGGCGAGAAACTCAGCGAGCAATTAAATATATCATACATTAAAAACTTCGTAAACTCGACTTAGGCCCCAAATATGATATAGCTTCACGAATTTCTACCAACAAAGTTTCCAAGCAACGTGTTCAGGCGAAACTGTGATCTAACTCCCCCGCTATACGACTGTTATTGCCATGAGACTCAAATGCCGTTACAGGGCAAATTCAGCTTCACACGACTATGTAATTTAATTACGTAGAGATCGGGGGATGCACTCAGAGAACCGCTGTTCTAGAAACAAGAAATTAATAACCTAAATACATTTTTAATTTATATTAGTAGTTAATTTTTTAATTAAACCTTTTCAAAAACATATTCTTATATATATTTAACTATTGAACAGTATTTAAAAGAAACGATGAGAATCCATAATAAGACCCCGGAAGTATCTATGAGCTTAAAGCTAAAGGGAACATAAAATTTTAAGTTTAACTCCATTTTCATTTCAACTTAGTTTCGCGTTTTAGAGTCCTGGGCGGTTAGGAGTGCATTCGAGTCTGACTCTGGAATCAAACGTAGCTCAGAAAACGGAGTTAATACTTTTAACCACTCTGTAATCCTCTTGCGCACAGTTCTGTGACATCTCCCTTGAATGGATATAAAAATGCCTAATGAAACATAATATATCTATATATCTACATATATATATAAAAATGAATTGCTGTTCGTTAGTCTCGCTAAAACTTGAGAACGGCTAAACCGATTTGGCTAATTTTGGTCTTGTATTTGTGGATGTCCAGAGAAAGTTTAAAAAGTAGATGAATATGAAAATGCTCGGAATTAAATAAAAATAACAATTTTGTTTTCTCTTTGATGTGTCTCCCGTCGGACGGATTCCTTTTATTTGTTTTAAGTTTATTTTATACAAAAGTTTAGGTATTTTATTAATCGATTGAGGCACCAAGAAGTCTGCCGGGTCAGCTAGTTCAATATAAATAACGTAGACATATTGTATCATTAGTCAAATTTACAGTTTCGTTTTTTTACAAGAGCTTATCGTTACGCAAAATTCCAAACGTAACTTATTACGGAGTGCATTAAGAACGACTTCAGTATTCTGTTGTTTTTAGTATAAAGATATAAAATACTAGCCGTACTCGCTCGCTTCGCTGGGCATTTAAAGTTAACATTATTATTTATTGTCATTATTATTAGGGAGTCCAACACTCATATAAATATTAGCCCATCCATTAATTACATGTAATTTCTACATGAATACCAAGTTTCAAGTCAATCGGATGCATGGTTCAGTAGTTATAACGGAACATCCGTAAAAATCACTGTAGATTTATATATTAGTATAGATTCAAAACACTGGAGGGTCCTATTTAATTTATCAAGCAAAACCGTCCGCTGCTTGTATCGGTTGCATCATCATCAGTCTGTATCTCTCCATTGCTGGATGTAGGCGTTTCTCATAGTCCGCCACAATGAGCGATTTTCCGCCTTCCGCATCCAATCTTCTTTAGCATATCGCCGCAAGTAATTGGTCCACCGGGCAGAGGGACGCCCAACGCTGCGCTCGCCTCCGTCGTCGATGTAATATTTCAAATAGAACATAATTAGCCTCAATAGAACATAATTGTAGGACCTCTTGTGAGTCCGCACGGGTAGGTACCGCCGCCCTGCCTATTTCAACCGTGAAGCAATAATGCGGTTTGAAGGAAGGAACAGCCGTTGTAACTATACTGAGACCTTAGAACTTATATCTCAAGGTGGGTGGCGCATTTACATTGTAGATGTCTATGGGCTCCAGTAACCACTTAACACCGGGTGGACTGTGAGTTCGTCCACCCATCTAAGCAATAAAAAAAAGCTTATAATAATTTTAAATTAATTTAGAAATACGGCCCTGTAGTATGATCGCGACATTTTTCTACGGAATTTCTGAAAATGGTGACGGAAGAATATTTTTTCATCTTTAAGCCCACAGACTTCCACCGCTGGATATATCGTCTTCTCGCATTAAAAGTGTACTAGTGGTCCCCCGGTAGTCGAAATTCGACTATAATTAACTGGAATTGTTTTTTTTTTTTTTTTTTTTTTTATTTTATGATTGAAGGATTACTGGTGGCCCGGAGGCCTTTCCAGTTTCACCAGGACAGGTGGGCGAGCAAAGGCTCAGCCAGGAGGGGTGGGAATTGCTAACAGCTACCCGAGCGCCTCCGAAGGAGACCTAACAGCTCAAGAGCAGCTGCTTCGCGAATGAATCTACTACCGGATCGGAATCGCGACCCGCTGAGAAGATCCGGCGAGAAACTCAGCGAGCTGATTCATGGGTTAGGTTGCACGGCGAACTCTTTGTCGAGTTCGACGAGTACGGTTACCGAGGTCCCTAAGCCTGCTCCTAGAGCTGAAGGCGTCTAGTGCGAAGGTTATTGGATCTGATGGATCCGTAAGGACGTGTCTAGGGCGTCGACGGTGACTGGCTCCTGCATGATCAGGATTCGGGGAGTAGTCAGCGGCGGCTACGATAAGGCGATTATCATGACGCATAGCCTTATCGAAGTACCGTTCCGACGCTGACTTCATGTATTTCTGTATAGATTCGAGGCCCAGGTCGTCGTGTAGGTCAACGTTCCTCACGAACCACGGAGCTCCGACGGCTAACCTGCAAAAGCGGGATTGTAGAGATTGAAGGGTGTCTATTTGCGTGCGGGCCGCGTGAGCGAACACCACACTCGCGTAAGTCATGACGGGCCTTATGCAAGTTTTGTAAAGTGTCACCTTGTTCCGAAGGGACATTTTACTCCGCTTACAAATCATGGGGTAGAGTCTACCGAGAATAAACGCGGCACGGTCACGGACTGATTTTATATGCGGGCGGAATGTCATCGATGCATCCAGGGTAACGCCCAGGTACTTGACCTTCCTGGCCCAGGGTATGGATTGACTAAAGAGAGTAATCGGGGGTGTGAGATTCCTCCTCCTAATACGGGAGGAAATCCGTGTGGAGCTTCCCCTCTGAAAGAGCACCGCAGTACTTTTCGCTGGGTTGATGTCTATGCGCCATTTTCGGAACCACTGTCCTAGGGCTAGGGCTGCGCTCTGAAGCTTCTTCGCGATTAGGGACTTGTTTCTACTGGAATAGTAAACAGTCGTGTCGTCTGCGAATAAAGCTAAATGGGTCGGCGGCGACCGGGGAATATCGTTAACGAATAAGCTAAATAGGAGGGGTGAGAGGACAGAGCCTTGCGGGACTCCAGCTGTGAGAGGTCGTGGGGAGGAGCGGGTTCCCTCGACTCGATATCGAAAAGAGCGGTTCGACAAGAAGTCCCGTATGATGAGCACGAGACTATCCGGCACACCCATGTTGAATAGTTTGAAAATCAAACCGTTGTGCCAGACTTTGTCGAACGCTTTTGCGACGTCGAAGAAGAGAGCTCCCGTGTATAACGGTTTTGGTCGATTAAGCCCCACAAGAATGTGCTCCGTGAGGCGGTGCACCTGTTGAACGCATGAGTGATTTGTACGGAATCCGAATTGTTCATCGATGAGAATGCCCTTGGATGAGACGAAGTCTCTGAGGCGTTTATAGAGCAGACGCTCATACAGTTTGCCTAGAGACATGAGGAGGCTAATCGGGCGGTAGCTCGTCGGATGATTTTTTGGTTTACCGGGTTTATGTATGCCGATAACGTCCGCTTCTTTCCACACCGCGGGAAAGATACAGTTCGCCATAGCGGCATTGAAAATAGATGCCAACATCACGATGAGTTGGACGGGTAGAAGTTTAATAACGCGGTTGGATATACCGTCGGAACCGGGAGCCTTGCGAGGACGTAGGTCTTTGATCAAGTCTTTAACTTCCATCGGGGTGACGGGTGGTAACACATCAGAGGGTGGCAAGGAGGCTCTGCGTTCTACCTCACTGTCTACTAATTCTACATGCACAGGGTCCACGGATTGAGTGCTGGGCGTGCACTGGGTTTGCAATGTATCGGCCAGCAGCTCTGCTTTTTCGTCATCATCGAACGCCGTGAGTCGGCCTGAGGGGCCTACGAGGGGGGGCATAGTTACTACCGTATCCGATTTGAGAGTACGAGCTAAGCGGTAGTAAGACCTTTGGGAGGGCGCGAGTCCTTCTAAGAAATCAGACCATCTGGCATCTCGGACTTCGGCGATGCGAGACTTTACGTCGCGTTGTAGGGCACGCATTCGAATACGATTTTCCGCGGTAGGATACCTGTCGTAGGCGCGTATCGAGGCGTTCTTAGCTCTAAGGAGTTCCCTAATATCGTCGGACAATTTGAAGCGGTGAAGGAAGTCCTCCGCTACAACTTGTTTCGATGACCTATCTAATGTCGAGGTGATGTGTGACGTTAAGATGTCTATGGCTTCAGCGGTATCCTGAGAAGACGGGGTAGAGTCCGGGCTAAACGGTAGCGATGGTGGATCAGATTCAGCCAGGCTGATGCCCAGCGTGTGCCAATCCACCACAGTCCTCGTGACGGGAACGGAATCGGGAGCGCGACCGAGCTTCATAACGACGGGACGGTGGTCTGAATCTAACTCTGAAACTACTTCGATCGAGTGTAAGCGCAGAGTTACGTTTTTTAATAACGCTATGTCGAGTATATCCGGGCGATGCGCGATATTTAGCGGGTAGTGAGTCGGGATTAGCGGAGCGACGATATCGAAGGCGAGATTATCGACTAACGCGTCAAGCCGCCTGCCATTCGGGGTTGTGGTGTGTGAGTTCCACCTAATGTGTTTACAATTTAGGTCGCCCGCCAGAATGACAGAGCTCCCCATGCCGAGCAGCGCCTCGATATCACTGCTTAGAACGATCTTATCCGGTGGAAGATAAACGGACGCGATAACGATCGGCGCGTGTCCCGTCAGTGAGATTCGGCACACTGATGCTTCGATATTAGCGAGCGCGGGAGGATCGAGTGGGACGCAATGCAGGGCTCTTCTATAGTAAATGACGGTACCACCACCACGAGCAGAGAGCCTGTCGTTCCTGACCATGTTATAGTTCGCGATTTTAGGGTCACGGCGCGCGGGCTTAAGTAGGGTCTCCTGCACTAAAAAGATATCAATTTGATGGTCACGCAAAAAGTCAGAAACCTGATCACGCTGATTTGCGAGACCGTAAGCGTTAAAAAATCCTATCGTTACGGATAGGGGCTTTATTCTACTTATATACGCCATTGATTACCGGCGGAGTGAGGGGAGGACGTACGTATTTAATGACGCGTATACGTCGGCGTATTCTTGCACAACGGCGATAAAGTGTTGTGCAGTGGAGGCAGAGCGAATGGCGTCGCCCAAAGCGTTAACGCGCTCAAAGTTGATCGACTGAAAGAAGTCGATCGCTAAAGCGAGATTGTCGGACGCGGTCGGAGGGCAAGTCGCGGGAGAGGGACGAGTCGCGGGGGCGGGACGAATCGCGGAGGAGGGAGTTGTAGCCGTGTTCATGTACGGCAGCGGTTTCGCCCAGGCCGAGACACTGGGCACCGGCGCCGGAACGAACGCTGGCTTAGCCTGCGACACAGAGGGTGCCGAGGCTTTGATGTCTGGGCCGGAAGCTCGGAGGCGGTTTTGGCGGGCGACGCGGCGATTTATTTTCGGGGCTCGGGGGCATCCGCGGTAATTTGCGGGGTGACCCTGTGTTCGACACAGGACGCAGCTAGGCGGTTCTGTCGCGGTTTTTTGATCGCGAGTGCATAGGGCCGTGGCGTGATCGCCTAAGCACTTGACGCATCGGGGGCGCGCGTGACAGTTACGGGAAGAATGCCCGTATAATTGGCAGTTATGGCACTGGCTAGGTGTGCCTTTCTTGTGTGGGGTTTCGACTGCGATTCCGGAAAGGCTACAGACCGTTCGGATGTTGAATATTTGCTTACCCTCGGGGGTAGGCTGGAGGGCGACGAGAACCATATTATATGGCTCCCTTCCGCGGCCTGTGTGCATGCGGTGTACGGAGTTAACCGGTAGGCCTTGTTCGAGAAGGTCGGCCTTGACGAGCTCGGCATCCAACTCTTTAGGGATGCCACGTATAACGGCACGGAGTTCGCGCTCCTCCTGGAGCGTATATGTGTGGAAACTTATACGCTCCTTACGGAGGTAAGAAGAGAGGGCCCTATGGTCGTCGGATGTTCGAACCTTAATTTGAATGCCGTTCGCGAGGTTACGGGCATTCGTAAAATTGATATTTTTGGCCTTAAGGGCCAGGGAAACTCGTTCCCAAGCTGCCTTCTCTTGAAGGATTACCGGGGGAGGGGTCTGGGCTTTATTTTGTGCCACCGGACGCGGCGACGGAGTGGCACGGGCTGGAGGCGCAACGGGAGTCTGAGGGCGGGGGCGCGACGCGTTCGCGGCTTTGCTAATTTTAGCGGCCGCGGGAGCTCGAGACTCCGCGGCACGCTTCTTACCCTTTTGCACCAGGGTGAATCCATCCGTCGATGAGGCGGGAGCGAGGTCGACCTCCATCTCCGAGTCAGAGTCGGAGGACGAGGAGGCGGGCGCAGGTGACCTACGAGTAGGTGTTTTGGACGGCGCGACGGAGGCCGCGGATGATCGCGCTGCTGGAACGGTGACCACGGCGGACGACGCAGCAGTTTTACTCGCCAGTATAGGCGACGCGGGAACGGCAGGCACGACGGAGGCTGCGGTGCTCGATGCAGAAGCTTTGCACGCAGGTACAGGCGACGCAGGAGCAGCGAGCTCGGTGGAGTCCACGAGAGGGCTCGCAGTGTGATCGGCCTTGAAGGCCTGAAACTCGGAAGTGAGCTTTGGGTAGCGAAGCCGGAGAAATTCCGCAAATACAGCGTCCATGATGTCTACGTGCCCAGGTGGGGCTACCCTGGGTCTTAGAAAACACTCGCCTTGCGGCGAGGCCCCAACTTCTCGGACCTGAGCGGTTCTATTGAACACAGGTGGCGATGCGGCACGATTACTGCAGGACAAAGAAAAATCACAACAAAACGGAAATAACAAAAAGAAACAAAACAATTAAACACTTCCAGGAAGACAGTTTGTCGGCAGATGTACCACGAACACAGAAATAACAAAAGGAAACAAAACAAATAAAAACTTCCAGGAAGAGCACTTAGTCGGCAGATGTACCACGAACACAGGCCGCGCGAACAATGGCCGGGCTAACAAAAGCCGGGCGAACAAAGGCCGGGCGATCGAGTGGTCGATGAGCACGTCCGCGCGTGACGGGTGCCTCTATCGGAATGAACTGGAATTGTAAGTTTGTATGTACACTATCATGATTCTATTGTCAAAGACTATTTATACTTCTTCATAAATTTCACCAAGGCTACACTTTCACAAGACTATACTGGGATTTTAGAAGGTACCTTGAGATATTATTATTGATGGCATTTACGTTATATATCTCTATAGGCTCCGGTGACTACTTGACACCAGGTGGGCTGAGTTCGTCTATCAATAGCAATTTAAAAAAATGTGCACACTGCTCTGTCAAGAAAATACCGAGAAAAGATCACTAATACACAAAATGTTAGTTATTCATCCAAAATTTATTTAATAACCTCAAAGTGTGCTCCTTCAGAAACGATACACTTTCGCCAACGAATAATCTAATCATCAAAACATTTCTTAAACGCTTTCTCGAATTGAGTTAAGTTCTCGCCGTGAATTTTCTATTGTCTTTTACCGAATGAAAACGAGTGCCGCGAAGTGGTAATTTGAGATAAAAAAAAAAGAAAGAAGTCGACTGGAAATATATCTGGTGAACGCGGTGCTAGCCCGATGGTATTTATTGAGTTTTTGGTCAAAAATTCGTTCACAATGACGACCATACATTCCCGATCCTGCGGACAGAATGGAAAGCAGTCGACGTCGCCCCAAACACGTCATTTCGGATCCCCCCGATCCGCTAACGGTGCTTTTAGGTACTTTTAGGTACTCAAAGCACCGGTCGTCGTTCTCGTCGAACCCGTCGCTTGCGACGAAGGGCTCAACGAGTAAATTAACCCTCAGACACAGCCCATTGAGTTTCTCGCCGGATCTTCTCAGTGGGTCGCGTTTTCGATCCGGTGGTAGATTCTGCGAAGCACGGCTCTTGCTAGGGTTCGTGTTAGCAACGACGTCAGGTTTGAGCCCGGTGAGCTCACCTACTAGTTAAGATTACGCTGAAATAGCCTCTCAAGGCTCTCAACTAGGTAGAAAAAAAATCGGTTGTCTGTAAAGTCTGCTTACTGACGATAGGTGAACGTGACAACGTCATAAGAAAATACTAATGGAATGGTTTCATTTTTCAAAAGAAAATTTTAATTTTATGTGTTTGATAGATATTTTGTATGGACAATTGACACCACATTCACTTTTCACTGAACTTCATACTTGACTTGGAGAGAGACAGATGTCGAACGCTGCCGAATGCGGAGGCCTCTTGTGTTGATTGTGCCTCTTTGTCGCTCGTTGCGCACTCTCGCTTGCACTTCAAGTCTTAAATGGAACGCCTCAGAGCGAGGTAACGCCGTATGAGTCATGTTTTTTCGTGCGTGCAGCCGGCTCCATCGAATTATAAGACGTTGTCACGTCAAAAAAAAGATGACCTTGTGCGAAGGCGCATTATCGTGGTGCAAAATGCAGAAAATTTATTTCCACAACTTTGGGAGTTTTCATTGGATTTGCTCTATTAAACGCCGCGTAACAACTCAACTAACATTATTTATTTACCATTTGACCTTCCGACAATAATTCCTAATGCACACCATCGCGATAGTCAAACGAAACACTTTGACATTGGCTTTTATATCTGAATCCCTGACTTCGAAAACGAAATTCGATTAGTGATGCAAAATATAAGCCAATGTAACTGTCGATGTTTTTGTAATGAAGATGAAAAACCTAGAAATGATTTTATAGAAAAATATAAGGTAGCACAATATTCAAATATCGACATACACACCTTAGTTACTTGAAGTCGTCGTGACCTAGGCGTCCGGTGCATTTGTGTCGAGCGATGCACCGGTGTTCGAATCCCAGGCGGGTACCAATTTTTCTAATGAATTACGTACTCAACAAATGTTCACGATTGACTTCCACGGTGAAGAAATAACATCGTGTAATAAAAATGAAACCCGCAAAATTATAATTTGCGTAATTACTGGTGGTTTGACCTCTTTTCAGTCCGCGCGGGTAGGTACCACCGCCCTGCCTATTTCTGCAGTAATGCGTTTCGGTTTGAAGGGTGGGGTAGCCGTTGTAACTATACTGAGATCTTAGAACTTATATCTCTAGATGGGTAGCGCATTTTACGTAGTAGATGTCTATGGGCTCCAGTAACCACTTAACACCAGGTGGGATGTGAGCTCATCCATCCATCTAAGCAATAAAAAAAAATCGTCACCTGAAAAACTGTACAGTATTCGGAACGTCGGAAATGACAATTATGATCCCGGATCCTGATCACGCAGGGGCCGGTCACCGTCCTCGCCCTAGACACGCCCTTACGGATCCATCAGATCCAATAACCCTAGCATTAGACGCCTTCCGCTCTAACACTAGAAGTAGGGACCCCGGTAACCGTACTTGTCGAAGTCGCCAAAGAATTCGACGTGCAACCTAACCTAAACATCAACCCGCTGAGTTTCTCGCCGGATCTTCTCAGCGGGTCCCGATTCCGATCCGGTAGTAGTTTCATTCGCGAAGCAACTACTCTTGACTTGTTAGGTCTTCCTTGGGGGCGCTCGGGTAGCTGTTAAATTAATTAGCAAATCCTGCAGCACCTGTCCTTGTGAAACTGGAAAGGCCTACGAGCCAACAGTATGCGCTTAATCTTAAAAAAAAAAGAAACAATTAGGATGACCATAAAAAGTTCAAGATTCAACCTTAGAAGTAGTTTAATCATGTCTACGTCTCGTGAAAACACAAAATGCGCATTAAAATATAATGTAAAAACCACTCAACACTACAATATATTAACCACAACAGTAAAATATCATAGTCACAAGTCGAGAACAAGATAACGCAAGATGTTCAATAGAATTACTTTTCAATTCGTTCGACGATATTGCACGGGTCATGGTGGCACTTTTATGACATCCCGCTAAATTGATATTCAATTATAGGTTACTGTGAGGAGACCCTGAATTAATTGTAGTCTGCGCGTAAGCCTTCAAAGAATAGGCCATATTGAATTATGTTTGGTGCTATCGACCTTAATTTTTCACTTAGCGGTTGTGTGAGAGCTGTGATTGGTGAACTTTTGCGGCTTTATTTAGTGTTTATTTAATCATTAAGGCGCTTTATCAAAAGATTAAACTTTCACCTAATTTTAAGGTTAAAGAAAATTTGAGAAATAAATTCAATTTAAAATAAATGTTGTTTTGATTGAACTCTGTGATTTTATTTTATTTAGAAAATTTCTATAGTGAAATCGAAAGCATCCAATTCCATCTCAATTTTCCACATTAAGCATTTTTTTATTTTATTTTATGAATTAGGTTCTTATGTCTGCGTTCCCAAATTTCACAAAATTCTTTACAAAAAACAGGCTATTCGTCAAGCTGACACACTGAAATTACTTTGAAAGCGGTATTTTTCATGCTTTAGGCTTAATGATGGAATCACTTAGCGCCGATTCTATAGTTCGAAGAATCACTGATTTAATTCGGTACTGCCACAAATAAACCGTAAAATATTTAAGAAAACGTACGTAAAAGAATACGAAGAACCATGTCTCCATGTATCATTATATCATTCATCGCCATAGTCGAGTTTTCCATTTTTATTAGGGTTCACTTACCTCAATTATCCTTCAGACCACCAAATAATGGTGATGATAATAAAAAAAAATATTTATAGCTAGCAGACTCGGCAAACCTCGTAGTGCCTCAATCGATAAACGAAAGACCTAAACTTATGTATAAAATAAACTTAAAACAAACAAAAGGAATCCGTCCGACGGGGGGGACATCAAAGGGAAAACAAAATTGTTATTTTTATTTAATTCCGAGCATTTTTATATTTATCTACTTTTTAAACCTTCTCTGGACTTCCACGAATAATTTAAGATCAAAAGTGGCCAAATCGGTCCAGCGGTTCTTGAGTTTTAGCGAGACTAACGAACAGCAATTCATTTTTTATATAAATAGATTATTGTCGTAAGATCATACGTGTGACAATTGTGTAATGAATAATTTCGGCAGGCACTTTCATGCCGTTACTGTTTCTTTTTCCCCCTACCTATTCGCTGGTAGCCTAAGGGGCTATTTCAACTACGCCCAGACGGGAGGTGGGTTCACGGGCTCAACCTGAGAGAATTTGCTAACACTAGCCCTAGCAAGAGCAGTGTTTCGCTGTATCTACCACCGGATCGGAATCGCGACCTACTAAGAAGATCCGGCGAGAAACTCGATGGGCCTACTGGTTTTTTTTTCTAACTAGAATATTGTACGGTACGCAATGGCATTGTTGGGGTGCTCACATTTCAGTGGGGCCACTTGCTGATACGAATACCAAGGCCGTGCTCGTGGCCTAAAGGATAAGACGTCCGGTGCATTCGTATGTAGCGATGCACCGGTGTTCGAATCCCGCAGGCGGGTACCAATTTTTCTAATGAAATACGTACTTAACAAAATGTTCACGATTGACATTCACGGTGAAGGAATAACATCGTGTAATAAAAATCAAAACCCGCAAAATTATAATTTGCGTAATTACTGGTGGTAGGACCTCTTTTGAGTCCGCACGGGTAGGTACCACCGCCCCGCCTATTTCTGCCGTGAAGCAATAATGCGTTTCGGTTTGAAGGGTGGGGCAGCCGTTGTAACTATACTGAGATCTTAGAACTTATATATCAAGGTGTGTGGCGCATTTACGCTGTAGATATCTATGGGCTCCAGTAACCACTTAACACCAGGTGGGCTGTGAGTTCGTCCACACACCTAAGCAATAAAAAAAAAAAAACATTTTGATGTGTTCACTTAAAAAATCCCACTAGAACTCAAGTCGATGCTATAGATCAGTTGCAATTCTCGAAATACCGAACACAAATGAGTTGAGTTCTGTAATTAAATTGCAGTGTAATGTGACGAATCGCATTAGGCAATACCTAGATATTAAATTTTCGTCTGTTTTCGTTCGTGGACGGAATTGGTGGATCGGTTTGTTTTATTAGCTAAGCTAAACAAATGATCTCATGTTGATAGGTGACTCGTCTAGTCTTAATGGGATGCTAAAACTAGAAAAGACGTTCTTTGTGTATTTTACCGTTACCATCAAGGCGATGAGGAGCTTTGATGATATTTCGGCAGAGTTTACGCTTATCATCACACAACAGCTTCATTTAAAAGTATGCTTTTGCCACATACCCTACGACTCTGTCATGAATTCTCCCCCACGATTTTCAGGAGTGCTATGACTGTTCCTCTTCAATCGACCCTTACAAAAAATATTCAGTAGACAGTCCCCCAGTTGGTTATGTTTAGAAAGTCGAATATCCTTTCTACCTCGAATTTAAAACTCGTAAATATGAATAATCGACCGAAAAGCTTTGGTGATTTGACTGTCTGAGAGCTTTTGTGCAGAGTTGAACGAATTAGTTAGTGACGACTTTAAGCATACTCGCATGCATATTCTTTTTCTAAAAAATACAAGGCCCTCAGTGGACGAGCTTCTCTTTATGGTTCCCCATAGTGAAATATATAATATATAGAGTGATGATATCATAGTCACCGCTGTTAAAGAATGTATGAAACGAACTAAGGACTATGAAAGAATAAGCTGGAGGAGGCCTGTATTCAAATAGGGGTTCCTATCGAAGAAAAAGTTTGATGTAGGCAAATCAATCAACAACACTAAAGAAAAAATCTAATATATAAAAAGGTGTAAAATAATAAATACATCCAAATGTAAAAGTCATATATAAGAATATTTACATGTAATACTTAGGTGATGGGAAATAACCGCCCTGCCTATTTTTGCCGTGAAGCAGTAATGCGTTTCGGTTTGAAGGGTGGGGCAGCCGTTGTAACTGTGGCGGGTAGCTATCATACACCGCAAGATAATTGACAGATGCCTGAATCTCGCTTACGACATTTTCAAAATAAAGCGCATATATACAAGTTCCGAACAACAACATTCGGACCGTCGGTCTACCGAGCAATAGCACCCGCTCGGTGGAGGATCTTCCTTTCGTCGTATATTCCCCAAAAAACTATACTGAGATCTTAGAACTTATATCTCAAGGTGGGTGGCGCAATTACGTTGTAGATGTCCATGGGCTCCAGTAACCACTTAACACCAGGTGGGCTGTGAGCTCGTCCACCCATCTAAGCAATAAAAAAAAAAAATGCGAAATTTATTATTATTATCCTGCACGAAATTTTTATTCTCGAATTTTTATGAATTTCGCTAAACACTAAAAAACCACAGACCTACGCCAAGTGCACTTCATTTTCAGTTTTGGTTTCGTCTGACGTTTCGTCCTGGAAAAACTTCCAAACAATCCGGCACGTATTTTAAATTGTGGCTTTTTGCATGGTAAAAAATATATTTTTGGGTAAATCTAATAGCTTCATGGAGTGGTGAAGGTGCTTTGGTATGACTCCAGTGCTGGAAAGCACCAGTGGCACATATACTTTATTCATTTTCCAAAGTCTAGTAATCTCTTCCTTTAATTATATATATTTATGTATTTTTTCAGTTATTGTTTTCTGTATACTATGGGTGTTAGGAGCTGCTATGTCTATTAAATGCACTACTTTATTTGTTTTATCAATTAGAGTTATATCTGGCCTATTTATTTGTATAGTTTTGTCAGTTAGTATGGCTCTGTCGAAGTACATCTTGTGCGTGGCGTCCTCCATTACCTATATATTAATACGTGAAGCAAAAACTTTGTACCCCTTTTTACGAAAATTGCGCGGACGGAGGAGTATGAAATTTTCGACACTTATAGAGAATACAGAGAAGAAGTGCACAATGCTAATATTTTTTTTAAATAATGCATAAAAGATACATTAAATCAATAAAGAAAACATTACACACACTACATACCATGTGTTTGACGCACACACGCATGCATACTATTTATTGTAAAATTTTTTTTCTTGACGTCTGTGATCAAATTGAGAAAAGATTAAATATTGTTTGTCTTTATTGAATTTTTTTTATAGTGTAGCCTTGCGAAATTTGTGATTATAGTATGTGTACAAACTTACAATTGCAATTAATTATAGTCGAATTTCGACTACTGTGTGACCTCTAGTTATTATTATTTATTATGTTACAAAAAGGACAACATACACATACAAGTTAACGAATATTGTTTATTGTCATTCTACGTATAATCACCGTATCTAGTAAGTTCAAAATTATATAAAATAACACCTTAATAAAATTTGAAAGGAAAATTAAGCCTACACAGTCAGTAAGCCGTGGAATATTAGGCAATTCCTTTTTCGCGAGCTAACTATACCATAATTTTTTTTTTGCTTCGTTCGCTCCCGGACCCTGCGTATTCTCGAGTTTTCCATTTATCTTTTGAATAGCCTTAAGTAAGATCTGGAAGATCCTCAAAAGGCAGTAATTAAGAAAATTGTGATTCAAGATTTTTTTATTATAAAATTAGAGAGTAAATGTTGAATTAGTATTGTACATTTGCTCTGGTGTAAACAGACGTATGGAGCTCACCTCACTGATAAATATTGGAGCTTAAACTATGACGAAAATACTAGTCGCATTAGCGATGCGTGCGTGTTTAATATTTATGTATATCACATATGTTTACCAATTTTTTTTAAGGGATTTTATGATCTTGTAACTAAGACCTTTAAGTCATGTCTTATTTTGATTAATTAGGCTCACAATACACATTACAAGCTAAAAAGATACATAAAAAACACAAGTAAAAAGAAACACGAGGCCAATGATAGCAGCCGATGGAAAACAATCGCACAAGAGAAATTGATGCAGCGTGGGAGTCACGACCCTCAATGATGAAGAAAAGACAACGCCCTTAAGCCTGCCATGAGATGTAAACCTTAAATAAATTACACTTGGAAAAAAAAGGTTAACTCTATCCTCAAAACTGAAAATTAGTATCTATTCAAGATACGAATAGAAGGAAAAGGTGAATAGGAACATTTGGCATATGATTACCATTGGCATATGAAAAACCAGGCTCGTATGAGTGAGTCTGATGAATTACTGGGTGAATAGTCGTCGTGGCCTAAAAGATAACACGTCCGGTGCATTCGTGTTGAAGCGATGCACCGGTGTTCGAATCCCGCAGGCGGGTACCAATTTTTCTAATGAAATACGTACTCAACAAATGTTTTGATTGACTTCCACGGTGAAGGAATAACATCGTGTTATAAAAATCAAACCCGCAAAATTATAAATTGCGTAATTACTGGAGGACCTCTTGTGAGTCCGCGCGGGTGAATACCACCACCCTGCCTACTTCTGCCGTGAAGCAGTAATGCGTTTCGGTTTGAAGGATGGGGCAGCCGTTGTAACTATACTTGAGACCCTAGAACTTATATCTCAAGGTGGGTGGCGCATTTACGTTCTAGATGTCTATGGGCTCCAGTAACCACTTAACACCAGGTGGGCTGTGAGCTCGTCCACACATCTAAGCAATAAAAAATAAAAAAAACTATACCAGTTCATGATAGAATATATATAGTTTCTGGGGCCCTCGTGCATCGTGTTCAATGTCCATTGTATTGTAGCACAGTGATCTCACACTTCAAACCATAACGCGTAACTGTTTGGTGTTGAGGAGTTATTTGAGATGATCATCTCGTTTTTACCATCTTACTGCCCGCCACTGGAATAGAGTTCATCGCACTACCTAGAACTATTGCATTCATCCACAGCCCGTTTCCAGAGACCTTTTTTAACCACGTACTATCCTGCTTTTGAACGAGCTCTCCTCTACGGTGTTTTAGGAGCGTTATGAAATGTCCTTCTTCAAACAAAGCTTGTGGAGAGTACTTAACGGCAGGCAGTGCCTTAGCTCACTAACCTCACTAGCCACACTAACCACACCTAGCTCACTAACCACTCAACACCAGGTTGGCCGTATGCAAACAAGGGCAATATAATAAAAAAAATACAGAAAAAACCATAGTGCCAATGCCTACCTCAGATATTTTACAAATCACTCGGCCAGAAAAATCCCATTTCATTAAAAAAAAGACAATATGGCTTGGCTTCTCAGTACGCCGAATACGGTCCCTAGGTCTCACAGATACTTGAAAGCTTTTAACTAATTACATTTTTAGAAATGTTGTAAATGGTCGACTTTTTTTTTTTATATAGTGCAATGAAAAATTCTCACAGCTCCACTTTAAGTACCACAGGCACCGGTCACCGTCCTCGTCGAACCCGTCGCTTGCGACGAAGGGCTCGGCGAGTAAATTAACCCATAGACACAGCCCACTGAGTTTCTCGCCGGATCTTCTCAGTGGGTCGCGTTTTCGATCCGGTCGTAGATTCTGCGAAGCACTGCTCTTGCTAGGGTCAGTGTTAGCATCACTCCGGTTTGAGCCCCGTGAGCTCACCTACTAGTTAAGGTTACGCTGAAATAGCCTCTCAAGGCTCTCAGCTTAGGTAGGAAAAACGGCTGCAGATGATTGAGCTTAACGACAGCCTTTCGCCGTCTGTTTGGGAGCAAACTTATGAAGAGTCCCAAATGTTCCCTTTGTTAAAATACGATTCATGAATATAAGTTCGGTTCTTAGACAATATCAATATATTATGATATAACATAGAATAGAATAGAAGTGACCATTTATATTCGAACTGACTTTTTTATTTTGTTTTTATTTTTTTATTGCATGGCGGTTACTGGAGCCCATATATATCTACAACGTAAATGCCGTCACCCACCTTGATATATGAGTTCTAAGGTCTCAGTATAGTTACAACAGCTGTCCTAGTGTACCCGCTGGTACATAGAGCTCTCAAAAGTTGTCTCCACTTGATCCAGTATTGCGCTTACTCCTGGTCCAGATCATGCCGGCAGTCCTCATCTTGCTCATACAGGGTAACCAGGTCTTCTCTTACCACGCGGCTGCCATTTAAAAACTTGCCCATTACTAATTTTAATATAAATCGACGTATCTAAACAAGACCACTGTTTTAATGGTCTAAATAATCCAATTATCATTTCCAAGCTTAACGAATCATAATTTGAAGCGGTTCTAATCGCGTGCGTCGCGTTATTTAAATTTATAGCATTCTCACTCCTTTGTCTATGTTACCGCGACCGCTACAAAGGTCTCGTAAGTTATTTAATATCATCAATAATAATCGTGAAAGCCTAAGACGGCTGATACTGTTAATAAGCGTGCCTCCTCATAATTGTATTTCAGTTTACAATAATGATCGTGTTTTAATTGACATATTCAGTTCGAAATTAATGTCTTTTAAGTTTAAAATGTCACAAATAACATCTATATATTAATACGTGAAGCAAAAACTTTGTATCCCTTTTTACGAAAATTGCGCGGACGGAGGAGTATGAAATTTTCCACACTTATAGAGAATATTTGCTGTACGACCGACTAGTTCGCGGGAAACACTGTTTGAAATTGCCACCAACTAAATCAACGATCTTGAAAAATTTTTGTACTACAGACCAAACAAATTTTATGTAATAAGGCGAACTTATTCATGCTTAGTCGATTTTTAAAGTACTTCAGAACGAGAACTCTAGTAAAAATATGTAACAGCCCATAATAGTGGAAGTCCGCTGAGCGGACGCGGCACTGTGGCCGCCACTGGCCTTCTGTGGGAAGTCCTTTGAGCGGACGGGTCACTGTTGATAGATAAATGTGATTTGACATTTCACGTATCTGTGGAGTCCGCTCAGAGGACACCGAACTGTGGAGAGGATATAGAGAAGGAGTGCACAATGCTAATATTTTTTTTTAAATAATGCATAAAACATACATTAAATCAATAAATAAAACATTACACACACTACATACCATGTATTTGACGCACACACGCATGCATACTTTTTATTGTCAAACTTTTGTTCTTGACTTCTGTTGTCAAATTGAGATTAAATATTGTTTGTCTTTGTTAATATTTTTTATAGTATAGTCTTGCCGAAATTTGTGATTATAGAAGTATAAAATACAATCATAATAGTGTACAAACTTACAATTCCAATTAATTATAGTCGAATTTCGACTACTGCGGGACCTCTAGTTCTTAATAATTCAACTCGTAGGTACACGTGATGCCAAAAACGTACTATAATGCATAATAACGTCACTATTCAATGAATAACGTCACTATTCATTTACCATACAAATTCTATTGGTATACAATTTTGATAATCGGATTTCGTAATCTGGTCTTGAGAGATTTTTTGAAGTCGTCGTGGCCTAAGCGATAAGACGTCTGGTGCATTCATGTTGGGTGATACACCGGTGTTCCAATCTCAGTCGCGTACCAATTTTTCTAATGAAATACGTACTCAACAAATGTTCACGATTGACTTCCACGTTGAAGGAATAACATCGTGTAATAAAAATCAAACCCGCAAAAATTATAATTTGCGTAATTACTGGTGGTAGGACCTCTTGTGAGTCCGCGCGAGTGGGTACCACCACCTTGCCTATTTCTGCCGTGAAGCAGTAATGCGTTTCGGTTTGAAGGGCGGGGCAGCCTTTGTAACTATACCTGAGACCTTAGAACTTATATCTCAAGGTGGGTGGCGCATTTACGTTGTGGATGTCTATGGGCTCCAGTAACCACTTAACACCAGGTGGGCTGTGAGCTCGTCCAACCATCCAAGCAATCATTTTTTATTTTTTATTAGAGTGACTATTTACTGTTAGTGTTGTTGTTTTGTTATAATACTAGTTACTGATGTTACACCATATTTTATCCTATGGGTAGGTACCACCAAATCTATTATTGCCTTCCAGTTGGAAGGGTAGTGTAGTAGAAATATATTCTCTAAACAAGTCATGGATAAAATCAATACATGTCAAAGTGGCTTAGAGATCAATACATGTTGAATATATTATAAGGAATATGGACAAAATAAGACACACAATAAGAGACATCACTAAAGTTAAAAACGCTGTGACCTTTGCCCTAAAACTGAAATGGCATTGGGCTGGACATGTAGCGAGAATGTCTGACAGAAGGTGGACCACACGAGTGACCAAGTGGGAAGGACCACAAGGCAAGAGAGAGAAAGGGAGTCCCTTAGCCCGCTGGGAAGAGGATCTGAAAAGATCAGTCGGCATAAAGTGGCACTTTGTATTATGGCACAAGACAGACAAAAAAGGGGCATCTTTGGAGGAGGCCTTTACCCAAACCGGGATTTCCTGTTCATTTATAATAATTATTTTAATACACGTACTTATATTACTAACATAACTTATCGGTAGGCAGCGGCTTGGCTCTGCCCTTGGCATTGCTGAAGTCCATGGGCGACGGTAACCACTCACCATCAGGTGGGCCGTAAGCTCGTCTGCCTACAAGGGCAATAAAAAAATAATAACTTAAGCTTACTAATAAAATTCAAATTTGTTGTTTGATATAATATAGTACATCCGCCTAAGATTGTAAAACAAGAAATAAAAAAGGCTTATTATTATTATTATTGTATTTCCTTGGAAATTAAACCCTAAGCCAGCATTTACTTCGATCTCACTGTAATAAACACGATAGCTTGTGGTCGGAAACTTTTATAGTTAGACACTGTTAATATCACCTCTGACATTGACAAATAAGACAATCATAAAGCAAGTTCTTTACTGCTGTTATTAGGCGAAGAAACCAACCTTGTATTAAGTAGTCAGTCAATATAAATCACAAGGTTTACGCCAGTACAAATCTCGAGGCGTGGGGTTTGATGTGTCACTTGTTTAGTGTTCCCACCCCACCCCACAACCTGGAACGCATCACTGCTCACCGCCAAAAATAAATAGGGTGGTGGAACTTACTCGTATGCGGTCAGAAGACGATCCATCAGCAGTAAAACTATGTCCAGTACTATGTGCCTATTTGACTTTGAGCATAATATACCGCATCGGTAACATTCGAGAACAGACGCCAGCATTTGGAAGTCGTCGTGGCCTAAAGGATAAGACGTCCGGTGCATTAATTGTGCTTTAATGATGTAACAATCATTGTGCAGTTACTGCAACAATACAGTTGAGACATTGAAAATTATTCTTAAAACAACACGTTGTAGAGCTACCGACGAAAAATCATCAGACAGTGACATGAAGTCGTCGTGGCCTAAAGGATAAGACGTTCGGTGCATTCGTATCAAGCGATGCAACGATATTCGAATCCCGCAGGCGGGTACTAATTTTTCTAATGAAATACGTACTTAACAAACGTTCACGATTGACTTCCACGGTGAAGGAATATCGTAGGAATATCGTGTAATAAACATCAAACCCGCAAAATTATAATTTGCGTAAGTACTGCTGTTAGGGCGCGTTGTGATTTCGCACAGGTAAGTACCACCACCCTGCCTACTTCAGCCGTGAAGCGGTAATGCGTTTCGGTTTGATGGGTGGAGCAGCCGTTGTAACTATACTGAGACCTTAGCATATCTCAAGGTGGGTGGCTGCATTTACGTTGTAGATATCTATGGGCTCTAGTAACTACCTTACTGGAAAAAATGCCCACTACGATAAATGCAATACATTTGGAGCCATTGTTATAGCTTAGCTGTTAGTTCGTAACCCATTTGCGTAGCAAGTTCCCCAATAAAAAAAAACAAATGTCTATGATCAGTTCCATTTTGAGTTAACATCGCATTTACTTAAAAGCTTCTGTCTAATTTTTCTACTCTAAATAATATTATTATTCAACTTAGAATTTGAAACTGTTTGAAATTCTAGACGGCTAATTTACATAAAATATAACTCTTACACAAAATTTTCATGTAAAGTATATACTATAGTTATAAATCTGAGTCTATGTTTCAACTAAATATTGGAAATGAATCTCATTCATTTATTTATAACGGGCACTGCATATACAATACCAAAATTCTCGAAATATTTGATGTAGAGCTAATCTCAAAAGCAACAGTTCACCAGCTGGTCCACAAAAATGTTCGTGGAAACAACACACACACGCACACACACACACGCACGCACGCACGCACGCACGCACGCACACACACATACTTTATGAGCAGGACGATGCTATAAACGCTTAGAGGCTCACAACACACCGTTTATTTAGAATGGAGGTCGAGCCTCCATACGAGGTTCCCGGGTTGCGAGGTTGCGGTATATGTGGGACTCGACGAGAGATGGTAAACGCAGGCCAAATACTGTAATTAGGCCCATCCACTAAACAACTCCCCTGTACTCTTGTTCAACGCTCGATCCCCACCCGACAGAACCGGGGTAAAATAGGTATTTACCGCGGTTAACAGTACAACCAGACCCGTAGTTCACCCCGAGGATCTAGCCGGCAGAGTCTTCGAGGCGATAATCGATGACACTACGTCAGTTGTCATGATACGGCAACACGTCAGGCTGCTCTAGGCGGTCCGGTGTCCCGGAATACCCCGCTGGACCAGAACCAACCTGCTAGGCTGGAAGCGCGACACACTACCAATCGATTGGTCTTTCGCAACAGTTCCGTAGAACTACAGTCCGATGGAAAGTCACAACACACCCTGCGAACGAAAATGCGGCTTGTGGCAATACTTGTTACCCCTAGAGATCGCGTCTACCCGGTGCTGCCATCACGTCTCTATCTGAATCTCATCAATCATCAAAACTTGAACAAAAAATAGGTATCTGTCATCGAGCCGTCGAGTTCCAGTGGTAAAAACCGGACGAAAAAGAAGATTGACAAATTTGTCTGCCTCTAGCACCCATAGATGATATACTTAATATTCACGCTACCCGCGGTCTTTTTTTTTCGGGGCGGCCTCCTACGAGGTCTCCGCGCCTAGGGGGCTCGCGGCGTATGTGGGACATGACGATCTGCACATGTTGAGAGCAGATCGCGGGCCCAACGAGTTTTAGGGCCCTACCGCACTAAATAACTTCCCTGCGCTCTTACACCCGACGTCCGGTTTCTGTCCGAGGTCAGAACCCGGTTAAAGTAGGGGGTTCCAGCGGTCAACACTACAACCAGACTCGCGGCGCAATCTTAAGTCAAACCGTGGTCATGATGCTTGGAACACGCTGAAACATCAGGATTCCATTGCCTATAAAGAATGTGGTTAGAACCCGTCACATAACAGTGTCTATAACATGCTTATCTATCTAAACAGAACCGTTTGTCCTGTGTGCATTTCTAAGCAGTTAAATTGTTATTGTGATTAAACTTAAAATGGTTGTTGTTGGCACTACAGGGAAGCTGTCTGTTGTAGCACTATCAACTGATCAGAGGTGGCGCGTGTATAGTCTTAGCAATTGAATGTAATTCATAGATTTGACGACAGCATAGCGTATTAGGGATTGAATCTTCTTCTATCTTCTATATATATAAAAATGAATTGCTGTTCGTTAGCCTCGTTAAAACTCAAGAACGGCTGGATCGATTTGGCTAATTTAATTGAATTATTTGTGGAAGTTCAGAGAAGGTTTAAAAGGTAGATAAATATGAAAATGCTCGAAATTAAATAAAAAATACAATTTTGTTTTTCCTTTGATGTGTCCCCCGTCGAACGGATTCCTTTTGTTTGTTTTAAGTTTATTTTATACAAAATTTTAGGTCTCATATTTACCGATTGAGGCACTACGAAGTCTGCCGGGTCAGCTAGTAATGACATAAAAATTATGTTGGTGTAAGGGAAATACAACAGTACGTTCCGGTTTCCGAGTTGAAATTATTTAATTCAATTTAAATGTTATAAAAATACTGGTTTTTCATTTCAAAAAAAGGCTTGATACTGAGGAGAGCCGTTGAAACAAACTCAGCGGCTAATGTTTTTTTTTTAATTAGCAAAACTCAATTTCTCTTCATAAAACCTTCTTGCAGTTTAATTATTAAAAAGAAAATTTTCTATTGCCTTTGTAGGCAGACGGGCATACGGCCCACCTGATGGTGAGTGGTTACCGTCACCCATACGGTAACCACTTGAGAGATTTTTTATTTATTAGAGTCACTATTTACTGTTACTAATTACGGGCAGAGCCTACCATAAAAGTAGATTTATAGAAAACTTTTTGGAGCGTTAATTGACACGGTTATTTTTATATTACTTATAGGATGAGCATACGTCCTGTCCCGCCATGTGATTAAGACTAGTCTTTGTGTATTGAGGGACCAGAATCCGCATTGTGTAATCTATCGGTAACCACTTAACACCGCATGGGCCGTGCAAAGGATCATCTGGCTCAACTATTTTACGCGTAAACTATATTCTAGGAAAAGTACCATTTCAGCTATTAGGTAGATTGAAAACGCCCTATTTACATAGGTCCAATGTAATTTAATAACCATAAAATTAGATGATTACAGTGTCTGCGGTTTGAGGTTCGAAGACCGGTGTGACCCAATTTGCTTACGGTTTCTTTGAAATACGCTTTTGAAAAAGCTAGATTAACATGCGACTGAATTACATTAGATGACATTTCATTAACAATGTCAACACGCAGCCGACAGAGTACAGAGCTAAACACCAATTTAGGAACAACATTGCCCAAACTGCTAAATTTTAATTAGAAGTAAAAATCAGCTTTATTTTATTTATATACTAGCGACCCGCCCTCGCTTCGCTTAGGGAACTGTAATTTATTATTTATAACAGTATTTCTCCACTATTTAATGGATGTTATTATACATATAAACCTTCCTTTTCAATCACTCTATCTATTAAAAAAAACCGCATCAAAATCCGTTGCGTAGTTTTAAAGATTTAAGCATACATAGGGATATAGGGACAGAGAAAGCGACTTTGTTTTATACTATGTAGTGATTAATAATTTTAATTATATATAAATAATTTATTATATTTATATTAGTTTAATTTTGTATGAGGTCAACGTAAAGAAGAGGATATAAGTTTTATACCAAATAAATCCTCGGCAAAATTTGTAAGATATTTATTCATACACCTAGCTGAGCTTCAGGGTATGAATGATGGTGACAGTAAAAACTTAGCTAAGCCAATAGAGTAAGTCTTAATAAACATTTCGGCTTCAATGGGTATCAAAACTTAAAAAATTACCCAATTACATTTATAATTGAATTATTTGTGAGTAATCTATCTAATATATAAAATTCTCGTGTCACAGTTTTCCTTCCCATACTCCTCCGAAACGGCTTGACCGATTCTCATGAAATTTTTTATGCATATTCAGTAAGCCTGAGAATCGGCTACTATCTATTTTTCATACCCCTAAGTGATTAGGGTTGTCCACCCCTAACATATTTTTTTTATTTGGACTTTTTTTTTGTTATAATGAGGTATTATGTGGTTGAATGAGGTTTTGTTTATATTCCCTCATCGTTCACAGCACTACATACCTCTTTCACTCATTTCGCACATCCTTACACACTTACAATAAGTTAGTTTTTTTTTCTACACTAGAAATTCCCTAGAAAACTTATATATGGCAAAACAATGTTTGCCGGGTCAGCTAGTATTAATATATAAGTCTAGAGTGGTTTTTACGGATGTTCCGTTATAATTACTAAACCATGCATCCGATTGACTTGAAACTTTGTATCCATGTAGAAAATACATGTACTTAATGGATAGGCTAATATTTATATGAGTGTTGGACTCCCTAATAATAATGACAATAAATAATAATGTTAATTTCCAAAGCCCAGCGAAGCGGGCGAGTACGGCTTATTAATTTATGAAAATGTAGGATATGTAAGAACGGAACGTATGAAAAGAGTGTGGAACGGAGCGTTAAGAAGTTAGTGAGAGAAAACGGCAAGAAAGAGAAAAGAGAAAGACAGAGAAAAGGAAGATGGCGATGACGGTTAAATGAGCAAAGAGTAAAAAAGGTGTCAATTAATTTTTAATTAATACAATAAAGAAAATTTTGGAAAAGAAACGTAAAAGTGCAACAGTAGAATAATTTTATTTTATGCGCCACGATCTCAATTCTATTATAATAGTCGCACAATATAAAATTAGAAAAAAAACTGTTTGGTCCGAGGTCAAATTTTCATCTGCAATGTGGCCGACTATCAAAATATTTTCCCACCCCTGGTCTAGACGGAGCCTCTATGTAGACGAAGATTCCATTACACACGAATAAAAAATACATTATAATTTCCCTCCTACTGGACTTCGTGAAAGAAGTCCAAAAGACTGTGTGGTATTAATGAATGTCACCTGATATAAGTTATCATCATTAACACTTTGACTGCTGGACTATTTTTAAGGGAGTTTCAGTCGGTGCGTATGAGGACTTTTCGAGGCAAGATTGGACTTCGTTGCAGTGCGTCTGAGACTGGATAGACGTCAGAAAGGACCGTTATTGGATATACCCATTCCCATAGAAATGTGGATATAATTGTCTCCCGTAACGAGCGAAAGAACGCGTCGCACTAGTAGACAGTCGCGTTTGGGGTTTTTTAAACTTCAAAACGCAGTCAACGTGTTAACACGCCTTACCAGCTTGGGACGATTGTATCTTTGTTTGTAATGTAATCTAATCTTTAAGCGCCGTTTTCACAGACTTGAAGACGTCCGATTAACTTCAAAACCTCGATCGTGGCAAAATATAGATACGTAGGAGAGAGATCCTTCATCCTGTATCATTTGTTAAATATGTTTTCTTTCAACATATTTAACAATTATTAGTTAATATTTTTGTGAATCAGCTTTATCCTGCTTGAAACAAATAAAGAATAAACACCGTTCTCCCTTTTTTTTTATTGCCCTTGTAGGCAGACGAGCCTACGGCCCACCTGATGGTGAGTGGTTACTGTCGCCCATGGACTTCAGCAATTCAAGGGGCAGAGCCAAGCCGCTGCCTACCTCCCTTGAGAGACGAATATAAATTGGATTCTTTAAGGCAATTTCCAAATACCAACCTGATTTTACAAACTAAGGTAAGATGCTCAGACGTAATACTCACACTAAGAAGTAGTTACTTAGATTAAATTTCAGTCCTATGTTAATGTTTTTAATAAAAAAAAAATACTATGATGCTTATTTGTATATTGAACTACATTCTTTCATTAAATTTCAAGAAATGTCATGTCATCGCACCGGGCTTCGTCAGTAAACAGCAGATCTTGGTTCTAATCAAGTTGGTCACCCCTGCTGTATATAACATCATCATCAGACATAGGCCTCTCGCAATCCACACCATATACCTATATATTATATTAATATTGTCTGTTCTGTTACTAAGCGCGTGGACTGCCTAACTTTGCCTTCTTTTGTTTTTAATGTAGAAATTCGAAATTAGAAATAGATTCATTCTCAGTATCTTCGGATTCGTCTTTCCCAGAGTCAACTAGATATTCCGGTTCCTTAATAAGAAGATACAAGAGAGAAATCGACATAATGACTTCAGTGCGCGCGTAGGGCACCGGTTACCTTTTTTGTTGTTGCTTAGATGGGTGGACGAGTTACTGGAGCCCATAGACATTTACAGCGAAAATGCGCCACCCACCTTGAGATATAAGTTCTAAGGTTTCAGTATTGTTACAACGGCTGCCCCACCCTTCAAGCCGAAACGCATTACTGCTTCACGGCAGGAATAGACGGGGTGGTGGTACCTACCCGTGCAGACCCACAAAAGGTCCTACCACCAATAAGAAACTAATCGAAACTACGCAAACCAATAATTACGCAAATTATAATTTTGCGGGTTTGATTTTTATTACATTACCTAAATGGTGGTCAATGTGTTAATACAATAATTTTATTACTTTGGCATAATATCCTAACCAAAATCACTAAAATAAAAGAAGGATTATTTTAAAAAGTTGGCAATAAGTGGCATACTTCGTTCACTGATATTGACAGTGCCAGAAATACAGATCAGTTGCTTTCTAACACTGTCGCACGTAAACACATATAAACTTCAGATTTATTTAGAAAAGTTTCGTCCTGCGTTGGGATAGAACTTTGGGAAAGTCGCGCGTCTACAAGTAAACTTTCCTGTTAGCCGCCCTTCGATATCTATACTTCTATACTAATATGATAAAGCTGAAGAGTTTGTTTGTTTGAACGCGCTAATTTCAGAAATGACTGGTTCGATTTGAAAATTTCTTTCAGTGTTAGATAGCCCATTAATCGAGGAAGGCTATTGGCTATATAACATCACGCTAAGACCAATGCAGGCGGAACACCAATAAATAATGCTTCAAAATCGGAGTTTTTTCCCTTTTGAGAGCTTCCACTGCGTGCGCTGCGGAAACGGTCAAAGTTTCGCTAAAATAATGTATGAGAGAATTATTCCCCTTTAAAAGATCTAAAAAAAATTCTGCGACAGCATATATCTAAATATAAAGGTTGGCTCACTATAACGTTTTTTTATATTAAACAAATTTGTCCTAAAATAAAGCATTATTTGTGAACTATTCCACGCTAGTTTTACTATATTTCTTTAAGATTTTCCGGTTTCAAGGGTGGAGCCGCCGATAAGACTTGGATTAGTGAGGGCAAAGCTGATTTTTACATCGTTTCTTTTAGTATTGTTGAGTCTATAACTATTAGCTCTACACGCCGTGATCAATAATAATGGCGAAATTTGAATTCAAGTCTCATTTTATTTGCTAGTAATATAAAAAAAACACCTAGAGACAATTACTTCAATTACTTAAGATTAACTTACCAAATAATAGAAGCAACAAGTCACTGAGCGCCAGACTGAAAAGATAATAATTGGTGGCGGTATGCATCGTGGGGTGTCGTACTATGACCACGCAGACGGTCAGATTTCCCACCACTCCCGTTACGAATATGACCAAGAGCAGTACCGATATGGGCACGATTTTCTGCAGGGGAAGCCTTCGTGGTCCCATCATCACCCACAGCATCGCGTCTTCGGTGCAGTCGAAGTGTGAGATATTCGTGCAGCGCGATATTAGTTCAGACACAGTTTCATTTTCTCGTGTGAATTCAACCATTTTTATAGTAAAAAGTCCGGTTTTTTTTTTAATTATATTACATTGATTTGTTCTCGATAGGGTTTCGAAAAAAAAAAAACGCTTTACACTCAATTTACGTACTTAAACAGATAAGCTTAAAACTTAATTTCACATGAAAGTAAAATTTTGATATTTTAATTTAAATTTCACTCTTTTTACATTTTAAATACTTTACAAAACAAACGTCGTCGAAAATGAAACACTATGTATAAACATTATTTAAATCGAACCACAAGTTTTTAATATTTATTTTCGATGACTTTTTTTAATTAAAATGAGATGCTAGTAAAATAAAATACATATTACTTTTCTTTATTTAAACTAAGACTTAGTCGTAGCATCACGGAATTGGGAAATTACAATGTACGTAGCTTCGTAGCGCGGAGCAGACGACGGGTCTACGTGCGTAGCTCGCGGAGACCGAACGCTGACTGCTGACTTATATTTAAATACTGTTGAATGTAGCACTCGGTTACAAAAACCGGTCTTATCCGATTTTTAATGCATTTTACACTGATGTCAGCGTTCGACATTGCCAATAATATTGACACAATTACTTATGGTCGTTTTTTATTATTTTTTATTGCCTAGATGGGTGGACGAGCTCACAGCCCACCTGGTGTTATGTGATTATTAGAGCCCATAGACATCTACAACGTAAATGCGCAACCCACCTTGAAATATAAGTTCTAAGGTCTCAGTATAGTTACAACGGCTGCCTCACCCTTCAAACCGAAACGCATTACTGCTTCACGGCAGAAATAGGCGGGGTGGTGGTACCTACCCGTGCGGACTCACAAGAGGTCTAATTGTTTACGGTCATGATAGGGGGTGAGGTAGAAATCTTCAGCAGTATCTTGCCATCAAAAGCGGTGTTAGCGCATTCTTCTCGGGACCAGGTTAGCCGTCTTCATTACCACTGCCACAGTACGCCGCCAGGTCTACTTGGTCCGGCCTGCTCCTACTCGCTCTGGAAGATTCACTTTAAATTAAATATAGTAATTGTGCAGTAACTAGTCGTAATATTAACGGCTCTAAGAACTTATGTCTTTTTTTATTGCCCTTGTAGGCAGACGAGCATACGGCCCACCTGATGGTGAGTGGTTACCATCGCCCGTGGGCTTCAGCAATGCTAGGGGCAGAGCCAAGTCGCTGCCTACCGCTTAATACTCTCCAAAAGCCTCGTTTGAAGAAGGACATGTCATAGCGCTCGGGAAACACCGTGGCGGGGAGCTCGTTCCATAGCCGGATGGTGCGAGGCAAAAATGACCTCTGGAAACGCACTGTGGATGAACGCAGTGGTTCCAGGTAGTATGGGTGAACTCTACTCCGGTGGATAGCGGTGCGATGGTAAAAACGAGATGATAGTATCATCTTAAATAATTCTTCAGAGCGCTTATGTTATGTTGAGCCGTCGTTTCTCTCTGCTTTGAACTCCGTAAACCGCTTATCAACAGTTAGACCGTCCATTCATCCATCTCGCTTAATGAAAAATGAAAATAATTCAGTTCTATCGCAAAAACAGCAAAAAAAGGACAAATTTAAGAGAATATTATTATTCATTTGAATAATTTTTTTTTGTAATAAATTAAAAACCTTTTCAAACATTTATAATCCTTATTACCATTGAATTTTCATTTAGAAAATTTATACATCGATGTTCAATAAAACGTGAAACCAATTAAATTGATCAAAGCAACACAATTAATGTGTGTCTTTCACCAAAACAGTACGGCGCGGATGTAAAAACAATTCGTCCAGGGTAATTGTAGCATTTGTGTCTTAATGTTTCTGTCAAATACGTACATCATTTAGGGGAAAGTGGGGGATATACGAACACCTAAGGGAAAACTTAAATAAAACAATGGAATTTAATCACAGATTTTTGAATTTTTTTTTATAATAAAGTTTACTTATCTGTCTAACTTATTCACTAATCATCATTTATATTTTTTTAATAAATTGCAACAATATGAAAGAAAAACAAAACCCTTAGTGTTCGGCTTTGCCCGACATCAGTCGGGTAAATACGAACACCAAGTGGGGTGATTACGAACCAACATTATTAACGACATAGATCACATTTAAAACCCAACGATGTTGACTGTCCGTCAGTACAACTCTCGTGAGCCCATTTTTGGCACACATAGCACACAATCTAGTCTTCAACGGGAGGGTCAATATATTTATCTCTACAAAAAATACAAAAGTAGTCTTTATTTTCTTTTTCGCCTTTTTCTTTTTTTTTCGTATTTTGACTAGAGTCACTAAAGTCTTTTTTTATATTGTTCAAATTCTTTAATAATATTTCATACTTCTTGTTTGAAGGTGTTCTCTCATTACATTTCAGTCTTTTTATTTGGGTTCCTTTTTTGCCATCTTTCCGTTTTCTTCTTGATTTCTTACGTTTCCTGATCGTCTGTAAATAAAGGTTTTCATCCAACCATGGCTGTATTAACACTTCCTTCATTAGATGGTCAAAATTAGTGGTTTTTGGAACATTATATGTTTCTGCTGCTTTACGCGGGGAGAGTTTTTGGTTTTAACATCGTCTATAGCCTTTTTGAGATCTTCTAAACTATACTTCAGTTCGGTCTTTCTTTTGTAAGTACAAGGCATCTGTAATAATATTTAAAAAAAAGTTGAACGGGGTACTAATAAACGGGAGTGGGGTAACGGCGAATGTTCGAGATTGCCCGACATGGAGTGTTCGTCTTTACCCCGCGGAATCGAAAATAATTAAAGGTCAAAAAACAATTTTGGTTAAATTTATTTTGCCTACTACATTATTATCATTTAGCTGAGTAATATGTGATTATTCCACTATGTAAAAGCTGATTTATTATTGTATATAGAAATAAAGTTACATCAACTTGAATTTACCAAAAAAATTACATCTAAAACATACAAAATATTGAAAAATGCATACCTTTTTAAGTACGTGTGTCCGCGTCTCCCGTGTTATTGACTGGCATCAGTGGTGGCGCGATCTCCGAAATGGCGGCAAATAAAATTAGGATATATCTTTCTAACATATTAGAACCATTGAATTCGGCATTACCCAGCGTTCGCGTTTCCCCCACTTTCCCCTACGTAATATTTACATTAAGTATTTAACAACAAAATTAATCTTAAAACACTTTATTCTTGTAATTTTGGGTGGGGCAGCCGTATACTGAGACCTTAGAACTTATATCTCAAGGTGCGTGGCGCATTTACGTTGTAGATGTCTATGGGTACCAGTAACCACTTATCATCAGGTGGGCTGTGAGCTCGTCCACACATCTAAGCAATAAAAAAAAATCGTATATGATAGAACCATTTTGATACATAAAAGATCAAAAAATAGTTTTTGACAAATGTTTTCGTGACTTCAGACCGGTTTTTATTGTTGTCTACGTAACAGTACAACAATAA
Source organism: Bombyx mori (assembly GCF_030269925.1). Classification (NCBI taxonomy): domain Eukaryota; kingdom Metazoa; phylum Arthropoda; class Insecta; order Lepidoptera; family Bombycidae; genus Bombyx; species Bombyx mori. The sequence goes on along the minus strand of NC_085120.1, from coordinate 2,019,520 downwards.
CTTGCTTTCCGTCTGGTCGTGTCGTAAAATCTTAATAAAACCTGCTAAATTAGGCGTTTTGAGTTATTTTTTACAGCTCCTGTAGGGACGAGAGGGCGACCTGACGAGCCCAACTCTACGAAGTTTTTCTGTTTTTCCTTCACTTTCTTCTTATTTGAGTACTAGCGACCCGCCCTCGCTTCGCTTCGGAAGCATTAAAACACACATGAAACCAAAAAAAAAAAAAAGTTTTTTTTTTTTTAAAAAGTAGCCTATGTTCATCAGGGACAATGTCGGCTTCTAATGGAAAAATAATTTTTCAAATCGGTCCAGTAGTTTCGGAGCCTATTCGAAACAAACAAACAAACAAATCTTTCCTCTTTATAATATTAGTATAGATGGCGTGCATTATCGAACACACAGCAAATAGTCACAATGGACATCGAAATGTCTACTACGGACTCAGAAACAATGCTGACTGTACCAATTCGCTTAGTGGACAATACTGAGTCCTATTATATTACAAACGGTTTGTTAAATAGAAGGGCTATTGACATAAAAAGTTTAGAAGGTTTAACGGGGAATTCACAATAGTCAAGCTCTCAAATTAATATATGCTGGTACGTGACCTATCTCCAGCAACTAGGTCATTGTCTTTTTTTTTATTGCTTAGATGGGTGGACGAGCTCACAGCCCACCTGGTGTTAAGTGGTTACTGGAGACCATAGACACCTATGAATGCACCGGACGTCTTATCCTTTAGGCCACGACGACTTCAAAAGGTACCACCACCCCGCCTATTTCTGCCGTGAAACAGTAATGCGTTTCGGTTCGAAGGGTGGGGTAGCCGTTGTAACTACTACTTAGAACTTATATCTCGAGGTGGGTGGCGCATTTACGTTGTAGATGTCTATGGGCTCCAGTAACCACTTAACATCAGGTGGGCTGTAAGCTCGTCCATTCATCTAAGCAATAAAAAAAAAATAAAAAAACCCACCCGTGCGCACTCACAAGAGGTCCTACCACCAGTAATGTAATGTCTGATGACTTGTCGTCGGTAGCTCTACAGCGTGTTGTTTTAAGAATAATGTTCAATGTCTCAACTGTATTGCACAACGATTGTTACATCATTAAAGTAGAAACGATATACACCCTGTATATATCCGTGATCACTCACGATATAGGCTGAACTGGTGAACTTGCAACACCGATACTTCCTCCAACGTTCAAAGCATCCGTGAACGTGACTCGCATAACTGTTTAGAAAAACATATCCCTATCAGATTTTGAGATCCGGGGATTTTATGACCTGGTAACTAAGACCTTTAGGTCAAGTCTTATTTGAATTTTAATGAAAAGTGCACTAAAATTTTTTTATATATGAAAAATGATAATATGAAGTGAAATGAAATGAGATGAGATGTATGGGATGAGATATATTCTCAGTAAAATAGTGGTTAATTACGGAGACTTTTTCAGTGGACTTTTTGTAGGATCTCGAGAAGCTTTGACTGGTGGTAGGACCTCTTGTGAGTCCGCGCGGGTAGGTACCACCACCCTGCCTATTTCTGCCGTGAAGCAGTAATGCGTTTCGGTTTGAAGGGTAGGGCAGCCGTTGTAAGTATACTTGAGACCTTAGAACTTATATCTCAAGTTGGGTGGCGCATTTACTTTGTAGATATCTATGGGGTCCAGTAACCACTTAACACCAGGTGGGCTGTGAGCTCGTCCGCATATCTAAGCAATAAAAAAAAAGCTACGTCCAGTGGTTTTTTTTCCCACATTTTTGTACTTTCACAGATACTAAACAGTTAATAAGCTACCGTTATTACACATTTAAACCTGAAGAAACACCAAATAGACAAAATAAAACAAATCACGCAACTTCACTCCTCGAATTCCCACCAAAAAGGTCTCTGAGATCCGGCGTAGCAGTATCAGTCGATAAAGCTACAACCGGAGTCTGAATCACGAGCCACGACTACTTCAAACTTTTTTATTACCAAAGACAATTAAAAATATAATCATGACTGAGATACTTAAAAACCGTGGAGCATCGAGTTATACTGTTGTAATGTTTGTACCACAAAAACTCCAGTAAATCGAATAAATAAATAAATATAAATATTTACTAACAATCACGCCACGTTAACTGGTCCCGTGCTAAGTTCGTAAAGAACTTGTGTTACATGTACCAGATAACGGAAATAAATGTAGGATTTTTATTATACACATACATATATTATTTAATATACATCCATAACCCTGGAAAAAACATTTTATATTTATCATACAAAATATCTTCCCTTGGCGGGATTCGAGCCCGCGACCCCCTTGTGTAGTGACCATGTCACTTACCACTACACCAGACTGCCATCGAACCATCATTTTAAAAATCATCTGTAAACATAGCATTAATTTTTCTGTCTCGAAACCTTTTTTTAGTTCCGTGAGTTTCATACAATTTTGCTAATTACTTCCATTCGAGATACGGGTCGAGCCCCTACCTCTGGACTTATTTAAGCAGAAATACTGGTAAAAAAATAAAACAGCTTCCCGAATAAAGAGCGCGGTTAATAAATAAACGTAATACATATTGTTACAGTCTTTTATTAGATTGGTACGTATGTATGTTTTTTGTAAATTTTTTTTATTGCTTATATGGGTGGACGAGCTCACAGCCCACCTGGTGTTAAGTGGTTACTGGAGCCCATAGACATCCACAACGTAAATGCGCCACCCACCTTGAGATATAAGTTCTAAGGTCTCAGGTATAGTTACAACGGCTGCTCCACCCTTCAAACCGAAACGCATTACTGCTTCACGGCAGAAATAGGCAGGGCAGTGGTACCTACCCGCGCGGACTCACAAGAGGTCCTACCACCAGTAATTACGCAAATTAAAATTTTGCGGGTTTGATTTTTATTGCACGATGTTATTCCTTCACCGTGGAAGTCAATCGTGAACATTTGTTGAGTACGTATTTCATTACAAAAATTGGTACCCGCCAGCGAGATTCGAACACCGGTGCATCGCTCGATACGAATGCACCGGACGTCTTATCCTTTAGGCCACGACGACTTTTAAACTTTTCTTGTTTGTATGTGATGAAATCTTTGAATGTCATTTACATATATTTCAATATGAAATTGTAAATTTGCACACACATCATCGGACCGATAAAAATACAATAATTTTAAAACCTTGATCTAATATCCCGACAGGATCAACAGGAAAGACGCGAAGTTAGTTGTTAGTTTGGTTCGTTATTCAAACTACATAATCGTTATTTAGATCAGAGATATTGTTTTTTTTTTTAAGAGATTTTATGACCTGGTAACTAAGACCTTTAAGACATGTCTTATTTTACTTTATATTCTTAATTTTATGAAAAATGATAATATGGAGTGAAATGAAATGAAGATGATTAATTTGAGACATTAATCAACTGGGATGAAATTTAATGAAATGAGATGATATGGGATGAAATATAATCGCAGTAAAATAGTGGTCATTTACTGAGATTTTTTCAGTGGACTTTTTGGAGGAACCCGAGAAGTTACGTCCAGCAGCTTTGTTTCATTTTCCCACATTTGTGCACTTTCACAGATATTAAACAGTTAATAAACCACCGTTATTACACATTTAAACCTGAAGAAACATTAAATAGACTGTCTATGCGCACAAAAACTACCAAAAAAAAGAAATCGGTCAACGAGCACTAATGCAACCGCACCGTCACTTCTCTCGCAGCAACCTTACGCACAACACCTATGTACCTGTATATTGTCACGGCCGTTATTTCAAATATAATTTAGAAGGAAAAATAAAACATTCATTTCGTCTGTACACCACTGCTTGCCTCCTCTTCCTCGCCAACATAGACAAAATAAAACAAATCACACAACTTCACTCCTCGCGTTCCCGCCAAAAAGTCCCAGAGATATTGTGGCGGGCAGCCATCACAGAACACAAGGTATTTGACAGATGATTGAATATCGCTTATGACATTTTCGTAAATCAACAGAGAACCTGTCATCAAACATTCTTAGCTACCATAGACCTATATAGTAGGGACACGACATATTGTTCTATACGTACAATTGCTTATATAAATAGCACCCATTTTGAAGGCACATACATAAACATATATCTATCTCGTTCTTACTCAGCACTTTAACTCGCAGGAAAACAATATAACAGTATTTCAGTGCGTACATAAAATGAAACATGAATATACGTAAATATCTCCGTCTCCGTCTAATGAGGCCGAAAATCCGCCATGTTTAGCGCGCCAAATGTCATTGTCACGTCAGTTCGGCCGTCTGTTTTGGGTTGTACATTATTTATTGACTTTGATATCGATTTAATATGATTGATTATATAAAATTTCATAATTTATCATGCTTAAAACATACAAAAATAATAATTAAAACGTATTTTATAGGATCGCAAGAAAGTCGATGCCCTAAAACTATTATCTATATGTATTTAAATTCATTATGGAGCCCTCATCCGAAAAATCCATTTTTCGGTCGGAATCTATTGATCATGACACTAATCATAAATACCACTTTAAAATATGTCATCAAAACATATTTAGACATTCTGTTTAGATATTTCGGGAAAAAGGCTACCGACAAAATCTCTTCGGAACTATTTAAATAAAATAATTTTATTCCGCAGTGAGTAAAACACTATTGTAAATTTGTTAAAAATTTAATTAAGTGATTTTAGAGAGGAAGTCACAAGGAATGACGTTTGTAATTAACGAATAAATGTTCTGTAGGTGTTTTTTTTATCAGGCGGTCCCTTGATAAGTTTAAAATTTGAATCACTCTCAAGTGAGAGTGATTCAAATGGTGCGGTGCACCTTCCTTGAGGTGCACTGCGGTAGTCTGTTACGGACTTTAGAGTCAGCAAAACAATTAAAATAGATTGTAATAGTCTAAGAAAAACACGTACTCAAAATACGACAACATTCAGCATGCTAGAAATGGGCTGATGGCACTGTACTATGCCATATCTTTATGTTTTGCAGCAAACGACAACTTTATAAAATCAGTGTAGCAAATTTTAAAAATCGTCATATCGTTAACTTGGAAAATTTGAAGCACGAACTCGTCTTAGATTTCACATAATATCTAAATCACATCATCTTTGCACATAACAATATATTTAATTCCTATTAAAGTATAAATTCTACAAATACATTCATACTCAACAATATTTAAAATAAAATAGGCCAAGAACGTTTATCGATAAAACCTACTAATATTAAAATCTTCTGGGCAGCACTAAAACCGCCATGTTTTGTGGCCAGATGACGTCACAGTGGCACGAATTTTTTGTTGACGTTTCATTTCCATAGGTTTCCTACTTCAGTGTTAGCTACTCACTTAATTCTTAATGACTATCTGTGACCTTGCTCGTTCACGAAGCCTGCTATAGAAAGCAGAGTATTATATACCCTTGACATTGGCGAAATCTAAAAGGAAACGCCATTAGCCTAAGAGATAGATAGATATGACATTTTTAAGCTAAGCTTGCGTACATACAAGTTCCGAACAACAACATTCGGACTGACGGTCTAACAAACAATTACACACGCTCCGTGGAAAATCTTCCCTTTGTCGTATACCTACAACACGCTATGATTGTTAATAGTAAACTAGAGGTCCCGCAGTAGTCGAAATTCGACCATAAATAATTGGAATTGTAAGTTTGTACACTATTATGATTGTATTTTATACTTCTATAATCACAAATTTCGCCAAGACTACACGATAAAAAAATATTAACAAAGACAAACAATATTTAATCTATTCTCAATTTGACAACAGACGTCAAGAACACAAGTTTGACAATAAATATGCATGCGTGTGTGCTTCAAATACATGGTATATAGTGTGTGTAATATTTTCTTTATTGATTTAATGTATCTTTTATGCATTATTTTAAAAAAATATTAGCATTGTGCACTTCTTCTCTATATTCTCTATAAGTGTGGGTGTTTGAATTCGGAATGTCAAAGGTGTCAACGAGCGACGTCCGCTATGACGCCTTACCCCTTTCCATTTCCAGCCGTCATGGGCGACACATCTGTTTCTTATTTTTTATAGTCATTAATTTTAATTCTTTATTTTGTCACTTATAGATAAATAAAAGTAAACTAATAATACAGTCCACTCTTATTCATAACGCAACATATGGTCCTTCTCCCGTGAAACAATCGGATCGACGACCTGCGGAAAATACAATTTGAAAACCGACGCTTAACCGCCATCTTAAAATCGTCGGAGCTTCATCGGCTGGACAAAATTTAGCTATTCAACAAAGATTGCTGAAGATATCGTCAACAAGCAAGTTCAACATTCAATACAATTTGGAAGCCTTGGACATCACAGGAACCAATTCTGATGATACATTCAAGCAGATTGCACCATCCACTGTGAGTCCGTTCCAATCATCTCATACATTCCCTTCATATTTTTTTTAATTCTAATATAAATCTTGAAAATTTTCATTCTATTGCAATTATTACTTCATATTAATGTGTTTTTATCAAAAAAGTGCATAATTTGTTCGAACGTTTTGAACACGTTGCTATTTGGTCATACATTTATAACTAGGTACAGTCATTTTTTATATTCATCTCTAAAAAATAAAAACTATTTCAAAACTACAGCATTAATACAAACGTATTGTATTTTTATAAAATTTGCAAATAATACATTATTATATTTTATAACATTTGAAATTCTATTTCGATTCAATTTTTTTAAATTTGTCATCTGTCATCTTATAATTTTCATTTCTTGTCCACATAATCTTATTGGCTTACATAAAAAATGGCAGACATGAAAAGTCTAATTAAAAAACGAGCTTCAATTAAAGCAAAACTAACACAATTTTCATCATATATCAACATTTCTAAATCGTGCCTAAAACTAAGTGATAGATAGAAATCGAATATCGACTTCAAAAATTCGAGTCATTATATCAGAAATATGATGCATTACAGAACGATTTGGAGTCTGTAGTGGATGATCCCAACGAGCAATATGCGGAGCGTGAGGAATTCGAGAAGCAATATTACGGCTTAGTAGCTTCTTCACGTCAGCTGATCAGTGCAGCGCGCAAGCTTCTACAGAGTGAAGCAGTCTCCGAGGTGGGCTCTTGTGGTGCACATACACACAAACACAACTCAATAAGATTGCCTAAAATAGACCTTCCAAAATTCAATGGTGCTTATCATGATTGGCTGGAATTTAGAGACACTTTTATTTCAATTATTCATATAAACAACAACATTGATAACATTAATAAGTTACACTACCTGCGTGCTTCTTTGAAGGGAAGTGCAGCACTTGTAATTAATAATTTAGATTTTACATCTACCAACTATGATATTGCCTGGAAGTTACTCTGTGACAGGTATGACAATAACCGTCTGCTGGTCAATAACCATGTTCAAATGCTTTTCAATGTAGAACCAATTAATAAGGAAGCAAGCAAAGCATTGCGTTACATCATTGATATTACGAATAAGAATCTTAGGGCTTTATCAACATTAGGTCAACCGGTTCAACACTGGGACACTCTCATTATTCATTTAATGACGAGTAAGTTAGACCAAGTCACAAACCGTCAGTGGGAAGAGTATAGAAACTCATTATGTGATTCACCTACATTCTCTACATTCATCACATTCCTTAATAATAGAGCTGACTTATTGGAAACGATTGAACAGACAAAGTTGGTAAAATTACAGAGCGATTTATCGAAAAACAGTAACATTAAAACAAAAAGTTTAATTGTTTCTGAAAACAAATTAAAACCAATTTCATGTCCTATGTGTAAGCAGTCACATTTCTTATTCCTTTGTCCAGAATTTAGAGAATTATCAGTTCAGACACGTTTGGAAAAAGTACAACAGTTTGGAGTATGTAGCAATTGTCTTAGAGTGGGTCACAATTCAAAAATTTGTAGGTTAGGTCCTTGTACATATTGTACTGTTAAACATAATACCTTGTTGCATGTTCATAATGAACCTAATTCAAATAGTACAACCATTGCTCTCTCAGCGGAACATTCAACTGAAAATAGTAAGTTATTGTCAAATTGTAACAATACAACTAGTCTTGCTTTCTCAGCTAAGCACACTACTGATAGTCGTCTAACATTACTTTCGACGGCCCTTGTTCAAGTGGAGGATTTCAAGGGAAATCAGTACACTGCACGAGTGTTGTTGGATAATGGAAGTACAGCAAACTTCATATCCAAAGACTTAGTCAAAAGGCTAAATTTATCCACTTATAAAATAAAATCAAAAGTAATGGGCATTAATGCAAAAATTTCAAACTGCGACGAAGCATGTGAAATTTCATTTACATCAAAAAATCAAGTATTTAGAGCTAGCATACAATGTTTTGTACTACCTAAAATATCATTATGCATACCTCAAATATCATTATGCATACCTCAAATTTACATAAATACAAAGGCTATTCCTATACCTTCGGACATTCGTCTTGCCGACCCCAACTTCAATACTCCGTCTTCCATAGACATTCTTCTTGGAGCTGAAGTCTTTTGGGACGTCATAGGCTCGGATCGTATCCACATGGGTAGGAATTTGCCCTTGTTATGTGATTCGAAATTAGGATGGTTAATTTCTGGGTCAATACCTCAGAACAGCCACCCACAACAAACATGTATGTTAATCAATAGCATACATGAAGATTTAACTCGTTTCTGGGAGTTAGATTCTATTGCTACAAAACATACATTAACAGCAGATGAAAGAGCCTGTGAACAAATATTTATCAATACTACATCCCGTAACAAAAACGGACGTTTTGTAGTCAACATTCCTTTAAAGGAAACGCCTAGTGTACTAGGTGATTCTTATACATTAGCTAAACGTCGATTTTTTTCCTTAGAAAATCGTTTAAGCCGAAACGAAAACTTCAAACAACAATATGTAGAATTCATGAAGGATTACATTAAATTAGGACACATGTCAGAAAATACCAATTTCAAGCAATCTGAACTGTCGAGCTCCTCTTATTTTTTACCACATCATGGTGTAATACGAGAATCAAGCACTACTACGAAATTAAGAGTAGTTTTTGACGGTTCCGCTAAGACATCATCAGGTAAATCATTTAATGACATCCAAATGGTAGGGCCCATTCTTCAAAATGATTTACTGTCAATTTTGCTTAGATTTAGACAACACAAATATGTAGTTTGTGCAGATATAGAAAAGATGTATCGTCAAATACTCGTTAATGATTCACACTGTAATTATCAACAGATAATTTGGAGAGAACATCCTACACATGCTCTCAAAACATACACATTAAATACAGTTACTTATGGAATGTCTTCATCACCATATCTAGCTACTAGATGTCTCATGCAATTAGCTCAGGAGCATCCTGATCCATCCATTCAGTATACTATAGCAAATGACTTTTACATGGATGATTACATATCAGGAAATGCTACTATTGATACAACAATTAGTCAATGTCAAAGTGTAATTTCTGCTTTTCAAGCTGCTCAATTCAACCTTAGGAAATGGAAATCAAATTCAACAGAAATTACACAAGCTTTATTAAGTAATCATAATCCATCTGACATCATTAACCTGAGTGAGAATGAGTTATCAAAAACGTTAGGTTTAAATTGGCATTGTACTGCTGATGTATTTTCTTTCAACATTAATTTATACCCCATTGTTAAGGTGACAAAACGTCATATTTTGTCAACAATTTCTCAGATCTTTGATCCTATTGGTCTCGTGGTACCATGTATTGTGAAAGCAAAGATCATAATGCAACAATTGTGGATCGCAAAATGTTCTTGGGATGACCCAGTCCCAACAGACATCCATGATCTCTGGACTGAATTTCAAACAACATTACCTCTTTTAAACAGTTTAGAGATTCCCCGATGGATAACTTGTGATTTACCAGTCAAATTACAATTGCATGTCTTCTCAGATGCATCAGAGAAAGCATATGGTACATGCATCTATGTTCGTTCCATCACTTCTACGGGTGATGTGCATGTTCACCTTTTAACTGCTAAAAGCAAGATAGCCCCGATAAAGGCTACCACTATCCCACGGTTAGAACTATGCGCAGCTCTGTTAGGATCTCGCTTACATAAAAAAGTATGTCAATCCCTTACATTAAATTTTCAAAAATCTATCTTTTGGTGCGACTCAACTATTGTTTTGGGTTGGCTATCCTCGGCACCAAATTTACTAAAACCATTTGTTAGGCATCGTATTTCTGAAATACAAGATAATGCAGGTGGATCATGGAGGTATGTTCCGTCTTCAGAAAATCCCGCAGATCTCGTCTCACGAGGATTGAGTGCAGACAGAATCAATAAGTTCTCACTATGGTGGTCAGGGCCTCAATTCTTGTTAAATTGTGAAGAGAATTGGCCAACATTTCCTCAAATATTTTCAAATTTACCAGATATAGTTTGTTCCAATCAAGTGGACATAACTGAAAACACACATTGTTTAGCAAAAATTACAGAAAAATGTTCCTCTTTCTGTAAATTACAACGTATAGTAGCATATGTTATTAAGTTTATAAATAAATGTCAAAAGAAACCTACTAAGCAGAGCTCTGAATTAGAGCAATCATTGAACAAATTATTAAAATTTAGTCAGCAAGAAACATTCTTTGAAGAATACAATTTACTAAGTACAGGCAAAACATTACCTGTAAAAAAAACACTATTAAAACTATCACCATTTCTTGACTCAAACGAATTGATAAGAGTAGGAGGCAGGCTCAACAACTCATTTTATGACTATAATGTTAAGCATCCTATCCTTTTATCAAGTTCACATAAGATAACTCATCTAATTTTCAACATGTTTCATATAACATTAAAGCATGTAGGCCCTTTGCTTTTGTTAGCTAGCATTCGTCATCACTACTGGCCCATTGGCGGTAGAAATTTAGCAAAAAAAACATGTCATCAGTGCATAAAATGCTGTCGAATAAAGGCAAATACACTTCAACCTGTGATGGGTAATCTTCCAGAACAACGTTTACATCTTGAATTTCCATTCTTAGACACTGGAATTGACTATGCCGGGCCAATCATGATAGCTGACCGAAAAGTCAGGGGATGTAAACTTGTAAAATCATTTATATGTGTATGTGTGTGTCTCGCTACGAGAGCTGTTCATCTTGAACTTGTTTCAGACATGACAAAAGAAGCATTTCTAGCTGCTCTTAGCCGTTTTATTGCTCGGAGGGGAAAACCACGCAACATTTTCTCAGACAACGGCACAACCTTTGTAGGAGCCTTTAACGAGTTGGCTCGATTTCTGTCACAAGATTTAGAACTTAGGAATTTCGATTCAAGTATTAAATTTTCATTTATCCCTGCTTATACTCCGCATTTCGGAGGTATTTGGGAGTCTGCAGTAAAATCAACAAAATATCATTTAAAGCGCACATTAGGTCTAACAAATTTAACTTTTGAAGAAATGGCAACATGTTTAACACAAATAGAAGCAATTCTAAATTCAAGACCTTTAACTCCTCTATCGGATGACCCATCCGATCTCACTCCATTAACCCCAGCTCATTTCCTTATCGGACGATCAGTGATATTTGCGCCACATCCTCAAGTACCAGATAGTACCAATATCACTAGTCTGCAGAGGTTTCGCAGAATAGAATATCTCAAGCAACACTTTTGGAAAAGATTCTCTCAAGAATACATCTCTTGGTTGCAACAAAAATCTAAATGGTGTAAAACATCTGCAGAGCCTTTGAAAGTGGGTGATCTAGTCATCGTAAAGGAACCATCATCATCTCCGCTACTGTGGCCACTTGGACGCATACTTCAGCTGTACAGTGGTAGCGACGATATTGGAAGAGTTGCAGACATCTACACACGACGAGGTGTCATTCGCCGCGCTTTCAACACTATCTGCCCACTTCCCATCAATTATTGAAGACACTTCAACCGGGGAGTATGTTTGAATTCGGAATGTCAAAGGTGTCAACGAGCGACGTCCGCTATGACGCCTTACCCCTTTCCATTTCCAGCCGTCATGGGCGACACATCTGTTTCTTATTTTTTATAGTCATTAATTTTAATTCTTTATTTTGTCACTTATAGATAAATAAAAGTAAACTAATAATACAGTCCACTCTTATTCATAACGCAACAGTGGGAAATTTCATACTCCTCCGTCCGCGCAATTTTCGTAAAAAGGGATACAAAGTTTTTGCTTCACTTATTAATATATAGATTATTATTTGCTGTTGTAAAAATACGGTAGGTATTATCGAACAAGATATTTGACAGATTCCTGAATCTCGCTAACGACAATTTCAATATAAGGTTGCACTAATACAAGTTTCAAACATCAATATTCTGGCCGTGTATGGCTACCGAGATATCTCACCCGCTGGGCGGAAGATCCTGCCGAAGCGGCTTCCTTGCCGAATGTTGGAATACGCAAGTCCCAAGAATCTGATGTTTGAAGTAAAGTTAATCAGTTACTTAGCTAAGTTCCGGGGGGTAAGTAGATTAAATAGTCTTGATTGCGTTAAGGCGGACCTCCAATCAGTATCCTTGTAATTGATATCGGCATTCAAATTGCTGTATTGGACTGTATATGTAGTTTTCTTTTCGGTATTTTTGTTTTTTGCTTAGATTGGTGGACGAGCTCACAGCCCACCTAGTGTTAAGTGGTTACTGGAGCCTATAGACATATACAACATAAATGCGCCACCCACCTTGAGATATAAATTCTAAGGGTCTCAGTATAGTTACAACGGCTGCCCCACCCTTCAAACCGAAACGCATTACTGCTTCACGGCAGAAATAGGCAGGGCGGTGGTACCTACCCGTGCGGAAAAACAATAATATTGTCTGTATAACGCGTCTTAGCCATTCACGTCAAATGTAATCCGTTTTATCTACGTGAACATGAAAAGTACACTCGACGAATCCTGGGTAAAGACGAATTAGATTATCTTGTTGCTTAATTTGATTCTCTATGAATAGCCTCGTGTAACTTCTGTGCGGCATTATTACTTGTAAACTGACTGAATGAGCTAATCCCTACATTTATTTGTAGGGATTAGCTCATTTTTGGCGTCACGACGAAAATATATAGTAATGTAAAGTTCAAAAGAAAGAATTATTAATTTTCAATTTTGCTTGCTTAATTAATTAACTAGATGATGATTTTTTTTGATAACGCCATCTTGCTGTGTCTTTAAAGCGGTTAGTTGCCCTCAATTAAGAAAAATAGTATTATTATTCGCCAATAGATGTCGGGAAGAGTTGATTATTGAAAACACATTGAGTAAAACAACATTTTCTGAAAATAAATCGTAGCTAGATCGATTTATCGCCCCCGAAATCCCCTGTATACTACATTTTATGAAAATCGTTGGAGCCGTTTCCGAGATTCAGATTATATATATATATATATATACATACAAGACTTGCTCGTTTAAAGGTATAACATTCTGATTCTTATTATTTAATCAGAAGGCAGCTACCTCTTCTGCTAACGCTATTCGGTGACTGACCCTTCAAAATATGAGCATTGACATTGTCAACAAGTCATTGTTTTTGTAATAATGCGTTTGAAGAAAAACCCGAGTACGTTTTATGTAACCAGAGCTTCGCGAGTTCAAATCGTTTATGAAACACAGAGACGAATTAAGGATCACAATATAATAAATTTTTTACTGCTTCGGTAGGTTGACACAGCCCACCTGGTGTTAAGTGGTTACTGGAGCCCATAGACATCTACGACGTAAATGCGCCACCCACCTTGAGATATAAGTTCTAAGGTCTCAAGTATAGTTTCAACGGCTGCCCCACCCTTCGAAACGCATTACTGCTTCACGGCTGAAATAGACAGGGTGCTGGTACCTACCCGCGCGGACTCACAAGAGGTCCTACCACCAGTAAATACGATATTAACATATTTATACCATTAACACTGTTAATTGACTTCATACGGGCCAGCGTTAGGCACTGTTAGCGGGCTTGGCATCCCGAAGTCAGAATTCGAACGTTGTGTATTTTTGTGTGAACCATTTTGTATCGATAATCTCAGAGTACTTTTTTTACGTGTGTGTTTTAGCTGCTCCTATCTAACATGAAAGAATATCTTGAATTATATTTACTTAAATACATTTCATCATCATCAACAGCCCACAGTCGTCCACTGCTGGACATAGGCCTCTCCCAATCTACACCACTGAGCCCGGTCTGCTGCTTTCCTCATCCACTTCTTGACGGCCACCGTGCGGAGGTCATCGCACCATCTAGCCAGGGGGCGTCCCACGTTACGTCTTCCGCTGCGCGGTCTCCACTCGAGAATTACATTTACTTAATACAAATTGCATTTTCAAATAATTTCGTTTATTTATGATTGACATAGTGAAGAATTTCGCTTCGATTGTCGACGTTAACGTGTTAATGTTTTGTGTTTGCTTGCTTTTGTGGGGTACGGTAGTCAAACGCTACGACCATATCGGCGTTCAAATCTCGCAGGCATGTACCGAATCTATTAATCAAATACTTAACGCGTCTCTCAAGCGACCCTCATGATAAATGAATAACATTGTGTATTAAAAAATGGTAGTGGAAGTTAGAAAAGAGGAAGAGGTCAACCGAAGAAGACATGGATGGAGTGTGCGAATAACGATATGAGAGAGAGAGGAGTGAGTGTTGAGATGACGGCTGATAGAAGAGAATGGAAGAGAAAAATTAGCTGTGCCGACTCCACCTAGTGAGATAAGGTGGAGACACTATACAGGTGTAACTATACTTGAGACCTTAGAACTTATATCTCAAGGTGGGTGGCGCATTTACGTTGTATACGTCTATGGGCTTCAGTAACCACTTAACACCAGGAGGTCTGTAAGCCCGTCCACTCATCTAAGCAATAAACAAAAAAAGAAGGAAGAAGATTGCGTATTAAAAATCGAAACACGAAGCATTTTAAAAGTTTCGTATCTACTGGTAGGTTGTATTTTGCCACGGAACAAACATTCCTTAAAGTTAGACGATTACTATAAAACTAAAACATAACACCATACTCACAGATTCTGTTTTAGACTCCATCTCTGTACCAGTAATGAATATGAAGACTTAATGAACGCCAGCAAGACAACATTCAGAGGAACCCGGTCGTTAACTGTTGAAGGTGCTTATTTCTGTTCTATTTGACACTGTATTTCAGGATAAAATGAGAATGTGTAATGACTGAGGAGTACAAAAGACTTTCGTAATTATTTCCGAGATGTGAACTCAACTTAGAAATGGTGTACGCTTTTCAAGAAACAAATTTAATTATTCGGAAAAAGAAAGCCTTTAATATAATCGCTTCAGCTAATTAAGGTGATAAAACTATTAATTTTAGTAAAATTATTGTCAAAGGCCGTCGTGATGTGTGCAAATTTTCAAGAACATCGTACATTTTGCCGTGTGTGCCACCCAGCCTAACCACGGACTTATTGCCAATAAAAAATAAAAAAAACAAAATTTCAAAGATCAAAAAGATTAAAAAAGCTTTTAATCTTAAATGATGTACAAAACATCCAATCACGCACCCCGATTTAATGGAACAGTAAGCTCCTAGAAAAATCGATTGGAAAATCGTTTCGTACGAAGCTCTGGGCGGTGTTCTGCGGTCCCTTTGCTGTGGTACGCGGAGCTTTCGATTTAAGCTCTGTCTCTACAAACGAACTGAATTTGATGACCGCCGATTTTAAGCCTCGTAAATCACGCAAAAGCTTTTTAATTGGTCCATCTTATTGAATTTGGTGTTTGTGGAGAGAGAGGAAACTCTCTTGAATTTGTGATTTAATTAAACAGTTCATTTCTGCCATAGCTTTTAGTATCATAGATAGGCGAATGGTTGCCGGAGCCTGAGATATTATTTTTTATAATGAAACTTTTATTACATCGTCTCAAACTTTTTCTTCTGTGTGTTGCATGTCGCGTGACGGTCGACCGCGGAGTAGGGATAAAGTGAAAAGCGCTCGTCAGAGCAGCCAAAGCCAATATGGCGGCGCCTATAGTTCGCAGCAGCTGACCAGGTAGTGTATAGACTATTACTCATTGTTTCACTTTTAGCGTGGTTTCATAAAACCACATTCTTCTTCTTCGTCGCTTTCTTCATTGCTGAAGGTCGTGTCCCTGAAACTTGACCGTTGCCTGTCTCGTGAGCTGTTTCCATCTCGTCCGGTCCTCAGCTGCTCGAATGGCGGTTACGACTGGCAACCCAGTTAGAGCGGTTACTTGATCACACCAGCGGCTAGGTAATCGGCCGCGGGGTCTCTTTCCTTCTACTTTGCCCGTCATAATCACTTTGTCCAAGTTATCTGACTGTCGGCGGGCAATATGACCGAAGTAGCTGAGGATCCTCTGGTAACAGATTGTTGAGAGCTTGACTCGGATGCGAAGCTGATCCAGGATAGATTTATTTGTCCTCTTGGCCGTCCACGGAATTCGGAGCATTCGTCTCCAGCACCACATTTCAAATGCATTTATTTTCTTGCGCTCGGATGCCTTAATTGTCCAGGACTCTCAATCTTTCTCTACGGGGCAGAGTCCTGGACAATAAAACCACATAATCCTTTCTTTTTTTTGCCCTTTTAGGCAGATGAGCCCACCTGATGGTGAGTGGTGAGTAAGTGAGTGAGTGACATGATTGTGTTTGCGATATAAGATGCCTGTTAAATTGGTATCGAGCGACGCGACGGCATCGGTGTTCGAATCTCACAGCCGGATACCAATTTTTCAAATTTTTTCTTTTTTTATTGCCTAGGTGTGTGGACGAGCTCACAGCCCACCTGGTGTTAAGTGGTTACTGGAACCCATAGACATCTACAATGTAAATGCGCCACAAACCTTGAGATATAAGTTCCAAGGTCTCAGTATAGTTACAACGGCTGCCCCACCCTTCAAACCGAAACGCATTACTGCTTCACGGTATAAATGAGCAGTATTGTAGTACCTACCCGTGCGGACTCACAAGAGACCCTACCACCAGCTCACAGGCAAATCATAATTTTGTGGGTTTGTTTTTTATGAGACGATGCTATTCTTTCACCGCGGAAGTAATTCCTGAGCAAATGTGAAGTTCGTATTTCAGTGGTAAAATCGCTTCGCTTGATACTCATACACCGGGCATCTTATCTTTTAGGCCACGACGATTTCATCAATGGGTCAATGGATTCCTATCACCATATAACACCAGATACGCCAAGAGCTCGATCACAAATCTAAGACAGAGACCCAATCAATGGCATGTCGATACTATAGTTCATGGACATCAACGATACCATTGTTAGAACTTCTTCTTTGTCTCCTCCTTATCCCACTAGGTGGGGTCGGCATATTGAATTTTTCTATTCCATTCTCTTCCATCAGCCGTTATCTCAACACTCACTCCTCTCTGTCTCTCCATATTCACACACTCACTCCTCTCTATCTCTCCATATTCACACACTCCATCCATGTCCTATTCGATCAAATTCTTCCTCCTCTATTGGGGGAATACTATACGCTATTGTTTTTTTTTTTTATTGCCCATGTAGGCAGACGAGCATACGGCCCACCTGATGGTGAGTGGTTACCGTCGCCCATGGACTTGTTAAAGAACATTATCTATAGAGACATCTCACAAGCTCATTAATGAAATGTAATATGACTAATACTACACATATCGATATTAAATTATCTGGCCCTTATACTAAGAAGTTATAAGTCGCGATGCAACTAGGAAAATCAATTCAATTTTGAAGGCATTAAGGGTGAATTTTGTTGCGTTCAAAACTGCGTCAAGCAATGTTCTAGAACACGTTTCTAGATTGTTTTGATTAGGTGTTCATTTTGAACGTATCCTATATTGAATCTGCACAAGTTGTTACCAATAATCTAGGTGTGAGTTTGTATTTACCGCCCATAGAGACAGCATGAACCTGTCATCCACCTCTACTAACAAGTCAACGGCTTTACGTCTATGAGCTCTGGAAACAATTACATACCAGGTTGCCCGGGATCACGTCTGCGGAATACAAAGAAAAAAACAACAAAATTAAGCAGTTTCCATAATTTATGTTATACTTAACATGTTGATATAAACTAGTGGTCGAAATTCGACTATAAATAATTGAAATTAAAAGCTTAAACATTATTATGGTTCTATTGTCAAACGCTATTATACTTCTATAATATAATTACAGATATTAATATATTCTATATAATACAGATTTCGCCAAGATTAAACTATAGATAAATAATATTAAAGACAAACAATATTAATCTATTCTCAATTTGATTACAGACTTTAAAGATTAACAAAAGTTTCACGATTGACAATCCACAAAGAATATATTTATACAAATGTGTTGTGTCAAATACATGGTAGTGTGTGTAATGTTTTCTTTAATGATTTAAATGTATCTTTTATGCATTATTTAAAAAAAAATTAACATTGTGCACTTCTTCTCTATATTCTTTATAAGTTTGGAAAATTTCATACTCCTCCGTCCGCGCAATTTTCGTAAAAAGGGGTACAAAGTTTTTGCTTCACGTATTAATATATAGATGAATACGAAAATTCGGATGATTCCGTTGAAACTTCTTACAAAAATAAGTTCTAGCGTGGATTAAATTTTCACATGATCCAAGCAACATCGGGTGTGTTCATTTATTTGTGGGTTTTCATGTCATTGGATCTAAATCGACTCATAGTTCATCAACTAGAGGGGGTGACTCAAGCGACGTTTTGTGCCGGGAAAATGGAAGTTGCTTTGTAGGGATACGACGAAGACCAGATCACGTCGGGGTCACCAGTTTGTAGGGACGAAAGGAAGATCTTCCACCGAGCGGATGATATTGCTTGGTAGACTGACGCGATGGTAAGAATTTTTTTTCCTACCTAAGCTGATAGCCTTGAGAGGCTATGTCAGCGTAACCGGGCGAATAGATGAGCTCATGGGGCTCAAGCCTGACGTTGTTGCTAACACGAACCCTAGCAAGAGCCGTGTTTCGTAGAATCTACCACCGTTGTTATTCGGAACTTGTATATACACAAGCTTATCTTGAAAATCTTGTAAACGAGATTCAGGAATTTGTCAAATATCTTGTGTTGTATGATTGCTACCGCCAGCCACAGCTTCATTCTTTGCATACCGTCTTCGCGGTAAGATTTAAATGTGACATACGCGAATCATTTCCACTATTAGACTCATCCAATAACAGTTCGTAACATCATCGCGTCCACATGCGTATGCAGTACAAAGGAGAGCCAAGAAACAGCTAAACATTTAGAAATAAACCCAATAAACTCAACGGCTGTGGGAGAAATTAGTTAACCTAAAATATTCGCGAAATAAACAAAAGTCTATTAAGTCCAGTCAATAGTACTCGCTGGAACCCTTGCGTGGAAGTCCTAGGTGCGTACGTGCGTTTACCTATTTTTTTAATCCTAAACGTATATCACGGGCCTAGGATACCTTGCTGGACAAATCTCATACCCACCCCCAGTCGGACATCGATTGGTTTATCAAAACTTGACGCGTTTACCACTAAATTAACAAGATATTCTAACTTTACCGTCCTAGAAAGAAAACTTTCACCCAAATTTTCTGTATTACTAATTCCACGCTTCTGAAACTGAGGGGCACGTCTATTACTGAATTAACGCAGGATTGAGCCATAAAAATACGTAAACGCTCATAGACCTCATAAAGCCTAACAAAATACCGCATTAACCATTTCTCTAGAATCTTGGCATGTCGAACTTTGAAAGGCTTACCATACCTGATATAGGATTATCCTCGTAGTGAATGGGCTCTCCAGCCGACCCTCACACGATCGTATTGAAATCAAATGCCGATTTAAAAGGGTTGCAGGGTTAAATAACTGATTCGGAGAGGTTGTTAGGCGCTGCGCAGTTCGTGTTGCAATCCATCAGCCAAAAGATCTAACAGTACCCAACAATAAATATTGCACATCGACCTTTGAAAAGATATAATCGGCTGATTTCGGCTTAGTTTAACGTTATCTTTTTTTTCCTACCTACTCTAGTAACCTCGAGGGGTTATTCTAGATTCGCCGAGCTAGTAGGTGATCTCACGGGGCCCAAACCTGACGACGTTGCTAACAGGAACCTTAGCAAGAGCCAAGAGATGCCGACTGTTTACCATTTGGTCTGCAGGATCGGCTATTTAGTTCAAGAGCCAAGAGACGTCTACTGTTTACCATTTGGTCTGCAGGATCGGCTATGTAATTTCTGGCGGCCACGATGAGAGGATTCTCGTGTCGTGCCGCGCTATCGTGGGGCTAACGATATCACTGGTACACGAAACACTGACCATCCACGGCTAGGACCGCAAACCTGTTTTTTTTATGATTGAAGGATTACTGGTGGTTCAGAGCCCTTTCCAGTTTCACCAGGACAGGTGGGCGAGCAAAGCCTCAGCCAGGAGGTGTGGGATTAGCTAACAGCTGCCCGAGTGCCTCCAAAGGAAACCTACTGCTTCGCGAATGGGACCACAAGCTACCGTGGTTGAATAGCGATTGACATAAGTCATGTAGATAGTGGGTGACAAATATAACGCCGTAATCTATGTATATTATCTATTTACTGGTGATAACGGCCGTCTGTAGTGGTAAGTGACATGGTCACTACATACGGGGGTAGCGGGTTCGAATCCCGCCAAGGGAAGGTATTTGTATGATAAATATAAAATGTATTTTCCAGGGTTATGGATGTATATTACATATATGTATGTGTATAATAAAAATCTTACATTTATTTCCATTATCTGGTACCTGTAACACAAGTTCTTTACGAACTTATCACGGGACCAGTTAACGTGGCGTGATTGTTAGTAAATATTCATTTTATTCATTATTCATTCACTGGTGATAGGTCCTCTTGTGAGTCCGCACGGGTAGATACCACCACCCTGCCTATTTCTGCCGTAAAGCAGTAATGCGTTTCGGTTTGAAGGGCGGGGCAGCCGTTGTAACTATACTGAGACCTTAGAACTTATATCTCGAGGTGGGTGGCGCATTTACGTTATAGATGTCTATGGGCCCCAGTAACCACTTAACAGCAGGTGAGCTATGAGCTCGTCCACCCATTTAAGCAAAAAAAATATGGCCGTGTTGAGCTAAAAATTTGTCAGCTTAAGCTTTGATAGCAAAAAGATCCTCAAACGGCCCTATTCTTTCTAAATTTATGCGGTTTTGGAGGAATATACGACAAAGGGAAGATCTTCCACCGAGCGGGTGATATTTGCTCGGTAGACCGACGGTCCGAATGTTGTTGTTCGGAACTTGTATATATGCGCTTTATCTTGAAAATGTCGTAAGCGAGATTCAGGCCTCTGTCAATTATCTTGTGTTGTATGTTGGCTAACCGCCACACCGTTATCATAAAATGTTTAATTTAATTCCATTCAAAACCTTGTTTGAATACAAAAATCAAATGTACATCATAAAATACATAGTTCCAAACGTAAAAACAGTTTTCAATTTCGAAAACTTATATTTTATAGGAAAATAATTGCATGTCATAGAAATAAATAATGTTACGCGATTGAAAATCGGACCTAAAACGAATAGAAACTCATTCAGAACGAGTAAGGCTCTTAGTGAATTCAAAGGAAGTATTTATTTACGTTTTGAAAACTAGTTCCGTCGTGTGTGAATAGTTATAGTTAGTTATACTGTTTCATAAAACGATATTGAATCTTGCTAATTAAGAAACTAACTTCAAACATATTTATATATATATATATATATATAGCTTTTTTAAGGACCTTAAAAAAACTTTTTGAGGCCTCGGGAGACCAGAAGGCCGGTACGTATTTTGCACAAAGAATTAGCATTGCTATCCAGCGTGGAAATGCTGCCAGCCTTCTGGGAACTCTGCCAACCGGCGGTGAGCTAACGCAGATTTTCTATTTATAAGTAAAATAAATAAATAATTATTAGCTTTATTCATTTATTAATTTGTTTGTGTATACATTACTCTACGTTAAATTGCCACAAATATACTTATCATTGTAATTGAATATTGTATTGATAAATAATAATAAAAATAAAGCTTTATTTAAAAAAAAAACTCCAAACATATATATTTTTAAGCATTTGCAATTTATATAACCTAGTGCGTGTGAATAGTTTTATATGCCATTCAAAATGGAACGCAATAGCAAGTCGCGACAGAAATAAGAAGGCGGGCCTACTTTTTTTTTTCCTTCTACCTATACTGATAGCCTTGAGAGGCTATTTCAGCTTCACCCTAACGTGTGTAGGTGAGCTCACGGGGCTCAAACCGAAGTGTTGCTAACACTGACCCCAGCAAGAGTAGTGCTTCGCAGAATCTACCACCGGATCGGAAACGCGACCCACTGAGAAGATCCGGCGAGAAACTCAGTGGGCTCGACCAAGGGTCCACAAGACGTCCTACGCTACTAGTATTATTATTTTTATTACTTAGTTGTGTGGACGAGCTCACAGCCTATCTGGTGTTAAGTGGTTACTGTAGCCCATAGACATTTACAACGTAAACACACCACCCACCTTGAAATATAAGTTCTAAGGTCTCAGTATAGTTACAACGGCTGCCCCGCCCTTCTTACCGAAACTTATTACTGCTTCACAGCAGAAATAAGCGGACGGTGGTACCTACCCGTGCGGATTCACAAGAGGTCCTACCACCAGTAATAAATTGAGAAAATTTAATTTTTTTTTGGGTTTAACTTTTGCTACACGGTGTTATTCTTTTATCGCGGTAGTCATTCATGAACAAATGTGAAGTACATATTTCAGTAAAAAAAAATATACCTGTCTGCGGGATTTGAACACCGGTACAATAACTTCGCTTTATATTAGTTCACCGGGTCTCTTATTCTGTAGGCCACGCTGACTTCAAGTTTTGAATGGTAGTGGCCGGGCCGGCTAGAAGAAGAAGAAGAAGGCCGGGATCAGTGGTGTGGATTGGGAGAAGCCTATGTCCAGCAGTGGACGACTGTGGACTGTTGATGATGATGATGATGAATTCGAGCTTATAAAATAACTAGCTGTTACCTACGGCTTCGCTCATGTGGTCAAGGAAAACTATAATATCAGTGTACTTCTCGTAGGAAATAGGTCACTTTCCGTATAAAAGGTAGCGTACGTGACTCCCCGCTCCCCTTATGTCAATCCATTGCTTGGATTCAGGACAAAAAAAAACACGCAAACAAACATACGTTCAAAATGTAAAGTTTAGTAGGTTGTTGTTATTGAGTCCTAGGGTACCACACTGATACAGAGGGCCTTCACAAGTTATCTCCATTTGACCATGTCTTGCGCTTGATCCTGAACATCCCTCCAGGTCTTGCCGGCAGTCCTAGTCTCGCTATCCACGATACGTCGCCAAGTATGCACAGGACGACCAAGTCTTCTCCTGCTACGTGATTGCAACTCAAACGCGATTGATGCTGTCCTATCCAACGCCATTTGCAATGGGCATTGTCTTGCGCGAAGGAATTTGGTCACATTTAGTCCAAAGATCTTTATAAGAGACTGGCCAGAATATGCCCTCCTGCTACGTTAAATGCGATTGATGCTGCGTTAACTCCGTTACGCCATAGAGTGTGTCCTATCCAACGCCATTTCCGACGGACATTGTCTTGCGCGAAGGGATTTGATCACATTTAGTCCAAAGATCCTTATTAGAGATAGTGACTGGCCAGAATATGCGGAGTATTAACCTCAAGCACTTTATTTACAAACACCTGCAGTTGGTTCGTGAAATTAAGTAGGTATTTGGATTAACTTAAACTAGATATAGAACAGAGACATATTTATTAAATTACTAGCTGCACCCGTCCGCTTCGCTGGGCATTTAAAATTAACATTATTATTTCTCACCCCCACAATTATTCTCATCATTAACGCCCCCGCAACTGGTGTAGGGAGTCCAACACTCATATAGATATTAGCCTATCCATTAAGTACATGCATTTTCTACATGGATACCAAGTTTCAAGTCAATCGGATGCATGGTTCAGTGGTTATAACGGAACATCCGTAAAAACCACTGTAGATTTATATATTAGTATAGATTATACATTCAAGTTGTAACAATTACTATGTATACTTAGAAAAATACACAGTATCTATTTAAGTGACTACTATAATAGGACCCCTGAATTCTGCGCCAATCTCGAGAGCTGAAACGGAAGTTTCAAGTGTGTTCGTCAAACCGGAAGGACGGTGAAACTTATCCGGAAAGCTCATAACACTAATTACGGAAACTACGTAATTAATATTGTGGCTTAGATTAAATTTCACATTGAAACATTACACATCACATATCCATATAATACATCGCATAGGTACCTACCTGTACCTAGGTACCTAGTACCTAGATAATCTCTACAGATTACAGTACAGTACAGATTACAGACGTCGGTTCCAAAAACCGTTTACCTCCGCGACTTTATGTCCACGTGTAGATTTAAGCACGCGTATCGATATAGATATAAATAAACGATTGGACACACATACACATGTAGGCGTGAGCATAATCGAAATGCCCTCGGTCCATTAGCCTTTGTAACGTGAAGGTGGGCGTTTATATTCCGATGTAATTTCTCGGAAAACACAAGACCTTTTCGGTATTTTAATGAGAAATTCGTAAGTTTTTTTTTTTAATTCGCCGATAACATACATATTTACATTTAAATGTTGCCTTCTGTTGACTTTTTTTTTTCCTACCTAAGCTGATAGCCTTGAGAGGCTATATAAGCGTCGTCTTAACTAGTAGGTGAGCTCACGGGGCTCAAACCTGTTGACGTTGCTAACACGAACCCTAGCAAGAGCAGTGCTTCGCAGAATCTACCACCGGATCGGAAACGCGACCCACTGAGAAGATCCGGCGAGAAACTCAGTGGGCTGTGTCTGAGGATCCGGACTTCTGATAGAGCGTGTTCAGAATTTGCAGATAAACTATGTAATGAAGTTGTGGAGGGTTTTTTAATCGATTGGATGAAAAAATACTTTTTGATCTTCTCCCAATCAACAGGTCCGAGGATCTTACGTAAGACAGGATCGTTGTTAAACATCAGAGTTCGATTGCCCATTTGATTCATTGAATGCGTTCATAGCGGTCAATCTATATTAATAGAAAATCTTAGATATATTATTCATTTTATTATTCATCTTTTTACTAAAAAAATCATACGACAGAAAGGTCTGGGTTTTAGCACATCAAAAGGAAAATACGGATAAACTGTATTATTTATTTATTTATTTATAACTTCTTATACTATAAAGTATAAAGGCGGACTTAATGCCATAGACATTCTCTAACAGTCTACCTTAGGGGAGTGCAGAGATGAAGCTTGGTAGGTGTAGTATGAAGGTGATATTACTGAAACATAATAATATGTGTATATATAACATACATAATATTTATAGATACAAATACTCGTACTTAAATAAGTACATATACATAAATATATAGATATACGTATCATAAATATATACATATAAAAACACATATAGACGTTGTTACGCGCACAAATAAAATATAGTTTATCTATCTTTGTAATGTCTGGTATTGTCTGTGATCGCCTAACGGTCAAAATGAGGGACACGTACGTGTACCGGCCTACCGGACGCAACGCGCTGTTCAATTTGTTCTTTTTTTTTATTGCTTAGATGGATGGACGAGCTCACAGCCCACCTGGTCTTAAGTGGTTACTGGAGCCCATAGACATCTACGACGTAAATGCGCCACCCATCTCGAGATATAAGTTCTAAAGTCTCAAGTATAGTTACGACGGCTGCCCCGCCCTTCGAACCGAAACGCATTACTGCTGCACGGCATTCATTGTGATTTCTCATTAAAATATACGCCTTTTTCTTGTTTCCTCGATTGCTGAACCACCTCAATAACTAACAGGCCGTTGTTTCGTACTTGAAGAGTTAAAACACAAGACATAGACCTCTCCTGGCTGAGGCTTTGCTCGCCCACCTGTCCTGGTGAAACTGAAAAGGGCTCCGGGCCACCGGTAATACTTCAGTCATAAAAGAAAAACAAGCTTGCGGTCCTATCCGTGGATTGTCAGTGTTTCGTGTGACAGTGATAACGTTAAACTAATGCGAAATTAGCCGATTATATCTTTTTAAAGGTCGGTGTGCAATATTTATTGTTGGGTACTGTTAATATCATAAATAAATAAAAAATTATTCAACATAAATGAAAGTATATGTAGGTTCTGAACATCTTGTGGGATTTTGTTGTACAGGCGCACAGACAAACACCCGAATTAATTTCGTATCTTATGTAACCTACTCATCGGCAAAACAAGCTTGTGTTTGTTCCTAGTATTTCTATTATGTATGTCAGACTTTTTAGGAAACTCCTCAATATGTTTATGAACATACATCAAATTTTCAAAAATGTACCTACTGGGATGGCATAGTCAGAAATTTAATTTCTTTAAATTTTTCCCTTAGGGATTCCCTTGAGTGCGTATAGGACATAATGCCAACAATACCAGATGACAAAATCATTTCGAAATATCACTCGTATTTTTTTTGCTATTAATAACAGAGATTTTCAACTATCGATTTAAACTTACGGAATTGAAAAGAACGCTCAAACGTCAGCAGAGAAATTTCAGGACAAAATAAAAGTTTACTCGTTATTATTTCAACTGAAATTTAGTTTTTAATTGCAATTAACTTCGTGTAGACAGTTACGTGCGCGCGGAGTCAGCAGTTACCAAATTTTCGACGACTTCACACAGTTGTTACCGGTGCACTGAAAATACATTGTTGAGTTAGTTATTATTACACGAACTATACGCCCTAAACGTATCGATTGCGAATGTAAGGAAACCTTATTCTCACAAGGGTCTTTTTTTTCATTATTGCATAGATAAGCGGACGAGCTCACGGGCCACCTGATGTTAGGTGGTTACCGGAGCCCATAGACATCTATAACGTAAATGCCGCCACCTAGCTTGAGATAATAGTTAGAAGGTCTCATTTTTTACAGTACAACGGCTGCCCCACCCTTGAAACTAAAATGCATTACTGCTTCACGGCAGAAATAGGCAGGGTGGTGGTACCTACCCGTGCGGGTTCACAAGTCGTCCTACCACTAGTAATTACGCAAATTATATTTTTGGGGGCTTATTACACGATGTTATTCCTTCACCGTGGAAGACAATCGTGAACATTTGATAAGTACGTATTTCATTAGAAAAATTGGTACCCGCCTGCGGGATTCGAAGACCGTTGCATCGCTAGATACGAATGCACCGGACGTCTTATCTTTTAGGCCACAACGACTTTTTATTGTTTTTTCTATTGTTATACATTCTATTATTATATTGTTATATCGGTTGTATTGTTTTTTCGTCGTGACGTTTTATGATATCGTGTATCTGTGTATGACAATGTGTAAGGACTCATGTTGAGTAACAAAATAAAAGAATGGCCACTGGTAAGCTCAGTGGGTTCATTAACGATAAGCTGATATCTCATTTACTTACTTACCTACGAAATTTACGAGAGATCAAACATCATAAAAAAATATATTTGAGCGTAAACCAGCTAGGAAATTCTCCTGTTCATAATAGAGTACATTACTCAGTATGTGCTTTTTATGATCCCGAAAATCCGCTGGATGCGGGAATAGCAGGACCGATCGATGTAACGAGCCTTCAGGAGGCACATACGTCTATAGATGAGGAAAATGTCTATGGGCTGTTGAGGATGAAGCCGATAAAACAATAGCAACTCACCCAAGACCTACAGGAGACACCTGTGCACTGTGAAATATACATTCAAATCAAATTATTTGTTTTAAAAACAATATATATAGATAACATTTTAACCAATCAAGCGTTTCAAAAATCGCTAAATAACAAGATATATGGCTCTTTCTCTCTTTTTAGTAGGCAGCAGCTTGGCTCTGCCTCTAACTTTGCTGACATCCATGAGTGAGAGTAACCACTTACCATCAGGTAGGCAGTATGCTCGTCTGCTTACAAAGGCAATAAAAAAAAACGAATCGGAAAGGGGACCCACGGTGACCACATATCAAATTGTAGACTGCAATTTCTCTGAGGTCATAAGTATATCCATACCTCACGTTACATTTACGGTTACCTCTGCCTATCTCAATGCGTATCTCAGAAGTTACAGCCTTTCTACAATACCGTATTTCTTTTTACTAATTTTATAGTAATAGATGGAATGGTAGGAGATATCACGTTGTGAGATATCAAACTAATTCCTAAACGCATTCGACGCCTGTCATTCTAAAATGTAGCTATCTCCCTCTTTACTCAACTTCCTTCTTCTTCAACGTCCAGTTTTTTTTTATTTATTGTTTAGATGGGTGGACGAGTTCACAGCCCACCTGGTGTTAAGTGGTTACTGGAGTCCATAGACATCTACGACGTAAATGCGCCACCCACCTTGAAATATCAGTTCTAAGATCTCAATACAGCGGCTGCCCCACCTTTCAAACCGAAACGCATTACTGCTTCACGGCAGAAATAGGCGGGGTGGTGGTACCTACCCGGGCGGACTCACAAGAGGGCCTACCACCAGTAATTACGCAAATTATAATTTTGCGGGTTTCATTTTTATTACACGATGTTATTCCTTCACCATGGAAGTCAATCGTGAACATTTGTTAAGTACGTATTTCATTAGAAAAATTGGTACCCGCCTGCGGGATTCGAACACCGTTGCATCGCTCGATACGAATGCACCGGACGACTTAAGTGCACGGTCATATTAAATAATGCCTATTACTTAATTAAGTGTTTTAATCCATATATGAAACACGTGATATAAGGTCAAAACTTTAATTTGCAGAGCCGAATTGCCTTCCCAAGCGGAACACACAACAAGGCTCTTGCCAACAGCAAAATATGGCTAGGTTGCTAATAGTTCCCGATATTTCGACGCTGTTGTAACGGATAGGACGTCAGGAGCAGACATATCTGTCTACCCTCTCTCTGATCCGTTATTGTTGGTGTAGGGACACAGTTTGTTATGTAAACAAAATTGTTCGTAGTCATAACATACAGCTGCGCCCGCAAGCTCCGTTGCTTTTAACTTTTTAAGTTCAGTCGCGAATAAGCGCTCCGATTAACCAGTTATGTTATTTAATTATCTCACTTCGGACAACGCCCTGAACCATTATTGACCACTACTAAAATAACTCTTAAATTGGTATTACCGTTGGAACTCGAAGACAATATAAACATTTTTTTTTATTGCTTAGATTGGTGGAAAAGCTCACAGCCCACCTGGTGTTAAGTTGTTACAGGCACCCATAGACGTCTACAACGTAAATGCCACCTATGTTGAGACATGAGTCGTAAGGCCTCAATTTTAACAGTACAGTACTTCGGGTATCGACAGTTTTTTCCAAACATTTTGAGGACGATTCTATTTTTTACTTAACCTAACTGGATTAAACTTGTTTCTAACATCAAGTCAGCACTTCGATTGAAGCTTTTCAAGTTAGTTATTTCATTTTTGTTTCTATAACCAATTCTGGTATGCGGTGACGTTAAGTTGACCCGTACCTGTGACTTCTCTGTCCAATTACAAATATGGAAAATGGTGTTTTTGACCGACTTCAAAAAAGGTGAAGGTTCTCGATACGGCTGTATTTTTGTGTGCTATCTCACTCTTTTCTAGGTAAACCGTTTTATCTTATATGGTCTTATTATATGGTCTCATTTAAATTTTATCCAAATTGAACTATAGATTTTCCAGTAGATCCTTCTGTATATTTTACTTTTATATACAGAAGGATAATTTATTTTGTATAAGTCGATTTTATTTAATGTTAACGTCATCAATGCCAGGGGCAGAGCCAAGCCGCTGCCTACCGCTTAATACTCTCCACAAGTCTCGTTTGAAGAAGGACATGTCATAACGCTCAAGAAACACCCTGAAGGGAAGCTCATTCCAAAGCCGTGGCACGTGGTACGTGGCAAAAATGATCTCTGGACAAGAACTGTGAATGACCGCAGTGGCTCCAAGTAGTATGGATGAACTCTATTCCGGTGGCGGGCGGTGCGATGGTAAAAACGGGATGATGGTATCATCTCAAACAATTCCTCAAAGCACTCCCCACGGAACATACTATTACTAACAACCTACTATTATTACTAACAAGTATTACTAACATTATACTTACAATGGCTGAACAATTGTCGCCGTTGCACTGAAATTGTTTTTATTTATTGTTTATTAATTGTCTATCAATGATGTAAAATATATAGTACGGACTCGAATTATAATAGGAATGGAATAAAATAACCTAATCGGCTGACTTGGCGGTGCAGTAGCTAATCCCGCATCGGGCAAACATTCCTGCTATGAACAGGTTTGTTTGAGAGATTACTGGTGGCCCGGAGGCCTTTCCAGTTTTACCAACTCAAGAGTAGCTTCTTCGCGAATGAATCTACTACCGGATCGGAATCGCGACCCGCTTAGAAGGTCCGGCGCGAAACTCAGCGGGCTGATGCTTAGGTTAGGTTGCACGTCGAAGTCTTTGCCGAGTTCGACGAGTACGGGTTACCTTGATCCCTACTCTTAGTGTTAGAGCTAAAGGACCTGATGTCTTAAAATAGACAGCGTAGTAATAAAACTTTAATAATGGCGTAATAAAACAAAACAAAAAGCACTTTGAGTGGGCTGCCCTGAGTTTCGCAGACAAAGCTAGTATGGTGGTATAAATCCGTGCTCGCACCACAACACGCCTAACACTGGTGGTAGGTCCTCTTGTGAGTCCGCGGGGGTAGGTACGACCACCCTGCCTATTTCGTCCGTGAAGCGTTTCGGTTTGAAGGGCGGGGCAGCCGTTGTACTGTCAAATTGGGACCTTAGAACTCATATCGCGGCGGTAGGTGGCGGCATTTTACGTTGTAGATGTCTATGGGCTCCGTTAACCACTGAACACCAGGTTAGCTGCGAGTCCGTCCACCCATCTAAGCAATAAATAAAAAATAAAAACGTCCAGAAGGTTAGGTTGATATTAAAATAAAATACGATTTATATACACGAATACGCCGTTTTTAAATTACCATTCCGCACATCAAAGGCATTTTTCATATTCTGTTTGGCAGTTAGCGTTGTTCGCGATCGTTATCGGAGCAATTTCAACAAACAATAAATATAATAGAAAAAACAAAAAGTCCAGAATTCACGAAATGCGAGCGAAATGATATCGAGGTGTGAAAGGCTATTTATTTATTTTGTTATAGCGATATTTTTGTAACATTACACGAGAGTCATTTAACATGGTAAAAATATCATAACAAAAAACTTCTTCAGCTATTTGAATGAGATAAACTTAATTGAAGTTCAGTTAAAAAAACATCGAATTATTGATACTAGCACCAAACAAAAGGGACTTTTAATTACGAAGATAAATGTTGCTTATTAAATTTAAACCAAATAGCTTCCCGCCCCATCGATATTTATATGTACTTAGTCTGGCCATAAATACTGTTACAATTAAAAATAAACAAAATATTACATTTGAATTTGGAATCTGCCATTTTTATATGATTGCTCATTGAGTTTTCTCATTATGGCGCCAATACATTGTACAATATTTTGCGATATTAAAATGGAGTGGGGTGGTAAAGAGAACCGAATCGCTGTGATTGCATTACACAAAGTAGGTATGGAGCCAAATGCAATTTTTAAAACTCTCCATACGCTTGGTATTAGTAAAATGTTTGTGTACCGGGCTATTGATAGGTGCAATGAGACCTTCTCTGTCTGTGACAGAAAAAGATATGGCCGTCCACGTAGTGTTCGTACGAAAAAGGTGGTCAAAGCAGTAAGGGAAAGAACTCGAAGAAATCCTGTCCGAAAGCAAAAGTTTTTATCTCGGGTGATGAAGATAGCACCTAGAACCAGACATGGTTCTAGGTGCTATCTAGGACTTGCAGCCTATAAGAGACGTACTGGTCATTTCTTAACTGATAATTTAAAAGAGTAATGAATGAATGATTTATTTTATTTCAGACCACAATAAGTCCGTATGTGTACATAGTATCATTGAAACATACTTAAAATTAACAAAGCCAATCAAATAAAAAAGAATAGGGTGGTAAAATCGAAACAACTACTGAAGCGGTACGCAAAGGGAGGTCATAGAAAAATTTTATTTACGGATGAGAAATTTTTTACAATTGAGCAACATTTTAACAAACAAAATGACCGTATTTATGCTCAAAGCTCTAAGGAAGCTTTCCCCGCGATATACAAATATGTTTTCATAATCTCAATGTTCGTGCGTCGTTGGGCTGACCGACTTCTGGTGAGTTTGTCAGTCAGATAACTGGCTTAATATAGCAGTGGAACCTCATTGAAATTTTGAATTGGTATTTAGTTAATTTTGAGATTTCTCAGTGCCGATTTAGTCGTCATGAGCCAACAGAAATCCGATGCTCTAAATGTGGGTTTTCTTCATAATTTTCAACTACATTCGGTTCTGCGCTGCTTGCTTCTGCATGGGCAGAAATAATTGTGCCTCCTCACGATTGTGTTCCGAGGCACCAGCTAACTTATACAAATACCTATACCTATTGCTGTATCCGTATCCGTACCCGTATCTTGACTCTGAACTGTCCGGCTGATTCAGAAGACACGGGATTTTGTATGTTTTCTTTCGTAGCTATATCCATCTCTACGAAGAAGCTCAAGGTTCCTATGACTTAAAGTGGTGTTATTGGTGTATTGCTTGGAGAATCCTGCTGCCGATTCTCCGGTGAATCCCTGAATCGCTTTTCAGGATCTTCATGGCAAGAAAGTGGTGTTATGCCTGCACTATTCCGCCAGAAACCAGTACTTTTTTTTTCCTACCTATGCTGCTCCTGCCAGCTATTATCATTTATGACTGGTAGCTGTAGAAGCCGCATGGGTTGGTCTCTACGAACCTCGTACTGACTATAAATGCCGTAAAGCATTACGTTATTACTGGTGGTAGGACCTCTTGGGACCACGGGTAGGTACCACCACCATGCCTATTTCAGCCGTGAAGCAGTAATGCGTTTCGGTTTGAAGGGTTGGACAGCCATTGACTATTGAAAGTGAGACCTTAGAAATTATATCTCAAGATGGGTAGCGCATTTATGTTTTAGATGTCTACGGACTCCAGAAACCACTTAAAACCAGGTGGGCTGTGAGCTCGTCCACCCAACTAAGCAATAAAAAAAATAAAAAAACCTTTTTGGAGTTTGAAGTCTTCGAACCGGTCTGTTAGTCTAATACAAGACTTCGACTCCACGTTTGAAAAGAAAAAAAACTTACCCCCGCATTGCACATCACACCGGCACACTGAAACATGTTTATATTTACAAAATCTTTTTAAAAGAAAGAAAACGTTTGTTCATTATTTTCCTTCAATCGAATTAGTTAAAAAGGTCTAAAAGGTTAAAAAGGTCTTTCAATTTGATTGAGTTTTCATAGTCGAAGTAAACAAATTTTTCTTGTTTCGTAATGAAGTGATTACCTGCATATTACCTGGATTACATATACATATTACCTGGAGCCACTGCGGTCATCCACAGTGCGTTTCCAGAGGTCTTTTTTGCCACGTACCATCCGGCTATGGAATGAGCTCCCCTCCACGGTGTTTCCCGAGCGCTATGACATGTCCTTCTTTAAACGAGGCTTGTGGAGAGTATTAAGCGTTAGGCAGCGGCTTGGCTCTGCCCCTGGCATTGCTGAAGTCCATGGGCGACGGTAACCACTCACCATAAGGTATGCTCGGCTGCCTACAAGGGCAATAAAAAAATCAAAATAAAAAATATTTTTTTCATAATCACCTCCGCAGTACAATTGATACCTGTGCACTGGAAAGGAAACAAAATCTAAAAAAACATTATTTTCGCAAGGCCAATATTTAATTTAAACTAGCTGAACCGGCAGACTTCGTATTGCCTCAATCGAGAAATAAAAGACCTAAGCTTTTGTATAAAATTAAACTTAAAACAAAAAAAAAGAATCCGTCCGACGGGGGACACGTCTAAGGAAAACACAAAATTGTTATTTTTATTTAATTCCGAGCATTTTCATATTTATCTACCTTTCAAACCTTCTCTGGACTTCCACAAATAATTCAAGAGCAAAATTAGCCAAATCGGTCCAGCCGTTCTCAAGTTTTAGCGAGACTAACGAACAGCAATTCGTTTTTATATATTTAGATGTAACTAGAGGTTCCGCAGTAGTCGGAATTCGACTATAATTAATTCGAATTGTAAGTTTATACACTATTATGATTGTATTTTATACTTCTATAATCACAAATTTCGCCAAGACTACACTATAAAAGATATTAACAAAGACATACAATATTAAATCTATTCTCAATTTGACAACAGACGTCAAGAACTAAAGTTTGACAATAAATAGTATGCATGTGTGCGTATGTGTGCGTGAAATACATGGTATGTAGTGTGTGTAATGTTTTCTTTATTGATTTAATGTATCTTTTATGCATTATTTTAAAAAAATATTAGCATCGTGCACTCCTTCTCTATATTCTCTATAAGTGTGGGAAATTTCATACTCCTCCGTCCGCGCAATTTTCGTAAAAAGGGATACAAAGTTTTTGCTTCACGTATTAATATATAGATAAAAGCATAAAACAACATTTAGTGTTGAATGCCTCGATTTTAATGTTCGCTTGTTAATTAATTATTAATTGAAATTAAAAGTTTGAATATTAGGTTCTATTGTCAAAGACTATTAAACTTCTATAATCACAGATACCGCCAAGGCTACACTAGAGACAAATATTATAAAATTAAAGACGAACAATAATAATCTATTCTCACCCCTGCACCAAGCAGTTACTCACCCCTGCTGAACACGACGAGTCTTTGCACTGTTCGAGATACGAAAACAAAAACAATATAATATGTCTATATCTATATCTATATCTATACTAATAATATTATAAAGAGGAAAGATTTGTTTGTTTGTTTGTTTCGAATAGGCTCCGAAACTACTGGACCGATTTGAAAAATTCTTTTTCCATTAGAAGCCGATATTGTCCCTGATGAACATAGGCTACTTTTTTTTCATTTTTTTTATTTTATTTTTTTGTTTTCATGTGTGTTTTAATGTTTCCGAAGCGAAGCGAGGGCGGGTCGTTAGTACGAAAATAAACACTTACATTTGAAAAACAATGTCGATGTTCATCCAGCTGTCACGGAAATATCATTAGTTTAGTTTATTGTTATCGGAACTTATGCAAAGCCGGTGTTTCACACGCTAAGTGCCTACACACAAACGTGATAGGATATTGATATAGTTCTGAATCACATTCATTTCAACGGAACCGGAACTCAACGGAACGGAAGCCGCCACCCACCTTGAGACATGAGGTCTGTGTCTCAATTGTGCTGTATACCTACTAGTATATACTACTAGAGAGATATATAACCCAAGTACGGTCGACATCAGAAAGACCTGTCGTAAAACTTATGTAAAAACTACGCAGGATAAGGGCCATGAAGAATAAAAATAAAAGCAGTTATTTCAAATTTTCTGTCTTGTCGGATTACTTGGATATTATTTTAACTGCATTGGGTTTTTAGTTAGAACCCGTTTGCTGACAGTATGTGATTGTTTTAACCCAAATTTAGGGCAAAATTAACATTTATTGTCAAAATACGTGTTTTATAATGACAATTATTCGTTAACTCGGAAGGATGCCGAAGAACTGGCTAATTGGAGCTTAAATAGGAAAGCAGACCCTGGCAGGAAACCGGGAAAACGCTAGGAAGAAGAAGAAAGTAGTAGAAGATCACATTCCTAAAGCGGGCGATCCTAAGATTTCTATATTAAACAATTATCGATAGCGTGGAAAATATTGATTATTATACCTATAAAGTGAACACGGAAATAATTTTAATCTTAAGTTGGAAAAAAAAGAAGGATCGAAAATATCTCCTCAATCGACATTGACAAATTTGAAAACTTTTTCAGAGTTTGCTGGAAATCTTATCCTAAGAATGCTTAATAAAAAGTTTTGTTGGCTGAAAGGGCCAAACTTTATATTTTGAATAGAAAAAAATATATATTTCAATGATTGTCATTACCTGAATGCCGATTGTAGGCAACGTTTTTAGAGCCTAGGTTATATGTATATTTGTAATTAAGTACTATGTAAATACATAATAATATGTATAGTAATGTAATTCCAAATATTTTGGCATACTCTGAAACCTAAATATTTTGACGCATTTGAATATATCAGGAATTTCGTCTCACTTTTGGGAATGACATCAGAAAAACAAACTTAACCCTTTGCACTCGAAAGATGATTCTCGCTCAAACTATTTGTTTGAGCTACTTGTAATTATGTTACTTTATTTGATAACTAGCGGCCCGCTCCGGCTCCGCACGGGTCTTTAACAAAAAATTTAACAATGTTGTTTTATTTTTATAAATAAAAGAACACTTATTGCGGCATAACTATAATAGTTAGACATATGCTGTCGCAACACTTTTTGTAATTAATAATGTGTTCTACAAAGTCGTACATTATTTTATTCTATCATCAATAGTTTTCGCAGGACACGCGATGTAAAGAGTATTTTAAGCCATTTTTTTACACCTTGGATTACATTATTGGAGTTTTAGCAAGAAACCCTTTTTTTTTTTCAAGAAAGATTATAGCCTGTATCACTCGGGAATAGTGTAGCTTCCAAACAGTGAAAGAATTTTTTAAATCTGTTCAGTAGTTTCGGAGCCTATTCAATACAAACAAACAAACAAATCTTTCCTCTTTATAATATTAGTATAGATTGACATAATATTCTTTATGTTTTTGATATCTATTCTCTTTTTGTTATTAATATTTGTTTTTGTTATTTATATTTGTCACCAATTTCTTCGTCCCCAACGGCTATACCTTTACTACTAACTTTTAGGTTATACATATTTGTCTTCTTCTTCTTCTTCTTTGTCTCCACCTTATCCCACTAGGTGGGGTCGGCACAGCTAATTTTTCTATTCCATTCTCTTCTATCAGCCGCCATCTCAACATTCACTCCTCTCTCTCTCATAGCGTCATTTACACACTTCTTTTTTTCTTTGCTTAGATGGGTGGATGAGCTCACAGCCCACCTAGTGTTAAGTAGTTACTGGAGCTCATAGACATCTACAACGTAAATGCCACCCATTTTGAGATATGACTTCTAAGGTCTCAGTATAGTTACAACGGCTGCCCCACCCTTCAAACCGAAACGCATTACTGCTTCACGGCAGAAATAGGCGGGATGGTGGTACCAACCCGTGCGGACTCAGTACTTACGCAAATTGTGTACCCGTGCGGACTCAGGTGCCTACCACCAGTAATTACGCAAATTATAATTTTGCGGGTTTGATTTTTATTACACGATGCTGTTCCTCCGCCGTGGAAGTCAATCGTGGGCATTTGTTAAGTTACGTATTTCATTAGAAAAATTGGTACCCGCCTGCGGGATTCGAACACCGTTGCATCGCTACATACGAATGCACCGGACGTTTTATCCTTTAGGCCACGGCGACTTAATCCATGTCTTGTTTGGTTGACCTCTTCCCTTAGTCTCAAAGTTGACATATGTCATTATATTTGATTTTTTAGTTAATATCATTATTAAAATCGAATTTTTGTTTCATTAGCCTTTTTTTCTTTCTTTAATCAAATTCGCTTGTATTTCTATTTTTGCTTCAAAAGTTTTTCACGTTTAAGGATATTTCTAAAAAGGGGACGCCATAGATGCCTGCATTAGTTGTATATTAAAAAGGAAATCTTCAATAGAGCGCATTAAACAAGTGATCATAGCATACCCCAGCTGAGCAGGCGTTGCCGGAACACTGAAACAAATTTGGGCGTGGAGGGCATGGGCTCGGAATGGTCGGTTTCATACAACAATTATTTTTCTTTTTGCTTATATGGGTGGACGAGCACACAGCTCACCTGGTTTTAAGTGGTTACTGCCGCACATAGACATCTACAACGTATATGCGCCACCCACCTTGAGATATAAGTTCTAAAGTCTCAATCTAGTTACAACGGCTACCCCACCTTTCAAACCGAAACGGATTACTGCTTCACGGCAGAAATAGGCGGGGCGGTGGTACCTACCCGTGCGGACTCGCAAGAGGTCCTACCACCAGTAATAAATTATCAAACAGTATCAAATTATGTTTAGTTTTAATGTTACTTCTACTATACTACATAGGACCATTTCATTTTTCAAAATCACTAGTGTTCGCCTAATGATGGAAACTCGACCACAATCATCTCAAGGTCTAGATTCGTTTTCTTTTCTGTTTAGTATCTGACATTTTGAAAAATCTAACTAGAAAAAGCTTTTTTGAAGTAAAACTTCTTTAGGCGCCTTTTCCTTTAACTTTTCTATTTCTGCCGTGAAGCAGTAATGCGTTTCGATTTGAAGGGTGGGGCAGCCGTTGTAACTATACTTGAGACCTTAGAACTTATGTCTCAAAGTGGGTACTTTACCCTACCTACGCATTACTGCTTCACGGCAGAAATAGGCAGGGTGTGAACGCGTCTGCCGACGTACAGGATTTGTGTGAATCAGAAACCAATTAACAGCAACAAACCAAAAAAATAATGGACGGAAATCTACTCACTCGGGCATCACAATCCCCGCTTACTAGCTGAAGGGAAAACATTTCTTTAATTCATATCACAAAAGTCTTCATCATCGAAAGCACGTCTCTCCTTCGCTACCAACTTGGATTGCTTTACGGCAGGAATAGTCGGAACCATGGAACCAAATCGTAATCATAAAATTCCTTTGTACCTTACGTACGTATGTAGATACGTAACAGATATATATATATATAGATTTTTTTCAGTTCGGTCGCGCAGCAAAATCCCTATCCCCTCCAAGCCTGCCGTAAGGAACTTCGTTCCAATAACAAAATATGTCTCTTTATTTTTGTTTGACAACATAAAATTACATAGAAATAGAAATAATTACAAAATAGAGAGAGAAGGGATGAGAGAACGAAAAGAAAGAAGAGAAACGTAGGGATACCAGCAATTTGGAACGCCTTGTGGTGACCGGTAAAATAGAGGGAAAAAGGCCTAGGGGTAGAGGTCCCAAACGATGGTCGGACCAAATAGCTTAGGAACTGGGGATACCTATCAGTGACGCACTCCACCGGGCTGCAGGGCGGGATCGATGGAGACAGTTGGTTGACGAAATCGGACGGAGTCACGATCCTCAGCAGTGAGGAACCGATCGAAGAGAGAGATATATATAAAGTTGTGGTGTGTTAGTTAATGATTACTATTAGGATTCTGTAGATTATGCGACATATTTTTAAATTTAGGTATTATTAGATTTAAGTTTATAAATTAAGATTACAGGCAGCGGCAGAATAACAGCGATAGTTTCAGATATCACAAAACTGAGCCGCGGCCTTTTTATCTCCACTGTGTTAGTATAATATATCGTAATATTGCTTAGAATTAGATTTTTTATGTCACATTACACATTTTTTTATATTAATGTTACTTTCATTTAATGTAAAGTTAATTTAACATTAATTTTTGAAATCGTCGTGGCCTAACGGATAAGATATCCGGTACATTCGTGTTGAAGCGATGCACCGGTGCTCGAATCCCAGGCGGGTTATATTTTAATTATTATAATTATAATAATTAAATTATAATTTAAAATTATAATTTGCGTAATTACTGGTGGTAGGACCTCTTCTGAGTCCGCGCGGGTGGGTACCACCGCCCTGCCTATTTCTGCCGTAAAGCAGTAATGCGTTTCGGTTTGAAGGGTGGGGCAGCCGTTGTAACTATACTGAGACCTTAGAACTTATACCTCAAGGTGGATGGCGCATTTACGTTGTGGATGTCTATGGGCTCCAGTAACCACTTAACAGCAGGTTGGCTGTGAGCTCGTCCACCCATCTAAGCAATAAATAAAAAAATTGAAAAGTTAGTTGAAAAGTTAATGCAATTATTATTAT
Organism: Bombyx mori; assembly: GCF_030269925.1. Classification (NCBI taxonomy): domain Eukaryota; kingdom Metazoa; phylum Arthropoda; class Insecta; order Lepidoptera; family Bombycidae; genus Bombyx; species Bombyx mori. The sequence goes on along the minus strand of NC_085120.1, from coordinate 1,979,431 downwards.
TATTACTATATCAGCAAAAAGACCAGTTTTTTTTTTAATTACCCTTGTAGGCAGACGAGCATACGGCTCATCTGATGGTGAGTGGTTACAGTCGCTCACGGACGGTCAGCAATGCCAGGGGCAGAGCCAAGACGCTGCCGAGGAACCCACGATCCGCCTTGAGACAAAACGTCTCAAATATCTTGCTTAATGGCTACATAGACAAAACCTTCGCTTCGCGGTAAAAGTAGCCAGGAAATCGTAGGTACTCGTGCGGACTCAAAATACATCCTACCATTTGTAATAATTATATGCTTATTTTTAAAGCAGCGTAAATGGAGTTCAATAATAATAATAATAAACAATTTGGGTACTTTACCTGTAATTGAAATAAGACGAACACACAATATTCCCACATTGCGTTTCTAATTTCACTGAGGAAATATAATTTCACAGCCGTAATTTTATCATGATTAGCCGTGTGCTGTAATTGTTAACTCGAAACTAGTGGTTACCCGTGTAATTCAACATGTTTCTTTGTTATTGAAGTGAAAACTTCTTTAGAATCGTTGTGATTTCAAACCGGATGCAACGGAAAAAACGACAGGTAAGAGACACAAATACAAAAATGTGTAGGATGAAGCCAGCGAAGAATGAGACAGAAATATACATACTATTTAATACAGCGCCATCTGTGAGATTTTTTAATACTAACGTGTGTATGAAAGCTCTTGTAGTGAATTTTAATTTAGGATTATACGTGAAATTAAAATATCAATTCACAGAGGGCGCTACCTTACAATTATTTACTAATGACAAAATTTTACATATACTTAAGACGTTTAGGATAATTGTATTTTAATTTTGGAAGGTTTCACTTCTACCACGTGTGAATTGCACACATGTAATTTTTTTTCTTTTTCTTTCCGAAAGATCGGTGAGTGGTCCTCGTTGATTTTAAGCGGTTATGGTCTCGTAAAGATCACAAACGCGGATGTCACTACCCCTACTCTGAGAGGTCAGTCTCAATGAAGAGTCTATTATAAAACTAGCTGACCCAGCAGACTTCGTAGTGCCTCAGTCGATAAATAAAAGGCATAAACTTTTGTATAAAATAGAGAGAGAGAATTTGAAGTCGTCGTGGCCTAACGGATAAGACGTCCGGTGCATTCGTGTTGAGCACCGGTGTTCAAATCTCAGGCGGGTATCAATTTTTCTAATGAAATACGTACTCAACAAATGTTCACGATTGACTTCCACGGTGAAGGAATAACATTGTGTAAAAAAAAATCAAACCCGCAAAATTATAATTTGTGCAATTACTGGTGGTAGGCCCTCTTGTGAGTCCGCGCGGGTGGGTACTGCCTCCCTGCCGATTTCTGCCGTGTAGCAGTAATGCGTTTCGGTCTGAAGGGTGGGACAGCCGTTATTACTATACTATAGGTCTCAAACCTTAGAACATATATCTAAAGTGGGTGGCGCATTTACGTTGTGGATGTCTATGGGCTCCAGTAACCACTTAACACCAGATGGGCTGTGAACTCGTCCTCCCATCTAAGCAACAAAAAAAAACATAAAACAAACAAAAGGAATCCGTCCGATGGGGGACACATCAAATGAAAAATTAAATTGTTATTTTTATTTAATTCCGAGCAATTTCATATTTATCTACTTTTTAAACCTTCTCTAGACTTCCACAAATAATTCAAGACCAAAATTATCCAAATCGGTCCAGCCGTTCTCGAGTTTTAGCGAGACTAACGAACAGCAATTCATTTATATATATATATAGATAGATAAACAATCAAGTTTACCGGCTATAATCGGTATATAACCAAACCATATTAACCGGTGCTTCACGATCGAAATAGACCGAATGTATTGTTAAGTATTATTTAGTAAGTAGTAGGTACCTATAGTTATTAAGTAATTGTACTAGAGTGTACTGGCAGCCGGCAAAGAAGTATTACCATCCTCTTGCCATCTATATTGTCCTGTTTGTACTTCTGCTATACCTACTACATATTTAAACTCTGATGGCTCACAGGGACAAAGCCAAAAGAAGATACAAACGTTGCCCCACTGAACACAGCCTGGCCATATACAAAGCACTGCGCAACCGGTGCAACCGTTTGTGCAGAGATGCTAAAAGACTTTACTTTCACAAATCACTTGAAAATCGCAGCCCTGCTCATACTTGGAGATTCCTTAAATCTGTCGGCATTGGCAAAACTCCGGTCTCTTCTGTCAAGGATACTGACTTGTGCGCCCTCAATAAGCATTTTTCTCTCCCTCCTATGTCACTCAGTGATTCGTCAAAGACGGCCACGTTGCTTAAGATTTCAAGTTTATCCGTACCCCGGATCCCTATTTTTGACTTAAGTCCAGTCTCGGTTGCTGATGTCCGTAATTCCTTTTTCTCCATCTCATCCACGGGTGTTGGAATTGATAACGTATGCTCTAAAATGATTGCCCTAATTCTTCCAACGGTAGCACCTATACTTACCCATATTTTCAATTTTTCCTTTACCTCTAGCAACTTTCCTGATTCTTGGAAACAAGCCTACGTTGTTCCTATCCCAAAAAGCCCCAATCCTATTTTGCCATCTCAGTTCCGGCCTATATCTATACTTCCTTTTCTTTCCAAAGTCCTTGAGCACATTGTCCACCGTCAGCTGTCGTCTTTTCTCCTCTCCCACAATCTTCTTGGCTCCTTCCAATCTGGTTTTCGCAAGGGCCACAGCACGGTTACAGCTCTTCTAAAAGTGACCGATGACATTCGCTGGGCCATGGAAAACAAACAACTAACTTTATTAGTGTTGTTAGATTTCAGCAGCGCTTTTAACTCTGTTGACTTCGATGTTCTGCTCGAAATACTCAAATCAAACAATATCTCCTCGTCTGCTATTAACTGGTTTGATAGTTACCTTCGGGGGCGCTCGCAATGTGTCCGTCTTGACGAGACTTTCTCGGATTGGCAGAACGTCAGTGCGGGCGTTCCCCAAGGTGGTGTTCTTTCTCCTCTTCTGTTTTCTGTGTTTATAAACTCTGTCACTAGGCTTATATCTTCTAAATTCCACCTCTACGCAGACGATCTCCAGCTATATTGCCACTTCTCGGAGCCTGAAGTTGAATCGGCTATTGCTGCGATGAACAGTGATCTGAAGTCTATCAGTGAATGGGCAAAAGCCTACGGTCTGCACATTAATCCGGGAAAATCACAGGCTATCATTATAGGGGGTAAACAATTGCGCAGTAGACTCAGCGATCCTATACTCCCCCCAATTTATTTGGATGGGACTCAAATAACTCTAACCGATTCAGTTAAAAACCTGGGTGTTATTGTAGATCGACATCTTTCGTGGAGTTCTCACGTTGCTGAGATTAGTAGGAAGGTGCACTTTGCCTTGCACTCGTTGAGATGTCTGCAGGGCTTCTTACCTCAGCATACAAAAATATCTCTCGTCCAAGCTCTCATTCTACCCATAATTGATTACGCCGATGCCTGCTACTTGGATGCCACTGAGGAGCTCTCAAACAAGCTTGAGAGGATGCAAAATCTATGTATCCGTTTTATATACAATCTCAGAAAATTCGATCATGTTTCTCATTTTCGCAAAGAACTTAAATGGCTCCCTATACGCCTTCGTAGGAATACTCGAATATTATGTCTCCTATTCAATATCCTACATAAGCCCACTTCTCCCTTATATTTACGTGAGCGATTCTCTTTCATTCGTTCTCCTGATGCTCCCTGCAGGTCCAACCAACGTTCTGTTTTGTTATTCCCTTCCCACAAAACCAATTTCTATTCTCACTCCTTTACTGTGCACGCGGTCAGACTGTGGAATTCGTTGCCGGCTGACATCCGAGTTTGCAAGTCTGTTTCTGTTTTTAAATACAAGGTCAAACAATTTTATCTATCATCAACCGAATGATCATGGTTCTATACTCTTCGCATATACGAGTGTTACTGTGTTACTTATAATATTTGCTATGTGTATGTGCTATAATTCTCATGTTGTATTTGTTATTTTAGTTATGTGTTATTTGTTCTACACACACTTATCAGTTTTTATTATTATTCTCATTATCCTCTCGCAGGTCTGCTGGAAGAGATTTCTCAAAGAAATAAGCAGTGCCTTTGTACATAATTTTCCTATTACTCTGTACTGTGTCTTGTTTTCTGTGTGTACATAAATAAATAAATAAAATAAATAAATAAATATTTCTACCGCAAAATAATCATAATAATATCAGGGATCAGCCGTCACATAACAAAACTGAAATGTCGACCTAGGTAGTATTCACAACGTGATTTCAATGGTAGGTAATAATTTAACATCGGGTAGTACGCTAGTTTGTTTCTACATACAGAACGATCAAATTATCTAAATAGGGTATCAATCTGAAGATTCCTTTAGAAATTCAATGAAAATAAAGAAGAACTGTGTTAAAGTACTTACTGGTCATTAAAAAGTTTATTATCTTACGGATAACGCAACAGATGTCTCGCATCTTCCTCTTGGGATAAAAATTAAAGTACAGACATAGCTATTTCCTGTTGCTTTACCGGCCCATTTTCTTATTGATGTTATTTCTACATAGATATCGTTCACTTAATATGGATCCAACAATCGCATAGTAATATTTACATAGTGTAGAAATAAATAAGTACTGAGGGTATTAGTCCCGTTGACTTGACGCCGGATAGTCTTCAAGATCTTGGTATCCTAATTGTTTCGAACAGTTTGGTCTCAAACTGTTTTTTTTTTGAGAGTACTTGCCGACATTGAGTGTCGGCGACGAAAACTCAAACTGTTAAACACGCGATTTTCCAAAGAGCAAATGGGGCGACGGAAGTTTGCTTTTCATGCCCACACTTTTTCTGATGCCATCAAACCATCTACGAATGCTTCAGATATTCTAACCGCTTGAAAGGCGTGACACAAAAAACATATTGCAAGTCTGCGAGTCACAAATATCACTGTGTCGCGTATGCCTCGAGGTCATTTGGCTTTTGAGTTTGAAGATAGGCCATCTGATACATCAAAATATCATTTAAGACATCTATCAATATATATCTATATTAAAATTACCATTAGAAGGAATACGTTAGAAGGAAACGTGTTATAGGTACGTTTGTATATTTTGTTTGTCTGTATGTTTTTCGATGAGACTAATCTCCGAAGCGTCTGTATTCCTTCTAATGGCGTGATTTGCGTGTTTTACTTTTAGTAAGCTACAAATATCAAATATGAATGAGTATGCAGTGTTCACAATATGATTATTATCACATTTTTATATTAACAGACGCATTTCGCATTTAATTTATATAGGTTGTGGTGCACAAAAAGAACTTGATCGTAAAAAAAAAAAAAATTAAATTGATTTTAGTGTGAAAACGCAGATAGGAGATAAATGACAGGGAAAGTATACTTGTTGGAACGAAGTTCCTTATCGCGCGTTGTGAAAGGGGGCTAGACGGAAAAAATTCTTACGAAAAGTTGTCACGACACTTTTTAGATCCGTCATTCTGACCAATCAACGTGTAGGCGCTTATCGCGTGACATTGCTCGTATCCGATTGGTCCGCGTAATGAGTACAGTTTCTCGAGATAGCGTTTCAACAATAGTAATTTAGTTCATAGTATTGTTTTTTTCTTCTTCATAATGCCGTAATTTATTATTATAACTTAAAAAAAAATTACAATTCCTTCACTAATTAATCGAAAGGAAATTCGTTCCATCCGGGTGTCCCTTGACACCTCTGAAGTTTTTTTTTAATGTTTAGGTATATTATTGTGGATTTGGTTGAATTTGTACAGACTTTGTGGCTATGCACCGGTGTTCGAATCCCGCTGGCAGGTATCAATTTTTCTAATAAAATATGTAGGTACTTAACAACTGTTCACGATTGACTTCACGATTGATCGGTCTCAGCATGATGTTATTTAATATATCTTTCTCCGATCTGGTCAAGCAATAACGACAGACATCTACTGTGCCGAACTCCGAATGATAGTAAAACTTGCAGTGAAACAGCCCCGACTCGTGAATCGATCTTCACCATTATTGCTCCATGGTAACGCGAGACCTCATATAACACGAGAAACCATTTTAACTCTACATGTACTGCAATTAGAAACCGTTCATCACCCTCCGTATTCGCCAGACCTTGCTCCAACAGAGTACAATTTTTTTCTTGATTTGGACAATTTGCAACGTGATAAAAATAAATCTTCCCAGGAGGCAGTACAATTTTTTTTTTCTTTGCTAGATTGTTGGACGAGCTCACAGCCCACCTGATGTTAAGTGGTTACTGGAGCCCATAGACATCTACGACGTAAATGCGCCACCCACCTTGAGATATAAGTTCTAAGGTATCAAGTACAACGGCTGCCCCACCCTTCAAACCGAAACGCATTACTGCTTCACGGCAGAAATAGGTAGGGCGGCGGTACCTACCCGCGCGTACTCACAAGAGGTCCTACCACCAGTAATTATGCAAATTATAATTTTGCGGGTTTCATTTTTATTACACGACTAGCGACCCGCCCTCGCTTCGCTTCGGAAACATTAAAACACACATGAAACCAAAAAAATAAAATAAAAAAATAAATAAAAAAAAGTAGCCTATGTTCATCAGGGACAATGTCGGCTTCTAATGGAAAAAGAATTTTTCAAATCGGTCCAGTAGTTTCGGAGCCTATTCGAAACAAACAAACAAACAAATCTTTCCTCTTTATAATATTAGTATAGATGTTAATTCCTTCACCGTGGAAGTCAATCGTGAACATTTGTCGACTACGTATTTCATTAGAAAAATTGGTACCCGACTGAGATTCAAACACCGGTGCATCGCTCAACACGAATGTCCCGGACGTCTTATCCGTTAGGCCACGACGACTTCTTTCTGCTTTCTGACGACGACGTGCTTTCGCAGTTTGTAGAATCTAGATCACCAGAGTCCTAAGGCATAAATGACCTTCCTATTCCTGGCAGCAGTGTGTAGATAATAATGGTAGATATTTTGATTGAATAAATATATTAAATGAAAAAAAAAGAAGTTCAATTTTTCAGTACAAATCGGCAATTTCATACTTTAACCCCTAATATAGGTAATATATTAAAAGTACATTCTTACTTAACGAATCTGGTAATTTGCTGATACCGTGGTACCATGCGCGTGCTTCTCGAACGTAAACACTATAGAAAATAGGACCGAGTAATGGAATTAGCAGACAAACGTTGTCAAGGATTACTCCATGATGACCTGGAGCTCGACTCAGTCAGTAAGTACAGCCGGCATCATTGCACTCTTGAGAAGGCGGCACGACATAAAAGCCCTCTTGTCGATAAAACTTTTACTGGTAATTACATAGGTACCTACCCGATCCTGTGGACCGAATGGTAAACAGTGGACGTCGCTCTAAACACGTCATTACGGATCCTCCCGATCCATTATCGGTGCTTTTAGGGACCACAAGAACCGGTCACCGTCCTCGCCGAACCCATCGCTTGCGACGAAGGGCTCGACGAGTAAATTAACCCATAGACACAGCCCACTGAGTTACTCCCCGGATCTTCTCAGTGGGTCGCGTTTCCGATCCGGTGGTAGATTCTGCGAAGCACTGCCCTTGCTAGGGACAGTGTTAGCAACACTCCGGTTTGAACCCCGTGAGCTCACCTACACGTCAAGGAGAAGTTGAAATAGCCTCTCAAGGCTATAGGATATAGGATGAAAAAAAAAGGAATGAAAAAAAAGTTTCGAAAAAAAAAGGTAAACTTTTTATTTACAAAAACATTAAATTTCTCACGAGCTCCTTGCATAAACACAAAAAAAAACAAAGTGAACAGTAAAAAATAAAATAAGCATTTCATATACCTATCTAATAAACTAGTATACTTATGTGGGTATGTAACAAAAAGTACTTCGATTTAAGAGAATGGCTTGAACTATTTGTGTTGAACACTATTCATTAAAATCAATAAAAAAATAAAAAAATATAAATATTTACTAACAATCACGCCACGTTAACTGGTCCCGTGCTAAGTTCGTAAAGAATTTGTGTTACAAGTACCACATAACGGAAATAAATATAATATTTTTATTATACACATACATATATTTAATATACACCCATAACCCTGGAAAGACATTTATATTTATCATACAAATATCTTCCCTTGGCGGGATTCGAACCCGCGACCCCCTTGTGTAGTGACCATGTCACTTACCACTACACCAGACGGCCGTTAAAATTGTAAAATTAAAATTGTAAAATAAAATTGTAAAATCATTGAAAGTATAATTAGAGCGTCTATCACCCGTATCTTTAATCGTTTACACGAGCTTAACTCGACTCGACTCAACCTCCAACGCGCGTTTTGGTATGATTAGTCGTAAAAATAAACTCCACTCAAACGTCCTTGGAAAAATTTCCTAACCGGAGTGAAGTGAGCGAACTGTCAAGTCAAGGTACGTCGCGACGTACCTTGAACGTTCCTCAAGGCTGGTTTTCTATCAATGTTCAAATAGTATGTGGACCGCAAATGGAAATATATGATATTGTTGTGCAATGGCCTGGATCTGTGCATGATTCCCGCGTATTTTGATAATTTAAGTTTGATAATATTTATTAATAAAGTAACTAGTTCGAGGTTAGACATTTGAAACTCTTTATTTTATTTACCTACATAAGATTCATATTTTGCTTACTACCTGATAAATAAAGTCAATGCGATTATAAGTTTTATTTATATAATAATAAACTGGTGGTTGTGGAAAAGCACTTCAACAACACGATGCAACCAAAATCACACAAAAGCGGCGAATAAAAATACAAAGCCGGATCCGAAATCTAAAATAATAATAGGTTAGAAAATAAATAATACACTTTCAGATTTACCGCACGCACACATATTTACGAATAACTCAGCAACCAAAACATCAAACAAGTTCATCTAGTGTCAAACAGACAGCGGCAGCTTGACTTTGACATTAAACAATGACCATAGACTACAGAACTCTATGGGTTTGATGCTAGCTTGATCAAATTATCATCATTATTACCTCACTCGAGGACAGTTGAGGAATATTGTAATGGTCGACTAAAAATACCAAACTCGAGTAAGTTTGGAGGGAATTCTCGAGCATCATCGGATGAGTTAAGAGTGGAGGACTATTTTACAAAACGTCTAAAGATACGGGCATATGACTAGTTCACAATAAAACCACGTGTAGGTGATCAAATTCAGACCAACAAACATTAGAGCTCGCTTAAAATAATATCGAGCCATAACTGTTGATGACAAATGTCAATGTTGGATTGTACAATTGAAATGTGTTAAGAAATATACGACCTTTTTTAAAAAAATTATTACTTAGATATGTGGATGAGCTCACGGCCCACCTGGCGTTATGTGGTTACCGGATCCCATAGACATCAATAAAGTAAATGCCGCCACCCACCTCGAGACAAAAGTCTGACCCCCGTATCTTTAGTCGTTTACACAAGCTTAACTCGACTCGACTCAACCTCCAACGCGCGTTTTGGTATGCTTAGTCGTAAAAATAAATTTAACTCAAACGTCCTTGGAAAATTTTCCTCACCGGAGTGGAGTGAATAAACTGTCCTGAACGTTCCTCAAGGCTGGTTTTCTATCAATGTCCAAATAGTATGTGGACCGCAAATGGAAATATATGATATTGTTGTGCATGATTCGCGCATATTTTGATAATTTAATTTTGATAATATTTATTAATAAAGTAACTAGTTCGAGGATAGACATTTGAAACTCTTTATTTTATTAACCTACATAAGAGATATTTTGCTTACTACCTGATAAATAAAGTCAATGCAATTATAAGTTTTATTTATATAATAATAAACTGGTGGTTGTGGAAAAGCACTTCCACAACACGATGCAACCAAAATCACACAAAAGCGGCGAATAAAAATACAAAGCCGGATCCGAAATCTAAAATAATAATAGGTTAGAAAATAAATAATACACTTTCAGATTTACCGCACGCACACATATTTACGAATAACTCAGCAACCAAAACATCAACAAGTTCATCTAGTGTCAAACAGACAGTGGCAGCTTGACTTTGACATTAAACAATGACCATAGACTACAGAACTCTATGGGTTTGATGCTAGCTTGATCAAAATTTCCCCAAACTGATGTTGTCGTGGTGGCGCAATAACACGACTCTACCTCACTAGAGGACAGTTGAGGAATTTTGTAATGGTCGACTAAAAATACCAAACTCGAGTAAGTTTGGGAGGAATATTCGAGCATCATCGGATGAGTTAAGAGTGGAGGACTATTTGACGAAACGTCTAAAGATACGGGCATACGTCTCAGTTATATCCCTCAAGCCGAAACGCATTACTGCTCCACGCCAGACATAGGCAGGGTCGTGGTATCTACCCTGGCGGGCTCAGTGCACGCCGTAACACCAGTAATTTTTTTTTTAGAATCAATCAAATTTCAATCAAATCAATCACATTGAAATATTGCACTGAATTCCATTAATTCATTCTTTCAACCTGTTTTTTCTGACATTTTTAAACATATCGCAAACGCCCCTTATTAAGTCAACTGTTTCCGGCTTTAGCTGATCTAGTAACGCATCTCGGGCTTTAAATAGGTCTTTTTGGATATCTTTGGCGGCTTCTTCGTTGATACAAGAAAAGAATTGAGTGGATAAATTTATTAGATCGTGGGAATTGATCATGCTTGTGAATAGGTCTTTATCAAAATCCCTAATAATCTGCATTAGTTCTCTGCCAACGTGCTTGTAGTCAGAATCGAACAAGGCCAACAGTAAAGAGGTCTTATCGAAGAACCGTGATATGCTAGTAACATTCTCTTTGTCCAAATTAACTTCGATACTTTTAACGAGGACGTTCACCAAATTTGATAGGCCTTCATTCACAGCCAAATTGAGAGGAGACTGCGTACCGTCTCCCGAATCATTTTCTTTATCATTATCTCTTATTAGTAGATCGAACACAATCTTCCTACACTGATCCGATGCGGTTAAAGTCGACAATTCTGAATCGTTCTTCAATTTATAATCGAAAGCCTTTCTAACCGATTTTGGACAGTTAAGAAGAAATATATTAACAACGAAATCCCATAGTTGCCGGTTTCTGATTACATTTCTCGGATCTGCGGTCTTCATAATTTCAATAACACAATCCAACAAGCAGTACTCGGCAAGCACTGCGTGGAAAAACCTGGGAACATCGTTCAGAACACAGTCGACCAGCTCCGACTTCTCCTCGCCGGTTTGCAGACGTGTCACGGTTTCTTTTACTTCTTTTATTTCGTCGTCAGAAAGTAACTGCTTCAGATGTTCCTCTTTGCATACGGCCAAGAGAGCCAACCTTTTATGTTTCACAAAGAATTCCGTACGTTTTTGGTCCTCAATCGTTTCGCATACGCTGCCATCGCCGCACAAGTTCTGCAAGTTGGCCTCAAGGAATTGTCTATATAAGGACAAACTATTCAAGATTAAGTCCCATTTACTCTTAACCTCCCTACTGTCGAAGTCAATTCTCATTTTCTTGTTCCCATCTTTTACTTTGCATTCAAAGTAATTCGCCGCCAAATACATGTGCAGCGGTGTACCGGCTAACTCGACGGCATCTTCCGCGTCCGGGGCCTTGTCTAAGTACGTCCCTAGCGTCGTTAGTTTGTCCATATCGAAATTAAACTTCTCTTTTAATTTGTCGCTTACGTTTTTAGTTGTGATGCTGTTTAATTCGCTTTTAAAGAAGTCCATGGCCACGAAATAGAGCAAATGTAGGGGTGTGCTAATCCATGGCATCATTTTACGTTCGTCGTTACCGAAACTATCGATCCCGGTGAAATATTCGAAGAAGTCGCTAACGTTCATGAACTGTTCGTGATTGAGTTTTTCCAGTTTCAGATTTGTACTGAAAAATTTGTAAAAGAAACCTTTCTGACCTTCGTGATCTATCGGCTCCAAACTATAAGGCGTACCGAAAACATTTTTTAAGACATTAACCGCGTGCACATACAAAGAACACGTAATCCACAATCTATTTTTATCGTTGTGTATGTTACGTAAAATGCTCATAGTCTGTTTCTCATAAGGGGGGCAGGCGTTACTGAATCCATTAAATAAAAAGATTATCCTACGTTTATTGTAATAATACAGGAACAAATCTAGCTCCAGTAATATCGACGGGTCGAGATTATCATGAGAAACTAAAACGATTTCCGAGTCGCGTTCTTCTAATTCGAACACCGTTTTGTTGTTTACCGACTTCAAAGCTACAGTACACATAAATTTAACTATCTTCTTTTTGTCCAATATTACGTTACCCCTTCGCCAGACTTCGAAATCGTTCAAATGGTCCGACAAGTTAACTCGTACTATCCAACTAGAAGTATACAGCTTTTTATGTTCCACTGACAAATGGGTAAGAAGAGTAGCTTTCCCCATATTAGGCTTCGCTATAATGACTGTGACATCATCATCAATGTCTTGGAAAGTGTTTACTTCAACTTTGACGTCATCTTTTTTCAAACACCTTTTAACGAAATATTTCTTGATGTCTTCGTATTTAGCGTCCGTTATAGATTTCCCTATCTCTATTTTCTCTTTATTGATCAATTTGGTTAATGTGGGAGCTTTTAATAGGTATTTCGAATCGTCGTCTACAACTGTTGCGAGATCCACATCTTCCCCTTGAAAAACAATCGTTGAATCTTCGAAGAATTTCCTCTGAGATTTCGGTACGAACTGATCAAAACCATTGAGCTCGTCCGCGACCTTATTGTACTTTAATTCGAACTCCTTTTCGAGTTCAGACCCCAGAACTTGATTCGTGACAATTATAATTCTTGGCCCGTTAAATTTTTCCACAATAAGCTTCAGTCTCCCGTCTATCCCGTTCGTGTTCTTAGGTGGCTCGTAAACGACTATCAGAGTTTTAACGTTGGAATACTGCAGCTCCAAGAACATGCTGTTATAATCGTTCGGAGGCAAACTAAGAACGTAGTCGAAGTCCACGAATATGTAATCATTAGCGCTTCTGAAAAATTGTTTTATTTTGATTCCCGTGAGTATGTTTGAGTCCGTGATGACGTTCACAAGACCAGTCTTGTATTCGTCTAGATTGAGCGCTTTTACTGCATCCATAGAAAATTCTATACCAAACTTCTTCACTTTATTCACATACATTATATTCAGGACTGTCAATAAAGGACTGTCGACAATATCCCTTTTGGATTTTTCGAATATCTCGCTGTCTTTAGTTAAATACGCAGCTTCGGAGGGAAGCATCCACCATTTTTGTATCTCGTCATGAAATCGAAGATACACAGCATCCGAATGAATCCTGAATAGAAAATGATCTTCGCCTCTCTCAGCGTTGTAGAATTTATCAACTTCTTTTTTCACAATCTTCTCAACCTCGTCCTCTTTCGCTTGGTTCGTGTAAAACCAAAGTCGATCTAGGAACTGTTTGGCCTCCATTTTATCATATTCATCTTCGAGAAACGAAAGTCTAGGGAAATTCTTTAGGCATATTTTTAGCCTGTAGTCCTCTATGTTTTTACCTTCGGGCAGAACTGATTTTAGTACGAGCAATAGTTTATTAGCCCTTTCCGGTAAAACTTCCGAAGTATTAAATTTTAACATTTTCGTATCGTTATCGCATACAATCAGGTTGCCGACCGCTCCACCTATACCATCGCTTATTTCGAAAAAGCGATAATCTAATTTACTTTCGTTCGATTCTGTATTAGATTTTATTTCATTTTCAGTTATCTCAATAACATTATTTTCACATTCGAAAAGGGTTTTAAATTTCGACGCCATGAAATTCAGTTGCTTTTTTATTTTGTTATCATTTTTCTTCAATAAGTCAAATGTTCCGAAATATGACGGTAGTTTGAACACTAGTGGCTGTAACCGTGCTTTGGCTGCTATATTTATAGCTTCCTGTACAATAGACGAAGTAACTTCAACATTAAAAATGTCCTGGTTCAGTCTTTTTTTCTCTTCACCGCTGAATTCTTTGGATGTTAAATTTGATTCGATCAATTTAAGTTTACCGAGTTTATCTTCGTACGTCACTATTTTGCCGATAATTTCACTGATACTTAAACTAGAGGGCTCTTTCATTAACTTCTTACATAAAGTGATAATTTCTTCTTTACGAAGATTCGTATCTTTGCAATAGTTCTGAACTGTTTCATTAAAAATTGTGTCTCTCAATAAAACAAATATATCCTCATTAGTAGCAAAAAACTCTTGACTGAATTTACATGTAATATAATCTTCAGATTGTGTAGCAATTATTTGAATAACTTTTCTTGATAGAATCACGTGATATTTCCTTATTAGCTGGTCGGTCATGATCATATCAATTTTTTTGGGTGACATTATGAAATTCAGAAACGTTTTACCTAATAACTTAACACGTTCCTCTTGTATTGAACGAGTTAAAAAACTTATATGTTCATCATTGTACTTAAATTGAAAATTTGTACTGTTTTTTCCACTGCGTATGAGATTATGAATTTTGTGACATTGAACGTTGTGCTTATCTGATTTCATATCGAAAATGTCTTTAACGGGAGTATATAGCACCAAATTAAGTTCCGTATCAACATTTTCATCGGCTATCAACGTTTTACTGATTGTCGCCTGCAGTTTATCTTTGATTCGTAAATAGCTGTCGAAGTATTGCGGCAAACTAAAGTCGCTGTTATCGCGAAATAAATCGTTGACTGATAGCCTTCCCTTGTCGATATCTTCTCTGTGCTTCGCCTGGAGAGCCAATACAACGACTTTATTGTCGTTTTTCACTTTGTACATAAAAAATATGTCGTCCAAAGCCCCTATGTGTCGCACATTTGTGGCCAAACAAAACTTAGCGATGTCTTTGTCGTTCGCTGCTCTCATTAAAATTAAACTTAGCAGTTTCGTCTCGTAAAGTTGTCCGCCGACGGCCGATGTCCCGACCCTTTTCGGGAATAGGATCTCTTTGGATGTTTTACCGGCGTTCGCCTTTTTTGGCGGCAACTTGACTTTCTCGACTGCGTTTTTAATTTGGGGAGGACCGACATTGCAATTTTTTAGTATATCCACGATTTCGCGACCGGCTTCAGTGTTTATTCCTAAAGCTAGATCCATTGGTGTCTTGTCGGCCTTGTTCTTCTGTGTCACAAACGCTCTTGTTTGCACTAAATGACGTACGACATCTTTTTCTGACCTCTTGACAGCTATGTGAAGAGGAGAATTATCTTCGTCATAGCCGTCCACATGGTTGATGTTCCCTCCGCTTTCCAAGTAGTTGTTGATGTCATTTATTTTCTCTTCTTCGCTTTTGTTTGTTCGCAGTGCTATGAAAAACATGCATTTTCGGATAATTTCTTCATCGGTTAAGGTCATGTTGAATCGTTGTCTTAAATTTTTTTTCTCTATCTATGTTGGATGAGTTCAAAGACACGTATATACAATTATTAATTAATTTATTATTAATATTAGTTCTTCGGTTCTTATCGTTCTTTAATTGCACTGGATCCTTGGTGTGGGTTGCTATCTGAAAACAAATATAATATCTTCGTTATTATTAAGTCAGTAAAATGGATAATACTGTTATCTTTTACGCAATTTCCTTTGAACTATTGAGATCAAAAATATTTATTCTCATTTTAAATTTTTATTTTATTGCCTTTGTAGGCAGACGAGCATACGGCCCACCTGATGGTAAGTGATTTATGTCGCTCATGGACGTCAGCAATGTCAGGGGCAGTGACGTGGAGACCCGCCTCAGAGAGTTCTCTACTTCAGACACAAGTTTCTTTATTAGTATTTAGGATTCCAGAAGACCCGTGCTTTGTTAATAACAAAAGAGACGACCTAATAAATAACGTTATCCCACTAGGACTTGGACCAAATCGTTTCCAGGATTTTTAAATAGTTAGATAGGATATATATTTTTTTCAAGACAATCCGTACTATATCTTATCACAATCAATACCTTTTGTAAATTACGGTAATTTGACTCTACATATTCATTATCATTCTCTTGCCCTTTTCCCAGTCACCTGGGGTCGGCGCAACATGTTTTCTCCTTCCATACTCCTCTACCATATACCATTTCTTCTCTTACTCCCCTCTTACACATATCGTCTTTCACGAAATTCATCCATTTTTTCTTAGGTCTACCTCTTCCTCTAAAGCCTACCACATTCATAGATAAAACTCTCTTAACAACGTTATTGCCATTTCGTCTCATTACATGTCCATACCCATCCACACGTTCGCACTATCAAATATTTTCATTCCCAGTCTCGGGTGAAAAGCCTGCACGGAAAATAGTCAATGTGGGTATTTATCAGATAATAGGGTTACGCGACCCTCCCCTACTATAGTAGAATTATTTTGTCCGTGCAGTTTGGGTCATAAAACATAGCCCGGCTAGGGCGGTGAGCATGTTGCGCGGGCGCAACGCCATTTTCGATAAAAATAAATGAGTCATCGAAGGCAGGTACACGGCGGCGGGATGGTATACGAAGGGTGGTGAGACATTGTTATGTTAAGAGTCATTTGTACTTACTTGCATTCGTTCTCTGAATTTCTTTAGTGACACAATGGCTACTCCTTTGTTTTGTATCAAAACGGCATAAGTTATTCAAAATAATACTTGCACGTGTTGTTATCAACCACGTGTTAAAAAATTTCACTGAAATAAAAATAAATCCCGAAAAGTTACATTTCTGCCATTCTTGTTAACTTGGTGCAGCGATATATGGTGTAAGTGTTCGATTAGTGATTCTTTCTTTCATTTTTATCACTAACCCACAAAATGACAAAACTAAATACATTATCGATAACGCTTATCGACAACAATAATGCACATCACTATGCCCGTCCATAAGGCTCGTGTATAGAAGAGAGAGCGAAATACTCGCTTCACCGCTCCGATATTTTATGACCCAAACTGCACGGACAAAATAATTCTACTATAGGCATCTTTTAGTCAGTCTTCGTCTTCTTCTCAGACTCTACTAGCCGTCCGCTTCGAAATTCCACCTAACTTTACTAGTTTATATAATTCTATCTCTCATCAACCGAATGATGATTGTTCTATACTCTTCGTATATAGTGTGTTACTTATAATATTTTGTATTCAAGTTTAACAATATTTGCTATGTGTATGTGCATTACTATAATTCTCATGTTGTATTTGTTATTTTAGCTGTTCTACACACCGGTCACCGTCCTCGTCGAACCCGTCGCTTGCGACGAAGGGCTCGACGAGCGAACTAACCCATAGACACAGCCCACTGAGTTTCTCGCCGGATCTTCTCAGTGGGTCGCGTTTCCGATCCGGTGGTAGATTCTGCGAAGCACTGCTCTTGCTAGGGTCAATGTTAGCAACTCTCCGGTTGAGCCCCGCGAGCTCACCTACAAACGTTAGGGTGAAGCTGAAATAGCCTCTCAAGGCTATCAGCATAGGTAGGAAAAAAAAAAAAACACACACACACTCATCACTTTTAATTATTATTCTCATAATCCTCTCGCAGGTCTGCTGGAAGAGATTTCTTAAGAAATAAGCAGTGCCTTTCTACATAATTTTCCTATTACTCTGTATTATGTCTTCTTTTTTGTGTGTACATAAATAAAATAAATAATAGTTTACTAAGTTTACCTAAGTTTACTAGTGGTGGAATATATTGTACGACTGAGTACTTTGACCTATGAAAGGGCTGGGTGCGACATCCTCCCTACTCCTAAAATATACCTTAATTTTCTTTTTTTTTTTTTTTTTAATACGAAAAGAACCTTAAAAATATTAATTTCAAGCTATATTGTGTATTATAGAAGAGATTTAACAATTCCCAGTTGGTATATTCGATAATACATGTTTTATGACTAAGCTCACTATAGATAAAATGCGTCGCGGCTTGAGGAAGTATCCGTTGTGTGGTTTTGAATAAAACGAATTATTATTGAGTAAAACTTGTTACAGCTTCAAATTCTTTTGTGCGTTTCTCTGGAAGCTTCGAATGACTCGTATTGATCAGTCCTCACTAAATTATTATAACACTAGCGGCCCGCTCCGGCTCCGCTCGGGTCTTTAACAAAAATTTTACCGATATTTGATGTTGTTTTATTTTTTTTAATAAAAGAACACATTGTGGCATACCTATAATAGTTAGACATATGCTGCCATGACACTTTTTGGAACGAAGTTCCTTACGGCAGGCTTGGAGGGGATAGGGATTTTGCTGCGCGACCGAACTGAAAAAAATGTGATAGTAAAACCGTAAGAAAAAATCCGTGTAAAAAAGTGCGTGGAATAAAACCGTTAAATGAGACGTGCGCAGGCGCGACAGTCGCATACACAAGCGAGTAGTGTATAATACCTTTCTCTTTCTCCCTCTTTCTTTTCGTTCTCTCATCCATTCTCTTTCTATTATTATTTCTATTTCTATGTAATTTTTATGTTGTCAAACAAAAATAAAGAGACATATTTTGTTATTTTAGTTGATAATTTGAATTACGATGTTTTTTTATTTTAAGTAATTTATTATTTCCTAAGATACTGAATTTCCTAAATACTTTCTTGTACTTAAATAAAAACTAATCAGCAAAATTTAAGAGAAAAATCAAGAAATCCTACATAAAATTGAGCACAATTTTTTTTGCAATTTGTGTCAATTCTACATTAGCCGAAGGAACTTCGTTCCTACCTGGTGTCCCACGACACCACATAATTACTTTTTATAAATACGAAAGTGCTCTACAAAGTCGTAGTACATTATTTTATTCTATCATCAATAGTTTTCGCAAAGCACGCAATGTAAAGAATACTTTAGGTATTTTTTTTACACCTTGGGTTACATTATTGGAGTTTTAGTAAGGAATCCCTAACTTTTTTCAAAAAAGATTATAGCCTATGTCACTCGGGAATAGTGTAGCTTCCAAACAGTGAAAGAATTTTTCAAATCGGTTTAGTAGTTTCAGAGCCTATTCAATACAAACAAACAAACAAATCTTTCCTCTTTATAATATTAGTATAGATGAACAAAAACTCATTTAGCAGTGGAATTGCACTGACTTACTATTTATTGTATAGTACAAATTCTCGTCTATTGATCAGAAATTCGACGATAATCACTGACATCGTAAGCTCTAGCCTTCAGTTTATACATATCCAATACATATATTGGATTTTCAGGTGGGAAAAATACCTTGTTTGCTATCTTTATAATATTATCTATATATTTCCCTTTTTACGAAAATTGCGCGGACGGAGGAGTATGAAATTTTCCATACTTATAGAGAATATAGAGAAGAAGTGCACAATGCGATTTTTTTTTTAAATAATGCATAAAAGATACATTAAATCAATAAAGAAAACATTACACACACTACATACCATGTATCTGACGCACACACGCATGCATACTATTTATTATCAAACTTTTGTTCTTGACGTCTGTTGTCAAATTGAGAATAGGTTAAATATTGTTTGACTTTGTTAATATATTTTTCATAGTGTAGTCTTGGCGAAATTCGTATAAAATACAACCATAATAGTGTACAAACTTACAATTCCAATTAATTATAGTCGAATTTCGACTACTGCGGGACCTCTAGTATCGTTAATTATGTAAAAGACATCATTCTCTCGACTCGCACGCCATTGCTTATGATTAGTTTGCGGTGCTGCCCCCAGAGCTCCAACGATGCTATGCAAAGTTTATAGTGAGACTCTCTGAGACTTAGGACGGTGTTAAGACGGACGACCGCATCTATTTTGTTTATATCTATGGGCTATGGTGACCACTAAAGACTAGGTGAGGTCGGACACTCGCCGGATGACAAAAAAAGAAAACGTTTCAAGTTTATAACTTACGTTTATAACTTATGTTATAAACTTGACGTTACGTTATATACGACGTGAAGTCGTCGTGGCCTAAAGGATAAGACGTCCGGTGCATTCGTATCGAGCGATGCACCGGTGTTCGAATCTCGCTGGCGGGTACCAATTTTTCTAATGAAATACGTACTCAACAAATGTTCACGATTGACTTCCACGGTGAAGGAATAACATCGTGCGATAAAAATCAAACCCGCAAAATTATAATTTGCGTAATTACTGGTGGTAGGACCTCTTGTGAGTCCGCACGGGTAGGTACCACCGCCCCGCCTATTTCTGCCGTGAAGCAGTAATGCGTTTCGGTTTGAAGGGTGGGGCAGCCGTTGTGACTATACTGAGACCTTAGACCTATATCTCAAGGTGTGTGGCGCATTTACGTTGTAGATGTCTATGGGCTCCAGTAACCACTTAACACCAGGTGGGCTGTGAGCTCGTCCACACATCTAAGCAATAAAAAAAAAAAACGTAATTTTTTTTTTTTTTTTTTTTATTGCCCTTGTAGGCAGACGAGCATACGGCCCACCTGATGGTGAGTGGTTACCGTCGCCCATGGACTTCAGCAATGCCAGGGGCAGAGCCAAGCCGCTGCCTACCTAATTAAATCCCTAATCCCTAATTAAATCCCTAATTAAATCCCCCTTAAATAAACATACTCTCTCTCCCTCTCTCTCTCTGTGTCCCTCTCTCTCTCTGTCCCTCTCTCTCTCTCTGTCCCTCTCTCTCTCTCTGTCCCTCTCTCTCTCTCTGTCCCTCTCTCTCTATTTCGTTCGTTTGAAATCGGCCGTCCAGTGTGTTTATTGTGAGTTTTTTAACATTCTCGATAGCGTAAAAGGTTAAGCAAATTTGTATGCAGTTGAAACAGCGCCCCTAGTGACACACGTAGGCATACGTTCCAACTCCATACAAATTTGAGGTAACTTTAACGCTATCGAGAACGTTAAAAAACTCGCACTAAGCACACAGTGATCGTAACAACCCCAGTAAGGCAAATTTGTCACAAACTGTGCGACTAATTTAAAAAAAAAATACTAACCTTATACATTTGAGCATTACTATACTTGGCATTTTACCGGGATTCTCGATGCCAAGCCCAAACGAATTTAACAGCATAGATATAAAAATCGCTTCCTTGGTTATTAACGAATCTGCATCTTCATTAGTCTCTTTCTTGTAAAACATTTAATAATCTCGTCACAACAAAATAATCCAAGCTTCCCGCCCAAATCACTATCGGCACTATCGCGGTTCTTCCCTGCACGACACTAGTATATATTTTTAATGTCTTTGTTCAACACCAATGAAAACAAAAACAAGTCAATGCAATTTTAAATTGATATTAACTTTAAATAAAAAAATGATTCACTTCAATTAACATTCACTGCACATAATTATTATAACATTTACAAAATAAAACAACAAAATGTTGATTTGATAATAAATCGTCTACAAACATTGGCGACCGGTGGGTCAGTTAAGCAATTTGATTGGTCTGCCTGACAGGACGAATCAGAAAGATAAAAAAATTTGGTAAAGCTAGATTCACATTGGAGCGAGCGTTACAGCGTGTGACGCGTCAAAATTTGTCGAACGAGCTTTATTATAAAACTAGCTGTACCCGCCCGCTTCGCTAGGCATTTAAAATTAATATTATTATTTCTCACCCCCGCAAAGATTCTCATCATTAACGCCCCTGCAACTGGTATAGGAAGTCCAACACTCATACTTATATAAATATTAGTCTATCCATGAAGTACATGTAATTTTTACATGGATACTAAGTTTCAAGTCAATCGGATGCATGGTTTAGTAGTTATAACGAAATATCCGTAAAAACTACTGTAGATTTATATATTAGTATAGTTAAGAGACATGCGGGCGAGCTTACAAAAACGTTTTGAAACAAAAGGAGAAGAAACGCAATGAGAATGACACACCTTATCCTTGAGTATTATTGGGATGCTAGTTTTATAATATAACTTTCTTGTCTGCATTCCATTGCCTAGATAATATACTGGTTGATCACTGTATTTAGAATCTCGGTTGAAATGGATGCCGTGGCTATAAAAAGAAAAGAAAGGACATATATTATAATGACATCTGAGGTCAGGAAGTATTTGATCTTAGATCGTTTGTGTGTTATCGGAACATGGTATTAACTAATTACCGGAGCCCATAGACATCCACAAAGTATATGCCAACACCGACCTTGAGATATGAGATAGTCTCAAAAGCTCTACAACGTGATAGGTGCTTTTTACTGTTATCTGACTGACAGTAGCAAACGTCCACGAAACCTGTATTGAGCTAAAATTATTTATTTTCATCAATGTAGTGATAGTTAAAAATAATAACTTGCTAATTATAAAGTTATATTTAAAATAATGCCATTACTCAATAATGAAGTACCTATGTTCAATACTAATGAAAATAAAACATGATTTTTTTGCGATCGGATAATGAAAATTATTAAAGGACTGGTAATTATTGACACTCAAACTACAACAAATGTAGATCTGCCTTAATAGTTAGCCCGATTGACTCTGACCTCCGCGAATGGCAAGCGCCGGCGTCGATAACGCGTGCTACAAAGACGACATCTGCAAATTAGTTTTGGCAATAGGTATTTAAAATTGCGAAAATTGGTTCTTTCTAGTGATAAGAGATGGCGCTGATCCGATTTAAATAGTTACAATTCAATCATACCCATTACTCATAAGTATGATCGTAAAAATGTTTTCTTTTTTGCTTAGATGGGTGGACAAGCTCACCGCACACTTGGTGTTAAGTTAATTAGCCATATACGTCTACAACGTAAATGCCGCCACCCGCCTCAAGACATGACTTCTAAGGTCTCAGTTTTTATAGTAAAACGGCTGCCCCACCCTTCTTCATGTTGAAATGCATCACTGCTTCACTGCAGAAATAGGCAGGGTGGTGATATCTACCCGTGCGGACTCATAAGACGCCCTACTACCAATACTTAGGTACATAACTTGTTAATAAGTTCGGGAATTTATTTAATCGAGTCCATGAAAATGAGCATTCCGGGCAATTTGAGCAATGACTCGACCTAAGGCTTCTCAAAGACGATTACAAAGTTACATGTCAGAACCAGACGGCTGTTTCATCGTTTGCTGTATACATAATAATGAACCTTATTCTTTGTGTTATAGGATTTATTAATATGCTTTTATTCAAGACCACATAGTCGAATTAGTCACAAAACACTTCAATGGATTCCGAAAGCCCAGAGAACAAAAAGAAAACATTAAAGAAATTTTAATATTTTATGACATTTATAAATCTTTTGTTTAATGAATTCATCAATATTGATATTTCATTTATTATTAAATTTAAATAGATGTTGATTAAGTGAATACTTAAAATCTATGTGTCGATCGAATAACTTTCGCCCTTTTGAGCTTTGAACAGATAAAAACGTAGAGCACTGAAACAATGTAGAGCACACTTTGTTACACCCTATATCAAATTGTAGAGCTTAAAACGAAAAATATAATTAAGAGTTTTTCAATTAGTTGCAACAGTGGAATCGGTCCGAGCTTTGTCCGTACAACAATGCTATCCACACACATTGTCCACGTCACTCGCGCGCTAATTAATAATTAGTAATTCCACTGACAACAGACTTCAAATGCAGTGTAGTTATTGTGTGGAAGGCCACTGGAGGTCGCCCACTGCGTCTGACGATTTATAATTTAATTGCCATCAAATTTATTTTATTTTTATTTTATTTATTAGGCTCACAATACACATCACAAGCTAAAAAGATACATAGAAAACACAAGTAAAAAGAAACAAAATCTGGCTTGCAACATAAGTTATGTGCGCACGACTAAACAAGACATAGTGCTGAATTTGTATAACAACGTTCCTTACAATTACGACAAAACAACAAAAATTTCATAAATCAAATATAAATTCTCTTATTTATCCTTATTCTTCTTTATTTGTTTATCCTTACTTCCTACTCCTTGCGTCCATAATCCTCAATGATGAGGGTCGTGGCCTCATGAGGCTTTCTTGGGAAAATACACGTGGTGGGGTCCCACCTCTGCAAGTAGATTTAGTTCTTCGAGGCCGCTGAAGCCATATTTGGGTCTGGCTAATTAACCGCCGCCAGACATTCGGCATTGGCTGTTTTACGGTGGAAAGGTCGAACTCCAACTCAACCCTCATCTTTTCTCATCCGGGCTTGGGACCAGCATTGGCAGTTTATCATTATACTAGCGGCCCGCTCCGGCTCCGCTCGGGTCTTTAACAAAAATTTCAACGACTCTGTTTTATTTTTTTAAATAAAAGATCACTTGATGCGGCATAACTATAATAGTTAGACATATGCTGTCGCGACACTTTTTGTAAATAATAATATGTTCTAGAAAGTCGTAGTACATTATTTTATTCTATCATCAATAGTTTTTCACAGGGCACGCGATGTAAAGAATATTTTCGGTATTTTTTTTACAACTTGGGTTATATTGTTAGAGTTTTAGTAAGGATTCCTAATTTTTTTCAAAAAAGATTATAGCCTATGTTACTCGGGAATAGTGTAGCTTCCAAACAGTGAAATAATTTTTCAAATCGGTTCAGTAGTTTCGGAGCCTATTCAATACAAACAAACAAACAAATCTTTCCTCTTTATAATATTAGTATAGATATCCTAGGCTTTTTCAGCTATTTTTAATAGTAATGATTTTACACTAATTCGGAATGCAGTCTCTTGACTGAGAAAGATCTATGTTGAGCCTAATTTGACCTCATTGGATATTGAAATAAGGTTGACTTCTGTGTACATGAGCGCATAACATACTAACTGGAAGTACTATAACGACAAAGCGACGAAAGTTTTAATTTTAAACCCGAAATATGAACAATCTATATATTAATAAGTGAAGCAAAAACTTTGTATCCCTTTTTACGAAAATTGCGCGGACGGAGGAGTATGAAATTTCCCACACTTATAGAGAATATAGAGAAGAAGTGCAAATGCTAATATTTTTTTTAAATAATGCATAAAAGATACATTAAATCAATAAAGAAAACATTACACACACTACATACCATGCATTTGACGCACACACGCATGTATACTATTTATTGTCAAACTTTTGTTCTTGACGTCTGTTGTCAAATTGAGATTAAATATTGTTTGTCTTTGTTAATATTCTTTATAGTATAGTCTTGGCGAAATTTGTGATTATAGAAGTATACCTAATCGTCTTTAACAATAGAATCATAATAGTGTACAAAGTTTCAATTCCAGTTCATTATTGTCGAATTTCGACTACTGCGGGACCTCTAGTAATTATAATTACTGACAATACTTTACTGTTAGTGGTATAGCAGTGTTATATATAAACAAACTGTAAGCAGTGTTGTAGACAATATGTATGTTTTGTAGAAAAAAAAACTCTGAGTTTCATGTCGATTCTTCCCAGTGGCGAAACTGTTTTCCAAATCTATCCGTAACGTTGGGGCGAATTGAAATTTCTCGTAAAGGCCCACTTTAACACATACCGCAATGAATGGATACTAGCGTACAGCGTCAGAAGGCTTCTTCGAAAAAGCGGTGCGATAACCCTCTTATCATGGCCGCCTTCGTCTTAAACACGGACTATTGAACGCACTGGTGCTCTTCGAAGTTTTACGTGAAACGTAGTCCATAGACACAGCCCGCTGAGTTTCTGGACGGATCTCAGTGGGTCGCGATTTCGATCCGGTGGTAGATTAAGCGAAGCATTGCTGGGGCTAGCGTTGAGCCCCATGAGCTCCCCCACACGTCTGCAGGAAATTGGAATAGAATAGGCTACCAAAGATTACATAGGAAAAAAAAGCATTTCTCTTAGTTCTCTTCAATTTTAATTTTGCCCGATAGTGTTTTATGTTTTATCTGCTTCTAAAAACACGTTTATTTTTCCACGAATACCTACTCTTTGTTAAGGGTACATACTCATTTTAATATCATATTTATAGCACAAGTTCAACTTTGGTTTCAAATATGTAATATTGACCACCGGAGTGTCATCAGTATTCACTATTGAAATTAAATGGCTCTACACTGAACTGAGCATATGGAAGTACGAAAACTCGGATGTGGTAATTTACTTTCGTGTCATTATATCAATAGCTTCTCACATAATGAGAGTGTGTTGTAGTTTACCGAAACGTCTACGACGAAATCGTCGAAAGCGATTTAGAAAGATTTATTGATTTATTTAATTACCATAATTATTAGCCAAATAATGTATACATTACTAAGATCTGCAGAATATGTGGTTGCGCTTTTTAGAAGACTTCAAACTTAAATAAGACGTATAACTTCATGTTGACTACTTACAAACGACATGGGGACGAAATTTCTATTGCATCCTAACATCATACTTACTCTACGTGATGGGATAAGTCAGGGTGGCCTCTGTGGGCAATGCTCGACTTCTGCGAGTCCACCATCTCGCAGAAGGAGGCGGCGGAACGGGAGAGGGAGAGCTCTTCTTCCCTCTCGGCGCCGTGCCGCCGCCGTCGGGCCGGGGGTCGGAGGAGGGCGTTTGTCCAGCTCCGGCCCCTATGAGGAGGCAGTCTCCTCCCGGTGATGGTCACGGGGCGACCTAAGGGGGTTGAGGCTGCGCCGCACGCTACCGTCACTCTAGCGCGCTGGCACCAGGAGGACGGGACGGCGCGTCGGCGGCTGCGGACTGTGATGCGGTCCGTATTTTCGTCGTGGCTGTCGTCACCGAACATACTGTTGAAAAGCAACCCGGTCGGCGGTGTATTGCGTTCCGACCCGGCAGGCTGGTTCTGGACCGGCGAGGTATCCCGGAACACCAGCGGCACCGCCCGGGCGGCCTGGTAGGGCCGCCGTACCGCGGAGACCGTCGTCGTTGGTCGTCGACTATCGCCTCGACGACCCGTCGGTCGGGCGTCCTCGGGGTGGCGCCGCGTGTCTGGTTGTAGTGTTAAACGCGGGAACCCCCCTACTCTGACCGGGATTTGACTCCGGACGGAGATCGGACGTCGGGTGTAAGAGTGCAGGGGAGTCGTTTAGTGGGTGGGCCCTAAAATCCTTGGGCCCGCAATCTGCTCTCAACACCAGCAGATCGTTGAGTCTCACATACCCCGCGCGCCCCCTAGGCGCGGGTACCTCGTATGAGGTTCGGCCACCAGCCCGAAAAAAAAAAAAAAAGGGTTGCCTCTGTGAGCTTCCAGCACGTTCTACCCCCTATAAAGATAAACGTTAACTAAAGTCGAAATTTTGCCTCAAATCCTCTAAAAGCACAAACTCACAGCACCTCCGTAAATAGACACGTTACGTTTTTACATTCCTAGACATTCAAGCATAGAAGTTTTAATTGGCGACGCAGTAAACTTACTTCACCTAATTAATGTTTAGGAGTTATTGCTTTGCAGTTAACAGGAGACCGCACGGGAAATCTAAGCATTGGCATAGTTCGGAGTGTTGAAAGACTATACTGATACATGATACATTACTAGCCTTTTTTTTCGGGCCAGGGCCGAACCTCCTACGAGGTCCTCGCACCTAGGGGGCGCGCGGGGTATGTGGGACTTGACGATCTGCAAGGTGCTGGGAGCAGACCGCGGGCCCAAAGAATTTTAGGGTCCACCCACTAAACGACTCCCCTGCACTCTTACACCCGACGTCCGATCTCCGTCCGGAGTCAAATCCCGGTCAGAGTAGGGGGGTTCCCGCGGTCAACACTACAACCAGACACGCGGCGCCACCCCGACGACGCCCGACCGACGGGTTCTCGAGGCGATAGTCGACAAGAAACATACATTACTAGCCTAAGGTAACTCGAAAACAATATTCATTTACTACCCAAAGCGTAAACGCTTGCCCGTTGGCGCGTAAAGCTAACAAACGCACTTTGCTTTAATTTGTTGTACACTGCGCGCTCAGTAAATGAAATGCAACGTTATTAGCGGAACTCCATTTTACTGTTGTCGGATCAGTAACCTCCAGGTGTACCAATTGATATCTCGGCAATTGTTATTTTGTTTTTTTTTTTTGCACGCAGATCTCTGCAAAAACAGAATCGGTCTTCTGTCTCGGTCTGTGGAATTCAATCGCGAATATTTGTCGAAACACGTATTTATTTAGAAAAATTGGTATCCGGCTGTGGGATTCGAACACCGATGCCGTCGCGTCGCTCGATACCAATTTAACAGGCATCTTATATCGCAGACCACTACCAGCTAAAACAACGCTCTTCCTGCTCGTACTGCTACTTAAGCTGCTAGACTTTGTGGAATGTATACGACAAAGGCAAGATCTTCCACCGAGCGGGTGTAATTGCTCGATAGAC
The DNA here is from genome assembly GCF_030269925.1 of Bombyx mori. NCBI lineage: Eukaryota > Metazoa > Arthropoda > Insecta > Lepidoptera > Bombycidae > Bombyx > Bombyx mori. The sequence goes on along the minus strand of NC_085120.1, from coordinate 1,951,162 downwards.
GACGACGGTTCACCCGCCCGCCACAGGAGTATAGTACATCCACACTACCTGGAGCCACTGCATTCATCCACCGTGCGTTTCCAGATTTTTTTTTGCCACGTACCATCTGGCTTTGGAATGAGCTCTCCTCCAGTGTTTCCCGAGCACTATGAGATGTCCTTCTTCAAACGAGGCTAGTGGACAGTATTTAACGGTAGGCAGCGACTTGGCTCTGCTCTTAGCATTGCTGAAGTCCATAGGCGACGGTAGTCACTCACCAACAGGTGAGCTGTATGCTCGTCTGCTTACAAGGGCCATAAAAAAATAAAATAAAATATGCAAGCTTATCTTGAAAATACTAGGCTGCACTAAAAGTATCGGGAATGGAATATTTCCACTGTTCCTGTCATATTAAAATCTTTTTAATTGAAAACTCCTTGGTTTTAAAAATCGAATACCATTTATTTATTTAAAAAAAGATTCTCGGTCTCGTCACAAGGTTTTGTCAAACTGGTTTAGTCGTTGAGAAAATGGAATTGACTCGAGAAAATTCAAGAGCGATGATTTATTATGACTTTCGAAGTGGTTTAACACAAAAACAGTGTGTTGACCGGATGATTTCTGCATTTGGTGATGAAGCCCCATTCAAAACCACAATTTATCGCTGGTTTGCTGAGTTTCAACGTGGACGTGTCAAGCTCAGTGATGATCCCCGTCAAGGTCGTCCAAAAACTGCAGTCACCCAAGAAAACGTTGATGCTGTGCGTAAGCTGATTGAGGAAGATCGACATGTGACATACTGCGAAATTCAGGCAACTTTAGACATTGGCATGAGTCAAATACAAATAATCTTGCATGAAAAATTTGGTGTAAAAAAGTTGTTTTCCCGATGGATACCGCATTCGCTCTGTGAAGAGCAAAAAGCGGCTCGCGTTACTTGGTGCGTCAGAACTCTCGAAAGATTCCACGCAGGATCCTCAAATGCTGTATACAACATTGTATTAGGTGACGACTCCTGGATATACGCGTACGAACCCGAAACAAAAAACCAGTCACGAGTTTGGGTGTTCGAAAATGAGTTAAAGCCAACAAAAATTGTTCGTTCACGGAGTGTTGCAAAATAAATGGTGGCCACGTTTGTCTCCAAAACCGGCCATGTTACGACTATTCCTCTTGAGGGACAAAGAACGGATAATGCAGAATGGTATGCTAGCATTTGTTTGCCACAGGTCGTTTCTGATCTCTATAAAGAGAACTGCAACCGCCGCATCATCCTCCATCACGACAATGCGAGTTCTCACACCGCGCACAGAACAAAAGAGTTTTTAGAGCAAGAAAACAGAATTATTAGACCATCCGCCGTACAGCCCCAACCTAAGCCCTAATGATTTCTATACTTTCCCTAAAATAAAGAATAAATTGCGTGGACAGAGATTTTCATCACCTGAAGAAGCTGTGGACGCCTTCAAAACGGCCATTTTGGAGACCCCAACTTCCGAATGGAATGGTTGCTTCAATGATTGGTTCCATCGTATGGAAAAATGTGTCAAATTTCGCGGAGAATACTTCGAAAAGCAATAAATACATTTTTAAATAGTAATGTTGTGTCACATCGTCAATTCCCGAAATTTTCAGTGCCGCCCTCGTAAGCGAGATTCAGGCATCTGTCAAATATCTTGCGTTGTATGATGGCTACCGCCACAACTTAAATACCTATATTCTTTTATTGTTTTATTTTTTATTGCTTAGATGGGTAGACGAGCTCACAGCCCACCTGGTTTTAAGTGATTACTGTAGCCCATAGACATCTACAACGCAAAGTCGCCACCCACCTTGAGATAGAAGTTCTAAGATCTCAGTATAGTTACAACGGCTGCCCCGCCCTTCAAACCGAAACGCATTACTGCTTCACGGCAGATATAGGCAGGGCGGTGGTGCCTACCCGCGCGGACTCACAAGAGGTCCTACCACCAGTAAAAAATACCACACCAGTAATATTCGTCGAAATGAATTAAAATTGGTCGTACGTGCTATACGATAGGCAGGTAAAAAAGACCAGACAATGGTGACTATCCGTGCGGGCCCATCAACTTTGCGACCAGCCAAACGATGGGAAGGAAAAACAGAATCTGCCTCTGCGTACCACAAACGAGAACCAATGCAATCATTATTTATACGCGCACTATTTGTAACTCTTCATTTCCCAAATCTTCACGGTCCGGAAATTGTTTCGAGGCTACGCACTCCTCTGAATGTATATAAGGTATAAGGAATCACTTGAAAGATATTTTTTCGGAAAGAGAATTTCCGTATGACGTAAGACGTAAACAAAAATGCTACTAGCAATAAACTTTCAACAACAAACTTTATTTCTACTATTAGTAAGTGCCGCCACCCACTTTTAGATATGGCTTCTAAGGTCCTCAGTATAGTAACGACGGCTGCCCCACTACTAATTTCATATTTCAACAACATTCAGTAATCGATACTGATTGATTTTGATTCATTCAGAAATTATATATTTCACTTTGATCTTGACAGTACTCACTTATTTTATGACGTCACCGTCGATTTGGGCGTGCGAGAGGGATAGCAACATTTTCAATTAAGTTTTAAGTACACCTAACTTAAAATATTTTTAAAATCATTTGCGAGCTAATTCTAAGTGAGCAATTTGAGTGGATACCTTCAGCCCGTCGACAAAGGTACGCCATGATTTAACCTCCTTTAAGAAGAATTTGTAAAATCATTATAACATTCAATGTATTATTCTCGGCTGTCCTAACCTTTAAGAGACATAAATTGAGTCTGGGTTGAATACCGCTAGCAAATGCTAAACCCTGAATAGTCTCGTCGAATATTAACTGATTCTGAGTTACTCGAGAAGATTTGAACCAATAAATGTCCATATCATTCTCACCCTTCCGAGCAAAGGCAAACTGAATTTAAAGAAGCCAAGGAATCTATAGGCTTCTTTCAGTGCTATCGCTTCTAGCGAAAAAACAGGACTTTGGATATCATGAAAAGTTGCGAGTGTAGCTGGAGGATTTATTACTCAATTCACAAATTTACCGTTTCCTATAGTTTACCGTTTTTATTTTTATAAAATTGTTGTTTTTTATAAAAAACAGAACCATCTGATGGTAAGTTATTAGTATCGCTCATGGACATCAGCAATGCCAGACTCGCATGAAAGCTGCGACCTTCTCGGACCTCGTTTGAAAAATAACATGTCATTGTACTCGGGACACATCGTGGAGGGCATTTTTTTATTGCTTATGTGGATGGTGGACGAGCACACAGCCCACCTTGTGTTAAGTGGTTACTGGAGCCCATATACATCTACAACGCAAATGCGCCATCCACCTTGAGATATAAGTTCTAAGGTCTCAGTATAGTTACAACGGCTGCCCCACCCTTCAAGCCAAAACGCATTACTGCTTTACGGCAGAAATAGGCGGGGTGGTGGTACCTACCCGCGCGGACTCACAAAAGGTCCTACCACCAGTAATTACGTAAATTATCATTTTGCGGGTTTGATTTTTATTACGCGATGTTATTCCTTCACCGTGGAAGTCAATCGTGAACATTTGTTGAGTACGTATTTCATTACAAAAACTGGTACCCGCCTGAGATTCGAACACCGGTGCATCGCTCAACACGAATGCAGCACACGTCTTATCCTTTAGGCCACGACGATTGTGAACGCTGTGTTGTCCATGGTCAACAATTATTTTGTCGCAAAGGCAGTACATACATATCCGTATGCATAACAACCATATAATAATACCAGTTAACTGTCTTTTTTTTCACTCACTGTAACATAAACTTAAGATAAGCTGTAACCCAAATAAGCGTTAGAACATGAATGATATTAATATATCAAATTCGGATTTGACTCTGAAAAACATGTTTCCAGGTCACAGCGCAAGTTAAATATGGATATTAAAATAGTTGACAGCGAAAATGTATTTTTAATGAAAAATAAACTCCTGAGCTATACAGGCAGATACGATACAAGAAGTCGGCGGTAGAATTAGGATCACCTGATAAAACACTGTCTACATTTTCTGTTTTTTTTTAGTTTGTATTGATGGGTGGACGAGCTCACAGCCCACCTGGTGTTAAGTATTTACCGGAGCCTATTGACATGTATAATGTAAATGCCGCCACACACCTTGAGATATGAGTTCTCAGTAAAGTTTCTCACTCACTGAAGTAAGGTCTCAGTATAATTACATGTGTCATATGTGAGGGACAACAGAGTTACCACAGTTTTGGCTAACACGATGTAGCCCTTCCGATTTTTTTATGACGGTACACCATTTATTTATACAATTCAGTTGAGGATTTGATGTCTCAAGATTGGCGCCAATACGTTGTGACGTTAATTTTTTATACCCATGTAGGCAGGGGAGTATACGGCCCACCTGATGGTGAGTAGTTACCGTCGGCCATGGACTTCAGCAATGCCAGGGGCAGAACCAAGCCGCTGCCTACATAACGTCAGTGTGCTTAGTGCGAGTTTTTTGATGTGTCGTGCAGGGAAGAACCGCGATAGTGCCGATAGTGATTTTGGCGGGAAGCTTGGATTATTTTGTTGTGACGAGATTATTAAATAGTTTACAAGAAAGAGATTAATGAAGATGCAGATTCGTTAATAACCAAAGAAGCGATTTTTATATCTATGCTGTCAAATTCGCTTGGGCTTGGCATCGAGAATCCCGGTAAAATGCCAAGTATAGTAATGCTCAAATGTATAAGGTTAGTATTTTTTTTAAATTAGTCGTACAGTTTGTGGCAAATTTGCCTTACTGGGGTTGTTATGATCACTGTGTGCTTAGTGCGAGTTTTTTAACGTTCTCGATAGCGTTAAAGTTAACTGAAATTTGTATGGAGTTAGAACGTTCACCTGCCTTTGCCGTTAGGGACGCTGATCCAACTGCAAATAACCTCTGATAACCAGTTAACACCAGGTCGGATGAGCCACGTCTGCACATCTAAACAAACCACCACACGATCAAAGCCAGCAATCAAATCCAACTGGATTCAATTAATACTAAAATAGGAATCAGTCTGCCTTACGCCATTTGCAAACGTTTTCTCAGACCAGCCTCAGACTTCGAATACATAAACAGAAACAAGTAATAAGACTTGTTAACGAGATATCTTGTTCAATTAAGATTAGCGAAATTAAATGCTCCCGCGCTTGCTTCGTCGGTCGAGTCAATGAACCTTGCAGTCTAACTAATCGCATCAGAGTCGAAAGATGACAAAATTTGACAATGTTTTTAAGTTTTTTTTTTATTGCTCAGATGGGTGGACGAGCTCACAGCCCACCTGGTGTCAAGTGCTTACTGGAGCCCATAGACATCTACAATGTAATTGCGCCACCCACCTTGAGATATAAGTTCTAAGGTCTCAAGTATAGTTACAACGGCTACTCCACCCTTCAGACCGAAACGCATTACTGCTTCACGGCAGAAATAGGCGGGGTGGTGGTACCTACCCGTGCGGACTCACAATATGTCCTACCACCAGTAAATTAATCATTGCCGTTTGGTGTAAGATAAGACAGTGTAATCTATGACCGTGAAATTGAAAGCATTTCATTTTCATATAGAGGATTACACTTTTTTGAAATGAAAACTTCTTTGATCGCGTGAAGCGCTTTTTGGTGGGGGAAAATCTTATGGGTTCGCGTCGCCCGATATGCTGATGTTACCTATACACGTCGTTTAAGCCTATTCTTTTTTCCTATCTATGCTGATAGCCTTGAGAGGCTATTTCAGCTTCACCCTAACGTGCAGGTCAGCTCACGCCGCTCAAACCGGAGTGTTGCTAACACTAGCCCTAGCAAGAGCAGTGCTTCGCAGAATCTACCACCGGATCGGAAACGCGACCCACTGAGAAAATCCGGCGAGAAACTCAGTGGGCTGTGTCTGTGCGGTCGTTTAAGCCTGACCGTGTGCTGTAAGCTTTAAACGCTTTTTGGATGGGTGAAATCTTGTGAGTTTGCGTCACAGACATGCATAATATCAGTATATCTGTAGCAGTATAGATGTCGTCGTGGCCTAAAGGATAAGACGTCCGGTGCATTCGTATCGAGCGATGCACCGGTGTTCGAATCCTGCAGGCGGATACCAATTTTTCTAATGAAATACGTCCTTGACAAATGCTCACAAATGACTTCCACGGTGAAGGAATAGCATCGTGTAATAAAAATCAAACCCGCAAAAGTTATAATTTGCGTAATTACTAGTGGTAGGACCTCTTGTGAGTCCGCACGGGTAGGTACTACCACCCCTGCCTATTTCTGCCGTGAAACAGTAATGCGTTTCGGTTTGAAGGGTAGGGCAGCCGTTGTAACTATACTGAGACCTTAAAACTTACATCTCAAAGTGGGTGGCGCATTTACGTTTTAAATGTTAATGGGCTCCAGTAACCACTTAACACCAGGTGGGCTGTGAGCTCGTCCACTCATTTAAGCTATAAAAAATAATAATAAAAGTGACGTTTCTTTCGGTGCGAACAAGGATGTTAATTTTTTTTCAAATAATCTAGCCATAAATAAATTCCTTTTGCTCTTGTAGGAAGATGAGCTTAAGGCCCACCTGATGGCGATGGTTACCGTCGATCATAGACGGGAGAAATGTCAAGGCAGAGCCCTATACACTTCATTTCGGATCCTCCCGATCCACTAACGGTGCTTTTAAGTACCTCAAGCACCGGTCATCGTTCTCGTCGAACCCTTCGCTTGCGTCGAAACGTCAACCTAATATTATAAATGTGAAAGTGTGTGTATGTTCGTCTTTCGTTCAAAAGAAGAAGTAATGAATTGACATGATTACTTTGAAAGTGACGATGTGACCTGACATGACCATTTATCTCAAAAAAAAAAACTTATATCCACGAGAACGGCTCTATCTTTAGAAAAATAGGTTGGCGCCTTAGAGAAACTAATTGACAATTTCCCTTGCCCGCGCGGGCGAAGCCGCCGGTAACAGTGTGATTAATGCGAATTTTTTAACGTTCTCGATAGCGTAAAAGTTAACTCAATTTTGTATGCAGTTGGAACAGCGCCCCTCGCGGCAAGCGTAGCCAAACAATCCCATTCCATAATTTTTTATTTTTTTTTATTGCCCTTGTAGGCAGACAAGCATACGGCCCACCTGATGGTGAGTGGTTACCGTCGCCCATGGACTTCAGCAATGTCAGAGGCAGAGCCAAGCCGCTGCCTACCGCTTAATACTCTCCACAAGCCTCGTTTGAAGAAGGACATGTCATAGCGCTCGGGAAACACCGTGGAGGGGAGCTCGTTCCATAGCCGGATGGTACGTGGCAGAAAAGACCTCTGGAAACGCACTGTCGATGACCGCAGTGGCTCCAGGTAGTATGGATGAACTCTACTCCGGTGGCGGGCGGTGCGATGGTAAAAACGAGATGCCGGTATCATCTCGAACAATTCCTCACAGCACTTGACAAATATGAGTTAACTTTTACGCTATCGAGAACGTTAAAAAACTCGCACTAAGCACACAGCTGTACGTTCCGATCGTCCGTTAAGATGGGTCAGTCCATTTAATGAAATAAACAAAAGAAAACGACGTTTCTTCGTTTATATTCACGTGAAAGATCCTATTTACATAGAAGTACGTGTGGAGCGTCCGTCTAGCGAGGAGAGTCCATTGTTTCGGGCGAAATGTCGGAATGTTTGCATGGGTGCCGGTTTCAGAGTGCTTCAATCAATACGAGATAGAGTAACGTAAATAGATAGTTAAAGCCTTGTTACCTATGCGGTGTGTTTCACAGTGTGCTTAGTGCGAGTTTTTTAACGTTCTCGATAGCGTAAAAGTTAACTCAAAATTTGTATGGAGTTGGAACGTTTGCTTACGTTTGCCGCTAGGGGCGCTGTTCCAACTGCATACAAATTTGAGTTAACTTTTACGCTATCGAGAACGTTAAAAAACTCGCACTTAGCAGACAGGTTTCCATAATACAGGCAGATGATCACGTTCATAGCTAGAATTGCTTTTATGTTGATCATGAGAAACATATATCGAGGGGTGAAAGGCTATTTAATAATGTTTTTATTTATTGCTTAGATGAGCGCCCATAGACATAGGTACACAACACAGGTAAATGCCGCCGCCCACCTTGACATACCTAATATGAGTTCTAAGATCTCAGTATAGTTACACTGCTTGGTTGGACATTTATCTTTATAATTAAAGGTGCGCTTTATTTGGTATTACCATAAACGATTCGATGTTTTTATTTGAACTTCAATTAAGTTTTACTCCATTCAAATTGCTGAAGAAGTTTTTTTTATTTTTTATTATGTTGTTTTTTCTCAAATATTTAAAACTTTAAATGACAATGTAAAGTTGCAAAAATGTCGCATGGGTAAACTAAATAGCCTTTCAGCCCTCGATATGAAACAAGAGCCGTAATCGAAACGACTGGAACCGAATCATTAGTGCAGTTAAGGTTACAAGAAAAATGTAGTTATTTCCAGATTATTTTTTTGTAATATTAAATCATACGTAATATGCCACAAAGGCGGATGTAGACTACACGCGTTTTTTAAATATAAATTGAATGTGGTAAATGATGTCTATGGGCTCCCGTAATCACTTAGCACCAGGTGGGTTGTAAGCTCGTCCACCCAACAAAGCAAAAAAAAATCAAATGAAAGACGGTATATTAATATACAACTTCCTTTTTTTTAAATTCCAAATACAGGACCTATGTCTTTACATTTCGTTAAATATGTTTTGATACGATGTTGAATTATGTTAATTTTTTATTTATATCATTAGGGAGGTGATGTTTAGAGCTGAACCAAGCCCTAGCAACATCGCTGGCAACTGTGCCACTTATCATCTGTATGTAACAGAGTATAGTCATGTTATTGATTGGCTTTGAAGGCAAACTAATTGTGTATTTTTTTTTCTCCCTATACATTTTCAATTTTCAAACAAAATACTATACATATTTATTAACTCTATTGCACGTTTAAAATAATTCTGTCGCGCTCTTGAAAATTATGTTTATGCCCAGTCTAGCATACTTGCCACGCGTCCCTTCAATGTTTTCGTATTTTTAGAGTACATTTTTTTTATTTAATGTTTGAACTAATTTTGTCTATTCTTATTGTGGTCTCAGCGAGAAACACTCGTAATAATTCTATAGTGTAGTGACATCTAGTGCTGCCATCTATTGGCCAAATAAAAATATTAAAAGACATCAAAAGTTTATATAAGAGCCATCTATTGTTTCAAAATAGAATTATTTTAATAAAAATTGATAAAGGTTGTATTGTATTTATATAAATAGTGAAAAAAATATTAAAAACGAAATGTTATCATATCAGTCAAGAGTGCTGTTGAGAAATAGTAAGTGATAAACGTCGGTATATAAAAAAATATCCAAAACTATACAAACTTCACAAGAAACCCTTCACTTTACAGCTTACTCATTCCTACACTTGAAATTAATAATAATCCGCCCAGAGAGGGGTAATTTCAACTGAACTCATTTTAAAAAGAGCGCGATCGCTTGCTACTGACGATCACGAGTGGTCAATGTGATTTTGGCATAATTAATAAACTTATGTCTACGTTTTAATTATGTAAAGTTTACTGTTTATTTGTTTCTCTGTATACTATTATACAGACAATTTCCAGTACAAAGTGGTTATAAAATGAGATATCTTTAGTACATTTATTACACAATTTTTTAATCCAATTAAACAAACTGGCAGCTCCGAGCGCCATAGACAATGACGCATTCATTGAACTTTTGAAGGACGTTCTTTCCCGCGCTTTTCAATTTTTAGCCAACATTATAGTAAAAAATCTGTGTTCGGAAACAGCTATAATTTAAAACTGTACTAGATTTCAGAATAGTTTCTCTTTTTGACGGAATAATTTCCTTAAGTTATTTGATTAACGTTGCAAAGTTCAGCTCTTTAATAAGAACACGATACCGCTCAACATTATTCTATACACACCTACAGTTGATATAGCCTAGAAATATTATAAAGCTCTTTATTCACAAAAATAAACTGTATGCTGTATGCTGTCGGTTTATAAAAACTGTATGCTATCGGTCTAAAATGACAATACCACACCTCTTCTGTTAAGTATCGTAGAAGGTGACTAATAGATTCACAGGAGAGTGAGCGACAGCGTTCTCTGAGTAATATAGCAGCGCACTGCGACGACAACCAGTTTTTACTAGAAGCATGGCATATTGTAAGCTTGTAGGGATCATTAGGGTGGATTGATCTGATCTGAACACACAATATTATAATACCAACCAACCAAGATGCTAACATTCACGACTTAGGCCTTCTTTAAGCTTTGCGCCGATTGAAGCACAATTTGAATTTGGTGTTAATGTACGAGAAAGAAGAAAATTTAACCATGTTATTATAAATCTGCTCGACTCAACAGTAGCAAGTAAATGGCAGATGTTACCGAAAATCCTAAATCAGAATGCTACCAATACTTGAAGATGGAACTAATGAAACGCCTTTCTGCTTCTCGAGAAGATAGATTGCTACAACGACTGCTGGATGATGAGGACATCGGAGATTAAAAACCGTCCCGATTCCCACCTCCGCAAATTGGCAGGAGTAGTTTTTAAAAACGAGGACATAATTCGACAATTATGGATTTGTCGCTTGCCAAACAACACTTAAGCCATCCTCGTCACTAAAGAGGACCTGCCACTAGAGAATCTAACCGATATAGCTGAAAGAATCATGGAAGTGTCTGCACCAACATCTTTTTAGGTTGTACAAGGTCTGAACTCGCAGAGCTCAAGTTACGCATTGAAGCTCTTACGAAATCTTTTGAAATATTTAGCACAAAAACAAGGTCACGATCAAGAGCACGCAATGACAAAATATATAGATCACGTCGGGGTCACTCATCAACTATATTTTTATGTAAATTTTCTTCAACCTTCTTTTTAGCAATGTCATCTGTGATTATCCTTTTCTTTTTCGACTTCCTACAAATAGGTTGAAGTATGTTTAGTCCCAACAGATCTACACTACCGGACTAAATATTTCGGTCTAGTTGGAAGATGAGACAGCTGCACAAAAAATAGCCCTTAAATAAATAATTTTAAAATTAAATAAATAAAAAGTCACTAAGTACTGAAAATTATTTCTGATTATTAATTCGCCCTTTCAAGAGCTCAATGATAATTTTACTCAAGGAAAGTCAAACTTCAGTTGAGCTCCAATTATTTTAATCATCTTTAACTGTCTAGAGTGGTCTAGTTAATATTTATTAATTGAATCTTAAACATAAATTATAGATTATCAAAAACGCCAATTTTTATTTAAATAGAATGCGATTTTAAAATATTCTACAATCATATTTTATAACAGTGGTGTATCCGAAAATTGTGAACAATATGGTTTTATCAAAATAAAAGGCTAAAGGTTTTTTTACGTCTTTTATCATTGTTAATTAAATTTAGCTTCGAAAACTTCATCAGAATTCAAATTACATTTGCATTTCTAAGTCATTACGATATTTTGCTTCGATTAACTAGTTTACAACAGCAAAATTTTATATGATGTATATAATTCCCTTGGCCATAGTTCGTTTTTAAAACAATTAAATGTAGTAGACAAATTCTTGACGTCCGACGCCGTTCTAACTCTTTTTGTTATGTTGGTAGCGCTGTTGCTAACGCCATTTTTGTTGTACACTATAAGCTTCATAAGGTGATTTTTTTATACTCATGGGAATAGTTCACGGGTGCGAAAGAGAAAACCGAGTCTGATTGTATTAGCAGCTTCGACTAACCTGAATATTTTCTTCAAAGCTTATTTACGACGTTTCTCATTGTCTATGTTCTATAGATACGCATCCCGAACAATACATACGGTGTATTGCTTTTAGTAACAAATGTATAGTGAAAATGAAGGAAAACGCGGTACTTAAGTGGCAAAAAGTGTACAATCCTACCGGCCCTCAACCGCGACCCCGCCATGGCCATCGCGCGGTCGCCATAAAAGATTTGATGATAGTTTTCGGCGGCGGAAACGAAGGAATCGTTCACGAACTGCATGTCTTCAATACCACCACTAATCAGTGGTTCGTACCAGTCACAAAAGGAGAAGTCCCACCAGGATGCGCTGCCTACGGCTTCGTGGTAGACGGTACGCGCCTGTTAGTTTTTGGCGGCATGGTAGAGTACGGCAAGTATTCAAATGATTTGTACGAATTACAAGCCTCTAGGTGGGAATGGAAACGTTTAAAACCACTGCCACCAAAGCAGGGTCTTCCACCTTGTCCACGACTCGGTCACAGCTTTACGCTTCTCAATGGGAAAGTATACCTGTTTGGCGGACTGGCCAATGAAAGCGACGATCCAAAAAATAACATACCGAGATATCTTAATGATCTATACATTTTAGGACTTTATCCTAATTCATCTATGACTGTTTGGGATATACCTTTGACCTACGGTCAGTCTCCACCTCCCCGAGAGTCTCACAGTGGGGTAGCATATACTGACAAAAACACAGGCAAATCATCTTTAATTATCTATGGAGGCATGAGTGGATCTCGCCTTGGTGATTTGTGGATACTTGATGTTGACACAATGTCATGGTCTCGACCGGAAGTTGGAGGACCTCCACCTCTTCCTAGATCACTTCATACAGCTACAGTTATCGGCCACCACATGTATGTCTATGGTGGCTGGGTACCGCTGGTCCCTGATGAATCTAAACTTGCTACACATGAGAAAGAATGGAAGTGCACAAACACCCTTGCCTCATTGAACCTAGAAACAATGACTTGGGACAATATAGCACTGGACAAATTTGAGGAATGCGTTCCTCGGGCTCGAGCTGGACACAGTGCTGTTGCTATTCAAACTAGACTGTACATATGGTCTGGAAGGGATGGATATAGGAAAACTTGGAACAACCAAATCTGTTGCAAAGACCTTTGGTATCTTGAAGTAGGAGTACCACCACAAGCGGGACGTGTAGCCCTTGTACGTGCTGGCACCACATCATTGGAACTATGCTGGCCTGCTCTCAACACAGTTACCACTTATTTATTGCAAGTACAGAAATGTGGCAAAGTGACACCTACACGTTTCCCGGCTGCCTCTGAACCTGTGGTTGCACCTCCTCCTGCATCTCCTGCTGCCACACAGACTGATGCTGCTAAAGCTTTTGGTCTATCTTCTCCAGTTTCTTCATCGATCCCCATCACACCATCTGATACAAATGCTCGTGTAGTAGTTACAGTAGCTTCACCTATAGTGACACCAATCATCACGACTCCTCAAAAAGTAACACCTGGAACACTCAAACTGTCTGCTCAAGCTGCCACCGTAAAAGTCACGCCGGGCACTCCAACTACGAAACAGTCATTCCAGGCGAAAGCAATAGTCAAATCTCCCGCTAATCCTGCGACGCCTAGCTCCTCTCAACAGATCAAAGTGGCCGCGGTGACGCCGCAAGGTGTGACAAGAATCGTAAGTGGCGTCTCGACACCAGGAACCGTACGTGTCTCTACAGCACAGTCTGGTGCACAGATTGTGTTAGGATCGGCCTCTGGAGGCGCCGGTACGCCGCGTTACGTACAAGTGAAAACAGGCGGGAGTGGTGCTGTTCCTGTGAAGTTGAGTGCTGGTAATATGCCTGTCAAACTTGCAGGTAATGCAGTCCCACTAAAGATTGGTACTACTAACATTCAAGGAAAATTGACTCCCAACAGTGTGCAGAAAGTAGGACAAGTCACTGCTGGAAATCTACCCTTGAAACTTGGTGCCGGTAATGTCAAGATTGGTACGAGTAATGTTCTTGTAAAAACAGCAGGCGGAATGCCCTTACAGGGTGGTGTTGCAAACCTACAAACAAAAGTCGCCACCGGGGTTCCTGTGAAACTAGGCGCCGGTAACATTCCTGTGATAGCCAGCTCAGGGGGCACGATTCAAATAGCAGGTGGAACGCTGGCTGGCCAACAAGTAAAAACACCTGTATATAAGATATTGACAGCAAAATCAGGTGATCAAACAGCAACAGTGGCTACATCAACAGCAACTGGTGCGACAGTACTGAGGCAAGCAGCTGGCAATGCTGGTATTCCCGTCATCATAAAGAAAACAGGTGCAGGTGCGCAAGCAAGTAATACACCGCAATTTGTTACCCTTGTGAAGACCTCAACGGGCATGACTGTAGCAACTATGCCAAAAGTAGCAATGATGAACAGGTCTGGAGCAGCCGTTTCTCAAGCACAAAACATCACTCCGGGGGCCACTATTGTAAAGTTAGTATCTAACACTGTTGGTGGTAACAAAATTATCACTTTACCATCTAATATGTTGCAACTAGGTAAGGCTGGTGTTGGTGGAAAACAGACCATAGTAATCACCAAATCAGCTAGCCAAGCAGCACAGTCAAATCAACAACAGTGAGCTGGCAACAATTTGTCAACTGTACTCAGAGTGCCCTTAGATGTGAACCGGTGCGTGTGAGTCATGCAGAGTGTACAGGTTGAGTCTGGAGCGGTGTGTTCACAGTATGTAAATTAAATTAAATTCTGAGTGTGCTCCGATTGAGTTTCTATTTTAAATCATAGTTGTTTTGTATGTTAAATAGGTCTGTGTAGAAAATGTCCTCATAGAATTCTAAAACAAGAAATATATTATTTACAAGCTCCTGAGAAATTTTAATATTTTACCTTTCATTATTTCCAAAGTATATTGAACATCTCATGATCTGTCGTGAGTTATTGTTCACTCACATCATAGAAATGTTATAACTAAACCTGCTAGTCACAAATGGTTATGTCTGATATTTGTGACCTGGATTTGACAACCTCATGCAAGTGCCTGGTGTGCAGTTCTTGTTTGTGCTTAGATAATATAATTACCAAGACGGGGCAATTTATTGTTTAATTCAAAGGAAATGTTTATATGCTTCATTTATATTTTAAGCATGTGTTTGTTTTATTCCTGTATTAAATATTTTTATACTGTAATAATAATTATTATTATGTGTTGTTTATTGTACACATTTAATAGATTTCCATGAGCGTCGCATTTGAACACATTTGAATACACCTAGTTTTGTTGGGATGTCTTCCTTTATAAAAAGATAATTCATTTGTTTCAAATAAATTTAAATTTCCTGATTTTTTTTACAATGCTGCTAATAGATTGTTAGAAAA
Source organism: Bombyx mori (assembly GCF_030269925.1). Lineage (NCBI taxonomy): Eukaryota > Metazoa > Arthropoda > Insecta > Lepidoptera > Bombycidae > Bombyx > Bombyx mori. Next base: position 1,935,965 of record NC_085120.1, on the reverse strand, counting down.
TCTAAAAATAACCCGGCTTTAATGACTACAAAACAGTGATTTCAGTAAATTCATAAAATGGATAAGCTTTGTCATTAAAACTGGAGTTACTGTTTCTTGTTAATTATAAAATAAATGTAGTAGTTTAACAATACTTATTGCACTATTTAAGTTTTTTTTATGACAATATAATACTTTTTGTAGCATTTTGTTTTTTCTTTCTTAGTTGGTCTACTTTTACACACACCTGAGGCTGTATTCCAGTATTTTTGACCATTGATCCGATATAACAAAAATGTTAAAAAAAACTGACATTGATAAAACGTGCCTGCTAAATTATGTTTTATACGTTTGAAATATTCATTTAGGCACTTCCAGCGACAATGACAACTTTATTGTTTTTTATATTATTTTCAATTACATACTACATAAATGTTAAGAAGATTAAATTTAGATTTAGAAATGCAGGTTAGAATTTTGGCGCCAATTTAAACAACGGATGTTTTCAAAGAGTATCTACTTAAAACAATATGCCGGTACAGGCTAGCTATGTAAATTAATGTTATTAGAAGAAAAATAATAAATATGGGATACTACTTTGTATTCTTTTTTTGTATATGGTATAAAAATGTCTAAATTTTATCCTGTATTTCTATTTCGATTTATGTAATATTACTTAAGCGTTTTAGATGTACGTACATAGTTTAATCATTAATTAATAGGTAAGTTAAGTGAGGCATGGAATGTAAATATCATTAAGTAGATAAATTTAATGTTATAGTTTGTTCATATAATATAATATGTTCATTTGCTTGAATAAACGATTTGGATAAGTGAGCCTTTTATTTTCACATTGTTTTAAGTAGGCCAAAAAATTGAATAAATTCTGTTGGTACAACGACAAAGGAGAGATACTCCATCGAGCGGGTTATATTGCTTGAGAGATGAACGATTCTAATGTTATTCGAAAATTATAATCAATTGTCTGTAGCTCTAGCACTAGGAGCAGGCACAGGGACCTTAGTAATCCTATTTCTGAGAAGACTTGATTAAGTAGGTAATCAAGACGTGAAGAATTAAAAAATACTATACTAACGGCGTTATATAGCGTTAAATATTAAAATAGTAAAGATCTTGAAGTAGGTACTCGATCCTAGATATATAAAATTAATAGTGCTAAATTGACAATTTACCTGATCACTAGTTTTGGAGCGAGATTTTATTTGACACAGCAATGCTTCATCATAGTTGGACGTGAAACCTAGCCTTTAATATCAGCCTGTTGATTTGTTCCGGGATCTTAGCGGGTCACGATTCCGATCCGGGTTCTGGTCGAACCGTTCGTTTCGGTATCAAGTCGATGGAACTCGTTTTCTTCCCAGTCTAATCTTGGCTGGATTCCCGCAAGGCTCCGCTCCTTCCAGTTGTTCTTAGTAGTAGTCGTCTTCGCTGATTGTATCGCTATTTACTCCTTCAGTCTAGGAATATATCGTTCAACCAACGCAAACTCCAGGCCACAGTCACCACCGCATGGAACAATAGTTCATAAAGTGGCATAGACATCGACCCCACGAAAAGTACATCTCCTCAAAAGGGGACGCCCTTTCTACATCTCCTCAAGTGCCGCCCCGTATTAGGTGCAGGAATGCCATCCCCACGATCACTTTCGTTGGTCAGCCTATACCTAACCTGGGCCGCGAATGTCTAGTACTTTGTAGTCACCCGTGCATACTCGGTAGACTCCATCCTATGATCTATATGCGTAGTAAATTGCTCTACAAAACTTGCATATGTATGGTCACTTAAGAAAGTGTAGTGTTCACCCACGCGGCTCGCACGCACTTATACACCATACGACTTATTCAATCTCGCTTTTGCAGGATAACCGGCGGAGCAAGGAGTGTGTAAGGTATGTAGAACTTTACGACGGCCTTAACTTAGAACCGATCCGTAAGTATCTGAAAACAGCGTCAGAACGCTACGTCGAGAAAGCGGCGCGGTACGATAAGCTTCTTATTGTAGCTGCCGGAAGTTATATCCCCGACCCAGACGAAGAATTTGACGTACAACTCAACCTATAGACAGAACCTACCGAGTTTCTGGCCGGACCTTCTCAGTGGGTTACAATTTCGATCCGATAATAGACTTAGTGAAGTACTGGTCTTACTAGGGAAGATTTTAGAAGTTATGTCCGGTTCCGTGAGCTGGCTCGCCTGTTAAGATGAAGCTTAAGTACCCCTCGAGCCAAAAAATACTGATCCGGTAGTAGATGCACTCGCGAAGCTCTTGAGCTGTTAAGTCTCCTTAAGAGGCGCTTGGGCTACTGTTAGGAGATCCCACTCTTTCTGGCTAAGCCCGTGCTGCCCCAACTCTGCTAACGAAGCTGGAAAGGCCTTTAGGTCACGAGCTATCATTCCATCCCACTTTCCTTCCAACAGTAATCATTATTCGCAGCAAAAGTAGGCAAGAGTTAGTGGTTTCTCTCTGCGAGCGGGCTCACAAGATTCCCTGCCACCATTAATTACGCTACTCATACTTTTACATACGTGTTATTCGCAAATGCGAGATCTATCATACATGGTCGGCTATCTGCGTTCGTCAACAGAGAAATTTCGAGTTTACAAACAGGCTGTGTTGCAAGAAAAGGTATTTGCGAACAAATCTTTGACATCAAACTGCTGTTAGACAAAGCAGAGTCTAGCATCACTATGGCTTCATTGATTACGCCAGGACTTTTGACCGTGACCAATCAAACGCCAAGAGAAGTGGACACCCTGGAAAAAGTCAATTTTGAAAAAACTTGAGATATGCAGATGAAAGGACCTCAATTGCATTAGTGATGAGGAGTTAGCTGCCCTCCTTGCAAGGAGAACGAAAGCGTTAGACTCGGTCTCAAAATCAACATTTCTAACACAAAAAAAACGTTAGTAGATAGGAAACACAAACTTCATCCTTTACTAGCCCTCTAAGACTACGAAAAAGTAGATTAATTTGACGAAGACTTCAAAAGAACAAATCGATGCCTCCAATGAACACTACTCTAACTCAAAATTTTGAAATTTTTGTTTTTCACGCAAATCGCTTCACTATTTTAAAAGTATTTCAATTAATCATTATTGATGGGGTTCAAAGCAAGAGTAAATCAGCTAGTTACACAAAAATACCATAAATATATCTGCAATAATAAAGATTTTATCAACTTTTTTCGTTTAAATGCTCCTCCTGTAAATCTACGAATTTGGAGTTAGCGTAGTGTTCATTGGAGGCATCGAAATATTTATGAAACCAAAAGCTGTGACGAGAACGCCGGTCGCTTCCAAGCAGCTCTCAAACTGACGTCTCAATTCTACTGCAATAACGGCTACCCTGTTCTCGAGTCGAAACACGTGATTGTTTCGCAGCAGTAAGGAGGGACGAAGACTCGACCAAGCCCTCAATTTGCCGTACCGCCCTTGCTGTTTGTCTATTTATAATCTGTGTTTTACAGATCCTCAAAGAATAAAACTGATTTCATTTATATAATAGTTCAGTCATTATAGGGTTTTGACCTCGGAAAATCGACATACCCAGTATATTACCACATAAAAACTTGTATCTTGGCATTCTAAAACTATTCTCAAAATTCACATATATACATACAAAAGTTAATAAAAAATGATAATTACATATTTACCAATAAATGATACCCTTAATATTACGAGTTTTTGATCGGAACTACCAGTTGACCTCAGATAATTCTTTGACCACCACGCCCTCTATCTCCAAAACAGTTCAACGTATAAAAAATGAGAAAAGTTGTAGAGAATTTAATTCTCTACAATATTGATAAATACAAATAGCGTAAAACCCATAGAAAAAGAGATATTTGCAAAAAATGAAAAGAAAAAGATTTTGTGACCTTTGCCTCTTGACTTTAAAACTTGCGACCATCCAATTATACCTACGTGAATAGTTTCAAGATGCCAAAATACAAGTTTTTACGTGGTAATATATTAGGTACTGAGAGATATTCCCCTATTTTTTTTCTTAGATGGGTGGACGAGCTCACAGCCCACCTGGTGTTAAGTGGTTACTGGAGCCCATAGACATCCACAACGTAAATGCACCACCCACCTTGGCATAAAATAACTGGACTATAACATTGTGTAAATGCTGTAACTTCAGTAAGGTCCAGTAAGGCTGACACGGGTCACGTAACAAAACCTTAAAACGTGAGACCGAAGTTTTAACTGTATTTTAACAGCTCTTCCAACCAAAATCCTTTCCTTACTATGAGCAATAGCAGAGCGGAATAGTGATACGTATTTAGCTACCTAGTGGACTCATAATACCATGATTCACCCTGGCAGCGAAGCAACCAATCTTTGAAAATATTTGTGCACGTGTTAGTACTTAGAAAATTGGTAAGTACATACTTTAGAATAATGAATCTCGGTAAAGTCGCATCATTCAATACTAGTTCAACGGGGGACTTACTCATAAAGCCATGGCACTGAAGCTTCACACGATACATTCTGGTGGCAGGACCTCTTATGAGTCCGCACGGGTAGGTACCACCACCCTTCCTATTTCTACCGTGAAGCAGTAATGCGTTTCGGTTTGAAGGGTAGGGTAGCCGTTGTAACTATACTGAGAACTTAGAACTTATATCTCAAGGTGGGTGGCGCATTTACGTTGTAGATGTCTATGGGCTCCAGTAACCACTTAAAACCAGATGGGCTGTGAGCTCGTCCAACCATCCAAGCAATAAAAAAAATATAAAAATACAACCAAAAACTGCAATGTGATAATATATTGTCGTATACAACTAAGATTCTAAAATAAAAAGAGCATATAAATTAATTATAAAAATAATTCAAATCTCAGTAAGTCTATATTATTTACGTCTTTTTCCAAATTAATATATTCATCATTCAAAATTTAATAAAATTACTTTAGTGCCATCTAGTAGCAAATAAATCATAGAGCTTCAAAAATACCTAAATGAAAAAATTCAATTCATATGTACTTCGTATTATAGATTTTAAACTAATATTTAAAACTTTATAACTAATTCTTTGAAAGGTTAGGTATAGTTTACAAAGCCGAAACGAATTCCTAGAAAATAAATTGTGAATCACTCTTACGAAGGACGGCTATTCAATTTTTTTTGTAATTATTATATTTTCATAAGTACCATGCAGTTTATAACTAAAATATCTTTCTAATTGTCGTAATATCTCAATTTGAAGACCCCATTACATATATAGAAATTATTTTTAATATTATTTTCTTATGTACACAAAATTTAATATCAGTGAAGATACAAATCGGTAGTTCAAATGTTTTTTACTAGATGGCAGTGTGTAAGTCAAATATCTGCAAAACCGATTTTATGTTTACTACCTAGATGTCACTCTTCCAAACACACTATGACACCAATGACTATTATAAAACTTCAACAGTTGTCCCAGGTTTTAATAAATTATTAGTTTAATTAATAACCAAGTTTATTTATAATTTCTTTAAGTATGGCAATAGGCTTCTTGCGGCATCATTGTTGTCAGTGTCGAATCTATATTCTTCAATTTTTTTTATTAATTTATTTATTTGATGGGTGGATGAGCTCACAGCCCACCTGGTGTTAACTGGTTTTACTGGAGCCCATAGACATCTAGGTACAATGTAAATGCGCCACCCACCTTGAAATATAAGTTCTAAGATCTCAGTATAGTTACAACGGCTGCCCCATCGTTCAAACCGAAACGCATTACTGCTTCACAGCAGAAATAGGCAGGGTGGTGGTACCTACCCGTGCGGACTCACAAGAGGTCCTTCCACCTCAGGTAGGCGCAGCAACTTTGACGAAAGGTTGGACGTACGACTCAACCCACTGAGTTTCTCGCCGGATCTTTTCAGTGGGTCGCGTTTCCGATCCGGTGGTAAATTCTGCGAAGCACTGCTCTTGATGAGGCTGGTGTTGGCAAATCCTTCGAGGTTGAGCTCCGTAAGCTCACCTACTCGTCCGCCCGTAGTCGGAATAACCTACGATTGCTACCAACGATTAAGTGAGGTAGGATTATGGACGGTACAAAAATATTAGAAAAAAAGTTATAGGCCAGCTAGTTTTAATTCTGTAACTTTTCATTTTCACGATTCTTTTGTTTTGTTCTTTTGAGCTTTTAATATTAAACAGTTATGAACTGCTCAAACTATATTAGACTGTCGCAAACTAAGCACAACGTCTAAATACGCGAAGACCTAATATAAATGTGTGAAAATAATATTTTTGTTCAATATATTATAATAAATACGAGACTGCATCTGTTTGTTACGTTTTCACGCTGAAACTGCTAAACCGATTTTCATGACATTCGATTTGGAAATAGTTTGAGCCTTAGAAAACAACTAGCTGTACCCGACCGCTTCGCTGGGCATTTAAAATTAACATTATTATTTATTGTCATTATTATTAGGGAGTCAACACTCATAAATATTAGCCTATCCATTAAGTACATATATTTTCTACATGGATACCAAGTTTCAAGTCAATTGGATGCACGTCTAGTTATAACGAAACATCACCACAAGAAAGATCACCTTTATCTATACTATAATATATAGGTATAAATCTACAGTGGTTTTTACGAATGTTCCGTTATAACTACTGAACCATGCATCCGATTGACTTGAAACTTGGTATCCATGTAGAAAATACATGTACTTAATGGATAGGCTAATATTTATATGAGTGTTGGACTCCCTACACCAATTGCGGGGGCGTTAATTATGAGAATCTTTGTGGGGGTGAGAGATGATACCTAATGTTAATTCTAAATGCCCAGCGAAGCGGACGGGTACACCTAGTGTATCATAATATAGGAACGTTGAGAAGTTTATATGTAAACAATAGAGACAGCCTTATTTGCGACGAGTCAGAAAGTAAGACAGCTTCATAAATAATGTCATCTCATTAATTTTCTTATCAAAAAACGAAGGTCCTGTATTAACATTTTAATGAAATATTTTAATCGCAAAAAGTGGGTGAAGATTAGAAATATGTTTTGCATAGATTAGTAAATCACTATAGCCCGAGTTAAGCGGAGTCCAAACATCCAATTTTGATGCTGTAGTGTTAGGACCTGGGTCAGAAAAACCTTGTGGCATGGCATCTACCATGAGAATCAATTAAGATCTTACCAAAATTCTAATAAGGTTTGGTACTATCGTAAATTTAGGCTAAAATGATATACTCTAATATAAGCTACTGGACAAATGGGTGGATCACGGCCCAACTAGTGTTAAGTGGATACCGGAGCCCATAGACAACAACGTAAAGGTCGCCGCCCCCATTGAAATATAAGTTCTAAGTCTCCGTTTTTCAGTAGGAACAATATACTTTGTGCTAGATTTAATAAAATCACAATTAAAATATAAAAGGTTTAATTACGAATCTTAGTTCCTAAAACTTAAAGTACAAATTTCGCTTAGCCAATCAATCCGCACGTGACGATGTTTATGCAACTCCTGTTGTTCTTCTCTGGGGGAGCAGAGACCACTTTCTTCTTCTTTTTGCCATTAGCGTCGTATTTCTTTTCTTCCTGCAATATAAAAAAAACATATTAACACTAAGACATAGCATTTTCTTCTATTTCGCGAGTCGTAGATAAAATTAATGCTATATAGGTTTAGTTCTGAAGAAGCTGATGGTAGTTGGTCAGGTTGACGGGAGAAGATCACGCGGACGCTCACCTACCCGCTGGTCTGATCTGGTTAAGGCGCTCACCGGCCTGCCAATAACCGAGGCTATAAAGACCACCGAGGACAGGAAGACGTGGGGAAGCATTGTGCATCGAGTGGTCCACATTTTAGATTAGACACGACCTTCAGTAATGAAGAGACCGACTCAGAAGAAGATAGGTTTAGTCTTGCATGTTTTTACTATCATTATCATATGGACGACTTAGATCAAGCCATCACCACGGTCATTCGTGACCACGGAAACTGTAATTTTCCGAAATGTCGAAATTCAATGATATAATGACAATGAACAACGCGAGAATGATCCGTAGAATATTTTTATTGCGTTGGACGCCATCTGAAAATCGAGTAATTTCATTCGGGCCAACAGCTATCGGAGTCCATAGACAGTAGCAAAGTAAACGCTGTCACCGATTGTGAGACTCAAGTCCTAAATCTTAAGTTCTAGAGTACAACGGCTGCCCCACCCTTCAAACTGGAACAGAATTTAATACTTTGCTTGTTTATTTTACGATTTTTTTTATATTTTTATAACATAATCTTCTTCCTTAAGCGTGGAAATCGAACATCTGTTAAACACGCATTTCACGAAAATAATTTGTACCTCTGCCTGCGGGATTCGAACACTAGCCCAGTCGCATCGCTTGATACGAATGCACCGGGCGTCTTATCGTTTAGGCCATGACGACTTTGCGAAATAAATAAGACAACGATTACAATTAGACGGCTTCCAGTTTTAGTGAATTCTGCGAGAGACGCGATTTGAAACAATGAATGTCTTTGCTTTGTTTAAAGGCTTCGATCGATAGCGAACATAAATATCAATTTAAATTCCATTGTAGGGAAAACTATATATATTTGCAAGTTAATGTTAATGTTTTCAACTCAATTTTAAGGGTTCGTTTTGTTGATTACTTGTAATATATATCGAGGATGTACCTAATATAATTTAGGGCTGGCAGTGCGTTACTCTGAGTCCTCGTGGATTATAGGTACATATGTAACCTCTTTAATTATTGTTGATGATAAAAATGTTAAAGCACTTTTTGGCGGGAATGCGAGGAGTGAAGTTGTGTGATTTGTTTTATTTTGTCTATTTAGTGTTTCTTCAGATTCAAATGTGTAATAACGGTGGTTTATTAACTGTTTAATATCTGTGAAAGTGCACAAATGTGGGAAAATGAAACAAAGCTGCTAGACGTAACTTCTCGAGATCCTCCAAAAAGTCCACAGAAAAAAACTCAGTAGATGAGATTTTACTGAGATTATATTTCATCCCATATCATCTCATTTTATTTCATTTCATCTCAGTTGATTCATGTCTCAAATTAATCATCTTCGTTTCATTTCATTTCATTACACTCCATATTATCATTTTTCCACATATAATTTTCCATAAAAATAAAAATATAAATTAAAATATGACATGACTTAAAGGTTTTAGTTACCAGGTCACAAAATTGCTTAAAAATGTTAAAGTGATTATAATAAGTTATACAGGTGACATAAATGGTATTTTGAATATTGAAAACATTGTTGTTTTTTTATTTATTATTTTATAGATCATAGAAGACAGTTTAGCCTGGTAAAACTATAGTACAAACCGAGTTGCTCTGTTTAGGGAAACAACATTTAATAAGCTATTGTTTCAACAGGATTTATGTATCATATGTTTCAATATTCAAAATGTTTCAATGTTTTTTTTTATTGCTTAGATGGTTAGACGAGCTCACAGCCCACCTGGTGTTAAATGGTTACTGGAGCCCATATACATTTACAACGTAAATGCGCCACCCTCCTTGAAATATAAGCTGTAAGGTCTCAGTATAGTTAAAACGGCTGCCCCACTCTTCAAACCGAAACGCATTACTGCTTCACGGCAGAAATAGCCGTACCTACCCGCACGGACTCACAAGACGTCCTACCACCAGAGTTTCTAATGTTTTAATAATCATCATGATAATCAGCCCGTGAATGCGTTTGGTATTCACAGGCCAAAAGAAATAGTTTTAGAGGGCGTACAAAATGGCGGGTTTACGCACACTCGAGTAACCAAACCGAAGGCCATTAACCCGTTCGCTTTCACCATATTCCCACGCCAACAGTAAAGGCTTGGTGATTATCATTAACTCCACCTGCGGCCCGCAATGCATGCAGCGAGACGGGATATACCACACTAACTGCCACTCTCCTAATCGAGTCATTGCTCAGTAATCGGCTACCGGCTTTTGTTTTGTTTCAACGTCACATTGAGTCCAGTAAAACAAGACTTCGAAGATCCATTGTAAAAAAAATTGAATCTTATTAGTGTTATCTGTGGTACAAAGCGCGTAAAATATCTCACGCCATCTTGGTTTTTTGATTATTTTAATATACGTAATTAATCATTATACACTCAAACAGATTTTTGTATTAATTTCAATTAATCAGCAGATTCATGAATCATAAAAAATATTTTCCGTTCAAATGAATTAATATTCAATAATATTCAAATGAATATTTCATAAGCAAGCTGCTATGAAATTCCATTCGTAAACACAAGTTTTTTTTTTATTGCTTAGCTGGATGGACGAGCTCACAGCCCACCTGGTGTTTAGTGGTTACTGGAGCCCATAGACATCCACAACGTAAATGCGCCAACCACCTTGAGATATAAGTTCTAAGGTCTCAAGCGTAGTTAAAACGGCTGCCCCACCCTTCAAACCGAAACGCATTACTGCTTCACGGCAAAAATAGACAGGGTGGTGGTACCCACCCGCGCAGACTCACAAGAGGTCCTACCACCAGTAAAGTGACCGGTGTCTTGCATAGATTTGGACTAAGACATAGTCACAAAATAAAATGAGTTTAATTCTCCTCTACAACTCCGTGGGCATTTCATATAGAAAAGTAATTAAATGTTTAGCAATTCGTGTGAATCAACCCATAGACACAGCTCACTGAGTATCGGTAGATTCTGCGAAGCACTGCTCTTGCTAGGGCTAGTGTTAGCAACACTCCTGGTTTGAGCCCCGTGAGCTCACCTACACGTCAAGGAGAAGCTGAAATATCCTCTCAAGGCTATCAGCATAGGCAGGGAAAAAAGTATGTAACTTAACATCGTGATTCAACTGATATTATCGTAATGGTAGAACGACTAACAGTTCCCAATGAAGTAAGGTCTCGCATCGAATAAGCAATAGTACTTTATCTGTATTAGTATTTGGATTGCAGTGATCTGTTTACGTTATGTGGCTGATTAGGCAAAGAAATTCATCAAGATGGTCTCAAGGTGGGTGACGGTATTTATGGTATTTAATTGTTGATGTCTATGGACTCCGGTGACCACTAAAAACCAGGGTGCTACTAGCGGATATTATGAGTTCAAAACCGTGTGTTGGTCCGTGCTTCATTCACAACAACGTACTCCACTTAAAGTGCTTAAGATCTAGGATAAGAAAGAATCTACTGGTTTAGAAATGAGGTAGCTAGGACCAGCTAGGACGGTAAACACGTGTCAAAAAACAAAATCATAAATAAACTAGCCATACTCGTCCGCTTCGCTGGGCATTTAAAATTAACATTATTATTTACATATCCTTTGCCCGCGACTCCGTCCGTGTGGAATAGTCACTTCATTTACGTAGAAAGAAAATATTTTAATTCAAAAATAGAAAATAGAATGCTAAGGAACTGCTTAAACCCCGATTTTGAAGCATTCTTTATTGGTGCTCTTATCTTAGCATGATGTTATAGTCTATAGCCTTCCTCAATAAATGAGCTATAACACTGAAAGGATTTTTCAAATCGAACTAGTAGCTCCTGAGATTAGCGCGTTCAAACAAACAAACTCTTCAGCTATATAATATTATTTGTATAGATTGTCATTATTATTAGGCAGTCCAGCACTCATATAAATATTAGCCTATCTATTAAGTACATGTATTTTCCACATGGATACCAAGTTTCAAGTCAATTGGTTGCATGGTCCAGTAGTTATAACGGAACATCCGTAAAAACTACTGTAGATTTATATATTAGTATACACTAGTGGTCCCTCTGTAGTTGAAATTCGACTATAATGAATTGAAATTTGAAGTTTGGACATTATTATGGTTCTATTGTTATAGCGTGTTATACTTCTATAATCGCAGATTTTGCCCAGACTACACTGTAGACAAATAATATTAGAGACAAACAATATTAATCTATTCTCAATTTGACCACAGACTTTCAACAATAACAAAAGCTTGACAATAAACAAAGAGTATATTATGTGTGTGTATGTGTTGTGTCAAATACATGGTAGTGTATGTAATGTTTTCTTTATTGATTTAATTATTTTTTTATGCACAATTAAAAAAAAAAGTTAGTATTCTGCACTCCTCTATATTCTCTATAAGTGTGAGAAATTTTATACTCCTCCGTCCGCGCAATTTTTGTAAAAAGGGGTACAAAGTTTCTGCTTCCCGTATCACTACATAGTATAAAGCAAAGTCCCTTTCTCTGTCTTTATATCTGTCTGTCCCTATGTATGCTTAAATCTTTAAAACTACGCAACGGATTTTGATGCGTTTTTTTAATAGATAGAGTGATTGAAGAGGAAGGTTTATATGTATAATAACATCCATTAAATAGTGGAGAAATCTATAATAAATTACAGTTTCCGAAGCGAAGCGAGGGCGGGTCGCTAGTTAATATATATAGGTACTTATATTATACATAAACAGCCTACCTCTATAATTTCTCCAATCTTGTACTTGGTCATGATGGTCTTGGCGTCGGCAGTGTGACCTGTTTGGTCAAAGTCCTTCGTGGCATCTTTGCCGGCCTGCTCCATGATCGAGTCCGGTCCATCGGGATGCTGGAATGTGTTCATTTATATTCATGTACGCAATGATATTTTTTTTTGTTTTTTTTTCGATATGGTCATAGATATGCAGACTGTTGTGTGTGTTCTGTGCCTCTGTTGCTCAGTGATGATTGGAGTCCGTAGACACCATAACGTGACTGCAACCTTGAGATGTGGGGTTAAAGTCTTAATTACATTGTACAACCACTACCCCTTAGACCCTTTCGTAAAAGTACAAAGCACGAGCAGATGGTATATGAACGTTCTGATAGGTCTTGTACCAAAGTCTCATATCCTCCTAAAATGGTTACGTAATCAGTATAATCGTTACTTATAATCCTTCGCAAGGGGCGATGGGACTCTAAGCCAATCATCACGGCGACTCATATACATATTGCCAACTATTAGATGCGCTTGCCCCAAGGGCGGATCCAGCTTTGGTGCCAGGAGGGGGTCACATAGTCATGGTCATGTCAAGAACGTATAATTTAATTTTGATAACAATAGATACAAGTAAAAAGTAGGTTTTTTTTATGTACGTAAGTACTGTACTTAAAAATATTTATTCTTTATTGTACACTTGAAAAACTTAACACATAATAACTTGTACATATACACGTACATATTGTCATCTTCTCTTGAAGAATCCAGAGAAGCACTATCACGCCCGGAATGAGGCAGATTATTTAATTCTATAACCGTGGTCCTAAAATCATTATGTTCAATATGTGGTCCACCTAGGTCCTGGAACCAGCTCAGGGGGGAGGGGGGGGGGGGTCATGACCCCCATGACCCCCCCCCCTGGATTCGCCCTTGGCTTGCCCAGGACAAAATACATAGAAATATAAGTTAAATTACTTTCGTTAGTGATATTTTCTTCACCTGTTCAGGGTAAAAAGTGTGCTCCCCTCAAAAGATTATGACACATTGGTCATACAATATATGCAGCATCAGAGTTCCTTTATCTTCCTCACAAGACTTAAAGACAAGGTGATTCGTCTTTTCAACATGAAGTCTAGCAGTCTCAGCTTACTGCGATCTACATTACGTAATTGGTGTAAGGTTTATCGACTAATTTCAACAGAATTCGTTTAAGTTTATAATTGAGTCGTCTATTATCAAAGGTGGCAATCTGTGCATTTGGACAAAAAAATGTTATTGATATGTCAATACAGATTGATTTGAATATAATCGTCTCCTTCAAAGAATACGGTTCAAAACCTGCATTAAATAAAGTATTAACTTAACCTGTTATTTATCTAAGATGTCGTTCAGAAGAGTTTTGTGACTGCCAATGGAATACAAAGTCAATAATTCGTTTTTCTGATTTACCAATAATTGTCCAAAAGTCACATTGCCAGCTTTGATGATAGTCAACTCACTTGTATGTTTTATCTTAGGTGCTAAACTATGTACTTTAATGTTTTTAAACTTATAGCTAATATCATTAGCACGATTAGCCTTCTTCTGCAAAACGAAAAACATTTCAATATCCGGCTTATTCTTTGACACTTTTTGTTCCCTACCTATTCACTGGTAGACTATGGGGCTATTTCAGCATGCGCGGTCGAGTAGGTGAGCTCATGGGAAGTTCCTGAGAAGAACTGGCAAGAAACTCAACGAGCATGTCATTTTTTTTTGAAATATTAGATTTTGTAAATATTCAGTCACCAAAATGACACCTTAAAAGAGCTGAAGTGAAATTCTTTATAAGCACACTATACTTATTGTAGCTACACGTAGCTAAACTAATGTGAAATAATTATGTGAATAGCACACTGCAGCTTACTACCGCGTTACGAAAATGCCATGAAATGCATCCATCGATTCTTATCGTTACGCGCTGGGGTTCGGGATTAATAAAAATTCTACCGAATTACAAGTTAATACTGTAGCACTGTTAGCACTTAGAACACACACAGAACACTTTAAAATCCTCAATTCGCTCCTTCCGCTTCGCTTCAGGTAATCCATTCTCGGTTTCGCTTCGAGTAGTTCCGATTACTGACTGACTGCGTGCCATCTCTTCAAACGCTTTTATGTCGAGACGAAATCCCTAGAATTGTCGAGAATATTCCACAAAAGTCGAGTGTTGTGTGTTTCCGCTATCTGACAACAGATGGCGCTGTACTTCTGGAGCGTTCTAGATGCTACTAGATCTTTCGATATTCGGTTGACTATTCGACGATAGATGGCGTTACTCTTACCGGCGTAACATTATTATAGATTGAACAAAAATTACCTCATCCACGTACGTTGTGACGTCGTAGACTGAATCCTTGTAGATAATCCACACGGGTGCGTTTTTCCCGTTACGCGACGCTACGTCCGCCAACGTGTACCTTTGGACATCGCCCATTGCTTAAATCTGGAAGTTGGAATTTCACTATAAGAATGTGGCGGAATTAACCTAAACAGGTCGCAAATGCTGCGTACTTCTGCAGCGAAGCAATTTCGCGGCCTGGACAACGTATTTCTGTGACTCTTATGGTGAGTAAGAATTCGACTGATGTTTTGAGGAGGATCGCCCCAATTGTCAGGTGTACGGGCTTAAAATTAAGTCAGCTGTAATTTACTTGTGGTACGACGTGTTGTGAGTCCCCACGGGTAGGTACCATCATCCTGCCTATTTCTGCCGTGAAGCAGTAATGCGTTTCGGTTTGCAGGGTGGGGCAACCGTTGTACTATAAAAACTGAGACCTAAAAACTCATATCGGTGCCGTAGGTGGCGGCATTTACGTTGTAGATGTCTATGGGTTCCGGTAACCACTTAACACCAGGTGAGCCGTGAGCTCGCCCAGCCCTCAGTAATAAAAAAAATCGTCTATCCATCTAAAAGATATCAGGTCGAAAATTTTTGTGTAAGATAATAATGAAGTTAATGTGAGAAGCAAAGGTTGACATCTTTAAGGACATTCCACTTTTTGTTGTTAACCTCAAGATGTCCACGCCTGGTAGAGGGACAACAATCACTGGTTCGCTTGTGTAGCCATTTACAAGACAATCCGAAGTAAAAGTATACTAGTAGAAATGTTATTATTTGTTACACAAATCGGGACACAATGTACACATATTTAATAATAATAATAATAATAAACATTTACTGACAACCACGCCACGTTAACTGGTCCCGTGGTAAGTTCGTAAAGAACTTGTGTTACAGGTACCAGATAACGGAAATAAATGTAAGATTTTTATTATACACATACATATATTTAATATACATCCATAACCCTGGAAAAGACATTTATATTTATCATACAAATATCTTCCCTTGGCGGAATGTTATTATTTGTTACAGAAATCGGGACAAAATATACACATATGTGGACAGGTGTTGCGAGAATTATAAAAGGTACCTACAATAATAGTTCTTTGAATACATTTTATAAAGCTGTCGTCTTTAGAGTTTGCTAAGATAATTTCAAGTTCCATCTCACATCAACTAAACTCAATTAACTAAACTTCATAGACCTGAAGAGATGATAGTGGCTCCAGTATAATCGGGAACACATCTATAGACACATAAAACTTATATATACGACGACACACTGATGGTATGGTATTTTTTATGCCGTGAAGCAGTAATGCGTTTCGGTTTGAAGGGTGGGGCAGCCGCTGTAACTATACTGAGATCTTAGAACTTATATCTTAAGGTGGTTTGCGCATTTACGTTGTAGATGTTTATAGGCTCCAGTAACCACTTAACACCAGGTGGGCTGTGAGCTCGTCCACACATCTAAGCAATAAAACAAACACACACACACAAAACCGATTCGCATGAGCAATGGCGATCACTTACCGATCTTACGGACCTGGTGAATTTCTTTTAAACACAAATCTCATGTACTTAAAACACATAAATTCACTATCGAAATGTAGGGATTATTTTTCATTAGATTTTATTTTTCCGCATTCACTAAACTCACATATGATAGTATTGACGTTGTCACGTACATATGATTACACGGACGTGTATAATATCGTTGTTGTGGACTTCGATAAGATTGTGTTTGCGCGCCTGATAACTTGAGTGTCAATTGGTGACGTCACTGGGTTAGCCCCGGTTGACACTGGGGAGCAATTATTACGAACATTTTCATCGGCTTTCGCGCTATTTAAACTGTTCTAACGGCTTAGTCTCGCTTTTATTGTAGTCATTATATTATTTCTAAAGCTGGTGGTAGGAAGGACCTTTTGTGAGTCCGCGCCTATTTCTGCCGTGAAGTAATAATGCGTTTCGGTCTGAAGGGTGGGGCAGCCGTTGTAACTATACTGAGATCTTTAGAACTTATATCTCAAGGTGGGTGGCGCATTTACGTTGTAGATGTCTATGGGCTCCAGTAACCACTTAACACCAGGTGGGCTGTGAGCTCGTCCATCCATCTAAGCAATAAAAAAAAGGAAAGGCTTCGGAGTTGAGGTTCCATTGAGAAACTTTTGAGGAATTGTTTGAGATGATCCGATCTCGTTTTTACTAACACACCGCCCGCCACCGGAGTTAAATTTATCAATACTACCTAGAACCACTGCGTTCATCCACATTACGCTTCCAGATAACTTTTTGCCACGTTCCATCCGGGTTTGGAACGAACTCCCCTCTACGGTGTTTCCTGAGCGCTTAACCATGTCCTTCTTCAAACGAGGCTTGAGGAGAGTACTTAACGGTAGGCAGCAGGACTTCAATGGGCGACGGTAACCACTCACCATCAGGTGAGCAGTATGGTCGTCTGACTAGGGCAATAAAAAAACTTGGAAAACTGCACGGTTTTCGTGGTCACGGAAGACCGGTGCTTTAATTACAGATACGGCAAAATCTAATCTCTCCACTAAGGAAGTTCCTTGTTAACATTTAAAATAATCTTCCTGATTGTGTTCTATAACTATAATTGATTCCTTTAAACCTTACGCGATAGCTTAACTTAACGCAAGTATTTTGAAGATACGTATTTTTTACTGGCGGTAGGACCTCTTGTGCATCCGCGCGGGTAGGTGCTACCGCTCTGCTTATTTCTGCCGTGAAGTAGCAATGCGTTTCGGTTTGAAGGGTGGGGCAGCCGTTGTAACTATACTGAGATCTTAGAACTTATATCTCAAGGTGGGTGGTGCTTTTACGTCGTAGATGTCCATGGGCTCCAGTAACCACTTAACATCAGGTGGGCTGTTAGCTCGTCCACCCATCTAAGCAATAAAAAAAAAAAACTTTAAGGTTCAAATTTTGAAAACCACGAACTAATAAAAGGTGGCGCTTGAGTCCTTTTTACAAATGCCTTCAGTTCCATTCATTTTAGCAGTAGTCACCGATATAGAGTAAGTTTATTAGGCAATATTTGCGTGACACACAATTGAGATGTAGATGTCGGATCTCGGTGTGGATGGTGGTATGCACGATGTGACGACTACGCTTCGGTAATCACTCAGCGCCGGACGGACCAAAAACACAACCTTCCCTGGAATTTTACCAACAACTGTAATATCAAAAGCTGCTTAGAAACACGATGACGACAAACACACAAACATTTAGTTTTGTCTGTGTACATATATACACACTATTTAGTTATAATTAGAAGGTTAACAAAATATTGTTACGCGCTGGGGTTCGGAATAAATAGAAATTGTACCGGAGTACAACTTAAGACTGTATTAGCACTTAGAACACTTAAAATATTTCACAAACACTTAAAAATTATTAATTCACTTCTTCCGCTTCGCCTCAGGTGATTCGTTCGCTGCTTCGCTTCGAGTAGTTCCGATTACTACCTAAGTCGTACCATCTTTCTCGGAGAAGAAGGCGGCGGGGCGAGTGAGGGAAAGCTCTCCTCACTACGCAGAAACCCGCCGCCGCCGAGCAGGGGGTCGGGACTGGGGTCGTATCCGTGACCTGGCCCCCTAAGAGCTAGGGGTCCCACCCGTTTTGTGCGGGGAGAGACCCAGACGTGGGTTGGCGTGCTTTGCACGCTCACCCGCAATAGGAAGCCGGGTGATGGTAGACCGCGTTCTCCCGACCGCTCTGGGGGAAGGTGTAACGCGGCGCCATCAAAGCGGGCTCTCGGCCCGCTGAACGAGGGAACCGGTGGTCGTGTCGCTGGCGGCCACCGGTCCGGCGTCCGTGGGACGGTGGGATGGACGTAATGTGCTCTGCGTCAACCCTGTCCCGCCGTTTCAATAGCCCCGACTGGGCTCCGGCCCGGTCCGAGGTAGGGCGGCGGTGGTGCGGCCGGTAGGGCGGAGGTGGGGATCCGGCGATTTTCCCCTGTGGAAAAAAAAAAAGGTCGTACCATCTTTGCAACGCTTTTATAGTCGATACGACATCGCTAGAATTATCAAGAACATTCCTCACAAGTCGAATATTTCGACGTGTTTTCCGCTATCTGACAATAGATGGCGTTGTACTTCTCGAGGGTTCTAGATGTTACTAGGTTCTTTGATATTCATTTCGGTATTGGGCAATAGATGGCGTTACTCTTACCGGCGTAACAATATGTTTAGTGTCTTGTCCACTATTATTGGCTAAGTTGAGGGTAGACAGTTCATTATCCGTTCATTAACTGCTCCTACCATCCTACCCACAATCTTTCCTCTATCAGTCTTCTTGGCGCTAGAAATATGCCGATATATGGAGACCTCGTGAAATGTGAAGATCGAGGTAACAACTCCTTAAATAATATAGCGTTTGTGTTATAGATAGCCACGATAGTTTAAAACGATATTAATTGTCAACTGTGTACACCAGGCCTTAAAGTCTGAATTCGCTAAGCCAATAATTTAATTGACTAATTATTTACAGCGCACATTGTAGTTAACTATAAAACAGAGTATAATAAAATGTTAAACATTAATTATGTTTGTTCATATTTGTCCAAGTACAAAAAAAATGATTTTTTTACTACAACTTACGTCAAAGTTAAGCTCCGTATTTCGTAGTGATTAGTAACTTCTTTCTCTGTAGCCCTTCTCCATATTTTTATTTATTTAGTAGCTCTCTTTAGGCACGGACGTTACGAGCAACCGAGATAAGCAAATGAATTTAAAATCATAAATAAAACTAAAATTCACAAACAGGAATTCATGAAGACAAACACACTACAAAAACTTAATCACGAAGCCAACTCAGGGTTACCGTGCTATATTAAATCGGAACCGGTCATCGTTCTCGTCGAACTCGTCGCTTGCGACGAAGGGCTCGACGAGTAAATAAAGTTTCTCGCCGGATCTTCTCAGTGGGTCGCGCTTCCGATCCGGTGATAGATTCTCCGAAGCACAGCTCTCAAGGGTTCGTGTTAGCAACGTCGTCAGGTTTGAGCCCCGTGATCTGACCTACTAGTTAAGGTTACGCTGATATGGTCTCTAGACCATTAGCTTAGGTAGGAAAAAAAATATCTTCGGAATCATTAGTACGAGTATTTATAATGTTTCAAATTCACACGAGAGCTGGAAATTGGTTAAAAACGACTAATACATATAAAACATGGGCTTCGAATTGAGAGAGTTTCCTTTTATTTTAATTCGGTTAAAAGCTGGAGGGAGGAAGCTGTGCTTTTGTTTTTTTTATAATTACAACGGCTGACCCACCCTTCAAACCGAAACGCATTACTGCTTCACGGCAGAAATAGGCAGGGTGGTGGTACCCACCCGCGCGGACTCACAAGAGGTACTACCACCAGTAAACAGTGCTTACAACAATCTTAGTATTTTAAGCCTACAATACTAGATATTTTACAAATATTAGATATTTTAATCGACTTTAAAAAATGACGAGGTTCTGTATTTTTATGTTTGTTATTTGAAAGCTGGTGCTTTTCATAGTCTCGTTTAAATCCTATCAAGTACCTTGTCAAACCTTATAGCTTACCAGATCCAAGAACGAGCTTCTAAAGTTGTTCATGAAGTAAAGTTTCCATCACGGACGCATACGGTTTGTCGAGCTTCTAAAATAACAGAACTATTGTTTTAACATAACTTCATTAGAAAATTGAAAGAAAAACCGTATGTTGCTGTTAATCTTTATAATTTAATGATTCTCAGACAAGTTGGGGCACCTTGGAACAATCTACAAGCTATGTTAAAAATGTCGTTAGCGAGATTCAGGCTACTGTCAAATATCTATGACTGCTACCACCACTGATGAAACTGCTTCACGGCAGTAATAAGCAGGGTGGATTTTGACTATATGGCCCTGACTGCCGGAGTCCCGCAAGGCTCCGCGCTCTCCCCGTTATTACATATTTAGTTTGTATATCAACGATATACCTACCCCGGTCTCCGGAGACCCATCTAGCGCTCTTCGCCGATGACACGGCTATCTACTACTCGTGTAGGAAGATGTCGTTGCTTCATCGGCGACTCCAGATCGCAGTAGCCACCATGGGACAGTGGTTCCGGAAGTGGCGAATCGACATCCCCACGAAAAGCACCGCGGTGCTCTTCAAAAGGGGTCGCCCCCCGAACACCACTTCGAGGATCCCACTCCTTAATAGGCGCGCAAACACCTCCGCCGTTAGCCCCATCACTCTCTTTGGCCAGCCCATACCGTGGGCCTCGAAGGTCAAATACCTAGGCGTCACCCTCGATACAGGGATGACATTCCGTCCCCACATAAAAACGATACGCGACCGCACCGCGTTTATACTAGGACGACTCTACCCAATGCTTTGTAGTCGAAGCAAACTGTCCCTCCGTAATAAGGTAACTCTCTACAAAACTTGTATACGCCCCGTCATGACGTATGCAAGCGCAGTGTTCGCTCACGTAGCCCGCACCCACTTGAAATCCCTTCAGGTTATTCAATCCCGATTCTGCAGGATAGCCGTCGGAGCACCATGGTTCCTGAGGAACGTGGATCTCCACGATGACCTGGAGCTCGACTCAGTTAGTAAGTATCTACAGTCGGCATCGCTGCGCGATTTTGAGAAGGCGGCACGACATGAGAACCCTCTCATCGTGGCCGCTGGAAACTACATACCCGACCCAGTAGACCGAATGGTAAACCGTCGACGTCGTCCAAAGCACGTACGGATCCTCCTGATCCATTAACGGTGCTTTTAGGCACCACAAGCACCGGTCACCGTCCTCGTTGAACCCGTCGCTTGCGACGAAGGGCTCGACGAGCGAATTAGCCCACAGACACAGCCCACTGAGTTTCTCGCCGGATCTTCTCAGTGGATCGCGTTTCCGATCCGGTGGTAGATTCTGCGAAGCACTGCTCTTGCTAGGGTCAGTGTTAGCAACTCTCCGGTTTGAGCCCCGTGAGCTCACCTATAAACGTTAGGGCGAAGCTGAAATAGCCTCTCAAGGCTATTAGCATAGGTAGGGGAAAAAAAGGAGTTTCGGGACAATGAATGAAAAAAAATGGTGCAATTTTTTTTTATTGCCCTTGTAGGCAGACGAGCATACGGCCCACCTGATGGTGAGTGGTTACCGTCGCCCATGGACTTCAGCAATGCCAGGGGCAGAGCCAAGCCGCTGCCTACCGCTTAATACCGTTATTTATTTAGACGAAATATCATCACTGACATTGAACTATCTGATAACGGACTACCATCGCAATTTGACCGTCGGGCGAGTGAAGCAATGGGCTTCGACACTGCATCTGCGTTCTGCGAAGATAACACTTTATCGCTGTCTATTGGAATTCGTATTTCTGTTCCAAATTACATAAATATCGCCTAAAGATATGGAATTAATCACATTTAAAGAGATATTAAGATCTGATAATATTTTTGTTAGGTATATATAGCATTGTTATGTTGTTGTGAGTTATTTTTGTGTTTCCTTATTGACTTAACTGACTGGAACGGTGTTTTTTTTTCTTAGATGGGTGGATGAGCTCACAGCCCACCTGGTGTTAAGTGGTTACTGGAGCCCATGGACATCTATGACGTAAATGCGAGACCCACCTTGAGATATAAGTTCTAAAGTCTCAGTATAGTTACAACGGCTGCCCCACCCTTCAAACCGAAACGCATTACTGCTTCACGGCAGAAATAGGCAGGGTGGTGGTACCTACCCGCGCGGACTCTCAAGAGGTCCTACCACCAGTAATTACGCAAATTATAATTTTCCGGGTTTGATTTTTATTACACGATGTTATTCCTTCAACGTGGAAGTCAGTCGTGAACATTTGTTGAGTACGAATTTTATTAGAAAAATTGGTACCCGCCTGAGATTCGAACACCGGTGCATCGCTCAACACAAATGCACCGGACGTCTTATTCTTTAGGCCTTCGACGACTTCGAACTTCGACCTCGGTGTTGTAGTTAGCGGTTCAGAGGATCGTGGGTTCGATTCCCACCTCTGGCAAACAAACGTTGTGATGAACAGGTTTGTTTGGTCTTCGTCTGGCCGTTAAGTATCTATATATGTATGTCGGAGAAGCCACGATTACCAACACCATCGTCAGACATCACAGGGGCGAATAGGGTGATCGAGCTAAGAGAAATATTAAGTAGACCAATCACGTTTGTTATTATTATTAACTTGTTGTTATTGGTTAGAGATCCTTTAATTGGCTTTTCTGTTTGTTTTTCTATTAGTTTAAGTTAATAATTGTGTTAGTCTTCTATGAAATAAACGAATACTAGACAAGACTTATAGTAGACTAATGTACTTTTGCTTAAGGTTAAATTAACTTAAATGATAATAGTTTTATTCATAGTCGATATAATTATCCTATTCTATATATACATGATGTATTCATAATCTAGATATCAAAAGGTGAAGCAAAAACTTTGTACCCCTTTTTTACGAAAATTGCGCGGACTGAAGAGTATGAAAATTCCCACACTTATAGATAATATAGAGAAAAAGATAAGTAGAGATAAGAGATAAGATAAGAGAAAAAGTAAAAAATACATTAAATCAATAAAAAAATATAATATTATACACACTACCATGTATTTGACATGTGCCACACACGCATGCATACATGCATTTATTGTCCAACTTTTCTTATTGCTTATAGTCTGTGGTCAAATTGAGAATAGATTCAATATTGTTTGTCTTTATTATAGTGTTTATTAAAGCTTAGTCTTGGCAAAATTTGTGATTATAGAAGTATAATAAATAGTCTTGGACAATAGAATCATAATAGTGTACAAACTAATAATTTCAATTAATTATATTCGATTTTTTTATTGCCTTTACAGGCAGACGATTATACGGCCCACCTGATGGTAAGTGATCACCATCGTCGTCGCATGGACGTCAGCAATGCCAGGGGCAGAGCCAAGCCGCTGCCTACCATAATTTTGTAATATCCGCTGTTAGATTCTGCAAAGCACTGCTCTTACTAGGGCTAGTGTTAACATATTCTCTCGGGCTGAGCCCGTAAGCTCACCTACCCGTCCGCGGGTAGCTGGAATACACTCTAAGACTACCAGCGAATAGGTAGGAAAAAGCTTTCGATAGTTGCCTGGTAGGAAAGCTCGCATATGTATGTCTTGTAACTGATTTTTCTGAATCCTGGAATATTTTATATGCGAAAATATTTGCCGGTCCAATAGAAATACAATTCGCAAACAGTGTGCAATTGTCACTGTTATCGTCAAGAATGCTAAAGCTCTTCCGCCTTCGGAAATCAAACAGAAAGCTTTCAAAAGCTTGTACCGCGAAACGTACTTTCCAAATAAGTAAAGCTAATAGAGTTGTGTGGGCGATCCTTTCAGTCAACACATAACATTTTATGTAACACATACAAATGTACGTATATGACCTACGTCTGACCTTGACGCCTACATTCGTTCCTTGCAGGGTTGAGCAATTGCTGAATTGATAAAACCGGATTAGGGACACAACGTTCAGCTAAAATATATTCAAAAAACATTTTTTTGGATTGCATTGATCGCCACATGAACTCACTTCCTGTTCGGTATTAAATGGCTACCGGTGGCCATAGCGGACTTTACCCACCTAAGTTGATACAAAGTGGAGGTCGAAGTAACAATGATATTGTTTTTCGTCCATACAAAAAAGAGCCGTTCAGAATAATGGTGCTTAAGAATTAATTATCCTTATGCCTCTGATGTCGAGTCACAGGACGTAAGGGAACGGTAACGGTTTTTTTTTCAAATCAAATCAAAAAATTTTTGTTCAACATAAATGAAAGTACATACTTGTTGAACGTCAAAAGAACTACCGCCAATTCACAAGAACTAGCCTCCGTCCTGAGAAGAATTGGCAAGAAACTCAGCGGGCATGTCTTTTTTTAATATCAGATAATAAAAAAAAAAAATTGGTTTTTTTGTTAAATATTCATTTTGATAATGAGTATTATAACATAACAATTATTACTATATTGAAATGCCCGGAGCGAGCAACTCATTCCCACTTTGTGCAATCTTCTAGATAATCATTGACTTTATTAAGCTTTATTGCACAGATGTTCTTTAACAGATTTCTCAAACCTATGTATATGTAGGTTCTGAACATCTTGTGGGATTTTGTTGTACAGGCGCACAGACAAACACCCGAATGAATTTCGTATCTTATGTAACCTACTCATCGGCACAACAAGCTTGTGTTTGTTCCTAGTATTTCTATTATGTATGTCCGACATTTTAGGAAACTCCTCAATATGTTTACGAACATACATCAAATTTTCAAAGATGTACTGGGATGGCATAGTGAGAACTTTAATTTCTTTAAATTTTTCCCTCAGGGATTCCCTTGAGTGCATGTTATAAATAGCACCTATAGCTCTTTTCTGCAGAATAAATATCATTTCTACATCGGCCGCATTGCCCCATAGCAAAATGCCATAGGACATGACACTGTGGAAGTAGTTTCGTAGGCTTCTAGGACGTCAGCACTACTAACATTGTCATTAGATGCCTGCAACTCTAGCATTAGGAACAGGACCCTAGTAAGTTTACTCGTCAAAGTCGGCATAGAGTTCGAAGTGAATTCCTCAGATTTTTTTTTTATTGCTTAGATGGGTGGACGAGCTGACAGCCCACCTGGTGTTAAATGGTTACTGGAGTCCATAGACATTTACAACGTAAATCGCCACCCATCTTGAGACATGAGTTGTAAGGTCCCAGTTTTAACAGTATAGTAAGTACGACTGTCTCACCCTTCAAACCGAAATGCATTACTGCTTCACGGCAAAAATAGGCAGGGTGGTGGTACCTACCCGTGTGGAGATGTGGTGCTGGAGACGCCTCCTAAAGATCCCACGAATGGCATTCCGCACCAATGCATCCATCCTCAAAGAACTCGGTATCAAAGACCGACTTTCGTTAACAGTGCAACTGAGGGTTTTAAAATTCTTTGGTCACATCTCCAGAAAAGAGCACTCGATGGAGAGACTGGTAGTCCAGGGCCGGGTGGAAGGCAGAAGATCACGCGGCCGCTCACCGACCCGCTGGACTGACCTAATAAATTAGACAACTGAGTCCACTATGGTCGAATGTACTCATAACGCTTCGAACCGCCAGACCTGGAAGCGCATTGCCTGGAAGGCGGTTGTCGGAAGCATGGGTGACCTAACAGGTCCTACTGCACATACAGCGTCAACGCAACCACGACCACTCTGACAAGAGTGTCCGACTGAGAAGAAGTTAAGTACGTAGTTCATTGGAAAAACCTACCTGCCGGCGGGATTCGAACACCGTTGCATCGCTACATACGAATACACTGGGCGTCTTATCCTTTTGGCCACGACGACTTCAAAAATTTACTCAACGAGTCGCGATTGAGATCCAGTAATAGATGCCTTTGCGAAGCAGCTGCTCTGAGCTGCTAGGTCGCCTACGAAGATGCTCGGGTAGCTGTTAGCAAGTCCCGCTTCTCTGCGGGTGGCTGGGCCTGTGCTTATCCGACCATTCTGGAATGACCTCCGTTCAAGATTATACCGTCTTTCAAAAAAAACCTAGTTTAGAACGGCGATTGAGTTCTCTTCGTGTAGTCGCAACCGTTGGCCTTTAAATATGGCCACGTACGCCACAATATTACTGTTCGGAACTGCAATAAAAAGTTTAGTTGCAAAGCAACAGCTGTCATTTATATTTTTTATAATTTTTAATTTTGTTACAAAAGTCATAAGAATAAACTGTCAGCCATGAAAGTTGCATCATAATTTTATTTTATTGTAAAATCTTTCTCCTCACAAACCCAAATTATATCAAAATAAGAAACCGTCCTCTACAATTTCCCGATTGGCATACCATGTTCTTCATTAAACAGGTCTAACAGCAACTTTAATCACTCACCTACTGGTTGCCTGTATGCTAGTCTGTTTAAAATATATATTTAAAATGCCTACCTTCATTTTAATACGCTTTTATTAGCTTCAGACGTATGTATGTTTGTAACGGAATCTTTGAACATGATTTTGACCCCCTTCAAAACGTCGGATTAACTTGAAATTTGGTATACTTATTAAGGACTGATGATAATTCAACATTAAAAAATGAAAAATAAATAATAGTTTAAAAAAACTAACAAAATACGTTATATAGAAAATCCAACTAAGAAATAGATTAATAAATTTGAATTAAAAGAAAGTGTAGGATAAAATGATTTTATTGTAACAAAAGCGCGGGGTGCATGGTATCAGCAGTTATAAATATTTTATGAACAGATATCAGTAGAAGGATTATTTTGATAATATCCTGAAAAGCACCCCACGCTTTTTTACAATGACATAATTTTTTCTTACACTATTTTTAATTCAAATTTATTACTCAATTTTTAGATGGATTTTTTACAAAAACGTATTTTGTTAGTTTTTTTAAACTATCATTTATTTTTGTACTTCAAATTACTGCTCTAAAAACTAGAATACGAGACCTTGTGTGCGATCGCGTTCAATAAACATTTAAAACAAATGAGTCGTCTATTATCAAAGGTGGCAATCTGTGCATTTGGACAAAAAAATGTTATTGATATGTCAATACAGATTGATTTGAATATAATCGTCTCCTTCAAAGAATACGGTTCAAAACCTGCATTAAATAAAGGTTAATACTTAACCTGTTATTTATCTAAGATGTTGTTCAGAAGAGTTTTATGACTTTTTTTTTTTTTTTTTTTTTATTGCCTTTGTAGGCAGACGGGCATACGGCCCACCTGATGGTGAGTGGTTACCGTCGCCCATGGACTTCAGCAATGCCAGGGGCAGAGCCAAGCCGCTGCCTACCGCTTAATACTCTCCATAAGCCTCGTTTGAAGAAGGACATGTCATAGCGCTCGGGAAACACCGTGGAGGGGAGCTCATTCCATAGCCGGATGGTACGTGGCAAAAAAGATCTCTGGAAACGCACTGTGGATGACCGCAGTGGCTCCAGGTAGTATGGATGAACTCTACTCCGGTGGCGGGCGGTGCGATGGTAAAAACGAGATGCTGGTATCATCTCGAACAATTCCTCAGAGCACTCCCCATGGAACATACGGTACAAAATACAGAGGGAACCGAAGTCCCTCCGTAGACCCAGAGGCTCCAAACGATCCGAGAGAATGGGATTATCGACAATCCGAACGGCCCTCCTCTGTATGGAGTCAAATGGAAGAAGCTGGTATTTGGGAGCCCCGGCCCAGAGATGGGAGCAGTACTCCATGCGAGGCCGGACTTGTGCTTTATAAAGCAAAAGTCTTTGTCCAGGCGTGAAGTACCGCTTCGCTCTGTTGAGGACTCCCAGCATTTTGGACGCCAACTTGGCTTTGCCTTCCAAATGACTCCGAAACTGGACATCGCTCGAAATGTCGACCCCAAGTATCCCGATACTCTCGGAAGGTTGCAGGGATACTCCTTGGAATTGCGGCGCCATGACAAAGGGGTCCTTCTTCGCAGTGAACGCGCAAACTTGTGTCTTTATCGGGTTGAATTGAACCAAGTTCAATTCACCCCATTCGGAGACTCGCCCCAGAGAGTTCTCCACTTCAGACACAAGTTTTGATCGTCTCTCTTGCACCACGCTCCGCGAGACTGCCAATGGAATACAAAGTCAATAATTCGTTTTTCTGATTTACCAACAATTGTCCAAAAGTCACATTGCCGGCTTTGATAATAGTCGACTCAAATGTACCTACCCCTTGATCCGTCTCAACAACTCGCGAACTAACAGGTGAGATAAATTTTATTATAATTGTCTTTTACGATATCTCCTTAAGTGCATGACGGCATGTCCTCTCCCGGTTAGGCACGTACATAAAAAAACACTAAACTTAATTTGTGTATCGGTACTAATAGGTGTTTACAGCTCTCGTTAGATTTAATGGGTTTTTGTTGAATACTAAACTTTTCGCCTTGCTTTGCCTTGCCGGACTTTATTGAGAGAGAGAGAGAGAGAGAGAGAAAGAGAGAGAGTATTCTTTATTGTACACCAAAGAACAAATAAACAGTGCGATACATTAAATATAAAAAAGTACAATTGGCGGTCTTAACGCTAAGAGCGATCTCTTCCAGACAACAATCAAACGTACATTGTTGGAAAATCGACGAGAAAGGGCTGAACCGTGCTCAGAACGGAGACAAACTTACCGCATAGTCGATGACATGGTGGAAGCTGCTTGAATAATGCATGGGCAATTATAATTTTATTGGAAGTATGCGGAGTTTTTCGCATTCAGAAATCGTAGGGCGGTTTTACATTGCTGTTAATTCGCACGCCCCCAATCTTAAGACTGAAAATAAAGTTTCACGTGCCTATTTTTGGAACGGCTACCTCTTGCTTGATGTAATACAACTTAGTCAGTATAAGAAATAAAAAAAATCATGTACAATAATAAATGAAATTCACCTGGCTTAATTAGTTTTTTATAGATTTTGTAAGAATGGTTGGGTTAAAATCTCGAGTGATTCCACGTGCTATCCACGAAGGACATTTTTATTCGGATCATTAACATTACAGCATACATTTACAGCACCACAACACATACATACAGCATTACAGCAGATTGCAGCTTGAAATAAAAATTTATAATTTATTCATTATTGTCCTCTGCGTGTAAAGTTCACGGCTCTCTCTTTTTTTTGGGGACTAGGGCATTACGAGGTTCCCGCGTCTAGGAGTCGCGCGGAATATGTGAAATTCGGTGGCCGAAGATGGTATAGTTCTTTTTTTTTTTGCTTAGGTAAAAGATGGTATAGTTGGCGGATGGATAGTAAAAAGATGGTATAGTTCCTACCTACCTACCTACTATTAAACAAGACTTGAGGTTAAAGTCTTAATTGTATTCTGTAATTCTGCTCCACTTGAAACCGGAATGTCTCACTGCTTTGCAACAGCAATATATAGGATTGGCGTATTTAGCCGTGCCGACTCAAAATTCGGCCCACGCTTGCTGGTGTAATTTTGCAGGAGTAATGCGTTTCGGTCTGAAAGTTAGGGCAGCCGTTGTAAAACTGGGACTTAGAACTTATGTCTCGGGGTAGGTGGCGGTATTTCTGTCGTAGGTGTCTATGGGCTCCGGTAACCACTTAACACCAGGTGAGCTGTGAGCTCGTACACCCACCTAAGCAGTAAAATAAATAAAAAAGAGTATATGACGTAGATAGATGACTAGGTATAGCTTCACCTCGATCATGCTTCTCTTAAAATATTTAAGACTTAAAGCTCGCATAGGTAAGTTAAATATTTCACTGCCCCTTGGAAAAAATGGCATGAGTTAAAACTTTGAAAATTTGTAACAGATTGAATTACATTTCAGTACTATCGATTTAATATCTTATACCTTTAAACGAGCAATTCTTGTATATTAATATATATATAATCTAAATCTCGGAAACGGCTCCAACGATTTTCATAAAATTTAGTATACAGAGGATTTCGGGGGCGATAAATCGATCTAGCTACGATTTATTTTCAGAAAATGTTGTTTTATTCGTGTTTTCAATAATCAACTCTTCCCGACATCTATTGGCGAATAATAATACTATTTTTCTTAATTGAGGGCAACTAACCGCTTTAAAGACACAACAAGATGGCGTTATCAAAAAAATAACGGTCATCATCCAGTTAAATTAAAGTTGATATATCCCACACAGAATTGAATAAATACATAAAACCGAACACGTTTCTGGGAAATTCATATCTTAATAGAACCTAATAATAATTATCGTCAGCATCTAATCTTCGAGCAGGCTCTTCCAAGGCTTAACTATAATTTAGGGATTCGAATCATTTTAGTTTTTAATGTACCATGCATGTTGGCAGGGCACTCTTAACTGATTACTATATATCTCTTTAAAGATTGACATCTCAAATGTTTTAGTAAAAGGTTCTTGTAAAAACTTGTGATGAAAAAATTAACCACGAAATTCAGATCGTTCCAAAACAGAACAGAAGTGTCTGTACGTCCATAATAACTGAACCAATTTTAAGATAGTTCTTATTTGTGTGATTAGGAAGAAAAAAATCAAAATGTAGTGATCTACAATCTATATACATACTGTTTTACCTAACCACTAAATTTCCATGCCCCATCTCTATCTTCGGTAGTAAACCTAAATGACGTAACCGATGACGTCATCGCAATATGTCAAAATGGGGCGGAGTCAGGCCGAGCAAATCCTGAACGCCCCGCCCCCCGCCCCGCGCCCTCGCACCACTATATAAGCCTAGGAGGCTTTCAAGGAAAACCAGTCACCACTCAACCGGCATCTGGGGCTACGTCTTTTCCTGAAAAAGTTTACGACGATCAACGGTAAGTGAAATTTTTATTCAGATTTTTTTGATTTCGATTATGACTATTGTTAGCGGATACATAGTTTGCACTGAACTTAAAAATGTGTTTGTAATATTTTATACGATAATTCGTTTTAGTTTTTGACGTATCAAAAGACAGGTTTGACTTTTATAAGTAAACAATCCTATTGGAGATTCCAAAGGGCTCTTTAATTCACATAAGTTTACATGAAAAAAGAAAATTGAAGTTATGAAAAATTATGCAAATCCGATGTTGCTAAATTTTTTATTCTTAATCAAACGCGATTTGTTAAACAAGAGTTACAAAGTAGTCCCACGGTCAAGATTGCACTTGGCAATAGTTTTCCAGTTCGGCAGACGCTCAAACGTGTTCAGAGCACCGATAATACTCACGTCACACATCGTCCTCACAGCGTATGCATTGATGAATCGATGATCTTAAATGCGACGCACAAAAATTTTCTTCCCAATGATTTGTCTTTTAAACCACGCGATAATCAAATGCGGAAAGGAACAGTGATGAGATTTAATGTCGCGTCTGTTGTTATCATCAGCTGGAGTGATTTTCTTCAGACCTGATGAAGAAAGACGTGTATAGCATGTTACGATTTAAGACTTCATTTTTTTTTTCATAACTACAATTAGCTCCAGAGATATAAGTATGTGAGTACATCAGCGATATGGTTGTATACGCTTCGTTGAGTACACCAATCATATAATTGTATTACAAGAATGTTAGTATTTTTTATAGATTCTTTTCGATGGTGTATCAATCGCCAAGTTATGACGGCGTTTGCAGGCTTCAATAAAAACATGGTGGACCTAATGCCTATGAAATTTGAATACAACTGTGTTGTCTTATTTTAATTATCGTAAACGGAGTCATGTTCAAAAGCAGCTGCCACAGACAACCGTCTCGGAAACTCTTAGTGATCTTTCATTATTTATTAACGATATCCGGGCGGTCACATCCGGCGGCGTTTGCAGGGAAATTAATTGATCTCGTAGGCTTGCAGCGGCAAGATGTTGCCCAATGACATCTCAGCAGCTTATCCTTAACGTGATGGAGTTACTTTCTTTATTAATACGTATATGGATACAGACGCTAAGTTGGTTTGTTAAAAACTTACTTGTGACTAAAAATGGCTTTAGTATAACGTCGGTTTTCGTCACGATATTTTAGCCATGTATTCCATTTGAAAATCAGCACAGGCGTTCTTATAAATTCTATACTTTAGCATGACATCGCGAGGTGGATGGCGACACCCGTGTCGGGATGTGTATAGGCTCTGATAACTACAGCATCAGGCGAATCATGGTCTATCGACCCAGAGTTGAACAATAGCTTGCCAAACAACTGAAACGGAAATTCATATTTCGTTAAACAGTAATCTGGAGTGAAAACCGTTTTACTGGTGGTAGGACCTCTTGTGAATCCGCGCGGGTAGGTACCACCATCCTGGTTATTTCAACCGTGAAGCAGTAATGCGTTTCGGTTTGAAGGGCGGGGCAGCCGTTGTAACTATACTGAGACCTTAGAACTTATATCTCAAGGTGTGTGGCGCATTTACGTTGTAGCTGTCTATGGGCTCCATTAACCACTTAACACCAGGTGGGCTGTGAGCTCGTCCACCCATCATAAAAAAAAGACTGATCCACGCAATAAAAGACTTATCTTGCAATGTGCGTCCAAACTGTGTCTTTTTTTTTATTGCTTCTAAGGAAGATTCAGACACACAAAATTCACAATTAACTTTTATTATTGTCGAAAGCAGACGTACAACAGCCGACTTACG
This sequence comes from Bombyx mori, assembly GCF_030269925.1. Lineage (NCBI taxonomy): Eukaryota > Metazoa > Arthropoda > Insecta > Lepidoptera > Bombycidae > Bombyx > Bombyx mori. The sequence continues at coordinate 1,902,974 of NC_085120.1, read as the reverse complement.
TGGCATCGTATGGGACGTGGATATCACAAGTAACAGCAGTTCAGCCAAACCAGCTAACCTATCTCTGAAATATTAACTTAAAACACATTTCTATTATTTCAAATCCACGATTAATAATTCCGCAGCCCGCCCGATATTTTGTTTAAACCAAACGATATGTTAAATTCAACCGAAAAAATAAAATGTATTTTTACAGGCGTTTTCAAAAAAAAACAATTTTACAATAATAAAAAACGTTTTTTCCCTTTGCTATTTTCATTCGGAAAAATTAATGTAAACGTACAAAAGGGAATGTTTACGACTACGATTCTAATATTATTTTTCTATTCTATTTTATTTTATTTGGAAGACAAACAGTGAATTTAATTTAAAAACTAACCTCACAACTAAACACCATTTAAATATCTCCGCATTTAAAAACTAAACAATTATATACACTACAATATTGTATACACTATTGTATACTTAATAATATACTATACAAATGTTAATACGAAAATTAAAACAAAACTCACAGTTGAACGTATTACGTGCTACGAAGAAGCTACGGCGTAGCGGCTGCTACGAGATTTTATAATTTTATGAATGAACTAGCCGTACTCGCCCGCTTTGCTGGGCATTTAAAATTAACATTATTATTTATTGTCATTATTATTAGGGAGTCCAACGCTCATATAAATATTAGCCTATCTATTAAGTACATGTATTTTCTACATGGATACCAAGTTTCAAGTCAATCGGATGCACGGTCCAGTATTTATAACGGAAAATCCGTAAAAACCACTATAGATTTATATTATATTAGTATAGATAATATATATAAAATCGCAGTAGATTGAAGATGTTTATTTTAAAAATTTAATTCAAAATTATAGTGCAAAGTTTTGTGAACCCTTCTGTATCTATCTGATCTTTCCCGGCAGGTCCGAGGTAGTCCGTCATTTCGTGAAAAAGCTCAGAGAACACACTGCAGATTTATTAGTCGGTTTTTCACACGCGGAAAACCTCGCAACCATTCGCAGTAACCTAATTATGTACCAATCCATCGTGCTTGTTTCTTTTTGATTAAAATTAACCCCTCTCTACAAAGATACGTATCAAATTGATCTTTTCTCTGCGTCAGAGAACAGTCTGACCTTATTCTTTCTTGTTTATTCTGAACTGGCTTACGAGTGGGTAGTACCATGTGTCGTCCGTGACATTAACACGGCTAAAATTCTGGCAGGTTATCAGATGTGAGCACACGTGAACAAAATCGAAGCCGGGCGAACAGTTCAGTTTGGCCATGAATGGGCATATAATAATAAAATCTCCATTACATTTGGACCTTTAGTCAATACTGTGAGGCTTTACCTTAAACTGGACACAAATATTCATAAACTAGCTATGATGATGCATACCACAGCTTTGCTCTAGCAAGTATCCCATAAAATGTGGCTTAAGAAGATCACTTGAGAGAGTTCCCTGATTTTGTTTTAATATTTTTTTTATTGCTTAGATACTTGAACAAGCTCACGGCCCACCTGATGTTAAGTGGTTATCGGAGTCCATAAACATCTACAACGTAAATGCCGCCACCCACCTTGATATGTGAGTTCTAAGGTCTCAGTATAGCACAACCGTAGCCCCACCCTTCAAACCGAAACGCATTACTGCTTCACGGCATAAATAGGCGGGGTGGTGGTATCTACCAGTGCGGACTCACAAAACGTCCTACCACCAGTAATTTTAATTTTTTGCAGGTTTTGATTTTTATTACATGATGTTATTCCTTTGCCGTGGAAGTCAATCATGAACATTTGTGAAGTACGCATTTCATTAGAAAAATTGGTACCCGCTTGCGGGATTCGAACACCGGTGCATCGCTACATACGAATGCACCGGACGTCTTATCCTTTAGGCCACGACCACTACATAAATTTACTTATTTACCTTTATAAATCTTGTCTGTGTGACAATTACTACTTAATTTTTTTTTATTTGTTTATTACAAAAGGACGCTATCCGTTACCGTCAATAGGACCGCATGCTCGTTTTCAATTGTAATAAAACAGGGGATCCTACGGGCTACGTTTTCGAACTTCAAAATTGTCATTCGAAGGATATTAAGAAAGTTGAAATCGAAAATCATTGACACGAACCAAAATTCCTAATGAACATTAATTGTTATCGGTAAATTACATATGTCTAACAATTATTCGAATTATTGTGTGTATGAATGTTTAAAACAGACAATGTTCCTTCAAGACAATGTGCTACTATCGGTAATGTGCGTAAACAAAAGTATAGTTCAGTCCAATCTACGATATGCAATGTAAATTTCTTCGCATAAAACCGAAGTCATCCGCCATCACAATAACTTTAAGTATCCAACACGTTTAAAAATCTTATACTTAAAATAGTGTTCGTCCAATATCAGAATTTTGACCACATACACTAGCTCTGAAACTCAAAATTCAAATGTATCCGATCCTATTTATTTTAATGGCTACGATTAATTGAATTGAAAATTAATTGTGTTTTTTGACTTGTTTTTTCGTTTATTGTAAGAGAAAAAAAAGCCCGCTTAGTTTGTTTCGCCGGTCCTTCTCAGGACTGTAGCTCTTTTTGGAACCGGTGGTAGAGTTAATATTGTTATTTATATTTTGACATTCAACAAGTGTGTTATGCTTACATCTAAGTTGAAATAAATGATTTTGAATTTGAATGGAAAATGGAAGAGAGGCCGCCCCAGAACAACTTGGCGTCGCTCGGTGGAGCAGAAGCTAGTTATCTTGGACATAACGTGGGAGGAGCTAGAACAGACTGCCCAAAACCGATGTAAATGGAAAAAAAATGATTTGATCCCTACAACCCAGCAGAGGGTAATAGGAAAGAATGATGATGATAAAAATGGCTATGTGATTGAAAATTTAAAAAAACAGAAGAACGGAAGAGAAAATGGCATTTAACATGAACTGTTGTTTCTATACACAGATGCTGCAAGACTGAACCACGAAAACGGTGCAGTAATGTTAAATCAATTAAATAGGATAAAGGCTGTCGCAAACCGGATCATAAGAGTGCTTTTTTATTGCTTAAATGAGTGGACGAGGTCACAACGCACCTGGTGTCACGTGGCTACCGGAGCCCATAGACATCCACAACGTAAATATCACCACCCACCTTGAGATATGAGTTCTAAGGTCTCAAGTATAGGTACAACGGCTGCCTCACCCTTCAAACCGAAACGAATTACTGCTTCATGGCAGAAATAGGCGGGGTGATGGTACCTACCCGCGCGGACTCACAAGTGGTTCTACCACCTGTAAAAACGGCCTCGTCAAATCTGAAGATAAAAGCGATATGCTGTACCACCTATCCGACATACCTAACGCTTCACCAGCTATCACTAAAATTTTCCATTGATTCCCATTGTTTTCTTACACAAGAACTAACTAATCGACGCTATTGGCCCAATATGACTCCAAACTAGCCTCATATTTATTTATTTATTTATTTATTTATATTTTATATATTTATATATTTTATTTATATTTATATTTTAAAACGATAGAAATTTGTCTTCTTTCCGATTCTTACAGTCGATTTTACTTAATAAATTTAAGTGTCATTTATGGAAGCGCGGAATTACGAACAAAACTGAAATCCGAAGCTCCCTTAATAATAATTCCGAAAGAATTCTGCTTTAGACGTTGACAAAACGCCTAAGTATTTTTTATGATGTTTTTTTTTTTCATTATTTCGATTAGGTAAATTGAATTTTCTAAAGTTTCATACAGATTCATATTAAACGGTTTTTTGACAGTGACGTTTATGAGATGTCAACTGGATGTCGTTTTTTTTTTTCAATTTTATTACTTGAGAGGTTGTGAGTTTATATTTTGTAGTAAATTTATAATTAAGACATTTTATTTTAGATATATTATATTAGAAAAAAGGCAATTAAAATCAGTTACAATGTAAAAAAAACTTTAAGAAGTTATTAATTAAAATTCAATTTCCTTTGATCGTCGTTTAGAAATTTAAAATATTAATACGTGAAGCAAAAACTTTTTATCCCTTTTTACGAAAATTGCGCGAACGGAGCATTATGAAATTTCCCACACTTTAGAGAACATAGAGAAGGAGTACACAATACTATTTTTTTTTAATAATGCATAAAAAAAGTAATAAAGAAAACATGTATTTGACACATACACACACACACACACGCATATATACTATATATTATGTTTATTGCTAGTCTGTGGTCAAGTTGAAAATAGATTAATATTTATTTCTATAATATTATTTGTCTATAGTGTAGCCTTAGCGAAATCTGTGATTATAGAAGTAAGGTCTTTGACAATAGAACCATAATAATGTTCAAACTTATAATTTAAATTAGTAATTATAGTCGAATTTCGATAACCGGGCGACCACTAGTGACCATAGATACATCCCACGCTTAAAGTTCGGAGTATAAATAGGATGGTAGCAAGAAGCACTCTTTATTATGAAACGGTTCGTCCATGTTTGGATCTAATTTCGAATTACGGATCGACTCGGGCCCCGTAACACATGTGCTCTCTTGATTTTGTAATTCTTTTTGTCATTTCTGGAAGACACTAGAACATCAAATTAAATAAATAGTAGTTTAAAAAAAATTACAAAATACGCTTTTATAGAAAATTCAACTAAATAATAGGAAATAAGTTTGAATTAAACTAGTGTAAGAAAAATTCATTTTATTGTAAAAAAAGCGTGTGTTGCTTATCAGGATATTATACAAATAACCCTTCTACTCATATCTGTTCATAAAATATTTATAACTACTGATAACATGCACCCCACACTTTTTTTACAATAAAATTTAAACTATTATTTATTTTTCATTTTTTAGTTGAACTACAATTTTTTCCATTTTTTTTAAATATTGAATTGTCATCGGTCCTTAATAATTATACCAAATTTCGAGTTAATCCGACGTTTTGAAAGGGGTCAAAATCATGTTCAAAGATTCCGTTACATACTAACATATAGGTACATACGTCTGAAGCTAATAAAAGCGTATCAAAAAGAAACTTCAGACTGATCAAGCTATTAACTTTACTGCGTTATCCGTGAATGGTATCTTTGCTGGGTAGTAAAAGAAAACCGTTCTTTTTTATATACACTCAAGTAAACAAGCAAAAGCTCAAGAAATAATAATATGAAATCGACCAACGTCTCGCAAGCCGATCACTCTTGTAAATTCCAATTCAATTTCTAATTCATCATGAAATTCGCGAACCGAATGAAGTTTCGTTAGAATTAATCACCAAAGAATTAAGTCAATTAGAAAACGCTAATTGACGCAGGACATCCGAGAGATGTTTTGTTATTAATGAAAATAATGTTCAAGTTTCGAACGATTCGCTGACTGCTTGATTTGTTTTTAAGTCGAGATATAAATCGCATTTGGTCCTTAAGAACTCAATCTGTCCTTACTTTTTGATTGTTCGTGTATTACCACTTATAAGTCCACTGCTAGTTGACAAAAGACAACTTAACTTAGAGCTAGTGAATGGAAAACCTACAGGCCTTTGCGAATATATATGGTGAGGTCGTCTAAACAGCGTAGTAATTTTGAGGTTAACGACAAAGGGAAGATCTTCCAATAAGCTGGTGATATTTAGTAAGACCGACGGTCCGAATATTATTGCTTGGAACTTATACATATTCAAACTTATCTTGAAAATGTGGTCAGTGTGATTCAAGCATCTGTCAAATATTTTTGTTAAACGATAACTACCCGATACTTACTTAAAAAATAGTATTGTAGTAGATCTTAGACAGCGGCTTGGGTCTGGCCCTGGCATTGCCGAAGTCCATGGGCGAAGCAAAAAAAAGAAGATATTAATTAGTTTAAGTAGATAAAAAGTAGTTTAAGTAGATAAAAAAAACCGTCCGTCTGTGTAACATCTGTCTACAATACTACCACCTCATAATTTCCCGTTGGCGTCATAAAAAGTGTCTTAAGAGTCCATCAGAGATTGGGCGGCAGCGTTCTTTGACCATGTTGCTTATATAGACTGCACACATCCTCATTTGATGTGTGGGAGAGTCGTTGATATTACAGAGACTTGGACTTCACATGGGGAGTAGCTGCATGTATTCAATAAGAACATTTGATATTTCAGAGCCTGATTCAGAACGAAACATTTAAAAATTTATAAATGACTAGCTGTACCCGTCCGCTTCGCTGGGAATTTAAAATTAACATTATTATTTCTCACCCCCACAAAGATTCTCATCATTAACGCCCCCGCAACTGGTGTAGGGAGTCCAACACTCATATAAATATTAGCCTATCCATTAAGTACATGTATTTTCTACATGGATACCAAGTTTCAAGTCAATCGGATGCATGGTTCAGTAGTTATAACGGAACATCCGTAAAAACCACTGTAAATTTATATATTAGTACTAGCTGACCCGGCAGACTTCGTAGTGCCACAATCGATAAATAAAAGACCTAAACTTTTGTATAAAATAAACTTAAAACAAAAAAAAAAGGAATCCGTCCGACGGGGGACACATCAAAGGGAAAACAAAATTAATATTTTTATTTAATTCCGAGCATTTTCATATTTATCTACCTTTGAAACCTCTAGACTTCCACGAATAATTCAAGACCAAAATTAGCCAAATCGGTCCAGCTGTTCTTGAGTTTTAGCGAGACTAACGAACAGCAATTCATTTTTATATATAAGACTAGCTGTACCCGGCCGCTTCGCTAGGCATTTAAAATTAACATTATTATTTCTCACCCCCACAAAGATTCTCATCATTAACTCCCCCGCAACTGGTGTAGCGAGTCCAACACTCATATAAATATTGGCCTATCCATTAAGTACTTGTATAATTATGTTTGTAAGTGTATTTTCTACATGGATACCGAGTTTCAAGTTAATCGGATGCATGGTTCAGTAATTATAACGGCACATCCGTAAAAACCACTGTAGATTTATAATATATTAGTATAGATAATTTGAATATAAGAGAAATTTAATACAATAAATTAATTTGATTCGTTCAAAAGTCACAAAATCTTAATCCGAAATAAATATTAATCATTTCTGCGCCGCCTCTCGACTGAAAACAATCCGTTAATACCAACGAACCGTTTAATAACAGCTTAACTAGAGTTTAATTTACGCACAATAGAAAACCATTATTATTCCAAGAAGATGAATGCAAAGCGCCTTGAGGAAGCCTCTCCATTAAGCTATAATGTTTTCATTTGGACCCGTCACAGGAACTGTTTTTAATTTTTTAAATTCTTTATTGCCTTTGTAGGCAGACGAGCGTACGGTCCACCTGATGGTAAGTGGCTACCGTCGCCCATGGACTTCAGCAATGCCAGGAGCAGAGCCAAGCCACTGCCTAATTAATACTGTATTAAAATATATTCGATGTATTTATGTACATACATACAGAGGTATACTGGTGGTAGGACCTCTTCATACTGGTGGTAGGACCTCTTGAGAGTCCGCGCGGGTAGGTACCACCACCCTGCCTATTTAGGCTGTGAACCAGTAATGCGTTTCGGTTTGAAGGGTGGGGCAGCCGTTGTAACTATACCTGAGACCTTAGAGAACTTATGTCTCAAGGTGGGTGGCGCATTTAGGTTGTAGATGTCTATGGGCTCCAGTAACTACTTAACACCAGGTGGGCTGTGAGCTCGTCCACCAATCTTAGCAATAAAAAAAAACGTGATTACAATTATAATCTGTCCGGTCCGGTTAAGATTACGGTCTGCGGAAGGACTTCGGTTGTATCAGCGTCAGTGCATCACCTTGCATATCTTGCATGATTGCACCATTGCAATATCTTGCATCACCGTGGGGTGTGCTCTCTTGTGTGAGATGATCTCGTGAGCGCGTTTCTTACACCTTACCGTCCGCCACCAGAGTAGAGTTTATACTATCTGGACCCTACATGCTCGTGCATAACTCTTTTCCAGAATCACTTTTCGCCATGAACTAACGGGAAATGAGAAGCACCCTATGACATGTCCTTTTCAGACGTGGTTTTAAAAGTCCTATTGGGTAAGCAGCACGACTGTGTTGTTGTATTGCTTTTGTCTATGACCATCGAGAACCACTCACGATCATGTGAGCCGTATGCTCGTCTGCCATAGTGAAAGAGAAAAGGTAGTCTCCACGGATCCATACCACCACCCCGTCCATTTCTGAAGGTGTCTCCTTGATAAATTTACTTTTTCTCAAAGTCGTCTTCGCGTTGTTATGTGCATGGTGTCCCGTAACCACTTAACACCAAATGTGCCGTGATCTAGTCTACCTATCTAGTGAAATCAATTTTGTCATTTAAGTAGCCAAACGATTTAGAGTTCTTTTTGACCCAGAGTTCTTAGTTCATTTAAAAACTAAAGTACATATCTTATATACCTTTAAACGAGCAATTCTTGTATATTAATATATATATATATAATCTGAATCTCGGAAACGGCTCCAACGATTTTCATAAAATTTAGTATACAGGGGATTTCAGGGGCGATAAATCGATCTAGCTACGATTTATTTTCTGAAAATGTTGTTCTATTCGTGTTTTCAATAATCAACTCTTCCCGACATCTATTGGCGAATAATAATATTACTTTTCTTAATTGAGGGCAACTAACCGCTTTAAAGATACAACAAGATGGCGTTATCAAAAAAAAAGTCATCATCTAGTGTCTTACAAACTGTCCTAATAATATTATTACGGAACAAACAGGCTTGATTACTTTGTAAATTCGGAGTAAACAAAAGATGGATCCAACCGACAACAGTATACTCGTAGAACGTATTCAAAACTAAAGACAAAACCATTGAAAGCGTTTACACGAAATTTTAATCAGCCATAATACGTAATCAAGGCTTAAACAATTGCTTAAAACCTATTACGGTTACGGGTATTGTGAAGACGACCTGCTCGAGACGTTTTGATAGGCCCAATACGTCGTTTAATTGTTTAAAATAATGGACCATCGCTTTAAACGTAATGGTTTTGAGTGCGCCGCTACGTATGAAATTATTTAAGACTAAAACATTAGGACGGTAATTTAAAAGCACTAGATGATGATCTTTTTTTTTTTTTTTTATTGCCCTTGTACGCAGACGAGCATACGGCCCACCTGATGGTGAGTGGTTACCGTTGCCCATGGACTTCAGCAATGCCAGGGGCAGAGCCAAGCCGCTGCCTACCGCTAACGAGTCTCGAGCTTTGCTCGTTTTTTTTTTTTGATAACGCCATCTTGTTGCGTCTTTAAAGCGGTTAGTTGCATCTACGTTGTAGATGTCTATGGGCTCCAGTAACCACTTAACACTAGGTGGGCTGTGAGCTCGTCCACCCATTTAAGCAATAAAAAAAAAGTCCTGTCCATCGTCCATTTAACCGTCTTATTTTCTTTAGTACGTCTTCCACCTTTGTTGTAGATCTAATGTCTGCTGCTCTTTTGCGGTCTTTTAGCGTCACGCCCAACACACTCCTTTCTATTCCCCTTTGACACATCCCTTACTCTATAATATAACAGAACTTTGCCTTAAATAATCCTCATTCGATCTAAATTGAGGAAGTGCAACGAGTCCGCACCGAACTCGGAGTAGGTACCATTATCGTCTCAGTGAACTCAGTAAAGCAAGCGACATAGATGTAGTCAGGGCCGCTCTATGGGGAACCAATCCATGCGACATAGATAATTCGAAATGAGTTCACATTTTTTTAAATTAAAAATAAGAAACTAAAATCAGAAGATCAATATCCAAAATAAGTTCCAAAAATTATTCCTATTCTGTTTTTATTTTTATTGCTTTGATGGATGGACGAGCTCACAGCCCACCTGGTGTTAAGTGGTTACTGGAGCCCATAGACATCTACAACGTAAATGCGCCACCCACCTCGAGATATAAGTTCTAAGGTCTCAGTATAGTTACAACGGCTACCCCACCCTTCGAACCGAAACGCATTACTGCTTCACGGCGGAAATAGGCGGGGTGGTAGTATCTACCCGTTCGGACTCCCAAGAGGTCCTACCACCAGTGATTACGCAAATTATAATTTTGCGGGTTTGGTTTTAATTACACGATGTTATTCCTTCACCGTGGAAGTCAATCGTTAACATTTGTGGAGTACGTATTTCATTAGAAAAATTGGTACCCGCCTGCGGGATTCGAACACCGGTGCATCGCTACATACGAATGCACCGGACGTCTTATCCTTTAGGCCACGACGACTTGTTGGGTGAAAACTATTTTCTCAAATTATCGTCCTAAGATCTTCGAGAAAGAATAAGTCTAACGAGCTCATTATGGTTGTTATTGCATCGTCACAGAACTAGATTATGAATGTTGCTCATCCTCAGATACAAGATCCTAGTCTCAAGGGCTTTGGCATAACGGTTGACTTGACACACGACGCTTCACAACATAAACAAACAGAACGATGGTAGCCTTTTATAAACCATAACCTAATTGACTTGTGGTGGGTAGCCATCATACAACGCAACATATTTAACAGATGACTTAATCTCGCTTACGACATTTTCAAGATAATCTTACATATATACAAGTTCCGAACAACAACATTCGGACCGTCGGTTTACCGAGCAATATCACCCGCTCGGTGGAAGATCTTCCCTTTGTCGTATACCTACAGACTCTAATCCCCTACATCAACAAATAAGTGCCGCCTGGATTTAGCCGAATATATGAATAAAACTCAAGGTTGTTTTTTAGCTAAAATAATTCTAAACTAAACTACGCTAACAAATCACTGCATAGTATAAAACAAAGTGGCTTTCGTCGCTTTCTCTGTCCCTATATCCCTATGTATGCTTGAATCTTTAAAAGTACGCAACTGATTTTGATGCGGTTTTTTTTAATAGATAGAGTGATTGAAGAGGAAGGTTTATATGTATAATAACATCCATTAAATAGTAGAGAAATCAATAATAAATTACAGTTTCCGAAGCGAAACGAGGGCGGGTCGCTAGTTCACAATAATTGACCCCCTTCCGAGTACGTCTCTGTTCGAAACTACGACAGTGCATAAGCACGCAGCCTCCAGCTGAATACAATTGTTTGAGCCGCTTCATTAAGTTAGCCGGTCCATTTCTCAAAGTTAACTGCACTTTGTTTACTGACGTGTAGACAGTTCGAGAATCCTGTTTAATTGATTTGTACTCCGCTTTCGCTTTTATCTTATTGAGTTTGCTTTGATGAAAAATTGTTAAGAGAAAAATAAAATTGAAGCTTTTTAGTTCAATCTTTGACTGAATTTGAACTATGGCTGACTCGGTGGTGGAGTAGTTAGTGACTGTTGCGCTGAGGGTCGTGGATTCGTTTCCCACATTGCTCTTTGGTTGACTGTTTATATACCTATTCAAGTATATATAACTATGTATAACTATACTATATATACTTTTTTACTGCTGGTAGGACCTCTTATGAGTCTGCGCGGGTAGGCACCACCACCCTGCCTGTTTTTGCCGTGAAGCAGTAATGCGTTTCGGTTTGAAGGGTAGGGCAGCCGTTGTAAATACCTATATACTTGAGACCTTAGAACTTATATATCAAGGTGGGTGACGCATTTACGTTGTAGATGTGTATGGGCTCCAGTAACCACTTAACACCAGGTGGGCTGTGAGCTCGTCCACCCATCTAAGCAATAAAAAAAACGATGTCTCTGGTATCCATAACACAGGGGATTCTGATTTCTTTTACTTATTTTTATTCTCTTCGTTAAATGAATGCTTTAATCGCCTTGTCGGTTCATGAACAGCCTATTGCCGCGACAAAAATGCACAAGATTCGATTGAAGACATACGGCATATTACACTTCAAAGCACTGATGTGCGGTAGAAATCCTGCAGTTTCTAACCGAGAGATAAAAAACCGTTAATATTTTTGGGAGAGATCTGATAGAAATCTGGTTATTGTGTATCAATGTGAGTCTACTAAAAGAAAGATCTTGCACCGCGCTGCATACATTGCTTGGTAAGCCAACGCGATTGTTTCAAGGTCTTAATCTGTCTGAATAGCGTAATAGAATACGACACGACGTAATTAAGATAAAACAAATTATAGATTACTAGGGACCCGCCCTCGCTTCGCTTCGGAAACTGTAATATATTATAGATTTCTCCACTATTTAATTGATGTTATTATACATACTAGAGGTCCCGCAGTAGTCGAAATTCGACTATAACTAATTGGAATTGTAAGTTTGTACACTATTATGATTGTATTTTATACTTCATCACAATTTTCGCCAAGGCTACACTATAAAAAATATTAATAACAAACAATATTTAATCTATTCTCAGTTTGACAACAGACGCCAAGAACAAAAGTTTCACAGTAAATAGTATGCATGCGTGTGTGCGTCAAATACATGGTACGTAGTGTGTGTAATGTTTTCTTTATTGATTTAATGTATCTTTTATGAATTATTTAAAAAAAATATTAGCATTGTGCACTTCTTCTCTATATTCTCTATAAGTGTGGAAAATTTCATACTCCTCCGTCCGCGCAATTTTCGTAAAAAGGGATACAAAGTTTTTGCTTCACGTATTAATATATAGATAAACCTTCCTCTTCAATCACTCTATCTATTAAAAAAAACCGCATCAAAATCCGTTGCGTAGTTTTAAAGATTTAAGCATACATAGGAACAGACAGATATAGGGACAGAGAAAGCGACTTTGTTTTATACTATGTAGTGATAACGTTAGCATTTTCACATTTTCACAGCAGACATACAATTTTTTTTGACAATTTTTATTCAACTAGAGACTGTTTAGTTGACAATTGAATTTCGCTGTTTCTGTACCGGCCTCATCTATTCTGTACGACAGAAAAGTTTCATTTCAAAACAACGGAAACCCTTTTATTGTAAGCGAACCGCTGTAAAACTATATTCATTGGTGCTTCTGTACAATAAGGTTATGTTACATTTTACTGTATACATTGCTGGTGTAGGGCTTGCAAAAAAATATCTCATTTTAAGAGGATATATTTCTGGCGGCAAGGTCGTTCTGACCCAGGAAGGTATCATAAAACACCAGAGGTTTTACTGGCCGCAGTGCTGCGAATACCGACATCATTGGTCATGGACGATTACTGCGATCGACGTCTTCAGGATGGCACTGCCAGTCTGATTGTAGTGTTGACTGCAAAGACTCCCCTCCTACTATGTGCCCGGGCTCTAACCCCAATCGGAGTTCGAGCGTTGGGTGAGTACGGTTTTGCTACCTCAATGTAATTGTTTCAGAAACTACAATCGAAGTGTGTTTCTTCTCAATTCGTATTCCTCGTTGTATATATTATGTTTATTTTTTATTGCCTTTGTAGGCAGACGAGCATACGGCCCACCTGATGGTGAGTGGTTACCGTCGCCCATGGACTTCAGCAATGCCAGGGGCAGAGCCAAGCCGCTGCCTACCTAATTATATTTCCATAACAACGTTATGCCGTTTTCTACTGTAACTTGTAGTATCGCATCATCGTCCCACGAGTTGGACCAGTGGCGTGAATACAACAGGGGTTTGAATACATCATACATCCCAAGCGCTTGTTCACCTAATCGTTTGATGACTATCAATACAGGACTAAGACTATGACAGGCGCGTAGCATACTGCAGTCTACTAAAAATACACTTGAGAATAATAATTCTGGCAACTGAGCCTCACTTTCACAGCTAAGTCAACTGAGGTTCACTTATAATCATAAACGTTTACAAAAATAATACTTGTAAACGAGCAATGTACGTCAAACGCTTTAAAAGAACCGTCTCCTCCGTACCAAGATGTGTCGTTGAGGTTTTCTCATTAGCAGCGGCATCCGCGGTCGCAAATTTGCAAAGATAAAAACAGATGAATCTCAACGGAATGGACGATCATGGAGGTTTTTGAAAGGACCCCCTATTCGGTATTTTGTCATTAAATGTTTTTGTTCTCTTGTACCTTTACTTGCTAACTTGTAGGCTTGGAGCGGCGAAAGACTTTTACGGAAAGTCCATCAGGCTTCTCGTAGTGCTCTTTATCTACGTCACGTCCCAGGGTTGAAGTAGAGCTTGGTCTAGAACTTGGTCTTGGATCCCGCGATGGGACTCATTGATGATGAATCAGACCAGAGGAGAGCACGCTTTTTTTATTGCTTAGATAAGTGGACGAGCTCACAACGCACCTGGTGTAAAGTGGTTACTGGAGCCCATAGACATCCACAACGTGTAAAAGCACCACCCACCTTGAGATATAAGTTCTAAGGTCTCAAGTATAGTTACAACGGCTGCCCCACCCTTCAAACCGAAACGCAGTACTACTTCACGGCACGAACAGGCAGGGCGGTGGTACCCACCCACGCGGACTCACAAGAGGTCCTGCCGCCAGTAACTACGCAAATTATAATTTTGCGGGTTTCATTTTTATTACACGATGCTATTCCTTCACCGTGGAAATCAATCGCGAGCATTTTTTGAGCACGTATTTCATTAGAAAAATTGGTACCCGCCTGAGATTCGAACACCGATGCATCGCTCAACACGAATGCATCGGACGTGTTATCCGTTAGACGACGACGACTTCAATCGCTATCATTATTTTAAAATATCTTTAATCAACGCATCATGCTGTTATCAGAATAATTCGCAATTCAAAAACTGTGTGCTTAGTGCCAGTTCTTTAACGTTCTCGATCGCGTAAACGTTAACTCAAACTCGTATGCATTTGGAACAGCGCCCCTATCGGCAAACGTAGGCAAACGTTCCCACTCCATACAAATTTGAGTTAACTTTTACGCTATCGAGAACGTTAAAAAACTCGCACTAATCACAGAGATAATGTTATCATATATATCTCTATTTGTTCGTAAGTTAATAATAGAATTTTAATATAATATCATAATAAATAATAATGTGAAATCTATATATTATATAAAAATGAATTGCTGTTCGTTATTCTCGCTAATACTCGAGAACGGCTGGACCGATTTGGCTAATTTTGGTCTTGAATTATTCGTGGGAGTCCAGAGAAGGTTTAAAAGGTACATAAATATGAAAATTCCTTTTGTTTGTTTTAAGTTTATTTTATACAAAAGTTTAGGTATTTTATTTATCGATTGAGGCACTACGAAGTCTGCCGGGTCAGCTAGTATATTCTAAAAACACCATTGATTGGACTGTGACGAAATTTAATACAATTATCGCCTTCACTCCGAGCAAAGGTTCTGTCATAGTACCATCAACGAAGGGCAGGTGGCGCGCGAGTAGTTTCAATAAATCTATCTTTTTCATACGTTACACCACTGTTTAAATATATTAAACAAAGATCCCTCGGCAGACCGATTACGAAACAGAAACTTGAGCAAATACTAAAATTCCATTAGCACCCTTTACGTAAAGAGAAAAAGGGTCAGCTATGATATGATGAGCAATTAGGCTGAAATTTAACGAGCAAGGATTCAATTTAATGCGAAGATTGATGGTGTCATTAATGTCGTCTAAATACCAGCTTAACACAGTTTTTTATGGTCATTCTAGTTGTAGCCAGTACCTTTGTGACATACTTTACTAGTGGTAGGACCTCTTGTGAGTCCGCACGGGTAGTTACCACCGCCATGCCTATTTCTGCCGTGTAGCAGTAATGCGTTTCGGTTTGAAGGGTGGGGTAGCCGTTGTAAATAAAACTTGAGACCTTAGAACTCATATCTCAAGGTGGGTGGCGGCATTTACGTTATAGATGTCTATGGGCTCTCACTTAACACCAGGTTGGCTGTGAGCTCGTCCACCCATCTAATCTAAAACAAAAATACGTTTTCATATGGGCGAACGTGTTTGTGTTTTGTTTGTATTTCCGGCGCACAGGAGAAATCCCTTTTTTGGCTTCGTTGTCCTCGTGTGCCTTCGATGCCAATCGTGATTACAGTCCTCCTTATCTAAAGCGGTTATGGTCGCTCATAAACGTCAGTAATGATAGGATTTCGTTGTATCTACCAAGCCGCAGCCACGGTACTACGCTTAGAGCAATTCGTTTCTCGAAAAGTCCATGTAATAAAACATATTCATTGCGAGTTATGACGGTACAGGCCGGTTTCGTTGGCAACTTTTTTTAGGAGTTTAGTGAGTGCGGTCAGGGCCGGCTGTGCTCTGAGTGGACAATGGATCTGATAGGCAACACCGAGAGACACTCTCAGATAACTCGATTTACTTTACTGGTGGTAGGACGTCTTGTGAGCCCGAGTAGGTACCACCACCCGCTTATTTCTGCCGTGAAACAGTAATGCGTTTCGGTTTGAAGGATGGGGCGGCCGTTGTACTGTAAAAACTGAGACCTTAGAACTCATATCTCAAGGTGGGTGGTGGCATTTACGTTATAGGTGTCTATGGGCTCCGGTAACCACTTAACACCAGATGGGCTGTGAGCTAGTCCACTCACAAACGCAATAATTTAAAAAAACCAAATTCTTTTCAATGAAACATGACAAAATGAAACACAATCCACCGAATTCAAAGTCAACTTATCGCTCAGAACGATTGACTCCAGACAACCGCGTACAGAGAGCTTAATCACAAAGCATTACGATGTACTTTGATTCCACTAAAAGTAACAACCAAATCGATTCATCATCATCATCATCATCAGCCTATAGCAGTCCAATTGTTCGCCACTGAGCACGATCCTCGGCTCCTCTCATCCAGTTCCTGCCAGCCACCCTGCACCGATCATCACTCCACCGAGCCCGAGGGCGTCCTGCACAGCGTTTTCCAATATCAAATCAATCAATCAAATCGATTATTGCTTACTTAATATTTTATATCAATTTGGCAAACAACATAAAACAGTGATTGATGTACGATGTTGATCGGGTCGTTCCAAAGATTGACACGTCAAACACAAGCAGACGTAATGTATTAGAAGTTATCACCCGATATTTGTGTGCACATTCGATTTGGCACGTCGGGGTGTGCCGAAATAAAACTGTGTTAGCAATTTGCTTGTGAAGGGTTATGGTAAAGTTTGCCCACGTGGCACTGTGTGCTTTCCTTCTCCCAGCAAGGGTTGAGGAGAACCCTCAGCAGCAGTGCCGGATTAAGCAAGCGCGGGGCCCGTAGCAAATTATTTCAAAGAGCCCTTGATCTACTATGGCTTCTTAAGTATAAAGTGGTAAAAAAACAAATCAATAGTCTATACGTTTATTTGCCATCTATACAATTTTGTGGGTATTCAGTAAATTACTATAGGCGCTGTTAGGCTCTGACAAGTACAATAAGCCAGAGATGAGAATTTCTGGCTATATAGAATAATTTTGATATGAAACTAACAATTGAAAATTGATGATACTACACAAATTATTTTTTTCAATACCTATTTCAAAGTTGATATTTAATGCAAAGTATATTATTTTTTTAGGAATATCTAACGTTATATTTTATCAATGGTGTACTTCAAATAATGTTTATGTTTTATATTTATTTATTTGTTTCTTTTATTATTTTTTTAACTTCTACAAAGTAACTTTTCTAGATTTCATGTGGGCAAATTGAGAAATGATACTATTCGTATTAATTTCTCTGAGCAAATAATCATATTCTATATTCATCAAAGCTAGATAATTCAGACGTTCTTGACTCATAGTGTTCCTTAACTCATTTTTTATGCGCTTTACTGCCGAAAATGCATTAATGTCGAGCTGATTATCAGGCTGATTGAAATTCTACACGTTTATACAAACAACTTTTTCTTAATAAGTCACTCAAAAAATTAAGCTCGGGCAGAGATGAGTGGGTTTAAATATGCGGGGGCCTCGTTCGCGCAGGGCCTGTAACAATTGCTACTCTTGCTACATGGTTAATCCGGCACTGCTCAGCCGTGATGCTCATGAGCCATGACCACTCAGATCAATCGTATGCTAATGTGTCTGTGTAAAGAATTTGTGGTTCGCTGAAGACGGAGTATTTAGAAGCAATGTTTCCAAAGCGTTTCGCGCTCGACTTAAGCAAATTTAACTAAGCCATCATCGCAATTGGGAGTGTTAACATAAATTTGACGTTATTTGAATATTTTTGAGAACTTTGTATTAAATTTATTACTAATATTTTAAACGATTTTTTTTATTAATAATACGTATTATAAACTACACATTACTTTCGCTTGGTCCGTGAAGCTGTATTTTTCTTAAATGTTTTATAGTCTGTTGTTGACGTAACTGCTCATGGATGCTGTGGAAGGCGACATGGATTCTCAAAAAAAATATCGGAAATATCTAAAAATAACGTTTACATTATGACATGTAAAGGCTATTAAATACAATACTCAAGAAATATACGTCTCGTAGTGAATCACTATCTCACTCCCCTCAAACCATTTCGGAAGCTATATTACAAATTTTAGATATTTGCTTGAACGACTCGCCCTCTACCCTATACCGCTAGCAGTAACGAGAACCTTCGATACATCAAGTTTCAACTGAAACAAACCGTTCCACAATTTACCGACCCCATAATGTATTACAGCAACAAACTTTTTTGTATTGACTGTACTTTCTGCGTAATTAACCTTCCATAGCACATGCTGGAAATGAATAGGGCTGTATTGATAGATGAGGATCTTTTCCGGCATTACGCACAGTTCCCCGTGCCCAAACGGAAAAAAACCGCGTCTTTATTTTCCCGCGGTTCGGTGATTTCATCTGTCAATGGACACTTTTGTGTGTGTGTGTGTGTGTACATTATTAAACTGTAATTGTTGCATTAATATTGTAAATTAAAATGAAAAGCGCAAATGTTTATCTATACTAATATACTAATACTAATACTAATAATATTATAAAGAGGAAAGATTTGTTTGTTTGCTTGTATTGAATAGGCTCCGAAACTACTGAACCGATTTAAAAAATTCTTTCACTATTGGAAAGCTACGCTATCCCCGGGTGACATAGGCTATATTGATTATATTTTCAAAAAAATTAGGGATCCTTACTGAAACTCCAATAATGTAACCCAACGTGTACATATATTTTTTTACATCGCGTGCGGTACTACCCATGCGAAGCCGGGGCGGGCCGCTAGTTATAATATATTTACGAGAAACTAAAGTTTAAGCCCGTATATTAAGACACTAAATGAAAAATCTTGAAAATGTAATCAAGCGAAACATTCAATTTAGTTTCTGTCGGTCATCACGGCTCTTTGAACGACACTTACGTATAACGAACCCTTTTCAATAACAATTAAGGTTCGTTTCATAAAAATACAAATAAAAAGACAGCCATAAAATTTTAATTTGGGTTTGTAACTGATTTTTTTAAGCTATTGCTTAGATTTTATCGCGTGCCTTGAGCGCGGCTTGAGAGCGGAATCGTCAAATTTCGTAACGAAAAAAACCTTCGACCCCTCACTACGCCTACTGTGTAGCTCGCATTCAACACATTCACACGTTGCGCTTGTGTAGTGTTTAAAGTAAGAAGTCAAACACCTACCATGTACTATCAAAATATGTCATATAATTTCGTGGGTAACACAACAATAGCGCGATTCAGCTTTTGCGTCAAGCGCCATTTATCGGTGACAAACAGAATTGTAAAATAGAAAATTACATATTATTGTTGTTTTAATATTAAATTATTATTGTCGATTTACAATTGCATAAGTCGATAAAAAATGCTACGCAATAGCTTTACCGTGGCAGTCTCCGAGTCCAACACGTCTTTTTTTAAATAGAATAACAGTATTAAAACGAACGACCGTGTAAAGATCTCCCGTCCAAGGGGTGCTCTTGTTGGGAAAATCACCGCAACGGTCCGAATATGATACTAGATCTATGGATCTTATTTTTAATACGCTATTATTAGCTTCAGACGTATAAATGTTAGTATGTAACGGAATCTTTGAACATGATTTTGGCATACTTATTAAGGACCGATGACAATTCAATATTTAAAAAAAATTGAAAAAAATTGAAATTCAACTAAAAAATTACAAATAAATAATAGTTAAAAACAAAATACGCTTTTATAGAAAATCCAACTAAAAAATAGAAAATAAATTTAAATAAATTTGAATTAAAATAGTGTAAGAAAAAAATATTTTATTATAAAAAAGCGCGGGGTGCTTTTCAGGATGTTATCAAAATAACCCTTCTACTCATATCGGTTCATAAAATATTTATAACTACTTATACCATGTACCCCACGTTTTTTGACAATAACATCTTTTTGTTACCTATTTTTAATTCAAATTTATTAAAATTTATTTTCTATTTTAGTTGGATTTTCTATAAAAGCGTATTTTGTTAGCTTTTTTAAACTATTATTTATTTGACGGCTAGCTTCGACTTTTGGCCCGTATGATGCTATATAGTTCCCAGAGCTCTAAACTATCTTAAGAAATTATTTGTATCTGAGTCTAAATTTTAAATTATAGTAAAATAACTGACCTACTCTTTAGACCGTGACGGCTTTGTGGCAAAAATGGGTAGGGTGATTGTCCCTACCCGCTCAGACTTAGAAAACCACCAGAAATTGCGCAAATTTATAGAGTTTACGAAAACGAATTATTTACGTGTGAATTTGGGGCAATGCAATGCAAAAATCTATGTAAACATTGATAATTTGATAATTGGTAATGATTATCCACAAAATGACATAAACATTACACACTACAATTCGTAGTCGTCGTGGCCTAACGGATAAGACGTCCGGTGCATTCGTGTTGAGCGATGCACCGGTGTTCGAATCCCGCAGGCGGGTACCAATTTTTCTAATGAAATACGTACTCAACAAATGTTCACGATTGACTTCCACGCTGAAGGAATAACATCATGTAATAAAAATGAAACCCGCAAAATTTTAATTTGCGTAATTACTGGTGGTAGGACCTCTTGTGAGTCCACGCGGGTGGGTACCACAACCCTGCCTATTTCTGCCGTGAAGCAGTAATGCGTTTCGGTTTGAAGGGTGGGGCAGCCGTCGTTACTATACTTGAGACCTTAGAACTTGTATCTCAAGGTGGGTGGCGCATTTACGATACGTTAAAAAAAAAAAACATTTGATTCATGTTTCAAAATATAAAATAGTAATGTATTGATTTTGAAATTAACTAAAACATTTCAATAGTAATGATAACGAAAACCAATCATTTATAATAAAACAAGAATTAAGTGTTTTAACAATGAAATTATTAGCATACAAATTGTACTGACTCGGTTTTGCAATGTACATACGCGTATTTCAATATTCGCTTACACGAGAGTTTTTCAAAAGCATTTTGAACGAAAATTCGTGGCGTGAATTTTTAATTGAATTTAAATTATTCGGTTATTTCATAATATGAAAACGATTTCACTACAATAGGTGTGTTCGGTTGAAAAAAAATCGTATTTAAGGATTCGAAAGAATGGGTCATGGCGCATGGTTTTGTGAAAAAAACTGGAGTTAATTATATCTGAAATTGTTATTAGAAGGATTGAAATATTAGAATTTTCTGGTTTCAAATTCAGAAACGCTTTATACTATGTATTACTTACTGGTGGTAGGACCTCTTGTGAGTCCGCACGGGTAGGTACCACCGCCCCGCCTATTTCTGCCGTAAAGCAGTAATGCGTTTCGGTTTGAAGGGTGAGGCAGCCGTTGTGACAATAATGAGACCTTAGAACTATATCTCAAGGTGTGTGGCGCATTTACGTTGTAGATGTCTATAGGCTTCAGTAACCACTTAACACCAGGTGGGCTGTGAGCTCGTCCACAAATCTAAGCAATAAAAAATAAAAAAAAATATATACTATGTATACATTTAACAACTTTAATAATTCAACGCGACTTATGATTATTCTATCGAGTTGCTTACTAACCCAATAGTCAATACTTTTTATATACTGATTTAAAGAAGTATTGAAATGAACACCATTGCCAAATTTACAAATATCACAAATCAAATCTACTAAGAAGTTGCGATAACAACAAAATAAATGTAAACTCCTAAACAAATTCTAAAAATACAAGTCAAAAACAACATGACGTATGACGGAATCGAGAATAATTAGTTTTAATATATTTATACAAACTTCCGTAATAATGGAAAAGTTTTAATAGGCTCCACAACTTAATGAATAAAGTAAATATTATATATCGGGAAGATGTTTCGTTATATTTATTTCGGCTCTAGATATAAATATATGTTAACTAGCTGACCCGGCAGACTTCGTAGTGCCTCAATCGATAAATAAAAGACCTAATCTTTTGTATAAAATAAACTTAAAACAAACAAAAGGAATCTTTCCGACGGGGGACACATCAAAGGAAAAACAAAATTATTATTTTTATTTAATTCCGAGCATTTTCATATTTATCTACCTTTTAAATCTTCTCTGGACTTCCACAAATAATTCAAGACGAAAATTAGCCAAATCGGTCCAGCCGTTCTCGAGTTTTAACGAGACTAAAGAACAGCAATTCATTTTTATATAACTAGATGTGTTCCACCATAGCACGCAAGAGTGGTGACAGCATTCAAAAATTGTTGTTGACTGGGAAGATGTAAGGCAAAAGGCCAAAGATCAGGTCCCCCGGGCGCTAGTCAGACCGAATCCGCACTACACTGAACACCACCTTATATGAAGCGGTCCACGCCGCCAAGGACAATTCGACGTGGCGTGATATAGTCTCCCGGGAGATTCTCAAATCCCACACGGGTCACGACCCTTAGCATTGAGGATTTAGAACGCAAGGAGGAGAGTGTTTCCTACCTGTACTAGTAACTTCGAGAGGCTATACTAGATTCTTTTTTTTTTTTTTTTTTTTTTTTATGATTGAAAGTTTACTGGTGGCCCGAAGGCCTTTCCAGTTTCACCAGGACAGGTGGGCGAGCAAAGGCTCAGCCAAGAGGGGTGGGATTTGCTAACAACTGCCCGAGCGCCTCCGAAGGAGACCTAACAACTCAAGAGCAATTGTTTCGCGAATGAATCTACTACCGGATCGGAATCGCGACCCGCTGAGAAGATCCGGCGAGAAACTCAGCGGGCTGATGCATGGGTTAGGTTGCACGTCGACCTCTTTGTCGAGTTCGACGAGTACGGTTACCGGGGTCCCTAAGCCTGCCCCTAGTATTAGAGCTGAAGGCATCTAATGCAAAGGTTATTGGATCTGATGGATCCGTAAGGACGTGTCTAGGGCGTCGACGGTGACTGGCTCCTGCATGATCAGGATTCGGGGAGTAGTCAGCGGCGGCAACGATAAGGCGATTATCATGACGCATAGCCTTATCGAAGTATCGTTCCGACGCTGACTTCATGTATTTCCGAATTGATTCGAGGCCCAGGTCGTCGTGTAGGTCAACGTTCCTCACGAACCACGGAGCCCCGACAGCTAACCTGCAAAAGCGTGATTGTAGGGATTGGAGGGTGTCTATGTGTGTGCGGGCCGCGTGAGCGAACACCACACTCGCGTAAGTCATGACGGGCCTTATGCAAGTTTTGTAAAGTGTCACCTTGTTCCGAAGGGACATTTTACTCCGCTTACAGATCATGGGGTAGAGTCTACCGAGAATAAACGCGGCACGGTCACGGACTGATTTTATATGCGGGCGGAATGTCATCGATGCATCCAGGGTAACGCCCAGGTACTTGACCTTCCTGGCCCAGGGTATGGGTTGTCTAAAGAGAGTAATCGGGGGTGTGAGATTCCTCCTCCTAATCCGGGAGGAAATCCGTGTGGAGCTTCCCCTCTGAAATAGCACCGCAGTACTTTTCGCTGGGTTGATGTCTATGCGCCATTTTCGGAACCACTGTCCTAGGGCTAGGGCTGCGCTCTGAAGCTTCTTCGCGATTAGGGACTTATTTCTACTAGAATAGTAAACAGTCGTGTCGTCGGCGAATAAAGCTAAATGGGTCGGCGGCGACCGGGGAATATCGTTGACGAATAAGCTAAATAGGAGGGGTGAGAGGACAGAGCCTTGCGGGACTCCAGCTGTGAGAGGTCGTGGGGAGGAGCGGGTTCCCTCGACTCGATATCGAAAAGAGCGGTTCGACAAGAAGTCCCGTATGATGAGCACGAGACTATCCGGCACGCCCATGTTGAATAGTTTGAAAATCAAACCATTGTGCCAGACTTTGTCGAACGCTTTTGCGACGTCGAAGAAGAGAGCTCCCGTGTATAACGGTTTTGGTCGATTAAGCCCCACAAGAAAGTGCTCCGTGAGCCGGTGCACCTGTTGAACGCATGAGTGATTTGTACGGAATCCGAATTGTTCATCGATAAGAATGCCCTTGGATGAGACGAAGTCTCTGAGGCGTTTGTAGAGCAGACGCTCATACAGTTTGCCTAGAGACATGAGGAGGCTAATCGGGCGGTAGCTCGTCGGATGATTTTTTGGTTTACCGGGTTTATGTATGCCGATAACGTCCGCTTCTTTCCACACCGCGGGAAAGATACAGTTCGCCATAGCGGCATT
This sequence comes from Bombyx mori, assembly GCF_030269925.1. Taxonomy (NCBI): domain Eukaryota; kingdom Metazoa; phylum Arthropoda; class Insecta; order Lepidoptera; family Bombycidae; genus Bombyx; species Bombyx mori. The sequence continues at coordinate 1,878,505 of NC_085120.1, read as the reverse complement.
GAAAATAGATGCCAACATCACGATGAGTTGGACGGGTAGAAGTTTAATAACGCGGTTGGATATACCGTCGGAACCGGGAGCCTTGCGAGGACGTAGGTCTTTGATCAAGTCTTTAACTTCCATCGGGGTGACGGGTGGTAACGCATCAGAGGGTGGCAAGGAGGCTCTGCGTTCTACCTCACTGTCTACTAATTCTACATGAACAGGGTCCACGGATTGAGTGCTGGGCGTGCACTGGGTTTGCAATGTATCGGCCAGCAGCTCTGCTTTTTCGTCATCATCGAACGCCGCGAGTCGGCCTGAGGGGCCTACGAGGGGGGGCATAGTTACTACCGTATCCGATTTGAGAGTACGAGCTAAGCGGTAGTAAGACCTTTGAGAGGGCGCGAGTCCTTCTAAGTAATCAGACCATCTGGCATCTCGGACTTCGGTGATGCGAGACTTTACGTCGCGTTGTAGGGCACGCATTCGAATACGATTTTCCGCGGTAGGATACCTATCGTACGCACGGATCGAGGCGTTCTTAGCTCTAAGGAGTTCCCTAATATCGTCGGGCAATTTGAAGCGGTGAAGGAAGTCCTCCGCTACAACTTGCTTCGATGACCTATCTAATGTCGAGGTGATGTGTGACGTTACGATGTCTATGGCTTCAGCGGTATCCTGAGGAGACGGGATAGAGTCCGGACTAAACGGAAGCGATGGTGGATCAGATTCAGCCAGGCTGATGCCCAGCGTGTGCCAATCCACCACAGTCCTCGTGACGGGAACGGAATCGGGAGCGCGACCGAGCTTCATAACGACGGGACGGTGGTCTGAATCTAACTCTGAAACTACTTCGATCGAGTGTAAGCGCAGAGTTACGTTTTTTAATAACGCTATGTCGAGTATATCCGGGCGATGCGCGATATTTAGCGGGTAGTGAGTCGGGGTTAGCGGAGCGACGATATCGAAGGCGAGATCATCGACTAACGCGTCAAGCCGCCTGCCATTCGGGGTTGTGGTGTGTGAGTTCCACCTGATGTGTTTACAATTTAGGTCGCCCGCCAGAATGACAGAGCTCCCCATACCGAGCAGCGCCTCGATATCACTGCTTAGAACGATCTTATCCGGTGGAAGATAAACGGACGCGATAACGATCGGCGCGTGTCCCGTCAGTGAGATTCGGCACACTGATGCTTCGATATTAGCGAGCGCGGGAGGATCGAGCGGGACGCAATGCAGGGCTCTTCTATAGTAAATGACGGTACCACCACCACGGGCAGAGAGCCTGTCGTTCCTGACCATGTTATAGTTCGCGATTTTAGGGTCACGGCGCGCGGGCTTAAGTAGGGTCTCCTGCACTAAAAAGATATCAATTTGGTGGTCACGCAAAAAGTCAGAAACCTGATCACGTTGATTTGCGAGACCGTAAGCGTTAAAAAATCCTATCGTTACGGATAGGGGCTTTATTCTACTTATATACGCCATTGATTACCGGCGGAGTGAGGGGAGGACGTACGTATTTAATGACGCGTATACGTCGGCGTATTCCTGCACAACGGCGATAAAGTGTTGTGCAGTGGAGGCAGCGCGAATGGCGTCGCCCAAAGCGTTAACGCGCTCAAAGTTGATCGACTGAAAGAAGTCGATCGCTAAAGCGAGATTGTCGGACGCGGTCGGAGGGCAAGTCGCGGGAGAGGGACGAGTCGCGGGGGCGGGACGAATCGCGGAGGAGGGAGTTGTAGCCGTGTTCGTGTACGGCAGCGGTTTTGCCCAGGCTGAGACACTGGGCACCGCCGCCGGAACGAACGCTGGCTTAGCCTGCGACGCAGAGGGTGCCGAGGCTTTGATGTCTGGGCCGGAAGCTCGGAGGCGGTTTTGGCGGGCGACGCGGCGATTTATTTTAGGGGCTCGGGGGCAACCACGGTAATTCGCGGGGTGACCCTGTGTTCGACACAGGACGCAGCTAGGCGGTTCCGTCGCGGTTTTTTGGTCGCGAGCGCAGAGGGCCGTGGCGTGATCGCCCAAACACTTAACACATCGGGGGCGCGCGTGACAGTTACGGGAAGAGTGCCCGTACAATTGACAGTTATGGCACTGGCTAGGAGTGCCTTTTTTATGGGGGGCTTCGACAGCGATACCAGAGAGCCTACAGACGGTCTGTGTGTTAAAGATTTTCTTACCCTCGGAGGTAGGCTGGAGAGCGACTAGAACCATATTATATGGCTCCCTACCGCGACCGGTGTGCATACGGTGCACAGAATTCACTGGTAGGCCTTGTTCTAACAGGTCGGCTTTTACGAGCTCTACATCTAACTCTTTAGGGATTCCGCGTATTACAACGCGGAGTTCGCGCTCCTCCTGGAGCGTATACGTATGGAAACTTATACGCTCCTTACGGAGGTAAGAAGAGAGGGCCCTATGGTCGTCGGGTGTTTGAACCTTAATTTGAATGCCGTTCGCGAGGTTACGGGCATTCGTGAAATTTATATTTTTGGCCTTAAGGGCCAGGCAAACTCGATCCCAAGCTGCCTTCTCCTGAAGGATAACCGGGGGAGGGGTCTGGGTTTTATTTTGTGCCACCGGACGCGGCGACGGAGTGGCACGGGCTGGGGGCGCAACGGGAGTCTGAGGGCGGGGGCGCGACGCGTTCACGGCTTTGCTAATTTTAGCGGCCGCGGGAGCTCGAGACTCCGCGGCACGCTTCTTACCCTTCTGTACCAGGGTGAATCCATCCGTCGATGAGGCGGGGGCGAGGTCGACCTCCATGTCCGAGTCAGAGTCGGAGCACGAGGAGGCGGGTGCAGGCGACCTACGAGCAAGTGTAGGTGTTTTAGAGGGCGCGACGGAGGCCGCGGATGATCGCTCAGCTGAAACGATGGTCACGGCGGACGACGCAGCAGCTTTTCTCGCCAGTATAGGCGACACGGGAGCGGCAGGCACGACAGAGGCTGCGGTGCTCAATGCAGAAGCTCTGCACGCAGGTACAGGCGACGCAGGAGCAGCGAGCGCGGCGGAGTCCTCGAGAGGGCTCGCAGTGTGATTGGCCTTGAAGGCCAAAAACTCCGAGGCGAGCTGTGGGTGGCGAAGTCGGAGGAATTCCGCGAATACAGCGTCCATGATCGCTGAGTACCCAGGTGGGGCGGCCCCGGGTCTTGAAAACACTCGCCTTGCGGCGAGGCCCCAACTTCTCGGACCTGAGCGGTTCTATTGAACACAGGTGGCAATGCGGCGCGATTACTACAGGACAAAGAAAAAGCACAACAAAACAGAAATTACGAAAAGAAACAAAACAAATAAATACTTGCAGGAAACCACTTTGTCGGCAGATGTACCACGAACACAGAAACAACAAAAGGAAACAAAACAAATAAAAACTTCCAGAAAGAGCACTTAGTCGGCAGATGTACCACAAACACAGGCCGCGCGAACAATGGCCGGGCTAACAAAAGCCGGGCGAACAAAGACCGGGCGATCGAGTGGACGATGAGCACGTCCGCACGTGACGGGTGCCTCTATCGGAATGACTAGATTCTCTGAGCGAGCAGGTGAGCTCAGGGGACTCTAGCCTCACGTTGCAAACACTAGCCCTAACAAAAGCAGTGCTTAGCGGAATTTACTACCGGATCGGAAACGCGACCCACTGAGAAGATACGGCGAGAAACTCAGTGGGCTGTGTCTATGGGTTAGTTTACTAGACTGGAGGACGGTGACCGGTGCTTGTGGTACCTAAAAATACCGTTAATGGGTCGGGAGGATCCGTAATGACGTGTTTTGGGCGACGTCGACGGTTTAAAATTCGGTCTACAGGATCTTTATGGCCACGTAGACAATGATGAGACAAAACTGACATTAACATTGACCGAATTAAAAGAAGGAAAGCAACTAGAATCCTTAAATATATTTTTTTTAATTTAATATATATTCACCTTACTCACAAAGCCCACGTCAAAAGCTCGATTTAACTTAGGGATATAAATATGAAGCCATTTACGTCACTTTAGCTTTCGACTAATTAAGCTCGTGTGAGCTTTTGTTTAATTAAACCGATACCGGGTGCAGCAAATCGACCGCGGCTTTAAATTATAAATGTCACCTGCGCTTACCTGGTGATTAATGGCGATTATGATCAACGGAAACTGTTTCTATGTGGCATAGATGGATGGACGTGTTCGCAGCCCACCTGGCGTTATGTGGTCTCCAGATAATATCACCAACCACTATAGAAATATACAATCCTACGGCTTTCCGAGCGCTATGACATATCCTTCTTCCAACGAGGCTTGCGGAGAGTACTTAATGATAGGCAGTGGCTTGGCTCTGCCCATGAGCGACGGTGACCACTTACCATTAGGTGGGCCGTATGCTCGTCTGCCTACAAAGGCAACAAAAAAAACTTATAATACACCCTACCATTAAGAACGACCTCAATAAGTGACACACTAAATTATATTATTAAAGTTAATTTAATAATTTCTATTAACTTCACCGGTGGTATGACGTCTTGTGAGTCCGCACGCATAGATACCACCACTCTGCCTATTTGTGCCGTGAAGCAGTAATGCGTTTCGGTTTGAAGGGTGGAACAGCCGTTGTACTGTAAAAATTGAAACCTTAGAACTCATATCTCGAGGTAGGTGGCGGCATTTACGTTGTAGATGTCTATGGGCTGCAGTAGCCAGCTAACACCAAGTGGGATGTGAGTTCATCCACCTTCGAATTTGAAGTTGCACGCTATAAAATCTCCGTTTTTTTTTTCATTTAATCTGCAGTTAATAAAGATGATATTCCTTTATCGAAATATAAAAATTTAACACGTTAGTGAAGTTGCCTATAAAACACGCGATCTCCTGATATCTGACATCGTGTTCGGATAAAGACGCTGTAAAATCAGCAATAAAGAGACAGGTGCGGACTCCTGTGCTTCAAAATTATTTTTATTAATATGTATACGCTTTTATTAGCTTGAGACATATGTATGTATGTTTGTAACGGAATCTTTGAACATGATTTTGACCCCCTTCAAAACGTTGGATTAACTCTAAATTTGATATACTTATTAAGGACCGATGACAATTCAATATTTAAGAAAAATGAAAAAATCGAAATTGAAAAAAATAAATTTTAGTAAATTTGAATTAAAAATAGTGTATTTTCTATTTTTTAGTTGGATGTTGTATAAAAGCGTATTTTATTAGTTTCTTTTAAACTTTTATTTATTTTTCATTTTTTAGTTGAATTTTTTTTATCAGAAATCTTCAAACTCTTGAAGGAAGCTACACGTGATGCTAAGGCTGGCTGGTACTTTGCACAGAGAGTGAGTCTCGCTGTCCAACCAGATAACACAGCCAGTATCTTGGGAACTGTGCCTTCTTCAAGCGCATTGGAAGATTAGTTCTAATGTATGAATTGATTTATATTAAATTATTTTGATTTGTATTTTGTATTTAAGTTCCCTAATATTATTCGGTGAAATTCCAGTGAAAGTTAAATGACATAATTTTTTTTTTTATATATTCCTTAAGTGGTTACTGGAGCCCATAGGCATCTACGACGTAAATACGCCACCCACCTTGAGATATAAGTTCTAAGGTCTGAAGTATAGTTACAACGGCTGCCCCACCCTTTAAACCGAAGCGCATTACTGCTTCACGGCAGAAATGGGTGGGGTGGTGGTACCTACCCGCGCGGACTCACAAGAGGTCCTGCTACCAGTATTTATTTATTTTATTTTTTATTTATTTTTCACTTTCCCTGTTTTGATATTTCATAACTAGCATAAAGTTTGCAATTTGTGCGAGGTTAGAAAAGGTTTTCTTTGATTGAAATACCAGAACCACGGATACGAGAGAAGAACGAGTAGACCAGAAATTGAACCCTTACACCAGCGGTCGGGGAACCAGGGTAAATTACCCCAAATGGGGTAAAATTAAAATTTGGGGGGTAAAAATGAAACTTTTGTGAGTAAAAAGTATATATTGAAGTGAAACTTCTTTAGAATCATTAAATTTTTAGTTATTGTTTTAAATTTTTAGTTTGTTAGTTATTGTTGTGGAAAAAGAGGAAGAGGTCGCGAACCAAAGTCCGCGCCCTCCCCCAATTAGTCATAGGAGACTACGCCTTTAGAAAGGCGCGCTGGGCTAAGCCAAGCCCGCCCAGCTTAACGACTACCGACTAAACCCAAACGAGCTCCTCCACTCTGACTCAACCACCATTTCGTCATTCATCATCATCTTAGGCCTTACAGCCCAGGGTGCGCCTTAGCCTGGTCCAGTATGTCTCTCCAGACTGCTCTGTTCAGGGCTTTCTCCTTCCAGTTCCTGACACCGATAGCTTTGAGGTCGCGCTCCACGCCAGCCAACCATCGGAGTTTGGGTCTGCCACGACTTCTGCGGCCCTCTGGTTTGCCATAGAGCAATTGTCTTGGCATTCTGGTATTCTCCATTCGAACCACATGTCCAACCACCGTTTCCACCCACTGAAACTCCATACAAATCTTACTAAAAATTTTGGAGACAGGTCTGATTATCTGGTAGATCATACCCAAGTCTAATTCTGTCCCAGTACATCAATTGTAAACCCCTGATATACTGTTGATCGCGAACATCTCACAGGAAGGTCGTAAACACGTTATCGTGTATGCATCACCCTCTATATCTGGTTTAGTGCAGACGTAAATAGCACGTATTTATATTCAGTATAAGATTTATATTTTAACGCCTTATTTTACTGAGATATTACGTTTTTATCGAAAACATCGAATCTGAAGTTTTTACCTTTTTTTTTACATTCAATTACTTTAAACTACTACTCATTTATTTGTACGTGAGTAGGTTAATTATTGACTTGTGACATTTTCCTATTCACTTATTTGAAATCAATATATTTATTTTTGCCTTTGATTTTCCTAATTGAATCTAATAGTGAGAGAGGTTTTAAGCCTTCGTCAAACAGAACGCGTAATTAGCGCGCATCAGAGCGCTAAACTGACGCCGCGCTTTGACGCCGAGATGTGTATACTGCTATGGTAACATACCGTCAACTAGAGCCCCAGCGCTATAAGTACGCAGCGCTCTGTCGCGGCGTTAGGACGCTTTGATGTCAGGCGTTGTAATTTTTTACAAATTTTATTTTAGCGTCCGAGTGAATGTGTATTAAAATACTAGATAATGCCCGAAAAAATGATATAAATAGTTAAAAAATACCCATGCTTATACAATGTCACATCTGAATCACTCGATTTCTTAATACTTTTAAATTTTCACACTGCTATCGAAAGGCACTATGATTTGGCGAATGCGTTGCGTCAAGGAGCGTTAGACTCATCTAGTCAATTTGAAGAGCGCGACGTTAAGTACGCGGCGCTAAGTACGCGTTCTGTTTGACGAAGGCTTTAAGGCGACATGTTATAAAAAAGTTTCAACCGTTAACTCTTCACAGTTAATCTAACAGTTAATCACAGTTAATCTAATTACCAAAATTTTGAATTTCGAAAACAAAATACAAACATTTATCAATTAGAATTCGAATCAAACACAAAAAAGTATAGAAATTCGATTAAATTACCAAACTCATCCATATTTTTGTCTACTGACAACACCCACGCGCGGGAACTGCCATTTTTTCGCTCACAAAGGATACGAATATCAATTAATGACGTCAAAATATTTTACTCGGAGCGCCTAAAATGAGATTTCAATTTTTAATTCGTACGTTGAGATGAAAACGTGATAAAGAACTCCCCGGAGGCCCGCCATCGAAATCACGAAAATTACAGGAAAATTCTTTTGCTTGGTGTTGTGTTGCCAGGAAACGAAATATTACTCATAGCAGTAGCTCTATGCTTAAACATATACATGATCTGAGGAGCACACGTGATGACTTATCATCTGTAGCAATAGGTTTTCCATATGCTATCAATTAAATTATAATTGAGACCATAAGATGGTGGAACTATAAACGCAGTAATCACGGATGCACGAACCATGGACGTGTTATTCCCAGAAGCATTAAATATCTATCTTCTTTCAATGTGAGTCTAATCCTTAGTACTTAGTGGGAAAAACTCTTTACAAATTTTCCACCACGGCGGTGCGCTGGTTCAATATTTTTGAAGAAAGTTTTGCGGGGGCGAGTATCGCTAAAGATGCACAAAAGAGGGGAAGGCCGAGGCTAGGCTATGAGGAGTAGACGTACCTGCCAACCCGTCGCTAGCTTCTTCCAGGCTGAAGAATTCGACGCCACTGCTGGACGACGCGTAATGGCGGCGACTTGACACGGCACTCTTCTAAATTATTGTCTATAAAACTTGTATATCACTCGCGCAACGACGAATATGGTCGTCAGTAAGAGTTTGTATAATAGAGAATTAATTTGAGTCCATGAAAATATTTGTGAAAAAATAAGCGGCGTGTGCGTGTACAGCGCGTGCGGTGCGGTCGGCGATAGTCTTCTTTTTTTATTTTTGACGTTTGATTCTTATGTTTCTTTTTTATAAGTGGCCATGCGAGAGGTTTTATGTCTACTCTCATTAAAAAAGAACCATCCCCCCGGCCTTTAGGAGATGTAGCTCCTGAACAATGAGAGAGAGAAGTACATAAATGTAGCGATTATGGGTGAACTAGAGAGCGGATGGAATCAGGGTAGTGCGGTGGTACATAATAAGTACAAGTAATAAGTATAAATGGTACTTAATGAGTGCAGGATATGAAGTATTAAATAAAAAGAATGAGATAAAAATAAATTAAAAATGAAAATGAGAAAATAGGTTATTGGAAAGGTAAAACACAAAGTTTTACTACAGGTCGAAGATAGGTGCCGTTTTGTGTGCGCACTCTGACTACTCTAACGACCCCGTCCGAGGCAGGCATTATTTCTTCAATTATGCCCATTGGCCATTGTAAAGGCGGTGAGTTTTCTGTTTTAAGAAGGACAACAGTACCTTTAGTCACCGGATTAAATTTGGTGTTCCATTTAGCGCGCGTTTGAAGCGTGTTTAGGTACTCACGCCTCCAGCGATTCCAGAATCTCTGAACAATGTCATCGACAAGTCGTTTATTGCGAACTAAATCTACCGAATCTAAACGCGGATCAGAATGAAAGGAGTCTAGCGGTCCGAGAGTTAAAAAATGCGAAGGCGTTAAAGGTTCCGGTTCTCCGGGATGTGAATTTAATTGTGCAATTAACGGACGACTATTTAAAATCATTTCGACCTGGGTAACGACGGTGAGCAACTCCTCATAGGTGAGAAGAACGTCTCCGATAGTGCGGCGTAGATGCATTTTGAAAACTCGAATCATACTCTCCCAGCTACCACCCATGTGACTAGCTGTAGGTACGTTCAGCGACCAATTGACGCCCTGATAGACAGTTTCCTGCTCAAAGGCTTTACAGAAGGCTTTAGACCTGAGAAACTCGCTCAATTCATCGAGTTTGGCTTTGGCGCCTATGAAATTCGTTCCGTTATCGGAAAATAGCGAATTAATTTTGCCTCGACGTGATATAAAACGACGAAAAGCGCGAAGAAAGGAATCGGTCGATAAATCTGTCGCAATTTCAACATGCACGCTTCTTGTAACCATGCATGTGAAGAGCGCATAGTAGCAGCGGACCTTGCGCGCACCACGGTAACGACTAATTAAAATTTCCTGCGGTCCAGCGTAGTCAACGCCACTCCAAAGAAAGGTTTTGACGGTTTCGTTGACTCGACAAGCGGGCAGATCAGCCATATAAGGCGTCTCTGTGCGGGGGGCAGCTTTGAAACATCTGTTACAAAGACGAAAGCGTTGTTTTACGGTACTGCGACCGGAAATGATCCAAAATTTTTGTCTGAGAAGTGATAACAGTAAGTTCGGACCAGCGTGTAGGTATTTGCGGTGATGATAATCAATAATCAGATTGACAATGTGATCCTTTTTGGGAAGCAAGATCGGATGCTTGCTGTCAAACTCAAGCGAGGAGTTTTTTAAGCGGCCTCCAACGCGGAGAATGTCGTTTTTCAAAAACGGAGAAAGTGGAAGCAAAGACCTCGAAACTCGATGACCCTTGGAGAGCGCATCGATGTCGTTTCGAAAGTAATGCTGTTGAAGCGCTTTTACGACAGCAGTCTCAGCAAACTGTAGATGTGCAAGTTGCATTCGGTCCGAGCGAGGGAGCTTACCTAAGAAACGATATATATATACCACAATGCGGAGTAGCTTAGACCAAGAAGAGACGCGCTTGGCCAGCGTACAGAGAAAGGGTTCTGTCTCATCTGTAGTGATGAAGACATTTGATTGTTTTTTGAGCTCTAATATCTTTTCATCTTGTGCGGGATCAAACGTGAAGCGGTTGATGGGCCATGTATGGACGTCATCACGAGCCCATGTGGGGCCATGGAGCCACAGCGGGTGATTCAATAATTGAGCGGGTGTGAGACCACGACTCAAGCAGTCGCTGGGATTCTGCGTACCTTCACAATGGTAGAAGTGTTTGGGGTCAAGGTTGTTCTGTATTTGTGCGATGCGGTTCGCAATGAAAGTATCAAAGCGATGCGGAGACGAGTGAACCCAATGGAGGGTCACTGTCGAATCAGTAAACGCGAAAATTTCGTCAACATGACAGCGGGGAGAAACAGTGTCGATAACAAATCGAAACAGTTTCGATAATAATACAGCAGCACAAAGCTCTAGGCGGGCTAAGGAAACAATCTTGAGCGGCGCGACCTTGCTTTTGGCACCAATTAAATTGACTTCATTTGGTCCGGAAGCCGGTTGTACACAAATGTACACAGAAGCACCCATCGCTTTTTCAGAAGCGTCCGCAAATCCCAGTAGTATGACACGGGAGTCGGGCACGATACCTACGAAGCGAGGTATTTTAAAGTCTTGCAGAGCGGGGAGTTCACTAAGAAAGCGTTTCCATGCAGCACAGATGTCGCTTGGGGGCTCTGCATCCCAATCAATCTGAGCTACCCAGAGAGCTTTTATTAACAATTTTGCGTGTAAAATGACAGGGGCACAAAATCCGTTTATGTCCCACAGTTTAGCGATTGTGGAAAGCATAAGGCGCTTTGTACATTTTGCTTGCGGGTTGAATTTAATAGCGATTGAAAATTCATCCTCGACCGGTGACCAGATTAGACCTAGGAGCTTCATATTATCCTGCTTGTCGAATTCAATTTTTGAAGATAAGCGGTTGGCTTGCGGAATCGATTTTAACACCTCGGGCGAGTTGCTAACGAATTTAACTAAGTCGAAACCACCACGTTTGAATAGTTCGATTAAATCATGAGCCAACTGAATTCCATTCTCGGGCGTATCTACCGAAACTCCTAGATCATCCATATAAAGATGATCACTAGTGATTTCTGAAGCGATCGGGAAATCAGTTTCATCGCGGGCGAGACGCTTGACTGTCTTCATAGCAAGGTACGGCGAGCACCGTAGACCAAAACAAACGCGATTAAAATGATACATTTTCGCGGTATCATCTTCGTCAAATTTGTATAGTATATTCAAAAAGCGGCGGTCTTCCTCACGAATGCCTATAGCCAAAAACATTTGTTTGATGTCGGCGGTTAAAGCAATCGGAAACAGTCTAAATTTTAAAATAATCGCGGTTAGGTCTGCTTGCAAATTAGGACCGGAATGTAAACAATCGTTCAATGAAACGTTTGTATCTATGCATCGTGCAGTTGCGTTCAGTACAATGCGGAGCGGTTTGTCTTCTCGGCTTATACCGTGGTGAGGGATGACGTAATAATTCGTATCAGTAAGAGCGGGTGCGGGTGAAATGATGTTCCGTTCGAGATAATCTCTCATCGCGGCATCGTAATCAGTTTTTAAAGCGATATTTGTCTTAAATCTGCGTTCGAGTGACGACAGACAGCGACGTGCGGTTGTAAGAGAATCGCCCAGAGCGGTAGGCGACCTCAAGAAAGGCAAAGCGGTGACGTAACGTCCAGTTGTGTTATCGCGGTATGTATTTAAATCATAAAAATCCTCACATTCCTGTTCGGCTTTAGACATGTGTGTTTTAGTCGGAACTGACTCCAACTCCCAGAACTTTGAGACTAAAGTTTCGATCGAGTCGTTACTCGACGATAAAAAAGCGTGATCGTTATCACTAGGCGCGGTATTATTGTGACAAGGGAGCGAAGCGGTCGAGCCTAAGAGTATGTATCCAAATGCGGTTTCCAATAAATCAGGTTTTCCAGGCGGACCTAACAACTTTGTAGGTCTTAGGATCTGCATGAATACTTCGGCGCCAAGCAGAATGTCTATTTCAGCGGGTTTATTAAAGTGCGGGTCTGCGAGCTGTATATTATTATTACTTAGGTAATTAAGAGACGAAATATCGAATTCACAACTCGGCAAGTTACTCGAAATTGTTTTAAGAACGAGTGGGTTTATGCGTAAACAAAAGCTTGCATCGTACCTAGACAGTAACGTTACATCGGTAGTTCCGATTATAGTTTGAGAGCTAGTACCTATTCCATTTACGGATCGTTCGGAATTGTCGTGGAAGATACGAAGGCCTAAATGTTTACAAGCTTGGCGGGTAACAAAATGGTTTTGCGATCCATTATCTATCAAAATTCTAATTTGAGCAAGAGTTCCGTCACTTCTTTTCACATCAGCAAGAACGGTGCCAAGTAAAACATTGTTAGTTTTTCGCGTGTTATTTGAGTTAGCACTCATACTACAAAATGGAGCGTTATTATCAACAGGCTTGGTAGAAATCGAACTTGAAGACGCGGTAGATTTCTGACCGATGGCTACTGGACTATGCGTATTGTTATCAGTGCGGCGGTGTAAGTACTGAGGCGGCTGTACCGGCGGCAATGCAGCTGATGCTTTCTCAGCAAAGCAAAGAGTCGTATGATGTAGCTTTTTACAATTAGCGCATCTATTCTCAGATTTACAAGTATTTGTGTTATGTTGTAAACTTAGACAGTTGATACAAGCGCGTATCTTTTTAATATAATCATAACGTTCACGCGGGGTAAGAGATTTAAACTGCGGGCAAGAATATAGGTGGTTATGATTAGAGTCATTGCACAACTGACATGCAGTGTTGTTTACGACAAATGATCGTGAGCTATTTTTATTTGCATTGTTTTGCTTAGGCTTCGTTGAAGTACTTGCGCTGTTCAGGTTGTTATTACCTGTCCGATTTAAAACTTTTATACGATCACGAACAAATGAAATTAAATCCTGATAAGTAGGTATGTCTTTATCACAATTATTCATCTCAAAAAGACGTGCGGTTTCTGTATCTAAGCGGTGTAATAAAGTGTAGGACATGACGAAGTCACACAAGTTAGGTATTTGTAAATTATTAAGAGCGAGGTATGAGTTTGAAAATTGATCGATAAGATTTTCTAAATTTTCAGCAGTGACTGAAGAAATCGGTTTTAAAGAAAATATTTGATTCAGATAAGTACCTGCTAGGTTCCTTTTGTCTTCATATTTTGACACGAGCGCTTTGTAAATAGTTTCGTAATTCTCAGCGCATGGAATGAAACCGGCATAAATATTTTTAGCTTTGTTTTTTAATTTACTAGCAAGATAAAACATTTTTTCAGTGAGAGAAAGAGATGTGTTCAAATGTACAGCGTTTTTAAAAGTTGCGAAAAATAGCGGCCAATCTTTAGGGTTCCCATCGAATTCGGGAATTTCAATGCGAGCTAATTTAACACCTTGCCAACAGTCGTCATTTCTTTTGACAGACATGGTGGGTTTTGATTCTAACTGCGAACGTTTACGTTTGATACGACAATATAAATCTTCAAAAGCGAGCCACTTATTGAAGTCGGGTTTAGAATCGGAGTCGATTTTTAATATTAATTGATTTATATCCTTGAGACATTGTTGGAAATTAATGCGGGTCTCATCGATTGTTTCTACCGAACAAAGAAAGTTTTCCAATGTTTCAGGATCATTTAAATTACTGCGAGATAAATCGTAAATACGTTGTATGTGTTCGAAATAGACTTGTCGTTGACATTCTAGAATTGTCAATTTTTGTTCAGACGAAGTCATCGTTGCGGATTGCGTAAGTAAAGGTCAATGACCTGTCAAAAAAAAATGGAATATGATGAAATGCGGTGCGAATAAAATATCAAAACATATAATAAAGCGTGTTTATTCGCGTAATAAGCGGTGATCAGCGATGATTGAAATGTAATCCGGGGACGAAGGACCAATAATAGTGGGAAAAACTCTTTACAAATTTTCCACCACGGCGGTGCGCTGGTTCAATATTTTTGAAGAAAGTTTTGCGGGGGCGAGTATCGCTAAAGATGCACAAAAGAGGGGAAGGCCGAGGCTAGGCTATGAGGAGTAGACGTACCTGCCAACCCGTCGCTAGCTTCTTCCAGGCTGAAGAATTCGACGCCACTGCTGGACGACGCGTAATGGCGGCGACTTGACACGGCACTCTTCTAAATTATTGTCTATAAAACTTGTATATCACTCGCGCAACGACGAATATGGTCGTCAGTAAGAGTTTGTATAATAGAGAATTAATTTGAGTCCATGAAAATATTTGTGAAAAAATAAGCGGCGTGTGCGTGTACAGCGCGTGCGGTGCGGTCGGCGATAGTCTTCTTTTTTTATTTTGGACGTTTGATTCTTATGTTTCTTTTTTATAAGTGGCCATGCGAGAGGTTTTATGTCTACTCTCATTAAAAAAGAACCAGTACTCCCAACTCTAATTCGTATTATAACTACTAAGGACAGTGCATGCGATATGATTTAGAATAAAGCAATGGATACATTAACATCAATTGTCAAGATAGGCACTTGCTTCGTGTTGCAGTGTGTAGAAGCTTTGATAACTGGTTGTAGTTTTTGGTGGTTTTTACTGGTGGTAGGACCTCTTGAGAGTCCGCGCGGGTAGGTACCACCACCCTGCCTGTTTATTTCGTGAAGCAGTAATGCGTTTCGGTTTGAAGGATGGGGCAGCCGTAACTATAGGTACTGAGACCTTAGAACTTATATCTCAAGGTGGATGGCGCATTTGCGTTGTAGATGTCTATGGGCTCCAGTAATCACTTAACACCAGGTGGGCTGTGAGCTCGTCCATCCATCTAAGCAATAAAAAATAAATAAATAAAAACTGCTAACTTCGAAATGAACCTTGAGCTTTTTTGGGCAAGATACTCAATAATATAAAGCTTTAAACGAAAACCTATTTGACGTCGGTGTGATTTGAAATTTGACGACAGAAAAAATGCGACAAATTTTAGTCTTCGCGACATAAAATATCTGAATGCTTCACTACCGCGTGTATGTTATACGAATGTACTTTTCTTTCTTATTGTGAATGTTAAGTGAAGTCCGATGTAACGCGATCTAATAAGTTGACAAGGCATTTTATTACGTAGCTGCATGGTCTAAAAAAAGGTAAATAATTTACTATATAAAAAAGAACATAATATTCCTAAATAACCTAAAAGTACATGCTATTATCCGCAACACGCTTCGTCAGATTACAGAAATAGAGTTATCAGCAACATGCTTCGTCAAAAAGTACAATACTTACTTTCACCTACAAGCGTCGTTATAACTCTAAAATATAAAACGGCTATTTCACTCATTTAATAGGAACGCACAATTGTTTCTCGAGAGAAATAGTGGGAAATAGAACTCAGCCAGCTAAAAACACGACCTCTCATCACAAAACTCTGTTAGCATAGTTAGCATAGCAGTGGCAAATACACAAAACCTGCGAGCCACAATAAAAAAAAACTTTGTTAAGGAAAATTTCAATTGATTTTGGACTGGATTAAATATAATTAATTAAAATATATCATGCGTTTAAACTCTTCAACGACATTTTCACATAATTATGTGTATAATTAGTATTTTTTATTAATTACTTCTACATTAAGCTCTCCGCTAAATGGCCACATATGTGGACATCATTTTAATTAATATTCACATTTTTTTATCTTACTGAATTGTTTTGAATATAAAATGTAGGTACACAATAAAGAACAAATTGAGTTCATGTTTTGTGTAGTTTAAACGTTCATCCCTGAAGAGGTTAAGCAATAAAGAAAGAAATTCACGGTACATAATTTTTAACCCAAAAACTGGCAACACTGAATGATGTACCGTCGAAAAAGTCAACATTCAATTTCGCGCCTGCCATATTTCGAAATCCCAGTAGTAGCTTAACCACCACAAGTAGACCTGTACAGCAGATGAAACTCACTCCCACAGTAGACCATCCGAAAGCAGCTTACATTCACCAGTTTAGCGAGACCCGTCTTACGTGCGAGCTCTCATATTCCGGAAAGGTTCGATGAAAGTGGATTTATTATGTTAGACGGCTTTATTGATACAAATTGATATCGGAATGTTGTAGCTTAATAATAGAAATATGTTCTCGAAATTCGTTCGTATACAAATATAGGTGAAAGTGAATGACAATTTGGAGGTAATTTTGCCATTCCCTTTCCACAGAATAAAAAAATATAGACAAGACTCATTACAAAGAGTACTGAAGTTTGTTACGTGCGTTAGTAGTTTGTCTGTGTTTTAAGCCGTTGTTACTTACAAGCACATCTACAAATACATAAAGAATAGTATTAAAACAATTTAATAGAATGTGCTCATAGACGTAATATGACGTCTATGAATGTGCTATGAAAAATAAGAGTTGACTTAAAGGTCGTAAATACCAGGTCCAAAAAAAAAATTGTAAGTCGTTGTTTTGATGCTGACGAAAATATATTTATTATTTAAGTTATAGGTAAACGGCTTGTTATTCTTACTCATATTCATTGTCGTTCCTATTAATACGATAGTGTTTTGAAATCTAAATGAAAATTACATCCTCCTGTTACAAAATTTTAAAGCCCAAATCAATTATTTCTTTTATTAAATTGCATCGAGACCATGCTACTAAAAATATCAATAATTCGATTTCTTATGATATACAGAACGATATATATACACGGCAGCGGCTTGACTATATCCCTGGCATTGCTGAGGCCCATGAGCGACGGTAACCACTTACCATCAGACGGGCCGCATGTTCGTCTGTCTACAAGAGCAACTTATTCAAAAACTTATATTTTATAACTAACTAATTTTTCTAACTATAGTGTAGAAGTATCAAAGGAGCATTGAAAAGATGCTCTGCTTAATCACAGAATAATGACGTCACTGTGCACCACAGTTTTTCTTCAATAAACAACCAGAGCATCCGCGGTCGCGACACGTGACTGCCGGTCCTCCGGCCGGATTACAAACACTGAGATCGTGTTCATGTGATAATCCATACGAATAGTTCAAATATTATAATTGTTCCGATAACTTGAGTTTATAGATCTGTGGGCAAATATGGAGATTTCAAGCACTCAGTCAAAATCTTTGGTGATTAACGGTCTTATGAAATAGTAAACTCACAGATTGGCATGCCGATAATACCCACCAGCTCCTGTAACCCTGATGATAGCCGTACTAGCGTACTGGAAAACCAGTTTTTACTTTACTTTGAATTAGGTCAAATTTTAAGTTGTGTGTTTGTTATCAATCGGACGGCCTATGTCTTCGTATTTCGAAAAATAGAATTCAAACAATAATTCTGGACACAGCAATAGCTCGCACAATGAAATCTGCAGAACCTATAAACAGTGATTCCAAAAAAAATTGTCGGTACATATACACTTTAATTGTCACGACATGTCTGTCTGTCTGTCTGTCTGTCTTGTAATACATATTTTAAATTAATTTACTAATAATCCAAATTACCTTTACGATTTCAACCTCGCGTTTTAATTTCATTATATTTATATATTTATTATTATTATTTATAATAAACTTTAATCTTTTATCTTTGAAGTCACTTATTAGTGTGGAATCTCTAGTTTCAATGAAGAATTGAATCTCACTGTGAGTTAGGGCTGTAAATAATGTGTCTTAAACATGATGTGTAATAAAACTAGCACAAGTCATCCGGCCCATGGGCTGCACTACAAAGACTTCCTGTCGATAATCATAATCCGATGCACTTACTACTAAACACAGAGCGCGTTCACCGCTCAGGATTACTACGCGAGTCTCCTACAGTGTGCTTAGAGCGAGTCTTTTAACGTTCTCGATAGCGTAAAAGTTAACTCAAATTTGTATGGCGTTGGAAGTTTCGCCTACGTTTGCCGCTAGAGGCGTTGTTTCAATTACACACAAATTTGAGTTAACTTTCACGATATCGAAAACGTTAAAAAACTCTCACTAAGTACCGTGATGACAAGGTGGCAATTTACACGCATCGTAATATTTGAAAACTTTAAAATTCACATGTTTTCGTGAACGGGTTAAGCTGAAACATTCGTGAAAGACTATCAATCACAGTTCATCATTGGGATAGCGCCCGTATTGCTTCTGATATTACAAAAATTTACGTATTAAAAAAACACGCACAAATATTTTTATTATTTCGTAAAATTTTAATGCATTATAGTTAGTTAAAGGTGTGAGCGTCCAACTCAAGCAAACAACTAAGACCACTGCAATGAAATATGTAGAACATAATTTCAATCATCAATTTTCAATCTTCATATTTCAATCTGAATTCTTCTCCTTCGTTTTCTTGCCCTTATTCCACATTATGCCAGATCAGTGCTGCATGTTCTCTTATGAAATCGCATAGGATTGGCATCGCTTTTACGACCGATCATCTGACGTCAATTCTTCTTGGGTGGGTATGCAACCATCTATACGTATTTAAGAAACTAAAAACCTTTTACCCCATAGAATTGACTTCACCTTCCGTGTTTGCACAAAACGTGTTCTTCAAACTGAAAATTTCAAGAGAGGCTGCTGTAAATTTGAGGCGAAAGTAAATAAAACGTTTACTCACAGCAGCCCTCCACGGTAATGAGCTAGTAATGAGTTGCGGATGGAGGTCTTCGCGTAATTTGCACTCCACGAGGTAATGCCGCGCCAAGATACTCTGTCTACTTATTTATTTGTATGTACTTTACGACCAGATTTATAAAAACTGTTTACAAAGACGATAGGCGGTTAGTTTTAATAATTAATGATCGAGGCGATAGTTGAAAATAAGCAGATTGATATTTTGTAGCGTATAGGGAGTAAGGTATTTATGGTGACCATTTTTGACAATATCGGTTAGCTTGGTATGGACATGTGATGCGTAGAGAGAAAACTAGGAGATGTATGGAAATGGTAGTGCAAGGTAGAGGGGGAAGAAGTCGACCGAAGAAGACATGGATGGAGTGTGTGAATAGCGATATAAGAGAGAGAGAGAGGAGTGAGTGTTGAGATGACGGCTGAGAAAAGAGAATGGAAGGGAAAAATTAGCTGTGCCGACCCCCACCTAGTGGGATAAGATGGAGAAAAGGAAAAGGACTTTCGACAATATCTCCACTGGTGGCGGGAGCACTATGTCCTAGCCAAGGCTGCTTCGTTACTTTCTTCGAACTTTCGAACTTCGAACTTCGTTCTTCGAACTTCGAAACTTTCTATTGCATATTGGATTTGTTGATTATAATGCATATTGGATTAATGTCGATGATACGGTCGTGAGCTGCCATGAGCTATTGTAACGTGATGAGGCAGTAGAGGTGCGGGCTATAGGACCAGGAAGCGCCGTGAGTCGGCCATGATAGACCTATTGAGGCTGCGGTTCTAGCTTGCTGTGGGATGACTGTTGATGAATTGGGCTTAACCTCACTTAACCTCAATTGTGCGGGAACTGATAGTCAACGTTGATGACTGATAATGTGCTGTGATTTAGACGCTATGGCTTGACGATTACATACCTATTTAAATCTACGTAAATCGCATAAACACACGATCCCTTCGTCGCGGTCTATATAGTCAAATTAATTTCCCCGTCCTGTTCGCCGCCGTAACCGCCATCTTGTTAAGCACGCAAAAAAAAAACTCTGAAACTCGAGTGAATCTTAAACATTTTTCATTCGATCAAATTTTACCAACTTCGAGCAAATTTCTTTGACCGAGTTACAGGTATTCTATTCCTTTCAATAACGCTACGCGAATATTCAACCGGTGTAAGCTTGTTACAAAATAAACGCGAGTTTACCTCTGTGCCGGAAATTTTTTGAACAATTTCCATTTTGACTGTCAGAAAGGATATACGTCTCAGTTACTTCATTGCAGCGAGAAGAAGGTACAAAGAAAAGCGTCCTGGTTTTTTACTAGTGGTAGGACATCTTGTGAGTCCGCACGGGTGGGTACCACCACGCCTGTTTCTGCCGTGAAGCAGTAATGCGTTTCGGTTTGAAGGGTGAGCCAGCCGTTGTACGTTAAAACTGAGACCTTACAACTCATATATGGAGATGGGTGGCGGCATTTACGTTATAGATGTCTATGGGTTCCGGTTACCACTTAATACCAGGTGGGCTGTGAGCTCATACACCCATTTAAGCTATATATAAAACATTATAGCAAGATAATGTATTGCTCATGTATATGTACATACCTGCTCTCTCTTCCTCCTCCTTGTATCATGTTCCTCAGTGCTGAGGGTCGGGACCTTTACGGAGCACTTTTGTTCGGACTATGTTCCTCCATTCACTCCAGTCCTCTGCGCAGCGGATAGCGACATTGATGCTGGACTCTAATGTCGGCTTAATTTGATAGGAGACTACTTACTTGAAAGAGTACTCATTCTCGGCAAAGTCTAAGGAAAGAGGCCAAGGGGCGTAGTCTATGCGCTGGTTCGATCTCTCTCGTAAATAGGATGTATAGGAACATTTTCCGAAACTAACAAAAAAAACATACTAAGAACGCGTTGTAATGTAACATTATATAATTAATATGAAAATATATTTATTTCTTGTGACTTATTTTTGAAACAATATTAGATTGTAACTCCTTGCATCGATAGTCCTCAATGCTGAGGGTCGTGGCCGCATAAAGCTTTCTTGGGAAAATACACATTTTTTTTTTTATTGCTTAGATGGGTGGACGAGCTCACAGCCCACCTGGTGTTAAGTGGTCACTGGAGCCCATAGACATCCAAAACGTAAATGTGCCATCCACCTTGAGATACAAGGTTTATTATCACATTTGGTGGGGACCCGCGTCCTTCCACGACAGTACTTTTGGAAGAGAGTTCTTTGAGGTTAGTTAGCCATAATAACAATACTAATTTTTTTTTTTTTTTTTTTTTTTTTTTTATGATTGAAAGTTTACTGGTGGCCCGAAGGCCTTTCCAGTTTCACCAGGACAGGTGGGCGAACAAAGGCTCAGCCAAGAGGGGTGGGATTTGCTAACAACTGCCCGAGCGCCTCCGAAGGAGACCTAACAACTCAAGAGCAATTGTTTCGCGAATGAATCTACTACCGGATCGGAATCGCGACCCGCTGAGAAGATCCGGCGAGAAAATCAGCGGGCTGATGCATGGGTTAGGTTGCACGTCGACCTCTTTGTCGAGTTCGACGAGTACGGTTACCGGGGTCCCTAAGCCTGCCCCTAGTATTAGAGCTGAAGGCATCTAATGCAAAGGTTATTGGATCTGATGGATCCGTAAGGACGTGTCTAGGGCGTCGACGGTGACTGGCTCCTGCATGATCAGGATTCGGGGAGTAGTCAGCGGCGGCTACGATAAGGCGATTATCATGACGCATAGCCTTATCGAAGTACCGTTCCGACGCTGACTTCATGTATTTCTGGATAGATTCGAGGCCCAGGTCGTCGTGTAGGTCAACGTTCTTCACGAACCACGGAGCCCCGACAGCTAGCCTGCAAAAGCGGGATTGTAGGGATTGGAGGGTGTCTATGTGTGTGCGGGCCGCGTGAGCGAACACCACACTCGCGTAAGTCATGACGGGCCTTATGCAAGTTTTGTAAAGTGTCACCTTGTTCCGAAGGGACATTTTACTCCGCTTACAGATCATGGGGTAGAGTCTACCGAGAATAAACGCGGCATGGTCACGGACTGATTTTATATGCGGGCGGAATGTCATCGATGCATCCAGGGTAACGCCCAGGTACTTGACCTTCCTGGCCCAGGGTATGGGTTGTCTAAAGAGAGTAATCGGGGGTGTGAGATTCCTCCTCCTAATCCGGGAGGAAATCCGTGTGGAGCTTCCCCTCTGAAATAGCACCGCAGTACTTTTCGCTGGGTTGATGTATATGCGCCATTTTCGGAACCACTGTCCTAGGGCTAGGGCTGCGCTCTGAAGCTTCTTCGCGATTAGGGACTTATTTCTACTAGAATAGTAAACAGTCGTGTCGTCGGCGAATAAAGCTAAATGGGTCGGCGGCGACCGGGGAATATCGTTGACGAATAAGCTAAATAGGAGGGGTGAGAGGACAGAGCCTTGCGGGACTCCAGCTGTGAGAGGTCGTGGGGAGGAGCGGGTTCCCTCGACTCGATATCGAAAAGAGCGGTTCGACAAGAAGTCCCGTATGATGAGCACGAGACTATCCGGCACGCCCATGTTGAATAGTTTGAAAATCAAACCATTGTGCCAGACTTTGTCGAACGCTTTTGCGACGTCGAAGAAGAGAGCTCCCGTGTATAACGGTTTTGGTCGATTAAGCCCCACAAGAATGTGCTCTGTGAGGCGGTGCACCTGTTGAACGCATGAGTGATTTGTACGGAATCCGAATTGTTCATCGATGAGAATGCCCTTGGATGAGACGAAGTCTCTGAGGCGTTTGTAGAGCAGACGCTCATACAGTTTGCCTAGAGACATGAGGAGGCTAATCGGGCGGTAGCTCGTCGGATGATTTTTTGGTTTACCGGGTTTATGTATGCCGATAACGTCCGCTTCTTTCCACACCGCGGGAAAGATACAGTTCGCCATAGCGGCATTGAAAATAGATGCCAACATCACGATGAGTTGGACGGGTAGAAGTTTAATAACGCGGTTAGATATACCGTCGGAACCGGGAGCCTTGCGAGGACGTAGGTCTTTGATCAAGTCTTTAACTTCTATCGGGGTGACGGGTGGTAACGCATCCGATGGTGGCAAGGAGGCTCTGCGTTCTACCTCACTGTCTACTAATTCTACATGAACAGGGTCCACGGATTGAGTGCTGGGCGTGCATTGGGTTTGCAATGTATCGGCCAGCAGCTCTGCTTTTTCGTCATCATTGAACGCCGCGAGTCGGCCTGAGGAGCCTACGAGGGGGGGCATAGTTACTACCGTATCCGATTTGAGAGTACGAGCTAAGCGGTAGTAAGACCTTTGGGAGGGCGCGAGTCCTTCTAAGAAATCAGACCATCTGGCATCTCGGACTTCGGCGATGCGAGACTTTACGTCGCGTTGTAGGGCACGCATTCGAATACGATTTTCCGCGGTAGGATATCTGTCGTAGGCGCGTATCGAGGCGTTCTTAGCTCTAAGGAGTTCCCTAATATCGTCGGACAATTTGAAGCGGTGAAGGAAGTCCTCCGCTACAACTTGTTTCGATGACCTATCTAATGTCAAGGTGATGTGTGACGTTAAGATGTCTATGGCTTCAGCGGTATCCTGAGGAGACGGGATAGAGTCCGGGTTAAACGGGAGCGATGGTGGATCAGATTCAGCCAGGCTGATGCCCAGCGTGTGCCAATCCACCACAGTCCTCGTGACGGGAACGGAATCGGGAGCGCGACCGAGCTTCATAACGACGGGACGGTGGTCTGAATCTAACTCTGAAACTACTTCGATCGAGTGTAAGCGCAGAGTTACGTTTTTTAATAACGCTATGTCGAGTATATCCGGGCGATGCGCGATATTTAGCGGGTAGTGAGTCGGGGTTAGCGGAGCGACGATATCGAAGGCGAGATCATCGACTAACGCGTCAAGCCGCCAATAACAATACTATCGGTGCGCCCTAATATCCTCGATCAGATTCCATAACTCTTGCATTAGATGGCTTCAGCTCTAACACTAGGAGCAGGCTTAGGGACCCCGGTAACCGTACTCATCGAACTCGACAAAGAGTTCGACGTGCAACCTAACCTAAGCATCAGCCCGCTGAGTTTCTCGCCGGATCTTCTCAGCGGGTCGCAATTCTGATCCAGTAGTAGATTCATTCGCGAAGCAGCTGCTCTTGAGTTGTTAGGTCTCCTTCGGAGGCGCCCAGGCAGCTGTTAGCAAATCCCACCCCTCCTGGCTGTGCCTTTGCTCGCCCAACTGTCCTGGTGAAACTGGAAAGGCCTCCGGGCCACCAGTAAACTCGCAATCATAAAAAAAAGAAAACCTTTATATCCTGTTGAGGACGATATCTAACGATATATACAGACAGTAAAAGAGATAAGACTGATCCTAATTCAAATTTATCATTAAACATTAATAACAAGCAACTGGGCTCTTCCAACATTACAATAAAGGGCCGAATCTGAACTACTCAAATATAATACACGAGAGTAAATACATCTACAGACTACGCCAATAATACTAGTGTTAACAACCGAATCCATAACAAGTTTCTGTTTGTTTGTGTTGTGTATACACGCCCGTTCCGTCTCTGGTTAGACAGACAAATAGATTACGTAATTGAAATAATGTTTTTGTGACTTACAAATGTTATAAAAGACATGTAAGCGTGTACCTGACCGTGGGCTAATCGATAGTCGTGGTATTCTCTAGTTATTCTTAATAATTGTTTTTTAATCCGAACACCAAAATATTCTGGCAATACTCTCTAAAGATAGCTATCAAATATGGCCTAAAGGTCTAGGATACCAAGCCATAAACTCAAAAAAAAAACTATCTAATAGCACCATTGGTTCGCAGCATTAGTTTTAGACCAAAAACGTATTGAAATACCTGACCCTGGACTAATCGATAGTCGTGGTATTCTCTAGTTATTCTTAATAATTGTTTTTAATTGTTTTTTAATCTAAACACCAAAATATTCTTACAATACTCGTCTCAAAGATACCTATCAAATAGCATCATTGGTTCGTACTTACCATTAGTTTTAGATCAAAAACTCATTAAAATAACTATCGTCTATGACCTCTGAGTATCTTTGGGGAAAGGGCAAGGAAAGATCTTTGACCTAGCATCATTGCTTACTTAAACTTATTTAAACTAATATTATAAAGCTGAAGTTGAACGCACTAATCTCAGGAACTTCTGGTCCGATTTGAAAAATTCTATCAGCGTTAAATAGCCCATTTATTGAGAAAGGCTTACGTCAATTATTATTACCAAATACAAGCGGAGCACTAAATAAGGAATGTTTTAAAATCGGTTCTTTTTTTCTTTTTGCGAGCTTTAGAGGAGCATTACAGGAGCATTCGGGAAGTCTACCCTTTCAAACAAAAAAAGAAAAAGAAAGAACCCAGTATCTCTTATAAGTTTACAGGAACTTATGTCTCGACACTTCTCACGTTTTTACTAAATACCTGTTATTCTTTGGTAACCACAGAAAGATCGTGTCATATTTAGAGAAACAACAGTTCTAGATTACTTGTCAGAGTTTCCGATTCAGAGTCCTAATAAGGAAATCTCATATGTGCGTCAATTTTATTGTTTTTCTCACACAAACAGACTGTTCATAGAATTATTCTGAAAAAAAAAGAGAGAGAGTTCTCGCTACAAACACGCTATTAAAACTAAACGCTAGTTAAGACAAATGGATCAAACTGAACTAATTAAAACTATAAATTAACTGTACGATTTAATGATTGGACGTTTGAACAATGAGAAAGGCCGACTCATCTTCGGCAACTGTAATGGTATCCGTTTTGTCTAAGCCTTCAGTTTTTGTTTTGGTGTCACAATGAATAATACGTTAACGGAGAGCTTAGGAACATTTACGTAAATTTAAATGAACGAAAAGCGAATCTATACTAATATTATAAAGAGGAAAGATTTGTTTGTTTGTTTGTAGTTTAGTAGTCGTCGTGGCCTAACGGATAAGACGTCCGGTGCATCGTGTTGAAGCGATGCACCGGTGTTCGAATCCCGCAGGCGGGTACCAATTTTTCTAATGAAATACGTACTAAACAAATGTTCACGATTGACTTCCACGGTGAAGGAATAACATCGTGTAATAAAAATGAAACCCGCAAAATTATAATTTGCGTAATTACTGGTGGTAGGACCTCTTGTGAGTCCGCGCGGGTGGGTACCACCACCCTGCCTATTTCTGCCGTGAAGTAGTAATACGTTTCGGTTTGAAGGGTGGGGCAGCCGTTGTAACTATACTTGAGACCTTAGAACTTGTATCTCAAGGTGGGTGGCGCATTTACGTTGTGGGTGTCTATGGGCTCCAGTAACCACTTAACACCAGGTGGGCTGTGAGCTCGTCTACACATCTAAGCAATAAAAAAAAAAAGTATTGAATAGGCTCCGAAACTACTGAACCGATTTCTCCGAGTGACATAGGCTAAATTTTTTTTAAGAAAGTTAGCGATCCTTACTATAATTTTTGTTAAAGACCCGAGCGAAGCCGGAGCGGGCCGCTAGTCACAAATAAATAGCTTCGTTTTTTAAACAGCTAATTAGTCTGTTGAGATTTATGAGGCTTTGTGGGGCTTTAACGAGTCGCCGATACGATTAAAAACATCAAGAAGTAAGAGGACTAGGATTGGCATTGACTTTACGAGGACTCTTCGTCGTGATCATATGCTGATCTTTCCAAAAAAAACAGGAACATTACTTAGGCGGTTAGTCAACATGAAATCATAATAAACCCGTAATCCCTTAAGCCTTCTAATCATAGAGCTCCGAGTCGAATGTCGATATTGTGCAAATAGTCACATATGTTACAAATGGAATACGAATTTAATCGTTCCCTTGTAATCCAAGGGCTGTAAGGGTGCGTACACAGTAGCATTCCGGGTAGTTTTTTTTCATCATTTCATCATCTCATTATTTATCGTTAAGTCATTCATCAGCTCATTTTTTTTAATGATCGTTTCGTAAAGTATCAGAAATAATAACATAAGTAAGAGTGAATCAATAATATCTACAAAATATTAATAATAAAATATTAGTAAATTTTAGTGTAGTTTTTGGTTATTATATTTTGTAGGTCAGCATACGATCAGATATAGATAAGTTAAGACATGCGTTGTTTATTTATTTATTATTAGGTAATTTTGTTTTACTTTTGCTGCACACTGATTTACAAGGTTATTATATAAAACTAGCCATACTCGCCCGCTTCGCTGGGCATTAAAAATTAACATTATTATTTATTGTCATTATTAGGGAGTCCAACACTCATATAATATTAGCCTATCCATTAAGCACATGTATTTTCTACATGAATACCAAGTTTCAAGTCAATCGGATGCAAGGTTCAGTAGTTATAACGGAACATCCGTAAAAACCACTGTAGATTTATGAATTAGTATAGATTTAATGCGACTAAATTTTTGAAGAGCTATGTGCGACTGACTTACTTCGTAATGGCTTGATACATTGCAACCTTACTAAATGCATGCTATGCTAACTTCAGCCGGCTAGTGAATCAAGCAAATTAATTAAATAAAAAATAAAAACTATTTTACGACCGAATTAATTAACAACTTAAGGTGAATTGCGGCCAAATGTTACCATAATACCTTCGTACACTTAACCAATTCGTATTTATTCAAAAATAACTACTTGAATATTCTAAATTATACATAGCTACGTTTACACTTTCTTCTGATTTAACCTTGTTGACTGTCCTATTATTCAGACATAGTGGAACGGACATGATTAATTCATATAATTCATCATATACACCATGACCGAAGCTCTAGGGACAGTCGGATAAGGTACCGAGAAACGCACACCGGACACAAACACAAAACGATTTACATAATCCCATGCTCAATTTTAATATTGATCTCACCGATTGCTTTGTTCGCGTTCAATTCAATATCTTTCAAAAGATACGCTTCTATTAAAAGCGGCCTTTTCGTGTCTAGATTTTGACGGAATGGTAGAAGAGTGAGAGAAGATTGTAATTGGAGAGGCCTTATTTTTTTTTGTCAGGAGGAAATTGCCGGACTTCCGCCCTCCAGTGGAAATAGAAGGCGGGGCATGTCGAAGTCAAACCGACTAAAACCTCCTGTCGCTCAACAACCAGCATCTCGACCTCGCATGAGACAGAACTCATGAAAAAGCAAAGGGGGGGAAGCGTGGAGAGGCCTATGTCCAGTAGTGGACTACTATAGGCTGATGACGGTGATGATGATGATGAAAAGAAAATTTATCTGTGTGTTTACAGTTTACACATGGTAAGGCGAACATATTCTAATTTCGCTTAATTATTCTTCGTCTACCGCAGAAATTATATTCGAATACTTTATACACAATTGAAACAGGAATTGCAATTATTATTTTTTATATTTCAGGAAGTGTGTTTTTAAATTCTTAATTTATCGTACATTAAAAGTTCTTATCGGATGAGAAGTTATGTGTTTTTTGGATTTTAGATCTTAGAGCAAGCTACAGTTAACACACTTTTGATTACATAAATGTGTTTGCACGGAACCCTTTGCTGCGTAACCCGACACGCGCTCCCCGCATCGTCTCCCAATCCGTGACGCGTTGCGAGACAGTAATACGACGTACAACACGATCTGTATGAAATGTAAAAGTTACTTTTACAACTCGCGAATGATTTGAATGCATTAAAAATTTTTCATAAATTGTCATACCCTCACTTAGCCAACTACACCGCGCAACTCAAATCAATTTAGTTTCTAACAGCGACATAAAAAACTTAGTGTATATATAGGCATATAGGCTTTGTCAGACCTCTATGTTCGATCCGAAACCAGCACGAGGTGCCCGTCGAACACGTGCCGTGATCCGTGGCGCCGTATGTACTTTTTTAACAAAATATTGTTTAATCACTCACCGGGATCGATGACCTCGTCAAATTACGCCGTAAAACTTAGGAAAGAAGGCGTCAGGGCTGGGATTTGGGAGGAAAATTACGGATAGTGAAACCGTAGCAAAACGTAGAAAGACCGTCACACGTGAGTGTACCGTCCAATTCGAGAAGCAAGCAGAAGTAACAGATGTCAAGTCGCGAAGGCACCGTCAAATCGCGACCAGTGTTGCCGTGGTAAATTTAAAAAATCCACAGATTAGTTTCGAACACTCTTTGGTACTTCCATTAACCTAACAAATGATACCTCATATTAGCTATTTGTTGACCCATCATGACATATATTTGACAAAATCAGAAACATATATCACAGTATTATTTCTTTTTCGCTGTTCATAAAATGCATGTTTAACGACTTGTGCGTGCATGTTAGCTGGACGACGATTTTACCTCAAATACACGGAAATATCTCGATTTGCCAAATCAACAAAAAATATTTGTGCAAGACATAGCAACCCTTAGCACTTCGTTTACATGATATTCGTAAAACCATATAAAAGAAAAACTGCTCTTACATACTAGTCTCGAGGATCCGCGAATTATTTTAATTGGTTTTGTTTGAAACTGACATTTATCGGCCGCTAAGCCACCGGCACGATAATGGAATCGATCACGACCATTAACATGCCATTACAGACTCAAGGAATCCTAATTTCGAGTTATAGTGATGGGATAGTGAAATACGAGTACGTGGAACTAATGAAATATCCAACTCAAAAATATGCTTTTCTAGGGGGATTCTCAAAGTTTTTTTTTTGTTTTTTGTTTTTTATTACTTAGATGGATGGACGAGCTCACAGCCCACCTAGTGTTAAGTGGTTACTGGAGCCCATAGACATCTACAACGTAAATGCGACACCCACCTTGAGATATAAGTTGTAAGGTCTCAGTATAGTTACAACGGTTGCCTTCAAACCGAAAGGCATTACTGCTTCACGGCAGAAATAGGCAGGGCGGTGATACCTACCCGCGCGGACTCACAACAGGTCCTACCACCAGTAATTACGCAAATTATAATTTTGCGGGTTTCAATTTATTACACGATGTTATTCCTTCACCGTGGAAGTCAATCGTGAACATTTGTTGAGTACGTATTTCATTAGAAAAATTGGTACCCGCCTGCGGGGTTCGAACACCGGTGCATCGCTCTATACGAATGCACCGGACGTCTTATCCTTTAGGCCACGACGACTTCTATAAGTTATTAGCTCCTATTCGATTGTGCATAGTACGTATCTAGATTCAAGTCTGAGCGATAGTGAAGTGTTTTACGCTATGGTTTTTGTCCTACCTACTCGTTAGTAGCCTAGGGGGCAATTCCAGCCCGTGCGGGTAGGTGAGCTCACGGGCTCAACTTGAGAATTTACTAACACTAGCCCTAGCAAGACCAGTGCTTCGGAGATTTCTACTACCGGATCGAAATCGCGACCCATTGAGAATATACGGAGAGAAACTTTTTTTTTTTATTGCTTTGATTTGTGGACGAGCTCACAGTCCACCTGGTGTTAAGTGGTTACTGGAGCCCATAGACATCTACAACGTAAATGCGCCACACACCTTGAGATATAGTTCTAAGGTCTCAGTATAGTCACAACGGCTGCCCCACCCTTCAAACGGAAACACATTACTGCTTCACGGCAGAAATAGGCGGGACGGTGGTACCTACCCGTGCGGACTCACAAGAGGTCCTACCACCAGTAATTACGCAAATTATAATTTTGCGGGATTGATTTTTATTGCACGATGTTATTCCTTCACCGTGGAAGTCAATCGTGAACATTTGTTATGTACGTACTATTTCATTAGAAAAATTGGTACCCGCCTGCGGGATTCGAACACCGATGCATCGCTTTAACACGAATTCACCGGACGTCTTATCTTTTAGGCCACGACGACTTCAAAACTCCGCGGAAACGCTATGGCTATATGATATGAGAACGGAATATTCACTCGATAATACCCACATTACTGTTAATTCGTCTCTAGAGCGTGATCTTGGGAGTTTAAATTCATTTATGACATCAACGAGACATGTCTGCGTGTAACGACCCGATAATTGTGAGGTAAATTTAGCGGATAGAAGTTCTAACTTGAACGATAACTGTTTAATTGATATAATACGATGTATCGAAGCTTAATTGATAAACAGGAATTATTTGATTCATTTTTCTTCTTCTGAGTCGGTCTCTTCATTACTGAAGGTCGTGTCTAATCTGTAATGTGGACCACTCGATGCACAATGCTTCCCCACGTCTTCCTGTCCTCGGAGGTCTTTATAGTTCTAGAAGTTATCGGGGCCTTTACGAGCGATGTGGTCGAAGTACGCGAAGATTCATTTTTAATAATTAAAAAAAATATCAAAACTTAGAAAAAAAAACAATAGCTCAGTTATTAGCGGTAAAGATCGGGGTAATATTTGTCAGACTTTAAAGTCAAACATTTATCTGTATTTTATTGGGATAGGTATTATAAACCAAATTAAATTATAATTTGCATTTATATAAAAAAAAATGTATGTATGTAATTAAATACCCACAGTATAGAAAAACAGCCGTCATATAAACTATTACTTAGCATTAACACTAGGTATTTTATTACACATTTGTTGCATCGGCAGTGACTTGACTGTGCGCCTGGCATTATTGAATTAGACATGATTTTTACTTTATCGTATAAGGTAAATCGTATAAGGACTGAACAGTTTAAGCTGTTAATAATTTTAATTATGTTATTTTCACACTTTACTGGGCATCCGTATATCCAATAAAATTCTGTAGAATAGGGATCGCAGCGCATAAAATAAAATTTACACAGCTCCAAAATCTTCTGCTACAATAATAATTAAAAATTAATTAACACTTTTATTACGCCTTGCTCATTTTTTAATCGTCTTCGCCATCTTCCTTTTTCGCTGTCATCTTGTCAGTCATTCTCTTTTCTCTTTCTGTTTTCTCTCATTCATATCTTAACGTTCCGTTTCACGCTCATTTCATACGTTCTATTCTTACCAGTCCTACAATTCTTTTAAGTTCACTATAGGAAACGAGGCAATAATCAAATTAATAACATTTTCTTAGTACAATCTTTGTTTTGTTTGTGAACGATTACTGGTGGCCCGGAGGCCTTTCCAGCTTCACCAGGACAGGTGGACGAGTGCATTCGAAGGACACCTAACAACCCTAGAGCAGCTGCTTCGCGCATGAATGTACTACCGGATCGGAATCGCGACCCGCTGAGAAGATCCGGCGAGAAACTCAGCGGGCTGATGCATAGGTTAGGTTGTACGTCGAACTCTTTGCCAGGTTCGACGAGTACAGTTAATACAATTCCTTCTCGATAAAACAGTTCCGCAGCGATCGTGTCGACAACTAATACAAATTGAATCGATTAAGACGCAAACTTCTTGCATCACTTGCAGTTCAGTTGTGCCATTTCTAATAAATCAAACGAACCTTTGTTTATTTATTTTGTTAATAATCTGGTTTAATACATTCAATATGTATACTGTAATATATTATTCATGTAATGACAATATTAGAACTGTTTTCTAGTAGAATGACTCGGTGGCGCGGTAGTTAGCGCAGCTGACTGTTGCGCCGAGGGTCGTGGGTTCAATTTCTACATCGGCCAAATATTGCCCAACATTTTTTTTTAAATCACGCACGCTTAAGGTTCGAATTTAGGATCCCCTCTGTTATGGATACCAGAGACTGATATAGAAGATACTTATGTACGTTTTTTTTTAATTAATACATATTTATGTATATATTTTTTTTAAATAGAAACATAATATATATATTACACGTATGCGTGATTTGTTCCCAGTTATTTATTTATTTAAAACAATTAATAATCAAAGTTTTTTTAATGATGACAGATAATATTATACGTAGATATTAATAACATTCTCTCTGACTGACGTTTACAGCCACCATCAATTGCTACAATACACTTGAGATTTCAATCTTAATATTCTCACGACAGCGGAGACGCTCGCGTTGTGATCTCTGTAGCCACTTAACATCATAGGGAATGAGAGCTCATTATTGTTTACTCTGATCCGTAGACAGACATTGTTTCGGTTTGTTATTATTACAAATGTCTTCTCTTGTATACTACCTCAGTAGACAGATAAAATCTAATAGGGAATAAATATCATTTATTTATTTATTTATTGGGACTTCAGTTTCTATATCGAAAGCCGTGGTCACGACCTCAAAATCTGATTAGCATTTCGACAGGCTCGGAGGAGTCACTTGAGGTGATCCATTCATATCCATTTTACCATCGCGGTACTCATCGTCGTAATAGAAATCCTCCATATTACCTGAGATCACTGTTGCCAACCTTACAGTTTTAACTGTAGATCTACAGTTTTTCGGAAATTCTCTTAGGTTTCAATTTAGACCTCGAAATCTACAGTTTTTTATGTAATATGCTAGCGTCATCTATTTTATTAGAAAACGAGACTAAGAAATAAAAATCCTCCCGATCCATTAAATATGCTTTTAGGTACCTCAAGCACCGGTCACCGTTCTCGTCGAACCCGTCGCTTGCGACGAAGGGCTCGACGAGTAAATTAACCCATACACACAGCCCACTGAGCTTCTCGCCGGATCTTCTCAGTGGGTCGCGTTTCCGATCCGGTGGTAGATTCTGAGAAGCACGCCTCTTGCTAGGGTTCGTGTTAGCGACGTCGTCAGGTTTGAGCCCCATGAGCTCACCTACTAGTTAAGGTTACGCTGAAATAGCCTCTCAAGGCTATCAGCTTAGGTAGGAATAAAAAACAAAAAAAAGAAATAAACTTTCTACGACCACAATAAAAGGTACCTTGCACACAAAGTCAGAAATAAATTGTTTTGAGTTCAATGTGACAAATGACCATTTCAAAAAATTCAATAAAAATATGTACGATTTTAACAAAAGTAAAGACGAAACAGAAAATCAAGAAAACTTACAAATTGAAAATGAAATAGTAGCAGTAATACTATCTAACATGCAGCCACTGGAATAATTGCATCCTTGAGACTTTTGATTTTGACATTTAATTCGATAAAAACTTTGATAATTACACAATTTTTCTTGTTCTTAATGCCCTCCCTACAATGTATTCTATTTATTATTACTAACATTAAATTATAAAAAATCTATACTAATATATAAATCTACAGTGGTTTTTATGGATGTTCCGTTATAACTCCTGAATGAACCATGCATCCGATTGACTTGAAACTTGGTATCTATATAGAAAATACATGTACTTAATGGATAGGCCAATATTTATATGAGTGTTGGACTCCCTACACCAGTTGCGGGGGCGTTAATGATGAGAATGTTTGTGGGGGTGAAAAATAATAATGTTAATTTTAAATTCCCAGCGAAGCGGTCGGGTACAGCTACTATAATATAAAGATAAAGATGTAGATTTATTGTTTTTTAATTTGATATTTACAGTTTTCTACAGTTTTTTTAAGCATATCTACAGTTTTGCTCTATGCCGGGCTTGGCAACCCTGCCTGAGACTGGAACCGCCCTGCGTTTCAAAGGGTTTACTATCCTCTATAGCTTTCTGAGGGTATGGCACGTACTTTAAGCTAGGCACGTAGACTCTTCAGTAGCAGGCAGCTTTTCTGGATTCTCGTCAGTGAGAAAGTACTCATCATGAAGTGAGTCGCACGTTAATTTTCCTTCGAAGGCAATAAAAAAGACACGTGCGATATCGAAACTCGCTGTAACACATTAATCTCGAGTCGAGAAATAAAAACTTGTCATCAACACGTGTCTCCCGGAGCGTTCGTTACGTCACGCAACACCTGCGAGCTTCCCTTCGAGCTTACGTGACTTAAGTTACATGGACGTGTTGAAGCTTTATAATTGGTTAAATTCACAATTTTTAAACTGTATTTTGAAAAGCTAGTGCTTTTATCTGTCTATCTATCTATACATATTCGCAACAGGTTTGAAATTAAGTGATTACCGTGTCTCGTATCCACAACCCTCAGAATTTTTTTTATTGCTTAGACGGGTGGACGAGCTCACAGCCCACCTGGTGTTAAATGGTTACTGGAGGCCATAGGCATCTACAACGTAAATGCGGCACCCACCTTGAGTACCTCAGTATTGTTATAGACTTAACTAAAAGAGACTGAGACACCTTCAAATTCCAAGCCGTTTTAACTTTAAGCTTTTGACACGACACGAGTACATATGTGTGTGTACATTATCTACTTCAACACTAGAACGTTAGACGAAACTTATTATTGATTGCCCCTGAAAGTTTCCGAAAAGTCAGGAGGACTCCATTCAGAACCCGCAAAAGCAACTCAACACTCAAACAAAGCCTTAGTTTCGTCATAAGGACGTGTTCTTCTTGTAGAGATTAGCGTTTTCAAATAAAACACTTTTCGCTTAATAATGTACTGGTGGTAGGGGGTCTTGTGAATCCGCGCGGGTAGGTATCACCACCCTGTCTATTTCTGCCGTGAAGCAGCCATGCGTTTCGGTTTGAAGGGTGGGGTAGCCGTTGTATTGTAAAAACGGAGACCTTAGAACTCATGTCGTGAGGTGGGTGGGTTACGTTGTAGATTGGTCATCGTGGCCTAAAGGATAAGACGTCCGGTGCATTCGAGTTGAGCGTTGCACCGGTGTTCAAATCCCAGGCGGGTACCAATTTTTATAATGAAATACGTACTCAACAAATGTTCACGATTGACTTCCACGGTGAAGGAATAACATTGTGTAATAAAAATCAAACCCGCAAAATTATAATTTGCGTAATTACTGGTGGTGGGACCTATTGTGAGTTCGCGCGGAAATGTACCACCGCCCTGCCTATTTCTGCCGTGAAGCAGTAATGCGTTTCGATTTGAAGGGTAGGGCAGCCGTTGTAACTATACTGAGACCTTAGAACTTATTTCAAGGTGGGTGGCGCATTTACGTTGTAGATGTCTATGGGCTACAGTAACCACTTAAGACCAGGTGGGCTGTGAGCTCGTCTACCCATCTAAGCAATAAAAAATAAATCAATAAAAGAATATAGGTATTTAAGTTGTAGCGGGTAGTCATCATACAACTCAAAATATTTGACAGATGCCTGAATCTCGCTTACGATATTTTCAAGATAAGCTTGCATATTTTTTTATTTTCCTTGTAAGCAGACGAGCATACAGCTCACCTGTTGGCGAGTGATTACCGTCGCCCATGGACTTCAGCAATGCTAAGAGCAGAGCCGAGTCGCTGCCTACCGTTAAGTACTGTCCACTAACCTCGTTTGAAGAAGGACATCTCATAGTGCTCGGGAAACACTGGAGGACGTCTATGGGCTCCATTAACTACTTAACACCAGGTGGGCTGCGAGCTCATGTCGTGATCATTTAACGCGTCTGAAGGCATACATGATTAGAGTGAGATACCTTATGAGCTATGAAACGGTAGCTGTTCTAATTGAGACTAAATAAAAATATTTAGCTCGTCGTATCGCTGTTTCTAAATCACAGCCGAACCCGCCATGCAGTAAGAATCCTTTGTTTGAGACGTTTCTCCTACTTTTGGAAATCATCATTTTGACTATCACACAATAAGGACACGGACAAAAGAAACGTTGTATGTCACGTATTCTCGATGAGAACTCTTTGTCTCACTTGTCGCCTTCAAATTTTAGAGTCGATCTTAACTGAGAACCAATAAGGACTATTTTCGGAGCGACGTCAATGATGTTGTGGAACTTTTGTAATTTTTTTAAGTTATACTTCTTTAGGCGCGTTATGAAAAATTGATGAGAGTAAAATTTTACGATGCGCGCGCACCGTGACATAAAATTAACAGAATGAAGTTGCCCACTAAATCGCTCATTACAATACGACCGACGTAACTTGGCGAGTCTGAATATAGCCGCAGGTGAACTTTCCGAACCGTACCGAGAATTACCGAATTTATACGATGTCAAGAAAAGGGATGTCCAATATGCGTGTTTGAGGATGTTGTTTAATCGATTTTTTTTTTCAAATTGATTAAAAAAAAAAAATTATAAAAATAAAGTGTAACTTCTTACGCGCGTACATAAGTACACGCACCCTTTTTTATTTGCACACGTTACTACACTCCAAGAGAGTTTTGCTATTGAGTATTGTTCCCGCTTTCCTCTTCCTCGTCCCTGCATCGTGTTCCTCACTGCTGAGGGTCGTGACCTTTACCGAGCACTTTTGTTCGAACTATGTTTCTCCATTCATTCCAGTCCTCTACGCAGTGGATAGCGACATTGATGCTGGAGTCCAATGTCGTCTTAATTTGGTCGGACCAACGCATGGTACTACGCCCTTTTGGCCTATTTCCCTCCACTTTACTTTATTAAATCAACTCCTATATCCCAACCACATATATGAGGTCGGCGTACATAAACGTGAACCATCTAAGCATCATTAAAACTTCATATATGTATGTATGTACTAATATACTTATCTATACTAATATATAAATCTGAAGAGTTTGTTTGTTTGAGCGCGCTAATCTCAGGAATTACTGGTCTGATTTGAAAAATTCTTTCAGTTTCAGATAGCTCATTTAATGAGGAAGGCTATAGGTTATATAACATCACGGTAAGACCAATACAAGTGGAGCACCAATAAAGAATGTTTCAAAATAGGCGATTTAAATAGCTAGTTAACATTCTATAATTCAAATGTATTTTCACTTTCTAATGTGGCAAAAGCTAGTGTATGTATATGACGCAGATTGGGTCGGTCGACATCTTAATTATTTTTTGACATAGAGGGCGTATGGTGGGTAGTCGTGCTTTTGCAATCTCTTTAGATTGAGCTGTGCAAAGCGATGACAGTTCCGAGACGTCTTCACTCTTCTTAAGTCAGGCTATGAATGACCCGATATCTTATATATTTTTTGACATACTTGGCGTATGGTGGGTAGTCGTGCAAAGAGAATGAGCTGTGCAAAGCGATGACAGTTCCAGAACGTCTTCACTCTTCTTAAGTCAGGCAATGAATGTGCTTTGATTTAACCCGAGCGATGACAACTCGACTCTTCCGAAGCACGCCACCCGAAGTGAGCCGATGTTTGACGAGTAGTTGCAGCTCGTATCCCCTAGATGGCGCGCTTCGTTTATCATATACAGATGTAACATATACATTTTATTACAATCTCACGGTTTTTTATTCTAATGACAATGATAATTATAATGATATTAATTCGGACGTTTTGAACACTTTAAGATAGATACGGACAACTTT
The DNA here is from genome assembly GCF_030269925.1 of Bombyx mori. Taxonomy (NCBI): domain Eukaryota; kingdom Metazoa; phylum Arthropoda; class Insecta; order Lepidoptera; family Bombycidae; genus Bombyx; species Bombyx mori. The sequence continues at coordinate 1,840,458 of NC_085120.1, read as the reverse complement.
AGTGCTTACAAAAATTATTCTAATAATGTAATCGCGAAATCAAAACACAATACTATGCTATATATAAGCACCAGCGGCATTTATTTTTGTACTAGCTTTCAGAATAGTTGAGATAATAACGCGTGTACACTGTTATCTTTTTATCCTAACGAAACTTCGCTTTAGTCACGATCAAAAGAAATAAAAAAACGATGTCAAAAAGAACTACTTATGACGCTTTTATCGAAACAAGCTGACAGATTCCATGCATGAAATGGGTCTGAATTCTACCGAAAAAAAAACCACAAACTAGCGTATTATGTAGTATATTTTTTATTTATTGCTTAGATGGGTGGACGAGCTCACAGCCCACCTGGTGTTAAGTCACGTTAAGTGGTTACTGGAGCCCATAGACATCTACAACGTAGATGCGCCACCCACCTTGAGATATAAGTTCTAAGGTCTCAGTATAGTTACAACGGCTACCCCACCCTTCGAACCGAAATGCATTACTGCTTCACGGCGGAAATAGGCAAGGCGGTGGTACCTACCCGTGCGGACTCCCAAGAGGTCCTACCACCAGTAGGTGGCTCTTTCTTGATCAAAATAGGCAACGAAACAAATATTACATTATTATGATTTTTTTTCAATTATTTAATAACGCGGTAATATTCATTTTGCTTCTCACAAACTTAGCATATTTGAATTCAAACACGGAATCGTTTGAAAACCATTCCCCACAAAACCCGAACTTCGGACCGCGGCTCGCATTTGCATCTCTTGGTTCGAGCAGAGCCGGATCCCTACGTACTTAACATAAAACCGTTAATTAATTCCACACTCATATGGGTTTACCGCATTTTGCATATTACCAACAAAAAAATAAATGTATTTTATGAAATGTAATATTATTATGTTGATCTAATTTTTGTATTAGATCTATACTAATATTATAAAGAGGAAAGTTTTGTTTGTTTGTTTGTTTCGAATAGGCTCCGAAACTACTGGACCGATTTGAAAAATTATTTTTCCATTAGAAGCCGACATTGTCCCTGATGAACATAGGCAATTTTTTTTTTTTTATTATTATTTTTTTTTCATCTGTGTTTTAATGTTTCCGAAGCGAAGCGAGGGCGGGTCGCTAGTTACAAATAAAAATTACATCCTTCATTTTTAATTTATCAGCTATAATCAAAACGATCACATCAGAATTGTCGTTCGTTCCAAATCTATAGGCTTGCACAAATCTGAAATGATAATAAGCTAACTAATCTGTAATTGTAACAATCTGTATCTAACTACTCTCTGTCAATAACAAATTTTACGAGGGAAACATTCCCGCTGCTTTACTTCATCATTGACTTTTTGCTTGATATTATATTGACATTTCTTCTTTTCTTTTTACTTGTTAAATTTGAATTTCAAGTATGTTTTCATGGCCGATGAATTGCCAATGTACGCCGTTATTGTCACATGCATCAGGCCATAAATGAAATAGTTTTATTTTCAATGTTAAACGTTTGTGATGTGGCAGTACTTTTTTTAATAAATAAATCATTTAACTAAAATACAAAAAAAAACAAGCATCTCATATATTAATAAAGTAAGCAACAAAACGGGATTTCATTTTATCATCAGATACACTCTGAAACGAAAATCCCTTCGTAATTGTGAGCATAAGTTATAACAGATAAAATTATACGCGCGTACCTTTTCAGTACCTAAGCCTACAAGGCCCAATGAAATCGATACTGCAACATAAATAGTGTCACCCGATGACCTATACTGAACCAATATAAAAAGAGCTCATATTCAACGCACTGTTACCTTAATCTGAACTATAAATACTTAAGTGAAACATGAACATGGCTCAAGGTGCATTGGACAACGCTTCGTATCAGTATTAAAGCCAATTATTAGAGTATTTTATTTTCAAACTGTTTTGTTTTAATCGTAAGCACACAGGCCTTATTTATACAAGCCGTACTCGCCCGCTTCGCTGGGCATTTAAATTTAACAGTATTATTTAATTTCATTATTATTAGGGAGTCCAACACTCATATAAATATTAGCCTATCCATTAAGTACATGTATTTTCTACACGGGTACCAAGTTTTAAGTCAATCGGATGCATGGTTCAGGTGTTATAACGGAACATCCGTAAAAACCACTGCAGATTTATAAATTAGTATAGATTATATTAGTCAGTTGACATTTTTTGTACCTATTCAGTGATAGCCTGACAGGCTATTCCAATTTCGCGCGGGCGGATAGGTGAGCTCACGGGTTCAACATGAGGAGAATTTTCTAACACTAGCCCTAGATAGAGCAGTGCTTCGCAGAATCTACCACCGGATCGGAATCTTTACCCACTGAGAAAATCCAGCGAGAATCTCAGAAGCCTGTGTCTATGGGTTAATTCGCTCGTCGAACCCTTCGTCGTAATCGGCGAGTTCGACGAGGACGGTGACCGGTGCTTGAGGGTCCTAAAAGCACCGGAGTGGATCCGGGGATTCCGGCAAGACATGTTTCGGGCGATCGCGGCTTTGCATTGCCCCGTCCCCCTTGTCGGATATGATTTGACATAATATGAATTATATATAAGTACTGTATAGGGCTGTATACTCTAGTTATGTAAAGCTAACCCTCCTATAAAACGTTAGATACGTTCCTATCGTGTTATACTCGTATGAGACTAGAAGCCAGTCAGTACAAAAAGGAGAGTATCTAAATGATACATCTCAACTACACCTTTATTTTATTACATTTATTATTGAAGTGAAAACTTCTTTAGAATCGTTGTGATTTCAAACCGGATGCAACGGAAAAAACGACAGGTAAGAGACACAAATACAAAAATGTGTAGGATGAAGCCAGCAAAGAATGAGACAGAAATATACATACTATTTAATACAGCGCCATCTGTGAGATTTTTTAATACTAACGTGTGTATGAAAGTTCTTGTAGTGAATTTTAATTTAGGATTATCCGTGAAATTAAAATATCAATTCACAGAGGGCGCTACCTTACAATTATTTACTAATGACAAAATTTTACATATACTTAAGACGTTTAGGATAATTGTATTTTAATTTTGGAAGGTTTCACTTCTACCACGTGTGAATTGCACACATTTTATTTTTTATTTTTTATTACAGTAAAATTTCGGTTATTCTCATTTATTGTGTATCATCACTACATAGTATAAAACAAAGTCACTTTCTCTGTCCCTATATCCCTATGTATGCTTAAATCTTTAAAACTACGCAACGGATTTTGATACGTTTTTTTTTTAATAGATAATAGAGCGATTGAAGAGGAAGGTTTATATGTATAATAACATCCATTAAATAGTGGAGAAATCAATAATAAATTACAGTTTTCGAAGCGAAGCGTGGGCGGGTTGCTAGTAATATATAATGTTATGTTATAAATAATTTTAAACTAAAATCACGTTATCGTGTTGTAGAATTACCGTGTTATAAGAGGGTTTTGGCGATTTTTTCTTTTCGTGTTGTAGTGGACCGTGTTGTAAAATCCCGTGTTTATCCTATAAGGGTTACCTGTATTGCAAACCTGCAGTGGATAGTGCTGACAAATTTTGCCGCGAAACAGTCGCTCATTCCGAATTCAATAGAGAAACAGCCGTAACTAAACACATTTGAAATTTTGACATAAAAAAAAAATATACAAACCAATTACGATACGCATGAAAACACAATCATCATTTATTTTATATTTTTTATTCTCCTCAGTTTTATTCAACTGGAATTTCCGTGACAGGTCAGAAAGTAACAAACGTACTGAGGACGTCAGAGCCGCAAAGTGACAATTTTAAAGGACCTATTGCTCGAATAACTTTTGTTCCGCCTGGCTCCGACCCCGACAGTGATCATTTCACGACGCGCTCCTTACCATGATAAAAATAGGCATTTACGTTAAAACTAAATTAGTTTTGGTAAAAATAAAAAACTTATAAATTTAACCTTCAAATCCGTCTATTTCTCCTTTTTTTTTATTGCTTAGATGGGTGGACGAGCTCACAGCCCACCTGGTGTTAAGTGATTACTGGAGCCCATAGACATCTACAACGTAAATGCGCCACCCACCTTTAGATATAAGTTCTACTGTGGTAGGATACTGGTGGTAGGACCTCTTGTGAGTCCGCGCGGGTAGGTGCCACCGCCCTGCCTATTTCTGCCGTGAAGCAGTCATGCGTTTCAGTTTGAAGGGTGGGGCAGCCGTTGTATCTATACTGAGACCTTAGAACTTATATCTCAAGGTGGGTGGCGCATTTACGTTGTAGATGTCTATGGGGCTCCAGTAACCACATAACAGCAAGGATTCCACATGACCACGACAGCTCTGCCGAGAGCAGCCGACTATGATGGTGATGATAATCGAACACGTGTTCGCTGGTGTTGTTTAACAAAACAATATTTGTGACATCAAAAGGGTTCAAGGCGGTACTGCATTGCGACGTAGGACGCTTCTCAAGCTTCTTCTTACGTCTGAAAGTATTACACGTTCAATAGAATTCGTAATGTATGGATTCCTTTTGTAGAACCGTAATTGTTCTCGTCGTATCGATGTAAGCATTTAACGAAGTATTTATATAGCTTCTTTTTTTTTTTTTATTGCCTTTCTAGGCAGACGAGCATACGGCCCACCTGATGGTGAGTGGTTACCGTCGCCCATGGACTTCAGCAATGCCAAGGGCAGAGCCAAGCCGCTGCCTACCGCTTAATACTCTCCACAAGCCTCGTTTGAAGAAGGACATGTCATAGCGCTCGGGAAACACCGTGGAGGGGAGCTCATTCCATAGCCGGATGGTACGTGGCAAAAAAGATCTCTGGAAACGCACTGTGGATGACCGCAGTGGCTCCAGGTAGTATGGATGAACTCTACTCCGGTGGCGGGCGGTGCGATGGTAAAAACGAGACGTTGGTATCATCTCGAACAATTCCTCACAGTTCAGGTATATATCGATGGGTATTTGATTCAAGCAACATCTTTGCAAATATACGGCAGAACCATTTAATGTTTAAAATTTTAAAATGATAAAAATAATAAATAAATAAAAAAGAAGGTGACGATAACCTCTCACTATCAAGTGGGCCGTATGCTCGTCTGCCTACAAGGGCAATAAAAAAAAAAGATGTGTGTTGTCCTGGGACACCGGATAGGAACGAAGTTCCTTATTATAAAAATATTAATTTTAAGCCCTATTCGAGGAATAAAGAAAATAAAACCGGAGGTTTCGCAACAACCCACGGTCATTCGGTAACGTGCGAACTTATTGTGGTACACTTCATTCACGGTTGTTTGCATAAGAGTTAGTGATTGCGCAAACGAGCGCTCTGAGATTATGGTCAATGAATGATAAAAAATGTTATTTTTTGTACGTTATTACAAAGTTAAGTCGTACACTGTGTGCATTACTAACAAAAATCTTACGTTACGGACATTTTTTCCCGGTTAGGTTACCCCTCCGCATCGTCCCATAAGGAACTTCGTTCCAAAAGAATATAAATGAAAAATATATCATGACAATAAAGTTCTCCAGCTATTTGAATAGGGTAAACTAAATTGAAGGTCAATTCAAAACATCGACTTGTTAAATAACCAAATAAAACGCATCTTTAATTACAAATATTAAGGTAGCATATCTATTAAGCGAAATGTCACTTAAGACAAATAACCTTTTATCCCTCGATATAATGATCATACTATTTAGTCTTTACCACCTTAAAGCAATTCATAAGAACTATTTAGTGGTACAGCAGGAAACGACAAAGATAAGATCAGCCAAGGAGATTCTGTTTTTCTATTTACTTCTCGGGAATTTATAAAAAGTTTTTAATATAATAATAATTCCATTAAAATTATACAAAATTCGTAATCTAGCCCTGTACATTTATCTCATGTCGGTACATATCATGAGGTCTATTGTTCAAACTCAGGGTAAAATACAATGAAGTTGAGCCCTTACGGAGACATGTATCGTACACCAAAACTGAAATGTGCTATGTGCATTTCGTCTCTTGGAATCTCGACTTTAAACAGTTGAGTTCTCGTCGAGTTTTCTGTGCATGTCGCTTGACTTGCGGAGATGCGAATATCGTCCTTAAACAACTTTAAAGTTAATGGTTGATGAAATGATTTTTGATACGCCGCAGTCTTCATTGATGTAGATAACCTCAGAAACTGTGTGAGACTATTTTTCTTCCTACCTATGCTGATAGCCTTGAGAGGCTATTTCAGCTTCATCCTAACGAGCTCACGGGGCTCAAACCGGAGAATTGCTAACACTGGCCCTAGCAAGAGCAGTGCTTCGCAGAATCTACCACCGGATCGGAAACGCGACCTACTGAGAAGATCCGGCGAGAAACTCAGTGGGCTGTGTGTATGGGTTAATTTACTCCTCGAGCCCTTCGTCGCAAACGATGGGTTCGGCGAGGACGGTGACCGGTGCTTGAGGTAACTAAAAGTAGAAGAGTAATGTCGTCCCTTCAACGTTTCTTAAAAGTATTTTCACCGATTCAGGCATTAACTTTATATTAGTTACCTACTTTATATTAGGTAGTGTAAGTCACGTTTTTTTTTATTGTTTTAATGTATTTTTATGCATAACTTTAAAAATATATTAGCATTATGCACTCCTTCTCTATCTTTATATAAATACTAGCCGTATTCGCCCGCTTCGCTGGGCATTTAAAATTATCATTATTATTTATTGTCATTATTATTAGGGAGTTCAACACTCTCATATAAATATTAGCCCTATCCATTAAGTACATGTATTTTCTACATGGATACCAATTTTCAAATCAATCGGATGCATGGTTCAATAGTTATATCGGAACATCCGGAAAAACCACTGTAGGTTTATATATTGTATAGTATAGATTTCTTCTGTGCGTGTGTTTGTCACTGAACTTTTCCTAAACGGCTGGACCGATTTGAACGATTTTTTTGTATGCGTTTGGGTGATGCCCTGGATGGCTTAGATTCACAAATCAGCCCAGCAGATGGCGCTTCAGTCGGCATTTAGATTATTTTATGGCAAAACAACGTTGGCCCGGTCACCTAGTACTATATAAATACGTCAGCATAAAACATTTACCGCGCATTTTATTAATAGAAAGGTCACATCTCTCGCTAACCTATGACCCGTGGTTATTAGTTAGGGAGCGAACCTTTTTTTTTACAGTTAACTCATTGCGCGGTGATCTGTTTGAATCGAATGGACTAGCTTACATCGTCCACTATCGGAATGGCTTAACGCGATTCAATGCGTGTTTGAAACACTGATGTTGGTATTGAATTTAGCGCAGCCATTGTTACGACTTTATTATTATGGCTTTATTTAGCTTCCAATGTAAGCTGTTTCAAACAATTCACATATAGTTCAGTTGGGATATCGACCTCACGTATCGTAACGATTTGAAGCAGTTCCAATTATGTTTATGGATCTAGTGCTTATTGCAAACGGTGTGTATAGTTAGCTCCATTGCTCATCTATACATGTAAATAAAATTGGAGTGTCTGTTTGTAATAATGAAATAACCGCTTTTTACTACATGCATATGAATATATATATATGGTACATACACCAAAATAATATTTTTTACATATTTTGTCTGTCTGTCTGTCTGTTTGTTCCGGCTAATCTCTGGAACGGCTGGACCGATTTTGACGAGACTTTGACTAATAGGTAACTGATGATATAAGGAGTAACTTAAGCTACTTTTTTTGAGACTAGCTTCACCCCGCGGCGTCACCCGCGGTACGACAATAACCGCGAGTAACATCGCAGGACTTAGCTATCAATAATAAAATTTAATGTTTCACAGGCGAAGCGAGGGCGGGTCGGTAGTCTCTTAATAAGGTGTGATTAAACATACTTCTATAAGTATGTTGTGCTACTAGATAAATGTTTATGATAGGAATTAGCTATCGTCCGTTTTGTTGTTGAATTGCTCGAAATTCGAGAAATTCTATAAAAAATTTATGCCAAAATTAAACTAAGATTGAAACTGAATTTAAAATTAATAAACGTTAAATTCGCATTTAATAATGTCACTTCGTTTGGAACTCATTTAAAATTTAACATTGAGATCACGTGTGGGTAGCACGTGACGTAAATGTAATTGAACTCAGTACAGAGCGCATTAACATAATTGATATAAAATTTTAAGGGGTATAAACTCTAACTTATACCAGATTATCGGGAAGAACGGTGGCAAATCCCTTTCAAACTACATACCCGACCCAGTAGACCGAATGGTAAACCGTCGACGTCGCCCAAAGCACGTCATTGCGGATCCTCCTGATCCAATAATGGTGCTTTTAGGCACCACAAGCACCAGTCACTGTCCTCGTCGAACCCGTCGCTTGCGACGAAGGGCTCGACGAGCGAATTAACCCACAGACACAGCCCACTGAGTTTCTCGCCGGATCTTCTCAGTGGGTCGCGTTTCCGATCCGGTGGTAGATTCTGCGAAGCACTGCTCTTACTAGGGTCAGTGTTAGCAACTCTCCGGCTTAAGCCCCGTGAGCTTATTTACACACGCTAGGGTAAGCTGAAATAGCCTCTCAAGGCTATCAGCATCGGTAGGGGGGGAAACAATGCCTTTGGCCGACAGCGGACATTGCTTAATGGCCAACGATCCAACTGTTCGGAACTAGTTTCCGAACAGTTGGAACTAGTTTAAACACGACTTCGCCTCCCAAATATCGTTTGCGCAATTGGCGACATTGGCGTCATTGTGGTGTCTTCGTCTTATTGATCTTATCCCACCACGTGGGCAACATGTCCCTATCGTGGCCCATACGTCATCTCCGTACTACCAACTTCTTTCAGATGACCATACCACTACCATAATCTACCACTCTTTATTTTCTCTCTGTCACTGGCTCTAGTTAGTTACTCCCCTTATGTTTTTTTTTTATGATTGAAAGATTACTGGTGGCCCGGAGGCCTTTCCAGTTTCACCAGGACATGTGGGCGAGCAAAGGCTCAGCCAGGAGGGGTGGGATTTGCTAACAACTGCCCGAGCGCCTCCGAAGGAGACCTAACAACTCAAGAGCAACTGCTTCGCGAATGAATCTACTACCGGATCGGAATCACGACCCACTGAAAAGATCCGGCGATATTTATAATATTAGTATAGAAAACATATAATATTACACTCAAATTCGAACTTTTCACTTTTTTATGGTTGAGGGATTACTTGTGGCACGGAGGCTTTTGCACCAGGAAAGGTGGGCGAGCAAGGTCTCAGCCAGGAAAAAACAAATTTTCACATAATTGATGACACCGAATTTATAGAAACAAAGAAACCGTTTGAATTAATTCAATTATTGGAGGAACGTGATTTTCATAGTCGTCTCACACGAGTTGCCAAGTGCTTGATGTAAGTTGAAACTCCACGTACGTGTCGGCGAGTGTCTAAGTGTCTGAGATAGTTTGTTGCGACACTTTGTGAAATGGTGTACTCGCTTTCTCCTGTTTATATTTGCGAATACCGAACTTCGGACGGATAGATTGCTTCCATTCATTTCGTGGTTGTTCTTTTAGCAGTACATGGCATTCTAATGGTGGTAGGACCAGGGACGTCTTAAACTAGGATGGGGCCCTTGGGCACACAAGAATTTGAGGCCCTTTTGGAAAGTAAAAAAAGCGAATTATAATAACATTTTTTTACTGAGTATTAGACCATTTATTATAGGTAATCAAATACAGTATGATATAATATGTCATTAATGATATTAGAATGCTCCTGGTTTTTTGGTTACGATTTCGATAACGGTTTCATTCGGGATTTCTGTTGAGCAAAATCTTCTATTATAGGCATAGTATATGCCTTGTAAATATCTTCTGATTACTGATTTGTGAAAAAAGTGTAATGTGCCCGCCAAAAATTTTTTGAGAATAAACGTGTGCGAGAAATTGTCGGTCTTTCAGGGCCCCCTGAGAATGGAGGCCCTGGGCACGGGCCCCGTGTGCCCTTATGGTAAAGACGCTATTGGGTAGGAGTCCGCACAGGTAGGCACCACCACCCTGCCTATTTTTGCTGTGAATCAGTAATGCGTTTGGGTTTAAAAGTAAGACCTTAGTACCCATGTCTCAAGGTGAGTGGCGATATTTACGTTGTATATGTACCCAGTAACCACCACTTAACACCAGGCGGGCCGTGAGTTCGTCCGCCCATCTAAGCAATAAAAAATAAAAACAAAGTACATCCTTGGACGTTAAAACGTCAATGTTGCCAGCCTGAGACCTCAAAGTCTCAACACTATTATATATTATAACACCTTTTAAACAGGAACAGAGCTACTACTGGTTGCTAAGCAAAAGTCGTCGTGGCCTAAAGGATAAGACGTCCGGTGCATTCGTGTTGAAGCGATGCACCGGTGTTCGAATCCCGCAGGCGGGTACCAATTTTTCTAATGAAATATGTACTCAACAAATGTTCACGATTGACTTCCACGGTGAAGGAATAACATCGTGTAATAAAAATCAAACCCGCAAAATTATAATTTGCGTAATTACTGGTGGTAGGACCTCTTGTGAGTCCGCGCGGATAGGTACCACCGCCCTGCTTATTTCTGCCGTGAAGCAGTAATGCGTTTCGGTTTGAAGGGTGGGGTAGCCGTTGTAACTATACTGAGACCTTAGAACTTATATCTCGAGGTGGGTGGTGCATTTACGTTGTAGATGTCTATGGGCTCCAGTAACCACTTAACACCAGGTGGGCTGTGAGCTCGTCCACCCATCTAAGCAATAAAAAAAAAAAAAAAAAATTAAAAACAATAATTTTGATTAAATAGATTGTTTAGAAATAAAATAGTATCTGTCTGCGGATGTGACCTAAGACTCGTCGCATCGCTAGCTACGAGTACACCGGGCGTCTCATGTATTACGCCACTAACGCTACAGTTCCATATTATTATTTTATATATTTGATCTCCGAATCTCAAATAATATCTCGAACATCGTATAAATGAGGATAAAAATCACAAGCAAATAATGAATGGAAGCATCTAGAAAATTTTTAAGCTAACCAGCATTGGAATAAATTAATTAATGACAAGAAAATTTTAGAAAATATCCTAACGAATTATGTTTTGTATTTATTTTTAGATTATATTATGTAAAATTGTCTTCTAGATTAGTTACAAACCAGTGGTCTTCGGTATGAAAAACTATTGGCTTACACATGTTTTTTTTATTGCCCTTGTAGGCAGACGAGCATACGGCCCACCTGATGGTGAGTGGTTACCGTCGGCCGTGGACTTCAGCAATGCCAGGAGCGAAGCCAAGCCGCTGCCTACCCTTAAATGTGTAAAAGTCAAAGCACTATAGAAGGAGCATCTCTGAGAATAAAAAAATAAATTATATTTACATTATTAAGCTCAACTAAAATATTACATTACAAATATTACAGATCATGAAATAACTTTCAAAATCGAGTCACCTAGAAAATGACAAAAAAATACAACCGAATTTAGTACGTCCCATTTGATTTAACATTGGTTAAAATTAACCTGTGCCAGTCGAGTTGATGTGTACATACATGCAAAGCCATGTAAGGACTTAATAGTTAAGCTGGATACTTATTTATACTTATTGTACACAAAGAAAATACAATAAAAAAAAAAAAACAGATTTAAAGAATGTCTAAATACTATGTACAAAGGCGAGCTTAACTCATTCATGAGTTTTCTTCCAGCAAACCAATAGCAGAGTGAAATACGATGTATAAGAGGGGAATAGTGTACAATATAAAAGCTATTAAAGTATGATTTTTAAACTAAGCTTTTAAAAAAAAAAAAAAACTAATATAAAATGAAAAATACATATAAATACTTATATACTTATACTTAATAGTTAAGCTGGATAAATAAACCAACATACATGTACCTTCAAAATGTCACACTCCTCCTGTATGTGAGGGGTCTTGTAGAAATAGATTTAATTTGATGGAGACTGATATAATTGAAGGATGTTATTCTCATTGTCCACAGATGCGTTGGTGTTTATTCGCGCTGTGGGTGTTCGGCGTGGCCACTGTGGTCACGGCTGCCGAGGAGCCTCATCATGACGCTGCGCCACAGGTCAGTCAATGGTCATCAGCAGCGTTTGATAATTCTTCAAGTTTTAAAAGTTACAGTGAACATTTCTAAAATCTATAATTTGCAGTAACACAATAATTCGCATTGCATATTTCATTCTGTGGGCTTCAATCACCTTCTCGGCAATCAAAGTTTATCTTATATCTTTAAACGAGCAATTCTTGTATATAAATATATATATATAATCTGAATCTCGGAAACGGCTCCAACGATTTTCATAAAATTTACTACACAGGGTATTTCGGGGGCAATAAATAGATCTAGCTACGATTTGTTTTCAGAAAATGTCGTTTTATTCGTGTTTTCAATAATCAACTTTATCGATAATCAACTTAAACATAAACTTTTTTTTATTGAAAGAAAATAACAAATAATATAATATCAATATGTAATTCGTACTTAAATATAATTTCTAAAAAACGCAATTTATTAAAAAAAAAAAATACCTCATCCTCTAGTGTCTGTTTATCACGTAATATCCGACAGTGAAGTTTACATCGAAAACACAATTGAAAATAAAAATATTAAAAAACAACATTACCGCCTTTATTTATGTCAGCCCAGAGTCTTGAAGTCCTACAAAACAAAACACAATTTGTCAAATGGGCTTACAATGGCCTCAAGGATCGAGGACGATGTCTCTAAAATACCAGGAGTACTTTCGTTACGAGTCTTTTCACGAGCTATTGAGTTTGAAGACGGTCTGCCCTTCACCTCCCCGACAATCAGGACAATTGGTGCTCAATCAAAGAAAAAGAGAAAAAAACCTTACATAAATATGGTTAATTACTAAAATTTACAAACAAAACATTATATTTGTTTATTTTTGGTAGGCAGCGGCCTGGCTCTGCTCCTGGCATTGCTGAGGTCCATGGGCGACGGTAACCACTCACCGTCAGGTGGGCCGTATGCTCGTCTGCCTACAAGAGCAATTTCGCCCACCTGTCCTGGTGAAACTGGAAACGCCTCTGGGCCTCCGGGCCACCAGTAATTGTTCAATCCTAAAAAAAAAAAACAAGGGCAATAAAAAAAAAATATATAAAAAATTTTAACTTTATGTTTTACGTTATATAATACTAAAAGACCGTAACGCACACTCGCAAATGAACACTCGCCACCTAAAGGCTTTACCATCAGGTGGAACGTTAGTTCGTTAGTTCATCAGTCGCTGATGGAAATAAGACACCCATAGACACAGCCCACTGAGTTTCTCGCCGGAGCTTCTCAGTGGGTCGCGTTTCCGATCTTGTGGTAGTTACTGCGAAGCACTACTCTTGCTAGGGTTAGTGTTAGCAACCCTATTTAGTCGTCAGGTTTGAGCTCCGTGAGCTCACCTACTTGTTGAGGTTACGCTGAAATGGTCTCTCAAGACCATCAGCTTAGGTAGGAACAAAAAAAAGGAAATAAGAAAGAATAAGAAAGAAATTGCTTCTAAATAGAATCGCGTCTTTAAGTATTACTCACATCCCAATATCTAATTTATAATTTTGTGATTAATTACAAACATAAAAAAGTTACAACTGTTTGTGGTGGTTATACGAACTTATTTCATCTATCATGACGATAACGCTAGTTGGTTCTTGAAGATGATTCAGCAAAGACAACTCATAGAAACAACAAAGCGTGTTACATAAATGTTATACTTTTAAACGAGCAATTCTTGTATATATATATATATATATACATATATATATATATAATCTGAATCTCGGAAACGGCTCCAACGATTTTCATAAAATTTAGTAGTATACAAGGGATATCGGAGGCGATAAATCGATCTAGCTACGATTTGTTTTCACAAAATGCTGTTTTGTTCGTGTTTTCAATAATCAACTTTACTGATAATGAACTTTATGACTCTTACCGACATCTATTGGCGAATAATAATACTATTTTTCTTAAATGAGAGCAACTAACTGCTTTAAAGAAACAACAAGATGGCGTTATCAAAAAAAAACCGGTCATCGTTTAGTTACACTGAAATAAGAGCGGTGCAATGCGCCCTTTGTTCCTATTTATTCGCTGGTAACCTAAGGGTCAATATGACAATGCTAACACTAACCCTAGCGAGAGTAGTACTTCGCAGAATGTACCGTCAGATCGGAATCGGCTACTCACTGAGAAGATCCAGCGAGAAACTCAATAGGTTATGTCTATGAGTTAATTCGCTCGTCAAGTTCGAAGAGGACGGTGACCGGTGCTCAAAGAGCTTAAAAGCAGCGAGAGTGGATCGGAAATGTAGAATGCGTCCGTTCTTTTAATGACTAACTTAACATAATTCGTCCGCCAACTTTTCTTTTTGCTTTCTTGGAATTGACAGCTCAGCTATCACAGATAATAAAAAACCACAGAGCGCAGCGCGTTGTTAACATTGTGTCATGTGTTCACGATGACTCAAAACCAGACAGTTCAAACAGAATAAGAGAACGAGAAAGTATTTTTGTAACCCGCTTAGTAATTGAGTTAATAGGATACATTCTTCCGTGTGTTACACTCCTTACCCACGAGCGATAATATCATGTTACTAAAAGCTCATTAATGATAATAATATTATTATAAGACACATTACGTTTTCGACTGGCGGATCCATGAGAACGTCTGTTTATTGTAGTACGGGATTCTGTTTGCCGAGTCAGGGCTGTCACGACTCATAAGATATTTTTTTTGGAAAACGAATTACGAAAAACAGTTTCCATGGTGTTTCAAGGCGACATTGAATATTACGACAAGCTATTTCATTTTATAATTAGTTCAATTTCGTAGCTAAAATACGTGTTTCCCTAACTTTTAAGCGGGCAGATGGCTCACTTGGTAAAAAGTAGGCACCGTGATGGCCTTTTACTCAACTTGAATTTTTCCATCTTAAGAAAAGTACGGTAAAAAAAATCGCACAACAATATCAATTATCCTAGTTAATAAACTTAGCAGCTTTGATAGTGAATATAAAACATGTTATAAAATTGAATTCATGTATCAATTTTTATGAAGACACTCGCGTTGTATATGATCCCCGATGGCCAGTTAAGAGCATATACATAATATATGTCATATTTTCAAGCAATCCAGATATATCTTAAAAATAATCCATGAGGCGAATTTATTTTTGGGTATTTTTAAATGAATCCCACGTGTCAGCCCTATAAAACTTCTATTTGTGCCCTTCGAAGCGCCGTATTACCGCATAAAAAGCCGGACAAATGCTCAACCAACTCCTATAAGACGCGGTTCCCGGTAACCGGTTCAAATAATCACACTCTCAACGTAAGTTCTGGTTACGAGAGACAAAAAATGTGTTCTCGATACAGATTCATTTCGGTCGGTGCATTTTCTTTTCGTGATTTTCAAGACAAGATATTTTATGGAAACTACCACGATACCACGAAGCCTTCTTCAACATTTCCCGAAATATCTATTTAACTGGAAAATAGAAACTAATGTAATTAACATTTATCTTCGCAGACCGACAACGAAGTGGACTTAACAGAAGATGACAAGAGAGCCTGGAGCAGCCTGCACAGTGGATGGGCTAAACGCGCCTGGCAAGACATGAGTTCGGCATGGGGCAAGCGCGCATGGCAGGACCTCAACTCAGCATGGGGCAAGCGCGGATGGCAGGACTTGAACTCAGCTTGGGGCAAACGCGCATGGCAGGATCTTAACTCGGCATGGGGTAAAAGAGGCTGGCAAGATCTGAACTCTGCATGGGGCAAGCGCGATGATGATGAGGCTATGGAGAAAAAGAGTTGGCAAGATTTGAACTCCGTTTGGGGGAAACGTGCCTGGCAAGATCTGAACTCGGCCTGGGGCAAGCGCGCTTGGCAGGATCTGAATTCCGCCTGGGGAAAGCGAGGATGGAATGATATGAGCTCTGCTTGGGGCAAACGTGCCTGGCAAGACTTGAACTCTGCTTGGGGCAAACGCGCTTGGCAGGATATGAGCTCTGCTTGGGGAAAACAGGCACCTGTAAGTTTATTTACCGTAAGATTTCCGCACAATGTCACACAGTGTGACTATACTGAGACCTTAGAACTATATCTCAAGGTGTGTGGCGCATTTACGTTGTAGGTGTCTATGGGCTCCAGTAACCACTTAACACCAGGTGGGTTGTGAGCTCGTCCACACATCTAAGCAATAAAAAAAATAAAAAAAAAAAGGTAATTTAGCCTCATACATACCAACGCGAGTGCCTTCATTCATTACACATGAGGTCAATTTTTCTTAGAACACGAGAGGCCCTTGTGAGACAGAGTGACAAGGCCGTAATATTAACACGCAAAGCGAGCATGTTTTGCACACACCCACACATACACTGGTGGTAGGACCTCTTGTGAGTCCGCGCGGGTGGGTACCACCACCCTTCCTATTTCTGCCGTGAAGCAGTAATGCGTTTCGGCTTGAAGGGCGGGGCAGCCGTTGTAACTATACTTGAGACCTTAGGACTTATATCTCAAGGTGGTTGGCGCATTTACGTCGTAGATGTCTATGGGCTCCAGTAACCACTTAACACTAGGTGGGATGTAAGCTCGTCCAACCATATAATACATGAACACATTACGTTATCAATACAGTATGTTGTTGTTAAGACATTTGTTTGAATAAATACGCTGATGTTTTCGTAGGAGAAGTGGGCAGCATTTCACGGTTCTTGGGGCAAGAGGTCCAGCATCGAACCGGATTACGAAGAAATTGACGCCGTAGAACAGCTCGTTCCTTACCAGCAGGTAAACTAACGAAAATATTATTTATTTCCGGTGACAATTCCGGTTTCACGGTCACAGAAAAACGGCACATGCAATTATTGTGATGAGCGGTTTGGATCCAGCAGTGAGCGTTCGACATGATATTGCAAAAACGACTTTATTTCATTTCACCACAATGTGATTGCCGTTATAGAAACGCCATTAGCATCTTCAATGCTGTCGTCATTGTACTACTACTTTAGTGATAAATACCTCTCTTTCTTGGTTCCGATCTTCATTACTAAAGGCTCTAGACTGAAAATTCCCACATCGATCCATGTAAGTCTGGTCAACACAAAGCTATGGTAAGTTTTTTTTTTTAATACTTAGATTGGTGGACGAGCTCACAGCCCACCTGGGGTTAAGTGGTTACTGGAGCCCATAGACATCTACAACGTAAATGCGCCACCCGCCTTGAGATATAAGTTCTAAGGTCTCAAGTTTAGTTACAGCGGCTGCCCCACCCTTCAAACCGAAACGCGTTACTGCTTCATGGCAGAAATCGACAGGGTGGTGATACCCACCCGCGCGGATTCACATGAGGTCCTACCACCGGTAAAAAAAGCTAGAAAAAAGAGCTACCTTAGTTCTGAATATATTTTATTTTAGACGATCACTGGATTTAGCTTCGAATTATATGTTTCTATGACAGGTTCCTAACGAAGAACACATCGACGCTCCTGAGAAAAAGGCCTGGTCAGCCCTCCACGGAACCTGGGGCAAGAGACCGGTCAAACCTATGTTCAACAATGGTGGGTATTGAGACAGCCTTCAAGATTTCTGACAACACGCCACCGCATTAGTTGTTGAAAGCAAATTGAATTAAACACGTAATCTCATTCATCAGTCCGCTGAGTTTATCGCCGGATCTTCTCAGCGGTCGCGATTCCGATCCAGTAGTAGATTCATTCACAAAGCAGCTGCTCTTGAGTTGTTAGGTCTCCTTTAAAGGCGCTCGGGCAGCTGTTAGCAAATCCCAACCCTCCTGGCTGAGCCTTTGCTCGCCCATCTGTTCTGGAGAAACTGGAAAAGCCTACGGCCACCAGCTTTAGATATGAGATTTACTGTCGCGATTTATTGTTTATTAACAATGGGGTCTCTGTGGATAATCTCAATCGTGTATGTATGTTATATTGATTTGTAGTTACATAGTAGTGGTACATTTTGGCAACAAATAAATTTTACACTGGTGATGATTTATGAAGTGTGCGTGCAAAATTAGACAAATAAGAGTGGTCCGTTTACATCGTGTTGTTCCAGACTTCGGTTAATTAATAATCCGTTAATACGTTTCCTCGTAACTCTGATCATTTCTGGTATTCGAATTATTTGGTTTTATTCCTTAAAGCTCGCTTCGAACCTCAGGATCTGCGGAGGGACTTTGGTTTTCTCTGTGTTTCTCAGTCACGCACTGGCTAAGAGTAATAATTCGTAAATTTACCTAAATATAAGACACTAAGAAATAAATCTTCATAAATACAATACTACGGTACGTCTAAATTTTTTTTTATTTTTTTTATTATTCATGTTCTTTTTATTTTTTAATATATTTTACAATGATGTGTATTGGTCGGTCTGATGCTGGTGTGCGCGTCGCTCCGCAGGTGCCGGCGGAAGATCAGCGCCGCAGTACCGATTGTCTCGATACTGTTAGGCATTGCTGAGCCGGTAACCATTTCCAAGCCTCGTTATTTTTGTTATCTTTTTTATTTATTTTTTGTACTCAATTTGTGTTTGGAATAAATGTTTATTATTATTATTATTATTATTAAATACTTTTGTCATTGATCCAATCCTAAACAACTGGACCGATATTAATGAATTAGTTTTGTGTATGTTTTAGGGCTTTTTGTTTTAAAATTTCATTACAATTTAACGAATTACTAAAAAGGTAACCAGTCAATTCGATTCTTTGATTTCGGTTTGAAAGGCAGCTGTTGTAACTATACTGAGACCTTAGAACTTATATTTCAAGGTAGCTGGCGCATTTACGTTATATATGTCTATGGGCTCCAGTAACCACTTAACACCAGGTGGGCTGTGAGCTCGTCACCCATATAAGCAATTAAAAAAACTTGTTCTTTTTATAATAACATTAACAAAAGTGCTTCCGACAAGAATGCCCAGAACTACGTGCTTATTTCCTTTCAAATTTAAGCCTGACAGTCAATAACCGTGTGCGGCTTATTAAAATCGTTTTAAATAACATTTCGTGTTTAACACGTAGCTAATAATGTTTCATATCGCTTTGACATTCGAAGCGTTAAGAAATTTCATCTATTACTCGTAAAATATATTAATTTGACTTTCTCCGTCATAAAACAAGACTGGAATGTATTTGGAGATAATTTTTCGAAGCATCTCATCTTTTGTCAAATTAAATCAAGTTTAAATGCGGTTTGCTCACGGAGTAACTATGATTCAATTTGCATTATTATAATAGGATGATTCGTTTGACATCAAAATGAATAAGCCGTATACATAATTAAACTAAGATTATTGTCGGACAAAATGCTAATAACAACCTCTTCTAGACAATTTGTTAGTAAAACAAAAATTATGTGAGCAATATAGAGTATTTTTTTTTTATTGCTTAGATGTATGGACGAGCTCACAGCCCACCTGGTGTTAAGTGGTTACTGAAACCCATATACATCTACAACGTAAATGCGCCACACACCTTGAGATATAAGTTCTAAGGTCTCAGTATAGTTACAACGGCTGCCCCACCTTTTAAACCGAAACGCATTACTGCTTCACGGCAGACATAGGCGGGGCGGTGGTACCTACCCGTGCGGACTCACAAGAGGTCCTACCACCAGTCAGAGTTCCGAAAACTTTATAAAAAAAACTGCCTGAATCTGATAAAGTCAAGTAGTTGCTCAGCTGTGTGGGATAAGATTCGTTTGTAAAATACATTAAATACTTTATTTGAAAGTTGTGAAAAAAAAATCCTGATAAAAAACTGATCCTCTTTTGTCTTTTGTCTTGGTCGGATAAGAAAAACTCAAGTGATGCAGACTAAGATGTAGACTAAGTTGTAGACAAATGGACACAGAGCATCTACATTTACAGCGATAACACAATACGGGCGATTTTCCCCTGGCAGCGATACGGAAGCAAACTTTCCACTATGCAATCTCATAATTGTAAAGTATATAACTAGACTATAGCATTTCACGCTATGATTCACGGGCGGAAGCAAATCGATCATGGCCGAGATCGGCGTAACTGTTTTAAAAATATATAAAACACAGCGCGGAAATTGCGAGGTTTCAGAGGCAACAGACTTTCCGCTTCAAAGTAGATAAATTATGGTTGTATTTCAAGTGAATTGAATTCCCAATTAATCAATAATTAACTAAATTTATTTGCTTGTATTGTAGTAAACTATAATCGATTCTACAAAATGCCTACTCAAGTATTCAAATACTCACAAAATTATAAGTGAAAAACGCTCACTGATGATTTAGTGATAGTGTTTACAATTGATTTTTTTTTCTTTTATTGCTTAGGTTGATGGACGAGCTCACGGTCCATCTGATGTTAAGTGGTTACACCTACAACCTAGAAGTGCATCTACAACTAAAATGCCGCCACCTATCTTGAGATAATAGATCTATGGTCTCCGTTTTTGACAGTGCAACGGCTGCCCCACCACTTTTCAAACCGAAACGCTTTTTTTTCTTGCCTATGCTGATAGCCTTGAGAGGCTATTCCAGCTTCACCCTAACACTGGCCCTAGCAAGAGCAGTGCTTCGCAGAATCTACCACCGGATCGGAAACGCGACCCACTGAGAAGATCCGGCGAGATACTCAGTGGGCTACCGAAATGCATTACTGCTTCACTGCATGAATAAGCAGGGTGGTGAGTCCTGCCGGTGCGGACTCACAAGATATCCTACCACCAAAGTAAAAGGTCTTATTGTGGAGACTAGATGACTGTCTGCCGGTGAGATAACATTTCGACTCAAAGTTTCAACATCATACTCAAACCAACAGGCGCTTATTATTTGAAGAGGGAACCTAGCTGGACAAATCTGAGGGGTGCTTGGGGGAAACGATCGTCGAAGCCCGAGGACGCGCTGGAGGACGGTAAACTGAACGAAGACCTGTCAATGTCATGTAGTTCTGTCACTGTCATCACCTTCCAGCACTGTTCACGTGTAATCTGTAAAATTTGATGCAGCACATAAAAAACATTTCGAGCACAGACTTTTCTGTCAACGTTTCTGTCACTGTCAAATTCTTCCAGCACTGTTTTATAATGTACAAACTTTGCACGTATTACCATAGCACCATAGTAATTGCCATCTTAGTCTAAAGGTATCTCCGCATGTTTCCAAACTAAGAAATAGGGTTGAGACTCGGAAATTAATGATGTTTGTTTAATGTATCAAGGATGTGTGTTAGGTGTCAAGTGTTTTTTGACACTGTCATTGCCATAAACTTGGTCGTGACGAAATCGCCTTATCGTCCGACGAACACAGTTATTTTATTTTTATTTTTTTATTGCTTAGATGGGTGGACGAGCTCACAGCCCACCTGGTGTTAAGTGGTTACTGGAGCCCATAGTAATAATATTTTGGGACTTATTTTTTTGATTACGAAAAGTTCGTGTAGTTTCGCTGATTTTTAATCGTTTTGCAGGCCTACAAGCATATCTCTAACCTGATGATGAGTGGTCTTGCTAAAGGCACGGCCAAGCTTCTGCTGAAGCAATGGAGTTTTTCAAACTTCATGATGTATCAAAGAGTTCAGAGAAAATTATGTACCGCAAGAGTTAGTTCAAAAACTGGATAGCACTTCACAGAAATGATGTCTGGAGACGCACTGTCACGATTGCAATAATTCCAAGTGGTGGATTGAGGTGGAGCGCTATTAAAAGGAGCACACGGATCAATCCAATTTGCCCAAAGCAACTCCTGACCAGCCATAATTCGCTACCATTCAATCCATCCATCCGTCGATAGTTCACCTTCCTGCGTCCATTGAATTTAAGATAACTAGAACTCTCTAGAAAAGAATAGTGTTTTCGAGACACTTCGATACCAATTTTCCTCACTTACGAACGAAAACATACACATGATGCCAATGCAATAGACAATACTGCCTCATGTCTCTATGACAGTAACGGCATCCACGAATTGTCTATGATATGCTGTATATCCAATTTTATTACGTAATCTGTACCACGGTTTCCCCTTTTTCATGTTACTCTATGCATAAGCATCGTAGCTCTGAGATCTTCCTATATTCCTCTATCAATTCTTCCTCTTTGCTCTCTATTGCTCTCAATGCATGCTATTGTAGATTCTATTGAAAATAGAAAAATCTAGATCGTAGTGTTTGTACTATAATTAATGTGTTTTGTGTTTTAGTAGCTCAGTTAAAAACTAAAATTAGTTTATCGTTTTAATTTTTAAATCTTAGAGTAACGCCAATCCTTATTACGTCATAGTTCAGTTGTAAAGAAATCATACGTTATTCGCAATACACAAAACAATACGGTTATAACTATACATACTAACTAAATGCTTAATAAGGCATCGTCATTACAGATTTAAATCTGAACAACCTCAAAATTAACAAAACAATTAACACAATAAATTCTGATGACCCTTCGGGATTGATTGATTGAGATTGTACTAAAATACCTACCAGATTTATTAGTAGTATCAAATAAAGCTTTAGCTTCACAAGTAAAAATGTCAATTAGGAAAATGAAATACAAAATAAATCTTGGGGTATCTGTGATTATAATCCAATTTCGACAACTGATAATCACACATAGTTGATGATCTTATAAGTTCTTAAATCCGTAAAAGACATGTCCAATCGCCCCCGACATCCGCCAGAGCCGACGGACGCCGTCACCTGATTTCAAAAGCTGATAAATTACGTACCAAAGAATACTTGTAATTATTTTATTACGAATCATCTTGTATGCGTTTTATTTTTGAGAATGTTTTCAATACAAAACGGATAGACGCATTAATGATCCGAACAGCTACCTTGGTGTAGTCCCCGAGCCCAACGCGCTTAAAGCCTTCTCACGCATTCTCCCCGTCGCTAGGCCCATTTTGCGAGATAGAACAAGTGTCTAGGAAAAACACAATAAACCAGTTTAATTAAAAAAAAAACTTTATACCTCAGAGTTTCAAAGATTACAGATAGGTACCTCAAGTATTCGTTAAACTTCTTGACCTTTTACGATTCTGCGGTTACGGCAGCCAAGTTTGTACGAATAAAGATTAGATTAACGCTCTTGTGTCGGCTCAATCAAGCGATAATCAACACCGCGCGCTGTGTTCCAAGCCGCCACTGTACCGAGGGCTTTCATCTAAACCATTGAACTTTTGAAATTAAAAGTTAAACTTTTTGATGATCTACCACTAAAACTATGCCCTTTTTTGTTTGAAATTTTATAGATAAAGACCTAATCTTATTTTTGAAGATATAGAAAATGTCACTAAAATTAATCAAACCCTTGCTCAAACACTCGGTAATAGATATCCATAAATGTCAGTCCCCACTAAACATCAGGTGGGCCGTATGCTCGTAGAATAGTAAGAAAACAAAGGACATCTTTTAAAAAGTGGTTTTAAACTTGTGTATAAATTTCAATGCGTTTCTTGCGATCAATTAAAAAAATCTATGATTATAAGGTTTATTTGGGTTTTTGTTTTGGCTTACCTACTGCTAGTGATTTCGAGAGGTTATGTTAGCTCTACCGAATGTGTAGGCGAGCTCACGGGGCTCAGCCTGAGAGAATATTTAGGGATATGACTTATGCATTTACAGGATGTAAAAGCTTAAAAAAATGTCACAGCCCATTGATTTATCAACTTAGTACGTTGTCTTTTGCAAAGCTAAGAAGCTTTCACGCGATAACTTAAGGAGTGTCGAAAGAACAGTTAAGGAGCTTTTGTCATAATCTCATCTTAGGAAAAAAAACAAGAACATGAATATCAACGAATAAAGCGACACAAAATCACGTGCAGTGTGTTTTAAAATTTCAGATTTATCTAAAACATTTTAGCGGCAGAGCGAGCGACAGATAGTGGTAATAGAAGTCCATTGACATCATATGCGCTTTCGCTTTAAAACATTAGGTCGAGAGCGCCTTTGCACAATCGTCAGACTAATAAAAAAAAATTTTAATATTAAAGTAAAATACGTTATTAATTCAGTTTTAGACTTAACATTAATATTATATGAGCGAAAAACCGAAAAACACGAAAGAAACTTTGCAACAAAAAAAGTTCACGTAATATTGAACTTTAACGAGAGATTCTAAATTGGTCCTAGAATTTTTTAAGCTTCAGGAAACAATTGTATGGTGACTAGGCTCGCTGTAAGAACGAGGACATGTGATTGAAATCGAAAATTCAGAAGATCAATGATAGGAGACGTGTGTCTTCTTCTGAATTTGAATATTTTCCTTCATTCCTCTGAATTTTTTGAATTAAATCGGATATTAATCATATGATTAATTAATTTGGCGGGCACACGAGCCCACATTGCCCCCGACGGTTACTAGATATCAGATATAGTCTCAATAATTAACTGGGAACAAATCACGCCGTTTTTCCGACCCCAAATGAAGATTCCCTGTGTTATAGATATAAGAAACTGGATGGATACATTACATAGAAGTCATTCACCCGTTAATAAAAGGCATGATGCCACTTCAATATTTTTCGTCTCGGTATCTAAATAAATAACTACTGTAAGCCCTGATCAGGTAATGATGAGGAATTCGATGGTAACAAAAGTCCCCAGTGATAATATAAAATAATATAAGATCATATATATGTGGGATCGTTTATGAGTAAAAGTGGCATGAATATTGCGAAATTCTTTATTTTACTTCTCTATTGTGAAATCACTTCGTACACGTATTTCTGAAACTTTTCCTTTTTTCGAACTTCCCTCTCTAACCTTAAACTGCTATCTCTTTCTAAACCTAATAGAATGTTGCCATTGCAACAGGCGCAAAATAAATATCCCAAAAAAACAAACTGAAAAAAAACGTAATAAAAATAACACTCCCCACCTATATAGGGACCGAAGTCGGTTCGATTTACTGGTTCGTATTAATTAATTCTGTTTTTATTTTTCACAGAACACAGCGCTACCACGAACGAGGCCTAAAAACGACGAAAACATAAAAATCTAAATAAGAATAATTAAAATATTTATAACCATATCTATATTATGATAACGCGTGTCTGTTAGTTTGTATTCCGCGGTAGTTCGCATCGAAGGATCTATTGTTAAATTGAAAAAACACTGTAATTTTTTCTTGAAAATTGACTATATTTCTGAAATTATCATTCGATAAATGACGATCTGTTTTATCTACCAAGTACATAATATATACTGTTTGAAGAACATGATAACCAATCCTTTATGATATTAGTTATTGGCGTAACCACTCGTAAAATTTAAATATTTAGCTACTAATCGAGATATTTTGATTGATTGATTAATCCAATCTTATTTTAATTTTCTATTACATCTACAAATAGATTTAATAATTTGGACTAAAAACAAAAAAGATCAGAATACATAAAATAATAATTGTAAGTCAAATGTGTGTGAAAAAATAAAATGGATAAATTCATATTTCAAAATAACAAAACTTTACCGTCTTCTACGAATATCATTCACACACGAACATTATTATAACATTAGATCTATTTTATCGATTTAAAATCGAAACTACTGGATCTCAGATTATCGGCCCACATATTATAATCTCTGGCTATAACCATTACAGATTAAGTTCAGTTCGCCCCATCAATAACAAAAACAATATTTCAAACTAAAAAAAATGATTAAGCTAGATTGATATTTGAGATGTAACTATAGTTAGTTTATAAATATATTGAATTGTATTTAAGTCGTGTTGTATTTTAAAGCAAGGCTTCAATTATTTGTTGTGTCCAATATATATTATTCGGAAGCCGAAATTTGTTTTATTGTGCAACCAGAAAAACCTAAATTGTGTACGACAAGGGCGGGGGTACGCGAGGAATGGCGAAGTCTGGTGAAACGCACCACCACCCGAAGTGATGACCACGACCACTCTGTCAAGAGTGCGTACGACTGAGAAGAACCTAAATTACCTAAGAAACCGATCCCAATAGACCGAATTTTTTCTTTTTTTATTGCTTAGCTGGGTTGACGAGCTCACAGCCCACCTGGTGTTAAGTGGTTACTGGAGCCCATAGACATCTACAACGTAAATGCGCCACCCACCTTGAGATATAATAGGCAGGGTGGTGGTGCCAACCCGTGCGGACTCACAAGAGGTCCTACCACCAGTAATTACGCAAATTATAATTTTGCGGGTTTGATTTTTTTTTACACGATGTTATTCCTTCACCGTGAAAGTCAATCGTAAACATTTGTTGAGTACGTATTTCATTAGAAAAATTGGTCTCAGGCGGGTAGATTCGAACACCGGTGCATCGCTCAACACGAATGCACCGGACGTCTTATCGCTTAGACCACGACGACTCTAGTCTGAACAACTTTATCTGTGGCCAATATGGGAAGAGGACAGTGTGCTTAGTGCGAGTTTTTTAACGTTCTCGATAGCGTAAAAGTTAACTCAAATTTATATGCAGTTGGAACAATGCCCCTAGCGGCAAACATAAGCAAACTTTTCAATTCCATACAAAATTTCGCTTAACTTTTACGCTATCGAGAACGTTAAAAAACTCGCACTAAGCACATAGATCAATACAAACGTTATCATCCTAACAATTAGTACTGATTGATACACAAGAACAAGGTTTAACGGTAGGCAGCGGCTGGGTCCTGCCCCTGGCATTGCTGACTACCATGAGCGGCGGTAGCCACTTACCATTAGTTAGGCCGTATGGTCGTCTACCTACAAGGACAATACAAAATGCCTACGACGCCCTATAATGCAATCAAATGGGTTTAAATCCTGCAGGTAATTACCAAATCCTTTCAAGGAAATACGTACCAAACATACGTGTACGTACGGCAGGCAGCGGCTTGGCTCTGCCCCTGGCATTGCTGAAGCCCATGGGCGACGGTAACCACTCACTATCAGGTGGGCCATCTCCTACAAGGGCAATAAATAAAAATAAAAATAAAAACTCGTTATCAAAAATGACTTCCATGATTTATCATATATACAATGTATGTAATAATATCATTAAACAAGATTTAAAATCGTATTTTTTCATTGGCATATTACTGGTTGTAAGCTGTTTTGTGAGCGTTCACGGCTGAATATCAGCACGCCGCTCATTACTGCCGCTCATTAGTGTCGTGATGATGGCTTTTGAAAAATGAGACAATCTTTATACAGTTCAGACTTCGATGTAATGTCTAAAAGTGTCTAGACATTTACGTTGATGTCCACAGGCGCAAGGCAGCACCAAATACCAGACCTATCCTTTTAAATATTTCATTTAAAACGCGTATATTTTATTAAAGACCCTACACGGCGACTTTACCGTACTTCTTCGTACAAATAGTTGTCTCATTTACCCCATTTCGAGAAAGCGGCACGACACGGAAACTGCCTTGTCGCGGCCACCGGTAACCACATACCCGATTCTGCAAAACGAATGGTAAACAGTCGAAGTCGCCTTAAACACGTCATTTCAAATCCTCCCGATCCACTAACGGTGCTTTTGGGTACATCAAGCACCGGCGACCGTCCCCGAACCCGTCGGTTGCGACAAAGCATTCGGCGAGTAAACTAACCCGTAGACACAGCCCAATGAGTTTCTCGCCGGATCTTCTAAGTGGGTCGCGATTGCGCTGGTAGATTCTGCGAAGCACAGCTCTTGCTAGGGCTAGTGTTAGCACTGTTAGCATCGTCACCAGGTTAGAGCCCCCTGAGCTCAGATACACGTTCGGTAACAGTGACATAGCCTTCCAAGGATTGTCGGGCTGTCGATCAACTCAACACCATTACAGTTTATAATAGTACTAGCTGACCCGGCAAACTTCGTAGTGCCTCAATCGATAAATAAAAAACCTAAGCTTTTGTATAAAATAAACTTAAAACAAACAAACTGAATCGGTCCGACGGGGGACACATCAACGGAAAAACAAAATTCTTATTTTTATTTAATTCCGAGCATTTTCATATTTATCTACCTTTTCAACCTTCTCTGGATTTCCACAAATAATTCAAAATCAAAATTAGCCAAATCGGTCCAGCCGCTCTCGAGTTTTAGCGAGACTAACGAAAAGCAATTCATCTTTATATATAGGTATATATAGATATATAATATATGATACATAATAACTAATTAATACGCGAATAATTCAAATCGCATCCGCATAACACATTTCTGCATTACTAAGCCACTAATATCTAGTTAAAACTACGCAGTCTATGTTGTGTACATTAACACACAGAAATCGTTGGCCGTCTGCGTGCCTTCACGTACAGTCGCAAACAAAAGGTAATCTTATTTGATTAAATCTTACAAAGGCACTAATTTTATTTTTAATACTTTTTCTCGCAGTTCCTTTGAGTTTACTAGAACTCTTCGAATTTATCTAAGATCTTTCATTTTGATGTATTAAATTCAAAGTAAACTTGAGTTGCAATTTGTAAAATGTAATTGGCATTGCGTAGAACTCAATATTTACATAACTATGTAAGTCTAAAGGTGATCTTCACTTTTGAGTAGCAGTGTTACAATTTACACCTAGGTGCTTTATCTATTTGAAAAAAATGAGAAAACGTACTGAGTATGTACATATTTATATTGCCGGTAAAAATTAAAATTGTACACCAATCTACTATATTATACTACTTTTTTTATTGACGAGGTAGGTTAACGAGCCCACGGCCCACTTCATATTAAATAGTCACTTAAGCCCATAGAAATCAACCGTGTTAATGTCACTACCTACCTAAATATATGAGTTCCAAGTCTCAGTGCTATGGTTTTTTTTATTGCTTAGATGGGCGGTCGAGCTCACAGCTCACCTGGTGTTAAGTGGTTACTGGAGCCCATAGACATCCACAACGTAAATGCGCCACCCACCTTGAGATATAAGTTCTAAGATCTCAAGTATAGTTACAACGGCTGCCTCACCCTTCAAACCGAAACGCATTTCTGCTTCACGGCAGAAATGGGTGGGGTGGTGGTACCTAGACGTGCGGATTCACAAGAGGTCCTACCATCACTCCTTCTTGCGTCGATAATCCTCAGTGCTGAGGATTACGAGGCTTTCTGGGGAAAATACGGATAGCAGAGTCCCGCGTTCTTCCACAGCAGTGCTTTTGGAAGAGATTTAGTTCTTCGAGGAAGCTCTTCGAGCCATATTTGGGTATGGCTAATTAACCGCCGCCAGACATTCGGCGTTGGCTGTTTTACGGTGGAAAGATCGAACTCAAACTCAACCCCTTCTTTTCTCATCCGGGCTTGAGACCGGCATTGGCAGAGCTATGAGAGCTGGCAGAGGCATGGATATTCACAATACTGCATAAACGTTCCCCTGCCTATATTACGTAGGATGGTCCTTATATCACACAGAGCGGTATCCAGTTTTGTACTATCGATGTTTTGTTGCTGACTGTACAATTACGTAGCTTGCGTATTTTCGCATCGAGTGCACACGAATCTATCACATACTCATAATGCTTGTTAGCTACGGTTTGAATAACTTTCATACGTCATTCTCGATATTAGTGTTACGAGCATTTAGGATGGAATTTTATTGAAATTTAACTCCTAATTAAATATACATAAAGTCTCTAATGGGTAGCGACAATCAGCGCGTGAAAACTGAGTATCTATATTCACTTAGCATTTTGTCGGGTTTTTTTTTATTGCTTAGATGGGTAGACGAGCTCACCGCCCACCTGGTGTTAAGTGGTTACTGGAGCCCATAGACATCCACAACGTAAATGCGCCACCCACCTTGAGATATAAGTTCTAAGGTCTCAAGTATAGTTACAACGGCTGCATCACCCTTCAAACCGAAACGCATTTCTGCTTCACGGCAGAAATGGGTGGGGTGGTGGTACCTAGCCGTGCGGATTCACAAGAGGTCCTACCATCACTCCTCCTTGCATCGACAATCCTCAGTGCTGAGGATCACGAGGCTTTCTGGGGAAAATACGGATAGCAGAGTCCCGCGTCCTTCCACGGCAGTGCTTTTGGAAGAGATTTAGTTCTTCGAGGCCGCTGAAGCCTTATTTGGGTCCGGCTAATTAACCGCCGCCAGACATTCAGCGTTGGCTGTTTTACGGTGGAAATATCGAACTCCAACTCAACCCCCTTCTTTTCTCATCCGGGCTTGAGACCGGCATTGGCAGAGCTATGAGAGCTGGCTGAGGCATGGATATTCACATACTGCATAAACGTTCCTCTGCCTATATTACGTTGGATGGTCCTTATATCACACAGAGCGGTATCCAGTTTTGTACTATCGATGTTTTGTTGCTGACTGTACAATTACGTCGCTTGCGTATTTTCGCATCGAGTGCACACAAATCTATCACATACTCATAATGCTTGTTAGCTACGGTTTGAATAACTTTCATACGTCATTCTCGATATTAGTGTTACGAGCATTTAGGGTGGAATTTTATTGAAATTTAGCTCCTAATTAAATAGACCTAAAGTCTCTAACGGGTAGCGACAATTAGCGCGTGAAAACTGAGTATCTATATTCACTTAGCATTTTGTTGGGTTTTTTTTTATTGCTTAGATGGGTGGACGAGCTCACCGCCCACCTGATGTTAAGTGGTTACTGGAGACCATAGACATTCACAACGTAAATGCGCCACCCACCTTGAGATATAAGTTCTAAGGTTTCAAGTTTAGTTACAACGGCTGCCCCAGCCTTCAAACCGAGACGCATTATTGCTTCACGGCAGAAAAAGGCAGGGTGGTGGTACCCACCCGCGCGGACTCACAAGAGGTCCTACCACCAGTAATTACGCAAATCATAATTTTGCGGGTTTCATTTTTATTACACGATGTTATTCCTTCACCGTGGAAGTCAATCGTGAACATTTGTTTAGTACGTATTTCATTAGAAAAATTGATACCCGCCTGAGATTCGAACACCGGTGCATCGCGCTCAACACGAATGCACCGGACGTCTTATCCGTTAGGCCACGACGACTTCAAACTTCGGGTGCTAGTTCTTTCCTCTATCTAGTGCAACAAAAATACAAACTTACTAGTGTTAGGACGCCTTATGAGCCCGCGCGGGTAGGTACCACCATCCTGGCTATTTCGGGCGCATAAAATTAACGCATTTCAGTTTGAAAGGTGGGGCACTATAGAACTGAAACTTATGGCTCTAGAAATTACAGAAACGAAAAAAAAAATACAAGGTCAAGTAACAGTTACGTAACTTAAAATCCTACACGGGACCAGATAATTCATGACGAAAGCACTATTGTGGATGTAATGGCACAACGAACTAATTTTAGTTTTCTCTTCGTTATTAATTAATTAAAATTGATCTGTTTGGTTATACACATAAAACTTAGTTTCGAATGTTCGACTATCAGAGATGAGACTGTTGTAACTGAAATGCGTTCAGCAATTTAATAGAACATGCACGATTTGAGCCGTAGCTCACAATAGCAGAATTCCCTTTGCCTATTCAATACTACTAAAAAAAAAAGTCGAATTTCCCCACTTCGCGAAAAGTGCATTCAAAAGTAAGCTTTATAATTTTGACATTAAATTTCATATTAGAACGAAAACTAAGTTTTAAAAGTGAAATGTTTTTTTTTTTTTTATTGCTTAGATGGATGGACGAGCTCACAGCCCACCTGGTGTTAAGTGGTTACTGGAGCCCATAGACATCTACAACGTAAATGCGCCACCCACCTCGAGATATAAGTTCTAAGGTCTCAGTATAGTTACAACGGCTACCCCACCCTTCGAACCGAAACGCATTACTGCTTCACGGCGGAAATAGGCGGGGTGGGGGTACCTACCCGTGCGGACTCACAAGAGGACCTACCACCAGTGCAATGTTCTGTGATTTTGTTCCAGTTTCATTAACATACATAATTGAAAGTAGTTTTAATGTATTTTGAAAGTATTAAGAATTTGTACTACAGATATTGTTAGCTTAGACATGTTGGGAGTTATAGCTTTTTTGAGTGATAACTTCTTATGATAGGGTAAACCGCTTCGTTACGTAACGCGTTACGGCGACAGTCTGTCTGCCTTCTCTTTCTCTCATGCATTTTTTTTCTCATGCATACGGCAGCGGTGCTGAGAACATATATTATGTAACTTCTAACTATTTATATATCTTTTTTTTTATATAGCTTAGATGTGTGGACGAGCTCACGGCCCACCTGGTGTTAAGTGGTTACTGGAGCCCATAGAATCTACGACGTAAATGCGCCACACACCTTGAGATATAGTTCTAAGGTCTCAGTATAGTCACAACGGCTGCACCACCCTTCAAACCGAAACGCATTACTGCTTCACGGCAGAAATAGGTGGGGCGGTGGTACCCACCCGCGCGGACTCACAAGAGGTGCTACCACCAGTAATTACGCAATTTACGTATAGATATTTTTCAATTTACATAACATTTTTCCTTACATTATCATATCAATACGCATAAAATTTAAATTTAATGTATCATAACCTAATCTTTTCTAAAGTTATACAATTTCAATATTGAATAGTTCATTGGTCATTACATGACACAATAATAGGTCATTACATTACCTATTATTAATGGCATTATTGAATCGTCTACTTAAGAAAATGCGGGGGAAATCACGAACACAGTTGGTTGGTTATTGAACCATAGACATTGCAGTAAGAAGTAATCTCCCGCTAATATCGAGTTTCAATACAGCTTTTGAAGAGAGCTTTTGTAGTTTTTGTTATACCACAGACGCTGTGCGGGCACAGAGTAAGTCTAAGTAAAAACTATGATTTGTTAAATCCATTGAAAACTCTTTGAGCACGGGCGCACATTGCACATCAGTGTCTTTTTGCTAAATTTGCGAAGAGCTTAGTATGCTGCCGATAAATCCTTCTGAGGCATATTAGTTTTACAGCGGAAAAATACCTAGTACTTTTCCATAAAGGATTTTCAAGTCTAGAGACAGCCGATTGAGTTTTCGCCTTATCTTCTTAGGACTCAATTTACCACTTAACGCCAGGTAAGCCACGACCATCAGCGTTTTTGGGATCAGAAATAATAACATAATATTTTCTACCCTCATTAAGACTAAGTGACCCTATTTAAAATGTCCTAAACGCGACCTTTAGGATAGACTATTTAAAACTAAGTGAATGTAATCAGTTTCAGGAATTGTATAGAACAATAATATAAATGTAATATTATAAACTGTTTTTTTTTGCGTGAAGCAATACTGGAGTCTTTTAATATATACATATATTACACATTTTTTGTTTTCTTGAAGCTGTACCTAATATTGCCATACATACATTTCATAAATTAAATAAACCATCACACTACAACTAAAACCATTACAACTATAATAAAATTAATTAATGGCAATAAACATGCAACATTAATTGCTTGTTGTAAAAATTATATTCGCGCGTAAAATGTAACGTTTTGTTTTGGCGGCCATTTTGTGTTGGCTTCTAAAAGTGGTTATAAATTTAGACACCGGTCGATATTCTTTACGTATGAAAGAATAAACTGAAGAGGAAGAATAAACATCCCTGACGATGACGATGAGATTCAAGTTACAAATATAATTATTAAGAACAATTGAAACAAGTAAATTAAAAAACATATGCATTTTGTTGCATTGTCATCGTAACTTTGTTAAATTCGTTTTCATCAAATGTTACTGTAATTAAAACTACTTTTACCATGACCATGAAAACCGTTATGTATTTATTTATTTATTTAATTGTACTAACACAGAGATCATGAACCAATCATCAACACATAAAACATTGACAAATTGACTAGAAGTACGGGACAAATGTCAACTCAATTACAGATACAATATTGCATAGACCTTTAAAGCAATAGTGCAATAGACAGTGCAATAGTTGAAATTTTGAAAATGCAGTAAAATTTAATAAAAGTACAATGAGGTATTTAAAACAAAATATGTAATCCAGAATAATAGATTGTCACAAAGTACTCAAAAGGTCAGGAATAGATATTAAAAAAAAAAAACCGACATTGATACGCAAATCTAGTTTTAATTATGTCTACGGCTCACGAAAACCGAATTATATGAATCACGGTACGTCTCTAGTCCAAGACAATGATTCGCACTCTTTGTAGGGTACATTACTGGTGATAGGACGTCTTGTGAGTCCGCGCGGGTGGGTACCACCACCCTGCCTATTTCTGCCGTGAAGTAGGAATGCGTTTGGGTTTGAAGGCCGGGGCAGCCGTTGTACTGCTACAAGTTTTTATTTTTTTTATTGCTGAGATGAGTGGACGAGCTCACAGCCCACCTGGTGTTAAGTGGTTACTGGAGCCCATAGACATCTGCAACGTAAATGCGCCACCCACCTTGAGATATAAGTTCTAAGGTCTCAGTATAGTTACAACGGCTGCCCCGCCCTTCAAACCGAAACGCATTACTGCTTCACGGTAGAAATAGGCAATGAGACCTTAGAACTCATGTCTCAAGGTGGGTGGCGGCATTTACGTTGTAGATGTCTATGGGCTCCGGTAACCACTCTCAACAACAGGTGGGCCGTGAGCTCACCCACCCATATAAGCAAAAACAAAAAAAAAGCGGTATAGTCTACATTACATCTTGCCTATTTCTCAAGCGATTTCTGGCTCAGGCCCAGAGGCGCCAGAGTAATAATTTCGGAAAATAGGCGGTAAACGCCAAAAAAGGGAAATTACGTACTAATTTTGTATAACGTCAGTTTGTCGAAGCCCGTAAGTAATCCGCAATAGAAAATAGACGCGAATGCATTTCATGGTCGGGTTCGTTTGTGCCGATAAACCTGAGTGGTGTTGTGCTCGCATTACGGTCCAGATATTATCGATACGCCGATACGTACGCCTTGGATACGATACGTATTGCAGGCACGAACTCAGACTTGCCGACGACTATTTTAATGTAACGTTTTTAGAGCTGAACTTATTATACACTACACTATTTAATATATTGTATTAATTTAAAAAAAATTCAATGAACTTATTAATATTTATATTTATTATTATGATTATTTAACTATAACTCTACTATACATAACTATATTTTCCAGAAATTACTAAAGGATTTTTGAAAAATACTACCCAAAAAATATAACTTTATAAACTTTAAAATTACAAAATTCAATTCTAAATTAACAGCAAAATAATTTTAAATGTTTATTTATAAATGTTATTAACCTATTAAAAACGTCATACGTGTGTACGCTAAGACATGTCCGTATAAATTGATACCTACAATCAAACTGCGCAATAGTCGCTATTCCGACGATCCGCGCTTTATACGCACTAGATGAAGACCGATCTTTGCTCGTTTTTTTTTTATAACGCCATCTTGTCTCTTTAAAGCAGTTAGGTGCTCTCAATTAAGAAAAATAGTATTATTATTCGCCAATAGATGGCGGGAAGAGTCATAAAGTTGATTATCGATAAAGTTGATTATTGAAAACACGAATAAAACAACATTTTCTGAAAATAAATCGTAGCTAGATCGATTTATCGCCCCCAAAATCCCCTGTATACTAAATTTTATGAAAATCGTTGGAGCCGTTTCCGAGATTCAGATTATATACATATATATTAATATACAAGAATTACTCGTTTAAAGGTATAAGATTAATAGAGGATCGATCTATCGACGGTTCGCGCTTAAAGAATTAAATGAAAGTCTCTCTAAATTATATTTACAAACGATGTTTCTCTGAGAATTGTATTTGAATACTTTATGAGCATCAAATGCTTTTCTTTGTATTAATTTTGATTATATATTCATCATCATCATCATCATCATCAGCCTTTATCTGCCCACTGCTGGACATAGGCCTTCCCCAATGCCTTCCACATAATGCGGTCGTTGGATGCGGAAGGCGGAGGACCGCATTATGTGGATTATATATTGAGTGCACGTAATTTTGGTTCGGAGAATTTTTATTGAACGAATCCTTAGTTTAAAGCTAATTTATAATTTTGTCCTGAATTCTAGCTGCTTGACTGTCTGACTCGACAGCCCTTTCAGTTTCAAAGCAATTTCATTCAATATATTTCGACCGTCGACGTTCGTCACAATACGTCTTTTTTTTTAAAGGGATTTTGCGACCTGGTAACTAAAACCTTTAAGTCATGTCTTATTTTAATTATATTCATATTTTTATGAAAAATGATAATATGGAGTGAAATTAAATGAAATGAAGATGATTAATTTGAGACCTTAATCAACTGGGATGAAATTAAATGAAATAAGATGATATGGGATGAAATATAATCTCAGTAAAATGGTGGTTATTTACTGAAATTTTTTCAATGAACTTTTTGGAAGATCCCGAGAAGTTACATCCAGCGGCTTTGTTTCATTTTACCACATTCGTGCACTCTCACAGATATTAAACAGTTAATAAACCACCATTATTACACATTTAAACCTGAAGAAACACTAAATAGACAAAATAAAACAAATCACACAACTTCACTCCTCGCGTTCCCGCCAAAAAGTCCCTCACAATACGTCCCTGCTAAACTAGCCGAGGCAATAATAGAGGGTGTAGCAGCGAGTATTGAGTGCGCTTTCTTGTATAGAATGTAGAATATCATCATTACACATATGCCGTAACGTCTTCACGACCCACTAAATGAGGAGGGGACAGAGAGAAACGTTACTATTACAGTACCTCTCGTCCTGCAATGACATGCTGTAATAAAAACGGTGCTTATAAAATAATAGTTTAAAAATAACTAAAAAAACACGCTTTTATAGAAGATCCAACTTAAAAAAAGAAATTAGAATAGAATTAAAAATACTGTAATGAATAGTGTAAGAAAAAATGATTTTATTGTAAAAAAACGTGGGGTGCTTTTCACGATATTATCAAAATAACCCTTCTACTCATATCTGTTCATAAAATATTTATAACTATTGATACCATGCACCCCACGCTTTTTTACAATAAAATCATTTTTTTTACACTATTTTTAATTCAAATTTATTTTCAATGTTTTAGTTGGATTTTCTATAAAAGCGTATTTTTTAGTTTTTTTAAACTAATATTTATTTTTCTTTTTTTAGTTGAATTATATATATTTTTTTAATATTCAATTGTCATCGGTCCTTAATAAGTGTATACCAAATTTCGAGTTAATCCGACGTTTTGAAGGGGGTCAAAATCATGTTCAAAGATTCCGTTACAAACATACATATGTCTGAAGCTAATAAAAGCGTATTAAAAATACATAATATTATGTTGCTCGGATTAGGCCTCTATATTGGTTTTCCCTTGTAAAGGTGAGATGTATGGGTTTTTCTTTTTCAGCCCACTGACCGAGAACCCTCTAAAAGTTGCGAGGATCCGCTGGATGCAGACTAAGCAGGATCAGCTTTTGTGGCGGACCTTGGCGGAGGCTTATATGCAGTAGTAGCCGTTCGAGGGTTAAAATTACCCAAATTAATATTTACAGATGGGTACACAACCGTTGTCTGATTAATAAAATGGCTTCGTTCGAAACCAATCTGTGGGTTTCTGAGTTTTTACCCCGACAACACTGGTCGCGATTTGACGGTGCGTTCGCGACTCAACATCTGTCACTTCTGCTTGCTTCTCGAACGGGAAGGTACCCTCATTTGTCTCGGTTTTCGCTACGGCTTGCATTATCACTAATCCTTATCCATTCCTGCCCTAAAGCCTTCTCCCTAAGTAATGCGGTGTGGTTCGGCGAGGTCATCGGTTCCGGTGAGTGATTGGACAATGTTTTGTTAAAAAAGTACATACGGCGCCACGGATCACGGCACTTGTTCGACGGGCACCTCGTGCTGGTTTCCGGAACCCTAGGCTGCCACGAAGGGGCTGGGTTCGGATCGATCAGGCTTCTTTTTCATTGATTATGTCTCTTTATTATCAGTAGCACGTGTCTAGAAAGGTAAAATGTACACCAATTTTAAGTTATGTTTGTAATTGAAATGCTGTATAGCGTCAAAACGGCGATGACAATTTAAAATCTTTTCCATTGAAATCTTGGACAACATCCGAGCCTTCGGTCAACCAAGACGTCTGCTCGTAGATGACTTGCCTCTTCCACTGGAATACATCATGTCCTATAAGCTTAAACAACAAAAACAACTTAAAAAACCTTTGGAAATACAAAGAGATAGCTCACTGAGTTTCTCGCCGGATCTTCTCAGTGGGTCGCGATTCCGATCCGGTTGTAGATTCTGCGAAACATTGCTCTTGCTAGGGCTGCTGTTAGCAATTTCTCTCAGGTTGAGCCCATGAGCTCACCTATCCATCCGGGCTTGACTGGAATAGCCCGTTAGCTACCAAAGAATAGGTAGATAGGTAGAGCGAAATGAAAAAAATAAATAAAATAAAGGGATTCAATAGATTAGGTTTCGGAACGAACAAACACACAAGCATTACCTATATGGTCATGTAGGTTGGTAAGATGCCATTTCATATCTCATAATAGGTAAAGACATAACATTTAGAAACGATTTTCTCAGATGTTATTTAATCGATATTTCTGTTATTATTAAATACTGACTTAAAATTATCGATTTTTTTCTTTTAGTGGCTATTGACGAGTCTTAGAGCAGTAAACAAAAAGTAAATCAATTTTAATATAGAATAAAGACAAAAATAAATAATTAATTAAAAAAAAAAGGGTATTGTCTTCCAAATGTCATGACAAAAAACGAACAACATTTATTACTAGTGGTAGGACCTCTTGTGAGTCCGCGCGGGCAGGTACCACCACCCTGCCTATTTCTGCCGTGAAGCAGTAATGCGTTTCGATTTGAAGGCTGGGACAGCCGTTGTAACTATACCTTAGAACTTATATCTCAAGGTGGGTGGCGTATTAACGTTGTAGATGTCCATGGGCTCCAGTAACCACTTAGCACCAGGTGGGCTGTGAGCTCGTCCACCCATCTAAGCAATAAAATGACGAAAATGCACGACCGACATATTCTGAATAATATAAATAATTAGTATAATTGGATCTTTCATGCATAGCAACGTTAAATTAACCGAGAATCGCCATTTGGCTTAGAGAAGGTCATTTAATGAAAATAACGATTATAATATAACCGTCTCGAGAGAATTCTCATATGATCTACATAATCCGTAATTCCATTAATACAATACGCGTATCAAACCTAGCATGTGGAATTTCATAGTCGATATCATTATATGGTTTTAAGGTCAGCGTGGCCTAAAAGATAAGACGCCCGGTACATTCGTGTTGAACGACGTGAGTGTGCCGGTGTTCGAATCCCGCAGGCAGGTGAATGAAATACGTACTTGCCAAATGTTCACGAATTACTTCCTGTTTGAAGGAATGACATCGTGTAAGAAAAATGAAAATCGTAAAAAAATTAATTTACGTAATTACTGGTGCAAGGGCATCTTGTTAGCCCGCCCGTACCACCGCCCTGCCTATTTCTGCTGTAAAGCAATAATGCGTTTCGGTTTGAAGGGTGGGGCAGCCGTTTTACTGTAAAAACTGAGACTTAAAACTTGTTTATATTTGAAGAGGGGCGGCGGCTTTAACTTGCCTCATGCTCTTATGGGCTCCGGTAACGAGTTAGCACCAAGTGGGCTGTGAACTCATTCACCTATCTTAGCAATAAAAAAGAAAAATATGTGATCTTTGTCATTCGTTGTTCGTGTGCGCCGGAACTGTTAGTGTTTCGTGCGACAGAGATGACGCTCTACGAAGCCTAAATTAGCTATCTCTTTCTAAAGGTCGATGTGCAGTATTTATCGTCGGGTACTGTACTAACTTGACAATAAATCGCACATCACTAACTACTTTAGTATCGGTTTAAATACAAAACAAAGCTTCTCAAAACCGTCCATTATCATGGAGTTTATTTTAATGCTTCCTAAAGCCACTTAAATTAAGGCCATTACTACAGCACCCAGTCAAGCCTAGGCTCTGTTAAACACGGATTATACATATAAGTACATTTTAGTCCTACAAACGAAGCAACAAATACAGAAACAGATATAATTACTTACAGTTTGTGTGAATCGAATTGCAAAATGTTATATTTTAATAAAACGCCTTTTATGAGCTTTCTTTTATAATTTTCCAGTGGCAAATCTCTTTTTAAGGGCCAGCAGTAATCTGCCATCATGTGACGATCCCACCGACCCTGATACCTTTCTTCCATCTCTTTTAGATCCTGGTGGAACCGCTCTCTCTGCCTCTTACTATAATTTCCCAAGTTATCCAGAAATTTATCCAAATGATTGCAGAGATAGTGTAACTTGATACTCATATTTGCTCCTAGAGTCTGAAAATTTGCCAGAATATTATGCACAATTTCTTCATAATTTGGCGCTTTATAGCTAGCGCTAGGAGATTTTTGACTAAACACAAAACTTTTTCAAGCTTTACTTTCCGGAACAGTCATAACATTGATAAAGTCTGTATCTTTCATTAATTACCGTATTTGAGGACCATAAATATTTCACTTTACAAATTTTCCATACTAAGCTTCGGAAATTTTCTACAAATTTAATTAAAATTATCTTTTTCCTTTTGCAACGCTTTGACAAATCGCTCTATCATTCCTAACTTGATGACTTGTAATGGTGGAAGTATGATTTTGCCTCTGCTTACTAACAGATACCTTCTTACATTGGCTTTACCGACTGTTAAAAAAACTTCTTACAGGCCAAACATCTTGTTTCCAATGAAGTTACCTTAGATCAAGCCACATACAAATCAAGCCAGCGTATTTCGTGTATCCACTTTGTTGACCAACTGTATAAACCGATGAATTGAACAAAATATAAGATATGCAGTAATCATAAAAACAAAAGCACATTCAATACTTTCACCAATAAATTCGTAATCTGGGCACTTGAATACATCAAAATTTGCTAAGATATACAGGGCAATAAAAACAATTTTTTTTAGGCCTGTGTAGTTTATATTCTGATAAGGTTTTTAGAGTTTAGACGGACGGAAATGTCATCGTGAAAAAGAAGCTTATATAATATTTTCACACAAATTTGCTAATACACAAAACAAAATACGTATTGTCGACGACAATTTGTTAAAGATAATGCGGTATTTAAATTAACTCAAAGATTTATTCTGTAGTAAAAATCAAACCCGCCAAATTATAATTTGCGTAATTACTCGTGGTAGGAGCCTCTTGTGAGTCCGCACGGGTAGATACCACCATCCCGCCTATTACTGCCGTGAAGCACAAATGGGTTTCGGTTTGAAGGGTGGGGCAGCCGTTGTAACTATACTGAGACCTTAGAACTCATATCTCAAGGTGGGTGGCGACATTTACGTTGCAGATGTTTACGGGCTCCTGTAACTACTCAATATCAGGTGGACTGTGAGCTCGTCCACCCATCTAAGCAATAAAAAAAAAAACTATTAAAAATCTATAACGTAAATGCCCCACCAACCTTGAGATATAAGTTTTAAGGTCTAATAAAATTTACAACGGCTGCCCCACCCTTCAAACCGAAACACATTACTGCTTCACGGCAGAAATAGGCGGGGCGGTGGTACCTACCCGCGCGGACTCACAAGAGGTCCTACCACTAGTAATTACGCAAATTATAATTTTTCGGGTTTGATTTCTATTACACGATGTTATTCCTTTACCGCGGAAGTCAATCGTGAACATTTGTTAAGTACGTATTTCATTAGAAAAATTGGTACCCGCCTGCGGGATTCGAACACCGGTGCATCGCTAGATACGAATGCACCGGACGTCTTATCCTTTAGGCCACGACGACTTATAAATAATTTACAATTTCTTTACCACGTTAAGATATTAACATTCGAATGTGCTCCGTCCTTAAGCTGGGTGCAGACCCCCGCCGAACCCCGAAAACTGAATTCGGTATTCGAATACAAATATTAATCAGTGCCGATTTTACGAGGATGTTATCGCGATCGTAAACCGACAGTAAAACAGTCTAGACATGTCTTTAGGAGATACGCGTTAACACTTCGACGTGGAGTTATTAACTTCACGTATGTTCATGTGGGGAGGGTCGTTAAAATTTGGATTACGGTCGGCTGGAAACTTTACATTCATCTATATATTAATATGCGAAGCAAAAACTTTGTATTCCTTTTTACGAAAATTGCGCGGACGGAGGAGTATGAAATTTCCCACACTTATAGAGAGTACAGAGAAGGAGTGCAGAATGTTAATATTTTTTTTAAATTGTGCTTTAAAAATACATTAAATCAATAAAAAAAACATCACATACACTACCATGTATTTGAGACACACACACATATATACCTAGTCAGGTCAGGTATTGTCACACAGTAAAAACTTTTCTTTTAGAATGCTGACCACAAAAAAGTTTATTGAATTCCAATTTCGAATTGTTCATGAAAATAAAAAGTATACACTTTTAGAATTTTACTCATTTTTAAATATGGAGTGGACGCTTAAAGAAGACCGTGTTGCAGTTATTGCGTTGCATCGTTGCGGTTACGCGCCAATTCAAATTTTTAACATACTGAAAAATTTGAATATAACCAAAAGATTCGTTTATCGTACCATCAAACGATACAATGAAGACTCTAGTGTAGATGACAGGTCAAGAAGTGGTCGCCCTCGGTCTGTTAGGACTCCAGCAGTGATAAAAGCTGTGAAGGCGCGAATTCAAAGAAATCCCAAACGTAAGCAGAAACTGTTGGCCCTTCAGATGGGGTTAAGCAGAACCACGGTGAAAAGGGTGTTAAATGTAGACTTTAGGGCTTCGGGCATATCGAAAAAAAACAGGACATCGTTTGAATGCTCGTCTAATGGACCTGAGACTGAAGAGATGTCGCGCTTTCTTGAAGCGGTACGCGGGAAAAAAATATCGGGAAATTCTTTTTTCGGATGAAAAATTTTTTACCGTAGAAGAGAGCTACGACAAACAAAATGATAAGGTGTACGCACACAGTAGTGAAGAAGCGAGCAACCGTATTCCGCGTGTCCAACGAGGTCATTTTCCATCCTCGCTCATGGTATGGTTGGGAGTTTCTTATTGGGGCTTAACAGAGGTACATTTTTGTGAGAAAGGTGTAAAAACGAATGCAGTTGTGTATCAAAATACAGTCCTGACGAACCTCGTGGAACCTGTTTCTCATACCATGTTCAATAACAGGCACTGGGTATTCCAACAAGATTCGGCGCCAGCTCATAGAGCAAAGAGCACACAAGACTGGCTGGCGGCGCGTGAAATCGACTTCATCCGGCACGAAGACTGGCCCTCCTCCAGTCCAGATTTGAATCCGTTAGATTACAAGATATGGCAACACTTGGAGGAAAAGGCGTGCTCAAAGCCTCATCCCAATTTGGAGTCACTCAAGACATCCTTGATTAAGGCAGCCGACGATATTGACATGGACCTCGTTCGTGCTGCGATAGACGACTGGCCGCGCAGATTGGAGGCCTGTATTCAAAATCACGGAGGTCATTTTGAATAAACTTTAGTGTCATAAGAATCTATGCTTTGTTTAGTTCATTTTGGTATATGAATGGTTACATAATGAATAAACTTGTTTCAATTATTTTACATTAAACATGTGACAGAATTTATGACCTGACTAGGTATATACATACTCTTTGTTTATTGTCAAACTTTTGTAGTTGCATAGTCTGTGGTTAAATTGAGAATAGGAAAACCATTCACAAAAGGAAGGATGAAGTGAGGGAGATCGATAAAGTACAGTGCGGTTGAAATAACTTAAAAATTTACATGAATCACACAAATACACTGTAGTGGGTCAGTCTACACAAACTGCCAAGCTAAAATAGTTCTTCTTCTATTCTTCTATATCGTTCCCTCACTGCTGAGGATCGCGACCACATGCGAAAACAGTTAGAGAGTCTTAAAGTCTTAAGTTAGCAGATATCGCCATAAGAATTCAATCATCATCATCATCATCAGCCTGCGACAGTCCACTGCTGGACATAGGCCTCCCCCAAAGCTCGCCACTGAACCCGATCTTCGGTTCCACGCATCCAGTTACTGCCAGCTGCCTTGCGCAGGTCGTCGCTCCATCTAGCAGGAGGGCGTCCTACACTACGTTTGCCGGTTCGCGGTCTCCACTCCAGAACACGTCTACTTCAAGAAGCTAATTACTTAAGAATTCAATAATAACCCTAAATGCGAATTAATCATTTTGCCAATATACCAATATATCAACTCGTTTTATTTATTAAAATAAAAAAAATACAAAAAAAAACATTTGGCACCCATTAATGCAATGAAATAAATTTAAATTATTTTGAATGTATAATAAATTAAGTATCGTTGGAATTAAGTTCCCCTAAATATTAGAAGACAACAGGAAAATTCGTGAATTAAATAAGAAATTTCCTTTAAACAAAAAGAGGAAAGCTACTGAATGTAATAAAATGAGATTTAGGCCTTAGATTGTTTTACAGCAAGACTGGCCTTCTCAAGGCGTACGGTATAATTCACATATGATGTCTGCATATCGTATATAGCGGCACGCTTCGGCTCCGCTCGGGTCTTTAACAAAATTTTGAACGATATTTGACGTTGTTTAATTTTTTTAAATAAAAGAACACTTATTGCGGCATAACTATAACAGTTAGACATATGCTGTCGCGACACTTTTTGAAAATAATCAAAGGTTCTACAAAGTCGTAGTACATTATTTTATCCTATCTTCAATACTTTTCGCAGGGCGCGCGATGTAAAGAATATTTTAGCTATTTTTTTTACACC
Organism: Bombyx mori; assembly: GCF_030269925.1. NCBI lineage: Eukaryota > Metazoa > Arthropoda > Insecta > Lepidoptera > Bombycidae > Bombyx > Bombyx mori. The sequence goes on along the minus strand of NC_085120.1, from coordinate 1,795,697 downwards.
TTGGGTTACATTATTGGAGTTTTAGTAAGGATCCCTAACTTTTTTCAAAAAAGATTATATAGCCTATGTCACTCGGGAATAGTGTAGCTTCCAAACAGTGAAAGAATTTTTCAAATCGGTTCAGTAGTTCGATTGCCCGACCTCGGTTCGTGGCACATCTGGCGTCCAAGTGTTTTGTCGGAAGTGACTACCGGTGATAATAGATCATTGTTCGTGGCACATCTGTGGCCCAAGTGTTTCTCGGAATTTGTACCTGCGCCTAATTGCAAGGCATTGCCGCCCGGGAACTGTGCAGTGGTTCTATTCACTCTAATTCTATTCTATTTATTCTATTCACTAAAATTTCTAAAATTCCTAGAATCGCTTCGGCCAATTTAGTGTTACCGACGCAGGGGCCTCGCCGCAAGGCGAGCGCGTGTTTAAGTCCCGGGGCAGCCCCCCCTGGGCAGTGCGAAGAAATGGAGTTTTCTCCAACCAACACACTGCTCGCGGAATTCTTAAGCGAGAAATACCCGGCCCTCGAATCAGAATTTTTAGCTTACAAAGCTAAACGCGCCGTGAACTGTTCTGCCGTGCCCGCCGCGCCCGCCGTTTCCGCCACGCCTGCCATTCCCGCGTCCCCTGCAAGCGCGTGCAAAACTCCCGCGCCGTACACCGCAGCCTCCGTCGCGCCCAGCACACCCGTGTCCCCCATACTGTCGCGAAAAACTCCCGCGTCTACCGCGGCAGCTTCCGTTCTACCTCAGCGATCGTCTGCAGCCTCCGTCGCGTCCGCCGCTCCCGCGCCTTCCTCCTCGTCCTCCGACTCTGACTCGGATATGGAGGTTGACCTCGTTCCCGCCTCATTAACAGATGGATTCACTCTCGTGCAAAAGGGTAAGAAGCGCGCCGCGGAGTCCCGAGCTTCCGCGGCCGCTAAAATAAGCAAAGCCGCGAACGCGTCGCGCCCCCGCCCTCCGACCCCCGTCGCTCCCTGTCCCCGTGCCACGCCGTCGCCGCGCCCGGTGGCACAAATGAGGAATCAGGCCCCTCCTCCGTTGATTCTTCAAGAGAAGGCTGCTTGGGACCGTGTCTCCCTGGCCCTTAAGGCCAAGAACATAAATTTTGTCAGTGCCCGTAACCTCGCGAACGGGATACAGATAAAAGTAGCAACACCCGACGACCATAGGGCCCTCTCAAGCTACCTCCGAAAGGAGCGTATAAGTTATCATACGTATACGCTCCAGGAGGAGCGTGAGCTCCGTGCAGTCATACGTGGCATCCCCAAGGAGTTAGATGCCGAGCTCGTAAAGGCCGACCTACTCGAACAAGGCCTACCCGTAAACTCCGTGCACCGCATGCACACAGGACGCGGGAGGGAGCCATACAATATGGTTCTCGTCGCCCTTCAGTCTACCCCCGAGGGTAAGCAAATCTTTAACGTCCGAACGGTCTGTAGGCTTTCCGGGATCACCGTGGAAACCCCTCATAAAAAAGGCACTCCGATCCAGTGCCACTATTGTCAGTTGTACGGGCATTCTTCCCGTAATTGTCACGCGCGCCCTCGATGCGTCAAGTGTTTGGACAATCACGCCACGACTCTTTGCACTCGCGATCAAAAAACCGCGACGGAACCACCTAGCTGCGTCCTGTGCCGAACACAGGGTCACCCCGCGAATTACCGTGGATGCCCCCGAGCCCCTAAAATAAATCGCCGCGTCGCGCGCCAAAACCGCCTCCGAGCTTCCGGCCCTGACATCAAAGCCACGGCACCCTCTGTGCCGAAGGCTAAGCCTGCCTTCATGCCGGCGCCGGTGCCCAGCGGCTCGGCCTGGGCTAAACCGTTGCCGTACACGAACACGGCTGTAGCTCCCTCCCCCGCGATTCGTCCCACCCCCGCGATACGTCCCTCCCCCGTGATTCGTTCCTCCCCCGCGACCAGCACTCCGACCGCGTCCGACAATCTCGCTCTAGCGATCGACTTTTTTCAGTCGATCAACTTTGAGCGTGTTAATGCTTTGGGTGACGCCATTCGCGCCGCCTCCACTGCACAACACTTCATCGCCGTTGTGCAAGAATACGCTGACGTATACGCGTCGTTAAATACGTACGTCCTCCCCTCGCTCCGCCGGTAATCAATGGCGTACATAAGTAGAATAAAGCCCCTATCCGTAACGATAGGATTTTTTAACGCTTACGGTCTCGCAAATCAACGTGATCAGGTTTGTGATTTTTTGCGTGACCATCAAATTGACATCTTTTTGGTGCAGGAGACCCTGCTTAAGCCCGCGCGCCGCGACCCTAAAATCGCGAACTATAACATGGTTAGGAACGACAGGCTCACTGCTCGTGGTGGTGGTACCGTCATTTACTATAGACGAGCCCTGCACTGCGTCCCACTCGACCCCCCCGCGCTTTCTAACATCGAAGCATCAGTATGCCGAATCTCACTGACTGGACACGCGCCGATCGTTATCGCGTCCGTTTATCTTCCACCGGATAAGATCGTTCTAAGCAGTGATATCGAGGCGCTGCTCGGCATGGGAAGCTCTGTCATTCTGGCGGGCGACCTTAATTGTAAACACGTCAGGTGGAACTCGCACACCACAACCCCGAATGGCAGGCGGCTTGACGCGTTAGTCGATGATCTCGCCTTCGATATCGTCGCTCCGCTAACCCCGACTCACTACCCGCTAAATATCGCGCATCGCCCGGATATACTCGACATAGCGTTATTAAAAAACGTAACTCTGCGCTTACACTCGATCGAAGTAGTTTCAGAGTTAGATTCAGACCATCGTCCCGTCGTTATGAAGCTCGGTCGCGCTCCCGATTCCGTTACCGTCACGAGGACTGTGGTGGATTGGCACACGCTGGGCATCAGCCTGGCTGAATCTGATCCACCATCGCTCCCGTTTAGCTCGGACTCTACCCCGTCTCCTCAGGATACCGCTGAAGCCATAGACATCTTAACGTCACACATCACCTCGACATTAGATAGTTCATCGAAGCAAGTTGTAGCGGAGGACTTCCTTCACCGCTTCAAATTGCCCGACGATATTAGGGAACTCCTTAGAGCTAAGAACGCCTCGATCCGCGCCTACGATAGGTATCCTACCGTGGATAATCGTACTCGAATGCGTGCCCTACAACGCGACGTAAAGTCTCGCATCGCCGAAGTCCGAGATGCCAGATGGTCTGATTTCTTAGAAAGACTCGCGCCCTCCCAAAGGTCTTACTACCGCTTAGCTCGTACTCTCAAATCGGATACGGTAGTAACTATGCCCCCTCTCGTAGGCCCCTCAGGCCAACTCGCGGCGTTCGATGATGATGAAAAAGCAGAGCTGCTGGCCGATACACTGCAAACCCAGTGCATGCCCAGCACTCAATCCATGGACCCTGTTCATGTAGAATTAGTAGACAGTGAGGTAGAACGCAGAGCCTCCTTGCCACCCTCGGATGCGTTACCGCCCGTCACCCCGATGGAAGTTAAAGACTTGATCAAAGACCTACGTCCTCGCAAGGCTCCCGGTTCTGACGGTATATCTAACCGCGTTATTAAACTTCTACCCGTCCAACTCATCGTGATGTTGGCATCTATTTTCAATGCCGCTATGGCGAACTGTATCTTTCCCGCGGTGTGGAAAGAAGCGGACGTTATCGGCATACATAAACCCGGTAAACCAAAAAATCATCCGACGAGCTACCGCCCGATTAGCCTCCTCATGTCTCTAGGCAAACTGTATGAGCGTCTGCTCTACAAACGCCTCAGAGACTTCGTCTCATCCAAGGGCATTCTCATCGATGAACAATTCGGATTCCGTACAAATCACTCATGCGTTTGATAGCTTATGCCTATGTATAGGTATAGATATATAACACAAATAATGTTAGTAAATTAAGTAATAATATATTGATAGTTTATGCCTATGTATAGGTATAGAAATATAACGCAAATAATGTTAGTAAATTAAGTAATAATATATTTATAAATAATTGCAATAAATACAATTTTAAATTAAAGCCAACGTTCGAGCGATGACAAACAAGTATGACGCATAGTTGTTTGTCACCGCCTACAAAAGCCCCTGCGTCGACCAATCTCGATTCATTCTCGGTTGAGACGTCGGGCGGTGCGGAGCTCTCTCTCTGGCTTGATACTGTGTATAAGTGTGGACATTGTGAATTAAAAGATAAGTATAATTATTACGTTATTAAATATTATTATGTATCTAAAATGTTTCTATTTGCCATTTATCATAAATAAATGAATATACAATGATTATTACATAATGGTATTATTATTACTCAATAGATAGATGTTCCTGATGAAGTAACTGTTTGAACTATGCTTTAATATGCAATTCAACAAATATATAGTGTAGAATTGATAAATTGCTGATTTATAGGTTGTTGTCAGTTTAGGTTGCTATTATCAGAAGTGGGATACGATAATCCATGCTTGTTAACTGATATTTTCCTTTTAAAGTTTCCAGATGGATTTACCTAAGCGCTTCTGAAGGCCATCAAAGACGCAGTTTCCGGTTCCCGCCAGAACGACAGCGAGGTCGCTCTGCCAGTATTTGATCCAGCTAAAAGTGGCCTTGGTGCTGAATCATGGTGCAACAATATTGAAACCCTCATCCAAAGAGTTTGGATGGAGTAAAGCCGCAACAGTCGCCAAATCTGGTAAGGCCCGTAAGGGATCCGCCTTATTGTGGTTTGAAACATGGGACCCGGCTGAGGGTCGTTCGTGGGACAATTTACGTTTAGAGCTGGTAACTTTATTCCCTGAGAAAAAGAATCTAGCAGAAAAACTTCAAAAGGCAGTACTATACACGTCTGAAACTGCAGATTCTTATTGCGAGTACGCAAGAAAAAAAAAAATAGGTTACTAAAGAATACAAAAATTACATTTACGGAATTATAATTGACTGAATTAGTCTGTGGCAGTATGTGCGATGTTAATGTAAAAATGGCTTCGTTTAACAGCAATGTTAAACTACTTCAGAATTAATTGCCCTATTTACTTCTTACGCGAAAACAAAAAACAAAAAAAAAAAACAAAAAAAAAAGGGGCCAATAGACAGTAAAAATCCTTACAATTCGCAACCCCCGTAAGCGCTTTAAGACTGATTCTAAACCCGATGACAAAGTGTTTTAACTGTGGTAAAATCGGTCACACCAAACAACAATGTTACAGTAAAAAAAAAAAAAAAAAAAAGTACCCAACAACAAGGATCAAATAATGATAAAATAAAATTTTGTACTTATTGTAAAAAACCCGGGCATTTAGATTCTTACTGTAGATATAAACCCAAAACGGACCCTTCTAAAATTGACTAGAAACACCAAAAAATGGGAATGGGGCATTGAACAAGATAGAGCACGAAAGTATGTAATTGATCATCTTACCTCCAAACCTCTTTTGACAATATTTGACCCACAGCGTCTAACAGTTACACACCGATGCTAGTGCTATAGGTTATGGAACAATATTATTACAAGTTAGGTAACGTGAATAAGGTGGTCGCTTATTATAGTGAACGGAAAAGTCCAGCAGAATCCATGTACTGCTCTTATGACCTAGAAGCACTTGCCATTTTACTGATTGCAATGCAATAAAATCAACCATGCCGAAAAAAGATTTGTCACCTAGGGTAGCACGTTGGTGGACCTTTATGCAGGATTTTCGATATGTTGATTTTCTAAATCGCAATCCTGTTTCCGCTCCTTCAGAACGGCAGAATTATTATAAAACTAGTCCTGATTATGAGCCGAGGTTGTTTGCGCCGAAGGGATGTAGATTAAAAATCTTAAAACTATTTCTTGATGAAAATTGTCATGTGGGGTTCGATAAGGTTTTACATAAAATCCGACATTATTTTTGGTTCCCAGGGATAACATCTTTTATCAAAAAATATATTAACCATTGTCTTACTTGGGTTAAAAAGAAGGGATTCTCTGGTCCTAAACAAGGGTTATTACATCCGATCGATAAAATTGCTGTACCATTCCATACCATACATTTAGATTGCACAGGGCCTTTTCCAACAACCACGGAAGGCTTTAAACACATTCTATTATTAGTTGATGGTTTCACAAAATTTTGTCTCTTAAAACCCCTTAAAACAGTAAGGGTCGATTCGACCAAACAAGAGTAAATCTTATTCTTGGAATAACTCGTCAGTTAATCGAGAGTAAATCAATTTTACGTTTTATCATCTACAATTCTAAGGATAGTGGGCCTATTCGGAAATTGTTGCTATACCGCCGTTTCTCACGGAATAACGGAGCTATTCCTAGAATGGCGTCAGTCAGTCCATCTGATTTCTGTCATTTCATAAATATTTATTCTGTTTTAATTTCAAGTCAACGCAATGCACAAAATTATTATTAATAGTCTGGCGTTGTATAATGCAACGTTTAAACGAAAAAAAAGATAAAACTACGCGACAAAACTTGACAATTCCCACAAACAACAAATAAAATTAATAAGTTTGACAGCTAGATATCTTGATAATGTATCGAACTGTTTATTTGTTTTTTTGGTGTACATTAAAGAATTCTCTCTCTCTTACACTACAGCTACTTTTTCACACTAAAATACGGCAAAATCGAGTTGACCTATGTATGCTTTTACACTATGCCGTTGTACAACATTTATTTGCCGGATTTTATTTTCGTTCACCATTCACTCTGCTATTCACGTATTGCTATTCGTAGCGCAAGTATACTATCGTTTACGTGGAAAAACTACTATGGATTTACTCGAGATTAAAATCATGGAAAAGGTTATTCTTCGTATAGTTACTATCATTGGTAATAACTGATCGTAGTACGAATTTTAGCTCTAATCAAATCCAAGACCTTTTTAGAGAACTGAATATCGAACACTACATGATAGCTACTGGTACACCTAGAGGCAATGGTCAGGTTGAGTGTTATGTGGCTACTGTAGTCAATATGTTAAATACTATGTGCGAGGAGCCGTCAGAGTGGCCGAACGTATTGCTAAAAGTACAGCAGTAAATTAACACGACAGTACAAAAATCGACTGGTTTCACCCCCATACGTTTACTAACCGGTATAGAAGCAAATATACCTATAGTACAATCTCGTCTAAACGGAATTATTAATGATGAGGATTTACACCCCAATATTGACGTCCAAGCTGATCGTGAAATAGCCAAACAGAGGCTACAAAAAATAGCAGAAACATTTAAGCAACGATTTGATCATGTTAGGCGGAATACTAAACAATACAATATAGGTGATTTGGTCTATGTTAGCCAGGATCATAGGCGTAATGATAAATTAAGATCTAGATTTATGGGCCCTTACGAAATTCAATCTATCCCTCCAAATGATCGCTATACCCTGAAAGGCAACGGGAAAAATTACGGTTTTGGCCAGGAGAATGGGTTGATGATAATTTGTGATTGCTTAGATTTCATGATTATAATTGTTTGAATGTTTTGTACTAACTAGATTGGTTTAAATTAGTTTTTTTTTTAGGAACATAGGTTACCTACATAAAATGTTACTAAAAATATATACATGGTACAAAAAGAAATTGAGAAACTCACGTCATATTGTGAATGAGTAAAAATATTTGACTTTAAATTTTATGTCTGAGTACCGCTGGTCGGCCTACTATTTGGTGTCAATTATCTCACAGGCAGCGGGTGAATGTGATTGACATGTCTATGTAGTTGGCATTACTCGAAGAGAGTACCGCTGGTCGGCCTTCTATTTGGTGTCGATTATCTCACAAGCAGCGGGTGAATGTGATCGACATGTCTATGTAGTTGGCAAGAATACTCTGTTACTTATTTAAAGGGGACCATCGTGTCTATGCAAATGGTTGATTCGACTTGTTTGAAAACTTTTGACTACTTTCTTTTTTTTCTGTGCCATGTATATTATGTTGATTTATGAATCGAATATACCTACTCATATATTATAAATAAAATAGTAACACAATACTTCGAGGACGAAGTACTGTCAGTATGGCCGTGATAGCTTATGCCTATGTATAGGTATAGATATATAACACAAATAATGTTAGTAAATTAAGTAATAATATATTGATAGTTTATGCCTATGTATAGGTATAGAAATATAACGCAAATAATGTTAGTAAATTAAGTAATAATATATTTATAAATAATTGCAATAAATACAATTTTAAATTAAAGCCAACGTTCGAGCGATGACAAACAAGTATGACGCATAGTTGTTTGTCACCGCCTACAAAAGCCCCTGCGTCGACCAATCTCGATTCATTCTCGGTTGAGACGTCGGGCGGTGCGGAGCTCTCTCTCTGGCTTGATACTGTGTATAAGTGTGGACATTGTGAATTAAAAGATAAGTATAATTATTACGTTATTAAATATTATTATGTATCTAAAATGTTTCTATTTGCCATTTATCATAAATAAATGAATATACAATGATTATTACATAATGGTATTATTATTACTCAATAGATAGATGTTCCTGATGAAGTAACTGTTTGAACTATGCTTTAATATGCAATTCAACAAATATATAGTGTAGAATTGATAAATTGCTGATTTATAGGTTGTTGTCAGTTTAGGTTGCTATTACGTTCAACAGGTGCACCGCCTCACGGAGCACATTCTTGTGGGGCTTAATCGACCAAAACCGTTATACACGGGAGCTCTCTTCTTCGACGTCGCAAAAGCGTTTGACAAAGTCTGGCACAATGGTTTGATTTTCAAACTATTCAACATGGGCGTGCCGGATAGTCTCGTGCTCATCATACGGGACTTCTTGTCGAACCGCTCTTTTCGATATCGAGTCGAGGGAACCCGCTCCTCCCCACGACTTCTCACAGCTGGAGTCCCGCAAGGCTCTGTCCTCTCACCCCTCCTATTTAGCTTATTCGTCAACGATATTCCCCGGTCGCCGCCGACCCATTTAGCTTTATTCGCCGACGACACGACTGTTTACTATTCTAGTAGAAATAAGTCCCTAATCGCGAAGAAGCTTCAGAGCGCAGCCCTAGCCCTAGGACAGTGGTTCCGAAAATGGCGCATAGACATCAACCCATCGAAAAGTACTGCGGTGCTATTTCAGAGGGGAAGCTCCACACGGATTTCCTCCCGGATTAGGAGGAGGAATCTCACACCCCCGATTACTCTCTTTAGACAACCCATAACCTGGGCTAGGAAGGTCAAGTACCTGGGCGTTACCCTGGATGCATCGATGACATTCCGCCCGCATATAAAATCAGTCCGTGACCGTGCCGCGTTTATTCTCGGTAGACTCTACCCCATGATCTGTAAGCGGAGTAAAATGTCCCTTCGGAACAAGGTGACACTTTACAAAACTTGCATAAGGCCCGTCATGACTTACGCGAGTGTGGTGTTCGCTCACGCGGCCCGCACACACATAGACACCCTCCAATCCCTACAATCCCGCTTTTGTAGGTTAGCTGTCGGGGCTCCGTGGTTCGTGAGGAACGTTGACCTACACGACGACCTGGGCCTCGAATCAATTCGGAAATACATGAAGTCAGCGTCGGAACGATACTTCGATAAGGCTATGCGTCATGATAATCGCCTTATCGTTGCCGCCGCTGACTACTCCCCGAATCCTGATCATGCAGGAGCCAGTCACCGTCGACGCCCTAGACACGTCCTTACGGATCCATCAGATCCAATAACCGTTGCATTAGATGCCTTCAGCTCTAATACTAGGGGCAGGCTTAGGGACCCCGGTAACCGTACTCGTCGAACTCGACAAAGTGGTCGACGTGTAACCTAACCCATGCATCAGCCCGCTGAGTTTCTCGCCGGATCTTCTCAGTGGGTCGCGATTCCGATCCGGTAGTAGATTCATTCGCGAAACAATTGCTCTTGAGTTGTTAGGTCTCCTTCGGAGGCGCTCGGGCAGTTGTTAGCAAATCCCGCCCCTCTTGGCTGAGCCTTTGCTCGCCCACCTGCCCTGGTGAAACTGGAAAGGCCTTCGGGCCACCAGTAAACTTTCACTCATAAAAAAAAAAAAAAAAAAAAAAAAAATACAAACAAACAAATGTTTCCTCTTTATAATATTCGTATAGATAGGCTAGGACTGAACGCCATGCCCTGCGTCAGTCAATCATATTTCGGACTTAATTGTTCGGCTTATCGCTTAGTGTATCACCAGTCTGCTTTTAGGTCTCCGAGGCTCTTACACTAATTACAATAGCTGTTAATTGAAGTAGCCCGATAGATCACTACGAAGGCATCTCTGTATTGTGTATTGATGGAAGATATTCGACGCATTGACTAGTTCCTTGTGCATACAACGGTTGTGTTGAAGAAGGTTTTTTTTTATTGCCCTTGTAGGCAGACGAGCATACGGCTCACCTTATGGTAAGCGGTTACTGTCGCTCATGGACATCAGCAATGCCAGGGGCAGAGCCAAGCCGCTGCCTACCATTGAGTACTCTCCGCAAGCATCATACGCAGCAAGCCCATTTGCGTGCAAAGGCAAAAAAAATACGCGGTGTGCCATTGCGTCGCCATGCACAAGCGACTATTTCATAACATTAATATTTTCATTACGCCACATGATTTTTTTTATTGCTTAGATGGGTAGACGAGCTCACCGCCCACCTCGTGTTAAGTGGTTACTTGAGCCCTAGACATCTACAACGTAAATGCGCCACCCACCTTGAGATATAAGTTCTAAAGTCTCAGGTATAGTTACAACGGCTACCCCACCCTTCGAACCGAAACGCATTACTGCTTCACGGCAGAAATAGGCGGCGTGGTGGTACTTACCCGTGCGGACTCACAAGAGGTCCTACCACCAGTAATTACGCAAATTATAATTTTGAGGGTTTGATTTTTATTACACGATGTTATTCCTTCACCGTGGAAGTCAATCGGGAACATTTATTATTCAAACACCGGTGCATCTCTACATACGAATGCACCGGACGTCTTATCTTTTAGGCCACGACGGCTCTACCTATTTCCTGTCGTAAACTTTTATATGCATTATATGCAACCTGTACAAAATAATATCAATGTTTCACATCTGCTAGCATTACCGTGATGGGTCATTATTTTTTCTCTATAAAATAAAATTTCCATAAAGTAACTCCTTGAAATTTCATCTCTTCTCACAAGTAGAATAAATAATTAGTCGCATTCATTCTCTTCTAATGATACTTTGATAATTATTTTAATAAAAAAACATTGAAGTCGTGTTAACGAGGCGACTTGTCGGAAAGCGTTACTGTTATAAAGAGACCGCTGTGCTTAGTGAACTTCATAAAAACTCCAGTAAGCTTATTAGCAAACGGAATAATTACGGACGTTATTAAGAATCGGAAACGCCATTGAAAACTTTTGTTGTATGATATGATAATTATTATATTTGAATATTTCGCATTGATTTATGGAAAAAACATAATAATTAAGGACTCTTGAGTTCGTTCTCCAAATATTTCTGCGAACGTCAACTGTCTAAGTCGTTTCTTAAAGCCCCTTTCTGTATCTGTCAGAGATAACCAAACAACAGACTTCTTCAAAATAATGGAGCTTTATTTGCTCACGTAGTTCGAGTAAAACAATTTTACATTTTAATATCATATTAGAGGAGGGCGTGAGACCCAAGGGCGGATCCAGCTTTGGCGCCAGGGGGGTCACATAGTCGTGGGCAAGTTAAGAACTTATAATTTAATTTTGATAACAATAGATAATAAATAAATCAAGATGTTCTTCAATTAGACCAAGTTAGTTCAAGTCCTGGAACTAGCTCAGGGGGGGTCATGACCCCCATGACCCCCCCCCCTGGATCCGCCGTTGGTGAGACCTCCTAAGACTTTGATGGAATCTATGAAAGAAGATATGCGAGAGAAGGAGTTGAGGGCAGAGATGACGTATGATACGCCTGAATGGAAATAGAGATGTTGAATTAATACTCCGGAATAGAATAAATTGTTAACGGTTTAATGCAAAGAGGTAAATAAAGAAATTATTATATAAAGCAAAGACGGTGGTGTCACGAGTGAGCAAATTGCGAACTATTTTGACATTACAGATCAGTTTATAAATTATATTTACAATCTTCCAATAAGAACATGCGGGAGAAATAGTTTGTAGGCAGCGGTTTAGCTCTGCCCCTAGCATTGCTGATATCTATGGGCGACGGTGCCTACTCACCATAAAAGGGGCCGTACGCTCGTCTGTCTACAAGGGCACCAAAAAAATAATGAAATATTTAATTTATTTACTCAGAAGGCAATATTATTATTTAGGTTTGACAAGGTAACGACCAAATAATTTCCGTTTTGTCGCCACCCACCAAGGCACCGGGGTCGAATTTTTTGCTGCTAATACTCTTGCCTTCTCAAATTTCGTATCGCTTCTAACGCCTGAAAAAATGAAAATTAACCTAACAAAAAAATAAACGCTATCCTAACCGCTATTTCGACATTTAACACGTCAACTAGAATTAATTAAAGGTTTTCAGAACAAAAATACAAAACAAAAAAATATTTTTTTAACCTGGCAATAATGTTTTCCACGTGTGTCTCCCAAAATCTTTTTTTTTTTAATTGCCCGAGCAGTCAGACTAGCATACGGTCCACCTGATGGTAAGTGGTTACCGTCGCTCATGGACGTCAGCAATGCCAGGGGCAGAGCCAAGCCGCTGCCTACCGCTTAATACTCTCCACAAGCCTCGTTTGAAGGAGGACATAGCGCTCGGGAAACACCGTGGAGGGGAGCTCATTCCAAATCTGTTTGGTACTGGCCGGTTGTCAAGTTACATGATAAAAAAAATACAAGTGTGCAATTCACACGTGGTAGAAGTGAAACCTTCCAAAATTAAAATACAATTATCCTAAACGTCTTAAGTATATGTAAAATTTTGTCATTAGTAAATAATTGTAAGGTAGCGCCCTCTGTGAATTGATATTTTAATTTCACGTATAATCCTAAATTAAAATTCACTACAAGAGCTTTCATACACACGTTAGTATTAAAAAAATCTCACAGATGGCGCTGTATTAAATAGTATGTATATTTCTGTCTCATTCTTTGCTGTCTTCATCTGTCTTGTATTTGTGTCTCTTACCTGTCGTTTTTTCCGTTGCATCCGCTTTGAAATCACAACGATTCTAAAGAAGTTTTCACTTCAAAAGTATGTCCAGAAAAAATAAAAAACGAGATATTTCAAATGAATACGAATATAACGAAATACAATGAATATTATGACGAAGTTTCCAAATTTTTCACTGGTGGTAGGACCTCTTGGGAGTCCGCACGAGTAGGTACCACCACCCCGCCTATTTCCGCCGTGAAGCAGTAATGCGTTTCGGTTCGAAGGGTGGGGTAGCCGTTGTAACTATACTGAGATCATAGAACTTATATCTCGAGGTGGGTGGCGCATTTACGTTGTAGATGTCTATGGGCTCCAGTAACCACTTAACACCAGGTGGGCTGTGAGCTCGTCCATCCATCATCATTATCCTGCCCTTCTCCCAGTCACCTGGAGTCGGCGCAACATGTTTTCTCCTTCCATACTCTTCTATCATATACCATTTCTTCGCTCACTCCCCTCTTACCCATATCGTCTTTCGCACAATCCATCCATTTCTTCTTAGGTCTACCTCTTCCTCTAAATCCTTCCACATTCATAGTTAACACTCTCTTAACAACCTCATTTTCATTTCGTCTCATCACATGTCCATACCATGCCAAACGCGCACTCCTCAGCTTCTCTCGTTCATCCATCTAAGCAATAAAAAAAATAAAAAAATAAAAATATTGTGATTGAAATTTTTTCTGCGGTTTCAAACGTAGACTAAAATCACAAGGATCACATTACATAGATTTTGAACGTCTTCCAATGAAAAAATACTTTTCGAAGCTACTATTGACCGCCGTTTGGCAGACTTAGTCCACGACACACTACACAACGACATTCACAAGTGTGTCGGCATAGAATTTGTTTTTTTTTTATAGCCCTTGTAGGCAGACGATCGTACAGCCCACCCGATGGTAAGTGGTTACCGTCGCCCATGGACATCAGCAATTCCAGGGACAGAGAGAAACCTACTGAATACCGCTAAGTAATTTCTGGCGGGCAGTAGACACAGTTAAAACTACTTCACGATTTATTATATTGGCACATTACCTATTCATTCTACGCAATAATTAGGATGTTATCGCGATGAACGGACGTGCCTATAGCACAAGAGGAAAATTCAAGTCCAAGGACGAATTTATATTTACTTAGCTATTATTTGATTAGCTAGATATTGACGCTATATACTATATACTATATACCTATCAGCGACGCACTCCACCGGGCTGCAGGGCGGGATCGATAGAGACAGTTGGACGAAATCGGACGGAGTCACGATCCTCAGCAGTGAGGAGCCGATCGAAGAGAGAGAGAGAGAGAGATATTGACGCGACACGGGAGTTAAATTAGAAACTCCTAATGCACTTCAATATCGTCAAGGGCTTGATACTTCGATACTATACGACAGACAGACGAAGCATGGACAATGTTTAAATGAACCTACCAGTATGCAAACAAAAAATCCAGACCGTCTCTTCTATTATACTCAGACTTCAACTTTGCGGATTGCTTGGAACAACTTTGCTTAATGAGGATTTACAAAGACAACAGCAAAACTGATATTAAATCGAATCGCAATTACCTGACCCACAACTAACAAGAGCAGACAGAGGTATACAAAAACGTTGATCTCAACGGATTATGCAAAGGAGACCTTCCCTTCGGACCCTGGTCTAGATAACAAGATAAGTAAAGCTTTGTAATAATACATTACTAACGCAAAAAATAACGGAACTAATGTACCGTATTTTGTCGAACATGATACCGATTCTTATATGGAGATATAAGTAATCGACGCGATAACCCCTTTAAATATATATGTCGGAGACGGTCATTAGCTTGGTAGCTAAACGAAGCGCAGCACGATTCCCGAAAGATGGCAGCACGATTGCGATATCGTCGGAACTCCGCTAACTTCATGCTACAACAGAGCCTAGCCGATGGAGGCGCGCACAGACGACATTTCACTTACCAACCAGCCTTATTGAAGAGCGGTGCCTCCGTCCTAAGAACTGTCATTCGTTTTTGTTTGCTAACTTCAAGAGAAGATTTCTAAATTATTCTAAGACAACAAACGTGTTTTCTGCACTCATAATTTCTCTTAACTCGATCACATGATTCTTGTCCACCTGATGGTTGTCTGGAAGAGATCGCTCTTAGCGATAAGACCGCCAATTGTACTTTTTTGTTTTTAATGTATCGCACTGTTTATTTGTTTTTTGGTGTACAATAAAGAATACTCTCTCTCTCTCTCTCTCTCTCTCACCCTATTTGTCCCTATGATGTCTGACGATGGTGTTAATAATGCGGTTTCTCCGACATATGTACCAACTATACCCAAATTCGGCCGACATAGCAGCTAACCATCGTCGACAGCAAAGCCAGTTGCTGTTAGATGCAGCCAATGTTCACATCATCTAGCTATTCTGATCCAGTGGTAGATAGATTCATTCACGCGCAGCCGTCTTGTGCTGTTTGGTTCAGGCAACTGTTGACAAAACCCCCTAACTGAGCCCGCGCTCGCCCCCGTAATCTGCTGGAAAAGCCCCCGGATTATTAGTGATCCCTGCCTTCCAAAAAGTCCTAAAATGATTAAAACTTAAAATTTAAAAATAGTCCTTAATTGGAGCTAATGGCCTAATTCAATTTGCCAGAACGGATGTTTTTTTTATTTTTATTGCCTAGATGTGTGGACGAGCTCACAGCCCACCTGGTGTTAAGTGGTTACTGGAACCCATAGACATCTACAACGTAAGTGCGCCACACACCTTGAGATATAAGTTCTAAGGTCTCAGTATAGTTACAACGGCTGCCCCACCCTTCAAACCGAAACGCATTACTGCTTCACGGCAGAAATAGGCAGGGCGGTGGTACCTACCCGTGCGGACTCACAAGAGGTCCTACCACCAGTAATCACGCAAATTATAATTTTGCGGGTTTTGATTTTTATTACACGATGTTATTCCTTCACCGTGGAAGTCAATCGTGAACATTTGTTAAGTACGTATTTCATTAGAAAAATTGGTATCCGCCTGCGAGATTCGAACACCGTTGCATCGCTCGATACGAATGCACCGGACGTCTTATCCTTTAGGCCACGACGACTTACGATGTCGTCAAATGCGTTTGTAATCATCAGTTATTTGTCTTCGAGGCCACTAAAATTAATTTAGTATATTTTTTACCTGCCTTGTCGTGCCGTGGACTGCGAATTTACAAAGTTAGATTTACTGAAACCAAAATAGTTTCTATCTCTTTTGAAAAAAATAATATTCCAAAAACGATCTCCAAAACTGATATTTGATAACGCTTTTATCGAATACTGCCTAACTGGTGGTGGTAAGTAATGAACGAATGATTTTCTCACACATTCTTTTTTTTTAAGAAGGAAGGAATATTGCTCCGTAGGAGACCTAACAGCTCAAAGACAGCTGCTTCGCGAATGCTACTCACACTTGAAACTTACATGTGAAGTTTAAGTTTCACAACGTCTAGCTCCGCGACAGATATAGGCAGGATAGTGCTACCCGCTCGGAACCAGGATACGGCATTATTAAAGTCTTTTGTCATCGAAATTGACGGTTTGAATCCAGGTACATTTGCATGGCCCGACGTGAATATTCGGGCATTACACTCGTTAGGCGACAGAGTTATGACGATGATTCTCTTCGAATAATAGAAACAAGTGAGAATTAATTAAATCACCACTAGCATACGAATTACATTATGCAATCTTCAATTTATGAATGCACCATATGTAATTGACTATATGGTCTGCAAAAGATATCCTTCTTGTTTGCTCTTCAGAGATCAGTTTTGGTTAATTTAAAATTGGTTTTAGCACTGTTCAAATGGTGGTTGTCACATATCATTCTTCAACTGGGTTACCTACAATGTAAATATTGAAGACGTCGAATGAATAGTAAGTTTAGCTTACTGAGTTTCTCGACTTTTTTCAGTGGGTCACGATTCTGATCCAGTGGTAGATTCAGCGTAGCTCTTGCTGGGACAGATGTTAACAAGGTCTCAAAGGCTGAGCCCCGTGAACTAGGTATTCCGTGAAGTTAGCATAACCTCTAGAGCTTACTAGCAGTAGGTAGGCCAGAAAAAAGTCGATTAGCGAATCAGTTTAGCGTACATGCGCACGATAAAGGACTTAAATGACCACCAGTAAAAGTGTGTTCACAAATATCTGTCAATATCAGATACATATTGACAATAACCAATTCTTAATAAAAAAGGGGATATTTACTTTGCAAAAGGGCGAATGTAATGTGACAATAATTTAATCCGAATTCGGGACTTGTACGATTACTGTTCGAAACCAATCCGTTAGTTTTCGAATTCTTACCACGGCAACACGGGTCGCGATTTGACGGTGCCGTCGCGATTTGACATCTGTCACTTTGTCTTGCTTCTCGAACGGGACGGTACCTGTATATTGACGGTCTACGCTAAAGTTGTGTATCATCGCTAATCCTTATCCATTCCTGCCCCATACCCTTCTCCCTAAGTGATACGGCGTGAGAAGACGAAGGCATCGGTTCCGGTGAGTGATTGCATGATATTTTGTTAAAATAGTACACACGGCGCCGCGAATCGCGGCACATGTTCGACGCGCACCTCGTGCTGGTTTCCGTAGCCCTAGGCTGCCACGAGGTCGCTGGGTTCGAATCGAACAATTTCTGGTAGCAGAGCGTGGTTAGATTTCTGAAATCTATAGTAATTACCACGAATGTAAAAATTTTTACGTCTAACCTCACTTAATTTTGTTACTAGTCAGCAGAAGTAGTGTATAGGCATAGGGTTCGGTTCTGTTTAAACTATCATTCTGCTGACCTAGGTCAGGTCGTTTAGTGTGTTTCTATCCACCTGGTTAAGAAAATTAGTGAGTAGTAATAGTTAGTAATAGTAAGACTGATTTATTAGCTTCCACTGCGCATAGCTGACTAATTGTACGTGAGTTGGACAGCTGTGCTGGCTGAGTTTATGACCTAGCACACAGCTGCTACAGTGGTCAGCTATTTTCATACTATTACTACAGATTTATGTTAATTCTGTCCATCATAGCAGTAGATTACCACATCTATTTAAGCATAGTTGTGTGTAACAATTTGAATGTTATTACAGTTTGGGTTTATAATTTATTATTAATTTGTGTATGATTGTAGCTCACTTCCTACTTATATTTTAGTATAATTGAGCTGCAACACATTTGTAATTGAATATAACTGGAGTACTTGTTGAACTTGTAGTAGTAGATTGCTGGTTGGGCCCTGTTTGGAGACTAGCTTAGTTATAGTCCAGAGGCCAACGGTGTATGAGTGTCATTTCAAAACTTATACCAGCAATTTGCTATTATATATTATATTTTTTGTTATTTGTTTTAATTTGTTCTAAATTTAAATTACTTGTTTGAATTTGTGGTAGTGGATTGCTGACTGTGGGCCCTGCTTGGTGACTGGCTTTGGTATAGTCCTGAGGCCATCAGTGTTTGAAAATTAATTCACAAATTTTTATCAGCAATTTGCTATCATATAATTAATTTTTCATTTTAATTTTGTTATTTGACTTACCCGTTGAACGGTGTGAATACTTTGTGATAGTAAATTGTTGATTGGGTCCTGCTTGGTGACTAGCTTCTAGTTATAGTCTAGAGGCCAGGTGTGCTTGAGTTTAGTTTGCAACTCAAAACCTGGTATCAGCAATTTTCTATCTTATAACTTTTAATTTTAAGTTTGTTCTTATTTGTTGGGGTGTCCTTGGTACAGTGGTGAGGTCTAGTTACCTAAATACTTAGGAGTAGGAATATTTTGGTGGGCTCACTCGTACACTCCTTTAAATAATTCCTTTGATTTTTTTTTTTGAATTTTTATTTTGAATTTTTTTTGATTTTTTTTTTTTTTTTTGATTTTTTTTTGAATTTTTTTTTTTTGAGTTTTTTTTTGTTCTGGTTGTAAACTGCAAGTAACATGTCGGTGTCCTACATTCGCGGGAAGGTGACTAGTGAGCTCCGATGGTTCGCATCAGCTCATGCTTTGGTTGACAGAACGGATAGGGATGCGGCATTGCTCGATAGGGCGTCTCAGGTGCACGAACGGTTGGAGGTAGTGTACGATCGGTTGTCTGACCTCGTTGCTTTGGGGTCCGAAGTGGAGAAGGAGGTGATCCATGCCATCGGTCTTGACGTGGACCAGTGTCAGGAGTACGCTGATGCCATTCTGCAACGGGTGGCCGATATTAAGAAGCAGTCGTCTTCCAGTGGTAATGGAGGTTCGGGAACTTCGTCAGGCGTCATATCACGCCTCCCCTCCATCGACCTGCCGATCTTCCACGGTGATCTGAACGAGTGGGTCGGCTTTATAAATTTGTTTGACAGCCTGGTCCATGGTCGGTCGGACTTGACTGCCTCTTATAAGATGGCTCAGCTTCGGGGTGCTCTGCGAGGTGAACCTGGTGAATTGGTGGCACACTTGCCTATCACCAACGACAATTATGCGGTCGCACGCCAGATCCTGTTCGACCGATATCAAAATCAACGACGGTTGGTAGACGCTCAGCTGGCCAGGCTGTTTGCGATACCCAAACTTTCTCGGGCGTCCGATATCAGAACCGAGGTACTGAATCCAGTTACGGTGGCCACTAAGGCCTTGGGCAATTTGGGTCTACCAGTAGACCAATGGTCATATCTGCTCTTTTATATTGTTGCAGGTAGGCTGCCGGTTGAGGTGCTCACTCGATTCGAGCAGCAGGACAACGCAGGTAGGGACGAACTGCCTACCCTGGCCAGTCTGCTGGCGTTTTTAGAAGCCGAAAGTCGCAGACACGAGATTATGCCACCGCCCTCCTCCTCTGGGTCGCGTGTGCCGGCTTCCGGCCACGCCGTTTCGGTTGCTCAGAGGGGAGGGGGAGGGGATAAGAGGGGGCCGTCTCAACGACTGACTGCGCTCATGGCAGCGGTGGGAGGCCCACGGTGTGCCTTCTGTCATGAGAGCGGGCACGACGTAGCCGCCTGTCCGAGGTTCCGGTCGACGCGCATCAGGGGTAGACGCAACATCGTTGCCCAGCGGCGATGGTGCTTTTTTTGTTTTGGGCCGCACACGGCGAGTGTCTGTCCACAGCCACAATTGTGCCCTCATTGCGACGGTCGGCACCATGCCCTCCTGTGTCTGGAGTCTGCCGCCACTCCGAGGTCATCCGGACGCAGTCATCCAGCCTCGCCGACCGGTGAGCGCACCGGTCGTAGCCCTCGCCAATTCGGCGGCGTGGACCCTCGGGAAGAGGCTTCGCAGGGAGGCGCCGGGTTGGGTACTGCGGGCGGGTGCCAGCGGATGCCCACTAGCTACGCCGGGGTGGCCACGTTGTCCCCCCGTGCGGGGCCGTGTTCGCCTGCTGGATCGAGTAGCCCTGCTCACTCGTCTCCCCTTCCCTCAGAAGTACGGTTTTCCCCTCCGCTGAGGGAGCGGCCGACGCTGGAGCGACTCCCTCCAGTGTTTGGCCCGTTTGGCCATCGTACACGGAGTTATATGAGGCGGGACGGGAAACGAGGGCCTTATGTGGGAGCGTGGGATCCGCTGGCACGCTACGACCTTCCGTCGCGCGCCGACCGGGATAGCGGGGACCCGGGCCCCCGCTAGGAAATTGCCGCTCACTGCAGTGTTGCCCCAGCCCCAGAAGCTGTTTTACTTCCTACCGCTTCTGTTCGGGTGTTGGATTCGGATGGCAACACTGTGTTTGCTCGAGCTCTGTTGGATTCCGGCGCACAGGGCAGTATTATGTCGAGCAACCTTGCAGTACGGTTGGGCAATCCTATTTACAAGTCTTCTTATTCTATTCGTGGAGTGGGCAATGTTAGAATTTCGGACGTGATCGGTCACACTTCATTTATTTTCTCATCGAATCCCAACCCTCGCTTACAGTTTAGAGTCTCAGCTTTGGTGATGCCTCAGGTGATAGGTCGTCACCCTCCGGTGAAGGTAAACAGTTACATACGGTCATTGACTTCAGACTTACGGCTAGCGGACCCCAAGTTTGACACACCGGGGCCAGTAGACGTACTACTTGGGGCGGATGTACTAGGGAAGCTGCTCCTGACTGGGAAGCGCGTTCTTCATGCGGAGGGTTTGGTTGCAATGGACACAAAATTAGGGCATGTATTGTTGGGTCCTGCGTTCCGGCCAGTCGCTGCGAGGAAATCGGACAATTTTCTGGTTGGGTCTACGCTTTCGGAAGTAGTCCAACGGTTTTGGGAACTAGAAGAACCTCCTACAGCTTATCGAGTTAACCCGGATGAGGAGGAATGTGAGCTGTTTTACCAGAATAATACGGGTCGTCTCTATTCGGGCCGGTTCTTGTTAAGACTTCCTTTTCGGGCGAATCGCCCACTGCTAGGCAGTTCGAGGAAGGCAGCAGAGACCAGACTTTTGTCAATGGAGAGACGCATGAGGCGCGACGCGGTGTTCCGGCAGAAATATGTAGAGTTTATGCGGGAGTATGAATCCTTAGGTCACATGTCGGTTTCCAAGGTAGATTGGAGTGCTACAGAGCACTGTTTCCTGCCTCATCATGCGGTTTTGAAAACTCCTAACGGGAAAATTAGGGTCGTGTTTGACGGTTCGGTCACGACCTCCTCCGGCGTCTCGTTAAATCAGTGTCTCCATTCGGGTCCAAAGCTGAACCGGGACATTTCAGACATACTGACGAGCTTCCGCCGGCACCAGATCGTTTTCGTGGCAGACATCCGTATGATGTTCAGGCAAACGGTGATTCATCCGGAGGATAGGCGGTATCAACTCATTCTCTGGCGTGAAAGCTCAGATGAGCCCATAAAAATTTATGAACTGAACACGAACACTTACGGGTTGCGGTCGAGTCCATATTTGGCGGTTCGTTCTTTGCGGGAGCTGGCAGTGAGGGAACGGTTGCACTACCCTCGTGCTGCGGACATTTTGGAACGGGACCTATATGTCGATGACGTATGTACGGGCGCCGACAGTGTCGAAGAGGCCTTATCACGCAAGGATGAACTGATCCGCCTTTTGAGCAGGGGCGGGTACGAGTTGAGAAAATGGCTGTCTAACTGTCCTGAGTTGTTGACTGGTTTGCCAACGGAGTTTCAACAGGATCCCCATCTTTTCGAGAATGTCGATAACCCTAACATGCTGTCGGTCCTAGGGATTCAATATCGTCCGATTCAAGACGAATTTACCTATCGGGTGGAGTTGGAAAATCCAAAGGTATGGTCTAAGCGAACGGTGCTTTCCACAATTGCTCGAACCTTCGATCCAAACGGTTGGATCGCTCCTGTCACTTTTCTCTTAAAGTGCTTCATGCAGCGACTGTGGTCTGCTAACCTGTCATGGGACGAGGGGATTGCTGGTGACCTATTGAAGGATTGGTTGAACTTTTTCTCGTCTCTCCCTGATATTAACCACGTGTCAATACCTCGGAAGCTGGTTCCTGCGGGCAAATACAAGGCGTCTCTCCACGGGTTTTCGGATGCCTCGGAACGCGGATTCGCAGCTGCGGTATACTTGCGAACGGTTTCTTCAACTGGAAGGGTTGATATACGGTTGGTGTTAGCTAAGAGTAAGGTCGCTCCGCTTCGGACACGCATGACGATTCCGAAGCTCGAGTTGTCTGGTGCCGCTCTGTTGACTAGGTTGTTAAACCATACAGCTACTAGTTTACGGTCGGTTATTGATTTAGAAAACACTGTCTATGCTTGGACAGACAGCCAGATAGTGTTATGCTGGTTGAAGGCTTCGGTTCATACACTTGAAGTTTTCGTGGCCAACCGTGTCTCCCAGATTCAAGGTTCTGAGGTCCCTCTAACATGGAGACACGTGCCTGGTGAGCTCAATCCGGTGGACTGCGCTTCTCGGGGATGCTTAGCATCGGAAATAGTTGATCATCAGTTATGGTGGGGTCCCCAGTGGCTCACCATGAAGGCTTCTCAGTGGCCTCCCTCTCGCATAGGAGTTCCTCCAGGTCTCGTGGCTGCACCTGCGCAGTTCGAGGATCGAGGAGTGATTCAGGGGTTGGATTTGGATCTGCTCATCAACCGTTATAGCTCCTTGGACAAGCTGGTTAAGGTTACCGCCTGGATTTTGAGGTTTATTCGGAATTGTCGTTTGTCGGTGTCTCAACGCAATATGACACCTGTTGTGTGTCCCATCGAGCGGAAGAAGGCGCTGCTGAAATTAATTGAAGTTGTGCAAGCCACCAGCTTTCATTCAGAATTGAAGGCGCTAAGGACTAAGCGCCCTAAGCTTCGTGGAGCTATCGCTCGTCTTAGCCCCTTTGTAGACGGCCAGGGGCTGATTCGAGTGGGAGGTAGATTAAGTAACTCCAATTTACCTTATTCGGCGCGCCATCCTCTTTTACTTCCCAAGAAGAGCCAGTTAGTTGACCTGTTGGTGATGGATCGCCACATCGCAAATTCGCATTCCGGTTGCAATGCGCTGTTGGCATCCCTCCAGAGGGAATTTTGGATTCTGTCAGGGCGTCGTACGGTTCGGAGCGTCCTTTTCCGGTGTTTACCCTGTTATCGGCTTAAGGCGTCTACGATGCAGCCTCAGATGGGAGATCTGCCTCCAGACAGAGTGAAGAAGATGAGGCCGTTTTCTGGAGTTGGTACGGACTTCGCTGGGCCTTTCATGATCAAGGCTTCACGTTTGCGGAATGTTAGGTTAATTAAGGCTTATCTGTGCGTTTTTGTCTGCCTTTCAACCAAAGCTGTACATCTTGAAGTTGTTGCCGACCTTACAACTGAAGCCTTTATTGCGAGCTTGGATAGATTTGTGTCCCGTCGAGGCTTACCCGAATTGATACGCTCCGATAACGGAACGAATTTTGTAGGTGCGGACCGTTACTTGCGGGATGTAGTAAATTTCTTGAACAATAACCAGGTGGATATTGAAACGGCCCTCTCTCGTCGCGGTATTCGGTGGACCTTGTGTTGGTTAAGGATGCTAACCTGCCGCCACTGCGTTGGCGTAGGGGGCGCATTGTTAATCTGTTTCCCGGTAAGGATGGGACCCCTCGGTCTGCAGAGGTTCTGGTCGGGGACTCGGTTCTCAAACGAGCGGTCACAACGTTGTCCCGGCTGCCAGTTGATTAGGGACAGGTAGGGGACCTGTCCGGGCGGGTGACTGTTCGAAACCAATCCGTTAGTTTTCGAATTCTTACCACGGCAACACGGGTCGCGATTTGACGGTGCCGTCGCGATTTGACATCTGTCACTTTGTCTTGCTTCTCGAACGGGACGGTACCTGTATATTGACGGTCTACGCTAAAGTTGTGTATCATCGCTAATCCTTATCCATTCCTGCCCCATACCCTTCTCCCTAAGTGATACGGCGTGAGAAGACGAAGGCATCGGTTCCGGTGAGTGATTGCATGATATTTTGTTAAAATAGTACACACGGCGCCGCGAATCGCGGCACATGTTCGACGCGCACCTCGTGCTGGTTTCCGTAGCCCTAGGCTGCCACGAGGTCGCTGGGTTCGAATCGAACAATTACAGCGAATTAAAAGTATTGAATTTACAAAGGGTTCGAAGTGAAAGTTAAAATATGATGACCTCATAAATGAAAACAAACAGAACTAAATATAAAACAATATCTATATATACGTGAAGTAAAAACTTTGTACCCCTTTTTACGAAAATCGCGCGGACGGAGGAGTATAAAATTTCCCACACTTATAGACAATATAAAGAGAAGTGCAGAAGTTTACGTTTTTTTTTATTACGTATATAATTGCATTAAATCAATAAAAAAATCATTACACACACTACCGTATATTTGATACACACACGCGCATTTAAACTCTTTTGTTTATTGTCAAGCTTTTGTAATTGTTTTAGTTCTGTGGTCAAATTAATAATGATTAATAATGTCTATAGTGTTAACCTTGGCGAAATCTGTGATTATAAAGAATAGTCTTTCACAATAGAATCATAATATTGTTCAAACTTATAGTTTCTATTAATTATTGTCGAATTTCTGGGACTACTGGGCAACCGCTAGTAGAGCGGGACCATTAAGCCGTCGCCTGAGTTTTTCGCCGGATCTTCTCAGCGGGTCGCGTTTCCGATCCGATGGTAGATTCTGCGAAGCACTGCTCTTGCTAGGGCCAGTGTTAGCAACACTCCCGGTTTGAGCCCCGTGAGTTCACCTACAAGTCAAGAAGCTGAAACATCCTCTCAAGGCTATCACCGTAGGTAGATAGGTGAGAAAAAAAAACATACCACTACCTATCACTAAAGACTTTCTCTCAAATCTCAATCAGAGGATTGGTGAAACGCCAAATAGATGAAATCAATATGAAATCATAATAAAATTGAATAAGTTAAATATTTAGAATGTTCTATATATGTACATGCTACACTCGCCTGTGCAGTGGTAAAAGGAGATGAAAAGAATTTTTTATAGCCTTTGTATTAACTGGCATACGGCCCACCTGATGGTGGTTATCGTAGCTCATAGATGCCAGCAATGCCAGGGGCAGAGCCAAGTCGTTGCCTACCAAATACTCCTTCTATGCAGATAAACGCTCTCTGTCTTCAAAGATCAAGAGATAGGAACAGCTGTATTTAAGTTTGGATCTACTTGAATTGCTAATTTAGTTCATAAAATTGTAGTGAAACGAGCGAAGGCTAGTTCGGTACGAAATAATTGATAAAATTTTCCATCGGATGTCTGTAATCTTAATATTTTATTGCAACAGTTTTGTCATATTTACTTATTTATCCTTATTTTTATTTTGAAAAAATTTATTACAATGTTGCTGTTTTTTGATAGATTTTGATGTGCTTTAAAAGCAGCAGCGATGCTTTCCGATTTGTTCCGGTTCACGGTCCATGAACTCCTGTAAATTCAGTGAGCTCTGAGCTTGTTCACCTTGCTACGCAATGAACATCAAATATCATGGTCACCTTAGCCGACACGAGGAGCAGTAAATATCATATATGTTTGTGTGTGACGTGCAGTGTAGTACGGGCAGGTAATGGCCACCTCAGTGAAGTTGATCCCAAAACAAACACACATTTTAGGTAAAACTGTACGTCATTTAGCATAGAGGCTCTTAAAATAATAATAATTTTATTAGTGGTCGCCCAGTAGTCGAAAATCGGCCAGACTACATCAATTTAAATTATAAGTTTGAACATTATTATGATTCGATTGTCAAAGATAATATAATGACAAAGATAATTACAGATTATAGAAGGCTAAGAGCTTTTTTTGGTCAGTTTTTTTTACCGATTAAAAACTCTTGTCGCTCAACAACCCACGTCTGAACCTCGCAATAAGCAGAACTCATGAAAAGGCAATGGGGGGAAAGTGAAGCGTTGAAGGGATTTTATGACCTGGTAACTAAGACCTTTAAGTCATGTCTTATTTAAACGGCAGTCTGGTGTAGTGGTAAGTGACATGGTCACTACACAGGGGGGTCCCGGGTTCGAATCCCGCCAAGGGAAGATATTTATATTATAAATATAAATGTCTTTTCCAGGGTTATGGATGTCTATTAAATATATGTATGTGTATAATAAAAACCTTACATTTATATCCGTTATCTGGTACCTGTAACACAAGTTCTTTACGAACTTATCACGGGACCAGTTAACGTGGCGTGATTGTTAGTAAATATTTATTTATTATTTATTTATTTATTTATTTTTATTTATACATATTCTTTTTTTTAGGATAATGATGATGTTCGAAACCAATCCGTTAGTTTTTGAATTTTTGCCACGGCAACACGGGTCGCGATTTGACGGTGCCGTCGCGATTTGACATCTGTCACTTTGTCTTGCTTCTCGAACGGGACGGTACCTGTATATTGACGGTCTACGCTAAAATATTGTATCATCGCTAATCCTTATCCATTCCTGCCCTATACCCTTCTCCCTAAGTGATACGGCGTGAGAAGACGAAGGCATCGGTTCCGGTGAGTGATTGCATGATATTTTGTTAAAATAGTACATACGGCACCGCGAATCGCGGCACATGTTCGACGCGCACCTCGTGCTGGTTTCCGTAGCCCTAGGCTGCCACGAGGTCGCTGGGTTCGAATCGAACAGATGATATGGAGTGAAATGAAATGAAACGATTAATTTGAGACATTAATCAACTGGGATGAAATTAAATGAAATGAGATGATATGAAATGATATGGGATGAAATATAATCTTAGTAAAATGGTGGTCATTTACTGAGATTTCTCAGTGGACTTTTTGGAGGATCCCGAGAAGTTACGTCCCACGACTTTGTTTCATTTTCCCACATTTGTGCACTTTCACAGATATTAAACAGTTAATAAACCACCGTTATTACACATTTAAACCTGAAGAAACACTAAACAGACAAATTAAAACAAATCACACAACTTCAATCCTCGCGTTCCCGCCAAAAAGTCCCAAGTGAAGCGTTTAGTGTGTAGTACACACAGATGATAGGTTATCTGTTGTAGTACATCTCTCCCATCACCCTTCACCTCGGGACCAGCCAGCCCTCTCGGTCGGCAGGCTATCCGAAGCCCGCCTAGATGACGCCGGTTAGAATGGATTATCCTACGGAATACCTCGCTGGGTCAGAACCAGCGTGGGTCGAATATAGCCGGCCTTCCATCACCCGGACGCTCTTGTGTAAAACGCGTGCAGAGCAGCTTGCACGTCGTCTTCTCAGGCCCCCCTCGCCGGTGACAGACCGACACGACTGACACGTGAGGAGGACAAACACTTAGAGGGCCAGGGCTTGGGTGACATCCGCCTCCCTGACCCCCGCTCGACCGCGGCGGGCTTGTGCAGAAGTCGAGCATCGCCTTCCACGACTCGTCGTCGCCGAGCATCGATGCCACAACACTCGGCAACGACAAGTCGGTTCCTTTTTTCGCGACGAGGTCACGGCGCGACCCCTCCCATGCGGGGCAGGCGATGAACGTATGCCGTGTCCAAGTCGCAACCGTAATGGTGGCACTCTGCCGTCGGCTCGGCTGCCATCCGGTGCAGGAACTCGCCAAAGCAACCATGCCCAGTGTGCAGCTGCGTGAGCCGGAAAGTGAGACGTCTTCTGGCCCCAATATAGGATTCCCTGTGTTATGGGTACCAGAACTACCAGAGACTGACAAACATATTATACTTATTATTTATCACAAATATGATCATGCCAGGGACCTTTTGGCAACGCAGACCTAGTGTTAGCATGCCGTACCCGTGCACAGTTCAGATCTTATCGGAGATAATCCAAATATCACAGTAAAATCTGTCTTAAATAAAATGTATATGTGGAATAGACATTACGATGCCACATCCTGTGGAACCGAATTCATGAATGTCACTATGAATAGAATTAAACAAACAATTACGAAACTTGTACGCTCACAGTAAACTCGAGCCGATAGTTGGCAACTTAATTAAAATTTCCGACATAGGTTAACTCAGTCGTGATCACAGACCGCGAGAAATGTCTAGTGATCGGTTTAAAGCCGCGACGTAGAAACTAACTTTAAACTTCGGTCGTCTGCGGTATATGTCCTTAAAAATTCAAATCCAAATCGTTAATTCATCAAAAAGAACTTGTTGGATGTCCAAGCATGATTTCTCCTTCTTTTTTTTTTCATTTCACGTAAACTGGAGAAACAAATATAGCTAATAGGTTTTTAAGATTATTTTCTCAACTAAAACTCTAGGTGGGTGGCGGTATTTACATTGTAGATGTCTATGGGCTCCGCTAACCACTTAACATCAGTTGGGGCGTGAGATCGTCCACCCATCTAAAAAAAATAAAACTAGGCATGTGTTTGTTACATGCTTATTAGTTAAATATATTAATTGTTTTGTAATGGAATCTTTAAATATCATTTTCGCAGGCTTCATGTCTGAGTTGAAAATTTACACACGCATCAAGCAGAAACCCTTGCCAACGAAACAATTTTATAATATGTAGTTAGAACTTTCCTCTAATATCCTGACCAACATCAACAAGATTTCAAAAAGATAATATTAATAAAATTGTTATGTAGGTTTGCTATTTAAATATAATTATAGTGAGGGGTATTTAAAACTATGGTTTAGTCACCAGTATCGAATTTCGAATTTTAATCTTCCTTTAACACAAACAATTTTCAATTTTAAACAATAATTACATTTAGACGCGAGCGCACGCTATTCACACTCAAAACGGAAGCGCCCGGAACATAGATTATACACTGTTAAAAAGATGGACATAGATACTAACTATGTATAGCGAGCGGGCATACGGCCGCGAGAGTGACGTACCGGTCGGTTTGCTATATAATTTATTAACTACATGAATGATTCTATTGTAATTAATGTCATTTTCTTTTTTTTTTAAAGCAAATATATTGTTTTATAAATGCTAACTGAACTTCGGGCTAGTAAAAGTATAAAGTCGACAAGGTTTAATTGCAGTCGGCTGAAAGCTGTGTGGAGGCGCATAAAATACGGACAAACAAACATTGGTCTGGTATTGTACATTAGAGATGAATAAAATAAGCACAAAACGCGATAACTGTCGTTTAAATTTGAATTTTTTTTTTTTTAAACTAAATCCCATTCGAATTTATTTGAAATACAAGTGTATTTGCGAATTTTAATTATCAAAATAAATAAATATCGTCATACTGTACCAGCCATAATTACGCAATATAACAAACTAGAGGTCCCGCAGTAGTCGAAATTCGACTATAAATAACTGGAATTGTATAATAAGTTTGTACACTATTATGATTGTATTTTATACTTCTATAATCACAAATTTCGCCAAAGCTACACTATAAAAAAATATTAATAAAGACAAACAATATTTAATCTATTCTCAATTTGACCACAGACGTCAAGAACAAAAGTTTGACAGTAAATGCAGTATGCATGCGTGTGTGCGTCAAACACATGGTATATAGTGTGTGTAATGTTTTCTTTATTGATTTAATGTATCTTTTATGCATTATTTTAAAACAATATTAGCATTGTGCACTTCTTCTCTATATTCTCTATAAGTGTGGAAAATTTCATACTCCTCCGTCCGCGCAATTTTCGTAAAAAGGGATACAAAGTTTTTGCTTCACGTATTAATATACGTATTAATTAATATATTGTAAGGAATACCCTACAAAAAGGGTATAAAACCGGCGCGCAGCTCCGTCACCGGCGCATTTGTCGGTTGACATTCGTCGAGAGAACATCGTTCGAAGACTTTAAGTGTTAATTTAGGAAACACGAATTTTATAATAATGTTGAAGGTACAGTGCCTATAAATAGCAACGCCTTTGCTCGAAACATTCATTCGATCGGCGGCGTTCGTGAGAGAAGGTAGTTGTGGACATGGTGTGCGTGAGTCATTGTTTTAAATCTCTGTAAACGTGTGCTAATTGTTATTTTTTTTAAAATGGTTTTTCTTCTGATTCCTAATATCAGAAGTGGGATAAAAGACTCAAATAGCCCACAGTAGCGTAAAACTCTGAACTTTGTTTTGTTTTACAATGACTGCTTACTTTGATGCTTTCATACTTTATTTGTTATTTTTATTGTGTGATTGCAAATTTTAACTGTGATAATGAGACATGCTGAAACTCCTAGTACACGGAGGCGACCGTCTCGAGCTGGTTCTCGTAATCGAAAACGACATGCTTTCGCGATCACAGAGATGATAGACAGAATCGCGATACGAACGATAGAGGTCGTACTTCACGGGATGGCTTGCGGGTCCGAGACCAGCGTAATTCTCGCAGTACTGATGTGCGTCGGTCATGTGCTCGGGTTAGGCGCGGGTTGCGTAGTAGGGACCGCTCTCGTAGTGCCCGTCGCGCTCGTAGTGGAGGTCGAGATCGCGCTCGCGCACGATTGAACCTGTCGCGACACGTTCTAACGATAAGGCGCGCGCTGAACAGACCACCGATACTCTACGGACAGTTACGACTCCCATGTTGGATATCGTTGGTTCGCAACAAGGCCACGTAGAATCTAGTATCCCTGGTTCTAAGGCGTCTACCCTCTCCAGTGCTTTAATGGAAGCAATTAAAACTTTGCAACCCTCAAGGTCGCAAAATTATTACATATCGTATTTTGACCCATCGATTAATAATTATCATTGAAGTTTGTGCGAAGAAGAAGAACACGCCAGAGAAGTTAACGGGTGGAACGACCACGAATGCTTGTCGCGAGTGGCATCATGTTTAAGGGACGATGCTAGGGTTTGGCTAGGTGAATGGGTTACTTCTGATAGAACTTGGAACTTTAATAGTGATACGGGGCATAATGGGCCCTACGGTTAGAGCCGCGAACGCTAATCTACTCACGATTTGATTTCATTTTTGGAGGTTAGGTTAGGCAGTCCTTGTAGGGTTCGGGCACTAGTTGTCACCAGTGACGCGTAATATCAAACAAGTAGACGGGACTGTGTTGGCAAAATGGTCAATTGAACTTTTGAGATTACAGCTCATTCTGAACATCACAAAACGCAGGACAACAGATATCTGCACTGCAGCTTCTGGCGGGAACAGACGCCACCACACTTGTGGTGAGGACTCTAATTAAAGATGTCACGACTGAGGTGTTTCGGAGCCGTGAAGTTCGTCGAGAACTAGGTCAAGGTAGAGCTTATCAATTAGTACCACGGAGTGCTCGCGTGGACGGGCACCGACGAGCAGCAGCCGTTTTTAATGTCGATAATCTTGTTTGGGTAATAACTCAGTCTACAGGAAATGTAGATCCGGCAATCCGTGGACCTTACCGAATGGTGAGGATAATGCCTCACGGGTATTGCGGTTAGCTCGAACCCCTCGATGGTTCATGCGGCAGTAACACGCAAGCGACGTGCCGGTAGCTGCATAATATCGGTCGGCAGGTAAACTTGATTCCGGCATGCGTGGCCCGTATAAGGTTGTCGAAATTCTACCCAGTGGACGCTATACTCTACCGATGCTCAGCGGCAGTTATTGCAAAAGTACACAGGCAGCTGCACAATATATGGCGTCGTGGCGGGGCGGGTGGACCCCTGAGACATGTGCTGCCTTCTTTGAGAGCAAGTAAAGTTAATAATGATCATTGTTCACAAATATACGTATTCCTATGGTGAACCTGAAGGGTGAGCTATAGATGACTGCTCTCTAGTTACGTATCCCTCACTCAGTCACGGTGAGATGCCTCAATACGATCGGCCTAGACTGGCGTATTGAGAAGCCTCGGCACGTTTGAGTATGGTCGGCGTGTCGGGAAGCTTCACACGTTTGAATAAACTCTGCGTGTGGAATGCACTCGTACGTTTTTAATACGATCTTCGTACGAGTGGGTCTGGGACCATTTTACGTATCCCTCACTCGTGTGATTAATTCTACACGGTGAGATGCCTCAATACAATCGGCCTAGGCTGGCGTATTGAGAAGCCTCGGCACGTTTGAGTATGGTCGGCGTGTCGGGAAGCTTCACACGTTTGAATAGACTCTGCGTGTGGAATGCACTCGTACGTTTTTAATACGATCTTCGTACGAGTGGGTCTGGGACCATTTTACGTATCCCTCACTCGTGTGATTAATTCTACACGGTGAGATGCCTCAAGTATTGAGAAGCCTCGGCACGTTTGAGTATGGTCGGCGTGTCGGGAAGCTTCACACGTTTGAATACGCTCTGCGTGTGGAATGCACTCGTACGTTTTTAATACGATCTTCGTACGAGTGGGTCTGGGACCATTTTACGTATCCCTCACTCGTGTGATTAATTCTACACGGTGAGATGCCTCAATACAATCGGCCTAGGCTGGTGTATTGGGAAGCCTCGGCACGTTTGAGTATGGTTGGCGTGTCGGGAAGCTTCACACGTTTGAATACGCTCTGCGTGTGGAATGCACTCGTACGTTTTTAATACGATCTTCGTACGAGTGGGTCTGAGACCATTTTACAGGGATCACTGGTAACCAAATGCAGAAGACACTTAACGAAGGGCGACTCACACTGGCCCGTGGATACTAACAGGAATATGCGCATTAAGGATGATTGTGCATACTGCGCGTACTGCTCGCGTGCCGCTGGCTGCGCGCGCTCTCTTACTTCTGGCGTGCATACTGCACGTGTTGCTCGCGTGCCGCTTCCTACGCGCGCTTGCGTGCTTCAGACGTGCATACTGCGCGCACTGCTCGCGTGCCGCTGGCTGCATGCGCTCGCCTGCTTCGGACGTGCATACTGCGCGTACTGCTCGCGTGACGCTGCCTGCGCGCGCTCATCTACTTCTTGCGTGCATACTGCACGTGTTGCTCGCGTGCCGCGCTGCCTGCGCGTGCTCATCTACTTCTGGCGTGCATACCGCACGTGCTGCTCGTGTGCACACTGCACGAGATGCTCGCGAGCCGCCGACTTCACGGTGCCGTACGACTGGCAGTGACGCAGAGGGCGATTTCGCTCGATCTGGGGCCTGCTGCTTCACTCGTTGGGGACTATGATGCCTTTGGTCCACTAAGCCCGACGCAGGGAGTCACGGAGTAGTTAGTTTGTAGTCCTGCTGAGCTACTTATGCGCTCTGCCTGCATTTTCAGGATTATCTATCAGGATGGTCGAGCGGGACGCCCGCCACACGTGGTGCAGCCTCACATTGTGGTTGCAGACTGGAGCTGGGACGGCTGCCCTGCTGAACTTTCGGGAGGCGCGAACCTAACAAGATCTTTCGCACGCTTCCGCATCATCGTTACGAGTAGACCCCAGTTATGTGGTCGAGGACGAACCACAGTCAAGAGAGGCCGTGTAAGGAATACCCTACAAAAAGGGTATAAAACCGGCGCGCAGCTCCGTCACGCGCATTTGTCGGTTGACATTCGTCGAGAGAACATCGTTCGAAGACTTTAAGTGTTAATTTAGGAAACACGAATTTTATAATAATGTTGAAGGTACAGTGCCTATAAATAGCAACGCCTTTGCTCGAAACATTCATTCGATCGGCGGCGTTCGTGAGAGAAGGTAGTTGTGGACATGGTGTGCGTGAGTCATTGTTTTAAATCTCTGTAAACGTGTGCTAATTGTTATTTTTTTTAAAATGGTTTTTCTTCTGATTCCTAATAATATAGATATTGGGCTTAATTTAATTACATGTTAAAACAGATAGAATGATAATACCCGACAATTAATTTTACCGCATTCGGAGGCAATCGAGCATACGACCCATTTGAGGCACCACCGCTTATGGACATCAACAATTCCATGGGCACAACCAAGTTATCGACGTTAATATCTTTTTTTTTTACTGCTTAGATGGGTGGACGAGCTCACAGCCCACCTGGTGTTAAGTGGTTACTGGAGCCCATAGACATCTACAACGTAAATGCGCCACCCACCTTGAGATATAAGTTCTAAGGTCTATAGTTACAACAGCTGCCCCACCCTTCAAACCGAAACACATTACTGCTTCACGGCAGAAATAGGCAGGGCGGTGGTACCTACCCGTGTGGACTCACAAGAGGTCCTACCACCGGTAATTACGCAAATTATAATTTTGCGGGTTCGATTTTTATTACACGATGCTATTCCTTCACCGTGAAAGTCAATCGTGAACATTTGTTAAGTACTTACGTATTTCATCAGAAAAATTGGTACCCGCCTGCGGGATTCGAACACCGGTGCATCGCTACATACGAATGCACCGGACGTCTTATCCTTTAGGCCACGACGACTTCAAATAAATAATATATCTAACAAACGATTTCTTATATCAGAGTTGGCGCACTATAAAGTTAAAAGTTCGCGTCCAAATTGCGCTCAGAATGAGTTAAGACAGTCTACTACATTTTAAATGTGCTTTCACAAACTTATTTATTGCATGAAAAATTGAAAACAGAATCAGCCCGGGACAAACTCAAGGATACCAAATAAATTTTATATCATTTATATTAAATCAGGCCGTCAGCGCAAAAGTGGCCTTACCCACAATTGATATTCGTGCTTATGTATTGCAACTTATTTTGATACAAAATCGGCCTATCCCTAATTTCATCTATAGATAAAAAGTCTTTGTATACATCATTTTAGCGCGTATTTTTTTGCCTACGAAGTATTGTAAAGGTAAATTCGAACCTCATTATCTCCTATGGTTATTACTAACTATGGTAAGCTTAGGCCACTGTTGCGTTGACGGCCTCAAATATATAGATGACACAATTTCGACGGTCATAATTTGAGATTCAAATACTGGTGGGTATGGTATTGATATTGCGTCTCATATGAATCATTAAATAACGCATTAAGCGAAAAATGCATCTAAATTCCACATAAAGTTATGAAATTTTTATTATATTTAATTTAAATTTTATATTTTAAATTTAATTATTTTTTTAATTTAATTTTAATTTTTTTAAACATAATTTACATTAAAAAGGAAGGTTTTATTATTTAGATTTTAAAATAAGATATTTGCGATTTAAATTCGAATGTCGACATGCGAACCCACATAAGATCACCTAAATCTGTCCCTGTCCATAAAAACTCATTCTTATTGAAGTGAATTCAGTTGTACAAAACTTCAGAAGTATCCGTAGGAGCCTTCCAAGTGCCTTCACACCCGGGAAAATTGGTCGCAACTGGAAAAACTACTCGTGGAAAAATCAGCGAATCGCGTCCGGACTTTATCCGACTGAACTGTGAGCTTATTGCTTGTTTGTTGAGATGAAAAACTATGTCTGTATTTTGTTAAGTTTTTCATTATATTGACGATCTTATGCAGGCTATAAGTGCAAAATAATCTGTTTTAAACATTACTAGCTTTTGCCCGCGACTCCGTCCGCGTGGAATAGTTACTTTGGCATAACGCTAAGTTTTACCTTCCACTTTATTTACGTAGAAATTGAAAATATTTTTGAATTAAAGAATGTTAAGGAGCTATTTAAACCCCTATTTTGATACATTCTTTATTGGTGCTCCACTTGTATTGGTCTTACCGTGATGTTATGTTGCCTATAGCCTTACTCAATAAATGGGCTATCTAACACTGAAAGAATTTTTCAAATAGAACAGGAAGTTCCTGAGATTAGCGCGTTCAAACAAACTCTTCAGCTTTATAATATTAAAAAATATTATTTAATGTTTCCATATTGTCATGGAATCATGTCAGAATAGTGTCATGGAAGCGTAACCAAAGGGCATGACATCCTTACAAGCAGTTCCAAGGAATGAGCCCGGATCACATATCATCAGGGTGTGATTTTCAAAAGGAAGAACAGAATTTTTTTAATTCCACTATTGAAAGTGTAATCCTCTAATAAATATGACTGGTAGGCAGGTGCATTGTAAGCCCACAGGATAAGTTAACAACAAGACGCAGCCACCTTCCGGTTTGAAGGGTGGGAGTTTATATAACACAATGAAACTGGATCTCGTGTTTCTAGGTTCGCGCGCCCAACAAGACTGATAAAAATATAATACAAAATCCGATATACTATTAATTAATGTATTAATTAGACTTCATTAATAGGGTTATTATTACACGTCTTGCCACGTACTGAGATTATTATTACCGAAAAGAAGCTGTTAGGCTTGATCGCCCGTCGCGCGACCATCAGTCTTTGGATTGCGTATAACAGACCACGTTTAATATTCGCAGCGTGCCAACGTCCAAGTTCAAACGCTAAAAAATAAATTGAAAAGAGCCTGATTAATAAAAGTTACGGGGTGTTTGGTTCGGGCCACGAAATTCGTAAAAATTAGAAACATTTTTAAGGCGCAATCTTCTTAGGTGCCCTTGTGATTTGAAATACGATGAAACTTAAAGACCTCACTAAAAAGAGACAAATATGTACCTATATATAGGATTTAGCCCGGGAGAAAAGGAGATAGGACATTGATTGATTGATTTGATAATATGACTCACCCCAGCTTCCAAATGGCGCACAAATCGAAATCGAGCTCTAGTTGACGTAAGATCTGGTCGCGATGGTCACCAGTGCTGAGTCAAGGAAATCAGTTCGACTTCTCCAAGTGAATCTTCCTTCAGGAACAGATATCAAGACGGATAACGCACTTCCACTACCACCAGTAAACAGAATCGCATCCGGGCCCCTTAGTGTTTCGGGTTTTCGCTAAGTATGCCGGTTTAACTTGTCAAGACCAGAACAAACGTGTTAGCTACTGTTCATAGCACAATCTATTTCTCTGCCTATT
Organism: Bombyx mori; assembly: GCF_030269925.1. NCBI lineage: Eukaryota > Metazoa > Arthropoda > Insecta > Lepidoptera > Bombycidae > Bombyx > Bombyx mori. Next base: position 1,758,447 of record NC_085120.1, on the reverse strand, counting down.
TCTGCCGTTAAGCAGCAATGCGTTTCGGTTTGGAGGGTGGGGCAACCGCTGTAACTATACCGCGCACCTCATATCTCAAGGGGGTGGTGGCATTTACGTTGTAGATGTCTACGGGCTCCGGTAACCACTTAACACCAGGTGGGCTGTGAGCTCGTCCACCCATCTATGCAATAATAAAAAATAATAAAACAATCTTGAAAATCCCATCATTTTCGTCGATTTATTAGTTACCATTAAAAGCTATAAGGACATTATTATCTTTGTTTTCCGCTAGTTGGCGGTAGGATCGTCTACATTTGTTACACGTTGCATCGGAAGCTGTTTTCCTGGCCACACCTACAGCGGCATTCATCGACAGCTTATCAGGCCTCTCTTTGGTACTGAAAGAGGCTACTTTTCAAACTTAATCGAGAGATAAAGAATTATTGATTAATCGTAAATTATGACCAAAATAAACAAAAAAAAACATTTTTTGGGACATCTGTAAAAACAAAATATATCAGTGGCATTTTCTTTGCTGTCTTGCAGCCGATTTTTATTTATTTCATAGCTAGTTAACAGGCTAGCTTTCGCGTTATGCGGGAACGTATTGTGAACAATTGTTTTTTTGATCCATTTAAATTGAAAATAAGGAGAAAACTTAAGGGTATGCAGCAGTTTGTTTTTACTTCTTACTCTGATTACTGAAGTCCATGAGTGGACTCCCTTACTTCTAAATAGGGTTTTTATTTGCCTACCTACATTTAGAAGATGAATACACATCCTACACCCTGCCTATTTTTACTGTGAAGCAGTAATACGTTTCGGTTTGAAGGGTGAGGCAACCGGTATACTATTAAATTGAGACCTTACAACTCGTGTCTCAAGGTGGGTGGCGGCAATAACGTTGTAGATGTCTATGGGCTCCGGTAACCACTTAACACTAGGTGAGCCGTGAGCTCGTCCACCCGTCTAAGCAATAAAAAAAAGGAATAGTTTCGAATGTCTCGACTCGCATGACTTCATTTATCACACACGAACGCTCTCTCTCTGAAGCACTCACAGATAAAATTACTTAATAGTGTCCTCAAAATAAATCTTAAACTAACTTTACTGCAACCGATCGGAACAAATATCTGAAAAGTTTTGAACGCTGCTTTAGTCACTTAATAAAGTAAAACAGATTAATTCTCATCAAAATTTAAAAGCTACGTTACGCAAAGGAAACCTTAAGGATGTCTTCAAAAAAGAAGTCTGTGCTGTGCTACGCTTAACGAAGCTAACGGGCTATTCTAAGTTCGATCTTCTATTCTGTTCTAAAAACAACTTTGAGCAGTGCTAAGTTAATACGATGCGTTATACGTGCTAAGTGACGATCGGAAGACTAATAGAATTTTTTCAGACATAAATTCTTGACTTACTACCAGACTACAGAATATAGATAGGCGCGCTGTTATCCGCATCGTGGCAACTCAAGCTATGCCTTTATTATGTATAAAAGAGCGGCATTTCGGAGACCCGTGTTATGGTTTTTACTGGTGGTAGGACCACTTGTGAGTCCGCGCAGGTAGGTACCACCACTCCGCTTATTTCTGCCGTGAAGCAGTAATGCGTTTCGATTTGAAGGGTGGGGCAGCGGTTGTAACTATACCTACTTGATACCTTAAAAATTATACCTCAAGGTGGGTGGCACATTTACATTGTAGATGTCTATGGGCTCCAGAAAACCACTTAACACCAGGTGGGCTGTGAGCTCGTCCTCCCATCTAAGAAATAAAAACATTTAAAAAAAACATAGGCGCGCTGTTATCCACATCTCGGTAACTCAAGCTATGCCTTTATTATGTATAAACGAGCGGCATTTCGGAGACCCGTGGTATGAAATGTAATAGGCAGCTACTCTGCGCATAAAAGTAGCTCAAATATTTGGGGATAACGAAAAAGGGTAGATCTTCCATCGAGCGGCTGAGACAGCTGTCAAACGCAAGACCGTCTGCTTGTTTGCAGAGCCCGCGTAGAGAACTGCATTTAAGCAAAAAGTGCTTACTACATAACGCGTGAAGATTGACCCCATCAACAAACATTCTCATTATTCAAACATTCAATATGAACTCCACGATGTTTCCCGAGCGCTATGACATGTCCTTCTTCAAACGAGGCTTGTGGAGAGTACTGGCTACTTAACGGTAGGCAGAGGCTTGGCTCTGCCCCTGGCATTTCTGAAGTCCATAAGCGACCGTAACCACTCACCATCAGGTAAGCCGTAGGCTCGTCTGCCTACAAGGGCAAAAAAAATATCTCTAGATCTGGACTTAGCGACTTGTAGCCGCGCAAATCGCTACATGTTTTTTTATTTAAATTTCCTCATTATTTTTTTACTAACTTATTCATTAAATACAGCCTAGCTCGACGTTGATCGGTCACGCTAAGAAGATTGAGTAAACAGAGCATAGCATAGCGCAGTATAGCTTCGTATCGATACCCTTATGCTGCCATTTTGTGATGTCTTTGAATTTCCGCAACGTTAATTAATAAAATAAATTAATGTTTTCTATGGCTTTGCCAATTCAACGATACGTTTACGGTTCTATAAGGCGTATGGTAACCATGGCCCTATACCAAATAAGAAACCGAGTAATAAGAAGCACTAAGTGAGAGTAAGAGAGATGTAAATACTTCCTTTGTGAATATTTGTTTGTTAAAATGTTGCTCAATTGTAAAAAAATTCTCATCCGTAAACAAAATGTTTCTTTGACCTCCCTTTGCGTACCGCTTCAGTAGTTGTTTCGATTTTACCACCCTATTCTCTTTTAAATTATCAGTTAAGAAATTACCAGTACGTCTCTTATAGGCTGCAAGTCCTAAGTCATCTTTTAAAATAGGCGACATGGTTCTAGGTGCTATCTTCATCTCCCGAGATAAAATCTTTTGCTTTCGGACAGAATTTCTTCGAATTCTTTTGATTTGATTTGATTTGATTTGACCACCTTTTTCGTATGAACACTACGTGGACGGCCAGATATTTTTCTGTCACAAACAGAAGAGGTCTCATTGCACCTACTAATAGCCCGGTACACAAACATTTTACTAATACCAAGCGTATGGAGAGTTTTAAAAATTGCATTTGGCTACATACCTACTTTGTGTAATGCAATCACAGTGATTCCGTTCTCTTTATCACCCCACTCCATTTTAATATCGCAAAATATTGTAGTACAATGTATTGGCGCCAAAATGAGAACTCAATGAGCAAACATAAAAATGACAGATTCCAAATTCAAATGAAATATTTTGTTTATTTTTAATTGTAACAGTATTTATGGCCAGACTAAGTATATCATACATAACCATTTCAATATATAACAAACAAATCCTTCCTCTGCGTACCCACCCCGTCAAGAATACCGTGTCGTAACGCCAAAATCAGTTTTCCCAAAATGCCCATCTCTGTGACGTGGGTATTACGTCACGTACGGCGCCAAGCAAAGGACCTCCCCAGGGCGTCAATCAGCGCGATGTCCCTCACAAACCTATCACAAGAAGTTTTGACTTCACTAAATGCTTATTTTTTTCTGCCATTGCATCCGTTGTGGAGATTTATTCAGATTTATGCACAAAAGTATAACGGCGAACTTAACCCCTAAGGCATTTTCCACCGGTCAACCAATGGTGATATTCTAGATGATCCAATTGGAGAAACTAGAGGTCCCGCAGTAGTCGAAATTCGACTATAAATAGTATGCATGCGTGTGTGCGTCAAATACATGATATGTAGTGTGTGTAATGTTTTCTTTATTGATTTAATGTATCTTTTATGCATTATTTCGAAAAAATATTAGCATTGTGCACTTCTTCTCTATATTCTCTATAAGTGTGCAAAATTTCATACTCCTTCGTCCGCGCAATTTTCGTAAAAAGGGATACAAAGTTTTTGCTTCACATATTAATATATTGGAGAAATGATAAACCTCTCTCTTTATATCTTATGTTTCTTCTACTCGTATAGTCGAATTCCATTCCATCGCTTCAAACAAACAAGAATAATTAATCAATTTCACGTTGAAACGAGATAATATGTCCCAAAGAGCTATGACTGACGGTGGTGCAGTATTTTGCGCGCCTGACTATTGCGCAGAGGGTCGTGAGTTCGATACCCGCATCGGATAAACAATCGTGTGATGAACAGGTTTACTCTTCGTCTAGGTGTTTATTATTTATTTATTTATTTATTTATTTATTTAAGGATTACCGACAGGGTTTACAGTAAGACATAAAATAACATTGACATGTATAGAGCAATTGATAACTGCAACTCTAATTATAGGCAATCACAGCATGCATTACATTAATATATTAATAGAGATTTAATAATACTATTAATAATAATAAAAAATTAAAAACAAAAGAAAGACAACAAGGGCAGTAATACCCAAGTACTCAGACCAAGGCTGAGGCTGAGGTTCAACAACAACTTTTTATAATTTTGTTCTTAAATATTGGAAGGGAATCGCCAAATATGTCAAGGTTTTCAACTTTTCTAACAAGATTATTATAAAGGTTAGTTAGACGAGGAGTAGGTGAGTGCTTGCCTAGATTGGTTCTGCTAAAGCGGGTGCTGAAAAGAGCAACGGGGCGACGAGGTAACCTAGATGGCACCTTCAAAGAGAATTTATTGAGGATGAATTGGGAGTCGACAGTACCGCTCATAACTTGATGTAAAAAACATAAGCCTAACATATCGCGGCGATCACTCAATGTTTGCATTTTAAAATATTTAGCCCTATCAACATAAGATTCAACATAATTAGGCGGCCTAAAACGGTACGACATGTGGCGAAGTAACTTTTTTTGAATTCTCTCAATCCTGTTAATATGGGTTTTGTATGTAGGACACCACACAGTGCTGCAGTAATCAAGTTTGCTTCTAACATAACTGTTGTAAAGCAATAGCGTAGTGGAAACCTTCTTAAACTCCTTACCATTCCTAAGTACAAAACCCAGTGATTTGTTCGCGGCATCTATAATTTTGTCAATGTGCTTAGTGAAATTCAGCTTGGTATCAAGCTCCACCCCTAAATCACGAGTCTGAGAAACTTCACTCAAGCATTCCCCTGAAATATGATATTGTGTTGGTATTATATTGCGTTTTAATGTAAATTTTATATGTAGACATTTCGAAATATTCAAATACATTTTATTAATTTGGCACCAATCAACCAATTTATCAATATCTCTCTGTAATAGTTCAGCATCATTCACATCATTTATAACACGCATTATTTTAAGATCGTCAGCAAATAGGTAACAGGTAGAATATTTAAAAAGATTTGTAATTTCGTTGATAAAGATGTTAAAAAATAGTGGACCCAAGATGGAACCCTGAGGTACACCCGAAGAAGCTATGAATGGATTGGAACTGTGACCGTCAATAACAACCTGTGATGGACTTTGGTTTAGATACGAAGAACACCATCTAAGCAGAGGAACTTCGATACCAAATTGATGTAGTTTTTCTAGTAAAATGCTGTGGTTAACTTTATCAAAGGCCTTAGAAAAATCAGTATATATTGCGTCAACTTGCCCAGAGTTGTCAACGATGACCGCAACATCATCTACGTATTGAAATAAATTCGTATTTGTGGACCGCTTCGTCATGAAGCCATGCTGAAATCGGGGCAGCTGGTTTCTTACATGATTGTAAATATGAGTATAAACTAAACTTTCAAAGACTTTAGCAAATGTACAAAGGATGGAGATGGGCCGATAATTAGTTATTAGATCTTTTTTCCCATTCTTATGTATGGGAAAAAAGATCTAATAATGATCTAATTCTTATGTATATATGTATATATTTAAATGTATAAAAGTATGTATGTTACTGATGGTAGGACCTCTTTTGAGTCCGCGCGGGTGGGTACAATCACCCTTCCTATTTCTGCCGTGAAGCAGTAATGCGTTTCGGTTTGAAGGGTGGGGCAGCCGTTGTAACTAAACTTGAGATATTAGAACTTATATCTCAAGGTGGGTGGCGCATTTACGTTGTGGATGTCTATGGGCTCCAGTAACCACTTAACACCAGGTGGGCTGTGAGCTCGTCCGCACATCCAAGCAACAAAAAAAAGGTATTATATTTTTATTATTTAAAAGGCTTGTCTTATATACTAAAGCAGACAGCAATTGTTCACATTGGAACTGTTATTCGTAATGGTAAACAATCGACGTCGCCCAAAGCACGTCATCACGGATCCTCCCGATCCACTAACGGTGCTTTCAGGTACCTCAAGCACCGGTCATCGTCCTCGACGAATCCGTCACTTGCAACGGAGGGTTCGGCGACTAAATTAATCAACAGACACAGCCCACAAAGTATCTCGCCGGATCTTCTCAGTTAGTCGCGTTTACGATCCGGTGGTAGAGTCTGCGAGACACTGCTCTTGCTAGGGCTAGTGTTAGCAACGTCCTCTGATTAGAGCTCCGTGAGCTCACCTACACGTTCTGCGAATCTAGCGTAACCCCTCGAGCTTACTAGAATAGGTAGGAAAAAAGTTGTTCGATCTAAAATTGCTTTGTCGATTGACTGTTACGGTCACTATCGGTCGCATACTGAAGCGTATATACGAGCAGGAGCATCTAAAAGAAAATTAAAGGGCTTCTCAAAAGAGTTCTTTAATATAGACGGATCATCTCCGGCTGACCCCTTTTCATTTATAGCGCTCGATGCGTTCGACCCGCGATGTATTACAAGGTATATCCATATCCATATTAGTATTGTCTTTATTAGAGGCACAGCCATGCTGCTGTCTGCGGCTTGACCATCGTTTGAAGAGAGATATAGCGTTGATAATATATAGTAATCTATTATATATAGATTAGATATTAATATTAGTCTTTCTTTTCTAAAATAATTGTTTTTTTTTCAATTCGTTGACATTGTTAAAAATACTTGTATTGTTTAGTCTAAAATTTGACCAGAGACTATCTACTAATGATGGGTAAAGTGGATGGAAGACGATCCATAGGACGCAATCACATTACAATATCAGCAATGAGCGATCGATTGGAGGAGAATTGTTTAATCTCGCGTTAATTTTCATTTTATTACTAGCTGACCAGGCAGACATCGTAGTGCCTCAATCGAGAAATAAAAGTCCTAAAATTTTGTATAAAATAAATTTAAAACAAACAAAAGGAATCCGTGTTGTCCGGAATCCGAATAGTGTCCCCCATCAAAGGAAAAACATAATTGTTTTTTTTATTTAATTCCGAGCATATTCATATTTATACCTTTTAAACCTTCTCGGGACTTCTACAAAAGTAATTCAAGACCAAAATTAGCCAAATGGGTCCAGCTGTTCTCGAGTCTTAGTGAGACTAAGGAACAGCAATTCATTTTTATATATACTTAGTCTGGCCATAAATACTGTTACAATTAAAAATAAACAAAATATTACATTTGAATTTGGATTGAGTTTTCTCATTTTGGCGCCAATACATTGTACTACAATATTTTGCGATATTAAAATGGAGTGAGGTGATAAAGAGAACGGAATCGCTGTGATTGCATTACACAAAGTAGGTATGGAGCCAAATGCAATTTTTAAAACTCTCCATACGCTTGGTATTAGTAAAATGTTTGTGTACCGGGCTATTAATAGGTACAAGGAGACCTCCTCTGTTTGTGACAGCAAAAGATCTGGCCGTCCACGTAGTGTTCGTACGAAAAAGGAGGTCAAAGCAGTAAGGGAAAGAATTCGAAGAAATCCTGTCCGAAAGCAAAAGATTTTATCTCGGGAGATGAAGATAGCACCTAGAACCATGTCGCGTATTTTAAAAGATGACTTAGGACTTGCAGCCTATGATAGACGTACTGGTTATTTCTTAACTGATAATTTAAAAGAGAATAGGGTGGTAAAATCGAAACAACTACTGAGGCAGTACGCAAAGGGAGGTCATAGAAAAATTTTGTTTATGGATAAGAAAATTTTTACAATTGAGCAACATTTTAACAAATAAAATGACCGTATTTATGCTCAAAGCTCTAAGGAAGCTTCCCAATTAGTCGACAGAGTGCAACGTAGGCACTATCCGACTTCAGTGATGGTTTGGTGGGGTATTAGCTATGAAGGAGTGACTGAGCCATACTTTTGTGAAAAAGGTATCAAAACATCGGCACAAGAGTATCAAGATACTATTCTTGAGAAGGTAGTGAAGCTCCTTAACAACACCATGTTCAATAATCAAGAATGGTCCTTCCAGCAAGACTCGGCGCCAGGTCATAAAGCTCGGTCTACGCAGTCTTGGTTGGAAACGAACGTTTCGGACTTCATCAGAGCTGAAGACTGGCCGTCTTCTAGTCCCGATCTTAATCTGCTGGATTATGATTTATGGTCAGTTTTAGAGAGTACGGCTTGCTCTAAATGCCATGATAATTTGGAGTCCCTAAAAGAATCCGTACGATTGGCAGTGAAAATTTTTCCCATGGAAAGAGTGCGTGCTTCTATTGATAACTGGCCTCAACGTTTAAAGGACTGTATTGCAGCCAATGGAGACCACTTCGAATAAGCTGTTTATACTTTAAATTGTTTTATATTTATGTATTAAACTAACACACTGTAAAAGTAATAGGTACATGTTATTTGCAATAGAATTTTTTTTTCCTTTGTCTCGAGTATTTATGGCAAGACTAGGTATAGAAGAAGATATAGATTTCTAGCATATCGAATGCTTAACAATTCTCGTGGTCGCGGATTACTGTTTGTTATTTGTCGACATTTTGTCTTGTTCGACCGCGACGGGTCAACGCGAAGCCGCCGTCGCGCGAAACATGTCTTGTCGGATCCCCCGGATTCACTCTCGGTGCTTTTAGGACCCTCAAGTACCGGTCACCGTCCCCATCGAACTCGTCGATTACGACGAAGCGGCATAACAGAAAATAAAGTCTTGTGTGTAAGACTCATTTTATAATTAGAAGTAAGATATCGACGCTTGAAAGGCAAACGTGACTAAGCGACAATGCGTGAACTTTACAGTAGACTAATTTAAAGTTGAAATACCTGAAAAAAAAAATATTTTAACGAATCTACCTGTAGGATTGAAATGATTTTAATAGCCCTAGAAATATATATTTTTTGCGCATCGAATATGCTTATTGCCTATCATTTATGTACAAAGAAAGCAGTTATTGTCGCTTTTCAAACGTCGATATGTTTTATATTTTAAGCATTTAATGAGTTTTTTTTAGTGACTTTATTATTGGATGATTATTGGTTATTGAATGTGTATATTTTTTACGAATATTTGTACGTTGAAGTTATACTTTCTTTATTCATAAGAAGTGTTTTTAATTATATGACCACCATGGTATACGTGAAAAAAAAATGCAGTCAAGTAATCCGTGACTCCCAAAAATAATATTAAAAAATATTTTTTCTGGAACTTATTAGAATATGATTTCGGGATATAATTTTATTACTATCACTCGTAAAATCCCAATTAACTACAACGTAAACAATTACCTCCTCGATGTTTCAAAACGTTTAGGAGCATATTTCTAATTATATTCGCCACTTAACTCGAAGACAAGACTCGAGAAGTTTCTACAATCATATCAAACTGTTTTTTTAATGCTACTAACGCCATCTGTTTGTTGGTTTTCACAGACAAGTCTTAAACAGTTTAAATGCTCAATGCATCCACGGATTCTATAAAGGTTTAGAATTTAGAAAAATAAACAGTAAAGTAAATAGGTACTGGTGATTACTGATAAATTTTGAATACTAATGATTTTTGTTTTTAATTATCAAGCATTAATTTAGAATAATTCGATGGAATTCAAATCAGCTTATTTGAACCATAGAAAGTACAAAAAGGCCTCGGTTTAAATTACACGATGCTATTCCTTCTTCGAGCAAACTGTTCATTCATGATTAAATTTTGAATTGCCGCCAAAATAATAGAAAAAGCCAAGAAAGAAATGTTATTCTCCAAACCAGTAACAGAAAATAAACTTCTACTTATGTAAGACTCATTTTGTAATTAAAAGTAAGATATGTTTTATGTTTTATGCATTTAATGAGTTTTTTTTATTTGAGTGGCTATATTATTGCATGATTATTGAATGTGTATATTTTTTACGAAATTTATATGTTGAAGTTAAACTTTATTCATAAGAAGTGTTTCTATTTATATATGACCACCACTGTATATGAGAGTGTCAGGAACCGGTAGGACCGTTCACATTAAATCTTCTAAAATTAAAAACTTTTTAATAAAACAAAAATTTTTAGCGAAAATTTAGATACATTGGTCGTCGCTAGCCACTTTTGTGAACTGATTCACTTGTCTAATTCGACTTTAAGACAATCCCGTACGGGTCTCTGATACGTTTCCATGTCCTCCATCTTGGGTTCCACGGATCCAAGTCTTCCGCACTGAGTCAACTGACCCATTACTGCTGACGTGAGCACCGGTGGCGAATCGCCATCTGATGAACTGCTTCCAGCTTAAGTAATGGATCAATAAAACAAAAATTATACATACATATCCAATCATTATATTATTTTTTAAATTATCACAATATTTACAAAATATAATACTAATCTATACATAGATTAGTTTTTTTGTTGACATTTTTTAAAAATAAACAGCAAAAACAAACGTAAAGGCTTACGCTAATTATTCCATCATTAAATTTAAACTTATTTCATTTAACCTATAATATAAAAAAAAATTAAATTAATATTTTATTTTAACTTTACAGAAATTAAATGACGATTGAAATTCATTTCATTTTTCTCTTCAAAGCTTTTAAATGCTTTAAAACAAATTGAAATTATAAGTTAGTGTCCGGGCCTAGGGTTGTACTAAGGAAAATAAACTACTTACACCAAGAAACGGAATTACATATAACACAACCTTACGCGACTGGTGTTTGTTTGTGTTAAAAGTTATTGAGATATTACTTGCAGCGGCAGTGTCGATGCAACCATAAGAATACAGTAGTTTTTTATAAACAGCTTTGTTCGTTTATAAATATATAAAAATATTATATCTATATTGACTATGTAGTAACCAATCCGTATATAAATAGGTAAAAACGAAGATAATTAAATATTATTTTCTCTGCATTTTGTCAATGTATTTTCTTTCTTTTTTGTTCGGTAACTATTGACGAGCTTCAGCCTGTGTTACCAGTACAAAAAAATCGAAACTGCTTTATTTTCCCACCTTTACAAGAAAAATATCAAAACTCTTGGCCAAATACTATTAATAAATAAATAGGCTGTGTAAGGCAATTATTAACCGAAATGGAGCAGAAGACAGGCTAATAAAATTACAAACAAATTTCTACTTCACAGCACGCAATGTAACTTAAAAAAACAAGTGCCGCGCAAGTTCAATGACCCTCGAGTAGAGGTGGATATTACATTGCGTTTAGATATGACTTTTAAAAAAATATTTTGACTTAAAGTAAATGAAAATTGTCGATTGATGTTAATACCTCGCTACCGGTCCGGGTTCGAGTATTGTTTTCGGCTTTCCTGCGCGGCGACCTGCATGCTTACCTACCTAGATTAGGGATGGTCAATATTCATCGATATTAAATAAACATCGATGTCATGATTAGCTAAAAAACATCGATTTTTTTGTTTTGTTTTGTTTTATTTTTTAGTCATAACATCGACACAACGATGTTATGACTAAAAAATATCGAATTATCGAATAGTCCATATCTCTTTTAGGACCATCTAACGGTGGATGTACTTTCTAGCTAGCGACTCCCTAGATGACACTGATTAACGTAATCGGTGTAAGCCGTACTACATAAACGTGTGTAAAATTAAGAAAATGTAAATTGTGAAGTGTGATGTCGGAGTCAAGCCCAATAATTGAACGCCCGCTTATAATCCGTAAAACGTAGTTTTAACTAATAATAAACATGTATAATAAATAAAATAGACAGTTTAATTTCCTACCAAAAACATCGATGCTTTTAGACATCAATGTTTATCGTACATCGATACTTTTCGATAATCGATGTTAACATCGATTTTTTTCTAATATCGATCATCCGTAACCTAGATGCTTGAGGCTCTTCGATTTAATACAAAGTATGTAAACACTCACATTCTCTTTCGTCTATTGTAATAAGAATGTCAAGAAGTAAATGTGCAAAAGAAAATATTGTGTTTCTATTTAAATTATTGATTATTGTTTTTAGAAAAATATATTCTATCGTCCGTTTAAATTTTTTAGCTTTATTTCTATAGGCGAGCGGCGGCGGCGTAAAATTACCGCTCAGTGTCATAAGTGGGCAGACGAGCCCACATAGCGTTAAGTGGTTGCCGGTTACCATTGCATTGCACAAGACACTTTTTAGTTTTTATTTTTTGTTAATACTATATTCCCGTCGATACAACGCCTGCAATTTGAGCCAATTTTGGAATCTTTGAGCGCATAACGAAGTTTGTGTGTCAAGAATCGAGCTCATATGTACTATTGGGTTCAATTACACATGATAAAATACATTTTTGTAATTGTATAATTTCATTCACCAATAGTGCTGAAAAAGTGCAACTTCCCTGTTGTCTATATACATATATATGTGTACAATTATTAGTAGTACTAACGTTAATTGGTGCGGGACGACCTCCAGTGAACTGTATGATTAGTGCGAGTTTCTTAACGTCATCGATAGCGTAAAGTTAACCCAATTTTGTATGCAGTTGGAACAGCGCCCCTAGCGGCAAACGTACGCAAACGATCCCATTCCATACAAATACGAGCTGACTTTTACGCTATCGAGAACGTTAACTCGCACTAAGCACACTGTTCTTGTTTAATCCCTTCAATTATATTTTAGAGTAATCTATCTGTGAAGTATGGCCCTCCACCGCCGCCACCGCCCTCGGCTGATGTAACATTGTGTTTAAAACTTTCTAAATATTTAAGGCAATTCCGATTTCGTTTGTCGACATTGAAGTACGCGACTAGGATCGCGCGTCTTTACAAAAATATATATCTGCACAATCACACAGTTTATAATCACAATTTTTATTCAGAATGTTTTAATTTTATTATCCTTCGTCGTGTGGCGTGTTTGATGAGTTCCCAGTGAGAGGAGCGGACTGTGCTGTGATCCTCACGTCGATGATGTCCGCGGGCGATGTTGACCGCTGACCTACCATTGACTATGGGCTTAGCTCGTTATTAAGACTATAGACGTCCATTAGTCACATAAATGAATATGTGTAATGTACACACGTCGCATAGGTTCCCAGTACAGAGGGCGCTGGTGACGTCAGCCGGGGGACCCCCGGGCTGGGAACTCATGACTCGGGTTATGCGAGTACTTTACTGAGCTATTGTATTATAGTAGACTATTTTATCGTCCGAGACGTGCCCCCCGCGCCGCCACATACTGAATATGATGACAGCAGTCCATGGGCATCAGCTGTGCCGGTCTCGACCGTTTCTGCGGCGAGTGCGGATGAGATTAGTATCAACAGTAGCGTGCGCACGTGCGGCGCGAGGACCGCACCAACGGCATCTAGTGCTGCTATTTCAGAGTATTCATCTCTTTGAGAGTGTGGTGAGCTTCATTGTCGTATCGATACGAACGGTTTGATGAAGGCGCCGACGTGGGCGCGTCACTCCTTGTACATGCAAGTGACGATGTAGAAGGGCGCGCGGTCCCTCATGGCCATGCGGCCGAGGTACTTGGTGAAGGAGGCGGCGCCGGCGTCGCAGTACACGAGGTTGAGCGCGTTGTTGGCCGGCGGCAGCGACACCAGCGCGCCGGGCTCCGCGCCGCCCGCCTCCTCGGGCGCCAGGTAGTGCGTGGGGGCGCAGCCCCGGGCCGGCGCGCCCACGTACAGCACGGCCTCCAGGCGCGCCTGCTGGTACTGCTCGCGGGGCGGCAGCAGCTGCGGCAGAGACAGTCCGTTAGCGCAGCCCTACGCACACTCGCGGGCGGAGACTTCGGCGCGACTCACGGTGAAGCAGCCGGCCGTCCACTGCTGCACCTCCAGCTTCTCGCAGGTGGCCAGCCCCAGGTCCGTGCAGTCCGTGAGCAGCCTGAAGAACACGTTGCTGGTGATCAACTGGACCAGCTCCCGGATGGGGTGCTGCTTGTCCTGGGCTTGCAGCCAGTCGGGGGGCACGCGCGAGTAGCGGCGCAGGTTGGACGGGCCGCACGGCTCCCACGGCACGGCTGGCGACATCAAAATACTCTTTAGTCAACGTTACCGGGGTCCTACATGAGAGAGCGATAGCGATAAGCTGCTCACCCGGGTCGCGCAGCGCCTCCAGCAGCTGCCGGTACTTGTGGTCCAGCAGCAGCGCGTGCAGACACACCTCGCTCTCCCGCTCCATCTGCGCCTGCACCTGCGCGCGGCTGCGGGCCGACAGGTAGCTGCCCTCCACCCACTGGTTCAATAGCACCTGCACAAACAACAATGAGTACGTTTGTTGAGAAGCACTCACTGCCTGCATCTGTACAATTGCCACCTTTAACTTTCATTCTTGGACTGAAATGTCAAAGATATATAACAATTACCTTGAGAAGTAAATTAATTAAATACAAAAATTACTGTGCTACAATGAGACTTCTGATTGTTTTAAATTAAACCGACAGTTTTTAAGAACAAGCATGCGGATAAATGTACACATAATAATGCGTCCTATCAAGTTTTAGTTTATACGTTTTGTACTCACGACTTCCGAATGCGGGGGTGTGGGGGGCAGGTAGGGCGGCGCGGGGGCGGGCGGCGCGGCGGGGGGCGGGGGGCCCGGCTCCGGTCCGTGGAACCAGCCGTTGATGGACAGGCGGGGCAGCTCCAACGACAGGACCTCGCTTACCTGGGGGCACGCGCATCGGTACAGGGGGGCGACTACATCACAGTCGCGCCGTCTGCCAGACAACGGGTGCACGCTCGCGGTCTCCGTCGGGCGGCTACCGAGCCGCAGACTTACATTCACAGACATCAATATTTACTTTGTATTACATTGTTAATTCCCACATTAGGTATATATTTGTTATTTCGCAAACAAATGAGTTCAACGGCTAAAGTAAATTTTTTCTGACTTTAAACCGTCTCAATAACTTGGAAATTTTCAGACATGCCAAGCAACGATGACAAAACATTAATTTCTTGTTTCCACTTAATATCCTGACAGGAACCAACAGCATTAGGTAATTATTATTTTGATTAATAATTCATCTTGCTATTGGAACATGTTTTTATTAGATTTGAAACTGTGTGTTGAAATTATTATTATGAATTTCTTGAATAAGCTAATATAAAATAGCAATTTTAGCATTATATCAACAACTGAAAGTAAATAACGCTTACTTGGTGGTATGAATCAACACCGACTTTGAAGAAAGCTAACATATTGTTCTTAGGGTATATTCGGTGCACCACCTCTGTAGGCCGACCTTCCTCATCCTTAGCGAAAAGTTCTAGGGCTCCACCCATTTCTTCTTTCCAGCCTCCACACTGATCATCAACCTGTAGATAAAGCCAATAATCCAAATCATAACAATATGTTAATGTAAGTTTGTCTAATGAACTTTTGTTCTGATATTCTGTATGTATTTGCAATAGTTAAAATTTTTTTCAGTTTAAGCCCTTAAGACCGCGTTTTATTCTTTCATACCACAGCAAAGCCAGACCAGGCTCAGTAAATCTATTATCTAAAAGAACAGGTCTAATACATAAAGATTCTACAGAATGGGTCTCACATGTCAGTACACATTTGAAGCTTCTGGGCACTATGCAGATTCTGCCCGGTTTGCTCCACTTAGTACATGAGAAGAGTACTGAGAAATCATTTACCATGAATCTGTATTCCTGTTTATACCACAATCTTGAACAAATTCTCCTACAAGGTATCTTCTGAGCGCTATGACTGTAAGCTTCCTGTCTGTAACACAAGCACCTGCACACACGCAATGGCGACCATGACCAGGTGGAGATATGCTGGTCCGTGTTCAAGGGCAATAGAAAAATGCAGACCGCTTAATGAGGTACACTACCTGTATATTATGATCCCCTCCTCCATTCTCAACTGCTTGCCGTGGCAGTGTCCAGGGCGCAAGATAGAAGATGAAAGCCACTCTTCGATCTCCAAGCAAGTCGTCGTGAACGAGCAAATGATCCCCCGGACCATAAAGTGAACATGATGCTGATACTGACGTCAGCTCTAAGCCTGTTACCTTTGATACCTGAAATTTTATGTAATATATACTTTATTTATATTCAGATGGAAAACCAGGTATGGTGAAATTTCACCACACAGAATTAGTGTGAGAGAACATTAAATGTAGAAAATCAATCATCTGGTAATACAAAATCTAAGATAACATAATTAGGAGTGGGTAATATCGGTTTTGCCGCGTATCGAATCGTATCTATATATCGAGTATCAATATCGGATATTGAATCTATATATTTTCTGAATCTATATATTGATGGATGCTAGTAGATTTTCTCGATTCATGATATTTGAGATTTGAAACGATACGCTGATATAATATTGTAGTAGATATAGATTTAAGTCAACGTTATACGGTTGGTTTTCTGATATCAATTTATAATATGATTTTAAAGTAATAAAAAGAACATGAAAATAAAAATATCAAAAAAACTTTCCTTCATGCTTTTATCAGGCTTTAGGACTGGCTACATTATTTTCAGTTTTTAGTATTTTGTGTCTTAATTTAAAATTACAAAATATACGAAAAGAGTGTATATTTCAAAAGTTTAATACAAACACAAGAAATAAACTCAATTATTTGGATTCAACTAAAAATAGAAAAATGTGTACTTTAAAAATCAAACACAAAAAACTTTTAAGTATTTATAAACACTTGTCCAAAAATTCTAGTTCAAGGTCAAAGCGCGTGAAATCAACGATGCAAATAGGCTATACTGCATTCAAGTTAGGGTCGAAAGTTGAAACTTCTTTCCTAAATTGTATCCTGCTGATACGCTAAGAATAATCTACAGACATATGTACTTAAATATAAGGTTTACAATTGAATGGATAATGCCTGTTTCTGTTTCATTCATCACATGATATCCCTATCGTGCGCTCACTCACTCTGGCCGATTCGATACGAACCAAACGAATATTGCTGATACACGAATCGGTACGATATGCCGATGCGCATCACATCGAGCAATATCGTGTATCGGCTGATATCGATACATAGATTTCGATTCACGAATCGGTACGATATGCCGATGCGCATCACATCGAGCTATATCGTGTATCGGCTGATATCGATATATAGATTTCGTGCGGGGCGATATCGGATTCAACGATATTGCTGCGATATATAGATATTGAATCTAGATACGATTTATATTACCCACTCCTAAACATAATATTCCGTTTGTTCAGTTATATTCAACTCAATATGTATTGATTTAAAAAAGGGTAAAAACCCACAACATCCAAGCTCTCTACGAAAGCTGATCTTATTTTGGATTTCAGTATATATAGTTTCTGAACACTTATTATTTATTGTTTTTGTATTTAGCATGTTGTAAGCCCGCACAGGTTACCTTTCTGCCTATTATCGCCTGAGAATTTATTTCTGGTTACAGGCTGCAATACAACAGTTATTAGATAAGACAATTACTTTGTAATGTCTATGAACTCCAATAACCACTTAATGCCAGCCACAAATGGAAACTTACAAATTTTAATACAATTAAAGGCAAATAAATTTAATCTATAATTAGAAAAACTGGTCTTTTATAGCTCAACAATTTAAAATACTAGTTATTAAGTTACTGTAGTAAATAATATAAGTAAATAATAGAGTTAGTAGACTTTTTGCTTTTTTAATTATGATTTTGGTATTTTGGTTAAATTGGTTTTTTATGTCTTATAGCCAGTTAAGATAGTGTATAACTTACTTGAGTTAGTACTATCATTATGGACTTCTACATTTTGAAGCAAACCAATAAATACCAAATCCTTCAGTACAAAAATCTAAAATAATTTGTTTAAGAAACTTATAAGTCTAAAGTTATAAAATTAATCATACGAACCCAATTCATAACATCAGTCTTCAGTAGATCATATATCCCTCGAATACTCCTCTGCCAGCTCAAGCTAGCCAGGTCTGTAGTCTGGTGGAACTCATACAAATCCATCTTTTTCCTAGTCCAATCTAATGTGTTTATATCATCCACAATATTATTTATAATGTCAGGATTCATCAGAAATTTGTGTATCTGACACAATCTAAATGGGTTACATGTGATTGTCACATTTGAGCTTGTGTGATTCTTCAACTCTTTCCAACTTGTCGATAACTCATCTATAATTTCTTGAGACTGAAATTTTTTTTTATTTTATAATAACCTAAATGTAGCTGTCACACAAGAAATCAAACAAAAATCTGATTGCACAGTTCATATTTACAAGTTTTTGGTGATTATAGCCAGCTTTAATTGACATTTCAGCCATCAGTCAACCGAACATAAATATCTACCCAGTACAATATCTTTATAGTTCCCTACAAACTGGTGACCCCTGTGTGATTAGAAAATACAACTTTTTAATATTCCCTGTATAATTAAATTAATATTTCTTTTAAGTACACAAGTTTAACTGTGTTATATTAATTTCAAAATTAATATTGAATAGTTTAATACGCATTGAAAAGTTTTTTTCATCAAGGGGTGATTAATACCATTTTATTTGGTATTAGTATCAACAATTCGATATTTTTGGAATGAAATTCATTGAACTTCAATTAAGTTCTTCAATTAAATTCAATTGAACTCCAATTAAGTTTACCCCATTCAAATAGCTAAAGAAGTTTGTTATGATCTTTTTTTTCCAAATTTTAAGCTTTAAATGGCTCTCCTATTATGTTGCAGATATGTTGCTTAAGCCAAATAACCTTTCATCCCTCAATATATATAATTAATATATAGATTAAAAACTTTCCAAAAAGCTACTAAAAAAATTACTTATGTTTTATGAATTATGTTATATGAGTCGACTATTATCAAAGCCGGCAATGTGACTTTTAGACAATAATTGGTAAATCAAAAAAACGAATTATTGACTTTGTATTCCATTGGCAGTCACAAAACTCTTCTGAACGACATCTTAGATAAATAACAGGTTAAGTATTAACATTTATTTAATGCAGGTTTTGAACCGTATTCTTTGAAGGAGACGATTATATTCAAATCAATCTGTATTGACATATCAATAACATTTTTTTGTCCAAATGCACAGATTGCCACCTTTGATAATAGACGACTCATAGACAACACCATATTCTAATGTGCTAATTAACTTAATAATATTGAATATAAGTTTAAACACTGATTAGCTGGGGTGGGGAAAATCCATGATTTAAAACCAAGGATTCAATTGCTCCTTTCCTTTTACTTAAGCTATTGGCAAGCACCACCAGTACTAACACTTGTCTGACAAAAGATGACAATTCAGTTTGTCTACTTACTGTAATTAAAATATTAAATTTGGGATCTTCCATTCTATTTGCTCTAGGGTTACGTTGTAGCTGCATTGATTTACTTATGATCTTGTCCTCCAAGACAATCGAGTCATCTTCACACTCAGAGTCCGAACTATAGTCAGATGACGATGATGATGATGAAGAATAATCTAAGAAAATATAAGCCTGATTTAATAATTTAAAGTTATTGTTTGGCTAGTGATATTTTAAAATATTGTCTCTACTACGATTATGTACTATTAAGTAAATAAATTTGAGCAATTACTACGTTTGAAAACATTGAAGGAATAAATGAAAACTACATTTAAATTTCGCGCCATATTAACAAGGCACAATGTCTCACACAAACCAGCAAGTAACCCACCTCCGCGTATTCTTTTAACTTCATCAGCAGATGCTTGATATGAATTCACAGCACAAACATCAGAGTCGTCACTTTCAGTATCAGATATCTCAATAACTGTGCTAGAAAGACGCCGCTTGGCGGGTGGACGTACATCGTCCGTAGTCGAGTTTTCGACCTCACTCTTGGTCGCAGCATTGTCTTCAGGAGTCGTGCTCGATGGTTCCTCGGCATCATTGATAGCCGAACTCATTTTTATAAAACAATACTCTACATAATACACGACAAAACAGAAACGTTCGAAAAACCAAAACGAGACGCCTAACCTCAAAATATTGTTGACGTCTTGCTGCTTATTTTGGCAAAGACTGAATAATTAGACTGCCAGTTTCAAGTATCAATCTATTTTCTTTTGGTTTATACTTTTTTAAATTACATATTGTCATACTCATAAAAAAAGTATTATAATTGTCATTATTAGTAATGATAATGTGTCTTTAAAAAATATTACAAAATAATTATTTAAAAATACATCGTGCATGTTGACATTGAATCAAATATGGGGTGCAAACCCTATACAGTTTATGTTGAAATTAATTAGCAATGCAATAAACAAGTTTTACTCTTTAAGTAATTAGAGTTAAATTTCAAATATATTAAATTTTATCATTTTACGCGTAGCGTACCAGAGTAGCAATTGCTGTTATTCCCAGATCGCAGCCACCAATTTAGGACAGTGGATCCGGAACTGGCGCATCGACATCAACCTATGAAAAGCACAGCCGTGCTCTTTGAAAGGGGTTGTCCTCCCGACACCACTGCTAGAACCTCGTCACGATTTACGCGCAGTAACTCCATTCCCGCCATCAAAATCTTTGGTCAGCCCATACCGTGGGCCTCGAAGGCCAGGTACCTAGGCGTCACCCTAGACAGAGGGATGACATTCCTCCATATTGTCCCCTCGAAACAAGGCGACACTCTACAAAACTTGCACACGCTCTGTCATGACCTATGCAAGTGTAGTGTTCACTCACGCGGTCCGCATGAACATAAACTCCCTCCAGGCCCTCCAATCCCGTTTCTGCAGGTTAGCCGTCGAAACCACATGATACGTGAGGAATGTTGACCTCCACGATGATCTAAATTTAGCGCCGAAACTTAATTTTTTTTTATTGCTTTGATGAGTGGACGAGCTCACAGCCCACCTGGTGTTAAGTGGATACTGGAGCCCATAGACATCTACAACGTAAATGCGCCACCCACCTTGAGATATAAGTTCTAAGGTCTCATGTTTTAGTTACAACGGCTACCACACCCTTCAAACCGAAACGCATTACTGCTTCACGGCAGAAATAGGCAGGGCGGTGGTACCCACCCGCGCGGACTCACAAGAGGTCCTACCACCAGTAATTACGCAAATTATAATTTTGCGGGTTTGATTTTTATTACACGATGTTATTCCTTCACCGTGGAAGTCAATCGTGAACATTTGTTGAGTACGTATTTCATTAGAAAAATTGGTACCCGCCTGAGATTCGAATACCGGTGCATCGCTCAGCACGAATGCATCGGACGTCTTATCCGTTAGGCCACGACGACTTCAAAGTATCTTAAGGTTCTCAAAACGCTACTACGACAAAGCGACACGATAATCCTCCTAATGTGGCTGCCGCTAATTACCTATTCGACCCAGACGACGCGCGACGGGACAACGCAAAGCCGTCGTCGCCTGATGGCTCCTCTTCACAATCGGCCATGATGGGCCAACAAATGATCGTCCATCATCGCCGCTATGATCGGGCTATCTCCACACAATCGTGAACGTTCATTTACTGACTGTCTACTGATATGTTAAGACGTCTAGATATCGATGATGGAAGTCATTTAGTTAATGTGCGCGAAAAAAGAATCGTGAAACCTTTTCTTTTTAAATTCCCTTTGTAGACAGATGATCATATGGCCCACCTCATGGTGAGTGGTTACCGTAGCCCATAGACTTCAACAACAACAACAAAACAAGGTCCACGCAACCATAGTTTTGTAGTCGACACAATTGACACACACTCGAGACAACTACATCCTGACTAATCGGCGATGGTGGGGACGCTAGGTTTCCTACTTCAGTGGGACGCTCACACAATCATGGGCCATCATTCCTTTGATCTACCGACACAACACCGATTGTGCACGATCATACGCGATGATGGCCGATCACACACATTTATGCCCTCTACACTATCGTGAGTTTCTATAATCGCCCATCATGGCCGATTGTGAAGAGGAGCCATGAAACATGTCTTTACGGATCCCCCGTTGCTCTCTCAGTGGTTTTAGGCCTCTCAAATACCGGTTAGGGTTACCGTCCTCATCGAACTCGTCGAATGTCGAAAAGAAAAATAAATAACGTTTAAAAAAAAAAAAAAAATTCCTTATTATTAATTAGAAGTGGGAGAAAATGATTGTTAATTAACAAATACGTATTTAAGTAATAAATTTTTTTTTGTAAGGAACTTTTTTTTAAGTCATTATTTGTATCAAAGATTTTAATTCAAATTTATAGTTTAACAATTACCACACTTGCAATGTTTATGTTCAAGCAGAAAAAAATATTAGTTAACCAGTACACAAATAATTGAAACATTGGGATAAAAAAAAAACAGGCGGATTATTGTTCGTTTATTTATCCAGTAAGCCCCTGAATTTTTTCATTTCTTAAATTTGATATTTAATATGTTAAAATAATTTTTATTAATAAAGTGTCCCAAGTAGGCGTGGCTCACACAAGCCAGAGTACCCGTTTTCGGCCGTATTTTCATCCCTCTGGGAAAATTATAAGTATTGGTCCTACAGTTCCGGGAGTACGGACGTTTTTTTGGGTAAATTCCTTCTCTCTTTGAATCTTTTTTTAATTTGAAATCATTTTATTAGTTTTTGAGATATTTGCAAAAAACTAAACCCCCCTTTTTTTAGTTAATTGTTAATAACTTTTGCAAATTTTGCATGCGGAACTTCATTTTTTTCAAAAATCATCTAGATGCCATTCCATAGATTATACACATAATATATTCCGAATCGAATGACACCTCAAACATAATTTTCGGAGACTCTGAAAAAAGTTGACCAAAAAGGCACTTGTTAACTAGACTCAAGTATATTAGGTGTATAATCTATGACTAGACTAATGAATCTGTGCTACGTTGTAGGACGTCGATAACCTCAAATTGATTTTGAATTTTTTGTTGTATTTGTAAATAAAGTGCATATGTAAATCACTTTATATGATAACGTGTGAACCTTAAGTAGACGTAGACTGTAGATATACATATATCATTGAATTTAATTCAATTTCATCAAAATGTCCAAAAATATACACTCTACTAAGGAATCAAACGGACCTCAATGCCAGTACTTTGTACTGAGGAAAAAACGGCTGTGCCGTATGACTGTGCGTCCTGGCAATCAGTACTGCGGTGAACATCAACCCCCACCTAATGATTGCTTGGTATTTTATTTATTTATTGATTAACTAAACATTTGTTGATTTTTTCCAGTTTGAAAGGTGTCTTCCCCTTTTTCATATTCAAACACTCATGTCAGAGTGCTTGTGGTTGCGCTGATGTGTCTAAATGTTTCTACAATAATCTAATCTAATAGGTGTTATATGTTTATAAATCAATCATCATGTTTATGTGCAAAGATACACTTTTTATGGGGTTCACAACAAGCTCGTCTGGTAAACCTTTTACTAAAAAACTATGTCTTGGATTACATATAAAAATTTCAAAATCCTAAAAAAAACGCAAATCAGTTAAATACACAATGTTTGCACATTGCAATTGTTTTTTCTTTCTTTCCAGTCTGACAAACGTATTGCATGTCCCAACGATCCTAAGCAGTAAGTAATGTTTCTAAATGCAGTGAGACACCATAAATATGACTTAAATAACAATATTTTAAAAATAAAATACACAAATCATTTAAATAAAAGATACCAAAACATAAAACTGTGAATCTAGAGAGCACTGTCTCTAATACCTACTTATTCTAAATAAAATTTGTATTTTGAATTCAATTCTACACCATTAAAATATTACAAGCTGGAGTATCTACTGCAAAATTACCTCTTGACCCACTATAGCCATTAAAATAAAGTTTCTTTTTTTTACTGCTTAGATGGGTGGACAAGCTCACAGCTCACCTGGTGTTAAGTGGTTACTGGAGCCCATAGACATCTACGATGTAAAAGCGCCACTCACCTTGAGATAAGTTCTAAGGTCTCAAGTATAGTTACAACAGCTGCTGCACCCTTCAAACGGAAACGCATTACTGCTTCAGGGCAGAAATAGGCGGGGTGGTGGGACCTACCTGCGGGGACTCACAAGAGGTCCTACCACCAGTAATAATCTAACATACTTTATGCATATCACTCTTCAGTTACATGTTTTATTTCTATAAACCACACACAGAGGCACCTACATCCATGGCCTTCTGTACTTCATCAGTAATTTAGGGCTTTGCTTGATCCACGGTTTCATTTAACGTATATATCGAAGTTGAGCACTGCAGTAAAAAAAATTGTCACAGTTATTTCTATAGCTCTCAATTTTCAGCACATGCTACATTAGCAAATTGGAAAAGCATCTAACCATCTGTAATGCTAGACAACAAGACCAGCCGCCCTACATTGAATACAACATCAATACTCCGATAACAAATGCAGTTCCTCGAATTTTGCTCAGCGAGATCCCTGGTGATATAATCATTCAGGTCATAAATAAAGTTAATTCATTATATGACAGTGAGTGTTGTTGTTAATGCTATTTATTTTTAAAGCTTTTTTTCGTAATAATAATTTTATATTAATTTATATTCACATACAATGAGACTATTGCACAAAACGTTTTTTACTGGTAGTAGGACCTCTTGTGAGTCAGCGCGGGTAGGTACCACCACCCTGCCTATATCTGCCGTGAAGCAGTAATGCGTTTCAGTTTGAAGGGTGGGGCAGCCGTTGTAACTATACTGAGACCTTAGAGCTTATATCTCAAGGTGGGTGGCGCATTTACGTTGTAGATGTCTATGGGCTCCAGAAACCACTTAACACCAGGTGGGCTGTGAGCTCGTCCACGCATCTAAGCATTAAAAAAAAAAAAAACTGCTCAATTCATTACATGCGGTCATTGTAATGAAGTGCATGGAGATGAAATTTATAGTGAGCTAACAATAGATCATACATATATTAACAAACTAAGATTAGCCACACCATGATCTATCTGTTTGAATCGAAAAAGGTGTTTTTTTTAAAAATCTTATTTAAATATTACACAAAAACATTGCTTAGAATAAACATTTTCATTTAATTAAAATACTTATATAGTCCTTGGTATTGGCAGAATATTTGAATAAATTGGTATGTGCATAGTTGTCTCTTTAAAACTTTTGCACATTGTTAATTTTACTTGGTAATTGGGTGATTTGAAGAGTGGCACAACATATACAATAGTGGTGACATAGTCTTCATTGGATACACTAATTTGAGACAGAAATTAGAATAGTGGAGAACCATTTTCGCACTGAAATACGAAAAACCTGTTTTCCTGATCATAATAATAATAATAAATATTTACTAACAATCACACCACGTTAACTGGTCTCGTCATAAGTTCGTAAAGAACTTGTGTTACAGGTACCAGGTAACGGAAATAAATGTAAGATTTTTTACATCTTATATTAAATACATATGTATATATAAGATACATCCATAACGCTGGAAAATACATTTATATTTATCATACAAATATCTTCCCTTGGCGGGATTCGAACCCGCGACCCCCTTGTGTAGTGACCATGTCACTTACCACTAAACCAGACGGCCGTTTATATTGACTTACTATAATATATTGACTTCATAATTATTTAAATAAGAAAGAAAAAAAAATTTAACTAACATTATAATTTTACAGAATTTATCAAATCGAACATAGTATCAATACCAGAGCGCGCTATCCATGCTGCTGTAGCACCAGAGTTCAATGAGGCGGATCGGCAGGAGAGCTCCCGCCGACATTTGCGGCAAACATCTAGCTTGTTATGGCTCGTGGAAGAAGAGAACCTAGTGGATAATGAGACTTGCTATGTGGAACTTGGAGCTGGCAAAGGTATAATAAAGAAATATTTATAAGTTAGACATATATATTATAATCTTATTCTTCTTTGTCACCACCTTATCCCACTAGGCGGGGTCGGAACAGTGATTTTTTCTATTCCATTCTCTTCTATCAGCTGTTATCCGAACACTCACTCCTCTCTCTCTCATATTGTTATTCATACATTCCATCCATGTCTTCTTCGGTCGACCTCTTCCCCCTCTACCTTACACTACCATTTCCATACGTCTCCTAGTCACATGCATCCCCTCTCTACGCATCACATGTCCATACCAAGCTAACCGTATAGATTATACAATAATTTGTATCTTAAAAAAATAATGGGGCTGTTTAACCTCATATGGATAGCTGCCACCATCCTGGCTGTTTCTGCTGTGAAGCAGTCATGCAGTCCGGCTTGAAGTCTATGGGTTTCGATAACTACATAACGCCAGATGGAGCATGAGCTCATTATGCCCTCTAGTGCAATTTTTTTTTCCTACCTAAACTGATCCGGGCGTGTAGGTGAGCTCACGGGGCTCAAACCTGACATTGTTGCTAACACGAACCCTAGCGAGAGCCGTGCTCCGCAGAATCTACCACCAGGTCGGAAACGCGACCCACTGCGAAGATCCGGCGAGAAACTCTGGGCTATGTCTGTGGGTTAATATGCTCGCCGAGCCCTTCGTCGCAAGCGACGGGTTCGACGAGAACGATGACCGGGAGTGCAATACAGATATGTCGGACAGGGCAGCTGTCGTTCTACGCGCACACGGCGTGGTGCGCGGGCGCGGGGTCCAGCGTGCTGCTGGTGGACCGCGCCACGCTGCGGCACAAGCGCGACGGGCGGCTGCGGGGGCGGGGCGCCGCGCGGCTGCGGGCCGAGTTGGCGCACCTGGCGCTGCACCGCGTGCCGGCCGCCGCCACCGCGCGCCGCCTCGTGGGCCTGGCCAAGCACCTGTGCGGCGTGGCCACCGGTAACCGACCTCCTAGGGACCACTTTACATTTTGCCCCCTCATTGCTTTAACTGTTACATATTTTTACGTCGGTAAGAGTAACGCCGTCTATCGCCGAATAGTCGAATAACCGAATATCGAAGGATCTAGTAGCATCTAGAACGCTCGAGAAGTACAACGCCATCTATTGTCAGATAACGGAAACACAATACTAGACTTGTGTGGAATATTTTCGATAATTCTAGGGATGTGGTATCGGCTATAAAAGCATTGCAGAGATGGCACGCAGTCAGTCAGTAATCGGAACTACTCGAAGCGAAACAGCGGACGGATCACCTGAAGCGAAGCGAAAGAAGCAAATTGAGAATTTTGAAGTGTTTGTGAACTGTTCTGAGTGTTGAATACAGTTTTAAGTTGTACTTTGTTGGAACATTTATTTGTCCCGAACCTCAGCGCGTAACAATATTTTGCCAACCCTCTCTGTAAATTGTCGAGATCTACAGCTCGTGAGCGACGGTGAACAAAAATTAATTAAAACATAGAACTAGCTAACAGCTCACCAGACAAACTGAGGAACAATTCACCTCGAGACGTCAGTTTGACAGATGGCGTGTTTTTTTTTATTATTGCCCTTGTAAGCAGACGAGCACACCGCCCACCTGATGGTGAATGGTTACCGTCGCCCATGGACTTCAGCAATGCCAGGGGCAGAGCCAAGCCGCTGCCTACCGTGTCAGACCGCGCCGACCACTGCCGCAGTATTCCATTTGATAAATACGGACCATTTGTCCGTTTGCTTACGGTGCACACGAGCGTCGCCTACTGCCATGTATATATACATGCATCAGTCTCAACTATCGTTGGCAGACTACGCGCTGCGGTGCATGACATCGGAGGGCGTGCTGGGGAAGACCAGAGGCGTGGTGATCGCGACTTGCTGCCACCACCGCTGCGAATACTCCGCTTATGTCGGCAACCGACACCTACTGGTGAGGCGAGACCGACCACTGACTAATAAACGAGTGGAGTAGCTAATATTACTATAAAATATAATAGGGTAAATCCGACTAACAGCAACATTTTCAAAATATACTTGCACATAAACAAGTCAGTGCAGTAAATGCTGGCAGGGTCGCCATGTAATGTTGTACTTTAGGAGGTGTTAAGGGAAAACGTCTTCTTGCGTGTATTCCATGTTTAATAATCATCTTAATCCTAGTTTATAATTATGAAGAAGCCTATGTTTCTGGGTGATCCGCCTTATTAGGGGGACATACGAGATTACACCTATTAATTATGTTATGTAATATAAATGCTATGCTATGCTATAATATATAAGTATACACACTTCATATGCAGTTTAACAATGACGTTGTGATAGTATATTCCCATTTATAATCTTTACTGGTGGTAGGACCTCTTGTGAGCCCGCACGGGTAGGTACCACCATCCCGCCTATTTCTGCCGTGAAGCAGTAATGCGTTTCGGTTTGAAGAGCGGGGCAGCTGTTGTAACTATACTGAGACCTTAGAATTTATATCCCAAGGTGGGTGGCGCATTTACGTTGTAGATGTCCATGGGTTCCAGTAACCACTTAACACCAGGTGGGCTGTGAGCTCGTCCACCCATCTAAGCAATTAAAAAAATAAAAAAGGTAGGTAAGTATGGAAATGTGCATTAAAATAATAATAACAATGAATCCAAAGTCAAATGATGTACACGTTCCCAGGACATGGGTGTAACCGCCGAAGACTTGAACGCGATGCTCGGGCTGGTGTCCTGGGCCACGTGCGGGGACGGCCGCAACCGACTCCACCGACAGAACAATCCGGCCAGCGACGAGCACTTAGCGACGACCGAAACCGATCACTCCAACAGTGAAGTCGGTTGTGACAATAATGTACCGGACGAGGCGCCCCCCGCCGCCGCAACCCACGAACAGCTGAAGCACAGCCTCAGTCGCGAGCAGAGGGAGCAGGTCGGCAGGAGAGCTAAGGCGCTGCTGGACTGGGGCAGGAAACTCTACTTAGAAGAAAAGGGCTTCAACGTGAAACTGTGTCACTACGTGCCCATCGGAGTGTCGCCGGAGAACGTCTGTATAGTCGCCACGAAAATGTGAACGTTTATTTAATAAATATATATATTCAGTTTTGTAAATTATTACCATGAGTTTAAACTTGTTGAATAATCCAACAAAGAACCGATTTATTCAAGAGCTGACGGACATGGGTGTTAAACAGTTACCGAAGACTGCAACGCGAATGATGTCCACCTTTATTGAACTAGTTGTTCTGTTTTGGAGCCCATGGACATCGCAGCCGCCACACGGGATCGGAGTATCCTTTTACATAACTGTCCTACCCACCAAATCAGGTCATCCAATGGTATCTATCTGGGTGGACAGATCAGTTAAAAAAATATGATCGGTGTGTTTAGTGCGAGTTAACGTTCTCGATAGCGTAAAAGTTAAACCAATTTTGTATGCAGTTGGAACAGCGCCCCTAGCGGCAAACGTTCGCAAACAATCCCATTCCATACAAATATGAGCTAACTTTAACGCTATCGAGAACGTTAACTCGCACTAAGCACACAGTTTCTCTTTGGTTACACAACTGCCGCGTGGCAGTGGTCAGCCAGCGAGCCGAGCGCCGTAACCTAAACAATGATCCAGCGAGTATCAAATGAACACAACACAATGTAAATATAATATTTATTATAATACACCTTTATGTTCATATAACTTCAATAGTAACGAAAACTGAAACTCTATTACGATACATACGGAGCGTTGGAATATATACACTTACAATAACATCTACAAATTAATTATATATTATAGTTTTTTACTTTGAACACTTATATAAATACAGCTGTTTGGGCTTTTCATACGCATAAGAGATAGAAAAACTAAAAAAAATATCTAATAAGTAATTACAATTGATCTTACAATTAACTGTGAAACAATATTGTTTTTTTTAAACAATGCATGACGTCATAGGTGGGTTGTGCATAATCTATGGTTAGCTTGTGGATTATTTCGGCACCAAATGACGTCACGCGTTTTGAATTGCGCTTAGCTATCTTTTTAAGCTGAAAATAAAGTTGTAGCCGGTTAAAAAATTATAAGAATAATTTTCAACGATACATGACTCGGTATGTATGATGGGTGCACATTTTGGTTAACTTCGATTTCAATTTAAACTTTGACATATTTAAATCAAGTCTTAACAAGCAGTCTGCGTATGACCGAATTTGTTTAGTCTAATCGCTTTATCTCGTCATTATCATGTCTTATGGTTTACCTCAACTAATGCGATAGAATTTGAACCTAAATAAATAGTTTACTTGCCACTGTTATAAAATAAGCTTTAACAATGCTATATTCGTGTGTTTAATCATGCTTTTTTTTTGTTAATAACCCGATGTAAGAGAGCCGTACGTAAAGGTGTTAGTATGTTAACAATATTAGCTGAATCCGCAATGTAAAACGTACAAAACATTTTTGTAAGAATTTCAATATTTTCAAAGCTAGTGACAAACATTTTTTTAACCAGCAAGAACCTTTGCGTTCACAACTGTGGGCTCACAAAATTTGGAATTAAAAAAGGGTGCATGTACGCGCGTAAGAAGTTATACTTTATTTTTATTAAATTTATTTCTTTTTCTTTTTTTAAATATTAAATAATTAATAATAAATATTTAACGTTAATAATTTAATAAAATTTAGTATGAATTATAATAAATAATAATTTTGTCATTTATATTACTAAAAAATGAATGCTAATAACACTTTTTTTTACGAGTGTACATGCGCGAAAGTTCACCTGCGGCTATATTCAGACTCGCCAAGTTACGTCGGTGTAATGAGCGATTTAGTGGGCAACTTCATTCTGTTAATTTTACGTCACGGTGCGCGCGCATCGTTAAATTTCACTCTCATTAATTTTTCATAACGCGCCTAAAGTATAACTTCAAAAAAAACAGCGCTATTAGCAAATCGGTTTGGTTTCCCCAGTAAGATGCTGTTAGTCAGTATTTTCGAGTTTTGTACGTATGCGACCACAATTAAACATCAAGTTGTGCGAGGTCAACGGCCTGAGGGAGCGCGGGGTGGTCATCAACTATCTTTACATTACATTGCGGGTTCACGAGGATGACATTTTTAAAACTTTTTTATTGATTTCAATAACAGAGGAGTGAGTTAAGGATATGTGATAATGGGTGGTCACCATCGCTCATAGATATCAGCAATTACAGGGTCAAGGTACTGTATACAGAGCCGGATGATACGGGACATGAAATATCTTTGGAAAACGCATCGTGGAAGAGAGCAATGGTTCCGGGGGTAAGAAACTCCAATGCTAGGTGGTACAATGGTAAAAACGTGTGTAATATTTAGATCAGTAAATAAATATGGATTTTTACTTTCTTTTATTGTAGTAGTCCGTTTTGGCTTAGAGAACGATTCTTACACACTGTGTAATGCCAAATGACTTCTTCAGGAGTTTTCACGTTAAGATTAAAAGCCACAAGGGTAGGGCTCTCTGAGAAGCTGAAGCTGTTTTTGGAAAACAATATGTGACCAATACAGAACCCGGGAGTTGGAGGCTTCTAATGATATTCACGAGCATCAACATGTGTTACCAGCTGCATATCGATGGTGACCGTGGTGTTGCTAGATTTTAAATTATTTTCACGCAGCTGTATCGCAGTGCCAAAATAAAAATACAAGTCAAAACATTAAAAATTATAAATTAAAAAAATAAATGCTTATTTTTTTAGACTGGCAAATTTAAACGCCCTTTTAACAGATAAACTATATTTATTCTTCACTTTATAAACGCAAACTATTAAAATAAAATACATAAAACTACACTATCCCTTTCTAGGTTATATCTTCATTCAATCCAATAAATAGATATCTTGTTATTATTTCTTATCATACTTAGGAATGATTTTTATAATTATTATTACAAAAAAAAATTGAAATAAAAAAATATGTAGAAATGTTTTAAAACACAACAGCTTCTATTTATTTCGAGACGAAGGATCATTATGGGCCGTGGTCATCATCAGCGTCGTTGCCATCGTCAAACAGACCATTTTATAATTTAAAAAAAAAAAGGTTTGGCTAAAAGCAAATACTTTATTCCTAGTCTAGCGTCTCTTTGCGTAGCATATTGCAATTTACCACTCAAACTTTTTACTAATATCATTAGTGATGCACATTGGCGATTTTGAAGTGCCATAGTTTTCTGTAATCACATAGGCGATTATGCGATACCGAAATAATATGCGATCGAAAACAGTGACAAATTAACATCACTAAACTCAACTTATTTTTTACACTGGCAACACGGCTAACAAAGATGTGCTCGACCAGGTAATAGTTCCATCCTTTTTATTTGCTCTAAATGAGAGAGAGAGAGAGAGACAGCGCGATCCAAAAAACAAAACTGTAAAATATTGATGTATAATGCATTATATTGTCGTCTAAGTTGTACACGGTAGTCGCCAGGCCCCGGGTTCGAGTCCCGGACAGCTGCGCCTGTATCAGTAGCCGTACTTCTCCTGGATGGAGGACACGACGCCGTTGGCCAGCGACGACAGGCGGCCCGCCACGCGCGTCACGCCCGCGCGCACCGACTCGCGCACCTGCGGGGCCAGGGGGGACCGCCGGTAGAATCACTTAGAGTAACTTAATCGAGTCCGAAGCTCGCAGCTTCGCGACGATATCACAAATCCAGAATTCAAATCATCAAGACACGAAACATTCTTGCGGAAAAAAAAACACACTTTATTACTGGTGGTAGGACGTCTTGTAAGTTTGCACTAAACTCAACTGTTATCATGTAATTATAATAACAGTCGACCAATATTAAATGCGAAAAATGATACCAGACGATTTTCTTTCTTTCTGTTATAGTTTTCACAGGTCTCCCAGTACAATTAGACTCGTGTGTGTGAGTGTGTGTGGTGTGTGTTTTTTTATATTGCTTAGATGGGCAGATGAGCTCACGACCCCTGATGTTAGGTGGTCACCGGAGCCCATAGCCCATAGACATACATACAACGTAAATGTCGCCACCCACCTTGAGATATGAGTTCTGAGGGCTCAGTTTTACAATACAACGGCTGCCCCACCCTTCAAACCGAAACGCACTACTGCTTCACGGCAGAAGTAGGCAGGGTGGTGGCACCTATCCGCGCGGACTCACAAGACGTCCTACCACCAGTCCACAATCGGACATCATAAATATTGTTTGAGCGGAAGTAGCAGCATGCGAGACAAGGACAGCGCTATACTGCGTCAGGGGGAGTTGGGGGGGGGTACGTACGTCGTCGAGGTGCGGCGCCGACACGGAGAACGAGGGCGGGCGCTGCGGGGCGGAGTCCCCGAAGTACTCGGCGGACGAGATGCTGCTGCTGCCGCCAAACCTGGACGCCGTGCTGCCCGACGTCTCCCACGAACGATCCTGGATGCGCACACAAATCTAGTTGAATATATTTCAAGATCCCAAGGCGCAGTAGCGGAACACGCATTGCAGCTCTGAACCAATATAAGTTGAACAGGCCGTAGCCATCGTAACCAAACTTATTCTTTGCATAGACGGGTGAACAAGCTCGCAGCCCATCTGGTGTTACTGTCATCACTGTTTATTAACTGCAGACATAAGTGAATGCCGCCACCCACCTTGAGACATGAGGTCTACGTCGCAATTATGTGGTTGAACTTCTAACCGCGGCCGGCTCGCGACAACAAGCAGGGGTGGTGATGCCCAAGTGTCGAGTGTGGGCCAAAGTGCTCGCAAGGGGCGGCGCTGAGAGAGCTGATCTATCTGAATTTAAAACACAGACGATATTGAGGTCGCACCTGCTCTCCGAAGAACTGCGCGGAACTGATAGCCTTGGCCGAGCCGAACTTGCGCACGGCGGAGTCATCTTCGGGCTCTGGCGCGTTCTTCTTGGCGCGGGGGCGGGGCGGGGCGGGCGCGGGGGGCCGCTCGTCCGCGAACATGGAGTGCACGGGCCGCGCCGGCTCCGGCTCGATGTGCTGCGCGCTCTCCAGCGAGAACTTGCGCTCCGGCCGGTCCGCCTCACCGAACATCCTGTCCAGAGCGCGGCTGTTGCTGAAGGGCTCGCTCCTGGATACGAGCACAACGGTGTCTGAAGCATTATTCAACTTCGCGATGCACACACGTAATGAAAGCTTTAGGTCAGATTTATTTTATGAAAACTCTTTTTTTTTTAATCTTGAGAATCCACATCTAAACTATAAGCACTTATTGGTGGGAACGCGAGGAGTGCAGTGGTGTGATTTGTTTTATTTTATCTATTTAGTGTTTCTTCAGCTTAAATGTGTAATAATGGTGGTTTATTAACTGTTTAATATCTGTGAAAGTACACAAATGTGGGAAAATGAAACAAAGCCACTGGAAATATCTTCTCGGGATCCTCCAAAAAGTCCACTGAAAAAATCTCAGTAAATAACCACCATTTTACTGAGATTATATTTCATCCCCCCATCTCATTTCAATTAATTTCATCCCAGTTGATTAATGTCTCAAATTAATCATCTTCATTTCATTTCATTTCACTGCATATTATCATTTTTCATCAAAATAAGATTATAAATTAAAATATGACACGACTTAAAGGTCTTAGTTACCAGGTCATAAAATCCCATAAAAAAAAATCTAAACTGTAATCTAAATTGTTTTGGTGAGGTTTGTTGTGCGTTGGTTGAGTTGTCCTCCGGTAAAACCTCATCGGAGCGGTCAATAAAACACTACGTATATCTATTCGCGTCATCGACCGCGGTGGATCTCTGCACGTTAACCACTGACTGACTAACGTATGTTGTAGACATGAGCATAACAGTACTCTATGAAGTAATGCCATATGGCATGACATTCCGTACCCCGTAATATGGCATTAGAACAGTACTCAGTACCGTACTCTAAACATGTCCTGTCAAAAATATGCCTGTATTGTTTAATTTGTATAGCCCGCTAACAATTACTATGTCTTATTGTACTGAATGTTCGGGTTATCGGTTATAAATTATAGACCTTTTATTATTACCAAGTAAACTCTATACAAGTTTACTTTAGATTTTTTTAAATGTATAAATAAAATTAATAAATATTTACATTTTTAATTACAACTTATAAATAGTAAATAATTGCGACATTTTTTTAACGGACCTCTAGATATGAACCGACCTTTATTTAATATGTTTTGTCATTCTGTGGATATGAACATAGACTATACACTTAATATTTGATAGATATGAACGTCATGCTTAGTGTTATGTGACATGTTAAATTTTACCGGGTAATAGGTACTGTTACAGTACGCGGTCGTGCTATATTACGCGTACTGCATGGCGCATAGTACTTACACATGTCTAGTATGTTGCTCATTACTATAACTGCATAGTAAACTAAGCGGGGCGGGGTATCATTCCCCTACAGTTTCAACAAAATCAATATCCTTCTCAAGTATCCGGTCTGCTGATCACAAAACAGGGCGGCTCGCGTACCTGATCATGGTGAACGAGGAGGTGAAGTCGTCGATGTCGTCCAGGTGCGTGGGTGGCGCTGCGGACCCCTCCTGCTCGATGATGGTCATGTCCGACGCGGCCGAGTGGGACACGCCGCTGATGGGACGAACACAACATATCTCAAACTTTTTTTGGCAAATAAGGTGGTTTCCATAACCCAGAGGCGGATTATCCGTAAAGCAAACTAGGCACGTGCCTGTATAGTTACATGGGGCGCGCGAGCTCAGAATTTTTAAATAAATAAAGAAAATAACATATCGACGATTAAGAACTAATTATAGATCAGCATTTCTATCTAAATCTATAATAGATTATATTGCACAAGCACCGATATACTCGTATTATGCAATATTGCGGGTTTTTTTGTGTTTCGCGCATTAGCGTAAGTACAAGGGTCTTGGTCTACTAAAGCCTAGGGTTTGATGATACAACGTCATCGTAATTGCAAAAACAACTAGTTAAAATTTATAATATTATGATGGCCATTTATGGACGGTACAGGGGCGCCGATAAAGTGATTGCCTAGGGCGCTCTGGAACTCTGGACCTTTAATCCGCCACTGCGGCCACCTAATATTACTGTTACGCCGGTAAGATTAAACGCCATCTGTCGCCGAATAGCAGAAACGAATATCGAAGGTACTAGAAAAATCGAAAACTACAACGCCATCTGTTGTCAGATAACACACATAGAAGCTATTCGACTTGCCCAGAATGTTCTGGATAAATCTAGGGATATCGTATAGACTATAAAAGCGTTGCAGAGATGGCACGAAGTCAGTTAGTAATCGGAATTACTCGAAGCCAACGAATCACCTGAAGCGAATTGAGAATTTTAAAGTGCTCATTTAGTGTTCTACATGTTAATAGAGTTTTAATTTGTACTTCAGTAGATTTTTTTATTTATCCGGAACCCCAGCGCGTAACAGTACATAGTCATCATCGTTCATGGATGTGAGCAGTTCAGGACCACAGCCAGCCCGAGGCATGCTACAAATTTAGACAGTATTATTGTCTACATTTATTTAAACTAATCCAACAAAAGGACTAACGGCGTTCTCATGGGAACATACACCCGCAATGCTTCGGTCCTGATGGAGACATCAGCCTGCATTATTAATAATATACTTTAAATATATTCACGAACAGCTTCCATGAGGTTTGTTTTTACTATAGCACTATATTTATTTAAAATCTTATTAATTACAGGCCCCTAGCCCAGCTGTATAACGTAAGCTTATTATTATTATTACTTACGATGTGTTCGCCCTGTTCGCTCCAGCTATACCCAGCCGCTCAGAGTTGGGCTTGTTGCTGGGTTCCCGGTACGCCAGTCGCAACGAGGCCACTTCCTGTTCCACGTTCTCCAGCGTGGCTCTCTGCTCCGAAGCCTTCGTCTCCATCTTGAGCTTCTCGGCCATGATAGCCTCGCGTTCGATGTCTTCAAAATTAGCTGACACCTTCGTGGCTCCCAAACCCTTACGCGCGCCCAGCTGTGTGATAGTACTACAATTCTTCACTACCGTGTTATAAGTAACAGAGACAAGAAGGAGATGGAACATTCAGGCTCTGAATGCCAAGTACTCTTTAACTAAAAAGAGGAGACTGCGGGATGGGTGGGGAGGGGTCCTGCACTTCAGGTGCTAGTTGTCAGGAAAACTAATTACTTGTGACCAATTTAACAACAAGAAATGTCCCGCAGACCCATCTGCATTCTATTTAAATTAATAATAATTATGAACTTGAAATAAGGGCTCAGAAATGTAAGTCCCTATTCTAAATATTATATAGATAGAGTATTAGATTAAATTAAGAGAAATATAGGGTTACCATTTTAAAAAAAAAAAAAATTTGAGGGTTGAAAGGCTAATTGGTTTAAGCGACATTTTTGAAACTTTAGAGGATAGCCAATTAAAGTTGTAAATTTGGCAAAAATATCATAACAAAAAAAAATCTTCAACTATTTGAATGGAGTAAACTTAATTGAAGTTCAATTAAAAAAATCGAACTGATGATGCTAATCTATACTAATATATGTAAATCTACAGTGGTTTTTACGGATGTTCCGTTATAACTACTGAACCGTGCCTTCGATTGACTTGAAACTTGGTATCCATGTAGAAAATACATGTACCCAGTGGATAGGCTAATATTTATATGAGTGTTGGACTCCCTACACCAGTTGCAGGGGCGTTAATGATGAGAATCTTTGTGGGGGTGAGAAATAATAATGTTAATTTTAAATGCCCAGCCAAGCGGACGAGTACAGCTAGTATCAGATAAAACGCACCTTTAGTTACAAAGATAAATGTCGCGTATTAAGTGAAATTCGCTTAAACCAATTAGCCTTTCACACCTTCGTATGTACACCAAGACTACAAACCCCGGTTCGTTTGGCAGCAGGTTTCCTGCTCCCGATGGTTGACGGGCGAGGGGTGTCAGCGTTCGATCCCAGCGCTGGACCAGAGTCCCATAAACGAGCTTCTGAACTCAGGGGCTCCTGTTTATTGGCCTACAACCATAAGTCATTATTGCAGAAACCGGTTCGTAGACGACCGTCATACAGTGTGTCATAATTCAAGCGTCAAAACTTCTGTTGGCATAGGACCCAAAGCGCTAAACATGTATGTCGAGACCAGCTTTGACATGACAAGCGACCCCGACCTCTACAAGCTTTTACTTTAAATCCTTTACCCACAGTAGAAGGATACCTCGTCAGCTCATTTCCCTAAGATATCCTAAGAGATCCCTTTCCTCCCCCCTCAAATACTCTTTCTCTTTTTAATTACTAACTATCTCGAGTAGCAGAGCGTATTATAAAGCCCGCTCAGGTCGATATCGTCATCATGTCTATTCCTGTCGCAAATGAAACAAACGAACCAGTCTGAAAAGCGGAATAGACCTCATTCCATTACATCTGAGATTTCGAACACATACATCACTAAGCAGGCGGTTGTAATCATGGAATGCTGTGTGCTTAGTGCGAGTTTTTTAACGTTCTCGATGGGGTAAAAGTTAGCTCGTATTTATATGGAGTGGGATTATTGCGTACGTTTGCCGCTAGGGGCGCTGTTCCAACTGCATACAAAATGGGGTTAACTTTTACACTATCGAAAACGTTAAGAAACTCGCACTCAACACTCTGTATATGAAATACGAAAATCGCTAAGGTATCATGGGTTACGATTTTCTCTGCTCATTCCGTACACGAATGGGTTTAATGTTCAAATTAAGACCCCTAAAAAACCTACAGCACAACTATTGCTCAATCATGACGTTGTCGGGTTTGGACTGACGCATCTGATGAACGAGGTTTTTATCGCTAGAGCACAAGCGCAGTTAACACTGTCTATTATATGTACAATAGACATCATGGCCATACGAAGCTGTAACACTTTTTATTCCAAATAAACGCACAAAGATAAATTTAAAAAAAACAACAAAAACAATTTAACAACACAAACAACAAACACAAAAGCTCTGCAAGTTACGAGGTGTGACTTTAACAGATTTATTATTATTTGACTGTTAATAAAGTAAGATCGTAACGACTTTTTTTTTTTATTGCCGTTGTTGGTAGACGGCCGTCGCCCATGGACTTCAACAATGCCAGGGGCAGAGCCAAGCCGCTGCCTACCGTACATACCTACATATTTCTTCATGGACATATAAAATGTAAAAACATACATCGAAACAATATTGATTTTTTCGATTTATTTAAATTATTTTCTAATAAAAAAACTACATTAATTGGAAAATGAGAATAAAATTTACATGAACAAGTCACATGAAGTATTATAGAAATTAAAACCGCAATTATTACTTCAAAACGATGAGCAACCATTATTTTACTTGATAAAGAAAAAAACACTTTTTCATATTATTTTGATAAGTTATGACCACACGAAAACGAAAAACAAAAGGGATAGCATAACAAAATCACTCGCTAAATAATGTAGAGACAAAGCACACACTATGTATACGGACAAATGGTTGGTTCCGTGTATAATGTGGTTTGTAAGCTTGTCAAGTGCCGAGGCAACGAAAGGCCGTTCGTTTTAAGGGATATTTTTCATTAAATTTCAGTCTTATTGAGGAATTCTATGACGTATTATAAAAATACGAAATTTAGCATAGTTACTGTACCACACTGGTGTCCTGTTTTTGCTTCGCAGCAATCACACATTACGCTTTTCGCTCCCCTACTTATTCGCTGGCAGCCTATAGGCTAGCTTCGCTCCGGCTGGATGAAGAGTCTACACGGTCTAAGCCTGAGAGAGTTTGCTAACACTAGCCCTAGCGAGAGCAGTGCTTCGCTGAATCGATGACCAGATGGGAATCGCTATCCAATGTGAAGATCCGGCGAGAAACTCAGTGGGTTGTGTCTATATGCTGGTTCGTCGAAGAATAGGACGGCGAAAGGTCCGCGGACCGCATGAAGAGCCTAACATTCCGCTCGGAAGTCCTTCTAACCTAGTTAATCTTTTTGTGGTGAAGCGGTAGCATTTATCTATGAGTTCCAGTAATCGGTTTTTTTTTTTTATTGCCCTTGTAGGCAGACGAGCATACGGCCCACCTGATGGTGAGTGGTTACCGTCGCCCATGGACTTCAGCAATGCCAGGAGCAGAGCCAAGCCGCTGCCTACCGCAAAAATTAGCCCTCGTGGTAGTCTGTTTTTGACAACTATAAATTAATTGGTAGTTAAGGCATATTTGTTTTTATATCACGTACTGTAAATATGCAGGTACGTGATGAAAGAAATATATAATTCGGGGAGAAAATTAAAACTGTATAAAATCACTTTACACTTGTTACGTTTGCCTTCTATAACATCGAAAAATACGACACAAATTAAAATATTACTAGAGGTCCCCTGGTAGTCGAAATTCGACAATAATTAATTGGAATTGAAAGTTTGTACACTATTATGATTGTATTTTATACTTCTATAATCACAAATTTCGCCAAGACTACACTATAAAAAATATTAACAAAGGCAAACAATATTTAATCTATTCTCAATTTGACAACAGACGCCAAGAACAAAAGTTTCACAATAAATAGTATGCATGCGTGTGTGCGTCAAATACATGGTATGTAGTGTGTGTAATGTTTTCTTTATTGATTTAATGTATCTTTTATGCATTATTTTAAATAAATATTAGCATTGTGCACTTCTTCTTTATATTCTCTATAAGTGTGGAAAATTTCATACTCCTCCGTCCGCGCAATTTTTGTAAAAAGGGATACAAAGTTTTTGCTTCACGTATTAATAATATAAAGATTTATCGGTGAAAAGATCATAATCTTCATGTGTCATAGCAGCAATATTAAAGAAATTTAGTCTTCTGCATACACACCAATGTTTCTATTTCGAAATTGTTATTAAATATCCCTTAAAACAAATCGTTCCTTCACTGGCTGGGGCACGTCATTATACAATTATGCACATAACAAACCTTAAAGTGATTACTGACTATTTTGGCCAATCTAATATTAAAAATATCTAATCATACCTTTGTTTAGTTACAAATTATAAAATTTTGCCAAAGAAAGTTTGATCTGATTTTCATCATAACATTACTCATAATGAGCCCATAATAATGATAACAATTGTGTATAATTTTTTTCATAGCACTAAATCACTTAAAAAAATATCACATTAGAATGTTTGCATTATTTAAGATAAAGAGTTATTATGGGTTGCACGCGTAACTGGAATCGGCTATTCATTACAAATCATTAAGACTACACTTATAACATTACTGGTGGTAGGACCTCTTGTGAGTCCGCGCGGGTAGGTACCACCGCCCTGCCTATTTCTGCCGGGAAGCAGTAATACGTTTCGGTCTGAAGGGTGGGGCAGCCGTTGTAACTATACTGAGATCTTAGAACTTATATCTCAATGTGGGTGGCGCATTTACGTTGTAGATGTCTATGGGCTCCAGTAACCACTTAACACCAGGTAGGCTGTGAGCTCATCCACCCATCTAAGCAATAAAAAAAAAAACATTTTGTGGTCATTCAACACATATTAACCCGCATTACGTGTCATCTAAAACGCCGCTAATTTTTATCTGCTTATAGAAGTAAAATCTGCTTCATTTTTCCAGTTTCGTTTACGTAATTAGTTAATGCGGGTAGTTTCAATATATTTTTCAAAATGATTCCTCAACTAACTAAAAATTCCTTAAATGACCTACTAAAAAACCTAATCCAAGACCTAGTAGGTTATTAAACTTCCTCTTGACGGGTATCATGGATTTTTTACAACAAATTATCCTATGAGTCTTTGTATAGAAGATACAGAAAGCAGCACTGCTATTCTAGTATGAAACATTATATTTCAACTTCCTCTGAGGAAATAGCTTTTAGCTGAATAAATTCTGTGGGAGTAAGAATTTTAAACACATAGTTTTACTACCACTACTACTATAAAATTTACTACCTAACATTTTGGAATCTATAAAAGTTTGTTAGGTGCATTTGTGTGCGTGTTACCTGGGAGGCATTTGCAAACTCGTTTGTGTTAGTGCTTGTCGACTTTCCGTGTTGTGAAAACCAATCTACCTCGGCCTCCTTATTCTCCTTGGGCTCCGGTGCTGTAGCTTCTATGTGTAACTGTAATAATTTAATTGAAATATTAGTGAACATGAATTCACGTCCATTTTATACAGTGTAGGATCAAGATTCTTATAAGAAAAACAGTTGGTGTAAATGAAGCAATCATTCCATAAACTGTCAAAAAATAGAGTTGAACTATTCACTTAAAAAAAAATCTTGGCAGACACCACTGTCTGTGAATGTTGAGCTCTCAAGTTGTTAAATAAAATTAAGGACAATTTAGTTAGGTTTGTTGTCAAATACTACTCTCATGGTTAACTTTTAAGTAGAACTGTCGTTTTCGTCACAAATCAGGGAAATTATGAATCTACTATTTTGGTAATGTTAAACATGGGCAGAAGAATCTTCGAGTGGAGACCAAGTACTGGCAAATGCAGTGTGGGACGGCCACCCACAAGATGGACCGACGACCTAATGAAAATTGCTAGCTCGCGTTGGATGCAGGTGTCAACGGACCAGCCATACTGGACATCAATTGGAGAGGCCTATGTCCAGCAGTGTACCGGCAGAGATGAAGATGAATCATGGGCACTTTCACTACGTGCGACGGTGACTACTCAAAACCAGACCCATGATAAGTTATGATGATATGTTCACTCTAGCGCGCTGGCACCAGGAGGACGGGACGACGCGTCGGCGGCTGCGGACTGCGATGCGGTCCGCATTTTCGTCGTCGCTGTCGTCGCCGAACATACTGTGGAAGAGCAACCCGGTCGGCGGTGTATCGCGTTCCGACCCGGCAGGCTGGTTCTGGCCCAGCGGGGTATCCCGGAACACCAGCGGCATCGCCCGGGCGGCCTGAAGGGCCGCCGTACCGCGGAGACTGACGTCGTTGGTCGTCGACTATCGCCTCGACGACCCGTCGGTCGGGCGTCCTCGGGGTGGCGCCGCGTGTCTGGTTGTAGTGTTGACCGCGGGAACCCCCCTACTCTGACCGGGTTTTGACCCCGGACGGAGATCGGACGCCGGGTGTAAGAGTGCAGGGGAGTCGTTTAGTGGGTGGGCCCTAAATTCCTTGGGCCCGCGGTCTGCTCTCAACACCTGCAGATCATTGAGTCTCACATACCCCGCGCGCCCCCTAGGCGCGGAGACCTCGTAGGAGGTTCGGCCCTCGGCCCGGAAAAAAAAAAGATGATATGTTATATTATATTATTATGTTATATGATAATTTCATTATTCCATGATATCCCATGATATGTTATATGATAATTTCATTATTCTTTACTAAGCTAAGTAAGGATGACATTAATCATTGTAATGAATCTAGAACAGCATTATCTCAGCATAACCACTACATATTTTACACTACTACACTATGAAGTATGTATTAAAAAAAATCAATATGTTTAATATTACAAAAGTACACAATGTGAAACATTTCACAACACACTATCTTGTGCAATTATGTGCTGCGTTGTTGTATGATAATGAAACATTGTAAATATTTCTTATATTTAGGTTAAAATAGTGATTGACTTTTATTTTTACTCGAGACATGTGATTTTGCTATACCAAAAACATATGCCTCTGACAAATATACCACATATTATGCCACAATAATGTTTAATTGCTGGTTTTGCCAAAAAATATATATATTCACATATGTTGTGTACAATGCGGAAAATAAGAGATTAAGAGGAGAGAGCTTCATAGATGGATTTTAAGCTAGGCCCATACCAATCTTGAAATCTCTGAAGCTATCTGGGTTGAAAGGGAATGAAGAAAACAATACTTAGAGATGAACTGAATACCAAAAAAAATTGTCAAGCAATTAAACTTTAACTAGGATAAGTAGGAAAGCAATTAATTTAATTCTAATTAAGTAATGATGGTGAGACATAAAGCCATTTATAGATTGATATCTTTCAACAAAACTATACTTATAGTTAACAAAGTAAATTAACTTATTTAACATTAACTTGTAATATTTGCTATGTGTATGTGCTATAATTCTCATGTTGTATTTGTTATTTTAGTTATG
Source organism: Bombyx mori (assembly GCF_030269925.1). Taxonomy (NCBI): domain Eukaryota; kingdom Metazoa; phylum Arthropoda; class Insecta; order Lepidoptera; family Bombycidae; genus Bombyx; species Bombyx mori. Next base: position 1,714,338 of record NC_085120.1, on the reverse strand, counting down.
TGTTATTTGTTCTACACACACTTATCACTTTTTATTATTATTCTCATTATCCTCTCGCAGGTCTGCTGGAAGAGATTTCTCAAAGAAATAAGCAGTGCCTTTGTACATAATTTTCCTATTACTCTGTACTGTGTCTTGTTTTCTGTGTGTACATAAATAAATAAATAAATAAAATAAAATAAATAAAATCCAAGATAACAATTTTAAGATAGGGACACTATTTCCTGATGTGTGTATATTATTTTTGTAGACACTACCCTTGCTGTGACTAATGTTAAATATGAACTAATCAATTTCTTTAAAAGCTAGTGTGTCACTGATCGGTATTATGCCACTCTGAAGTACTTACAACAATACAAGTTTCAACTCAAAGCAGATACACGGTGCATTGATTCATTAAACACAGTAAAATTAATCAATATTTGTGTCTATTCTATACCATTCTTATTTTAAATTCATGATTTTATCTTTGCATACGAAATGGCCAAATTCTAGTAACTTTTGAAGTCGTAATGGTCTAAAGGATAAGTAACTAAGTAATAAAAGAGAAAAAAAATCTTGGCTTCACTGTAATAGACAACAATAACAGGGAAGACAACATTGAAATATGTGCACAAAATACCCTTGATGTAAAGGAACAAGCGCAGGACAGAGTGAAATGGAGACAACTTGTGAGGGCTCTATGTACCAGTGGAGTACCCTAGGACTACAACAACAAATATTCTGGGGGAGAAAAGGCGCAGAGGCTCAGGAGGCTCAGGTATGTATGACAGATGGAGCAGTATCAGGCTGTGAAATAGGTGTTCCTTGGTGTCCCGAAGGGAGACCCAATACTGCTGGTTTGACACTGTGGAAAAGGATCTACATAAGCTCCAAGTATCAGACTGACATGGTATTGCATAGCAACTGATGAATAGCAGCATTTATTGTCAGAAGCCAAGATCTACTACGGGGTCACAGTGCCAGCTCTGTACTATTTGACTCCATACAGAAGAGAGCCATTTGGATTGTCAATAGTCTCATTCTCACAGATCATTTAGAATCTCTGGGTCTACAGAGTAACTTCAGTTCACTCTGTATTTTGTACCGTAATTTGTGATTATGACTTTACACCATGTAGCCTATGAACTTGATCACCCATTTATGCAATAAAAAAAACTGTAGATGTTTACTTCTGATTTCAAAATAAAAGTACATATTAAACTACAAGAACCTAAATAAGATCACAGCAGACACTTGTTACATTCGCATTGGGTACAACAAAGTCATGTGATAATAAATGTAAGCACTCAATTGTTAAATACAGAATATAGAAGTTATTATAAAAGATCTGAAGGACATCAAGCATCAGTTAATAATTGATACCCTTCTACTAACTAACCTTGGTCCCATGTGTTTTCATAGCCTGTTCAGAGAGTAAATTAAGTTTGTCACGATACATCTGTGCCACTCGTGAACTGTACTTCTGACGAGCATCCTCTGTCACCAGCCCGTGGGTGCGGAAGAATTGTATCTGTTAAAAAAGAATTTATGTAGAATCAATTGTTATTTTCTGTGTCTTATTTAGTGATTATCACATAATAAAAAAAATTGATGTCTAATTGTAATTTTTTTTGTGCGTTGCGGATGTTTGTGATGAATTGATGAATGTGTGAATGTTTTTTTTATTTTATTTTCTGCATTTTCTTTAAAACACTTTGAAAACTTGTAATTATGAATTTCAATTTGTTATTGACTTTACAAGAACCTTACAGCATTTATGTTCCCGCCAAGTTGCATGTTTCTCAGCTGTTTCCATGTCCAATTAGTGTCCAGTTGAGTCGAACGAACGAAGGTGAGATGGACTCCCAAGCTTCGGTGCACCGCCGAGCAGTCGAGACATATGAATACACCGTACGTCACAGATGACCACGTAGGATTTTTGGCGTTGCAGTCGAAACATGCCTGAATATTTCAGTAAAATTGTACACAATAACATCAAAACAATAAATAAAAACACATTCTATAAGTTAAATATTAACGAATTATACACACTTTATTAGCAGGAATCGCTCGTAATCTTTGAAAAACTGCTTCAATATCGCTTTTACTCGGCCCAGAGTCAGCCATTTTCGAGATGTCACACGTTCACATTGACAAAACCCGTCAAGTGTCAACTGTTGTCAATTCAATGACAGTAACAAACCCAACGGCACTAAACTCTGCTAAAACGTAGAGTAGACCAGGTGCATTGGCATGCTCTGAGACTATCTTATGCATTAATCAATGTACGCATTACGATAATTTAATATGGAAATACGTTGACATACAACATCGAAGATATTCGAAAAAGCTAAATTTATGTATTTATAACTTTATATACTAGACAGTATAAAGGCGGACTTAATGACATAGGCATTCTTTAACAGTCTACCTACCTTAGGGGAGTGCAGAGATGAAGCTTGGTAGGTGTAGTGTGAAGGTGATATTACATAAATATATGTGTATATATAACATACATAATGTTTATAGATACGAATCATCATCATCATCATCATCAGCCTTTATCTGCCCACTGCTGGACATAGGCCTTCCCCAATGCCTTCCACATAATGCGGTCCTCCACCTTCCGCATCCAACGACTTCCCGCCGTGCGCACTAAGTCGTCAGTCCACCTGGTTGGAGGACGCCCCACGCTCCTTGTCCCCATCCGTGGCCTCCATTCGAGGACTTTCCTCCCCCACCTGGCGTCGCTGGCTCGACAGATGTGACCGGCTCATTGCCACTTCAGCCTGCTAGCTTTGAGAGCTATGTCGTCGACTTTGGTTCTCCGTCGAATTTCTTCGTTCCGGATTTTGTCCCTTAGAGAAATACCTAGCATAGCTCTCTCCATCGCCCGCTGTGCGACTCTTAACTTATGGGCCAGCCCTGCCGTCAGTGTCCAGGTTTCCGCGCCGTAGGTCATAGATACGAATACTCGTACTTAAATAAATACATAAACATAAATATATACATATAAAATATTAATAATTGTATACATCTGTACTAGACTAAGTACGATACGTTAGTGAAGCGATAGTAGGAGAAAATACCACTGCCAAATGCTGAAGATACTTTTTCAAGCGAATGCAGACTAATTACATAAAGTAATACATTATTAAATAAAACAAAATAACTATAACGTCAGGATACCAAATAAAGCTTACTTTGACCGTTGATGTATATTGTGCGTTTGTATCGGACTGATTACTTCGAACGACCTGTCCAAAATTTTTATGCCGGAAGACGATCATTTTTGTTTTATAAGATTATATTATGTTCTTGTAGCGACGGTCATACATAATTTATTTACTTCCGAGTTTTATAGATGCACCCCAGCGACAGATTTATATGTGCCCCAGCTTTTAGTTTTTCCTTAGCTTTTTTCATTTGATTAAATTAGTTAGCCTGTAGCTTACCTTAGTCTATGCCTGACGGTGTCGTCTGGATTGGACGCATGTTAAAATTTTTCCGAGTGATATTATCTTGTTGATAAACTTAAGCTAAAGCTAGAAGTGTTGAAAGAAACATTAATTAATTTCGATAATTAATATTTTCAAACTAAAATTGAGTTATGATCAATAGTGTTGTTTCCTTTGTTGTCCTTCAAAAGACGCTGTGAAATGGTTGGATCTCGGTCCTTGATGGTTTATGTCGACGTCCTCACTAACTGAAGTGAAAGTTGTTGTGGTGAAAATGCATCTCTAAACAGTGAGTGCTCCGTACCGGAGATTGGAAAACTTTGTGAATGGAAAACGTGAACTTCCAACCGAGTGGCGAAGATATAGAACGGGCCCTGATGGACCTGGGGCCGCTTCTTGGTGTGACCATCAAGGAAGAGGTGCCCGATGATCTGGCCGAGCCAAGTGCACAGCCACCCTCCCAACTTGCTGTGAGTAACGTCTAATATGTTTAAAACTGCAATAAATAACTGTAAATTAAATGACAATCAGGAAAGTGCTAAAAATGCTGTGAATGAAGTGCTGGAATAGAAGCTAAGCCATAGCTTACTAATACTGCTCATTACTTTTTATCTCGGTTGCTCATGCTCATTTTAATTCAAAATATTGTAATTTTTTTTAAATTTCTAAAAGATTATTTTGTTTCCTTTATAACAATTTTTATTTTCTTGGAAATTAGAAAAAACAACTGCCAAGGGACATGTACAATTCTCATGGTGAGTGCTTAGCATTGCTCATCAACATTAGCAATGCCAAGGGAGAAGTAGCAAAACCACTGCCTGTTGCTTCTTATGTATATAATTTCTTCATACCATTAGCATTGCAAACATAATATACAACATTAATTAATTTACACCACAGGTTGGGAGTTTGCCTGATGCACCAGTCGCAGGTGGATCTTCAGTGGCAGAAGGGGAAGCAGTGGAAAGCAATGATAAAGGTTCTGCAGATTCCCTGGCATCGCCCACCACGGGCCGAGCGCCTCTATCTAGTTTGAGATGTGTGCTGTGCTACAATTCATTAGCAAGCTTAACTGGAACACCCAAGCTCATGGAATGTCTGCATTCAATTTGCGAGACCTGCCTCAAAATCAAGATAGAGATGATAAAAAGTGCCAACAGCACAGAATTTCTTGGTAATAAATTATTTTTGTTTTCCTTACATCACTTTCATGATATATTATCATACTCTTTTCTTGAGATGTTATGGTATATTATGGTCTGGTGCAACGTTTGGAAGAGTTGTCTATACTGTGCTATTAGTTATTCATATTCTAAAAAATTGGTGTTGATACCAACATATTGATAAAAAAATTTGAACTATTAAGGGAAATGGGTGGTCACTTTCTTAACTGATAAAATAATATGGTGATTCTTTTCGTTTCCCAGGTGCAGAAAGGGTCACAATATTGTGTCCGATATGCAGGTTTGAATGTCAACAAGCAAACATGATAGACCAGCGTTTCTTTATTGAGAAAATGGCTTTGGAGCAAGTTGGAAATAATGGTATGATATTTATTTTATTAATATATTATACACAGGCATAGGACTTCTAGTTGCCTATAAGAGAGAAGAGTGAAAAGAATCAAGCATGAACCAAATTAAATCATAATAATCAAAATTTACGAAAACCATGTCTTTGTAACAATAGATTACTTTCTGTTTTATATTTTGACGGTCTAGATTCGAACTTCTAGATTGTTCTTCCCAGTTTAGGCTACTTTAACATCATAAATTGTAATATTCCAATATTTTATTTACCCAGTCACACTTTAAAGTAAATGTTCCTGATACTAATCCACTAGGGTGTTTCCATTAGAAAAAGCTAATACCCATAGTGGAAAGTACTGCTCCTTTTCGCAATGGGTGCTACATATTTTAAGGTCTTCTGATCTACAGCAGCACCCACAGAACCTTCACTCTATCCAGTTCTGGCCTGCCTATTTCTGCTGTGAAGCAGTAATGTGTTTCGGTTTAAAGGGTGGGGCAGCCGTTGTAACTATACTGAGACCTTAGAACTTATATCTTAAGGTGGGTGGCGCATTTACCTCGTAGATGTGTATGGGCTCCAGCAACACCAGGTGGGCTGTGAGTTCTTCCATCCATCTAAGCAATAAAAAAAAAACAAATGGATCAAGTTCACTAGCCACAACAAGGCGACATGAGTCTGGGTTCAGGGACAGGGAAAGATATTTATTTAGATGTTTAAGACGCCTAGTATAAATACTAAGTGCAATGTTTCGGTTTGCGCAGGCGCAATAAGCGGTGACCAGCAGTGCAACAGCTGCGAGGACACGGAGCCGGCCACCAGCTACTGCGTGGACTGCGCGGAGTTCATATGCGACAACTGTGTGCTCGCACACCAAAGGTAGTCAGCCAGTTTGGCATTGCGCTCAGCAGATGTGAGAAAGACCCACAGACACAGCCCACTGAGTTTCTCGCCAGATCTTCTCAGTGGGTCGCGTTTCCGATCCGGTGGTAGATTCTGCGAAGCACTACTCCTTACTAAGGCCAGTGTTAGCAACACTCCGGTTTGAGTCCCGTGAGCTCACCTACAAGGAGAAGCTGAAATAGTCTCTCAAGGCTATCAGCTTAGGTATAAAAAACAAAAAAAAATATTCAAACAGCTGCCGACAGTCTAATGAGCTCAAACGGAATGAGTTTATCATCAAACTAGATTGGTCATACAATAATAGTATTGTTTTACTGCCATCAAAGTGTTATTGGAATTTAAAGTTCTGCGCTAATGACAATCTGAAGTGGTTGTCAATTGAATTGAAGATTAGGAGTCATTAGATGCTATTAGGATTTCTGTTACTTGTTACTGTTACCTGTTACTTACTGTCTGTCACCCCCCTCGATCGGGTGGTATTCTTAAGTGAAATCTCCAGTCTTAAAAAAAGCGTCGCTTTCGATTCTCGGTCGCAGCCAGGACCGTTGCGAAGGTATTCGGGCTCTGGTTGAACTTGGCCTTGTCTCATAAAGTTTCCACCTTGTCTTAGTGTGTAGTAATATTCAAATCGTGTTAAAAAAAAAAACCCCAAAACACTATTATTTAACGGGCCCTCACCACGATGTTTAATGAGTTCCAGAGGAGAAAACATTCAATACGACAACATCGAGAGAATGACGGTTGTCATAAAAAACGATCATGAACTCTGCCGAGTACTGAGCTATATAATCGAAATATCTATTCATTTACGAATATCTCTCCTCGGAACACGAGACAGCTTCGCGGCAGAAATAGATAAAGTCGAGAATAAGGTTTTTTTTATTGCCCTTGTAGGCAGACGAGCATACGGCCCACCTTATGGTGAGTGGTTAGCGTCGCCCATGGACTTCAGCAATGCCAGGGGCAGAGCCAAGCCGCTGCCTACCGCTTAATACTCTCCGTAAGCCTCTTTTAAAGAAGGACATGTCATAGCGCTCGGGAAACACCGTGGATGGGAGCTCATTCCAAAGCCGGATGGTACGTGGCAAAAAAGACCTCTGGAAACGCACTGTCGATGAACGCAGCGGTTCCAGGTAATATGGATGACCTCTGTTCCGATGGCGGGAGGTGCGATGGTAAAAAGGAGATGAGGGGATCATCTCAAACAATTCCTCAGAGCATTCCCCATGGAACATACGGTACAAAATACATAGGGAACTGAAGTCCCTCTGCAGTTAAGGTTACAGTTAAGGTCATAAATGTTTTGTTGCAGACTGAAAATAACAAAAGACCACACGATAAAATCTAAGGAGGAGGCGGTGGCGGAGCTGCAGGCCGCGCAGGGCTCCGCGCGCAACGCGCACGACATGTACTGCACCGAGCACGTGCAGGTACCCAGCACCCTGGCAGAACTCTTGAGTCGCAACCGGGGCTTGCAAAATTCAATAATAATTATAGATAAAAATATCCGTGTACATAGTTTATATACATAGTTGTAGTACATGCGGTAGGTACTGGACCTCTTGTGAGTCCGCGCGGGTAGGTACCACCACCCTGCCTATTTCTGCCGTGAAGCAGTAATGCGTTTCGGTTTGAAGGGTGAGACAGCCGTTGTAACTATATTTGAGACCTTAGCTTATATCTCAAGGTGGGTGGCGCATTTACGTTGTGGATGTCTATGGGCTCCAATAACCACTTAATACCAGGTGGACTGTGAGCTCGTCCACCCATCTAAACAATAAAAGAATAAGGGCAGCAGCTTGGCTCTGGCCCTGGCATTGCTGAAGTCCATGGGCGACGGTAAACACTCACCATCAGGTGGGCCGTATGCTCGTCTGCCTACAAGGGCATTAAAAAACACGCGATAGGCGTGAAACATTCTGAAGTGATCTATCTCATTCTCTCTCTAAATCGTATCGATGTATATGTTTGTCTCTTTTTAGTGTCGCTTCTTCGTTTCATCCAGTGTCAAATCACAACGTGGATAAAAAATTAATATCGTTATGTTAACACATTAACAATGTCTATAAATACAATCAATTACAATATTGTGTAATTTTCAATAGAATTCTCTTAATGGCCTCCGTTTCGAAGATATATCTACCCAAATGTAGAGTCTGCTTATAGTAGAATTTTCTAGATCAACTTCGAGAAGATTTTACGACTTTTCACGGTTTTATGTGCCCATTAGCCATTACCATGGTTTGGACCACGTTCATCCGCAATCCCATTCGTTGAGGAGTATAACTCGGTCATCTAACATCTTTTGCGAGTCTTGTAGCGATTCTACCATCAGGACTGTGTCGTCTGCAAACCGTAAGGTTTGATAAGATAAGCCTTATCACTAAATGCGACAGTACTTATGGCCGTCGGGCCGATGCCTTCAATTTTGTATTGACGGTCACGGTCATGTTATCGATTGGTGCATTGAAAACAAAAACAGATTCTTCCGTCGCAACTAAAATTTCTGCAGTTTCTCTACTCGATGATTTAAAAAAAGGGTTTTTATAACAAGAGTTAAGTTTTTGGGCAAGTTTTACGTTCGCACGTTTCCTAGATACCGAACAATGGTTGTGATTTGGTAAAAAGATGAGACTATCATCTCGCATAAAGAGACAGCGGAGCACATACACGCATACCGTGCTAAAGACTGCAACACTTTGGGAGGCTTAAACGACAACAGGAAGATTTTCCACTAGGCGGGTGATATTGCTCGGTAGACCGACGGTCCGAATGTTGTTGTTCGGAACTTGTATATATGCAAGCTTATCTTGAAAATTCCGTAAGCGAGATTCAGGCATCTGTCAAATATCTTGCGTTGTATGATGGCTATCGCCACAACCACCTCCACTAAAACATGTCGAGGTGGAGTACTCTACCGAGTTTAACCTTTGGACGCATAGATGGAGTTGGCTCATTGGTTTCATTGATAGTTGCCCTATGCCACTAAGAACACACAGAACTTATAGTACCCACACGTCCACAGAAGTTAGGCGTTTTGAATTCGTGAAATAGACCCTAATGACTAAATTAAGCAGTAAAAAAATAATGTACATACTATATATATATAACATATTGAAATCGGTATAGAAAGAGATGCGTTCGATGCAAAGTTATGTCAATACAATCTCGCACAACTCCGTACTGTTAATGATTACTTAAATATCACAATGAAATGATTATTATGTACAAAAATTGTAAAAACAAAAAGTTTTTATTGTACATAATTTTATTTTAACTCTTCCTCAAGAGTTTGAGGAATTCGATGCGCCGTGTAAATTATTTGTTTGTTTATTTGGTGATTGACATCTTGTTTATGTTTCTGATATCGTTTTTTTTATCATTGTGTCGTTTTTTTTTTGTTTTTTATTGCTTAGATGGGTGGATGAGCTCACAGCCCATCTGATGTTAAGTGGTTACTGAAGCCCATAGGCATATACAACGTAAATGCGCCACTCACCTTGAGATATCTAAGGTCTCAAGTATAGATACGGCTGACCCACCCTTCAAACCGAAACGCATTACTGCTTCACGGCAGAAATAGGCAGGCTGGTGGTACCTACCCGCGCGGACTCACAAGAGGTCCTACCACCAGTAATTACGCAAATTAAAATTTTGCGGGTTTCACTTTTATTACACGATGTTATTCCTTCACCGTGGAAGTCAATCGTGAACATTTGTTGAGTACGTATTTCATTAGAAAAATTGGTACCCGCCTGAGATTCGAACACGTCTTATCCGTTAGGCCACGACGACTTCTACATTGTTACACAGCTAAGTTTCGGCTTGACATCCCCATTGTGGGACGTCCTGTATAGGGTTAATCCGCGGCACAAATTGAAAGATAAATATGGTAATTTTCGTTTTCAGGAGCGGCTCTCTCTGTTCTGTGAGACGTGTGACCGGTTGACTTGCCGAGACTGTCAGCTGCAGCACCACCGCGACCACAAGTATCAGTTCAGCACCGAAATGGCCGCACAGGTAATAATTATAACTAGTGGTCCCCCGATAATCGAAATTCGACTATCACTATTCGACTATACTGGTGGTAGGACCTCTTGAGAGTCCGCGCGGGTAGGTACCACCGCCCTGCCTATTTCTGCCGTGAAGCAGTAATGCGTTTCGGTTTGAAGGGTGGGGCAGCCGTTGTAACTATACTGAGATCTTAGAACTGATATCTCAAGGTGGGTGGCGCATTTACCTTGTAGGTCTATGGGCTCCAGTAACCACTAAACACCAGGTGGGCTGTGAGATCGTCCACCCACCTAAGCAATAAAAAAATAATAATTGAAATTATAAATTTGTACACTGTTATGATTCTATTGTCAAAGGATATTTATTATACTTTTATAGTCACAGATTTTTCCAAGACCACACTATAGACATATATTTAAAGACAAACAATATTTAATCTATTCTCAATTTGACCACAGACTATAAGCAATAAGAAAATTTTGACAATAAACAAATAGTATGCATAAGTGTGTGTGTCAAATACATGGTAGTGTGTGTAATGTTTTTATTTTATTGATTTAAAGTATTTTTTATGCATAATATAAAAAAATATTAACATTCTGCACTCCTTCTCCATAAGTGTGGGAAATTTCATACTCTTCCGTCCGTCTGATTTTCGTAAAAAGGGGTACAAAGTTTTTGCTTCACGTATTAATATATAGATACAGTGAGATGTTTTTAGGCCCGTAAAAGAAATTAAATTCGATGATGACACCTGTTTAATTAATCGGTTTGGTTTGCGTAACCCAAAACATTTAATTATTTTTTTGGTTCAATAGGTCGTGACGTCACATGTCAGTAAACAGGCTGAGCGTCTAACGGTTACACATATTAGACAGCTGTTTATTGAAAAGCTAGATTTTAGTGAAATTATATTTTTAAATATGTACTTTATTATAAGACGCGCCAATAAAGAAATGAATCGAAAATGGCGTCTATGTACCTTCACTGACAGATGGTAGGGTCAACAAATAAAAATAAAGATAGAAAGAAAAAGTTGTTTATTGTAAAAAAATATAAAAATCAAATGAGAATGTACTTTACTTCACAATAACAATAACAAAAACAACAAAATAACAACGAAATAACGAACAAATAAGAACAGAATTTGAGAGAAAACAGAGCACGTCGAGACAGTGTGAGAACAAAGTCAGAACTGTTTTTTTTTTGCATTCATGCAGTACGCCCGTTTGCGACTAAAGACAGCAATAGCTTAGAGTGAGAGCGCATGATCGCCGCCGCCATTTTAGATTCGTTTCTTGATTGGAAGTACCGATTGATGATGATGATGTACTTGTCTGCAGGCCAGGTCGAGCATCTCCTCGCTGCTGTCGGAGGTGAGCTACAAGCGCGTGCTGCTGGGGTCCGCTATGAAGGTCATCCGTGACCGGCACGCGCTCATCGCGGACAAGAAGCGGGCGCTCGTCCACGACATCACGCAGACCGTAGTCAAGTTAGTACTAGCACAGCAGATGACGACTTAAGCCTCTTGTAGGCAGCCTACCTGATGGAACCACGACCTAGTGAGAATCGCTGGGTCACGTTGAATGCAGGTGGCAACGGACCGGACGCACTGGATCAACAGTGGACAGCCTGAAATGATGATGAGCTCACCTGATCACAAGTAGTCATCATCGGTTATGAACTTCGACAATACTACAGCCGCAGTCAAGATGCTGCCTAACACGAACTGCATACCACTGGCTATTACATACACATTTAATTAACAAATTCACGCCAACTTGAATTCCACCACGCCGTTGAGTCACTCAATATTACTGGTGGTAGGACCTCTTGTGAGTCCGCGCGGGTAGGTACCACCTCCTCGCCTATTTCTGCCGTGAAGCAGTAATGCGTTTCGGTTTGAAACGTGGGGCAGCCGTTGCAACTATACTTAGACCTTAGAACTTATATCTCAAGGTGGGTGGCGCATTTACGCTGTAGATGTCTATGGGCTCCAGTAACCGCTTAACACCAGGTGGGCTGTGAGCTCGTACACCCATCTAAGCAATAAAAATAAATAAATATCAAATTCACGTCAACTTGAATGCCACCACGCCTTTGAGTCTGCCATCATGCAGATCAGAATGTACGACTGCTTCACGAGGGTTAGGTTCCCAGGCTCCCGACACGCCCCGCCGTTACTCGCTCGTGGGTTCATTGATCTCAATAAGCAGACCGTTTGTGATTTTTGTCAAAATTTTCAGGTTAACTAACGCGATAAACACCCGCGGTAAGCAGCTGGTGCTGCGGCTCAACGAGGTGTGCGACGCCAAGCAGCGGACCCTCACCGAGAAGAAGGAGGCGCTGGAGCAGCTCGCTGCCATCACCGACCACTGCGTCAAGTTCGTCACGGCGGCGCTCGAGCAGGTCCGTAACGTCCACTGGGTCGCACCCACCACCCACCCGCTCCGTGACCGAGGCTCGCTTTGAATATATAAATACTTGTTGTTCGAAACCATTCTGTGGGTGTTGAGTTTTTAGCACGGCAACACTGGTCGCGAATTTACAGGGCATTCGTGCCTTGACATTTGTCAGTTCTCGGTCGGAAAGATAGATGCGCGTGTCGGCTCTATGGTATCTCATTATCTCATACTTTCCTTACTACATCCTCATCTTGAAGACTCCTATCTTACGTGATACGACGAGGTCATCGGTTCGTGGTGAGTGATAAGTTATTAATTTATTAAGAAAATAAATACGGCGCTGCGGATCCCGGCACGTGTTCGACCCCTCGTGCTGGTTTCCGGAGCTCCAGGCTGCCACGCGGAGGCTGAATTAAGATTCAACAGTTGTTATACGATATTTAAAATCTCCGCATATTTAAATCGGTCCAGTGGCATCACAGACTGCACGGCTAACGCGTACAGACATGACGTGGCTGAGCGAGCGCTGGTCTCGCAGCTATCAACGACACAAATCTGACGGTATCGCGTCACAGCGTCACCACTAACCGCCGCTGCGTCCCCTCCCCAGGGCAGCGACACGGCGCTGCTGTACTCCAAGCACTCGGTGTGCGCGCACCTGCAGCGCATCAAGAGTCGCCGGGCGGACATACCCAACCCGGAGATACCCGTCCGGATCAACCTGGCCCTCGACAAATTACCTGAACTGATTCGAGGTTATACAATTTGAACAGCTCCTTTTATTTAAATTGAAATCTGTATTTGAAATATTCAATTTCAATTCACCTCTAGTTAGTTATATGCTAAGTTGTTTAATAAAAAATGATTTTAACTCAAGATTTAACTAAAGAATTACCTTCCCATAAGCGTTTGGCAGAATAATTTAATCAAATATCAAACGAATTTTAAACTAACAAACACAACTTCAGCCTTTTAATTACTAAAAACTTTCTAACGCCTGAGCTTTATTGAAAACTGTCACTAAACTTTAGTTTGGTATGGCAGTATTGTCGACAATCGGCGCCATAGTGGTGGACGGCAAGGTGGACGGGGGCTGCGGCGGCTCCCCCGCGGCGACGTCCCCGTACCCCGCGCCCGCCCCCGCCGCCGCCCCCGCGCCCGTCCCCGCTCCCGCCCCCAACAACTCCGCTGTCGTGGCCCTACAGCAAGTCGCTATGCACCAGGTATATTATTTATTTTAAATTTTTCATCCTCTTATACTCCGATTAGTACTATAAACATTCTATAAACGTTTTAAAAATCAATTACGTCAAATCAAATGTTTGAACCAAACGATAATATTATTTACTTGTTTAAGTTTAAAAAGGAATAAAAATTGTGTATCAAACCTTTACGCATAGGTTTATTTAGTATCTGCATACCCAAAATGGGCATTGTCCTTTTTATTTCTTTGATTGAAAAAACGTTTCGAGAAATTTGAGATCCTTTTTTCGAGATCAGGAACTTTTAATCAAAAATAATCTTTAATTGTTAATGTTTATAATTAAATATGTTTGACCTTTGTTTGTTCTCAGAAAATGTCATCTTTGGCTTTGTACAAATAGATACAATACTTTAGCCTGTATTTTTATATACTCTGTATGACACTCACATATCAGTTTAATTAGGGGATCGCGAGGAGTGAAGTTGTGTGATTTGTTTTATTTTGTTTATTTAGTGTTTCTTCGGGTTTAAATGTGTAATAATGGTGGTTTATTAACTGTTTAATATCTGTGAAAGTGCACAAATGTGGGAAAATGAAACAAAGCCGCTGGACGTAACTTCTCGGGATCCTCCAAAAAGTCCACTGAAAAAATCTTAGTAAAAGACCACCATTTTACTGAGATTATATTTCATCTCATATCATCTCATTTATTTCATCCTAGTTGATTAATGCCTCAAATTAATCATCTTCATTTCATTTCACTCCATAATATCATTTTTCATAAAAATATGAATATACATTAAAATAAGACATGACTTAAAGGTTTAAGTTACCAGGTCATAAAATACTTTTAAAAAAATCAGTTTAATTATGAGGTTACCGATAATCTCAAACCACTCTTCTAATTAGAACTCAAAGTATGAAGGCATAACTGCTATGACTGACTTGAACACTTTTAAGTTGAGCGTCCACATATAAATGGTGTGACGTCATGCCTGCAGACATATTATTATACGATGAACTAACTGCTTTCATAAATTTTATTACTAAATCGAATAGCACAATTTACGTTATTTTATTTATTGATTAATTTCTATGTTATAAGCATAAAAATGTTATAATTGGTTTACAATTTAAAAAAAAACAGTGGATTTTATGACAATTTTTTGTTTTTACCTAAACGGTTACTAACATTTTCGTTATGATGTCTACGGTTTTTGACAACTGCACGACCCGAAGTTGCTCTGTTCATTTATAGTAAGGTGAATGTGATGAAAATTTATATAGAGTTAATTGTTGTATGTCTGTCAGACAGTGGAAAGATATCAGGTTAGTCTGAATACTACATATAACACTTTGGAGCCTCGCTTCATGTAGTCTCCCTTCCCTTGTCATTGTGTCGCGTTGTGTGCGCAGTCGTACGTGGCGTCGGTGGCGGGCGCGGGCTACATGTCGCTGGCGGGCGGACGGGCGCGCCCGCACACGCCGCTGCGGCACCCGCACGTCACCTCCACCACGCACCCGCACCACCTGCACGGTACGTGGCGCCCCGCGGCCGCGCCGCTGCTCGTAGCGCTGCTGTGTGCTCATGTGTGCTCATGTGTGCTCATGTGTGCAGGGATGAGCGAGCTGAACCTGCGCGGGCTGCTCAACGCGGCGGGACGGGGCCGCGCGCCGCACCCCGCCGTGCACCACGCCTACCAGCAGAGTTAGTGTATTGTATTGCCCGTCCTCACACTCACTGTACTAGTTAAGGCTCTAGGCTAAGTACTTAAATGTAGGCAGCGGCTTGGCTCTGTCCCTGGCGTTGCTGAAGTCCATGGGCGACGGTAACCACTCACCATCAGATGGGCCGTATGCTCGTATGTTTGCAAGGACAATAAAAAAAGGCTCACTGTTGATATTACGCTGTATTATAATTATTACTCTTTAAATAAAATGTTATTGTTCATTGAATTGACTCGCGCGCCCCCTGCCGCTCGCTGACGGTACTGCAACTGCCTCACAGGAGGTCAACACAATCCAATAATTGATCCAATGCGTTGTTGATTTATCTATCGATTTTCACAGACGGCACAGCCGTTACAGCTTACAGTTCAAGATTCAATCTCATCTCTCAGAATGAGTACACGTCGCAGCGCCCGGGGCTACTTATCAGCAGATGGGCCGCGACCTCGTCGCCTGCTGATATCATTGTAGCTCAGGCATAATATCTAAATGTTGTTACTAGTTAGTAAACAAATATGCTGATAGTGATCAAATACATGCATTTATATGAATAACGTGATACTAATTCCAGTGATGAATGCATACGGTGGCACCGGGTACAACAGCGCTCCCAACCCCGGACAGGGGTTTAACGCCAGTCCAGCCGCCGCCCCCGGGTATAGCGGGGGCGCGCCCGGGGGTGCCACGGGGGGACTCGTGGGGGGACACGCGGGCCCCACCGGGGGACGGCGCAGTGTGGGGCCCCGTACTCCCTCGCCCGCCCCCCACTACCCTCCCGCTAAATGGCACATCCCACAACACAATTCACACAACGGTGAGTGTAAGTAATTAGGGAGAAAAATGATATCCTACTATTCATTATTTTACAACTAATGTTACATTCCGAAGTCCGAACAGATATCCATATCATAAGCGCTACTGTGTAAGGGCCCCGGGGAGGCGACACGCTCCATACCACGGACACAAATGTGAAAGTTTAAAATAAGAAATTTTTAAATATCTGGTAGGTGTAGGTAATGCTAGTCGCTGTTATTATTTCACATCATTATTACATTATTATTGTTATATGCAAAATAGTACAAATAGTAATTCATTTTTCACGAGGGTTAACTGGTAGGTAAGGCTTTATAGCATCAAATTCACCTTTGTAATTGCTTTTTATGTACAATGAGGAATTTATTATTTATTTATTTTATCGACCGCAGAACGCACTATAAGGATATCTCCTGTCTAAAAATCACTAATTATGCAGCAACAAAAGAGCTCATGTGAAACGTCTCGCTATCCCTCTCACGCGGTAACGGTGACGTCATGAACCACTACATGCGTTCTTGTTATTCGATTCGTTATCAGAGTACAAATAATTAAGTTTATATGTTTTGAGAATTAAGTTATAACATTCTTGATGTTCAAAGCTTAAAACGCGGGTAGGTTTCTATATTTTAGGTGATTGTCTCTGGGCAGTAGGCTGTATGGGCTTAGATCCCCTTGCCTTTCCTAATAAGTCAATAAGAAAGCTAACCGTCCCCCGTGTTCTCCAGGCGGACCGGAGCTGGCGGCGGGAGGCGGCGCGCCCCCCAGCGGCGGCTCGGAGTACAAGATCACGCTGTCCCGGCCGCGCCCGCAGCCCGCCGTCGTCACCTCCACCAACCCCAAGACGCCCAGCCCCAGCCTCAACGTACGTACCGCACGCGCCGCCGCGCAGTAAAAGCCCGCTCACACGTGGTCTCCGTTTTACTGGTCCGTTTTGTCGAATGTCTGACGTCGTCGTGGCCTAAAGGATAAAACGTCCGGTGCATTCGTATGTAGCGATGCACCGGTGTTCGAATCCCGCAGGCGGGTACCAATTTTTCTAATGAAATACGTACTCAACAAATGTTCACGATTGACTTCCACGGTGAAGGAATAACATCGTGTAATAAAAATCAAACCCGCAAAATTATAATTTGCGTAATTACTTGTGGTAGGACCTCTTGTGAGTCCGCTCGGGTAAGTACCACCACCCCGCCTATTTCTGCCGTGAAGCAGCAATGCGTTTTGGTTTGAAGGGCGGGGTAGCCGTGGTAACTATACTTGAGACCTTAGAATTTTTCAAGGTGAGTGGCGCATTTACGTTGTAGATGTCTATAGGCTCCAGTAACCACTTAACACCAGGTGGGCTGTGAGCTCGTCCACACATCTAAGCAAAAAAAAAAAAGCGTTTTTTTTTCACCGATGGAGCATGGAGTTGTATGAGCGACTTCACATATGGTACAGTATTCAATATACAGTATAAAAAAGGTCCCGTAAATCATGACATTCCGTTTTGTCATCGAATACTGGATGAACGGAATACGTATCCGTCATATTGCCGCAAAGTTTACCGGATAGAAACTGTGCGGGGGTGAGGGGGCCGGCGGGCGGTGCAGCTAGACAAACAAGTTTCATCCTGATAAAAGAGCGGCGGTATACTACGAATTTGCTTGTGAACATCGAATCCAGTAATGACGGATACGTTTAACGTTATACGGTACCAATGAGTGAACAAAGCATATTTATACCGGTCACCGTTCTCGTCGAACCTGTCACTTGCGACGAAGGGCTCGTCTGGTAAATTAACCCACAGACACAGCCCCCTGAGTTTCTCGCCGGATCTTCTCAGTGGGTCGCGTTTCCGATCCGGTGGTAGATTCTACGAAGCACGGCTCTCGCTAGGGTTCGTGTTAGCAACGTTGTCAGGTTTGAGTTCCGCGAGCTCACCTACTAGTTAAGGTTACGCTGAAATAGCCTCTCAAGGCTATCAGCTTAGGTAGGAAAAAAAAGCATATTTTTTTTGTCGTCTCCGTTAAAACGGGCACCGTATACACGGAGACTATTTGTGTGAACGTAGCCTAACGATTGGTTGCTCCAGCTCACCGCTTGTGACAGGGCGGCGCCAGCGAGCTGGACGCCGTGTGCGCCGAGTCCGTGCAGGACCTCATGGCCACCATCGCCAAGCTGGACTCCAACGGCGTGCAGGTGCTGCCCGAGCACTCCCCCGCGCCGCTCGTGCACTCCTCCACCGACCCCGACCCCGCCCCAGGTGACTACCACGCCGAGGGACAACCAATATTATTAACTAGCTGACCCGGCAGACTTCGTAGTGCCTCAGTCAATAAATAAAAGACCTAACTTTTGTATTAAATAAACTTAAAACAAACAAAAGGAATCCGTCCAACAGGGGACATATCAAAGAAAAAACAAAATTGTAATTTTTATTTAATTCCGGGTCTTTTCATATTTATTTACCTTTTAAACATATTCTGGACTTCCACGAATAATGTACATTACATATTTTATCAACCTAAAACAATATGTGCAGAGTAACGGTTATCGCACGTGGTAAACCTAGTGCCGCTAACCTTCAGATTATGAGTAGAGACTTGGATAAATGGCACAGCAAGTCGTGGCCTAAAGGATAAGACGCCCGGTACATTCGTATCGAACGACGCGACCGTGCCGGGGTTCGAATCCCGCAGACAGGCACAAAATTTTCTAATGAAATATGTAGGTACTTAACAAATGCTTACAAATGACTTCCACAGTGAAAAAATAACGTGATTTGGTTATAAATAAATAAGCAAATAAAAAAAGCCTTTATAATAAATACTAAATGATCGATTCCAAAGCAGCCTGGTTGTGCTCGTGGACATCAGCAATGCTAGAAGTGCGCCGAAGCTGCCAGCTACTGCCTAAGATTATGTCTTGCATTCGGCGATGTTGGTCCAAACATGTTGCTTACTCGACATAACAAACAGTGGTGCTATTTTTATGTAATAAAATGACTTTATTACGGCAAAAGTCGAATATGTTCCGCAGGTAAGAGCTTGGCCACGAATGCGGCGGGCGCAGCGGGCACGAGCGGCAGCGGAGGCGGAGGCGGGAGCGGGGATCCCAACGAGGACTGGTGCGCCGTGTGCATGGACGGGGGCGAGCTGATGTGCTGCGACAAGTGCCCTAAAGTGTTCCACCAGTACTGCCACATACCCACCATAGAAAAACTACCCGAGTATGTATCTGTGTAGTTTGGCCACCTGACATCCAGCTCCAATTAATAGTGTGTTTGATAAGATTCAACTTGGCTACTGACAGCGGAGCACATACACGCACACCGTGCTAAAGACTGCACCACTTTGGGAGGCTTAAACGACAACGGTAAGATTTTCCACCGAGCGGGTGATATTGCTCGGTGGACCGACGGTCCGAATGTTGTTGTTCGGAACTTGTATATATGCAAGCTTATCTTGCCAATGTCGTAAGCGAGATTCAGGCATCTGTCGAATATTCTGCGTTGTATGATGGCTACCCGCCACACTAATCAGTCTTAAGGTCTGCTGTAAACAATTTTCTGTTATAAAACCAGACAAAGATGACATCTGCATTAAGATGGTAGGCAGCGGCTTGGCTCTGTCCCTGGCACTGCTGACGTCCATGAATGATGGTGACCACTTGCCATCAGGTGGGCCGTATGCTCGTCTGCCCACAATAGCAATAAAAAAAAAAGATGAGTCGTGTGGATTTCCAGCGAGACTGAGAGCTGGCAGTGCCTTCTGTGCGTGAACTTCGCGGAGGTGGGGGAGGACGCGGCGCCCGGGGGCTCCGGCGCGGGCCCGGGGCTGGGCCCCCGCATGCAGCGCCTCGTGGAGCGGATCACGCTGGAGTTGTACTGCCAGTACGAACTCAGCCTGCACTTCAGGGAGCCCGTGCCGGCCGAGAACCTGCACTACCACTCCAAGGTGCGCGCCAGCCATTCAAAATGAATATCGACGCTTGAAAGGCAAACGTGACTAAGCGACAATAACTGCTTTATACTTAAATGATAGATGATGCGAAAAAAAAAATATTTCTAGGTCTATTAAAATCATTTCAATCCTACAGCTAGATTCGTTAAAATAAATTTTGTTTTCAGATATTTCAACTTTAAATTAGTCTACTGTAAAGTTCACGCATTGTCGCTTAGTCACGTTTGCCTTACAAGCGTCTATATTTTCGTGAAAACTGCATCGAATTAAGTCATAAAAGTATGTAGAAATTAGGGTTGTGCTGACAGTATTAATAATATTTTAATATTTGATATGGACTTCTCATAGAACCCGTGTGGGCTTAGTGAGAGGGTTTGGCGCTTACCCTTTGCTTCATGTTCAACTGTTCAACATATTTACTGATGGCAGGACCTCTTGTGAATCCGCACGGGTAGGTACCACCACCCCGCCTATTTCCGCCGTGAAGCAGTAATGCGTTTCGGTTCGAAGGGTGGGGTAGCCGTTGTAAATAAATAAATAATAAATATTTACTAACAGTCACGCCACGTTAACTGGTCCCGTGATAAGTTCGTAAAGAACTTGTGTTACAGGTACCAGATAACGGAAATAAATGTAAGATTTTTATTATACACATACACATATTTAATATACATCCATAACCCTGGAAAAGACATTTTATATTTATCATACAAATATCTTCCCTTGGCGGGATTCGAACCCGCGACCCCCTTGTGTAGTGACCATGTCACTTACCACTACACCAGACGGCCGTTAGAACTATACTGAGACCTTAGAACTTATGTCTCGAGGTGGGTGACGCACTTACGTCTATGGGCTCCAGTAACCACTTAACACCAGGTGGGCTGTGAGCTCGTACACCCAAATAAGCAATAAAAAAAATTTTTTTTAAAAAAATTTGCTTCGGCCTTAATGAAAATTTATATCAGAAATTATATAGAATAGAGAAGACTGTATGCGCTTAGATTCCCTTGCCTTTCGTAATAAGGAAAAATTATACCAAAAAAAATTATCTATGGGTAAGCTAAGACTCCCGTCCGTCTCGACAGATCGCTCGGCCCATGTGCCTGGACGCCATCCGCATGAAGCTGCAGCCGGGGTCGGCGTCCCGCTACGCACACGTGGAGCGCTTCCTGGCCGACGTGCGCCTGCTCTTCCGCAACGCCTACGCCTACAACCCGGTACTCACCCTCGCACGCCATCCAACAATTTAGACTTACTACTCTGTAGGGATTTCATTGCGAGGATTCTACAATAAAGTTACGCGCTGGGGTTCGGGATAAATAAAATTTCACAAAAAGTACAACTTAAAAACTGTATTCAACACTTAAACACTTTAAAACACTCAACAAACACCTTAAAACTCTCAATTCGCTTATTCCGCTTCGCTTCAGGTGATCCGTTCGCTATTTCGCTTCGAGTAGTTCAGATTACCGACTGACTGCGTGCCATCCCTACAACGCTTTTATAGTCGATACCTTATCCCTAGAATTATCGAGAATATTTCACACATCTCTAGTAGTCGTTTCCGCTATTTGTTAATAGATGGCGTAGTACTCCTCGACCGCTCTGGGCGCTACTAGATCCTTCGACATTCGTTCGACTATTCGGCGATTGATGGTGTTACTCTTACCGGCGTAACAATACCAATACGCCCCAAAACCTGTGCTTAAGGGCGATATAACTCTAATTGATAAAATAAATAAAGTAGTGCATTTAATAGACATAACTGTTCCTAACACCCATATTATGTAGAAAACAATAACTGAAAAAATACATAAATATATAGAATTAAAGGAAGAGATTACTAGAGTTTGGAAACAGAATAAAGTATATATTGTGTCGCGGGTGCTTTCTAGCTCTAGAGTCACACCAAAGCATCTTCACTACTCCATCAAGCTATCAAATTTACCCAAAAATATATTTTTGCCACAATTTTAAATACGTGTCGGATTGTTCGGAAGAAGCAATTCATCAAAACACGAGAATAAAAACTTTGTACATAATAATAATTTATTTATTTCTCTCTTAAAAGTATAGTACAAAAATAAATAGAAAAAGTCTGTACTAGGTTCAAAGACCTGTATTACTGATATCCGGGCTCCGTCCTGTTTAAGATAGATTAGGTTAGGTAAAGTCGTGAACAGATGTTGCGGACAAGTGTTGAGAGATCATTAGGTGTTATCATTTAAGTAGGTCATTGCGTGTGTATGTGTGTGTGCGTGCGTACGTGCGTGCGTGTGAGTGTGCGCGCATGCATGTTATATTGTGTATGTTATGTATCTGCAACTATATGTGTTTTCTATTACTCTATAACTAAGTTATTATATGCCAAAATCTTGATAGTCGTAGTATCGATAAAGTATAGTGTGTGTGTCCCGTCACTAACGCCGCCCTCTCTGCGCAGCCGGACTCGCAGGTGTACAAGGACGCGAAACGACTCGAAGAGTTCTTCGACGCTCAACTGTTGAAGTGGCTCCCGGAGTACGCTTACTGGAACGGCGAGGCCGAGGGCGAAGCGCCCACGAAACGACCCCGACTGGACTGACAAGACGCTCCGGCGCCACCGCGCGCCCCCGCCCCCGCCACCTACCCCTCGTCCTGCATCACGACGAGCTCCATAGCCCTGGTGCAGTCGAGGACCCAGTACGCGGCGTACAACCCTCAGATGCTGCCCTCGCTGATGGCTCCTCCGCAGCCCTGCACCACCATCCTGCAGGGCATGCAGTGCTCCAGATATCTTCCTCACTAGAGGTCCGGTTCATTTATTACAGTCGGATCGAACATTCTGGAACAGGCGAGGCGACTGCTTCGCTCATTGCGCCGCGCGTCAGTACTGTAAGGATTAGCGACGTAATCAAACGAATACACAGTACTCGTTCATGTGAATATTCTCATTGTTTATTACGTAAGCAAATTTATCACAATATTTGTAGTTAATACTAGGTATTTCTGCTAGAATTAAGATGTTAAGAAAAGTTCCTCTACGGTTGTTGTGAGACTTTCTATTTCACGTCCATAGCCCTCGGGCCGCGACGTGACGTCACTCTCAGTCATCACATCCGAGTTCAATAGCAATAGTAGATAAAACCGTGTCCTCTGCGTTAATATGGTTACGGATATATTACAAGTAACCTGAGCGATGCGCCTCCCTTACTGCAGGCTGGAGCTTACATCACTCTACGAAGGGCGCGGGACTAGATCATTCTTCACATCAGCGTGCTTGGAACAGTGTTCCAACTCCATACAAATTTAAGTTAACTTTGACGCTATCGAGAGCGTTAAAAAACTCGCACTGAGCACATTGAAAGCCGTAATGAGAAAGGTGTCGACGAGTATTCACAGAACTGGAAATCAACTGTAAAACTGTTTGTCAAATATTTACTAAAGTTTGATACCCGCGGAGGTTTGAACTCTGGCACAGTCGCATCGCTCCATACGAATACACTGCCCGTCTTACCCGTCAATGTATTTCAAAATATTCAACAACAACAAATTAGTATCATAATTGGAATGATGCAATTTTTATCTTTGGTTGAGTTATAATTACATATCTCGATGAATCACTTTTGACTGTCGATGGAAATTGCATCTTATACGTATGCGCTTAAGAGGTATTTCACTAGAACACGAAATCGAATGTGCTCTTGTTCCTACATGAGTAATAACGAAAGTTATGTTTTGGATTGTGGACATCTGTGATATGACGGAACATTGACCGCCAACGACGCTTGTTTGTATAACGTAAATACAATTACCATTATTTATTGGGGTTTTGTTTGTTGGCAACACTGATATCTGTTGGAAGAGAAGAGAAAATGCAAATAAATCTATTGGAACGAAGTTCCTTACGGCAGGCTTGGAGGGGATAGGGATTTTGCTGCGCGACCGAACTGAAAAAAATGTGATAGTAAAACCGTAAGAAAAAATCCGTGGAAAAAAGTGCGTGGAATAAAACCGTTAAATGAGACGTGCGCAGGCGCGACAGTCGCATACACAAGCGAGTAGTGTATAATACCTTTCTCATTCTCTCTTTTACTTTTACATACTTTCCTGCACTTAAATAAAAACTAATCAGCAAAATTTAAGAGAAAAATCAAGAAAACCTACATAAAATTGAGCACGTTTTTTTTGTTGCAAATTGTGTCGATTCTACATTAGCCGAAGGAACTTCGTTCCTACCTTGTGTCCCACGACACCACATCTTTCTTTTTAATTTCTAAATACTAATTGAATAAGAACTGTCTGATGAACTCATCTTTGTTTAATACTTCACTATTAAATTTTATTGCCTTTTTTATATTAAAGTTTTAATTTTTCAAAATTTCAAGTCCGAAATTACGAAAAATTAACGCAGCAATTTGAAGGGATCTCTGCCATACGAGGCTGACCCGACCTTCATATTTTGTAGAAATAGAAGGTAGTTTACGATACGGAAATAACAATATATTTATTAATAATCATTATCATATAATTACATACAGTTATGTATTCTAAACTAATGCGAATAGTGATTAATAATGATATTAAAAAGTAAATAGCATGATACATTAGTGATACCATTTAAAAAAAAATGGATAAAAACTATTTTTTTAAGCTGCATTTTCAATTTGCGGGAAATTTCGAAGTATCAAATGAAAACATGTAAAAGTGTAAGAAAAGTTTCCATTAAGGACTAGCCAGCAAATGTTTGTTCATCTGAACTAATAATAAACCATTTTGTTAGAATTAATGAGTACTGCTTCTAATGTGGCTTGTCGCTTTATGGGAAATAGGTGAAATATAGGAAACATGAGCTCAGATCATAGTAGCAACCGTTTTATAAGATTCTCGCAAGTCGTAGAAATAATGCAAAAAGTGTTTACATTCTATCGTTGCCTTTCGTTTGTACAGCTTACTAATAATAGACAAGCATGTGACCACAGTGTTGCCAGAAATTTTAGTTTTGATATGAGTTCGGTGGCCCGTAAGAAGTATTGTAATGAAAAAAAAAAAGTAGGTGAACAGTAAAAAACAAAGACGATAGTATAAAAAAAATAAATTAAATCCTTTTAAAGTGATTTTCAGTACATCCCTACCTGGTCTCGCGTATTGACTGAAAGTTTCATTCAACAGACAGCCCTGGCTACGCGTTTCGTTTTACGAAATTAAATTTTCACTTGTAATTTAAAAAAAAAGCATCGCCTAATATGAAGCAACTCTCCTATTTTTTGAATTGTTATGTTGAGCTATGTATTTATTTGCTATTCGTTTGATTCGATTGTGTAGTTATAAATATTTCAAGACTAGTATCATTGATAGGTGTAATGATAATAATATGCATAAATATGTTTGTTGTACAAAATTCAAATATACAGCCACATATAATGCCATATGATTCTTTTCAGTCTGTGGATCAAAAATACGAACTCCTTCGCTTTGAAGTAAATCTTAAAATTCGTTCATGTACAGACAGTTGTACACACAATAGAACTATATTTCTAAATTATGTAGTTATATTTTTACATCACAATTATAATACTATAATATAAGTAAGAGAATATAATATATACATAGTATTATAATGAAAATATTCCAATTGGAATTCTAATGTTGACGGTGAGTCTCAATTTAAATTCGAGAAAGGCGTAATAATTTAGATAAATTATTTCCATTCAAACTATGATGATTGTTCAAAATCGACTTGCGCGTCGACTTAACTGATTGCGTGACATGTTCATTGCTTTATAATGGCGGAATTTGCGATTGGTCTTAGCGGTTATTGGAACCGTTTATTGTCTCCCCAATTGGAGCCATGAGGTCGAAGTCGCAATCATACTGTTATAATACCCTCTTGTTCCTAGCTTTGTTTCCATCCTTTCCCGAATAGCATCAACACTTATGATCCTTTATTAAACAATCAGTCCTATTCCTAATTCCACACGGCAGGGTTGCCGTCATTGTCGTGGTAAATCTTTGTATGTCTATGTCATTATTATTATTTTTAAAAAGACCTTTTCTCAATTCCGTATAACAGTACTGAAGCCATCGCGACAAAAACAACCCAGATTTTTTTTACCTACTCGTGTAGGCCATAACGCCACTAGGCTCAGCTAGAAGTTAAAATGGCAATGCAATCAAATCGCAGAGCGAGATGTGGTGACGAATGAAACAATGCAAGTGACATTTACATCCAAAAGTAAAACATTGTTTTTATGTTAATATTGGACAATATATCTTTTTAATAGGCCCCAAGGCCAGACCTCTAGGGTAACAATAATATGCTAAATTATAGGGGATATAATCGCCCGGGTTAAATTATTCAAGTTGAACCCAGCATCAGCGGTATGCTCTCTTGATATTAAAAAAAAATCACCCCGTAGTTGATGATGTTATGTTATTTTTTTCCTGTTTGTCATACGGCACGTGACTGGGAGAAGGGGTCTCAGCAAACGTTGTTTTGATAACGCGACTGTTTTAGTTTAATTAGTTTTAATGACGAAACTTGTCTCAATTTTGGAGCCGTTTGGTCGTAGGTGAGTAGTTCGGGTCAGCTCAGAGACTGGACAAGTGACGGTGTTTTGTGCTTTTTTTTATTTAATTCTTCGTGTAATATATCCTAGTTAAGGATAAGGGCATTTTTTAAAGTCAATGTAAACCACCCGCCCGGTCTGTTGGTGCCAGTCGTAAAAAATTGTACATACGACTGAATGGTTCCAAATTTTGTGTACTGTAACGTGAGAATATTGTATTCTAAGTTGTGTATTTTTATTTTGTAGTTGATGATATTTCTTGAAATATATTGTTGTCTTATTAATTATTTAGGTCTCCAGATAGTAATCTCCTGTAAGTATTATAATTATTATTATTGAAATTAGAAATTAAATTACATTTATTGGAGTTTTGTTTAATTTTATTTATACTAAATTAGTAGAACTAGTAAGCCCGGTTGTAGTGTGTCAAACTGTAGAATAATATGAACATTTCTGACATCATTTAGCTGGGTCACCAATTTAGGTACCCCAAGCCACAGGTAATCGTTCTCGTAGTCTGCTTGCGACAAAGGGCTCGGCACGTAAATTAACCCACAAACACAGGCCACTGAGTTTCTCGCCTGATCTTCTCAATGGGTCGCGTGTCCGATCCGGTGGTAGATTCTGCGAAGCACTGCTCTTGCTAGGGTTCGTGTTAGTAACGACGTGAGGTTTGAGCCCCGTGAGCTCGCTACTTGTTAAGGTTACGCTAAAATGGTTTCTCAAGACCATCAGCTTAGGTGGGAAAAAAAAGAGACCATGCAAGGGTTTTTCATTTGACTTTACACTTGTCGCGTAATATGCATATGAGTCGTTCAACAAATGAATTTGATTCGTAGATCTATTGAAAACCAGCAAACAGTGGCCGCTTAAATTACAAAAAAGTCATCAAATCGTTGGAAAATAGGTAAATGAAATTCATTCGCAAAACAGCAGCTCTTGAGTTGTTAGGTCTCTTTTGGAGACGCTCGGGCGGCTCTTAGCAAATTCCACACCTCCTGGCTGAGCCATTCCTCGCCCACCTGTCCTGGTGAAATTCCCAAGTCCTCCGGGCCATAAGTAATCCCTCGTTCATAAAAAAAAACCGTTAAATAAAACGTCCAATTCTGAAACAGGTATGTAATTCGGTTTGGAATTAATTGTTATTTTATGGAGCACGTTGAAAAACTGGGTAATCACAGTAAAGCTTAGACTATACATAAGCTTATATGCCAAAGAATTCAGTCTGGAGAAAACGTTAAAAGACGAACGAACTTTCTTCTACAAAAACTTTTGGACAAAGCTTTGAACTACCATACTTTGCTAAATACTTACTGATTGCAGCATAATTGGCTAGCTACAATCCGCCCAAAGAAGATAAGAGATTAGAGTATGTATACTCTAAGGAGTGAAGTCTAGATTTATCTTTAGTCTGTTCCTCTCATAGACTTATATAGGTTCCTCTTGACGTAATGTCGAGTCATTTAATAGAATGTCAACTGTCAACATATTGTCAATTATATTTGAGTAGTCTTGACAACAGCTTGTTTTCAATAGGTTATAAACCTACATCAAACTATCGCGAAATTATTTACTTTCTTCATAACTCAGAGAAAAGTCATTCTAAGCAGTAGTCTTTTGTTTTTCAAGAAGTGGAATCCGTTCGTATTCTCCGTAATAAGATATTGTCACCGCTAACGTGTGAAAGGTAGGTAACCTTACAAAGGTCGATGACCTAATTTTTTACGTATTTTTTTTTGTTTAACAATTTTCAAGTCTGTAATTATCTACTTCTCGGGTATATAATAAACGACTTAAAGTGTACTTTAATTTATTTACTAGTATATAAATATTTTGTTTTAAAGTTCAACTCTATTTTACGAAAATCAAAAATTTTGTTTTTGTTTTTTAACTAATGTTTGTATATTTTCTATGATCAAATTTGTTTGTTAACTATGTTTTCACAATTCACAATATTCAATGAGTGGACGAGGCAATTGTTGTTAAGCGTATTCTTGCATTCGTATTTCCAATAATACAAACCGCTGCTTGCATACAAAGTTACTAACTAACAAAACGTCTACCGGAAAGTATTATCTTTAAGGCTGGTTTGTTGAATGACAATATCAACACAGAAATAATACAGAAACTTGGTGGTCCGGCTCAGCGATGTCGTGCGTGCATCTCGCTCAAAAGGTCGTCGGCTCACGGTCACGTCACGGACAAACGTCTGTTGGCATTTGACTTTTGGACCGTGACGTAAAATTACAGTTGATTACTTATTGGGAAAAGGTAGATAGTCGATCGGGGCATAGCTATTAACATCAGACACAAAAGACACATGAACACACGGCCACAAAACTGAATGTATATTTGTTTTTTTTTTGCTTAGATGGGTGGACGAGCTCACAGCCCACCTGATCTTAAGTGGTTACTGGAGCCCATAGACATCTACAACGTAAATGCGCCACCCACCTTGAGATATACGTTGTAAGGTTTCAAGTATAGTTCCAACGCCTGCCCCACCCTTCAAACCGAAACGCATTACTGCTTCACGGCAGAAATAGGCAGGAATTTGTGTTGGTTTACGTTCGGGTTCGTGTTACGGTGTATACGTAAGCTACTGGTGGTGGGCGGATTTGTAAACCCACATGGATAGGTATCCCCATCTCGCCTATTTACTGTACGAAGCAGTCCTGTTTTCCGGCTTCAAGAGTTTTAACAGCCTTTACACAACGGAATTGAGGCTTCAAGCTCTCACGTCTTGTAGCGGGTGGCGCCAGTCAAGTTCAGTGTGCTTAGTCCGAGTTTTCTAATGTTCTAGGTAGCGTAAAAGTTAACTCAAATTTATATGGAGTTGGAACGTTTTGCCTGCGTTTGCCGCTAGAGCCGCTGTGAAATGGAATAGATCTATGCTGCACGTGAACATTGACGTCACTATACTAGTAGTACGTCTTTGTCTATAGAGATATGGAAACGTTACAACATTATTGTTTCTAAATAGCTTCAAATTTATTTTTGTCGATGACGAAACAAATGTAATCGTACTTAACAATACGTTCACGATTGACTTCTACGGTGATGGAATAACAACATTTATTAAAAATCAAACCCGCAAAAATGTTAATTTGTTTAATTACTGGTGGCAGGTCGTCTTGTCAGCCCACATGAGTGGGTACTACCACCCTGCCTGTTTCTGCCGTGAAGCAGAATGCGTTTCGTTTTGAAGGGTGGGGCAGAAGTTGTACTGTAAAAACTGAGATAAATGGAACTTGGGTCTCAAAGTGTGTGGCGGCATTTACGTTGTAGACGTCTATGGGCTCCGGTAACCACTTAACACTAGGTGGGCCCTCAGATCGTCCCGCCATCAAAACAATACAATAAAATGATGGATAGTTATACGAGAACAAAACAAACATTTGTTTGTTCGTAAATCAATACGCGGTCGCCGCCTGTTTGATTAAAGCCAATTGCAATGCGAAATGACAAATAGTCAAATAAAGATAATGAATGTTGATGAACCCTTTTTTTTATTGTAAAAACGCGTCAATATCATTGTGGGTTAACGTACTTGATAAGGCGGTCAGTTCGATATGCTCACGCTTTGAGATTTACTAATTGTACAGACAGTGCCACTCCTTAATGATAAAGATGTTACCGAAGTTCATTGACAAAATGTAGCAAGCACACTTTATGACACGCGGTCAAAGTGTCAGTTGCATTGAAAAAACTTTTATCGTTACCTTGAGGTCGGAACACGATATATTGCGCCGGATCATATACGGCAAAATGGTGGTAAGTATCCATGCGAACTTAGGCCTATCATCATCACAGGAATTAGGTATTTTAGTAGGAACCATCTACGCTACTAATTCCTGTGCTGAGCTTGTGATAATTATACTTTGTCGATTGGTAAATGAGCTCACGGAGCACTTAATTTAAAGTGTTTGTCGCAGCATATGGACATGATGTACCAGACACGCTCCAAGACAGGTCTGGTTCACAACTGTGTTCCATCAAACTGCTTTCTCGCCCTTTAAACCGATCCGCATTACAACTTGGTAGCAGGGGTAGGCGGGATGGTGGTACCTCTCCATAGCCGCTTACAATACACCCTACCACCAGTGTAGTACCACACTTACCAACGTTTCGCATCATTATGATTTTCGCTTAGAATTTCTTGAACCAAAATCATTGGAGAAAAAGTCGAAGTTTAAATAAAAAATGAAACTAAAAATTACAATTAAGTTTAATTAAGTCAATGACTCATATAAATCTAATAAAATATAACGTTATCATGTATTATATTTTGAGGTCGCAGACACAACCTACTGAATTTCTCGTCGAATCTTCTCAGTGGGTCGAGATTCTGACCTGATGGTAGACACAGCGAAGCATTGTTCTTGCTAGGGCTAATGTTAGCAAGTTCTCCCAGGCTAGGCCTTGTGAGCTCAACCTACCCTCCCTACCCTACCCGTCTGCGCGTAATTAAAATAGCGAAATTAGGCTACCGACGATTAAGTAGGGTCAAATGAGTCGTCTATTATCAAAGGGGGCAATCTGTGCATTTGGACAAAAAAAAATTTTTGATATGTCAATACAGATTGATTTGAATATAATAGTCTCCTTCAAAGAATACGGTTCAAAACCTGCATTAAATAAAGGTTAATACTTAACCTGTTATTTATCTAAGATGTCGTTCAGAAGAGTTTTGTGACTGCCAATGGAATACAAAGTCAATAATTTTCGTTTTTCTGATTTACCAATAATTATCCAAAAGTCACATTGCCGGCTTTGATAATAGTCGACTCAAATAAGGGTGAAAGGAGCAATACACATTGCGAAAGCATCGTTTTGCTTTCACAGGTGTCTGTCCCGCTATACGCAGTGTAAATATTTCATAATTATGTTATTATACTAGCTGAGTCCCGCGATGTTAACCGCGGTTATTGTCGTACCGCGGGTGACGCCGCGGGGCGAAGCTAGAAAGTAGCCTATGTTACTCCTTATATCAGGGACCTATCAGTGAAAGTCCCGTCAAAATTTGTCCAGCCGTTCCAGATATTAGCCGGAACAAATAGACAGACAAAAATTGTAAAAAATGTTATTTTGGTGTTTGTACCGTATATATGTTTATAGCCATGCAGTAAAAAGCGGTTATTTCAATATTACAAACAGACACTCCGATTTTATTTATATGTATAGAAGATAACAACTGTTTATAGTGATATAAAGATTTTCAAGTGCACCGCAAGTATTACCTACGTTGCGCGTTTATCAAGCACTAATCAAATTACCCAAGTTATTATCCATCTATACATATAAATAAAACTGGAGTGTCTGTTTGTAATATTGAAATAACCGTTTTTTACTACATGCATATGAATTTATATACGGTGTAAATAACATTTTTTACAATTTTTGTCTGTCTGTCTTTCTGTCTGTCTGTCTGTCTGTTTGTTCCGGTTAATCTCTGGAACGGCTGGACCGATTTTGACGGGATTTTCACCGATAGGTAGCTGATGATATAAGGAGTAACTTAGGCTACGTTTTTTAGACTAGCTTCGCCCCGCGACCTCACCCGCGGTACGACAATAACCGCGGGTAACATCGCGGGACTCAGCTATCAATAATAAAATTTAATGTTTCCGAAGCGAAGCGAGGGCTTGTCTATTATATATCGCTAGTCTATTATATATTTATTAAATGAACGAAAATTTCCGAATAAGCTCTAAGTAGCTTCGTAAATTGTTTACCATCTGTCTTCTTTGTTCTTCCCGCGAAGTACATAATTACGCATACCGGTTATGAGAAGGTTAAGTAAGTTATATTCAATGCAACTGAGGCTTTAAATTCGTGTCTTGTGAGTCAATGTTTGCAGTTGCATTTGATAGTGAAATTTTTATAGTCCTTGTGTTAAAATAGTGAGGGTTTAAAAACAAATCAGCATGGGTAAAGAGATTTTGTTTTAAAAACATTAAAATCCACTTTCGCTTGAGGCTAATCAATAAATGATTAGATAACATTGAATTAACATGAACAATGAATAATATTTTTTACTGCTGGTAGGACGTCTTGTGAGTTCGCACGGGTAGGTACCACCACCCCGCCTGTTTCTGCCGTGAAGCAGTGATGCGTTTCGGTTTGAAGGGCGGGCAGCCGTTGTAATTATACTGAGACCTTAGAACTTATATCTCAAGGTGGGTGGCGCATTTACGTTGTAGATGTCTATGGGCTTCGGTAACCACTTAACACCAGGTGGGCTGTGAGCTCGTCCACCTATCTAAGCAATGATATAAAAAAAAAAAAAAAACATTTCTCTTTCCAGTAATCCCGAACTATGCGTCTTATAATTCTCGAAGATGCCAGCATCGTTGCCGACTGGGCCGCCAGATTCGTTCTCCAGCGGATCACGCAGTTCGCTCCGGGTCCGGGAAGACACTTCGTGCTGGGCCTGCCCACCGGTGGGACGCCCCTCGGCATGTACAAACGGTTGATAGAGTTCCACAAGGAAGGGAAGTTATCTTTCAAATATGTGACCACTTTCAACATGGACGAGTATGTGGGTAAGGACTTTGATGATGTAGGTTTTTTTATACTGGATTTCTAGACAGCCGTCCACCTATTTTAGAACTATAATAGCGGACTGTTTTATTAACAATACGATAATGAGTATTAGACGAGTTACTTTCACTGTATCCTTTTCCCATTATAGTCGATGATAACGTAAATGCGCCATCCACCTTGAGATATAAGTTCTAAGGTATCAGTATAGTTACAACGGCTGCCCCACCCTTCAAACCGAAACGCATTACTGCTTCACCGCAGAAATAGGCAGGGCGGTGGTACCCACCCGCGCGGACTCCCAACAGGTCCTAGCACCAGTAATTACGCAAATTATAATTTTGCGGGTTTCATTTTGGTATGATTCCTCCATCGCTAGGTCTTCCCCGTGACCATCCCGAGTCCTACCACTACTACATGTGGAACGAGTTCTTCAAACACATCGACATAGAGCCGAGCAACGCGCACGTGCTCGACGGCAACGCATCCGATTTAGTGCTCGAGTGTCAACGCTTTGAGAAACTCATACAGGAGGCTGGCGGAGTGCATTTGTTCATCGGAGGTTGGTCTGAATGAAATATCTGCGCTTGAAAGAGACTAAGCGACAATAACTGCTTTTTACATAAATGATAGGCAATAACCGTATTCGTTGCGCAAAAAAAATATATTTCTAGTTCTATCAAAATCATTTCAATCCTACAGCTAGATTCGTTAAAATAGATTTTTTTTCAGGTATTTTAGCTTTAAATTATTCTACTGTAAAGTTCACGCATTGTCGCTTAGTCACGTTTGCCTTTAAAGCGTCGATATGTATTGTTACGCGCTGAGGTTCGGGATAAATAGAAGTTCCACCAAAGTACAACTTAAAACTGTATTTAACACCTGGAACACTCACAGAACAGTTTACAACTCACAATTCACTTCTCCCGTCTCGCTTCAGGTGATCTGTTCGCTGTGTCGCTTTTATAGTCGAGACGAAATCCCTAGAATTATCGAGAACATTCTCGATAAGGCCAGATATGTGTTTCCGCTGTTTGATAATAGATGGCGTTGTACTTTTCGAGTGCCCTCGGTTTTACTTGTTCTTTTGATATTCGTTTCTGCTGTTCGACGATAGATGGCGTTGCTCTTACGGCGTAACAGTATCATACTTTGTCGTATGTAATCCATATATTTTAGTAGGTATCGCTTGTATCGGTACGTGAAGACGTTGACACGTTCTAAATATGACTACAGAGCTGTCATTTTGTTGGTAATCTATTTTCTTCTTCTTCTTCTTTGTCGTTTCCTCATTACTGAGGGTCGTGACCACCTTGGTCCAGTTTTTGCACCAGCTTCCTCCAATGTTGCCTGCATTCGGCCTGCTTAATGGCGCCCGGGACGCTGGTGTTTGTGGCCTCCTTGATAATGTCCGTCGACCTGGTGGGCAATCTTCCTCGACTTCTCTTTCCTTCCACGTGACCTACAACTATTAATTTTTCCAAGTTCTCAGGATTTTGTCGGGCCACGTGTCCGAAGTACTTGAAGAGACGCTGCATACAGATTGTAGATAGACGGGTCTTGACGTTTAGCTCCTCGAGAATTTACACATTTGTTCGGCGCTCCGTCCATGATACGCCCAACATTTTGCGCCAACACCACATTTCAAATGCGTCAATTCTCCTTAGAAGCCTTATCTTCTCCATATTCTTGTACGCTTCTGAGACGTGGACCCTAAAGGCCCGTACCCGATCGAGAATCTATTTTAGGCTAACCTATAATTAAAATTTTAATGAAATTCATTTAATTCATATTATCGACTAAAATATTTTTGAAAAATGAAGTCGAAAGTCCTTATTGTATTATAATATAACCGCTGTGAACTCCTTCAGGGTATATCGGAAGGTCTAACTGCTTCGCGACAGAAAAATGCGGTTAATTCTCATTTATTACCCTTGTGGATTAAAAATGCAGGTATCGGTCCGGACGGTCACATCGCGTTCAACGAACCGGGCTCCTCGCTGGTGTCTCGGACGCGAGTGAAGACCCTGGCCTACGACACCCTGGACGCCAACAAGCGGTTCTTTGACAACGACATCAGCAAGGTGCCCCGACAGGCGCTCACCGTTGGAGTCGGAACTGTTATGGACGCTAAAGAGGTCAGATATTTTACATTACGTTTATTTAATCGAAGAAACCTATGTGCTTAGTGCGAGTTTCTTAACGTTTTTTCGTTCGTTTTGTTTTTTTACTAGTGGTAGGACCTGTGATGAGTCCGCGCGGGTAAGTACCACCACCCTGCCTACCCCTGCCTTAGAACTTATATCTCAAGGTGGGTGGCTTATTTACGTTGTAGATGTCTATGGGCATTTAAAATCAGGTGGGCAGTTAGCTCGTCCACCCATCTAAGAAATAAAATAAAAATAAAAAAAGTTCTCGATAGCGTAAAAGTTAACTCAATTTTGTATGCAGTTGGAACAGCGCCCCTAGCGGCAAACGTACGCAAACGACCCCATTCCATATAAATATGAGCTAACTTTTACGCTATCTAGAACGTTAAAAAACTTGCACTAAGCACACTGTAGTTGATTTTTATTATAGCCAAAAAGCTAATTTTAAGTGTGTCGTTAAAATATAACACTGCAACTGCTGCTAACTCCGCTTTGCTGATCACATGTCCGTAGCTAAATGGAGTCAAGCAGGATATCAAGTTAGTACGTGCCGAATTTTGAGGTTTTTTTATTTTTTATTGCTTAAACCTTAAGTGGTTACTGGAGCCCATAGACATCTACAACGTAAATGCGCCACCTACCTCGAGATATAAGTTCTAAGATCTCAGTATAGTTACAACGGCTACCCCACCCTTCGAACCGAAACGCATTACTGCTTCACGGCGGAAATAGGCGGGGTGGTGGTACCTACCCGTGCGGACTCCCAAGAGGTCCTACCACCAGTGTTTACGCAAGTTATAATTTTGCGGGTTTGATTTTTATTACACGATGTTATTCCTTCACCGTGGAAGTCAATCGTGAACATTTGTTGAGTACGTATTTCATTAGAAAAATTGGTACCCGCCTGCGTGATTCGAACACCGGTGCATCGCTACATACGAATGCACCGGACGTCTTATCCTTTAGGCCACAACGACTTCGAACTGCGTATAGGCTGCGGTGGATAAGCCACGATCAGAATTGATCTTTACTGTTATAAAACTAACCAGAGTACATTGTTTGTTCGTCCGAGCATCACTCTAAATGTAGTCAAGTCTGAAGTCGTCGTGGCCTAAAAGATAAGACGCCAGCTACATTCGTATCGAGCGATGACACTGTGTCAGCGTTCGAATTCCGCTGGCAGGTACAAGAAATCTTTCAAATGAAATACGTACTTGACAAAATGTTCACGAGTGACTTCCACTGACAATAACATCGTGTAATATAAATGAAACCCGTAAAAAATATAATTTGGTAATTACTGGTGTTAGGGCATCTTGTGAGCCCGCACGGGTAGGTACCACCACCCTGCCTATTTCTGCCGTGAAGCAGTAATGAGGTTCGGTTTACAGGGAGGGGCAGCTGTTGAACTGTAAAAACTCTGACTTAGAACTCATGTTTCAAGACGGGCAGTGGCGTTAACGTGGTTGATAATAATTATAATTGAACATAATCATAACCTAAATATTAAACAGCCCATAATAAAACCATAATAAAACATACTTATAATAATATGTACAATCATTACACTTCTAAGAGTTATTGTCTCATTTGAATTTCACGTAAAATTGTGAATCCACATGTCGTCTTTTCGCATTAAAAGTGTACAATTTCCAAAAATATTCGAAATTGAGTTAATATGCGGAATCATTTGGTATCACCAGTATTTTCCTCATAAAGAGAATCTTAAAAGAGGCTTGTGGAGAGTATTAAGCGGTAGGCAGCGGCTTGGCTCTGCCCTGGCATTGCTGAAGTCCATGCGCGACGGTAACCACTCACCATCAGGTGGGCCGTATGCTCGTCTGCCTACAAGGGCATCAAAAGAGCGTAGTTTAGTTTTAGTTTTTTTTTGAGTTTACCTACTTATATTTTGACCTATTAACCTATTATTACCTACCTATTAATAAAATTAATACATAATTTTATCTTACTTTAAAAGACAGATAATGTAACTGATAAAAAATAAAAAATAAATGATGCAAAATTGATTAATATTAAAAACTAGCTGACCCGGCAGACTTCGTAGTGCCTCAATCGATAAATAAAAGACCTAAACTTTTGTTTAAGATAAACTTAAAACAAACAAAAGGAATCCGTCCGACGGGGGACACATCAAAGGAAAAACAAAATTGTTTTTTTTATTTAATTCCGAATATTTTTATATTTATCTAACCTTTTAAACCTTCTCTGGACTTCAACAAATAATTCAAGACCAAAATTAGCCAAATCGGTCAAGCCGTTTTCATGTTATGTCGTGACAACGGAAAACGGGTTTCATTTTTATATATATAGATATCATAATTACCTATGTTAAACCTTTAAAACATACTCCTGTAAAATTAGTAAGTTTTCAGATCAAACAGTTGTAATGCGTGAAGACGATGTGACATATTTCATCGCGACTTGACTCCGAGTGATGCTCTATTATTTTTGACTCTACGTCGCAGGTCATGATCCTCATAACAGGAGTGCACAAGTCCTTGGCGCTTGCCAAGGCTGTGGAGGAAGGCGTGAACCACATGTGGACGGTGTCGGCCTTCCAGCAACATCCTCAAGCGCTTTTCGTGTGTGACGAAGACGCCACACTCGAGTTGAGGGTCAAAACAGTTAAATACTTTAAGGTTAGTGGCGCTTTTTTTTCTTTGTCTTATTATTATCATAAAAGGTAAGTTTGTAGGGTAACTATGTAGTTACATAAATAAATTTTTATGGATATATCGATGATTG
This sequence comes from Bombyx mori, assembly GCF_030269925.1. NCBI lineage: Eukaryota > Metazoa > Arthropoda > Insecta > Lepidoptera > Bombycidae > Bombyx > Bombyx mori. Next base: position 1,676,347 of record NC_085120.1, on the reverse strand, counting down.
AGAAATTATATTAATTTTTAATATTGTCTACTTTTGTGACAAACATCATTTATATATAGTTAGCAATGACGCACCGTGCGCAAGCACTACGGGTGGCCCCCGCGCGCGCGCACATCACCCGCGTTTTCCAATCGATCGGCCGGCCAGTCCGTAACCTGTCTTGTCGTCGGATGCATGTCGTATTTTACTTGCTAACCCGCTTCGCAGTGCTTGCGCATAGTTTGCTTAACGTTTAAGTCTAGTTTAAATTTGAATACATATACGCTTTAAGTTCTTCGTTGTTAGCCATTAAATTTAGTATTGAAAACAAGAATAAATATGTAAATGATTAATTAAAGAAATAATAATAATTTTTTTGACGTTAAGTGTGATTGATGTAAGTGGCAACCCAGGTTCACGTTGAAAATATGTGACCCTTCGCTAGTTTTGTAATATGGCTGCCCTTAGTACAAATCCAGGTATTAATCAAAAATATCTATTAGGATAGGATATCTACTAACATAGGATGGTGCAAACATACAATACTCTCTATCCCCAATATATAAATAAATAATTAAATCTAAAATCATGTTTTTCCTTTACATTGCAAATGCTATGTATAAATAATTAAAAAAAAAAGGAGGGGATGAAAAGGCAAAGGCTTTAACTAATGCTATTCGGTATAGATAATTGTAAATGTTAGTTGCACTATACTTAGTTATTATCTACGTCGCAAAGGACTTTTTGACGGGAACGCGAGGAGTGAAGTTGTGTAATTTGTTTTATTTTGTCTATTTAGTGTTTCTTCGGGTTTAAATGTGTAATAATGGTGGTTTATTAACCATTTAATATCTGTGAAAGTGCCAAATGTGGGAAAATGAAATAAAGCCGCTGGACGTAACTTCTCGGGATCCTCCAAAAAATCCACTGAAAAAATCTTAGTAAATGACCACCATTTTACTGAGATTAGATTTCATCTCATATCATCTCATTTAATTTAATCCCAGTTGATTAATGTCTCAAATTAATCATTTTCATTTCATTTCACTCCATAATATCATTTTTCATAAAATTAAGAATATTCATTAAAATAAGACATGACTTAAAGGTCTCAGTAACCAGGTCATAAAATCTCTTTAAAAAAAATACGTCGCAAAGAAAATTTAAAATTTGGTTAATGCATGTTTTCTTGCATAATAGACTAATAATTTTTTTTATTAATTAACTGTAAGCTATTGGGAGCACGGTTTGTATGCGCGGGGTACACTCAGTCCACTAATTTCTGTAATAGCTTCGGTGATTGCTAAACTCTTATGGAGTAGAATAATCCACGCAATTGTTTCTAAAAAAATTCAATAGATTTGGGATAACTAAAAACAGTTTTTGGGGCGCGATTAATTTTAGATTATCTATGAAATCTATTTCTTCTGGCTTTTGTAAAATATTTTTGGTATATAAAAAAATACAATACATATATTATATGCATATTTCATTACGAATGTTTTTTGCCTGTGTAACGAGTTTAATTTAGCAATTATAACGGTAGGTATGTCAAATAGTTTTTTTTTTATATTAAGTTAAGGGATTTATGTATAGAGTTATAGTCAGAATAAATTTATGATGAATACTGATTTTTAAGACAATATTTACTACGTTTGATGTACGATCTGAGTGTACACGTGTGCGTGTGGTGTGACAGGCGCTGAGCGAGGAGCACCAGAAGATGATAGCAGACGCCCCAGTCGAAATACAGCACATCATCCACTGATCTTCTCCGCTCGACGAGGGATGATACCTACATTATTTTACCTTATTTCTTTCTCATTAGTTTTTAAAAGTATTCCTAGACATTAGAAGCATAACGACGGATATCTATAATACAAACTTATCAAATAGAATACTTCAAAATGTGTTTAGTTTTAATCAAGGTATTCGAATCAGATAAAGGCATTTTTTGGAAAAAAATTATACGATCTTATGCTTCTGATGTCTACATTTGTACAAGATGCAAAAACGTTTTGTTAATCGAATGGACGGAGCTCACTATGTGTATGAAGTGTCCGACTTATAGCGTGTAATTAACGTGGCGCGAAAAATTTCATCTCTGCACACTTAGTCTTCACTCCATTTAAAACTGCTACATTCATATCATACCAGCTATTTATCTGGATTTTTGAGTTGTAATTTGCTGCTTACTTACAGCAAGACACTGTTCTTCTTATCTCCTCATTTAAGATACTAAATCTTTCTTAACTCCACCCTCCATAGCTGAATACAGAGGCAATTATTGTCACACGGAATTTTACGTTCGTCTAATCTTTTCAAGGTTTCAACTTTTTAAAAAGACAACTTCTGTCTTATTGAAACTCATGAACACTAAAGCATTTATAATCATAAGATAATTTTGGTGCTGTGATTAATTAAAAATTGATGAATTGTGAAGATTAAATACAAAAAGCGTGCCTTTGAAAGTCAAAAGTTGTTTCGAAATTAGTTTTTTATAGTTGGATAGACAATGTGTAACTTTTTGTATAGTGCAAAGCACAAAAACCTATTTTTATTCCTTTTCCATTACAGAGTTTAATGGTGGAACACAATAAACTGATAGAAGCAAAACAATGAGACACATTCCATATTTAGTTCTAAGGACATGGTGAAAAACATTATGCTTGTATATTGTACCTATGTATCATTTATATAATAAAAACAATGCGGTTACCTAATTAAAACAGTCTTTTTTAATTTTTAATGCGCTTTTATTGGCTTCAGACGTATGTATGTTTGTAACGGAATCTTTGATTATGATTTTAAAACGTCGGATTAACTCGAAAGGTATACTAAGGACCGATGACAATTCAATATTAAAAAATATATTGAAAAAATTGAAATTCAACAAAAAAATAAAATAATAGTTTAAAAAAACTAACAAAATACACTTTTATAGAAAATCTAAATAAAAAATAGAATAATAGTTTTTTTAAACTATTTTTATTTATGTATTGTACGTGCATACTGTGACATCGCACAGCTGTTAATCAATACAATAGTGACTTCGAGCTCATGTCTCCGGGTGGGTGGGAGAATCCACGTCCTGGTGTGTGTGATGTTCGCTGACAACCTGACACCGGGTGGGCCCCTTCCGTCTAATGCGATAACAAAACTGTGACCAGTATTGACAGGATAGTAGCAGATAGCGGCTACCTTCCACAGGCCATTCGAATAATGGAAGTACCAATATGGATTACTAAACCAGGCAACAAGTTACCCCATAATGGAACCATATATACCTTAATCTGACGCGCTCGAGTATTTCAAAATGGCTATTTTTTTTGCACATTATAATAATGGCCACGAGTTTGCGTCACATCGAAATCGTCAGATTATTGAATGAGGCTTTTTTTTAAGTTCACTTAACACCCCCTTAGAAAATCTGACGCGCTCGATATATTTTTTTTTTTTTCATTTTCAACCCTTACCTACGACCACCAACACCATGCAAACGATCAGATTAACATACATACATTATTAAAAATACGTAGGACATTGATGCTATCAATATCCGACGCGCTCGATTATGTCCATGCAACAGTATTTTTTTACATTTTTTAAAATCTATAGCCGCTCCCCCCACCTATGAAAACGTATACATTATATAACATTTTTTTCTTCTTATCATCTAAGCTTTGCATCCCAATAGGTCTCTATGACGCTCGAGTAAGCCCCCATTTAGCATCGTGGGCTCCCCTATTATGTGATGGCGTCATGGCAACCGAAATCAGAGTAGGGACGGAGTGAGAGTAATAGATAGAGAAAGAGTGAGAGGGGAATAGAAACGCGGAGAGGGGAATATAGGCATCACGCAGCTGCACGCATTAAGCTTTATCGACCAATTTTTGTTACTTCGGCTTGTAGAAATGGTCAGATCATTTAATTTTCGTTATCCTGGAATTATTTCCTACTTCAGCCACGCTTGAGAATGTCGAGATGACGTTTTTTTCTACAACTTTTCCGCCCTCCCCTTTCTTCACGTCACTCTCAAATTGTCAGATTAGTGGAATATACTCTTTTTAGCATGTAATTAACTCACCCTACCTTAATCTGACGCGCTCGAGATTTTCTGATGATCGTTTTTTTTTACTAATCTGATCCTTTACCCTGGACGCGCGGTCTTATATATGGGGGCTCATATTTGGTGGAGGTACTCAAACGGGTACAAGGTATCCCACTGTATATTAATCTGCCGCGCTTTAGTAAATCCCGAAATCCCCGCTTAGGCTCCCCTGCTACTACGCGAATGCGTTCGAGTACCGCGCATTCACTCTCGCTCTGTCTCTTTCTATTCCCCCTCCCCAGGAACGTTAAACGTTTAACGCAACCTTGTTGGAAGTCGCATTAGAAGTTTCACTTCAAAAAAAATTTGTATTAAATTTAAAGAGCTGCACTGTTTATAAAAAAATGTTTAATTCTTAAATTTAATCCCACATCGAACATTTACTTGACACATAATTCTTTAATAACGCGACGTAAGCGTGGACTTCACCACTCCGGGTCACCGCCGGCAGCCACCCTGCACATCCTGGCGAGGAGACCGGCCAGCTGCAGGGGAGACGAAAGACCATCTGCTACCCTCATGTGTGTCAAACCAATCTCTCTGATGAAAGCCAGTTTTAACTCTTCAGATATATCTAAAGTTTTGCAAACTCTGAATATGTTACTGACTATGTCCTCTGCTGCGTAGCCAATCTTGCAGAGTTTTGCTATAACCTGTTTAAAAGACAAGAGGTTATTAAATCATGCTCTTTTTCGTATCATCCGTTACTATTGATGTTTGGTGATTACTGGAGCCCATGGTCATCACAATGACAAGGCCGCCCAATATACCTAAGACGTGAGGTTACAGTATGAATTGTGTTGGAATTATGAGGAGAAATAGTATACTTTGAGGTTTTTTTTATTTCTTAGGTTGGTGGCTAATGGCTGACCTGGTGTTAAGTGGTTACTGGAACCCATAGACATCTACAATGCAAATATCCACCCACCTTGACATATAAGTTTTAAGGTCTCAGTAAAGTTACAACAGCTGCCCCGCCCTTCAAACCGAAACGCATTACTGCTTCATGGCAGAAACAGACAAATTGGTACTTGCCAGCGGGATTCAAACACCGGTGCATTGCTATATGTGAATGCACCGAACATCTTATCTATTAGGCCACGACTTTTAGATAGTATTGTGCCAACACTTGCTTTATTCAGGTTGCCTGATAGATGGTTAAATGATAAAAATCATATACCTTGTAAGCCTCATGTATATCCTGTTTAGTGCAAGCTTCAAGCATCTGCCTGACCACCATCGGATGTGGTTCATCACACACTTTGAACACATTGTCCGGGCTGATGTGACCAAAACCCTGGGCTGTTGACTGCAGGTTGTTCAGGGCTGATCGCAAGTCCCCCTGTGCTGTGAAGACTACTGCACTCACACCTTCTTCAGTGTATGATAGGTTTTCTTTATTGCAGATCTCTATAACCTGTAAAAATGTTTACTCATATAAATTAAAAAATTCAACACAAGTTATTGGAATTGTAGTTTTGTGAAATTAGTAGCTCAGAGAGTTTACTAGTGAAACATAGTCTAGTTTGACTATTGTTAATTGTATATTTATTTTAATATGGACATTCTTAGTTTCACTATATTTGAAACTCATTTTTGTTTGAACTTATAATGTTGAACAGTGTTTTCCAACATATAACCTTTGCTAGTATCTGTGCATCACTAAGCCTGGAGTACCGGAGTACAGCACACCTAGATTGTATGGGTTCTATTATCTTCTCACTATTATTGGCTGCTAATGCAAAACGAGTTGTACTGGAATACAGCTCCATGGTGCGTCTTAATGCTTGTTGAGCTCCGTCAGTCATGCTGTCCGCTTCATCTAGTATCACTATTTTATGTCGACCAGGTGGCAAAGTAACCTGAAAATGGATTTAAATGTATTATTCCATTATATGGAAGGGGAGTTCAAAAGAAACAAAATTGTAGCTCATTTTATGAATTTGTTTTAAGTCATCAGCAACCAAATAGTATTCTGTATGTGGCCTCTTTAGTGTCACTAACAGTACTGTACCAATCGTTTAATAACACAAATGAAGGTGATGTTAAATTTGCCTGCTTGTCTGCCGCATGAACATAGTAAAAATTACTTTTTCATTCCTTATCACCAAAAATGGATAAACAACTTTTTTTTTGCAAATTCAAGTGTATTACTTTTATATGAGTATCAATTAGAACGTCAAGTCATAATCATATAAATTGAACTGCTGATTACATATGCTTACAGAGAAGCTATTACTTTATCTATTCTGCATCACCAAGCAGCTTTCACAAGTGCTGATTCTAACATGCAATTAAGTACAAACCTTTTGTTGCGCAAACATTTTTATCTTATTCCGGACGACATCTATACCACGATCATTTGAGGCGTTTAGTTCTAATACGGCGTCTTTGAAAGATACTCCGAGGAGAGCTCGCGCTAAGCATAGTATAGTCGTCGTTTTTCCAACACCAGGAGGTCCAGCTATAATAATGTTAGGAGCATTGCCGGTTTTAGCAAAGACGGCTAAGCGGGACACAGTGTCTTCATTGCCAACGATATCGTCGAAAGTTTGTGGCCTGTATTTCTCTATCCATGGTAAATTTGTAGATTTACTAGAACTAGGTTTTACTTGTTTCTTCTCCGGTTCGTCTACTTCCATTATCACGATATCATCATCATCCATTATTAAATTCAGACCAAAATGCTCAGATATTCAATTTAAATTCTTAGATGATATTTTTTTCAAATTCGATTGTTTGTTTTCTTTTTTTCAAGATCTTATGGCCTTGTAACAACAAGACTTTTAGGCCAATCTTATATTTTCTTCTTCTCTTCTTATATTCTGTTTTAATATGAAAAAGGACATTAAAAAAAGTGAGATGAAGTTGATTAATTTGAGATTTCAATCAATTGAAATAAATTGGGATCAGAATTGAAATGAGTTTAAATATTTTCTCAGCAAAATGGTGGTTGTTTACTGCGACTTTTTGGAAGAACCCGAGATGTTACGTCCAGCAGCTTTGTTTCAATTTTCCACATTTGTACACTTTCACAGATGCGAAGCAGATAAACTACTCTTATTATACATGTAAATCTAAAGAAAAAACGAAATGAACAAAATAAAACAATTCAAAGAATTTCACTCGTCGTATTCCGGCCAATTATAAGACCCAGTAGTTTCTTTATTTCTTACCTATTCTAGTAAGCTGGAGGGGTTATTCTAGATTCACCGAATTAGTAGGTGAGTTCACGGGACTCAAACCTGACGACGTTGCAAACACTAACCCTAGTAAGAGTAGTGCTTTGCAGAATCTATCACCGGATCGGAAACGCGACCCACTGAGATGATCCGGCAAGAAACTCAGTGGGCTTCCCAATAATATGTTCCAAAACCTGTATCCCCAGAATCTTTCACTTTGTTTGTTCGTCGGTTGTTCTTAAGTATTGTTAATAATATTATTTTCATGTATAAAAAATTAAACAAAATTTATTTTTACAATTTGGCGGATTATAACTAAAATTTAAGTTTATTTTTATTTGATAGCTCAAATTTTTTTTATCATTTGTTCGATCAATTAAATTATTTGTTCAATTGTCTTTATATTTTTGTTTAAGTTTTTACAGAATTAATTCGTAAATTTTTAATTATCATTGCGCATGCTTTGAGTTACAACCTTTTGCATTTTTTGTTGTTAGATAGAACCCAAATCTGCTTAACAAAAAATGAAATGAAACAAAACAATAAATTTACCATTATTAGATCTTAATTAATACACTTAATATAGATAGGACTGTTTGGCGGGAATGCGAGGAGTGAAGTTGTGTGATTGTATTTAGTGTTTCTTCAGGCTTAAATGTAATAACGGTAGTTTATTAACTGTTTAATATCTGTGAAAGTGCACAAATGTGGGAAAATGAAACAAAGCCGCTGGAGGTAACTTCTCGGGATCCTTCAAAAGTCAACTGAAAAAATCTTAGTAAATGATCACCGTTTTACTGAGATTATATTTCATCCCATATCATCTCATTTCATTTAATTTCATCCCAGTTGATTAATGTATCTAATTAATTATCTTCATTTTATTTCATTTCTTCACTTCATTTTATCATTTTTCATAAAAATAAAAACATAAATTAAAATAAGACATGACTTAAAGGTCTTAGTTACCAGGTCATAAAACCACTTGAAAAAATTATATAGATAGACAGATGACGTCTGACTATGTCAAATTTTCGGGAGTGAAATAGAAATTGTTTTCTTTTGAATTTCGTCTACGTATCATTCCAAAGCGTAAACAATAAATTGTAATAACTTTAAACTTTTTAATTATATTACTGGTATTTGCAACTGATAGGGAAGAAAAATATATATAATAAATTAGTTGCTAACCCCTGAGACTTGTGATGGTGAATCATCACTCCAAATAAATAGTTGAATATTTGTCTGTTCGGCTACATTCAAATTGTAAGGTATGTTTCTCGCTTTTTTGTTTTATAAATTTTATCTATTCACTTTTGTTTAAAATAGAAGGTTTTAATTCTTATTCGCAATAAACCTAAATATTATACTGTGGAGGATTAAGATTCTACAAGGAGATTGAAAATCTGTCTAGTGGTTTAAAAAAGGGTTTTTTCAATAAAACTATTATGTTAGTATACATTTAAAGTATCCTTTTCTGTAAACATAAATAAGGATCTAGATTTGCCTAATAGGAATTTAAGGAGCTTCATTCATCACAAATCTTTGTACAAGAACAGCTTCAACCTTAACTTAACATTTCAATAATTTAACTATATTTTTGGTGCCGACACATACGATACCAGCTTTTCTGGACTTCTTACACATATTACCACTAATATAAATCATCATCATCAGCATATAGCAGTCCACTGCTGGACATAGACCTCTCCAATTGTACATTACTGAGCATAATTCTCACACTCACACCTTGATTACTGGTGGTAGGACCTCTTGTCAGTCCGCACGGGTAGGTTCCACCATCTTGCCTATTTCTGCCGTGTGTCAAGTAAGTAGGAAAAAAAAGTCATCTTATTTCCATAATGAATATTAAATTAAATGTTCCTGAAGCGAAACAAGGGCGGGAAACACACATAAATGGTTAATAATAATAGTAAAATCTATAGATGGTTAGGACATAGGAAAATTAAATTTTGTTTTATTTCTAAATCTCTAGAAGCACACACTCTAAGTTATGATGGAGTGGTTATTTGGTCACAAGATGACTCCAGATGAGATGCTGCGCAAGAATCAGCGAGCTCTCAACAAGGCCATGAGAGACCTGGACCGTGAACGAATGAAAATGGAACAGCAAGAGAAGAAGGTCATTGCTGACATTAAAAAGCTAGCTAAAGAAGGACAAATGGTTTGTATGATAATTATTCATTAATAGTGGAACCTCTTGGTCTGTTTGGTCTTAAAAGGCAACCATGGCTCATATATATCTTTGTGTTGGTTAGTGTGAATGCTATCCACTCACTTGAAAACCAAAGGACAAATTCATTTTACATGTAAATGGTAAGTTATGCACTTCTTAACTGTGGAATGCACACCAAACTGTAGGCTTCCACCTTGCTCAGATAATTGAAACTATGACATAACATATTATCTACTATGTATGATCAAGTATAGTTATATTTTGACCATCCACCTACTAAATCATGACCCACCCTGGTTATATCTTCAAAAATGGTAGATGAGATCGGAAAATCAAAATAGAAATAGGTGTCCAGTGAGGATACTAGGTTTGTAATGTGCTAAATTGACTTGGACTGTGTGAAAGAGAATATGTGAGGGAAGGGTGTAAGTGTAGAGATAATGTATGCCAGTATGTAGGTCAGATTGGAAAAAGAGGAAATGCTGCTCGATCCCAGATAATGGGATAGAGGCAAGAAGGTAAAGGATACTAATGCTGAGAAATGATCAGGCAGTCTTACTTAATTGTTCACATGAGGCATCTTCAAGTTCATTATATGCTTAGATTATATTGACACTAAATCTTTTTTATAAATTTAATTTTACAGGATGCTGTTAAAATCATGGCAAAAGACTTAGTACGTACCAGACGATATGTCCGCAAGTTCATGTTAATGAAAGCGAACATCCAAGCGGTGTCACTGAAGATACAAACTCTCAAGTCTCAGAGCACCATGGCGCAGGCGATGAAGGGAGTCACTCGTGCCATGGCTACTATGAATAGACAACTAAACATGCCACAGATACAAAAGATATTACAGGTACACACATCACTGCGTGGTATAAAACAAAGTCGCTTTCTCTGTCCCTATATCCCTATGTATGCTTAAATCTTTAAAACTACGCAACGGATTTTGATGCGGGATTTTTTTAGTAGATAGAGTGATTGAAGAGGAAGGTTTATATGTATAATAACATCCATTAAATGGTGGAGAAATCAATAATGAATTACAGTTTTCGAAGCAAAGCAAGGGCGGGTCGCTAGTAAAATATATATTTATGTAATACTTGTGCCTACAGATATAATGTTAAGTAATTGTAATATAATGAAATACAGATAAATATGTAGACCAAAATTGCTATCACTTTCTAGCAGATGAAATTATAATATTTCAACTGAACGTTAAATTTTCAGGAGTTTGAAAAGCAGTCTGAAATTATGGATATGAAGGAGGAGATGATGAATGACTCCATCGATGAAGCGATGGAGGGAGACGATGATGAAGAAGAAAGGTAATAAAATTGAAGTTCTTTTGGTATAATGTTTAATGTTTCTTAATGTTTTCTGTCATTATCTGTGAAGTAATTTTGCTGTGAGTAAGCTATCCACTCTATGATATAGTAGCATTAAATCTATACATCTCTATTTCTAGCTTTGTATAATATAATTGAAACTAACCTCATGTCTCAAAGTCGGCTGTAGCAATCACGTTGTGATGTCTACGGATTACGGTGACCACTTTAGGTGAGCTCATTCACCTGTAAATGCAGCAAAAATATTGCCTTTAATAATATTTTTACTGGTGGTAGGACCTCTTGTGAGTCCGTGCGGGTAGATACCACCACCCTGCCTATTTCTGCCGTGAAGCAGTAATGCGTTTCGGTTTGAAGGGTGGGGCAGCCGTTGTATCTATACTTGAGACCTTAGAACTTATATCTCAAGGTGGATAGCGCATTTACGTCGTAGACGTCTATGGGCTCCAGCAATCACTTAACACCAGATGGGCTGTGAGCTCGTCCACCAATCTAAGCAATAAAAAATATACATATATATATATTAAGGTACTTGTGATTGTTCCAGTGACGCCGTCGTGTCACAGATCTTGGACGAGCTGGGCCTGCAGCTGAACGACACGCTGTCCGGGCTACCTCAGGCCACTGGATCCCTCTCTGTTGCCGGTAACTACTTTATTTCTGGAAAAGCAGTCAAATTCTGCGACTTCTCTTGCAGTACAGAGACGTCCACAGCTGAACGTAGGTTCCTCCAAGCCTTGCCTCAGCTCTGCAATTTGTTTGCTTAACCATAGCCATAGTAGCATGAATTAAAGCAGTAAAACAGTTTGAGCAATGGAAAGCGACGCTTGTAAGTCTCCGAAGTTGGTCACGGCATGACTGTAAACGTGAGGGTGTGAGGAAGTCCGAGGGTGTCGAGGCCGCGGTCTCCCGTGACGCCTGGCGTGGAGCCTTCGACATTGTCCGGGTGTCCTGGGGGGCTGCGTGTCTGCTTGTAGAGTTGATCACCAACTTACCCTCAGCCTAGTTCTGTCTCGGGCTTGATTGAATATCAGTGATTGTCAGAGCTCAGTCAACAGCAGTTTTTTTATTTTATTTTTTTATTGCTTAGATGGTTGGGTGTTGAGTGGTTACTGGAGCCCATAGACATCTACAACGTAATTACGCCACCCACCTTGAGATATAAGTTCTAAAGTCTCAGTATAGTTACAACGGCTGCCCCACCCTTCAAACCGAAACGCATTACTGCTTCACGGCAGAAATAGGCAGGACGGGGTGCTGCCTACCCGTGCGGACTCACAAGAGGTCCTACACACCAGTAGGGAGGATCTTCTCAAAAAGATCGTGCACCGATGCACACAGTTGCGCTGAGCATGGTGGTGATGATGTGGTCGTGTGTTGCAGCGAAGACCCCGGCGTCCCCGACGGCGGTGGCGGGCGGCGCCGGAGCCCCCGTGTCGGACGCGGACGCCGAGCTGCAGGCCCGCCTCGACAACCTGCGCCGGGAGTAGCGCCCACCACCTCCCAATACAACACGACAAACGTTACGTCTCAAGCTTCTGTTTTGAAGTCTGCTTTGATACATTAACTCTATGAAAAGTTAGAAATAGTTTTACACAAGATTCGTCCTGATCACAGGAGTGTACTCGCTTAAATAAAACCGTACTGTTCAAGTTGCTAATGTGCTTAGGCTCAGAAGCAAATTTGAGCCCCGTTCGTGGCGGTATCGCCGTGGCCGGGGGATCGCGGGGTTCGTGGGGGGCTGGGGACCGGGGGTCGTGGAGAGCTGCCTCGCAGGACACCTTGTAGAACGACCCTTAACTCCTCGTATGCAATTCAGAGTTAACCTGCTGTATAAAAGCCGCACCATCTCCCGGACGCGGTATAAGTTAGACGGACTATTTCTTATGCCTCAGACAGACGATTTAACTATATATTTAGTTTACTAGAGATTTTTTTCATGATTCGCAACAAGGCTGCCTCAAGGACAAATATTCATTTAGTTCAGTTCATGAACATCAAACAATTTCTAACACCCTGTATATACAGGGCTACCATATTATTATGTACAAGCGACCCGCCCTCGCTTCGCTTCGGAAACTGCAATTTATTATTGATTTCTCCACTATTTAATGGATGTTATTATACATATAAACCTTCCTCTTCAATCACTCTATCTATTAAAAAATACCGCATCAAAATCCGTTGCGTGGTTTTCCAAATTTAAGAATATATAAGGATATAGGGACAGAGAAAGCGACTTTGTTTTATACTATGTAGTGATGGTAGATTTTCAAAAATGTTAAAATATGGTTTTAAATAAATCAGAGTAGTTGTCGACGCACGGACGATACAGCGCGTTTTGTGATAATAATTATGAATGCTAAAATGAAATATTAACGTTGAGTGTTCATAGTGCAAATTGTCACTAAACAGATGAAGGAGTCATTGAAAGAAGTGTTCAATGTAATGCAAACTTTATTTTTAATTCGATACGACAGAAGAGTTATTTTATTAACACACTAAATTAAATTTGAAATACACAAATGTATTGTAAAATGGAACATAGAATTGGAAATATATGATACTGGTGGTAGGACCTCTTGTGAGTCCGCGCGGGTAGGTACCACCACCCCGCCTATTTCTGCTGTGAAGCAGTAATGCGTTTCGGTTCGAAGGGTGGGGTAGCCGCTGTAACTATACTGAGACCTTAGAACTTATATCTCGAGGTGGGTGGCGCATTTACGTTGTAGATGTCTATGGGCTCCAGTAACCACTTTAACACCAGGTGGGCCGTGTAAAAAAAAAGGGTTATTTTATTAACACACTAAAATAGAACATCGAATTGGAAATAGATGACAATATACATTTTTATGTGTCAATAACAAAATGAAAATCGTTTTAATACAGAGCATACGAATGGAGTAGTAACAGGGTTAACCCTGTTAGTGCTGAGCTTAATTTCACATATTTTGCAGAAATTGTTGAATTGGATTTTTAAAAAAGTATTTACTTTATAAAAAACAAAAAAAAATAATTACAAAAATCAGTCCTAAATTCACAGCAAAATAATTTTAAATGTTTATTTATAAATGTTATTAACTTACCAAAAACGTTATACATACGTATGCGCGCTAAGACACATCCATACATGTCGATACTTGTAATCAAACTGTGCAATAGTCGGTATTCCGACGCTCCGCACTTTATACGCTTTAGCAGAGTCGATCTATCGACGGTTTGCGCTCTAAGGCTTAAAAAACAAATGTGGGAAGATTTAACTTACAACATTTTAAAATAACAAAATCACATTATGTCAATCAATCAACTTTTATTGTAAAACTAACGTTTTTTTAATCTGTGCACAAAAAAATTGAATACTGCTAATATGTATGTATGTAAAGGTAATAATTAAATAATAAAAACTAGAAATAAAAATAGTCCCTGGTCAGGAACGAAGAAGCCGTGGTGTTGTGCAGACGCGACGGCACTTAGGGCTGCGACTGACTTCTTTATTACAAAGCGTCTCATTGTTTTTTATTTTAGTTTTTTATATCGACATATTTAGTAATACTTTTGATTTGGTTATTTACAACCGAAAAAACTTCTACTTATACCTCATGAAACAAGATGTGCACTTTTCTTTTATAAAGCAGCTTATTCCCATTCGGAATTGAAACATACATATGAGTAGACTATTATCAAAGCCGGCAATGTGACTTTTGGACAATTATTGGTAAATCAGAAAAACGAATTATTGACTTTGTATTCCATTGGCAGCCACAAAACTCTTCTGAACGACATCTTAGATAAATAACAGGTTAAGTATTAACCTTTATTTAATGCAGGTTTTGAACCGTATTCTTTGAAGGAGACGATTATATTCAAATCAATCTGTATTGACATATCAATAACATTTTTTTGTCCAAATGCACAGATTGCCACCTTTGATAATAGACGATTCATATATCCCTTAACGCATCGCACATGTGGCCAAGCTCTTGCTAAATAACACACTACCCATTACCTAGATTTCCACATGTGTCCAATGTGAATTACATCAATGGAGAGATTATTTTGTGCCGTTGATTTTTGGAAATTCATCGGCAAATTTCAAGATCTATTTGCGGAGTACCTCGTGGATTTGGTAGGGTTGTCACTTCAATCGAAGCTCATTGTGAGTGCATTTCCCTGGAACTTTGGTCGTTTTTCTTTGACTGAACTGGGAGGAAATGGGTGTGTGGAGGCTTAAACGACAAAGGGAACATCTTCCACCGAGCGGGTGATATTGCTCGGTAGACCGACGGTCCGAATGTTGTTGTTCGGAACTTGTATATAAGTATGCGAGCTTATCTTGAAAATGTCGTAAGCGAGATTCTGGCATCTGTCAAATATCTCGCGTTGTATGATGGCTACCCGCCACAGGTGGTTTTGTGCGGTGTTGTAAGTGAGGGGATGTAACCACACTAGCGCGGGCCGCACTCGTCGTCTGTGTGTTACGTGACGTAGTTGATTTACTATACGTCAACGAATGTAAACTTTACTGGTAATTTATGAATTCTATTTTCTGTCTCAGAGGTTTATATGATAAAAAGTAATGTGAATTAAGCCTTTTAATTTTTTGCCTTTCTAAAAATTTTTTGTAAAATGTTGTAGATAGCTTAGTTCTGTTCTTGTTGTAGATAGCGGTAGGCAGCGGCTTGGCTCTGCCCCTGGCATTGCTGAAGTCCATGGGCAACGGTAACCACTCACCATCAGGTGGGCCGTATGCTCGTCTGCCTACAAGGGCAATAAAAAAATAAAAAAAAGTTCTGAAACTTATAGAGTCAAGAAAATATTGCAGTCTTATGTACCTAATACAATATATGTATAATAAAATAAGTATGTAATATTAATATAATAATATTATTGTGTTCTCGAGTCACTGGCGGCGATGTTCGTGATGTATTTGTTTAAATACGCCTTCGATGTTTGTACACATTGTTAATTATTACATTGTAATATAATAAGTTTACGATAATAAAGTATATTTTATTTAAAAAAATAAACATTTTTCCATTGAGATTATGTGCTATCCTCCAAAGTTTATCTCATGAGGGCGCGTGCTGCTACCACGGTTCTATGAAGTGTTAGCAAAAAACAGCACGTGAAACAGTTCACAAATCACCTTTTTTTATTGCTTAGAGTGGTGGACGAGCTCACAGCCCACCTGGTGTTAAGTGACCACCTTGAGATATAAGTTCTAAGGTCTCAAGTATAGTTACAACGGCTGCCCCACCCTTCAAACTGAAACGCATTACTGCTTCACGGCAGAAATAGGCAGGGTGGTGATACCTACCCGTGCGGACTCACAAGAGGTCCTACGACCAGTAATTACGCAAATTATAATTTATATTATTGATGGTTATAGTTTATTTCGGTGTCAGTACAGGGTATTATTTCTTTACACCCTGTATAAAACTTCAACCATAACATAAAAAAAATAATAAAGATATCCAAAAACAAAGACAACGTATTTTTAAAGTTCCTTTAATGTACACGAATGTATAAATAGTAATAACATTTGATATAATAATAGGTAAAGATGTTCTAATACATATCATTTGACATTGAAGACACACATATAAAATGGTAAAAGCTAATTTTTCACATACTATTTATTCGTTTTTCACGAAAATCTTTCTTAAATATGAACAGGCTAAGTTATATAACTTTCATATTGCACGGGTCGCGTTTCCGGTCCGGTGGTAGAATCTGCGAAGCACGGCTCTTGCTAGGGTTCGTGTTAGCAACGTCATCAAGCTTGAGCCCCGTGAGCTCACCTACTAGTTAAGGCGACGCTGATATAGCCTCTCAAGGCTATCAGTTTAGGTAGGAAAAAAAAAAGCCGCATGTTAGGTTTATCTCCTGCGTTGTGGAACACTTATAAAGCAAATTCCAAATATATTTGACTCCGAAAGAGAATCAAGCCGGAATCCTATCTAACTTTGGTCCACCAAAAACTATACCAACATGGCGATCAAGTTCGATTTAAAATAACACAGTTGTGTACCAAAAAAAGTTAAGGATTTTGTAGATGGTTGTAGAAGGTCTCGGCAATTTCAATGAACCCGTTACATTTGTACCTATTTCATTTTGAACACGCGCTTACTAGCGGGCGCTAGGGCAATGATTACACACGCCTGCTACATTTTTTTATTGCTTAGATAGGTGGAAGAACTCACGACCCACTTTTACCGGTGGTAGGACCTCTTGTGAGTCCGCACGGGTAGGTACCACCACCCTGCCTATTTCTACCGTGAAGCAGTAATGCGTTTCGGTTTGAAGGGCGGGGCAGCCGTTGTAACCATACTGAGACCTTAGAACTTGTATCTCAAGGTGGGTTGCGCGTTTTACGTCGTAGATGTCTATGGGTTCCAGTAACCAGGTGGGCTGTGAGCTCGTCCATCCACCTAATAAAAAAACCTGTTGTGAGTGGTTACCGGAGCCCATAGACATTTACAGCCCAAATGCCGCCACCCTTCTCGAGATATGAATTCTAAGGTCTCAGTTTTTACAGTACAACGACTGCCCCGCCCTTCAAACCGAAACGCATTACTGCTTCACGGCAGAAATAGGCAGGGCGGTGGTACCCTACCCGTGCGGACTCACAAGACGTCCCACCACCAATAATAACGCAAATTATAATTATAACACATGGGCTAGGGACGCTTTTGAGCATGGAAACATTTAAATATAAAATATAGTAATAACGTAATATAGTTGAATAGCCCGTTTATATTTATAAACTTGTAATAATAAACGATTTAAACAGCTGAGACGATAATACATTTAAGTTTATTTGCATTAAATAAATTAGCGACAATCGGTCCAGACATTATGAGTCAATATTTTCAATTTCTACTGAGTGCGCACAATTCGTAAAATACACGTAGCTTAAGTGAAACTACTTTTGGAGAAAAACTGTCTTTTTTTTTTTTTACAATAAATATCAGTGCATGTAAGGTCTGATTTGTATCTATACCTATTTTTTTCTTGTTATTTATCGCAATCTGCCGATGATCTCTGTAATATCTGTCTGTATCTTGCGATGAATAGCCACAACGTATTTCTAAACATTACAATCACGACACAGGACTAATTTTTATATATGGTTATCTATCCTGTTTTGGGAATTAACTGATTCATTTATTTGTCTCTCGGTCAGTGATACTAACCCGGGATGGGTTTGGACTTAGACACACGAGGTCAATATTAATAACTGCATAATTTCCCTTCAAAGAACACACAAATAAAATTACAAGTCTTAATGGAAAACGTGCTTCAGTGTGCTTAGTGCGAGTTTTTTAACGTGCTCGATAGCGTAAAAGTTAACCCAATTTTGTATGCAGCTGGAACAGCGCCCCTAGCGGCAAACGTACGCAAACGATCCCATTCCATATAAATATGAGCTAACTTTTACGTTATCGAGAACGTTAACTCGCACTAAGCACACAGTTCTTGTTTAATCCCTTCAATTACATTTTAGAGTAATCTATCTGTGAAGTATGGCCTCAACCGCCGCCACCGCCCTCGGCTGATGTAACATTGTGTGTAAAACTTTCTAAATATTTAAGGCAATTCCGATTTCGTTTGTCGACATTGAAATAAAGCCCCCAAAAAAAAAGCGCCCCTAGCGGCATACGTAGGCGAACGATTCCATTCCATACAAATATGAGCTAACTTTTACGCTGTCGAGAACGTTAACTCGCACTAAGCACACTGAACTAATTGTCGCTAAAGTTTAAGTCCGGTTGTACTTCTTAAGACGTGTCAGAGAAATTTGTTCGAAGCATATCTACTGCGTTTTATTAGAACAATTATTTAAATCATTAGCAGGCAGCGGGCTGTAATAAAAATAATTTCGTTAATGCCTTCGACGCACGCTAAGTGCCTACTTTTTCCGACAAACGCGTCATATAATGTGCGACCCAGATTGACAGTGTTGAGTTGTAAAGTTAAATATTAAAATGTAATAATAGCATCCGAAACTTTGTTTTTTTTTCTTTCAAAAATTACCTTCTACAAAATAGGTCTAATATGCTATATCAAAAAGTGACGTAAGGGCACAAAATATACATTTACAAAATTTAACTTCTTGTTCTAAACAGGTTTTTAGTTCTATTTGGGATATGTCCGTGTTTTAAAACGTCGCGAATAAGACATTTAATGTGCGAACGATAATAATTATTACCGGAATTTATGCACAGGAAAGTTCTATTAAAATATTTATATTAGCTATTTTTACATTATAAAATACAATTTCGTTCAAAACATTTTGTTTTGTTAGCATACACTCGGGTTTGAATGCCAATTGCCACGGTGGATGAATTTATAATGAAGATAAAGCACGCACCTCGCAAGAAAAAAAAAGCAATTTGTTCTACTAAGTTTGATTTGGTCCTAAGTTTTAGAACGAACTAAAAAAGTTATGAAATCATTTTTTTAGTAAATTAATTCATATAAATTTTGAACATTTCATAATTCTTCTGGCGACTCTGAACTCTGATGACTCTGAACTAATGGTCTACTAATGTTCTACGAACTAATGTTCAGTCATCAAAGTTCAGAATCGTCAGAAGAATTATTAAATGTTCAAAATTTATATGAATTAATTTATTAAAAAATGATTTGATAACTTTTTTAGTTCGCTGAACATTAGTTCAGAGTCATCGTATCAGAAGTATCAGAAATACAGAAGAGGGAAATATATACAAAAAGAAAATAACTCCGTATTGAAAACGTTGTGTAGCAAAACAAATTTAGACGAATCAATTGTCATTATAAGACACTATGTATTAGATCGCAGTGGAAGCTATTAAAATATGTTCGGTACATTAATGAATTCGATCCAAAATCTCGCTTTTCCTGTTAAACCTATTTTTTACTCCCACATCACCTCATACGACCCTTATTCCTTTTTGGAATAAAGATTCAACTCAATACGATTTAGGAAGAAAGTGTAAAACACAAAATCCTGCCAAAGTAATTTAAATAACTTTACAAAAGCAGCGCTACCGACAGGAGTGGTTGGAGACATATCGCAAGAGTTGCAGTAGCTATCACCACGTACCATCGACTTTTACCACGACCACTAAATATTGAGGATGAATTTTCTTAACACTATTTTGGAAAACATTGTATGTTATGTGTTGTTATGATCTCAACGTGAAGCATCTTAAATGTAAAATACGTTTCTGATGTTGTATCCTGTTGGATTTACAAGAATATCAGTTGAGTTCAACCCTCCAACGTACCGTCTCACTTTTGGATTAATTCACACCTTAAGTTTAACCTAAGCATCACGGACTTCTTCGAACAAAGTGAGTTAACGGTAGAGCTTGGGTCGCAAAAGACCGCCGACACCAAACCCCGCTATTTTTGTATTAAAATTTTAAACTGTTTTATACTTTGTATAAGTGTCTTCTTTTAGCAATCCAACCTGTATTCCGAAAATATTTACAATGCACATTGTATTATTTCAAAATACTGCTAGTTCCAGAGAGAGGGAGAGCTAAACGCTTCATTTTATTCATTGAAGTCATTCGACCCGATGAGAGAGATTCAGTCAATTAAACGACTGATTGGAATCAATTGAGTTGATTCTTTACAAAGGCAAACGATACGTGTTTGAAAACTATTGGAAAATAGTAGAAATTAATTGTCGTTGTCATCGTAAGTAGGTCTTTTCATGCTTGTTTGGAGATGACCACGTCATTACGTTATTTGTTCAAAACACTTAACCAGGGGTTTCAATGTCTTTTTTTTATTGCTTAGATGGGTGGACGAGCTCACAGCCCACCTGGTGCTAAGTGGTTACTGGAGCCCTTACGACGTAAATGCGCCACCCACCTTGAGATATAAGTTCTAAGATCTCAAGTATAATTACAACACCGAAACGCTTTACTGCTTCATGGCAGAAATAAGCAGGGTGGTGGTACCTACCCACGCGGACTCACAAAAGATCCTACCACCAGTAAAATTTACGTTACGAGACAAGAGGGATGCTTCTAGTGGAAAACATCAACTATAATCATGGTGCAGGTTGAAGATGAAAAGTGAATTGATGCTCGAAGCTTATGCCTCGCTTGGCATGTATAGATTTGGATATAAAAACGTCAATGTCAGTTTTGAAAATAATATTTGAATTAATAAAGGTTTAACCACCAATTTAATTAAGAATATCCAGAATATATACATACGTATTAGTAAGAGATTCGGAGGTATAAATACCTCTTAAATTTTGATTAATTTACGTGCCTTAATTTTAGTTTTTCACAATTCAAAAGGGACATTGGTCGGAACGTTGATAAATACGTAAAAATTATAATAAAGTACATACGATCGCATGATTAAACTTACAATTCATTATAATTTGTAACTTATTAATACAATATATAATAACGTATGTTGATGTATGGAATCACTTATTATATATATGCACCAGTCGATTTTAATTCCCGTAAATCAAGTAAGATGATGTTAAAAATGTGACCAAAACTTTTTACGATGAGATAGTCATTAAAAATCTAAAACAAACTCTGATATTCGTAAATTGAGAACATGCGAATGTGTCGTGTGATCTATAAGTGAAGTCACGACAATACATCAAATGAGTTTGTCCAATTACATGTTTATGTAACAAAATATGTATGTCAATATTTGATCATTATAATCGTCACCGATATTTTTTGTTTACTTTAACGTGAATGTTTTCCCTCGGCCATGATACAAAAAAAAACAGACTTATATTACTTATATTATTTTAGGTAAAAAAAAATCGTACGCTTAATTCAAATATTAAAAACGAATTGAAAATTTTAAAATGAGACCAATCATTTTGGCACACTTATAAGTACCTAATTTAAAAACAGATCCATTATTTCCGCACATCGAAAATATTTGTAATTAAGGACATATTATTTTCACACGCAATTTAGTAATATTTTTTTGTTCCTGATATCATCGACCAACATATCACAGACTGTTCTATTCAGTGATATTGGAACGTTTTGTGCACACACCTTTATCGAAACGGTGAGTAAATACATTTTACAAAAAAACCCTCTACAATACTAATCTAAGATACAATGTCAATAATAAAAAAACTTTATTAAAATAAAGGAAGTATTTATGATTAAAATACGTCTACACCTAAATATCTACTTAAGTAAATACTATCTTAAACATAAAGTTCATTACGCATTCTAACAAAATTTATCTTTTAATGATTTAAACAATTATTTTTGTATGTATGCCTTCCTCTTTTGGTTCCTCAAAGTAAATACCGTCTTTCACTTTAGGCCATAAAGTCTATGGTTCAATTGCACTATATTAATAACTTTCCTAAATCTGAATATAGATGTGAACTAGATGTGAAAGGATAGCTCTTGTAGTGGAAGCGTCGATACATTACACCAGTGGTTTCCAAACTTACTTTGTCTACTGCCCACTTTGAGAATAAATTATTTTTTAGTGCCTCCATTTCTTCACCTACTTATAAACCACTATAGCGAGAGCTCAGTCGGTGTCTAAGTGTCCTAGATGAAATTACAAATCGCCTCCCAAGCCTCTACACAACGCCCCCATTTTTTTCTGGGTTTATTACCGCCCCCCATTAGGCCTGCAGCGCCCACAAGGGGCGTTATCGCCCACTTTGGGAAAGGCTGCATTACACTAATATACCTAAGTCGAAGGTAGTTAATATTCATATGCAATAAGATTCATTTTTATTACATAATGTTGTTTTAGTTATTTTATGTACTGCAGAAGCCGCAATGCACACCGAAGGCAGGGCGTTTCATTACACTGCGCGCTGATCTTTTGCAGTACTTTGAGTGCAAATAAGCAGATTTACACGTCATTACGGATCCTCCCGATTCATTAACGGTGCTTTTAGGTACCACAAGTACCGGTCAGGGCTCGACGAGTGAATTAGCCCATAGACACTGCCCACTAAGTTTCTCGCCGGATCTTCTCACGTCGCGTTTCCGATCCGGTGGTAGATTCTGCGAAGCACTGCTCTTGCTAGGGCCAGTGTTAGCAACACTCCGGTTTGAGCCCTGTGAGCTCACCTACACGGAAAAGCTGAAATAGCCTCTCAAAGCCATCAGCATAGGTATGAAAAAAAATCAGAGTTTGATTTTTTTTAATTAAGTCGATAATCAGCTACACCGATCTTTTCGACAATAAATCTATTGCACCTGATGGACACACCGAAATGAAGTTTTTAGGAATAATCTGAGATTCTCGCAATAATCCGACATAGAAATTACTCAAAGTTCAGGTCCGCGTACCTACCTTATGTTACTTGATATGTTATTTCGAATATTTAAATATGCATTTTTCATTATAAATATTTGCAATTTACAAAGTTCATTATAATGTACTATTTAAATAATAAGTTTTAAATATTATGTTTTTTTTTGACTAACACAGAATTTTAAGTTATTTTTTGTGTTTTTTTTTCTTAATGGAATTACATCCTCCATATTATGAAGGAGTGAGTTGGGCGCGCCTCACGCCTATAGTTTCATTCATGGTAGTTCGAACAATAACTATCGTCTTCAGATAGAAAATCGAGGGCCAAAAGGTTATGTAAGGTTTAATGTTTAAATTTGAAAAAAATATCGTAACAAAAAAACTGCTTCAGCTATTTAAATGGGGTAAACATATAGTTGAAGTTCATTTAAAAGTTTAAAGTTGTTGATGCTAATACCAAATGAAACGGACCTTTAATTACACAGATAAATGTCGCTTAAACCAATAACCTTTTACTCCTCGATATAGAGTTACATTAAATATATTTAAAATTAATTTTGAAACATCGATCTATTACCGCGATGGTGGTGATGGTGATGGTAATAGATCGATGTTTTGAAATAACACCTTTGACATCACTACCATATATGAAACACATGGAACTTATCAAGATTGCGTAGTATCGTGGATTCCGATTAATTTTTGAGAAAAATATAACAAAAAATTACTATTTTTTGTAATTTTAACGTGAAAGTAGTAGAAAGTAGAGTAACGTGAAAACTACAGATCATTCACAATCGTAATGTTGACAGATCGCCCAATGAAGGACACACTTTGAACGTATTGATGGCGAAAATTGCTGTAACTTGATTTTTAATGTCACACAAAATCAACCTATGAAAATAAGACAGGAATAAATTCGGCTAAGCGTACCGAATTGTTGAAGCCTTTAAGCGGAATATTAGGACGCATCCAATAGCTTCTCACTTATTGGGATAAATTATTTATAATAGAACAGAAGAACTCGTCTACTAACAAGGAGTGGTAAAGAAATATGTATTCTTGAATTGACACTGCCGGCACGCAATACGGTCTAAATCACTATGAACCAGTAATGCAAATATACAGATTAATAATTTCAATAATAGTTAAAAAAAACTAACAAAATACGCTTTTATAGAAAATTCAACTAAAAATAGAAAATAAATTTGAATTAAAAATAGTGTAAGAAAAAATGATTTTATTGTAAAAAATTATTTATTTTTCATTTTTTTAGTTGAATTTCAATTTATTTATTTTTCAATATTTTTTAAAAATATTGAATTATCACCGGTCCTTAATAAGTATAGCAAATTTCGAGTTAATCCAACGTTTTGAAAGGGATCAAAATCATGTTCAAAGATTCCGTTACATACTAACACATATACGTCTGAAGCTAATAAAAGCGTATTAAAACATTTCCAATTATTAATTGAACTTCAGATATAACTCTTCCTCGCACTCGTTCTGAAGGAAGACAGTCCGATTTAATAATCTTGATACTTGGCGCGTTCTTTCTCACTTGGGGTCTTAACTAGTCAATAAACCATTCCTCATAATCTACAGAAGAGCAGTTTTCGAAAAAAATTAACTTGTTTGATCCGTCGTGGTCCGCGCATCCAGTGCGCTCAGTGCTATCCCAAGCTGTCCCAGGTAGTACGTCGACATCACCAGTACCTTGAAGACCAAAGCCATGTAAATATTTAACTAACAATGCATCATAATATGTCTATCAGATTCAGGAGATACAATTTCATTATGTCCAATGTGACGGTACTATCTCTAAAACTATGTACTTCGTCTATTTTCTGATGAGCGTCTAACATTATTTGACCGCCAAACATCTGTGGCTAAACTATAATGTTAATTATTTAATAACAAAATGATAGGAACCGACAATAAGTTTGAATTTATTCTAAAACTAGCTGACCCGGCAAACGTTGATTTGCCATATAAATTATTTCTAGGAAACATCGACTGCAGCTCCCTCTGACGGGCTGATTTGTGAATCTAAAGGATCCAGGGTGCCATCCAAACGTATAAAAAAAAATCATTCAAATCGGTCCAACCGTTTAGGAGTTCAGTGACAAACACACGCACATAAGAAATCTATACTAATATATAAATCTACAGTGGTTTTTACGGATGTTCCTGAACAATGCATCCGATTGACTTGAAACTTGGTATCCATGTAGAAAATACATGTACTTAATGGATAGGCTAATATTTATATGAGTGTTGGGCTCCCTACACAAGTTGCGGGGGCGTTAATGATGAAAAACTTTGTTGGGGTGAGAAATAATAATGTTGAATTTTAAATGTCCTGCGAAGCGGACGGGTACAGCTAGTATATATATAAAGATGTTCACCTTCATCATGTGAAAAGCCTTCGAATGAGAATTTTTAAATTTTAATGATGCTCGGCTCGGCCAAAACTGCTCATTTAAATACAGAGCGCAAAGTTTGAATTCAACCGAAGACTAATGTCATGGTCATTTATTTCGCTATCTTAACGAAATAGTATATATAATGATATGGAATATTCTAAAAGTGATTCAACAATAATAAAAGACTTAATTGCGTTTTTGTACAATATTAAGAAAAGAACATTTAAAGCCTTTATTTTCCACAAATTATTTTATTCTTGAATTAAATAAAACTAAACTTGTCTTTTTTCTCAATGAGAGTGAGTTCAGTCAATCTATACTTAGTCTGGCCATAAATACTGTAACAATTAAAATTAAACAAAATATTACATTTGAATTTGGAATCTGTCATTTTTATATGATTGTTCATTGAGTTTTCTCATTTTGGTGCCAATACATTGTACAATATTTTGCGATATTAAAATGGAGTGGGGTGATAAAGAGAACCGAATCGCTGTGATTGCATTACACAATGTAGGTATGGAGCCAAATGAAATTCTTAAAACTCTCCATACGCTTGGTATTAGTAAAATATTTGTGTACCGGGCTATTAATAGGTGCAATGAAACCTCCTCTGTTTGTGACAGAAAAAGATCTGGGCGTCCAGGCAGTGTACGAAAAAGGTGGTCAAAGCAGTAAGGGAAAGAATTCGAAGAAATCTTGTCCGAAAGCAAAAGATTTTATCTCGGGAGATGAAGATAGCACCTAGAACCATGTCGCGTATTTTAAAATATGACTTAGGACTTGTAGCCTATAAGAGACGTACTGGTCATTTCTTAACTGATAATTTAAAAGAGAATAGGGTGGTAAAATCGAAACAACTACTAAAGCGGTACGCAAAGGGAGGTCATAGATTTTTTTTTATTTACGGATGAGATTTTTTTTACAATTGAGCAACATTTTATCAAACAAAATTACCGTATTTATGCTCAAAGCTCTAAGGAAGCTTCCCAATTAGTCGACAGAGTGCAACGTGGGCACTATCCGACTTCAGTGATGGTTTGGTGGGGTATTAGCTACGAAGGAGTGACTGAGCCATACTTTTGTGAAAAAGGTATCAAAACATCGGCACAAGTGTATCAAGATACCATTGTTGAGAAGGCAGTGAAGGCCCTTAACAACACCATGTTCAATAATCAAGAATGGTCCTTCCAGCAAGACTCGGCGCCAGGTCATAAAGCTCGGTCTACGCAGTCTTGGTTGGAAACGAACGTTACGGACTTCATCAGAGCTGAAGACTGGCCGTCGTCTAGTTCTGATCTTAATCCGCTGGATTATTATTTATGGTCAGTTTTAGAGAGTACGGCTTGCTCTAAACGCCATGATAATTTGGAGTCCCTAAAACAATCCGTACGATTGGCAGTGAAAAATTTTCCATGGAAAGAGTGCGTGCTTCTATTGATAACGGCCTCAACGTTTAAAGGACTGTATTGCAGCCAATGGAGACCACTTCGAATAAGCTTTTTATACTTTAAATTGTTTTATATTTATGTATTAAACTAATACACTGTAAAAGTAATAAATGTTATTTGCAATAGATTTTTTTTATTTTTTATTGTAACAGTATTTATGGCCAGACTAAGTATATGAAAAATCCTTGAAAAAAAAACTAAAAAGGTTTTATAAAAAAACTAGCCGTACTCGCTCGCTTCGCTGGGCATTTAAAATTAACATTATATTATTTATTGTCAATATTATTAGGAAGTCCAATACTCATATAAATATTAGCCTATCCATTTTAAGTACATGTAGTTTCTACATGGATACCAAGTTTCAAGTCAATCGGATACATGGTTCAGTAGTTATAACGGAACATCCGTAAAAACCACTGTAGATTTATATATTAGTATAGATTACATAAAAAAGGTTTTTCTTTATATATAAAAATACATTTTAAACTACGAATTGTGAGTAAGAAACAACGGTCGTTCCGACTTGCCAATCAGAAAACTTGTTTTAACAGTACTTAGCGCAGCGGTGTTAGGGGGAACCGGCCTCGGCACTTTCAATGAACCTATTATATTTGTACCCATTCCATTTTGAACGCGCGCTTACTAGTGGGGCTTGGGTAATTAATATATTTTATTAATTTATTTAGGTGGTAGGACCTCTTGTGAGTCCGCGCGGGTAGGTACCACCACCCTGCCTATTTTAGCCGTGGAAGAGTAATGCGTTTCGGTTTGAAGGCTGAGGCAGTCCTTGTAACTATACTGAGATCTTAGAACTTATATCTCAAGGTGGGTGGCGCATTTACGTTGTAGATGTCCATGGGCTCCAGTAACCACTTAACACCAGGTGGGCTGTGAGCTCGTCCACCCATCCACACAAAACATTCAAGCTTAAAATTAACATGTATAAAATTAAGTACTGGTATGTAAGGCAGTTACAGGCATGTACAGCAATCTCTTATAACACACTACGACATGTTACAGTCACTTTACAAACAGCGAAAAAATAGGCTAAATTTAAATGTTAACAGTACGACAAAAAATATATGAAAAATAACATGAAAACAAGAGTTAACTACTTAACATTCTCTCATCAATTATAAACAAAGGAACATGGATACTATAGTTTGTTTTTGAGACCAGGACACGTGTCGTTAAAAATGTCGATGCCGTCAATTAATGCACATACATATTTGGTTATGATCGCACACGGCCGTTACATGGGCTAGAGACACCTTTGGGTCCAAAACACGCGCTACTAACATTCAAGATGGGGGAGGGAGAGTATTAGAGGAAACAGTTATATCATGGTAATAATACTACAGCCAACTCATGAAGTTTGTGATGGAAGTCGGAAGCCCGTATCATATAATTCGTTATCAGATTTTTTTCCCTACCTAATTTTTGGTGGCCTAAGGGGCTATTCTGACTACGCGCAGACCGAAATTAGATCTTATAGATAGCCTTTGTTGGGATTTAGACAAATAATTTATTGGTGGTAGGACCTTTTGTGAGTCCGCACATGTAGTAGCACCACCCTGTCTATTTTAGCCGTGAAAGAGTAATGCGTTTCGGTTTGAAGGGTGAGGCAGTCGTTGTAACTATACTCAGACCTTTGAACTCATATCTCAAGGTGGGTGGCAGCATTAACGTTATAGATGTCTATGGGCTCCGGTAACCACTTAACACCAGGTGGGCTATGAGCTCGTCCACCCATCTAAGCAATAAATAAAAAAATACTATGATACTACTATAAAGAACAATGATAAATCTTACTTGTTTGTAAGGAACCGGTCCTCCAAATAGGCTGTACCCTAGTATAGCATCAGATATCAGGAACAGTACAGCACCGACAGCCGCCGCCCGACCCCTGGCCAGGCCCCTCCATGCCATTGTACTCAATAACATTCCGTACACCGGTACCAACACCTTCAATCCATCAGGCGGAGTTATCAAGGTCATGTAGTACCCGCAACCCGAGTAGACGATAGGTGCTAATGGCTTCGCGAGCGGGGTGAACCGGAAAGCTGATATGTAGGATATGTGGGCAGCCGCAAAGGCCGCCATGCCCGCGATGAAGTGCTGCGGCCAAACCAGGAAGGCATCGCCCAGGGCTGATAGAGCCAGACCGGCCGCGATCCGTCGCGCGTACCAACCTCTGTGAACGTAGACGTTTAACTATTGTTTTTGCGCCAGTCAATCATAAACATACTCTCATATCATAGATAATACAAATAAACTAGTTAGAGATATGCAACTCAAGCACTCAACAAAAATGTTTACGGGCGTTGGTCACTAGATGTCTTCGCTTCGATTACTTTCTCGATTAGTTTAGTGGCGGAAATTCCCCATTCCGGTTCACTTTACACCACCTTCCACTGTGCTTCGTACTATTGTTGTGCATTTATTGTGCAGTTCATAATTTAGATTTTCTATTCAGTAAACTTAACTCCGTTTTGGGATATAAAATAGAACATTAATTGGTCTATAAAATTGCGCAATTTCTGGCGGTAGGGAGTCTTCTGAGCTCGGAGCGTTAGGTACTACAGTCCTGCCTATTTCTGCCGAGAAGCAAGCAGTACACATCGATTTGAAGGGTGGGTAGGCCAGCTATTGTGCTATAAAAATTGAACATAAGCAATCTGGTCTTATCAATTTATCTTGTCGTTCTAAAACCTTGGCAACCTTATGACTGTACTTGTGGACATTAGTATTTTCAGCAGTTTACGACTTTTTCTACAGACCAATAACAAGGTCGTTGAAGCGAGTTTAATTTTAAAAACAAACGAACTGACTGTCACAATAAATAAGTCGGTTATTGAACTTGGCCGGCGATGGCATTCAAATGTCATTGTGATGATCGTTCTTATCAGGTTTGATAATTAGGACTTATTCGTATTTACGTATACAATGCAATTTGTTAATGTAACTCCGGTTTGTAAAACTATTTTATTGGGCAATTGTTGTTAGTTTCCTTTAAAAATAACTTAAGAATTAATAGTAAATTTTGTTATCGAATACAATTGACATTCAGTCGCTTCAGATAATAATGTTACGCGTTGAGATTTATTGTTTATGTTATCAAAGTGTGTATGTGACCTAACAGATAATATGCTTTGCACTGGTTGACTTTTGTATTCCTTAATCTCTGTCTTGGAGGACATGTAACCCACCGTGAGATCTTCACTAGCGTTGGAAATTACAATGCTAGGTTCCTTATCTATACTAATCTATTCTAAGATTATAAAGCTGAAGAGTTTGTTTGTTTGAACGCGCCAATCTCAGGGACTACTGGTCCGACTTGAAAAATTCTTTCAGCGTTATATAGCCCATTTATCGAGGAAGGGTATAGGCTATATAATCATGCTAAGACCAATACAAGCGGAGCATCAATAACGAATGTTTTAAAATCGGGGATATTTTTACCTTTTGAGAGCTTCCGCTGCGTGCGCTGCAGAAATGGTTAAGTTTCGCTAAAATAATGTATGACAGAATTGTTCCCCTTTAAAAGATCTAAAAAAAAGTCCCCGACCGCATATGTCTATATGTTAAGGTTGGCTCACTATAATGTTTTTATGCTAACCAAATTTGTTCTAAAATAAAGCATTATTTGTGAACTATTCCACGCGGACGAAGTCGCGGGCAAAAGCTAGTGTCTAATGAAATAAATTATAGGCTTAGGAATCTCCTTAAATCGGTTAAATCTCGTTTGGCCGATAATCGGTCTGTCCATTCAAGTTAATTAAACAAGAACAAATAAATCTTACTTCTCATAAGGCAAGGATCCATGGTGTAGAACCACGACGAGTAGCAGGCAAAGTATCGGAGCGCATTTTGTTGCCACGCCGATCAAGGATGGATCGCTCCCACCCGCGCCCATGGCCAGGAAATACACGCAGACACATTTGAAGAATGGGACGAGACGACCGCCCACCCCCACCCTTTTTACCTTAAGACAAATAATTATTTTGGTAAGTTTTTTTGCCCGAGCAGGCAGACGAGCATACGGCTCACCTGATGGTAATCGGTTACCGTCGCTCATGGACGTCAGCAATGCCAGGGGCAGAGCCAAGGCGCTGCCTACCGTTTAATACTCTCCACAAGCCTCGTTTGAAGAAGGACATGTCATAGCGCTTGAGAAACACCGTGGAGGGGAGCTCATTCCATAGCCGGATGGTAAGTGGTAAAAAAGACACCTGGAAACGCACTGTGGATGACCGCAGTGGCTCCAGGTAGTATGGATGAACTCTACTCCGGTGGCTGGCGGTGAGATGGTTAAAACGAGATGATGGTGTCATCTCAAATAATTCCTCAGTGCACTCCCCATGAAACAGTTTAATGCAATTGAGACTTTCCATGTTTACCGTAGCCACTTCCCTCGTGTTTCATTTGTCCACAGCTACAGAATCATCTTATTTTCAAACTATATCCTCTCTTTTAATCCTATCTGTATTGCTTACGTATATTGTATTATTTTAACTATTTATATTACATTTACATTTCTAAATAAGTCAGTCCTTTTGCTAGTCGATCATTTCTCAACTTTGTTGCTTGACATAAGTAACGTGACTATTCTCTGCAGAGGTTAATTCTCAAACGAACGCATTTAAAATATAATGTATAATATTATTTATTACATTTTGTATTTTTTACGATCTTTTAGAATCTGAATGACGCAGTTTATCATAGAAATTTATATATGATCAACATTTTCTTTGTGAAAACGTCTTGAATTGTTTATGGAATTATGATTTATCGCCATCTGTTATATTTCAATGTTGATTTATCTGTCTGTGAGGTGCGAATGTTGTTGAATACATAGAGTCATGAAGATAATAAAGAAATGTTTCGCAATCGATGGCACCGATCTACCATTTCATCTGTGTTATGGAAGCACGGCTAAAAAGCCTTAAACAGAGCCCCCGCGTAGCGATACGCACACTTTTTTACTGGTGGTAGGACCTCTTGTGAGTCCGCGCGGGTAGGTACCATCACCCTGCCTATTTCTGCCGTGAAGCAGTAATGCGTTTCGGTTTGAAGGGTGAGGCAGCCGTTGTAACTACATATACTGAGATCTTAGAACTTATATCTCAAGGTGTGTGGCGCATTTACGTTGTAGATGTCTATGGGCTCCAGTAATCACTTAACACCAGGTGGGCTGTGACCTCGTCCACACATCTAAGCAATAAAAAAAAAAAAACAGAGTCCTCGCGTAGTGATACGCACTCGTCTGTACTTCTCTTCGCAATTTCGCACACTGCTAATAACCTCTAAAATGGCTATGACGTACGAATAGTTATGACCACACGCCGGCCACAGACAACTAATTGCTGATAGTGGCACCCTTTACTTTTTTTTTCGGACCGGGGGCCGTACCTTCTACGGAATTTTAGGGCCTAAAGGGCGCGCGGGGTATGAGGGACTCTGCGGCTGATTATATTACAATACGGGCCAGACTCTACCATCATTAGACTCAATAAGCGACCCCAATGCGCTCTTGCCCGACAACCGATCGTAGTAGAGAGATTACCGTGGTAAGCACTACAACCAAAGATAGGTCTTCCCATGGACACGCGGCCGACGAAGTTGTCATAGTCGACGACTCTACGTAAGCCATCACAGTACGGCAGCGAGATCAAGACGCAGCTGGTCAACCAGCTCGCTTGGAAGCGCGATACACTGCCAACCGTTTGTCTTTTTCTACTTCTCGTTCTATGGTTTGCAGTTTCGTAGAACTTCTGTCAGCGGCGCGCTAGAGTGCTGTGAGCGTGCCTCGCCTCCCCCCCGTCAGTCGTGGCCTTCACTGTCTAATAGTGGCACCTAATAGGTCATTCGTTCTATTACATACAAAATCGACACTTTATATAACTCCTCACTGTCGGTATTCACGGTTGGCTGCATCTTGTATCCTTGGCTCAACGCGCCTCGTACAATGTACCGTCGTATCATTAGGCTTCGTGAAAACGACGGAATTAATCTAGATGATACGTGGTTTACGTTTCCCCTCGTTTCCTCCTTAATGACCTAGTTTTTTTTTTAATTGCTCTTATATGTATGTAGACGGGCATACTGCCCACTTGATGATGATTTTTGACCGTCGCTTTTATACATCAGCAAAATGTTAAGCTTTTAGGCTCTTAACTGCATGGCTTAACGTAATAGGTCACGATACATGGTCAACTGCTCAATATGCCTTATGGCATTAAATTTGTCATTTGTCCTATTTTTCCCAATAAATAAACATTTAAACAATCGGACGGAGCAGCTCATACTTTGCTTGATATTAAAATTTCTGTGGTACAAATAGCGTACGTTCTCGCAGAGAATAGAGACGAGAACGACAAAACGGAATATTAGTCCGGACAAACAAACAGATTGACAGTGATGCTTAGCATCAATCTCCTAGTCTCCTGCAAGCTGTAGTTTAAACCAATCTTCAGTCCTGTATATTTCTATACTATTCCATTATATCTCTACTGTGCACGTTATAAATATGAGTTCGATTCGAGTAATATTGACAATTTCCTAGTGGCCAAACGTGTTATATGGGTCACACAAACACGACTTTACGCCAAGAGCACTGGGTGGGTTTTGCCTTAACTATTATTTAGTACGTACGATATATTGTGTAAATAAGACTAGTGAGGTGCTTGCATTCAATAAACCCAAAGGAGGTTAACATTTACAAGGTTTCGCTGTGCACTAGTGATAAGATTGCCAGTGCAGAATCATTTCACATAATTCAAAAGGTTTTAATCTTATACGTTAACTATTTTAAACGCTCTAGAATCTAGAAGGTAGACACACTCGCAGCCGATCTGGTATTAAACTATTAATATAGACCATAAAAATCACAATAGGAATGGCGGCTTACTTGAGACATGAGCATGATTTATAATTTGTATTATGAAATTAATGTGGCACCGGTCAATCCTTAGCTGAATGCTTAGTGGCATAAATAGGCAGGATGGTGGTACCTATCCGTGCAAGCCCACAATGCATCCGCCGTACCGCTATTAATAATAACCCTATTAATTTTGTACGTTTCATTTTTACTACACAATATTTTTAATTCAATGTAGAATTCGTTCAAGTACATTCATTAAGAAAATCGGTATAGATCTCTGGTGGTGGTATAGTAATGGCATAAGTAGCCCACTGAGATTCTCGCCTGATCTTCTCAGTGGGTCGCGTTTCCGATCCGGTGCTAGATTCAGCGAAGCACTGCTCTTGCTAGGGCTAATGTTAGCAAATTCTCTCAGGTTGAGCCCGTGAGCTGGCCTATCCATCCGGGCTTAGCTGGAATAGCCCCTTAGGCTACCAGCGAATAGGTAGGGAAATATCAGCACCTACTTCAAAAGCATGAAATTGAGGCGACTGTATGTGGTTTCGATGTAAGGCTTTTCGAACTTTAATTGACGTTAATCTACCAAAATCTTTATGTATACATACATCCCGAAAATATTTTGGACTAATGTAGAGAAATTAAAAGAAAAAATGAGTAGAAGAGGAGATTTTTTTCCGGTTAACGCGGCCTACATCGCAAACTTTAATTATGCATGCAAATAGCTCGAACGCCTTGTCGGAGTAGAGGTTATAGTTCGAAGGTGGTCGACAGCAGTAGATAATATATTTATTAAGCACATTTTGTCTGCCTAATTTGGGTGTTCTGATGTTCTCTCATCTATACTATTACTAGCGACCCGCCCTCGCTTCGCTTCGGAAACTGTAATTTATTATTAATTTCTCCACTATTTAATGGATGTTATTATACATATAAACCTTCCTCTTCAATCACTCTACCTATTAAAATAGCCGCATCAAAGTCCGTTGCGTAGTTTTAAAGATTTAAGCATACACAGGGATATAGGGACAAAGAAAGCGACTTTGTTTTATACTGTGTAGTGATGATATAAATCTACAGTTGTTTTTACGTATGTTCCGTTATAACTACTGAACTATGCATCCGATTGACTTGAAACTTGGTGTCCATGTAGAAAATATATGTACTTAATGGATAGGCTAATATTTATATGAGCGTTGGACTCCCTAATAATAATGACAATAAATAATATAATGTTAACGTGCGGCTAGTAACGTATATATTATGTACATTTATCTGAGAAAAAATTTAAGCAATCTATTTAGAGCAATGTCCCTAAAGTACATCCGCGTAGATTTTCGACCGAGAACCAAACATATAAGTTGGCAAATCAACTGATTACGTTAAAACAAAAAAATAAAATAAAATAAAAACAAAATTGTCTAAAACTTGGCCAAGGACATCTTGAACCTGTTTATGTAAACAAAAACACGTTTAGATACTTGTTTTTGCGCGTTTGTTTCCAAACAAAAGTATTTTGTTCCAAACAAAACGCAGTTTTGTAAATATTTTGCTGATTGACGACTTTTGAAGCTGATAAGCCTACACATGTGATAAGCCTATACCCCTCGTCACTACAAACCAATGCTCAACTAGTACCATGCTTCGGTTTCGATGAATGATAAAGGATTAAAGCAGCGGTCGTGGAACCGGGGTAAATTACCCCAAATGGGGTAAAATGACATTTTGCAGGGTAAAAGTGAAACTTTTGTGAGTAAAAAGTATATATTGAAGTGAAACTTCTTTACAATCGGTAAATTTTTAGTTATTGTTTCCTTTTCAAAATTATCATGAAGGCTATAATATGAAAGATGCTGAAAAGAAGCGATTTCGTTTTTATTTTGTTCTTCGCCATGGGGCAATAACAACTTACACAACAATTTTGGGGTAATAATTAAAAAAGATCCCCGACCGCTGGATTAAGGTAACCATCATTTTCATTGAAGTTATATTTTTGGGACCCAATAAAATGATTTACGGTTTAGAGCGTTATTGCATAGACTTATTAAACACATAGGTAAAACATTTAATATTTTTGAAAGATAGTGACAGTTAATTCGAAAACTATCTAGTGATGTGTGATACTCGGTAATTATTTTTAAAAAATCCAGTTTGATATTGTTTCATTAAACTTTTTTTTTTGTTTACTACACAATTCATCATATATTTTACAATAAAGAATATTTTTCCTTAACTATATTCACATTAAAACTACTAGCTAATTCAAACAAAGAGAAGACGTGAACATGCGAAAAGTGTTTATAAATAATACATTGTACGTACCAATGCAGTAGGGGAAATCATCTCTCCCTCCCGACGATTATAGAAATTAACTGCGCACGATAAGCCGGAGACACGATATTATACTAGACATTACACGAAGCATATGCACTGAACCCCACATAGCACCACGCACATACAAAACAAGAGTATAAATAAATGTGTTTGTTTTGAGTGGCGGACGAATGCGTACTTGCACGCCAACCGAATGAAAACATTGACGCCGGACTATTAAATTTTCCATCACTGCGCATGTTTTTGAAATTGCCGGGCTATATTTTTCGTCTAGTAAGCGATGATCAGCTGATAATATTGTTCTCTAAAGGTTATTATTGTTAAGCATCAGAAATTGTGTTTCAAGTTTTCGGTGGCTAATTTTTTTTAAGCCCCGCCTTTTTTATCCATAGTTATTCGATACAATCAAGCAAATATAAAAAAAAGTGGAAACGACTGTGAATTTCTGAACCAAAATGTTACATTATTTCTTCGCAATGTGTGTGTCGGTGTCCAGTAAATTTAACAACTTCAATTACCTGATTACTCCATGAACTGTTTTCATGGAAAGTTTATTTTATTGCTAAATCTTAAACAAAGGTAATAATCGCAAGAAGCCTATTGCCATATTGCTTTTTTTTTTCTACCTAAGCTGGTAGCCTGGAGCGGCTATTCCAGTGTAACCGTAACTAGGTGAGGCTGACGACGATGCTAACACGAACTCTAGCAAGAGCCGTGCTTCGCAGAATCTACCACCGGATCGGAAACGCGACCCGCTGAGAAGATCCGGCGAGAAACTCAGTGGGCTGTGTCTGAGAGTTAATTTACTCGTCGAGCCCTTCGTCGCAAGCGACGGGTTCCGCAGGCGGGGTGGTGGTACCTACCCGTGCGGACTCACATGAGGTCCTACCACCAGTAATTAGGCAAATTATAATTTTGCGGGTTTTTGATTTTTATTACACGATGTTATTCCTTCACCGTGGAAGTCGATCGTGAACACTTGTCAAGTACGTATTTTATTAGAAAAATTGGATACGAATGCATCGGACGTCTTATCCTTTAAGCCACGACGACTTCAATAAAAAGTGGAATAGAAAAAGAAGCTTACACACTTTTTTCTATTGGGGTTTCAGTTATAAAAAGTGTCTATCAAAAGGTCTTAGTCAAGAATAGGTTACATATTAAGAATCCAGATTGGCGCCATACAGCTGTTACACTGTTCGGTCTATCTATCAACTAACGCATTTTTGCATTAAATCTTTGGACTTCCGTCTACGTGTTGGGCCGGTGGGGCAACTTGCATAAAATTTAAGTCGACTAAAACCATATGTTGCTCAGCAATCTGCCTCCGAGCCTGCCAAAATTCATAGAGCCGGCTGGGGGTAGAGTGACACGTCTCGCGCATATCTCCCCGTTATTATGGCACGATCGTCGTGACTCTCGATCGGCGGACTACCTGTGTGCTTAGTGCTAGTTTGTTAACGTTCTCGATTGCGTAAAAGTTAACTCAAATTTGTATGCAGATGAACGTTTGCCTATGTTTGCCGCTAGGGGCGCTGTTCCACTTCAGTCTTGAAGCCAGCCTTAAACAGTCAAGACCAGCGCGACAAAGAGCGCGTTAATCGGTTTTAACCAACTTCAAAAAAGGAGGAGGTTCTCAATGCGACTGTTTTTTTATCTTTTTTTACCTCATAACTTTTGACTGGGTAAATCGATTTTGATGATTCTTTTTTTATTAGAAAGCTGACGCTTCCCGTGTGGTTTTAGTCCGATTTAGTCCAGTTCTGATAATGGTATCCATGAGAAAACCATATAAGGCTTAAATTTTCATTAAGTACGTGCGCGACAAATAGATGAATAACTCAATAACTCGATATCACACCAACCGATTTCGATGATTATTGTTTTTTTAGTGTATATTAATTTGTTTTGGAATATCTTTTTTTTTTCTATTTAAAGTCGGTTTTTGTTAAAGCATGCCTATTTACAATTATTATTCACAATAATGCTATTAGTGACAAGTGGTTCCATAGATTATACAATAATTATTTCAGAATTGATGTATAATCTATGTCTCGGTCATCAGCTGTTGCTATTATGTGCCTGTCACGGATATAGCTTCAGACTTCAGTGCATGTTTTTTGATGATTTCGAACGGAGAATCCAATTGTGTACGTTGTTACATCTGTAAATAAAACAAGAACATGCCAAAGAAAAAGACCGGTCAACGTAAAAAAGCAGAGAAACAGAAGTTGCGCCAGAAAGAAATACGGGCCGCTCGCGAACATGTAGATTTAGCTCAACATCCCTGTAACGTTGCTATGGAGTGCGACAAATGTCAGAAGTAGGTTATGATGTTCATCATTTTTATATAATTAAAAAGAACAAATACATTTTGTTATCGTGTTAAATGTGAATGTATACAAATGACTCTCTTTGCCACGTTGTTATTATAACAATAATGAGGTTAAAGAAACAATTAAATGAAATTCTCATAAATGTATAAACTTTTGCCGATACCGCTGTTTTCATCCGCAGTGTATTTATAGAAATAGCTTTTTTCCACTGACCACTTTGTTTTGGGATGGAGGGACTCCTAGTGTGTGTAGGTAAAAAAAAGTTATGAAATCTGAACAATGGCTATGCTGTGCTTTTATCATTACCAAAAAAATACTTGACAATGAGACGCTGTAAACTTATATTATTATATTTCTTTTTCATAGAAAACAGAAGACACGTGCATTTTGCTACTTCTGTCAAGCTGTACAGAGACTCCCAACATGTGCTCACTGTGGGAAAGTCAAATGCATGTTAAAGTCTGGAGATTGTGTTATTAGACATCCAGGTGTTTACAACACGGGAATGGGAATGGTGGTATGTAATGCATTTTGTAATTTTCTGTGAACAGATATAGAACTGATTCTTCTTGATTTTTTAAGGCCATTTCATGCCTATAGTAGTTATGTAAATGTAAATAGTCTATGTAATGGTGAGAGGTGACTGTCACTCATGGATGTCATTATTTCCGGAGTTTTATGAATGCAAAATATTACTGGTTTACATTAATAGAAACAATTTAAAAGTTAACCATATGACAGACAAGTTAAATAAAATATATATAAATAATATTATATAATGTTAGCTACATGACATGATATCCTATAAGTCAAATACCCACATGAAGTCTTGTTAGAGTTACCCACATTTACTAACATTGTCAGGTTTGAGCCCCGTGAGCTCACCTACTAGTTAAGGTTACGCTGATATGGTCTCTCTAGACCGTCAGCTTCTAGGTAGGAAAAAAAATATTACTACATACAGCAAGCAGTAGTATGTGGAGGTACTCTAACAATTTCATGTCTATTTCTTTGTTTTCCATTGCTAGATTAATTTATTAATTAATTATTTTAATGTCTTTGTCTTGATGTATTGTCATTTTAATGTATTTTCATCAACAAAAGAATATTAATCGTTAACTTAAAAATGTTCCAGGGTGCTATATGTGACTTCTGTGAGGCATGGGTGTGTCATGGTAGAAAATGTCTCACATCCCATGCGTGCACCTGCCCTCTCATGGATGCCGTGTGCTTGGAGTGCGAAAGAGGTGATTTTTTGACCCTACACATTATCTTAGACATTTAGACATGAATCCTGTTTGCTATTGTAAAACATAGACCTAAATATCTCAAGGACACTATAAATATCTACAGTTCTCACATAGTAATATGTTTTTGATCAACAGCCGATCTGTCAGGAAATAGTGACAAGCCTCATCACCTTATTCTGTTCCTCTACTGATGAAATAACTGTTCTATTGTAACTATTTAGGAATGTTATTTTTATGTTATATGAATGTTGTATTTAAGAATAATACTTTTATTTCTATTCCAGGTGTATGGGAGCACGGTGGCCGGGTTTTCCGGTGCTGTTTCTGCCAAGGATTTTTGTGTGAAGATGACCAGTTTGAGCATCAGGCCTCATGTCAAGTTTTGGAATCGGAAACCTACAAGTGTGAGTATTTCATAATAAAAATACATATTACAGCTGGAGAAAATTAAATTTGTGTGAGGATGTGGGTAAGGCATATTTATAAGAGGCTGGGTGGTGTCAGAGCCTAGAATAATGATCACCCTATCTCTATCTGTGAGTGTCATAAAATCCCACAGATAGTGTGATGTCCCTGCCCCCCTTTCACTAGTATGTGCGGACCACTGTCATTTCATTCGGCCATATTTAGCAAAATATAAATTCCACCGGATAAAAAGTAATGTATTAAATTTTGATTTCCAGGTCAATCATGTAACCGCATTGGGCAGTACTCGTGTCTCCGCTGCAAAACGTGCTTCTGTGAGGAGCACGTGCGGCGGCGCGGCGTGCGGTCCGCTGACCGGCGAGCCGCCCCGCCCTGCCCCAAGTGCTCCTACCCCACCGCGCTCACGGCCGACCTCTCCATGTCCAGTGAGTGTCTTCTGGTTGTGTACCCGCCACGTTTCATCCATTCGGAGAAGAATCTCTAATGGAATGTTTACTCTGGCAAATTTATTAGCCAATCTGTTTCACAACATCTTCTCTTCTGCTGTAATGCGATGATGACTACTACTGACGTTACTGCATGTGGCGTACACAAGTTGAGATTTAGATCGGAAGAAGTCACTGATAGTCAAAGAATATCCGTTTATTATATACTTAGCTAACAAGTAACTAATTCTATCTATGTATGTTGATGTGGTGAGTACCGTTGTATATGAGTGCTGAACGTGTACTGGCGCTTTATACTACGGTTTGAGTAAAGCGATGTAAAAGTGCTGATGTGAATAAGCGCGTGCCCTGTACTATATATGACCCGTACAATATCTGTGGTTACTGTTAAATCAGAACTACTTCGAAAATATACAAAATAAATTTTTTTTTATTGCTTAGATAGGTGGACGAGCTCACAGCCCACCTGGTGTTAAGTGGTTACTGGAGCTCATAGACATCCACAACGTAAATGCGCCACCCACCTTGAGATACAAGTTCGAAGGTCTCAAGTATAGTTACAACGGCTGCCCCACCCTTCAAACCGAAACGCATTACTGCTTCACTGCAGAAATAGGCAGGGTGGTGGTACCTATCCGCGCGGACTCACAAGAGGTCCTACCACCAGTAATTACGCAAATTATAATTTTGCGGGTTTGATTTTTATTACACGATGTTATTCCTTCACCGTGGAAGTCAATCGTGAACATTTGTTGAGTACGTATTTCATTAGAAAAATTGGTACCTGCCTGAGATTCGAACACCGGTGTCATCACTCGATACGAATGTCTTATCTCTTAAGCCTAGTTCGGACTAGACGAGTATTTTAGTCGAGTAGCGAGTAATTTAGTGGCTAAACTACTCGCTATTGCACAAAAATCGTTCGCATTACGATCCAGTAGAGTACACAAGTGAGTGGTGTTTTGCAAGATGAACAGGCCGCAACGCAATAGAGTGAATAAAGTGATTAAGCTAATCGTAACGTCTTATCCGTTAGGCCACGACGACTACGGATTCAATTCTAATGAATTAAATTTTGGATTTATAGAAATTTGAATACATATGTAAAAAATGCACTTTTTACGAAACTATTAACATGTAGAGGAGTGGACAGCGTATCCGTTTTTAAGTGGTTCTGGAGGACAATTTGTGCTGTGTTAAAAAATATTTTTCTGATTGTCAGCCCGTTCTCATCGCTACGGAAGACAAGGCACCGCACCAGCGGACGACGACGACGGCGACTACTCCGGATATGGAGACGACGGTATATATAACATGAATTTGATTTGATTTCATAATCAATAACATTAAAGTACCAAAAG
Organism: Bombyx mori; assembly: GCF_030269925.1. Taxonomy (NCBI): domain Eukaryota; kingdom Metazoa; phylum Arthropoda; class Insecta; order Lepidoptera; family Bombycidae; genus Bombyx; species Bombyx mori. The sequence continues at coordinate 1,634,337 of NC_085120.1, read as the reverse complement.
CATTCCCATTGTGTATATAGTACTGGGAAAGCAAATATATTAAGCCCAGTGGGTTTACTAGCAGACATGCTAAGCTTTCTATACTTGCTAGATTCAATGTCAGAGTACCACGGAATTACTGTTTTATTAGAAACTAGCTGACCCGGCAGACTTCGTAGTGCCTCAATCGATAATAATAAAAGACCTAAACTTTTGTATAAAATAAACTTAAAACAAACAAAAGGAATCCGTCCGACGGGGGACACGTCAAAGGAAAAACAAAATTGTTATTTTTATTTAATTCCGAGCATTTTCATATCTATCTACCTTTTAAACCTTCTCTGGACTTCCACAAATAATTAAAGACCAAAATCAGCCAAATCGGTCCAGCCGTTCTCGAGTTTTAGCGAGACTAACGAACAGCAATTCATTTTTATATACCTATATATACATAGAATAGATAGATACACTAATCACGAGGAGATAATTAGAAGGGTAGATTGTAAGTCACGTGATCAAGTGAAAGTGATGTTGCTGTGAAATACAGCGGAGACTTGGGAACCGTGCCTATGGTCTTCAGTAACTACTAGAAGCATTCGGTACGTGCGGTTTTTTGGGAATGCAACTCATTGGCGTAACCACTTTCCCAGCATGCAATTCAAAATGCATAATTTGCTCGTTGCAGTAATTAAAAAAGGCGGAAGCCGCTTTAGCTGGACCGCAAAACCAGCAATAGAATAGCTGTAGAAATTTATCATATATGATTTTCTATTCCGAATTCTTAAAACTGGTGGTAGGACCTCCTGTGAGTCCGCACGAGTAGGTACCACCACCCCGCCTATTTCTGCCGTGAAGCAGTAATGCGTTTCAGTTTGAAGGGTGGGGCAGCCGTTGTAACCATACTTGAGACAGAACTTATATCTCATCTTATATCTATGGGCTCCAGTAACCACTTAACACACGTTATCAGGCGACTACGGTGCTGCTGAGGGAGGAGATTATTCGTACTGTTCCTCTGAGTCCGACGACGAGGACGATGACGACGATGAAGACGACGACGAAGACTCTGATGATGAGGAGGAGACTGCCGCAGATGAAAAGGGAAAAGGGAAGTCTACTTCCTGAATGGACTTTAATGTACCAAGTGCTTAGACATTGCTTATATAATAATAAATGTTTATCGTATAAATATTGTTGGTTTTTTGTTACATGTTGAGAAACACTTAAGGCGAATTTACATTACGAAATTAGTGGCATGAAATTAATTTCGTGACATTAGTTTTACCAACAGTTTCACGTGTAATTTAATACTTTCGTAATGCATGCGTTAATTTCATTCATGCAAATTAGTTTCGTGCCCTGCGCGATTGTTTGGTGAAATTAGTGTCATGCAACTAATTTCATAGTGTAGACGCGACGTGAAACTAATGTCGCGAAAGGGCCTCCGCAGTGCGGACGTGTGTATTGTTAGTTCGGACGCGCTTCAAGCGTTGAAAATGACAAACTAACGATGGAGTACAACTTTTTAACGAAATTACTTTCGCATATATCGAAACTACTTTCGTGAAACTGAGCTCAACATGCATGACACTAATTTCGTAATGTAAATCCCGCATAAGAAAAGTTTGTGTCAGTTATGAAGTTCTTGTGTGATTGCTTTTAACAATTTTTATTATTCTATAAGTCACAAATGCAAAGACATTTCGAGGTTTTTTTTTTATTGCTTATATGGGTGGACGAGCTCACAGTTCACCTAGTGTTAAGTGGTTACCGGAGCCCATAGACATCTACGACGTAAATGCGCTACCCACCTTGAGATATTAGCTCTGATGTCTCAAGTATAGTTACAACGGCTGCCCCACCCTTCGAACTGAAACGCATTACTGCTTCACGGCACAAATAGGCGGGGCGGTGGTACTTACCAACGCGGACTCACAAGAGATCCTACCACCAATCAAAAATGAGAATGAGATATGAGAATCCTAGTACTTAATACCTACACAACCGGTACAATGTTTATAAATATTGTTTTTAGTTTATTTAAGTTATATTGCTATAGAGTTATTCATAGTTTTTTTTTTGTTTAATGGTGGAAAAAGTACTGTGAGGGAGCGCGTCTTGCCTTAATTAATAACCGAACTTTACTCGTCCCTTCCGTCCGTCAAGTCCATCAATTTAGGTTTTTATATCATTAATTCTCTCAAAGCGAACATGCTTTGATACCTTCTACTTAATAAAAATGTAATATGTGTTTGATTGAACTAAGACCAATATACCAGTCTATCTAATATATATTATTATCTATGACTAAGACATAATAAATGATCTGCGTGAAACGCAACTAGCCACATGACTATGGTGTTACCAATTCTCAATGTTATGTTTTGGTAGTTATTATTTTAAATTAAACTAAAATTAAAAACTAAGCAAATAAAACTAAACTAAAATTATTTTTTGGTAAAATCAATAGTAATGGTTAGTCTGAATCGCTACTGTTAATATTTTTAACATAATTACCAGTAAATAAACTTAAATAAAACGTTCAATTAGTTTTTCCTATTTTCTACCTCGACTTTTCGAATTGCTTATAAAGTTTTGAGTTTTTTCACACTGAAATTATCTTATAATAGCCTAAGACAGTGGTTTTTAGGAGAATCAATTGAATCAATTTAACGACTTAATGTTTTATGGTAGTTTATCAAATCAAGACGCTTATGACCCAAAAAGCTACCTTGTGTTGACAGTTTGACAGCTACGCAGTAATCGTGCAGTATTGTCGGAATTTTACTGCCGTATTTTTTTCAAATTTTCTGTTTATATCATCGTAGATAAGGGTACTAAAGTCAGCGTAATAACGTATCAGTGTTGTTAGCTGTGTGAAGTGGTAAAACGCAATGTCCCGCGCGATAGGCGGTCGGTGAAAGTGCAAGGTGTTGTGACCGCGAGTGATCATAAAACGAGTGGATAGTGGATGACGATGGGCGTGGGTCTGCAGCCTCTAGAGTTCACCGAGTGCCTCGCGGACAGCCCTCAGTTCCGCGAGAATCTCCAACGTCACGAAAAGGAACTAGAACGAACCAGCCAGCAGATCAAGCGGCTCATCAAAGAAGTCAAGGATGTCGTGCAGGCAGCTAAACGTGAGTGCGAACCCTTCACCTGCGACCGCGCACCGCTCGAAAGTGTTAAGGTCAAATTATTCACGCGACACAAAGAATGCTCTACGTGTTGCATAGTTCGGCACTGTACATCCCCGCCCGTTATAGTTTATCATACAACTAATACAGAAGTGTGACGATATTACGTCTGTACATTAAAATCATTATATTTAACTTTTTCTGTTATCCTATGTCAAGCCAAAGATATATATTATTATAATCACAGAACCATGCTATCAATATATCAAGTTAATTCATTTATTCTTGATTTAATACTAGTGAAACTGCAGGTTAAAATATATCTATAACTCTTATAATATATTTCAACTTTGATAATGATATTTGAGATGAGTGAGTGTTGAGCTGACAGCTGATAGAATAGAATGGAAGAGAAAAATTAGCTCTGCCAGTCCCACCTAGTGGGATAAGGTGAAGAATAAGAATGATATTTGGGTTATAATTGTGATGAATTAAATCGACATAATTGAATTTGTAGTCAATAATTGCACATAAGTTAATCAATGTTAGAGCAAGTGTCAGTAAACTGACCATGTTTGGGCAGTTTATTGATACTGTTAATAACCATAACAACCAACATAGTCCATAAGTAATGGTGCCAAGCTAGGATCTGTCTTTATGTTATCACTTCAAGAACAACTAAAAAAAAGAGATTTACGCCAATTGAGTATCTGTGATTTTTTATTTGGACAGTGAAAGGCTATTTGTTTTAAGAAACATTTTGCTTAATACGCGACATTTACCATTGTAATTAAAGGTCCGTCTAATTTGGTATTAGTATCAACAATTGGATGTTATTAATTGAACTTCAATTAAGTTTACCCCATTCAAATGACTGAAGAAGTTTTATGTTATGATTTTTTTTCCAAATTTTAAACTTTAAATGGCTTGCCTGTAAAGTTGCAAAAATTTTGCTTAAACCAAATACCCTTTCCCCTCTCGATATCATATATGTGATGAATTTTTATTAGATGAGTGAACAAGCTCATGACTCACCTGGTTGGTTCAGTGGCTACTAGAACCTAAAGACATCATCAACCTAAATGTGCCACCCAACTTGAGACATGATTTCTAAGTCTGGAATTTTTCTTTACAGTACAGGTTTTTTTTATGGCAGTGAGGTTTGCGGAGGTTAGGTCAACAACCGCCCGCCAACAATCAATCATCCGCTAAAAAAGCAAATGGTTAAGGAAGTAGTTAAAGTTTACTTTACTGGGGTATAAAACTATTAGAACTTTACATAATAATGATAATCAAACAACAAAAATGAATAAGCAGTGTAATTGTAATATAAATAATATATTTAAAGTTACATTTAATTAATGATGGTTAGGATTTATAATGAATTCAAGTAATTATAAAATCAATTATCCTTTAATAAACATTACAAATAAAATAATAAACATTACAATACATAATTACAAATAATAATTATATTACAAACATTTATCCTTAATTGAAGGTCATCTTCCAAAATAAACATTTCATTATTAAAGAAACATTAATCCTACCTCTTTTAATGATCATGTTCCACTTGGTATTGAAGCCCATTGATATCTTAAAATGGATGCTGCTACTCACCCCGGAGGTCAAAGTATCTATTATATTGTACATATATGTATATGTTGACCCACCCTTGAAATCAGAATGGTTGTTTTTCAACCAAATTAATATGATGTTACTTCGTTACAGGGTTTTACAAAGATTTTTAATATCAAAAGGTGAAAGACTATTTATTTGGTTTGAGCGACAATATGCAAATTTACAGGTTAAAACTGAGAGCCATTTAAAGTATGAAATTGGGATAAAATATAAAAAAAAAAATTCTGCCATTTGCATGGTGTAAACTTAATTAAGTTTAAATTAAAAACATGAAATTGTTGATGCTAATACCAAGTAAAACGCACCTTTAATTACAAAGTTACATTTCACTTCTTCAGCAAAATGTTGGTTAAACAAAATAATCTTTCAGGATCTTTACTGGTGGTAGGACATCTTGTGAGTCCGCGCGAGTAGGTACCACCACCCTGCTTATTTCTGCCGTGAAGCAGTAATGCGTTTCGGTTTAAAGTGTGGGGCAGCCGTTGTAACTATACTTGAAACCTTAGAACTTATATCTCAAGTTGGGTGGCGCATTTACGTTGTAGATGTCTATGGGCTCCAGTAACCACTTAACACAAGGTGGGCCGTGAGCTCGTCCAACCATCTAACCAATAAAAATTATATATATAGGTGATCAGGTAGGACATGTTGTAGGTGGACTTGGTTTCGGTCGGCGGTGTATCGCGTTCCGACCCGGCAGGCTGGTTCTGGCCCAGCGGGGTATCCCGGAACACCAGCGGCATCGCCCGGGCGGCCTGGTGGGGCCGCCGTACCGCGGAGACTGACGTCGTTGGTCGTCGACTATCGCCTCGACGACCCGTCGGTCGGGCGTCCTCGGGGTGGCAACGCGTGTCTGCTTGTAGTGTTGACCGCGTGAACCCCCCTACTCTGACCGGGTTTTGACCCCAGACGGAGATCGGACGCCGGGTGTAAGAGTGCAGGGGAGTCGTTTAGTGGGTGGGCCCTAAATTCCTTGGGCCCGCGGTCTGCTCTCAACACCTGCAGATCGTTGAGTCTCACATACCCCGCGCGCCCCCTAGGCGCGGGGACCTCGTAGGAGGTTCGGCCCTCGGCCCGAAAAAAAAAAAAAGGTGGACTTGGTTTATTAGTAACTGGAAGCCATAGACATTATAATGTGAATGCTATCACCCAACATGAGGTCTAAGTTTCAATTGTACAGTAGGTATCACCGACTTTGCAACATTACTAATTATGGAAATTTATTAAGTTTGATTCATTTTAGCATAATTCTTCTGCATGATGGGTGGTCTGGTTGTGCATCTGTTATTGATAATGTCCATGAATGATGATAATTACACAATATCGGGTGGGCCATACACTTGTGTGCTTACTAAGGTGATAAATAAAAAACATATTTCAACAATGAAAGATACACAAATACATTATTTCATATGGCAATAGGTCAATTAAGGCCATCAATTTCTATTTAAAATCACTAAAATTGTCATACAGAATTAGGTATAGTTAATATAAAGTGCCACTAAAAAGGCACACATCGGTTTTCCTACTGTGTAGTTAAATTGCGAATCGCTTGAAGGTAAACGCCTCTATATAAGTAGATGAAATTTGAAAAGTAGGCGTATTCTATGATCATGATCAATCGAAATTTGCAAATAAAAATTAATGGAATTTCATGTATTTCAATATAGTTTAAAAAAAAAATGTAGTATGGATGAACATTATACTTTTGTGTGAATTATTATTAATGAGGTCCCAAAAATGCTGTGGTATGGTCTCATGTTTTATTTGAGCGATATATAGGTATCCATAGGGAGCGGAAGTTATTTTACAAAAAGCTAAATCGTGCTTATAAGTATATCGTACCAATCTTCTCAATAAAAGTTTTTTTTGTTGCTGTTACCTATAGATTTAACAGTTTCATTGATGACTTTTTTTATTGTTGTGTTATTAATAATATTATTACGAAAAATACTTAATAAGTTTAAGTGGAAGTAATATCCCCTAAAGATGTGGTAAAATTCAAATTGAATTCACAAAGTTAAAAGTTAAAGTCGACCACAAAAGATTGGAATGCAGTTTATATTACCTTGCTGAACCACAAACACAGTGAATTAATGGACTACAAACAAATTACTCCAAGAATATTTAAATGTATTTTAATAAATAAATAAAAATTATTAGGTTGACAAAATTATGGGAGGAAAGTCTCAATATTGTCTCAGGTCTTCGGGGGATATTTGTATCCTTTGTATGAGTATTCTAAAATAATTAATTTTCAGCATTTATACAATAAAATATCAGACATAATTAATAATTGTTTTTAATGTCATATTTCCGATGTTTCGAATACTTTGTGGCGACTCATTAACTCTCAGACACAGCCCACTGAGTTTCTCGCCGGATCTTCTCAGTGGGTCGCGTTTCCGATCCGGTGGTAGATTCTGCGAAGCACGGCTCTTGCTAGGGTTCGTGTTAGCAACGTCATCAGGTTTGAGCCCCGTGAGCTCACCTACTAAAGTTAGGGTTACGCTGAAATAGCCCCTAGGACTATCAGCTTAGGTAGGAACAAAAAAAAAAAGGCGACTCACTTACCCGCGACTTACTTGGGCAACCGCCTTACAATTCGACAAAATCGCTGTCGCTTATGAATTTAGGCAATCATCCATTATTGTTGTTTAACACTTCGGAATCTTAAAAAACTGAGGGCAGTACATTTCGATATTCGCTGTGTTACCCATCCTTCGTGTCAGTGTCTTTACTACTCCTATATGTTCGTTTTTTTTTTCATACCACTTGTGATATAGTTTGTTTGTGTATATTTTTATCTTCAATAAACTATTCAAAGCAGTTTTTTTTTTTTTGTTTTCTCCTACCTAAGCTGGTAGCCTGGAGCGGCTATTCCAGCGTAACCATAACTAGTAGGTGAGCTCACGGGGCTCAAACCTGACGACGATGCTAACACGAACCCTAGCAAGAGTCGTGCTTCGCAGAATCTACCACTGGATCGGAATCGCGACCCACTGAGAAGATCCGGCGAGAAACTCAGTGGGCTGTGTCTGAGAGTTAGTTTACTCGTCGAGCCCATCGTCGCAAGCGACGGGTTCGACGAGAACGGTGACCGGTGCTTGAAGTACCTAGAAGCACCGTTAGTGGATCGGGAGGATCCGAGATGACGTGTAGAAAGCAAACATATTCATACTCACTGTGTAAACCATCCTTCTGTGTCTGCGCCTACCCAATACAGTTAGAAGCAGCACTACTACTACAGCTTCTACAACTTCTTTTAGCTTTTAGTGATCACAAAAAATGCGATTTTTTTTATATTATTTATATGATATACTTTTGCTCAATCTGTTTATATAGATTGATTGTTGTTATCAACACCAAACTATCTATATTTTTGATTTTTTGAAATTGTGATGATAAAACACGAAAATGTGAAGTTGAGAGATAAGTTAATTTATACACATTATGAATGAGTCACTATTAAGTTATCTAATTATTTGAAAACAAAAGAAGCTAATTGCATTAATTACATAGATAATTAATTACATGTAAATTTTTTACTCATAGCGTAAATAAAATTTGACAAACAGTGTTGTCGTCTTTTTAGCAATTAAAGAAGACATTAACTGAATTTTCTCAAGCGCGAGCTCACCTACACATTCGGTGAAGTTCGATTTTACTGGCAGTAGGTAGGCAAAAAAAATGGATTTTACATTATTAAATAGTTTTTTTATGATTTAAAACGACTGTCCCCGGTGAGTCTCACAGCCCAATATAGAGAAACTGTGCCATCATTCAGTTCAATCTCCAATTTTGACAACTTTGTGTTGGCGGACGGTGTAATGCACTTTTAACACGACCGCTTCTAGACCAATAATGATTGTTCGTTTTCTGAGTTGAGTCCGTTTCTCTCTGTTACCTCCCTGTGTTCCATAAAGAAATTGATCGAGAAAATTCTGTCATTATCTTCTACCAATTGCCTGCCTAATTACCAGTAGCCCCGGGGCCTATTGTGGTTTGACAGGGTGTGTAGACGAGTTCATTGGGCCCAGTCTGAGACGCTTTACTAACATCTGCCCTAGCAAGAGCAGTGTTTCGCTGAATCAGTGTTCTGAAGTCGTCGTGGCCTAAAAGATAAGACGTTCGGTGCATTCGTGTTGAAGCGATGCACCGGTGTTCGAATCCGGCAGGCGGGTACCAATTTTTCTAATGAAATACGTACTCAACAAATGTTCACGATTGACTTCCACGGTGAAGGAATAACATCGTGTAATAAAAGTGAAACCCGCAAAATTATAATTTGCGTAATTTCTGGTGGTAGGACCTGTTGTGAGTCCGCGCGGGTGGGTACCATCACCCTGCCTATTTCTGCCGTGAAGCAGTAATGCGTTTCGGTTCGAAGGGTGGGGTAGCCGTTGTAACTATACTGAGACCTTACAACTTATATCTCAAGGTGGGTGGCGCATTTACGTTGTAGATGTCTATGGGCTCCAGTAACCACTTAACATCAGGTGGGCTGTGAGCTCGTCCACCCATCTAAGCAATAAAAAAAAAAAGTCTGGATCGGAATAGCGATCCACTGAAAACATCCAGCGAGCAACTCTGAGGGTTGTGTCTGTGGGTTAAGATGCACGTCGAACCCTTCATCGACAAGATCGATGACCAGTGCTTGCAAATGCGTAAAGGTACCGACATTCGATCGGAAGAATTCGAAATGAATTCTTCTACCATTACATTTATAAGCCGACGTGCAACGACCCACTTTTTTTTTGTCCTACCTATGCTGATAGCCTTGAGAGGCTATTTCAGCTTCGCCCTAGCATGTAGGTGAGCTCACGGGGCTCAAACCGGAGTGATGCTAGGAAACGTAGAACCTACCACCGGATCGGAAACGCGACCCACCGAGAAGATCCGGCCAGAAACTCAGTGGGCTGTGTCTATGGGTTAATGCGCTCGTCGAGCGACTGCTGAGTAGTCTCCACGTCCCGAGTTTGAAGAAGAGCATGTCGTAGCATTACACGGTATTCCTTTATCGTGGAATTTGTTCAGGAGAACGTTATCATTCGTAAATTTGATACCTGCTGCGTGATTCGAACCTTGGCATATAGTCTTCTACTTATCGCTTCATAACCGGCCGAATTAAACAGTAAATTCGAAATCGCAAAAATAATAATCTTAGAAATTTCACTTTCTTAATTTTATCGAATTCCTTTTTTTTTCTAATGTACAAATATATAAGAGATAACTTTCGTATTTTCGATCTTCGCGAATTTTAGACGTGATGAATAAATCATTTAATGGCTTAAGTTTATAATGTTCATTTAATTATTTCCGGCACTTTCGAGTACTTCGTAGACTTGGACTGCGATCGGTGTACATTTCTGGATGTGGTCTACTTAAGTGTATTGTATTCGACTCGCGATAATACGCTCCCATTAGTTTTTTCAAAATATATTGTCGACACAAAACACGTTGTTCCAATTTAAACAAAGAAAAGTAAGTGTCATCTTTTGTGTGCTTTGTGTGTTTGTCAATTTTAGTCACATGAAATGTTTTTTTTTTTATGTGGGCACCTAGATTTTCAACCGGTGACCATCAAACAGGAGATTAATCGTTGTAAGTTATTTTTAAGGGTATTTCGTAACGAATTCGTAGAATAAAACTTATTTCTAACAAATTGAAAAATTATCTGATAGGAGATTCAAAAATAAAATAAAAAATCATTACAGACAAAAAATCCAAACGAAAGCGCCGCTTCTTGCAAAAAGTATGTACTATATATGTCTTGTAAGACGTAAAACATATACCTCTGATAATGACAAACGCTAACTTCCTTGCAACCTAACCTTCTTCAATCTTCTCAGCGGGTCGCGATTCCGATCCGGCAGTAGATTCATTCGCGAAGCAACTGCTCTTGAGTTGTTCGGTTTCCATCGGAGGCGTTCGGGCAGCTGTTAGAAAATCCCACCGCTCCTGGCTGAGCCTTTTATCGCCCACCTGTCCTAGTTAAACTGGAAAGGCCTCCATCCATCAATAAAAAAATTATACTTAAATCATAAAAAAAACGTCAACTTCGCGTATTGATTCCGTATAAATAAACAGTAAATTACGTGTCCGCTACGAATGTGAGTCTCAAATACTTCATCTAAGTAATCCACTTCATTATCAATGTTTTTTTTTTTTTTTTTTTTTTATTGCCCTTGTAGGCAGACGAGCATACGGCCCACCTGATGGTGAGTGGTTACCGTCGCCCATGGACTTCAGCAATGCCAGGGGCAGAGCCAAGCCGCTGCCTACCGCTTAATACTCTCCACAAGCCTCGTTTGAAGAAGGACATGTCATAGCGCTCGGGAAACACCGTGGAGGGGAGCTCATTCCATAGCCGGATGGTACGTGGCAAAAAAGACCTCTGGAAACGCACTGTGGATGACCGCAGTGGCTCCAGGTAGTATGGATGAACTCTACTCCGGTGGCGGGCGGTGCGATGGTAAAAACGAGATGCCGGTATCATCTCGAACAATTCCTCAGAGCACTCCCCATGGAACATACGGTACAAAATACAGAGGGTCATGTCATCGGATGATTTGTTGTGTTTCTTGGAATACTCGTTGTCTGCTGATGCAACGCGGTATGTGTGTGCCGATGTCTGCCGGTGCAACGCGGTATGTGTGTGCCGCCGATGACTTTCATAATTGAGTCGTCTATTATCAAAGGTGGCAATCTGTGCATTTGGACAAAAAAATGTTATTGATATGTCAATACAGATTGATTTGAATATAATCGTCTCCTTCAAAGAATACGGTTCAAAACCTGCATTAAATAAAGGTTAATACTTAACCTGTTATTTATCTAAAATGTCGTTCAGAAGAGTTTTGTGACTGCCAATAGAATACAAAGTCAATAATTCGTTTTTCTGATTTACCAATAATTGTCCAAAAGTCACATTGCCGGCTTTGATAATAGTCGACTCAATTACTGTGTCTCACTAAATATCACACGGCTTACGTCCGCTCGGCTTATAATAAAACGAAAAAAAAAAAAAGTCTTTGTGAGTCCCCATGCAGGATGCACGGAGAACACATGGCGTAAGTTGTATTTTATATAAATAAAAAATTATCAATATATCGTAGGTTTCTCGGATGCATTAGATTATTGAAACGATCTTGAACTTTTAGATATGAATGTTATATTATATATGTACTTATGTACTTACTTAAATAAAAACTTTTTTTTATGTAATTTTTATGTTAAAACTGAAACTTTTTAGTTTTTAAAAAAAAAAATCTTCTAAGTAAGTATTGATTGACTGAACTCTCTGTCATTGAGAAAAAAATTGACTTCAGTTTTACATAATCCAATAATACTGTGTAAAATAATAATTTTTCGAAAATAAAGGCTTTAAATGTTGTTTTCTTAATACGAGTCTTTTACAGAAAACACAATTAAGTAAGTCTTTTATTATTGTTCAACCATTTTTAGAATATTCCACATTATCATTGTATATTAATGGTATATATGAGTGTTTACTGGTGGTAGGACCTCTTGAGTCCGCACGGGTGAGTACCACCGCCCTGCCTATTTCTGCCGTGAAGCAGTAATGCGTTTCGGTTTCAAGGGTGGGGCAGCCGTTGTACTGTTAAAAATGAGACTTTAGAGCTCATTTCTCAAGGTGGGTGGCGGTTTTTACGTTTTAGATGTCTACGGGCTCCGGTACCCACTTGACACCAGGTGGGCCATGAACTCGTCCACCCATCTAAGGGCCTGTGCACACCACGTTTTTTAAACGCGCCGTCGACGCGCGTTCCTAGCAATACAGACGCGATACGCATGCAAGTCAGACGCAGCCTGTAGACCTTTGCACACCTGTATAAATTCAAATACGCGTTTGTATCGATCGATACAAACGTCAAGAAACCATTCTGTGGGATAAAAACGCGCCGTCGACGCGCGTTTGTAGCGATACAGACGCGTTTCTAACGCGCGTTTGTATCGACAACAAACCGCTCTGTAGGATAAAAAACGTGGTGTGCACAGGCCCTAAGCAATAAAACAAATTAAAAATAAGCTTCTTATGTTCTTATTAGATCTTAATTGATGTAGCTTCCAGTCAGAAATAAATGCGATGCCGTCGCTTGCTTCACCCACGTTCGTAAGCCACTAGTTCAGAGACATTTCAATGAATTGAGTCACCGTTATTGTGTTGATCAGACGTCTTGTACGAACTATAGCAACATGTAAGGAGGAATAGTATTGATGTATTCATAATGACCGTGATATTTTAAATTAATATAAAATTAGAAATCACGACTCAAAATATTAAAAAAAATATAATTAGAACGATACAAAATACAATTTTCAACAATTATTGATGTTAAATACTAATGACCAAATGTGGGTAACTAAGTTAACACGCGAATGTACAACGTCCGTCTATCCCTGGTGCTGAGATTAAAAAGAGACCGTGAACGAGGCAATATGTTAGTGGTGTCCTCAACTCCCCTCTTCAACTCCGACCAGTCTGAAGTCGCTGCTGTATTACGTCAGCAGGCCACGCCCACTTCCTAGGTCTTCTTTCCTTAGAATAAATTATAATGTTTTAGTGCAGATTTTATGCAGGTTTTATTTTTCGATAATCACGATTCTCATAAGTAAATAGAATTAAAACTGATCTTAGGTTTCAAATGATATTGGTGGAGTGTATTTTTTTTTATAATTTCCCACATTGCGATTACCTACTTTAGTTTTCGTGATCACTGATGATTCGTCATTTGAATACTGTGCTGACCTGAGCCTTCGTCGCAAGCAACGGGTTCGACGAGAACGATGACCGGTGCTTGGGGTACCTAAAAGCACCGTTAGTGGATCGGGAGGATTTGAAATTACGTGGTTCTGGCACTCGATCTTGACAGTTTGGAGTCGTGGCCTAAACGATAAGACAACTGGTTCATAGGCATCGAGCGATGCGAGGGTGCCGGTGTTCGAATCCCGCAGGCAGGTTCCAATTATCGTAATGAAATACGTACTTAATATACGTTTAAGAATAAGTGCAACGATCAGGCTATACCAACGTGTAATAAAAATGAACCCCCAAAAATTATAATATAAAAAAAGATAGTATATTCAATAAATTAAAAGTACCTAATAAATATTGTATTCACTAAAACCAATTGACACATAGAATTCAACTATCATTCACGTTCTTACAGGCTCCGCTAATCACTTAACACTAGATGCGTCGTCAGCTCGCTCACCCGTTTAAGCAATAATAATAAAAAAAACGTTAGATAGATTAGATGTTCACAGGATAATCCCAAAAAAAACGAGATGTATCGTCTCAAGTACCAAAATCTGTGAAGCGCGAATCCTCTAATTACCATACTGTACCTAGATATCACGGGCAATTGAGTAATCGTACCTGCCGCTATATATATGAAACGAACGCAAAGTTCAGTTCAAAAAGATTTATCTTCAAGTTACAAAACTTATTGTTTAATACGTGCATTATCGTGCTTAAGCAATTAATGAGTGAGGAGTGTGGTTGGTTTGCTAACGTTACCTTGTTACCTTGTGGAAATTAGTGCATACCTGTTACTGGGTCGTCGAATGATTAAGTTCGAGCAGGTCTAGTCCTTAGTTCACCTACAGACCACCAAAAACAATCGTCGATCACATGCAGAGAAATCAAACCTATTTCTCTTCAGTTATTAAGGTAGGTATGGTAAGGTATGTATATAAGTATATATTTTTATGTAAGTTTATTAAGATATAGCACCGTCCAGTTCACTTATTCCTCTCCCTGCAAGGTTGCCTGGAAGAGATCGCTTTCAACGATAAGGCCGCCGATTTATATCACCGACTTTAATTTGTTTTATTAGTTTACTCTGTACATAATATGGTGTTAAGTAAAGAGTTATATTATTATTATTATTATTAAGGTACCAGTATCATGAATATAATTCTCGAAAACCCTTTTGTATGTGAATAGTTTTTTTTAAATCAATAATAAAAAAAAAAATATTAACTGTTAAATTTAATTATTTAAATTATTGCATTAATTATATGCGTGATTACACTTATATAAGTACTTCATTGCGTCTTGTTCCACTCCACATTTGTTTAGTGAAGCAATTTTTTTGTTCCGATATTGAATGACACGCCGTAATATCGATGCGGTAGTAGATTCTGCGAAGCGCTACTCGTGCTAGTGCCAGTGTTAGCAATCTTTCTCAAGTTGAGCCCGTGAGCTCACCTATCCATCCGGACGTAGCTACCAGCGGACAGGTAGGGGAAAAATCGCTGTCTAGTTTGGCCTCCTACACGCTGTGGGTTCTTGTTTTAGGTCATGCTCTGCGGTGTGCCGGTACCACGAATGGATTTCTTTACGTTTTGCTAAGAGCTGTGTTATTTAAACGGGTTCTGTGTTTAGATATGTCACTACGAGCTGTAAACATGGTAGGTCGTATGAAGCCTGTGACTTGGCAAACTTGGTCGATTGATCGTATCACGGCGCCAGGACTCGATTTCCGATCGAGGTTTTAATTATATAAGTAATATGTTGAAGGTTTTTGAATGGATGGATTCACCTGCCATTGAAAGTCCCTTCAGAATCGGAGATTAGACCAGACAGACAGGCCCTATCTGTTTGTGTGCATAAAAATAATATTCATATGACTGCTTTGTGGCACAATGAGACAGGACGGCGGTACCGAATCATGCAGGTTCACGGCCGATCACGATAATACCCAGAAATAAACGCTAGACTCGGAATGACTAAGAACTGACTCATGCACACTCAGCCACGCTTTATTTATTACTATTTCAAAGCCTGAGTGACAATTAATAGCGTTGGGTCTTCATATTTTATCTTTACCAATATAACGGTTTATTTAGTGTCTTGCACACGAAATAGCTCGAAGTAGGTTTTCTGGTGGCAGGGCGTCTTGTGAGCCCACACGGATAGGTACCAGCACCCCGCTCACTTCCACCACGGAGCAGTAACGTGATTCGGTTCGAAAAGTTGGATTGGACGTGGTACTGTTAAAACTGAGACTTACAACTCACATCTCAAGGTGCTTGGCGACATTTACGTTACTGGTATCTATGGATCGTTCCTCCTTCGATATAATAAAAAGCATTTATGTTAAACATTACTTAAAATGTTCATAATGACCTCAACAACAACAGTCGTCCGCTTAATTAACATAAGAACCGGTCATTCATTCATATGGCACGTATATTATGATATAAGCTGTCATCCGAATTAGTATTATATCTCTATACTGTTTAGGACTCGTTTTGGGTGTCGTGAAAGTTTCTACGAGCCCGTTATATCGGGTGCATCTCAAAAATAAGATGATTAGCACGAGCGATGGCCACTATATCCGGTATCACGAATATATTCGTTAATTGTTTCTCTTGTTAATCGATGGCTTAATTTTTGGAATGCTATCTTTTTATTTTTTACTGGTGGTAGGACGTCTTGTGAGTCCGCAAGGGTAGGTACCACCATCCTGCCTATTTCTGCCGTGAAGCAGTAATGCGTTTCGGTTTGCAGGGCGGGGCAGCCGTTGTACTGTTAAAAGTGAGACCTTACAACTCTTGTCTCAAGGTGGGTGGCGGCATTTACATTTTGGATGTCTATGGGCTCTGGAACCACTTAAAATCAGGTCAGCCGTGCCTCGTCCACCCGTCCAAGCAATAAAAAAAATTAATATTGAATGAATGAATTTTTTTTAAACCTAAAATTGTGTGATTTTGCTTATCTGACCAAATATTTGAGTGGACAAAGCAAATAAGGCCTCATCGAGGGTATCTTGTTCAAATCTTGGGTAAACGTCGAATAACTTTGGGTATACACGAGAAAGATAGGTACATTTTAGAATTCTTTTCTCTGCAGCCCAACAAACTCTTATCTATATATTAATACGTGAAGCAAAAACTTTGTATCTCCTTTTTACGAAAATTGCGCGGACGGAGGAGTATGAAATTTTCCACACTTATAGAGAATATAGAGAAGAAGTGCGCAATGCTAATATTTTTTTAAAATAATGCATAAAAGATACATTAAATCAATAAAGAAAACATTACACATACTACATACCATGTATTTGACGCACACACGCATGCATACTATTTATTGTCAAACTTTTGTTCTTGGCGTCTGTTGTCAAATTGAGAATAGATTAAATATTGTTTGCCTTTGTTAATATTTTTATAGCGTAGTCTTGGCGAAATTTGTCATTATAGAAGTATAAAATACAATCATAATAGTGTACAAACTTACAATTCCAATTAATTTTAGTCGAATTTCGATTACTGCGGGACCTCTAAAATTAATATAAATTATAATGTTTTAGTGCAGTTGGCTTATAGAAGCCCTACTGACAGTACTCAAGATTGAACTTTAAAGAGTTGGAGCTAGTAAAGAGATATTTGTGTGACTTCGGGCGGGGGTAATGGGGAAGTATCGGCTGGATTAGATGAGCTATTTTTTTACCTGACACCATTGACATTGTTATTGAATTGCTAAGCCACGGACACTGGTGTACAGATTTCATCATCCTCTTTTTGGTCGCTTAGTAATTCATACCCCGTTTAGCCGGTTCGTCGGGTTAACCAGTGCATTTAATAAATACTTCGTATCTCGTGTTCCAAACGAGACTGCGATATTTTTCATCAGATAAATCATATAGGTCAGTGATTCTCAACCACTGTTCTGCGGCACTTTTGTGTGCCGCCAAATTTCAAAAGTGTGCCGCCAAATTTTGCGAATATATAATAATGTTAATATTATTAAATTATATCATTTGAAAAGAAAAATATTTTAAACATGAATATATATTTAAATCCCCAAAAAAAGTTTATAGTATATTTTAGTTTATTTCGTATATTTAAATTTTTTGATAAACTATTTATGCAGTGTGTTGTAGTAAGTAAATAATCTTTCTTTTGTTTTTTGTGTGCCGCCATATTTTGAAATCGTTAAATATGTGCCGCAACAAAAAAAAAGGTTGAGAATCACTGATATAGGCCGTCGAATGACCACGTTGTCTGCGAATGTATTCGATGATTGCCCTCCGAGGTACTACGTACGTTACAAATACTAAAAACTGAGCGTTCTTATCAATGCGATAAGTTTGTTCATTGATAACGCACGTATCCTTGCTTCTTACGCCCGTTTTCTTATCATCAGTTTGTATGTTTTCATGGTAAATCGTAAATCGATGCCTCCAATGAACACTACTCTAACTCAAAATTCGTATGTTTACAGGAGGAGAGTTTAAACAAAAAAAGTTGACAAATATATCTGCAATAATAAAGATTTTATGGTTTTTAACTAGCTGATTTACTCTTGCTTCGAACCCCATTAATAATGATTAATTGTAATACTTTTAAAATATTGAAGCGATTTGCGTGAAAAACGAAAATTTCAAAATTTTGAGTTAGAGTAGGGTTCATTGGAGGCATCGAAATGTGAAACCTTCGACACGCGTGTTCGTTTTGTGAAGATTCTTCTTATTTTGTCAATTATACGTTTAACTATGTTTTCCAAAATACAAAACTACATTAAAGAGTAATAGTATACTAGTTATGAGCGTAAATATTCCTAATTTAATAAACTACCGAAGAAATGAAGACTTAGACGATTTTCATTTAAAAAAAAAAAAAATTATTAGTGAAAATTATTATCACATAAATGATTTTCTTAGGGACGACATTGAAAATAAATGGATTTTTTAATTATTAGTTGAATTATGGATGAATGAATGGTAAATTATATAATATTACTAGCTGACCCGGCAAACGTTGTGTTGCCTTAAATAAGATTTCTAGGGAAATTCTAGTCTAATATATAAAATTCTCACAAACCTCATTCAACCACATAATATAGTAAGCGGCACGTAAGTTGGCAAGGTTTTGGCGTAGTGGGGGTAATGTCGCGCATAGTGTACATTGCAACAAAAAAATGGTCACTTTTATTGCCCGCATATATGTTAATTTTATTTTATTAAATTTTTTATTTGCCATAATTTATTTTTAAGCCTGTGTGTTTAGAAGAAAGTTAAAGAAAAGAGAGGAATTCGTGAAGTGTATTAGGTGTTATAAATAAAATACAATTAAAAGTTAAAAAATTTTATTAATAAAATATACTTAATATTAAAAATTATGTGTCGCCCTCGTCACTATCATTTTCTAATAGTGCTACCCCTTGGATTAAATTTATGGTAGCACCTGAGCTGATGGAAGGAGTTGGCTCCTCATCGTCGACATAACGAAGAGTCGCTGTCGTCACTGGCGTAAATAATAAAACGCTCAGTGACTGAATCGACTATAATTATGGTCATTGGTATTTGGTCCTGCCATTGCAAGCAAATTTAAAACAATAACACTCGTAACAAAAACTTAATTTAAAACAGTAATAACAACTCGTAACAAAAACTCAATATAAACAAAGGGTTCCTACAACTTTAGTAGGCGCATGTGTAACCGGGAGCGAACGGAACATGGACGCGGTGCGGGAGGGGAGGGTCGACTGACTTACCAATCGCGCGCTCGGAACGGTGCTACATCTTTCCCACGCGTCCCGCTTGACAACCAAAGAGACCTAAAAAACGACTTCTGCGCATCTAGCGACTCTTGCCAAGTTACGTGCCGTGGGTTATACCTCATTATAACCAAGAAAAAAAAAAAAAATTTTTTTTGGGTTGGACAGCCCTTATCACTTAGGGGTATGAAATATAGATAGTAGCCGATTCTCAGACCTACTGAACATACTATTGATACACAAATAAAACCAAAAAAACATGGCTGGCAAGTTACGATTGATACACAAATAAAACCAAAGAAACATGGCTGAAAAATGTATAGTGAGTAAGACAGGAGACCGGCTTCGTCCTCATCCCTACTACGTGATGTTTGCTGGATGAGAGGCGACACCTGGCGGGGATAACTGATCGATAGAATTTAAAAAAAATCATAATTAAAGGAACTTGAAATTATAAACTCTGAATAAGAATTTATCGTACGACAATTATAATATTTGAATGCCATCTTACAACCAACCTTATTGCGGATCTGTGCATAAAATAAAAAAAATATTAATCGGGATGGAAAAGTAGGGGTTGATCTTATAAGAGTGAAAATTGAGAGTAATATGTTTTTTTTTATTTTAAGTCATGACAAAACAAAATAAAAAACTTGCCAGAAAAATTAAAGTTTATAATTAACAAATAAAAAATAGAGGTTGATCATAGAGGGATGAAAAATTGAGAGTAACATCAGATTTTTTATTTTAATTCATGACAAAATAAAAATGAAAATCTTACCAAAAAAATTAAAGCTTATAATTAACAAATAAAAAATACGGGTTGATCGTAGAGGGGTGAAAATTTAGGGTTGTATGTATTTTTGTATGTTGTATCATAAAAAAATAGAAATTAAAAATTTTGTCTGAAAAATAAATAAAAAAATTTAGGGGTGGACTACCCCTAACATTTAGGGGGATGAAAAATAGATGTTGGCCGATTCTCATAGATACCGGATAAGCACAAAAAATTTCATCGAAATCGGTCAAGCCGTTTCGGAGGAGTATGGCAACGAAAACTGTGACACGAGAATTTTATATATTAGATAAACTATGCACTGCAGTAAAATTCGCATGTCAAATAATGACAAAGCATACACGCTGCTTTTAATTTATGTAATAATAATATGTAAAACTGATTTTCACTATGCTTGGCGAATAAATGATTTCTATCTTTCTTTCTTTCTTACGACTTTTTGCGACCAAAATAGCTCGATAGTATTGGTGAGAATGTTCCCCGCGGAAGGGTTTTTTTGTGTCGTAAGACGCTTTGGCCGATATTAACCTTGGATCTTTTAAAATAAATATATAATTTTCTTTCTTTACTCAATTACTCCAATTTGGAATTTTATCGTATGCTATTTGCACCAAGTGCTGATAACACTCGACATGTGAACAATTACATCTGGATCACGAATATATATCATAAAGTACTTGCTGCGAGTAGACCGAATCTGAACACCGTGGCGTCATAGTCATGGTCAATAACCACTTGACCAACTACTATTAGTTGCCAATGTCCACAAGCGACCATAACCATGTGGTTATTTTCCAATTTGTTTTTTTTTTCTGTATCTACAAAACGAAGATCACAGCTTTTAGTGCTTGACTGTTTTCATGGACAGTACATAAGATTTTACGTGCAACTGATTTTTTTTTTCTTTTCTTTTTATTGCTTATATGGGTGGACAAGCTCACAGCCCACCTGTTGTTAAGTGGTTACTGGAGCCCATAGACATCTACAACGTAAATGCGCCACCCACCTTGAGATATAAAGTTCTAAGGTCTCAAGTATAGTTACAACGGCTGTCCCACCTTTCAAACCGAAACGCATTACTGCTTCACGGCAGAAATAGGCAGGGTGGTGGTACCTACTCGTGCTGTCTCACAAGAGGTCCTACCACCAGTAATTACGCAAACTATAATTTTCTGTGGGTTCTGTGTTTCATTTCTGTAGGTAGATGTTAATTTTACTAGAATAGGTAGGGGAAAAAAACCGCTGATTACCGTGAAACGGTTGAGCTGGCTCCGCTAATGAAGCATACGTTTGACACGACCCTGGTGTGTACCCGCGCGGACTCACGAGAGGTCCTACCACTAGTAAATCGCTACCTCGCATTGAGGATCAGACTAAAATGACTACGTCCATTCCAGGTCTCGGCAGCGCTCAGCTGGCGCTGGCATCGAGCATGGAGCAGTTCGAGTTCGCCTGCATCGGTGCATCCATGACGGAAGACGAGCGCGTTATAGGACGCTCCCTGCACCACTTCGCCCATCTAATAAGGACCATAGAGGAAGAGAGGGAACGAATGGTGAGTTACGGGCAAACTCTCAATATTAATATTGTTTTACTGGTGGTAGGACCTCTTGTGAGTCCGCACGGGTAGTTACCACCACCCTGCCTATCTCTGCCGTGAAGCAGTAATGCCTTTCGGTTTGAAGGGTTGGGCAGCCGTTATAACTATACTTGAGACCTTAGAACTTATATCTCAAGGTGGGTGGCGCATTTACGTTGTAGATGTCTATGGGCTCTGGTAACCACTTAACACCGGGTGAGCCGTGAGCTCGTGCAACCAACTAAGCAAAAAAAAAACAATTTACGTACTGATAATTGAAGATATAGATGGTAAAATGGTGTTTGAAGTTTATCGCAGGACAAGTTGTTAGACTATTCGCCCTTTTATTCAAAAATTATAAGCTAATTTCATGATGCGAAGTGATGTCTTCTTCTTCCTAGCGTTTTCTCGGTCTAGTGCCCAGGGTCCGCTTTCCTACTTAAACTTTTCTACTTTGCCTGGTCTCGGCATCCTTCTGAGTGAGGTTAATATATGTTAAATAAAATTAACATTACGTAGCAGATATTAAGTTAGAAATCAACTTGAAACATTGATACATATTCATAACAGTGAAACCCGATCGTGTTTTGCTGTTTTACCAAATTTATCTTTATATTTCTACTATTATTAATCAACATACGCCCAGAACCAATAACTATTATATTCGATTTTGTTTGTTTTATAATGAAAGTTCATTTTTCAATGACAACTATTGTGACACTTGTCGTCGACGTTGGAAAATTAATTAAATCAACTAGAGGTCCCGCAGTAGTCGAAATTCGACTATAATTAACTGGAATTGTAAGTTTCTACACTATTATGATTGTATTTTATACTTCTATAATCACAAATTTCGCCAAGACTACACTATAAAAAATATTAACAAAGACAAACCATATTCTATTCTCAATTTGACAACAGACGTCAAGAACAAAAGTTTGACAATAAATAGTATGCATGCGTGTGTGCGTCAAATACACGGTATGTAGTGTGTGTAATGTTTTCTTTATTGATTTAATGTATCTTTTATGCATTATTTTAAAAAAATATTGGCATTGTGCACTTCTTCTCTATATTCTCTATAAGTGTAGAAAATTTCATACTCCTCCGTCCGCGCAATTTTCGTAAAAAGGGATACAAAGTTTTTGCTTCACGTATTAATATATTATAGATATTCGATTTTGTTTGTTTTATAATGAAAGTTCATTTTTCAATGACAACTATTGTGACACTTGTCGTCGACGTTGGAAAATTAATTAAATCAATTATTTAAATGCGAGAGTACTCGGATATTGAATAAGTTTCAAGTATACGCGTTCATGTTTATCAACATTCGTGATTTTTTTTTCTCTCTCATGAATAGGGTCATCACAATCCATGAAATTTACGATGTCATTATCGTAAATTTCATTACAATACAAGTAATTGCCAAACTACAAATTATGTTAAATAAATTAATTTGAAATTTCAGCGTTGCTATCCCAAATGTATTTGCTATTCAATATCTTACCATACGCATAGTAAATAGGTACGAACCCAGTTGCGACACATGCCTGATACGGTATCTACGGTATTTAATTTTATTTTTTATTGTATTCATTAGACGCCAATACGTCACTATTAACCAAATTTCGGATCACAAGCGCACAAAGCATTTGGTACTACTATAAGAACAATACTAAAAATAAACAACAGTAATATAAAAAATACGTTTTTTTTTTCTTAGATTGGTGGACGAGCTCACAGCCCACCTGGTGTTAAGTGGTTACTGAAGCCCATAGACATCTACAACGTAAATGCGCCACCCACCTTGGGATATAAGTTCTAAGGTCTCAAGTATAGTTATAACGGCTACCCCGCCCCTCGAACCGAAAGGCATTACTGCTTCGCGGCAGAAATAGGCAGGGTGGTGGTAACTACCCGCGCGGACTCTCAAGAGGTCCTACCACCAGATTTACTTATGGACTTATGAGATAAATTAATTGCAGCGTAGGCAACCCTAATGTCGAAACGCCTACCGGCGGTGGGAGTCGCCCCGTTCGTGATTAGAAAATACTGTATTCACAATTAACTGGTTTTCTTAATGGTGTTACTTTCGTTGACCAATGTCAAGGGATTTGCAGTTAGACTCGTTTGCCAATATGTACGGTTATAAAAAAAAAAACGGCCTTGATAAAGTGAAACTATTAACCAATATATTTCCAAAAGGCGGGAATTTGTGAGCTATAAGACAAAAGGCTGAGTTTATATTTAATGTTTTTTTTAATTTTAATCGGTTCACGATTATAATATTATACGTCCTTGTAAACAACCACGCGCCGTATTGTACCAATATGCCTAGTGTTTAAAACTTGCCTGATCGCGGTCATAAATAGATTAAAATGTAAATTAAAGTATAATAATAAGTATTGAAAAAAAAAAAACCGAAAATAAATGTAAATATATTTAGAATTTCATTCAAACTGTAACCTAGCGTTAAACATTCACGAAAAATGGAGAAAATAGGTGAATATTCAGTGAGATGATACTTGTAAAAATTTTGGTTACCAGTTACTACTTTTAACTGGTGGTTAGTCCTCTTGTGAGTCCGCACGGGTAGGGCCGCCACCCTACCTATTTCTGCCGTGAAGCAGTAATGCGTTTCGGTTTGAAGGCTGTGGCAGCCGTTGTAACTATGCTGAGACCTTATAACTTACATAATATATCTCAAGGTGGGTGGCTGCACTTACGTTGTAGATGTCTATGGGTTCTAGTAATCACTTAACACCAGGTGGGCTGTGAGCTCATCCAACCATCTAAGCAGTAAAAAAATAAAAATGCTAGTTACACAAAGCTCTTCATTCCCATTGAGCTTCCTCGCCATTCAGGTATGTCTTATTCAAACGAAATTCGAATTAAGCTTAAATTATGATTCTTGTAATCATTGTTTCCATTGGTCAATTTCCACGACATTGACAGATTGTTTTCGAAATTAATGAAGAAGAATGTGTTATTTGTTCTACACACACTCATCACTTTTAATTATTATTCTCATAACCCTCTCGCAGGTCCGGAGGGACTTCGGTTCTCTCTGTATTTTATACCGTATGTTCCATGGGGAGTGCTCTGAGGAATTGTTCGAGATGATACCGGCATCTCGTTTTTACCATCGCACCGCCCGCCATCGGAGTAGAGTTCATCCGTACTACCTGGAGCCACTGCGGTCATCCACAGTGCGTTTCCAGAGATCTTTTTTGCCACGTACCATCCGGCTATGGAATGAGCTCCCCTCCACGGTGTTTACCGAGCGCTATGACATGTCCTTCTTCAAACGAGGCTTGTGGAGAGTATTAAGCGGTAGGCAGCGGCTTGGCTCTGCCCCTGGCATTGCTGAAGTCCATGGCAACGGTAACCACTCACCATCAGGTGGGCCGTATGCTGCCTACAAGGGCAATAAAAAAAAAAAGGTCGGCTGGAAGAGATTTCTTAAAGAAATAAGCAGCGCCTTTGTACATAATTTTCCTATTACTCTGTGCTATGTCTTCTTTTCTGTGTGTACATAAATAAATAAATAAAAGAAATAAAGAGCGAGGTGTTTAGTCCGCTTTCTTTTAAAAAAAAAGAAGGTTATATAGGAACTAACTTTTGTGTGTGTGTGTGTGTGTGTCAAATTTTAATGATTCAGTTATTTATGTACCACACGTGAATACTAGTCGGTGATGGAATGATAGCGCAACAGTCAAGCCGTTAATAAATTATTATTTATTTAAATGAAAGTAAAGTTTACTAGAAATCCTTGAGCTTTTGTGTGACGAGAACGCGCATCTGATTTGCACCTGAACAATTAACATAATAACGACCAATGTTCGTTTTACAAAACCAAACCACTAAATGATAAGCCCACTGAGTTTCTTGCCGGATCTTCTCAGCGGGTCGCGATTCCGATCCGGCGGTAGATTCTGCGAAGCACTGCTCTTGCTAGGGCTAGTGTTAGCAACACTTCCGGCTTGAGCCCCGTGAACTCACCTACACGTCAAGAAGCTGAAATAGCCACTTAAAGCTATCAGCATAGGTAGGGAAAGAAAACTAAAATTCATTTATAATCATCCGATAACAACAGTTACTGGTGGTACGACCTCTTTTTTTTTTTTTTTCATAAAATATTACTCTTGCCACTTTATTTTTCGCAATAATGAAATAACAATTTTTTTTTAGGACCTCTTGTGAGTCCGCACGGATAGGTACCACCACCCCGCCTATTTCTGCCGTGAAGCAGTAATGCGTTTCGGTTTGAAGGGTGGGGCAGCCGTTGTAACTATACTGAGACCTTAGAACTTATATCTTAAGGTGGGTGGCGCATTTACGTTGTAGGTGGGCTTCAGTAACCGCTTCACACCACGTGGGCCGTGAGCTCGTCCACCCATCTAAGCAACAAAAAAATAATCTAATTGATTCCCGTTTGAATACGTGCGCATGCGCATTAATGTGAAACGTAAACAAACGTGTGTGACCTTCGGAAATACTTTCTATAATGTCGTTCGTCCACTTTTACTGGCCCGTCCGGTCGGTCGGCTCGCCAGGGCTGCGCGGCGCTGACATAATTAGGCGGTTGAATAACCAGGCGAAGTGCCGACCGCAGGTGGACGGGCCAGAGCCGAAGTTAGGGTATATTTTACTTGAGCCCTCGTAAAGAAGTGAATAACGAGTGTTTTTCTTTATTTATTTATTTCATTGCTTAGGTGGGTGGACGAGCTCACAGCCAGCCTGTTGTTAAAAGTCCATTGGCATCTACAACGTAAATGCGCCACCCACCTTGAAATATAAGTACTAAGGTCTCAGTATAGTTACGACGGCTGCCCTACCCTTCAGACCGAAACTTATTACTGCTTCACGGCAGAAATAGGCAGGGCGTTGGTACCTACCCGCGCGGATTCAAAAGAGGTCCTGCCGCCAGTAATTACGCAAATCATAATTTTCCGTGGGTTCTGTGTTTCATTTCTGTAGGTAGATGTTAATTTTACTAGAATAGGTAGGGTGGGAAAAAACGCTGATTACCGCTAAACGGTTGAGCTGGCTCCGCTAATGAAGCATACGTTTGACACGACCCTGGTGCGTACGCGGCACACGGAAGGTCGCGTCAAATGTCGCTATGGACGCGCAGGCACGCCGTTTGACGACGCACCTTGAATCTTGAACACGCTGTAACGTATGACGTGCAGCGAGACAGCGTTTAGAAATATATCTACACGTAGTTATTTATCATTCGAGTTGCAATATTATATATAACCCTTTGAGCGCGAACGATAGATCGACTCTTTAACGCGTATTTAATGCGGAGCGTCGGAATACCGATTATTGCATAGTTTGATTATAGGTATAAGGTATTGAATTGTATGGACGTGTCTTAACGCGCGCACTTGACCTAAACACGTCATTACAAATCCTTCTGATCCATTAACGGTGCTTTTAGATACCTCAAGAACCGGTCACCGTCCTCGCCGAAACCGTCGCTTGCGACGTAGGGCTCGACAAGTAAATTAACCCATAGACACAGCCCACTGAGTTTCCGGATCTTCTCAGTGGGCTGCGTTTTCTGTACGGTGGTAGATTCTGCGAAGCGCTGCTCTTCCTAGGACCACTGTTAGAAACACTCTGGTTTCAGCCTTTTTTTTCCCCTACCTATCAGCATAGGTAGGGAAAAAAAGCGCGCGCACACATAACTCTTTTAATAAGTTAATAACATTTATAAATATCCATTTATTTTGCTGTGATTTTAGCATTGATTTTTGTATTTTTTTAAGTAAAGCTTAAGGTACTTTTTTCTTCAAAAAATATTCTGCAGTTTCAGTAAAATGCGAAGATAAACTCATCACTAAAAAAGGTTAATATGTACATCACGTAGAAACAAGGATGTGTATATACAAGCAAAATTGTTTGCTACGCGATTTTTTGATAAGTGGATTGCTATTTTTTGTATACGGGTTACCGAGGGAGTCTAGCACTGCCCTTTCGAAGGTGGTCACCTGCCCTAGTATTTTTTTTATTGCTTAGTTGGGTGAACGAGCTTACACAGCCCACCTGGTATTAAGTGGTTAATGGAGCCCATAGACATCTACAACGTAAATGAGCCACCCACCTTGAGATATAAGTTCTAAGGTCTCAAATATAGTTACAACGGCTGCCCTACCCTTCAAACCGAAACGCATTACTGCTTCACGGCAGAAATAGGCAGGATGGTGGTACCTACCCGCGCGAACTCACAAGAGGTCCTACCACCAGTAATTACGCAAATTCTAATTTTGCGGGTTTGATTTTTATTACACGATGTTATCCCTTCACCGTGGAAGTCAATCGTGAACATAGTATAACAGCAGTATCACATAATTAGAACCACCGATACGATATAATCCCGCGTTTTTTAATGTCTATATTATACCCGAGGTTTATAATATTTTAAACTTTCAAAGCCTTCTTCATTGTCTTTCCCTCATTACTAAGGATCGCGACCACATGTATGCAAGTATTTCCATACATATCTGTCCGCTGCGTGGTGGACAGCCTGGTTTCAAAATACATTAATCAAATCTCATGTTGTTCTAAGGTCCTCTATATGTATAGTTTTTGTGTATCATGTATATGTATGTACCTATGTGTGTATGTGAATATATATATTTCACTGGATTGGTACACCGCGTGTAATTCGTTTCCAAATGATTCTTGTCCACCTGATGGTTGTCTGGAATAGATCGTTCTTAGCGATAAGACCGTCAATTGTATTTTTTTTTTGTATTACAGTTTGGCTTTTTTTTTGCTGTACAATAAAGCATACTCTCTCTCTATCTCTCTCTCTCTCGGCGGATACTCAGGAATTCAAGTAGAATTTCATTTTATGCTTGTAGTTTCACACGAGACCGCCACGTGATAACACCAGTCGTCTGCAACGAACCTTGAATGTCAATGAGATCCCCTAGTGGTGTACGGTTTCATGAGACGTCTTAGTGCAATTGCGTATGTATTTTATAAGTGCAAATGTTAAGTAAAGGATATTGCTTAGCAGACAAACGAGTTATGACCAACACTGTATTTATGGGAAACGCTAAAATGTTCCTTCGTGCCCTCTTAATTTGTTTTCACGTAACTTAAGAAACACTTTGACTAAGCCCTTTAAATTTGTTTTGTTATCACTAAATTGGCATATTCTTCTTCTCAGTCGTACACTCCTGGCGGAGTGGTCGTGGTTACGTATGTCTTAATGCTTGGTTGCGGCTTCTGAGAGACTTCTCCATCTCTCTCTATTTGTGGCGGTACGTGTACACTCAGTAAGGGAACACTTCGTAGATAACTTAACCAAGTCTGTCCACCTTGCGGATGATCGGCCGCGAGAGCGTTGACCGTCTACTCTTCCTTGAACCACTAAACGATCCAATGAGCTTTCATTACGAATGATATGTCCAAACATATTAAGGACTAGCGACCCGCCCTCGCTTCGCTTCGGAAACATTAAAACACACATGAAACAAAAAAATAAATAAAAAAAGTAGCCTATGTTCATCAGGGACAATGTCGGCTTCTAATGGAAAAAGAATTTTTCAAATCGGTCCAGTAGTTTCGGAGCCTATTCGAAACAAACAAACAAACAAATCTTTCCTCTTTATAATATTAGTATAGATTCGCAATTGCACAATCGACGAAAGCCTTTGTTTGATTTGGATACCTGAAAATGGCGCATGAAATAGTTTTTTGCGCCTTTAGTCGTAATTTTGTAAGGCTCTTGATGTTGATAGTCATAAAATTACTTTATAAAGAAACCGACTATAGCTCCAGTCTATTCGTAAAATGTTTGCAACAGAATTAAAGTCGTAGCTTCTGGGTGGTTAAGGATTTGGCGATCGGCTCGCAAAGTGTGTTTCCTGAACTTAAGTCAAAAACTTGGGATCAATGGTGGAGTTTTAACGGTGTCCTGTATAAACTAATATGAACTAGTCGAAAAGAAGATGTGAGCTAGAATAAGAAAACAACGACCACTGTCTGTTTTGTTGTAAGAAAGAATCGAACATCTAATTCGAACGCAGTAATGTAACTCGTGCAACAAACAAAACTTGTTGCTCCACTTCAAATGCTGTCAAATGTAGTCAAAGACGCTAAAATACGAAACGCATGCGATAAAATCCGTTGTGCAAGATAAGTTTAGTCAATAAAATGTTCACACAGACCGTGGTCTAAATGTGGCTAATTGACTCGAGCTGTATATAAAGTTCCGTAGGTCAGCACCGTGTCGCCTTATGTAGAACGTGCACCAAGCTGAGACGGCTAGCCCGCGTCGAGCCTTACGTCTAGAAGCGTACGTTGTTGCAATGTAAATGGCAATTCGACTTGCGCCAAAACAAGCGGTGTACCGTAAAATGGGGGGAACTGGGACACTTTTTAAGTTCAACATTGATTTTTATAGTTCTTTTCGAAGTGAAAACTTCTTTAGAATCGTTGTGATTTCAAACCGGATGCAACGGAAAAAACGACAGGTAAGAGACACAAATACAAAATGTGTAGGATGAAGCCAGCACAGAATGAGACAGAAATATACATACTATTTAATACAGCGCCATCTGTGAGAATTTTTAATACTAACGTGTGTATGAAAGCTCTTGTAGTGAATTTTAATTTAGGATTATACGTGAAATTAAAATATCAATTCACACACACCTTACAATTATTTACTAATGACAAAATTTTACATATACTTAAGACGTTTAGGATAATTGTATTTTAATTTTGGAAGGTTTCACTTCTACGTGTGAATTGCACACATTTTGTTTTTTTTGTTGTTATAGTAACAAAACGTAGATTAAAATGGTTCCAGAGGCTTAAATTTTTATATGCGATGCGTTATTATAGTCCATTACAAAATATGTATACACAAAAACTGAAAAAATCTAGCTTGACCCGATTCATCTTGACTTTGGGGTGAATCAGGTTACGTATGGGGACAATAGAGTTTTTCGATAGGGCTGGCACTATTTAGTTGTTAGGTAGGTACCTAACTTTAGGTAATGAACTTTTTAATATCTTTAATGAGTTACAAAACTTTGATGACTAAATTAAACTATTTAAGTAATATTCTTAAATACTAAATAAAAATAATTTCAGTTCAACGAAGTTAAATCTCTAACAACACGACAAAAGTATTGTGACATCCCAGATTTGTCCCCATTCTACCTCTAGTCTCTATTCCCCCCAATATACTGTAACTAATTTTTTTTTGTTTACCAATTGGAAATAATCGCCTCAAGTTACATAAGTTAAGTTACTCATCGTCATCATCATAACCATCATCATAGTCTGCTCTTAGCAGAGCAGTCGTGGTCATGTGGAAAATGTCATGCATCATGTCATGTGTTAAGTTAATATAGTGATAACATATATAACACAGAAATTACACGAACGGAAAGGGCTGAAGTGACATTTTTATTGTACCGTATTTAACGTTGACAACCCGTAGACAAATGACAGATGGCAGTTAATTATGACAATGGTGACGGTTAAATAGTTTAATCTACATTACACTATTAAGGGAACAATAGCAGTAATTGGAAGGTGCTCTCCTTCTTTGTTACTTCTGTCATTTCACGAACCCTCTACCGAATTTTATGTACAAAACATGTTCATTGTCACATGCGTGCGCACAAACAACGCATGTTACAATTAGAACCACTTTTATGGTTTAATCTATCGTTTATTTTTATTTGATTATTTTCAACGTTTCCAATACATTACATTGTCCACATTTGAATATTCTTCTTCTTTTTTCCTATTAGCCTGTGCTGGGATATAGGGCTCAAATCAAATTTTCCATTTGCACCAGTCTTGGGCATTCTGTTCTATCTGCTTCCACGTCATGCCCAAGACGCCCAATTTCAGCTCTACTGAGCGACGCCAAATTCTTCTGGGAGGGCCTCTCTTCTTTCTGAATATGATGCTAACTAAATACCAAACCAAAGAAAGTATTACAATACATCTGAAGTAAGAAGTACCGAAGTAGTCCTCTATCGGGTACTGCCTTAGTTTAGTGGACGACAAGCCCAACGAGTGGTACGTGAGGCATCAATAAAACATAGGATTGCGCTGGAGCGATCTTTAATCTCGTCTCGTACGTGATACGTCACGTAGCGCCACGTAACACCTAACGGCTGGCACGTCCCAAGGATTACGACGTCGGCCCAATAAATCCATCTATCAGCGTTATGTGCTAATGAACTTTAGAAGACATTATTCTTGAGTAAGACGATGATGCTTTAATCGGATTTTTAAAGGAAAAATTTAGTGATCGCCACTGTATCATTTAACTGAAAATTCAAGATCGGAACTTATGAATGTGGAAATAACGACGACGAAGAGAAGATCTTCCACCGAGCGGGTGATATTGCTCGGTAGACCGGCGGTCCAAATGTTGTTGTTCGAAACTTGTATATATGCAAGCTTATCTTGAAAATGTCATAAGCGAGATTCAGGCATGTGTTGAATATCATGTCTTCTATGATGGCTACCCGTCACACGAACGTACGCACTCACGGCCGAACTGGTTCTTAACTGTGTGCTTAGTGCGAGTTTTTTAACGTTCCTGATAGCGTAAATCCTTCTCCATCGCTCCCTCATTGCTGAGGATCGTGACTCCGTTTTAGCTTGTCTACTGTCAGCCTCCATCGGTTCCGGTCAGTTGCCTGGTGTAGTGCAGCGATAGCGTAAAAGCTAAATCAAATTTGTATGAAGTTGGAACAGCGCCCCTAGCGGCAAACATAGTCAAACGTTCGAACTCCATGCACATTAGTTAACTTTTACGCTATCGAGAACGTTAAAAACTCGCACTAAGCACACTGGTTACGGAATGACTGCTTCGCGGTAAAAATGACAGGGCGGTGGTGCCTGCCCGTGGGGGCTCACAGGACGCTCAACCATCACGTGTTATTTTCTTTCTTTCTTTCTTGGACTCTGGACCGCTGAGGTTATCTTTTTTAGATCAATTTATAAATTGGATCGTATAATTTTAGTAAAGATATTCGCTTTTTGGATCATATTTCCTCTTTCCAGCTAATATCGATTAAATTTTTTTAAAGATACAACTGACCTTTTACAGGTTTCAACAACT
This sequence comes from Bombyx mori, assembly GCF_030269925.1. Classification (NCBI taxonomy): domain Eukaryota; kingdom Metazoa; phylum Arthropoda; class Insecta; order Lepidoptera; family Bombycidae; genus Bombyx; species Bombyx mori. The sequence continues at coordinate 1,601,556 of NC_085120.1, read as the reverse complement.
TTAGTCAGTCAAGCTATGTCCATGACCTTGCAGTCAACAATGATGTTATGACAAAGAGTGACACTATAAAATGCTTGATAGTTGTTTGTTGTTATTATGATAAAAAAAAGATCAAACAATTTAGAATCATCAAATGATTTTATCGATCCATGGTACACTAGAAGAGTGAGCTACGATAAGTAATTGTTCTTTACACGGTCCGACAACTTCCAAATAAAATAAGTCCCAATGAATGTATCGCGCGGGTAGGTACCACCGCCTTGCCTATTTCTCCCGTGAAGCAGTAATGCGTTTCGGTTTGAAGGGTGGGGCAGCCGTTGTAACTATACTGATACCTTAGAACTCATATCTCAAGGTGGGTGGCGGTATTTACGTTGTAGATGTCTATGGGCTCCGGAAACCACTTAACACCAGGCGGGCCTTGAGTCAATCCACACACCCAAGCAATAAAAAAATCGATGAAATAACTAATGTTTTAATTGGCACACAATCGGTCATACTATAGTTCATTTTTTTATATTTCATTGAGAATGTGTTCTTTCGGTGCAAAATATAGTGCTTGTATATTACGAATTCGCAGTCACCGGGTACCTCGCTAAGCTTAGATTAACAATATCCTGAATGATTATTCAATGCTAGCTAACTTCTATTATGCCACACCCTGTACCGAGCAGCGCAGGTCTGTTATACCATTTAGCTACCTATGGTATAATTTATAAAGGTCGATGTTAAATCTGGACCATTTAGTATGATTTTTAATTTTGTTTTCGAAGGCAGATGGCTGATAGTGCACATATATGATAGGCTTTGAACGTTAAACCACAGCGTCATCTGCGAACTGCTTAAAGCGTGGAGAAGGACACCTGTTTTTTTTTTGTAATGCTCCTATAACACTGTATTTTTACAACACGGTTCTACTCTTACACGAAAAGAAAAAATCCAAAAAATCATCTAATTATAACACGGTACTTCTACAACACGATAACCTCATTTTTGTTTAAAATTATTTATAACATCATTGTGAACACACAATATATGGGAATAACCGAAATTTTCTGCTCATTTTTTTATATATAATAAATAGAAATTATTTTAAATAGACATGCTTTAACAAAAACCGACTTCAAATATAAAAAAATAATATTCCAAAACAAATTAATATACACTAAAAACAATAATATAATTATCGAAATCGGTTGGCGTGATATTGAGTTATTGATCTATTTGTCGCGCACGTACTTAATGCAAATTTAAGACTTATATGGTTTTCTCATGGATACCATTATCAGAACTGGACTAAATTGAAATAGGACTATACGGGAAGCGTCAGCTTTCTAATAAAAAAGAAGCGTCAAAATCGATTCACACAGTCAAAAGTTTTGAGGTAACAAACATAAAAAAACATACAGTCGAGTTGAGAACCTCCTCCTTTTTTGAAGTCGGTTAAAAAATACAAATAGGCACAGTTGAGTTGTTTCATGCAGAAAAATTACTCTCCTTTTGTACTGGCTTCTAGTCTACGCGGGTCTTTGTAGGAACGTATCTACCGTGTTGTAGGAGGGTTACCTGTATTTTATTTCAGTACTCGGAATTCGCGGTTCAAAAGCATTTCTGGAACGTACTCTAGTGATGTTCTGTGACCCCAGCGGATTAATCGATTCAATTTTGTGCAAGCAACAATGACTCGTTTCGATATATTTTTTATAAGATCATCTCTTTTTCTTTTTCCTACCTAAGCTTGAAGGGTGGGGCAGCCGTTTTAACTATACCTGAGACCTGCTATGAGAGCTTGTCCAACCATCTAAGCAATAAAAAAAGAAAAGAAAAAAAAGCTGATGGTCTAGAGAGATCATGTCAGCGTCGCCGGGCTAGTAGGTGAGCTCACGGGGCTCAAACCTGACGACGTTGCTAACACGAACCCTAGCAAGAGCCGTGCTTCGCAGAATCTACCACCGGATTAGAAACGCGACCCACTAAAAAGATCCGGCGTGAAACTCAGTGGGCTTATCATCTTTAAGGTCGGACCCGTGAACATGTTTACGCCATTAAAACGAAATTCGAATCCACGTCCGTGTTTGGTGTCAAATTTAGAATTATCGAATTTAGAAGCTAAATTAAACTTTTTCAACGGCAAAATATATTATTAAATAAACGATTTCTTTCTGGGTGAAGGCCCCAACTAAATGTCAAAGACACACTTAAATCTGTGAACAATCATTTTTCTCTCTCTTATGATACTAAAATAATATTATATTACAAATACCCTTCTAGATTCTTAACTGATACACATTCACGATAACTTCGCAAGTTTACGTATAGCGAACAGGTTTATTATGTTTATTATTTTTTTCAGTAACTGTTAACGTGCCCTAACCCAAAATAGTCCTGGTATATTTGTTGTAATAAATTGAAACACGGCTGAAGCGTAGGCGATGCATAGCCTTAATAATATTATAATAATAAAACCAATCACCCGTCGATTCCGTAATCGAGTAGGGGCTCACGATAATTTTGCAGTCGGTACACGTAATAAGTGAAAATAACAATTGCTTTTTGTATACTCATATTATGTGTTTACTTTGACACAGTTTGCGTTTCGCATTAGCGTTGAGTTTGCGTCACCTAAATTCTGAGACGTTTGCTCAATTCGTACTAGCCGCAATAAACATTGTACGGCTTGCAAAAAAAAAATTTTTTTTCTTCTTCTTTAAACGTCCTTTGTAAATGCTGAGTTCTAACATGTTTATTCACGTAGCGGTATGGTAAGTAGGAACGGATACCGGAAAGCTTCGGCAGGCGTTATAGTATACGACGAAGCTTAAGCCTTATGTCTCAACGTGAGTGGTAGCATTGACGTTGAGATGTGTATTGGGTTGGGTAACCACTAAGTACAAAATAAGACTATAACTCGTCCAACTATATAAAAAAAAGATGTGTGGTGTCATGGGACACAGGATAGGAACGAAGTTCCTTATTATAAAAATCTTAATTTTAACTTCTATTCGAGGTATAAAGAAAATAATTATTCAGGTATACATTATTTATTATGATTTTTTTATTGATAAAAAAACTACTTTACAAAGATATCAACTTTATTTTATTCACAATGATTTATAAGAAATATATATTAATAATATACAAAGAAACAGCTATTTATATGAATAATAATAACCGTCATCACGTAGACTATACATAAATAATAAAAATTTTACGTTACGGATGATTTTTCACGGTTAGGGTACCCCTCCGCATCGTCCCATAAGGAAAATCGTTCCAAATATGTAAAAATAATAATAATACATAATATAGTTCTCTTTTTACAAACGGTACAGCTTTAGTTCGACTTTTCATTTACCGCGGCCTAAGCCAAGTAATGTCAACTTGGTTTTATTTCTTCCGCAAACTTACAATGTTGCCGCTGTTAAACTTGCAGTCGAATATAACTCGTGTACACTGAGTTCTCTTGCCGCTTCGTCGAGATGACGACAAGAAAATTATAAATATAACTAGCTGACCCGGCAGACTTTGTAGTGCGTCAATCGATTAGTAAAAGACTTAAACTTTTGTATAAAATAAACTTAAAACAAACAACAGGAATCCGTCCGACGGGGGGGGGACACGTCAAAGGAAAAACAAAATTGTTATTTTTATTTAATTTCTAGCATGTTCATATTTATCTACCTTTGAAACCCTCTCTGGACTTCCACAAATAATTCAAGACCAAAATTAGCCAAATCGGTCCAGCCGTTCTCGAGTTTTAGCGAGACTAACGAACATCCATTCATTTATATATATAGATAAATAGATGTAATAAAATTGCAGCTCTGCTCTTATACGTTGACGTACTGGCTAGAGTAAAGTAGGATGGCCACTTATCAGATGGACCGACGACCTGGTGTAAATCACCGGGTCCTCGATGGATGCAGGTGGCAACGGACCGACCGTACTGGAGATCGATTGGAGAGGCCTATGTTCAGCAGTGGACAGCAGACATGATGATGTGATGATGATGATGATGACGGTCTCATCAGCCGGACACGTTGTTAGCTATGATAGTTTACTAGTGGTAGGACTTCTTGTGAGTCCGCACGGGTAGGTACCACCACCCTGCCTATTTCTGCCGTGAAGCAGTAATGCGTTTCGGTTTGAAGGGTAGGGCAGCCGTCGTAACTATACTGAGATCTTAGAACTGATATCTCAAGGTGGGTGGCGCATTTACGTTGTAGATGTCCATGGGCTCCAGTAACCACTTAACACCAGGTGGGCTGTGAGCTCGTCTACCCATCTAAGCAATAAAAAATAAATAAAAAAAGACAAGTTTTTTGTCTATAGTGACAATGTGATATGAATTATATTATGGGAATATAATTATGGAAACTCATTTTGACAGGACACAGGGACTCTAGAATATTATAATATACTAGCCGTTCTCGCCCGCTTCGCTGGGCATTTAAAATTAACATTATTATTTATTGTCATTATTATTAGGGAGTCCAACACTCATATAAACATTAGGCTATCCATTAAGTACATGTATTTTCTACATGGATACCAAAGTTCAAGTCAATCGGATGCATGGTTCAGTAGTTATAACGGAACATCCGTAAAAACCACTTTAGATTTATATATTATTATTAGTATAGATTAAGTACATGCAATGTAAATATATTTTTTTTAATACCTGGGAAGTTTATTGTCGTATATCATAAATAATAAATAAATAAATATTTACTAACAATCACGCCACGTTAACTGGTCCCGTGATAAGTTGGTAAAGAACTTGTGTTACAGGTACCAGATAACGGATATAAATGTAAGATTTTTATTAAACACATACATATATTTTAATATACATCCATAATCCTGGAAAAGATTTATATTTATCATACAAATATCTTCCCTTGGCGGGATTCGAACCCGCGACCCCCTTGTGTAGTGACCATGTCACTTACCACTACACCAGACGGCCGTTAATCATAAATGTTTTTTAAATAATCTTTCCTTAAGAATGGTCTCAGAAATGTGTTAAAGTAATAAAAGAGTTGATTTCAACTACAATTTGTAAGTCGGAATCACGAGCCCAACATTATCATCTACAAAAATCCTCAACGCGAAATGACATGTTTCTGATATTTTGGAATTAGAAAATAAACACTCGTGAAGTCGCGAAGCACACCTAGTCATTCCACTGATGCACTACACAAAATGAATAGTTTTTGGAAGATTCTTTACTTATGTTCTTTGCGTTAGCTCCTCGTTTATTTGAATATTTTGATTACGTTGTAGCATTGTCCAGTTTTTGGTACGACAGTCGTTCAATTGTTTCAAGTATGGTGGTACCTTCACGTACCTACAAGGGGGGGGGGGAGCGATTCAATTTATTAAATAATATTTTTTATTATACTAAGTCTCAGCAGTAAGTCGTTCAAGAAAAGATAACACGTGCAGCTTAAAAACGTAAAATAAAACCGTTTAATTAGCAAACCAACTAACAATTAATTTAATTTTTATTGTAATCTGTCGTGATGCCGATCAGGATATAAGAGTGAAGTTATAAAATTATTTTATTGTCATCGCATCTATGCCTATTTTATTGTCATGCATTTGGGAAAATTAATTGGACGTCTTAAAATCGGTGACTTTCAAAGATTCCTTCACATACAAACATAAATAATAAAAGGTAATCAAAAAGATGTGTGGTGTCGTGGGACACCGGATAGGAATGAAGTTCCTTATTATAAAAATATTAATTTTAAGCTTTATTCGAGGTATAAAGAAAATAAAACTGGAGGTTTTACAACAACGCACGGTCATTCGGTAACGTGCGGACTTATTGTGGTACACTTCATTCACGGTTGTTTGCATAAGAGTTAGTGTATTGCGCAAACGAACGCTCTGAGATCGTGGTCAATGAATGATAAAAAATATGTTATTTTTTGTACGTTATTACAAAGTTAAGTCGTACACTGTGTAATTATTAATTTGTACGTTATTACAAAGTTAAGTTGTACACTGTGTGCATGACTAATAAAAATCTTACGTTACGGACGTTTTTTCCCGGTTAGGGTACCCCGCCGCTTCGTTCCAAAAAATAGCTAAGCTAATAAAAGTGTGTTAAAAACAATGTTTGATGAAAACGTTTCGTTCTTTTCAGTTGGGCAGAGCGCACGAGCAAATAATTCAGCCCCTGGAGAAGTTCCGGAAAGAACATATCGGTGCTGTCAAGGTAAAACACGTAAACATTTTGCATTTCATCTTTTTTTTTTCAGATGGAAGGATTGGACATAAAGACGTGTTTTTAAGTCGGCGACGGTCACTGGGTTCTGCATGAGCCGATTCCACGAGGCGGCTATCATGCCGCATCGCCTTATCGAAGTAACCTTCCGGCGCTGGTTTCAACTTTTCCAGTACCACGAATACGGACATTGTAAAGCAGTGTTCTCTAAGTACTAATATATATCAGCGTTTATGGCATTTAATGGTGGTAGATCGTATTGTATGTCCGCATGGGTAGGCACCACCGTCCTGCCTATTCTTGGCGCGAAGTAGTCACATACCGCCATTGGTCGGTGGCATTGGCACTTAATGGTGGTAAAGCGTATTGTAAGTCCGCACCGGTAGGTACCACCGTCCCTTCGGCGGTACCGTAGGTCTGGTGTAGCCGGTATGGTGGAGCTCGATGGAGCTTAGTCGGTAGTCGTTCTGCGGGGCAAGTGCTTCGCGCGCCTTTTTCAAGGCGTAGTCTCCTGCGAGGAATTCGGGGAGGTGGAGGACCTTGGCCCTCCTCGTCCCCCTCTTCCTCTCAGGAGGCGCCGGAGTACGACGTTACCCATTTCGTTACCAACCCCCGGACCGGGTATCCAAAAAAAAAAAGGTACCACCGTCCCGCCTATTCTTGCCCCGAAGTAGTCACGCGATCCATTTCGAAGCCATTACACAATACAATTATACCTCCGATCAATATAATGCAGACATTATTGGGCAGTGTGTACACATTAGCGCGATAACTATGCAGGTCACCTTATGACGCTTCGCTTTTGTTGTCTCAGTGCGATATCGATGACTAACAAACGCGCTTGCAGACCGGTTTTAAATTAATTGAGGGAACAATAAATTATTATATTATTTATTCGGCATTGACTTGTTGGTCCAGTTGTTATTCAACCAGGCTTCTGTACCACGCTGTACGGGTTTGATTCAGAAATCATTATATAAAGAATTTTTGCTGAAATGTTTGTATTGCTTGAAAATGTTTGAATTCACAGATACATAGTTGTTTAAATCAAAGAGCTTAAGTTGAAATAAAAACAAATTTAATTGATTGGCCTCGTATAGACGAATGTAAAGAATATTTTCAGATTATTTTTATGCTTCAATTTTGATATTCTAAACTATAATTCTGTACACACGGTTTGAGGAATCATGTGTCATCATAAAATATCTACTGATTTCTCCGTAGGCAGCGGCTTGGCTCTGCTCCTGGTATTGCTGAAGTCCATGGGCGACGGTAACCACTCACCATCAGGTGGGCCGTATGCTCGTCTGCCTACAAGGGCAATAAAAAAAACCTATAAGTACAACTCTGTGACTATATAGTCGATCGAAATTTTATTTATGTTTGTTGTTTAAGATGGACAAGCGTGATCCATAAGTTTCTTTGTCACTGAAGTGTTAAAACTCATCAGTTTTTTCCTCGTCGAAACACACAATTGGGTCACAATACCGGGTCGACCGCTCGATGGACCCAGACAGGGCCGGATTTAAACTTAATGCCGCTCCTGGGTACCGGCAAAAAATCCGCCCCAATACTGGAATTTTACTTGAAACTGTTAGTTAATATATTTTATTTTTCAAAATTAAAATAACTAATTGATTGCAGAAACGTTAACATATGTTATATATAATATATTCCAAAAACATAAATAAATATTTGCTTTTTTTTCTAACAATTGTAAATTTTGCACTAAGGGTGACTCATAATTATATTTTATCAAAAAAAAAAAAACTAATGAAATTTCTTTAATGCCAGAAAATAGAAAAATCGATTATTATTTGAAATGTCCAAAGAAATAAAATTATTAAATCATTTTGATTATAAATTTTTACTAAAAGTACCAATATTATAATTCACAAATAATGGATGAATGAATTTATTGAATTATCAATGAAACAGAAAATTATTAATTAATAGAATTAATTAATTTTATTGAGGAATCTCGATAAGACTAAAAAAAAAATTTTCACTTTTAACATTTTGCCGCCCTGGGCCCTTGCCCCGACTGTCCCTAGTGTAAATCCACCATTGGACCCAGAGTCCGGCGTCTGCATCCGGGGACAAGATTACTCATCTCGATTTATATTTCATTTTGTGTTTACAGGAAGGAAAAAAGAAATTCGATAAGAAGACTGCGAAGTTCTGTCAAACGCAAGAACGCACGTTGTCGCTGTCTTTGAAGAAACCAGAGACTGTCTTCCAAGAGGTGAGCGTAGAATGTTCGCGATTATCGAAGGCGTCAAGTGATTGAGAATAAACTATAGACTGTGGTTTATATTTGTTTTTTTTTTAATTAATTTATATCAGTTCAGTAGTTTAGATAGTTCAGTAGTTATAACGGAACATCCGTAAAAACCACTGTAGATTTATATACGCCGTACATCTATACTTCAATACTAATTATTGAAGTATAGATAGATTATAGAAGTACGGCGTTGTATGCTATTTGTACCGTCTGCATTTTGCATAAGTGTTTATTTTTCAATGAAGCAATGCACCTACCACCCTCCATTGACTGGTAGTGAATACTTTAGGTATTAATACTACATTTATGTGCATGAATTCGTTTTAAGGCTGATGCGGCAATGGACATGGCCGAGCGCGACTTCTGCCAGGCCTCCCTCGAGTACGTGTTCCAGCTGCAAGCCGTCCAGGAGAGGAAGAAGTTCGAGCTGGTGGAGACGCTGCTCGGCTTCGTCTTCGGCTGGTGGACCTTCCACCACACGGCGCACGACGTCCACGCCGACGCCGAGCCCAGGGTGCGCGATCTGCAACTCAGGATACAACGAGTAAGAGAACAACTATATTATCGATAGTATCTACTAGCGGTTTTAAAATTTTACAGATGAATTCTTGCCCCCAATAAATGTCAAATCGACAAACATACTTCATATTTAATATTACGTATTAGAATAAATAATAGTTTAAAAAAACTAACAAAATACGCTTCTATAGAAAATCCAACTAAAAAATAGAAAATAAATTTCAATAAATTTGAATTAAAAATAGTGTAAGAAAAATTATATTATATTTATAATTATACTATTATTTAAGTATTTTTAATTTTGTAGTTAAATTTCAATTTTTTAATTATTTTTTAAAATATTGTATTGTCATCGGTCCTTAATAAGTATACCAAATTTCGAGTTAATCCGACGTTTTGAAGGGGGTCAAAATCATGCTTAAAGATTCCGTTACAAACATACACACGTCTGAAGCTAATAAAAGCGTATTAATAAACAGGGCGACATTGTCAGTCCGTACGCATAGATTGTACTACTATCTTGCTTTAATCCCTGCCGTGAAGCTCTCATGCTGACCATGTCGAAGGGTGTCCAGTACAATTGAGAATCGGACCTCACACGTCAAGTTGCGATGCCTACGGACCCCGGTGTGCTTACTACGAGTTTTTTTATAAGTTAACTGAATGTTATGGATTTGGAACAGCTTCCCTTCTTTTGCCGCTAGGGGCGCTGTTCAAACTTCATACAGTTTCGAGTTAACTTTTACGCGAGCGAGAAGTTAAAAAAAGTACACAAGAACTAGACAACTTTCAAAATGTATTAATTAAATTTACCAGGTTTAATAATTTGTATCTATTGTATGAATAATTCAACAGGTGGACTCTAATGATGACCTATAGTAGAATTGTACGTGTTTTTATCATTATGTTCGCGTTGTTTTTTTTTGCGTAACACCGACTGAAGTTGTGTTTTGCGTCACTTTAATATAAGCTTAAGTTCGTGTCGAGAGCAGCGCCCCTAGCGGCGAACATTGCAGTTATAGTTGCAACGACGCTACCACCAGGGGCGCTGCTGATCTGATCTGAGACTAAATACTACATTTTTTAATTGATATTAAAATTTAAAATATTAACTATGTATGGTATTAAGATTTAAATCTACGGATTTGCTTAGTGATGATAGTTTTGAGCGATTTTGTTTTGATTGGCGACTAACTGGCGTGTGTTTTGAAAAACCTTTGGATTTTATAAAAACAGATCAGAAGTCGTGTGCATGCGTGTTAGTTACCTTGTGCGTTCGTTTGTGTGTGTGTGTGTTTGAATACTAACAGATGCATGCTTTACAGACGAGGAGTAATTTCGAAGAGACAAGCAAACAGACTGAATCACTCATGAAGAAGATGATGGAAGTGCGGCAAATGGTAAGTTATTTTTAATTGAAATCGATTTATTCTGGATGCATGAACAGTAACAGTACTTGTTGAATACGAAATACTCTGATAGATAATTCTCTATTGTGTGACGATAGCTACTATAGAACAGAAGTTAATGACCAACATGTGAATCGCTTTAACGACATTTACAAGGCAGTCTACCACTTATATCAATATGATTGATTAACTTCTACGTAGACTAGGAGCATACTACCTGGGGCCACTGCGTTAATCCACAGTGCGTTTCCAGAGATCTTTTTTGCCACGTACCATCCGGCTTTGGAATGAGCTCCCCTCCACGGTGTTTCCCGAGCGCTATGACATAATCTTCTTCAAACGAGGCTTGTGGAGAGTTATTAAACTGTAGGCAGCGGCTTGGCTGTGTCCCTAGTATAGTTGATGTCCATGGGCGACAGTAACCACTCACCATCAGTTGAGCCGTATGCTTCGTCTACCTGCAACGGCAATAAAAAAAACTAGTTCCGAACGACGACATCATGACCTTCGGTAAATCGGGTCAGGAGTCAGTCAGGACACCCGCTCGGTCTATGACCATTCCGTTGGGCGTTCCCACGAATATTGTTTTTAACGTTCTCGATAACGTAAAAGTTAACTCACATTCATATGGAGTTAGAACAGCGCCCCTAGCGGCATTTGCAGGGAAGCTTGTGAATGAAAAGTTGTCATTCACAAACTTTCCTGCATTTCATTGAAAACTTATTCTTCGTGGAGCGTGTTCATGGTTACGACCTTATTACTTTTTATTTTTCAGTCCAAAGAAGAGGACGGAAGCGACGACGGCCCCGGGGGCGTGTCCAGAGCCGGGTACCTGTTCCTCATGGAGAAAAGTTAGACAACTTGAACCTTATAGTTTAGTTCATAGATGCTTTATTTGGACCCAAACTAAATTTGTTTTGCTATGAGAACCAGAAATTTATATAATGAATATAAGTACCTATATATGCTAATGAAATATATTTTTAATGTGTACACCCTTATAAAACCAGACACGGAGAAAACAAATTCGTTCGTCACAATGTTTACCTGAGGAAGAGGTAGACCTAAGAAGAAATTGATGGATTGTGTGAAAGACGATATGGGTAGGAGGGGAGTGAGCGAAGAAATGGTATATGATAGAAGAGTATAGAAGGAGAAAACATGTTGCGCCGACCCCAGGTGACTGGGAGAAGGGCAGGATAATGATGAATGTTTACCTGAGGCGGAAATCGAACGCACGGCACTTGGCTTAGGGACGCTAATCACAGTTCCACCGAATCAGTTGTGACTTTATTCACAAAATTGAGATTGGTTTTTCTTTAACATGAATTTCTAAACATATATTCTGAAATAGATCACACCCTGTACTGTTTCACTAATGTTCGTTCACGAGATCTGGACTACACAGCGTGTTCCTAAACGTTTGTAAAGTTTTCGTGACGTAAATAAGTGCAGTCTGATTCGCGACATGGGGCTATGGTCTCATTGAATAAAATTTAATTTTGTGTTGCTTATGCTTTTCGGCGACCGTGTCTAACATAGGATTTTGACGATGAACTGCCAAACATAGACTGTCAAATATCGAGGAGCCTTTGCTCGAAGAAAATATGTAAGTATTACTTCCGTTTGATTGCAGAGGCCTTCGGTACGACGACGTGGAGCAAGCAGTTCTGCACGTACGAGAAGAGATCCCGGATCCTGACCCTGACGCCGTACAATCAGATCAACGTCAAAACGGTACGTCCGACGCGCCAGTGCTCGATGTTCCAATGCTGTTCTCGTTACAAGTGTGTCGTCTGAGTGAGTGGGCTGGTCCGCAGAGCTGGTCTCCCGAGGCCGTGTGTCTGTGCGGCGCCGTGGCTTGCGGTGAGGCGGCGGAGCGGCGTTGGTGCTGGGAGGCAATCCCCGCAGACCGCGAGCGCAGCCCCCTCACGCTGCAGGCGCTCTCGCAGCGGGACCGCGCCGCCTGGCTCGCGGCCGTCGACGAGCCCCCCGCCGAGAGACACCCGCAGGTGCGTCACACTACCCCCCCCCCCCCTATTGCCTTGGAGTACTTCACGCGGATTAAAGTTGAGGGTAGTTCGAGAATGAAACGATCGCAGCTTTCGGCTATTTTATTTGACGAAGTTCAAATTAAAATCAGTGATATTTAAAAAAAATTGAGATTTTTAATTGATAAAAATCTATCGTGGAACGCATCGATAACAGAAATCAGCTGGAAGATGCTTGTATTAGCTGCATCTCTGAGACGGTTACGAAACTCTTCCGACCGGCACCAAGGTTGCGCTTGCACAGTCTCTTCTCCTTCCAATCCTTAGCATCCTTAGATGGGTGGACAAGTTCAGAGCTTACCTGTGGTGTTAAGTGGTTACTGGAGCCCATAGACATCAACAATGTAAATGCGCCACCCACCTTGAGATAAGTTCTAAGGTCTCAGTATAGTTACACCGGCTGTCCCACCCTTCAAACGGCAGAAATAGGTGGAGTGGTGGTACCTACCCGTGCGGACTCACAAGACGTCCAACCACCAGTAACTTATTCTAACTAAATTATTCTAATAGCCATAATCTCTTGTTAACAGAAAGCATCTGTGAACAGTGAAGAGTTTGCGTTAGACGAAACGGGATTCGCCTTCGTGCGGAAGCTGATATCCGTGATAGAGTCGAGGGGGCTGGAGGAGCAGGGACTGTACAGGTGAGGCAGCCGGCGGCGCCCCCGCGGCCCCGCAGCCCGGCGACTGACCCGACCGTGTGTTGCCGCAGGGTGGCGGGCGTGGCGTCCAAGGTGTCGCGGCTGGTGGCGTGCGGCGCGCCGGGCCGCCGCCTGCCGCCCGCGCTCCACGACCCGCTGGAGTGGGAGACCAAGACCCTGACCTCCGCGCTCAAGAGCTACCTGCGCGCGCTGCCCGACCCGCTGCTCACCCGCGCGCTGCACGACCGCTTCATCGCCGTCGTCAGTCAGTACACTGCTCCTCGCACTGCAACTAGATGATAAGTATCGGTGGTCACCGTCGTCACCAACTGCGTCACCGACTGTACTCGGAGAGCCCCGGGGAGTGGCGCTCCAGTCGGACGTTGCGTGGAAAACCACTGAATATGAGTTGTAACTTTATTATTGATATTTTCATAGGGATGTCATTAGTCAACGATAAATGAGAGAAAGAGAGTGAGTAAGAGAGAGTGAGAGGGAGAGAGAGAGAGTGAGAGAATGAGTGAGAGAGGGTGATATAGAGAGAGTATTGAGTGGGAAGGCGAGATGCCACTATTATTTACTTAAGCGTTTTGATAAATGTCTGTTATTTGAATCCGTAATGTAATGCAAAATATTTCGAAGTTGTGTAGTTATACATTGCGTGTAGTATAAAATGCAAGATTTTTGTTCAGAAGTTCCCCTTTCGTAGTACGAATTCGTGCGCGGTAGAGTTTTATCACGTAATGCATTAGCGTGTCGCGTGACGCGTGACGCTAGCCGCGTGTCGCGTGACGAGCGCCGCGTGACGTGCGCGGCGTGACGCTTGCCGTGTGCCGCAGAGTGCGAGCGGCGGGCGGAGCGCGCGGCGGGCGTGTGCGAGCTGGTGCGCGCGCTGCCGCCGCACAACCGGGACATGCTGCTGCTGGTGCTGGCACACCTGCGGAAGTACGGTTTTTTTTTTTATTGCTTACATGGGTGAACCCACCTGGTGTGAAGCGGTTACTAAAGCCCATAGACATCTACGACGTAAATGCGCCACCCACCTTGAGATATAAGTTCTAAGGTCTCAAGTATAGTTACAACGGCTGCCCCGCCTTTCAAATCGAAACACATTACTGCTTCACGGCAGAAATAGGCTGGGTGGTGGTACCTACTCGCGCAGACTCACAAGTGGTCCTACCACCAGGCTGCTGGCTAATACACACGCTGTCACCGGACACACCTTAGAGACCTCGCCCGCGCCTACTTTTTGTAGCGTTGCAGTAGCGATGCTATCGCGCGTTCTCATCGATACAACCGCGATGCTGCCCCTAGATGTGTACCTTCGCCCAGATTCTGTATCGCTACTATCGCGATGCTGTCGCGATTCAGGATCTACCTAGAAATGTTTGTACGCGCTTACAGCGATACAGCCGCGCGTTTGCATAGCTTCTGTCGCACGTTACAAATGCGACTAACGCGCGATAGTAGCGAGGCAGAAGCGCGCTTACAAAACGCGCGACAACATCGCTACAAAAAGTCGTCGCGGGCGAGGCCACTTAGGCTTTAAGGTTAAGTGAATACCAGCCTTGGGACGTTAACATAAAGCCTCAATTTGCAAAGCAACGATGAAACAAAGCTCGCTGACAGATACAATTGTTCTAATGACATTATGTACTTAACGCGTGTTCATAGTCGACTTGGTGATGTAAACCAATAGAATTGTATAATTGATGTGATTACTGTTAGAGCGTGGTGTACTACCGTCCTAACTTTATTTTATTGCTTAGATGGGAGGACTAGCTCAAGCCTGGTGTTATGTGGTATTACCGAAACCGATAGATAGTAACAATTTAAATACCATCATTGACCTTGAGACATGAGTCCAAGTCTTAGTTCTACGGTACACTAGCTGCCCCACTCTTCAACACCCCTCAATCCGGAAGGGATTACTGCTTCAGGCCACTCATTTGTGTTGATTGTTGAACACCAGGGTAGCGGCGAAGAGCGATAAGAACCTAATGTCGGAGTCGAACCTGGCGGTCTGCTTCGGGCCCACGCTGCTGAGGCCGGAGCGTGAGACGGTGGCGTCCATACTGGAGCTCAAGTTCTACAACGTGCTGGTGGAGACCATGCTCGAGAACTACGACGAGATCTTCGAGGCCGGCCCCCCCGCCCCGCCCGCGCACAACGGCCTGCTCAGGTCAGTGGAGCTGCCCGTGGGCACAATACGCATACGTCGCGCTTAGGGTCGCTAATACCTTTGAGGCGGTAGCTATCACAAGATATCTGAAAGATGCCTGAACCTCGCTTACGGCATTTCCAATATAAGCTTGCATATATACAAGTTCCGAACAATAACATTCGGACCGTTGGTCTACTGAACAATACCACCCACTTGGTGGAAGATCTACCCTTCGTCTTTATATCTACACCTTGAACGATATACCTATATGACACAATCTGGTCAAGACGTCGAATTGACTTGACAATTTGCGCACGCGTTAATGACCGATGGTGATGTAATATTTTTTTAAGATAGCGTAACGACAACGTGAACATCTTCCACCGAGCTGGTGATATTTCTCGGAGGACCTCGTATCCTGGTATCCTCGAGGGGTTATGTCAGGTTCACCGAGCGTGTAAGCGAGCTCGCAGGGCCCGTCCTGGCGAATTTGCTAACACTAATCCTATCTACCACCGGATCAGAAACGCGACCTACTAAGAAAATCCGGCGAGAAACTCAGTGGGCTGTCGAAATGTTGCTGTTCGGAACTTGTATATATTCAAGCTTATCTTGAAAATGTCGTTAGCGAGAATCAGGCATCAGTGAAACATTTTGTGTTTTGCAACGGCTATCGCCACAGATTTATTAATTAGGTTCAGATCAGGGTAATGGTTGCACCAACTCGAGTTTGTATTTAGAGTGTTTTGGCAAGAAAATCAACCCTAAGGCACTAACAATACGAGTTGTGTTTACGTCATAGTATAATACTCAGTACACTCTTATGGAAGCAATCGTAAAGTGTCTATGTTGCCCTGTGTTTTATTTTTGAAAATATTCATTAAACTAACATTCATAAGCTTCTAATATAGGTAATATACATTCAGTTTGAATTTATTTAAAAATACACTAGCAGACCCGGCCACACGTTGCTGTGGCTAAGGTTTTTGTTTCTAAATAACACGCGGCCGGCTATGCTAATACCAAAAATTGACAAAGTAAGAACAATTTGATTTCACTGTATTGCGTTTACTACGAAATAAATTTTACTTGTAATTTGGCCTAAGCAACACGTGGTGTTTATGCCATTAAATTGTAGCTTATATGAAACGTTGGTATTTTTAACACAGCGCCATCTATGAGATATTAATGTCAGACAGTATTACAGTTGTCTGTAAAAACTGATTTTAGGCGCCATCTGTTTTAGACTTATGAAACTTACAATTAATAACAATAATCAACATAAGAAATCATTTTATTGTTAATTAATAAATATTGCGACCATTAAATAAAATCGAAATAAAAATCATCCCATGGCCTAAGTTGGAACAAAACACATATTTAAAAAAATGTTAAAATCGGTTCAGTAGTTTAGGTGTCCATCGCGGACAAAATACGTGACACATAATTTATATATATTAAGATTATCATACGGATTTTTAACTTATCGTGATTGTATATTAAACAAGTTTTCTTTTAATTTAAATTCCTTTCGCGTCTGATTCTGATATGGCTCATGATTGAACTCCTCTCCAACGCGTTCCTTTTGGTAAGAGTTGAGTAGAGTGGTCGTCGTGGCCTAATTGATAAGTTGCTCGGTGTTTGTTCACCCACTTTGTCGTATTTAAATAATAACTTGGATCGTTTTCTAGAATTTATTAATATTTACTTTAATGAGACACAAACAATTGATAGAAGTTTTACAGCAGTAATGGAGGGAAAATGCAATGACACAGATTATGCTGATGAGATAGTGTACGGACAAGCCCGCACATTATATTGCATACGGATGTATTTTATATCAAAGTCATTCATTTTTCGAGTCAGTTTTAATTCACTATTTTTAATTCAACTTTATTAAAACTTATACTATTATACTACTTCTATTTCTATTATACTACTTCTATTTTTTAGTTGGATTTTCTATAAAAGCGTATTTTGTTAGTTTTTTTAAACTATTATTTATTTTTCTTATCATATAAACAGCCACCAATCAGTATAAGCATATCAGTAAAAAATTACTCAATATTGGAGTAGTTATCATTATCACAACAGAGGGTTGTGTGGACAAACCGTTCAGATCGATTATACAAACTCAACACTCGGAGTATTCATTTCATAATTTTCCCCTATCTTTATGCTGGTAGCCTGTTAGGCTATTCCAGCTACGCCAGGACGGGTGAGCTCACGGGCTCAATCTGAGAGAATTTGCTAATACTAGCCCTAGCATGGTCATGTTGCACGCAGGGATACCAGCAATTTGTAACGCCTTGTGGTGACCGGTAAAATAGAGGGAAAAAGGCCTAGGGGTAGAGGTCCCAAACGATGGTCGGACCAAATAGCGGAGGAACTGAGGGTATCTGTCAGCGATGCACTCCATCGGGCTGGAGGACGAGATCGATGGAGACAGCTGGTTGACGGAATCGGACGGAGTCACTATCCTCAGCAGTGAGGGACCGATCGAAGAGAGAGCCCTAGCAAGAGTAGTGCTTTGTAGAATTAATCAACCACCGAATCGGAATCGCGACCCACTGAGAGGATCCGGCGAGAACCTCAGTGGAATTGCCTCTGCGATGTAGGAGGACTAGTGAAATTGTCAATTGGATCGCTAAACAATTATTGTTCTTCTAGTTTGAAGGGTCGGGACTTCCATTGTACTATATAATTGTGATTTTATCCACAAGTCTGACGGCGGTTCGTTGCGTTCGTTTTGTTGATATCTATAGGCCGTAGCGAAACACTTAATACTAGATGGACCGTGAGATCGTCTACGCGCTGTAGCTAGAAATTAATTGTGAGTGAAATTATGTTGCCGGAACACATCACAGCGCCTTGATAAGCCCCAATTACATTCAATCTCAATATGTATGTCAGGAAACAGTTACAATTTACGATCTTATTCGCAGTGATGGATTTAGGTATGATGCCGCCCCGGGACCTGTTTATCGCGCCGCCATGAATGTTGCAAGTAAATTTTAATTCAATCTTTTTATTTTATATTTAAAATAGCATTATAATTTATTATGAAAATTTATCTGAACTCATTTTCAAAGGAATTTCAAAGGACAAATTTCTTTACTTTCTTTAGTCTCTGAAAATTTGTCGTTTAAAAAATTTTACCGCCCCTCAAATCATGCCGCCCTAAGCCCGGGCCTCACGGGCCTAGACGTGAATCCATCACTGCTTATTCGATTGGTCGCATCCGTGATGCAGTTCGATTAAAAACTCTCTGGATTATTTACAATAGATTCCGTCAATCGTCGTCATTGTATAGTCGGATAAGAGAGATTTGTAGCAAGAAACATTCATGATTAGACTTGAGCGCAATATTACAATTTTGTAGAGCCCTAAGTATATCGGCATTTTTTGTTTGTGAGGTACCTGAGGTTTTTTACTGGTGGTAGGACCTTTTGTGAGTCCGCGCGGGTGGGTACCACCACCCTGCCTATTTCTGCCGTGAAGCAGTAATGCGTTTCGGTTTGAAGGGTGGGGCAGCCGTTGTAACTATACTGAGAACTTAGAACTTATATCTCAAGATGGGTGGCGCATTTACGTTGGGCTGTGAGCTGTCCAACCATCTAGCAATAAAAAAAAACCTACTTTTTAAAAAAAAGGCTAACATTTTTTACAAAATGCTTAAAATTAAGTTCAGGACTAAAACGATTATTACTGGTTTAATTACCGGTCCAATTAACTCTAGTTGCGGTCGATATTCAGACGACCACATCATTATTCCAATACTCTAATACGTGTTGTTGTATATGTGTTCCCCTAATACGTCCGAACTTACTACGTACTGTTATAAGCCACAGGATATTTAGCTTTTAAAAAAAAAAAAAATCTATATGATTTTGGACGACCGTCTTGGATGAGGAGATGAAGGAGACTGAGTCACTGACGTGAGCCCGATATAGGTGTATTATGAAGAGTGTTGAGGTAGCGGGACAGAGTGCATAGTTAGCAAGAGGGAGTGCAACGGGAAGCTATAACAGTACGTTTTAAAGTTGTAATCTGTAAACTTCAAATGCCAAGCCAGGTGGCCTGTACATGTATGAGCTTGTTTCCGAAGCGAGCTACACCGAAAAGGACTTTTTTACCGGTGGCAGGACCTCTTGCGAGTCCGCGCGGGTAGGTACCACCACCCTGCCTATTCCTGCCGTGAATCATTAATGCGTTTCGGTTTGAAGGGTGGGGCAGCTGTTGTAACTATACTGAGAACTTAGAACTTATAGCTCAAGGTGGGTGGCGCATTTACGTTGTAGATGTCTATGGGCTCCAGTAACCACTTAAGACCAGGTGGGCTGTGAGCTCGTCCACCCATCTAAGTAATAAATAAAAAAAGGAAGAAGAAAAAACCAGCTCCTAAACCCCGGGAGCACGTTGTACCATCTGTCGCGTGCGTGACGTACTCGCGAGTCGTCCTTCTCACTCTGCACATAAATCTCATATCCTTTCCTTTCGTATTCAATACGTTTTAATTCGAACATCCGGGATATTCAATATCGGTTCGCGTTTAAGGACCTCCACGTCAAAGAACCTTGTTTTAGAACGATTTTTTATTGGGAATAATTGTTTTTTTTATTGCTTAGATGGTGGACGAGCTTACGGCTCACCTGGTGTTAGGTGGTTATCGGAGCCCATAGACATGTACAACGTAAATGCCGCTACCCACCTTGAGACATGAGAACACAGTTTTTACAGTACAACAGCTGCCCCGCCATTCAAACCGAAACGCATTACTGCTTCACGGCAGAAATAGGCAGGGTGGTGGTACTTACCCGTGCGGAGTCACAAGAGGTCCTACGACCAGAAATGAATGAGGTTTGCCCAAAATAGGTAACTAATAAACTTTGTTTTGAACAGTCGAAATTACGTCCTCATTAGAACATTAAGAATGTTAAATTGGGAAAGTATAATAATACGGGCTTTCATTATTTATAGGAGATATTTACTATAAAACTAGAGGTCCCGCAGTAGTCGAAATTCGACTATAATTAATTGGAATTGTAAGTTTGTACATTATTATGATTGTATTTTATACATCTATAATCCCAAATTTCGCCAAGGCTACACTATAAAAAATATTAACAAAGACAAACAATATTTAATCTATTCTCAATTTGACAACAGACGTCAAGAACAAAAGTTTGACAATAAATAGTATGCATGCGTGTGTACGTCAAATACATGTATGTAGTGTGTGTAATGTTTTCGTTATTGATTTAATGTATCTTTTATGCATTATTTAAAAAATATATTAGCATTGTGCACTTCTTCTCTATATTCTCTATAAGCGTGGAAAATTTCATACTCCTCCGTCCGCGCAATTTTCGTTAAAAGGGATACAAAGTTTTTCCTTCACGTATTAATATATAAATTACGAAGATCCAACCACGTCTGTTTCTATCAACCCTGTTTTCTGTTTTATATAATCTGACTATTCAATGGAACTGATTTAACTATAATTAAGTGCGTATCCAACAATTATCCCCTACTCCAAACACGAGCGAGAATTACTGAAACAACAGCTAAATAAATTCATACTAAAAACTTGAGAAACTGTTTGTTTTTTTTTCGTTTCGAATATTTACGTCATAGACAATAAATAATGAATCGAAATCCGTTGGGTCCCGAAATCGTAACGGCCGCGTGACATCGGACAATGCCTCTAGAATGAATACGAAGGTATGGAGCTTAAGATATTATAATGATAGATGGGCAGGGTCGGACTCGGTCTTCGCAAACGGGGGGGGATGCCACCTCAGTCGCACGACGCCCACGGTCGACCACAACGCACGTCACTGCGAGTGCGTATCTGAATCGCTCAAGATTATTATTTAGATTTAGAATTTGTGAATATTAACTTGTGAAAGCCATTGTTAAATTTTTATTTTTTGTTGCCTAGATGGGTGGACGAGCTCACAGCCCACCTGGTGTTAAGTGGTTACCGGAGCCCATAGACATTTACAACGTAAATGCCGCCACCCACCTTGAGTTATGTTCTAAGGTGTCAGTATAGTTACAACGGCTGCCCCACCCTTTAAACCGAAACGCATTACTGCTTCACGGCACAAATAGGCAGGGTGGTGGTACCTACCCGTGCGTACTCAACAGAGGTCCTACCACCAGTAAATGGCGAGTATATAGCGATTATTTCCGGGAGAAGTGATCCACTCACGCAGATTGAACGCTCATAGAAAAGTTAACTGTTTACTGGGTATTTTTTGTTAAATAAAAAAACTTAATATCATCGCATTTGACATTATTCGATGCTCCAAATAGTCCGCAATCATTAAGCGTATTCGTTATTCATATGAGATTAAAAGAAACAAAAATAAGGATAACATTTTGAAATTTTAACTCCACGATGTAATATTATAAAATCGTAACAGAAGATTTTTACAAAACACAAAAATGAGAAGTGGTGTAGAGATATAGACTCCTAAAGCCCGTCTACTCTTTGTCCATTTTTGCGCGTTAGTGTTATTTCGAAGATAATTTCTTCAACCCCCCCCCCCAATTCAGTACCTAAGTACGTTCAGTGAAGTCAAGGAACCCCGCGCTGGGAGGCTGCGCGCGTCCGACAGATGTTGCCGCAAAAAAAGAAAAGAAAAAGCAACTCGTTATAAAAACAAAAAAAAAAAAGCGAAACGTCTCGCCTTGTTATCTGCGCCTCCGCCCCGGCTCCCTTCACTTATCTTATACCTTTCATTACAGTAACATCTGGCCCTGTTATTTTCTTTATTGCATTTAAATACTGCTTACGTGTTCCAATTTTAAGTCGTCGCGGCCTAAAGGATAAGACGTCCGCTGCATTCGTCTTGAGCGATGTACCAGTGTTCGAATCCCGCAGGCGGGTACCAATTTTTCTAATGAAATACGTATTCAACGAATGTTCACGATTGACTTCCACGGTGAAGGAATAACATCGTGTAATAAAAATTATAATTTGCGTAATTACTGGTGGTAGGACCTCTTGTGAGTCCGCGCGTGTAGGTACCACCACCCTGCCTATTTCTGCCGTGAAGCAGTATTGCGTTTCGGTTTGAAGGAGAGGGCAGCCGTTGTAACTATACTGAGATCTTAGAACTTATATCTCAAGGTGGGTGGCGCATTTACGTTGTAAATGTCTATGGGCTCCAGTAACCACTTAACATCAGGTGGGTTGTGAAGCTCGTCCACCCATAAGAGCAATAAAAAATAATTAAAAGAGCTTAGTTTTTACCTATTCAAGTCAAAGGAGCTATTCCGGATTCTCGCGGACGGCTAGGTGAGCTCACGGACTCAACCTGAGAGAATTAGGTAGCACTAGCTCTTAGCAAGAGCAGTGCTTCGCAGAATCTACCACCGGATCGGAAACGCGACCCACTGAGAAGATCCGGCAAGAAACTCAGTGGGCTGTGTCTATGGGTTAATTTACTCGACGAGAACGGTGACCGGTGATTGTGGTACCGATTACTTCAGTGCGCAACGTAGGGCACCCGTGACCCACATGACAGTTAGCGTGTTAAATATCGTGGTTCGATAGAGATTCAGTAGCGCTACCATCTGTTGTTGTTATCAAGAGCGCGTCCAGTACGCTTTCTATACCATCGTTAAGGAATGGACAGGATAATGATACGAATCCGCGTGGACTTGCAACAACACCCTGTATCAGTCAAAATTAATGGAAACTTTTTGTCGTCGCGCAAAAAGTTTTGTTTGCGAAAGTCGTGTTTCGTTAAAGCTCTCGACGTGAATTCTGTAAACAAAGTCCGGAAGTCTTTGTCTTCGCTTATAAATTGCGTTGAAAAGACGCAGATGTAATAAAGTCCTGGTCATAGACAATGGTTCCTCTTTTGTATGTTTTATCTATTGAACTTCCCTAGGCATTGTTGCGTGTGGCGTGTAACTAATAATGTATTGGTTTTGTGTTAACACCTATTTTTTTGTTACAAGTTATTGTCAGACATCTTTGAGTTGTAAATAATTTATATGTTCACTTAGCTAGTTTCTAGTTTTCTTTTGTTTTGTAACGTTTAAAGAAAAACAGGCGTGATTTGATTTAGAAAACACAACGAATCACTGTATTTTTTCGTGCGTAGGATAGTTAAATCTGTGCAGTCGAAGAAAAAGTCGCAAACATTGCATAGATGTCTATGGGTTCAAGTAACCACTTAACACCAGGTAGGCTGTGAGCTCGTCCACACATCTAGGCAATAAAAAAAAATGAGGTCAAAGTCAACGCTTTGAATTTTTCTATAGGTGTTTGGATAATAATTTCCCCGCGCTACCTCCATTGCAAATAATTTCTATCGGAACTCCCATAGTGCAAAAACATGCCCCCATCAACAGTATATACCAGTTAATTCTCTAAAGTTCTTAAAGGCAAGACATCTGCTATTATTGAAGCCTTATTAGTCTCCGCAGTCCGTAGAATGTTAAGGCTAAAAGGGTGACATGTGTGTATGGCCACGGCGTTTGTGGCTTCAGTTGTTGAAGCGTTTAATGGCGATTAAAATTTCATTTTCACTGTAGACATTTTGGATTAATTGGTTAAGCAAAGAATAGTTGATCGAATTTCTCATTAGTTAAATTGTGCGACATTTACCTTTTTAATTAAAGGTCCGTTTTATTTGTTATCAGTATCAACAATTTGATGTTTTTAATTGAAATCAAACTCGTAAAATTATAATTTGCGTAATTACTGGTGGTAGAACCTCTTGCGAGTCCGCACGGGTATGTACCACCACCCCGCCTATTTCTGCCGTGAAGCAGTAATGCGTTTCGGTTTGAAGGGTGGGGCAGCCGTTGTAACTATACTTGAGACCTTAGAACTTATATCTCAAAGTACGTGGCGCACCGATGTCTATGGGCTCCAGTAACCACTTAACACCAGGTGGGCGGTGAGTTCGTCCACCCATCTAAACAATAAAAAAAAACTTCAATTAAATTTACATCATTCAAACATCTGAAGAAATGTTTTTGTTACGATATTTTTTCCAAGTTTATACTTTAAATGGTAAAGTTGCGAAAATGTCGCTTAAACCAAATATACTTTCACCCCTCGATATGTAATTCAAAGTTTTAAAAACACTCACCTATATAGTTAAGATAATCAAACGAGAACATTCTTCTCGCGAAATTTTCAAAAAGAAAAAAGCCAACAAACCTTAACGTACTTGAAGTGAATGCAATAAAACCGAACGCGGAGGTTGCGTACCGGTGGATCGGCTCCGAAGCCCTACGGAGATAAGAATGCGGCCGGCAGCTGTCCCGCGGTATGCGCACCTGCCGTCTTGCGTCTCTGGGCCCGTCTCTCTAGTGCACTGTGCCTGCGAGATGTATTCAGCCCATATGCCATTATAATGTTTGGCATCGCGCGCGGTTAGCAACGTGTCTGACGCTCATTCAGGAGTTTGCAAGTTCGATACTGTATATAGTTCATTGTCTTTAATCAAACCACATACCCGATCCTGTAGACCGAATGGTAACACGTCATTACGGATCCTCCCGATCCATTAACGGTGCTTTTAGGCACCACAAGCACCGGTCGCCGTCCTCGTCGAACCCGTCGCTTGCGACGAAGGGCTCGACTAGCGAATTAACCCATAGACACAGCCCACTGAGTTTCACGCCGGATCTTCTCAGTGGGTCGCGATTCCGATCCGGTAGTAGATTCAGCGAAGCACTACTCTTGCTAGGGTCAGTGTTAGCATCACTTCGGTTTGAGTCCCGTGAGCTCACCTACTAGTTAACTTTACGCTGAAATAGCCTCTGAAGGCTATCAGCTTAGGTAGGGAAAAAGTCTTAAATGTTGAGTGTACGAACGCGCTCTCAGCTCGCCTGTTGTTAAAGTCGTTTCGAAGACATGGTGACGGAAATACCACCATTCCCATTTGAGTTTGGTTTTGTCAATTGTATTGTATAACAGCTGTTTCCAGACTTTGTAGAGAATATTGAGTTATATACCGTCTTACTTATTTGTGTTTTTTTATTAGTTTCGTACAACTGGATAAAATCGGCAAAAATTGAAGTTATTTAGAAAAAATAATACATTATAGAATTCACCGTTTGGGTGTGAAAACAACTTGCTTAAGGGCGGTTTCTTCTGTGAAGGAAATATGGGTTCCTAGGGTTCCCTCCCTAGTTCGCTCTTGCTAGGGCTAGTGTTAGAAACTGTCTCAAGTTGAGCCCGTGAGCTCACCTAACTGTCCGCGTGAGGTTGGAATAGCCTCTTAGGCTACCAACGATTAGGTAGGGAGAAGAGAAAGATGTATTGCGTAAATAAACTGTTTAACATAAACTGTCTTCATTCTTACTCACTCAGCAGCACACCTGTCAGCTTAGATACTAGGACTAAAAAGACTTTGTAATCGCTAAATTTTTAGATAGGATTTTAGTTTAAGTTCATGTTCCTATTCAAAGAACAACAGAAAAGCTTTTTGGTTTTTCTGAATGCACACGTCGAATTTTTTTTCTTCTCTTTCATTATCCCAAGATGTTCTTGTGCCATCCAAGAATCGTAGTTTCGGGCAGGTGTCGAACACACGTGTCCCGCGCATCTGTCGTCGTGCGCCAATCACGCCGCCCCACCGACTTATAAATACCGTGCTCATCCCGGCATTACTTTATTTCGTGTCTTGTTCACGACGCGGCAGCTTTGCATACGACATTTTTTTTTGTTGTGTTTTGTAGTGAATTCGGCGTTCGTAATTGCGTGTTTTTGATTTTGTGTCTCGGTTCACAGTGAGTCTCTTGTCGAAATGATCATCTGCCTGTCAGGATTTGTGATTGCCGGGTTAGTAGTATATTTGTGTTTGGTGATAGGCTGTCTAAATATTTTCGTTTGCGGGAATTTGTGAGTAAAAAGTATATACTGAAGTGAAATTTCTTTAGAATCGTTGTGATTTCAAATTATCATGGAGGCTATAAATATGAAAGATGCTAAAAAGAAGCAGTTTCGCTTTTTTTTTGTTCTTCGCCATGGGGTAATATCAATTCACACAAAAATATTTTGGGATATTAATTAAAAAAGTTCCTCGACCGCTGATCTATCCCAATTGATATAAAGTCGATTTTGAATGTAGAAAATATCACGGATACAGACATGTAAATGTGCAAAGTAATGTGCAAATCATTAGAAGTAAGATCATCTCTTTGTGGCTCTAGTATTACCAATTTGGGCGACCGTGAACACTTTCCATCAAATAAAACTCATATTGTTAAACAAGCTTATAATTGTATGTTTAAATTGTGCAATAAAAACACTATAATATGAATAAATTTAATGTTTTATCTACTATCATATGGTAATAGTAAATTTTCAACTAAATTATCTATGTAAATGTTATGTTGTTTGAATAACAAATTTATCCAATTACTATTTAATTACATGTACATACATATTTGAATCACCTAACCTAAACATTAGCCCGCTGTTTCTCGCCGGATCTTCTCAGCGGGTCGCGATTCCGATCCGGTAGTAGATTCATTCGTGAAGCAGCTACTCTCGAGTTGTTAGGTCTCTCCTTTGGAGGCGCTGCTCTGGTAGCTGTTAGCAAATCCCACCCCTCCTGGCTGAGCACTTTCTCGCCCACCTATCCTGGTAAAACTGGAAAGGCCTCCGGGCCACCAGTCATTTCTCAAACATAAAACATATTCGAATCGCGAGTTCAGAGTTTTAATTTTGTATCTACTTTTTTTTTATTGCTTAGATGGGTGGACGAGCTCACAGCCCACCTGGTGTTAAGTGGTTACTGGAGCCCATAGACATCTATAACGTAAATGCGCCACCCACCTTGAGATATAAGTTCTAAGAGAGATCTACATAATTATGTGCACGCATTTAAGATCCGTTTACTTATTTTTATACTAGTTGTAGGCCGCTACTTGGCCCGCGTGGTCAAAGAAAAGATGTTAGTGTAATCCCCCGTATCAATGACGTTTTGTCGGGATATAAGATTGTCTATGTCGTTCACTTTACTTAATATCGTATTTAAAAAAATTATAATATAAATCCGTTGTTTTGTTTCAACGTGAGGGAATGACAAACAATCCCACTTTCAAATTCAAATATTAGTATGGATTAAATATGTGTGTAGCCTTCTGCAGTGTCGTCCGGCCATGACACCTGTGGTTACGGGACGTACACTCTGATAACTTCAATATACTAAATCGAGAGTTTGAAGCCTTTATGATTTCCAGGAGAGCTATTTAAAGTTTAAAATATGGAAAATATAATTATAACAAAAAAAACTTTTTTGTTATTTGAACGGAATAAACTTAATTGAAGTCCAATTAAAAACATCGAACTGTTGATGCTGATACCAAATAAAACTAACCTTTATTTACAAGGATAACTGTCGCTTAAACCAAACAGTATTTTACCCCTCGAAATGTTCAGTACCAAGACAACATAAAACAATTAGAGCTTTCAACTTTAAGCTTCAGACTCTATACGTTTTTATTTTATTTTATTTATTACAACTTCATGTATAATCAAATTTACATTAGCGGGCTTAATGTCTAAGGCATTCTCCACCAGTCAACCAAAGATAGTTCAGAGTAAATAGTAGTGAGTTTTTTTTTTTATACTTAAATTTTTTATTAGATAATGACTAGGTATTTCTTTTTTTTGATAAATTGCGTTTTTTAGAAATTATATTTAAATACGAATTACATATTGATAAAATATGAATAATATTTTTCGATCTTACCGACAGAATCATAAAAAAATATGAACTGGTTATTTAAAGAAAAAATCAAAATTATCCATAAAGTTAATCATTGAAAACACGGATAAAACAACATTTTCTGAAAATAAATCGTAGCTAGATCGATTAATCGCCCCCGAAATCCCCTGTATACTAAATTTTATGAAAATGATGGAGTCGTTTCCGAGATTCAAATTATACATATACTAGCGTCCTGCCCTCGCTTCGCTTCGGAAACATTAAATTTTATTATTGATAGGCGAAGCCCGCCATGTTGGGCGCAGTACGACAATAACTGCGGGTGACGGGGTGAAGCTAGTCTAAAAAAAGTAGCCCAAGTTACTCCTTATATCATCAGCTACCTATTAGTGAAAGTCTCATCAAAATCGGTCCAGCCGTTCTAGAGATTAGCCGGAACAAACAAACAGACAGACAAAAATTGTAAAAAATGTTATTTTGGTGTATGTACCGTATATATGCATGTAGTAAAAAGCGGTTATTTCAATACTACAAACAGACACTCTAATTTTATTTATATGTATAGATGTATAGATATATATATTTATATACAAGAATTGCTCTTTTAAAGATATAAGATAACATATTGTTCGTACTCTAAAATACGCTTCCTGGTTATCACATTTGAGCGACCATACACGCAGTTTGTAAAAGCGTAAGAATCGGTAATTAATGGTAATAATGTGGTTCTAATTAGAACGGGCTCTCTAGTAAGTATCAGTGTTATTTTAACTAGAGCTAATTAGTCGTGTTTCTTTTGTTACAGAACGTCGCCGACCGCGTTACCGACAGCGTCGAGGAATGATATCGTAAGCGACCAGATGTTATTTTATTAATTTGGATGATTAGGACGTAGTCGTCGTGGCCTAAAGGATAAGACGTCCGGTGCATTCGTATATAGCGATGTACCGGTGTTCGAATCCCGCAGGCGGGTACCAATTTTTCTAATGAAATACGTAGTCAACAAATGTTCCCGATTGACTTCCACGGTGAAGGAATAACATCGTGTAATAAAAATCGTAATTATAATTTGCGTAATTACTGGTGGTAGGACCTCTTGTGAGTCCGCACCCTGCCTATTTTTGTCGTGAAGCGGCAATGCGTTTCGGTTTGAGGGGTGGAGCAGCCGATGTAACTATACTTGAGACCTTAGAACTTATATCTCAAGGTGGGTGGCGTATTCATATTGTAGATGTCTATGGGCTCCAGTAACTACTTAACACCAGGTGGGCTGTGTGCTCATGCGGTTTGTTAATGTGTATTTGTCTGTTCCTCAGAGCTTGGTAGGCGCGGGCGGCATAGCGGCCGGCGTGGGGCCCGGCGCGCGATACTCGCCCCACCACCACCAGCTGCTGCAACACTTCACCCACCCGCACCCCCTCGCTCATGCGGGTTAGTACGATAACGCACTTAGACAACTGAACAGTGTTTCCACAATGACGGGAATTTCCCCATTTGAGGGGAATTTAGAGTACATAGGGGGAGAAAAAGGGGAACACATTAAAAGGGGAAATTGCGGGAAATCATGGGTAAAACCTAAAATCGATAAAGACCTTTGTTTTTAGTTACTACACTAGGGTCAAAAGTAAAAACTGTCGCAGAAAAAATTTTGAGGGGAAAAAAGCCTTGAGAAGGGGAAATTTGAATTGAGGCGTGGGGAAAGGAAATCATTAAAGTGGAAACACTGCAACTGAGTGGCTCCCGCGTGAGGCCGCCGGTAACTGTCCCGTCGTGTTGCAGGAGTGGGGCGCTCCAGCAGCAGCTCGGCCGAGTCGGTGTCCAGCGCGTCGCCCCCGCCCGGAGCCCCGGCCTCCGCCCTCCGCCCGCAACGCTGCACGTGAGTACCGCGCGCCCCGCTACACTGTATTTTTTTTTATTGCCCTTGTAGGGAGACGAGTATACGGCCCACCTGATGGTGAGTGGTTATGGGACGTGGCAAAAAAGACCTCTGGAAACGCACTGTCGATGAACGCGGCGGTTCCAGGTAATATGGATGCTCCGATGGCGGGAGGTACGATGATAAAAAGAAGATGAGGGAATCATCTCAAACAATTCTTCAGAGCATTCCCCATGGAACATACATGTATAGTACACCAGGGGTGGCTAACTTGATTAGAACCAAGATCTACTGTCCACTGACGAAACACTGCGATCTACTAATGACATTTCTTGAAATTTAATCAATCAATGTAGTTCAGTATACAAAATTAAATAAGTAATATGTTTTCTGTTATTAAAAAAAATACATAACTCCTATAGACCGAATGGTAAACAGTGGACGTCGCCCAAAACACGTCATTACGGATCCTCCCGATCCATTAACGGTGCCTTTAGGTACCACAAGCGTACTCCTGCTGTACGGGGACTGAGTATGTGGTGTGGTCCACAGGCGCGTGCGCACGCTGTACGCCTGCCTGGGGGAGAGCGACGGCGAGCTGTCCTTCGAGCCCAACCAGATCATCACCAACGTGGCGCCCTCGGGGGAGCCGGGCTGGCTGCGCGGCTCGCTCAACGGCAAGACGGGGCTCGTGCCGGAGAACTACGTCGAGCCGCTGCCCTAGGGCGACCCCCCACCCCCAGACACACGCGACTATACGCTATATACTGGTGGTGGGACCTCTTTATGAGTCCGCGCGGGTAGGTACCACCACCCTACCTATTTCTGCCGTGAAGCAGTAATGCGTTTCGGCTTGAAGGGTGTGGCAGCCGTTGTAGATCTTAGAACTTACATCTCAAGGTGGGTGGCGCATTAACGTTATAAATGTCTATGGGTTCCAGTAACCGCTTAACACCAGATGGGCTGTGAGCTCGTCCACCCATCTACGCAATAAAAAAAAACGCTATTGCAATTACGAAGTCCCTTTTGACACTTCTTACAACGTGACTCTTCAAGTTTCGCATGATTTGAATTAATAATCATTTTTTGTTCATGGTAGTAAATCATCGTTTAAAAATACACAATCAATCTAAATCATTATACAATTAATTCACACACGCAATAATATAATAATAACATCTGTCTCATGGGTTATTCGTAATTGTAATAGAGTATAGGATTTATACATTCCGCTGAGATGTTGGGGAGGAGATTCGGAGAGTAGCCGATGGGATATTGTACTGGCGGCCCCCCGGGAGACACTGGGGGAACCTGGGGGCGCTGCGGACCCTGGTCCCCCCTCGGATGATATTAGATTTGTTAGATGAATTGTGTTCATTAAGTACATTTATAATTCAGATACGTTCGTACGTAGACTTGTCTAAGTGCTTGCCATTCTGTACCTACATTCTTGTTACATTCCATTATCTTGTAGTCAGTGGCGACGTCGGGTGTAGCAGTATTGTCACGTTATTAAATCATATTTTTTGTAAATATACTCTTAAATCGGCTTTATAGAGAACCTAATAAAATTTTAATATATTAATTTAGTAATAATTGTATTTATATGAAGCATGAAATATCTGCGTATTTGTGAAAAAAAATTTGGAAATCTTTACCGGATCTTGTCAATTATCGATATCGAAAATTTTTGGAGAATTTAAGTAATTTGTAAACGAACAAAATAAAATCACACATCAATATACATATCGTAACTATTGCCATAATATTGTCTGTCCATTTGTGTTGAGGCTGTTTATTTGTAGTTGATGTGCGCGGGCGAGACCGCGGGCAATACTATGTGTTAGTCGATAGTTGCAGCGGAGTGCTGGTCCCGCGCGTCCGGGAGGGAGCCCTGCCCTCCGTGGAGTCCCACGTTGCCACACATGTTATACCAGATTGGAATATAGGTCCCATTTTATATCTGTGATCTGCCGCGCGTGCTCCATAACCTCCCTTCAACTGTTTTTCTACTCACCTTAAGGCCAAGCACTGTCTCCGTAAAAAATCCGACTCTTCAATTGGTCACTTAATGTTATCAGATAAAGTTCCTTGACCCGAGTCAGATTAGTAAAGTGGAGAAAATAGGTGATGGCCAATTAAAAAAACAATTCGTTAATTTAAAAAAAAAGTACTATTTTTTTAATCTAAAAAAATCTTTGTTGTATTTAATACATATTAATTTATCTTCACTGTAAACTGTTGAAGTTTTGAAGTAATTTCCATTTTTTTTTAAAGTTCCTACCATAGATCTCGTGTGACCAGCACTGAAGCTAAATATATTTCCATTTTTATAGTAGTTATAATTATTAACGTACGCATTAAAACGCGACACCAAATAATATTTAGTTTTTACGTTGTTGATTCTTTTATACGTCTGTATATTTTGTAAATAAGAGTTTGTTGATATTTTAACTATTTATACATATATATTATTATATATACATTATGATTATTATACTTTGTTGTGAAATTTCTACCAAATATACTGTAAACTGTATTAATGTGTACGCGAGTTGGTACTTGTGAATGCCTAATATTAAACTAATTGAAATATTTTTTGTTGTATTATTTGTTTCAAATATTAATACGTGAAGCAAAAACTTTGTATCCCTTTTTACGAAAATTTCGCGGACGGAGGAGTATGAAATTTCCCACACTTATAGAGAATATAGAGAAGGAGTGCAGAATGTTAATTTTTTTTTAATTATGCATAAAAAATACATTAAATCAAGTAAAAAAAACATTACACACACTACCATGTATTTGACACACACACGCATGCATACTATTTGTTTATTGTCACACTTTTCTTATTGCCTAGAGTATGTGGTCAAATCACTGAAGGGTCAAATTCAGGGACGTCCTAAACTAGGCTGGGGCCCTTGGGCACACAAGAATTTGAGGCCCTTTTGGAAAGTAAAAAAAGCGAATTATAATAACATTTTTTTGCTAAGTATGACCATTTATTATAGGTAATCAAACACAGTATGATATGATAATATTAATGATATTAAAATGCTGCTGGTTTTTTTGTTACGATTACGATAATGGTTTCTTTCGGGATTTCTGTTGAGCAAAATATTCCATTATATCTTTAAAGTCAATTTTTTGAAAGATATTACTTTCTATGCCCATAATTGACAAATTACTCAGCCGTTCTTGTAACATTTGTAAAGAAAATGATTTAAAAGTCTTGCTTAAAAAAAATTAATCACTCACCCGTTTGTCATTGAATGATAAGAGAGTTCAGTTTTGTACAAAATAATAATACTATTTAATTTTTTATATTAATTTTAAGAGATTAAGGGCTTTAATTGTTGTTTTCTTATTATTAAGTCTTTTATTGTTTACTAGCGGCCCGAACCGGCTCCGCTCGGGTCTTTAACAAAAATTTCAATGATATTTGACGTTGTTTTATTTTTTTTTAAATAAAAGAAGACTTATTGCAGCTTTAGTTTATTAGTTAGACATATGCTGTCGCTACACTTTTTGTAAAGTACATTATTTTATTCTATCATCAATAGTTTTCGCAGGGCACGCGATGTAAAGAATATTTTAGGTAATTTTTTTACACCTTGGGTTACATTATTGGAGTTTTAGTAAGGATCCCTAATTTTTTTTAAAAAAGATTATAGCTTATGTCACTCGGGAATAGTGTACTTTCCAAACAGTGAAAGAATTTTTCAAATCGGTTCAGTAGTTTCGGAGCCTATTCAATACAAACAAACAAACAAATCTTTCCTCTTTATAATATTAGTATAGATTTATTCTGAAGTATTCCATGTCATTATATTATTATATTTTTTTTACTTATTTTTTTCCTTCCTATGCTGATAGCCTTGAGAGGCTATTTCAGCTTCACGTGTAGGTGAGCTAACGTGGCTCAAACCCGAGTAGTGCTAACACTGGCCCTAAGCAATGTTTCGCAGAATTTACCACCGGATCGGAAACGCGACCCACTGAGAAGATCCGGCGAGAAACTCAGTGGGCTGTGTCTGAGGGTTAATTGGGTAGCGGTGTTTGTGGTACCTAAAAGCACCGTTAATGGGTCGGGACGGTCTGTAATGACGTGTTTTAGGCTGTCATTATATATAATACACATATAGATATGAAACGTCCAGACAAAGAGTAAACAAAACAAACTTGTTCATCACACAGTCTTTTCCAGTGTGCTTAGTGCGAGTTTTTTAACGTTCTCGATAGCGTAAAAGTTAGCTCATATTCGTATGGAGTGGAATCGTTTGCGAACGTTTGCCGCTAGGGGCGCTGTTCCAACTGCATACAAAATTGGCTTAACTTTTACCCTATCGAGAACGTTAAGAAACTCGCACTAAGCACTCTGGTGTAGGAATCGAAGTCACGACCCTCGGTCCAGCAGACAGCAGCTCTGACTACTGCACCAGCAAGTCAGACGAATGGTGTTGAACCATTGCTCAGCGCAAGTCTCCCCGCAACTTGAGTAGGCGGGTCGCCTGGGACACTCGGTCGATGTTACACTAGTGTGCTTAGTGTGAGCTTTTTAACGTTCTCGATAGCGTAAAAGTTAACAAAAATTTGAGAACAGCGCCCCTAGCGACAAACGTAGGGAAAGTGAAACCTAAGTAAGTGATTCCGTCTAAAAAAACTTTTTTTTTAAACGAAAGTTTTAATGGTTTTGAATGATAAAGATTTTTCTTTACAGATATATTTATTTTAATCGAGTAAAACAATTTTCAAAGGCGTATATTTAATCAGCCAACACATTACATTGTATAATGAATGCCTTAGAAGTTATGTTACATTGCCCTTTCATTACATTGTGTACGTACAAAAACAATAACCAAAATGTAATAATCAAGAATAGGGATGGACCTCATGCAGCGTGTATATATATAGTATGTACGTGTGCGCAGCTCGACGCGGCCGGCGAGCCCGTGTTCTGGTAGCTTATGTTATATAGTACGATTATTTGTATAAACACTCGTCAATGAATCCCGGGCATGTGACACTCCTAAACGAAAGCTATACTTAAATTAGACTACATAGTGCGATATAGAGGAATATATTATAGATCCAATTTATTATTGTGAAAAATTACATTTCTTAGTACATTACGACATTTATTTCATTTGGATTTACGTCGTGTCGTGACGTCCCTTACAATGGCTCCGAATTATTTGCGGAAGAGGGACGAGAGCGTCGTGCACGCGATCAGTCGCACCGCGTCGGGCCGTCAGCCGATGGCGCGGCCCCCCGCGGACAATTAGCTGGGGGGCGGGGCGCGCGCGGGGGGCGGCGGCTGCTCGGCCCGCAGCTCCAGCTGTCGCGCGTCCGCGGCCCGCAGCAGCCGCAGCAGCGACGAGTACTTGTCCTGCAGCGCCTGCAGCCGCGCCGCGCCCTCCTCCGCCGCCGCGCGCGTGGCCCTCTTCAGCTCACCGATGGCGGCGTCGCGCGCGGCCAGCGTCGTCTCCAGCTCGTGGGCGCGGGCCGCGGCCAGCTCGGCGCGAGCAGTAGCCGCCTCCGCCTCCGCCTCGGCGCGCGCCAGGGCTGCTCGCGCAGACCGCTCGTCGGGTCGTGGCGCGGCGGGGCGTGGCGCGACGGGACGGGGCGCGGCGGGGCGGGTGGCCTCCCGCACGGCCTCGCTGAGCCGCGCCTCCCGCTCCGCCAGCACCAGCAGCTCGCGCCGCAGCCGCTTGACGTGCTCGGCGCGTCGCTCGGCGGCGAGGGCGGCGCGTGCGAGCGCGTCCACGTGTCGCGCGACCTCGAAGGCGTCCCCGCGCTGGCGCTGCAGCTCGGCGGTCTCGTGCGCGCGCATGGCCTCGGCCTCGTGCAGCGCGGCCTCGGCGCGGAGGCGGGCGGCGCGCTCCTCGTGCAGGGCGGCGAGCGGGTCGGCGGGCGGCGGGGGCGGGGGCGGCGGGTCGCGGAGGGCGCAGGCTCGCAGCTCGTCCCGCTCGCGCGTGAGGGCGCGGACCCGCTCGGCGAGGGCCTGGTTCCGCAGCTCCAGCGCGCGGACCTGGCGGCAGCGGCCCAGCAGGCGCCGGTTCCTCTCGGCGTGTGCCTCGCGGCGCCACCGCTCGTACATGAGCTGCGCGTGCAGGAGCGCGACCTGGTCATCTCCGCTGGAGGAGCAAGTCCGGCCCGCGTACAGCTCCGCTAAATATGTCTCGAGGCGTTCGCAAGGGGTACTAGACTCACCCTGGAAAATAAACATAAAATTTGTTATGATTTCATAGGCAATTCTACGATGGGCAAAATATCTTAATTAAAAATCATTGTTTTTTTTAATATACATAGTTGATTTTTATTAATTAATTGAAAATGTCGTCGGTTTTCAAAGCGTTTACATTAGAAGTTGCATAAAGAAACTAAAGCCGAAAAAAAAGCTAAAAAATGTAACCAGTGTTATGGTGCTCCTTTCATCCTTCTATCACCCTTTCATCTAATGGATAAAATCGTGACTACTGAACTTACTTCAACTCAAAACATGGGTAGTCACGATTTGAACACCATTCAAATCTAGTGTTTTGATGTTATAAAGTAGTAGTAGTTCTATTTTTTCAACTGGAAAAGCAAAGATATCATAGCATACAGCCTAATATTGAAAAAAATATTTTTTTTAATGAAAAATTATTATATTATGTAAAGTGAAATGAAGTTGATTAATTTGAAACATTAATCAATTGGCATGAAATTAAATGAATTGATAAGATCAGATAATATGGGATGAAATATAATCTGTGAAATTGTGGTTATTTAGTGAGACTTTTTGGAGGATCCCGAGAAGCTACGTCCAGCGGCTTTGTTTCATTTTCCCACATTTAATTTTGTGCACTTTCACAGATACTAAACAATTAATAAACCACCGCTATTACACATTTAAATATGAAGAAACATTAAATAGACAGAATAAAACAATTTACACAACTTCGATCCTCGCGTTTCCGCCAAAAAGTCCCCTGATGTGTGTTTTGTACAAACAATTTGAACTTCGACTTCATATCTCTAAGCGGGCAGCGGTACGGACTGTGCGATATCTATGGGTTCGGTTAGATCGCAGGCTCGCCTGGGCGACAGAAATAACAAATACTGTGATGGAGGTTTAGTTTTTCACTCACCTGGCGAGCAGTGTCGTCGGGTAATGTTCTATAGAAGTCGGCGATTATGAACTCGTACGGTTCCGGCCAGAGGTCGACCGTCTGTACGGCGACAGAGCGACGGGCGGCGCCGGAGTCCCGGTCGCAGGACGCCGCGCGGTACAGGGAGCCCCGCTCGCGCCCGGCCGCCGCCCCTCGGCCCGGGGACCGCGCACGCCGCCGCGCGTCCAGCACTACCGCTCTCTCACTGGCGCCTCCGCCCTCGGGCCACTCCTCGTCGACGTCGGCGCAGCGGGTGAGCTCCAGCACCTCGCGGTCTTCTACATTAAACGGCTCCATGTCGAGCAGCGGTGCGGGGCGACTGGGCTCCGGCCTGGTCACGCCGGCGGAGGGCTGAGTCCCCGAGAAGGGCACGGGCGAGTCCACCGCCCGACGCTCCTGGACCACGCGCGCCAGCCGGGACGAGTACACGTCCGCCGCCGGGGACGTCTCCTTGCGGGGAGGGGACGCGCCGCGAGACTTCCGACCGATCGCTCGCACCGCGCCCGAATCCATAGGGAAGCGAAACTGAGCCCGAGTGTCTCGAGCTGGTGTGTTCTCCGGGGTCGCTTCGACCGCGGCCTCGGGAGGCTCTCCAGTATCAGTGTCCGCTGGTAATGGAGTCGGTGGGGCCGAATCCCCGCCACAACGTTCTGCAAGCGGGAACCAGGGCTCTGCCCCCGGGCGCAGCGCGGATGCAGCCCGGGCGGCGTGCGCTCCGGAGCCCGGGGCCGGGGAGTGTGCGGTGGGCGCTGGGGGTAGCATCGGCTGCGGAGAGGGCGCCGGGTCATCCCGAGCGGGAATAGAGAGCCGATGCGTCTCCGCGACTACATCGTGTATCTCCCGCCTGGCCCACCGCGTGGTGTCCGCCTCCTGCGTCTGTGAGCCGGTGAGGATGGCGGGGTGGAGGCGCACGGACGACGCGAGCGAGGCCACGGCGCGCTCCCAGGCGGCGCGGGCAGCTCCCACGTTCAATTTGGAGCCGTAGTCGCGTAACATTTTCAGCAGCGTGCAAGGATGCGTGGCGTAGATGGCTCGAAATAAAGCCAGTTGGCCAAGATGGAGGTGAGCGCGAGTAGGGGGCGGAAGATTCTGTTCGATATGGGCGGGACGTAGCAGAGTCTCGGTGAGGTCCTGCGGGTAGGAAGTGGCGAGGGCGGGCGCGGCCGGCAGCAGGGCGGCCAGCGCCAGCAGCGCGTGCAGGAGCGGCAGCGCGTCGGTCTCGCGCAGGGCGGCGCGCACCAGGTCGCGGGCCAGCGGGTGGTCGGGCAGGCGGTGCAGCCAGGGCGGGCGGCGCGCCACGAGCGGCGCCAGGGCGGAGAGCGCGTGGTGGCGGGCGGCGCGGTCGGCGCGCAGCTGGTCGTGCAGCTGGTCCAGCAGGTGGCGCACGTGCGGCTCGGGCGCGCGCGCCAGCAGCTCGAGAGCGCGCGCGGAGCCGGTGCGCGCGTGGTACAGCAGCAGGGCGCGCGTGAGCCAGGGTTCGCGCACGGAGCTGTACAGCGCGCAGAGGGCGTCGCCAGCCGAGCGCGCGCCCTCCGCGCCGCCCTCAAGCAGCGCGAACACCTCGCCCGCCTCGCACGCCGTCAACATCTCCGAAAGCCTGGGGAGGTGTATACATTTTATCTTTATAGTAAAATGTTATTTACTACCTTCTAATAGTAATGAAACACATTTATATCTATGTTAGACATACATATAAATTAAGCACAAGAAAATTGCAGCCTTACACAGATTTTAGTTATTATTCTGTAAATTTTTTTTTCATTCATATTATAACTTATTTAAAAAATGATTCGATTTAAAATTCCAGACTTCAGACTTAGTAGTTTAAATTAATCTTTTGTGCTGGAAAGACATTCCACACACATTTTAATGGTTTTGTCATACAATCATCAAAGACATGCATGGTGTCTGATGGGATTGTTTGACAGAGCACAGACTATCATTGCACAACATAGCATACATTTTCAACATTAAATACATAATCTAAAATAGAAAGCAAAAGTGAAGTTAACATTATTATGTACAAAAATAAAACACAATAAAGAATAAAGATAGCAATAGGATTGCTAAAATTGTTTTTCCACAAAAAAAATTTCAGGCTTGGTTGGACGAGCTCATGGCCAACCTGATATTAAGTGGTCACCGGAGCCTATAGACATCTACAACGTAAATACCACCACCTACCTTGAGATATTAATTCTAAGGTCTCCGTTTTTACAGTACATGGGCTGCCCCTACCCTTCAAACTGAAATGCATTACTGATTCACAGCAGAAATAGGTAGGGTAGTAGTACCTACCTGTGCGGACTCACAAGACATCTTACTATCACTAATTACGTAAATTATAATTTTTCAGGTTTGATTTTTATTCCTTCAATAAAATCTTAAACATTTGTTAAGTACGTATTTCATTATGAAAATTTGAACTTGCCAGCGGGATTCGAAATCTTATCCTTTAGGCCACTACAACTTTACGAATTGGTATGTAATTGGTTTATAATTTTATCTGTAGGTAGGAAGGTAGTGGATTTCCCAGTGGTACGCTGGTAGTGGTATACCGTAATGAAAATCAAACATTTAAAAAATATAAAGACAATTTTGGAGATATAAATGAGGAGGACACAAAAGCATATTTAACTTTATGCATCTTGATGTCACAACTCATACTGAACTATTTTGGTACATAAATTATTGAATTAATTGCCAACATATAAAACAGAATAAATATAAAATAAAATAATAATATGGCAATTTCTGAGTAACATTCCAATGGGTTCCAAAATTCTATTCTATTTTTTTATTGCATTGACACACTCTTTTCTTGCCTGGTAAATATAATTTGTGTTTTCTATAGTCAATCAATAAATCACTCTTTGAGTTAATAGTCCATAATTTAACTATCATCTCTGTTTAGTAAAAAAAAAGACCTATTTGACATCAGCATCATTGAAACAACTAAAAACTTACGTTTGTAGAATATTTTCATTCTAACACGAATTACAAAAACACTTTCAGAATTGTAAAGATTATTACCTTCACAAATGTTCCTATTTATAAATATGTCGTTACTTTTGCTTTCACAGCCATTTCGAATATTACTTTTTTCCTATCTACTACTAGTAACTTCGAGGGGTTATACTAGCTTCATGGAACGTGAATATAGTAGGTACAAACCAATATATGTACAATAACTATAATTTATTAAAATATTTCGAGGGTCTGACTATCTAATATAATACCGGACTATTTATATATCTATGTACTATCTTCAGATTCTAATCACAGAATGGAAAATTGTTTAAAAGCTACCATAACATAACTAACAACACAAAAGCCGATAAATTTTTATCACGCACCAGTCAGTGCTTCGGAGAGATGTGCCTTGATTGATCGCAGCTGGAGGAATTTTGATATATTTCAATTAAAACGCTTCCAAAATTTAAAAAAGTAGACTTCAATAGTTTTTTTAATCACAATGTTTTATTAATTTACAATGCAGTGCGTAAAATATTAAATAATTTCAATGCAATTTCTATTTTCTTTCTATATTGACAATTGACATATCTGTTCAATCTGTTGTTCTTAATTTTTTATTTACAAATTTATGGCCAACGGCTACATAACCTTAGAGTCTAGCACAGATGTAAATTCTAATGACATTCACGAAACGAAATGAAATGAATTTGAATAATTAGAGTATTTAATAAATTTGGATGAAATGAAATTTAAGGAGGTGAGAAGGGATAAAAGTAAAATTGATTATTAATTTTTTATTCTACGGACTTTTTGGTAAAGCCTGAGAAGCCACATTCACGGCTTTGTTTATTTTTTCCACATTTATACACTTTCACAAATACTAAACAGCTAATATAAACCACCTGTATTACACCTTAAACTGGTAAAAAGATACGCAATTGACGCAAAAATTCTGTTCACACCACTTGACTTTAAGTTTAGCATCTGTGGATGTGTGAAAGTGTTGAAAAATATAGAAACAAAATCAGCTTTTCAAGCACTGCTAAATAATATTATCGGTATATTCCTACTATTTTACTCAGAGGCTATTTCATTTCATCATTACCATTCACTATATTCCATTTCCACCTTTCTTTCATTCGAGTTTTGTTAAAATAGATATCATCGGTCTTTGTTACAGAAGATTTGGCTTTAAGTGCGACTTTCCCTATGCTTGTCCAATGGACAAATCAAACAAATGATGTCAAAAATAAATGAATTTTGATAAAGAAAACTATAACCTAAATCTGGCGAATAGAGACTTTTTAAATTTCGTTAAATAGAAATACCTACTACTGTCAGAGCAGAAATGAAAAATGTTTACGAATGATTTCAATCTTAAATTAAATTAGGGGATTAATAATTTAAATGGTATATTTTAATGAAGTGCTAAGTGATTTTTAAATAGTTAAGCATGCTCAGAGCGGTTTCCGTGTTGTGTGGAGAAAGTCAATCTTTTTTACTTTATACCACCGCTAGGAGAGATGCCTACAAACTCTTCCGTAAGTTCTGACATCGTGTAAATAAAAAAAAATATATTTATTATTTAGTAACTAATCAGTAGCGGATAATTTTAAAGCAAAGTACTTAAGCGAATTGCACTGTTAAAAAATAACTTGTTGCAATAGGCTTAATCATGTAACGTGTTTGAAACTTACTAAAGAAACACTAACTGTTCATTCTAACAACCGGTAACTGTTAGGTGGGGGGCAACGACATTGCTACGGTAACCACTTATGATCGCGTAGCCCCAATGCTTGTCTCTCTCCATTCCTAATCATAAACACACATGAGAGTGAAAGAGAAAAATGTGTTTTTTTTTATTCATTTCAAATGGTAACAAAGTCATGGCTTATATAATTTTTTGTTTAAATAATGAAGGAAAATTACAAAACCTAAATGTTGTAGACCTAGGGCACCCCACTGTAACATAGGGCCCTCACAAGTTGTCTTCACTTGACCCTGTTTTATGCTTGCTTCTTGACATCACTCCAGGTCATGCCAGCAGTCCTAAATACGGAAAAATGAATAAATTATGTAATTTATAAAAGATGCACATCTTATTTTAACTTTTTTATTATTATTATTGACGGAGCAGGCTGGCGCCATCAGAGAGGTCCAAGTTCGGCTGCTCGAGCCGAAATGTTTTGAGCGACGATATTCACTCGTATTTATAGTAGAAAGTGGGGGTAGCTTAGTCATGAATTCTCTTGAATACCGTCTTATTCAGTTGTTGACAAGCGTAACATCAAGGAAACCGTTACACAAGTAACTGTTGTATCTTTAACTATTTTTAGTTTAAATAGTGATGTTGCATCAACCTATATTCCAAATAATGTCAATTGCAGGTAATACATATGCCTCTGCCTCGACATCATCACAGGTGAATATATAAAAATAATCTTGTTCCTAATTTACTTGTTTATTGAATTTATTTTTATTAGGCTTACACTAAATATTTAAAATGATAATATTTCTTATAAATTTTTAATCAATATGCTATGTAATAAATCCTGTAACGTTTGAATTACAAGCGGCCAAGGAAAATTAAGAAATACCGAACTGTAAGTAATTTGTTTAATAATTAAATAATCACAGAATTGTTTCTGAATTTTACAGTATTACTTTTATCTAATACTATAAGTATATAATAAATAAAGTACACAATCAGCCTGAAACTTGAATTTTTGTCATATTATGGGCAACAAATACACACATAAGTCAGTAAGAAATACTCCCAAACCTTGGTTTTTAAACATCTTAACCAATTAAACTGATGGGAGTAATAGATATTGAATGGTGTCCCATGGTCAGTGCAGTCAGTCAATGGTCACAGCAGTCGTACCATTAGACCTTAATCAACCAGTAGACATTATTAGTTAATTTTGCCTCATTATAATATCAATAGCCTGTTAAATGAGTAGAGACAATACTTGTGTGTTGTAGTGTACCTTGAAGACCCAGCTACAGGTGAACATATTTTCCACAGACTGTCCTTACATCGGAAGCATCACAAGCATCACACAGCCCCAGTGTACATTCACCCCCTCCTGCACAATCAAGTCCACCTCCTACACCGCCATCACAGTCTCCGCGGCGATCATGGACTGTTGCAGCAGCCCTAGCACTCACCGCATCGGTTGGTGGAGTAAGTTTAGATAAAATATACTATTTTTATAAAGCCATTGAATTCATTTAAAGCTAAAAGATTAATCATAAAAATAGTAGAAAAGATAATATTTGTAATATCTTTAAAGTTACGTAAATAGATTATTAGATGGTTGGACGAGCTCACAGCCCATCTGGTGTTAAGTGGTTACTGGAGCCCATAGACATCTACAACGTAAATCCGCCACCCACCTTGAGATTGAAGTAATTCACACAAGCTAAAA
This sequence comes from Bombyx mori, assembly GCF_030269925.1. NCBI lineage: Eukaryota > Metazoa > Arthropoda > Insecta > Lepidoptera > Bombycidae > Bombyx > Bombyx mori. The sequence continues at coordinate 1,558,101 of NC_085120.1, read as the reverse complement.
CAGTCATGTAGGTACCATTCTGATATTTTGAGTTGCATTCAGCATCAGTATAGGTATTAATCTTGTGCTCCTCTCTATGTAATAGAAAAATATATTTATGAGTTCATGAACAATAACTGAGAAAGCAAGAAATCATTTGAAATTATTTGTTTAAGTGACATTGAAATTATGTCGTCATGAGCGTTATAGTTTAGTAACTAATTTATATATTAGGCACACAATACACATTACAAGCTAAAAACATACACAAAAAATAACAACAAGTAAAAAAATCTGGCTTGGAACATAACCAAAATGATTAAATATATTGTGAGTTTACACAGCTAGGCTGCACACTCCTTAAACCATCCGAAATATCAGTCATTTTGTACAATATACAGTAGAGTTTAATATTTTTACAGATATATTTCTTTCGTAAGCTGAGTGAAGAAGAAAAGAAAATCATATCCTCTGGTAAGTAGTTGCTATTGTAGAGTTTGCCTGGGAAACATTCTCAGATGTTAGTCAGTCTCCAGTTAGTTATCTATACTAATATATAAATCTACAGTGGTTTTTACGGATGTTCCGTTATAACTATTGAACCATGTATCCGATTGACTCGAAACTTGGTATCCATGTAGGAAAATACATGTACTTAATGGATAGGGTAATATTTATATGAGTGTTGGCCTCCCTACACCAGCTGCGGGGGCGTTAATGATGGGAATCTTTGTGGGGTTGAAAAATAATAATGTTAATTTTAAATGCCCAGCGAAGCGGACTGGTACAGATAGTTTGTCATGTAATTTTTGTTTTATTTCACGATACAATTTTTCCAAAACAGAAGATGCACCAAAAAAGAATGTTGGGCCAGTACGGACACCCATCCCGGCGTCTGCGGATCAGCTCCCGCGACACGTACAGTTCCTGCTGGTCGGTGCTGGTACTGCCTCGTTTGCAGCCATGAGGGCGATACGCAGTCAAAAACCCGACGCCCAGGTAAAAAATATTCGTTATTTAAATTCAAAATTTCAAAACTCGAAGTCGTCGTGGCCTAAAGGATAAGATGTCCGGTGCCATGTTGAGCGATGCAACGGTCGGTGTTAGAATCCCAGGCGGGTATATCCTTATCCTTATCCTTTAGGCCACGACGACTTCTAATGTTTATTCTAATCATTGAAAACACAGGGTGACTAAGGGTCGATTCGACCAAACAAGAGTAAATCTTATTCTTAGAATAACTCGTCAGTTAATCGAGAGTAAATCAATTTTACGTTTTACCAACTACAATTCTAAGAATAGTGGGCCTATTCGGGAATTGTTACTATACCGCCGTTTCGCACGGAATAACGGAGCTATTCCTAGAATAAAGTAATGGCGTCTGTCAGTCCAACATCTGATTTCTGTCATTTCATAAATATTTATTCTGTTTTAATTTCAAGTCAACGCAATGCACTAAATGATTATTAATAGTCTGAATGCAACGTTTAAACGAAAAAAGATAAAACCACACGACAAAACTTGACAATTCCCTCAAACAAACAAGAAATAAAAATAATACGTTTGACAGCTGGATATCTTACACAACAGCTACTTTTTCACACTAAAATACGGCAAAATCGAGTTGACGATTTGTATGCTCTTACACTATGCCGTTGAACAACAACATTTATTTGCCGGATTTTATTTTTGTTCACCATTCACTCTGCTATTCGCTTATTGTTATTCCTAGCGCAACTATACGTGGAAAAACGACTATGAATTTACTCGAGATTAAAATCATGGAATAGGTTATTCCTCGTATAGTTACTCGAGTTTAAATTTAAGTTTGGTCGAATCCGCCCTAAGTGCTAGAATTAGAGTGGTGGAACCTATATAACAGTATGTCTGTGCCGGGTCAGGTGCTGATGGTGGGTTCGGAGTACCAGCTGCCGTACATGCGGCCTCCGCTCACCAAGGAGCTGTGGCGGGAGCCAGACCTGGACAAAGTCACAGACCTCGACTCCTTGACCTTTAAACAGTGGAACGGCAGGGTGAGAAGGTAAGTAAGGTACTTTAATTATTAGATAATGAACTTTGATTTGCTGAAATTAAAAGCGGTCTTTTTTTTAATGCTCTTGTAGGCAGACGAGCATACGGACCGCCTGGTGGTGGGTGGTTACCGTCTTTAGCAATGCTAGGGGTTGAGCCAAACCGCTGCCTACTGTTAAATCTTAACTCGTAAGTGAATGTCTTAAGTGAACATGAGATACAGATATTATTTTCTGTTGATTATATAATCTCTTTTTATTTTTTTCTTCTAATCATATCTAATCATATCTATCATTCTAATCATAATTTCACCATCGTAACATGAACTATTAAATTTTTTGTGAGTCTTTTTTTATTTTATTGCATATATGGGTGGACGAGCTCACAGCCCACCTGGTGTTAAGTGGTTACTGGAGCCCATAGACATCTACAACATAAATGCGCCACCCTCCTTGAGATATCTAAGGTCTCAAGTATAGGTACAGCGGCTGCCCCACCCTTCAAACCGAAACGCATTACTACTTCACGGCAGAAATAGGCAGGGTGGTGGTACCTACCCGCGTGGGCTCACAAAAGGTCCTACCACCAGTAAAGTCTCGCTAGGGCAATTCCAGTTTTGTCGAATTTATTATATTCGGTGCTAGCTGGTGCTGCCGACTCGGTATTGATGGTGGCACGGCACCAGTGGGGGCCGCTAGAGAAAGTGGTAGTTTTCCAATTACAGAGCATAATGCGACTCAGTGGCGCACAATGCCGAATTATGCTGAAGCTTAATTGGAACGTGAATTAGTTTTCAAATGCATCAGCAGAGTGCGCTAAGTTCAGTGTTGAAAAAAAATATTCATGGAGTTTTCAACCTCATTAATGTATAAATAATGTGGTAAACAATAATAATTGGTTCAAAACGATTTACGGTTATTTTAAGTAATTTGGATTTTTATTATTTCATTAAAATTTTTTTGTTGATATCGGCCACTACAGACAACGCTACACCATGCTTACTTTCATTTTCTGGGCCTGAGAAGTACACAGTATGGCCTTTTGGGGTAGTATAAAAGCCCGATCCTCTCATATGTGTTTCCGTAATTCCCAATATTTTCAAGTTGTAGTGTGCTTGCTCTTTGTCTAAGATCTCTCGTTTTCCGGGTTGGAGCATGCCTCGGACATTCCAGGTTCCAATTTTCATCTTCTTGCGAAGTTGTGCTCGTTGATCCGCTGTTCTGTCACCAGTAACATTCTGTCCGCACTGTGCCTGGTGAGCCGCAGCAGGGTGGCCAGTAACATATTTCACACCGTGTGACCTGGACTCGACACGGCGCCGGGTGGTAGCCGGATCGCATACAATCTCATTCTGTACTTGGTCCACTTTCATAGGATTACTTGGGAAAACTAGCGCAGTGGTTTCCCCTTGCCTTCTGCGCCGCAGTGATGTTGGTTGTGGTAGTCAGTACGCCCTGCTGCCAACGACTGACCTCCGGTGTAAAGTATCTATAAATGACCGGAGTCCCCCTCTCCTCCCGTCTGCTTGTCGACCTACGTTTCCAAAGGGATTGGATACCGCAATCTCAACGATAGGTTACTCGACGTAACAGGGTTCACCGCGAGTAGGTGGGAGTGGAGATTGGAGTGGAGAGGCTAGGTGGTTATTCTTGTTATATAACCATATATTACGCATCACACATCCTAGAACCCAACATTAGTCTCAAACTAAAGAGGTGTAAACGAACATCTCTTTCGACGCAGAGGAGGCTCGACCGCGGTGAACTGGCAATTTTCAGGGAACGTTTCGACATCAAATCGGCCAACACTATTATGGACCATAATGACATTGACGAAAACTGGAACAGATTAAAGGCCCTAATCCTATCGTCGCGTAATGATTCCCAGAAGAAATCGGCAGATGCTCCGAGGAAAGAGTGGATAACAGAGGAGACGTGGAAGGCTATCAGAGAGCGAAAGGAACTACTCATAGGCAATGTCGAATCTGCTATTACAGATTACCGCGAAGCCTCGGCAAGAGTTCAACTGCTCTGCCGTAGGGACTATAATGATTACCTTAACTCAATCTGTCAGGATATTGAAGATCATGCGCAGAAGTTTCAAACCCGAGACATATTTTTGAAAATCAAAAACATCACGAGAGAGTTTAAGGCAAAAACATGGGCTATAGAGACTGAGGAGGGCAAGCTATTGAGTGAGATAGATGAGATAACGGAGAGGTGGCGATCGTATTGCGAAAAATTGTATGCCGTTCCTGCAGGACAGGATGGAGAATCCCGAGTGCTAGAAATAAACTACCGGGAACCGGAGATTATAGAATCCGAAATCAGAGGTGCCCTGCATAAACTTAAAACGAATAAGGCAGCTGGTAGAGACGATATTTTCGCTGAGGAATTAAAACATTTAGGAGATCGAGGAATTAAGCTGCTGCTTGATCTGTGTAACCAAGTATGGAGGACAGGCAAATGGGTCAAAGACTGGAAAGAATCTCTGCTTATTCCACTACACAAGAAAGGATCAACGCGAACATGTAGTAATTACCGAACAGTGGCATTAATATCACACGCTAGTAAAGTAATGCTTTATGTAATTAACGGAAGACTACAATCCTATATTCAGTGGCAGATCCCTAGTGAACAGGCGGGTTTTGTGAAGGGTCGAGGAACACGAGAACAAATTGTAAATGTAAGGCAAATAATTGAAAAAAGTCGGGAGTTTAACATGCCAATACTCTTGTGTTTCATAGATTACACAAAAGCTTTTGATTGTGTTCGGTGGGACTGTTTGTGGAGAATTCTGCGGGAAATGGGCGTACCTCAACATCTAGTATCATTGATCGCTAGCCTTTACCGGGATGGTGTGTCTATGGTTAGAGTGAATGACGTCATCTCGGGACCTTTTAAGCCAGAAAAAGGTGTGCGACAGGGGTGCATACTTTCTCCTATTCTTTTCAATGTGTATGGAGAATATGTAATGAGGAAAGCCTTAGAGGAGTGGGAGGGGGGCATCTCAGTCGGTGGCATAAAAATTAGCAATCTGAGATATGCGGACGATACCACGCTTTTCGCGTCATCTGAGAAGGAACTTGCTGACCTATTCCGTAGAGTGGAGTATGAGAGTAGTTTAGTGGGGCTCTCCGTTAATAAGTCCAAAACAAAGGTCATGATAGTGGACAGAACCAGTCAACTCTCTAGAACTGGAGAGCTATCAGATCTAGAATTTGTCAGCGAGTTCATATACCTCGGGTCCTTACTGACCGACCGCGGAGGCAGTGAGGGAGAGATAAGGAGGAGGACGCAGATGGCCAAAACAGCGATGACCAAGCTCAAACGAATATGGCAAAATCGCAAAGTCTCCAACGTCACGAAAATGAGACTCGTCCGAACCTTAGTTTTCTCCATCTTTCTCTACGGGGCAGAGTCCTGGACAATTAAGGCATCCGAGCGCAAGAAAATAAACGCATTTGAAATGTGGTGCTGGAGACGAATGCTCCGAATTCCGTGGACGGCCAAGAGGACAAATAAATCTATCCTGGATCAGCTTCGCATCCGAGTCAGGCTCTCAACAATCTGTTACCAGAGGATCCTCAGCTACTTCGGTCATATTGCCCGCCGACAGTCAGATAACTTGGACAAAGTGATTGTGACGGGCAAAGTAGAAGGAAAGAGACCCCGCGGCCGATTACCTAGCCGTTGGTGTGATCAAGTAACCGCTCTAACTGGGTCGCAACCGCCATTCGAGCAGCTGAGGACCGGACGAGATGGAAACAGCTCACGAGACAGGCAACGGTCGAGTTTCAGGGACACGACCTTCAGTAATGAAGAAAGCGACGAAGAAGAAGAAGAAGAAAATTTTTTTACGTTTTGAGTATTTTTTTTAAATGAGTTCTAAGAAAATTATATTATACTTTTTAATTGAATCATCTTATCCAGATGACAGTGATGACGATGATTTATCGAGTGCTCCGAGTTTAAATCAATCAATTATTTCATTATCAAGTGATATATTTATTTAAAATATATATGTAATATGTCAGATGGTACTGGAGTAAATAACGCAAATTTGATTTATCTAAAAATAGAAAAGTTTATTGTTATTATAAAATTAAACACTAAAAACATTTAAACATTGTGAATCTATTCACCTAAAAATAGAAAAATCGACAATTAAAGGTTTTTTACTTCCAATATTTCATAAATCACTTCACGGTCAAGATCAAATTCTCTATCTGAGTGTGTCAGTGCCAATGTCATTCTTATATATAATCTTACTCTATGGCCACGTACACAACATGCAGTCTACAAGCTTACATATATATATGATAATGCAACAGATGAGTTATTTGAGTCATTAATAAAATATCTGATGAGAGGCAGTACTTTTGAGAGTGCTCGATCGTGCGAAGCGTTGCTGTGGTTGGAACATTCAACGTTGAGCATTATGCCGCATAATGCGCTCTAGTGCTGTCATTGGAAAACTACCAGTGGTCACTTCGATAAAGCGGCACGACACGAGAACCCTCTCATCGTGGCCGCCGGTAACTACTTTCCCGATCCTGCGGAAAGAATGGAAAGCAGTCGACGTCGCCCCAAATTTCGGATCCTCCCGATCCACTAACGGTGCTTTTAGGTACCTCAAGCACCGGTCACTGTTCTCGTCAAGGGCTCGACGAGTAAGTTAACCCTCAGACACAGCCCACTGAGTTTCTCGCCGGATCTTCTCAGTGGGTGGCGTTTCCGATCCGGTGGTAGATTCTGCGAAGCACTGCTCTTGCTAGGGTTCGTGTTAGCAACGTCATCAGGTTTGAGCCCCGTGAGCTCACCTACTAGTTAAGGCGACCCTGATATAGCCTCTCAAGGCTATCAGCTTAGGTAGGAAAAAAAACTAGCAGTGGTGCGTGTGTCCTCAGCCTGGCGTACGAGCCGAGCGCGTTCTACACGCCCGTGGAGCAGCTGGAGGAGCGCGGCGCGGGGTGCGGGGTGGCGCGGGGCTGGGCGGTGCGGCGCCTGGACGTGGCGCGGCGCCGGGCCACGCTGGAGGGCGCGGGGGGCACGCACACGCTCACGTACGACTACTGCCTCGTCGCGACCGGTCAGTCACACGTCACGCGCCAGTAACAGTGCTAGTTCTGTATATATAAATGAATTGCTGTTCGTTAGTCTCGCTAAAACTAGAGAACGGCTGGACCGATTTGGTTAATTTTTGTCTTGAATTATTTGTGGAAGTCCAGAGAAGTAACAACATTCAGTCCTATTGTACTGAATGTTCGGGTGTTACAAATTATAGACCTTTTATGATTACCAAATAAACTCTATACAAGCTTACTTTAGATTTTTTTAAATGTATTATTATAATAAAATTAATTAATATTGACATTTTTAGTTATAACTTATACGTACATAATTGCACCTTTTTTTTTGACACTCAAACATATAAAATATAATACGATACTTAGACCAGAACACAACAGACAACGGACCTCTAGATATGATCCGACTTTTGTATAATATATTCTTTGGATATGAACGTCATGTTTAGTGTTATGTGACATACTAAATTTTTCCGGGTAATAAATAGGTAGTGTTACAGTACGCCAGCGGTCGGGGAACTTTTTTAATTATTACCCCAAAATATATTTGTGTAAGTTGATATTACCCCATGGCGAAAACAAAAAAAACGAAATCGCTTCTTTTTAGCATCTATCATATTATAACCCCCATGATAATATTGAAAACAAAACAATAACAAAAAATTTAATTTAAACATCATTTATTCAATAATTAATTAATGTGTTCTATCTCCTCTCTTTAATGAACAGCTTTTTTTTTTATGCATGCAGTCGGTACCTGTAATTGTGTTAGCAGTTAGTGTGAAATCAATGTATATGATAGCTGTACTGTGCTGATGTATAATATGTTGGTACCCAATAAATAAAATAAAAATAAAATCTCATTATCTCGCCGGCTGAATCCTTATACATTTATGTGTTTGTGTCTCTATGGACTTATTTTTTCCTTTCGTTTCATCGAGTTTAAAATCACAACGATTCTAAGGAAGTTTCACTTCAATATATACTTTTTACTCACAAAAGTTTTATTTTTACCCCCCAAAATTTCATTTTACCCCATTTGGGGTAATTTACCCCGGTTCCCCGACCACTGCAGTACGCGGTCGTGCTATATGACGCGTAGTGCACGGCACACAGTAGTGACACATGTGTAGTGCGCAGGCGTGGTGGCGCGGCGCTCGGCGGCGCTGGCGGGCGCGCGGGGCGCGGGGCGGGCGCGCACGCTGCGCACGGCGGATGACGTCACGCAGCTGGCGGCGCGGCTGGCGGGGGGGGACGTGCAGCGCGTGGCGGTGCTGGGCGGGGGGCTGCTGGCCACCGAGCTCAGCGCCGCGCTCGCCGCCAGATGTGAGTCCGGTCACCACCCCACCAGTAGTGGCATGCTATTATTGTCCCATACTATTACTACTTTATCCTACTATTTCCTTTAAATTGCCAGCTGGTTTGTGGGACCGTAATGAAATTGTATTGATTATTAATACAAACTTTTCTATTTCTCTTCTTTTCTTCTTGTTTTCTGTTAGGTTAATATTTATTGTAATGTTGTAGGGTGCAATGTGAGTTTGTTATTTAAAGATTATATTGCTTAAAAATATTTATTATGAAAATATTAAGTAAATTAATGAAACGTTAATGTTATAAATGCACTTGGATGACGCGGTTGTTGATTGTGCATTGACGATTTGTGAAAGTAAAGTTGACGCGTCACGCGAATTATGCTGACAAAGTTGTTCGGTAGTATATCACCGAACATAATATATGTAATAAACTATATTAAAATAAATAAATTAATATTAATTAATTAATTAATTAATTAATCATTATTATTATTTTATTATTAATACATAATATGACCATGTCTAGTGATATATAAACAAAAGAAAGTACAAACCATGATATAAAAGAAAAAATTAAAGGATTTGTCTATAGAATTAACAATTTATTTTCAGTAAAGGATACGGGTAAAACAGTATTAGAATTGTACCGAGAGAGTAGTCCTCTAGCGTCCATCCTGCCCTCCTACCTCGCGGAGGAGGCCGCCCGGAGGCTCCAAGAAGCGGGGGTCACACTCCTGCCTGAAGGTGAGCCGCTGTCTCTACAACCTGGTTCTCTATGTGAACATACAACTAGACAATAATTAACGAATACAGAATAATTACAGAATAATTAATAAGTTTTTATTTGGATTAAGATTCTTTGGGCTCTTAAATTGTTATGACAGATGCCAATGAAAAGCAGTTTGACCACATCAACACATTTAACAAAATATTAAGAACTAGCTGACCCGACAGACTTCGTAGTGCCTCAATCGATAAATAAAAAACCTAAACTTTTGTATAAAATAAACTTAAAACAAACATAAGGAATCCGTCCGACGGCGGACACATCAAAGGAAAAACAGAATTGTTATTTTTATTTATATTCCGAGCATTTTCATATTTATCTACCTTTTAAACCTTCTCTGGACTTCCATAAATAATTCAATTCAGAGCCGTTCTGATAACCTACTCCCAGTTTCATCTTCAGACTAGTCCTGTAGTGCTTGAGGAGATTGTGTTGTCAGTGGACTTTTTGGCGGGAACGCGAGGACTGAAGTTGTGTTATTTGTTTTATTTTGTCTATTTAGTGTTTCTTCAGGTTTCAATGTGTAATAACGGTGGTTTATTAACTGTTTAGTATATGTGAAAGTGCACAAATGTGGGAAAATGAAACAAAGCCGCTGGACGTAACTTCTCGGGTTCCTCCAAAAAGTCCACTGAAAAAATCTTAGTAAATGACCACCATTTTACTGAGATTATATTTCATCCCATATCATCTCATTTCATCTAATTTCATCCCAGTTGATTAATGTCTCAAATTAATCATCTTCATTTCATTGCACTCCATATTATCATTTTTCATAAAATTAAGAATATAAAATAAAATAAGATATGACTTAAAGGTCTTAGTAACCAGGTCATAAAAGCCCTTAAAAAAAAAAGTGTTGTCAGTAACACTGACAGTGGGAACAATAGTTATACATCAAAGTCAAATTAGAAGTTTGTAAATTTTTTTTTTGTTCAACAGCGGACGTGGTAGATTCTATAGTGGTTGATGACAAAGTGCTGATGCGACTTGCGAGTGGCGCCGAGGTGGAGGCCGACTACGTGGTGGAGTGTGTCGGCACGGAGTTCGATCCCGCGCTGGCCGACGCCTCCGAGCTGGAGGTTCACCCCGAGCTGGGCGGGGTGGTCGTCAACCCTGAGCTGCAGGTGGGAATGTTACATATGCCCCTCAATGATAACGCAATGCAGTCTAAGGCACGTCTTGTGAGTCCGCGCGGGTAGGTACCACCACTCTACCTATTTCTGCCGTGAAGCAGTAATGCATTTTGGTTTGAAGGGTGGGGAAGCCGTTGTAACTATACTGAGACCTTAGAACTGATATCTCAAGGTGGGTGGCGCATTTACGTTGTAGATGTCTATGGGCTCCAGTAATTGCTTAACACCAGGTGGCATGTGAGCTCGTCCACCTATATAAGCAATAAATAAATCGTCTTTATATAAAGATTTATTGCTAAAGGCAGAACAGAATTGGCTTGAGCAGCGGAAACACACATCGTCTGTAGTATTTCTTTTATAAAATAAACTCAGTGTCAGTCAGTTTCCTTTTTTAAAAACAGCTCCTGGATCAACAGGAGCACGGCGCCCGGGACTCAAGTGAGCTGTCTGCAGGCCCCAACATAATGGCTCGGCCCACATATGTACATGTCTCGTCCAGACCTATATAGGCCATTTTTTTTTTTATTGCTTAGATGGGTGGACGAGCTTACAGCCCACCTGGTGTTAAGCGGTTATTGGAGCCCATAGACATCTACGACGTAAATGCGCCACCCACCTTGAGATATAAGTTCTAAGGTCTCAGTATAGTTACAACGGCTGTCCTACCCTTCAAACCGAAACGCATTACTGCTTCACGGCAGAAATAGGCAGGGCGGTGGTACCTACCCGTGCGGACTCACAAGAGGTCCTACCACCAGTAAATAACTATCACAATTTTTTTCTTATTGTGGTAATATTCTTACGACTCATTTAGTGTTTAGTGGTTACTAGAGCATATAGATATAAAAAGAAATATTGTTCTCCGATGAGTCACTTAGTCGCTTTTCACGCCCTCCACAGGAATAAGTGGTGAGGTGATGTTTGAAGTCGGACACCGCACAGCTAATTCCTACTAACTGCTGCTTTTATTTACTGACCCTTGCTTACCATGAGTAGTGCACCCCGTGCGTGGTGACCTTGTCTGTGGTCTGAGCTCGATTATCTGTTGGACCTTACTGCAAGCCGCCCGCCACTGGCTCCGTTTGTGACTAAAATCTTAGCTTCAATCTAATTGAATATGCAATTTTGAAAAGGGCACATGTCGTATATTTTGTCAAATATGTTTTTTTATATACATGTAGTTTTGAGGCTTACCTACCTAGATCCATTTTATAATAATTCCAATAATTATCAATTGCTAATTATCACTAAAATATATCTCAAAAGCTAATATTTTAAATTTTACACTGCTTTAGAAAATAATCAGTTTTTTTCTTTTATGAACATTTTACATCTTCAGAGATGTGCCCTTTTCGAAATTGCATATTCAATTAGTGTGAAATATTTGATTTATTTTTTAAAGTAATAGAGCTCCAGTGTGAATAGTGTAGGACAGTCGTGTTATTGTACTGGGCTGGTGTGTGCAGGCCCGGCCGCGCGTGTGGGCGGCGGGATCTGCCGCGTGCCACTGGGCGCCGCGGGAGGGGCGGCGGCGGGGCGGGCTGCACGACCACGCCGTGACGTCAGGGCGCCGCGCCGGGGACAACATGCTGGCCGACATGCTGGGCACCGCGCCCGCGCCCTACACGCACCCGCACATGTTCTGGACCGACCTCGGGCCCGACCTCGGATACGAGGCGAGTGTACAATCTTGTGACATCTATGAGTACCCGTAGTCACTTAGTGCCAAGTGATTTTAGATCTTATATCTATATATATAAAAATGAATTGCTGTTCGTTAGTCTCGCTAAAACTCGAGAACGGCTGGACCGATTTGGTTAATTTTGGTCTTGAATTATTCGTGGAAGTCCAGAGAAGGTTTAAAAGGTAGATAAATTAATGAAAATGCTCGGAATAAAAATAAAAATAACAATTTTGTTTTTTCTTTTATTTATCGATTGAGGCACTACGAAGTGCACCGGGTCAGCTAGTAAATAAATAAAATTACTTAAGTAAGCTTGTCTTGAAAGTTGGTTAGCGCTAATCAGATATTTGTCACTCCGGTCACACTGACCGCACCGGGGCGCGGGTGACCGTACCACACGTTGTAAGTAACTACATTTTATGAATGGATGTTTTATGAATTATGTTTAAATATTCAGGCCATCGGCACCATCGACTCAAAACTAAAGACCGTCGGAGTGTTCTCTGAGGACGCCGTCACGGAGCTCCGGGCCCACGCCGCCGCCGCCGGGGAGGGGGACGCGGGGGGGCCGGGGGAGGGCGCGGCCGGGGCGGCGGTGAGGCTGGAGGGGGGCGCGGCGGGGGGCCGGCGGTACGAGCGCGGCGTGGTGTTCTACCTGGAGGGCCGGCGCGTGGTGGGCGTGCTGCTGTGGAACCTCTTCAACCGGATGCACGTGGCCAGGCAGGTGAGTCCCAAGGGATCCAACACTACACACTGCTGACGATGGTTTTTTGAATGCCTAAGTGGGTGGACGAGCTCACGGCCCACCGTTAAGTGGTTACTGGAGCCCATAGACATCTACAACGTAAATACTACCTTGAGACATGAGTTCTAAGGTAGATTTTAACACTATAGCGGCTGCCCCGCTCTTCAAACCGAAACGCATTACTGCTTCACGGCAGAAATAGGCAGGGCGGTGGTACCTACCCGCGCGGACTCACAAGAGGTCCCACCACCAGTAATTACGCAAATTATACTTTTGCGGGTTTGATTGTAGTATCTTATCTTTAACTTGTGACCGCTCGCGAGTCTGCAGCTGCTAGCTAACCCACTGCCCCCCAACCCCCCGCCCCCAGGTGCTGGCGCAGGCGGAGTTCGAGGACCTGTTCGAGGTGGCCAAGCTGTTCGCGCTCCACGAAGACGAATAGGCGCTGCATTTAGTTCTTGTTGTATATATTTATGTTAAAATAGATTATTAAAGATACCGATGAAGTTTCGACTGTTTTATTTTATCTTACTAGTGGAGTGAGGCGTGCGAGCGCTGCCGTCTTGTCTATTGTGTATATGGAAAACGAGCTCACGGCTCGTCTGGTGCTAGGCGGTCACCCCGTAGACGCCACAACGTAGCGACCCACTTTGACACATGACGTATTGTCACTTGTCAAAATGCCGAATCACTCTGTTTCTTTGTTACCACCTTATCCCACTAGGTTTTCTATTCCATTCTCTTCTATCAGCAATCCCAACACTCACTCCTCTCTGTCTCATATCCATGTGTTTTTCGGTCGACCTCTTCCCCCTCTACCTTGCACTACCATTTCCATACCTCTCCTAGTCACATGCATCGTCTCTCTACGCATCGCATGTCTGCTCTTTAATTTATCAATCACTTCAGCTACTTTCACACTTCCTCTGATATATATAAAATGCCGAATTACAACAAAATAAATATATTTATAAAAAATGTTAGTATCTATATTTCGTCAGTGGTCATCGGACGTTTTCAAGTCGTTGGTCGAACACTTAACTGGATAGTTAGCCAATTATTATTGTTCTTGTCCAATTCAAATACCGTTTCTCACTTATCTTTAAAAACATTACAATAGATTGGGAGGAATCGGGACGCTTTTCAATACCAACACAAAGGGGATGGCCCATTTTAGGCCCAAAGCGGACAATAGATTATAGAAAAAATACTTAGTGCATTAATTTTGTCATAAATAAATATGCATTTACTTTCTTGCAAATAAGCGCCACTACAGTTTACAATAAGTAGTTTAAAAAAAGTAACTCTATTGAAAAAACAAGGATTTTTATTTTTGCGGGAAAAATATTGCCAGCTTCAAATCCTTTTACGTATGAAGTAAATATTTTGAGTATATAAATAAAACATATAAATAAATCATTTTAAGTATTATCATTAATCAATCGATTTTAATGGATTTTATGCACATAAAATAACATCGAAGACATACCCATTGGACTTTAACTTGTAACTTGTATACTTGAGACCTTAGAACTTTTATCTCAAGGTGGGTGGCTCATTTACGTTGTAGATGTCTATGGGCTCGAGTAACCACTTAGCAACACCAGGGTGGCTGTGAGCTCGTCCACCCATCTAAGCAATAAAAAAAACTTTACTAGTATTGTTATTTAAATATGTACAACTAAAACAAAAACATAAAAAATAATGTGTACTCGTAAAAAAAAGATTAAGATAAAAATCAATTATCGGTTATTTAAAAAAATAATCGATATATGAATTCCATGTAATTATTTTTCTTTATACTGACAACACTGAATTTAATCTGACTGACACTTCGCTTGCTGCTTGTGGCATAGATTATACACTTAATATATTTGAGATAGATGCGCAACTCTCATTTTTATTTTTGCTTTAGTTAGAGCCCGGGACAGCAGGCGTCGCTGCTGTCGATTATTAGTCTCCCTACCCCCCACCAGGTGGCTTTTTTTAGTAATTTTAATATTTTTTATAATTAACTCTCTTTATGAAAAAATCTTATCGTTTAGAATCGCTGAAATTCCCGGTAGTACTTATGAAATATTAAAGAACGTTTGATTGTGTTCAGCATTCTAATCGATAAGACCTTTTCATACAGAGAGAAAACAGTTTTTTTAAATAAAAAGCTGTAATTCTCTGTAAGCTATTTAATTTCCCTATATTACAAACAATTTACTGTTAAAAGATAGTATGAACGTACAATTGTATAAAATTTCGAATAACAATAACTCCTCTAGATTAATCCTACTAGAGTACTTAATAACATTAAATCGAAAGTTATCTAAAAGTTAATTAAGTCTAGATAATCAAATCATTCAATGTCACTTAAGTCATTTGTGCGAAATATAAACATGTCAGCTTTCCATTACAAACATAGTAGACAATTTGAATTAAATTTAATAAATTTGTTTCTTAACTATAGCAGTTCTTGCTTAAAGTTGATCGTGACAGATCATGACCTTGTATGAAAATATTACATCTATAAACACTACCTATGCTTCGTCATACAATAATTGTCATTTATACTAGCATTGTAGAGATAATACACACACTAAAGTGAATACTAAATTATTCTTAGCATTCTTATAAACATTTAGAAATTTAAGAAACGATTAACCCACAATCATGTTCATAACATGTGACATTTTGTTCTGCACAAACGTTTTATTACATGATTTGAAAAACAAAAAATGTTTAAAAAATGTAATGATGATTTAAAGTACTCTTAAATATTGATAGTTTGTACTTAATGACGCTTATAGTAATCTTAGACATGATTACATTAGTTATACTTTTATTCCCTATCTAAATTATTTCTATTCTGACGTTTCTGATGCTTTAGCTTTGGTAATACTAGATGAAACAAACAGCAG
Organism: Bombyx mori; assembly: GCF_030269925.1. NCBI lineage: Eukaryota > Metazoa > Arthropoda > Insecta > Lepidoptera > Bombycidae > Bombyx > Bombyx mori. The sequence goes on along the minus strand of NC_085120.1, from coordinate 1,542,425 downwards.
ATTGAAAGAAAATCATCTTAAAGTTAATTACATTCATTACAAACCATTAGTTTACATTTTGTTACAAAAGAAACTGGTGTTCGTTACATGCAAATGAATTATAAACATACACATGCAAACATAAAATGTAAATTTATCTTTTAATCCAAATTAAATGTACACTAATATTACATCTAAATAATAGAAAGGGTTTCGAAAATTTTTATTGCACTCAACAGCAGACGAGCACGCAACCCGGCCCATGATAAGTGGTCACCAGTGCTTATAAACTTCAGCAGTGCAATAGGGGTTGCTGTCTATCACTTAAGTTTTAATAAATTATTAATATACTCAGTCACAAGCATATTGATTTCACATAATGAAAATGTAAGAAACATAATCATGTTTGGGCATTTTCATTTATATCTGCTCATACAGAAAACACAACTTAGCAAATATATTCCACAGTTAATCTAAATAATTGCAAATAATGCTTTTAAAGACCGTTGACTTTTGATCATTAATTAAAATCATCTTCTCGTAGAATTTACAAAAGGTTATTTACAAAAATTTATATCAGTATTTTCATATATTACTAACTTACTAATTACAACTATTCAAACGTAATACTATAACTATAAGAACTAAACAACCTATTTTAAAACAAAATTGGCATCAATTTAGTTCTTATGAACTATTTCAATTATTAATTTATCAATTATAAACATATTTAAAAAAAATTAAGATCCCTTGAGAGTTCACATTCCTTGCTGAATCAGTTTCTCTTCTGAAACGGAGAAACAAAGTATCTTAAGTATGTAACAAATATTGAAAAAATACGACCATGAAAAATTTAGTGTTAATGTAATCTTACTTACAAATTAATATATTACATAACACGTTCTGGTTCAAATATAGTGCATCAATCTTTTCATGTTTCAGACATTTTAGTGCTCCTTATAATTTTTCCATAAAATTTTGTCATTATCAAACCTTTGTCTACAAAAATAAAAACATTATTTTATATTGGGTAGAAGGATGAACGTGGTCACAGGCCACTTGGTGTAACTTAGTTATCAAACACCAGGAAACAAAACGTGAATGCCATCATCTAACTTTGGATGTGAGATCAATTGTGCTGTATTTTATTTAAACAGGAAAGCATGACTGATTGATCATTCCAAAAAACTAGTTCGGGCCCACTTGACAATAAGCATATAATACGCTGAGTTGCAAAACATAAATACTTCCACCCACTCGAGACAATTTTATTATCTGAGGTGTGTGTGTGATAGTACGAGACTTAATACCGACTATTTTGATCAAAACTTAACATATATGATAGCTAGGCAGCAGAAATAGGAAGGACCATTAGTTGGTGCTAATTCATTTAATTATATTATGAATAATAATTCTGTTAGCAAATAATATACCGGGAAAATAGTGTAAACTCACCGTTATCAAGGCATCCGAAATAGCATTTCATTTTCGATCTTCGAGGCATGCTGATTTTTAATAATAAACATTCTGTAAGAAATGAAAATAGTTACACAGGCTTACGAAACGCTAACGAAGAAAAAAGTATTGGAGCCAAGTTATGTCTAAAGAGAATTCAAAACAGAGTTTCTCAATGTCTAATATTCTCATAAAGCTAAAAGTTGCTCTAAATTAATACTACAACGTAAAATAACTCACACCAAGACCAAAAAAAAACGATTTAAAAAATTAAATCGTTACGACATTTTGAAAACTTTTTTTTTTTTTTGAGATTGTTTTACGGCCCTGGAATTTTGAAAACTTCAAAGCAGTGTTTCCACTTACGTTTTTTTTAACACATTTTACCCTAGTTTCTTTTGAATTTACCCTAAAATTTCCTAGACAACTTTCATAAATCCTTTATATAGAAAGCGTAAATAAAATACAGAAAATAAACCACAGCATATTATTTAATGTAGGTATATATAATATAAACGCCCCCAGAAGATCATAGATCTATAGGATTAGAATTTTCAAGGAAGTCGACGCATTGCTTTTATATTCTTTTGCTGCACAACCTAACACTGTTCGGTTCTAAAATTGAGCAATTGTTTGCTGGCAAAGTTGGGAACTTTCTATGAAGCAAGCCGTTCAGGGTTTCATTAGAAAGCCTGTTTCTTTTGTCAGTTGAAGTGAAACTTCCTTATCGGCGTTGGAAAAAAATTTACCGTCACATTTTTCGGTTACGCGTCACTTTTTTCCGTTACGCGCCATCTGTTTTGTATTCATGTCTATGATAATAAAATCCTTTTGTTTAAACTTTATCTAATTTAACTTTTTTGTATTCATGTCTATGATAATAAAATCCTTTTGTTTAAACTTTATCTAATTTAACTTTATTTAACCAATTTCTAGAAAGTTGCATGTAGATCATTTTTCGAAAAATAAGGCCATAAACAAGTTTCACTTCTTACGTGTGTACACTAGTACACGCACACATTTTTTTTTTTAATTTGAGAACACTGAATAATCTTTCCACCTCAGTCTTTGAAGAAGGAACTGCTAGCAAAAGTGAAATGACAATTGCAAGGTTTTCGTAAATGAAATTACCATGATAATCTTTCATGGTACATGAAGTACCTGTATATTACAATACAAGTAAGTTCTGGTGACATCAACGAAAATAGGTAAATAAAAATTTGGCGGATTATACTTATTGGGATTCTGGGGAATCCCTAAGAAAAAGCAGTGGCTTAATCTATGATTTACTTTACTAGAGGGTTACTGTTGAATCAAACCTTTATAGTTTTTATACACAACTCTGTTTTATTCTTTTACTTGTCAACTCGACTTAATGTCATTCTCTCTCCATAAAATAAAATGTTCATTGTTTTACTTTAATTATCGTTTATTTTAAAATTCACAACAGTTACTAGTATAGGCTTTGCTTTTTACCCCGAAATATCCTAAATCCTGGTATTTTTTAAATTGTCTTTATCATCCAAAATATCAGCTATTTTTCCCTAAAAAAGGGAGAATTCCCTAAAAGTGGAAGCACTGCTTCAAAGTACGCTACATTTTTTATTGAGTCAGAACTCATATCTGCCATCTAGTGAGTTTATTAGATCATTAATGCCTAAAAGTTACAAAAATGACGTCGCCACAGGAGTAAGATGACGCTAGTTGTATGTTATTTTCCTTTGTATGAGAGTTGCACCCCCCTGGCTTGTGGTGTTGTGCTTGCGTACAAAATGGATGTGTTTTGATTTTTCTTCGATTTATTTTACTTTTATCAATAACGTTTCATACTACGACTAAAAAACATTGTCTGAATTGTGGTTTTACCCTGACCGAGATTTAAAACCGTGTATATGCTCTCCTTTGCTATTTTTAGATGATACTAATTGTGTATGAAGATGAAGAAAATATAGATATTCAAAGAATTAAGTGTGTGTTTTTATACCCTATTGGATAAAAATACATTAGGAACATCTTAAACATTAAGAAAAGAAAAGTTCTTGAAGTATCTCACAATCCAACACTTATTTATATAGAAAATTAACCTCAAAACGAGTTTTTATTTTTATTATATTTTTTATAATAGTGGCGTCAATTTCAATATATTTTTTAGATATCCAATACATTTAAGAATTTGAATCAGTACATTTTTATAGTAATATTTGATGTCCATCTTGGGCCTAGCACACTATGGAGAGTGGGCAATCCCCTTTTCAGGTAATACCAATAAAACTGAGATTAAAATGGTTCCGGAGGTTAAAATTTTCATATACGATGCATTATTATACATAGTTCATTGAAAAATATACACAAAAACTTATAGTTAGCCTAACCTGATCCACCTTCGCTTTTGGGGTGAATCGTGTCACGTATGGGGACAATAGAGTTTAGGGCTGGCATTATTTAGTTAGGTAGGTACTTAACTTTAGGTAATTAACTTTTCAATACCTTTAATCAGTTACAAAACTCTGATGACTAAATTCAACTATTTAATATTCATAAACACTAAATAAAACTCCTTTTCAATGCAACAAATTTAAATCTCACAAAAGCATTGTGACAATCCAGATTTGTCCCTATTCTACCCCTAGTCCCTATTCCCCAAATCTAAGTTAATTGGCTCGTCATAATAAATCTCCGATTTCGAAGCTGTTTCCATAAATTCCTTTTATATTCCATTAATATTAGATAAATGACATCAATAAATTCCTGCATTGGAAAGTGAACACTGCAGACCCAGGTTTCTATAGTCACGCATGCAACACGGGGAAAAACCCGATCCATTAACGGTGCTTTTAGGTACCACAAACACCGGTCACCGTCCTCGTCGAACCCGTCGCTTGCGACAAAGGGCTCGACCAGCGAATTAACCCGTAGACACAGCCCACTGAGTTTCTCGCCGGATTTTCTCAGTGGGTCGCGATTCCGATCCGGTGGTAGATTCTGCGAAGCACTCCTCTTGCTAGGGCCAGTGTTAGCAACACTCCGGTTTGAGCCCCGTGAGCTCACCTACATACGTTAGGGTGAAGCTGGAATGGCCTCTCAAGGCTATCAGCATAGGTAGGAAAAAAAAGGGTGAAAAACAAACAAAACGAATCAAATTTAAATAACTGTATTTCCTTAATACGTACATAATTACTCATAATAACTCGGCCGCTCGTCCTTAATGCCTAAGCCGTCCCTACGTTTACATTACATTACGCATAAACTAATTATACGATGTGGTTTATAAAACATTTATCAAACATGTTTGTTTGCGCACTGGCTTACCAAAAGTTTTAGAATCGGTGCGTTTAAAACTATTACAGATTAACAAAGCGTCTAGAATTTGTTTGCGACAGTTCCCTTGGCGTTTCGTGATCTGTGGCGCGTTGCTATGGTTACCGAAACAAATAATGTACACAGGTAATACAAACAGTATGCAGACTATATATAGTCAGTATGTAGACAAAAGATTCAGATATACAGATGTTTTTAGAGAACTGCCGTAAAATCCGTGCCGATTTTTCGCACGGGGAGTTGTGAATTAAAATAAAACAAAAAAATTAAATTAAATACACTTATTTCATCAATAAATTTACATCCAAAAGTACCCCATGGCACGTTAGCGTCGAAAATACATTTCTCAAAAATAATTGTCGGTGTTGCCATAAAGCCTTAACATTCTTAATGTTGCTAGTTGTGAATTTGTATCGAAATGCTTCTCTAAATTAACAGTGAAGATTTTTCATTCGCCTGTCACAGATGATAATAATCAACATTCGACTTTTTAGATTACAAAAATAATAATTCTTAAAACATAATTGTGATTTTAGGTCAGTTTTAATTGTGTGTAAAAGTACATCTTTAATCAATTACACCCACATACACAGTCCACTGAGTTTCTCGCCGGATCTTCTCAGTGGGTCGCGTTTCCGATCCGGTGCTAGATTCTACGAAGCACTGCTCTTGCTATAGCAACACTCCGGTTTGAGCCCCGAGAGCTCACTTACACGCAAGGGTAACGCTGATATAGCCTCTCAAGGCTATCAGCATAGGTAGAAAAAAATTTTTATTGCATAATTTTATTTACATACGAATGTGTTTTTATGATGTAGTACCGGCGGAATATAGCGCGCGCTACACATGCTCCGACAACTTAAATAATTACAACATTACAACGGAATGAATTGGTTTCATTAAATATAGACCTAGCTCGGGTGTAAGGGTCTCAAGAGCCCATAGACATCAGAAGGTAAACGCCGTCGCCCGTCTTGAGGCATGAGGTCGAACTCTCGTGTCTCATCCTTCGAACCGTGCGAGTATATATTTATTTAGTAGCCGAGCGCGAACCGTCGATAGATTGACTCTCAATTAAAGCGTGCGGAGCGTCGGAATACCGACTATTACGCAGTTCGATTATAGATATTAAGTATCGACCTGTACGGATGTGTCTTAGCGCGCGCACGTACAACACTTTTAATAAGATAATAACATTTATAAATAGCCATATTCTTTCAAGTTTTTTCAAAAATCCTTCAGCAACTTTCGAAAAATATGTGTAACTTATTTTCAGTACTAATATAACTAAAAAATAAATAAATACTCGCATAAGCTCAAACAAAACCGAGTGTAAATGTGACGACTAGTGTCGTGTCGCGATCCGCTGTCACATCGCTACACTGCAGTGTACGGTCGCCATGGCCGCCACTGTATCCAGCTTCAACTACATCCCATAAACGAAATACAAACGTGGTCCAACATAAACAAACAGACATACATTTGTATACATCAGATACAGAATTAGGTTATAAAAATGCACTTACTTTTCTTTAAAAAAAAACCAATATTATTAAATAACGATACAGTAATACAATGTTGTGCTGTCGACGGTACACACACAAACAAACATACTGAATCAAAACGAACTAATATTAATGTCATGTATTGCACGTAATTAGTCTAGACCAGTGGTGGGCAAACATTTTTAATGGCGGGCTACAAAGTCTATATATTAAAGCTTTTTGATAAACAAAAGACCTTTTATTTTTACGCCTTTTTAGGCGTGTGAGACGTGAGGCGTGTGATAGATAGGTGATAAGAATGGCATTTTCCCAATAAATAAACTAATACCTGTGACAGACTGCCGAGATACTTATAATGATGGCAAGTTAACTATGATATAATGAACGCTCAAAACACCCCTGACGAATTGCAGCTTTCATTAAAAATTCCAAGATTTTCAATTATAAACGTCAGATTTTATTTTACGCGCCAAAATGGTGACTAGAATATTTAAGATGGATGGACTCTCGGCGGGCCGGATTAAATACTTCCGGGCCGCACTTTACCCATCACTGGTCTAGACTAGGCCATTAATGTACGATTAAGTACTTTAAGATACAACAACTCTCTTACTAATGAACTATCAGAGTCACGTTCGTCATTACTCCTTCTAATATATTTATAATAATAATAAATAATACTTTTGGAGTCATACCAAAGCACCTTCACCATCAAGCTATTAGATTTACCCAAAAATATTTTTTTACAATGCAAAAAGCCACAATTTTAAAAACGTGCCGGATTGTTCGGAAGGTTTTTGCAGGACGAAACATCAGACGAAATTAAAACTGAAAATAAACTCCACTTGGCCTAGGCCCGTGGTTTTCAGTACTCACCGAAATTCATAAAAATTCGAGAATAAAAACTTTGTACATAATAAATAATACATTAAGTATGCGAATTAAAAAAAAAGTTAGCAATTGGAATCTAAGTAAACAAAATTTCTGTCAAAATGTGCGTGGAGCAATTTCAAAGTATCAAAGATCGGTGGGAGGACCACAGCAAGTGTTAAGGTGTTTGACTTCAGTGTCATCCAAGGATAAAAATGAAGATTAGCAGTGTATCGATTTAAATATAATATCATTTAATAGCATTATCGTATTTTAAAACGAAATACATCTATAATTAAACAATACGTAATCTTTTTAGCGACGAACGGAACTGAGATAATACATAATATAATTTATCTTCATAATTAACTATTCGAAGCTAAACTATACAAAAAAAATTATAATTAATTAACTTAAACAATCGTTGTTAAAGCAAACAATGGCAAGATCCGGTGATATCACTTACATTATAACTAAAATAATTGTAACAATAATAATAGACGAGTGATTTTCGTTTAAAATTTTTAAGAAATAATCTCTTGAAATATTGCGTGAAAGTCTGTGCGCGTGGAGTGGTTGTAGTCTGGCAACACTCAACAATCGCAAAGTCTGTGCCGTAGACATGTTATTCATTTACTAAAGAAACCGAAATACGGATTTGGCTTAAAGGACTTTGTTTCCAAGACAGTAAAATATATTTAAAAAAAAATACATGTATTACCTACTTATCGACGAGTGAGAGGCTTTTTTGTTTAGGCGACATTTTTGCAACTTTACAGGAGAGCCATTTAAAGTTTAAAACTTGGAAAAAAAAAACAAAAAGCTATTTAATTAAGGAAACTTAATTGAAGTTATAACGAATTAAAAAACTATCCCAGTTTAAGGTGTATAGTTTTAATGATGTCCATGTAAGGTATAGTTCAATGGTGTTATATCGACTGTAGGACTGACTCCTTTCTCGAAGTTTCGTGCGTGTGAAGCTGCCCGTCCGCCCGCATGCATGCCCCTCCGAGACCCACGAGAACAAATAGGGATGTGCGCGTTATAAAGTTCAATTAAAAACATCGAAATGTCGATGCTAATACCAAATAAAACGCACCTTTATTTACAACTAGCGACCCGCCCTCGCTTCGCTTCGGAAACTGTAATTTATTATTGATTTCTCCACTATTTAATGGATGTTATTATACATATAAACATTCGTCTTCAATCACTCTATCTATTAAAAAAATCGGTTGTCTGTAAAGTCGGTTTACTGATAGTTGAACGTGACAACGTCATAAGAAAATACTGATGAAATGTTTTGTCAATTATAGCATAACCTACAATCGCTGTACTAGCGGACCGGTGCTATTTATTTTAATGATGAAAGCACGAATATTCGACAATATATCACTGCACATATATTTAATATCGAAAGAATCATTACCGCAATTATCGTTGCTATAAACAATTGACGAGCGTTACCATGCGGCGTTACCTCAGAGCGAGGTAACGCCGCATGAGTCATGTTTTTTCATGCGCGCAGCCGGCTCCATCGAATTATAAGACGTTGTCACGTCAAAAAACCGCATCAAAATCCGTTGCGTAGTTTTAAAGATTTAAGCACACATAGGGATATAGGGACAGAGAAAGCGACTTTGTTTTATACTATGTAGTGAAGATAAATGTAGCGTATTAAGCGAAATGTCGCTTAAACCAAATAGCCTTTCACCCCCTCGTTATGATGTTTATCTTGAGTATTTACTTGAAGTGTCTATCGCGACATGGTCACACAATATCATAAAGTCAAAATTAATTAAATTGTATCTTATCATTAAAATAATTGTCATTTAAAATCAGAGTATCTTCAGTTTTTAATGATCACGTAATTTCGGATCCTCGCGATCCATTAACGGTGCTTCTAGGTACTTCAAGCACCGGTCACCGTCCTCACCGAACCCGTCGCTTGCGACGAAGGGCTCGGCGAGTAAATTAACCCACAGACACAGCCCACTGAGTTTCTCGTCGGATCTTCTCAGTGGGTCGCGTTTCCGATCCGTGGTAAATTCTGCGGCGCACGGCTCTTGCTAGGGCTGGTGTTAGAAACACTCCGGTTTGAGCCCCGTGAGCTCACCTACTAGCTCGATGAATCTAGAATAACCCACCGAGGTTACTAGAATAGGTAGGAAAAAATGCATAATTTTTTTTAATGCCCTTGTAGGCATACGAGCGTACGGCCCACCTGATGGTGAGTGGTTACCATCGCCCATGGACTCCAGCAATGTCAGGGGCAGAGCCAAGCCACCGCCTACCGTAGTTACGACGGTCAACAGTTACTTTTGCCGCACAATCGCGCTAATTCGCTCGCGTTACAATTTGATGATTTTATGTCAAAATAATTTTGTTTGAGCACCGACTCGAATACAAAATCGACTGGTGGTAGGATCTCTTGTGAGTCCGCGCGGGTAGGTACCACCGCCTTGCCTATTTCTGCCGTGAAGCAGTAATGCGTTTCATTTTGGAGGGTAGTTCTAAAACTTATATCTTAAAGTGGGTGTGCCGCAGTTACGTTGTAGATGTCTATGGGCTCCGGTAACCACTTAACACCAGGTGGGCTGTGAGTTCGTCCATCCATGCACTAGAAAAAAACAAAAATCGGAAAATAATAAACAATAATAAATATATAACTATGAATAAATAACGCGCGGTCATCCGCCCCCAAATTAGGACTTCCTAGTTTATGGGTACCAGAGACTGACATACGCACTTATATACGTTTAAATATACAAATATATAGAATAATATAGATAATAGTTTGCCTGACGCGGGAATCGAACCTGCGACCCTGGGCGCAACAGTCAGGGCCGCTAACTACAGCACCACCGAGTCAGTCAAAAATAAACTAAGATTTTCGTCTTAATCGAGATTTATAAAAACATCGTCTGTCGCATATTGTGTTCTATCGTCTGTGGACGCGCGCATTATCAACGAACAAACACCGAACCGTCTAACGAATTCAATCTATTTAAAACCAAACATTCAAAATCGGCAGCTTTTTTTTTAAATTTTTTACATTTTATTTTGTACCAACGTGTAAAATTATATGTTTAGTGTTGTTTCCCGGTGATTCGCACGTATATATTGTAAAGACTAAAATTATCGACTACCCTACATAGGTACTGTAATTATTAAATATACTAGTGTGTCTCTAAAAAGGAAAAAAAATATATATATATATATTAAAAAAAAAAGTATTTTTGTTTGTACAATTAACATGAAACTACAACTTATGTCTAATATCTTATTTTGTCAATCAGCAAAATTTGTTGATCGCAAAATTTTTTGAGAATCGCATTCTTCGGATGCGAGTCGTTTTTGTTGACGGTACTCGGCTCGTGTCCGTGACGTCACCGCGACACCAGCTCGGAAAATACACAAATAGTTTCCGCAACCGGACATCGACCCCCCCCGCTCCCCCCACCGGGGGACCAGGGGGTCACGTCGGGGGGCGGGCTGTTGTCTCGCATCGTCGTGCAAGTTCTTGATATGAGTAAATAAAGAAAGCTATTCTGTCCTCAACACATAGCGCCGCATTGAGATTCCTAAGGAGTGCGCGTGTCTACATGATCTGCTAAAACGTGTAAAAAAGGGGGCCTAATATCAATTGTCGAATTACAAAACTAAATATTATCATTGTTAACAACAGACTAAGTCGTTCACATAATACACACAGTTGTGAGTTCAGGTAAATGTGGAGAACGCGAATGGGTCTAGAACCAACTGAAGACTGCAGGGTCGTCGCCGGTATTCTTTGAAACCGATAACTATTGTTCGTCGAGCGGTTACCCGATGAGCCTGGGAGCGTGTAGTCCCCGCAGCGGGGGCGCCAGCGGGGGCCGGTGGGGGGCGGAGGCCCACTCGGACAGCCTGCCCCCCGCGGCCAGGCGGTGCGTCAGCCGGTGCGCTATGGAGAAGCCGCCGCTGCCTTCCAGCTGCGTGAGCACTATTATCACTTGTCTGTGGATCGAAATCAACAGGTTAGTCAGTCCCCTCTTGGTCCATATGATCATTGTTGAGGTTTTTTTTATTGCTTAGATGGGTGGACGAGCTCACAACCCGCCTGATGTTAAGTGCCACCCACCTTGAGATATAAGGTCTCAGTATAGTTACATCAGCTGCCCCACCCTTTAAGCCGAAACCCATTACTGCTTCATGGCAGAAATAGTCAGGGCAGTGATACCTACTCGTGCGGACTCACAAGAGGTCCTACCACCAATAAATAAGTAACAGTCATTCCCCGCTGCGGCGGGTCACCTGTGCAGCGGCGGCACCGAGTCGATGGTCTTGAGCTCCCCGCGCGTGGACACCACGTTGTAGCTCTCCTGGCAGTCGCACTTCACGTGGATCCACTTGTCCGCGTGCCTGTTCTCCACCATCACCACCAGCCCGGCCCAGCCCTGAGAATATTCAAAATGACCTTTAAAGTAGTTCTTCTTCATCATCAAGCCACCGGCAGACGCTAGGTACCTTGGTGAGATAGTACGCGGTCATGCCCTGGCGGCCCTCGTGGCGCTGCCCGCGCGCCAGCGTGAGGCCGATGATGGCGTCGGCGAGCAGGTGGGGCGGAGGCCGGGGGCGCCGCAGCCGCAGCGGCTTGGAGGCGTGCGCGGCGAGCACGTGGCGCGGCCAGTCGGCGCCGCCCGCCGCCTCCAGCCCCGTGTGCCAGTGGTTGAAGGCGAGGCACACCACCAGGTACCAGCCCTTCTCCAGCATCTTGTGGCATCCCACGAAGCCGCGCACCTTACACCGGGAATTGTTTTTTTTAAATGAGGAGCATCGCAGCAACCGAGGAGGAGGGATGGGACGAGGTCACAAGCTTGCTGAGTAAATAATGTTTCCCGAACAAGTACAGTACGATAAACACCTCACGCCCGGCATGTATTTATAGAACAAAAAACTACTAAAAACAAAACATATTCTGTGGATATTTAAAAAAGATCAGCTGTATGAGCTCCCCGGCGGCGCTGATGGTCTACCTGTCGCTTGCTGTGCGCGACCAGCTTGCCGACCTGCGCGGTGGGGCCCGACCTGGTGCGGAACACCACCACGCACAGGTCCAGCTGGGACCGCTGGCTTTTTGCAGAGTTCCTTGAAAAAAATTAGATAATAATTACCAACCAGCAAGTAATTTCGCTAAATCTACTTAACCAAAGCGAGAGTATTGCGGAGTCCACGGTGACTAACCGCTGACCATCAGGAGGATCATGTGCTTCCTTGTCGGTAGTGATAACAACAAAAAAGTCAAATCTTCGCCTGTTTACGAATGACTTATTTTTTATTAAAAATAAATGGGCTATAATTTTTGAAAAATATATCATGGGCGACATGGCCTAGAATGGCTACGAGGGTCTGCAGCACACCAGCTGGTCCCCTGGCTGACTTTGTACTGCCTTAAAAATACAGTAATCCTCCCTGTAATACGGTAGATTGGTTCCCCGTTATAGGAAACGCGTTGTAGGACTGTGTTCACTTAACGCGCTTCTCGACCTCATATAACGCGTTATATACAAACATAATACAATATAACCAATATTTTTACAATTCAAAAACTAGGAACGCAAATTTAATTTAATTTTACAACAACACAATTGACACAATGTGCAAAGAGGTACGCGAAATTAATTATAAACTATACCAATCATTACAAAATTTCACAGTATAGAAATATAATGTGAGAAATCACCGCGTTATATGGGGGAATACTCGTGTTATGCGAGGGAATGAAATCGCGTTATATGAAAATGCGTTATAAGAGTAGCGTGTTATAAGGGAGATAACTGTAACAAACAAATCTGGGAAGTAGAGCACAGCGTCACTTATGTGTGTAAATTTGCAAATGACCCAGCTCGGTTTACGTACCCAATACGGGATGCTTTTTTTTTTCTTTGATTGGTAGACGAGCTCACAGCCCATCTGGTGTTAAGTGGTTACCGGAGCCCATGGACATCTACAACGTAAATGCGTCACACGGTCTCAAGTATAGTTACAACGGCTGCCCCGCCCTTCAAACCGAAACGCATTACTGCTTCACGGCAGAAATAGGCAGGGTGGCTCAAATATCGAGAGTTTATTACAATTTTCAGATCAAAAAAGTACGAGCCGGCGAGGCGCACCTCTGGCCTTCCTGGAACAGCGTGAGGTCGAGCTCGGTGGGCTGGTCCGCGGTCAGCAGCAGGCACGTGAGGTGGCGCGTGGAGGACATGGGGGGCAGGATCCCGGCCAGGCGGACCTCATGCCACCCGGAGCGGACCTTGCAGATGTCGATGCAGTCGAAGTACCTGAAACCGAATACAGGTGGTAGGACCTCTTGTGAGTCCGCGCGGGTAGGTACCACCACCCTGCCTATTTCTGCCGTGAAGCAGTAATGTGTTTCGGTCTGAAGGGTAGAGCAGCCGTTGTAACTACACTGAGATCTTAGAACTTATATCTTAAGGTGGGTGGCACATTTACGTTGTAGATGTCTATGGGCTCCAGTAACCACCTAACACCAGATGGACTGTGAGCTCGTCCACCCATCTAAGCAATAAAAAAAAAGGTTGAGTCATCCGAATCGGCGCGGCCCCGCGGACCGGTCCACTACTGGACCGTGGAGAAATGGATTAAATGGTTCACCATTATAAGCAGGTGAACGGCCCGTCTTCCACTGAGTACTCTCCGCAAGCCATGAATGGACATGTCATAGCGTTTGTTAGTAACTCTAATCATTCTCAGTTTATTAACGTCAATTGTTGTCAAAAGTTTGGTTTTAAGCATGAAGACTTAAAATTATTAGATACTTGCTGTACCCGTCCGCTTCGCTGGGCATTTAAAATGAATATTATTATTTCTCAACCCCACAAACGTTTTCATCATATGAACATCCCCGCAACTGGTGTAGGGAGTCCAACACTCATATAAATATTAGCCTATCCCTTAAGTACATGTATTTTCTACATGAGTACCTAGTTTCAAGTTGACTTGAACCATGCATCCGATCAATCAGTAGTTATAACGGAACATCCGTAAAAACCACTGTAGATTTATATATTAATTACATAAGCGATACTAATGTACTAATGTACTAACGACCCACCCTCGCTTCGCTTCGGAAGCATTAAATTTTATTATTGATAACGGAGTCCCGTGGGACCTCATATAACGCGAGTCCTATTACAACGCGGGACCTCATACTACGCGAGACCTGATCCAACGCGAGACCTCATACAACGCGGGACTTCATACAACACGAGACCTCATACAACGCGGGACCTCATACAACGCGATACTTTCTTTTTGTACTTAATATATCGCATTGTTTATTGGAGTTTACTCCTTTAGAATCGATTTACATATATAGGCCCGGGGTATGAAAATTATGGGGACCAAAATCGTACTAGCATGTCACACGAAATGCGTTATGCGCCTGATTGGCTCCTGATTGCGTGATGCGTGCGCGCGCCAATCAGGAGCCAACGCGCGGCCGCGTTATCGCAGGTGACGCCGGGCTGCTGCGCCGGCAGTCCGCCACAAAGCCTCGTACTGATCGCGCGTTTCTCTCATTATTGTATTTTCATATATTTGTTAGTCGTTTGTTTTGTGTCTCGTTAATTTGTTAATAATCTGTAGTGTATCGTGTTGTCGTAATATAGAACTATTTCTCGTATTGTTTCGTTTAATTTTTTATATCCAGTAAACTCCAGTCGTGCGTCGGAGCGGACACACACACTTTTTTTTTTGGTGTACAATATAGAATACTCTCTCTCTAAGCATCCCTAATTGAGTATAGCAGTATGTAATAAACACGATCCGGTACTTGAGCACGTCGTCGAAGCTGATCCAGAAGACGCCGTGGTCCCGGTCGTGGTGCGGGGGCGGCGCGGGGTGCGGGGGCGGCGGCGGCGGGGGGCAGGCGCCGCGCCACGTGTAGTGCCCCCAGGGGTTGCGCAGCCGCAGCAGCCGGGCCCCGCCGGCCTCCACCACGTCCAGCACGGAGTACGCGTGCCGGGGGCGAAGCCCTAGCCGCTGGTACTCTTCCTCGTCCACCTGGGAGCGTTACATTCGATTTAAAAGTTTTCGTTACTGGCCTTTATAATTTGATGGCAAAATAAATAGATTTTAAATTAAGCAACGTAAAGTTTTATTTACTATTGACTGAACTCTTATTAAGGATTTTACAATACACATTAAAGTTTCAAAAGGGGCCAAGTAGTGAGGGCACGTCCGCCGGCTGGGGGGCGGTACCTTCATGTTGCCGCCGCCGCAGCTGGCGCCCATGAGGAAGCAGGCCTGGCGCGAGGACAGCAGCTGCGCCCACACCAGGTCCCGGTCCAGCTGCTCGAGGGGCGCGGCGCCGGCCTGCAGCGACACGGACTCGCACGCCGCGCCCGTCAGCGTGCACAGACCTGCGGGCCGCCAGCTCAATATTTATGTATCCCGCACAACCATACCCTCCTCAGGGCTTTACTGGTGGTAGGACCTCTTGTGAGTCCGCGCGGGTAGGTACCACCATCCTGCCTATTTCTGCCGTGAAGCAGTAATGCGTTTCGGTCTGAAGAGTGGGGCAGCCGTTTAACTATATTTGAGACTTTAGAACTTATATCTCAAGGTGGGTGGCACATTTACGTGCCATCGTAGTTAAGCTCCAGTAACTACTTAACACCAGGTGGGCTGTGAGATCGTCTATCCATCAAAGCAATAAAAAAAGAAAAAAAAGAAAGGGCTTGACGAGTAAATTAACCCTCAGACACACAGCCCACTGAGTTTCTCGCCGGATCTTCTCAGTGGGTCGCGTTTCCGATCCGGTGGTAGATTCTGCGAAGCACTGCTCTTGCTAGGGCCAGTGTTAGCAACATTCCCGGTTTGAGCCTCATGAGCTCACTTGCACGTCAAGGAAAAGCTGAAATAGCCTCTCAAGGCTATCAGCATATGTAGGAAAAAAAACCGATGCAACTGATGTTATAATTATAGAAGTACTTATCAATAAAGGTACAAAACAAAACAAAAAAAAATTGATTAGAAAAAGGGAGATTTGCTCATCCCTGGGATGATTGAGACTAAAAAATTTTTTCTTAGTTTGAAACTATATCCGTAAAGACATTCGTGAAAATCGGTACAGTATTTTGGGTATAATATTAGTGCGGGTTAACTTCGAGTTATTTTCTCAGGAGACAGACAGCCACCGCGTTGCTACCACCGAGTGGCAGCGGCAGGAGTTCAGCGCTCACCTTCGATGGCCCTCCCGGAGACCAGCGCCTCGTAGCACCCGTGCAGCTTGGCCACCGCCTTCTCTATCAGCGGCACCCACAGCTGTTTCCTTTTCGCCTGCAAACCATTCTACATGTGGGATCTTGGTTTCTGGTGAAATGCGATCAGATAGGGATCAGCTACTGACGCCGCTGGGGTCCATGAGCCATCAACGGCAATAAAGGATCCATATTTAACATTCACTGTCCCAATAATCTTGTCTGATTCGTGTCCCAGCCGGGATGTCTGTCTGTGCGCCCCCGGTCAACTGTCTCGTGATGAATATCCTGCAGTACCTGCTAGCGACAGTCGACCATCCACCTAACTGTGCCCTTGATTGAATATCTCTCGACAGTCAATTCAAGACTGTATTCACCGCGCACTAATCTTGTGTCACCTTCGAGAAACCTTGATCACGACGGTCTCTGCGTGTCTCCTTAGCACGAGGAGTGCCGAGACTGTAGGTCGGCCGACCCTGACTACAGCACTGGTTTACTGGTGGTAGGACCTCTTGAGAGTCCGCGCGGGTAGATACCACCACCCTCCCTATTTCTGCCGTGAAGCAGTAATGCGTTTCGGTTTGAAGGGTGGGGCAGCCGTTGTAACTATACTTGAGACCTTAGATCCTATATCTCAACCACTTAACACCAAGTGCGCTGTGAGCTCGTCCACCCATATAAGCAATAAAAAAAACTCAGGGGTCTGAATTCGGATAATATCACCCAAGACTTGTATTCTTCGAGGTCTGGTCTGTAGACAGGAGACGGAAGGTACCTGCGAATAGACGAGGTGTCCCTTTTTGTTGGCCGGCAGCAAGTCGTCCAGGGTGAGGGTCCTCCAGCGGCCGTCCTTGCAGAGCCGCAGCTGGTAGGCGCCGATGCTGGGCTCCGCGCGCAGCAGCACCCCGCGGACCAGCGACGACCTCTCCGCTAGCACCGCCAGGGCCGACAGCAGCCAGCAGTTCCCCAGCACGCCTGGGGATCGTGATGTCATTTCCGTTTAGAAATTTTAAGTGCTGTGGTTTCCAGTTACCGTTTAATAAGTTCAGTGTAAGATTGCATGCAGAAAATAAAGTTTTCATAGACCTTACGTATATGTACTTACATTTTAAATTTATACGTAACTAGGCTCTTTTTTTTCTCCAAGTTATCCCACTAGGCGGGGTCGACACTGTTAATTTTTCTCTTCCATTCGCTTCTATCAGCAGTCATCTCAACACTCTCTCCTCTCTCTCTCTCATATCGTTATTCACACACTCCATCCATGTCTTCTTCGGTCGATCTCTTCCCCCTCTACCTTGCACTACCATTTCCATACATCTCCTAGTCACATGCACATATTTCTCTCTACGCATCACGTGTCCATACCACGTATTAATTTTTTTTTATCGGACCTATACGTTACGAACAGATTAAGAATATTTGGCACCTTGCGAGATGTCGGAGGGGCGCGGGTCCCGGAACACCGCCCAGGGCAGGCGGGGGTCGGCGTCCACGTGCAGCTGCCGGGGCCGCAGCCACCTGGTGCCGCTCCCGCAGGACCCCGCGTAGTACAGCGAGCGCGGGCTCGCGGGGAACATGGGGTCCACGTACGGCTCCCCCGTCTGAATGGTTATAATGAGGATGAACTTATAGTAACGTATAGGGTTGGACAGACAGATATTAGTAATTAAATTTATATTTTGTAGCATTTATCGAAAGGTATTTACATTTTCTTTAACTGATCACATTAAACTCACCGCGGCGCACTGCGCGAGCACGTCCTGCCACTGCGCCCACGCGTCCCCGTCGTCCTGCAGCAACTCCACCTCCCCTCCCTCGCCGCCCTGCCACGCACCCTCCGCGCCCTCAGCTATTAAACAAATTAACATCATTTTCATAGCCTTGACTGAAGCCGGACAACACCAGAGTACAGCTCTATCCAATCAGCTCTCCGGGTTCACCACAATCGGTAACCGAGCCAACATATAAACTCCATGGAATAAATCTCCCCCTGTATATTACCCTACATACAGCGCGTTGGAGAGGGCGACTCACGCGAGAGCGGGTCCTCGGGGGGCGCGCGGTCGGGGGGCGGCAGGCGGGGGCTGGTGCACATGTCGCAGCACGCGGCCGCGCTCGCGTTCATGTACGTGCACTCCGTACACGACCACTCCGAGCACTCCGCCCTGGGGACCACAACGAGCGTGAGCACCAAAGATCTTTTTTGCCACGTACCATCCGGCTTTGGAATGAACTCCC
Source organism: Bombyx mori (assembly GCF_030269925.1). Taxonomy (NCBI): domain Eukaryota; kingdom Metazoa; phylum Arthropoda; class Insecta; order Lepidoptera; family Bombycidae; genus Bombyx; species Bombyx mori. The sequence continues at coordinate 1,523,794 of NC_085120.1, read as the reverse complement.
CTCCACGGTGTTTTCCGAGCGCTATGACATGTCCTTTTTCAAACGAGGCTTGCGGAGAGTTCTTTATGGTAGGCAGCGGCTTGGCTCTGCCCCTGGCATTGCTGACGTCCATGAGCGACGGTGACCACTTACCATCAGGTGGGCCGTATGCTCGTCTGCCTACAAAGGCAATAAAAAATAAAATAAAAAAAGACCAGACGGACAACCCACCCACCTCATCGTGGCTGGGGACTGTTGATGGATGGCAACTGCAACGGATTTAAATGAAATCTAATCCACGGTCTACCTCAGGGCTCAATGAGGACTGGTTGGAGCTAATCAACATTGATTTTGTTTAAAATACACATAACAAATTCCAACAAGCTCGATTACTACTTCTAGTTCTAATGAGATATACCGGGATAAAGGGATATACTGTAAGAAAGAAAAAAGTTTATGTATTACAGTGAACTTATCTTACTTGGGCTCCGGTGGTGGCGTTTTGTGCCTTGACCCCCGTCTGGGCAGCGCCGGCGTGGGCTTGTTCCGTCGCGGAGACGGACTTCGACCAACTGGAGATAACGAAAAGCGGGAAATGATGAAGAGGTCCGCAGGCGAGAAGGCGGGCATTTACTGGTCGCGTTTTGTTAGCCCCCAGCGACACCACCACTCTACATGTTTCTCCCGCGAAGCAGTCTTGTGCTCTACTTTGAAGGGCGGGACAGCCGTGATACAATAAAGTGGGGGTTTCGGACCTCGTGATTCCAGGTGGGTGGTGGCTATAACGTTATGGAATCTGTGGGCTCCCGGCATCACTTAATTCATTTTTGGGGATATGCCAAGGTCACCAGGTCGGGGGTAAATGACATCAGAAAGATCTTCCACCGCGCGGCTGGTACGGCTCGGTGGAGCGAAGATCCTAATGTTGTCATTCAGAACTCGTATATGAGAAAAGTTATTTTGAATAATATGATTGAACTTGAAACTATACACTTGACACCATGCCGGTCAAAAAAATGGTACAATCTATTTTAAAATTTATTTTTGTTAAAATGATATTTTGATAATATGATGATGATAATGATTTTTTTTTATTGTCTTGATGTGTGGACGAGCTCACAGCCCACCTGGTAATAAGTGGTTACTTGAGTCCATAGACATCTACAACGTAAATGCGCCACTCACCTTGAAATATAAGTTCTAAGGTCTCAGTTTAGTTACAACGGCTGCCCCACCCTTCAAACCGAAACGCATTACTGCTTCACGACTGAAATAGGCAGGGTGGTGGTAACTACCCGTGCGGACTCACAAGAGGTCCTACCACCAGTAAATTGATATTTTAGATAATGGTAATTTTTTTAAAAAGAACAATCGCATTGAATCTCACCGGGCCCGTGGACATCAGCCGAGGTCGTTGCGTGCCTGGGTACGGGCGGCGTCTTGCAGGCAAGGCACAGCGCGGCGGACGCCGGATTGCGGAGGGTGCACGAGCTGCAAGACCTGGACGTGGATTGTTGTACGCATTCATTATTTATTCAGCTTTATGCACAAGAGTACATTTGCGGACTTATGCCTGAAGCATTATCTACCAGTCAACCAAGGCTGGAGTAGAGTTCTATAGTAGGTGCATTCCTTTTTGAGAAATGAGGCCGTCAGCGCAAAAGTGGCCTAAGCTTACTATAGTTATAATGGAGTAATGAGGTTTAAGTTTTCATGAATTTGAATTTGAGTAGGGAAAAAAACAATGGGCCATCACCGACTTTTTGTTGAGACCAATTATTATTATGTTTTTTACTTTTTTTTTTCTTAGCAGACGCTGGTACCTATTTATCATTTACGGGCCTTAGCCAACAAGTAAATAATAAGGAATAAATATTTTTAATGTCCGTTGGTTGAGTTTTCTTGCATTTTTAAAAACTTACAAACAGTTCTTCATGTATTTAATATAGCAGCTTTTTGTAGTTGCATGAAAGTATTGGGTTTCAGATCAATTAACTTCAGGATGTGGTGGGGGTGCTTAGGGACAAGGCCTATAGTGGAAATTAATTGGTGGAAAATATTGTTATTATTAAATAATACAAAAAAAGATGTGTGGTGTCGTGGGACACCGGATAGGAACGAAGTTCCTCATTATAAAAATATTAATTTTAAGTTCTATTCGAGGTATAAAGAAAATAAAACTGGAGGTCTCGCAACAGCCCACGGTCATTCGGTAACGTGCGAACTTATTGTGGTACACTTCATTCACGGTTGTTTGCATAAAAGTTAGTGTATTGCGCAAACGAACGCAGATCGTGGTGAATGAATGATAAAAAAAATATATTATTTTTTGTACGTTATTACAAAGTTAAGCCGTACACTGTGTGCATTACTATTATAAATCTTACGTTACGGACGTTTTTTCCCGGTTAGGGTATCCCTCTGCATCGTCCAATAAAGAACTTCGTTCTAACAACAGACATATAATACGTTAGTATGAATGTTGTGTACAGTGAGGTTGCGTGCTCACCAGCAGTCTGCGGGCGGCGGCCTGCTGGCAGCGCAGGCGGCGCACGCGGCGGCATGGGACTCGTTAAGCAGCGTGCAGCGCCCGCACGGCCACGCCCCGCCCTGCCCCCCGCCCGGCCCCCCGCCGCCGCTGACACCCGCCGACTCTGCGGAGCCGACTGTCCCGTTACCCTGCCCGAACCCCTCAGTCTATACAGTACAACGGCTGCCCCGCCCTTCAAACCGAAACGCGTTACTGCTTCACGGCAGAAATACGCAGGGAGGTGGTATCTACCTGCGCGGTCACACATTATCCCCCAGTTTCCCTTTCTGATTAATGACATTAAATGACCAATTACACCAAATATTTTCTATATCAGGTGATCTGGTCTATATCTTCTGTTGCCAGATGGCACTTTCTAAGCAAAAAGAAGATTGCATTATTAGAACGTATTAACCGTTAGAAGCCCTTCGCAAACAGAAGGCTGGGAGCGGGGGCCGACATAGTTACGACATAGTCCTCACCGACAGCGAACAGCAGCTCGTCACTGTTGAGGTCGTGGTCCAGGGACGCTATCGGCACCGTCAGCTTCTTAGGTACATCCGAGTGACTCGCTTCTGCAGCTGTGCCGCTAGTGCTGGGGTCGGAGGGGTTCACCGACCGCGACCTGGACAAATAGTGCTTTTTTTTTATTTCCCTTGTAGGCAGGAGAGCATACGGCCCACCTAATGTGGAGTATTTACTGTCGCCCATGGACTTTAGAAATGCCAGGGGCAGAGCCAAGCCGCTGCCTACCGTGCCTTTAATTTTCTCATCTAAAGCAAACCCCCACGACGGCCCTATCGGGATTACCGTTACCATTCACAGGCGCTCACTAAGAACGGATCTAATGCAAATTCTATCCAGTTAATAGAAGCTATATGACACAAAACCTCTCTTTACCCCGAGTAAATAAAAAGTTATATTATTGTTGAAAAACAAAATTCAGACGGACGAAGCCGCGAGACACGTCTAGTATACTAATATAGCGGGTTGTTTTGAGTTATCGATATAATTTAATTATTATTGTTACCAAATATTGATATTCATTGAGGAGCTGAGTTGATATCTGGAGCCACAGATAGGGGTTATCTGTGTCTGGAGCAGTCAACTGTATCTTGATATATATTGTATATTACAACAATAATTTTATGCACGCGTGTCTGTGTGTGCGTATGGAATATATTTTGTTAATGTATAGGTGTGTGTAATCTTTTTATTTTATAGCTTAGTTGGTTGGACGAGCTTACGGCCCACTTGGTGTTAAGTGGTAACCGGAGCCCATAGACATCTACATCGTATATGCCGCCACCCACCTTGAGATATGAATTCTAAGTTCTCAGTATAGGTACAACGGCTGTCCCACCCTTCAAAATCGAAACGCATTACTGCTTCACGGCAGAAATAGGCAGGGTGGTGGAACTTACCCGTGCGGAGTCACAAGAGGTCCTACCACCAGTAAGTCTTGCGTTTTTTTTTTTTTATTGCCCTTGTAGGCAGACGAGCATACGGCCCACCTCATGGTGAGTGGTTACCGTCGCCCATGGACTTCAGCAATGCCAGGGGCAGAGCCAAGCCGCTGTCTACCGTTTAATACTCTCCACAAGCCTCGTTTGAAGAAGGACATGTCATAGCGCTCGGGAAACACCGTGGAGGGGAGCTCATTCCATTGCCGGATGGTACGTGGCAAAAAAGACCTCTGGAAACGCACTGTGGATGACCGCAGTGGCTCCAGGTAGTATGGATGAACTCTACTCCGGTGGCGGGCGGTGCGATGGTAAAAACGAGATGCCGGTATCATCTCGAACAAATCCTCAGAGCACTCCCCATGGAACATACGGTACAAAATACAGAGGGAACCGAAGTCCCTCCGCAGACCCAGAGGTTCCAAACGATCCGTGAGAATGGGATTATCGACAATCCGAACGGCCCTCCTCTGTATGGAGTCAAATGGAAGAAGCTGGTATTTGGGAGCCCCGGCCCAGAGATGGGAGCAGTACTCCACGTGAGGCCGGACTTGTGCTTTATAAAGCAAAAGTCTTTGTCCAGGCGTGAAGTACCGCTTCGCTCTGTTGAGGACTCCCAGCATTTTGGACGCCAACTTGGCTTTTATTGGCGTATATATTTGTCATATAATAATTATTTTAGCATATAATAAATGTCTGTTTTAATACTAAAATGGGAATGACAAAACTTCTTTATGTATGTACATACAGGGTGTTCTATTGTATGAGAGTAAAAACTTACGGATTATTAGAGGAATGTGCGTGTAATGTAACAGAGGCGTGTGGAGGCCTAGGGCTCCGGCACACGTCGCAGGCTCTGGACGACCACGAGTTGTAAGCGAACCAGCACTCGCCGCATTGCCACAGCCGACTCTCTCGACTAGACAGAGATATGATCAGGTCACACTTTTTTAAGCTACACTTGGGCCATTACAAACGTGCGAACCGAGTCATAAATCATTTTTATCAGACCTCTCGCTCACACTTATAGAAAAATCGGATCGCTCGCTCACACTTCTAGTGTTTTGTGTATAAAAATGAAATCAATTTAATTACACAAAAAAAAAACGTTATTTACAGATAATAATACAAACTAGTGGTCCTGTAGTGGTCGAAATTCGACTATAATTAATTGAAATTGTAAGTTTGTATGTTATCATTCTATCGTCAAAGACTAATAATATACTTCTTTAATGACAGATTTCGCCAAGACTAAAAAAGACAAACAATATTGAATCTATTTTTTTAAGGAATTTTATGACCTGGTAACTAAGACCTTTAAGTCATGTCTTATTTTAATTTATTTTTTTATTTTTATGAAAAATGATAATATGGAGATAAATGAAATGAAATGAAGATGATTAATTTGAGACATTAATCAACTGGGATGAAATTAAATGAAATAAGATGATATGGGATGAAATATAATCTCAGTAAAATGGTGGTTATTTACTGAAACTTTTTTTAGTGGACTTTTTGGAAGATCCCGGGAAGTCCCCCGAGAGTCCAGCGGCTTTGTTTCATTTTCCCACATTTGTGCACTTTCACAGATATTAAACAGTTAATAAACTACCGTTATTACACATTTAAACCTGAAGAAACACTAAATAGACAAAATAAAAAGTCAATATTGAATCTATTCTCAATTTGACCACAGACTATAAGCAATAAGAAAAGTTTGACAATAAGCAAATAGTATGCATGCGTGTGTGTGTCAAATATATGGTAGTGTGTGTAATGTTTTTTTATATTGATTTAATGTATTTTATGCATAATTTAAAAAAATATTAACATTCTGCACTCCTTCTCTATGTACTGTATAAGTGTGGGAAATTTCATACTCCTCTGTCCGCGCAATTTTCGTAAAAACGCGTACAAAGTTTTCGCTTCACGTATTAATATATAGATAATTCTAAACAATTATTAATCAATTAAGAATAGTAATCTATCTATGTCATCGTCTGTGCAGCAGTCTTCATGTAAATTTATTATCAGAGGCTGTATTATAATGCTTCCATGGTTCGCGTAGGATTGTCTAAGATAACTAAAACAATTTTTACAAACACCTACAACCTTACATGTACCAGTCATCAACGACCACGTCATCTAACTAGCTGAACCTGAGCGGCATCCCTTTATCGATATCGAGTTGCGCGGCATTGTCACATCCCTTTGACGTAATGTTTTATGACTCAGTTTGCACGTTTATAATGACCCAAGTATAATAAAAATTCAGACATCAAAGCATGTGAATCTAATGCATAAAGGATTTTATCATTAATACTATGATATGAATTAAAAAGGAATTAAGATAATTATTATTGTAATGTTATAAAAAGGTACTGAAGATATGAATATAACAGAGTCAGACTTCAAGTAAAAAAAAACCTTAAATTGACATTGAGGCGCAAAGTTCTACTTACTTGGTCTGCTGTGTCTCTTTGTTGACCTCCCGAGGGTTATGAGAGACTTTCCCCACAGAGGGCAGCATGTTAAACTTAGGGCTCCCGGGACGCTCCTTCCCAGCCCCGCAGATATGCGAGGTCCTGATGTTACTGGCCGTGTCGGGCGATATGCAATTCTCGGCACCCAAGAGCTCATCAATCCTCGCGTAATCTCCGTCTCCTATGTCGTTAGAGTAGAGAGCCTCGTTCTGGGAATTGCTCATCACGTTTCTTGTATCCTGAACGGAAACGTACGAGTACCTGGTCCCGTTGTTGTTGACTTGCAGCTGAAGATTCAGGTCTTTGTATTTACCTTTGTTCGGTAATGCGTAAATAACGCCTTCAGCATTCGTATCCCAGCTGACTTCCTTGTCGATCAGCTCCAGATTGTCCTCTTCGATTCTGGACTCGGCCAATTCGTTCCGGTTCTCAGTCTTGCCGAGACTGCCGCAGTAATTCGCCAGCGACTTGTGGTAATCGTTCAAGCTTCGTCTGCTCGATATGACTTTGCCTGTGGGTCGTTCTGCGTTCGTCTGTTCGGAGAAGGACCGCCGGTACGTGGGCCGGATTTCTGGTGAATTCTGGGCGCTGATCGAACGACGCAACGACGAGCCTAACGCAGAGGTTTCTGTTTGCGGCCAATCGGGAACTGTTATCATAACTCCACCTGACGACGGAAGCGATGTGGCTCCTTCCCTGCCCAAGGTTTCGTGGCGACCTAAAGTGGTCACGCTCAAGCCTCGGGAATTAGGAATTCTTGCTTGTGCGTATACTCTCGGAGACATGCAAGCTTCACAGTGCGTTCTTATTCCAGAATTCTCAAGAGTACATTTGCTGCAAGACCACTTCTTTAAATGCAAGCCCCTGCTCTGCTCCCTTTGATATTCCTTCACGTAATTCAATTCCCAATTCGATTTTGTCTCATTGCATTTTTTAGGTTTTCTCGTAACAGTATGGAGGCTCCTTAAAAACGACTCTCTAGGGTAGTGCTGGGCAGTATTCGAATATCTTTCTGAGAGCATTAAGCTTGTCGGCCTATTGATGGTACTCCTGTTCTCATCCAAGTTCCACCACTTATGAGAGTTTATCACAGAGCCGTGGGAAAGGGACCTGGAGACACCATGAGCTTGGTCTGTTAGCTGTGTTGGCGATAGCCTGAGGGACTGGAGGTCGAGGTTAAGTCTTCGGCTGTCAGGGTGACTCGAAGCGGGTCTGTATGCTGGTACAGCTAGGGTGTTGGACCTTATCATAGTGTTGTCTGATAAAAAATATATTATTAGAAGGTAAGTAAATCAAAAACATAACTCACAGTGATATAGGTAGCATTCATTACCTTCACCTGATTTATTCTTGTCTGTCATCCCTGGACCTTGATCCTCGTCATCAGAGAGCCTGAAATCAATTTAAATACTTACTATAACACTATAACATATTAATTTATTTTTAAGGGATTTTATGACCTGGTAACTAAGACCTTTAGGTCAAGTCTTATTTTAATTTTAATGAAAACTTTTTTATATGATCAATTTTTTTATGAAATGAAATGAAGTTGATTAATATGAAACATGGCATGAAATTAAATTAAAACGAAAAGAAACGAAATGAGATGATATGGGATGAAATATAATCTCAGGAAAATGGTGGTCATTTATTGAGACTTTTTCGGTGGACTTTTTGGAGGATCCTGAGAAGTTATGTTAAGCGGCTTTGTTTCATTTTCCCACATTTGTGCACTTTCACAGATATTAAACATTTAAACCTGAAGAAACACTAAATAGACAAAATAAAACAAAGCACACAACTTCACTCCTCGCATTCCCGTCAAAAAGTCCCAATAACATATTCAAAACCTTATTAATGATACCACATAAATCGTCACATTTATATAAATGCACAAATAATTAACATCTTCTATTGAGCTCAAACATTCATATCGAGGGGTGTAAGGCTATTTAGTTTAAGCAATATTTTTGCAACTTTACAGGAGCTCCATTACTTGTTTAAAATTTGGAAAAAATATCATACCAAACCTTCTTCAGCTATTTGAATGGAGTAAACTTAATTGAAGTTCAATTAAAACATTGAATTGTTGAAGCTAATACAAAATAATACAGACCTTTCATTACAGAGAGAGAAGAGTCACGTATCAAACGAAATGCCGCTTAAACCTAATAGCCATTTAGCCCTCGATATGTGCTTTTTTTTTATTGCTTAGATGGTTCGACGAGCTCACAGCCCATCTGGTGTTAAGTGGTTACTGGAGCCCATACACATCTACAACGTAAATGCGCCACCCACCTTGAGATATAAGATCTAAGATCTCAGACTTGTTACAACGGCTGCCCTACGCTTCAAACCGAAATGCATTACTGCTTCACGGCAGATATAGGCATGGTGGTGGTACCTACCCGCGCGGACTCACAAGAGGTCCTACCAGTAAAATTATGTACTTAAGTACTAGTAATCAGTAACTGCTGACCTGTATACAGGTGCGTGGGGAGCGAGAGTGTCACAAGCTGCACAGCGCCAAGCAGCTGATACGTTGCGTAGTCCGCACCCACAGCGCCACGCTCTCGACGCCTCCGGTGCAGACCCCACGCACGACCATCCACTGTATGTCACAATACACTTTATGAGCATATAATATCCTATTTCCTCTTCTAGCATTTCTCCTACTAAATGAGACAAAGGGAATTGTAAAAATATATATTTTATTATAAAAAAATATATCTGGAGATACTGTGAATTTGATTCGTTATTTCTTGAGGGATAATCGAAAGGGCAACAGGTTAATGTTGAGGGTTCAACAATCAAAGGCCTGTTTTGGTGTAGTGCTCAATTTTCTTTTATTTTATCATTTGAGAACAGCCATTTGTCTGAGAATTCTCTCTGTTAACAGTAAGTTTGGAATTGGCAAATAAGATAACGATTTGTGAAACTCATAAAGAAGCTAAGGATACTATTTCTACTGCGCAATGTTTACTGCACTAGATAGGTGAACGAGTTCACGGCCCACGTGGTAATAAGTGGTTAGCGATGGTTGTAGACATCACAACGTCAATTCGTACTATTAATTTAATTGAACTTTCACAGAACTGAGTAAATATATTACTTTTTTGACTAGTATAGTTTAACATTAATCATAAAATGAGCTTGTGAATTAAATTTTTGTCTATAAATGCACCTGTCTATTGCCAAATTCAGATCGTGACTCCTGTGGATACCCACCGAACATTGTGTAAATTTTAACAATGAAAACTACATTTTAATATAATTGCTCGAACGCGTCTACTAATAAAAGGGTGTCGGGTATTAATTTCGTTAATGAACTTGGTTACGGCCCGCGCAACAATGGAAATATAACCTAAATTAGAGGTCGCGAAAAATCAATAACTGAACAGCAACAAAGGCATCAGGACGCACCTATAGAATGAGTTTTCGGTCGGTATGACGATGGCTTCCGACCCTGGCGTGGTGCCCTCGCTTCTTCCCGTACGCGAAGTGTATTCAGACGATGAATCTCTACAGTTTTCCCTGGAGGATCCGCCGTCATGACTCGAAATTCTTTTCGTTTCGCATTTTAAACACTTTACACTCTCCGTTGGGTTGATTTGGCCACACACCTGACAGTGCCATTGTAGCACAGATGCGATTGAACCCATTTTAATTCACACATGGCTATTGTACCATTACAATACGTTTTTCACGAAAATAATCCCCAATTTTCGAAAAATGAAAACAGCTGATCCACCATGTTGTTTGTATATAGCTTTTTTTTTGTATTTGTATAGGGCATAGGGATGTACAGAGCTGAGATCATTGAGTATATGCTTAATTTGAGAATAATGTATTTGATTTTCAAATATATTTTTATAATGCCCTATTTTAACTTAATAAAGTACATAAAAAACATAAATCCTGAAAAATTAAAAATGCTGTTAGCTTATTCTGCCATCTACAGGAATCATAAATAACTATTTTTGAATTTTTTGAAATTCACCATTATATTTCAGATAACAGCAGATAGATGACGCTATATTAAAAAAGTTTTGTTCCTTCAATATTTTTCCATTATATTTTGCTTATGAATTATATTTTACTAGTTTTAATTGTGATACTGAAATATATTATATTAGGTACGTTTTGAGCATTTAAATATGTTTCACATTAAGTTCGTTTCAACAGAAAATCTTTAACATCAAATATATTCTTAAAGTCTTCGTAGCCACATTTTGATTTAACATAGAGGTTGTGCAGATATTAGCGAAATTAACAAATTCTGGACAGTGTAATTTTAAGTAATAATTACGGAAACGTTAATCCGAGTGGCCAGGAGAGGCAATTCTGTTCAGTCCAGCGTGTGCGAGCCTGAATTATTGCTTGCATCTGTCAAACGCAATGCTTTTGTCAAGGATTGTGAACAGTGGCTCTCAACGTTTCACCAACGATAGATATATAATTACATAAGTTTTACGATGACTACGGTTGATGATTGATTTCTCCCGCATAAAACATATGTATATAACGTGAAAATATTAGAAAAATACAAAACTACGTCCTTGCATTAATATAAAATACCGTTCACACTAAATCGTTTAATTAAACACGCCCTATTTATATTCGGAAAATTTTGGAAAATGGATACTAGTTTTACGCCCTCTTTGGATGAAAATTTGAGAACCGAGTGTCGGGTTTGTAATGATTACGTATCGTTATGTAAACATTTCTACTGTTTCGGACAATAGGCTCGCAACTAGAGTAATAAAAGAACACCTGGGTATTAAAATTATCAGCTAATTATTCTGGTATGCGTATATAGGTGTTTGTGTAAATGAATTTTTGACTGTCATTTTCAGCGGCTTCAAGCTTCAAGTCAGATTAACATGATGCACACGCATCCAGGTCCGATGAAGATGCAATCTATATATTAATACGTGAAGCAAAAACTATGTATTCCTTTTTACGAAAATTGCGCGGACGGAGGAGTATGAAATTTTCCACACTTATAGAGAATATAGAGATGAAGTGCACTATGCTATTTTTTTTTTTAAATAGTGCATAAAAGATACATTAATTCAATAAATGAAACATTACACACACTACATACCATGTATTTGACGCACACAAAGTTAACTCAAATCTGTATGGAGTTGGACGTTTGCCTACGTTTGCCGCTAGGGGCATTGTTCCAAATGCATACAAATTTGAGTTAACTTTTACGCTATCGAGAACGTTAAAAAGCTCTCACTAAGCATACAGATTTAAAGCGTGGGATTACCGTAAGTACTTTTGATACGTCCACGCCCACAGCATCTCAGGGTGGGAGTTGTTTTACGTTTTGTGGTATCTATGGGTTCCGTAACCAAATAACACCAGGTTGACCGAGAACTCAGTACCAATTCAGCATCAAGACTAGCAAAAATAATTATTTTCGTTTATGATAAGGTTGATTTCGGGACCTTGGCTTCTAAACACCCTTTTTGTTGCCCTTGTAGATAAACGAGCATACGGCCCACCTGATAATGTTAGGGGAACCGCCAAATCGCTGCCTATCGCTATTACCCAGAGAAATCATTGATATCTATACTTTACTTATTACTTATACTTATATATATATATATATATACAATACAATATTATAAAGAGGAAAGATTTGTTTGTTTGTTTGTATTGAATAGGCTCCTAAACTACTGAACTGATTTGAAAAATTCTTTCACTGTTTGGAAGCTACACTATCCCCGAGTGACATAAGCTATATATTTAAATAATAATAATTAGGAATCCTTACTAAGACTCCAATAATGTAGCCGAAGGTGTAAAAAAAATACCTAAAATATTCTTTACATCGCGCGCTCTATGAATACTATTGATCTATACTAATATTATAAAGAGGAAAGATTTGTTTGTTTGTTTGTTTCGAATAGGCTCCGAAACTACTGGACCGATTTGAAAAATTCTTTTTCCATTAGAAGCCGACATTGTCCCTGATGAACATAGGCTACTTTTTTTAATTTTTTTTAAAAATTTTTTTTTGTTTCATGGGTGTTTTAATATTTCCGAAGCGAAGCGAGGGCGGGTCGCTAGTGATAGAATAAAATAGTGTACTACGACTTTGTACAACACATCATTATTTACAAAAAGTGTCGCGACAGCATATGTCTAACTATTACAGTTATGCCACAATGTGTTCTTTTATTTAAAAAAATAAAACAACGTCAAATATCGTTGACATTTTTGTTAAAGACCCGAGCAGAGCCGGAGCGGAGCCGGAGCGGGCCGCTAGTTGCCTATAAATGTAAGATGACTGTTAATAGGAAATATGTTAACGCACCTCTCTGAATAAATTTTCGGTGCAAAAGAATCTTTTTCCGGTTAATACTTGATGTTATTTAGATTTTTAAGGAAATCTGCCGTACGTAGGCCTACATCAGCCCGGATTATCCTATACTGGGGGTCTTATAGCGACATCTGTCAAAGCTATTCGGTTTGGAACGTAATCCTTCACAGGGCTGCCGCGAAATGTTAGATCCTTCATAAAGTACAATAAAAATTTAAAGCTTATTATTATAAAGTGCATTATTATAAATGTACTCCATTTAAGAACGGCGGAATTGTTCTGAATATATTTTCATAATGGTACCGTTTCTTTTTGTTGGGGGGTAAGTATTAATGGGTCTTTGATAAATTCACAAAACGATCACCAGCAATATTGTTTGAACAGCTCAGTCAGCTATTACAAATAATTTAAGTAATTTTTTTTTTTAGTCCTAAGGGATTACATGTGGCGAGGAGGCCTTTACAGTTCCACCAGGGCAGGTAGGCGCGTCACGGGGCGACCTAACGGGGTTGAGGCTGCGCCGCACGCTACCGTCACTCTAGCGCGCTGGCACCGGGAGGACGGGACGACGCGTCGGCGGCTGCGGACTACGATGCGGTCTGCATTTTCGTCGTCGCTGTCGTCGCCGAACATACTGTGGAAGAGCAACCCGGTCGGCGGTGTATTGCGTTCGACCCGGCAGGCTGGTTCTGGCCCAGCGGCGTATCCCGGAACACCAGCGGCATCGCCCGGACGGCCTGGTAGGGACGCCGTACCGTGGAGACCGACGTCGTTGGTCGTCGACTATCGCCTCGACGACCCGTCGGTCGGGCGTCCTCGGGGTGGCGCCGGGTGTCTGGTTGTAGTGTTGACCGCGGGAACCCCCCTACTCTGACCCCGGACGGAGATCGGACATCGGGCGTAAGAGTGCAGGGGAGTCGTTTAGTGGGTGGGCCCTAAAATCCCTTGGGCCCGCGCTCCCAACACCTTGCAGATCGTCAAGTCCCACATACCCCGCGCGCCCCCTAGGCGCGGGGACCTCGTATGAGGTTCGGCTCCCGGACCGAAAAAAAGGGCGGGTACGCGACCAAGTTAAAAGCAAAAGCGAAAGAGGAAAAAATTTCAGTGCGATGTGATTGTTTTTCATGGATGTCCTCAGTAACTGATATTTGCAATCTACTATATTACTGTCTAATTTAATCATACCGGACTAAGACAATGCGAATTCTCAAAATTCTCTCATAAATATAAACACATTTGGAGTTCCTTTTCATTAATTCGAACATGAAATTTTATTCTAGACGCGGAATCATCAACCCTGACGTCAGACAATTTAGACAAAGCCATGCAATTTTCGTCTTTATAACAGTACGACTTAAAGATCCTATTTTCAGTAAAGCAACGGGAATTAACGTTCGAAACGGGTGATTAAACCCGGATCCCCACGTCCGTGATCCATCAATGGCCCTTGTTTCAATGGCTTCCTTATTTCGAATCAAATTAGTAATGAATGGTCAAACAAAAATTGTGGGTTGATTGTTTAATCAAGTGTCTTTGGTATACTGATTCTTTATGTAATGTTGGGCCCATTGATGTTAAATGACGTAAGAGACTTCGAAGTCGTCGTGGCCTAAATGATGAGGTGAATAAAAGCGATGTGATTGTGCCAGCATTTAAATCCCGCCGGCAGCTACAAAGAGCAACAGGGTATACTAATCTATACTAATATATAAATCTACAGTGGTTTTTACGGATGTTCCGTTATAACTACTGAACCGTGCATCCGATTGACTTGAAACTTGGTATCCATGTAGAGAATAAATGTACTTAGTGGATAGGCTGTATGTATGTGAGTGTTGGCTACCCTACACCAGTTGCGGGGGCGTTAATTATGAGATTTGTGGGGGGGGGAAATAATAATGATTAACATTAAAAAATAAACACAATAGACGGTCTTATTGCTATATATGCATGGAAGGTATATCAATAAGGTATTTTTTTTATGATTGATGGTTTACTGGTGGCCCGTGTCCTTTCTAGTTTCACAAAGTCAGGTGGGCAAGCAAGGGCTGAGCCAGAAAGGGGCGAGATTTGTTAACAGCTACCCGAACGCTACCAAGAGAGACCTAAAAACTCAAGAGTAGCTGCTTCGCGAATGAATCTACTACCGGATCGGAATCACGACCCGCTGAGGAGATCCGGTGAGAAACTCAACGGGTGGATATCAATAAGGTGCTCAGTAGCTATTTTAAGGTAATCCCGGTTTGACACGGTTGCTTAGAGTTATTTTTCCGGTACTTATTCGCTGGTAGCCTTAGGGGCTATTCTAGCTACGCGCGGATGGGTAGGTGAGCTCATGGGCTGAACTTGAGAGAATTTGTTAACACTATCCCTAGCAAGAGCAGTGCTTGCAGAATCTACCACCGGATCGGAATCGCGAGTCACTGAAAAGATCCGGTGAGAAACTTAGTGGGCTGTGTCTATGGAATTGCTTCGAGTAGTTTGTTCATGATGGTCTCACCTATGTCTTTATTTCACATAAAAAAATATACTTAATATCAGTTTTACGAAGCCAAATTAGTCACACAATATTCTTTGACGGCAAACACTATCATGATCCATTTTATCAGACTATCGAAGGCAGTGCTTTTAATCAATTACAAAAAAGGATGTTGCCATGAAAAATACAGGAAACAAATTTATAAAATATAATAAATTAATAAAAATTCGAATTGAAAAGTGTGGTATTAAATGAATTTTTAAACATTGTAGAAAAACTCGACATCATTAAAAATACTGCAAGCTACTCCAATCAATGATGTTTAAATACAAATGTTTTACTATATATTGCATAACTACAATCCCTATGCTAATAAAACATTGTTTTTCGCATCTTTTTTTTACGCAATAAGGTATTTCGTTTCGTTCATTAATTATTATTTTTAATAATACGTCATCACGTTTACATAACATGTTATTACACCGGTAAGAGTAACGCCATCTATCGTCGAATAGCTAATCTAGTAACATCTAGAATGCTCGAGAAGTACAACGCCATCTATTGTTAGATAGCGGAAACACAATACTCGAAATGTGTGGAATATTCTCGACGATTCTAGGGATGGCGTTGCAGAGATGGCACGCAGTCAGTTAGTAATCGCAACTAATCGAAGCGAAACAGCGAACGGATCACCTGAAGCGAAGCGGAAGAAGCGGATTGAGAATTTTAAAGTGTTTGTGAAGTGTTCTAAGTGTTGAATACAGTTTTCAAGTTGTTGTACTCCGGTAGAATTTTTATTTACCCCGAATCCTAGTGCGTAACAATATTTCTATACTGCCGCGTGAACTTCACAATCTAGACACGTCGTCTCGGATCCTCCCGATCCACTAACGGTGCTTTTAGGTACTTCAAGCGCTGGTCACCGTTCTCGTCGAACCCGCTTGCGACGAAGGACTCGACGAGTAAATTAACCCTCAGACACAGCCCACTGAGTTTCTCGCCGGATCTTCTCAGTGGGTCGCGTTTCCGATCCGGTGGTAGATTCTGCGGAGCACGGCTCTTGCTAGGGTTCGTGTTAGCAACGTCCTCAGGTTTGAGCCCCGTGAGCTCACCTACTAGTTAAGGTTACGCTGGAATAGCCTCTCAAGGCTACCAGCTTAAGTAAGAAAGAAAAAAAACAAATATATATATATATCTAGACCGGGAACTCAATGGCGTCAGTCGGCGTAAAAATTCTGATTGAATTATTGTTTTCATTTGATTAGTTCAGCATCTTTATCAGCTCATTTTAAATTGTTTCGTTATTGGTTTCCGCTTGCAACGGCGATATGAGTTACGGATGCCCATAATATCGGGTTAGTAGCGATTTTTGGTCCAGCTTGGCGCCGATTACGGGCAGCTGTGCTACTAGATTTATACGAGTCAACGTTTGATAGATCGCGTTAAGAGTTTACGGCCTTCAACCACGCGCACAGTGGATGGGCGATGCTATAATATGTATAGCAATGTGACTATACCTGAACTATACCTAGACTATTTTTTATTGGTGGTAGGACCTCTTGTGAGTCCGCACGGGTAGGTACCACAACCCCGTTTTGTTTCTGCCGTGAATCAGTAATGCGTTTCGGTTTGAAGGGTGGGGCAACCGTTGTAACTATACTGAGCTCTTAGAACTTATATCTCAAAATGTGTGGCGCATTTACAATATAGATCTCTATGGGCTCCAGTAACCACTTAGCACCAGGTGGGCAGTAAGCTCGTACACCCATCTAACAGCCTGGCCACGGGACATTCGCCGATACGAATATTCGCGCGGTGCGAACGGCGAAGCGTCTAGCGACTAAAATAAGCGCATAGAAATGTACCTAACAAGCCACGCGCACCGGCGACCGGCGAAGCGACCGGCGAAATGTACCGAGCGAATCGCGCGATGCGGCGGGCGAGCAAAACAAATGCATGAATACGGACGGCGCGTGCCACGGAGTCGAGCGGTAGTCGCGGCGAATAGTACAGTGATTAAATAAGTTTAGTTGTTTTCGCCGCGAAAAATTAACGCCGAAATTTTTATATTTTTTATTTATTTTTTATTTTATATTTTTAAAGTCGTCGTGGCCTAACGGACGTCCGGTGCAATCGTGTTGAGCGATGCACCGGTGTTCGAATATCAGGCGGGTACCAATTTTTGTAATGAAATACGTACTCAACAAATGTTCACGATTGATTTCCACGGTGAAGGAATAACATCGTGTAATAAAAATGAAATCCTCAAAATTATAATTTGCGTAATTACTGGTGGTAGGACCTCTTGTGAGTCCACACGGGTGGGTACTACCACCCTGCCTATTTCTGCCGTGAAGTAGTAATGCGTTTCGGTTTGAAGGGTGAGGCAGCCATTATAACTATACTTGAGACCTTAGAACTTATATCTCAAGGTGGGTGGCGCATTTACGTTGTGGATGTCTATGGGCTCCAGTAACCACTTAACACAAGGTGGGCTGTGAGCTCGTCCACCTATCTAAGCAATAAAAAAAAAATTGCTGAAATACTAGCTAGACCAGCTATTTGGAAGTCTAGCCACCCAAAGTATTTCTCGTACTTCTTGTAGAATTCTCCATCTATAGGTATACTCCGATTCTTATTCAAATCATGTACTTCACAATATTTTCCAAATAATAAATAGGTCCTGAACCAAAAAACTATTAACTTGTAAGCAATATCGAGATAATTTCGATATAGACATTTCGCTGTCGGACTTCCTTACTAGTCGCGGCGGCGAACGTGAGTACCCGTGGCCTGCAAACGGTGCTGCGCGAATGGTCGCCTCGTCCACCGCTTCGCTGTTCGCACCGCCGATCCCCGTGGCCAGGCCGTAAGCAATAAAAAAATATCTGAATAACTATTTTCAACAAGTTAACTCAATTCGTGTTCACCAATGACTTTCACGTCATAAGGCTACATTATTTAATAAAAATCGTGTTATATAAATCAAAATCAAACATAAATAATTTAGGAATAACAGTATAACTAATGCATCTATATTTTATTTCGATGAGTACGCTTTAGATTGTTTATAACCGAACCTTATTGTGTCCAATCACATGTTGATGCTCTTTGCTATCACTATTTTATGCTCGCGCTGGTCGTATATAATCATTCTGCATATTTCTGCCATCATGAATCAATCATGCGTTTGGGTTTGAAAGGAATTAAATTTGGGATTTAATCGGTTCTACAGACCGGGGCAAGAGAGTCCGGGTAAGGATTTTAGGTGCGTACTTAAAGTATGTACTAAATAAAACGCGGCCTGTGTAGACCTTCGCTAGGTCGCTGGAATCCGCTGGATGCGGGCTGTGCAGGTTGGTCGTTGTAGAAAACCTTGGGGGAGGCCTATCCGGCCCGTCCAGCATTTGACGTCTGTAGGCTGACGATGATGATGATGATAACTTAAAATTTAACCACAGATGGTTGAATAGGGAAGTGAATAGCACTATGTCGGCGAAAATGTTACCTATCCGTATTCTGTGATGACCGCCTATCCAGGGATCGTCATCTTTAAGAATCTCTTATTCTTAAGAAGATCTTATCAAAGTTTTTTCAAACGAGCTGTAGGATGCTTGCTTTTGTCCCTAGCACTATAATATAATCGACCATTGGGTGCCCCATATAATCGACCATTTCAGAAGTCAATTGAAGAAAAGCCATTAGGATGCCTATGATAACAATAGTATAGCTCATTCACTGGACCCTAATCTTAATGACATCGCTGACATAAGGGCTGGTATCTGAATAAGGGGGCACGTAGATAAATCTCCCGTCGCTCGCTGTTGGGATTGAATACGTGAATGTTTTTATTACATTTGATGTCTTCCTTATAAATATTGTGGGGGTGAATTTGTTATTGTGAGTTTTTCTGACCTTGTTTTTAGTTAAGAACTAGGCTATTCGAGACATGTTTTAAGATGATTAGGTAATTTATAAATTGTGTTTATTTTTTATTTTTTTATTGCTTAGATGGGTGGACGAGCTCACAGCCCACCTTATGTTAAGTGGCTACTGGAGCCCATAGACATCTACAATGTAAATGCGCCACACTCCTTAAGATACAAGTTTTAAGGTCTCAAGTGTAGCTTCAACGGCTGCCCCACCCTTCATACCGAAACGCATTACTGCTTCACGGCAAAAATAGGCAGGGTGGTGGTACCTACCCGCACGGACTCACAAGAGGTCCTACCACCCGTGTTGTGATATGGGTTCGTATGGGTGGGTGGTAGAGGAAGAAGTCCAATACGCTGGTCGGACCAGATACGCTCCAACACTTCAGTCCACGTTGCTATCCACACTGCCGAGGATAGGCAGGAGTGGCGTAGGATAATCCAGGACAAAGTTATTATTATTACCCTCAGCATTGACGATTATCGACGCAAGGAGACGGTGGGTGGGTTTCTAGGTAAGTGAGTCGCGGAAGTCTCTTTATGATACCCTTAGCTTAGGTATCCTAACATTAGAGGAGTTCGTCTGCCTATTAATGAAATAAAAAAACACGTGTGCCACTCGGGAACTGCCGCGGCAAAGCTATTGCATAGCATTTTTTATCAACTTATGCAATTATAATTAGACAATAATAATTTAATTCACACTCATAAGCTAGACCGCGCGAGAGAGTGATGGGCAGACTTTTCATGATGCGCATGCAGTGCGACATTACGCCGCGTGCTTATTCACAAACACTACACAAGCGCAACGTGTGAATGTGTTGAACGCGAGCTACATGGTAGGCGGAGTGGGGTGTTAGGTTTTATTTTCGTTACGGAATTTCTTGATTCGGTCACCGCGCTCAAAGCCCGCGATAAAAGCTATGCAATAGCTTAAAAATACGTTACATGCACAGGATGTGGGCCTTACATTTACTTATTGCTCCTGTAAGCTCACCTGGATGGAAAAAAAATTATATATGTAGTATTTAATGAACAATAATTAAGCACATATTGTTTAAGTAGCTGCATACATGAACCCGCAACGGAACGCAAAGTTAGTTGACCTAACTGCGCACTTTTATTTATGTTACATTGAACGCAAAGTATGGAGCATTGACTAACATCCATATTTTCGTATTCACATTCACCAGCTTGTTTCCAAAGCGCCGTGTGTAAAAAAACGGTACCGCATTTTGAGCTTTAATCATTGTTAATCTATCTATCTTCTATCTTCTTCTTCTATCTTCTATATATATAAATGATTTGCTGTTCGTTAGTCTCGTTAAAACTCGAGAACGGCTGGACCGATTTGGCTAATTGTGGTCTTGAATTATTTGTGGAAGTCCAGAGACGGTTTAAAAGGTAAATAAATATGAAAATGCTCGGAATTAAATAAAAATAATAATTTTGTTTTTCCTTTGATGTCCCCCGTCGGACGGATTCCTTTTATTTGTTTAAGTTTATTTTGTACAAAAGTTTAGGTCTTTTATTTATCGATTGAGGCACTACGAAGTCTGTCGGGTCAGCTAGTTATATTTATAATTTAAATTAAATTAAAAAAAGACGTGATTTGTCCGAATATTGATGAGTTATTATGCGAGGACCGAAGCGAGGGTCTCTGAAGTCGTAAAAGGGCGCTTCTGGAAATTGCCTAATCAAAAATGTTTCCAATGTCACCAGGCACGGTCGGTTTTACCCGGGAATCTTACATGTATAATGTTTTACCCGCAATAGCACAGTATGATGCAGTGGTGGAATTAGTCTTGATGCCGCCCTAGGCTCTGTTTGTCGCGGCGCCCTTAATGTTAGAATAAATTTAATTAATTTTGATCCAAATATTTTTATTTTAAATTTAAAATAACTTTTTTAAGTTAGTTTAGTTCAATTTAAAGTCATCGTAGCCTAAAGGATAAGATGCACCGGTGTTCGAATCCCGCAGGCGGGTACCAATTTTTTTGATGAAATACATACTTAAGAAATGTTTACGATTGACTACCACGGTAAAGGAATAACATCGTGTAATAAAAATCAAACCCGCAAAAGTATAATTTGCGTAATTACTGGCGGTAGGACATCTTGTGAGTACGCACGGGTAGGTACCACCACCCTGCTTATTTCTGCCGTGACGCAGTAAGGCGTTTCGGTTTGAAGGGTGGGGCAGCCGTTGTAACTATACTGAGACCTTAGAACTTATATCTCAAGGTTGATGGCGCATTTACGTTGTAGATGTCTATGAGCTGCGGTAACCACTTAACACCAGGTAGGCTGTGAGCTCATCCACCTATCTAAACAATAAAAAAAAATTGTCAAGTTGATCGGACGTATTAAATCGGTGTTAAATGACGTTTAAAAATTTCGTTTTGAACATACGAACTAAACTGCATGTAGACTAAGCTGATAAAACTGTGCTCAATCGAATTTAATCGTAGATTTAATTAACAAGCCGCCGGAGATCCAGCTGGCCGGCACGCGGCGTAATGCAGGTGCGCACAGCACTCCTCCACGGCAGAAAATGGCGCAACGCCAGCCCCCAATTAATAATTAATTATTAATATTTTAATTCAAATTCAAAATTCGAAATCATTTATTTCAACTTAGATGTCAGCATAACACACTTGTTGAATGTCAAAATATAAATAGCAATGTTAACTCTACCACCGGTTCCAAAAAAAGCCACAGTCCTGAGAAGAACCGGCGAAACAATCTCAGCGGGCTTTTTTTTGGTTTTTTTGTGTGGTCGAAGGTACTTTGTGATCTCAGTGGGCTCCAGTAACCGTTGCTCACCCTTAAGATAGTCTATAGTAGATTCATCAATGCAAAACAAACAGATGTTATGAATCCGTTCACACCGTAACCACGGCCTAACCCCAATAAAAATGTATATTTTCCACTCAATTATTCGAGCCGGGTCGTCACGCACAATCATTAATTCAGCGGGCGGGACAGCGAAAAATTTGTCAAATGCAAATCGCTAGAGCTCGTCCACTCTAACCGACGCCTTAGAGCCTTTGTTTCAAACAAATTACAAATAGTTTTTTTTTTAAACTGGTTTTCTTGCATTTAAAACTTTAATTCGGTTGAAAAATATCTGTTAGAATGTTGAATGGGTCACACAGTCCGAAGACCCAGTTTTTTTACGCTTGAAGGTTACTTAGATATATGTATAGGCTCATCACAATATGACTAGTGGTTATTGTCGCTTATGGGCATCAGCATATATCCTAAAGTGCCGTGAATATCATTCGTCACATGGCTAGTGTGCGACAGAGACAGCACTAACTACTAGCCGGTTGTCTCTTTCCATAGGTCGATTTGTAATACAAGTATAACTATAACACGGTATTTTATAACACGGTTACACTTTAACACGATAAGAAAATTTCCCCAAAACCCTCTCTTATAACACGGTACTTCTACAAGACAATAACGAAATTTTTCTTTAAAATTATTTAGGAAATTACATTATGCACTTAAAATATTTGGAAATCGAATCGAAATTTTACTGGTAATTTTTTATGTATAATAAGAGGTATAGTTGAGATGGTTCATTGAGAAAAATACTCTCGTTTTTATACTGGCTTCTTTAGTCTCATTTTTCCCCCCTACCTTTTCTAGTAACCTCGGGAGGTTATACTAGATTCACCGAGCTAGTAGATGAGCTCACGGGGCTCAAACCGGAAGTGTTGCTAACACTGGCCCCAGCAGGAGCAGTCCTTCGCAGAGTCTACCAGCGGATCGAAAACGCTACCCACTGAAAAGATCCGGCGAGAAACTCAGTGGGCTGTGTCTATGGGGGTCTCATATAACACGGGTTCGCACAACACGGGACTCTATAGGAACGTATCTGCCGTGTTATAGGATGGATACCTGGTGGACCTTTATTTATCGTCGGATACTGTGCGTATTCTTTAAGCTCCGTTACCATAGAGATCACAAACAATATAAAACACTTCCGTCTGGTGTAGTGGTAAGTGACATGGTCACTACACAAGGGGGTTGCGGGTTCGAATCCCGCCAAGGGAAGATATTTGTATGATAAATATAAATGTCTTTTCCAGGGTTATGGATGTATATTAAATATACGTATGTGTATAATAAAAATGTTACATTTATTTCCGTTATCTGGTACCTGTAACACAAGTTCTTTACGAACTTATCACGGGACCAGTTAACGTGACGTGATTGTTAGTAAATATTTATTAAAAAAAAAAAACATGAAAAAAAAGCGACTATTTTCAGGCAATTAATTACGTTCTCGCTTCGTAATTAGTACGTGCCCTGCTTGAACAAGTTCAGTGATAGCTCAGTTCAAATGTAATTGATGGTTTGGTCTATATTGTTTTTTGGGATTAGCTTAAAAAGTTTCCGGATGGTTTCGAGATGAACTAATTTTAACGCCATTGTTTCAGCAATACAATGCTATTGATAAGTTAAGCGCGTTAAGCCGCCATTTTGAATGCCTGTGCGCCATCTTGAGACGCAAGCGTTGGAAGTAGATTCTGTTCAATATATATTTTTTGGATTTCTCTAGTCGTAGGCAATTCATGTAAAACTACTTTCATTGCTTATCACACCTCAGTCATCTGACTACGAAAACTGTAAAACAACGACGGAAATAATTTAATAATAAATCACTATATAGTATAAAACAAAGTCGCTTTCTCTGTCCCTATATCAATAGCTCAATTCTATTCATCAATTCTCTCAATAGCCTATTAATTCGTTGTCCCACACATAGTTCTAGTTATGTTCGTAACTCTTTCGTCGTGCAATCTGTTCTGCTCTGGAATGCGCTTCCTCTTGAGATCAGAATATTACTAACCGCTGCACGTTCAAGTTAAGGGTTCGGCGAATGCTGTTGGAAAAGTTAGCGGAATCATCATGAACTTATTAAGATGAAGTTATTTGTTAAGGAAATTTATTAATATATTCCTTTTAATACTGTATAAACTATTATATGTATGTATTTATGTATGTATGTATGTATATGTATATGTATATATGATTTTGTATATATGTAGATATACTTTTTTTTGTATGTATTCGTAACCTAATATAAATTTCATTGCACCTACCACTATTTACTCTGCACTACCTTTGGTTGACTGGTAGAGAATGCCTTAGGCATTAAGTCCGCCAATGTAAATTTTACATGAAGTGTAATAAATAAATAAAAAAAATATATCTGTCTGCCCCTCTGTATGCTTAAATCTTTAAAACTACGCAACGAATTTGATGCGGTTTTTTTTAATAGATAGAGTGATTGAAGAGGAAGGTTTATATGTATAATAACATCCATTAAATAGGGGAGAAATCAATAATAAATTACAGCTTCCGAAGCGAAGCGAGAGCAGGTCGCTTGTATATAATATAATAGAAAACTGGGAAAAAATCACGCACGATCATCCGACTCCTAATTAGGATTCCCTGTGTTACGGATACCAGAAACTGACATACGCTTAAATATATACATTTACAGATAATAAACACCCAGACAAAAAGCTAACAAACCTGTTCATCACACGAATGTTTGCCCGATGTGGGAATCGAACGCACGACCCTTGACGCAAACATTCAGGAGCGCTAACTAATGCACGACCGAGGTATATAATGACTACAAAGAACGCGAGGTTAAGCCGTAAAAATATAATAATTTTGATTAATATTTAGTTTGATTATATATTTTAATTCAAATAATGCAAATAACCGAATGACGTGTTAATCTTGTTTGCAAACAAAAAAGAAATTCCTCTGAAAGAGTTAAAGTCATTTAGCCTTGCTTCTCGAAGACACGAAGTTTCCAAACGTTATATCAATGTGCTGCTAACGGCAAACGCTTATAATTCTTACAATTCTATTTACCCTAAAACGATAATTTAGTCGTGAAGCACAAATTGAAATATGCATGAGTTATTTTCGCAGATTCTATTAAATACTTATGAACTACACACCACAGTGTACTCTAAGACAGTAGATTCAAAATAAAAGTAAAGCCATACATTCTTTAACGGATATGGCGATAGAACCCGAAAGCATACTATCTGGTATGCATTCTGTTACTCTCTAGAACCCTCAATCATATAGTGTAGCGGCTGTCTCGACCGTTCCAAGCCCACTGAGTTTCTCGCCGGATCTTCTCAATGGGTCGTGATCCGGTGGTAGATTCTGCGACGCACGGCTCTTGCTAGGCCTAGTGTTGCAACATTGTCAGGTTTGAGCCCCGTGAGCTCACCTACTAGTTAAGGTTACGCTGAAATGGTCTCTCAAGACCATTGGCTTAGGTAGAAAAAAAAACCGTTCCTTTCAGGTTAGAGTCCGTGAGCTCACCTACTAATTCGGCGAATCTAGTATAACAACTCGAGGTTACTAGAATAGGTAAAAAATAATAATTAAAATACCCTTTCAGCCGGATCGCATTACTGCTTCGCGAGAGAAACGATGAGGGTCGTGGTACCTACCCGTGGCGGCCCTCAATGTGCCCTACCACATATATTTCGGGTTTGTTGATAGACATTTAAATTTGATAATGCAATGATCGCAGTGCAGGGAAGACTGACTCGGTGGTGCAGTAACCTTGACTGTTGACACGAGGGTCGCGGATTCGAATACCAACATGGGGAAAACATTCGTCTGATGAACAGATTTGTTTTGGTCTTTGTCGGGGTGATTATTATCTGTATACTTATGTGTATATTTAAACATCTATATCTATACTAATATTATAAAGAGGAAAAATTTGTTTGTTTGTTTGGTATTGAATAGGCTTCGAAACTACTGAACCGATTTGAAAAATTCTTTCCCTGTTTGGAAGCTACACTATTCCCGAGTGACATTGGCTATGATCTTTTTTGAAAAACATTAGGGATCCTTACTAAGACTACAATAATGTAACCGAAGGTGTAAAAAAATTAGCTAAAATATATATATTACATCGCGTGCCCTGCGAAAACTATTGATGATAGAATAAAATAATGTACTACGACTTTGAAGAACACATTATTATTTACAAAAAGTGTCGCGACAGCATATGTCTAACTATTATAGTTATGCTACAATTAGTGTTCTTTTATTAAAAAAAATAAAACAACGTCAAATATCGTTGAAATTTTTGTTAAAGACCCGAGCGGAGCCAGAGCGGGCCGCTTGTATATAAATATGTTTATCAATATCTGGTAGGTAACCCATAGGAAGGGGAATCCTAAATTGGGGCCGGATGACCATGCGTTATTTTTTCCCACTTATTATTATTATCATTATATTATCTGTATACACTGTGTGCCAGGATTATCCGCAGTCCCGGGACCAGCGTAAGTTTTAATTGGACCTTTGTCGCAAAGTTGAGTATTATCCGTGAGCACTATATTTAATTTTTGGCTCATCTCCGTCTGAAACTCGGACGTGCTTTTAGCGGCATTAAAAAAGACATACATTCGATTATGACTGAAAGCCCGTCTAGCGTTAAGCCGACGCTATATTTCACGTTTAATAATGTAAAAAATATGGCTTCTATAAATTGGGATTCGAAATAACTTCTCTTTAAGCACGAGTATATAGTTGTCCTATTGGAAAACGCAGTGAGGGACGCGCTCAGACTCGGTAGAGTGATGACCTATACAGCCTCGTCAGTTTTTAGCCCCGTGAGCTTACCCACTAATTCGGTGAAGCTAGAATAACCTCCGAGGTTACTAGAATTGGTAGGAAAAACATGCAGCGTGACTAGCAAGAGCTGGATGAGAGCAGCCGAGGATTGTGCTGAGTGGCGTGCAATCGGACAGGTCTATGTCCAGCAGTGGGCTAATGATGATGATGATATAGTGCCTTAGCCTGATTTGAAAATTAGTAGATCACTTGGCACATCTTTAATGAGATCTAGTTGTGTTCTTGTATGTATAGTGGTAATAGTTCCTTAATAATAATAAGGTAATAGTACCCTTTAATTGCTGAGCTTTTTTTTAATATTTTGCATAAATTATTAAAGGACTTTTGAAAAAAGTTTTACATATTTTGTTTAAAAAAAACTATACAGCAAAATAGTTTTAAATTGTTATCTAAAACTGTTATTGACTTATTAAAAACGTTATACGTGCGCGCGCTAAGACACGTCCATTCAAACTGCGTTATAGTCGGTATTGCGACGCTCCGGGCTTGGTACTCATTAGTGGATAGTCGATTTATCGCCGGTTTGCGCTCAAAGGGTTTAAGGTAAGAATATAGCGTTAAATATAAAATTAGCGAATTAGCGTTAAAAAAAAAGAAGTGGTTACCGTCGCCCATGGACTTTAGCAATGCTGCCTACCGCTTAATTAACTAATGCCATCCGAACATTACGTAAACAATGCGAATACCCGTACCTTACATTATACGAACGTACGTATGAAAACGTAAAATTTACGAGTAACGTAAAAAGGTTACGACGTAGCGTTACGTTCGCGTTACGGATCCTGAACTTTACGTTCCGAACGTGTCGTGATCTTGCCTCAAGAAATGAAGTATTTTATTGCCTTCGAAGAGATGAGCGAACGGCTACCTGATGGTAGGTGGTAGCCGTCGTTCAAGGTATTCACCAACGCCAGGGATAGGGGGGCAGCTATTGGCGTGCAGCGGCGCTATCTGCCCCCCTGACAATCGGCTAATTTCGGCTAATCGCAGTAAAGCTATCTCTGTCGCACACTAAGATCTGTGAGGACTGCATACTACGGCACTTGGGTCCTATGGGTAGTTGCGACAAAGATAATGCTCTACTCTGATAGCTGCTAATCATTTCTACTTTTTTTTTTTTTTTTATTGCTTAGATGTGTGGACGAGCTCACAGCCCACCTGGTGTTAAGTGGTTACTGGAGCCCATAGACATCTACAACGTAAATGCGCCACACACCTTGAGATATGAGTTCCAAGGTCTCAGTATAGTCACAACGGCTGCCCCACCCTTCAAACCGAAACGCATTACTGCTTCACGGCAGAAATAGGCGGGGCGGTGGTACCTACCCGTGCGGACTCACAAGAGGTCCTACCACCAGTAATTACGCAAATTATAATTTTGCGGGTTTGATTTTTACTGCACGATGTTATTCCTTCACCGTGGAAGTCAATCGTGAACATTTGTTGAGTACGTATTTCATTAGAAAAATTGGTACCCGCCTGCGGGATTCGAACACCGGTGCATCGCTTCAACACGAATGCACCGGACGTCTTATCTTTTAGGCCACGACGACTTCAAAACTACATTCATTTCTACTTACAAGCGTTCATGTGCAATCTTTATTGCCAGGCACTGTACACATTAACGCATGAATACCATTAATCTAAGTGCTAAGCCACCACCACCTAAAGCCCGGTGCAGTTAAGCTACAAACAAAGCGGTCAGTTCACAATTAATGCAACGCAGCAAACCGAGCTGAGTCGTCATTACCAAAACTAATTAGCTAGTGTCCGCTTCGGGCCACTAAACCAGAGAGTTAAACGTTTTATTGTAGCGAAGCGTTGATTTTGATTTCCATTGTATATAAATAGCCAGTAATTGTCGATTTATTAAATACTACTGAAGTCCGATTGAGTTTCTCTGTGTCTCTTTTATTGCCTTTGTATGCGACGAACGTACGACCCACCTGATGGTAAGTGGTTACCGTCGTTCATGGATGTCAGAAGGGGCACAGCTTAGACGCCTCCTCCTCCCAAAAAGATTGTATCGTTATTGTATTGTTGTAATTATTATTATATTGTATTGTTTTGATGGACTGGATTGTGTAGTGGTTACTGCGACTAACTGTTACGCCCAGGGTCGCGGGTTCGATTTCCACACCCGTCGAGAATTCGTGTGATGAACAGGTTTGTTTGCTTTGTTTTTCTGGGTGTTTATTATCTATATACGTATACATTTAAAGTTATATAGATAACATACGTAACATAACACAGGGAATCCTAACTTGGGGCCGGGTGATCGCGTGTGGTTCCCATTTTTTTTATCTTACGGTTGCGCAACCTTTCAAATCGATGATCGATCAAACGTTTTGAAATCGGTGAGAATTACGTAAAAAAAAACTAATCTGCTAACTAATAAACTAACATAGTTCTTAAGTTATTGGTAATGCTAAAACACTATGAGACTGTGATGTTTCGAAATAAAAGATATTTATTTTATGTTCATCTTATTTCTTTATTATTATTACCTAAGTAATCAATCTTATAAAAACGCGTTATTAAGTGTTTTTGTGCTCGTGGCCCCAACGCGAAGCGTCCATTTTTCAATGCGGTCTAACTGGGCTATCTCGAATTCTAATTCGTTAGTAAATTTACATTACAGTTCGCCCCAAAACGTTTCTAAATCTAGCATCGAGTTTTGTACTTCACTCTTGTGTGTTCCAAGTTAATCTGTAAAATCTGTAAAAGACTTTCGCATTTCCAGTTGTTTTTGTCTTTATAGGTTAGCGTTTTTTTTTTTATTGCTTAGATTGGTGGACGAGCTCACCTGGTGGTGGGCTGTGAGAACACCAGTTAAGTGGTTACTGGAGCCCATAGACATCACAACGTAGACGCGCCACCCACCTTGAGATACAAGTTCTAAAGTCTCAGTATAGTTACAACGGCTGCCCCATTCTTCAAACCGAAACGCATTACTGCTTCACGGCAGAAATAGGCAGGGCGGTGGTACCTATCCTCCTACCACCAGTAATTACGCAAATTATAATTTTGCGGGTTTGATTTTTATTACACGATGTTATTCCTTTACCGTGGAAGTCAATCGTGAACATTTGTTGAGTACGTATTTCATTAGAAAAATTGGTACACCGGTGCATCGCTTCAACACGAATGCAATGGGCGTCTTATCCTTTAGGCCACGACGACTACCTAAAAAATAATCTGTAAAGTAATCTGTGATCGGCAGTTTTTCGGAGTTTTTATTTACAAAAATTCGATTTTTTTTTTACAAAAATTGGAAGAAGCAAATGGTTCTTAAAACACTAATTCTTTACGTTAAAGACTTGTGCTATTGACACTGCCATGATTCGTGATGAATTACCCTGACAATGAGCATCCGTGATCTTAACACGGCTTGTTATAACAATTTAAACTTGTTGTATTATTAACCTAAATGGAAAATGAATAATTGAATATAAATTGCAACGCATCACTTGTAATGTCAGTACGTACATTACACCGTAGACGTCACAACGTAGACGCGCCACCCACCTTGAGATACAAGTTCTAAAGTCTCAGTATAGTTACAACGGCTGCCCCATTCTTCAAACCGAAACGCATTACTGCTTCACGGCAGAAATAGGCAGGGCGGTGGTACCTATCCTCCTACCACCAGTAATTACGCAAATTATAATTTTGCGGGTTTGATTTTTACTGCACGATGTTATTCCTTCACCGTGGAAGTCAATCGTGAACATTTGTTGAGTACGTATTTCATTAGAAAAATTGGTACCCGCCTGCGGGATTCGAACACCGGTGCATCGCTTCAACACGAATGCACCGGACGTCTTATCTTTTAGGCCACGACGACTTCAAAACTACATTCATTTCTACTTACAAGCGTTCATGTGCAATCTTTATTGCCAGGCACTGTACACATTAACGCATGAATACCATTAATCTAAGTGCTAAGCCACCACCACCTAAAGCCCGGTGCAGTTAAGCTACAAACAAAGCGGTCAGTTCACAATTAATGCAACGCAGCAAACCGAGCTGAGTCGTCATTACCAAAACTAATTAGCTAGTGTCCGCTTCGGGCCACTAAACCAGAGAGTTAAACGTTTTATTGTAGCGAAGCGTTGATTTTGATTTCCATTGTATATAAATAGCCAGTAATTGTCGATTTATTAAATACTACTGAAGTCCGATTGAGTTTCTCTGTGTCTCTTTTATTGCCTTTGTATGCGACGAACGTACGACCCACCTGATGGTAAGTGGTTACCGTCGTTCATGGATGTCAGAAGGGGCACAGCTTAGACGCCTCCTCCTCCCAAAAAGATTGTATCGTTATTGTATTGTTGTAATTATTATTATATTGTATTGTTTTGATGGACTGGATTGTGTAGTGGTTACTGCGACTAACTGTTACGCCCAGGGTCGCGGGTTCGATTTCCACACCCGTCGAGAATTCGTGTGATGAACAGGTTTGTTTGCTTTGTTTTTCTGGGTGTTTATTATCTATATACGTATACATTTAAAGTTATATAGATAACATACGTAACATAACACAGGGAATCCTAACTTGGGGCCGGGTGATCGCGTGTGGTTCCCATTTTTTTTATCTTACGGTTGCGCAACCTTTCAAATCGATGATCGATCAAACGTTTTGAAATCGGTGAGAATTACGTAAAAAAAAACTAATCTGCTAACTAATAAACTAACATAGTTCTTAAGTTATTGGTAATGCTAAAACACTATGAGACTGTGATGTTTCGAAATAAAAGATATTTATTTTATGTTCATCTTATTTCTTTATTATTATTACCTAAGTAATCAATCTTATAAAAACGCGTTATTAAGTGTTTTTGTGCTCGTGGCCCCAACGCGAAGCGTCCATTTTTCAATGCGGTCTAACTGGGCTATCTCGAATTCTAATTCGTTAGTAAATTTACATTACAGTTCGCCCCAAAACGTTTCTAAATCTAGCATCGAGTTTTGTACTTCACTCTTGTGTGTTCCAAGTTAATCTGTAAAATCTGTAAAAGACTTTCGCATTTCCAGTTGTTTTTGTCTTTATAGGTTAGCGTTTTTTTTTTTATTGCTTAGATTGGTGGACGAGCTCACCTGGTGGTGGGCTGTGAGAACACCAGTTAAGTGGTTACTGGAGCCCATAGACATCACAACGTAGACGCGCCACCCACCTTGAGATACAAGTTCTAAAGTCTCAGTATAGTTACAACGGCTGCCCCATTCTTCAAACCGAAACGCATTACTGCTTCACGGCAGAAATAGGCAGGGCGGTGGTACCTATCCTCCTACCACCAGTAATTACGCAAATTATAATTTTGCGGGTTTGATTTTTATTACACGATGTTATTCCTTTACCGTGGAAGTCAATCGTGAACATTTGTTGAGTACGTATTTCATTAGAAAAATTGGTACACCGGTGCATCGCTTCAACACGAATGCAATGGGCGTCTTATCCTTTAGGCCACGACGACTACCTAAAAAATAATCTGTAAAGTAATCTGTGATCGGCAGT
The DNA here is from genome assembly GCF_030269925.1 of Bombyx mori. Classification (NCBI taxonomy): domain Eukaryota; kingdom Metazoa; phylum Arthropoda; class Insecta; order Lepidoptera; family Bombycidae; genus Bombyx; species Bombyx mori. Next base: position 1,491,372 of record NC_085120.1, on the reverse strand, counting down.
TTTTCGGAGTTTTTATTTACAAAAATTCGATTTTTTTTTTACAAAAATTGGAAGAAGCAAATGGTTCTTAAAACACTAATTCTTTACGTTAAAGACTTGTGCTATTGACACTGCCATGATTCGTGATGAATTACCCTGACAATGAGCATCCGTGATCTTAACACGGCTTGTTATAACAATTTAAACTTGTTGTATTATTAACCTAAATGGAAAATGAATAATTGAATATAAATTGCAACGCATCACTTGTAATGTCAGTACGTACATTACACGTCACGGCTTAAATAAAAACGTCAAAAAATAGATTAAACATTTCCTGTGACGTCATACGCACCATTTGTTTGACAGCATCTGCAACAGTGTCCGCAAATAACAATCAACTCATTCTTTTATTTAGTTTGCAATGTCCTCAATAGATGGCGTTGTGCGTTTTTTACATCGCGCTATAGGTTTATGCTCAACCAACCTATATATTATAATGGCCATGTAATAAACTTCGTGCCTCAATCTAATGAGTAAGGAAATTATTGGGCCTTGGTAACACTTGGCAATTGTCCTTATTAGGGCGAACTTATTTTTGTTGGGTACAGGTCGTCCCCTTGAGCCGCTCGCCTACTTTGCAAGCGGCTCGGGTGAAGCGATTTGCCCTCCGCGGTCCTCCTTCGGTTCCTGGGAAATGGGACTTTATGGGACTTAGTGAGTTGACAATTTTAACTTTATCCGATATCTATAATGAGTTCTAAATTTAACATCGACCAAGCGTTAAGCTCATTTGTCAGTCGGTAAGCTGTATTGCATTCATCCATCGAAAGAGGTCTTGCCTATACGAGTAGTAGAGTTTTTTTAAGCCGTTTGTAGTCCATTGAAAAGTTACATTTTAGGGTTGCGTTTTTCAAATAATCCAATTTTATTTTATTATACTACCCATATAAAAAATGTAACATTTCAATGGACTAATTGTAGCTTAGTGAACCCGAAATTTATTGAACTTAAATTTGAATGTGTCTCTTTTTTTATTGCTTAGATGGTGGACGTGCCTTCGACCCACCTGTTCTTAAGCGGTTACCGGGGCCAATAACCACCAATAACGTAAACCCCAATACCCAACTGGAGGCATGAGTTTCTCTCCGGATCTTTTCCGTGGGTCGCGTGTCCGATCCGGTGGTAGATTCAGTGAAGCACTGCTCTTACTAAGACTAGTGTTAACATATTTTCTCAGGTTGAGCCCGTGAGCTCACGTACCCGTCCGGGCGTAGCTGCAATAGCCTCTTAGGCTGCCAGCGAATAGGTAGAGAAAAAAAGGGACATATTTTTTTTTATTGCTTGGATGTGGGGACGATCTCACAGCCTGGTGTTAAGTGGTTACTGGAGCATTTACGTTGTGGACATCTACAACGTAAATGTGCCACACACCTTGAGATATAAGTTCTAAGTTCTCAAGTACAGTTACAACGGCTGCCCCAACCTTCAAACCGAAACGCATTACTGCTTCACGGCAGAAATAGGCCTACCACCAGTTGAAATTTTTAAGTCTCAGTTTTATATGTAGTACAATAACTACCCACTCTTCAAGCTGAGCATATCTGTTTATAACGATACGCCCGCTAATGATAACGGATAACGCATTCTTTTTTTCTCTTTCAGCTATTGGTTTTTTGTCCCTACCTAATCGTGATCAATTATTTCAAGGACTATACAGAAATTATATAATATTTAATTATACAGAAATTATTGCATCGATTTCACTGCAATGCATTAGAAGTAATTTATCTGAATTATTAAGAGGGCTATTGGCGATTAGTGTAATAAAAAAAGAAATTTGCATGTCTGTCTTTTTTTTTTTTATTGCTTAGATGAGTGGACTAGCTCACAGCCCACCTGGTGTTAAGTGGTTACTGGAGCCCATAGACATCTACAACGTAAATGCGCCACCCACCTTGAGATATAAGTTCTAAGGTCTCAATTATAGTTACAACGACTGCCCCACCCTTCAAACCGAAACGCATTACTGCTTCACGGCAGACATAGGCGGGGCGGTGGTACCTACCCGTGCGGACTCGCAAGAGGTCCTACCATCAGTAATTACGCAAATTATAATTTTGCGGGTTTCATTTTTATTACACGATGTTATTCCTTCACCGTGGAAATCAATCGTGAACATTTGTTGAGTACGTATTTCATTAGAAAAATTGGTACCCGCCTGCGGGATTCGAACACCGGTGCATCGCTCAACACGAATGCACCGGACGTCTTATCCGTTAGGCCACGACGACTTCAAATTATCTATTGGAGAGTCGATTCAAATAAAAGCAAAAACCAAATATATGTAAAATGGTTCAGCCATTGCGACAATAAACAAACAAACTGTCTCCTTGAATATATAAATTAAATATGCATGAACTCAATTGCATTCCTGCACCCGCACATATAACTAAATAGGCAGAACAGTTAGCCTATTGTCTTACAAATACGGTCTAATCGTAGATTCTGACCTAGACTAGACGCCGCACGTCTTAAGTGTTGCGTGGTGAGAATATCATGACGCTAATGCTGGATTTGCTTAGGCTGTATTAAATCTAGACTATTTTGTTTAGTAGAGCGCATTGAGAATGCCTACGTTAGAAGCATGTTTAATCGCGATCTAGTTCTTGGACACGATGAAGCCAAGAATGTAGTGTGATATCCATTGAACCTTAAGTAAGCAACTTAAGCTGTCTTTTCGCCCATCTATAGTAATTATGTTCCTAGTCGGAAAATTTTTGAAGTCGTCGTGGCCTAAAGTATAAGGCGTCCGATGCATTCGTATGTAGCGATGCACCGGTGTTCGAATCCCGCTGGCGGGTACCAATTTTTCTAACGAAATATTTATGTATTTAACAAATGTTCACGATTGACTTCCACGTTAATGAAATAATATCATGTAATAAAAATCAAATTCACAAAAATATAATTTGTGTAATTACTGATAATAGGACGTATTTTGAGTCCGCACGGATAGGTACCACCGCCCCGCTTATTTCTGCCGTAAAGCAGTAATGCGTTTCGGTTTGAAGGTGGGGCAGCCGTTGTACTGTAAAAACTGAGACCTAAGAACTCAGTATCTCAAGGTAGGTGGCCCCATTTACGTTATAGATGTCTATGGGCTCTGGTAACAGCTTAAAACCAGGTGGGTCGTTAGCTCTTCCATCTAACTAAGCAATAAAATAAAAAAATGTATTCGGTTTAATAGCTAGCTTTTAGTGTCCGTATTCATTTGAACATCGAACGTTAGAGCACAAACATGAACGGTGACGTCATTGTGTCAAAGAACCCAACGTAAACCCCAGGTTATGCTCAAGACAGTAATATATCTCTGTTACCCTCCGCAACAGGGGTGGTTTTCACTTCCGTAGGGGAGTTTCGTAATTCTACGAATAGTTTTTGTCAATGATAGCGATGTTTTGTTTAGCGCGGATAGGCAGGTATTTTCTGATGATAAGCGATGGCAGTACGGTGGCCGGTGTAGAAAAATCAATGCCACTATGCCGAACAGCTATGGAAATTTCTAAGGTGAGGATTTCTTGGCATCGATGGCAGTCAAACATACGGCCTATTTGATGGTGAGGGGTTACCGGCGCCGATAGTCATCCAGTACTATCTAACGTGACTAACAAACAGAGGTAGTATGAATAACTATTTAAATATTTAATTCCGTAACTCGTGGTATGCAGGTAGCTTACAATCCATCAGCTATTGAGTAATTGCGGGGCCCACGGACATTATTGGTGGTAGGACCTCTTGTGAATCCGCACGGGTAGGTATCACCACCCTGCCTATTTCTGCCGTGAAGCAGTAATGCGTTTCGGTTTGAAGGGTGGGGTAGCCGTTGTAACTATACTGAGACCTTAGAACTCATATCTCAAGGTGGGTGGCGGCATTTACGTTCTATCTATGGGCTCCTGTAACCACTTAACACCAGGTGGGCTGTGAGCTCGTTCACCCATCTAAGCAATAAAACAAAATGGTATTCATGGTGAGAAAAAAACTCCAACTTCCTTCATACTATTATAATAACGAAACATACATTTCATTGGATCCATGTTACAGTCAAACAACAACAACGTGACGTGAATAATAAAGAGTCGGGCATAATTGGAAAAGTCCAGAGAGTGGTGGGCGAATTTATGTCGTTTGGCAAACTTGCCGAGTTCGGAGCCAACATGTAAATAAATGGTATTATTACGTTCCTTAACATTTTTTTGGTTCGTTTTAATGCTTGAGGCTTATTCGTAAGTTCTGCGCTAATTGCCAATAGATCACGTAGACATTATCTTCTCCTAAATCTTCCACCGAGCGGCTGGTATTGTTCGGCATGTCAACCGGCAAAATATTCAAAATTTGTATTTAATACAGGATTTATGACTTTTTTTTTGCTTAGATGGTTGTACGAGCTCACAGCCCACCTGGTGTTAAGTGGGTACTGGAGCCCATAGACATCTACAACGTAAATGCCGCCACCCACCTTGAGATATAAGTTCTGTCTCAAGTATAGTTACAACGGCTGCCCCACCCTTCAAACTGAAACGCATTACTGCTTCACGGCAGAAATAAGCAGGGCGGTGATACCAACCCGTGCGGACTCCAAAGAGGTCCTACCACCAATAATGTCCGTGGGCCCCGCAATTACTCAATAGCTGATGGATTGTAAGCTACATGCACATAACGAGTTACGAAAATAAACTTTTAAATATCTATTCATACTACGTCTGTTTGATCAATGATAGTAAATAAGAACATAGTTTAGTGTTTTTTTTTAACTCATGAACGGTTTTATCTGGCGTCATTCATTACCTATTTTACATATCTAGTACGATAACCAATAAATTGCCAGTTTCACAGAAGACCCACCTGGTTGTAAGCAGAGATTTTATGTAAACAAACTTATATTTAACGTTCGACTCGAACTAACCGTGTGCAGTGACTATTCACACTTGCGTCACAGTATAAATAGTATGCCAGTGATTTAAGTTTTCATAAATTTCTATTTCATTCTCTCAAGTTTAATTTACGCTAGCCGGTCATAGGTTTTCACTGATAAAGTAAAATACAAAATTTTGATTTTGCCAACACGCAACGGAACGAAACACGAAATTGAGAAATAAACGAGAAAAACCCGGCTACCCATGGTCCAGGGTGTGGGCACAGCGCCCTTCAATGAACCTGTTATAGATATTTGTATCTATTCCATTTTGACCGCGCTACGCTAGGTTAATGATTGCACACGGCTGCTACATGCTCTAGAGACGCTTTTGCAGTAAGTAATCCACTTGAAAACTAAATTAAACAGATGCCCTTCATTGTAGTCTGAAACAGAAGTAGACCTGGGCAAGGCACTTAATATTACTAAGATAAGATAAGATAAGTAAGGGATGGACTTATAGATATACGACAAAAGGGAAGATCTTCCAACAAACGTGTAATATTGCTCGGTAGACCGACAGTCCGAATGTTGTTGTTAGAACTTGTATATGTGCAAGCTTATCTTGAAAATATCGTAAGCGAGATTCAGGCGTCTGTCAAATATTTTGCGTTTGTATGATAGCTATCCGCCACAGATTCATCAAAGTAAATGGCAAAGTTCAAATGTAAAGGAACATGGGAAGATAGCAGAATAGTTTGGTCGATGACTGACACAGCAGGAAAGTAGTAGGACACATATGGGCAAAGATAGAGGAAGTTGGAAAGGAATGGAGGTGGCTTATACCCGTAGGGGAGGGGGAGAGGGGCACACAACAAAAAAAATAAAAAAAATATGGCAAACACGTTATTAATTTGAAAAATGCGTAAATGTATTTCCCGTAGCTACTAGAATAAATAAACTGTAAACTCATTTATTTACTAAATCAAATATTTACGTAGGTATGATGTGTGAATTAAATACTATTAAACTTCAAACTTATAAATGGGTACGAAATATCCAATTAAGCGAACATACGCTTGTGTTTTGCGTTAAAGTTGAATTTGTAGAGGACTTAAATTACTGCGTTAATATTGAACTGGCTCCGAAACGATCGTTCGACAGATGCAGCGGCAATTACACACGCGCGCGAGGGGGAGAAGCTTAATTAGTCACAAACGGACACGTTACAGACCATCTACAAATATTTGAGCTAAGTTGGAGTTTGGCTGTTCCTTTCTTAAGATTCGTTTGTTAGTGTTGGAATGACAAACAAGAGGCTCTCTACTGTGGCGGCCGAGGATCCTATATAGTCTTTTCGTACGTAACTTGTATTTAAGTAAGGCTTTCTTTGAAATTTCGGTAACGCAATTCAGATCTTTAGCGCGTTCCTTTATTTCTGCGATACAGCTATATTCATAACTAGCGACCCGCCCTCGCTTCGCTTCGGAAACATTAAAACACACATGAAACCAAAAAAAAAAAATAAAAAAATAAAAAAAAAAACGTAGCCTATGTTCATCAGGGACAATGTCGGCTTCTAATGGAAAAAGAATTTTTCAAATCGGTCCAGTAGTTTCGGAGCCTATTCGAAACAAACAAACAAACAAATCTTTCCTCTTTATAATATTAGTATAGATAGTATAGATATAGATTGTAGCTTTAATTATGGAAACATCTAGTTTAAATAGCTGTCTTTTTGAATCAGTTTTTTTTTATTGCTTAGATGGCTGAACGAGTTCAAATGTAATTTGCATTCTTGTAAAATGCAAACGGTAAAACCATCTTTGAAAACGGACCATACCATTGCGACGGTAGATAAAAACACCACACACGCCATATCATAACAAAAAAGCAAACAAATTGAAGAATCTTAAAGGCAGAACTCAAATTCAATTGGCTTATAATAGAGCGTTACCAAAACCAATTTATCCGTGTTTTGTTGTTTGTTTGACCGGGCTAATCTCCGAAACGGCCAAGTGACTCGGACAAATCAGATGTCCCACATACCCTGCGTACCTCCTAGGCGCCGAAATCTTGTAAAGACTAATCAAAGTAAGCTATTTTTAACTTCACATTTTTTTAATGTTATGCTTCAGAATATAAATAAAAATATTAATACGTGAAGCAAAAACTTTGTATCCCTTTTTACGAAAATTGCGCGGACGGAGGAGTATGAAATTTTTCACACTTATAGAAAATATAGAGAAGAAGTGCACAATGCTAATATTTTTTAAAAATAATGCATAAAAGATACATTAAATCAATAAAGAAAACATTACACACACTACATACCATGTATTTGATGCACACACGCATGCATACTATTTATAGTCAAACTTTTATTCTTGACGTCTGTGGTCAAACTGAGAATAGATTAAATATTGTTTGTCTTTATTAATATTTTTTAACAGTGTAGCCTTGGCGAAATTTGTGATTATAGAAGTATAAAATACAACCAAAATAGTGTACAAACTTACAATTCCAATTAATTATAGTCGAATCTCGACTACTGCGGGACCTCTAGTATAAATAAAAACTAGAAAATGATAAACACAAAGTTTTGCTACCTCACTTCAGATTAACAAGGCGAAGACGAATATATAATTAGTAAGTACTTTTACTACGTAAAATGTGGTAAAACAATATAATGTTTTAATATATTACTAGTAGCCGCCAAGTAGTCGAAATTTGACTATAATTATTGAATTAAGTTATAAGTTTCAACATTATTATGGTTCCATTGTCATTGTGATTGTTAATTACAGATTTCACGAAGAACACTATAGATAAAAACAAACAATATTAATCTATTCTCAATTTGATCAGAAGACTTTAACAATAAACAAAAGAGTATACATCCGTGTGTGTGTCATGTTTTATTTATTGATTTAATGAATTTTTTGTACATAATTAAAAAAAAAAATAGCATTCGCACTCCTTTTCAATATTCTCTATAGGTGTGGGAAATTTCATATTCCTCCGTCCGTGCAATTTTGGTAAAAAGGGGCACAATGTTTTTGCTTCACGTATTAATATATTATTATATATACTAGCTTTTGCCTGAGACTTCGTCCGCGTGGAAAGTTCACAAATAATGCTTTGTTTTAGATAGAGCAAAAAAATCTACTTTTTAAATTAGTATTAAAATACTAGTATTAAAAACAGTATTATTAAATTATGAAAATCTGAACTACTCTATTCACTGAATGACAGAAAGTCAACGAATCCGTCTGAGGGAGTTCATATAGAGTCCCTTCTTTATTTTGCCGTAAAGTCGTGTTTTATATAATCAACACCACAGTTGAAACAATATAAATTTTATTGTTGTAGCAGCATAAACAATTCTAAGTAATTATATTATTACATTAGTTATTAAACACATTATAAATTATTTTTTACGTTTTAAATTTTCGGCGGTAAAAAGGTCCTGTGTCACAGACTATATTCTTTTTCCCACCTCTCGTGCGTTCCGACTTACGCATCATAAAAATGTGCGTTCTTAAACGCCACACGTCTAATAAAAATCTTTTTTTAAAACAAAGAGTTTTAAAGGTTTTAATGGTTTTTCCTTACATATATGTACATACATATATAGTAGTTTATTGTACTTATATTATTTGGAATAATTTTCCAAATCACCGAGCCACTCAGACACTTAAGCTAACTTTAATATCCTGATTAAACAAATTATCATGTTGGTGTAATTTGACAAACCCAATCATGTTTGCTTCCACGATTAGTTCGACCTAATGTTTGTATAGCTTTAGCTAACGACTTTCGTGTGTTTTGGGTACGGTCCGATAGAAAATTATTTAAATGGATGTTATTATGATGTTTAGATATTTGGTTTAAGCAATTCGGGTTATAGAACTGCCGCACAGTTCAGATAATATCTTGTAAACTGTTAATAACGTGAAAAAGTAATAAAAAGTGTTTAAAAAAAAACACAGTTTGAACATAAAATACAAGTATTGTTCTAGTGTTGGACAAAATCAAAATTAAAGTTATTTTGAATTTGGTTTTATACATTTTTCACGTCTCATCGTGTTTACTGTTGCTCATGGACATCAGCAAAGCGAAGCCAAACCAAGCATATTTTTCGAAGCGATTTCATTGTCCACTATCATTTTAAGATTTGTTGAGGATGTGGTAATAAAAACTAAGGGAAGATCTTCCACCGAACGGGTGTTATTGCTCGATAGATCGACGGTCCGAATATTTTTTTCCCTCCCTATGCTGATAGCCTTGAGAGGCTATTTCAGTTGCTCCTTGACGTGTAGGTGAGCTCACGAGGCTCAAACCGGAGTATTGCTACCACTGGCCCTAGCAAGGGCAGTGCTTCGCAGAATCTACCACCGGATCGGAAACGCGACCCACTGAGAAGATCCGGCGAGAAACTCAGTGGGCTGTGTCTATGGGTTAATTTAATTTACTTGTCGACCCTTCGTCGCAAGCGACGGGTTCGGTGAGGACGGTGACCGGTGCTTGAAGTACTAAAAGCACCGTTAACAGATCGGGAATGGGAGGATCGGTAATGACGCGTTTAGGGCTCCGAATGTTATTGTTCGGAACTTGAATATATGTGAGCTTATGATGAAAATGTCATAAGACAAATATCTTGTGTTGTATGATAGCTAGATGTGGGATTCGGTGATTTTCCCCTGTACAAAAAAAGGCGCAAATAGTAACAGAGTAAAACACCAATGACCCACAGACAGATACGACCGTCAGAGTTTGCCTGGGCAGATGGAATCCTAATGCGTTTTCCTTGCCTAATTGTTGATAGCCTAAGGGGCTATTCCAATTACTCATGTAGCTGTAGAAGAGCTCACGGGCTCAACATCAGAGTATTGCTAACGCTAGTCCTAGCAAAAGCAGTGCTTTATTGAATCTACCACCAGAATGGAATCGCTACCCACTGAGAGGATCCGGCGCGAAACTCAATGGATTGTGTCTATGGACGCTCTGATGGGCTGCTATTTATTACTTTTATAGAAACATGGCCTTTTTTATTGCTTAGATGGTTGGACGAGCTCACAGCCCACCTGGTGTTCAGTGGTTACTGGAGCCCATAGACATCTACAACGTAGACGCGCCACCCACCTTGAGATACAGTTCTAAAGTCTCAGTACCTATAGCTACAACGGCTGCCCCACCCTTCAAACCGAAACGCATTACTGCTTCACGGCAGAAATAGGCAGGGCGGTGGTACCTATCCGCGCGGACTCACAAGTGGTCCTACCACCAGTAATTACGCAAATTATAATTTTGCGGGTTTGATTTTTATTACACGATGTTATTCCTTCACCGTGGAAGTCAATCGTGAACAATTGTCGAGTACGTATTTCATTAGAAAAATTGTTACCCGCCCGCGGGATTCGAACACCGGTGCATCGCTTCAACACGAATGCACCGGACGTCTTATCCTTTAAGCCACGACGACTTTTACTTATCTAGGTGAGAATGTCCGCTCTAACAATAACTAAAATTGTTAATGAAACAAGCTAGTAATAACTAATATTCCACCCCCTTTGCGATAAGTAAACAGCGCTAATTCAAAGCTAATCCCATTTAATGCATTAAATCAAATCGTTATCATATGTTCTATAATGGGGTGCCTCTGACGTTACATTACGAAGTTGCACTTGTACGATACACACGGGTAAAGAGAATGCACAGCTTAGTGTTCATTCTCAGGTGGTAGGCAGCGGCTTGGCTCTGCCCTTGGCATTGCTGACGTTCATTAGCGACGGAACGACTTACCATCAGGTCGGGCAATAAAAAAAAACGTATTATTGAATTTTTACGTTGAAGACCCGCCGGTAAATAGGAGTGAACGAGTTTACTGTCCACCCTGTGTTAAGTGGTTAGAGAAGCCCGTGGACATCACGCCGTCCACTCACTTTCATACTGTCTATGCCTCAATTGTATAATCGTTATGAAAATCATAATTTTGAAAGTTTGATTTTCATGACACGATGTTATTGAAAAATTATATCTTTCGGGGGGATTTGAACACCGGCACGTTCGCATTGTTTGAAACGACTGAACCGGACGTCTTATTCTTTAGGCCACTTTATTAGAAGTAAAGAAGAAAACTATTTTCATTATTTCCAGTCTTTTACTGAATGATTAGATTAGGTGAAACGGTGAGCGAGTTAGCCAATTTCAAATAAACTAACGTCCAGTTAACTAAACATTTAAATGGGTACATATAGTGTGTCGGTAACGTGTATTTCTGTAAATTAAACGGTTGTCTGGAAGAGATCGCTTTTAACGATAAGACCGCCTATTGTACAAATGTATCTTGCTTGTTGACTGTTTTTTAATGTTGATCGTGTTTTGGTGTGTAATAAAGTGTATTCTCTCTATCTCTCTCATACTCTCTCTCTCACTCTCTTTCTCTCTCTGCTCGCCACATCAACGGATTCCGTGCCCCTACATTTAAAATTGACGGAACCCTCAACCAGTTTGATTAGAAAATAGAACTTGCGTACCGATCGTCGTCCTGCTGGCCCCTGTGTCCCGACCCGGACGGGCATTAATAAGATCCACCCTATAAATCAGGCACCGAGCATAATTAAATGTTAAATCATTTTTATTCACACGGTAAATCACAAACTCGAACCCACCGAACAAGGGCCCGCGATCCGGCGCTCTTTATTGTTTGCGGACGATCTGGATAAACGTACAACTTTTGAAACTCACACGGTTATTTATTTTTGTTGGTTTAAACAAATATATAACTTTGTGTGCAATTTTTACTGGTGGTAGGACTTCTTCTGAGTCCGCTAGGGTAGGTACTATCACTCCGCCTATTTCTGCTGTGAAGCAGTAGTGCGTTTCGGTTTGAAGGGTGGGGCAGCCGTTGTAACTATACTGAGATCTTAGAACTCATATCTCAAGGTGGGTGGCGCATTTACGTCGTCGTTGTCTATGGGCTCCAGTAACCACTTAACACCATCACTTGTCGAATGTCATGCTTAATGAGACTCCCTATTATGTTTGAGCGCGTCACACTCACACTTTCAACATTAATGTATATAAATACACACATATATGCCAAGAAAATCCTTTATTGTTTAAAACTTTTTAGTTTTTAAAAAGGATTCATCTTCAGTGTCACGGAGTGAAGTCTGTAATTCAGTAAAAAGAAAGTTAAGATTTGTATAGTTTATTAATACTATTTACTGTTTAATTTTTATTATTATATATTTAAAAGAAATTAAGGGCTTTAAATGTTATTTTCTTATTATGTCACAGAAAACACAATTCATTTTTTTAATTATTGTTTATTCAATATGAATAAACAATAAGGAAGGGATAAGAAATTCGTACCTCAAGCGGAGTCATCAAGAGGTCGTTTAGTAAGATTTGTCCCCTGATTGCAGATTAGTTTTGGGTTGAAAGGATACCTTTCAACATCGGGGGGCATGTTCCGAAGGCCAGTAAAAAGTTTAATTGCAAAGCAACAATTGTCATGTATATTTTTATAATTTTTAAATTTTGTTTTGTCTAAGGGTGTCATCAATAAACTGTCAGCTACGAGATGTGAATCCTATTTTTTTTTTGTAAAATCTTCCTCCTCACAAACCCAAAACTATACATACTCCATATAATTATATCGTCTTCTCGCATTAAAACTGTATTATCTAAAACTACGCTAAAACTTACTAATTTTACAGGAGAGTTTTTTAAAGGTTTAACATGTGATATTTTTAATAATAATAATAATAATTTGTATTTATTTTTAAAGTAAGATAAAATTATAAATTAATTTTGTTAATAGTAGTCAAAACACAGGTAAACCAAAAAAAAAACTAAAACTAAACTACGCTCTTTTGACAGTATTTATGAGAAAAATACTGGTTGGAATACTGGAAAATACTGGAAAATACTGGAAAAAATACAAATGATTCCGCATATTAATTCAATTTCGAATATTTTCGGAAATTGTACACTTTTAATGCGAAAAGACGATATATGTATGTACATGCATACATCATATATCTAGATAAACCGTATACAGTCAGAAATTATATTAAATTATTATAATTATATTATTATAAGGCATTAAGTCCGCCTTTATACTTTCTAGTATAAGAAGATATAAATAAATAAATAAAATAATTATTCTCTCGGATAGAAACGTTAATCAGCCTCCACCCGTGTACGGAGTCTTCATGAAAATGTAAGTAAGCACAGAAAGAATGTTATCCGGAGGTCCACTTAATGTGTAATGCGCCGTGCACTGTATTACATTGCATGGTCGTACAGTGCCCCGAGTACTCTGCGGGTGTTGTGTAGGGATGAGAAAGCGTTTTCGATGATATATATTTTTATTTCGCTGTATATGAGTGGACCAAGTCACGGCCACGAATTGGTTACCGGAGCACAGAAATACCACAGTTTTGAGGCCGTCGCCACTCGCATGAGGTCGCAATCGGATTTGTTTTATATAACCGCTTTTTCTCCGTTCAAGCTCAAACACTTCAATACTATGCACCAGATATGAGTAGTATGTGAGTTTGCAGATTGGGCTTGAATGTAGTTTATCAATTTCTCCCACTAATAAAGTTACAGAATGTTGTTACGCCGGTAAGAGTAACGCCATATATCGCCGAATAGTCGAACGAATATAGAAGGATCTTGTAGTATCTAGAACGTTCGAGAAGTACAACGCCATCTATTGTCAGATAGCGGAAACTACTACTGGAGACACATCTCCGATTATCGAGAATATTCCACACATGGAACATTCTCGATAATTGTAGGGATGAGGTATCGGCTATACAAGCGTTGTAAAGATGGCACGTAGTCAGTCAGTAATCGGAACTACTCGAAGCGAAACAGCGAACGGATCACCTGAAGCGAAGTGGAACAAGCAAATTGAGAGTTTTAAAGTGTTTGTGAAGTGTTTAAGTGTTTTAACACAGTTACAGTTTTTAGTTGTACTTTGGTGAAATTTTATTTATCCCGAACCTCAGCGCGTAACAATATTTTATACCCCCCCATTTTACGGATTCCGATGTTTTCGCCCGCATAGCTCAAAGATCCGGATAAATATACCAACAACTTGGCGTCACAGTTAATTTTTTGAATCGAGAATCGGTTGCGTGCGTGATATAACTAAAATCTTATAGCTTTTTATTTACACGACACAACATTTACTCAACAAATGTTCACGCTTGACTTCCACGGTGAAGGAATAACATCGTGTAATAAAAATCAAACCCGCAAAATTATAATTTGCGTAATTACTTGTGGTGGAGTCCGCACGGGTAGGTACCACCGCTCTGCCTATTTCTGCCGTGAAGCAGTAATGCGTTTCGGTTTGAAGGGTGGGGGCAGCCGTTGTCACTATACTGAGATCTTAGAACTTATATCTCAAGGTGGGTGGCGCATTTACGTCGTAGATGTCTATGGGCTCCAGTAACCACTTAACACCAGGTGGGCTGTGAGCTCGTCCACTCATGTAACCAATAAAAAATTTAGGGATCCTTACTAAAACTCCAATAATGTAACCCAAGGTGTAAAAAAATTACTTAAAATATTCTTTACATCGCGTGCCGAAAACTATTGATAATATAATAAAATAATGTACTACGACTTTGTAGAACACATTATTATTTACAAAAAGTGTCGCGATAGCATATGTCTAGCTATTATAGTTATGACGCAATAACTGTTCTATTATTATTTTAAATAAATCAACGTCAAATATCGTTGAAAATTTTGTTAAAGACCCGAACGGAGCCGGAGCGTGCCGCTAGTTACAAAATAATTATGTCTATCGATACAATTCTGTGAGTGTCCCATCCCTATAGCGACTTACTACTTGCGTGTTCAATCAAGATGCACCGGACGCCTCTTGAGAAATCCAAACGGGAAAATTCCAACATTGAACTGATGCCAAACAATCCACCTTGTTTCTACCCTACGTTTTGGGGGTAATTTCTCTTCAACCCCCGGGCCTGGAAATTGGGGGCACTTAGTGAATGAAATGTATGTGTGTGTGTGGCGTAAAATTTATTTGGCTCTACAGAAAAAATGTTTTTATTCTGCTCTTTTGTTACCTCGTATCTGAATGTGATTCCTTATGACCACTGTGGCGTGGTGCTGTTCTTAGAGGCTCTATTTATCTGACAGAATCTAAGACGTAAATTGGACGGCTTATATATAATTGTTCCATCAAATATGAAGCAGATGAGACATGGTTACAAAATGGCAGTTAGGAAGTTTTTCAAAAATTAACTGTTCCCATCTTAATATGTATCTTTTAACTTTAATAGTGGTTCCGGTAATACGGAATATTATGACGATATAACCGAATTAATAGGGAAGGAATGGCAAGAACAGAGATGAGTGGAAAGGACTGGAGGAGGCCTACACCAGAGGAGAGAGGTCAATATCCAATAACAAAAATTTAATCTTATTAACATTTAGATAATAAGCAAAACATTAATAACCAACTAAAAATTAACAAACAAATACCACCTTTGAAATGGGAGTTAAGGATAAAAAATACAGGCTTTTTTATATAGTTTTATTTATACTAAATGCTCACACAGTAATTGTCCTGACCTTATTGTTGGGACACCTTCGTTTAAATTTCAAGGTTATGGTGGCGGTATACGTGGTATATATTTTAATATATGTATTTTATTATAATAGCACTCACCTGCTCCTCGTCTAACCTTTATAATAATCTAGTCAGTAAAGCTGAAAACCTTGACATATTTGGCGATTCCCTTCCAATATTCAGGAACAAAATTATAAAAAGTTGTTGCTGAACCTCAGCCTCAGTCTTGGTCTGGATACTCGGATATTACTGTCCTTGTTGTCTTTCTTTTGTTTTTGTTTTTTATTTATTATTACTAGTATTGTTAAATCTCTGTTGATATATTCATGTAATGCATGCTATGATTGCCTCTAATTAGAGTTGCAGTTATCAATTGCTCTATACATGTCAATGTTATTTTATGTCTTACTGTAAACCCTGTTGGTAATCATTAAATAAAAAAATAAAAAATCGTGGCACTCGGGAACTGCCGCGGTAAAGCGCGCATTGCATAGCAATTTTTATCAACTTATGCAATTATAATTAGACAATGATAATTTAATATTAAAACAATAATAAAACAAGACCACGCTATATTAAACATTAATAAAAGCAAATCATTAACTGTCCCCTTCACACTCATAAGCTAGACCGCTCGAGAGAGAGATGGGCAGACTTTTCAGGATGCGCCTGCAGTGTGACGTCACGCCACGCGCTTATTCACACACACTACACAAGCGCAACGTGTGTGAACATGTTGAACGCGAGCTACATAGTAGGCGTAGTGGGGGTGTCAGGTTATTTTCGTTACGGAATTTCTTGATTCAGTCGCCGCGCTCAAAGCCCGCGATAAAATCTATGCAATAGCTTAATAAATAAATAAATAGGACTCCTAAGTCCTATACTGCTGGTAGGACCTCTTGTGAGTTCGCGCGGGTAGGTACCACCACCCCGCCTATTTCTGCCGTGAATTAGTAATGCGTTTCGGTTCGAAGGGTGGGGCAGCCGTTGTAACTATACTTGAGACCTTAGAACTTATATCTCAAGGTGGGTGGCGCATTTACGTTGTAGATGTATATGGGCTCCAGTAACCACTTAACACCAGGTGGGCTGTGAGCTCGTCCACTCACCTAATCAATAAAAAATAAAAAACTCGTGTTTTAGACAACATGAGGTATGATATGACCACGTATCGCGCCAGCTGTGAGCGCGTCTACCTAAGTCAAGTCAAGCTAAAAAAACCTATTACAAAATACGTATGCTCAGCTAGTCCCCCGCGCCGTGTAATAGACTGCCTAAGGCCTTGCATTTTCTTCAGCCCGACGATTCCGAGAATCGAATACTGGATTTACCATCGTGCTTCGAACTTCAATCACGAGAACGAAATACGATATCTGCAGTTGTGTATGATTCAGAAATGGATTCAGAAAATATTTGTTTCGAATTTCATTTCGATAGACTTTATAGTAAAACTTTATAGTAAGGAGATGTATGGAAATGGTAGTGCAAGGTAGAGGGGGAAGAGGTCGACCGAAGAAGACGTGGATGGAGTGTGTGAATGACGATATGAGAGAGAGAGAGGAGTGAGTGTTGAGATGACGGCTGATAGAAGAGAAGGGAAGAGAAAAATTAGCTGTGCCGACCCCACCTAGTGGGATAAGGTGGAGAAAAAAGAAGAGACTTTATAGTAAAACTAGCGACCTGCCCTCGCTTCGCTTCGGAAACTGTAATTTATTATTGACTAGCTGTCCCGGCAGACTTCGTAGTGCCTCAATCGTTAAATAACATCTAAACTTTTGTGTAAAATAAACTTAAAACAATTAAAGGAATCCGTCCGACGGTGACACATCAAAGCAAAAACAAAATTTTTATTTTTATTTAATTCTGAGCATTTTCATATCTAACTACCTTTTAAACCTACTCTGGACCTCCACGAATAATTCAAGTCCAAAATTAGCCAAATCGGTCTAGCCGTTCTCGAGTGTTAGCGAGACTAACGAACAGCAATTCATTTTTATGTATATAGATTTCTCCACTATTTAATGTATGTTATTATACATATTAAAAACCTTCCTCTTCAATCACTTTATCTATTAAAAAAGACCGCATCAAAATCCGTTGCGTAGTTTTAAAGATTTAAGCATACATGGGGACAGACAGATATAGGGACAGAGAAAGCGACTTTGTTTTATACTATGTAGTGATTTAGTTTATGTTTTTGTTATTTAAAATATTGTTTATGCATAGAGATTAGCCTCTTGGGACAGCGTTTCTACAAAAAAGTGGAATACCCAAAAATGTCGATGACCGCAAATGCAATTAGTAAGGCAGCATGTTAGGTTGTGACGATACCGTCTTTAGGCCTCTAGGTCTTATATAATAAAGATTATTCTGCCCTTAAAATCGGAATGCAGAACTTTTAGGTTGAAATAGGATTGTGCCATCTTCCACACATAATTTCCTGTCGGTACGTTAAATAGTTAAACAGACTGTGACTTGACTGCTTACGATTTGGAGGATCGTTTTTATTTTTTTATTAACGCGACGTAAATGCGCCACCCACATTGAGACATAAGTTCTGAGGTCTCAGTATAGTTACAACGGCTACCCCGCCCTTCAAACCGAAACGCATTACTGCTTCAAGGCAGAAATAGGCAGGGTGGTGGTACCTACCCGTGCGGACTCACAAGAGGTCCTACCACCAGTGATTATGCAAATTATAATTTTGCGGGTTTGATTTTTATTACATCGTGTATCGTTATTCCGTCACCGTGGAAGTCAATCGTGAACATTTACTGAGTACGTTGCTTGTTTTTATACAAAATTGTAATTACTAATTATAGTACACGGCGAAAGTCAAGGCGTTAACAACAATATTTATTGGTTAATAACAATGGCTTTAGCCGACTTAACCTAATAGGTGTATGGCTCTAATAAAAAAAAAAAAAAAAACTGGCGATCTATTTAGAACTATTGTTTTATTTGTTGTTTATTTGTTATATAGTTTTTATAGTATGTTATATAGTTATTACAGTTTATTTGTTACTAGCGACCCGTCCTCGCTTCGCTTCGGAAACATTAAATTTTATTATGGATAGCTGAGTCCCGCGATGTTACCCGCGGTTATTGTCGTACCGCGGGTGACGCCGCGGGGCGAAGCTAGTCTAAAAAAGTAGCCTAAAGCCTAAGTTACTCCTTATATCATCAGCTACCTATCTGTGAAAGTCTGGTCAAAATCGGTCCAGCCGTTCCAGAGATTAGCCGGAACAGACAGACAGACAAACAGACAGACAAAAATTGTAAAAAATGTTATTTTGGTGTATGTACCATATAGAAATTCATATGCATGTAGTAAAAATCGGTTATTTCAATATTACAAACAGACACTCCAATTTTATTTATATGTATAGATTAGAACTATTGTTCTAAATAGATCGCCAACGTAATTTTTTATCGAAAAACTCTTATTCATAACTCTGTTTTAATTTAAGGAAGAAAATTGAAAAAAAAAAACTAATTCATTTGGTTGTCGTCCGCGGAACTTTGTGCTTAATTGCGAAGTTCGCGGAACAACGGAAAAACGTTTCAAAAAAAAAACGGATAAAGCTTGCCTTCTACTAAATACTCCAAGTAGACGAATACTATTGTATAGCATTGTAGTGTTTATAATGCTCATGATATGATGAAGTGGGGGTAGGACGTCTTGTGAGTCCGCACGAGTAGGTACCACCACTCTGCTTATTTCTGCCGTGAAGCAGTAATGCGTCGTGGCCTAAAGGATAGTGCATTCGTGTCGAGCGATGCACCGGTGTTCGTATCCCGCAGGCGGGTACCAATTTTTCTAGTGAAATACGTACTTAACAAATGTTCACGATTGACTTCCACGGTGAAGGAATAACATCGTGCAATAAAAATCAAACCCGCAAAATTATAATTTGTGTAATTACTGGTGGTAGGACCTCTTGTGAGTCCGCTCGGGTAGGTACCACCGCTCTGCCTATTTCTGCCGTGAAGCAGTAATGCGTTTTGGTTTGAAGAGTCGGGCAGCCGTTGTCACTATACTGAGACCTTAGAACTACTTAGTCTGGCCATAAATACTGTTACAAAGGAAAACAAAAAAAAATTCTATGGCAAATAACATTTATTACTTTTACAGTGTGTTAGTTTATTACATAAATATAAAACAATTTAAAGTATAAAAAGCTTATTCGAAGTGGTCTCCATTGGCTGCAATACAGTCCTTTAAGACGTTGAGGTCAGTTATCAATAGAAGCACGCACTCTTTCCATGGGAAAATGTTTCACTGCCAATCGTACGGATTGTTTAAGGGACTCCAAATTATCATGGCGTTTAGAGCAAACCGTACTCTCTAAAACTGACCATAAATCATAATCCAGCGGATTAAGATTGGGACTAGACGACGGCCAGTCTTCAGCTCTGATGAAGTCCGAAACGTTCGTTTCCAACCAAGACTGCATAGACCGAGCTTTATGATCTGGTGCCGAGTCTTGCTGGAAGGACCATTCTTGATTATTGAACATGGTGTTGTCAAGGGGCTTCACTACTTTCTCAAGAATGGTATCTTGATACACTCGTGCCGATGTTTTGATACCTTTTTCACAAAAGTATGGCTCAGTCACTCCTTCATAGCTAATACCCCACCAAACCATCACTGAAGTCGGATAGTACCCACGTTGCACTCTGTCGACTAATTGGGAAGCTTCCTTAGAGCTTTGAGCATAAATACGGTCATTTTGTTTGTTAAAATGTTGCTCAATTGTAAAAATTTTCTCAGCCGTAAACAAAATTTTTCTATGAACTCCCTTTGCGTACCGCTTCAGTAGTTGTTTCGATTTTACCACCCTTTTCTCTTTTAAATTATCAGTTAAGAAATGACCAGTACGTCTCTTATAGGCTACAAGTCCTAAGTCATCTTTTACAATACGCGACATGGTTCTAGGTGCTATCTTCATCTCCCGAGATAAAATCTTTTGCTTTCGGACAGGATTTCTTCGAATTCTTTCCCTTACTGCTTTGACCACCTTTTTCGTACGAACACTACGTGGATGACCAGATCTTTTTCTGTCACAAACAGAGGAGATCTCATTGCACCTATTAATAGCCCGGTATACAAACATTTTCCACACAACAGATTCAAATGTAAGGTTTTGTTTATTTTTAATTGTAACAGTATTTATGGCCAGACTAAGTATGTATAAAAATGAATTGCTGTTCGTTAGTCTCGCTAAAACTCGAGAACGACTGGACCGATTTGGTTAATTTTGGTCTTGAATTATTTGTGGAAGTCCAGAGAAGTTTTTAAAGATAGATAAATATGAAAATGCTCGGAATTAAATAAAAATAACAATTTTGTTTTTCCTTTGATGTGTCCGCCGTCGGGCGGATTTCTTTTGTTTGTTTTAGGTTTATTTTATACAAAAGTTTAGGTCTTTTATTTGTCGATTGAGGCACTACAAAGCCTGCCGGGTCAGCTAGTATTAAATTTTTTTTTTCTCTCTATCTAAATTTACAGCAATTCTATCGATGCATCTCTGCTAGCGCAGTTGTAATTTTTCAATGCCCTTATAGAATAAGTCAGGAGAGCCAACAACCTCATCAAAGGCATTTCGTATGGCTTCTCAGGTATTTAATTGTTACTCTGCGGAGATGTTGTCAAGCTTTGGAATAAGTAGAAATCTGTTGACGCGAGGTCTGGTGAGACATTTTGTTAGGCTTTGCAACGAAAGAGATCAGATGACGCGGACCAAACCAGCACTAGGTGGAGAAAAAATCCTTAGAATTGTCTCATCAGTATAGCTTAGCTTAGCGTAGATTATAAACTGGAGGAGCAGCGTTATTGTGGCTAAAATTTTAACAGACCACCATAGCGAAACAGAGGTCCACGTAATATTCACTAAGAAACGTTTTGGCTTAAATAAAAATGAGATAAGTGTCTGTTTTTTTAAATGTGATAGACGCTAGATTTATCTTGTTACCGTAACTGAGTTTCTTATAACTTCAGTATACATTGCGGCTTTCCTGTTTAATTGTATATTAAAAAAAAACTGCCGCTGCTTATAATTCATTCAATGATGTTTCTTAGGTCCTTTGATTAAAATACACTAAGCAATAATTCTTTGTAGGTGCATTTATTTATCTTCTGACGAATATCCACAACAGCTGTGTGTGAGTTCTTTAAAACGTTCTCGATATCGAGAAAGTTAACTCATATTTGTATGCAGTTGGAAAAGCGCCCCTCGCGGTTTTTACTGGTGGTAGGGCCTCTTGTGAGTCCGCACGGGTAGGTACCACCACCCCGCCTATTTCTGCCGTGAAGCAGTAATGCGTTTCGGTTTGAAGGGTGGGGCAGCCGTTGTAACTATACTTGAAACCTTAGAACTTGTATCTCAAGGTGGGTGGCGCATTTACGTTGTGGATGTCTATGGGCTCCAGTAACCACTTAACACCAGGTGGGCTGTGAGCTCGTCGATCCATCTAAGCAATAAAAAAAAAGTCTTCTAAAATATTCTGTTACTAAAACCATAAAACTAACAGCTTAATAGCTAATACAGCTATCGTATGGATGAGTACTTCTGTTTGTAGTCGACACGAGCAGCTTACAAATAACTTCTGTTCAATGTAACCTGGTTAGAGCTAATGTTAAACTTGTTTGTGTATTTTGTTGACAGTTTTATTGTGTTTCAGTTCATTTTATCCGATCGATGGACTACCTGTGTTAGTGTCGATAGATCGCGACAAACGCTGACAATGTCAGAGACAAAAACCGCTGACACTGGAAATTAGCAAGTTATATTTCAGTTTAAGGAACAATATGTTTATAGCGTGTGTTATGTTGTTGTGTGGCTTTATACAATAGATTAGAATAGATATTATACTAGTGGTAGGACTTGTTGTTACTGGTGGTAGGAGCTCTTGTGAGTCCGCACGGGTAGGTACCACCGCTCTGTCTATTTCTGCTGTGAAGCAGTAACGCGTTTCGGTTTGAAGGGTGAGACAGCCGTTGTAACTATACTGAGACCTTAGAACTTATATCTCAAGGTGGGTGGTGCATTTACGTTGTGGATGTCTATGGGCTCCAGTAACCACTTAACACCAGGTGGGCTGTGAGCTCGTCCCCCAACTAAGAAATAAAAAATAAAATATAGTTGCGTTGCGCCTATGTGGAGTGGGTAGGTCAAATGTGTTTGTTTTCCGCCAACCGATGCGACGCTCACTCTTACAAAACCCAAGTTGCGCACTGAAACCTATAAATAATAAAATTCATTATAAATCGTTTCGAACGAAGCACTAAAGCTTTAACGCGAAGCCGACAATATTAAGCTTCCTAAAACTACTATAAGTTTTCAGAACAAAGGTCAATAAACAACAGCTTTGATTGTTTGTTAAACACGACCCTTGACAATAAAATCAGAGAGTCAGATTACCTGAATTACTAATATCAACCTTACTCGAATACGACTAAGGACTATAGTCATTTAATTTATAATTCATATTTTCGACTGTTTGTCTTCGCGATACCAAGAATTTGTCGTTTATATACGAAGCCAATTTATATTGTCTATCCTTTCATTAAGTTGAATGCCTCAAGAAAACGATTAATCATTTCCATTGATGTTAAATTTGTAATAGCCAAGCGATTTGTTTGTGATACGCTAAACAATAAGGCCGTTTTAGCTCGGGCCCATAGTGTACAGTACCCGCCGCAAGATATCGCACATCGACCGTAGGAAGGAGATAATCGGTCAATTCCGGCTTCGTAGAGCGCTATCTCTGTCTCACATTACCCATGTGACGTTTGTAAGTCGCGACTTCGCTTTGTAAGTGCGGCAGTGTCCCGTAGTGTGAATTCTTAATAGATGCCGGTTCCTACAGACACAGCCCACTGAGTTTCTCGCCGGATCTTCTCAGTGGGTCGCGTTTCCGATCCGGTGGGAGATTCTGCGAAGCACTGCTCTTGCTAGGGTTCGTGTTAGCAACGTCGTCAGGCTTGAGCCCCGTGAGCTCACCTACTAGTTAAGGCTACGCTGAAATAGCCTCTCAAGGCTAGCAGTTTAGGTAAGGAAAAAAAAGGTGCCGGTTAGCGTTTCGTGCGACAGAGATAACTATTAGCCAAATGTTTCTTTCAGTTAGGTTCCTCTATCCCTTTCTAACGCGAACGAACGAAGAAGAAAAATGATCCGTTAGAAGATTGCGAAGACTCCACATCATGTATACGGAGAGTGTTTTCGAACACGTTATAAAGTTTTGCTCAATTTTCATTAATTGTTTACATAATTAACAATACATTGACGGTTTTGTCTCGCTTTTATTATTATCTATTAATTATTTCGGAAGTTCTATCGTATGCATAAGATACTACGAGAAAAACTTTTTCTGGAAGGCGAATAACAATTGTTTATCTATACTAATATTATAAAGAGGAAAGATTGGTTTGTTTGTTTGTACTGAATAGGCTCCGAAAGTACTGAACCGATTTAAAAAATTTTTTCACTGTTTAGAAGCTACACTATTCCCGAGTGACATAGGCTATAATCTTTTAAAAAAAATTTGGGACCCTCACTAAAATTCCAATAATGTAACCCAACGTGTAAAAAATTTACCTAAAATATTCTTTACATCGCATGCCCTGCGAAAACTTTTGATGATAGAATAAAATAATGCACTACGACTTTGTAGAACACATTATTACAAAAAGTGTTGCGACAGCATATGTCTAGCTATTATAGTTATGCCGCAAAGTATGTGCTCTTTTATTTTAAACAATAAAACAACGTCAAATAACGTTGAAATTTTTGTTAAAGATAAGACCCGGGCGGAGCCGGAGCGGGCCGCTAGTAGTTTCATAATAGGTTTAAGAGCACACTGAGGAGAAACAGATATTGATTTTTAGTTAAACTAATAATAATTAAGTACCCTAAAGTCCGATGACTCATTGTGAACAAGATTGTAGAGATTTTCGAAATATACCTGGTATATATATTATTAAAAATGATCTGTCATGTACGTATTGGCAATTTGTCAATGTTTTGTGTATTGATGATCACTTTGTTTGTGCAACTAAATCAATAAACAAATCATAAACATATCATAATTTCAGAATGAATAAACAATAAATGACCTAATTGCGTTTTCTGTGATATAATAAAAAAACAACATTTAAAGCCCTTAATCACTTTTAAAATTAATATTAAAAATTAAACAGTATTAATAAGCTAAACAAAACTGAACTCTCTTCTTACTGAATGACAGACTTCATTCCACTTCATTCCATGACACTGAATGACCTAGAAGAATAATCATTTTTAAAAATTCAAGAGTTTTAAATAAAAAAGGTTTTTCTTTACATATATATGTGTACATATATACATTAATGTTGAAAGTGTGAATGTGACGCGCTCAAACATAATAGGGAGTCTCATTAAGCATGACATTCGACAAGTGATTTCGCTTGTTCAGATTTAAATTCGCAATTCCGCTCGCACCGACACGATTTGTGCCAAATCATTTGTGTTTAGGAAAGCGTTGTGTGACAAAATATAATATTACATTGCACGTAAAGGTAAAAGTTTTATGTGTTACAAATTTAAACCTTTTAATGCTGATTCTAATTAAATTTTTTACTGGTGGTAGGACCACTTGTGAGCCCGCGCGGATAGGTACCACCACCCCGCCTATTTCTGCCGTGAAGCAGTAATGCGTTTCGGCTTGAAGGGTGGGGTAGCCGTTGTAACTACATATACTGAGACTTTAGAACTTGTATCTCAAGGTGGGTGGCGCGTCTACGTTGTAGATGTCTATGGGCTCCAGTAACCACTTAACACCAGGCAGTGAGCTAGTCCACTCATCTAAGCATTAAAAAAAAATAAAAAATATGCAATTTCGAAAAGGGCACACCTCTGAAAATGTAAAATGTTCAGGAAATGAAAAAAAACTGATTATTTTCTAAAGCAGTGTATAATTTAAAATATTAACTTTTGAGGTACATTTTAGTGTTAATTAGTAATTGAGAATTACATTTTAGCGGTAGGCAGCGGCTTGGCTCTGTCCCCGGGATTGCTGACGTCCATGAGCGACGGTGACCACTTACCATCAGGCGGGCCGTATGCTCGTCTGCATACAATGGCAATAAAAAAAATTACTGGAATTATTGTCTTAAACCTTACCAGGGTCGCGTTCAATCGCTTGGCTTATAACCCTTCACCGGGAGCAATTTGTCACGGCTCCATCGTGCAACAGATGCGGAACTCATTTGAATTAATGGTGCTTTTTTTTTTGTTTTTTGTTTTTGGCGTTTGAAATAGCGTCTTGATTTATTGCTCTGCGAATCAGGTTAGTAGGTCATCGGTTTTTTGAATCGGAATCCCTTGTGATAGGATTAGGAAGGACACCTACTTCACAGCCCAAAAGGGGTTTGGTGACGGAAAGACGAAACGAAACTTCAGATGAAAAAGAAAGCGAAGACAATGGAATTTTTGCATCAAAAGTAAAGGAAACTAATATAGAAAATAAAAATAAGATCATATTTTCGGTATAAAGGTTTTTTACGTATCCGTGTTTGCTTCTTTTTATGTCTTTGTTTTGGTGATTTTTTTTAGGATTGAAGGATTACTAGTGGCCCAGACATGTGGACTGGCAAAGGCTCAGCCAGGAGGGGCGGAATTTGCTACCAGCTGCCCGAGCACCTCCGAAGGAGACCTAACAATTCAAGAGCAGCTACTTCGCGAATGGATCTACCACCGGATCGGAATTGCCACCCGCTGAGAAGTTCTGGCGAGAAACTCAGCGAGCCGATGCATAGGTTAGTTAGTTGCACGTCGAACTCTTTGTCGAGTTCGATGAGTACGGTTACCGGGGTCCCTAAGCCTGCTCCTAAAGCAGAAGACGTCTAATGCTAAGGTTATTGGATCTGAGGGATCCGTTAGGACGTGGTTTTGGTGTCTAGAGGCTACGAAACTATAAATTTTCGATCAATTATTTTAATGAATCTTATCGTTTATTGTTCACTTGTAATTATAGAAATTTCGACATTTAGCCTCTAATGTCAGATACTGTGTTCTTAAAAGCCCACAGTATGGTGATTTTAAAAGTGATGAGAGCTGGTGATTTTAAAATAAAAAATGTTAACAGTTTAGTATCCGAATGATTTTTTGCGTTTTTCTTTTGTTGATCCGACGAGTGAACAAGCTCACTAAGCTTTAAGCGTGGCTAACATGTGCTTTATCACTCTCGCAAGATCCACTTTCACTGGTGTTGGTTGATACACCATACGATAATATCCCGAATTCAGGTCTCTAGGAGGACGGAATATTCACGATGTCATCTCTTTGTAATCCGGTATCCACTTAACTTACCATATCAGCTGTGAGTCAATCAGCCCCTCTTAGAAATTAATAACTTTTTTGTAGCCATTCATCTGACGTTTTAAAGTATCTATATATTAATACGTCAAGCAAAAACTTTGTATCCCTTTTTACGTAAATTGCGCGGACGTAGGAGTATGAAATTTCCCACACTTATAGAGAATATGGAGAAGGAGTGCAGAATGCTAATATTTTTTTAAAATTATGCAATAATAACACATTAAATCAATAAAAAAAACATCACACACACTACCATGTATTTGACACACACACATATATGAACTCTTTGTTTATTGTCAAACTTTTATTGCTCTAAACTTTTATTGTCTGTTATTGCAGTCTGTGGTCAAATTGAGAATAGGTTAATATTGTTTATCTTTTTTTTTTTTTAAGAGATTTTATGCCCTGGTAACTAAGACCTTTAAGTCATGTCTTATTTTACTTTATATGCTTAATTTTATGAAAAATTATAATATGGAGTGAAATGAAATGAAAATGATTAATTTGAGACATTAATCAACTGAGATGAAATTTAATGAAATGAAATGATATGGGATGAAATATAATCGCAGTAAAATGGTGGTCATTTACTGAGATTTTTTCAGTGGACTTTTTGGAGGAACCCGAGAAGTTACGTCAAGCAGCTTTGTTTCATTTTCCCACATTTGTGCACTTTCACAGATATTAAACAGTTAATAAACCACCATTATTACACATTTAAACCTGAAGAAACACTAAATAGACAAAATAAAACAAATCACACAACTTCACTCCTCGCGTTCCCGCCAAAAAGTCCTTGTTTATCTTTAATATTATTTGTCTATAGTGTAGTTTTGGCGATTATAGAAGTATAATAGTCTTTGACAATAGAACCGTAATAAAGTTCAAACTTATAATTTCAATTAATTATAGTCGATTTCGACTATTGCGGGACCACTAGTTCTTTTTAATAGGCATACATTTATTTTAAAACAATATTAAATCCGGATTTCGGCGAGTAGAGAATAATAATAATAATAATAATAATATTTATTCATTCAAGCCTCTTAAAATACAAACACGTACAAAAATACTTAACACTAGTATAATAATATACATGGCTTTTTTATGAGGTATACAATAACAATATTCCCTGACTTTTATGCTAGGAAAACCTGTGTTACAAAAGTCAGTGGTTCAGTGCTAGGTCATCAGGTAAAGAAATGTTTGATTTCGCCATAAAACCAATAGCAGCACCATGACTAAAGCGCTACAAGGCTTTACGGGGGTCACGGTGTTGACAACGAGCCATAAAACAGAGTCCTTGGACTCGAAAAAGTTTACAAGAGAAATCGGCCGCGGCACAGGGTCACCAGACAATATAATCTGTTAGTCAAATTATTGTTATATTGAACAAATATATTTTTTCATAATTTTGAATAGTTTTATTAGACGTTCATTTGGTTCGATGGAAGTCAAAATATATTATATAGATATATACATCTCGACTACATCACAACACTGGATGTATTACTCCCGCAGTGCGCCATAATGAATGATTCTCAGACACAACGAGAACTCTGTCTTTGCTTTTTTTATTTATTTTATTGCTTAGGTGGTTGGACGAGATCACGGCCTATCTGGTGTTAAGTGGTTACTGGAGCCCATAGACATCTAAAACGTAAATGCCGTCACCCGCCTTGAGATATATGCAAGTTATGGCTGCTCCATCCTTCAAACCGAAACGCATTACTGTTTCACGGCAGAAATAGGCAGGGTGGTGGTACCTACCCGTCACAAGAGGTCCTACCATCAGTAATTACTCTCCTATTCACTCTTACTAACGACGGAAGTTTGATAATTCCTAATTGATTAGCAACAGCACAATTTGACCACCTTTGATGACCACACTATGAATACTAAGACTACAAGACTAGAAGATACAGACTAAAAGATTTACTAAAAGTTCTGGATCACAAAAAAAATGATGAAGTCAAAATATACCAGAACAAATAAATATGGGTAGCACTGTACGAACAATGGCGACTCCGAATAAAGAAACTGCGTCATCTAAATCAGAAGAGACTGAAATCAAGAGAGAATACGTACATTCAATATTCCTTGAAGTTGAGGAAGGCGATGAAGAATATCTTTCCTAAGTAGACAGTGAAGGTCAGGATAAAACTCAAAATGATAAGGCTAGTACTGAAAAAGTTGCAATGAGCTTCTGCATATTAAACTCTCAAAATATATCTAGTAAATTGTAGTTTTTTGCTATACCAATTCAAACGAAACAAATACAAATTGTTATCGCAGCGTTATCTGAACGCACCATTGAGAATCATATGCAAATTGAATCCGCCATTACAGTGTAAAGGCGAATGCAAAGCTAAGCAAACAACTCTGTCGCTAATTTTTATAGTGTTACATATAACATATCGTAACTATTTTTTTTTTCTTACATGATTGGACGAGCTCACGGCCCACCTGATGTTAAGTGGTTACCGGAGCCAATAGATATCTACAACGTAAATACCGCCAGCCACCTTGAGACATGAGTTAGAAGGTTTCACTTTTAACAGTACAACGTCTGCCCTGCCCTTCAAACCGAAACGCATTACTGCCTCACGGTAGTTATAGGCAGAGCAGTGGTACCTACCCGCGCGGACTCACAAGAGGTCCTACCACCAGTAATTATGCAAATTATAATTTTGCGGGTTTGATTTTTATTAGGCGATGTTATTCCTTCACCGTGGAAGTCAATCGTGAACATTTGTTAAGTACGTATTCCATTAGAAAAATTGGTACCCGCCTGCGAGATTCGAGCACCGGTGCATCGCTCAACTCGAATGCACTGGACGTCCTTATCCTTTAGGCCACGACGACTACGAACTGTTCTGTCATCACACCCTTTAGTATGTAGATAGCCGTTAGTCCAATGCAACTGTGACTTTGACATAGGGAAATGGGTTCTTCTAAGCTAAGCCACGCATAGAGTGTGAGTTTAGCAACCCTAAAGAACACAAGTTATATACAATACAGCCGCAGAGTACATAATGTTAATATTAATTTAAATCTCCTGCTTCCAAATTAGCCGGTATATAAATACCGTCGGTCTGCCAACCCTGGTCCCTCCATTCAGAATGGCTCCATTGTTATTTTACAGCCCAATTTTTCACGATCAAATAACTTTTTCAGTTTTTTTTTTTAGTTGGTCGTTCGTTGAATATTTTTTTTATCGATGAAATAATACAAGTTTTTGTTTCGTCGGAAAGAGAATATTTTGACGAGTTTCGGATTGCTTCTGTAAGCGATTCGATCGGGTTTTGTGATCTAATTTAAAGTTTAAACGACATGTAAATTGCATTAATAATTTTTTTATTACTTATGTGGATGGACGAGCTCACATCCCACCTGATGTTAAGTGATTACTGGAGCCCATATACATCTACAACGTAAATGCGCCACCCACCTTGAGATATAAGTTCTAAGGTCTCAGTATAGTTACAACGGCTGCCCCGCCCTTCAAACCGAAACGGAGAAATAGGCGGGCTGGTGGACTCCCAAGAGGTCCTACCACCAGTGAAATAATAATTATTATTAGTTTATTGTATAAAAATGTTGTTTGTTTATCGGATCATTAGTAACTATTCAGAAATATAATCATTAATTGATTGTAATGAGATAAGTATTGGAGATATCAAAATATCTAATTTCAACCCAAATATGAATAACTTGAGGTAGCGTGACCATCATTTATTTTTGCTATTGTTTGCAAATATTTTGCAAATATTTTGCAAATATCTAAAACATAAATATAAAGCTAAAATTTTTCTAAGTAAACACGTCCTAAGTCGTGTCCATGAATTATTGCTACAATAAATAAAGAGATTTAAGCGTAATTCGTAGTGGTAGATCTTTTTTTAGTTGTTAAGTGGGCACCTCTATCCTGCAAATTTACTGTAGCAGCCATGCATCTTTTAATTTTTTTTATGCTTTGCTGGGTGGACGAGCTCACGGCCCAGCCGGTGTTGAGTTGTAACCTGAGCCCATAAACATTAAGACGTAAATGCCGTCACCCATCTTAAGACATTAGTTTTAAGTCTGTTTTTTAGTACAATATTTGCTCCTTCCTTCAAACCGAAACGCTCTACTTATATTAATCGTTCACGGCAGAAATAGGCAGAGCGGTGGTACCTACACACTTGAGCTCATAGAAGCCCTACCAATAGTAAAAATCTCAGCATTTTGGCCATTATTACACTGATATTTTAGGTCACGATATCTGCTTTCTTAATGTGATCTCCATAGTAGTTCAAATTGTAATTAAATTTAGCTTTAGCTTTATTTTAGCTTGGACTTCGTCATATCAATGGCTCCATCAGTGGAATAAAAAATACTTTGCTAATTGAAGACGACGACGACGGCAGAGACTGATGTCAGCGTTTTCCAAATACTATCTTCAAACCTTCAGGCAATATTGAGAAGTCCTTTGCAACAGGCGACCGATTAGCTGAGCCCTGTGCGTACTGTTACAGACTCCCCATGTTAGTTAAAGAGATGTTATATCCTTTTTAATAACCACTGATGCTGAGTAAGAATAGTAAGAAATCACTTAGTAATAGTTACCGACCGAGAGTCAGTCAGTCGTATTTAATCACCCATCGGGAGCGGTCTTAGACAATATCTCCTTTCTGCCAATTTTTATAATTCAGTTGTTCGTGTGATTGAATCAATAAAAGTGAAATCTCTTCTTCAAAATATTTTTGAAGTGAAAACTTCTTTAGAATCGTTGTGATTTCAAACCGGATGCAACGGAAAAAACGACAGGTAAGAGACACAAATACAAAAATGAGACAGAAATCTACATACTATTTAATACAGCGCCATCTGTGAGATTTTTTAATACTAACGTGTGTATGAAAGCTCTTGTAGTGAATTTTAATTTAGGATTATACGTGAAATTAAAATATCAATTCACAGAGGGCGCTACCTTACAATTATTTACTAATGACAAAATTTTACATATACTTAAGACGTTTAGGATAATTGTATTTTAATTTTGGAAGGTTTCACTTCTACCACGTGTGAATTGCACAAATGTTTTTTTTTTTTTTAAAACCTAATCGAGAGACCCCGCGTAACAGTAGGTAACCTGCGTGCATCTTCGGTGGAAATCAAAATAAAACAACAACATACTGAAATATAGCTTTTAATATAATGTCTGTATTTACATAGCTCCTTATAAACTATATAAAATTGGTTTGCCTACAGTAAACGTTGTATAAATATTACGTACGCTGTACATTCTCGTGATCGGATAAAAAAAAAAGACTTTTACATTAATTAAAACAGCTTTAATGAGAGCTAAACTTTGAGCGCAATCGCAAACGAGCCTCTTCAACACAAGTCTCATAGAGCACTTTATTAAAACAGCTTAAAGCACGTATGACACACTGCATACATATACCCATTTGGAATTGAAGACGTGTTTGGTTAAACTAATGCAATATGACCGAGATTATTATCTTCGGTGTCCATGTGGTGTATAATGTTGAATCCTTTTACTTAGTGGATGGGTAATAAATACGAAATGGGTAACAAAAACCTATATATGAGAATGTTCCACAGGATTGAGGCTACAACAGTAGCTACTATTTTTTTAGGGGGTCGAACCTCCTAAGAGGTATCCGCGCCTAGGGGGCATTCAGGGTACATGGAACTTGACAGTCTGCAGATGTTAGGACCAGACCGCGGCTCAAGGATATTTTAAGGTCCTACCGCACCAAACGACTCTACGGAGTAGCTGTCGCAATCTCTCACAGCCAAGGAAATGTACGGACTGGGATTGAAAAATTAGGTATTTATTTAGGACTACGGTATGGTCAATGGAGAATTATTACAAGTTCAAAAATCGGCACTCGATACTGAGAAACAATAGAAGGCATTATTTTATAATTTTTTTAAACTATTATACTTTTCAATCTCACGTTTAAACAAAGTTTAGCTCTTTCAGATGAAGTTGATTATAAGGCTCATTAACTTAATGAACGTTGTAGTACGTATAAAGTCTTAATTCATTATTACAAAATAAATGTACAAAAATTCCTTTAATACATAGAATATTTAGCAATGAAATTCTGTTAACATTTCAACGTAATATGTCGCTTATTTATGACCTTTACATTCAAAATCCAAATGTAATAAATAAGTTGTCAAAAAAATTACAGAATGAAGTTCGTGTTTAACATTACTAATAGAAACTGAATGTAATAGTCTAATTTTAACATCGGCCAAGATCTGTTATATACGGGAGACAAGCGAGTGGATCATCAGATCGTCTTCTCGCATTAAAACTGTATAATCTCAAAACTTACTAATTTTACAGGAGAATGTTTTAAAGATTTAACATGTGATATTTTTAATATCGTCTATGCAACTATAATTGGAACGAAGTTCCTTATCGCGCGTTGTGAAAGGGGGCTAGACGGAAAAAATTCTTACGAAAAGTTGTCACGACACTTTTTGCTATAGTAAGCTATTGTAAGCTGTGCGGCGTCGCATGTTTCTCTGTCTGTCTGTCTGTCTCTCTCTCTGTCTCTCTCTCTCTTTCTTCATACCTCGAATAGAACTTTAAATTAATATTTTTATAATTGGGAACTTCGTTCCTATCCGGTGTCCCACGACACCACACATCTTTTTTTTATTTTTTACCAGTTACATTATCTGTCTTTTAAAGTAAGATAAAATTATGTATTAATTTTGTTAATAGTAGTCAAAATATAAGTAAACTAAAAAAAAAACTAAAACTAAACTACGCTCTTTTGACAGTATTTATGAGAAAAATACTGGTGATACCAAATGATTCCGCATATTAACTCAATTTCGAATATTTATTTTTATCACTTTTAATGCGAAAAGACGAGATGATATTCAGACTGTAGACCGCGGAAAGGCACCTTGGATGAGCACCGAAGAATTTCATACTCCACATTCATCCATATCCGATGCTCTGGTCCGACAAAAACCGCACCACTCTGGATACCACAGTCTACGATGCCATACACACCGCCGAGAACAGAGGAAGATGGCGAAACATCATCTAGAGAAGGATACTAGGAGGAGATGGTCACGACCCTCAGACATGAGGAATGCGACTCAGGGAGGAGGAGGATTCATCCAAATACCCATGGAAATGTTTTTAACATCAAGCCACCTCTGGTTTTTTTGAGAATATGGCCAAAGGAACTCAATTCTGGAGGTAAGCGGTTTTCTGAATCGATAGGATATCCTATATATATAGATACGTTTATCCAATAGATAAAGGTATGTTCCAGAATTAATATGCCGTCGTTATTAAAGACCTTTCATTATTAAAAGCGGCGCGTCCGTAGACCGGTACACGCGTTGGGAGGACGACATTAGAAAAGTTGCTGGACCACACTGGGTTTATGTCGCCAGAGAAAAAACAAAATGGAAATCTTTGGAGGAGGCCTTTACCTAAGAGGGGCCCATGCATATAATATATATACTAAATACAAAAAAAAATATTATGTAATTGCATGGAATAAAGGCCTTTTTTATTTTATTTTATTAAATACATTACTGAATCAGCGAACCTAATATTTAGTATTTAATGAGTGCGGCAAGGAACCGACTGATGCTTTCGAAGTTAATAGGTCTTAACGATTCTCCTACTCAAGGCACTGCTGGAGTTGTAGTAGGCTATTGTTGCGAAGAAAACATTAACATAGCTGCCCTGTTGTGGAATGTATCGCCTATCAAAGTTAACTGACAAAAATGTAAATGCCACAGCTCAGCCTGAGACAACATCGCGTTCTTAACTACACAGTCTTAATAGCAACTATTTCGCATTTCAGATAACACATGGTCTGCTCACAACCTAAATACGTAGGATATTTGTACCGAACTGCTCAAGCCTCTCCCATTACTTGAACTCCCAACTTCATTGAATATACCTTTCGCTCATCTATAATCTCAAAGCCGACGTACCACGTTCAATAAGTTAAGTACTATTGGTTAGCCAATTCAAGTCTCTTCACGGCCGATGTGAAATTTAGACTGTGATCCCCTAAACGTCACATTTCATATAATCAAAAAGTGACATGTAATTTTCTTACCTCTGTTAAAACTAGGCTTTAAACTACATAATCATATGAGGTCGTCAGCACCAAAGTGATCTAACCCAAAAATTTTCATATTCGTGCTTAGATAATGCAATTTATTTAAAACATGATCAATTTTAATGCAAAACCGGCCTATCCCTAGTTTGACAGATGGCTTTGTAAAAACTTATTTTGGCGCGTATTGTTTTTGCCAACGAAGCAGTGTAAAAGTAAATTCAAAACTTAATATTTCCATACTAACTATGATAAACTTAGGCTACTTTTGCGCTGACGGCCTCATATATCTTTAGGAACTGTCTTAGCGAGTAAACAAACTCAATGTTGCGCGGAAATATAATGTCGCCACGGTTGTTTTTAGAGAAACGACTAATGGATTTTTAACCGTAATAATTTAACTTAAGCACTGGTTCTGTGGTACTCAAACAGTTTTAGTATGAACAGTAAAACTCTTAAGAAATCCTACGAACTGGATTGAATCGGAAGCTCTGAGGTTGACGATAGCATCGTGGTAATATAATCATCCTTGAGACATTCGAGTTAATTTGTTCGTGAATGTTTAACATTTCGGATAATTACCCAGTGACCGCAAATAAATGTTTATTATGAATTCTATTTACTTGATTTATGTAGCTGAATTTAAAAAATTCGTTGTGAGTTTCTCGATTCAATTTCCATTTGGTCTATAGGTGTATCATTACTAATTTAGCTTGGTTGTTTTTAAGGAATATTGTATCGGTCACATAGTATAATGTTAGTGGTGGAATGTCATTGGGAGGTATTTGCAAAGCATGATTTTAGGGTGTAACAAATGATCGTCGCCGGGTTTGATCAAAACTAACCTATCGATTTAATGTATGTACTATCACTGAGTCAACGCCCTTAAATCCAATAAAAACGTGAATATTCCGAAAAGCGTGACGTATTATCGCCTATCCCATTCGCACTAAGCCCGGGAATGTGATGTGCAAACGAGACGAGTTTTCTAGCTGTTTGTAATAAGAGATTATTTAGATTTTACTGATTTAATTTTTAACGAAACAGAAAAGCGATGGAACTAAAATCAAAATAACTTAGGATAAACGAAAGTTAATAGTTTTAGTGCGTCATTTGTTTCGAACAAAACGCTACCACTGAGTCTCTTATAACACTACAGTAAGATCATGTTGAATTATTTTACTGAAATAATAACGCTTTGATCTAGCTATTGACGTAGCCAATGGTTAAAAAGCGATTATATTTCGGAGCAAGTGATTAAATATGTTTTGAAACTAACGAATGCGAGCGATAATGCACGGTATTATTAACACGATCTATTTTTTACTGATGCTTTTCACATCACACGCAATGTAGCACAACTAAAACTGAGTTGAAGGGCGAGGTTAACGACCTCTCGCGTCTCGGGGCTCCAGTTTACTTTGCTTTAGATTGCGGCTCACGAAATATCCTAAAAAAGGAAATGAATAATAGTGTTTGGTAAAATAATTCATAATTCTCCTTTCAGTTTCAACAATAGCCATTTGGTTATAACTAAAACGCAATCGCCACCCGTACCTTTGACATTTTGACCGTGATCACTATTGAGTACGGCTTAAGAAATGTCTTAAATTTGAAATCATAATGTTTGTGACTCCAGTATCGAACCCGCGATGTAAAGATTGGGGCACAGTACAGTACCGCCGAGTAAGGAGCGCATAAAATTCACTTTTTATAACACTAACTAATAATCATTAAAAATCGTGTTTTTATCATAAAAATGAAGTCCATTTTATTTCTTGGGCCAGCGAAACGTCCAAGATATTTGTGAGCAAAAAAAACCATGACAATGTAGATTTGTAAAACTAAATTTTGATTGCGCTTATAAATGAACGCTCGAGGGAATGTCGAAATAAAATTGCTCGATAAAAAAATCAGTCTTAAAACAGAATAAAATTTCAAAAAAACAGTGCAAGTCATAGTTAGCTACCAAAGTAATAAACAAGTACAAATAAATACTAAATACAAATAAAAAAAAGTCATTACAATTAAAAATGGTCCGTAAACTTTACTTGATAAGGTATAAAATCTATGAATAGTTTATGTACACCTGAGCACCTTACGTCACTTGATTGCACGCTACTCATTGTCATTTGTCACTTCGATTCGATTCTCGATCACTTTCACAACACTATCATTCTTCGTTTATTTAGAAGTTAGTTGTTATCACTAAAAGCTCATTGGCACTTTGGTAAGCTAAGAGTATTTTTAACTACACTTCCGTTCCGTCTTCGCCTTCATCTTCGAATAAGGGCTCGCTCGTGTTTACTTCGGGGTTTAGCTTCTTTTTCGGCTTTGGTGGAGGTCTGGGTGGGATCTTCCCGCTCCTGCCCAGGGTTCCAGATTGGTTCATGGATATGTTACCCTCGTTCTTCTTAATTTCTTCCTTGGAGGGTGATCTAAGTTCGTCCTTATTGGAGTCAACTGGAGGTCGTCTTAAAGACCCGGTCTCGGGTTTTCCTTTTCGGTTCGGGGTGTCTGTTGGTGCGTCATTAAACAAAGCTTTCCTTGGTTCAGTTTGAGGGGTCGAAGTGTTCTTTGCAGTCCAACTCATTCTGTTTATAGGCTCCTGTGGTCCTGGAGTTGATAGCTGAGAGCTGATACTGTTCCGAGGGTTGTGTTGTGGAGGGACCGGGGATGGGGCTGGTTCTTGTTCTTCGATCGGAGCATAGTATACTGGATGGGGAGTTTGATAGCTGGTCGGTGTGGCTGGCAATGGCCTGTTCCGCATAGGAGAAAACTGGCTTTCTAAGCCGGCTTTATTCAAAGATAGTACGGAACTTCCGTCAGCTGTAGTTCTTAAACCCAAGTTATCATACAAAGGCTCTTGAGCCTCCGAACTGGGTAGGATTTGGGTACTCGCAGTGCTGGACCAACTGGGTACTCTAGGTCTTCTGGGTATCGTAACGTAGCCTTGTCGAGGGGTCACCACTGGGGAAGTGATCGGAGCAGTAAACGGTGATTGAGATCGTGAGTACGGCAAGGTTCTAAACATGTTCGGGTTTGGTGTTATGCCGTATATCGGTGAATGGATGGGGCTGACCGGGTTGAGTTGGTGGGGTGGCAGCCTCGTCGTATCAGGGACAGTTGAGGCGTTGCTTGCAGCCGGCGAAATTTGCGCGGCTCTCGGTGGGAAAGACAGCAGATCAGGGGGGTAAGCTCGGCCATCAGTCCGGCCGTACTCTACGTTCAGTGCATCTTGAGATGGTTTCATCAAATGGTCGTAGCCCAGCGACCGCTTTTCGTCTTCGTTGTGTGCTGTAAAACAAATACAGCGCTTAACAATCGATCCGTTTAAAATTACTACACTAGTAAGAATTACATTCTCTAGTGTGTTACTTTTACATTTATTGATCTGTTGAAAGAAGAAGAACTTGTCGTTTTACAATACTGATAGTAACTGGTACTTTTAAAATGGTAATTTATGTATGGCTGGCAATAAAATTTAAGTACATTTTTATCTTTTTCATCAATATGGACTACTAGTCATGGTAGCAATGTCACACAAACGGCTCGCATTAATGACGTGTAAGCATCAGATTAGACATCTTAAGCATCAGATAGTCTAAAGATGAGCGGTAGGATTTACGTGAACTCACTGTCGTATAACACAACGGAAAACACTTAGCACGGTAGCAGCGGTTTGGCTCTGCCACTGGTATTGCTGAAGTCCATGGGCGACGGTAAACACTCACCATCAGGGGAGCCGTGTGCTCGTCTGCCTACAAGGGCAATATAACAAAAAAAGACATTATGGCCATTCATTAAAAAAAACTTACCAAATACAGAATCATTGTCCAGCAATGTTTTATTCAACTCAGACATCTCAGTACCACTGGTAATTGAAGGTGGAACGTCGTAGCGTCTCGGAGGTTTCGTCACTGGATTCACAGCAGTTATCAAACTCTTCTCCATTTCAGGTATAACAGAACCTTCGATGAGTGCTTCCCCGTTAGTGTTCTCCGCTTTCTTATCAGTAGTTCTTCTTCTACAGCAGCAGTAACACAGTATGACGAGGATGATTAGTATGATGGCTGCAGTGCATGATACTCCGATGAGAACTGGCATCATGTTATTGTTCATGCCGGTCGGAACAATCACGCCCGGCGGAGTCTGGACCACAGCTAGAGTTACGCTCCTCTCTTCTACTCCGCCCGGGTTTTTGGCGACACACAGATACTCTCCATTATCAGTTGTACCCACATTCGTTATTGTCAAATTCACCCACTCGGTGTTCTCTCCTTTACTTTGCGAGATGTAGTATTTAAT
Source organism: Bombyx mori (assembly GCF_030269925.1). Lineage (NCBI taxonomy): Eukaryota > Metazoa > Arthropoda > Insecta > Lepidoptera > Bombycidae > Bombyx > Bombyx mori. The sequence continues at coordinate 1,452,063 of NC_085120.1, read as the reverse complement.
TTCCCCTTCGTATCGGTACGTGCTATCAATGATTTGTGCGTTCAACACCCAGTTGACTTCTGGTAATGGATTCCCGTTGACATGACAAGCTAAGGTGATGTTGTTGTCTGCTGATCTCAGAGTGGTACTCGTCGACGGGTATACAATACTGGGTCTGCATGCGAAATCGTTGGTGTCGAGTTCTTTCCACGTTTTCCCATGTACCTTCGGAGGGTCAGCGCAGTAAACGTTTGAAGTGTATAACTTCTTGCTGATGACCCAGTTTCTGAACGGTTGTAGGTAGCAATCGCAACGCCAAGGGTTGTCTTGCACGTCCAGGTTAGACAAGGAGCTGATGCCTTCTAACGTGTCACCTTTCAAGTATTCCAGCTTGTTGCTATCTAGCCTCAAGAAGTTGAGTTTTGGGATGTTAACGAAAGTTTTCATTCCGATGTGTACTATTCTGTTGTTGCTCAGATCGACTTTCTGCAGATAGGCCAAGTTGCTAAACAATCCGTCGTCTAATTTTTCGATTTTGTTGTCGTTGAGTAGGATCCATCGTATTTTCGGGGTCTCCTTGAAGAGGTCCGGGTGTAGTGACTTGAGGTCGTTCTTTGATAAGTCCAATTCGATCATGATCCCGAGGCCGAAGAAGCCGCTTCTCTGTATCGTTTGCAGTTTGCATTCACTCAGCGTCAGCTTCCAGAGGTTTATGAGACCGACGTCGTGGAAGGCGTGTATTGTTATTTCGTACACGTCGTTGCCGGTTAGGTTCAGTTTCTGTATGTCCGAGCTTAAAGTTTTCGGGATCGCATCGAAGTGGCCGTGGGAGCAGTCCGCCTGCTTGTCGCCGCCAGCCCAGCTGCATTTGCATTGCTCCGGACAGTTGTTCGTGAAGTCTGCGGTTATCGTTACGAAGAGTATGTTGAGTATGATAATCCTGCGAATCGTTCGGTCTCCCATTGTGCCTGGAACAAAAAAATATAGCTTTGAGTACATGACCGGCACAGCAGTTTTTTACTGGTGGTAGGACCTCTTGTGAGTCCGGGCGAGTAGGTATAACCACCCTCCCTATTTTTACCGTGAAGCAGTAATGCGTTTCGTTTTGAAGGGTAGGGCAGCCGTTGTAACTATACTTGAGACCTTAGAACTTATATTTCAAGGTGGGTAGCGGATATACATCGTAGATATCTATGGGATCCAGTAATTACTTAACATCAGGTAAGCTGTGAGCTCGTTCACCCATTTAAGCAATAAATAAAAAATAAATAAAGACGCAATGCAAGTTTATTGACTAAAAATAGACGTGACCCGGCGCTTGTTTCATGGCGTCGGGAATGCAGCGGGAATTACTTTATGTGCTTTAAATAACTATGCCGCAGTTTACAAATGCATTTTATTGAAAGTCTTTAAATCTAACTTTGGCCAGATAATAAAAAGGAATTGCATTTTTATTGACGACCGCACAAACACATCAACGCGCCATTGTGTAACGTTCACATGTCGATGTGTGCTATGATTTATTTGATGGCTCCATAAATGAGGAGTTGTTGATTGTCCTTTTTGGAAATAAACACTTTGATGGTATACATAGTCAGGTCATAAATTCTGTCACATGTTTAATGTATAATAATTGAAACAAGTTTATTCATTATGTAACCATTCATATACCAAAATGAACTTAACAAAACATAGATTCTTATGACACTAAAGTTTATTCAAAATGACCTCCGTGAATTTGAATACAGGCCTTCAATCTGCGCGGCCAGTCGTCTATCACAGCACGAACGAGGTCCATGTCAATATCGGCGGCTGCCTTAATCAAGGATGTCTTGAGTGACTCCAAATTGGGATGAGGCTTTGAGCACGCCTTTTCCTCCAAGTGTTGCCATATCTTGTAATCTAACGGATTCAAATCTGGACTGGAGGAGGGCCAGTCTTCGTGCCGGATGAAGTCGATTTCACGCGCCGCCAGCCAGTCTTGTGTGCTCTTCGCTCTATGAGTTGGCGCCGAATCTTGTTGGAATACCCAGTCCCTGTTTTTGAACATGGTATGAGAAACAGGTACCACAAGGTTCGTCAGGACTGTATTTTGATACACAACTGCATTCGTTTTTACACCTTTCTCACAAAAATGTACCTCTGTTAAGCCCCAATAAGAAACTCCCAACCATACCATGAGCGAGGATGGAAAATGACCTCGTTGGACACGCGGAATACGGTTGCTCGCTTCTTCACTACTGTGTGCGTACACCTTATCATTTTGTTTGTTGTAGCTCTCTTCTACGGTAAAAATTTTTTCATCCGAAAAAAGAATTTCCCGATATTTTTTTCCCGCGTACCGCTTCAACAAAGCGCGGCATCTCTTCAGTCTCATGTCCATTAGACGAGCATTCAAACGATGTCCTGTTTTTCTTCGATATGTCCGAAGCCCTAAGTCTTCATTTAACACCCTTTTCACCGTGGTTCTGCTTAACTCCATCTGAAGAGCCAACAGTTTCTGCTTACGTTTGGGATTTCTTTGAATTCGCGCCTTCACAGCTTTTATCACTGCTGGAGTCCTAACAGACCGAGGGCGACCACTTCTTGACCTGTCATCTACACTAGAGTCTTCATTGTATCGTTTGATGGTACGATAAACGAATCTTTTGGTTATATAAAAATTTTTCAGTATGTTAAAAATTTGAATTGGCGCGTAACCGCAACGATGCAACGCAATAACTGCAACACGGTCTTCTTTAAGCGTCCACTCCATGTTTAAAAATGAGTAAAATTCTAAATGTATACTATTTTTATTTTCATGAACAATTCGAAATTCGAATTCAATAAACTTTTTTGTGGCCAGCATTCTAAAAGAAAAGTTTTTACTGTGTGACAATACTTATGACCTGACTAGGTAAATTGACGAGGAAGAGGTAGACCTAAGAAAGAATAGATGGATTGCGTGAAAGACGATATGTGTAAGAGGGGAGTGAGCGAAGAAATGGTATATGATAGAAGAGTATGGAAGGAGAAAACACCCCGACCCCATGTGATTGGGAGAAGAACAGGAGAATGATGATGATGATGATAGGCAACGATGTAGTCAGTTACTGGCATATGCTGATTTTCTTTTCAATATTCATTCTGGAATGGTAGTGAGCATTTTAAGGAAAGCTCTCGACTTTGCCCTTTACATTGTTGATGTCCATGCGCGACGATGACCACTTACCATTAAATAGGTCGTGAGTTCGCTTTTTTTTTAAATATTTTTATTGCTTAGAGGGGTGGACGAGCTCACAGCCCACCTGGTGTTAACCTGTAATTACGCAAATTGTAATTTTGCGGGTTTGATTTTATTACCCGTGTTTAAATTGTTCTTTATTAATTCAATAGTGGTCTAAAGAGATTTAAGTTAGATCACCTACATATAGCTTACTAACTTTGACTTGTCGATCATATTTGCGTCTACAATTGAATGCTGTTCTCAAATTGTGAGACTGATTGAATTGGCGGTTGATTATTGGTATATTTACAATTTTTATTTTATTTTGTAGTTAATGCAACACGCGGTAGGCAGCGGCTTGGCTCTGCTCCTGGCATTGCTGTAGTCCATGGGCGACGGTAACCACTCACCATCAGGTGGGCTGTGTGCTCGTCTGCTTACAAGGGCAATAAAAAAAACGCTTGTGAATGCGGTTTGATGAAAATGAACTTAATGAATGCGTAGTATTTTTCAATGGTCAATTAGTTTTATCTGTGATAGCTTGACTTCGACTACGCCATGAGGTGTGAATTCGCTCAACGCGCAGAGTCCCTTGTCAAAGATATTTAGTTCATGTTTTATTCTGTCCACTACATAATCCTACTCGATTTGATAGTGTGAAATTATAGTACGTGTTTTTTTAATTTTAATTCGCTTAGCTTTTTTTTTTGTTTTCTTATTTATCTTCCACTTACTCAGCAATGTCTAATAATTGCTTTATTTCAGCGGCTTTTAGGTGACTTCTTTATAGACAACTAATATTTTTTTTAAGCTTTTCAAATCGTATTAAAGTACAGTTTTACAGATTTGAACATAGCTCGTTAATCTGTCTTTTCTTTCGGAGGGGCCCGAGTCACGACAATTACGCGCGTGGCGTGTAAGGACGCGCATAAACTTGAGCAATTGAGTCTCAATTGCGTTCCACTGTGTGATCCCTGCGTTACGTTACATTAAAACGATCTTATTCATAAGCGTCAGCGTTTAAATAAAAAATTACAATTATTATATTATGTTAAATATTTTAAAGTTGAATCGTAAAGTAATGAAGTTATCAAATTCTTTTTTTGACTATTTTTTTTTTTTATAATTTTAAATCGCCGTCTAAATTCAAATTCAAATTCAATTTTAACTTGGATGTCATCAAAAACACACTTGTTGAATGTCAAAATGTAAAAGAAAATGTTAACTCTACCACCGATTCCAAAAAAGCCACAGTCCTGAGAAGAACCGGCGAAAAAAACTCAGCGGGCTTTTTTTTTTTTTCTCATATATTTTCTTTTTTTTTTCTCTGTTTTTTTGTCTCTCGTGTTCGTCGGTGACGTCATCTGCGAAAGGCTCGAACGAGCGATATCTTTCTCTCGTGACGTCACGTGCCTCTTATTCCTCAGTAATTTCCATTAGACCGTGTGTATTAAGCCTTCTATTTGAGGGCGTTTGTTCTCTGGGCGGGAAACATTTAGTCGCTTGAAAGGAAGCGAGTATTTCTTAAGGGAATTTTCCTTTAACTGAATATAACCTTCGAGATTTGCGACAAGTCGTTCGTTGAACTACCACCGAAAGTAATTTTTGAAGGAATTATTTGTACGAGCGAAGACTTCGCAGCCTCCGAGATCTCTTAATTGGTGGAAGTAAATTTTATTTCGGGATCTAGCTCACCCGTTTTGTTCTGTATATTATAGTAGCTATGCTTGTAACTATACGTGAGACCTTAGAACTTATAGGCGGGTGGCGCATTTACGTTGTGGATGTGTATGGGCTCCAGTAACCACTTAACACCAGGTGGGCTGTGTCCACCCATCTAAGCAATAAAAAAAAGCAATTAGAGCAGTAATGGGTTGAAAGGTTTGACAGCATTTCTGTAATGCTTTGATTACCTAGTAGCAGTAATGATTTGAAAGGTTTGTTAACCCTTGTAGTATATATACATTTGAGACTTAGTTATGTCTCACGGCGCCATTCCGCAACCGTAACCGCTTAACACCGGGTGCGACGTGAGCACGTTCAGCCGTTTAAGAAATTAAAAATAAAATATATGAACACGCAACAAGGTTTAATGATTTTATTACAAAGCATATTAACGTTTTTATTGGTAAACTTTCCAAAGAGAACAATGAAGTCTAACAACATAAGCTGAAACATATATTCGCGCTAAGTCATCGATTGCTTTTGTTTTTAGCCGACTTCAAAAAAGGAGGAGGTTCTCAATTCGACTATGTTTTTTTTTATGTTTGTTACCTCATAACTTTTGACTGGGTGAATCGATTTTGATGATTCTTTTTTTATTAGAAAGTTGACGCTTCGCGTGTGGTCCCATTACAATTTAGTTCTGTTCTGATAATGGTATCCATGAGAAAACCATATAAGTCTTAAATTTGCATTAAGTACGCGCGCAACAAATAGATGAATAACTCAATAACTCAATATCACGCCAACCGATTTCGATAATTATTGTTTTTAGTGTATATTAATTTGTTTTGGAATATCTTTTTTTTTCTATTTGAAGTCGGTTTTTGTTAAAGCATGTCTATTAACAATTATTTTTAGATGGGTCAATGAGCTCACAGTGCATCCGATGTTAAATGTCTGATATGCGACGATACAAAAAGCCCTACTAATAAAACTTTAGGTTGAAATATATATAGACAGACGGACTCATTCAAGGCTTATCTAGAGATGTGTTATCATTTCTACAGTTGTTTTTTGAGACAACAAGGGATCTTATGAGGTAAATATCTTGGAGTAGAGTGAGTGTCGTTGTTTAAATGACCACAACTGGTCACTGTTTACTGTGAAAGACTTTTTGATAAGCACTACACATTAAGGTTACTATTAACCCAAAGACACAGCAGTTTCTCGCCGGATCTTCTCAGTGGGTAGCGTTTCGATCCGGTGGTAGATTCAGCGAAGCACTGCTCTTGCTAGGGCAGATGTTATCTCGCAGGTTGAGACCTGTGGCTTCGCCTATAGGTTCAGTGAAGCTAGCATAGCCTCTCGAGGTTACTAGCATATAGCTTGCGGCTTGGCTCTGCCCCTGGCATGGCTGAAGTCCATGGGCCACGGTAACCATTCACCATGAGGTGGGCCGTATGCTCGTCTGCTTACAAGGGCAAAAAAAAAAAATTTGATCCGCCGAGAAAATCAATGTTTTTTTATCATATTTTATTGTAACATTAAACATCTATTGCCGTATATAGTGTGCACTGAAGTGTACGCACGGAACTTTCATTGAAGCTCTTATTAAACTAATTTTATTTATTAACAAGCCTTGTGTAGTTTAATGATGGATGAGCGAGTGCTATTCGGCCGGTATGCCGTGTACAATGAGCGCCTGTTTACGGAGGTCGCGTGTATTAACCTCTTCATTGAAGATAGTGACGTCGGCTTAATATGGATATGCCTACTAAAAATTTTTTTTATTGCTTAGATTGGTGGACCAGATCTCACAGCCCACCTGTTGTTAAGTGGTTACTGGAGCCCATAGACATCTACAACGTAAATGAGCCACCCACCTTGAGATATAAGTTCTAAGGTCTCAGTACCGTTACAACGGCTGACCCACCCTTCAAACCGAAACGCATTAGTGCTTCACGGCAGAAATACGCATGGTGGTGGTACCTATCCGTGCGGACTCACAAGAGGTCCTACCACCAGTAACTTTAACTGAGGATGAAGAGTTTCACATATAACCACGCTAACTAACTAACATAAGGTTACCCTAAGATAAATTTTTGTTCTGTATACCTACTAAGTAAATAAAAAAAATGATACCGAACCCGAATCGAATTCAGATCTCTCGGTTCTAGTACTTCGACTAAATACCTTAAAATTATTTCTGCCTCAAAGTTCTCGTCTTAAAGAACTGGGCAGCCGTTCCTGTGATAAAATCTAGCTTTTGCTGTTAGGGTTATACGGTGTATGTGGACTCTAGTAGCTGCTGCAGTAGCGGAACTCTCATTCTAATGAGAAGATCGAGACAGCCTCTAGGCAGTCGTACATGCGGGTTTGAAGGGCGGGGCAGGGCACTTGTCGTGCAAAATGATACCTCACGTCTTAAGGTGGACTTTCAATACAAAGTGGGTCTGCGCATTTAAAGCAACAAAAACAATTATACCGAGGAGGTGGTTGGACCACGAAAACTGTAATATGTTTGAAACGTAAGAAATAATAAAATAACTATAAAAATATGCGCAAAAGCAACGGAAACTCGTAAACCGAAGAACATACAAGAGTAGATCGAATCCATAATAATCTTTTGAAAAATTTAATTTTCCTGCACCAGTTAAATCAATAAATCTCTAGGTCGTCAATAATGATTTTTATTTTGCCTAAATAATCTGCTGAAGAAACTCGCTTACAATGTTTGACGTTCGTTGCAGCCCCCGCTTGCGTTTCGTTTTTATTCTTGTATTAATCTATATATTAATACGTGAAGCAAAAACATTGTACCCCTCTTTACGAAAATGCGCCGACGGAGGAGTATGAAATCTCCCACACTTTAGAGAATATAGAGAAGTGCAGAATTTTAAATATTTTTTAAATTATGCACAAAAAATACATTAAATCAATAAAAAAAACATTACACTCACTACAATGTATTTGCACATACACACACGCGTGCAAACTATTTGTTTATTGTCAATCTTTTCTTATTGCTTATAGTCTGTGGTCAAATTGAGAATAGATTAAATATTGGGGCTTTTTGGCGGGAACGCGAGGGGTGAAGTTGTGTGATTTGTTTTATTTTGTCTATTTAGTGTTTCTTCGGGTTTAAATGTGTAATAATGGTGGTTTATTAACTGTTTAATATCTGTGAAAGTGCACAAATGTGGGAAAATGAAACAAAGCCGCTGGACGTAACTTCTCGTGATCCTCCAAAAAGTCCACTGAAAAAGTTTCAGTAAATGACCACCATTTTACTGAGATTATACTTCATCCCATATCATCTCATCTCATGTCATTTCATTTCGTTTTCATTTCACTTCATGCCATGTTTCATAATAATCAGCTTCATTTCATTTCATAATATCATTTTCATATAAAAAAGTTACGTCATTAAAATTAAAATAAGACTTGACCTAGGTCTTAGTTACCAGGTCATAAAATCCATTAAAAAAAAAAAGATTAAATATTGTTTGTCTTTATTAATATTTGTCTAAAGTGTAGTCTTGGCGAAATCTGTGAATAAATATTAGTCATTGACAATAGAATCATAAATTTCAAACAAACATATAATTAATTACAATTAATTATAGTCGAATTTCGACTACCAGGGGACCACTAATATTTATAATGTTATGTGTGAAATACGCGATGTATAGCAATAGCTTGAGCTGTAGCTCAATAAAAAAAACCCTTATTTTTTACTGTTAACACTTTATTAACTAAACGTGATACTTCAAGTAAGATTTTATTTGTTCTTTCAGGCTGATTATGAAGAGTTGTTTAGTACAAGCTACATGAGAAGCCTAAAGTTTAATTATAATAATATTTTCATCGTTCGCTGGAACCCGTCAGGAATTATAACGAAACATTATTCTAACATTACATATATATCGAATTTCTGTTTCAGATTAGTGACTTCAGAGAAGCGTGCGAAACTTTCTTTTTATCCCTACTTATTTATTGGTAGCCTAAGAGGCTATTATTCCAGCCACGCCCGGACGGGTAGGTGAGCTCACGGGCTCCACCTGAGAGAATTTGCTAACAGCAGCCCTAGCAAGTGCAGTGCTTTGCTGAGCCTACCACCGGATCGGAATCGCGACCCACTGTGAAGATCCGGCGAGAAACTCAGTGGGCTGTCTCTATGGGTTAATTCGCTCGTCGAACGGTGGCCGATGCTTCAGAGGCCTAAAAGCACCGAGAGTGAATCCGGGGGTTCCGACAAGACATGTTTCGGAAGACGGCGGCTTTGCGTTGCTTCGTTGTGGTCGGATAAGAGAACGGTGCGAATTAAAGGATTGGTTTAGAATGAATGTATGTGCGTACAGGATGTTGATGATCATTGTGACCACGCGAAGTAATAATACATCGAACTTCGGGGCGTATGACTTAACTAAACTTAACAAGGTCTTAACATTGTCAATGTCATAGAAGCTTGCCTTTAAACCGTTTATTGACAACACCGGTTAATAAATAACCAATGTTTGTTTGTTCCGTAGCTAACTGTCCAATTTAGATGTTAAACGTTTAAAGCCCTTGGGACGTAACAACCAGAAAAACAAAAAAAATACATAAATATTTAATGAATAAGTCCCCGGGCGAGAGATCTAGTAGTATATCATAAAAGTTTAAAGCTTTTGAATTCGAAAGAAACAGTGCAGAAGACATTTGCATGTCTAAGTCGCATTTCTTGTAGCTTTCTCGGCAATGTCGTGGAAAGCTCGGAGGGAAGCCGCTAGGGGTGAGCGAAACGATTATTCGATTCATTTGAATAATCGATTTTTTCTTGAATCCCTTCATCGTCATACAATTAAAGAATCGAATGGCAAAATATTTTATTGATAGAATTGGATAGTCTGCGAAACAGAGATATTCTATGCGAAAAATTGCAGATCACGCAAAAGCGAGACGGGTAATTGTCAATATATTTTTGTCGTCGTGAATCTAAGATCTATCTAAGATCTATCTAAGTAACTATACTGAGACCTTAGAACTTATATTTCAAGGCGGGTGGCGCATTTAGTTGTAGATGTCTATGGGCTCCAATAACCAGTTAACACCAGGTAGGCTGTGAGCTCGTCCACCCATATAAGCAATAAAAAAAAAAAGATTATATTGGATCAATGAAGTGGCCAATATATTGCGGATAACATTAAAGTAATTACGGGCAGCGGCTTGATGATCGACGGCCGAAATCGTCGCGATGTCACAGCTCTTTGTAGTTTATACATCATGTTTGTCGAATGCGTCCTTAATTGCATTTGCTATTGCCCTATAATGTTCAATGACTGCCGCGTTTGCTAGTCACTAGGTTAATAGATCGGAAATTAATGCGACGATGCTCGTTTTGTGTTTGGCGAATGAAAGTGTATCCAAAGTCACAATGAGAGGTCCTTCAAATATTTCGATTGCTCTCATCACGAACGTCTAACAATGACGTACTATTGGTCCCCCGGTAGTCGAAATTCGACTATAATTAATTGAAATTATAAGTTTGTACACTATTAAAATTCTATTCTCAATATACTTCTATAAGTACAGACTTCGCCAAGACTACCCATTGGACAAATATTAATAAAGACAAAAAATATTTAATCTATTCTCAATTTGACCACAGATTATAAGCAATAAGAAAAGTTTGACAATAAACAAATAGTATGCAGGCAACACACACGTCAAATTTCACGTATTAATATATAGACAACGGACGGAACAGACTCACAGGACCACTGGTGGTCGGACATCTTGTGAGTTCTCACGGGTAGGTACCACCGCCCTGCCTATTTCTGCCGTGAAGCAGTAATGCTTAAGGTGGGTGGCGCATTTACGTTGTAGATGTCTATGGGCTCCAGTAACCACTTAACACCGGGCGGGCTGTGAGCTCGTCCATCCAGCTATGCAAATAAAAATAAAAAAAAACGTCCCAAGACCAGTAATTAGTAATGTTTCATGAACATCATTAACCTCAGCACTGCCTCAAAATTTCCTTGTTAACATTACACCAACTAGTCCGCTCCGAAATTAAACAAGTAACAACTATCTTTACATTGAAACGTATTGTACAAGATTTCCGTTCGTTATTATTTTGGCGAGATGCCCAATAAGGAAACATGACATTCACATAGATATCTTTTATTTATATTAAAATAAACGAGAATAATATGATTGTCTGTCTGTGACTTTTATTATCAGATGTTTTAGGAAATATGACAATTATTTTACTGTTTTTTTTATTGCTTATATGGGGTGGAAGAGCTCACAGCCCACCTGGTGTTAAGTGTTTACTGGAGCCCATATACATCCACAACGTAAATGCGCCACCCACCTTGAGATATAAGTTCTAAGGTCTCAAGTATAGTTACAACGCTGCCCCACCCTTCAAACAGACACGCATTACTGTTTCACGGCCGAAATAGGCAGGCGGTGGTACTTGTGTTCCCGCGCGGACGCACAAGAGGTCCTACCACCAGTAATGATGGTGGTAGGTACCTACTACCACGAGTCCGCACGGGATCGTACGGTCTAGTTGAAGTTCAAGACTAACATTCTTCCCCATAGTCATAGATTCTGCCCTGATGGCGGATTTTGCATTACTAAAAGATAATGATTTCAAATAATTTCTTAGGGTATTGAAACATTATTTTTTATTGCCTTGTACTGTATGTTCCATGGGGAGTGCTCTGAGGAATTGTTTGAGATGATTCCATCATCTGGTATTTACCATCGCACCGCCCGCCACCGGAGTAGAGTTCATCCATACTACCTGAAGCCATTGCGTTCATCCACAGTGCGTTTCCAGAGATCTTTTCTGTCACATACCATCCGGCTTTGGAATGTGCTCCCCTCCACGGTGTTTTCCGAGCGCTAATACAAGTTCTTCTTCAAACAAGGCACTTGGAGAGTACGGCTTGATTATGCCCATGGCATTTCTGAAGTCCATCTGCCTCATGGCCCACCTGACGGTGAGTGATTACCGTCACTTATGGACGCCAGCAATGCCAGTATCGCTTAAGCATCTTCAACTGCTCAAAACCTGAGCCATATCCCCAAAGATACTCTTATGTTTAGCTCCGCAGAATCTGTGTATTTATGGGAGGGCGGTATCAATGACCGCCGTAATATACCGCGTAAACTCACATAATATATCCAGTATGGCCACATAAAACTTTATTCACAGAAACCAGAGACATATCGAAGGTGATTTTACGGTTTTTTTTTTACGATGCAGGTAAAGTTTACTGTTTGGTAGCATAGCCGATGTTTAATATGTTTTACGGATACTTCATAGGTTTTTACTTACGAGTATATATCATTTACGCTAGATACAGCAGTAATTTTTTGTTATCTATATATTAATACGTGAAGCAAAAACTTTGTATCCCTTTTTACGATAATTGCGCGGACGGAGGAGCATGAAATTTTTCACACTTATAGAGGACATAGAGGAGTGCAGAATGCTAATATTTTTTATAATTATACATTAAAGATACATTAAATCAATAAAAAAACATTACACACACTACCATGTATTTGACACACACACATACATATAAATATTATCTTTGTTTATTATCAATTGTCAAACTTTTGTTAATCCTTAAAGTCTGTGGTCAAATGTTATTTATCGATAGTGTAGTTTTGGCGAAATCTGTGATTATATTAAAGAAGTATAAATATGTTTGACAATAGAACCATAATATGTTTAAGCATACAATTCCAATTAATTAAAGTCGAATTTCAACTACTGCGGGACCACTAGTTAAATATATAATAAGCCTTGAAGCATATTGAACTTGACATATTGAAGCAGCCAGCCAGCCAAATTTTTATAAATATAAAAAAATCCGATTTCCTTCAAAGATGCTCCACTATAATTGTCATGGTCGCCCATGGACATTGTCAAAGTCCAGGCTAAAAACCAAATCGCTGTCTGTCCGCTTACGACTCGTATCAAACCTCGGGAAACACCGTAGGGGTAAATTAATTCCAGATAAATGTTTTTGTTGGCTTCTGTTGATAGTGCGCTAACATATCAACAGAACAATATTAAAGTTAAAGGCATATTTTAGTTGGGGTAGATGAAAAAAAAATCAGTTTTCACAAGAAACTTCAGTAACACAACAATGTATTTATACGATAGGGGAAGTCCGAGAATCGATTGAGCTTGCATGTCACAGTTTCCCACGGGAATTCCCCGTTTACGTTGTACACGTATACACACCGCCAGAACGCTCCAGACACTGATGTACTATTATTAACAAAACGTTTGACATTCTTATTGATTTATATTGGTAAACGAGTATACAGTGATAGAGTGAAGAGGTTTAAGAAGGTGTGTGATTAAAATAATCCAAGGAAGAGGGTAGATGCAGTTTAAAGGATTCAAAAAGCAATTTTCATTTTCTCGTTGACAGTTGATAAAGTAATTCACTTTCTTGCTAAGCCCGCAACCCAGGGCCCTAAAACTGCGATCTCTCTCTCTTCGATCGGTTCCTCACTGCTGAGGATCGTGACTCCGTCCGATTTCGTCAACCAACTGTCTCCATCGATCCCGCCCTGCAGCCCGGTGGAGTGCGTCGCTGATAGGTATCCCCAGTTCCTCCGCTATTTGGTCCGACCATCGTTTGGGACCTCTACCCCTAGGCCTTTTTCCCTCTATTTTACCGGTCACCACAAGGCGTTCCAAATTGCTGGTATCCCTACGTGCAACATGACCAAAATACCGCAATATTCTTTGTAGGCAGATTGTGGATGGACGTTGAATCTTTTCTATTTTTAACTGCCTGAGAATAGATATGTTGGTGCGGCGGGCCGTCCATGGTATTCGTAGCATACGTCGCCAGCACCACATCTCAAAGGCGTCGATTCTCTGCCTATCTGTGGCTTTGAGTGTCCACGTCTCTGCACTATATAGAGCAATGGAGAAGACAAGGGTGCGGACCAGATGTATTTTAGTTCGGTGGGTAATATTACGATACTTTAAGACAAATATTTTTTTTGTATGGAAACTAGCGACATCTTGTAGCTAATGCCCCTAAACTTATATGTTAAACACAGAAAATAAAAAAATAAGTAATAAAGTCTTTATTAATTATAAACAAACTGATTAAATTTTATCAATTAGTGGTTTATGAAAATTTACAAAATCCTTCATTAAAAATAAAATATATATGATAGGTAATATGTTACTGCCATCTACAGGAGCAATGAGGAACTAATCGAAGTGAAGCCATCTAGTGGCCGACGCCCGTAAGCATTTTTGTTGAATGTTTGAGTTGCTTATCTATAACTAGTTTAAGTGTGTTATCTATGCCGCAATCGAAAGCGCACTCAGTTAGCGCGAACAAGGTCGTTGACCCAAGCCTCAACTATTTTTATTGTTATATCACTAGATTTTGTTCAATTTCATGAGTAGTTATTCCATAAATTTCAATTGTAATTTCTTTACGAACTTAAAATCCCCTTAAATGGAAATTATGAGAAGGAGAGCTCACGGTCGGTAACATGTAAATTAAGCTGGCTTATTTAATAGCATTAGTGACGATTCATCTGTATCCATTTGCATGTCTCCGAACTTGAGCAAGTTAAATATGTTAGTCACAACTCTTAGCATCCAAGTAGGAGATTCGTTTCTTAAATAAATTAACTTAAGCAACTCTTGTGGAAGTCTATTACTCACATCCGAAGACAATTTAAACAGCTAATTTTTGAAGTGAAACTTATTTAGGCGCATGAGGGTAAAATTTTTACAGTACGTCACGCAGGTATGCAACGGAAGTGACATCAAACTACTATTGAAATTAAGTACTTGTCAAATGTCAGTAGGTAGTAGTAGTTGTTGTATTTTTCCAACTGGAAAGGCAAATGTATCATACCATACAGCCTAATATTTTATATTTTTTTTGTGAAAAATGTTAATAGGAATTTTATTAGCATGAAATTAAATTAGTCAATTCAATTGGCAAAATATTAGTCATTTACAATTTAGAAATCTAAACATAATGTGACTGTCAACACTGAGGTTTGAGATTGACATTTGACAGACTTTTGGCGGGAACATATCTTCCTTTTTCCCTTCCTTTAAGTCTCGGAAATCTAAAGTGTTAGATTTGTATAAATATAAGCAAGACTTATAAATTAGTTCGCCAAAAAAGTTTCACTTCTGACATGTGTACTATGTACGCAC
This sequence comes from Bombyx mori, assembly GCF_030269925.1. Lineage (NCBI taxonomy): Eukaryota > Metazoa > Arthropoda > Insecta > Lepidoptera > Bombycidae > Bombyx > Bombyx mori. The sequence continues at coordinate 1,436,995 of NC_085120.1, read as the reverse complement.
GCACTTTTTTTGAATACGATACGATGCGATGTAAAATTCAAAAGTTTTTTTTTAAAGAAAATAATATTTTTTCTTGCTTCCATCTAAAATATAAGAGATTTAATACGGTTCGACACTTAAATATAGAGAGATGGTTCATGCAATTTTCTACACGATAACTTTTAGTATGACTTATTTTATAAACATGTTATAAGCGATAGCGATTTAAGATATATTTTAAGATTTTGTAGTTTGTATCGCTTGGAGAACGTTAACCAGTATCTATAATTTATAGATAACACCGCTGATGAACTCAAATTACGAGGCCAAGGACTCAATTCAATTGGACTCACTGACAGCTATCCTTCTTACAGGGCACAAAGTCTATAACAACGACGCGCATCGCGTGGTAGCGTGCGACGTAGGTAGGAGCAATCAGTGCAGGAGCAAGCAGTGTTAGATAGCCCATTTATCGAGAAAGGCTATATACTATATAACATCACGCCAAGACCAATACAAGCGGAGCACCAATTAATAATGTTTCAAAATCGGTTTTTTTTCCCTTTCGAGAGCTTCCGCAGCGTGCGCTGCAGATACGGTTAAAGTTTCGCTAAAATAATGTATGACAGAATTGTTCCCCTGTAAAAGATCTAAAAAAAAGTCCGCGACAGCATATGTCTATATGTTAAGATTGGCTCACTATAACGTTTTTTATGCGAACCAAATTTGTTCTAAAATAAAGCATTATTTGTGAACTATTCCACGCGGACGAAGTCGCGGGCAAAAGCTAGTCCTATATAATTCATGTCCTTCATTCGATGATCTGAAGAATTCAACATGAAACATAGCCCATAGCCGTGGATGCGGAGTTCCTAGCCCGATCTTCTCAGCAAACCGTGTTTCAGTTTTCCATGAACTATTAGGCTTCCTTCAGAAACACTCGGGCAGCTGTTAGGAAGCTTATCTCTACTGGAACAACCCGCGTTCGCCACCCATTCTGGCGGAACTGGGAAGACCTTTGGCCCACCAGTTGACCTTTTGTGCCGAAAATATTTACTCTAGTTTGTACTCTATTCAAACTACAACAAACAACATGTGAAGTGGGACAAACTCGAATAAGGACAAATTATTAATTAATGTCAAATATTATTGTTAACTGATAAGCTATATAGTTTCATTTAAAATAACATTTATTCAATCATTTTAACTCAATATAATTGCATATTTTTATGAAAAAGGCTATTTACCTGCTCTATCTAGAGATCCATAGACATCATATCATGAGATCCGAGGTTACAAATAGAGCAGACTCTATGGTAAGTTCGCCAATATTTTTCGTCGCTTCTCTTAAAACTTACACCAAACCCATTTTTCATGACACGGTCTACTGCAACTTCAAATATGGATCCATTGTGTGCTTTCGCCGCAAAGCTTTCCTTTACAAAAATTTTTCTTTATTTGTTTTGATATGCGATAATTTATTGGGAATCGTATTTTATGAACAGACAGCGAGTGCCCTCTATTTCGTGTACATATACATACATATATTTATTTAGGTATCTTTTCATTTTATTATACGGTGCAATAAAATCACTTATGCAAATTATTTACTTTTTCAGAAGAAGCGTTGAAAATTCAACATCTTAATACAATTATATAGTTCTTCTCGACTAAAGAAATAAAATTATAGTAACTACAACTTTTAACGTTATTATTAAAAGCAAACCTCTCACTAATCTTCTAACTATATAAAAATGAATTGCTGTTCGTTAGTCTCGCTAAAACTCGAAAACGGATGGACCGATTTGGCTAATTTTGGTCTTGAATTATTCGTGGAAGTCCAGAGAAGGTTTAAAAGGGGAATAATATGAAAATGCTCGAAATTATATAAAAACAAACAATTTTGGTTTTTCTTTGATGTGTCCCCTGTCGGACGGATTCCTTTGGATTTTTTTAAGTTTATTTTATACAAAATCGATTGAGGCACTACGGAGTCTGCCGGGTCAGCTATAACTATTAAAAAATGGATTTTCTCAGATTGGCATCAAGAGCAACGGTATCTACTCTTGGACAAATAATCTCCTCTTTGTCGCAGCTCACCAGGTTTAATTACGACCACTAATCTAATATAACTTTTTTATTTATTGCTTAGATGGGTGGACGAGCTCACAGCCCACCTGGTGTTAAGTGGTGACTGGAGCCCATAGACATCCACAACGTAAATGCGCCACCCACCTTAAAATATAAGTTCGAAGGTCTCAAGTATAGTTACAACGGCTGTCCCATACTTCAAACCGAAACGCATTACTGCTTTACGGCAGAAAATAGGCAGAGTGGTGGTACCTACCCGCGAGGGTCACAAGGGGTCTTACCACCAGTAAAAAACTTATAGAAATCATGACATAAAATTCGACACACACCATGCATAGTGATGGCTATTGTGTTATCGATAATGCAGATATGACTGCTTCTTGGTAGAACTACGTCTTTGTTATTACATTATTATATTCTGTAATACAACTTTGTCTATTCATTATATTTGAATCCATTAGTGCTCCATTTTATTACCCATCAAAATGTCTTACGGGAGAGGCTTTAAACCGATATCAATGGAAACTGATTATTAAAAGTAAACTTTAGTAAAAACGATTTTCCAAAGAGGCTGATACGTCTTTACGCTTGTAACGGTCGAGTTAACACTTTTATATAAGAGATTTTCGAATACATTTTATGCTAAATAAAATGGCACGTCGTACCCTAAAAAAACCCTCATAACATAACACGACCTCTGAAATCCCTCGGAGCTGATAAAAAACCTTTATAACATCCTTGTCAGATCCATGGTTATTGAAATCCGATTTGTAAGACGGCCTATTGTCGCCATTTACATTTAAAAGGTTAACGTTCAAACTGTTAGGGTTATCTTTTCTTTTGATCATAATTTGAGGTTATGGTATGTTTTGATATGAAAATACATTAAGCTTGGTAGACAGCAGTAGACAGTGGCTTGGCTCACCATCAGATGATACGTATGCTCGTCTGCCCTCGCAAGCTATCTCAGTATCGTAAACGCCTATGTTCCATTCAAACTGGAATGCATGATTGGTTCGGGCCGAAATAGGCTAAATATCATATGGTGCGAGGCAGAAATAAGCTAAATTTCGTGGTGTTTTCGTTACTCGATAAACGTATGCCATTAATGATTGCACCGAAATCCGCTCGAACAATAAGCAACAAGACCGCGCGGCAGATCACAGTTACGATGTCCATCGTCCCGACTAAATAAAAGCAGCTCTAAACGGTCTCGTCACGCGAGGAATGACGACGTCTTGTGAAATGCAGCACCACCCGAAATTATGACCATGACCACTCTGCCAAGAGTGCAAACGACTGAGAAGTTTATAATTTTCGTTCAGCATCATTATTATCATCAACAGCCCACAGTCGTCCACTGCTGGACATAGGCCTCTCCCATACCACACCACTGAGCCCGGTCTACGGCTCTCCTCATCCACTTCTAGCCGGCCACCGTTCGGAGGTTATCGCACCACCTAGCCAGGGGGCGTCCCACGTTACATTTTCCGCTGTGCGGTCTCCAGTCGAGAACCCATCTGCATTTCGTTCATCAAACACTCGAAGCTTGATTTACAATTTACATGTAAATATCACTACATAGTATAAAACAAAGTCGCTTTCTCTGTCCCTATATCCCTATGTATGCTTAAATCTTTAAAACTACGCAACGGATTTTGATGCGGTTTTTTAATAGATAGAGTGATTGAAAAGGAAGGTTTATATGTATAATATCATCATTAAATAGTGGAGAAATCAATAATAAATTACAGTTTCTGAAGCGAAGCAAAGGCGGGTCGCTAGTATATTATAATTACTATATTTTAGCCAACTTATTTTTCGTAGTCCTTTCGTTTAAGTGTCCTTTCAATCAACAGGTTGACCAAAAATCGTCGGCAACATAAAGCCCGGTGTGGTCCCGGGAGAAATCTTCAGATAATAAGCCCCGCTGTTTCTCACGTACAATTTGAGTTCGTCTCGAATTAATCCTGAGAGGATGTCATTTGTGTTGGGTTTTTTAATTTACTTAGCACTGACAAATGGATTTTCACGTTCACAATTCATAATGCCAATGGAGATCTAAAATGAGATTGTCGTAGTTGCAAGAATTATTTTAAGCTGCCAATGCACGAAGGCAAACAATCGTGTGTCCTAAAGTAATAGCGATCCCGGAAAATAAGGATATTTAGCTAGCCAAACAGATATGACAAAAAAACTCAACCTCTTATAGTGGTAGTAGGTCGTATGGTAATGTTACGCCGGTAAGAGCAACGCCATCTATCGTCGAATAGCAGAAATTAATATCATAAGAACCAGTAAAACAGAGAACGCTCGAGAAGTACAACGCCATCTATTGTCAAATGGAGGAAACGCATATCGAAAATACTCGACTTGTCAGAAATCGACAAACGGATTGTCGTATAAACCGTTGCAGGGATGTTACGAAGGCAGTTAGTAATTTAATCTACTCGAAGCATAAACAGCGAACGGATTACCTGAAGTGAAGCGGAAGAAGTTAATTACGAGTTGTAGTGTTCTGTGAGTATTTTAAGTGTTAAATAGAGTCTTAATTTGTACTTTGGTGGAACTTTTTTTATCCCGAACCCCAGCGCGTAACAGTAACAACTAATGCGGTTGAAGTAACCACGCGTTCGAATGTTGGGACCACCGATACAATACAAACGAGACTGTACGTGGACTCCAGTAGTGGCGACCAGAATTGGTCTTGGTGACTAAGATATTAGATCTAATGAGTAAAACCAAGACGGAATAAGCAAGCCAAAGATCAAGACCAAACCACCATCAAGTATACTGGTCTGGTTCATGCTTTGCTCATCATTAGGGTCCGGTGACTAATTAACAGCAAAAGGAATATAAGCTTGCTCACCCAGCGACGGTATCACATTAATACAAAACCTAATATTTATTGACAAATCTTACGATATGCTTAAAGTTGCACTTATGTTTGGAAATAAGCATAAATTTGGTAAGATAATAATGTTTTCAGATAACGAGTCGCGAAGCAGTAGACGGTATTTTTATCGTGATGCTGAGCACGATTCTTGGATCAAAGTCCCGAACCTGACTCGGAAAAAAAGCCATTTTTTCTAATAACACCCAAGAGGTGATTATAGAGTATAACGGTGTTATACAATCGAATTTGAATCTGCGGTGTTATGGTGGATGGCGGTATTCCAATGAAGATGTTTATGGGTCCGTAATCCACTACTACCGCTACCGCAAGCGTCTATGGATTAACAATATAGCTAGCAAACTTTTTAAAACCAGTGATTGTTTTATCTTAAGCTGGACATTAGCTTTCAGGTCGTAGTGGCACATCCAGCAATAAGTAGCAAATAATCTTGAGATATCAACAACCTATCATATCCTCCAAATAATTTGAGAACCTAGGGCACGTAAATCCTAAAACAATTACAGGCAATAACCTTGATAATTGTAGGGTATCCAGCGATTTATTGGGGCCCTTAATGGTTCTTTGGCTTCGTACAGTTCCACATTCAAGCGAAATGCGGCTGGCTGTAAAAATAACTGGAGCGTTTGGATTGATCAGGCTTAGACCTCGATACGGTCTGGATAGGTTTAAACTTTATTAAGAAGTTTTATTAAATTTAATTTTTTCGGTTGTTTGAGTTCGTTTCTTCGTGAGAGTTTGACCATGTTTAATCATAGAAGAGTGTGGTAGAATGTTTTGTCCTCGCAGGATGTGTTTACCATCGCACTGCCTATTTTTAACGAAAATCCCGCAAAGTAATCATGTGTTCCGCTGCGAAGGATAGGGACAATCGTTACACAATGAAATTTATACTTCGACTTCGTGTGTTAAGAACGGGGGTCGCGTTGATGTTATGTCTATTAGTTCTGGTAACCACTTAACACCGGCCTCAGCTCATTCAACTTCAAAGTGAGGTCATGTGTCTTATCCAAATGGTTTCTGGTTTGCCAGACCTTTGCCAACAAAAATACATTATGCAAAGAGACGTAAATGTCAAGAAATGATTTTTATTATATATAAGAGGGTAGTTAGCACAATGTTCAATTGTCGACAAAGCACAGACGAACCCTACAGTACCATAGTCCGCAACTATCAAAACTATAAAGTAAACGCAACGTTTTCCGTAAATAAAAGAATAATAAACTCGTAAGACTAGTTAAAATTTATCTATTTACTTTATTCACAAACCATCAGACCTAACTGCTCCAGATACTAGTGAACCAATCTAGATTCTATCTGCCTCTGAGCCGTTCAAACTTCGACAGCGAATATAATTTGCATTTCAGCCCCGGCATTGTGTAGGGCGGTCTGTTACCAGAATAACTTTGCAGAATCCGTGTGTAATTCGCAAAATTCTTAACAATATCGTGTGCTGTAGGGCCTCTTGTCGGGTGAGGTCGAGAATTGAATATATTTATTGATTTACATTAAAACCAATACGAAAGATTCCATTTTACTATAATGTCCACTATTCTATCATTCAAGTCCAATAAACGAGTTTTTCAGGGTAGAAACAAAGTGATATCGTGAGGGCCATAATACGACCTGCTTAAAAAAGCCAAAAAATTTAAGTTAACAAGAAAGCTACATTTTTTTGTTACGAGAATGAGACGTTCCAAGGAGTTGGCTAGTCCTGACGCTTTTTTTTTATTGCTTAGATGGATGGACGAGCTCACAGCCCACCTGGTGTTAAGTGGTTACTGGAGCCCATAGACATCCACAACGTAAATGCGCCACCCACCTTGAGATACAAGTTCTAAGGTTTCAAGTATAGTTACAACGACTGCCCCACCCTTCAAACCGAAACGCATTACTGCTTCACGGCAGAAATAGGCAGGGTGGTAGTACCCACCCGCGCGGACTCACAAGAGGTCCTACCGCCAGTAAAACCAGTACGCTTGGAAGTCATTAGAATTCTACATTGGTTTGTTTAGGCAAAGTAACCCGGCTGTCACCGTGAGAAAAATGTGCTTGTTTTTTTCGACTAATACGCTTTTGTTTTCAATAATGAGAATTACGAATACTATCCAATATCTAAGCAATAAAAAAAAAAAAAAAAAACTATCCGATACTGAAAACACTACAATAACCGTTCGTCAATACGATTCGCTTTCCTCAAAGAGTTTGTTTATTATAAACAACTCTTGGTAAGAGGAAAGAGATACGATAATATTTCGATCTTAATAACCCATCGAATATTTAACGTTTTCTCCGAATATCCGACGACGGATATCGGAAAGCAATCAAGCGCGGAATTTGGGCGTTCTGTTAATTTCTGGGCGTGTACTGATAACTTGTTATGGTTTGTTAATGCTTTATTGACCCTTCGATTGGAGATTTGTGACAGCGATAAGTTGGAAGTCCTTGGATGCGGAAGGCAGAGGACCGCATTCTGTGGAAGGCATTGGGGAAGACCTATGTTCAGCAGTGGGCAGATAAAGGCTGATGATGATGATGATGATGATGATGATGATGATGATGATGATGATGATGATGATAATGGTTGTATCACCCTCCAAACAGAAGGGCACGATGGCTTCGCGGCAGAAATAGGCGGAATAGCGACACACTTGCTCGTTAATAAAAAGCCGTATCCACCAGTTAGGAATTTTTTTGTAGATTCTATTTAAAGTCATTTTTTGAATTTTTATATGTGACCGCCCAATGGAAGAGCGGTAGTTCTTTCGTCATTCGTATTCGGAGAACTGAATTCATTGCAATAAAAGTTAATAAAACCTTTTGAATAATAATTATTGAAACTCTCAAATAATTTGGCAAGATAGTTAACAGACAGTTTCCTTTTTGATTGACTAGACTCATAGCCCTTTGATTGCCACGTAGCTCACTGAACGAAGCAGATATGACTGTTACTAACCGCCTGGATTGCCTAACTTTGCTTTCCTTTATTTTAATGTACATATGTTTTAGCGTTATAGTTTTTTTTAGAAATAGATCCATTCGCAGTACCTTTGGATGCGTCTTTCCCAAAGTTTACTAAATATTTAGGTGTCTTAGTAACAGAAGTCGACGAAATTACTTCAGTGCAGGTCAAAGGGTTAAATATTAAGTGTATCTGTATCTATGCTTGACTCTGTCCGCGAGCCGCATTTTTATACTGACGTCACGGCGTCTACACTACATTTTTTTATATAAATCAAAACAATTGTCATTGAAATCAATATCAAAACAATGTCTTGATTATTACATAAGTCATTTTCCACGACATATGTAAGTATATAATATATCGCAGTCTATTAGATAATGCGGATACGTATCAATAACCATCTGTCCCCGGTACCCTTTTAAGGTCTTTCATAACTTTCGCCTTCATCATGTACGATTGTGGAGTTACAAGAAGAAGAAGAAGAGTTAAGAAGTCGTCTGAATGCAACATTCAAATCTGTTTACGTCTTCCTAAGGGAACCGTTTATTTAGACTAATAAATAAAGTCTTGATTGACGAAATTCCAGCACAGCCATCGCGATGTTAATCCCGCAAATAAATTGCCAATTATAAATACGTTCTCCTCTTTCCCCGGCGGAGATTAGCGATAATGCCTCTTGTATATATGAATTTAAGTGGAAGAATCTCTTAAAATAATCTGCAAAAGGCTACGTCACAGGCTTTTTCGTCTTAGGTGTGTCCTTGGACTGAATCGCACCTCAAAAGGACATCACGATTACATCTGGATTTTTCAATAATCAATATTTGTATGATTTAACTGAAGTTAAATGCGTTTGTAGATTAAATAAAGAAATGAGCATTGTTTTATTGATATTTAGCGGTTGTCAAAAGGTACCACGTGTGCTTAAAAACTTACATACACAGCATTAAATTAATGTAATAAATTAAGGTAAGTAAAACGGAACGTATGTAAGTTTTTTTATATTTTTTTATTGCATAGACGGATGTAAGGTATCACGCCCGACTTGGTGTTATGTGGTAACGACGGTCCATAGACGTCACAGCGTGAATACTGTCACACACTTTGAAACGAATAGAAGTAGAATACGTATTTCACAAAAAAAATATGTGTGTGTGTGCATTGTGCAAGTCACACACGGTAGAAGTGAAACTTATAAAATATAAAAATAATCGCAAGGGTATGCAATACCGCAATATTCCGCAGTGCATTATGGAGCAGCCGCACCCCGGGGAACCGCTTGCACGGTATCCCGACGCCAGGTAGGTATGATTTAGCAAGAGTAATACGAGAACGTCTATCAACTGTGTCACATCTCGTCACCGCGATTTAGGAATTGTTGAATTTACGTGCAGCGACATCTGTTGATAACAAACTAAATAGAAATAAAATAAACATGGCGCGTAACGTAAAATGTACAGAAATTAAGATGGCGCGTAACCGAAAAAGGTTACATAAGTTTTTTTCTCCACACGTCGATAAAGAAGTTTCACTTCAAAAAAATCGTTCTTACACAAAGGGTTTTCAGTCCCAGAGGTGTTTAAAGAAAGAGAGCGAGAGAGAAAAAGAGAGCACCTCATCTGGGGTTTAAGGAGCACGCAAAAATATTACCTTAATAGAATATTTAAGGACCTACTCGTCAAAAATTCTCCGCAGCCTCAAATATTTTTACGATGTTGTTGATGAGCCAATTAAGAAAGCTACCATATTTGTTTACTTATAAAACAGCGGAACACTAAAAATCGCTGCTCGTTTGTGAATTAGAACGTAAACATCTCCCCGCGGCAATTTATTTCCAATTTACTCTGATAAAAACAAATCTCTCGAGTGTGTTAGTTGTATTAGCGGTCGTCGCTACGATTTAGACTGTCTTCTAGACTCTCTAGCCTAAAGAACTTGGCGTTTATTTGATTTGGATGCACGCAGCGCAGAAGCGGTCTTTGTGGCGAGGCTTGGGGGAGGCCTATGTCCAGCACTGGACCTCTGTGGGCTGATAAGAAGAAGAAGAAGAAAAGTGCGTTAATATTGCGTAATTTCGCAACTCACATCCCTTTTTTATGGTCGAGGCGTATTGTAAGCCCGCACGTGCTTATTTCTGCCGCGCAGTAGTCATGTTCCGGTTTGAAGAGTGGGGTTTTACTATTACCAGCTACTACTATAGTAACAGGGTCCCTCGCCGATATTGCACGAATCAAATAAATATTGTACTGAAAGTATATTAGAGTATTTACAGATTTTACTGGTGGTAGGACGTCTTGTGAGTCCGCACGGGTAGGTACCAACACTCTGCCTATTTCGGACGCGAAGCAGTAATGCGTTTCGGTTTGAATGGTGGGGCAGCCGTTGTAGTGTAAAAACTGAGGCCTTAGAACTCATATCTCAATGTAGGTGGCGGCATTTACGTTGTACTTGTCTATGAGCTCCGGAAACCACTTAACATCGGGTTGGCCGCGAGCTCATTTACCCATCAAAGCAATAAAAACAAAGTATTATTTCGAAAAAAAAAGTTCCTAAGCTTCATTTAAGAAGTTTTAATGGTGAACATCATGCTTCTGACTTCAAATATAATAAACTTCCTATATAGCATATACTTTCAATCTCAAATTCATCCTCTTAGAGGGTGAAAGTTTCGGAGAGCAACGCTTATTTGTAACCAGAAATAGATATATGAAATTATTGTGCCTCTTTCTTTGAACGTTTGAAAAACGTACGAATTCCTTGCTAATTGCAAGGTCATGGCCTATTTTAAAACTTTTGGTTTGAAATTTAAAAAAATCATTGATAGATGTTTAAAAAAAACGAATTGAATGCCCGAATTTTAACTCTGCAGACCTAGCGATTTAGTCTGTGCCTTGATTAATCAGTCAGGCAACATAAGTGCCTATGCTCGTTAAACAACGAATTTTGTCAAATCTCGAGCTGGTAACGCTGTATGGAGCGAGGCAAGTAAGCTTGAGGTTCGTTCCAAACAATATTAACTATTCTCTGTCCAAATTGAGGTCGAGGAGAGCAGAGCTGCCATAGTGAGGAACCAATGGAAGCAGTTTATTCGATCTAAATGTCTCGACTATATGATGATGATGACGATCCTCAAATATTAAGAACTGCCTCTAGAGAAAGACAGACCGCCCGATTAGCCTCCTTATATCTTTAGACAATTTTTATGAGTATCTGCTCTACAAACGTCTCATAGACTTCATCTCATCCCGCTGAGTTTCTCGCGGGATCTTCTCAGCGGATAGGGATTCCGATCCGGTAATAGATTCATTCGCGAAGCAGCTGCTCTTGAGTTGATAGGTCTCCTTCGGAGGCGCTTGGGCGGCTGTAAGAAAATCCCGTCCCTCCTGTCTGAGCCTTTGTTCGCCCACCTGTCCTGGTGAAACTGGAAAGGCCTCCGCGTCAGCAGTAATCCTTCAATCCTAAAAAAGAGATACCATGGCCATGATCTCATCCACGGTCCAATATCCACCTATACTTATCTAAAAAAATAGCTTTTTTTGCCTACCTTACGCCAGTGGCCTCGGGGGTATATTCTGGCTGGCTCTGACTTACTGAGAAGATTCGGCGAGAAACTAAGTGGATTTTTTCTGCAAGTTAAGTCGCACGTCGAACTCTTACAGCGACGGTGCTTCGAATGCTTTAAAAAAAGCACGTGAAGATCTATGCAAATATATCCCTACTCTAACGCAGAATAAACGCAAACATTAGGTAGGTATATTCTTGAACAAATACTCTGTTTATCGGAGTACACCATCAAAACAAACATCCCAAATGAAAGTTGGGAAAGCAGCGCGACTCGCCGAACAGTTTCCGGACCGAGTTGAATGGAAAACAAACAGCGGCTGTTGTACGAGGGGTTCGTCCGTGACACTTGCCGGCATCCAGACGCGGATATGGTACGCTGCAAACGAATCGCTCTTGTGTCTATGTCTTTAAAGACCATTTTCCGTCCATTCGAAACTGTAAAAAGTGTTCGCATCATTCCTTCCAGTAATCATTTAATGGATTTAAAACAGCTGTCGTATCAGCAAAAACATTATCACTCGAATTGAACCATTAATGTGTGATGATTTAATTACGAAATAAAAAATACTGGTGGTAGGACCTCTTGTGAGTCCGCACGGGTAGGTACCACCGCCCTGCCTATTTCTGCCGTGAAGCAGTAATGCGTTTCGATTTGAAGGGCGGGGCAGCCGTCGTAACTATACTTGAGATCTTAGAACTTATATCTCGAGGTGGGTGGCGCATTTACTTTGTAGATGTCTATGGGCTCCAGTAATCACTTAAGACCAGGTGGGCTGTGAGCTCGTTCACACATCAAAGCAATAAAAAAAAAATTGATCCATGAATGCGTGATGCTTCAATCACGAAATAAACAAATAACTGACTAAAAAGTTGTAAGCCAATTGGGAATCCACCCGACGCGGATACAGCACGTTGTAAACGAATAGCTCTTGTGTCTATGTCTTTAAAGACCATTTTCCGTCCATTCGAAACTGTAAAAAGTTTTCACAACAGCCCCTCCAGTAATCATTTAATGCATTTAAAAACAGCACTTTATTGTTTTCGTATCAGCAAAAACATTATCATTCAAATTGATCCAATAATGTGTGATGATTCAATTACGAAATAAATAACTGACTAAAAAGTTGTAAGCCAAACTCATTTTGATAATACCCTCTGAAACGTTGATGCTAATGAAGTCATTTATTATAATACTTCTTCTTCTTCTTCGAGATTTCGCCAAGACTGCACTATAGACAAACAATATTAATCTATTCTCAATTTGACCACAGACTCAACAATAACAAAAGTTTGACAACAAACAAAGAGTGTATATGTACATGTGTTGTGTCAAATACATGGTAGTGTGTGTATTTTTTTTAATTGAATTAACGTATTTTTATGCATAGTTAAAAAATAAATATCAACATTCTGCATTCACCCTCTATATTCTCTATAAGTGTGAGAATTTTCATAGTCCTCCTTCCACGCGATTTTCGTAAAAAGGAGTACAAGTTTTTGCTTCACGTATTAATATATAGATTAGTTCGCTCAGCACTATCGCAAAAGCCGAATGGAAAACAAACATTGTCGAGCATATTCCGAGCGCCTCACACGTGACGCGGGTTTACACACGTCGCGCGGACTATATCCTATGCACTAGACCAGTGATTCTCAACCACTGTTCCGCGGCACTTTTGTGTGCCGCCAAATTTCAAAAGTGTGCCGCCAAATTTTGCGAATATATAATAATATTAATATTATTAAATATGTAATATCATTTTAAAAGAAAAATATTTTAAACATGAATATAAATTTAAATCCACAAAAAAAATTAGTATATTTTAGTTTATTTCGTATATTAAAATTTTTTGATAAACTATTTATGCAATGTGTTGTAGTAAGTAAATAATTTTTATCTTTTTTTTTGTGCCGCCAAATTTTGAAATCGTTCAATATGTGCCGCAACAAAAAAAAGGTTGAGAATCACTGCACTAGACAATATAATGCGGTTACAGAAGGACGAATTTCCGTAATTAACTTAATAGAACGAAACTAATCAGCCTTTGTATTCGTCAAATGAATACAAATCGTATTCTCGCATTAAAACTGTATAATCTCAAAACTTACTAATTTTACAGGAGAGTGTTTTATAGGTAATCCCATTCTCTCGGATCGTTTGGAGCCTCTGGGTCTGCGGAGGGACTTCGGTTCCCTCTGTATTTTATATCGTATGTTCCTTGGGGAGTGCTCTGAGGAATTGTTCGAGATGATACCAGCATCTCGTTTTTACCATCGTACCGCCCGCCACCGGAGTAGAGTTCATCCATACTACCTGGAGCCGCTGCGGTCATCCACAGTGCGTTTCCAGAGATCTTTTTTGCCACGTACCATCCGGCTATGGAATGAGCTCACCTCCACGGTGTTTCCCGAGCGCTATGGCATGTCCTTCTTCAAACGAGGCTTGTGGAGAGTATTAAGCGGTAGGCAGCGGCTTGGCTCTGCCCCTGGCATTGCTGAAGTCCATGGGCGACGGTAACCACTCACCATCAGGTGGGCCGTATGCCCGTCTGCCTACAAAGGCAATAAAAAAAGAAGGTAATATGTGATATTTTTAATATCTTAATTGCAACGTTATTTTTTATTTTTTACCAGTTACATTATCTGTCTTTTAAAGTAAGATAAAATTATGTATTAATTTTGTTAATAGTAGTCAAAACATAGGTAAACTACAAAAAAAAAACTAAAACTAAACTACGCTCTTTTGAGTATTTATGAGAAAAATACTGGTGATACCAAATATGATTCCGCATATTAACTCAATTTCGAACATTTTTGAAAATAGTACACTTTTAATGCGAAAAGGCGAAATAAGCTAATATTCTGATACCGTTATTGGTTGCGCTGGGTTAGAACTGTTTTGGTTTCTGAAGATAGCAACATTTAATTTGGTTTTGCAAATCCTGTCCCATCCCTCTCCGGCACATTACCTACCGACGCGTGCAAGCGAGATCGACTGGTGACATCGACTACAGAAGAAAATGTAATGGCTGAACTACCGCGCGCGCGCTACGTGACTCTGCTGTATTTTATAGTTAAGTAAGGGAAATTGTTGTTGTTTCTCATCGCCTATCGGTACGAGCCTGCAGTAAGGGTGGCGCATTTACGTTGTAGATGTCTATGGGCTCCAGTAACCAGTTAACACAAGGTGGACTGTAAGCTCGTCCACCCATCTAAGCAATAAAAAAAATAAAAAAAAAAAAAATTTTGCGTTAAACTTGTCCCTTCTGTAGTAAAATGTTTGTAGCAGCTTCTTTTGCTTGCTATTCGCGTGCACCCAACACCGACCCGGGACCGATATAACTTAGCTTACATGACCGCTTTACAAAAACATGTAGAAGGGCGAATCGAATGGACTTAGAGACGAGTCAAATTCTTCGGGGAGCTCACCGGATGTCGTGGTTAGCGGGCATCGAGAAATTCACTAAATCAGTTTAATATTCTGAACGGGTTTTCGGCAAATCTCTCGTGGAATAGGAAATTTTGCGGAAAATTCAGCTTTCCGAACTAACGCTGTATGAGCTTGGTGCTAGTTGGAATTCATCAAGGCCTACCTTATTTTCAACAAGAGCAAATTAAATTGAATGAAATATCATGCACTGTGTATTTAAGCAGTTCAAACAAAATCTGATTAAGTCCTGAAGTTGTGTGTTCTAGATTGAAAGCTATTTTTTTTTTATTGCTTTAATGGGAGGACGATCTCACAGCCCACCTGGTGTTAAGTGGTTACTGGAGCCCATAGACATCTAAAACGTAAATGTGCCAACCACCTCGAGATATAAGTTCTAAGGTCTCAGTATAGTTACAACGGCTACCCCACCCTTCGAACCGAAACGCATTAGTGCTTCACGGCGGAAAAAGGCGGGGTGGTGGTACCTACCCGTGCGGACTCACAAGCGGTCCTACCACCAGTGATTACGCAAATTATAATTTTGCGGGTTTGATTTTTATTACACGATGTTATTCCTTCACCGTGGAAGTCAATCGTGAATTTGTTGAGTACGTATTTCATTAGAAAAATTGGTACCCGCCTGCGGGATTCGAACACCGGTGCATCGCTACACACGAATTCACTGGACGTTTTATCCTTTAGGCCACAACTACTACATAATTTATTGCCTTTGTAGGCAGACGAGCATACGGCCCACCTGATGGTGAGTGGTTATCGTCGCCCATGGACTTCAGCAAAGCCAGAGGCAGAGCCAAGCCGCTGCCTACCGCTTAATACTCTCCACAAGCCTCGTTTGAAGAAGGACATGTCATAGCATAGCTAGGTATGAAGTTACTGCAGGATACTTCCACAGTGATATTTCAGTAAGCAATTTGCTTTTGCTTTGTAGTGTCTTTGGCCGTAAGTAGCCTCTTACAGTCGGGGGGGACAGAGCTCGCCACCCATCTACGTCAGTGGACCTTAACACAACTGGATATTGAATGGAAATTCATGGAGCAGTAAGTGTGTTTTGATTCAGCAGACGTCACACAAGTCAGTGTATTTTCTTTTAAAATCGTCCCTTAAATAATAAACACACACAAGTCAAATAGTTTTTGAACAGAGACAAAATTAGTGAATATCTAATCTTATACCTTTAAACGAGCAATTCTTCTATATTAACATATATATAATCTCGGAAACGGCCACAACGATTTTCATAAAATTTAGTATACAGGAGATTTGGGGGGCGATAAATTGATCTAGCTACGATTTATTTTCAGAAAATGTTGTTTTATTCGTGTTTTCAATAATTAACTCTTCCCGACATCTATTGGCGAATAATAATACTATTTTTCTTAATTGACGGCAACTAACCGCCTTAAAGACAAAACAAGATGGCATTATCAAAAAAAAAAAAAACGGGCAATGCTCGGTCATCATCTAGTTGATATTAATATGAGATGCGTAAATACAACAACTATTATAACGAATGGTTTATCTAATTATGGAATCATGACAGAAAAATGACAATGTACGTGGAAGATTTCAGTCTTTTTTCCTTAAAGCAATTTTAGCTTGCGCGGCATAAGAGATTGACTTGAAAATCTGTGCCGTTGTTTGCATTTCAGGGAATTTAATTTTTTTTATTACTTTTATTTTTATTTTTTTTATTGCCCTTGTAGGCAGACGAGCATACGGCCCACCTGATGGTGAGTGGTTACCGTTGCCCATGGACTTCAGCAATGCCAGGGGCAGAGCCAAGCCGCTGCCTACCGCTTAATACTCTCCACAAGCCTCGTTTGAAGAAGGACATGTCATAGCGCTCGGGAAACACCGTGGAGGGGAGCTCATTCCATAGCCGGATGGTACGTGGCAAAAAAGACCTCTGGAAACGCACTGTGGATGACCGCAGTGTCTCCAGGTAGTACGGACGAGCTCACGACCCACCTGATGTTAAGTCGTTACCGGAGCCCATAGACATCTACCACGTAAATGCGGCCACCCACCTTGAGACACTAGTTCTAAAGTCTCACTTTTAACTACGGCTGCCCCGCCCTTCAAACCGAAACGCATTACTGCTTCACGGCAGAAATAGGCAGGGTACCACAACCTACACGCGCGGACTCACAAGAGGTCCTACCACCAGTAAAATATGTCTCTGAGTGTTTTGTTCGTGTCTATATATAGATTTTATACTTTCATTGAATTTCATTGATTTGATCTGATTGAAGTCTTCGATTTTTTTCGATCGACGACCGGTCAATGTTCGCCCAATATTACCTCACAAATATCACAACCAATAAACCATTGGAAACAAACGAACGGCGCCCGTCATCTATCCTAAGAAGCCTCTCTTTTTATGAATCATCGTTGCGAAATTCACTGCGGAAAAAATAATTTGCAGGCACTTTAAGAACATTGTAATCGGACTTTTATCGAAAATCAAATATTTAAAAGGAAAGAAATGTACATAGTGTTCTCTAAAATGGTTTCTTCTTTTTCATTTTTTTTTTCTTTGGACCGATGAACGAGATCACGGTCCGCCAAGTGTCAAGTGGGTATCGGGGAGGAGGTAAGTGGGATACAATGGAAATACCGTCTCTTATCTGAAAACATAAGGTCAACATCTCTATTGGCTAGGCTTTCCTATCTTTAGAACCAAGAACAATGCTGTTTTGAGGCAGAAATAGGCATGGAAGCGGTTCCCAGTTATGCAGACTCAGAAGGCGTACTATCATCAGACTTTAAATGCATTGCTATGTACTGATAATAATATTTAGATCTCATTAGAAATAGTTTGTATGGAATTATTTTATCCTATTAGTACATGGTAAGCGGTTATTGGAACCATCTGTGTATGTTGTGCATGTCAGATTTTAAGATTTTAATTTCAACCGAAATGGGGTCTTAGGTATAAAAAATTGGCCAAACAGAAACAGAGCCTCGACTGCGATTTACTAAAAAAAAAAGTTTTTTATTTTATGCATTTACTATGTTTTCTGCGGTGACACTCGACTTAACGATGGAGGCTTTGACTTAATTGGAATAAAGTATCAGAACCGGATTAAGGGGGAGACCGTGATGAAAAGTGGATTAGGTGATTTTTATCCGTCCGATCCACCTTACTTAGTGGATCGGCACCATTAGGCTCGGTTTTTTGAGAATTATTGTCTTCAGTCGAGACTAGGTACTGTAAAATTTTGGGAACATCGGAAATTATTGAATAAACGTTTATGAGTACGTGCTGTGTCTTGTCAAAATTATTTATAATGCCTGATTCCTTAATAATTTTCTTTGACATTATCCATTATGACACTAGACATTAAATAAATAAAAAAATAATTAAATAAATAAATAAATAATAAATAAATATTTACTAACCATCACGCCACGTTAACTGGTCCCGTGATAAGTTCGTAAAGAACTTGTGTTACAGGTACCAGATAACGGAAATAAATATAAGATTTTTATTATACACATACATATATTTAATATACATCCGTAACCTTGGAAAAGACATTTATATTTATCATACAAATATCTTCCCTTGGCGGGATTCGAACCCGCGACCCCCTTGTGTACTTACCACTACACCAGACGTCCGTTAAATTGACATTGACATTGACGTTTACATTAACATTAACAATGACATTAGACATATGGCATCGATACCGAAGTAAACTTATTTTAATGTATCAGCTCATTAGCCTTACGTAACTAGCAGACCATTCCCATCGCGCAACGAAGACCAACCACTCCTTGGAGATGTTCAGTGAAGCATCTGGCAAAGACGTGCCAGATGCTTCACTTAACTTCACTTTTGACCGATGGTAGGACCTCTTGAGTCCGCGCGGGTAGGTACCACCACCCTGCTTATTTCTGCCGTGAAGCAGTAATGCGTTTCGGTTTGAAGGGTGGGGCAGCCGTTGTAACTATACTTGAGACCTTAGAACTTATATCTCAAGATGGGTGGCGCATTTACATTGTAGATGTCTATGGGCTCCAGTAACCACTTAACACCAGGTGGGATGTGAGCTCGTCCACCCACATAAGTAATAAAAAATAAATAAATAAATGCATCTGGCAAAGACGTGCCATAAAACATACTATGAAATTCACAACAAATATTTTAATGCGATCAATATTCGATTTCTTAGTCGGTACGCAGCGCGGTTATTAGTTCTAGAGATGATTAAGGGTCCCTTTACAGAGATAAGCGACGCAGTATGTCCGGCATCTGACACCGGGTCACATTTAATGCACTGCTCTACTTAATTATTCATTTTATTACAGTAATGTTCGTACTGTTACGCGCTGGGGTTCGGGATAAATAAATGTTCCACCAAAGTACAACCTAAAACTGTATTTATTACTTAGAACACTTAAAACACTCAACAAACACTTTAAAACACTCAATTCGCTTCTTCCGCTTCGCTTCAGGTGATCCGTTGGCTGTTTCGCTTCGAGTAGTTCCGATTACTAACTGCCTGCGTGCCATCTCTGCAACGCTTTTATAGACGATACGACATCCGTAGAATTATCGAGAATATTCCACAAATTTCGAGTTTCCGCTATCTGACAATAGATGGCGTTGTACTTCTCGAGCGTTCTAGGTGCTACTAGATCCTCTGATATTCGTTCGACTGTTCGGGGATAGATGGCGTTACTCTTACCGGCGTAACATAGCTTTTAATCCGTCGGTAGAGTGGCCATTTCATCAATCCCAGTTCGAGTCGGCTGTGATCTTAATTTATAGATTTTTAGTCTTTCTAAGACGTTGAGTGGATCTTGTTTAAGTTAAATATTTTTAAAGTGAATTCAGAGTTATTACTTATTCTGAAGGTACGTAAAATGTAGCATAATCAAGGATGCTCGTGCTTGTCACTTAGATGTCAATATCTTTCTCCTCCACATATCAGGGGGTCGTCCTAATCATCCTGTCTTTGCCTACTCGAAGAGCATCCTAGGCAGTGGAATCAAGTGTAATGCGGATCTGGATGGACCGTTAATGGCAATATATTCACATTGTTAATGGCATAGGCTAATTTAAGCTGCGAACTCGTCGACCATTAAAACGCAAACATATTACTAAAAAAAATTCAAAATTTGTAAACTATAAACGTTGATTTACACAATAAACCGACGATTACAATAACCAGCACTTGTTACAAAAGATAATTGATGATAAGAAAACATAAAGGTACCGAAAATACTCGCGATGCTCAAGTAAATTCTGTTTTTAATGATTTGAGAGTTTCGCATCAATAAATGTGGGTACATTGATTGATTACTTTATTACGAACATCTGCGTGCCTTCCGCGAGCTTAATGAATAGAGCTTTGAGCTTGAGATTTAGTAAATGAATCGCTAATTAGATTGCTAAGTGCTCCCGGGATCGTACTGCTTTTTTGGTTCAATGAAAGAAGCTTTTCAGGAAAGTTTTGGCTAATTTTATTTGTGTTCACGATTTAGAGAGGTTTTGGCCTAGTATCTTGTGACATAATGATTAAAATATAAATAACAATGTTGTAATAAAGTGATAATAACTGCTTTAAACTGAGACTGCAAATATATATGTGAAATACTATTAGATATTTTTTTTCTAAAAGGCCAACACTTGTATCAAGGTTCATCACAGCCTGAAAATGCATTAGCTGAGTAAAGTCATGACTAATAACAAAAGGAACTGTCACAGTCTTCTGGAATAAGAATATTAACGGTGGCAAAAAACACAAAAAGATATAGCTTTTGTTTAGCTTTTGATTTAGGTACATCTTTGTAAATGAACCTTTCAAAATACCTACGTATTTATTTCGAGACGGTACGGTCGCAGAGCCAGCGGATGTTATAAGGCGAAGAAAACGAAAATAGCCTGTACTTGAATTAAGCTATTCTGAATTCTGTCTAGACATTACTCAGTTGTTGTTTTGTAAGCCGTGTTGTATAAATACTGTTCTAATTGTATTAATGGCTATTGTGAATACCTATACGTATTATTTTTAAAGTAAATTGGGAGATGAAGCTCGTATTCAATCTGGTATTAAGTTATTTTTTATTGCTTGGATGGGTAGACGAGCTCAGAGCCCTGGTGTTAAGTGGTTACTGGAGCCCATATATATCTACAACGTAAATGCGCCACCCACCTTGAGATATAAGTTCTAAGGTCTCAATATAGCTACAACGGCTACCCCACCTTTCAAACCGAAACGCATTACTGCTTCACGGCAGAAATAGGCAAGGTGGTGGTACCTACCCGCGCGTCCTACGGTCCTACCACCAGTATCACAAGAGGTCCGACCACCAGTATCACAAGAGATCCTACCACTAGTATCACAAGAGGTCCTACCACCAGTACCAAGTTATCAAAAAAAGAGATTGCAAAGCAGGGGTTTTGAAACTTGAGATGGAATTCTCGATATATCGAAATTCCTAATGTATTGGAGACGTTTAACGCCAATTTGTAAGTCTTCGACATGAGTAAGTGGTCACTTTCTATACAAGAGATGCAAACATTGCTCACGTTCAGACCGGGTAATTTCGAGTCGGATCTTTTCCAATCCAGTGAAAGTGCTCTCCCAGCAGCTGCCCCTAAATCTGTTAAATTTTAAAGGCGATGAGCGGTTTGTGATCAAACCCTTCTCTGCTGGTTGAGTCCTTTACTTCCCTTATCCGTCCTAGTGAAGCGGCTAAGCTAAAAAATGACTAAAGCTAATCCTCATTTCACTTTGTAACGAAGATGCAGAAAGACGAATGTTTCGCGGCAGAAATATGAATATCACAATGGTTCTAGCCACGCGTACGGGCTCACAATATGCCTTAACCTTAAAATTCAGGCCACGGTTTAATTTAGGCGTGAGGATGAGAAGATATTGTTAAAATAAAAAAATAAAAAATATAAACCTATCGGAGCCGCACACAGAGATGGACAAGATCAAGTAACCGACTTGACACATTAGACTAAAGTTCCCTCAGAAACAGCCCACTGAGTTTCTCGCCGGATCTTCCCAGTGGGTCGCGTTTCCGATCCGGTGGTAGATTCTGCGAAGCACAGCTCTTGCTAGGATTTTGTTAGCAACGTCGTCAGGTTTGAGCCCCGTGAGCTCACCTACTAGTTAAGGTTACGCTGATATAGCCTCTCAAGGCTCTCAGCTTAGGTAGGAAAAAAAAACTTAACCTCCGCTGTATGGAGCAAAACCATCCCGCTCGATGAAAGATCTTGTCTTTGTCGTTATCCTAAAGCTGGTAACCCCGAAGTGAATATCCAATCGCATCTCAGCTTAGATAGAAAAAAAAGACTAAAATTTCGACTTTATAGGTCTCTTATAGACCCTAAAGTCTGCTTCATTGCTGCCGATCATTTCTACCGGCTCAGCACGTCCCAACACAAAAGAAACTAAGTTAATTTTGTTAGTGACAATAACAATGTCGCTTAACAAACGCGAAGTCCTTCGCGGCCTTTAGTGTACGGTACATATTGTGCGCTAAATGAATGAATTGCCTTGTGGATTCCACGTGACTTCGTGATCACAATGCTTAATTACAATATTCGAATGCAATCAATGGTTAATTAATTTGACTACGAAATCGGTTATGACTGTTTTACTTGTGATGTAAGCACATTTGCTATGTAACCGAAAGCCGTTGATTAGGATTTTATTTACGGCTTTTATTCGGAAAGCAATGATGCGGCTTAAAGGTATAAATTTCCGAAGCCTAATAAATCCATAAGAGCCTCAATGTTTAGATGTATAGATTGTGCAAAAATGCTGTTTTATACCATGTTTATTTATTTATTTTTTTAGTTTCACCAACAAAGTGATCATCAATAAAGACATTGGCAAATTGACAATAAGTACACGACACATGTCACCTCAGTTACAGGTGCAATTCACAGTGAAATAGTTGACTATATCTTGAAATTAGAAAAGTAAGATTAATTGAATGAAATTACAATGAATAATTTTAAGAAATACAAAATCTAGACCTTTTCACTAAATGACAAATATTTTGATATCTAGACTAATTAGAAAGAAAAAAATACTAGATTACATTTGATTATTTAAGATTAGGTTACATTCAGTTAGCAAATTATCTAACATTGGAATATAATTTATAAGTATATACAGAAATACGAATTGAACACGTATTCACGAACTGTTTTCATCGTCAAAGGATATGCCGCAAATCAGATATGAGTCAGGTATCATGAATAGAACAAATTTCTAATATTCGAATGATTCGCATAACACAAGATGGAAGGTGAACCCATCCACATCTTTAATTTAAAATTAAAACATCGATTTCGCAATGTTTGGAGTTCAGAAAATGTAAAGAATGAATTATTTTATTTCAGACAACAACAAGTCCACGTGTGTACATAGTTTCGTTGAAACATACTTAAAAGTAACAAAACTAATCAAATAAAAAAGATACATTTATTAAAAACTAGCTGACCCGGTAGACTTCGTAGTGCCTCAATCGATAAATAAAAGACCTAAACTTTTGTATAAAATAAACTTAAAACAAACAAAAGGAATCCGTCCGACGGGGGACACATCAAAGGAAAAACAAAATTGTTTGTTTTATATAATTCCAAGCATTTTCCTATTTTTTCAAACTTTTAAACCTTCTCTGGACTTCCACGAATAATTCAAGACCAAAATTATCCAAATCGGTCCAGACGTTCTCGAGTTTTAGCGAGACTAACGAAGAGCAATTCATTTTTATATATATATAGATAATTATCGGTTGAATACATTTCAAATATTCCATTCAACTGATACTTAATTTGAACCAACCATTATTATTATTATTATTTAGTCCGCAACTGTACCATGGTACAATGGTTCAAGTACTGACAGTCATAACGGTCTGTTAATGCCTGTAATGTGAAAGCTTCTAAAATGCTAACACGAAAACATTTTTTTTAAATACAAAACCAATGTTCTGTATCAGCAAAATGTTTCAGCGGTGTCTGTTCGTATAACGCGGGATTGACGAGCGTAAGATTTATTATTCTGTTTGTTGCCGGCACGAGATCCCGGGGAATGGAGGGGGGCAGACAAACCCCACATGTGTTAAGGGTTCGCACTTTATAATATCGTTGCGTTAGAGCCGTGTTTATTGATTGAATAAAATGTTCATTAAAAAAAAACATGATCTGAGATTTGAAATGATGCTGTGCATGTTTTGATATGAGGTTCAACGTGGGACGAAAAACGTCAACAACAGACATAGATAGCATCATTAGTGAAGTCTAATTCTCGATTGTGTTAATACGTACTTAGAAACTGAGTTTTTAACGTTCTCGATAGCGTAAACGTTAACTCGAATTTTTATGGATTCGAACGTACGCCAACGTTTGCCGATAGGGGCGCTGTTTCAACTCCATAAAAATTTGAGTTAACTTTTACGCTATCGAAAACGTTAAAATAACTCGCACTAAGCACATTGGTCATGAATGATTTCCACGGTGAAGGAATAACATCTTTTAATCAAACACGTAACCAAACCCGCAAAATTTTCGTAATTGCGTGTTAGGGCGTCATATGAGCCCATACGAATAGATACCAATTATCTGTTTCGGTTTGAAGGGTAGAACGACCGTTGTACTGAAAAACTGAGTCTTGGAGCTCATGTTTCAATGGGTGGTGGTTTACGTGGTTGATGTCTATGGGCTCCGGTGACCACTTAACAACAGGTCCACCGTGAGCTTATCCACATATCATAGCAATAAAAAAACACCTCCATAGGTATTTTGTCTGTTACATCTTTAGATATTTCATTCCCTTAATCGATTTTGATTCTATGCTTTGTATTTTATAATTATAAAAATTTACACTAAAATTTCGATTTTCATAAAACAATGACAAAAATATCACATTCTAATATATTAATACGTGAAGCGAAAACTTTTGTTCTTGACGTCTGTTGTCAAATTGAGAATAGAATATGGTTTGTCTTTGTTAATATTTGTTTATAGTGTAGTCTTGGCGAAATTTGTGATTATAGAATTATAAAATACAATCATAATATTGTACAAACTTACAATTCCAATTAATTATAGTCGAATTTCGACTACTGCGGGACCTCTAGTTCTAATTATTGTCTCTCTGTATTCTCATTATAATGTCAATTGTTTCTTATTGTCAGCTACTGGCTACAAGGGTTCAATAGAACGCGCCTTAACCCTGCGTCCCGTGTAGGTATTTTTACACGCTACACGCTGAATAGCTTTGACGATATTGTTCGTCCTCGAGGAAATGCCAGGGGAAAGGAGTATCTATTCTCATTTGGAAATGTGACGGGGAAATAGAATATAACTTAACATAATGTATTATTGTATTTTATACGGTTTGCACAAGTCGTAGGATGCATGACCACGAAACGATTTACGTATTCAAAAAGTCCGAAATGATAGACGAGATAATGATAATGACAATGATAAATGAGAGATTAGTCCGTAAATACATTTTTTATTTAGATCAATGAAATGAATAAGAACTTCTTTGTTAAAGAGTTTACTAAAAAAAACAGAGTTTCTCAATGAATTTTAGTAACGTAGTAGAGTATATAATAAAGAATGGTTACAGAATAAAGTATACCAATATAAAATCAAAACAAATGTAAAAAGTTATAGTATGGTGGGCGGTAATATCAATAAGAGCGACATCTTCCAGACAACCGATCAGGGGGACAAGAACCTAAAATCTAAAAAGATGCGTACTTGGTGATTCCAAATATAACAGTTATTAAATAAAATATTAAATATTACTACATATTTAAAAAAAAAGAAAACTGAAATAAAGTATTATTAATAATAATAATTACGATGCTTGGTTCGAAAATAATTATAATAATTGTAAGTGTAGTAATAAGTTAATAAAATCACACAATATAAGTGCATGTTATTATCCGCAACACGCTTCGTCATTTATTAATAAAAAACGAGTTATTAATTTTATTAATAAATAACTCGTGTTTTACTTTGTAGAGCAACAACTTGGTTTTCTGTATCATTAACAACTCATTACATATTATTATGTATAATATATGTATAACGCCGTGTGATATTTGTTTATAATGAAAATCAGTTAATTTTGGGAGTTACAATCGTTGGTAAATTATTCTGGTTTTTTAATAATGATTAATCATTTTAATCAACTAAATGGTAATTTTTATAAAGATCTGGTAACACTGAAATGAGTTGCGTTTGTCATTGCGAGCGAAAGTAAAACTCATTCTATTCTCTTGTTGACAGCGGCCGCACGTGGCGGTCATTCACAAAACCGTTGGCTCTAAATCACTAATTATTGTTGTAATCCCTGATTGTTTAAGTAATTAAAACATCTGTATAATTAAGGTAGTGGTAAGTCAACACTGCGGTCTACATATTTCAACGTTTTCTGAGGTTCATCGCCAATCTGAAAACTCCTGTGATTAAGGAGTTTGCGAGTCAATAATCATATAATCATCAATCATATAAGACAGCCTTCCGACGCTTCGATATACGTATTGGTAGGAGTGTCGGGTACTTTCATTAAAACAAATGCGCTATAACCACTCAAAACATAGTTTCACACATTTTACTGGTGGTTGGACCTCTTATGAGTCCGCGCGGGTAGGTACCACCACCCCGCCTATTTCCGCCGTGTAGCAGTAATGCGTTTCGGTTCGAAGGGTGGGGAAGCCGTTGTAACTATACTGAGACCTCAGAACTTATATCTCAAGGTGGGTGGCGCATTTACGTTGTAGATGTCTATGGGCTCCGGTAACCACTTAACACCAGGTGGGCTGTGAGCTCGTCCACCAATCTAAGCAATAAAAAAAAAAAAAAAGGGATTTGTATATGCGTTAATTTACTCGTCGAGCCTTTCGTCGCAATTTGGTTTTTTTTTTTTTTTCCTAGCTAAGCTGAGAGCCTTGAGAGGCTATTTCAGCGTAACCCTAACGTTTGTAGGTGAGCTCACGGGGCTCAAACCTGACGACGATGCTAACACGAACCCTAGCAACAGCCGTGCTTCGCAGAATCTACCACCGGATCGGAAACGCGACCCACTGAGAAGAGCCGCCGAGAAACTCAGTGGGCTGCAATTCGGCGAGGACGGAGACCGGATACACACTTCATTAACTTTTTTAGGAAAACCTGTTGGTTATGAAACTAGTAGTAAGGTGAGGACCTTACTACTACTTTCATAACCAGGTTCATCCTCTCTACGCATAGCATGCCCATACCCAGATAATCTTCCATTCTTTATTTTCTTGGTCGCTACTTTCAGACTTCTTTTTACTAATTTCTTACCTAAATCTCAATATATTTACATATGCATAATTGTATTTATTCTCCTACAACATATCTATCGTGCTACTAATAATGTCCACAGTCTCTAGTTCCTGTGGTGTAACCTTTTATAATATAATGTTACTTAACCCATTAACGGAGACATCATCGTAATTAATATTACATTCCCTTTTCTATGATTTGTGCGAGATAACATTAGTCAGATGGTTATTTGATATGTGACGATGGACTGACCGGTTCACATTCAGGCGACACGTGTAAGCTTCATCGCCCTGTCTATCATTAGTTCCACCGTATAAGTTTTTTCCTTCTAAGTTTGCCATCCAAGATTCCGCCGCCCGAAATCGATCGACCAATCTATTGCTCGCAATAATTTATTATCTGCATAGTTTTTCCTTCTATGCGATCCTAAGCCAATGTTTTATGAGCTTCGTTGTTGTAAGCACTTCAGGGAAGGTTTTTTTTCAAAGGTCGACAGGTGTCGCCCGTGTATATTTTAACATTCAAGTATATTTCATTCATTTACCACGTAATCGGGTTTCATTAGTAACGAACCAAAACTTCAAGGCGTCAGGCAGATCTAAATAAGCTTTTGTCAGCTCTGGTAGCTAGCGGTGGACCTTTTGGACCTATGGGGCTCATCCCTCTTTTTGATTAGTGCAACGGCCCGCTTCAATAGTCCACGTGACGCTGAAAACCGGACCTATACCATCTGAGGTCCGCGGCAAATTGAACAAACCATGGTGTGATTGTAACTAGTCACTGAAGTATTTGGTTAACTAAAAAAAAACAAATTTTCAGAAGTATAGGTATTACGTAATTGTAAGGTTTGTTGTAAAATAGCTGATATAGAATTTAGCATGTTAAAATTAAGACAATTTTCGGATTGCCAAATAGCAACACTATTGTGGGAGCAATGGCAGTAGTGGGGACGAGACATAATAAAAAAGGCAGTAGTCTGAAAAAACGGCAGAAAAAGCGGTGTATTCTGTGTATATCTGTGTCTATTGTACAAGTGGAGTTGTAAATAAAGTAATACAAAATCAAGTGAACTATTGTAATCTGTGTATTTATTTCCTGGCTCTTGGAAGCGAAGCATTGGAATTTTTAGTTACATTTAAATTGATTTTGAGCGTGTATTTAAAATTTATAATTTTTACTTTGAGTTTGCGACCTCCTGGGGCGGGGGTTCGTAGCATTTTACCAGCCCTCCCATCCTATAATTACGGCACTGGCGACACTATATACGTCCACATTCAGTACTTAAGATATAACTTACATTCAGATTTCTGTGGATATAATTATGTACATAAATTAAAAGAAGATTAATCTACATGTATATGTCATGGTTAAATACACCTGGACGGAAACAGCTGGTCGGGGCGATGAACTGTACAATGCAGAACCGCTGGTCATCAATCAATTATACTCGCGACAGGATGGAGCGACTCGCGCGGTATACAGTTTAACGATCGTAATATAGCTACGCTAGTCGAGTTGCCCAGCGGTATGCTCAAATGAAATTATGAAGAAAATTTATGCTTCATAGAAACTTCGCATAGAAACGAGACTGTCGACGATTTGCTACCAGAAGGTTCTTGGTTAGTTTGGTCACATTGCTCGGTGGCCACTAAACAACCTTGAAAAGTTGACTGTGGTGGGCAAGGTAGAAGGGTAAAGACCCGCCGGCCGGGTCAGATAACTGCGCTCACTTCACTCTCTGTTGCGATCGCCCT
Source organism: Bombyx mori (assembly GCF_030269925.1). Lineage (NCBI taxonomy): Eukaryota > Metazoa > Arthropoda > Insecta > Lepidoptera > Bombycidae > Bombyx > Bombyx mori. Next base: position 1,407,973 of record NC_085120.1, on the reverse strand, counting down.
GACAGAAGCCGAAAACCGAAGGAAATGGAAGCTAATGTTACAAAGAGTCACAAAGGGCTTTCAGGGACACGACCTTCAGCAATGAAGGTCCTAAGAAGAAGCAGATTTTTTTTTCACCGGAAAATATCGCTGGTTCCCCCACCCGTGCGGAAGTTGGGGTATGTGGGGATTGAACCTCACTAAAAATTGCTACCGTTCACAGCCGGAGCCCTACCCCGGACCGGGCCGGAGCCCAGTCGGGGCTATTGAGACGGTGGGACAGGGTTTACGCAGAGCATATTACATCTATCCCGCCGTCCCACAGACGCCAGACCGAAGCTTCATAGATAGAAGGCTCTTAAAATCTTCCCGAAACTACTCGAAGCTTTCAGTATAGAAATGTTTTTTTTATTGCCCTTGTAGGCAGACGAGCACACGGCCCACCTGATGGTGATTGGTTACCGTCGCCCATGGACTTCAGCAATGCCAGGGTCAGAGCCAAGCCGTTGCCTAACGCTTAATACTCTCCACAAGCCTCCTTTGAAGAAGGACAAGTCATAGCGCTCGGGAAACACTGTGAAGGGGTCGTGTGGTCGTGAAAGATGGGCTTAATTGCGTTCCGACTTATTATGAGTGGTTTATCAAGGACGTCGGTCGCCAACGTCAGAGGCACAGCCAAGCACAGCAGAAAATTATATCATATAACCGTAAAACTGTAAACTTGATTTGGGAACGTGGAATTGGAAACTCATTTTTCTTAATAACTGCGAAGAAATCACGCACGGTCATCCGGCTCCAATTTAAGATTCCCTGTGTTATGGGTAGCAGAGACTGATAAACATACTTACTGCCGCTAACTACCGCACCGCCGTTATTTTAATCTATACTTATCTATACTAATATTATAAAGCTGAAGAGTTTTTTTTGTTTGAGCACGGTAATCTCATGGAATACTTGGTCCGATTTGAAAAATTCTTTCAGTGTTAGATAGCCCATTTATTGAGGATAGCTATGGGCTATATAAAGTCAGGCTAAGAGGAATACAAGCGGAGCACCAATAAAGAATGTTTCAAAATCGGTTTTTTTTTCCTTTTGAGAGCTTCTGCTGCGTGCCCTGCAGAAACGGTTAAAGTTTTGCTAAAATAATGTATGACTGAATTATTGCCCTTTAAAAGTTCTAAAAAAAAGTCCGCGATAGCATATGTCTATATATTAAGGTTGTCTCACTATAAAGTTTTTTATGCTAACTAATTTTGTTCTAAAATAAAGCATTATTTGTGAACTATCCCATCTGGACTAGGACGCGGGCAAAAGCTAGTATATTTATATTTTAGCAGCAATATATATATTAGTAGCCTACGTTTTCAACGAACGTAGTTCTTACAGAAAAGCATTTTTCCAAATCGATTCACAAGTTAATTTTTAATTATTAATTTACCTGTTTGTAGCATTAGATTTCGTTATTATCTCATTGTCTTGTATTCGACATACAGTATTTTTATTACGAAGTCTTTTTGTATTCTTTACCTGAAACAAAAAAAATATTGCATTAGCTACAAATTATTTAACGTAAATTTTTGGTTAATAATACACAACATATAAATTATCGTGACAATAGAATTAAGTTTTCATTTTAAAATTCATACTGATCCATAAAATATCGATCGTTTCAAATTGTTTTTTTTTTTTGTTTTTTTTTCAAGTCGCTCAGCAATAAAAGAAACATTTTGAAAGTGGCTATTTACAAGTGCCGTGAACCGTAACGAATTGATAGTCTTATAATACTTGCACTTTCTAGACGAGACGGTGAATTACAATTCCAGCACTTTCTCTTTGCAAACGTTTCTGATTACTGGTTCGAGAAGATCGTTCCGATGCGAGGGCAGGACAATGTTCTCTCCAAAGCGATAGACACCTCGACCTCAGATATACGAAGATTTTTGGCCATATGAAGATTTTTTTTGCTTTTGAAGTGAAAACTTCTTTAGAATCGTTGTGATTTCAAACCGGATGCAACGGAAAAAACGACAGGTAAGAGACACAAATACAAAAATGTGTAGGATGAAGCCAGCAAAGAATGAGACAGAAATATACATACTATTTAATACAGCGCCATCTGTGAGATTTTTTAATACTAGCGTGTGTATTAAAGCTCTTGTAGTGAATTTTAATTTAGGATTATACGTGAAATTAAAATATCAATTCACAGAGGGCGCTACCTTACAATTATTTACTAATGACAAAATTTTACATATACTTAAGACGTTTAGGATAATTGTATTATAATTTTGGAAGGTTTCACTCTACCACGTGTGAATTGCACACATGTATTTATTTTTTTATTTGACTCGTAGACGATCATATAGCCTACCTGAAGGTGAATGGTTACCCTTAAGTACTCTCTATAAGCCTCGTTTGAAGAAGAACATGTCATAGCGCTCGGGAAAAACCGTAGAAGGGAGCTCATTCCAAAGCCGGATGGTACGTGATAAAAAAGACCTCTGGAAACGCACTGTGGATGACCGCAGTGGCTCGAGGTAGTATGGATGAACTCTACTCCGGTGGCGGGCGGTGCGATGGTATAAACGAGATGACGGTATCATCTCGAACAATTCCTCAGAGCACTCCCCATGGAACATACGGGACAAAATACAGGAACCGAAGTCCCCCCCCCCCAAAGTGCTACTCAAGTCAAGTGCTAGTGTCTCGGCTGACGTCCACGGCGACCTATACTTAATTTAGCCACTGTCCTAGAGAGTACAAAAAATAAATGTTTTTTTTCTTTCTGATCGGAATCTTAGCTCTAAGTAATCAAATTATTGTATCGTTAATAATCCTTGCTACGTTGCTAAAAATCCGTCTTGCTCGTTTGGCTCTTAGTAGTTATAAAAAAAAAAGTCGTGATAATTAAGCTAAAACTAGATGATGACCGAGGTTTTTAAAGCGGTTAGTTGCCCTCAATTAAGAAAAATAGTATTATTATTCGCCAATAGATGTCGGGAAGAGTTGATTATTGAAAACACGAATAAAACAGCATTTTCTGAAAATTAATCATAGCTAGATCGATTTATCGCCCCAGTAAATCCCATGTATACTAAATGTTATGAAAATCGTTGGAGCCGTTTCCGAGATTATATAATATTAATATACAAGAATTGCTCGTTTAAAGGTATAAGATATTCCGTTACACACGTAAATGAATCAATCAACATAAAAACTTGTTAAAATGCCAGAAATCTCATATTCACTTAATTAAATTACCACTACTATTATTTATCTATAATACAATAAAAAAAATGCAGTTAAATCTTGCAATCTTATTTCACTCTTCAATTAAGATGAAGTGGTAATTTTTAGAATCGCGCACACTTCCAGATGTACCGCATCGAAACAGCAATAAAAACAAATAGATATATAATATTGAGGTGCTTAGTACACGTCTGTCGGGTATAAAATATGGGTTTTAATGTCGTTTTTATGATGAGGCAATAAAAACGACATTAGACGTTAATCGATTCGGATAACTTGAGACCGATATAGGGATGGATGTCACAATCTGTCGAGATATTACATGTTTTTGTTATATGCAGAACCTAATGGTTTTATTAATTTTATAGGTTGACAAGCTAGTTGGTGGTAAGCAGTCGCTGCAGAAATGAGAGGAGCATAGCCGCTGCTTATTTCGGAAAAGTCTCCTCGGCCCTCGTTTGGAGAAGGACATATCATAACTGTAACACATACGTAACTATACTTGAGGCCTTAGAACTTATATCTCAAGGTGGGTGGCGCATTTACGTTGTAGATGTCTATGATCTAGTAACCACTTAACACTAGATGGGCTGTGAGCTCGTCCACCCATCTAAGCAATAAAAAAATATATATGTCGTGGTTAACGACAATGGTTAATCAGACAGTCAATTAAACAAGGTTGTATTGTTGGGTCTAAAAAGTTTGTTGAAGCAGTAGCAGAAGTGGCTTTTAAAAAGGACCAAGAGTCTGCTATTCTAGCAATGTGAGCCGGTCGGATAAATGGGAGAGACAGAGGTAGAGAGAATTTTGACACCGACAGGCCCGTTTTACAACTTTCAGCGTGGAAACCCTAAAGCTATTGCTATGATCGCTATGGATTGAGTATTAATATAATTAAAAACAGTGTCTCGTATGATCTGCCATCCAGCTCAAAGCAGACATATTTTATTAGCAGGAAGATAAAAAGTTTGTAAAGTAATTGAACATACAAATATAAAATATTACATCCGGAAATCACGATTTTATTAGTCGGTTTATATAATGCTTCGAATAGTGGTGATCCATTTAGATATTTGGCACAAAAGCAGTAGCCCGCTTTTTTTGTTTCTCGTTTAAGTGATAATGCAATTTGAATCTCATTTCCGCGGTTTCGAACGTTTTTTCCTTTCCATTCCGATCGGGATCTCCGAGTCGGAAGTTGTATTGTCCTGCCCTTTGTATCATTCATTCAGATCGGGCCGGTGTTTCCAAGAACAATGGTACACGCTCCCAACAAATGACGATTTGTTTAAGCGTATGATTTATAAATTAAAATAATAAATTTCCTCTTTTGATAATAATGACACTTCATAAAAAAAAATAAGTATGTATATTGTTTTTATCATATAAAGCAAACGATTTACTCTATATGGAATGGTTTTTTTATTGCTTAGATGGGTGGACGAGCTCATAATTCATCACGTGTAAAGTGGTTACCGGAATCCATAAAAATCTACAACGTAAATCTTGCCACCCACCTTGAAACATGAGTTTCTAAGGTCTCAGTTTTTACAGTACAACGGTTGCCCCGCCCTTCAAACCGAAACGCATTACTTTTTCACGGCAGAAATAGGCAGAGTAGTGGTACCTACCCGTGCGGACTTACAAAACCTCTTACAACCTCAAACACAAAACACCGGTCCCAACAAGAGGAGCGCTTCGCTGAATCAACCATAGGATCGGAATCGCGACCCACTGACAACATCCGGCGAGACGCTGTGTCTATGGGTTAATTTACTCGTCGAGCTCTTCATTTGGACAACGGTATTGGACAACGTAATAATAATATGATTTCAATTTCCCAGATGTTTCTTTTGTATCTGAAATACTTTCCAGGTATGATTGAAGAAAGATGTAGCGCTGAAAGTCAAGAGGGAATGCAATGTTGCTGATGAGGATATCGAACACAGAGCCAAATGGAGAAAAAAAATTAAGGAACGCTGATCCCACCACCATGCAGGATGAATGGCTAGGAAGAGAGAGAGCAACACGTTCAAGTTCTTACGTTTGGTAATTGGCTTTAGAAATATGTTTAGATATTTACCAGTGGGGTCCACTCCCAGTTAATTTCAGTAGACCGCCTAAAGTGCCAGAAAACAGTATGTTACATTTGGCTCAATAAATCTGAAGACAGTTATCGCGCCAAGTACGAGTCAGCGAGTTCGGGATTTATATGATTCGTTTTAGCTTCATGAATATAAAGGCTGTGCTTTTTTGGATGTAAGTCACTCCACATCACGATTTCTCGATACTTGAAAGCTAACTACGAAAAGGGGAATGCCCATTTCAGGCCCAAAGCGGACAATAGACTAGAGAAAAAATACCTAGTGCATTAATTTTGTCATAAATAAATATGCATTTACTTTCTTCCAAATGAGCGTCACTACAGTTTACAATAAGTAGTTTAAAAAAAAGCAACTTTATTGCAAAACAAGGTTTTTTATTTTTGCGGAAAAAACATTGCCAGCATCAAAACCTTTTACGTATTAAGTAAACCTTTTAGATATCCAATACATTTAAGAATTTGAATCAGTCCATTTTTATAGTAATATTTGATGTCCATCTTGGGCCCAGCACACTATGGAGAGTGGGCATTCCCCTTTAAACTTAATTATCGTTTGACTAGCTCGGTGATGTAGTAATTAGCGCCGCTGAATGTTGCTCCGAGGGTCGTGGGTTCGATTTTTACAACGGGAAATGATTCGTTTTTTGTTTTATTGCTGATATGGGCGGAACAGCCCACCTGGTGTTAAGTGGTTACTGGAGCCCATAGACATCTAAAACGGAAATGCGCCCCCCACCTTGAGATATAAGTTCTAAGGTCTCAGTTTAATTACAACGGCTGCCCCACCGTTCAAACCGAAACGCATTACTGTTTCACGGCAGAAATAGGCAAGGGTACCTACCCGCGCAAACTCACAAGAGGTTCTATCACCAGTAAGTCGTGTGATGAATAGGTTTGTTTTGCTTTGTCTGGTTGTTTATTATCTATATATGAATATATTTAAACGTATATCAATATGTGTTTCAGTCTCTGGTACCCGTAACAGAGGCAATCCTAATTTGGGGCCGGATGGGCGTTATTTGTTCCCGGTTATTATCATTTATCATTATGAGGTTCTCATTGATATCAGCAACGCCAGTGGTCGTTTACTGTATTTTTGGGGTTCGCTTGAAGATCACATTACCCCATTTAAAAAAAAATGGTGAAACGGAGTTAAGACATTTTTACTGGAGCACTCCTCAGCGAAGAAAGTTATCATCGCAGAGCTAGAGGTTCAAAACGCTCTACGAGATTCGAATCGTAAAAACGATTCCGATGCGGTAGTAGATCAATTCGCGAAGCAATTGCTCTTGAGTTGTTAGGTCTCCTTCGGAGGCGCTCAGGCAGTTGTGAGCAAATCCCACCCCTCTTGGCTGAGCCTTTGCTCGCCCACCTGTCTCCTGGTGAAACTGGAAAGGCATTCGGGCCACAAGTACTCTTTCAATCATAAAAAAATAAATCGTAGAAAATCCAAACGGTCTTATCCATTATGAAATAAAACTAAATATGAAATTATTAAACTTTCTTTGATGGATAACTTTGTGTTGTAAAATTTTCATTACATTATGAGAGTGCATTTTAATGTAATAAGTCTTGAAGTTACACGTTTATTAAAGCCCCAAATTGCTTTTGTAACTTTCTTCAAATTGTACTTTTGAAAGCAGGGTTCAGCCTTAATACCCAGAACATTGGTGTACCGACCGAATCGGGCGAAGTACCTTTAACATCCAGAGCGACGGCGATCACTCACCATCAGGTGGATCGTTTGCTCGTCTCCAACAGTATTTCTGTCTTCTTAGTCGCATACTTCATTGCTGAAGGTCGTGTCCCTGAAAGCCCTTCGTGGCTCTTTGTACCATCAGCTTCCATTTCCTTCGGTTTTCGGCTTCTCTCAGGGCGCTCGCAACAGAGTCCAGTGAGCGCAGTTATCTGATCTGACCAACGGTTTGGCGGCCGGCCGGTGGATCTTTTCCCTTCTACCTTGCCCACCACCGTAAATTTTTCAAAGATGTCTGGTGGCCGCCGAGCAATATGAGCAAACTAACCAAGAACAGTATTTACGACAAACTTCAAAATTGTGTTTGAGCTGCCTCTGCGTCATGGTGTCCAGGGACTTGCTGAACTAATGGTCTTCGATTGTGAGCTCGTTTGGCCAAACGCGACGAATACAAAGATCATTACCAGAGCACTCCCAGTGGAGCGGTGAACAATAGCCGGGCGTGAAAAATCATTAACTACGCCGTGTTAAAAAACTAGTGCAAACGTCTACCTTGCATGGACAGGATACATTAATTCAGTTCATCATCCGACCTTAATTACACTCTGTGGACGCTGCGAACATTCCATTTATCAACTGAGTTTAAGAGATAACATGTCGTTGTGCATCTGTGGGCTTCGTTGTGCGCATTTATCGAATTTTGAACTCTACAGTCGGCCGATTTAAAGATAATTTCATGAATGGAGTGAAAGAATGTTATTCTATGCGAATTATTAACATTTCTATTGGACATGCTCAAATATCAAAGGCCTGTGTCAGTTATATTGTGATCTATCTCGCAATTTAGACCAAAACAAAGGAGAATGGTGTTACAAGACAATAAATAATGCGCTACCTCGAAAATCAGAAGTGAGAATTAAGGAATTTAGGTAGAAATACTTTACGAATTTACGAAGTACTACCACTATACTATTTTTCAATCGTCGTGGCCTAAAGGATAAGACGTCCGGTGCATTCGTATCTAGCGATGTACCGGTGTTCGAATCCCGCAGGCGGGTACCAATTTTTCTAATGAAGTATGTACTTAACAAATGTTCACGACTGACTTCCACGATTAAGGAATAACATCGTGTAGTAAAAATCAAACCCGCAAAATTATAATTTGCGTAATTACTGATGGCAGGACCTCTTGTGAGACCACCGCCCTGCCTATTTCTGCCGTGAAGCAGTACTGCGTTTCGGTTTGAAGGATGGGGCAGTCATTATAACTATACTGAGACCTTAGAACTTATATCTCAAGGTAGGTGGCGGCATTCACGTTGTAGATGTCTACGGGCTCCGGTAACCACTTAACACCAGGTGGGCCGTGAGCTCGTCCACACAACTAAGCAATAAAAAAAATTACGAGTCGTAAAGTAGGGTAGTTGTAAACACGGGTTGTGCTGTGACCGAGTTTTTGCTGTACCCGAAGTATATGTATCTATCTCTTTCTCTCTCTCTTTATCACCGTCCAGGCGGTTCGGTGGTGGAATGCTCTGCCGGATGCAGTGAGAAGTGCTCCAACTTTAAACTGTTTTAAAAGAATGGTGAAGGAACACTACTTATCTGCTTAGTGCTGTTTGTTGCGTCATTATCATTTATCATTTCCATACTGTTGATTTATTATGTGTATGTAAGTATATTAGTATGTATTGTCTGTAAGTATGTATATTGGTATATAAATCGGTTAGCTATATAGTGCGTTTCCAGAGATCTTTTTTGCCACGTACCATCCGGCTATGGAATGAGCTCCCCTCCACGGTGTTTCCCGAGCGCTATGACATGTCCTTCTTCAAACGAGGCTTATGGAGAGTATTAAGCGGTAGGCAGCGGCTTGGCTCTGCCCCTGGCATTGCTGAAGTCCATGGGCGACGGTAACCACTCACCATCAGGTGGGCCGTATGCCCGTCTGCCTACAAAGGCAATAAAAAAAAAAAAAAAAAAAAAATATTTCATATTATATGTAAACGGTATATATCTGTTTATTATATGTATATATTTTCTATATTAATGTATTGTCTTTAGTACACCGCCACATACCTGCTATAGTTTTATATTTTCCCGAATTTCTGTAAAAACGGTCGTCTGGAAGAGATCGCTTTTAGCGATAAGACCGCGTATTGTACAAATGTATGTGCTTTTTGACTATTTTTTGAATGTAAATTGTGTTTTGGTGTGCAATAAAGTGTATTCTCTCTCTCTCTCTCTATCTCCGGGTCGAAATCGATAGGTAAATTTGAACCTTGCTGCCATATTCCGCGGATGATTCAGGGACCGAACCCATGTCTCGCACGTGACTAAGCCGTTTAAATATACACAGTGCAACGTCTCGTTAATGCGGACGAATTTAGCTTGGTAATGCATTTTGTCTGTGCTGGACTAAAACGAACAAATTTATGTGGAAATATTGTTGTATCGTATTTAAGTAAGTGGCTATTAGAAACAAAGGTAATTTGCTTCTGTTTGACTATCTATTGAAACATATTTAAATATTTACGGACGCCTGGTTCCATGTTGTTTTATAAAATGATGACGTCAGCGTCACTGACGCCATTTTCTTCATCATCGCCATTGCCTTTCATAGTGACAGTAATTAAAACTTACTTTTCCAAACAATTCCTTTTACTGAATCTCAAGTATACAACAATAACAACAGCGAACTCCACACCGTTCGGCTATGCTGAAGCTGATAGCCTTGAGAGGCTATGTCAGCGTAACCTAACAAGTAGGTGAGCTCACGGGGCTCAAACCTGACGATGTTGCCCACACTAACTACCACAAACTATAACCGGATCGGAGACGCGACCCACTGAGAAGATCCGGCGAGAAACTCAGTGGGATGTGTCTGTGGGTTGATTTACTCGCCGAGCCCTTCGTCGCAAGCGACGGGTTCGACGAGAACGATGACCGGTGCTTGAGGTACCTAAAAGCACCGTTAGTGGATCGGGAGGATCCGAGATGACGTGTTGTGTTGTGCGACAATAGTCACACGTATTTATAGTAGAAAGTGGGGGTAGCTTAGTCATGAAATCTCTTGAATAAAATAAAAAATCAAATAGCATTTCACCCTTCGATCCTTCGATCAATAATAGTACTAGATTACGGATCAGGAACAAAAATAAGACGCTCCAGTGGCCACGTTTGCAGACACGAAAACATCTTCATTTCTTAGAAAAAAGTTTAATAATGTTAACGGCTTCAGTTTATTATAAACCTTAATACTTAAACATAAAGTTTAATTACCATTGCAAAATATATGTATTTAGGTCCTTTCGTCAGAAAAAGAATATTATGGAATAAATTTAAAATGTCACTTGAACATAAAAAGTCATCAGTACAAAAATATTTATTCTAAAATGATACTTAAAGCCTAATTTATAAGGTTAAAAATATTTGTTTAAAATTTCGTGCTTATTGTATTGTGGAACAAGATGTAGTTTCTTGGTATTACATTTCAATGCTCAGAACACAGTAAGTATTGAAAGACATAGAGTTGCAGAATATACATATTTGTTTTAGGTTTGTTTTGTATGGTCGCAACTATTTTTGACCGATTCAAAAAAGTTGTAGATAATATTTTACATTGCCGCTATTACAACAAATAGGTGATAAAAAATAAAATTGAATAAAGTAAAAAAAATATGAAAGGAAACACGAAACATGTTTTCCACGTATTCTTTATACAGAAGTAATTAAAACAATAATGTAGGTTTAATTACCTTTAAACAGATTCAGTTTATTATAAAGCTGTCTTTTAGAAGTCATTTTTATATGAGCGGTTTCTTTTTTACAAATATAATGTAATCTTATATCAATGATTTTTTCTATAATCAGTTTAATTTAGGCTTATTTTATGGCTGTGTTCGTTTCCCCCAGAAAACAAATCCTTTTCAGCATATACGCTTAAAATATTTACACATACATATAAAGTTTTTTTAATACTTTTTTGCATTGATTTGCCACCACCATTGAACAATTCTAGAATTTTTAAAAGAGTTCTATATTTCTTCTCCTCTTTCTTTCGCGACAATACATATCCATTGTGCACAGCGACAAGGGGCTACTAGGAAATCTACAAACAAAAATAACATTATAAAATAACAAAACTACTCTATGCATTCCCTGTCCAAGAATAGGTGATGTTTGTTACAATAGTTGGTGCCTTGTTGCAAACATTGGCCAAACAATTACAATATTCGTAAATTGTGTTTTATTTACAATATAATTGTGTTTATTATTTTATGAAAAACACTTAATAATATAAATTTACCAAAAAAAGATATTCCTTCCAAAACCTTGGTGTTACGGTAGTTTTTTACTCAGTTTTTGAACGCACATTGCAGCGTTTTGACGTCTTAGTGTTGGCTATGATTGGACCATACTAATTTGAAATAAGACCACAAATTTATTTGTGGTCTTATTTTTCGGGCCGCTTTTGAAGCGCTAATCGCGAATCTAGTAGTATTATTGATCGAAGCTTCGATCGATATAAATATATATGCGTTTTTTTTTCAAAGATGAGATTTCTTCAAATAATGAATCGGAAAGTGGACCTTACTGTAGATATGGTTACATGCAGCGACCCATAATAATATAATGAACATGAGACCGATAATATTGGTCTGTTACGATTTCACGTCCAAATGACTCGATTTTGACGAAATGGGATATGGAAATTGTTTGAACCCCAGAAAATAATACAAGGTACTTTTTACTTTTTGGGTGCGGACGGAAAGCTTAAGCTAAAGCGATCCAGGGTATAAAGCCACTAAGTGCTTCCGAAGCTTAAATGGCAGTGGAAGGCATTATTTTGAAAATCCGGATTTGATTTTGTCCGGCGTTTCATCTATGTTTGTGACAGCTGGTGGTAGAACCTCTTGTGAGTTTGCACGGGTAGATGCCACCACCCTGCCTATTTCTGCCGTGAAACAATAATGCGTTTCGGTTTGAAGGGCAGGGCGGCCGTTGTAACTATACTGAGACCTTAGAACTTATATCTCAAGGTGGGTGACGCATTTACGTCGTAGATGTCTGTGGGCTCCAGTAACCACGTAACACCAGGTGGGCTGTGAGCTCGTCCACTCATCTAAGCAATAAAAAAAAAGATATAAATCTATTTTAGAGACTGGAAAAGCACTCCGGGACTGACTGTAATAACAATAATAAAAAACTTCACAAATAGAGTAACGAGTAATTCCAGTGTCGATGACTTTTTTATATGTATATAATGTATTTATTTATTTCAATCAAAATACAGTTCAGCTTTGTAAAACTATAGCAATTGAGTTGCTCTTATAAAGAGAAACAACATTTAAAGCTATTGCTTCACCATTATTTTTATATCTTTTTATATTTTAATATTGCAAAAATGCTCTTTATATGTCTAATGTTCTTATGTTTCAATAATCGAAATTCTATTTATGTCATCTATAGAAGAATGATATAAATAACATATTAACCTCTTTAAGGATTAATCGTATAGAGGTTACATGTATGTAAAGAAAAACATTTTTTATTTTTTAAAACGGATTTTTCTTCTAGATCATTCAGTGTCATGGAATGAAGTTTGTCATTCAGTAAACAGAGAGTTCAGTTTTGTATAGTTTATTAATACTGTTTACTGTTTAATTTTTAATATTAATTTTAAAAGTGATTAAGGGCTTTAAATATATATTTTTTCTTATTATATAACAGAAAACGCAATTAAGCCTTTTATTGTTTATTCATTCTCAAATACTCCATATATTATATGTATGTATTAGTTGTATTTTTATCGTATATTGGCTGGGTTGGCGTGGTCCTCCCATGGGTCCCATCGTCTTACCCATCTCAGCCACGAAGCAATCAAGTATCATTCACTAACATTAACAAAGTTGCACTGCGCGGCTTGGAATACCCACAAATAAAATAAAATAAATAATTTACAAAGGCACAATTCTTAACGCATGAGCAGGCTATAACTAGGTCATCTGGAAAGTTCATAATCAGCATTCAATAGCAAAAGCCTGCGAAGAGACCTGCCCAGAATCGAACCCCTCTTACGTAAATAAGCCATGCCTTCAATGTCGCAATGACGTCACTTAATATCATAACAGAGAAGCGGGCCTCATTGTTCATTTCGCACAACAAGGGAATTACAGACAGCATCAGCAATATATTTAGATTAGATAAATATTTAGAGACTTATTTTTGGGTCCATATTTTTTTAAATTTTTTTTATTGCTTTGATGGGTGGACGAGCTCTCCTGGTATTAAGTGGTTACTGGACCCCATAGACATCCACAACGTAAATGCGCCACCCACCTTGAGATATAAGTTCTAAGGTCTCAGTATAGTTACAACGGCTGCCCCACCTTTCAAACCGAAACGCATTACTGCTTCACTGCAGAAATAGGCAGGGCGGTGGTATCCAACCGCGCGGACTCACAAGAGGTCCTACCACCAGTATATAATAATAATTTTATAGATCACACCAGAAACTAAGCCAGATGTCTGACATCTGTTAAGTGTATCATACCTTTACGGGGTCCTGGTGTCTCATTTCGTGCTAACTCCAACCTTATCTCTATACGTAACTAAAACATCGTGTGCCATATGTTTTGCAAGAATATTGTATACGACGTTATTACCGAATCAAAGGAAAACTTTACTAGACAATAAATAATGTTAGATAAGAAAAACGTTCGTATCAAAACTTTTTATTTTATTTATTTTTTTATTATTATAAACGTAAATAATTTAAACCATCCTTCACGAACTAGATCTTCCTAACGACCGAAAGTGTAAAAAGAATAAAATATATCTATATAATCTATATATATAAAAATGAATTGCTGTTCGTTAGTCTCGCTAAAACTCGAGAACGGCTGGACCGATTTGGCTAATTTTGGTCTTGAATTATTTGTGGAAGTCCAGGGAAGGATTAAAAGGTAGATAAATATGAAAATTCTCGGAATTAAATAAGTTTAGGTCTTTTATTTATCGATTGAGGCACTATGAAGTCTGCCGGGTCAGCTAGTTGCTTTTATTCATGGAAAATTACCTAAGAAAATACAATGTGTATTTAATTTTTTTAGATGCTCTGATGATTCTTAGGACTGATTCACATTTTCGAAGACATGGGTAACGTGCTTACCTATAAGCCGCTAACTACAAAATAATAACAAAATGTGTGCAATTCACACGTGGTAGAAGTGAAACCTTCCAAAATTAAAATACAATTATCCTAAACGTACTTAAGTATATGTAAAATTTAGTCATTAGTAAATAATTGTAAGGTAGCGCCCTCTGTGAATTGATATTTTAATTTCACGTATAATCCTAAATTAACAAGAGCTTTCATACACACGTTAGTATTAAAAATCTCACAGATGGCGCTGTATTAAATAGTATGTATATTTCTGTCTCATTCTTTGCTGGCTTCATCCTACACATTTTTGTATTTGTGTCTCTTACCTGTCGTTTTTTCCGTTGCATCCGGTTTGAAATCACAACGACTCTAAAGAAGTTTTCACTTAAAAAAAAACCATAGAGAATCTAAAAAAAAAATTCGGGTCATTATTTTCTTTAAATAACTTTATTTTGCATTAATCCCCTTCCATTCGTCGTGTATCTACGCAGGAAGCCCAAGTGTTTTATTACGGACGCTTCCTTTAAGGAAAGTATACGAGGTTTATTTACATTTAATTAGAATTGTATGATGTTTAATTAATATGACGCTCTCGGGAGCGTTTTGTCTTTGTTTTTATTGCGTTCTCTACGTAATCACGAGATGCGAGACCTGATACTTTTGTTGCTTCGTTTTATTGCGTAGATGAGTGAAGGAGCTAGAGCTAAGAGCCCATAGATAACATGAATACCGCCACCCGCTTTGAGATAACAGAGTGGAAGTGTCAATCTATACTTCTATACTAATACTAGCTGACCCGGTAAACATTGTTTTGCCATATATAACATTTCTAGGGAATTTCTAGTGTAGAAAAAAAAACTAACTTATTGTAAGTGTGTAAGGATGTGGTAAATGAGTGAAAGAGGTATGTAGTGCTATGAACGATGAGGGAATATATAATAAAAATAACAAAACCTCATTCAACCACATACTTAATACCTCATTATAACAAAAAAAAATGTCCAAATAAAAAAATATATGTTAAGGGTGGACAACCCTAATCACTTAGGGGTATGAAAAATAGATAGTAGCCGATTCTCAGGCTTACTGAATATGCATAAAAAATTTCACGAGAATCGGTCAAACGGTTTCGGAGGAGTATGGGAACGAACATTGTGACACGAGAATTTTATATATTAGATTATAAAGCTGAAGAGTTTGTTTGTTTGAACGCGCTAATCTCAGAAACTACTGGTCCGATTTGAAAAATTCTTTCAGTGTTAGATAACTCATTTATTGAGGAAGGCTATAGGCTATATAACATCACAATGCAAGCGGAGCACCAATAAAGAATGTTTCAAAATCGGGGTTTTAATCCCTTTTGAGGGCTTCCACTGCGTGCACTGCGGAAACGCTTAAAGTTTCGCTAAAGTAATGTATGACAGAATTGTTCCCCTTTAAAAGATCTAAAAAAAAGTCCGCGCCAGCATAAGTCTATATGTTAAGGTTGGCTCACTATAACGTTTTTTATGCTAACCAAATTTGTTCTAAAATAAAGCATTATTTGTGAACTATTCCACGCGCACGAAGTCGCGGGTAAAAGCTAGTTGTATTATATAACGGCTCTTCCACGACAGATTTTCAAAGCGCCTCACGACAAGTAAATGGCGGTTCATGACTGAAGAAGACCTATGTTATGATATTCACACTGCTGTCCGTACTCCAGTGTATATCTTTTATAACATTGCAGGCAGAGGTGAGGTAGTGCTATTTATCTTTATGAGCACAAGCCCTTATCGAATGAACAATTTTGTTTAACCGAACAATAAATCAGGTTCGATGCCAAGAGTGGTGGCAGAACCTCTTGTGAGTCCGCACGGGTAGGTACCACCACCCCGCCTATTTCCGCCGTGGGGGAAGGGTGGGGTAGCCGTTGTAACTATACTGAGACCTTAGAACTTATATCTCGAGGTGGGTGGCGCATTTACGTTGTAGATGTCTATGGGCTCCAGTAACCACTTAACATCAGGTGGGCTGTGAGCTCGTCCATCAACTAAGCAATAAAAAAAAAATCATTGTGAAATTTTACTTTTTTAGCGGGAACCAGGTTGTCATGTAACATTTACAACAAATCTTAATGTATTTCTGCTTTACGAATTTTATTGACTTAACCGTGTACCCAGTTCGAAGGTTTGTTTATATAAAAAAAACCCATAGGTCGCTCTACTGACTTCTGAGTTAGGGGCGTAAAGCGCAAGTTGTAGCGTCAGCGGAAGCGGATTTGATTAAAACACGCTAGGTGCGATTATTTATTTTTGAACAGTATTTTCAACGGCTGTACCACCTTTTTAATTGGAACGCATGGTGAGTGCGCGCTAGGGATAGGCTGAATTGTGGTAATGAAAACTACACGGTTTTAACTGTAGGCAGCGGATTAACGCTACTTCTGGCATTGCTGATGTCCATGGGCGACGGTAAGCATTCATTCACCAGGTGGCCGTATGCTCGTCTGCCTCCCAGGGCAATAAAAAAAAGAAAAACAGTCCGCATCCAATGAAACAGTTATTTCATATTTGACGTGTATTTGGTACGCATGATTTAGTAAAGACGGCGGCGTCTATAATAATAATATTATGCGCGAACCAGTCGATTACTTTGAGAAGATAATCCTGAATAAACTAATTTACCTCACAAAGCTACAAAAACCCATCATTGAAGTTATCATCGTGACTTAAAGCAAGGTCTACATTAAATTGCCTCACGTCAGTTTTAAAATAGAACAAGGGACAGCAGCTTGGGTGTCCCCTGGTTTTGTCGATGTCCATGACCACGGTGACGGTGGCGATAAACATAGGGGCGAGCACGAATGACTATCGAAAAAGTATTCGTATCGCTATCGACTTTTTTTTTTTCCTACCTAAGCTGAGAGCCTTGAGAGGCTATTTCAGCGTAACCCTAACGTTTGTAGGTGAGCTCACGAGGCTCAAACCTGATGACGTTGCTAACACGAACCCTAGCAAGAGCCGTGCTTCGCAGAATCTACCACCGGATCGGAAACGCGACCCACTGAGAAGATCCGGCGAGAAACTCAGTGGGCTGTGTCTGAGAGTTAATTTACTCGTCCGTCCCGTCGCTTGCGACGAAGGGCTCGACGAGAACGGTGACCGGTGCTTGAAGTACCTAAAAGCACCGTTAGTGGATCGGGAGGATCCGAGATGACGTGTTTTGGGCGACGTCGACTGCTTTCCATTCTGTCCGCAGGATCGGGAATGTAGTTACCGGCGGCCACGATGAGAGGGTTCTCGTGTCGTGCCGCTTTATCGAAGTGGCGCATCGACGCGCTATCGAGAAAAAATGTGTAGGTTTTAAACAGCGCCCCTACTGGCCGTGAAATGAATTAATTTCAGTAGCACGAATGAATTTGCTTAGTTTCGTGTCGCAATCGAGTCGACACGTTCCCGAAGCTCGAAATTTATACTCATAATCGAGAGCACGACAATTGTTTTGACGTACGGTAACGCAAATCTCGAAGGCTGGCTATCAAGTACTACCATTTAATGTAATGTTTTTTTTTTATTGCTTAGATGGGTGGACGAGCTCACAGCCCACCTGGTGTTAATTGGTTACTGGAGCCCATAGACATCTACAACGTAAATGCGCCACCCACCTTGAGTTATAAGTTCTAAGGTCTCGAGTACAGTTACAACGGCTGCCCCACCCTCCAAACCGAAACGCATTACTGCTTCACGGCAGAAATAGGCAGGACGGTGGGTCCTACCCGTGCGGACTCACAAGAGGTCCTACCACCAGTAAAAATCCGTTTTCGTATCGAGAAGTCGATACATTTACATTACGAATTCGAGAAATGACAAGAAATATAAAAGCGCCATTGTGTCCTTGCAATTTAGACCACACTGAAATCTTTGACCACGCGTTTTTCTCTAGCAATGTAAACATTTTTATATAGGCCCTATTTCACGTGCACGGGCAGTTAGTGTTGGGCGAAACGTGTAGTCTGCTCCCATATACGTTTATTAAGCGTGCTCTGCGACCTTATCTTGTAAACGTCGTTGATTCATGGCCGTGGAAAATGAGAATGTACTCTATTCACTGATATTAAGGGTGGATAGAGTTTGAGTTTTAGTGAAAAGATACGTCTTTCCAGTCCCGGTCTCGAAATGTTGTTATTTCCCCATCATCCGTTTATATTAGTGATGTTCTCATCTCGGATTCTTATCGATTGCATTGCTGTAATTTATTCCATCAACCCAAAGACTGTCATTTATTGATTTTCGATAAGCCCATGATCGCTGCAGATCATGGACCGCTTTCCCTGAATATATATTTTTAATGGCATAGAATGTAACGAAACGAAAGGGCCCAATGCCCATATGATAGCCCAAGTACACATATGCTGGTAAACCACCATTTCCTATGAACTTTAGAAATGTTGGTATTGCTCCCAAGCTGTTGTTATCCGTCATTTTTCAGTTCTTATTTGAAGAAGGACATGTCATAGTGTCGCTGAAACATCCTGAAGAGTGGGAGTTCATTGCTGAGCCGGCAATAGTGATCTCTAGTAAAATTGAGATGACAGGAACATTTAAAAAATCTATAGTCCACTCCGACCTTAAGTAACGTATGAAATGCCAGTTTCAATGTGAGTAAGCTAGATTCGGTTTGATAATGATACTATCATGATTGTTAATAGTTGCTACCGGCGTAGCTACCGGTAGAAACCCTGAAAATATCTTTTAAAACTATCTACGCAGAGAGACAAGTGAGAAGACTCAGTCGTTAATTAATGTGGTCGTTTTGGTATAATATCAGAGATCTAGTTAACGATTTTTTTTACAGTTTTGTGGCGCTTTTCTTTTTGAATATTTCGGGGGGAAAAAATGAATGAAAATATTTAAATGTTTATGTAAAAATCTCGGACATTTAAAGGTTTTCTTATTTGAGGTAACAAAGAATCTCTTTTGAAGACATTTCGAGGGTAATTACATCAAAACTTGTTTTATTTTTGCAGTGGAAAATGTGGAAATTGTATTCTATTTTTCGCAGCAGAGTCGGAATATTGGTACCTACCCATTCGGGCACGTGCTCATTTCGTGGTAGAGCGACTTGCCTTCCACCAGACACTCTTCCACCACACCAGTAATAACGGAAAAATTCGTATCGGTGCATTCGTATAGAGCGATGCACCGGTGTTCGAGTCCCACAGGTGAGTACCAATTTTTGTAATGAAATACGAACAACATCGTGTAATAAAAATCAAAAAATTTCAATTTGCGTAATTACTGGTGGTAGGACGTCTTGTGAGTCTGCACGGGTAGGTACCACCACCCTGCGTATTTCTGCCGTGAAACAGTAATGCGTTTCGGTTTGAACCGGATCGTTGCTAACACTGACTCTAGCAAGAGCAGTTCTTCGCAGAATCTACCACCGGGTCGGAAACATGACTCACTGAGAAGATCCGACGAGAACCTCAGTGGACTGTGTCTATGGGTTAATTCACTCGTCGAGCCCTTCGTCGCAAGCTACAGGTCCGACGAGGGGAGATCAATACCTCAGCGAACATTCCGGTATGATGAATGTGATAATGAAAACACGATTCTGAAACACTTTGAAGTTTTTTCTTCTAAATGAACTTTGAAAGTTTAAGCTTTTAAGGCTTCGTAATCTAATTACGATCAGTTCGTTTCAGTAAAATTTAATTACCTGTCGGTAGAAGAAACCTTTTCTTTGTCTATTAAAATAAAAATTCTAAGACTCATAGCTTGGTGGCAGAATACGTGCTTCTCAAATATTCGACGGTCAATCAGAGATTTCTTTTTATGCTTTTGTTCGTTCGATCTGTATATAACCAAATCTTTTAGTCATTTTAACCAGCTTCAAAATGTTCGATTACTTGGAGATTTGTACACGCCTCAAGGACATTCGACAAGGAATGCGACGTTCTGAATACTCTGGCCTAATACGCTGACCAGGATAATCAGGATACAAATTAATATATAATTTTTTTTAGTATAATTCACTATTGAAGCAATTTTTTTGGTTTTTAAACTTCGTAATTTAGTATTTGTTTTTCAAAATTCCAAGATTGCTCATTTAGAAATTGTTCGGTAGGCAGCGGCTTGGCTCTGCCCATGGCATTGCTGAAGTCTATGGGCTCCGATGACCACATAACACCAGGTGAAGCGGAGCTCATGCACCCTTCTAAGAAATCAAAATAAAATAGAATGTTGGTATGCGATGTACGACTTTAATCGATTAACCATAGTCCCAGGGAAAGGGGACCTACTTAAATACACAAAAAACGGTAACTAAATGAATAAGTTCGTTAAAATTTACATTGACGGACGGTACTTTGGCGGAAAGGGTCAAACTTTCAACTCACATAAAGTGACGTAGTATAAAAGCATTTCGTGTTGTCATAATAAAGCTGTTTTACACTGAAGAAGTTGCTCGAATGTGTGAGAATCATTTATTTTATCGCTTTGTTGGAATTCACGCATGAAGTCATTGGGTTCTTAACCCAAATTAATCTTAGCCCGCTAAGTTTTAGTCCAGATTTTACCAGGGAGCGTTTCCGATCCTGTGTTAGAGACATTCGCGAAGCAGCTGCCCTGGAATGAACTCCCCTCCACGGTGTTTTCCGAGCGCTATGACATGTCCTTCTTCAAACGAGGCTTGCGGAGAGTACTTTATGGTAGGCAGCGGCTTGGTTCTGGCCCCTGGCATTGCTGACGTCCATGAGCGACGGTGACCACTTACCATCAGGTGGGCCGTATGATCGTCTGCCTACAAAGGCAATAAAAAAATAAATAAAAAAAAGCTGATATGCCTCATTTAAAGGAGCTCATGCAGTTGTTAGCAAACCCCACCCATCCCTCCTACTCTGATGAAATTGGGAAGGCCTCCAAACCACCACCCAGCTTGGCCAAACCAAATACGAATGAATCATTTCTGACGATTTTAATTGGCGTCATAGGAAACCAGTATACGTCTTAGAACCCGTCACGTGCGGTCACGGTAGGCAGCGGCTTGGCTCTGCCCCTGGAATCGCTGACGTCCATGGACGACGGTAACCACTCACCATCAAAAGGGCCGTATTTTTTTTTATTGCTTAGATGAGTGGACGAGCTCACAGCCCACCTGGTGTTAAGTGGTTACTGGAGCCCATAGACATCTACAACGTAATCGCGCCACCCACCGTGAGATACAGGTTCTAAGGTCTCAGTATAGTTACAACGGCTGCCCCACCTCAAACCGAAACGCATTACTGCTTCACGGCAGAAATAGGCAGGGCGGTGGTACCTACCCGCGCGGACTCACAAGTGGTCCTACCACCAGTATGCTGCCTACAAGGGCAATAAAATAATCCCTCTCCACCTTCGAACGCCATTTCGATATCTCAGTTAGAGTAACAGTAATTTGTATTATTTGAACCACTTCACTACTGGAATCGCGAGACTGTCGCGGACTTACCACACGCCCCACCAATCAAATAACTCTAATTCTGTAAAGCGATTTAATTACAAAGTAAATATCGCTAATCGCAGATTTTTTTTTATTTTTTTATTGCTTAGATGGGTGGACGAGCTCACAGCCCACCTGATGTTAAGTGGTTAATAGAGCCCATGGACATCTACAACGTAAATGCGCCACCCACCTTGAGATATAAGTTTTAAGATCTCAGTATAGTTACAACAGCTGCCCCACCCTTCAAACCGAAACGCATTACTGCTTCACGGCAGAAATAGGCAGGGCGGTGGTACCTACCCGCGCGGACTCACAAGAGGTCCTACCACCAGTATAAAATTCGCATTTTCATTTCGCAGCAATTAGGCGACAATCCCGAAGCGATACTCGTCATGTTCATACAATACGATATTATTTCCTGTAGTCGACGCGTAATCGAGAAAGCCTTCTTGTGTGACCCAGCCTTAAGGGTGAGCGGTGAGTGACAGTACAAAAACATCATTGACGGAGGTTTAGCTCGGCGGGGTCTTAAGAGCGTTAGTACAGGGAGTATTGTGTTACGTGCCCGTGTTTACATCCAGGATGGTATTTTAATAAACTTTTCAACTTCGTTAGTCTTCCCGTGAGGACATTACGTGCGTACACTGCTTATATCTGTCGTGAAGCAGTCGTGAGTTCCTATCTGAAGGGATAAGCAACAGCGGAACACAATGCTAGAACACAATGGAACATCTGATGCATCGATTGGCTTTGTATTCCTATTTAAGATAAGTCGTCGTGGCCTAGCAGGTAATAATTGTTCTGATGAAATACGTACTTGACAAATATTCACGATTGACTTCCACGGTGAAGGAATAACATTGTTTAATAAAAATCATCACCTCGCTTATTTCTGCCGTGAAGCAGTAATGTCATTCGGTTCGAAGGGTGGGGCAGCCGCTGTTCTGTAGAAATTGAGACTTAGAACTAGAACTTATGTCTCAAGATGGATAGATTAATGTGGCTGATGCCAATGGGCTCCGGTAACACCAGGCGGGCTGTA
This sequence comes from Bombyx mori, assembly GCF_030269925.1. NCBI lineage: Eukaryota > Metazoa > Arthropoda > Insecta > Lepidoptera > Bombycidae > Bombyx > Bombyx mori. Next base: position 1,385,271 of record NC_085120.1, on the reverse strand, counting down.
AGCTCGTCCACCCATTTACGCAATAAAAAAAATGTTAACTGTAGATAACATCACGTACCTACCCGAGCGGAGTCACAAGGCGCCCTACTACCAGTAAATGTTCGTGAGCTTCATTCAGCACAAACGAGAAACTTGCCACCATCTCGAAACATGAAATCATATGTACCACAGCCGTTCCAACCTTCAAAGCTATAACGCGATAGAATAATACAATGTTTAAAAAGAAATTAATTACATTAATACATATAATGTTTTTTTTTTATAATTTTGTAATATAACAAATCAAAATAATTTAACATAAATCAACTCATACAGTAGAACAAATCTTCCAATGCGCTTGAAGGAGGCAAAGTTCCCAAGACTGCGTTACCTCGTTGGACAGCCAGACTCACTCTCTGCGCGAAGTACCAGCCAGCCTTAGCATCACGTGTAACCTCCTTCAAGCCATTCTCCTTCATTACATTAAAGTCTTTAAAATTGATTTAAAAAACACAATTGTCTTAAGAAACTTGCCCAATCTATTCATAGTTTGAATTTCGGTTAATAATTATATTACACTTATCAAATAACGCGAACATTTTCTTTTGTTATAGACTAACAAATCGCCACATTCACCCTCAAAAGCCGACCGAAGATTAATCAGAATTTGTTGCGAGAAAATCTCTCGTGTTACTAATTCCATTGATAATAGACTATTGTTGTGATGAAATACAAAACAGATACCCTTGTGGAGGACCTTGAGGGATGTTCTTCGTCACCTGTCGACCTTGTAAGTTAGAGGCATAAGCTCCGAAAAATAATGACAATATGACCAAAATATTAATAGCACCAGCGCCCAAATAAATCATTTGTAGATGTCATTATTTGAAAGTATTTTTACGTTTTTGTTGGTTAAAGTATAATGCTTAATATAGTTTTTATAGTGTTTAAGACGTGACGTGTAGTAATAAATATTGCTCGGACTAAAGTTTCTAATTTTAGATATATGTCTTTCGATATTTGCAATAGAAAAAGCGAGAATTTCCCAAGAGTATAGACTGTTTAATTTTTTTTTTTGCTTTGTTTGTGTGGACGAGCTTACCACCAGCCGCCTGAAACCGGTGAAAGTGATTACCGATGCCTTGGAGTACAGTAAATAGACAGGATGGTAGTACCACCAGGGCGGCCTTAGCACCAGCAAAACTCTCCATTCTAAGCAACCTAAAAGCTTGCGTTCCTCACACGTGTGGATTAGCAGAGGGTGTCTACCTATACATAAAACTAATTGGCGGGTTTGTTATGCAAGTAAATGTAAATAATAACAGGGTCAGGGTAAATAATCACGCACGGTCATCCGCCCCCAAATTAGGATTCCCTGTGTTATGGGTACCAGAGACTGACATACATACATAAATACGTTTAAATATATACATATATAGATAATAAACACCCAGATGAAGAGAACGTAAACCTGTTTATCACATGAATTTTTGCCCGATTTGGAAATCGAACCTACGACCCTTGGCGCAACAGTCAGTCTAATACCGAGTAGTAATCTTCTTTTGTTTGTTGCTTTGTCGAAAGAACGACCACACGGGGGATCTGGATTCAAGTAAGAAAAAAAATTAAAAACTTAATTAAGTTAAATCACAATAAAAAACGAGGTGTAAGCTCCAACTTTAGAGTATACGTCTGCCCTTCAAATCGGAATGTTTTATAGCCGCGGAAATGAGCAGGGTAGATCCTTGTAACAAGTTCTAGTAAATTTAAAAATGTTTTTAGTATAAATATTACCCATTACCAGATCGGAATAGTCTTAAATTCTGGGTTAAAGTTAACATACCGACATGCTTGTGTGTGTGTGCGTGTGTGTATGTGTGTATAGGACACAGTGTCCAATGTTGATTTTAGGTAATGAATTCTCAACATAGGTACGTTTTGATAATAATCTGATAACACGAGTCTCGATTTGTTTTATCTTTTACTGAGGTTTCTTCGGTAATGTGAGAATTTGGGCGAATTTAGAGGGTAGTTAATTGCGTTAAAAGGTATTTTAAAAAAATATTTTTAATGCGTTTGTTATTTTCTCTCTTATTCCCATTTATTAATATATTTTGACATTCGTCAGCCATTACATATTGATGCGGGTTATTTGTTCATACACTTAAGTTTGGAGTTATAGCTAAATGCAATTATGATATATCTCAAATAAATAAATAAAACCAGGTCACGTGATGACAAATGTAAAGGATAGAAAGGTTTCGAAGAACCCAACTTTCAGAACTACTCCCAATGGAATATAGGGAAAGAAAAAAAATCAAATAGTTAATGGCCGTGATGTGGAAAATTGTTTGTGTTGTTTTTAAATGAAACCCACACGTGTTTCACTAAGCTTCACGTCTAGAAAAACAGTCATAAACGACTGTCCAAATACCAAGGAGCATAAATATATCGCTGGCTCTGGCTACCTCAGCAAAAAGATATTTTCGCCACTATGTCTGTAAGGAGAGAGAAAAAAAACACATTTTCCTTCTACGCTTTTAATGTGACCGGGATTCGTTATCGGAGCCCCCGTTCTGGGTCGGAAGCCGGGAGCCACGCTGATGGACCGCCCCGAAAGTCACACACACGAAAAGCACACAAATAACGTGCGTATGTGTGAGTGTTTCCAGAAATTTCCATTTAAGAATAACGCTCGGGACCTGCGTGATTCCTCGTGGTATTTGTGTTGATAATGCTTTAAAATAATATCCAACGTAGACGGGATTAGATTATTTTAATTAATTTATAATGATTACAGAAAATATTAGTTAATTTCGAATCGACATGTCCTGAGAAAGACCTAAGTTTAAAGGCTTCGTCAAACAGAACGCGTACTTAGCGCGGCGTTTTAACGTCGCGCTCTTTTCATGTCACACAAATTGACTAGATATGCCAACGCTCCTTGACGCAACGTAACATTCGGCAGGCGATGCTCGACTTCTGCGAGTCCACCATCTCGCAGAAGGAGGCGGCGGAACGGGAGAGGGAGAGCTCTTCTTCCCTCTCGGCGCCGTGCCGCCGCCGTCGAGCTGGGGGTCGGAGGAGGGCGTTTGTCCAGCTCCAGCCCCTATGAGGAGGCAGTCTCCTCCCGGTGATGGTCACGGGGCGACCTAAGGGGGTTGAGGCTGCGCCGCACGCTACCGTCACTCTAGCGCGCTGGCACCAGGAGGACGGGACGGCGCGTCGGCGGCTGCGGACTGCGATGCGGTCCGCATTTTCGTCGTCGCTGTCGTCGCCGAACATACTGTTGAAGAGCAACCCGGTCGGCGGTGTATCGCGTTCCGACCTGGCAGGCTGGTTCTGGCCCAGCGGGGTATCCCGGAACACCAGCGGCACCGCCCGGGCGGCCTGGTAGGGCCGCCGTACCGCGGAGACCGACGTCGTTGGTTGTCGACTATCGCCTCGACGACCCGTCGGTCGGGCGTCCTCGGGGTGGCGCCGCGTGTCTGGTTGTAGTGTTGACCGCGGGAACCCCCCTACTCTGTCCAGGTTCTGACCCCGGACGGAGATCGGACGTCGGGTGTAAGAGTGCAGGGGAGTCGTTTAGTGGGTGGGCCCTAAAATCCTTGGGCCCGCGATCTGCTCTCAACACCTGCAGATCGTTAAGTCTCACATACCCCGCGCGCCCCCTAGGCGCGGGGACCTCGTAGGAGGTTCGGCCCTCTACCCGAAAAAAAAAAGAAAAAAAAAAAAAAAAAAAAAAAAAAAAAAAAAAAAAAAAAAAAAAAAAAAAAAAAAAAAAACGTAACATTCGCCAAATCTTAGTGCCTTTCTATAGCAGTATGAAAATTTAAAAGTATTCAGATGTGGCATTTTATGGGTATTTTCTAACTAATTCTATCAATATTTCGGGCATTATTCAGTATTTTAATACACATTCACTCGGACGTTAAAATAAAGTTTGTAAAAAATTACAACGCCTGACCTCAAAGCGTCCTAAAGCCGCGACATAGCGTTGCGTACTTACAGCGCTGGCCCTCTGTTTGACAGTACATTGACACAGTAGTACATACAACACATCTCGGCGGCATAGCGCGCCGTCAGTTTAGCGTTCTGACGCGCGCTAAGTACGCTTTCTGTTTGACGAAGCCTTTACAGTTTATTTAGCATACAGCGGAGTTGGATCACGAAATAAAGAATGATCAATTACTTTATTGTGGATCTGTACATCTACTGTATAGTAGGTTCGTCAACAACGTTAGTAAAATCCTAAGGTGCATAGCGATCGTTATTTTTATAATAACTTTGTACCAAAGTCGAGTTGGGCACAATTTAATGCACCTTGAGATATAAGTCCTAAAGTTTCAGTATAGTTACAACGGCTTCTTCTTCTATATCGTTCCCTCACTACTGAGGATCGCGACCACATGCGACGTACTTTCAATGTGCTCGATCATGGGTGGCATGGACTGCATGGTACAGACTACCACCGAGTGCTTCTCTTGCTAGATCTGACCATCTGGCTGGTGTTCTGCCCACGGCGCGCTTGCCTTCTATTCGACCCGTAATTATGAGCTTCTCTAATTCATGTTTGGGAGACCGCATGATGTGTCCGAAGAAACTCATAACACGTTCCCGGCATAACACAACGGCTACCCCACTCTTAAAACAGAAACGCATTAACTGCCTAACGGCGGAAATAGGCGGGGTGGTGGTACCTACCCGTGCGGACTCACAAGAGGTCCTACCATCAATAAAATTATCAATTCAATCTCATGATTTAAGGTGTTGATAGTCTTATTCGGGGACTATTAAGGACTTACGCGGAGCGAGACCGTCGGATAGATTCGATGTCGTATTCTTTTGAAGACTGTGTTCTTATATAGGTCCAGTAAGTCAGACTGGCCAATATCGATTTCCATAGCCTCAGGGCTGAGGATCGGTTCGCACATAAACAAGCCGGATTAGATGTCGATTCTCTCACTCGATACACACAAATCGTCCATTGAACTTGATCGCGTCCTACGCCGGAATACATGTTTTGTAATATCCGCAATTTCCCTCGCAAAGACTGGCAAATGTTCTACATTTCGTAACATGAATAAAAGGGGCCACAAATAGAATATATTGGTCGAAAATAAAAGAGAAAACAAACGGCCAGTATGCATATGAGTACGAATACTAAAGAGGAAGGATTCTGTGAAAAAATTACAACACACGTACTGGATTCGTTGCTTTTGAGGTTGTCGCGTGTTTATACGGACGCATATTGCACGATCATGATGGCAGTCCGTTAAGTTTCTGGCAATGTTTTCACGGTGTAATATCAACAAAATGTTGAAAGGGGTTGGGTATAAAGGCTAATAATGTACAAGAAATATTTCATAGGTGGATTAACATACAGTTCATGAAGCACCCAATTGTAATTGCAGTTATTTTCTGTTTGTTCTATGAATCTCTCCCTTTATCTCTATTTCTATTAGATATGTAAATTTTCTTTGTTCTATGTGAAAAATTCTGAATTTTTGTTATATTGAATCACACTAAAGATGATATTTTTTGTAAGCATGGATAAAGTGAGATTGTATGCGTGCGAGTGAATACGAGTTTTAGAGATCTATAGTCAAATCGTGTTTTCATGCAGACAGATTTCATGCTGCCTAAAGGATTTTTCCAGTAGCTGCATGGATCAATCAACCTTCGAATTTAGATTATACTATGAAACCCTATAACATTGAAAGATTAAATAGGGCTGGCACTTGAAAAAAAATGGGACGAAAATTATAACTCTTATTGAATTTTGTGTCATCAATTAGTGTGACATGCGCTTTTGAAGTCTTCAAAGCCACTTTCAAAGAGCATTAATCGGTTTGAGCAGAACGCGTTGAGTGGTTTTTGAGTCATTTTCGGTGTGACGCAATGTTCTAGTCCCAGCTGCGAAGTGACGTAACTACGATCCACTTGTCAGTCCGGTTTTAAGCTTTACCTCAGTTTGCATTGGCCCAACACTTGGCGTATAGATACAGCCACTATCATACACTGGTGGTAAGACCTCTTTACTGGTGGTAGGGCCTCTTGTGAGTCCGCGCGGATGGGTACCACCACCGTCTATTTCTGCGGTGAAGCAGTAATGCGTTTCCTCTCTCGTTTGAAGGATGGGGCAACCGTTGTAACTATACTTGAGACATTAGAACTTATATCTCAAGGTGGGTGGCGCATTTACGTTGTGGATGTCTATGGGCTCCAGTAACTACTTAACACCAGGTGGGCTGTGAGATCGTCCACCCACCTAAGCAATAAAAAAAAACACAGATTGTTTCAACACGTTATCTTTTGTCTATCGATTATATTATTTATTGTTAATCACATAAGTACGACAATTCCGTTGCTATTACGAAGCTTATATAAAAAGTACGATGTTACTAGATGAGTTTTTACATTTAAAAGACAGAAAAGGAATCACTTTATATTAAACAAAAACACCCTTTTTCCCTATCTATTCACTGGAAGCCTAAGGGGCTATACCAGATGCTCCCGGATGGGTACATGAGCTCACAAGTTCAGCCTGATAGGATTGCTAACACTAACCCCAGCAAGAGCAGTGCTTCGCAGAATTTACCATCGAATCGGAATCGCGAACAACTGAAAAAATTTCGGTGAGAAACTCAGTGGGTTGTGTCTATGGGTTAGTTCGCTGGTAAGTAAGATGGTGACCGGTTCTTGAAGAGCTTAAAACCACCGAGAGTGGATCTGGAGGATTCCAACAGACATTGTGTTTTGGAATTCAATTTGTTTGAAGTATGGAGTTTAATTCAAGAAGAACATCGGTAACATGATTTAAGTTATGCTAAATTATATAATCTCACATAATGGGAATAGCTAATGTAACCATAATGTTAATACGCTCACACTCAATAGAGTTGATATAAAAAAATCGTTAAAAAAACCTTCTATTACTTCGATAAAAACATTCCAATTAACAATACATTAACAGATTGGAAAATGTGTTCCTTATTGAGGAAAAAGAATGTAATTAAATTTTGTTATTAAGTGTACTAGCGCCTGAATGTCGGAAGGTACTACTGTTTTTAAGAAAAGCAAAGAGAATAATTTATGCTGTAGAAAAAACAAAATTGGTGTAAGTACTTTGATTTTCGTTTGGTATCTCCCACGGGAATCGCCTTTTTATTTTTGTTGACGGACGAACTTTGTTTACGATTACTTTTAGAGTAGTAGAGAAGTGGTTATATTAGATGGTAATGTTAGGAGAGGGCGTCCAAAAAAGTCGTCGTGGCCTAAAGTATAAGACGTCCGGTGCATTCGTGTTGGGCGAAGCACCGGTGTTCGAATCCCGCTGGCAAGTACCAATATTTAATGAAATACGTACTTAAAATAACATCGTGGTGGCGGTATTTACGTTATAGATGTCTATGGGCTCCGGTAACCATTTAACACCAGGTGGGCCCTGAGCTCGTCCACCAACTTAAGCAATAAAAAAAAAGACTTAGATGGACTTTGGAAAACAGAATATGCGAGAGAAGACGTGAAGGCAGAGTTGACGTATGACAGGCCTGAACGAAGGAAGAGGATAGGCTTTCTTGCTTTCTTTTTTTTTTTTCGTGCCGGGGGCCGAACCTCCTACCTACGAGGTCCCCGCGGCCAGGGAGGCGGATCTCGCCCAAGCCCTGGCCCTCTAAGTGTTTCGGGTCCGCCTCACATGTCGGTCTGGGGACCGGCGAGGGGGACCTAGGAAGACGACGTGCAAGCTTCCGGGTGATGGCCGGCTATCCTCGACCCACGCTGGTTTTGACCCAGCGGGGTATTCCGTAGGATAAGTCACTTTAACCGGCGCCATCTAGGCGGGCTCCGGATAGCCCATGACCGAGAGGGCTGGTGGTCGTGGCGCCGACGACCGCCAGTCCGGCGTCCCGAGGGGGAGGGTGATGGGAGAGATGTGCTCCGCACTAAACACTTCACTTTCCCCCTTTGCCTTTTCAAGAGTTCTGTCTCATGTGAGGTTTGGACGTTGGTTGATGAGCGACAGGAGGTTTTAGTTGGTTCGACCACGACATGCTCCGGCCGCTGTCCCCAGTGGAGGGCGGAAGTCCGGCGATTTCCTCCTGACAAAAAAAAAACGTGGTCCCCGCGCCTAGGGGGCGCGCAGGGTATGTGCGACTCACGATCTGCATGTTGTTGAGAGCAGACCGGGGGCCCAAGGAGTTTTAGTTTTAGGGCCCACCCACTAAACGACTCCCCTGCACTCTTACACCCGACATCCGATCTCCGTCCGAGGTCAAAACCCGGTCAGAGTAGGGGGGTTCCCGCGGTCAACACTACAACCAGACACGCGGCGCCACCCCGAGGACGCCCGACCGACCGGTCGTCGAGGCGATACTCGGCGACCAACGACGTCGGTCTCCGCGGTACGGCGGCACTACCAGGCCGCCCGGGCGATGTCACTGGTGCTCCGGGATACCCCGCTGGGCCAGAACCAGCCTGCCGGGTAGGAACGCGATACACCGCGACCGGGTTGCTCTTCCACAGTATGTTCGGCGACGACAGCGACAATGAAAATGCGAACCGCATCGTAGTCCGCAGCCGCCGACGCGCCGTCCCGTCCTCCTGATGCCAAATTTTATTTACTAATTTATATACACCACGCGTCTTCAAGGAACATATTAAATACCCCAACTGCATTTAAATTCAATTAATTAGTTAAAATCAATTTAAGTTATCGCACTCGGCTGTGTGTACACAATCCGTCACACGAACGAGATAAGTTTGCGCGCCGGATACACGTTGCAGTAAGTACAGAACAGTATGTTAACTTTAGTTTTGTCTAAATAAAATATTCTTTGTAGGTAGGTTTTTTTTTAATTATTAGATGAGTGGACGAGTTCCTTGGGATATAAGTTCTAAGGTCTCAATATAGTTACAACGGCTGCCACACCCTTGAAACCGATATGCATTACTGCTTTACGGCAGAAATAGACAGGGTGGTGGTACCTACCCGTGCGGACTCACAAGAGCTCCTTATACCAGTAATTACACAAGGTGGAAATGCTCATAGTCATTGAATTGATTAACTGAGTTCGCAAAATCTATTTATTATTTATAGCGATGCGAATGTGACGATGTTAAAATCCCGCAGATAGATACGAATTTTCCTATGAAATACATACTAATATTTGTTTCTGAAAGATATTTACGATGCTAGTAACAAAAACATCATGTAACAAAAATCACTGGAGACAAACGCGTCACGGTAGATATCAGTTATCCCAAAGAAGAAATGAATCACTTCGGATTTTATTTAAAACAAACTTTAAGAGTGAAATACATCAACTAAAATCAAGTATGAAAATATTTTCAAATAAAACAATTTTCAGAATTTATCCATCAATCACGGAAAAATCTATAAACATAGGACCTTTTTTATTGCTTTCATGGGTGGACGAGCTCACGGCCGACCTGGAGTTAAATGTTAAAACGTAAATGCCGCCATTCACCTTGAGACATGAGTTCTAAGGTCTCACTTTTAACAGTACTTTCCTTTTTTTGACAATACAGTTATATTTCTTTAAATGATTGAAAATACTTATTTTATGTTGAAGCTACAAAACTTACGTTATTATTAAAGGTCATTGTCGCAGCTTTTTAGATTGCAGGACTGTTTTTTTCTTAATTATCTACTACCTATTAAACTAGTATAAAAATTCGGTGGCTATAAATCTGAATACACATGTGTTACTGTTCTCTGTATTTCGTAACTGACAAACAGAGACGTTGAACAAACTCCTAATTCAGGAATGTCCTAAGGGAGAAGCGATTAGCGATTACTCAACATGTACTAGGAACAGAAGGGTCTTCGATATTGCGGTATATATAAAAACGACAAAAAATTAAATCATCATCATCAGCCTTTATCTGCCCAATGCTGGACATAAGCCTTCCCCAATGCAATTTAAAAAATTAAATGCATTAACGAATTTCAACAAATCTTACACAAACACTATTCCCTTTGTTGTTTTCATGTTCACATGTAACGCTTGACAGTTCTGTTGCTATAGTTTTAAAACTATTCTTCCGGCTTCTCTTTTGGAAATTCGAAACAGCGTTTTGTCAACTATAGACAATATTATGATGACTTATATTGAATTAATCCACTGAGTCTATTGATGGCATTGGGAACATAATGTTTAGAACGGTGACGTCGATAACGTAAGCCAATGATAGAGAAATAAAAACTTATTACCTGTCGGTGAGGGTATCTGAAAATAATCTCATCAAACGTGCCGAAAAAATTCGATGCGCACACGCGACCCCGCATTGTACAGAAACGCTATTAATCTGTATCTTGTACCACAAAAACCCGAAACGCATTTATCACAAGCGATCTCCTAAGACTAATTACATCGGATGATTTACGAAGTGCATTCTCGGATTGAATCTGCTTGTTTTTGGAGATTCTTTCACGTCGGGTTCCACTTCGAAGGATGTACACACATTACTGCGATATTTTTAGATACGGAATGTGCCTTTTTTGTTCCACAAGGTTTGGGTTTAATGGGTACTAAAATAGTTATGATACATAAAATAAATATTTGTTTGTACGAGTTTCACTTGGATGCCTCGTTTAATCGATAGGATTAGCTCCTGGCACTTTAGGGGAGGCTTCTGATATAGTACCATTGAAATACGATAGTTTAGGAGAGTTTTTGAAGCGAGTCCTCCGCAGTTTGCAGAGGCCGGTGTTCGAATCCCGCAGGCGGGGTACCAATTTTTCTAATGAAATACGTACGAAGGAATAAAAAATAGGAAGAATAAAAATCAAACCCGCAAAATTATAATTTGCGTAATTACTGGTGGTAGGACCTCTTGTGAGTCCGCACGGGTAGGTACCACCGCCCCGCCTATTTCTGCCGTGAAGCAGTAATGCGTTTCGGTTTGAAGGGTGGGACAGCCGTTGTAACTATACTGACACCTTAGAACTTATATCTCAAGGTGGGTGGCGGATTTCCGTTGCAGATGTCTATGGGCTCCAGTAACCACTTAATATCAGGTGGGCTGTGAGCTCGTCCACCCATATAAGCAATAAAAAAAAAGGCCGGGCATCGTAACTAATGTTTACAAACGACAGTCGACAGTCAACGGTTTGCAGTTTTTTTACCCTACCTGTCCGCCGGTAAGCTAAGAGGCTATTTCAACTACGCCCGGACGAGTAGGTAAGCTCACGTGCTCAACCTGAGAGAATTTGCTAACACTAGCCCTAGCAAAAGCAGTGCTTCGCAGAATCTACCACCGGATCAGAATCGCGACCCACTGAGAAGATCCGGCGCGAAATTCAGGGGGCTATGTTTATGGGTTAGTTCGCTCGTCGAACTCTTCTTCGTAATCGACAAAAAAAAAACACCTAGGGTGTGGCCCGCATCTGCCTTCTGTGGTAATAAAAAAGTGATGCACAATTCGTGTAAACATTGTTTATTATTTTTACTCAAATAGTCATAATGTGGCAATGATTCACACGCGGCGTTAGAAACATTTAGTAGTCGATGATTAGATAACAAGGTCGCCGCGTACCTTGAGACAATGTGATGACAATGAATGTGACTTATGGTAAATATAGAACTTTGAAAATTAAACTTTTGTTATTTTTCATTTTGCTATCTTCTATATATTATATATAAAAATGAATTTGCGGTAATGTATGTACGCGCATAACTTCAGAACGCCGGCAGCAAGTTGAATAATTCTTTTTTAGGTTGTGTTTGTTAATGCCAGGAGAAGGTTTATATAAAAAAAAATTAAGGAAATTGCGCGGAAAATTAGAATATTTAAGAAAACTTAACCACAATTTTAAATTTTCTAATGTAACCTTATGGCATTTGACATAATATTGATAGAATGCGTGCTGCAAATATCAGATTTGCATAAAAAGAAAATTCAATAAAATCATTAATAAATTTTAGCCCCCAAACCAAATGCAATTTTTTTTATATTGAACTATGAAAGGAAGGACACTTTTGTATCTTCAATAATAACAACGCTACGATGATTGCGACAATCAATATTCATTCTGACTCCTCCAAAACGATATTACAATGGCAATTGAAACTATGGCCTCATTTTTTTTCTGTGCAATTAAGTGAAAGGAATCATGTAACTACTAACAATCGAAAGGTCTAGATTTATTTTTGCGCTAGTTACAAGAAGCTCACCGGCCATGTGCTTTTAAGTTTTTATTAAAATAAATGTTCACTGTCGATAGATGAGCATACAGCGCACTTGATGATAAATAGTCACCATGGTTGGTGCCAAGCCACTGTCTATGCATTAAGTGGGTCGTAACCCATGGATATCACATCGAGATATTGCGTATCAGAACCGGTATCCTTCACCATCTCGGGGAAGGAATTTTCAGGTTTTTTTTTATTATCCTTGCAGGCAGACGATCATACGACCCACCTGGTGGTAGTGGTTACCGTCGCCCATGGAATTCAGCAATAACAGGGGCACAGCCAAACCGCTGCCTACCGTTGATATTTTTTTACGATTGATTATATCCAACTTATATTTTTGAGATTCTATGTATAATATATTATAGTCCCCAATTTAGGATTCCTTGTATTATGGGTACCAGAGAATGACAAATATACTTATATACGTTTAAATATTTACATGTATAGATAGCAAACAGCCAGACAAAGAACAAACAAACCTGTTCATCACACGAATGTTTAACCGATATGAGAATCGAACTCACGACCCTCGGCGCAAGAGTCAGATCCGCTAACTACTGCGCCACTGATTCAGTCTTAAAAATACGTTTTTTTTTGTGTCTCGACGCACAAGATTCAAGAATCAAGTAAAAAGCTTAACTTTGAACGGTTAGAGGATACTAAGCTGGCGCTGATCCGCGTTTCTTGGGCTTTCAACTTTGTTATCACACAGGAAAAACGACCGGAATTCGCTCTTTTGTCTCCGCGATATCATATAACACAAGAACAATGAGCAACAAAAGGTACTGCATTGCAGCTAGATGTAGGCTAATGGATTGGGAGGAAGCAAAAACTAAAAGCTTGGCCGGGTACCCGACTTACTCGCGTTGCAGCGAAAGAGTGCATTCGTTAATTCCCTTTAGCATGACGTCACTAGTTAGTAGTTCAGTTCTGTGCGATCGATAAAACATAGGACAATAGAACTATCCCAGATTTCACTAAACACTGAATTTAGTGCTCGTAGGGTCAACCAAAACAATGCGTTTGCATTGTTAATTTAGAAAAACAATATATAATATATATATATAACAATATATCGTATTATAATCCAACTAGCAGTACTCGCCCGCTTCGCTGGACATTTAAAATTAACATTATTATTTTTTTGTCATTATTATTAGGGAGTCCAACACTCATATAAATATTAGCCTATCCATTAAGTACATGTATTTTCTACATGGATACAAGTTTCAAGTCAATCGGATACATGGTTCAGTAGTTATAACGGAACATCCATAAAACCACAGTAGATTTATATATTAGTATAGATTACCCAAATATGTCGCACCTATAACGAACTGACAAAGTCCTCAACTGAGTTGGACATTTTTACTTGTAGGTTAGTAGTGTAATTGTTTAATGTATACCAGATGATGACCGAGCTTTGCTCGTTTTTTTTTTGATAACGTCATCTTGTTGTGTCTTTAAAGCGGTTAGTTGCCCTCAATTAAGAAAAATAGTATTATTATTCGCCAATAGATGTCGGGAAGAGTTGATTATTGAAAACACGAATAAAACAACATTTTCTGAAAATAAATCGTAGCTAGATCGATTATGACATTATAAGTTGGATTAGTTTTCCTTATCGTGTTATTTTGTCGTATAGTTGTAAGAAACATTGTGTACAAATTCAGCACTTTGTCTTGCTTAGTCGTGCGCACATGGCTTATGTTGCAAGCCAGATTTTGTCATTTTACTTGTGTTTTTTTATGTATATTTTTAGCTTGTGATGTGTATTGTGTGCCTAATAATAAAAAAAATAAAAAAACAAAGAACTTTGCAGTATTATCTGTTTTTTTTATGGTTTGAATGAGAGTGTGGAACATATAAGACAATATGGCGAACGGAATTGGATTGGGTGAAGGATTGCCTGATGGCGATTTATCTCTCAACTGGTTGCATGGCGTCTTGTGAACCCGCAGGGGTTTATACAACTACCCTTGTCCATTTTTAACGTAAGACTATTGAAATGGCGTGATTCTGATGAGATTTTGTCGTGAAGCAGTAATGCGGTTCGGGATAAAGGATGGGGCACCCGTTGTACTGTAAAAATTGAGTCCTTAGAACTCATGCCTCAAGGTCGGTGGCGACATTTATGCTGTAGATGTCTATGGGCTCCGGTAATCACTTCACACCAGTAGGGTCACGAGTTCGTACACCCATCTATGCAAAAAAAAAAAAAATAGTTTAAAAAAACTAACAAAATACACTTTTATAGAAAATTCAACTAAAAATTAGAAAATAAATTTTAATAAATTTGAATTAAAAATAGTGTAAGAGAAAAAATGATTTTATTGTAAAAAAGCGTATTATTTATTTTTAATTTTTTAATTGAATTTCAATTTTTTCAACATCTTTTTTTCAATTTTTTTAAAGTATTCAATTGTCATCGGTCCTTAATAAGTATACCAAATTTCGAGTTAATCCGACGTTTTGAAGGGGGTCAAAATTATGTTCAAAGATTCCGTTACATACTAACATACATACGTCTGAAGCTAATAAAAACGTATTCATAATAACGTATTTTAAAAAAAAACATACACAATTTTCTGTAATTCCAAAAACAACAGCATTGCTTATCAATATTATGTAGTAAGTACCTCTAATAACAAAAAATATGTTTTGAAATATGAAAGTTACTACAGCTGAAATATTTAATAACACTAAAATTGTATTATATATTTGTTTACAGTAATGTGTACTTTCAGGTCGACTAGCGTACTCATAAAATCCTAGGATACCCAAATACCTCAATAAGAAAGTGGCGAGTCATTGCCGACATTTGTCTTCCACTCCTCACTAAGAGATCTCGGCTGCTTTTCATCAGAACATTTATACGAAGTGTGAACAGATTTAGCGGTATATACGCTTCGTTGAGCTCGTAACACGTAGCATTGTACTGTTTATGCTTTTTGACTTTCACCCCGCGCCTGTCAGATATTGAGATGAACAGAGTTGAGAATTATTAAGCTGCGTTCTGACTATGCTATACTATAGTGCCATATACAGTATAGCAGCGTATACTTTTTTTTTTCCACAGGAGAAAATCGCCGGATCCCCACCCGCGCGGCAGGTGGGGTATGTGGGAGTTGAACCTCACTAAAAACTCCTGCCGCTCACAACCGGCGCCCTACCTCGGACCGGGCCGGAGCCCAGTCGGGGCTATTCATGCGGTCTACCATCACCCGGCTTCCTATTGCGGGTGAGCGTGCAAAGCACGCCACCCCACGTCTGGGTCTCTCCCCGCACAAAACGGGTGGGACCCCTAGCTCTTAGGGGGCCAGGTCACGGATACGACCCCGGTCCCGACCCCCTGCTCGGCGGCGGCGGGTTTCTGCGTAGTGAGGAGAGCTTTCCCTCACTCGGCCCGCCGCCTCCTTCTGCGAGATGGTGCACTCGCAGAAGTCGAGCATAGCCTTCCATGACTCATCGCTGCCAAGCATCGACGCCACGACGCCAGGCAGCGACAAGTCAGGTCCTATCTTTGCGACCAGGACACGGCGCTGCACCTCCCACGCGGGGCAGACAGCGAGCGTATGCTCCGCCGTGTCCAGGTCGTGTCCACAATGGTGACACCTCGTCGTCGGCTCAGCTCCTATCCGGCGCAGGTACTTCCCGAAGCATCCGTGCCCGGTCAGCACCTGCACCAGACGAAAGGTGAGACGTCCTTCGCCACGACTCACCCAGTCATCAAAGACCGGGTAAACCGCCTCGACGGTCCGTAGCCCCCACGTGGGGTTGGCCAATCGCCTCGATCACGACTCGAGCACGGACCGCCGAGAATGGGCCTTCCGCGCCCGTAGCTCACTTTCGGGGAGACGCGCCACGCCCCGAGCACGAAGCTCGCTGCGCCACCGATAGTCGGCAGCGAGCGACTCCGCCTCCAGCTCCCATGGCGGCGTCCCCGCCAACACACACGCCGCCTCGAAGGAGACGGTGCGATATCCGCGGAGAGCAGCGTATACTTAGCCAATGATGTATAGTACAGTACAGTTTTTTTTATGATTGAAGGATTACTGGTGGCCTGGAAGTTTTTCTAGTTTCGCCTGGGCAGGTGGGCGAGCAAAGGCTCAGCTAAGAGGGATGGGATTTGCTAACAGCTACCCGAGCGCCTCCGAAGGAGACCTAACAACTCAAGAACAGCTGCTTCGCGGATGAATCTACCACCGGATCGGAACGGGACCCGGCAAGAAGATGCGGCGAGCAACTCAGCGGGCTGATGCATGGGTTAGGTTGCACGTCGACCTCTTTGTCGAGTTCAACGAGTAAGTTTACCGGGGTCCCTAAGCCTGCTCCTAATGTTAGAGCTGAAGGCGTCAAATGCAAGGGTTATTGGATCTAGTACAGTACAGTGTGAACGTGTCCTTAACAATGTATGGTGCGCGATTTTGTTGTGCTCTGAGCTATATACTATATGTCATATTATATGTTATCTATATATTAATACGTGAAGAAAAAACTTTGTATCCCTTTTTACGAAAATTGCGCGGACGGAGGAGTATGAAATTTCCCACACTTATAGAAAATATAGAGAAGAAGTGCACAATGCTAATATTTTTTTTAAATAATGCATAAAAGATACTTTAATTCTATAAAGAAAACATTACACAGACTACATACCATGTATTTGACGCACACACGCATGCATACTATTTATTTATTGTCAAACTTTTGTTCTTGACGTCTGTGGGCAAATTGAGAATAGATTAAATATTGTTTGTCTTTATTAATATTTTTCTATAGTGTATTCTTGGCGAAATTTGTGATTATTAGAAGTATAATAGTTTTTGAAAATAGAATCATAATAGTGTACAAACTTACAATTCCAATTAATTATAGTCGAATTTCGACTACTGCGGGACCACTAGTATTTTTATTTTTATTGCTTAGATGGGTGGACGATCTCACAGCCCACCTGGTGTTAAGTGGTTACTGGAGCCCATAGACATCTACAATGTAAATGCGCCACCCACCTTGAGATAATATAAGTTCTAAGGTCTCAGTATAGTTACAACGGCTGCCCCACCCTTCAAACCGAAACGCATTACTGCTTCACGGCAGAAATAGGCGGGGTGGTGGTACCCACCCGCGCGGACTCACAAGAGGTCCTACCACCAGTAAAAATGTACTATATGTATGTACCAGTACTATATGTTTAACGTTATTGCTGTCGCGTTGTCTGTTATTTCAGCATCCGAACCTTTTGTAGTGATAAATACTTTCTATCAATTTGCCGTTTTATGTACCAATTCAGTTTGCAATACGCTACTTTACGATACGCACTAAAGTGTACTGAGCGCTTCTCTATTAAATCAACGATCATTAAATGAGAGCATTACCTAATAATTATGCTCCTTAATGATTCGGCAACACGAGAAGCAGCTCACATCTGTAACAAATACAAACAAAATTTGAATGTTCATGTTAAGAAATACGATAAACAATCAATAGTTAAATAAATAATAGTTTAAAAAAACTAAAAAAATACGCTTTTATAGAAAATCCAACTAAAAAATAGAAAATGTCCTTCTTCAAACAAGGCCTGTGGAGTATTAAACGGTAGGCAGCGGTTTGGCTCTGCCCCTGGCATTGCTGACGTCCATGAGCGCCGGTAACCACTTACCATCAGGTGGGCCGTATGCTCGTCTGCCTACAAGGGCAATAAAAAAAAAAACTAGACCAGACCGGCTTGTCCGTCCAGCTTCAGCGGAAAAGCCAGGCGAATTCAAAGGCAGTTACATCATGAATATATCAACCACCGGATCATAGTAGTCGCGACTTTGGTGCTCTCAAGGTGAATGCTTAAAAAAATTATTTGAGTATCGTTTTATTTATCTATATCGCCTTTATTTTAGTTCTGACATCGCGACAGTCGTCGCCAGACCTGAGAACATTCACCAATAACCATAGCAATTGCCATACCAATGCCTCCATCGATATTTATATCACTTAAGAATTCTTTTTTTTTTTGCCTATATGGATGGACGAGCTCACCATAGCCCACCTGGTGTTAAGTGGTTACCGGAGCCCATTGACATCTACAACGTAAATGCCGCCACCCATCTGAAAACTCGAGCTCTAAGGTCTCAATATAGTTCGACTCTCGATGGACCGTGGACTCGGCTGAAATTTTGCGTAATTAATAACCTTATATGCGGCGGGTTTATGTGTCCCATTCTACAAGAATTTAATTCAACTAAAGAAATGACGGTCCAAAGACACAATACTTAAATTAAATATAACTTGTTCATTGAAATTTATAAAATTAAATAAGAAATTAAAGAAAAAAGCCTTAAAGTTTTTTTTCGCCTATGCGCCATCATCGACATAGCTTCGCTTCAGAATTACAATGGCATATATTGTCTCATCTCATCATATAACATGACACGACACAAGCGTATAAAATGCTTGTTATCGGAGATGCCTCGTTATCGTCAATAGGACGACACCTCGCGGAATTGAATGCCTAACATCGATACCGGGAATAACTCGGACAAGGTCGCAGGGAATCCAAGGATATCCGAGATAATTTGCGCGTTAAAGAAATCTCTCTGTAACTTCGGGTGGAAAATTATTCAATTCTATTCAAACGTCAATCATCTTCATTGGTACGTGCAGAATCTGAATTTAATGCTATCGAAGTCCGACGAGCCTAGGTTCCACCAATGATGGATTGTTCCTGTAGCTAAATAACTTTCGAGGACGCATTAGCATCGCTTCATATGTCTGAGAACTCTTGAACTCCAATTGTATCAATGGCATCCGCTGAAATTTTTACGTGAATTCGAACCTGTGAAGTGTCGATGGGCATGTCACCGTAAAAGTCATATTTTTGAGTACATGTAAAATGGTAAATTGTGATTGTGAAAGAAGTCACAGTAGAAGTTCGTATATCAGGTAGAAAATGACTGGAGTACGTAAAAAACAGTCGCTTGAACGCACTGGCAAGCTTGTAGAATAAATTAGCCGGGCCGTATCCTACTGTCGCTCGGGAATCAGTAATTAATTCGCTCTAGAAAGTTCTAAACGAAATGCAGTAAACACCCAGTGCTATCCAACTAAAATACACGAACGACGCCAAATTCCACCTGCCGCAAGAATAGCATAACCCAGCCTCAAATCCTAAGCTAAACCCATAAAAGTTGAGGAACACAAGCCCCACCCCGGGGAATGTGACCACCGAAGAAAGATATCAATTTATGAGGTACCGGTTTATTGCGATAGTAAAAATAACTTTTGGGTCGTCCGTGCGTTTCGGTCTTCTAAATCCTTTCATCCGGGTCCTGGAAGGGTTTTAGTGCTTTAGTTTTGCTAATGACGATTTGTGGATATTATTTTTTTGTTGGCACACGTGAATTATCGGCTCGCAGCAGATATTGACTTACGAACACAATTAATGCTACTCGAGATCCTCGTGGAAGGCGTGGAGTGTCTTGAGCAATCGTGAAACACTATGACTATAATAGCTATAATATATTTCGGAAATTTAAGTTTTTACAATTTACATTTTTACAATACTCAAGAACATGGTAATAACAATAAAGCCTAGACAGACGTATATGATTGGCTATCATATCTCACATGATGGTAATAGTGAATAGAAGGAGAGAAATAGAATAGAAAGGAATAGAAATCATCTGAATGCATGGTAACATCAACTTTGGGTTATCAGATTTTAGCCTCAATATCTTTGATACGACTGTCCTACCCTACAAACTGGAATAATAATGTATTCACGATAGAAATTCTTTAGACATAGGCAGAACCCACCCGTATGTGCTAGCGAGTTGTCTTACCCTCAGAAAAGCCGAATTTAGTGGCAGGGAACATGTGAAATTTTGGACAGAGAATGTTATTAAAGAGGTGGTGGTAATTGCTTCTGTGGATGAATCAACAGTATTATTCAAAGTTAACCGGAGAGTATTTATTCACTGTCACTGTAATACGTTCGGAAATAATTTTACGGTAGTCGGAAGTGAGGTAGAATGAGGTAATTTACTATAGGGTATAAGAGATAGCCGTTTCATACAAACACACGGGCCAAAACCAAACCCGGCATCCCATAAAAAACGTTTGGGCTTAATTTATTCGCGAGGTGTTGAGTGGAGTGGATATCTGTTGGACCGTATGTGCTTCTGTGTACCAGCAAAAGGATTATATCCGATGAGCTTATTCGTGGTTCATTACATTTTACGAACGATATTACAAATTACAATTACATATCACGTGTTTCGATTTGAAGGGTGGGGCAGCCGTTTTATTGTAAAAACTGAGACCTTAGAACTATTATCTCAAGGTGGGTGGCCACATTTACCTTGTAGATGTTACCTATTTTACCTATCTTTGTGGCGTGATATGACGATGAAAAACCATGACCAGAATCTGGAATATCGTGTGGCATCATACAACACAAGATATTTGACAGATGCCTGAATCTCGCTTACGACATTTTCAAGATAAGCTTGCATATATACAAGTCCGAATAACAACATTCGGATCGGTCATCGTTCTCGTCGAACCCGTCGCTTGCGACGAAGGGCTTGACGAGTAAATTAACCCTCAGACACAGCCCACTGAGTTTCTCGCCGGATCTTCTCAGTGGGTCGCGTTTCCGATCCGGTGGTAGATTCTGCGAAGCACGGCTCTTGCTAGGGTTCGTGTAAGCAACGTCGTCAGGTTTGAGTCCCGTGAGCTCACCTACTAGTTGAGGTTACGCTAGCCTCTCAAGCCTCTCAAGGCTATAAGTTTAAGTAGGAAAAAAAAACATTTGGACCGTTGGTCTACCGAGCAATATCACCCGCTCGGTGGAAGATCTTCCCTTCGTCGTTATTCCCAAAATTGTTAGTAAATAATTCAGTTGCCGATTGAGGAATACCATTTACACGGAGCGCTGTGAAGTTATTGTAGCACCGATGAGACCATTGTGTTGGTTTATTGCGGGTACGTGGGCCACGCAATGGAGCCGTAAACCAGAAGTTTCTGATTAGAATTTATAGTGTTCACGTTAATTGGATTTCATGATTTGAAAATTAATTAAAACGTTAAGATGATGATGAAGAAGCACGTGATGCGTTTTGTCAGTTAATAAGTCATGTGATTCTGTATTCTGAGACCCTAAACATTATTATGGTCACTATTGCGTAAAATGTTAATGTAAAAAAAAAGAATCAACAATTCTGTTTACAAAATTACAGTTTAATTAAAATTATTTTTACAGTATCATCAACACCGATTTACGAATTTACACCGACGTAGTTCCGTTTTTTTTATTGCTTAGATGGGTGGATGAGCTCACGGTTCACCTGGTGTTAAATGGTTATCGGCATAGACATCTACAACGTAAATGCCATCACCCACCCAGAGATATGAGTACTAAAGTCTCAGTTTTTACAGTATAACGGTAGCCCCACGCTTCAAACCGAAAGGCATTACTGCTTTTTTCTTTAATTTTGTCCATATGTTTTGAAAAAAAAATCGGTTGTCTGTAAAGTCGGTTCACTGATGATAGTTGAACGTGACAACGTCATAATAAAATACTGATGGAATGGTTTCATTTTTCAATTATCGCAATTATCGTTGGTACTATAAACAATTGACACCACATTCACTTTTCACTGAACTTCATACTTGACGAAAACATGTAAATGTATTATTGTATAGCAGCTGTCCGCGCGGATGCATCGCTCACTCAAGTAGGAGAGAGACAGATGTCGAACGCTGCCGAACGCGGAGGCCGATTGTGCCTCTTTGTCGCTCGTTGCGCGCTCTCGCTTGCAATTCAAGCCTTAAAATGCCTTAAATGGAACGCCTCAGAGCGAGGTAACGCCGCATGAGTCATGTTTTTTCGTGCGTGCAGCCGGCTCCATCGAATTATAAGACGTTGTCACGTCAAAAAACCCAAGGTAAACCTGAATTCAAGAGTTCCCTGATCTATGAAGAGAGAAGCCTGCGTTTGTCTGTGGGACAGCTATAAAGCAATCGCATAAAACAAAGTTGTTATAAAACTATGATGTGCGTCGTTTTTTATGACTTAAAATAGCATAGTAGAAAAGTTTCTCGTATTTCACAATATCTCTCTTGACTATCCCTTCATAGTTCTAAGTATTACTCACGTGTTGGTTATTAACTGGGAGTGTGTACTTCTGATCGTTTTAATCATTACTTGTTGAGTGCTTTTATTTTGGGCGTTCCTTCGCCTGACTGACGCTAGTTCGACTTTGGAAAATGTATGAATCTGAAACGTGAGCCAATTGAATGTGAACACGTTTTCTTTTTTCAGAATACCCATGACTAGAATAGAATTAGAGCCCATTGAGTTTTTTGCCGGATCTTCTCCGTGAGTCGCAATTCCGATCCGCTGGTAGATTATGCGAAGCACTGCTCTTGCTAGGGCCTGTAATATTTTTTTTTATTGCTTAGATGGGTGGACGAGCTCACAGGCCACCCGGTGGTAAGTGATTACTGGAGCCCATAGACATCTACAACGTAAATGCGCCAACCACCTTGAGATATAAGTTCTAAGGTCTCAGTATAGTTACAACGGCTACCCCACCCTTCAAACCGAAACGCATTACTGCTTCACGGCAGAAATAGGCGGGGTGGTGGTACCTACCCGTGCGGACTCACAAGAGGTCCTACCACTAGTGAATACGCAAATTATAATTTTGCGGGTTTGATTTTTATTACACGATGTTATTCCTTCACCGTGGAAGTCAGTCGTGAACATTTGTTAAGTACGTATTTCATTAGAAAAATGGGTACCCGCCTGAGATTCGAACGCCGGTGCATCGCTAGATATGAATGCACCGGACGTCTTATCCTTTAGGCCAGGACGACTTTTAAATAGCAACATCATCAGGTTTGAGCCTCGTGAGCTTACCTACTTGTATACTCAGACTGCGTCTGTGGGTTTATTTACTCGTCGAGCCCTTGAGTTGAGTTGAGAGCGACGGGTTCGACGAGAACGATGACCGGAGATCCTCATTGGTTGTCTGCCACGTATTAAATATAAATTTTATCAATCTTAAATCGTAATAGTAGTTTTAATTATGTCTGCGACTCGCAGTGAGCAAGATCGAGATTGTTTGGTTAGAATTAAAGACGAATAAATAATCGACGAACCTACTCTTTAAGGTTCACTAAAAGTAGCAATAGAACATACGACATTTTTAATATCTATATTAAATAGTTATATGTACTCGTATATATGAAGGGTAATACATTTATTTCTGTAAATACCCGAAACGGAAACAATTGAACGCGGAACAAGTTACAAGAAAAATATCACAAAATCAAAGGATATTTCGACGTATCCAAAAAAAAAAAACAAAGAATCGTAAGAAATATCGTGTGTGCACAGAAATTTTTATGCTCAGACAGAAATATATTCTCAAAGGAATGAAATCGGGCATCAAAAAGGAAGTCTGCCTTTGAGGAACGTTGAATCTACGGAATACGACTAACGTGATATGAGCGATCGAAAATATTATGTACAATGTTTTTTTTCGGTAATATCGGCTAGCACACATTCGATAAGCAATTGCTGGAAACGAGACCACGCGATACCTAACCAAATCATGTTTACTACTTTTTTTTATTGCCCTTGTAGGCAGACGAGCATGCGGACCACCTGATAGTGAGTGGTTACGGTCGGCCATGGACTTCAGCAATGCCAGGGGCAGAGCCAATCCGCTGCCTACCGCTTAATACTCTCCACAAGCCTCTTTTAAAGAAGGATATGTCATAGCGCTCGGGAAACACCGTGGAGGGGAGCTCATTCCATAGCCGGATGGTACGTGGCAAAAAAGACCTCTGGAAACGCACTGTCGATGAACGCAGCGGTTCCAGATAATATGGATGAACTCTGCTCCGATGGCGGGATGTGCGATGATAAAAAGGAGATGAGGGGTTCATCTCAAACAATTCCTCAGAGCACTCCCCATGGAACATACGGTACAAAATACAGAGGGAACCAAAGTCCCTTCGCAGACCCAGAGGTTCTACAAAGGTAGAGGTACTACAATGAGTTCCATTTAAATGTCCCAAGATATAATTCTCCTTTGTTATAATTCTCCTATTGAAAACAGGTACGAGATTGTAACAGATATGTCATAAACACAAAATTCATTTCACATAAATGCTGACTATTATCAGGTTTTCAATTCGGAGTAAGCAGTAACAGTAATGAAGCGATCGAGTGGCGTTTGACATATGTTCGATTGGATCCCAATAGAAGTATATGTTGGTTACCTGTTGCGTGTCTGTCGCTGTTGTTACGCCTTAATACGCCACGGTAGAATAACGGATCAAAGTGCACTCTGTAAATGTTTTAATAAGATATCACGTTCACATAGTTTATGTTCAAGTTACGTTTGCTAGAGTCTGGCATTCAATCATTTGCTTTAGTATAGTTTGTTCAGGGATATGTACCGAATAGGACTGATCTTTGTGGCGAAGCTTTGGGGACTCCTATGTCCAGCAGTGGGCGTCTGTGGGCTGATAGAAAAAAATGCACGTGTAATTATATAGTAGCACGTGGTGCAACTTGGCCTAAAGACACAAACCGCTGTGGCGCCGTCTTCGATCAACAATAGTAACTAGATAAAGGGATACGTACAAAATTAAAGCAAAAACTGTCCGCGTGAATATATACTTATATAGCTACATTCGTTTACTAACAAACGGAGAAAAAAGTTTTGAAACACTTTTACGTTCAAACTAATAACAACTATGGCACCTAGTAATAAAGTCACAAATCTCCAAAACATTATCTAATACTTACGATCATTCGTCACATAAAACGAGCAAAGCAATAAATTACTCCTGTCACTTACCAATAAAAAGACATATTTTAAACAACTTTTAATGTTAAATCAATCTTAAATAGCAACAAATAAAGTAACTTTTTCCTTAATTGCTCTGAGAACTAACATCGTTTTGCTTTATTTATTTTTGCTTCTTGAAATGCCGATTTGTATTTACTACAGGAGGTAAGGGAGTCGCGCTTAACACTAAAATAATTTATTAATGAATTAAAGTAAAAGTTTAGTTGTTTACTTTTTATGTTTTGGAAATGTATGTTTGTTAGTATCTATACATTACTTATTATTTTATTAGCGTTACGTTTTTGTGTAATATATATTTTTAAGTTTTCGCGACCAGTGCACATAATAAAACAACGTTTAAACGGTTTCAAGCGTGGTATTTTTATTACAATGTTTCGGCCACGTTTCAGTAGCCGTGAGCACGGAAGGCAAAGATGTCCAGTGTCAATAAGCGGAGATCTTAGCTGGCTTATAAAAGTCATCTCTTGTTTCTCTGGCGACAATCGAGATCCATTCTGCACACGTGATTGCTAGGAAAGCTAAAATAAAAATGGAAAGCTAAGTATCTAATGAGAGTCTAACAAACAGACACAAAAGCAGCATTAACCAATTTTAACCAACTAATTTCGAAGTGCTGCTAACAAATTTTAAAAAATTATTACAACACAAATCTACTCCATGCATTTACTGTTCTGTTAAGCAAAAGTTTGTCCATGTGTTGGCCGAGCCTTGGCCAACATTTGTAGCGGTGGTTAAAAATCGGTAATTTTGTTCAAAATTTAATATTATTTATAAGTTTAAAGCTTACAATATAGTTTATACTTCATGTACTTACCGAAAGTAAGATATTCCGGCCGTTAAATTGCTTTTTCGGGCCTTATTTTTGCAACTTTTGAATACACACTGCGGTATTGTGAGACGGGTTGACATTGGCTGTGTTTGAAGTGAACTAAACAAAATAAGAGCTCACATTTCAAGTGCGCTGTTATTTGACGAGACGGATTTTATGCACTGACCCGAAATCTAGTTACTATTGTTGATCGAAGGGCGCCGTGAATCTGGTGGTAGTGCTACCCGTGGGACCCCCCCATTCTGACCGGATTTTCACCCTGGTCGGAGATCAGACGTCGGGTGCAAAAATTAAAGGGGAGTCGTTTAGTGGGTAGGGTTCTAAATTTCTTCCTAAGTCCCTAGGCGCGGGGACCTCGTAGAAGGTCCGCCCCCGGAGCGAAAAAAAAAAACAATCCACTGAGTTCCCGAGAGAGATCCTGTGATAGTTTGTTTCAGTGAATCACTGCTCTTGCTAGGACAGATGTTAGGAAATTCTCACAGGATGGGCGCCGTGAGCTTATCCACCAGTCAAGCTGGAGCATTGTTGGCAGAGAAAACAAGAGACATGTTTTTTTTTTTAATTAAAGCGAACGAAGCCACAAGTTAAAGCTAGTTTTTTTGACTAGTCAGTACATTATGTTTCGGGAATTGTACTTAACACACGAATTAGGTTCAAATGGAATCTAGACTCAACTTGTCGCAAAAAATGACTTCTGATCATTACTATTCATATATTTTCGTGAAACAACGATTTTTTAAATCCCTTTTGCGTTTCGAGCTCCACCTTTGGCCTACGTAAAAACACTATCCTTACAATCGACCCATATCGGGTAGAGAAGTGAAATTGCGACATAAATAACACGGATTCAAACCCCGACCCGAGTGAGCATCGATCAAGCACCGGTTCACGCATAAAGCTATTCTATTTGAAACGATAGGGTCTAAGAAGAATCGATTAATCGGCTTTATACGTTCACTTGCCTTCTGAAATAGAGTTGTACTGAGGATATTATAAGAAATCGATATTTTCCTTTCACAGTAACATTTTCTTAGTAAATATTACTTATAATCTATGTTAGTAATTTTAAAATCTAACACATAACTATTTGACTATTTATGACAATATTAATAATAACGATATACTTGGGGCAGGCGGTGTTGTAAGTTCGCACGGGTTGGTATCACCATTCTGCCTGTTTCTGTCGCGAAGCCGTCATAAAGCAAATCTTTAAACATACACGCAAATTTTATATGTATAAGCCACAACAATTTCTTAGTCTCCTTCGAAAATAGACTGGGTCGTACGACCAAATTGATAGTGAGTATCCAGTGATACCGATGGATATCAGCGGTACTAGGTACAACCTGCGTATCACTCAAGACTAGGTTCGAACCTTGTTATTATTATGTGTTTCGGTATGAAGGGTGGGGCAGCCGTTGTAACTATACTGAGACCGTAGAACTTATATCTCAAGGTGGGTGGCGCATTTACGTTGTAGATGTCTATGGACTTCAGTAACCACATAACATCAGGTGGGCTGTGGCTCGTCCACCCATCTAAAAAATAAATAAAAAAAGATTAGTGGTAAAAATACGTGGAAGGAGTTGCTAAGCAAAAAAAAATATTGTTCAAACATTTTGCGTTCGTAATATTCTGACTACTGCTAAAGTTAACTCAAAGATTAACGCTAGAATTGTGTAAATAAGTGGTGACCGGTACCAGAAAGCCAAAATCAATAGCAGTTGACCGATACGGCGGGCTGATATCACTGTACAAACACACAAGTCAAATTCGAAGCTATTTCCTCTTTAAATATTAATATTACACTCAGTGTGTAGATGATATAATGACGAACGCAGATTTTTATTTCAATTAATGTAGGAATATTATTATATATGTAATCATATTATTATTATTTTTTATAGGCAGACGAGCATACGGCCCACCTGATGGTGAGTGGTTACCGTCGCACATTGACGTCAGCAATGCCCTCATGGACGAAAGCAATGCCGCAGTATCAGTGGAGGTGCATATTTTGAACATGCACTGATAAAAAAAGTTATACAATGCAGTAGACTTGGACTTTATGCCTCAAGGAAGCTGGTGGCCTCATGTCGCGATGCTTATAGGCACCGGTAACTATTTAATACCAGAGGGACCGTCAGCTCGACAACCCGTCGATTGAAAATAAATCTCACACGTATCTCATCGTCAAATCGACTCAGTCATTCAACAAATCCACCGACAAACAGACAAGCTTTGTTTAAGTTCCCACATAATAAGATATTTTCAGATCCGTTACATTAAAGACTTCCAAAGGATGTCAATCATTGATTCGTTTTACCACTATATTAATATCTATTTTTGGAGTTTGTACGTTCGGAGAATATTCTTAGCCGTCTTCTTGGTCATTTTCTGGTGGAGCGAATATAAAAATTATTGAAAATAATTCCGTTCTCAGCGAGCAAGTACCGATCTCTGAGTTGTAACTCAATGCAATTACTAGTGGTAGGACCTCTTGTGAGTCCGCACGGGTAGGTACCACCACCCTGTCTATTTCTGCCGTGAAGCAGTAATGCGTTTCGGTTTGAAGGGTGGGGCAGCCGTTGTAACTATACTTGAGACCTTAGAACTTATATCTCAAGGTGGGTGGCGCATTTACTTTGTGGATATTTATGGGCTCCAGTAATCACTTAACACCAGGTGGGCTGTGAGCTCGTCCACCCATCTAAGCAAATAAAAAATAAAAAAAAACTCAATTAGTGATATTTATGAGATCTAAAAAAAAAAACGATATCGCAGTTTTATTGAATTTAATTTTTTTTAAGAAATACAGACTCACCGCCAACTGCTGACTATTTCACGACTGACTCTTTGGCGAAGATGGCAGCAGATTTCAAAATTTAAAACCCAAAATCGATTAGTGTACTTAGTGCGAGTTTTTTTATCGTTTCCGATAGCGTAAAAGCTAACTCAAATTTGTATGGAGTTGGAACAGCGACAAAAGTAGACGTAAGTGATTACAATAGAGCATTACTCGTACGCGACAGAGGAATAAGAAGGGTGGTGCTCTCTACCTGTGTATACATAGATTTTACTATAGTGGGTGAACGTAACCAGCTTTCGTGTGATTCGTATATGATTGCCTGGTGGCAGGGGTTCTCCCGAATGTGTCAT
This sequence comes from Bombyx mori, assembly GCF_030269925.1. Lineage (NCBI taxonomy): Eukaryota > Metazoa > Arthropoda > Insecta > Lepidoptera > Bombycidae > Bombyx > Bombyx mori. The sequence goes on along the minus strand of NC_085120.1, from coordinate 1,356,199 downwards.
GATTTAAATCTATATATATATGAATTGCTGTTCGTTAGTCTCGCTAAAACTCCGGAACGACAGGACCGATTTGGCTAATTTTGGTCTTGCATTATTTGTGGAAGTCCAGTTAAAAGGTAGATAAATATGAAAATGCTCGGAATTAAATAAAAATAACAATTTTGTTTTTCCTTTGATGTGTCCCCCGTCGGACGGATTCCTTTTGATTGTTTTAAGTTTATTTTATATAAAAGTTTAGGTCTTTTATTTATCGATTGAGGCACTGCGAAGTCTGAGGGGTCAGCTAGTTGAAAATAAAATTACCCATTTACCTAATTCCTATGAGATTTGGTAATAAAAGTTCCATTACATTTTTAAGGTGTTAAACTTTCATAAGCAATTTCTTTTCGGCTTTACGAAATAATCGAGGGCCTTCGGCTGTAAAAATAAAGCTTTATTTTCGTAAGTCATTGGAACTTCTACTTAATTAAGTCACGTTTGGAAAGCACGCGATAATAGCGTTTAAGCTACAGAAAATCTCTTTTAACAGAAACTTGTTTGTATAATAAAGTGTATTACGGAATTTTGTTCGTTTTAATAGTAAGCCTCTTGTTAAGCTTGGCCTGAGCTTTTTTAATGAATTGTCTGCCACGATTCGTAACTGACAAAGTGCTTTTACGAGTAAGTATATAACGACGGCAAAAAGCAAACCTGCTGTAACCCACATCAGTCACGATTTTTTTTTATTTCATATTTGGAATCAGAAAAAAAAACTCAGTCGAATGGTTCTATTCCCTTGGCTCAATGACGATTAGAAATTTTTGTACAGCAATAGAAATAATCCTATTTTTTCAGAAAGACAACTGGTTACTTGAAGTAAATAACAAGAAAAACAGCATTTTCCTAGCATTTGTTATTTACACCAACTTTGCTTTTCCTAATAAAGTAATCATTGTAGTTACAGCACCGTTGTACGCTGGTTAGTGTGGCTTACAGCAAAATTGCATATTATTTTTTAGCAAGGTACCACGTTTACGACATTTAGTATATAATAAACAATTGATCCTTGTAGTGTACTACAAGAATAACAACTATGATATTGTAGACAATCGCTAATTACGGCAACATAAACACATAAAAGTTTTTAGATTCCTGTTATCTATGCCATTTTTAATACAATATTACTGTGTTGATTATGTGCGTTTACCGCCATTAAATACGCGCGCTCGCGCTCACTTGGTCGCGGCTTACCGCGTCGCTCAGTCGCTTCGCGGCACCCAGGAAGGTATGACGTATTTGCTGTTACTGTGTGTCTTCGCGGAATTGGAGTGACTTTAAAAGGTAAGTATTGTTCTTGTTATTATATAATTTAAAAATGTTATGTTAGTTTCCTACCTACTGCAAAGTAAGTTCGTATAACTATAAACATTAATTGATTTCAGATGTCTAAACGCCGTCTTGATTGGAAAGAATCGCTAAAACCGGATGTTACTGTTGGCAAAAAAAGAGGAAAAATAAACATTTTAAAAGATGAAACCTATAAAAATGAAAATGGTAAATTGACTCTTGTGTCTAGTATTAAGACTAAAAAGACAATCCACGCAAACAAATACGATTAATAAAAATAATACCATACAAGAATTCACAAGTACACTCAGGTCAGAAATTTGTACTCCTGAAATGTCTCATGTTGAAGAAAAATTTCAATTTATGAACAATGATGTGGTCCCCACTAACAATGATACTGATACACAAAAACAGGACAATGAGAATATTGAAATGACTCCCCGACAGTTATCACGTAGATTAGATGTAGAAAATTTAACTCCAACATTCAGAAAACCCGACTGTTTTTTAGCAGAAACTAAAGAAGTGATGAAAATTATTACACCAGTAAAATTATTCCCTACACCATCCAAGACGCATATAAAAGAAGCCTTTAAAATTATTCCTCCGTACGATTCTGAAGAAAATGAGGAAACTAAACATAATTTTAGTAATTTAAATAACATTACATTAGCGTTGAATGAACAGAATCATGAAGATAATAATGGTGAAGGGAAATTTTCTCTAGACTTAGACTCTAGACAAATACACAACGAGCCTAGATCAGAAAATGAGGCTAGTATACAAGAAGTTGCGCTTACGATTACTTCATAAATGAAGGAGAAGGAAGGAGAAGAGTTTGTCAAAAATATCTTCTAAGTACTTTGGGCATAACTCAGCGATTCATTCTGTACACATTGGAAAACACAGATGGTGGGTATGCGAAAACCGATGGACGTGTATCAAATGGTGGATCTAATAGAACTAACGAAATAGTTACAGAACATGCAAACAACTTTATAGAATCTTTGCCGAAAATGCCATCGCACTATTGCAGGAAAGACTCAAAACGATTGTATTTTCCCGAAGAATTTAGGAACGTATCTAACCTGTATCGTATATACAAAGATAACTGCAGGCAAAGTGAAATAAAAGCAATGTCTTTTCAAGTATTTAGGACCTGGTTTAAAAAATCTTACAATATCGGTTTCCACGTGCCAAAAAAAGATAAATGTGCCATTTGTGTGAATACCAAAAATAATGAAGAGAAATCCGGAGAAGAAACAGAAAAAATACAACAGCATGCTAATGAAAAGGATGAATCATATAAAAGATTTAAATGTCATCAAAATATACATAAAAAGGATAAAAGTATAATTTGTGCAAGTTTTGACATGCAAAAAGTTTTAAATACTCCACATGGAGATTCAATGATGCTCTATTTCAGTCGAAAATTATCGGTTTATAATTTTACGATTTATGAAAGCTCTACTAGAAGAGGATACTGCAATGTGTGGACAGAGATAGATGCAAACCGTGGAGCTAACGAAATTTGTACTTGCTTATATAATTACATTAAAAAAATTGACTCATGTGGTTTAACAAGAACTTTGTTATTATATTGCGATTCTTGTTATGGCCAGAACAAAAATAAATTTGTCCTTAGCACGATACGTTACGCACTGTCTCAATGCAAAAACATAAAGACAATTCAAATTAATTATTTGATTCCTGGCCATACCTATATGCCGGTGGATAGTGTTCACGCTACCATTGAGACTAAAATAAGAAAGTGTATCATTTGGGCACCATCACAATGGCCTACTATAATGGAATTGGCACGTCTGGATCCAGAGCCATACAAAGTTGAAGTACTCAATGGAAAAGATTTCACTGGTTTTGACGATCTTGTTAACTCTACATTTAATAAAAAACAAAAGCTACCAATTTCAAAACTAAGTATTGCTACCTTCAAGAATCAAGAACCCAACTTGATGTATATTAAAAATTCAATGCTACCTGACGCAGAAACCATAACAATTCCTTTGAGTCCATTAAAAAATACAAATTGTTTGAAGGATATGTTATACCCTACAGCATTAGAAATATCTGCCAAAAAATACAAGGATTTAACGAGTCTAGTCAATAAAAACATAATTCCTTCAAGGTTTGCTGCAGAATACAAAAATTTAAAAGTAAGCATTAAAGCAAAGGATTACTTAATGGACACAGATGAAGAAGACATACAAGAAATAGATAGTGCAAATTGATTTAAAAATTGTTAAACTGATTACATTTTGATTTTATGATATTTTATAATGTTTTTAATTTACCCTAAAATAATTTATTTATTCAACATTTATTGTTCACAAAACATACATAAACTTTTGTTTTTGTTCTTTCCAGATAATTTCCAGATAAATATTTTATTTTGTTCTCACAAAATAAATAAATTTCCATAGTTACAGCGTTATGTTTTACCATCCTTTCAGTATTTCTAGCAGTAACTACAAATGAAATGCATCTAGTTATACACAAGAATATCATTTACTTCAGAATTGACACAGATAATTTATTGGTTTATGTAATTACATCAAATATTCTTTACGCATAAATGTTTGATTTTGAGTCTCCCATACATTTATATGCTTCATTTACAGCAAATTCACGTAACAGACAAAAAGTTGCTATTGTTGTAACCAACACAAACACATAATAAAACTTACTTCTGGTAAAATCTTAGTATTCGGCTTGATAGAAAACAAAAAAATACATTTTGGTTCTTAAAATGATACTTCTAAGTTTTATAGTTTAGGAGATTTTTTTATTTTTTTAAATAAATAATTTTCTTTTGCCTCTGGTGAACATTTTTCATTTTGTGGGTTATAGCAGGTTTGCTTTTTGCCGTCGATAATATTTCGGCCTTATTTGATATTTGAATGGTAATATGAAACTTGCCAAATTGAGAAATTTCTTTGGTTTTCACGACTAGTAAACATAACTAAAACAATATTTAGTTCCTTCCTAGCACCTTCCGTGCGTCACGAACTCTGTAAAAAATTCGAAGCGAACAATCAGTAGCCTTGATACGTTGATAATCTCAAATGAAGATGTTTCTAATGAATTAAAACAAATAGGGTACATTTTATAGCACGAGAACATATACTGAACAACTTGAGCTCTTAAAGGCAAAGTCAAGGTTTATATGGCGGGTCACTGCGCACGCTTTCTGAGGTAAATCTGAGACGACATCTAGCTCTGAACACAGCGAAAGCTCATCGGCTTTTCAAAACCTACAGAATTCCACTAAATATATAAAACGTAAGAATCATAAATTTAATAGTAAATGTTTGACAAAACCCAACAAATTTCTGTATACAATTAACCCAAAACGTAGACAGGTAAAATGTAATAATGTATTTTTCGAACATATGAAAACAATATCGTGTTTACATCTACCCACCCACCCTGTCCTAATTGAGAGCGATTTGATATTTCAGGCGTGCGTGTTTGTTACAATTACGTGTAATTGTTCACGTGTGACAAACAAATATGATTTGGCTACCTATTGTTAGAACTCGACCACGGGAATGTAAAGGGCGGTTCTGGTTTTGGCATTCCTCCTTGCGTCGATAACCCTCAAGCCTGAGGGTCGTGGTTGCCTACTGAGTTTCTCGCCGGATTTTCTCAATGGGTCGCGTTTCCGATCCTGTGGTAGATTCTGCGAAGCACTGCTCTTGCTAGGGCCAGTGTTAGCAATACTCCCGGTTTGAGCCCCATGAGCTCACCTACACGTCAGGAGAAGCTGAAATAGCCTCTCAAGGCTATCAGCATAGCATAGGTAGGGAAAAAAAGGTCGTGGCCACCTCTAAAAACTTTCCTGGATTATCCTGCGCCACTCCTGCCTATCCTCGGCTGTGTGGATAACAACGTAGACTGAAGTGTTGAGAGTGGAGCGTATCTGGTCCGACCAGCGCATTGGATTTCTGGCTCATGAGTGGATGAGCTCACAGCCCACCTGGTGTTAAGTGGTTACTGGAGCCCATAGACATCTACAACGTAAATGCGCCACCCACCTTGAGATATAAGTTCTAAGGTCTCAAGTATAGTTACAACGGCTTCCCCACCCTTCAAACCGAAACGCATTACTGCTTCACGGCAGAAATAGGCAGGGCGGTGGCACCTACGCGTACCGCGCGGACTTACTAGAGGTCCTACCACCAGTGATAAGTTCTTCGGCATACCTTGCCCGTTACCAGCAGCTTTAAATTGTCATTAGTTTTGGTATTGTGGACGTTTAATAATCTGGTTATGCGGTGTTGTGAGGATAATTCATTGCGCATAGAGGAGAAACTTAGCTAGCAGCAGAGAAACGTGATTATGGTCATAATGATGAGTGAAATATGTCAAAGTCCGTCGGATGTTACGTTGCTTTCGGAGCTTATAGACATCGCAACGTGAACATTCACTTTGACATATAAGGCGACGATGACCTAACTAATTTGTATACAGACTGGAATACGGATCTTTTACAACAGAATTAGCGGGGAAGGTGAATCTGCCATTTATATTGTATTGTAAGTTTTCATATATGCAATGAGTTGTTTATTGAAACAAAAAAAAACCAAGTCGTTGCTCTGAAATGAGTTATTTATTTTATTAACTTATTTCTATACTTACAACTATTATAATTATTTTCGAACCTGCAAAGAGAAACAACATTGAAAGCTATTGCTTAAATGTGTAAACCTTTTTATAAATTTGATTTTTTTTATTATTGACGTGTTTAGGGCGACGACGACTGTTTAACATTCGGCCTACAGTATCGAGTATGACTTTGTGCGACAATACTAACTTGTGCTGATAGTAGAAAGTGAGGACAGCCTTGTCATGAATTCTCTTGAAATACCATTCCAGTTATTGACATATGCAACACCATGCAAACAGTTAACCTTTACTATTTCCAGCTAACTAAATAGTAACGTTGCGCCGACATATAATATTTACAAATATGTATCTCTGCCTATTTTCGGTCACCACATCGATGGCACAAACGACCAACTAATCTGTTCTAAACATATTCTCCTAACAAATTGTATATCAATGTTTACCCATGACTAATGTATTCGAGTTGCACACGTGTTAACCTCCTGTGTGATTAATGCGAGTTTTTTAACTTCTCGATCGCGTTTAAGTTAACCCAAATAATTAAGGGAAGCTGTTCCAACTCCATACAAATTTGAGTTAATTTTACGCGATTGCGAAGTTAAAAAACTGGCACTAAGCACACTGATGTCGTTGGGCTGAAAAAGCTTGTGAGGACATGAAGCTTTTGGTTTAGTTTAGGGTTTCCGAAACCTTGAAGAAACGTGAGGAAACCAACCTTTTTTTTTACTGAAGCAAAAATATTTTATCGGCATGTTTTAGTATTTGGGAGTCCCGATTTAATGAAAGAGTAGTTGTCGGCTTCTCGCGATTCCTCCAAAGCATGACGCCACAGCATTAATGTTTTAATTTTTATCATGATCCTCGCTGCCTATAGTCGAGTTTAACCTGAATTGTCCTGTTTCAATTATTGCAAATCTTTGTCTAGCTTTAGCTCTTTTATGGCCTTATGTAAGCAGACGGACGATGGATCTTCACAGCGCAAGAGGTTAAAACAATAAGTTTTTCTAGATCACCAAGATATCTACAAGCAACACGTTCAACTACTCATGCCGCTAAAGAAAGAATCAAAGGTATTGTGTACCAACTAACCCACCCTTGAAAACGCATCGACGTTACGCGGTAGGAATAGGCAAGATGGTGGTACAAACTTGTACTGGCTTACCCTACCTCATAAGATATAAAGGGAGAACGCTGTTTATACTATTGTCCGCTGAATCTCTTAGTAGTTGGTCAAAACCCATGGGAAAAAATGGGGAGATCCTATATGCTTGATAGATATTACACAGCTGTAAATCGAATAGTAGAAGTTTTTAAGTCCAACGCAAACAAACTCCGAAAGTTACTGCCAGCAACTTGATTAATTATACGAATAATATTAACTTCATTTAATCAAGAATAAATGCTTAATCACTTAATTGGTCCACGGCAAAACATTAGAAACTAAATGTAATTTTTTTAGATGAAAAAATAATCTTACAGCAGTGTTTTGTCAGATTTAGGACTTATCTTTTTTTAATTGCATAGTTGGATAAACAAGCTCATGTTCATATTTCCTATGCTGTTATTCATTTACGACATACAGTTCTCCAATAGCTTTCACTTGCTACCCAAATAAGAAGAATGTTTTGAAAATCAGAACATGAATACCGTTAGCCACTGGTCCAAATTAGTATTTTGATACGGACTCTGTGTACCAATGATTGAAAATTATTATTTCCTGGAAGAACTAGGTAGAATAGTGGTATCCATCCTGAGAGTTACTAATCAAGAAAGCATCGAATAGTGTTCCTTTAAAAAAAAGTGCGTGCGTACAAAGTACACATGTCAGAAGTGAAACTTTTTGGCGAACTAATTTATAAGTCTTGCTTGTAGTTATACAAATCTAAAACTTTAGATTTCCGAGACTTAGAGGAAGGGAAAAAAGAAGATATGTTCCCGCTAAAAGTCTGTCAAATGTCAATCTCAAACCTCAGTGTTGATAGTCAGAGGAAGGGAAAAAGGAAGATATGTTCCCGCTAAAAGTCTGTCAAATGTCAATCTCAAACCTCAGTGTTGATAGTCACGTTATGTTTAGGTTTCTAAATTATAAATGACTGATATTTTGCCAATTGAATTGACTAATTTAATTTCATGCTATTTGATTAATGTTCCAAATTCTTTTCATTTCATTTCAATTCCTATTAACATTATAAAATATTAGGCTGTATGGTATGATACATTTGCCTTTCCAGTTGGAAAAATACAACAACTACTACTACTGACATTTGACAAGTACTTAATTTCAATAGTAGTTTGATGTCACTTCCGTTGCATACCTGCGTGACGTTCTGTAAAAATGTTACCCTCATGCGCCTAAAGAAGTTTCACTTCAAAAAGTACCAAATATAGGTAACTGCCGAAGACTCTATCCAAATCGCATTTCAAGAGGTACATGTCAAGGCGAGCTATTTAAGGATATCCTGCCAGGTTTTTCGTCAGCTCAATAGTTCCTTATTGTTAACAGGTTTGTTTAAAGCATGTTTTTTTTTACATTTACAAACTATGTATTTTACTGTATTATCATCCGTACTGCGTAATGCTTCCAGAGTTTTAAAACAATAAAATAGTCAAAACTAAGTTTAAATTGTCTTCTAAGATTTGTTTACGTAGTCCCTATTGAAGCCATGAGGAGAAGATTTCAAAACACTAGGTGCATCTTTAACAAATCCATTCTGTCAATAAAAAAATAGTCGAAATAAACCAACAGCGCAGCGGTAGGGGTCATTTACACGGGCCCCTAATCGCGGATAGGGCCGTGAAATGCGTTTCGTTGCCTAAGAGGGGTAAAAAGTGCAGTTGTAAGAACAGATGGGGTGGTTCTGACAAAAACAGGGGCGGGCTATTGAATAGACAAATTCTTTGGGCGCGGACTTGATAGACGACTGTTACACCATCGAAGGCAGATATGCAATTCGCTGTTTTACTGACGTAATTGTGTAGACACAGACACGGTCACAGTGCGCTCTTTCATTATGGAAGTCAATGTTTAGTTTTCATGAACGCGAAGAGATAGATATTTCTTGAAACTCCCCGTGGTAGACGTACCACTTATAATTTATCGAACCTTCAGACTACTGTGTCAATCTTACCAGAAGTGACATCATCGTATCTAATCAAATCATTATTTTAATTGGTATACTCGTTCTAAATTTTTGTATGAGTTTGCGTAACACAAATTATTTCTAAACTATAGAATTATTGTTATCGATATCACGAGCGATTCTTATTTCTATTTTGATGCGTTCTGTCGTATTTTGGCGCTAAACCGACATAGTGAATTTCTCACCGGATATTCTCAGTGGGTGATTCTTACCCTGTGGTAGATTCAGCGAACCACTGCCCCTGCTAGGGTAGATGTTAGCAAGTTCTGCCAGCCCCATGAGCTCGTGGTGAAACCAGAATAGTCCCTTGAATCTACTGGCAGATAAGTCGAAAAAAAGGCTCTAAGCAATAATGTCACCAGTTTATAGTCTAGTCGATACCCATGTCTTTCAATATACGGTAGTACTCATCATGATGTCTGTTGACTTATAGATAAGACGAGGTGGCCCATGAGAATTCCTCAAAAGAGAAAATGAGGTAGCCCTCCTACTGTAGACATCAATCGACATTTGCAGTGACAGGCGATGTACCGGCAAACTCTTAAACCCCGAGGAAAGACTTTTCGTAAGGTGTTCGTTTTGCTATAAAAACTGCATCAGGTATGTTCGCTACGGTGTATTGCACGGCACAACCACTAACGTATGGGTACAAGCGTAGGGGATGAGCTGAAATAAAGGGGATTATAGGGGAATTACGTTGCCAAGGCGACGCCTCGTGTGACGTGCCTTTATAAGAAAATAACTTAACCAAGTCGATTCCTTATGACGCGATAATATCGCTTGGGTGTTGGAATAGCTAATTTCATCCAGCGCCGGATATTGTGTTCGGTCGTGATTATTGGAAGATTGTAGGTGATTTTCTTACATTGAACTCAGTAATGTATTTACCAAGTTTTTATACTTTTCCGATTCCGGGATGTTTTTTTTTGTCAGTTTCTTAAATATAATCATTTTACTAAGCACGCAAGTGAAAACCGGTGATATTTTTGCCAAATTTTCGATCCGAACGCGCTAGTCGAAGCAAATGTATATAGTTTCAACTAAATCTAATAAACGATGCGGAAACGCGTTGACCGGGAAGAAACAAACTAAATACATAACGTAACAACTAGACTGCGCTTCTGACTATCTTTCTTTTTTTCTATTTATCTTGTTAACCTCGGGAGGTCATACTAGGCTCTTACATCGTATAGGCGAGCTCACGGAGCTCAGCCTGGCGAATTTGCTAACGCTATCCCTAGTAAGAGTATTTTGCTGAATCTACCACCGGATCGGAATTGCGAATAGATCCGGCTAGAACCTTAGTAGGCTGCGTCTATGAGTTAATTTACTCGCCGAACCCTGCGTCGCATTCGACAGGTTTAACGAGAACGGTGACCTGTGCTTTGAATGCCTAAAATCACCGATAATAGATTAGGAAGATCCGAAGTGACATGATTCCGACTATCTATTAAATACTATATAAATCTATACTATTAAATGTAATACACATATTTATTGCGACAACTAGCGTGACTCCGTCGTACTCTGACAAAAAACTCTTCCGAATTACCATGCCGATAACGTTACCAAGTTTCAAATCAATCGTATAGCCGTTGTTCGTTCGTAGCATATCCCTAACAAGCGGACGAGTTTTCTTTCGACATCAATTTGCTCTAAGCATAATACCCACCCAACTTGAGAATCAAATGTCGCTTGTGTCGGCTTGGTAAAAGATCTTCTCTTTGATGTTTCCTACCCTTCCTCCACCACAATACTGGTGTCCAAAGCCCCCAAGTACAACTTTTTTCTCTGTAATACGTAATTAACTCATGTTCACCAATGACTTCCATCGAATAATTAAAATCAAACATGCAAACAAATGTGCGTAACCACTATATTGAGACATCGGTCTCATAGTCGATGGCAGCATCCACGTTGCGATTTATATCGGTTACGGTAAACACTTAACATCATTTAGACCGTGAGCTTGTTCACTTGTCTACTCAATAAATAAAAAATGGTACCTTTCTTTCTAGTAATTACGAGAAAATTATAAATTTCGACTTTCCATATAGTTTTGATTTTGAATCGCATACAGTCGCATCCCTTCTCACTACTATACCCAGCTACGTAGTAGTAGTATTGTAGCTAGTCGAATTTCGACCACAAACAGCTTAAGTTCAAACAAAATCCATTGCCACTTCCAACAAGTACACTATTTTTCTTTCCTACCTAAGCTGACAGCCTTGAGAGGCTATTTCAGCGTAATCTTAACTAGTAGGTGAGCTCGCGGAGCTCAAGCCTGACGACGTTGCTAACATGAACCCTAGCGAGAGCCGTGCTTCGCAGAATCTACCACCGGATCGGAAACGCGACCCACTGAGAAGATCCGGCGAGAAACTCAGTGGGCTGTGTCTGTGGATTAATTTACTCGTCGAGCCCTTCGTCGCAAGCGACGGGTTCGACGAGAACGATGACCGGCGCTTGAGGTACCTAAAAGCATCGTTAGTGGATCGGGAGGATCCGAAATGACGTGAATACTCTGCGCTAAGCGAACAGTGGACGTAAAAAGTCGTTTATCAGTCGGCGATGTGTATGAACGTGTGTGATCACATGTACGCGTTACGCGAAGGTCAATAACATCGGCAGTGCCGATAAATCAACTGTATCGTACCAATTGCACGAGCTTTTGCTTCGTAATATAATAAATTAACTAATATTTGTAGCAAATAAAAATAATAATATCATACGTGCTCGAAACCCGCGCAAAAATTTAAATTAATTGGTTAAAATCAGTAAATCTCTAAAAAAACATACCCGATCCTACGGAACAAACGGGTTAACAGTCGATGTTACCCATAAAATTAACCCACAGACAGAGCCCACTGAAATTCTCGCCGGATCTGCTTAGTGGGTCGCGATTCCGATCCGTTGGTAGATTCAGCGAAGCACTGCCCTTGGTAGGATTAGTGTTAGCAAATTCACCAGGTCGAGCTCCGTGAGTTCGCCTACATATTCGGTGAAGCTAGCATAACCCCTCGAGGTTAATAGCCTAAGTAGGCAATAAAGCCAAAAGACTGATAGACTAAATAGTCTTTGGACTAGTGAAAGGGTTTTCTTCGTTTCTCACGAGTTGTAAATAATTAAAACCAATTTTACGGTTTTATCTTGCGTTCGTTATGGTCATTATAATATATTCCGTGACCACGAAAACTGTAAAACGTCGTTAATTATATGACAGTAAAAAAAAAACGCGAGAAAGTACCCAAACAGTAATTTTAATTATAATTCTGTCCACTCCCAAACTTTCAATTCGTTAATTCGTTTCAACTCTTCGGCAATAAATAAAAAAAAAAATTGCCAATAATATAATTATAAGTGCTTAAGTAATTACCTGAAAGTTGTATATGCGGCCTTATACCTAGCAACTTAACGCTGATATTCATTTGGCCGCATTTATTGGGTTTAGACTTACCATTCATCACTGATCATTCTGATAGACTGAACCATCAATGGGGGGTAACGTCTGAACGCAGCACGATTGTTCACGGGAAATTTGTTATATCCCATTAATTGCTATATAGATTATCTACTTACACTAATAGCAGTTCTGTTTGTCTGTGGTTAATCGACATTAAGACTAGATTTATTACTAGTGAAGAGCTGTGGTCAGTTACCGGGCTAACTGTATTGGTAGATATTGGGAAAAATATATCGAGAATTTTTGTTGGATTTGTAACCCCATTGTAGTACGGCTCAATGGAACTATCACCTTATTCAGCCACGAAATTGTATGCGTCTCTGTCTAATATTTAGAATAATCTTTATTATAATGCCGAATTAGACATAACGCTTCGTGTACTGCATCATTTCCGTTGTGATATCAACACGGGATGATCAAGAGATCATCTACATTAGCTTTTTAAATCAAAAACTCGTTTATAGCAAGTGAGGTCTACAGAACAATATTCTTCAAATAATCTATAGTTCAGGACTGAATGATATGGAATATCAACAAAACTGGTGGTAGGACCTCTTGTGAGTCCGCGCGGGTAGGTACCACCACCCCGTCTATTTCTGCCGTGAAGCAGTAATGCGTTTCGGTTTGAAGAGCGGGGCAGCCGTTGTAACTATACTTGAGACCTTAGAACTTATATCTCAAGGTGGGTGGGTGGCGCATTTATGTCGTAGATGTCTATGGGCTCCAGTAACCATTTAACACCAGGTGGGCTGTGGGCTCGTCCACCCATCTAAGCAATAAAAAAAAAAATTGTGCCATTTCATTTTTAAGACAGTTGTCTACAGATCGCTTGCTTTCACAAAACCCAGAGTTAGACTTCTAAAACAACTAAATTTACAAGACCAGAATAATGAAGAAAAGATAAAGAAAAAGTATCCATAAAGAAGCGGAGTTCATTTCCAATATTCGTTCGCAACGAGCAAAAGATAAAAGAATTTATCGGAATAGCTTCTCTATAAAGGTGAATGAATTCAAATGTAGTTCGAGAGTTGCACTGGAAGAACTGAAGCCATTTTTCAAGAGATACAAGCGTTCTTATATTGGAGAGGATTTTCTGCGTTTATAATTTTCAATATTTACAATGTGCGTTCAGATTTAGACATTACCAAATCAAGACTGTTAGATGATCATCGTTTCTTTTACGGCCTGGCCACGGGGATCGGCGGTGCGAACAGCGAAGCGGTGGACGAGGCGACCATTCGCGCAGCACCGTTTGCAGGCCACGGGTACTCACGTTCGCCGCCGCGACTAGTAAGGAAGTCCGACAGCGAAAAGTCTATATCGAAATTATCTCGATATTGCTTACAAATTAATAGTTTTTTGGTTCAGGACCTATTATTTGGAAAAGATTGTGAAGTACATGATTTGAATAAGAATCGGAGTATACCTATAGATGGAGAATTCCACAAGAAGTACGAGAAATACTTTGGGTGGCTAGACTTCCAAATAGCTGGTCTAGCTAGTATATCAGCTATTTTTTTTTTTTATTGCTTAGATGGGTGGACGAGCTCACAGCCCACCTTGTGTTAAGTGGTTACTGGAGCCCATAGACATCCACAACGTAAATGCGCCACCCACCTTGAGATATAAGTTCTAAGGTCTCAAGTATAGTTATAATGGCTGCCTCATCCTTCAAACCGAAACGCATTACTACTTCACGGCAGAAATAGGCAGGGTGGTAGTACCCACCCGTGTGGACTCACAAGAGGTCCTACCACCAGTAATTACGCAAATTATAATTTTGAGGATTTCATTTTTATTACACGATGTTATTCCTTCACCGTGGAAATCAATCGTGAACATTTGTTGAGTACGTATTTCATTACAAAAATTGGTACCCGCCTGATATTCGAACACCGGTGCATCGCTCAACACGATTGCACCGGACGTCCGTTAGGCCACGACGACTTTAAAAATATAAAATAAAAAATAAATAAAAAATATAAAAATTTCGGCGTTAATTTTTCGCGGCGAAAACAACTAAACTCATTTAATCACTGCACTATTCGCCGCGACTACCGCTCGACTCCGTGGCTCGCGCCGTCCGTATTCATGCATTTGTTTTGCTCGCCCGCCGCATCGCGCGATTCGCTCGGTACATTTCGCCGGTCGCTTCGCCGGTCGCCGGTGCGCGTGGCTTGTTAGGTACATTTCTATGCGCTTGTTTTAGTCGCTAGACGCTTCGCCGTTCGCACCGCGCGAATATTCGCATCGGCGAATGTCCCGTGGCCAGGCTGTTAGATTTGTTCGTAGTTTTTATATTATTCTATTGCGTAGATAGGTGGACGAGCTCACGGCCCACCTGGTGTTAAATAGTTACCGGAGCCCATTGACATTTATAACGTAAAGTGGGCCACCCACCTTGAGACATGAGGTCTAAAATCTCTGTTTTAACAGCACAGAGCAGTACAGTTGCGACATGTTCATTACTGATGTGCAAACGTCCTGCGGTTACCAAACCCTATAGGTACCAAATTTGTGAACGCAGCCTCCCAATTTGAGGCACAACATTGAAGTCCCGGAAGGAGAAACATGCAGAAAGATGATAAGGACACATTCACAGTTTTAAAATGCCGAAAAATCGTTTATTTCCCTCAACCTTGTGGAGCTGGAATGGCTTCCGAACCACTAGCAATCCCTCTCGCCCAAAACGTATCAATATTCGCAAATATTTGTGTGCAATTTACAAAGTAGTAGATCCAAGTCTGCAGTTCGCTGTAGCACGTAGGTGGGCAGGATCGATCGGTGAAACACTACCCTCTCACAGAAAATCAGCGTGAAGTGGCGGCCTCCTAGAGGCCACCGCGTTTCGACTGGTGAGTGAGAGTCCCGGTGCCCTTATCCCTCTACCTCGGGGCCCAAATAGCAACTGGCACTTTCATTATACTACACGTATCGCAACAGATTTTCTAGGGACTGTTGCGTTGCGTGTGGGAATGAGTATCAGTTGGCCCCTTCCTGTCTTTTTATTCCCTGTCCCACAATTCCTCACCCTCTGTGACCTTTCTCCTTCCCTTTCCTTCCCCACCCCTTATGCTATTTTTGATTTTTGTGATGGCGACGAGTGATACAAATAAAATACCCCAGGAGGGTACCAGTCTCTTAGAGACTGGAGAATCCCTCTCTGAGCGAGAGCGAGAGATGCTATCCTCTCGCTCTGGCTCAGGCTGCCCATCGTATTCTGGGGGGGCACATCAAGCGTCGTTTATCACAGCTGCTGGGTGCAAACTGAGTCCAATAACGAGGAAGTCCCCCTCCACTTTAGCAGTGGATTTTTCTAACATCAGGGGACTTTACTCGAACTTAAATGCCGTCCACCACCATCTCGAGACGGAAAGGCCAGATTTGCTTTTCCTGACGGAGACGCAGATTTCCTCCCCAACTGACACTTCATATCTAAAGTACCCGGCCTATAGCCTGGAGCACATTTTTGTGCCACGCGCCGGCGTGTGTGTGTACATCAGGGAGGGAATTTGTTACCGTAGGCTCAGCAGTCTTGAAGGCAGAGACCTGTCGACCCTTTGGGTGCGCGTCGATTGTGAGGATCACATTCGCGTCTACGCGTGCCTTTACAGGTCTCATAGCGGAAATTCGGAAATTGACCGGCTCTTCGAGCACCTGCAGGTGTCCACTGATAGAATACTTGAGCAGATTCCTACCGCGGAAATTGTGGTTTTGGGCGACTTTAATGCCCACCACTCTGACTGGTTTGGGTCAACACGTACTGACCATGCGGGAAGGTCTGCTCACGATTTTGCCATTGCCAATGGTCTGACGCAGATGGTACCTTCTCCCACACGTGTGCCGGATGTGGAAGACCATTCGCCTTCCTTATTGGACCTTCTGCTGACCTCTCGCCCCGAACCCATACGGGTGTGGGTCGATGCTCCTCTCGGGTCATCGGACCATTGCCTAGTTCGGAGCGTGGTGCCTCTCACCGTCTCGTCACAACCACTTCCATCTGGTAGACGACGTGTTTGGCACTACAGGTCAGCAGACTGGAACGGGATGCGCTCTTTCTTTGCATCCTACCCATGGGGGCAGATTTGCTTCAAGTCAGAGGATCCTAGCACCTGCGCTGACTCGGTTGCCGGCGTCGTGCTGCAGGGCATGGAATTGTTTGTTCCTAGCTCAGCGGTGCCTGTCGGTGGCAGGTCTCGGCCCTGGTTTGGTGGGTCCTGCCGTGACGCACATCGTCGCAAGCGGGAATGCTACCAGGCTTGGGCTAGGGCAAAGGCCGCTAAGGATGTAAACTCTGACTCACTCAAGAAGAAGTACAACTCTGCTTCCAGGTTCTTTAAGAAGCAAATTGCATTGGCAAAAACAAATTACGTTGGGAGAATTGGCGAGAGACTGGCGCGCCTGCCATCTGGCTCTCGTGCGTTCTGGTCTCTCGCCAAGGCTGTCCAGGGTAATTTCTGTCGGTCGACGCTTCCACCTTTGCGCGGGGAGGATGGTTCATGGGCCTATTCCGCAAGGGAGAAAGCCGATCTTCTTGGCTCTATCTTTGCGGAAAACTCGACTCTTGACGACAGGGGGAACACTCCTCCTACCATCCCGAGGTGTGAAACTACAATGGCGGACGTCCGCTTCACACAGTGTGCTGTGCGGAAAGCATTATTCTCCCTGGATGTCAACAAGTCGAGTGGGCCCGACGGAATATCTTCCAATTGTGCTGAAGGTGTGTGCTCCAGAGCTGGCACCGGTTTTAACGCGCTTATTCAGACACTCTTATGTCCTCGGCGTTGTCCCACATTCATGGAAGACGGCTCTAGTACACCCGATCCCTAAAAAAGGCGACCGCTCAGATCCGTCCAACTACAGGCCTATCGCTATCACCTCCTTACTCTCCAAAATTATGGAATCCATAATCAACCGCCAGCTCATGGGCTACCTGGAAGAGCACCAGCTGATCAGCGACCGCCAATATGGCTTCCGCAAAGGCCGATCAGCTGGTGATCTTTTGGCTTTACTAACTCACCGTTGGGCGCAGGCGGTTGAGAGTAGGGGTGAGGCACTAGGCGTTAGTTTGGACATAGCGAAAGCCTTCGATCGGGTTTGGCATAAAGCCTTACTATCGAAGCTTCCTTCCTATGGGCTTCCTGAGAGACTTTGTAGGTGGATCGGCAGTTTCCTTGCGGAACGGAGAGTTAAAGTCGTCGTAGACGGCTCATGCTCGGACCCCCGGACCGTAAATGCTGGTGTTCCCCAAGGCTGCGTGTTATCCCCCACATTGTTCATTCTGCATATCAATGATTTGTTGCATACCAGTGGCATTCATTGCTATGCGGATGACAGTACCGTGGATGCACTGTATTTCGGCCGCAGCAATATCTCTCGGGATCACGTCGATGAGT
This sequence comes from Bombyx mori, assembly GCF_030269925.1. Taxonomy (NCBI): domain Eukaryota; kingdom Metazoa; phylum Arthropoda; class Insecta; order Lepidoptera; family Bombycidae; genus Bombyx; species Bombyx mori. Next base: position 1,338,227 of record NC_085120.1, on the reverse strand, counting down.
GTCGGAACAAACTTGTGTCTGAAATCGAATCATCCCTTGTGAAGATTTCCGATTGGGGGGGACTAAATCTAGTCCAGTTTAACCCTTCTAAGACTCAAGTTTGCGCGTTCACCGCTAAAAAAGCCCCCTTTGTCGCATCGCCACTCTTCGGAAACACTCACCTTTGTGCCAAGCCGAACATGGGCATTCTGGGCGTAGACATTTCGAGTGTTGTCCAGTTTGGCGGTCATTTGGAGAGCAAGGCTAAAATGGCCTCCAAAAAACTCGGAGTACTCAACAGGGCCAAACAGTACTTCAAGCCGGCTCACCGCCTTAAGCTATATAAGGCGCAGGTGCGGCCTCACATGGAGTATTGTTGCCACCTTTGGGCCGGGGCTCCGGGTTATCAGCTATCTCCCTTTGACCGAATCCAACGTAGGGCATCTCGGATTGTCGACGATCCTGTACTTGCCGATCGGCTAGATCCTTTGGCACTGCGTAGGGATCTATCTTCCCTATGTATACTTTACAGAATTTACAATGGGGAGTGTTCCGAGGAGTTGTTCAATTTAATAGAAGCCGCTGATTTTCGCAACCGATCGTCTCGCCGGAACTATCATCCGCACCATCTGGATGGTTGGCGTTCCACTACAATGCGTTTTAAAAACAGTTTTCTGCCACGCACAGTAAATCTCTGGAATTCGTTGCCATCAGCGGTCTTCCCCAACAACTGCGACATTGGGTTATTCAAGAAAAGAGCATATTCTTATCTGAAGGGTAGGCAACGCACTGGCGTAAACGCTGGTGACCGTGGGCGGCGGTGAATCACTTACCATCAGGTGACCCGTCTTGCTCGTTTGCCTCTTAGTTGTTAAAAAAAAAAAAAAAAAGTACATAATATGCTTTTCCCTCGTTCTGGAAATACCTAGTGTGTCTGTAGTAGAAACTTTACCTAATATTTTTGTCTGTTTCTTTGTATCTTGCGATTTCGTGGGTCAAGCTGCTGAGTATGAAGTATCTGAGTTGAAAAGCTTTCACATTGTACATAAAGTTGTTGACGGATTTCTGGCCTCAACATCAACGTATTATTTGAGTAGTTTTGACAAATGAGTGTTTTTCAAGGTAGCCATATTGTTAAGTTTAACTTTTTTATTTATTTATTTCTTAGATGGGTGGACGAGCTCACAGCCCATCTGGTGTTAAGTGGTTACTGGAGCCCATAGACATCTACGACGTAAATGCGCCACCCACCTTGAGATATAAATTCTAAGATCTCAGATCATCATCTCTCATAGTTACAACGGCTGCCCTACCCTTCAAACCGAAATTCATTACTGCTTCACGGCAGAAATAGGCAGGGCGGTGGTAACTACCCGCGCGGACTCACAACAGGTCCTACAACCAGTAAAAAATATATTTTATAAACAGTTAGTACCTGCTCCCAGATCAAACTTCTAAGAGTAATCCGAGTAAACCTATTAGATAGCGGCCTTAATGTTCCACCTGATGTTAAACTGTAATCCAAGCTTTAGCTTAATGTTTATGGTCTACCTCCATCTCATTAGTGCAGTCATTAACTTATTTAAAAACTAGATTAACTGCAGATCAGTACAAGCTGTTATCTGTAATACGTATTAAATGAAATTAACATGTTTCACCACCGAAGTTCGTCCATTAGGCGCTGGGAACTTTGCTCATTACCCTCGTTTTGGGGTGCATTCTTAATGTAAACGATTTACGAGGAATAACAACTTTGACTCGATGAGAATAAAGCCTGGAATCTTTTGGAGGTATGTTACAGGTGATGTGTAGTGGCCTTATGTTACAAAGGAATTCAATCTTATATTCTTAAGTTTGTGCTAGAATATGATGAGGCTGTCTGGAAAGTATTCCTTGATGATGATATAGTGAGTACTACCTCTATTATCACGGGTTGATTAAACATTTAGACAGCGGCTTGGCTGTGACCTTGGCATTTCTAAGATCCATAAGCGACGGTAACCACTTACCATAAGACGGGCCAAATGCTTTTCTGTCTACAACGGCAATTAAAAAATCACGAGGAGTACAGCCCCTAGTTTCACATTCAATCACTCATTCCATTATCTGGATTGTAATGCCAACATAGCGTCCCATATAGCAAAATCTACACATGGGCCAATAGGTTTGTCCGGCTGCTTGGGAATGCCGATGATTGGGCATATCTACTAAACGAGATCACCGCTCACCTGACGGCATAACCTGAGTTCCACCGCCCAACTAAACAGGATAACTGTATCGATACGTGCCTGCTAAAAACAAGGGCCAGAGGTTCAAAAAAGTAAATATTAACTTCATTTATTGGCGTAATTAAGTTATACTGCAAAGGAGACACGTTCAGATCGTCAGGCATCATAGCATCATGCCTAACCCAAGATATAAGGTATATCAAGACATTTGCTCATCCAAATACTGCGTAGGATATCGTAAACTCTCGCTCCCCTCACAAGGCCGGTTTCTGGATATTCGATACTACACACCCTTGGAATACATAAGCGATTACAAATCTTAAATATTTGATGATGTACAGACTACGCGTCGTCGCTTCTTAAGTCAAGATTTCCTTGCGTCACGAAATATTTGCTGGAACATTCTGTCTGGTGAATACATTACGAGTAATCGCTTCTTCGTACTTAGAATCAATCTAGATTCCAATCTAATTAAAGTTCAATGTTACATATTAGATGACGCTAAGAACTAAAGGACACCCAAATGCCAAATTTCTAATAAGAAGAGATTGGCTCAGACGGGGGCATTCCGTCCCGGTGTCAGATTTTATTTTGTATCGAACTAATGAAATAGCATCCATTTGTTAAAACTATCCGCGCAAATCAAACAAGCAGCTTCAGATTCGTTAAGAAAAATAATTTATACGACCTGATTTAGACTGTTTTTTTGTTTAGACAATGTAACACAGATTTTTCATTGACTATAAATATAAAAAAGACGTCGTCGCTGAGTTTGTTCCGCCCATTAGTATAATCCTTGCAAATGCATTTATGTATTTATGACTTAATTATAAATTTATGCAAGTGCCAACAATTGTACAAAACTTCAACTCAACTCAAGAACACATGCGAGCGCATACAGCAAATGACCAAGCCAACATCATACTGTAAATTAGAAGATTAATTAAATTGCACGCAACCTACAACAATACAGACTAAGTGACATAAACTAAATATTGTTTACCAGTAAAATGAACTATGGAAATTTCTTTCGAAAATCTGTCCGACTCGTTCAAGATTCATATAATATACTAGCTGTACCGGTCCGCTTTGCGGGGCATTTAAAATTAACATTATTATTTCTCACCCCCACAAACGTTCTCATCATTAACGCCCCCGCAACTGGTATAGGGAGTCCAACACTCATATAAATATTAACCTATCCATTAAGTACATGTATTTTATACATGGATACCAAGTTTCAAGTCAATCGGATGCATGGTTCAGTAGTTATAACGGAACATCCGTAAAAACCACTGTAGATTTATATATTAGTATATACTAGAGGTCCCGCAGTAGTCGAAATTCGACTATAATTAATTTGAATTATAAGTTTGTACACTATTATGATTGTATTTTATACTTCTATAATCACAAATTTCGCCAAGACTACACTATAAAAAATATTAACAAAGACAAACAATATTAATCTATTCTCAATTTGACAACAGACGCCAAGAACAAAAGCTTGATAATAAATAGTATGCATGCGTGTGTGCGTCAAATACATGGTCGTGTGTGTAATGTTTTCTTTATTGATTTAATGTATCTTTTATGCATTATTTAAAAAAAAATATTAGCATTGTGCACTTCTTCTCTATATTCTCTATAAGTGTTGAAAATTTCATACTCCTCCGCCCGCGCAATTTTCGTAAAAAGGGATACAAAGTTTTTGCTTCAGGTATTAATATATAGATTACAATCACTATTTACGTGCGCCAGTAACAACAAGACAGTTCCACGCAACGGCCGCAGAATAAAGCGATTCAACCTTGCCATTGATTGCTTGTTTAAATGTCATTACGATTCTTATTTATAATTTAAAGGTATGGGCTGTTGTGAGCTCGAGAACGCGAAATGTTGTTCCATGTAACTTTGTTCTCTCCGATTGGATACGCGGTCTGAGAAACAAAGGCTTCGATTAGTTGAGGGACTTTGTTGGTTTGGTAGGGCACAGGAAATGTTTTTGTGTCAAGGTCTACAACGTGACGGCGTTTACCTGTTTAAACAAACAAAAAAAACTATTTAGATATGGGAGGTAATGGCCCTTTCAAATTGACCGTAATATTATTTTTATGTGATTCATATAGTAGATTCCATTGAAAACAAACGTTTGTGAAGAAAGTATAGAAAAAAGCTGTAAGCAGTAGTATTTATATTTATTATATGGTATAAAAATGGGTAATAGAAAGCGCGGGGGCGTGAGAACATCTTGCCATTACTTCCCCCGCTGTAAAAGCAGTGACGTCATGAACCTTTATGTAAATTCTCTTTTTCTTATTTGACAACTACCCCATCACCATGAACACCTACATGAGTACATACCAAAAAAACCCTTTGTTTCAGTAGAAAAGTCAACATTTTTATAGTCTCGGTAATTTGATTATTTTGCGGGATTTTATGTCTTGAGAATTATGTAGTTTGTCGATACGTGTCACATTCATTCCGATAGAGGCACCCGTCACGTGCGGACGTGCCCATCGACCACTCGATCGCCCGGCCTTTGTTCGCCCGGCTTTTGTTAGCCCGGCCATTGTTCGCGCGGCCTGTGTTCGTGGTACATCTGCCGACCAAGTGTTTTTTCCTGGAAGTTTTTATTTGTTTTGTTTCCTTTCGTTATTTCTGTGTTCGTGGTACATCTGCCGACAAACTGCTTTCCTGGAAGTGTTTAATTGTTTTGTTTCTTTTTGTTATTTCCGTTTTGTTGTGTTTTTTCTTTGTCCTGTAGTAATCGTGCCGCATCGCCACCTGTGTTCAATAGAACCGCTCAGGTCCGAGAAGTTGGGGCCTCGCCGCAAGGCGAGTGTTTTCAAGACCCGGGGCCGCCCCACCTGGGCACTCAGCGATCATGGACGCTGTGTTCGCGGAATTCCTCCGACTTCGTCATCCACAGCTCGCCTCAGAGTTTCTGGCTTTCAAGGCCAATCACACTGCGAGCTCTCTCGAAGACTCCGCCGTGCTCGCTGCTCCTGCGTCGCCTGTACCTGCGTGCAAAGCTTCTACATCGAGCACCGCAACCTCCGTCGTGCCTGCCGTTCCCGCGTCGCCTATACTGGCGAGTAAAACTGCTGCGTCGTCCGCCGTAGCCACCGTTCCAGCTGTGCGATCATCCGCGGCCTCCGTCGCGCCCTCCAAAACACCTGCTCGTAGGTCACCGGCGCCCGCCTCTTCGTCCTCCGACTCTGACTCGGAGATGGAGGTCGACCTCGCCCCCGCCTCATCGACGGATGGATTTACCCTGGTACAAAAGGGTAAGAAGCGTGCCGCGGAGTCTCGAGCTCCCGCGGCCGCTAAAATTAGCAAAGCCGCGAACGCGTCGCGCCCCCGCCCCCAGACTCCCGTTGCGCCTCCAGCCCATGCCAGTCCGTCGCCGCGTCCGGTGGCACAAAATAAAACCCAGTCCCCTCCTCCGGTAATCCTTCAAGAGAAGGCAGCTTGGGATCGAGTTTCCCTGGCCCTTAAGGCCAAAAATATCAATTTCACGAATGCCCGTAACCTCGCGAATGGCATCCAAATAAAGGTGCATTCATCTGATGACCATAGGGCCCTCACCTCTTACCTCCGTAAGGAGCGTATAAGCTTCCACACTTATACGCTTCAGGAGGAGCGCGAACTCCGCGTTGTAATACGCGGAATCCCTAAAGAGTTAGATGTAGAGCTCGTAAAAGCCGACCTGTTAGAACAAGGCCTACCAGTGAATTCTGTGCACCGTATGCACACCGGTCGCGGTAGGGAGCCATATAATATGGTTCTAGTCGCTCTCCAGCCTACCCCCGAGGGTAAGAAAATCTTTAACACACAGACCGTCTGTAGGCTCTCTGGTATCGCTGTCGAAGCCCCCCATAAAAAAGGCACTCCTAGCCAGTGTCATAACTGTCAATTGTATGGGCACTCTTCCCGTAACTGTCACGCGCGCCCCCGATGCGTCAAATGTTTAGGCGATCACGCCACGGCCCTATGCACTCGCGATCAAAAAACCGCGACGGAACCGCCTAGCTGCGTCCTGTGTCGAACACAGGGTCACCCCGCAAATTACCGCGGATGCCCCCGAGCCCCGAAAATAAATCGCCGCGTCGCCCGCCAAAACCGCCTCCGAGCTTCCGGCCCAGACATCAGAGCTACGGCACCCTCTGCGTCGCAGGCTAAGCCAGCGTTCGTTCCGGCGGCGGTGCCCAGTGTCTCGGCCTGGGCGAAACCGCTGCCGTACACGAACACGGCTACAACTCCATCCTCCGCGATTCGTCCTGCCCCCGCGACTCGTCCCTCTCCCGCGACTTGCCCTCCGACCGCGTCCGAAAATCTCGCTTTAGCGATCGACTTCTTTCAGTCGATCAACTTTGAGCGCGTTAACGCTTTGGGCGACGCCATTCGCGCTGCCTCCACTGCACAACACTTTATCGCCGTTGTGCAGGAATACGCCGACGTATACGCGTCATTAAATACGTACGTCCTCCCCTCACTCCGCCGGTAATCAATGGCGTATATAAGTAGAATAAAGCCCCTATCCGTGACGATAGGATTTTTTAACGCTTACGGTCTCGCAAATCAACGTGATCAGGTTTCTGACTTTTTGCGTGACCATCAAATTGATATCTTTTTAGTGCAGGAGACCCTACTTAAGCCCGCGCGCCGTGACCCTAAAATCGCGAACTATAACATGGTCAGGAACGACAGGCTCTCTGCCCGTGGTGGTGGTACCGTCATTTACTATAGAAGAGCCCTGCATTGCGTCCCGCTCGATCCTCCCGCGCTCGCTAATATCGAAGCATCAGTGTGCCGAATCTCACTGACGGGACACGCGCCGATCGTTATCGCGTCCGTTTATCTTCCACCGGATAAGATCGTTCTAAGCAGTGATATCGAGGCGCTGCTCGGTATGGGGAGCTCTGTCATTCTGGCGGGCGACCTAAATTGTAAACACATCAGGTGGAACTCACACACCACAACCCCGAATGGCAGGCGGCTTGACGCGTTAGTCGATGATCTCGCCTTCGATATCGTCGCTCCGTTAACCCCGACTCACTACCCGCTAAATATCGCGCATCGCCCGGATATACTCGACATAGCGTTATTAAAAAACGTAACTCTGCGCTTACACTCGATCGAAGTAGTTTCAGAGTTAGATTCAGACCACCGTCCCGTCGTTATGAAGCTCGGTCGCGCTCCCGATTCCGTTCCCGTCACGAGGACTGTGGTGGATTGGCACACGCTGGGCATCAGCCTGGCTGAATCTGATCCACCATCGCTCCCGTTTAACCCGGACTCTACCCCGTCTCCTCAGGATACCGCTGAAGCCATAGACATCTTAACATCACACATCACCTCGACATTAGATAGGTCATCGAAACAAGTTGTAGCGGAGGACTTCCTTCACCGCTTCAAATTGTCCGACGATATTAGGGAACTCCTTAGAGCTAAGAACGCCTCGATACGCGCCTACGACAGGTATCCTACCGCGGAAAATCGTATTCGAATGCGTGCCCTACAACGCGACGTAAAGTCTCGCATCGCCGAAGTCCGAGATGCCAGATGGTCTGATTTCTTAGAAGGACTCGCGCCCTCCCAAAGGTCTTACTACCGCTTAGCTCGTACTCTCAAATCGGATACGGTAGTAACTATGCCCCCCCTCGTAGGCCCCTCAGGCCGACTCGCGGCCTTTGATGATGACGAAAAAGCAGAGCTGCTGGCCGATACATTGCAAACCCAGTGCACGCCCAGCACTCAATCCGTGGACCCTGTTCATGTAGAATTAGTAGACAGTGAGGTAGAACGCAGAGCCTCCTTGCCACCCTCGGATGCGTTACCACCCGTCACCCCGATGGAAGTTAAAGACTTGATCAAAGACCTACGTCCTCGCAAGGCTCCCGGTTCCGACGGTATATCTAACCGCGTTATTAAACTTCTACCCGTCCAACTCATCGTGATGTTGGCATCTATTTTCAATGCCGCTATGGCGAACTGTATCTTTCCCGCGGTGTGGAAAGAAGCGGACGTTATCGGCATACATAAGCCCGGTAAACCAAAAAATCATCCGACGAGCTACCGCCCGATTAGCCTCCTCATGTCTCTAGGCAAACTGTATGAGCGTCTGATCTACAAACGCCTCAGAGACTTCGTCTCATCCAAGGGCATTCTCATCGATGAACAATTCGGATTCCGTACAAATCACTCATGCGTTCAACAGGTGCACCGCCTCACGGAGCACATTCTTGTGGGGCTTAATCGACCAAAACCGTTATACACGGGAGCTCTCTTCTTCGACGTCGCAAAAGCGTTCGACAAAGTCTGGCACAACGGTTTGATTTTCAAACTATTCAACATGGGCGTGCCGGATAGTCTCGTGCTCATCATACGGGACTTCTTGTCGAACCGCTCTTTTCGATATCGAGTCGAGGGAACCCGCTCCTCCCCACGACCTCTTACAGCTGGAGTCCCGCAAGGCTCTGTCCTCTCACCCCTCCTATTTAGCTTATTCGTCAACGATATTCCCCGGTCGCCGCCGACCCATTTAGCTTTATTCGCCGACGACACGACTGTTTACTATTCTAGTAGAAATAAGTCCCTAATCGCGAAGAAGCTTCAGAGCGCAGCCCTAGCCCTAGGACAGTGGTTCCGAAAATGGCGCATAGACATCAACCCAGCGAAAAGTACTGCGGTGCTATTTCAGAGGGGAAGCTCCACACGGATTTCCTCCCGGATTAGGAGGAGGAATCTCACACCCCCGATTACTCTCTTTAGACAACCCATACCCTGGGCCAGGAAGGTCAAGTACCTGGGCGTTACCCTGGATGCATCGATGACATTCCGCCCACATATAAAATCAGTCCGTGACCGTGCCGCGTTTATTCTCGGTAGACTCTACCCCATCATCTGTAAGCGGAGTAAAATGTCCCTTCGGAACAAGGTGACACTTTACAAAACTTGCATTAGGCCCGTCATGACTTACGCGAGTGTGGTGTTCGCTCACGCGGCCCGCACACACATAGACACCCTCCAATCCCTACAATCCCGCTTTTGCAGGTTAGCTGTCGGGGCTCCGTGGTTCGTGAGGAACGTTGACCTACACGACGACCTGGGCCTCGAATCAATTCGGAAATACATGAAGTCAGCGTCGGAACGATACTTCGATAAGGCTATGCGTCATGATAATCGCCTTATCGTTGCCGCCGCTGACTACTCCCCGAATCCTGATCATGCAGGAGCCAGTCACCGTCGACGCCCTAGACACGTCCTTACGGATCCATCAGATCCAATAACCTTTGCATTAGATGCCTTCAGCTCTAATACTAGGGGCAGGCTTAGGGACCCCGGTAACCGTACTCGTCGAACTCGACAAAGAGGTCGACGTGCAACCTAACCCATGCATCAGCCCGCTGAGTTTCTCGCCGGATCTTCTCAGCGGGTCGCGATTCCGATCCGGTAGTAGATTCATTCGCGAAACAATTGCTCTTGAGTTGTTAGGTCTCCTTCGGAGGCGCTCGGGCAGTTGTTAGCAAATCCCACCCCTCTTGGCTGAGCCTTTGCTCGCCCACCTGTCCTGGTGAAACTGGAAAGGCCTTCGGGCCACCAGTAAACTTTCAATCATAAAAAAAAAAAAACGTGTCACATTGTCAGAGCCATTTGGCAATATTTTACAAATACTAGCCCGGTGTGTCACATCACATCCGTAGTCTTCGAACGCATTCTCTAAAGCATTTCGAATATTTCAAGCGTATTATTAAGGAAATGATTTCATAGAGCGCCTTGTCGCTCAGGGCAAAGTAGAAGCCACCAGACCGCGTGGAAGGTTGCCCATGCGATGGACCGACAAGATCTAGTCGGCAGTCGGCGGCTGTTTGCATGAGTGCACCAGGCTCACCACAAACTGGGAGGAGTGGTAATTGCTCGTGAGGCGCATAACATCTGCCCATAGCTATGATGCTGAATGACGACCACGACCGTTCTGACAACAGTGATACGACATACATACATACATTAAGTGGCATCTTATTTGCGACAGTAGACCACGGTTCAATATGCCATATGCTTATACCTAAGTTCGAGACAGTCTATCTCATTGTAACCATCAGCCAAAAGACGTCTAACTTGCTCCACAAGATTGGCCATCATTCAAATTAAATTGGTTGTATATTGAGCCAACGGCTTTCATCATCATCATTTCAGCCTATCGCCGTCCACTGCTGAACATAGGCCTCTCCAATAGATTTCCAGTGTGACCGGTCCATTGCCACCTGCATCCAACGAGACCCAGCGCTTTTTACTAGGTCGTCGGTCCATCTAGTAGGTGGCCGTCCCACACTGCGCTTGCTAGTACGTGGTCGCCACTCCAGGATCTTTCTGCCCCATCGACCGCTTTAAGTATCACTATTCTAGTTACCCCAAAAGTATTAGGTGTTTCCGTTTTGGGGATTGGGATATATTACAGCTGATAAATTCGTTCTCATATCTCAATGTGGATTGACGTCGTTATGTGTAACAGGTGCGCAGACATCTCGTTTGTCATCTATACCAATAAAACATACCCTTTTACATATTACAGACAGGCCCTTGTAAGAAGCTGCAGTACTAAATCTAAAATTCCGTATTTAATATCGCTTAGAGAAAACGAAACAGAAAACAACAATTTGAGGGTATTGCTTAAACAGCTTTTCGGGTCGCACATGCTCATATTAGGAAAATGGGTTCACATAAATAACATATTCAGTAAGTAGCGCCTGACCTTCAGCTGGGTCTAGACACAGCATCGTGCCTAACCCGAGTAAAAACAGAATTTAGCCGAATCACCGCCGAAGCACCGCCGCACGGCATTTTAATCGCCGAAGCGCCGCCGCACCATAGCCGCGACTGCTTACGTAAAAGTGGGTTCGCTGCTCTACCGCCGCACCACCGCTGCTCTACAGCAGTGACATATATTCTCATATACATACATATGTGTGTGTGTGAATGTAAACGTTATTTACGTCCAGTGTCTATTAAATGTAAACGTAAAAAATTCGAAACGTTCGGCTATGCTTCGGCTGTGGTGCGGCGGTGCTGGGAGATTTCTTTCGAAGCGTGCGGCGGAATTTTCCGCCAAATGGCGGTGGTGCGGCGGTGGTTCAGCGTTGTGGTGCGGACACCGTGCAGCGGTAGTTCGGCGATAGACTTGAAATTTTTTTTTTTTATCAAAAAATTATAAATTCATTTTTACTCGGGAAGTCGTTGTTAGTAGAACAACGATGAGAAGTGTTTTGTAAGTACGGTCGCGTGCGAGCCTTACTATACGTCTACCACAGCTGTATTAAGCACGTGGATTAATTAAAGATATAGACTAAAGTCGTCGATGCAATCTGACGCAAAAAAAGATTGCGCGGTATGGAATCCTACCTTATTCTTTGTCTCCTTATCGTGAGATCGGCACAGCGAATTTTTCTATTTTTATTTATTGCATAGATAGATAGACGAGCTCACAGCCCCCTGGTGTTAAGTGGTTACTGGAGCACCTAGAAATCGACAACGTAAATGCGCCACCCACCTTGAGATATAAATTCTAGGGTCTCAGTATAATTACAACGGCTGGCCTAACCTTCAAGCCGAAACGCATTACTGCTTCACCGCAGAAATAGGCAGGGTGGTGGTACTTACCCGTGCGGACTCACAAGAGGTCCTACCACCAGTATAAGATTCCTATTTTCAATTCCGTTCTCTTCTATCAGCCGTCATCTCAACACTCCTCTCTCTCTCATATCGTCATTCACACACTCCATCCATGTCTTCTTCAGTCGACCTCTTCCCCCTCTACCTTGCACTACCATTTCCATACATCTCCTAGTCACATACATGCATGCATGTATGAAGTCTTATAGGGCTGACAAAACTAAGGCATAGTTCGAAATCGTATATAGTCCAAAAAAATATGTCAGTATTTGAGGTCAGATTCGGCTAGAAATAAACAATCTATTCGTTAATGTAACGTGATTGCGAAGTTGCTGTCGCAGTTAACCGGCGGTCGGAGTTCGAAGCTTGCAGAGCGGGATAACTTTGTAAAGCGAACCGAAGTGATTACAGTTGATAAGTTTATGTAATTTCGGTTGGGAAGTTTACTTAACCAACCTCACATGTGTTAGGATTATTATGTATTTTAAGGGCGAATGCCGATTTTTACGCGAACAAAATTGGAGGTAGAACCGTCACTTCTTGTAGAACAGACTTGGTGATAGCTTTGGAGGTAACAACAGTTGCGAAGGGAAATTCACATCGGGTTTACCAGCTTCAGAATAACGACAAAGAGAATATCTTCTAACGAGCGGATAGTTTTGCTCCATACAGTGAAGGTTAAGATGTTGTTTTGAACTATATATGCGAACTTCTCTTGAAAATTTCATTAGCGCGATTCAAATATTTTCTATTCCGCGATATCTACGGCCGGTTAGGTTAATAAGTCATTATTAAATCAAATCAAATCAAAATTATTTTTTATTGTTTTATTTAACATATATGAAAGTACATACTTGTTGAACGTCAAAAAGAACTACCGCCAATTCACAAAAATGGGGCATGTAATTTTTTTTAAATATTAGATTTTTTTAAATATTCATATCATTACTTACTACTACTGGCTGACGATTAGCAAGTAAAACTAATGCTCTAGAAACCGATATCCTCTAATAAAAAGCCGGCCAGACTAATTGAACACAGCGTGGAGCACTAAATATTATATTTTCTTCAGAGAATGACTCCTAGACGTGGGCGAAGTGACAGCTACGTGATAACACAACGACGAGATAGTTCACCCACGCCCGCAAACAAACATCAAACTCCTAATTTATTGTGACAATCTGGAAATAATGTGTAACCATAGAGGAGGGATCTAGAAAAATTTCAGTAAACACACATTTTTTTTTTTTTTTTATTGCCCTTGTAGGCAGACGAGCATACGGCCCACCTGATGGTGAGTGGTTACCGTCGCCCATGGACTTCAGCAATGCCAGGGGCAGACCCAAGCCGCTGCCTACCGCATCAATGTCTTTTTTGTAAGTAGTCGAAACATGTTTGGATTTGTCGTTCTTTATTTGACGCTTGAATGGCGTTTACCTGATAACATATAAACAACACCGATGGAAACGCCTGACTGACTCGGTGGCGCTGTAAACAGTGCCGTGAACGCTGGACCAAGGGTCGTGGGTTTGAATCCCTCATCGAACAAAGATTCGCATGATGAACAAGTTTTTTTACTCTTTATCTGGATGCTTAATATACATATATCGTCTTTTCGCATTAAAAGTGTACAACTTCCAAAAATATTTGAAACTAAGTTAATATGCGGAAACATTTGGTTTAACCAGTATTTTTCTCATAAATACTGTCAAAAGAGCGTCGTTTAGCTTTAGTTTCTATTTTATTTTTTAGTTTACCTATGTTTTGATTACTATTAAAAAAAATACATAATTTTATCTTAATAAAATAAATAAAATAAAAATAAAATTAAAAAAATTTATGTTGCAAAGATGATTAATATTAAAAATATCACATTTTAAACCTTTAAAACACTCTCCTGTAAAATTAGTAAGTTTTGAGATTATACAGTTTCAATGCGAGAAGACGATATTATGTATTTGTAATACGGAGAGCCTGGTTTGGAGCAATGTCCGTGTGTGATTTTCTATTTACGATTGTTAAAAATGTTAATTATCTAAATAAAATTATTATAAGATTAGTATTAGTTTTATGATTATGATTAATTAAGCTGCTTTTTAAATCGTTAAATTAGTCATTCTGAATATATTGCAATAGACACAAACATTCGTTTAGATCATTGATTAATTTCGTCTCAGTTGATAAATCATTACTGAGCGTGTAGTTTAAATCAATTGCCCGTTAGCTCGCGATCTTCTGAATCTAGGTTCAATTAATTAAAGGTACAATAACGGTAATCCCAAAAATAATTCTTACCAGTAAAGCGCTTATCGCTTTAAGCTTTGAAGTAAGCTCTTTACGTGCTCCGCGATCGTGCGTCTCGGCTATTTATCGCGACGGGCCTGGGCCGAATGCAAATTGCCGACGCGCCGGAACCCGTCTCGTTGTTTTGTAAATTCAACGTCTAAGTATTAATAGTTTACCCCTAAATTGTCGAAAATACGATAATAAATTCCGGTTTTCGGATCGAGCTTCGGATGTTAGTTGGGCCATTGTTTGTGTAATGGTTATGTGATGGCCAATGTTTGCGTAATTTCGGGAGGTTTGTAAACGACTATGGTCTGGTGTGGTGTTTGTAATGAAGGGATTAGAAATTAAAGGTTATTCATGACGATATATTGTTACTATCAGGTCATCTAGTAGCTATATATCTAACGAAAGTTTTCAGCGTAATTTTCAAGAAGTCCAATTAATCTGCAAATTTGCACACGTACATACAAATATTTATCGACAATAACTTGACATCCTGACCATAATCATTAAGATAAAAAAATGGATATGAATTTGTGGTTCGGCTTGCTGTTAAAGCATTAGTATTCTAGCTTTTAAACTTTTTACTTAATCAAAGGAAGAAGAAACCTTTCGCTTACGCTGTAATTTAGATCCTTTGTAACAACATATCCTTAAATTGAATCATAATCTATGGGCTGTTTAGGTCATTAACCACTGTCGAATTTAAGTAAAAAGCCGATAAATTCGATGAATCGCCTTTCCTAACGCAATTATAGGTCTTCGCTGGCCGCCTGTCACCGAATCCCCTAACTTCGTCTTGTACTGCAACGTCAAGGTATTATAACCTCTATAATCATTATCGCAGAGCTCCATTTCCTTAAACACGTTAACGCTTTATAGATTCCGTGGGCAGTAACCTTAATTTTATTATAGCCCGCCGATTTTTCTGCAGAAATTTAATTGTGGAGTTTTTATAGAGCTTCCAGTGGGCTTAAGTGTACTTTTTTTTCCTACCTAATCTAGTAACCTCGAGGGGTTATTCTAGATTCACCGAATTAGTAGGAGCTCACGGGGCTCAAACCGGAATGTTGCTAGCACTGACCCTAGCAAGAGCAGTGCTTCGCAGAATCTACCACCGGATCAGAAACGCGACCCACTGAGAAGATCTGGCGAGAAACTCAATGAGCTCATAAGTTTAATGAAGTACATGAGAATATAGGATATATCTTTAGGAATAGTTTTTAAACGAATTTTGACATGTGTCATGAAACTGAAAAAAAAACCGATAATTTATTTCTGTAACCGGTGTTTATAAACATTGGTTGAGTACGTATTTCATTAGAAAAATTGGTACCCGCCTGGGATTCGAACACCGGTGCATCGCAACACGAATGCGCCGGACGTCTTATCCTTTAGGCCACATTTGGGTGGTGTTGGCGAGATATTTCAAACAGTACATAACAGTAACAGAGATAAATTGAAACAGAGATAAAAAAAGGAGTAGTGTAGAGCAGTGTGTGGAGTCTGATATACATGGAGAGTTCTTAATTAGTTTTACATTTAATTATTCAATACCTGGTAAGATAAACACTTTTTAAGTCATAAAAATCTGTTTACTTCTCTCTACTGCCTGCTTGTCCTCTCAGTTACTTCTAAAATTATCGAGTAGAACATACAGCTAAAAGAAACTTTCAAAGCCAATTTCAACGAAACTGAACTTTTGTTGTTAATAGAAGTTTTCGGTTACGTAAAGTTAAATTTTACCAACTATTTCTTTAATATGAGTCGTCTATTATCAAAGCCGGCAATCTGACTTTTGAACAATATTGGTAAATCAGAAAAACGGATTATTGACTTTGTATTCCATTGGCAGTCACAAAACTCTTGGGAACGACATCTTAGATAAATAACAGGTTAAGTATTAACCTTTATTTAATGCAGGTTTTGAACCGTATTCTTTGAAGGAGACGATTATATTCAAATCAATCTGTATTGACATATAAATAACATTTTTTTGTCCAAATGCACAGATTGCCACCTTTGATAATAGACGACTCATATGAATTTTATTAATTGTGAATAATTTACTATGAATTTAGGCTTTGTGTTCGCTGTGACTACAGAACCCTACGATTTACAATGTGTGATTGAATTAACAAAGAAATAATTATTGATAACTCGCTGACCCGGCAGACTTCGTAGTACCTCAATCAATAAATAAAAAACCTAAACTTTTGTATAAAATAAACTTAAAACAAACAAAAGGAATTCGTCCGACGGGGAACACATCAAAGAAAAAGAAAAAATTTGTTTTTATTTAATTCCGAGCATTATCATATTTATCTACCTTTTAAACCTTCTATGGATTTCCACAAATAGTTCAAAACCAAAATTAGCTAAATCGGTTCAGCCGTTCTCGAGTTTTAGTGAGACTAACAAACAGCAATTCATTTTTATATATTACTAGCTGACCCGGCAAACGTTGTGTTGCCTTAAATAAGATTTCTAGGGAAATTATAGTCTAATATTTAAAATACTCAAAAACCTCATTCAACCACATAATATAGTAAGCGGCACGTAAGTTGGCAAGGTTTTGGTGTAGTGGGGGTAATGTCGCGCATAGTGTACATTGCAACAAAAAAATTGTCGGTTTTATGGCCCGCATATATGTTAATTTTATTTTATTAAATTTTTTATTTGCCATAATTTATTTTTAAGCCTGTGTGTTTAGAAGACAGTTAAAGAAAAGAGAGGAATTCGTGAAGTGTATTAGGTGTTATAAATAAAATACAATTAAAAGTTAAAAAGTTTATTTAACAAAATATACTTAATATTAAAAATTATGTGTCGCCGTCGTCACTATCATTTTCTAATAGTGCTACCCCTTGGATTAAATTTATGGTAGGACCTGAGCTGGTGGAAGGAGTTGGCTCCTCATCGTCGACATAACGAAGAGTCGCTGTCGTCACTGGCGTAAATAATAAAACGCTCAGTGACTGAATCGACTATAATTATGGTCATTGGTATTTGGTCCTGCCATTGCAAACAAATTTAAAACAATAACACTCGTAACAAAAACTAAATTTAAAATAATAATAACAACTCGTAACAAAAACTCAATATAAACAAAGGGTTCCTACAACTTTAGTAGGCACAGGTGTAACCGGGAGCGAACGGAACGTGGACGCGGTGCGGGAGGGGAGAGTCGACTGACTCACCAATCGCGCGCTCGGAACGGTGCTACATCTTTCCCCGCGTCCCGCTTGACAACCAAAGAGACCTAAAAAACGACTTCTGCGCATCTAACGACTCTTGCCAAGTTACGCGCTGGGGACTATACCTCATTATAACCAAAAAAAAAATTATAAAAAAAAAATGTTTGGGGTGAACAACCCTTATCACTTAGGGGTATGAAATATAGATAGTAGCCGATTCTCAGACCTACTGAACATACTATTGATACACAAATAAAACCAAAGAAACATGGCTGAAAAATGTATAGTGAGTAAGACAGGAGACCGGCTTCGTCCTCATCCCTACTACGTGATTTTACTTTGCTGTATGAGTGGTGACACCTGGCAGGGATAACTGATCGATTGATAGTTGATCAGTAGTCGACCGGCGAGGGCAGGAGATCAAATTGAATTAAAAAAAATCATAATTAAAGGAACTTGAAATTATAAACTGAATAAGAATTTATCATACTACAATTATAATATTTGATTGCCATCTTGCAACCTTATTGCGGATCTGTGCATAGAAAATAAAAAATAAAAATCGGGATGGAAAAATAGGGGTTGATCGTATAAGAGTGAAAATTGAGAGTAATATATATATTTTTTATTTTAAGTCATGACAAAATAAAAAATAAAATCTTGCCAAAAATTTAAAATTTATAATTAACAAATAAAAAATAGGGGTTGATCGTGGAGGGGTGAAAATTTCAGAGTAATATGGATTTTTTTATACTAAGTCATGACAAAATAAAAACAAAATTCTTGCAAAAAAATTTAGTTTTTAATTAGCAAATAAAAAATAAGGGTTGATCGTAGAGGGATGAAAATTTAGGGTTGTATGTATTTTTGTATGCTGTATCATAAAAAAATAGAAATTAAAAATTTTGTCTAAAAAATAAAAAAAAAAATTTTGGGGTGGACTACCCCTAACATTTAGGGGTATGAAAAATAGATGTTGGCCGATTCTCATAGATACCGGATAAGCACAAAAAAATTCATCAAAATCGGTCAAGCCATTTCGGAGGAGTATGGCATCGAAAACTGTGACACGAGAATTTTATATATTAGATTACTAGCTGACCCGGCAAACATTGTTTTGCCATATATAAGATTTCTAGGGAATTTCTAGTGTAGAAAAAAAATCTAACTTATTGTAAGTGTGTAAGGATGTGGTAAATGAGTGAAAGAGGTATGTAGTGCTGTGAACGATGAGGGAATATATAAAAAAAATAACAAAACCTCATTCAACCACATAATACCTCATTATAACAAAAAAAAAAGTCCAAATAAAAAAAAAAATTTAGGGTTGGACAACCCTAATCACTTAGGGGTATGAAAAAGAGTATGGGAACGAACATTGTGACACGAGAATTTTATATATTAGATATAGATAATAATAGATTTCGACTGTTGAGGAAAGCCAATGCGCATAATTTTTTTTCATCCATTTTCGTTGTGTCTTATCCTATGTATTGCATAGCATTTCCTTAGCCGGTCTTCGCTTAGTATTTGTGAATAAATATCACAGAGATACACTCAACAATGGCATTGTATTCTAAGTGACCGGGTTAGACCGTAAATAGGATTGTTTTGTGTGCATCGTCACATGAATCGTACAGTCGTTCACAGAAATTATTCTAATGATGTTTTTCTTTATTTGTGTGAATTCACGTAAGATATGTTGTGAATTTATGATGGGGCGACGTGTTGCACAAGCTGGTACGATCGTACAGCCCATTTACTAATAAACTCGGATGGGTATTTTGAACTTAGACAGTGTGGTTAGTGCGAGTTTTTTTAACGTGCTCGATAGCGTAAAAGTTAACTCAAGTTTGTATGCAGTTGGAACAGCGCCCCTAGCGGCAAACGTATGCAAACGTTCCAATAAAAAAAAAATGAGTTTACTTTTACGCTATCGAGAGCGTTAAAAAACTCGCACTAAGCACGAAGTCGCATTGTTCACTGGTTCGCTTCTTAATTGTATTCCTGCTATCGAATTACCTGAAACAAAAAAAAAATTGTTATTCACATATCAACTCTAGTTTGAAGTTCAATTTTACGGTGCGTCCACAATATGCTGGTATTTTATTTGCGCAATATCTATCAACCGTACTCGTTTTTCTAATGAAATACGTACTCAATAAATGTTCACGATTGACTTCCACGGTGAAGGAATAACATCGTGTAATAAAAGTGAAACCCGCAAAATTATAATTTGCGTAATTACTGATGGTAGGACCACTTTTGAGTCCGCGCGGGTAGGTACCACCACAATACCTTGTGCCGTGAAGCAGCATTGCGTTTCGGTTTGAAGGGTGGAGCAGCCGTTGTAACTATACTGTGACCTTAGAACTCATATCTCAAGGTGGGAGGTGGGTAGCGCATTTACGTGGTAAATGTCTATGGGCTCCAGTAACCACTTAATATCAGGTGGACTGTGAGCTCGTCCACCCATCTAAGCAATAAATTTAAAAAAATCGTATCGTTCGATAATAAAGCGGTAACATTAACAGTTGACAGTGTTTGTACGCGACTGTACCACGAGTTCTGAACGCATCTGTTGTAAACGACCGGAGGATGCTCACGTCATGACTCACCCGCGCGGCTAGAGGAAGTCGCTCATTATTTTATAACAAATGCTAATGCGTATATATACAAACAGGTAAACGATTTTCGGATCGTGATTTTACGAATTAGTATCGATTTATGATTTTTTTTACTGTTACATCCAGTATTGATGTATTTCTGTGGGCACAATAGGTCATAGCGTATCTTGTATTTAGTGATTACCGAAGCCCATTAAGGTGTAGCTGGCAGTAAGGCGTAGTGTCCCAGACAGACCGGTATCACTAATCCTTACTAAACATAACATTAAGTGAGCTGCGAGAGAGTGAGAAAAAGAGTACACTGAACAGTGGTATAACAGTGGTATACGTAATAGGCCCAAAACGGATGCAGTAAAAAAAAAAAAAAAGAAGAAAAATCCCTCCCTATGGCACGTTGCAATGGATTTACTGTAAGAGATATAACGCAAATAGGGATAACGTCTGACAGGCGGTAGTAAAGCTCATGTGTAATAACTATGCGGCACGATAAAAGCTGCGCCGATCCCGCTAATGTTGGATAGGGGTAAGAAGGAGAGTGGCATAGACTTCTGCTTCTCTGTTCCAGAAACCACCAGTCGATTTGTACATAAATTGGTACTTATCTTATGATGTATGTTAGGGGATAATGTTAGCGGTAGGCAAAGATTTCGCTGTTTCCCTAGCGTTGCTAACGTCTATAAGCGACAGTGACCTCTAACGGTCAGAAGGGCTGTATGCTCCTCTACCTACAAAATGAGAACCAGCGCACAGACTGTAGTAGTAATTATAACAGATACCTACACCAGACGTTACTCGGATCATTTAATTTCCAATGATATAAATATACTATGTTACTGGTGGTAGGACCTCTTGTGAGTCCGCGCGGGTAGGTATCACCACCCTGCCTATTTCTGCCGTGAAGCAGTAATGCGTTTCGGTTTGAAGGGTGGGGCAGCCGTTGTAACTATACTGACACCTTAGAACTTATATCTCAAGGTGGGTGGCGCATTTACGTTGTATATATGTGTCTATGGGCTCCATTAACCACTTAACACCCGGTGGGCTGTGAGCTTGTCCACCCATCTAGCAACAAAAAAAAGATTGTAAATTATATTTCAGCGAAATTTCATCTCAATCCTTTCAGTTATTTTTGCATTATTAAGCAACAAACAGACAGATTTTCATATATAATATTAGTGTAAATTTGAAAAGGAAGTACCGAGCCCATCTGGCTTACAACCATCTAATCCATTCTGAGTCACTCACGCGAGCACACGAAACCACTCATTACCGTATGTTATTAAAACCAACTCATTTACACAGTCTATAAACGGGGAATCGATAATGTTACTTTGAATCGAACTGGTGAATCGATTTTGTTATCGATTTTCACGGAAACTTTTTCTGAATATGTAAGGTACAGGATATTTTTTTGGTTAAAATAATAGCATGGGCCTTGTTCTAGAATCTAGTGCCATTGGAATGCATAATTTGATTGTTATGTTTATTTTTATTCCTTTAGCAAAAGGACGAGTATGTAGTCTAGGTAAATAAAATGCTTTAGGTTAAGTCTACAGATCCAGAAAATTTATTTGCTTTAATATATTTTTTTTTTTTCCTACCTAAGCTGATAGCCTTGAGAGGCTATATCAGCGTAACCCTAACTTTTGTAGGTGAGCTCACGGGGCTCAAACCTGATGACTTTAATATTGATGATTCCTCAACTCTAAAAACTAACACAGTAAACAAAATCGATTTTAATCGATGCCCAACACCGATTATTCGTTATTCAATCGATAACACTACAACTCTAATGTAAACAGGCCTAAATGGGCTCGCGTTCCGATTATTTTGATGGTAACCAAATTTAGGCCAAACTCTCTGTGGAAATAGCAGCGTGAATTGTCTGTTTTCTTTCATAAAAGCAACGTGTAATGATGAACAGGCGCACTACCCTGTTTCGTTATGGGTTACATTGAGTAAGATCTGATATAATTACGAAACGTTGCAGTGTTTATATTTCTTTAGTACGGAGAATAGGATAAAAGTGTAGTAGTTAGAAAAAAGAAATGTATTTGTTTATTTTGTTTTATTCCAGTGTATTTTCAGGGATGTCATTCTCGACTTTTTCTATTGTGAAGCCCAATTTTGCGTTCTGATTTGATGAGTAGGGCTCTCTTGATACATTTTGGGTAACCATTTTTGTTTTGTTTGGTAGATTTTTGGTACGCCCATCCAAATTTGAAATTTTACATTAAACGATGTTAACTCGTTGATGAGCACTATTTATTAACGGGTTCTTACAACAATTTTTAGTTTTAATGAGTTCCAGATATTTTGACAGGTCGAAAATGCCGGATCACGGGTAGATTGAAGATTGCGGGTGGGAAGCCCGGAGCAGACAAAATTAGCTACCTTCTTTTCAGTCAGGTTTTGTGAGTTACGACTGGAACTCGACGACTTAGCCTGACGTAAAGGACATTTGCGACACTGAGTCTTATTTATTTTCCTACCTGCGCTGATAGCCTTGAGAGGCTATTTTAGCTTCTCCTTGACGTGTAAGTGAGCTCACAGGGCTCGGAAACGCGACCCACTGAGAAGATCCGGCGAGAAACTCAATGGGCTATGTCTATGGGTTAATTCACTCGTCGAGCCCTTCGTCGCAAGCGACGGGTTCGACGAGGACGGTGATCGGTGCTTGTGGTACCTAAAAGCACCGTTAATGGATCGGGAGGATCCGTAATGACGTGTTTAGGGCGATGTCGACTGTTTACCATTCGGTCTACAGGATTGGGTATGGACTGCGTCGATGCTACGTCGACACTACGACAAATATACGCGTCCTTTTGACCAGGATAAAAAAAAAGGACTTGGATGTACGCTGCCATTAAGAGAAATATAAAGTGTAGCAGTATGTACATGTAGTAAAGTAAATGTAAATAGAGTAGATATGTACAGTATAAATGTTCTCTGTTCTCAATAAAACACTTTGTCGTGTGGTTGAATTTCAAACGTAATTGAATCTAATTTAGCAGAAAGGACTCAATCCACATTATTATAAATAGCGGTCCTACAGAAAAGATCAAAGAATAAATCAAAGGCAATCGCACAGAGAGCCACGGGCATAAAATATGACTGCTAGGGATGTGTGTGATAATTTCTTTCAGTACGAATATAATTTCGATAAATTAAATTCAACAATTAGTGGGCTCTTTTTATTTATTAGCTAATAATACTGTCGTATTTGTCGACTTTCGATGTTAGGCTGTTACTGGGCCCATAAGCCTTTGTCCCTTTTAAAGGGCGGTATTGGAGCTTGAATTCAAGTGACAACACGAAGCTCATACTCTTCAGACCGGAATAACATGTTTTTGATAAACCAAGTGTCTTTTAAAGAGAAAACATTTAGCACCTTTATAACTCGAAAATGTAAAAAAAGAAAACAGAAGCGAAAAAAATAAAATAAGAATTAGAAACATAATAATAATAATAAGAACATGCATTATTAAGAATGACTCATAAATTACTGTTTACCGTTCAGATTTTGATAAAAATTTAAATAGGACCACATGAGAAGCAACAGCTTTCAAATGAGAATATAGAGAAATTAAGAATCATAAAAATCGGTTCACCTAGAAATACTTACTTACAATCAAATTAAAACCAGTTGAATTGATAAACTCCTCTATTTCGAAGTCAAAGTTAAAAGACAAACACAGGTTTTAGTGTGCCAGAGAATGTAATCGAATACCTTTGAAGGTTTTACTTCTATTACTTGTAAATTGCATACTTGTTTTTATTTTCCTCGTGGCTAACGAACTTACGAGCGACCTGTTGGTCTGAGCTCACCGTCGCTCATAGCCGTCAATGACGCCAGGAACTCAAAAAAACTCTGTTTCTTAACACTGAGTATATACCAGTAACCAGATAATACCTCGGCTTCGATGCTACAAATACGGTACCGTCCGCAAAACTAACATAACGAAAAAATGACTTAACAAAAAAAAAAACAGCCACATAAAAAGTGTTTAACATCGAAAACAGCCCTAAACACGTAATGAAACACAAATCCCGGAAACACCCCGTAGAATTTCCATCACACGTTCGCATCTCCATAGCGTTTTATGGTGTCGTTACCCCACTAGTCGCAGCAATGAATTCCTCGGCAAATTGACGCTTCGAAGATTTGTTCTGGCTCCCTTTGTTTAATAATGAGGGAAGATAAATACGTTAAGGGCGATATTCAAAGAAGAGTGGTTGTTGACTTTTAAAAGGTATACGTATGTTGAAATGGAACGTGTTTGAGTGACTGACGAAGTGTGCGTTGGGAATGTGAATGATAATAAATATTTTTTATTGCCCTTGTTCGCAGACGAGAATTCGGTACACCCTATGGTGAGTGGTTACAGCCAGTCAGCCAAGCTGCTGCTGACTCTGCAGGGGGGGGGGATTTTCTACCTAAGCTGATGGTCTTGAGATACCATATCAACGTCACCGGGCTATAGGCCACGAGCTCGTGTATAGGTTATAAAAAGAGTACTTTTATATGTTGATCATCACAACAAAGGGTCATGCATGGTTCAGTCTTGGGATTATAAAATAACACATAAATTTAATTAAAATGAAGATCGACTTCAGCAAAATCAATGTAGGAATTTGAAGTCTATTCGTTTTTTTTATTGCTTAGATGTGTGGACAAGCTCACGGCCTATCTGATGTTAAGTGGTTGCCGGAGCCCATAGACATCTACAACGTAAATGCGGCCACCAACCTTGAGATATAAGTTCTAAGGTCTCAAGTATAGTTATAACCGCTGCCTCACCCTTCAAACCGAAACGCATTACTGCTTCACGGCAGAAATGGGTAGGGTAGCGGTACATACCCGCGCGGACTCACAAGAGGTCCTACCACCAGTAATTACGCAAATTATAATTTTGCGGGTTTGATTTTTATTACACGATGTTATTCCTTCACTTTATCCTTTATTCCTTCTAATGGAAAAATAATTTTTCAAATCGGTCCAGTAGTTTCGGAGCCTATTCGAAACAAACAAACAAACAAATCTTTCCTCTTTATAATATTAGTATAGATTGTTGAATTGGTGTGTTTGACTTTTATGTGTTCGGAGCATAATATCCCGAGAATACGAATAACAAACCACAACATCATTATTGACAGAAGACTGCTTACTCACAACCTGTGTGTTTCATCCAGCCTAACATGTTTCATGAAATAAATTTTTCGTATTTCGTTTTGGGAAATCGGATTATTACAGAGTAGTCCAAATCAGGTTTAATGAACGAAGGCATTGGAATTTTCTCGGGCAATTATTCGGGTAGTACAAGCGTTTGTTGTAAGCTTCTTAAGTTGATCGTAACAAGTTACAGTGATAACAATCCTATTTTCTGGAATAGAATAGAAGACTATTAATAAATTCATTTTTTTAATTTTTTTATTGTTTAGATGGGTGGACGAGCTCACAGCCCTCCTGGCGTTAAGTGGTTGCTGGAGCCCATAGACATATACAACGTAAGTGCGCCACACACCTTGAGATATAAGTTCTAAGGTCTCAGTATAGTTACAATGGCTGCCCCGCCCTTCAAACCGAAACACATTACTGCTTCACGGCAGAAATAGGCGGGGCGGTGGTACCTACCCGTGCGGACTCACAAGAGGTCCTGCCACTAGTAAAGAGGTCCAGTAATTGATCTTTGTGGACATTTTTATTTGTTATTGCTCGTTAGTTGTTGTGAATGCCTTTTTTTTTTTTTATTGCCCTTGTAGGCAGACGAACATACGGCCCACCTGATGGTGAGTGGTTACCGTCGCCCACGGACTTCAGCAATGCCAGGGGCAGAGCCAAGCCGATGCCTACCAAAACAAAAACAAAAACAAACCAACCTAAAAACGTTTCCTTTTAAAAAAATACATAAACCCAGTAGCTTGGGAGTAACGAAATGCTGCTTTAAATGAGAAGACGAGCTCACGGGCCACCAAGATTTAAGTGGTCGCCGGAATTCACAGACATCAGAGCGTAAATGTTCACTGTGAGATACGATGTCGGACTCTCAAATTCTCACTCTCAAAACGCCTTATTACCTCGCAGCTGAAATAGGCCGGGTGGCCGTATCCGGTGTACTATAAACCCCCACAAAATAAATTGCAAATGCCTTTTTTAACACACAATGCTATTCCTTGAACGTGGAACTCAGTCCTGAAAATGTGCCGATAGATACGCATTTATTTGGTAAGATCGAAAGAGACTGGTACTTATAGATTGATGTAAAGTACTTTTAAAGGCAATTTAATTTGGGTCACGGATACTTAAAGGTTTCAAAACCAGGTTACTTGAGCCCATATCTACTAAAGCGCTGGACGTAGGGCGTCTTATGAACCAACAAGGGTAGGTACCACCACTCTACCTATTTCTGTCGTGAAGCAGTAATACGTGTCAGATTGAAGGTTAGGACAGCAGTTGTACTGAAAAACTGAGACTTAGAAGTAATGTCTGAAGGTGAGTGACGGCTTTTCACTGGTGGTAGGACTACTTGTGAGTCCGCACGGGTAGGTATAACCACCCTGCCTATTTCTGTCGTGAAGCAGTACTGCATTTCGGTTTGAAGGGTGGAGTAGCCGTTGTAACTATACTGAGACCTTAGAACTTATCTCAAGGTGGGTGGCGCATTTATGTTGTAGATGTCTATGAGCTCCGGTAACCACTTAACACCAGGTAGGCTGTGAGCTCGTCCACCCATCTAAGCAATAAAAAAAAAACCTTCTTGATGTCTATGGGATCAGGTGACCATTTAACGCCAAATGGCCATAACCTCATCCAACCCATCTTAGCAATAACAATAACAACGCGTACGCCGCGGCATATCAGAAACAGAACAAAGCTTCCTACAAGCGCCAAGGTTTATGTGTAAAGAATTAATGCCTCGTTACAAGATTGTTTGAAAACGATATTACGTATTTAAAGGTAGAACGTAAACATCTCAGGTAAGCAAAGTGGTGCAAACGATTTAACCTTACCCCTTTCGAAAGCGTCTTAAAAGCGCTGAATACTTTATAGAGCTTACACACGCGCGCCCTTCCAACTGGTTCATACCAAGTTTTTGTATAGGGCAATGAAAACCGAGAGTTCGAAGTTGTTTCACGGAGATTACAAGACGTAATGCGTATGCTGATTCTTTTGTTATGTTAGATTTAACTGAATGTTGAGTATACAGTCAGACCTGGGTAAGTGAGAACTGGATAAGTGAGAAAACTCTATAAGTGAGAGTAAATAGCCAGGACCCGTCATTTTAAGCTCCCAAAACCTCTATTAGCGAGAAACAGAAACCTCTGTAAGAGAGGGTCGTTTTTCCCTCATGGACCTCCGTAAGTGAGACTGCTACTTATCTATACCTCTATAAGCGACAGTCGAGCTTTATTTATTAGTATTATTTAGGTGGAACAAATGACAAAACAAATTACAAATTTAGCATCTGCTATTTTATTACTCATTCTTAACTTTTGTGGAACTTCCTACATTGTTTTTGTATTGTTTCTAATGCGTATGCTGATTCTTTTGGTTTTTTAGATGTAACTGAATCTTGAGTGTGTACGTATCATAATTGGTTTCCATATTTAATGTTATAGCTGGGACAAAGAGATCTGTAACTACCATAGGTAGTTAGTTACATAGATATCATACAGATTTTGATTATAGGTATCACACAGTTAGGTAGCTATCGTAAAGATATAAAGTATCGAAATAGAAATAATAAAATAATAGTTAATCATAGAAATAGAAATATTATCTACCTGCCAAGCCTTTCATTAGAATTGATATAGCCCTTTCCGAGATTAGGCTGAACTAAAAACAGACAAACCAAAGTAAAAATAAAAAAGTGTTCAATTTTGCCAAAGAACAATCTATATATTATTACGTGAAGCAAAAACTTTGTATCCCTTTTTACGAAAATTGCGCGGACGAAGGAATAGGAAATTTCCCACACTTATAGAGAATATAGAGAAGAAATGCACAATGCTAATATTTTTTTAAAATAATGCATAAAAGATACAATAAATCAATAAAGAAAACATTACACCCACTACATACCATGTATTTGACGCACACACGCATGCATACTATTTATTGTGAAACTTTTGTTCTTTTTGTTGTCAAATTGAGAATAGATTAAATATTTTGTTATTGTTGTTTGTCTTTGTTCATATTTTTTATAGTGTAGTCTTGGCGAAATTTGTGATTACAGAAGTATAAAATACAATCATAATAGTGTACAAACTTACAATTCCAATTACTTATAGTCGAATTTCGACTACTGCGGGACCTCTAGTTCTTAATAATAGCTTGAAAATAAAATCTTTTTCGAAACCACATACTTCAAAATACTTACTAAATGTACAGGCAAGTATATTCTTCATCTTACGTAAAGATGTCGAAATTTCTATGAAATTAATAAGGTTACTAAAGTGAATATTGAATAAAGGATGGACAGCACGGGATTACATAATAAAGGTCTTATCTCTTAGGCAATAGACACTACTAATTTCAGTACTATTTCAGTATTTATTACTGGTTGTAAGACGTCTTATGAGTCCGCGCGGTTAGATACCACCACCCGGCCTATTTCTGGCGTGAAGCAATAATGCGTTTCGGTTCGAAGGGTGGGGAAGCCGTTGTAACTATACTGAGACCTTAGAACTTATATCTCAAGGTGGGTGGCGCATTTACGTTGTAGATGTCTATGGGCTCCAGTAACCACTTAACACCGGGTGGGCTGTGAGTTCGTCCACCCATCAAAGCAATTAAAAAAAAAGCTCCTTCGTCCCATGTTTGCATTACATCAAAGAAGTATCACAATCGTCTAACAAACAAAGAGTTGCAACTGTAACACATTTAGCTCAATGTAAGCAAAATAGATTACTTATGAATGGAATAACCTTAGTACCTAATTAAGGTTGGAATAGTCGAGGTCAATATCGAATGGCTGTTATAAATATTAAATTTAAACTTGTTCAAAGTTTAATTAGATGCTGTCGGTTCCTAAGGAAAGTCAGAGTTCAAAGAAAATGCGAAATAAGACTCTTCGTATTGTATTTTCGATCTCTTTTTTTATTTCCATAAAATTCGTACAACCATGCAGATACCTATGGATGAGATATGGAAACAGTTCATACATTTTTTATTTCGTCATCAAATCAGACCTGATTAATAGTATAAATAATTAGCCATGCTGTATTGCCGATGCATTTTGGAAGCATGGCTTTTTTGGAATCGATGAAAAAGTTATCATTTAGAAATTCTATAAGTGTGATGATGACATATGTTATGAATTAATTATCTTTTTCAGAATTCATATATTATTATCTGATTTTAAATAATATGTAATTTCATACATGTCTGTCGTTTCTGTGAATATATATGTATTTGATGGAAGGCATTGACTAAGTTTATCTACATCGCATCCCATAACACTGAAGCCTCCTAACATACTGTTATGGACTTAATGTTCGCTTCCCCTTCAAGGTGGGAGGGTATTAGAATTCCACCGGGAGCAACTTGCAGGCTGCAGCTGCCAACGTTTCTGAGAACAGTTGATGAGTTTACTGAATTCACATAGACTTACGACTTTTTCTTTCAATATGTTTTAGTATTACTTATATGTATTTATTTTATGTATTTCATTATATATGTACGTGTATGTATATGTTTATGTGTGTAATTGTGTATGTATATAGTCTGATATATGATGTATTAGTGTTTTTATTTATTATTGTTACTATTATTGTTATTGTGTACTGTATCAATAAGTAAATTGATTAGATTGTACTTTTCTACCCACCTATGTAAAGTTCACCCTCTTTAAAAACGGTTAGCTGGTAGATAACTCAATTGTTGAGTTAAGCTCGCCATTTTATAACTTTTCACAATTATTATATTTTATTAACTGTGTGTGTACAATAAAGAATATGTTCGTAATATATAAAAAAATATGTGTGTTCAATTATGTCTTGTCTTACAGCATGGCGAGTTACTGTGCGTTGTTATTGCCTATGCGATAGTTGATATGGGTCGTCTATTATCAAAGGTGGCAATCTGTGCATTTGGACAAAAAAATGTTATTGATATGTCAATACAGATTGATTTGAATATAATCAATCGTCTCCTCCAAAGAATACGGTTCAAAACCTGCATTAAATAAAGGTTAATACTTAACCTGTTATTTATCTAAGATGTCGTTCAGAAGAGTTTTGTGACTGCCAATGGAATACAAAGTCAATAATTTGTTTTTCTGATTTACTAATAATTGTCCAAAAGTCACATTGCCGGCTTTGATAATAGTCGACTCATATATTATGGGATTTGTATAACATCCGTTCTTAATGATCGCCTACATCTTAAAAGGGTTGTCTATGCCAAATTGAAAATCTATCAGACGATTGTTTCAGAGATCTCGTGATGAGTGAGAGTTGTTAGCGCATTACGTAGTCATAACGGCAACTTAGATCTAATTGCGAGGTTCGTTTAGATTAGCTCAATGTCATATCAATTAGCTGTAATAGGCGCTTTGCCGTTTCACGGAAATTGTGTACGAGACACATGTTATTAAATGATATTACTATTTACGTGGAGAGACTTCAATAGGGAAGCCGAGGTCATACGCTAACACGACTCACGTGAGTAAACATTTTCTTTTTTTTCTCCACCTTATCTCACTAGGTGGGGTCGGCACGGCTAATTTTTCTCTTCCATTCTCTTCTATCAGCCGTCATTCACACACTCCATCCATGTCTTCTTCGGTCGACCTCTTCCCCCTCTACCTTGCATTACCATTTCCATACATCTCCTAGTCACATGCATCTTCTCTCTACGCATCATATGTTTATACTACACGAGTAATAATATCTGTTTTCATTATTAGCGTGAATGTACTTAGTAAGCCTTACTGGTGGCATACCATATTATAAGTCAGGTTTATTATTCACAATTCCCTAAATTTCACTAACACTTCTCAGTCTTTCTAAACTATGGCTTGCAAAATCTAACAAAAGATGCGTGTGCTATTTTTAATTACGATACGAATACACCTGGCCTTTTAGCTGAAGTTCTATTATTATTATATTATTTTTATTGTTTAGATGTGTGGACGAGTTCACAGCCCACCTGGTGTTAAGTGGTTACTGGAGCCCATATACATCCACAACGTAAATGCGCCACTCACCTTGAGATATAAGTTCTAAGGTCTGAAATATAGTTACAACGGCTGCCCCACCCTTCAAACCGAAACGCATTACTGCTTCACGGCAGAAATAGCCATAGTGGGGTTAGTTGCGATAGAACCGATCGAGCATTGACGTCACAACGTGAATGATACGACCCTCTTGTGCGACATTAAAGTCGCACGTCTACTGGCACAAACTACGTCTCATTGTAACTTAATTTATGCAAAGCCGGAACACAAAGTACAGTGATAGGGCGACAACATTCGGATGAGCCTCTCATGCAGGCACAGGCGGCATACGGAATAATCTTTTTAAATTAGTCGAGTTTTCTATGCAACTTCGTACGCGCTCCAGACTTCTTCGCATGAAAATAAAACTGTATTTTTTATGCAAATAGGGCTTATCATCGTAGTAATGCGGGACGGGCTTTTTTGTCTCAAACATAAATAGCTGGAAATTTGTGTTTCTTTTTAAATTTCATCTTTCTTTCGTATTTTTTTTCTCTGTTATCTGTGTATTTTTTTTTTCTTTTCATCATGTCGGTGGATTCATCAAAACCGTTCTTGATTGAAGTTTTAATTTATTTACATCAAAAGGTCGCGATGTCGACATCTTATAAATCGGTAGATTTGGAATTTGAAACTAGACTTTGAAATGGAAGTATAGTGGGTGTCTCGGAAAAAATCGAATGTTGGGTGCAAAGGAGATTTAGCTAACAAGTCGTAGGTAAGGACAATGATATAATGTCATAAGATATTGAAGTCCTTGGAAATGGAGAAAATGACATGCGGGAAGACATTCTAAAACCTACACAATGCGTAGCGTTAGTTTCTTGGTAATTACAGATAATCAACATACGATTGTTACAAAGGAACCGGAACCTCTTGTAAGTCCGCGCGAGTAGGTACCACCACCCTGCCTATTTCTGTCGTGAAGCAGTAATGCGTTTCGGTTCGAAAGGCGGGGCAGCCGTTCCAACTATACTGAGACCTTAGAAATTATATCTCAAGGTGCATGGCGCATTTATGTTGTAGATGTCTATGGGCTCCAGTAACCACTTAACACCAGGTGGGCTGTGAGATCATCCACTGATCTAAGCAATAAAAAAAAGAAGAGGCTGCTGACTAAGCGACTTCTCTGTACTGTCTCTCACCCGAACGTTCGATCCCCGCTTGACACAAAAGCCAGGAGAGGTATGATGGATTCACCATGGTCAACACTGCAGTCAGAAGCGTTGCTAATCACAAGGACACGTTGTCGGCGGGATCACCGAGGCTAACAGTACAGCGGTCTGGACCAGCAGTAGCCTACCAATGTGATCAGTGCGAGTTTTCTAACGTTCTCGATAACGTAAAAGTTAACTCAAATTTATATGGAACGTTTGCCGCTAGAGGCGGTGTTTGAAGTCTATAGTTAACTTTTACGCTATCGAGAACGTTAAAAGACTCGCAGTAAGCATACAGGCTGGGACGCGACACAGCACTATCCGGTCGCGTTTTAAAACGGGTGCCGCTCCCTAGAGTGACGGTAAGCACCAAGCCGTTTCAGCCCACTTCAGCCGTTCCATGACCTTCTTAGGTGTATTTTATATCCATGACTCAAATTAGCTTTTTTGGGCAGACTTACAATTGAATCTGATAACTAAAGTACTTTAGCAAATGTGTCAAATCTTTTATAATCTATACTAATATATATCTACAATGGTTTTTACGGATGTTCCGGTATAACTACTGAACCGTGCATCCGATTGACTTGAAACTTGGTATCCATGTAGAAAATACATGTACTTAATGGATAGGCTAATATTTATATGAGTGTTGGACTCCCTACACAAGTTGCGGGGGCGTTAACGATGAGAATCTTTGTGGGGGTGAGAAATAATAATGTTAATTTTAAATGCTGACGGGTACAGCTAGTTACTTTATAACTATAGATTCAGTTCAGTACATGCAAGCAAAGCCTACTATATATAGCTTTAACTATTCAACATACACATTCGAGATTAACATCAAAAGAATGTGTTTCTATTGTTGGTTTATCGAGAACCTTTTTCACGTAGCATTAACCTTACATCATGTTAATATTAAACTTACAAAATACCTAAACCTTTCCGTGTCACATTTCGGATGAAAAATATTCGAAAACATCAAAGGGCATTAAACTCAGACATTGATCGTAGATCGCCCTTTGGATTAGGGATGTGACAGAGACACGGAGAATCGATGTGCTCTAGTTTATATATATGAAGTTTAGTACCCATGCAGATTTATATACTATACACAAAACTGTCAAACGTCTTAATAAATAATTGACAATATTAATTTATTTTAACAATTTACTTTATATAGTATATACTAGAACAATAAAATTAAAACTAAAACCTTAAAAAATATAATATAATAACTAAAATATATTATTAAAAGAAGTCCCTTTAGGCAATGAAGGAATTGATTTATGTTCAATTATTTTGATTTGTTATTTATTAATTAAGTCTCCGCTTCTATATATTATATTTATATTTACATTTTTTCTTTTTAGCTATCTAGTATCAAAAAAGCTAATTAATTGTCTTCGGAATTTGATTATTAAATCACATTTATGTTGTGTGTTAATTTAATTGCGTTTTAGTTTTGTTTGCAACACATAAATAATTATTTATTGGCATTTTACGTTATGGTGAACATTTCTCAACCTTTGAACATAAATATATAAACTAAAATTAAATTTTCTTCGGAAATTATTCCTATATAGGTTAGTTAAAAAATAAAATGTAAAAAAAAAACATTGGTAGACCTCACGTCAATCTTTTCATTTTTCTCCGGTTTTATAACTTAAACGACACAATAATTAACCCGAATACCTTAATTTTATCAGAGTCCGAGGAATTAAAAATAAAAAACTATGTGCGAGCGCAATCTTTTGTGAATACACTACTAGGTAATAAAGTCATCAGCACTCTGAAAACTTGCCGTAACTGGGCCAGGTATTGCCACACTTCTTGCAATGCATAATGTAACTTCATAATATGCAGATGAGCTCCCGTTTAGAATTACAACTAGCCTCCAATATATGTATATTAATACGTTAAATTAGTTATACTTGTGGTCACCCAGTAGTCGAAATTCGACCATAATTATTAATTTAAATTATAAATTTGAACATTATTATGATTCGTTTGTCAAAGACTATTAAACTTCTATAATCACAGATTTCGCAAAGGCTACACTATAGACAAATAATATTAATCTATTTTCAATTTGACCACAGACTGTAACAATAAACAAAAGAGTATACATGCGTGTGTATGTATTTTATGTGTTGGGTATATAATTAGGGTAGTGTGTACGGTAGTGTAATTTTTTTATTATTATTGATTTAATGTATTTTTTATGCATAATTAAAACAAAAATTAGTATTCTGCACTTGCCTCTCTATATTATCTATAAGTGTGCGAAATTTCATACCCCTCCGTCCGCGCAATTTTCGTAAAAAGGGATACAAAGTTTTTGCTTCACGTATTAATATATAGATATCCGCATATAATCAAAACCGTTTACTATTTTTAGACGGTTACCGATATTCGACACTATAAGATCACCCACCACTATTCCCCACAAGGAAACCAACTCACAAAGGAAGTGCCCCTTGGATTCATATCGAGGGGATTCAATCCGATGTCACTGAATATAGAGCAATTCCATCATTGTTATGGTGATCGGGTCGTCGCTTTATTGATATTTTTTAAGTTTCGAGTTGCTTTTCATTTGAACTCGATAACGTCTGGGAAGCTATTATTTTCTAAGACTACGATCATTTCGGTTCTAAGTCACGCGACAACTCTGAATGTTTCATTACACTATTATTTTTTCGTCTGTACTAATGTACCGGTCCTTGGTGTATACTCTTGTAACTGTAGACACAGAATGAGATTCTGCGTTGCGCTTTCAACATCTTATAAAATACTAGCCGTACTCGCCCCCGCTTCGCTGGGCATTTTAAATGAACAATATTATTCATTGTCATTATTATTAGGGAGTCCAACGCTCATATAAATATAAACTTATCCATTAAGTTCACAAATTTTTTTATATGGATACCCAGTTTCAAATCAATCGGATGCATGGTTTAGTAGTTATAACGGAACATCCGTAAAAATCACTGTAGATTTATATATTAGTACAGATTTAATTGATTTTCTCGAACTCTTCATTAGAAAGTAGCACACATGACCAATATTTTTGTTTTTAACTGCCTTGAAGGCAGCCGAGCATACGGCCCACCTGATGATAAGCGGTTAACTAAGCCGCTGCCTACCTATTTAAAGCAATTGAACTGCTAAATTATTGCGCTGTTACATTATATTCACCATTATTCGTGTATCATCACTGATGGAATACTGTACTTACTCACGAGCAGCCATAAAATGAAAATATAATATGTATTTGAACCGCGTCCAATTCAATCTAAACCCCTCTCGAAGATATCACACTAAGAGCACACGAATATGTAGATATGATAGTCCGTGCCATAATTTCGCAATTTTTCCCGCACTATAATATTTTCATCTGGGGTCCAATACGGGAATTCCGCGAGGGTCGTTCCCTCGTCTTTGCTTAGGACTTGACTTATTGTGAGGGACTTTAAGTGGGGGATGTTATACAAAACGAAGGGTAGACACGAATTTATCGACGATGTGCGCGTATTTATGTCACACTTAAGGCTTGGACGAGGAAAACTTGCGAAGCATGATTAACGATGTTTATTGCCCAAAACAACACCATTACGGATCCTGCCCGATCCATTAACGGTGCTTTTAGGCACCACAAGCAACAGTCACCGTCGTCGTCGAACCCGTCGCTTGCGACAAAGGGTCGATAAAATTAACCCATAGACACAGCCCGGATCTCACCGGATCTTCTCAATAGGTCGTGTTTCCGATCCGGTGGTCGATTCTGCGAAGCACTGCTCTTTGGTAGGGCCAGTGTTAGCAATACCTCCGGTTTGAGCCCCGTGAGCTCACCTACATGTTAGGGTGAAGCTGAAATAGCCTCTCAAGGCTATCAGCATAGGTAGGAGTAAAAAAAAAAGATGTTTATCCCGTTAACTCATTAGGAAATCTCCATCTAGATCCTAAAGATCTATGAAAATCGTATCCGTATAAGCAACGGTAATAGGTTATTTGAATTACTAATATTAACATTAACAAGGAGGCGGCGTTCTTGGGTTTATGTAAAATTACGTTTCATACCGTTATGAACCTGGCGGCAGGTTGTTAGCTAGATGTTATCACAGCTTTGTAGGCTGTATCGT
This sequence comes from Bombyx mori, assembly GCF_030269925.1. Taxonomy (NCBI): domain Eukaryota; kingdom Metazoa; phylum Arthropoda; class Insecta; order Lepidoptera; family Bombycidae; genus Bombyx; species Bombyx mori. Next base: position 1,301,711 of record NC_085120.1, on the reverse strand, counting down.
CTGGTTATATTGAACGTTTGTTCCGTTTCCATTAAAGGTTAGAATGTTGTAGTCGTAATACTGAAAATATTGTAGTAAAATATAATAAACTAGCGACCCGCCCTCGCTTCGCTTCGGAAACTGTAATTTATTGTTAGTTTCTCCACTATTTAATGGATGTTATTATACATATAAAACTTCCTCTTCAATCAATCTATCTATTAAAAAAAGCCGCATCAAAATCCGTTGCGTAGTTTTAAAGATTTAGGCATACATAGGGATATAGGGACAGAGAAAGCGACTTTGTTTTATATAATGTAGTGATTTTATATTGATCAATCATTGACTTCGGGATTTGCTGAGGGCAAAATTGGGTTACTTCATTTTTCATGGAAACATCATTTTTAATTTCAATTTCAAACGTAATTATCGGGGAATCAATTAACGTTAACTTTTCTTTGGCGGCTTTACATAATCCAGTTCTCCGTAATACATTACCATTAATTTAAAAAAATCGCTCTCAAACCAGATATCGCTTGGGACACGACGACTGCGACGATAATGAACGCGCTTTTGATTCCTTTAGATATCTTTTTTTATGTTTCTTCATATTTTTAAGGTTCTCATTGAGAAGTCTCTGACTACAAACGAATACCAAATGTATTTCATTTCGCGCGACGAAATTGAATTTTTGAAAAATTGCGTGTTTTCATGGAAAACTTCCAACGACAAATGTAAACAGAAACAAAGTTACTTATTCTTTTCACTTAGAAATAAGGTGTAAAAGGAAAAAGGAAATTATAAAATTACATATTACAAGATGTATGTATTTTGATTTTTTTATTATTAGAATAATATCTCTTCCTGCCTTCCATGCAAATCAAAGCCGCAAAATTATAATTTGCGTAATTACTGGTGGTAGGACGTCTTGTGAGTCCGCACGGGTAGGTACTACCACCCTGCCCATTTCTGCCGTGAAGCAGTAATGCGATTTTATTTTTTATGGTTTAGATGGGTGGACGATCTCATAGCCCACCTGGTGTTAAGTGGTTACTGGAGCCCATAGACATCCACAACGTAAATGCGCCACCCATCTACTAAAGTGAATATAATTTGCAAGATGAAGTAGTTTTCATAAACTATAGCTGGTAAGGCCGTCCAAAACCGAGAAATAATCTTAAAAGGATGATAAACAATAAAACTATATCTCCTTTCTTATAATGTGTTATTTAGCTTTAAAAAAATCTATCTTATCCAGCCGAGATCTTGACAAGAGCCGCCATTGACAGTTTTCTACATTACAGACTCTGAATCGTCTCGAGCATGTACGTGCTGACCGTTTGACTGTGCTGACCGTTTGACTAGAAAACATAGACGGTGGTATTATCTTAGAGGATTCAATCTTTGTGAGTTACGATACTTTTATAAGTTAATGTTGTTACGAGGACTTCTAAGAAATATGACTGGCGAGCAGTGTCATAGGAGTCGCAAGACTTATTAACGGAAAATAAAATCTTATGGTCACGTTTGACAAAATCATTTCTATAGATACATTGTCGTACAGACAGACATCCTGTACTCGTCGAACTCGACAAACAGTTCAGCGTGCAACATAACCCATGCATCAGCTCGCTGAGTTTCTCGCCGGATCTTCTCAGCGGGTCGCGATTCCAATCCGGTAGTAGATTCATTCGCGAAGCAACTGCTCTTGAGTTGTTAGGTCTCCTTCGGAGGCGCTTGGGCAGTTGTTAGCAAATCCCACCCCTATAGGCTGAGCCTTTGCTCGTCCACCTGACCTGGTGAAACTGGAAAGTCCTCAGGGCCACCAGTAATCCTTCAATCCAAAAAATAAACAGACATCCTGCTTATTTCTGTCGCAAATCTGTATTTTTTTTTTGGAAACACGACTCGCTGATTAGATCCGACGAGAAACTCAGTGGGCTGTGTCTGTGGGTTAATTTACACGCTGAGCCCTTCGTCGCAAGGGACGGGTTCGACGAGAACGGTGACCGGTGCTTGAGGTACCTAAATGTACCGTTAGTGGATTGGGAGGATCCGAAATGGCATGTTTTGGGCGACGTCACTGTTTACCATTCTGTCCGCAGGATCGGGTATGTAGCTACGGGCGGCCACGACGAGAGGGTTCTCGTGTTGTGCTGCCGAAATAGCACACTGATGCCGACTGTAAATATTTACTGATAGACTCGAGGCCCATGTCCTCGTGGAGATCCACGTTTCTTACGTACCACGGTGGCAAATCCGTCGCGTATTTCGGCTGGACAGCTGTTTTTCTTTTCTGCTTTATGTTTAGGACTTTACACCAGGTGAGTGAGATTGTTTTCTCTTCGAGTAAATTAAATGAAAAAAAAAATGAAAGCGGTACGTCGTGTTAAATCACGTTTTTATCGTCGTAATGACAGAAAAAAGGTCGAGAATTTTCTGTGGAATCGAATTACGCTAGAACATCATTTGAGACAGCGGCTAAACACAAAGCGTCGATTATCGCTCGATTTCCGTGATTCTCTCAATAGAATCCTCTCCGCCCACAGCGCCTTTATATTTTGAAAATAATTTCGATTGTAACCTTTTTTTTTATTGACTTGCTCAATATGTAATAGTATCTCATCGCCGTAAATGAGTAGGCGAGTAAACTGGAGTCCACAGAAATAAGAAAACGTATAATCTGCTAATAGTGACAAAAGCACCGTGTAAATAAAATACAAGCTAGTAAAATGAAAATTCGCATTTATTCTGATTTTATTTTAATTAAATTACAATTTGCCATGCACGGAGCTAAAAGGCAGGAAGGGAAGAGAGGGTTGCCATGAGAAAATCGTAAAATTAGCTAACTTAGTTAGGACTTAGGTGTTACCATTACAAACTCACAATAAAATTCTTATGTTCATATTTTGATTGAACAAGCACCATTTGTGTAATTGATATTTTTAAAAACAATTTATGTACTAACAGGCTACAAGAAGCGAATACTGTTGATCGCCCACCAAGTAACCAATCCTACTTGAATACATTAAAAAAATCAATTCGTAACTTTTTTAAATGACTTCCGAAAAGGTATTCTTTCCACATCAACAACCGCGGTACAACCATATAGAACAGTAAAAGCCGCACATACAATAGTGAACCTTAATATTCATATCCAAAATCCATAGTATATAAATGTGAGTGTGTGTTTGTTTGTCCTTCTTTCGCGTCAAACGAAGCAACAAATGGACAAATGTTTTTAAGTTATAGTATAAGGTCAGGAGAGTGACACAGGCTATTTTTAACTCGAAAGAACATCTCATTCTCACGAGAAACTACCCGGACATTTTTCCTTGACCACGCGTACGAAGCCGCAAGTAACAATTAGTATCATAATAAATATAATTGAAACATCGAACCCACGAGCGGCGCGAAACGAGAACACGACGTATTATAAACAATGTCACGAGTAGCTCGCTACCTCTCCGCATATGAATGTGTAAAAACCATATTTATTTACGGTCTGAACACGTGCCGCATTAAACCATTATAACACGAGCCCTGTTTCGTTAAGATGAATTAATTAAGGACGGTCGTGCTATATCAGTCTGTACTTAGAATCGTAATTTTTGTGAATATTCAAAGAAGATTTGTTTGTGCAGTGATAGAAGTGGCCACACTGACCAACGCCATACCAGAGGTTTTTTTTTTGGTTTTTTTTCCTACGTATGCTGATAGCCTTGAGAGGCTATTTCAGCTTCACCATAACATGTAGGTGAACTCACGGAGCCCAAACCGGAGTGATGCTAACACTAGCAAGAACAGTGCTTCGCAGAATCTACCACCGGATCGGAAACGCGACCCGCTGAGAAGATCCGGCGAGAAACTTAGTGGGCTCTGTCTATAGGATAATTCGCTCGTCGAGCCCTTCGTCACAAGCGACGGGTTCGACGAGAACGGTGACCGGTGCTTGTAGTGCCTAAAAGCACCGTTAATGGATCGGGAGGATCCGTAATGACGTGACACCAGAGGGACGAGCAAAAATGACTATCGAAAAAGTATTCGTATCGCTGTCGAGAAAAAATGTATAGGATTTAAACATCGCCCCTAAAGTTTGTAAAATGAATTAATCTCAGCAGCGCGAATGAATTTACTTAGTTTCGTGTCGCAATCGAGTCGTCACGTTCCCGAAGCTCGAAATTTATACTCATAATCGAGAGCACGACAATTGTTTTGACGTACGGTAACGTAAATCTCGAAGGCTGACTGTCGAGTACTACTAACCATACTATAATGTAATGATCTGTTTTCGTATCGAGAATTCAATACATTTACATTACGAATTCGATAGATTTTCGTGCAAGACGTACAGGTGTTAGCCCATAACACAATGTGAGAACTGCCATCTACCTTGAAACATGGGAATGGCCTATTTGTATTGGTTATGACCCTTGTGAGCAGACGAGCATGACCTGATTGTGAGTGTTTGTCTCATGGATGTCAGCAATGGCAGGGGCAGAGGTAAACTGCTGTCTACCGCTCTGAAAAACCGTGTAGGAGGAGGTCATTTGAGAGCCGTATGGTACGTGGTAGAAAAGATCTCTGGGAACGCACAATGGATGATGGCAGCGGTAGTATGGGTGAACTCTCCGATGGCGGACGTTGCGATGGTATAGATGCATCTTCTTCTTCTTTCTTTCCTATTACCCTCAGCTGGGGTGTAGGGATCGTATTAAATCCATTTACATCGGTCTATTCTAGGTCCTCCCACGTCATGCCCAAGGTGCCCAGCTCCTATTCCACCGAGCAACGCTAAGTTATTCTGGGACGGCCTCTCTTCCTTTTGCCAGACACTTTCCAAGTCAGTGCTCTCTGGGATTGGTGGGTATCGGGCTTTCTTAATATGTAATGTATAGATGGATAAATAAAGTATTTAAGCCTGTACATATAAATCAAAGGATATCGAAAAATATACCAAGGAATTCATCAGAGAATATGCGCTGCTCTTATAGTATTGCACTCTATTGCACTAGTCAACTGCGATCGTCAAACCATCCTATATCACAAGCCTTCCTATTTCAGTCGCGAAGCAATCATTCCCCCCAGTTTACCAGCCCTACTATAGTTTACCTTGTACACGGATATTGTTAACGTCGTGATAACCCTTAAATAAACGTGTTGTTTGTTTAGGAATCAACACAATCATACTTGTGTGCCCTCAATCCGTATCTGTTCACGTAATATTAAATTAATGAATCATAAACATGGTAACCGTTCAAGCTTAGTATTTCAGAAGTTAAAGACTTAGTGATACTTAAATGGTGTTTTCCATTAAAAGTCCAAATTAATGTACTTGTGAAGCTCAACTATAAAAGCAAAGCGGAACTCATATTTCAAGCTTAATCTGGCTCAATATGTACAACGAGACGATAAGAAGATTAATGTTATTCAGAAGATGCAATATCATTGAAGTAAACGATTTTAAAGTTGAGTTCAATAAACTTTGTAAGATTGAAGAACATTACACTTGCTCTAACAGCCTGGCCACGGGACATTCGCCGATACGAATATTCGCGCGGTGCGAACGGCGAAGCGTCTAGCGACTAAAATAAGCGCATAGAAATGTACCTAACAAGCCACGCGCACCGGCGACCGGCGAAGCGACCGGCGAAATGTACCGAGCGAATCGCGCGGGCGACTTACGATGCGGCGGGCGAACAAAACAAATGCATGAATACGGACGGCGCGAGCCACGGAGTCGAGCGGTAGTCGCGGCGAATAGTACAGTGATTAAATGAGTTTAGTTGTTTTTGCCGCGAAAAATTAACGCCGAAATGTTTTTTTTTTTTTTTTTTTATATTTTTAAAGTCGTCGTGGCCTAACGGATAAGACCTCCGGTGCAATCGTGTTGAGCGATGCACCGGTGTTCGAATATCAGGCGGGTACCAATTTTAGTAATGAAATACGTACTCAACAAATGTTCACGATTGATTTCCACGGTGAAGGAATAACATCGTGTAATAAAAATGAAATCCTCAAAATTATAATTTGCGTAATTACTGGTGGTAGGACCTCTTGTGAGTCCGCACGGGTGGGTACTACCACCCTGCCTATTTCTGCCGTGAAGCAGTAATGCGTTTCGGTTTGAAGGGTGGGGCAGCCATTGTAACTATACTTGAGACCTTAGAACTTATATCTCAAGGTGGGTGGCGCATTTACGTTGTGGATGTCTAGGGGCTCCAGTAACCACTTAACACAAGGTGGGCTGTGAACTCGTTCACCCATCTAAGCAACAAAAAAAATTAGCTGAAATACTAGCTAGACCAGCTATTTGGAAGTCTAGCCACCCAAAGTATTTCTCGTACTTCTTGTGGAATCTCCATCTATAGGTATACTCCGATTCTTATTCAAATCATGTACTTCACAATCTTTTCCAAATAATAGGTCCTGAACCAAAGCAATATTGAGATAATTTCGATATAGACATTTCTCTGTCGGACTTCCTTACTAGTCGCGGCGGCGAACGTAAGTACCCGTGGCCTGCAAACGGTGCTGCGCGAATGGTCGCCTCATCCACCGCTTCGTCGTTCGCACCGCCGATCCCCGTGGCCAGGCCGTAAGGCTGCAAGTTTGTGTGACGCCGATAGTATTGATATACATATCGACGCTTGAAAGGTAAACATGACTAAGCGACAATAACTGCTTTGTACATTAATTATAGGCAATAACCATATTCGATGCGCAAAAAAATTATATTTCCAGGTCTATAAAAATAATTTCAATCCTACAGCTACTAGCTAGATTCTACTACAGCTAGATTCGTTAAAATAAATTTTGTTTTCAGGTATTTCAACTTTAAATTAGACTACTGTAAAGTTCACGCATTGTCGCTTAGTCACGTTTGCCTTTCAAGCGTCGATATTTTTGTGTCCTTTTGTCAATTATAGTCCAAATACTCTGCGATAGTCTAATTTTGGCTTAAAACTTAAGATGACGCTCACTCATGAAAAATTGTAGTCTTTTGGGGATTTTAAGAAAATATAATGAGGGATTCCGCTGGACGCAAGTAAAATGTTGATCTCAGAGGCTCCGTCGACCATTGCAGTATTGACTGCGATAAATCCCTTACCTCGCCCAGGTTTTGACCTTCAGGGGAATTGGACGCCTAGAGTGCAGGGGTCGTTTAGTGAGTAAGACCCTAAATTCCATCCCTTGGGCCCGCTCCCAACATTTGCCCCACATACCCCGCACGCTCCCCCAGCGCATGGACGTCATAGCGGGGTTCGGTCTCCGCCCAAAAAAAAAAGGTAAAATGTTGATAATCAAAAACCTAAAGAGTTAAATTTGTAATGTAGTATTCGTTCTGAGACGAAGATATATTAGAACACAAGACAGAACGCAAACTTATCCCCTCACCTTAGAACACCTTTTTTATACGCTTTATATTAGCTTCACTTGTATGTATGTTTGTAACTGACTCCTTTAGACGCGATTTTGATCCACTTTAAACGGCCAGATTTCATTTAAACTTTGTAGATTTATGGAGTACCGATGACAATACACTAATTTGATAAGATTATTCCATTATTCAATTTGCAAAATAAGATTTCAGCCAATTTATAAACTTTTTTTTAAAGCATTTGTCTGCGCTAGCCGTCTGACTACACTGATCGCTGCTGCTTCTTCCCTGGCACGTATTTGTGGTGATACCATGCTCACCATTTTCCCTGATTGACCATAAGATACTAGTCACGTCACGTTGCCAGCCTTTTTTTCCGGGCAGGGGGGCGAACCTCCTACGAGGTAACCGCGCCTTGGGGGCATGCGGGGTATGTGACTTGTGACATGTGACTTGACAGTCTGCAGATGACGTTGCCGGCCTGCACCAACTCCGAATGCAACAAAGCAGCGTTATCACGTCGACTGAACATACCCAAAAAGCGGCTTTTAAGTACTCAACCGTATACACTTCGGGAAATACTTAGAAATACCTTAAGTTTAACATTTATTAGATTAGTATTAATAACTATTGCATTTGTAGAAACACGAGAAACCCCCAAGCCATATTGAACGTCTACAGCGAGCCTTATTTATGGCGCTCCGAAGTACATTACCGGCGGTCGTGACGTAACACAGTCACGAACTATCAACGCCTGATGTGTAGGAGCTACTTTAAGTTTACCGAATAGATATTTAAAATGTCATAAATTAAACTAACTGATAAAAGGTAAAAGAATTCAATGTTGGTTTCAAAATGGACCGGTTTGATGATTTTTAACGAGACAGCAGTGGATAGCGTACTTTTATACCTATTAATGTTTAAGTAATTATGATTATCATAAAGGCTACTACTATAGATTATCGTGCTGCAAAAAACGAATATAATGGAAATTCAATACATCCGATCTCCATGTATTTATTAATAACATCATCAAAGGATTTTTTTAAATTTGGATGTCATTTAAATGGAATTACGATAAAAGGTTACCACTTTAGACTACCTAGCGTATTGTTTGGCATCGTGTTAAAACAAAAAACCGAATAAAATCGTAATTCGATACATCCGAAATCGATTTATTCATTAACAAAGTCACTAACAGTTTTACTTTTATTTAGATGTGTTTTTGACTGTTCTGGGATAGACCGGTGATGTGTTATAAAATAAAAGAGTGGACTGTTATAAGATAGATGTAATATTGTTCAATTTATAATAAAATATTGTGCCAGTGTCGATTATGTCGTGAAGTGTCGTGAAGAAGTAATTTATATTTAATACTACCTAGTAAAAAGCGCTGGGTCTCGTTGGATGCAGGTGGCAATGGACCGGTCGCACTGGAAATCTATTGGAGAGGCCTATGTTCAGCAGTGGACGGCGATAGGCTGAAATGATGATGATGATGACTAGCTGACCCGGCAGACTTCGTAGTGCCTCAATCGATATATAACCTACCTACTACTAAACTTTTGTACCTAAACTTTTGTAGAAAATAAACTTAAAACAAACAAAAGAAATCCGTCCGACAGGGGACACTACAAAGGAAAAACAAAATTATTATTTTTATTAAATTCCGAGCACTTTCATATTTATCTACCTTTTAAATCTTCTCTGGACTAACATAAATAATTCAAGACCAAAATTAGCCAAATCGGTCCAGCCGTTCTCGAGTTTTAGCGAGACTAACGAACAGCAATTCATTTTTATATATATAGATTTTTTTTATATTAAAGTATATTCTACCACTAAGAGTTCTGAGAGTAGCCGTCGAAACAAACTCATGAACAATAATATTGGATGTGATATCTATCTTGTTTTATTTTTATTTTTTACTAGCGACCCGCCCTCGCTTCGCTTCGGAAACATTAAAACACACATGAAACCAAAAAAAAAAAAAAAGTAGCCTATGTTCATCAGGGACAATGTCGGCTTCTAATGGAAAAATAATTTTTCAAATCGGTCCAGTAGTTTCGGAGCCTATTCGAAACAAACAAACAAACAAATCTTTCCTCTTTATAATATTAAGTATAGACGAAATAGCAAAAAATAATGTGTCGACATGAGCAAAATCACGTAACTACGTAATGGAAGTAAACGGAAACGTATACAAATCAAAATAATTGGACAATATCAACGAGACCATTTATCCTCGATTGAGCGATTGAGTGCCAAGGACGGGTCTATACAAAACTCTTTTCTGCTTCGTAAATATGTCTCCAGTTATTAATTCTGTTACATTACACTTTTTTATATTCCTCTTTACCTAATCCGACCAAAAAATATATCCAAAAAAATATTCATATTGTTTTTATTTTTGAAAATTTTCAAATAACTCAAATAATTTTAACTGAAATGGTGTTACAGCTTTATCTAATGCCTATTATGCTCAATTTCGGAATTCTACAGCTGGACAGGTGGTGGTAGGTCCTCTTGTGAGTGCGCGCGGGTAGGTATCACCACCCTGCCTATTTCTGCCGTGCAATGCGTTTCGGTTTGGAGGGTGGGGCAGCCGTTGTAACTATACTTGAGACCTTAGAACTTATATCTCAAGGTGGGTGGCGCATTTACGTCCTAGATGTCTATGGGCTTCAGTAACCACTTAAACCCAGGTGGGCTGTGAGCTCGTCCACCCATCTAAGCAATAAAAATCTACACAATGACGTTAGATTCTCTGTTTCACTACAACATTAATATGTGAGCTTATTGTGCACGCTTAGTATAACACAGGTGCTCTATCTGCTTACTTTACTCTATGGCCCTCGAACAAAATCCAAACTAAAGATTTAGATACAAAACTGTGCGCTCGTGCATTTCTTAGATCGTATCTGGAGGAATTTATTCATGGTACTGTTAGCTCGGCGACTCTCGGCGCTTTGAGGGATCGGTCTTTGAACTGTAATTTGTAAAATAGTTTTTTTATGTTATGCTCGCGGCCAAGACGTTTGAACGTGTCTTCTTCTTCTTCTCAATGGTATCACTCTTGACAGAGTGGTCGTGATCGTCATGTGGTGTTGAAGGGGGCAGGCTGGATGCGTCTTACGATGTCGCGCCATCTCTCCCTGCTCGAGGCCATTCTACTGCACTCATTTAGGGGACTTCCCACTGCAGTTTTAATTTGGTGGTCCGCTGCATTGGTGGCCTCCCGCGCGGTCTTGTACCATCCACGCTTCCCTGTACAACGAGGCGTTCTATGGACCGGCCATCTCGTCGCGAAACGTGTCCGAAGAAATCCACCATTCGAGACTGTACTATAGCAAATAGACGCTGCTTGATGCCGAGTTCCTCAAGTATCGAGACATTTGTACGAAAGTCGGTCCACAAAACTCCAAGCATTCTTCTCCAGCACCACATTTCCAGAGCGTCTATTTTCTTCCTTTCCACGTCTTTCCTTGAACGTGTAGTCATACCGAAATCGTTATTAGTGCTGTACTATACTGTATAACATGACTAATGTGACCATACGTCCCGATTTGGGCGGGACAGTCCCGCTTTCGGGTGTTCTGTCCCGCTGTCCCCAGTGAGGCCGACGTAGTTCCGCTTTTGCTAACAGACCAAACGATAAATTTATTTTTCAATTCAACATAGAGCTGGAAGTGTTTAGATGCGCTAATTTAACAAAAGAGGTACAGACTATTACAGAGTACTTTTGTGTTATTCTATCTTCTATAAGAAAATACTTTTTAAACACTTAATACTTTTTTTTATTATATAATTCCGCAGATGTCCCTCTTTGACAAAAAAAAATTAATGGTCAAATCAAATGGCATATCGGCATAGAAAAGTGAGATTCGTACAAAAATTTAAATAGTCTACATACTTAATACTTTCTTCGATATTCACGAGTCGCAGATATAGTTAAAACTATTTTTACGATTTCAATAAAAAAATAATTTATTTGCCCTTGTAGGCAGACTAGCATAAAGCACGGCTGATCGTGAGTGGTTACTGTTGCTCATGACGGTCAGCAATGCCAGAGGACGAGCCACGGCCCACCGTTAAAACGACCGTGCTACTACCGCTCTCATTCACCACGAAATTAAACGGGTCGTGTTTTGTTTTTTTCAATACTTTATAGTACAGGGTAACTCGCTGTACCAAAAAGCCTATATAAAGAAAATATTTTTATCTTCCTTTATTGTGAAAATAAGAAAATATAATATTAATATAACAAAAATATAATACAGGGTAGCTCGCTGTACCAAAATAGCTATTTATAGTAATAATTTTGATTTTCCTTTATTGTGAAAATAAGAAAAATAATTTTGACTTTTACCAAGGAAACATGGGTCGAAGATAATAGGTTGCTTCCGGATCGACAGTACAAAAGAAGTTTTTAGCCTCATATTTTTGGGTCTTAGACAACGTTGCTAATTGGACTATGTTTAATATTCTAATTAGTTAGCCCATTAAATTGAAATTGAGGGTATTTTCTTTGCGTTTCGCATTATTTCAAGTTATCCATGAATTGCATCAGTTTATATAATAATAAAAAAGATTGCATGCTCACGAATGTCTATTATTACGATGAAATAACAACGTTAAATAAAAAAACAAATTCAAAAATGTATAATTTACGTAATTGCGGGTAGCAGGATTATAGTTAGGCAACATATTGACATTTCGAAGGTTGGAAGGTTTGAATCATTACTATGGTTTTGACCGCCGACTACCACTGAGGACTACCGGCACTCGGAACAAATACGACGCGGTATTTCAACGATAGCTTTCGAAATAATTGAACTAAAGCAAATATTGGATGATTTTAATTGACATAAGGTATGAGACTCGGATGCGAATCCTATATATACAAAGTATATACATCTCGGAATTCGTAACACGACGTCGAATTTTTCACTGGTGGTAGGACCTCTTATGAGTCCGCACGGGTAGGTACCACCACCCCGCCTATTTCTGCCGTGAACCAGTAATGCGTTTCGGTTTGAAGAGTGGGGCAGCCGTTGTAACTATACTGAGACCTTAGAACTTATATCTCAAGGTGGGTGGCGTATTTACGTTGTAGATGTCTATGGGCTCCAATAACCACTTAACACCAGGTGGGCTGTGAGCTCGTCCACACATCTAAGCAATAAAAAATAAAAAATAAAAAACCAGAATAAGGACCGGGCCCACCTTTCAAGCCTAACCCAGGGTAAATTTGCGGCAGAAATAACGAAGACCATTTCTTTAACAAAATTTGGTTAACATTCCCTACAAAAGCGACATTCAGGTGTTCGGTCGTTAATTTTATTCCCAGACCCTATTTTTTCTTAATACCTAATCAAATACTTCGTAATCAAGCGACTCTTGTCTACGTAACCAATGTTGAGACCCTGGTTAAAAAATTTGGGTGTGGGAATCCGTACATACGGGCAAACAATTTTATTTAGACGTACAAAAATAAACGACCCAAAAATATATAGTAGCATTCCCAACTAAAACACCGCCACATTATAAAGAAATGAGAAAATAAATATCAATTCCTTTGTTGGCTTAACGGTAAGCGAAATGGCGCTGAGCATAAACAATTTTAGCCAAAAGAAAAAATATAACGGGTTTACTTCGTTGAGATTCTCTAAAACGTAATGAATATTTACGAGTCGCTAATTCTTTCGGTGTTCATCCAAAATGGGGTATTAGGAAGGCTGGCTTTCGTTTAAAATGAATTATTTTTGCTTGGTGTTTATGATTTTGGTGCGATGTGTTTTTCGCATTCGTTTGGCTTTGTGGTTCGACTCTATTCCCGTGAGTCTCGTAAATGAGATTGATCTCATCAAACTCCACGCCGCCCGCCACCAGAGTAGAGTTTATCCATACTACTTGGAGCCACTGCTTTTATCCACAGTGCGTTTCCAGAGATATTTTCTGCCACGTACCGTCTGACTTTGGTATGAGCTCCACGGTGTTTCCCGAGCGCTATGACACGTCCTTCTTCGAGCGAGGCTTGTGGAAAGTACTTAACGATAGGCAGCGGTTTGGCTCTGCGACGGTGAACACTCACCATCCGTATGCTCGTGTCTGCCTACAAAGGCAATAAAAAAAAACAAAATAAAAACGTGCGATCTATAATAACAATGGCATTGCGCTGTTGACATGCGGCCATCAGTTTCAACATTACAGGTTTGGTACAGACTAAGGACACACCACATTATTATTGAAAACAAGTCATAACTTACAACCACCGATTTGAGTACCGTTACAACGTACGAGGGTTGGCAAAGTTAAGTTAAAAAGATAATAAAATTATCAGTAGCTTGCGCCTGCGCCGTTCTAAGCCTCTGGGCGCCCCACTAGTTTCCTATCTCGCGATATAATATCAAGAAACCCCGCCTACGGTCCTTTCACATCGAAGTCTTTATAGACAAAAACATTTTTTTTTATTGCTTAGTTAGATGGACGAGCTCAGCCCATCTGGTGTTAAGTGGTTACTGGAGCCCATAGACATCTACGACGTAAATGCGCCACCCACCTTGAGATATCAGTTCTAAGGTCTCAGTATAGTTACAACGGTCCTTCAAACCGAAACGCATTACTGCTTCACGGCAAAAATAGGCAGGGTGGTGGTACCTACCCACGCGAACTCACAAGAGGTCCTACCACCACATTTTTTTCAACTCATTCAATTATTAGGCATACGAGTTTTTTTCAAGCTTTAATGTAATCAAAAATTATTTAATATATGTATGTACTAATCTTAATCACGCTTTCATCCTTCAAGAGCCAAGTGAACGTTATAATAAGAGTAATGATTAATAAACCACAATTTTACGTTACGATAAAGTTTTTCAAATTAATTGAAATCTAAGTTCCAATCTTATGACAGTAGGAACGAACGCTAAAAGTTCTAAAAGGAATTAAATAAATAATCTACCCTAAACGAAAAGTTTTAAGTGAGAGCTTTGAACGCGCCCCGAAAATATAATAACCGACAGCCCTATATCGACAGATGTTTCGCGTCACACCTGGCGCCATTGTTAGTGTTATTATCACACGTTGGAATCTTCTGCACGGCGCGCGGCGTACAGACCAACAAGGTTTTATTATTATACATATTCATTACGCAATTCAGTTTCAAACGAATATCAATGGAACGTAATTAGAACACAATGACACTGCGCGAATGTGTGGTTGTTGGTTTGGTTGGTCGGTGTGTCATATGTACTTTGATGCGGTAACCATAACCGATGACCATCAATCTATACTTCTATACTAATATTATAAAGAGGAAAGATTTGTTTGTTTGTTTGTATTAAATAGGCTCCGAAACTACTGAGCCGATTTGAAAAATTCTTTCACTGTTTGGAAGCTACACTGTTCCCGAGTGACATAGGCTATAATCTTTTTTGAAAAAAATTTGGGATCCTTACTAAAACTCCAATAATGTAACCCAGGGTGTAAAAAAATTACCTAAAATATTCTTTACATCGCGTGCCCTGCGAAAGCGATTGATGATAGAATAAAATAATGTACTACGACTTTGTAGAACACATTATAATTTACAAAAATGTCGCGACAGTATATGTCTAACTATTATAGTTATGCCGCAGTAAGTGTTCTTGTTCTTAAAATTATGATACTTTAATTTCAACTAGAGGTCCCGCAGTAGTAGAAATTCGACTATAATTAATTGGAATTGTAAGTTTGTACACTATTATGATTGTATTTTATACTTCTATAATCACAGATTTCGCCAAGACTACACTATAAAAATAAAAAGATCCTAAGATTGAAGCTCATGGGTGATGGTGGTCACGACCCTCAGATATGAGGAACACGACTCGAGGAGGAGGAGGACACTATAATTTTTTTTTAACAAAGACAAACAATATTTATTCTGAATTTGACAACAGACGTCAAGAACAAAAGTTTGACAATAAATAGTATGCATGCGTGTGTGCGTCAAATACATGGTATGTAGTGTGGTGATGTTTTCTTTATTGATTTAATGTATCTTTTATGCATTATTGTAAAAAAAATATTAGCATAGTGCACTTCTTCTCTATATTCTCTATAAGTGTGTAAATTTCATACTCCACCGTCCGCACAATTTACGTAAAAAGGGATACAAAGTTTTTGCTTCATGTATTAATATATAGATATTTAAAAAAGTTTTATGAGTTTATGGTGATATGATTTATGAGTGTATGAAAAACATTTCAAAATGATTTTATACTAATCTAGACTAGACTAGACTACACTAGACTCACTATTCTTGGAACTAGAAGAGATAGAAGAGCGTCAGATTTTGATGACGCTATTGTTGACGGTTGGACCCTAAGGTCGTCCCCTTTTGTTACCAATTGAAACACACATCTTAATAACTGATTATTTTTGATTTTTCGGTAGTTTGATAATAAAGATTACGATGTGTACCATAAAATAATTGTTAGTGCAAAGTACGGAGGCCGCGATGGGTCGAATTCTGAACATGACTCAAATTAAAATGAAATATGATACAGTTTGCCGAATTCGTTATTTGATTCACATCTCTTTGACAACAGAATATGTTTCATTTGATTTTATACCAAAAAAAAAAGGTGCAATAAACAATTTTAATTAATGTGATGACTTGCAAATAATCAAATGCTTGTGTGCCATCAAAGGACAGTTTCTGTAGCTAAGCAATAATTCGTTTCGGTTTTGTAACTGAGATTCCGACCTCATGTCTCAAGTTCGTTTTCCAATAGCGTATCCATATTTTTCTATACAGAATAAGGACATCCCGGACATCTTCTGAATCCGGTCGAACCTTTATTTGGGGATCTTACTAGTTCGTAAACGAGACATAGGCTATGAGCCGTTAAGTTGAAAAGAAAGTACGGTTTTATTAAATCATTTGTGCTCGTGTTTGGATGACGTTCAACTGTGACGCAGCAGTTAATTTTGCTCTTCTAATTTTAATGTGCAAAGATAGTTCCTTTGTGAAAGATATTTTGTTTTTCTTTGACTAAGTATACTCATTTTCTTTCCTTCTGCTGATAGCCTTGAGAGGCTATTTCAGCTTCGCCCTAACATGTAGGTGAGCTCACGGGGCTCAGACTGGAGTGTTGCTAACACTGGCCCTAGCAAGAGCAGTGCTTCGCAGAATCTACCACCAGATCGAAAACGCGACCCACTGAGAAGATCCGGCGAGAAACTCAGGGGGCTGAATATACTCATAGCGTGGAGCCGTTGTATATGAAACATACTAACTAGAGTTAACGTGCGTTATAACGTAAATACAGCTGAACAACAGATATAACAGGACCTCCAGGCTAAAATACGTGATCGCCTTTCAGCAGAAATATCCGTGTACGAGACGAGCAGGATTCATTTAAATATTCTCGCTCATCAAATCCGTATTACTGTGTGGCATAAAGCCGTCCACTAACCGAGTTCTCTTTGAGTTTACTATTTCGCTTTGTCATCGAGTTAAGGACAGCGTTATACGAACAACAGATTTATTTTTATTTAGGTTTTAGCTTTGAACGCTTCCTTCGCTTTCATTTAATCTGTTTGGGTTTGCGTTACCTTCCATTTGAAGTTTAACTATGACCACAGCGGTTGTACAAACATGCAGCCAACCTAGTGATTAAAGGAGACTGGAGTTAATGGACGTCAGGAATAAAAGAAGGATAACCAAGTAGTTGACGATTTCATCAACCTTGTTTGAAGAAAGCCACATCGCTCGCGAGACCTCGTGAAGGGCAGTTCATTCCAAATTTTTTATTTTTTATTGTTTAGATGAGTGGACGAGCTCACAGCCCACCTGGTGTTAAGTGGTTACTGGAGCCCATAGACATCTACAACGTAAATGCGCTACTCACCTTGAGATATAAGTTCTAAGTTCTCAGTATAGATAGTTACAACGGCTGTCCCACCCTTCAAACCGAAACGCATTACTGCTTCACGGCAGGAATAGGTAGGATGGTGGTACCTACCCGCGCGGACTCACAAGAGGTCCTACCACCAGTTAGGCGTTGACTGCTGATATTATTAACAAATGCATATGATTATTAATTACAAATGAGCGGGTCCAACGATATAAAATCCTTTGTTATTTATAATTTGTGCGCGGAAGGAAATGAGCACAATCTCCTGACGGCTGCTAAAACCGTAACTTCTCATATAACTTTGCGACGGTAGGGCTTTGAAAGTACGTTCGAAAAATTCATTTCACAATATTTACAATCCGCATTGCAACACTATAAGCCGATCAAGACATTCCGGTCTCGTGCTTTTTCCTCTTTGTAAAGTACAAATGCACTGGAAATTCTCGGAGGGTAGTTAAGCTGCTTTGTCACAAAGTTCATTGTGGGAATTTCCAATTACTGGTCTGAAATAGATGATAAGCAAAAATAGTAAAAAAGTGCTAAATACGTCTTACTAAATACTGATCGATCGCACAGGACTGCCGGTTCTGTGACAAAATCGAGACCTCTCCTCAGTGTGCTTAGTGCGAGATTTGAACGCACTCGATTTCGTAAAAGTTAACTCAAATTTGTATGGAGTTGAAACGTTTGCCTACGTTTACCACTAGGGGCGCTAGGGGCGCAGTTCCAATTGCATACAAATTTGAGTTAACTTTTACGCTATCGAGAACGTTAACAAATTCACACTAAGCACACTGGTGTCATGGTAGTGACCATAGCATTCGTTATGATACATGTGAACCTGTGTATTAAATCAAAACTAGGTGGTCCGTGATTTCGTTTTTACATTAATTGAAATGCAATTAAAAAGTGAGACAGAGAGAGAGAAGAGAGAATACACTTTACTGCACACCAAAACACAATTTAGATTCAAAAACAGTCAACAAGCAGATACGTTTGTAAAATAGGCGGTCTGATCCCTAAAAGCGATCTTTTTTTTTTTTTATTGCTTAGATGGATGGACGAGCTCACAGCCCACCTGATGTTAAGTTGTTACTGGAGCCCATAGACATCTACAACGCAAATGCGCCACCCACCTCGAGATATAAGTTCTAAGGTCTCAGTATAGTTACGACGGCTACCCCACCCTTCGAACCGAAACGCATTACTGCTTCACGGCGGAAATAGGCGGGGTGGTGGTACCTACCCGTGCGGACTCCCAAGAGGTCCTACCACCAGTGATTACGCAAATTATAATTTTGCTTGTTTCATTTTTATTACACGATGTTATTCCTTCACAGTGGAAGTCAATCGTGAACATTTGTTGAGTACGTATTTCGTTAAAAAAATTGGTACCCGCCTGCGGGATTCCGGTGCATCGCTTCATACGAATGCACCGGACGTCTTATCCTTTAGGCCACGACGACTTCAAATCGACGATCTCTTCCAAACAACCGTTTAACTTACAGAAATTCTGGACAAAATAAAAATATAGCAGGTTTGTTGCGGTAAGTATACTATAGACAATACATTATTATAGAAAATATATACATACAATAAGTAGAAAAAGCAGTGAAATCTAAATGCGATTTGCCACCCGCAGACATATGCAGGATACTGTACCACACCAGGTGGACTTTTGACGTGCCTGATCAGCTCAAGATAGTAAAGGGTTAAATTAGACAAATAAAGGGCTAAATCAGAAAAACAAAGAATCTTTTTTCTAAAACTAATACGGGCGGATTAAAATAGGATGGGAGTAGTATATATATACAGGTTGTTAAGAAACCGTTCCCGAAGTATCTACCGACTTTTGGATCAGGAGTGTTTTCGTTATTTTTTTACCAGGCTTCCGCGCGTGCATGGTGAATATTACCTATTTACTAAATGCTTTTCGTTTTAATTTAGTTCATGTTTGAGAGTTTACAACGGGTTCTCTAGAGGGCGTCGACCCGCGCGTCAATCGACTTCTAATTGTGTTACACAGACCGCCGTGCAAAAAAATTACGGAAATCAATTTTCTAAGCTTCTTTCTTCGCGTTGTCCTTGTATATATCCTGGTCGATCGTCTAACGAAATCAGGTATGACGTCACATCTTTTGGTCCCAGTGGTTTCTTTTTTAAATGGAATATATTATTAGAGCTGCTTATAATTAACTCGTATTATCTGGAGGGTAGTATCAAGATCACAGCAAGGGTAAATTGAAAAACGTAAACTTACTTTATGATAAGCCGGTGCACTGAATATCGGTATTTACCTGAAACGCGAAAAAATCATTAATAATTACAATAAACACAATCACCAGAAAATGTTTCAAGCAAACGAACTAACATGATCCAATTGTTTCAGTGGATCGAAGTTAAATAATAATCCATTCAAAGGGATTTCTTTCAAATTTCATAACACTTTAAGCAGTATTAATACTTTTTTGATTTTCGTAGATAAATAAGTAGATACAAAATGCTTTATTTTTTCGTTTTGTGCGTCGCCTATTTATATCCGTCATCATCTTTCTTCTGCCCTTGACTGGGATCACCTGGGGTCGGCGCGACATGTTTTCTCCTTCTATACTCCTCTATCATATACCATTTCTTCGCTCACTCCCCTCTTACAGATATAGTTTCTCACGCTATTCATCCATTTATTCTTAGGTCTATCTCTTCCTCTATATCTTTCCACATTCATAGTTAACACACTCTAACCAATATAATTTTCATTTCGTCTCATCACATGTCCATACCATCCGTGTGATAACATTAATAATACTGCCATCATACCGTTCAAATCTGAACATTATGATCGCAGAAAGCGGTTATACTCGTAATGAGACAGCAGTATTTGGCAAATCATTTTCCCGTAACCCAGATTGTTTCAAGGGCGCTTAAGCCGTGGAAGACGATTATCTTGATGATACAGCCTTAAGTTACGAACTATGATTGAATACTGATTGACTGTTTATGTATAGTTAAATACGTGATTATAATTTATTTCAAGAGTACATTTTGCAGGTAATATTTTCGGTAGGGCTCTAACGTAAAGTTTGGGAGGATTATAAAGAACTAACTAAACCACACACCTTCCAAGTAAAGACGAAAACCAAAGCTGGTTGGTTTTATGTACTGCGTGATATGTGACCACATAAATATGCCGTAATCTGCCTTGAGATATGAGATGAACCGGAACCTTTAAGCTGAAACACAAGACTGTTTCTGTTGAAGAAATAGGCATTAATAAATACAGTATATTTGCGTGCTCACAATATGTTAAAATGACTTAAAGCCAATGAATGACTCATATCACTGCAATATCTGAACTTAGAATCGGCCGTTTTTATTTATACTAGTGGCCCCACAGTAGTCGAAATTCGACTATAATTAATTGAAATTATAAGTTTAAACATTATTATGGTTCTATTGTCAAACACTATTATAATTCGATAATATAATCACAGTATTCGCCAAAACTGCACTATAGATCAATAATATTTTAGACAAACAATATCAATCTATTTTCAATTCGACCACAGACATTAAACAATAACAAAAGTTTCACAATTGACTGTAAACAAAGAGTATATCTTTATGTATGTGTTGTGTCAAATACATGGTTGTGTGTGTAATGTTTTCTTTATTGATTTAATGTATCTTTTATGCATTATTTTAAAAAAATATTAGCATTGTGCACTTTTTCTATAGAGAGGAAGTAATTTTCATACTATTCCGTCCGCGCAATTTTCGTAAAAAGTACAAAATTTTTGCTTCACGTATTAATATATAGATTTATTTCTAATCTCACTAATTTACCTCAGCCGAATTTGACTCCATTACGTTCTCAATGAAGTCTACGGCGCGGATCTTGTAACCACGAGACCGGTAGATAAGGCACGTTCCGCGAGACGTCTTATAAATTCTCTTTAGCCCTAGTCATGTACTTGACATTCGAGATATTTATATTTAAGGCCAGATTGTAGTCAGATTAAAAAGATATAGGCATGCGACCTCGGCTTGTCTTGGCTCTGAACTTTTCATCGCTTTATTTTAGACTAGTTTTTGCCCGCGACTTCATCCGCGTATTTTTTTTTATTGCCTTTGTAGACAGACGGGCATATGGCCCACCTGATGGTGAGTGGTTACCGTCGCCCATGGACTTCAGCAATGCCAGGGGCAGAGCCAAGCCGCTGCCTACCGCTTAATACTCTCCACAAGCCTCGTTTGAAGAAGGACATGTCATAGCGCTCGGGAAACACCGTGGAAGGGAGCTCATTCCATAGCCGGATGGTACGTGGCAAAAAAGATCTCTGGAAACGCACTGTGGATGACCGCAGCGGCTCCAGGTAGTATGGATGAACTCTACTCCGGTGGCGGGCGGTGCGATGGTAAAAACGAGATGCTGGTATCATCTCAAACAATTCCTCAGAGCACTCCCCATGGAACATACGGTATAAAATACAGAGGGAACCGAAGTCCCTTCGCAGACCCAGAGGCTCCAAACGATCCGAGAGAATGGGATTATCGACAATCCGAACGGCCCAAAATCACGCTTTTTAACCGACTCCAAGAGAGGAAGTTATCAATTCGACAATAATTTTTTATCTATGTATGTTCACCGATTTCTCGAGAATGCTTAAACCGATTCTGATAATTCTTTATTCTTTTTTTTGTGCGAATAGGGTAGACTTCCAGAATAGTTCTGTAATCATCAAGGTCTGATGATTGGATCCTGGAGAAATCCAGAAAAATCTATAATTGTTAAAGCCTATCTTGAAGTGATTTGAGTGTTTCAATGTTGTAATGAACAACGTATTTATTTGGATAGAGATTAATATCATCTTTATAAAAACACCTTTACAAATAATGCTTTATTTTAGAACAAATTTGGTTAGCATAAAAAACGTTATAGTGAGCCAACCTTAACATATAGACTTATGCTGTCGCGGACTTTTTTTTAGATCTTTTAAAGGGGAACAATTCTCTCATACATTACTTTAGCGAAACTTTAACCGTTTCCGCAGCGCACGCAGTGGAAGCTCTCAAAAGGGAAAAAAAACCCGATTTTGAAACATTCTTTATTGGTTGGCTATGTGCAAGAATCCGTTTTATTCACCATACAAAATTCCATTTCGTGTCTTCGATATATAGGTCATCCTCCCTTACGCTAACATGTACGAAGAACGGAGAACCATGTCCATTTGAACGTGTCTCATCTGTTGTGACAAGAAGCGGATAATTTCGGAAAAAGATGACTTGATGGATTGTCCGCTTTCTCACTCGCGCAGTTAATATATAGAATGTCGAGGATGTATTAAGAATCGAAAGATGATGTTTCGAATTTTAGTGACGTAATATCAACCTCTCCTGCCTCTATTGCCTGTCAAACCAATACGTATTTATGATTTTATGAATGAGATAGGAATGGTGATATGCAAGCGGCAGGGCTATGCAATTTGCCCAATCAATGTATGTTTTATTTTTATTTTTTATTATTACTTAGATGGGTGGATGAACTCACAGCCCACCTGGTGTTGAGTGGTAACTGGAGCCCATAGACATCTACAACGTAAATGCGCCACCCACCTTAACCGAAACGCATTACTGCTTCAAGGCAGAAATAGGCAGGGTGGTGGCACCTACCCGCGCGGACTCACAAGAGGTCCACCAGTAAGAAACCAGTGCTGAAATACTTTTCTAGTTTAAATTCGACTGTTTTAAATATATGTCTGTCTTATATATGGCCGTCTTAAGTATAACGCAGTTGAGTTCGAAAATGATCAGTAAAACGAGATTTGATAATGAACATTTAAACCGAAGAATCTATAACTCCACTTTGCTAGATGGTAACAGATGATGCTGTTCTTACATCAACGCTTTCTCGACGGCGAGTCGCTAAATAGTGCCATATTATGAGTACAGTTTTTATGGTATATATATATAACACTAACGACCCGCCCTCGCTTCGCTTCGGAAACTGTAATTTATTATTGATTTCTCCACTATTTAATGGATGTTATTATACATATAAACCTTCCCCTTTAATCACTCTATCTATTGAAAAAAAACGCATCAAAATCCGTTGCGTAGTTTTAAAGATTTAAGGATACATAGGGACAGACAGACATATATAGGGACAGAGAAAGCGACTTTGTTTTATACTATGTAGTGATTTTTTAAGGCATAGACAGTTGAAATAGCTCTATCTTTATTGCTTAGACCGGTGATCGAGCTGCCCACCCGGTGTAAAGTAGTTACCATGGACAGCCACATAAATACCGCCACTATGGGACATGACCTCTAAGACTCAGTACAACAGCTGCCCCATACTTCAAGCCGAATTAGGCAGATCGGCAATACCTGCCCGTGAGGGCTCACTAGCGCCCTACGGCCATAATACCATGGACCGTGTATAGTATACCGGCTGTAACATCTCTTCAAATGATACCTACCTTCGTGAACTCATACTCGCAATACCATCAGTGATTATGCAAATTATCATGTTTGCTAGAATATTTTTTGTTTTATTCCTTGATCGCGCAAGTGAGCATGTGTTAAGTACGTATTTCATTAGAAAAATTAGTAACTGCTATCGGAATTTGAACATTGGCATAGTCGCTCCATATTAGTATACTGAGCGTGTTCTACTTTAGCCCACGGCAACTAGGCTTGAACATACAGTGACTAGTATCTTTAAGTATCGATATTAAATTACCCTCCCTATTCTAGGACTATTTAACCACGTACCATACTTTTTTTTTCTTTTTTTTATAGCTTAGGTGGGTGGATCAGCTCACGGCCCACCTGGTGTTATGTGGTTACCGGAGTTCATAGACATCTACAACATAAAGGAGACACAAGTTCCAAGGTCTCAGTTTTAACAGTACATCAGCGCCTCAATCTTCAAACCGAAACGCATTACTGCTTCACGACAGAAATAGGCAGGGTGGTGGTACTTACCCGTGCGGACTCACAAGACGTCCTACCACCGGTCATTACTCTGTAATGACTACAATCTACTATTCGCGAACACAAACGTTACAGATCTTCATATAATTCCTAGAAGAATATCAATTGTTTTTCGTTGTATTATTCCGTTTTGTCGCATCGCCTTCCGACTTATCGGGAATCTGTATCAATTACACAATAGAGCTAAGACAAATATTGTTTGGTTATTAGTGTGGTCGCCCGCTATTACAGATGACACAGGAATGTCTCATCACATGGACGTCCATATCTATCTTATATTAGGGGTATCAGGCGATCATCAGTTAAGATCTATTGTGTTGGTTGAATTGTTTTAGCGTAGATGGGGAAACGGGATCTCGGAGCGGATTGAGCGGATACAGAGTGCCTGGACAACGAAAGCCATTTTGAAAATGAATCGAAGCGTTCGTTGAAATAAAGATGTTTTAGTTAGATGTTGGATTTGGTGTTAGATGGCTGAAGAGACCGATGGAGCTTATAAAGTGAGATGCTATAATACATGAGATAGAGTGGTTATTGTATTTTTTTTTTTAAATAATCCTATCCTTCATTTTTGAAATTTGAAATTGAATTTTTGAAAAATCGCGTGTTTACATGGAAAACTTCCAACGAAAAATATAAACAGAAACGAAGTTATTTATTCTTTTCACTTAGAAATAAGGTGTAGAGAAAGGCACTTATACAATTATTACAAGATATCTTTTGATATATTTTTTTTATTAGAATCTCTTCCTGCATCCGTGCAAATCAAACCCCCAAAATCATAATTTGCGTAATGACTGGTGGTAGGACGTCTTGTGAGTCCGCACGGGTAGGTACCACCATCCCGCCTATTCCGGCGTGAAGCAGTAATGCGTTTCGGTTTGAAGGGCGGGGCAGCCGTTGTAACTATACTGAGTAACCACTCCAGTAACCACTCAACACCAGGTGGGCTGTGAGCTCGTCCATTCATCTAAGCAAAAAAAAGATTACGACGGTATTCCACCAACGTGCAACTCTATCGTTTAAATATTCCACGAGAAGAGAATAAATAACAAATAACTTACATAGTTATGTATTTACATATTTTTTACAACCACGTCTGACTTACGAACGTAAATTATTTTACGAGGCGCAAATTGAAAAGTTTATTATGCTTTATAAAATGTACCATAGAATTTTAAAGTCAAAGTTTAATTTAATTTTACAAATTTTTACCGCATTAAAATGAGTTCAACAAATAGCCCGAGCTTCTCAATTACTGCGGTTAATGTGTGTGCTCATGAAAGTTTTTAATAAGCGACGGATAGCTTAAAGCTCGCCGCAGTTGGCCGTGCACCATTTTTGCATAGATTTCAGGCAGCATTGAATTTAGCAGAGATATTGTTCTTTTGTGTTGTGCTTTAGGTTTTTTTTTTGGTCTAAATTATGTTTAAGGCGTGTAATGTTAGAATGGGTGTAGTGTTTAAGTGTTTAATAAAATGCACATATCTCGTACCTCATAGCTTATAAAGGCAAACTGATAAATAGAACGACTCCCGAATATAATAGAAACAGTTGTTTTGTTTAGTGTTCATAAACTTCACTTAAAGTATCCCTTTCTGTTGTCATTTCCGCGAGATCGTGCGATATATGTAGTATTTAATAAAATCTATCTAAGGCTCTATGTATACAGGGTTACAGGTTAAGTCGACCTATTCCCGTTAAGGGCATTTTTTTCTATGATGTATTTAAACCCTGGATTGTCTTACCTTGTTGAATAGCTGATGAAACGTAGATAATGTTAAGCATATCTGCCAAACAGGCGCCATAATATTTTTTTAGATATCCTTGAAAGAAAAATAACCGACTGTCTAAAACGACTTATTTATTCATTTTACGTACAATATTGGTTATTGGGGTCAATCAGCATCTTATTTTACAAGTAAAAATCATGTAATAATAATAATAATAAGACTTACGCATTTCAAAATATCTAAGCTGATAGCCGAAAATCGGGTATTTTTTATAAAAAACAATTCGATTCAAATATCTCTGAATCGGTTAGATTTAGGGTTGGGTGTTTTATAGGCAAATCAGTTAGAAACGATGTAGGTAAGCTACACGCCCTTAACGGGAATAGGTCGACTTAACCTGTAACCCTTTATATAGTCATACAAAGTATCGTGTATAACCTGCCGGTTCCATTTGGGAAATCAGTCCCTTTTGGCCATAAAGGTATAAAACCTTTTTTGGTAAAGAAGATCAATCGGCCTTCTTGGACCTGCGTGCCTTAAAAGGCGTACATAAGGCCCAGTTGATAGCGACGCCTGACCTGAATAAACTGACCAAAACGCAGTTTTTTTTTAATTGCGTACTGGTATGGACAAGCTCACGGCCCAACCGGTCTTCAGTGGTAACCGAAGCCCATAGACATCAACAACGTTGACAGCCCCATCCACCTTGAGACTTGAATTCTAAGTCTCAGTTTATATCACAACGGCCCCCCACCCTTAAAATAGAGACCTACTTTTTGTTCTTGGCTATCGAATGGTCAGGTGATATTGGAACAAGACAGGGTTATCTACATTAGTCCTGGACGAGTATGTGAAAAAATATTTCAAGGCTTGGCAGTCGTATTTAGGCATGCGAGCCCCCAAGACGCATTATCACTAGTGAAATATAGTGTTAGAGGACTATTACTAAAGTCTGACGCTACTATTACGATAAGCCCGTTGCAGGGAGAAGTTAGCGAAACTTAACATGTATCGCCAATAATGGGCCGGCCAAGAGAACACCACATTTTGCTCTTGACTATCGAATTCTTCTTCCCATCGTACACTCTTGACAGAGTGGTCGTGGTCATGCATCAGTCGGATCCTGCGATACCGATGCTCTCGCGATGCGACGCCATGTGGCACGATGTTTCGCAGAGTGAGAGCAATCACTATGTGAGTCGACTATTATCAAAGCCGGCAATGTGACTTTTGGACAATTATTGGTAAATCAGAAAAACGAATTATTGACTTTGTATTCCATTGGCAGTCACAAAACTCTTCTGAACGACATCTTAGATAAATAACAGGTTAAGTATTAACCTTTATTTAATGCAGGTTTTGAACCGTATTCTTTGAAGGAGACGATTATATTCAAATCAATCTGTATTGACATATCAATAACATTTTTTTGTCCAAATGCACAGATTGCCACCTTTGATAATAGACGACACATGTATCGAATGGTCAGGTGATATTAGAAAAAGGCAGTGTTATTTACATTAGTCCTAGCAGAGATTATTTTGGAATTTGATGTCCGCGCAAAAATATATTCTGGACTTTTTTGTAGGAATCGCGAAGAGCGAAGCTATGTGAAGTGTTTTGTTTGTTTGTGTTTCTTCGATTATATAAGTGTATTGTGTATTACTTATAAACCGTTTGGCCTATATGAAAGACCATAAATATGAAAAAAATCGCTGATTTTGATTTCACGGATTCCTCTAAAAAGCACACCGAAATCTCAGTAAATTTCTACAGTTTTATTGGGACGTTAATTCATTTCCTTTCATTCAGTTTCAACTCAATGGACGAAAATTCCAAATAAATTAACCTCATTTCATTCCGACCCTCTTTTCACATAACAGAATATGTAAGTAAACAATAATTGAAGATTTTTAAAAACTCAACAACAATCTAATCGCCAGACATCAATGGCCATATTAAATAAATAAATAAATAAATAAATAATAAATAAATATTTACTAACAATCACGCCACGTTAACTGGTCCCGTGATAAGTTCGTAAAGAACTTGTGTTACAGGTACCAGATAACGGAAATATGTAAATGTAAGATTTTTATTATACACATACATATATTTAATATACATCCATAACCCTGGAAAAGACATTTATATTTATCATACAAATATCTTCCCTTGGCGGGATTCGAACCCGCGACCCCCTTGTGTAGTGACCATGTCACTTACCACTACACCAGACGGCCGTTAAATATATTGAAATAAAGAAAGAAAATATTTCTTAACTGTAATTTATCATCTCTATTAACATGTCTATCAATCACATCGCATCAGTTAAGATTACGTGCGTGCGTGTTATGTACTGAAATACATTCGCCTTTATACACAAACAACCAGAACTTTCTCTGGTATTAACATTTTTCACCACTAAAAGACCGGTATTAAGAGACCTATTAGGGAACAAAAACTTTTGTTATCACGTATTTCCTCTCTCTTCCCTCTGGGAGACAAACTTACATGCTCAGACTTGGAGTTTAGAGTGGCCATGCTGCTTTTAGTAAAACAGTTCGCTATTACGGTATAACCGACAATGGTATTTCCGAATTAAGAACAACGTACTAATTAATATAATTGAGACTCGTGTTAACGTTTTTGACTTTGTAGTTAATGTTTCGAAAAAAATTGAGTTAGTGGCTCATCCATCTTCCAATAACGCAGGAGTTATGTGTCTTACACGATGGTCGTGCTTGAAAAGAGATATAGATTACCTTTCAATACTACATACAATAAATCTGTTGAAAAAATTTTGAAAAAAAAAAACCTAGAGTTGTTACATATTTTTCAGTAGCTCAAGATATACTTTTATAGTACTACTAGCGGCCCGATCCGGCTCCGCTCGGGTCTTTAAAAAAAATTTCAACGACATTTGACGTTGTTTTATTTTTTAAATAAAAGAACACTTATTGCGGTATAACTATAATAGTTAGACATATGCTGTTGCGACACTTTTTGTAAATAATAATGTGTTCTACAAAGTCTTGGTACATTATTTTATTCTATCATCAATCGTTTTCGCAGGGCACGCGATGTAAATAATATTTTAGGTAATTTGTTTACACCTTGGGTTACATTATTGGAGTTTTAGTAAGGATCCCTAAATTTTTCAAAAAAGATTATAGCCTATATTACTCGGGAATAGTGTAACTTCCAAACAGTGAAAGAATTTTTCAAATAGGTTCAGTAGTTTCGGAGCCTATTCGAAACAAACAAACAAACAAATCTTTCCTCTTTATAATATTAGTATAGAAGTATAGATTAGTATAGAAGTATAGATTAGTATAGAAGTATAGATTAGTAGTATAGATGGGTGAACTTGATCACGGTCTAACCTCAGTTCGATTGATTTTCGGAGACCATAGCCATGAATACCGACACCCGATTTATGATATGAGATCGAAATCTCAATAATTTTTATTTTAAGACTACCTGTTACATTTCGTACATATCTTCAATGTTCATACGCGTCTCTTGTACAGTTATTTGTTTATTCATGTAGACTAACGAGAAATTGTCGTGAGGAGTGCTCCGAAAATAGCCTACGCTATGATTCAACTCTTGAACCGTAACAATTTCAATAAAGTTATTATTATTACTGTGTCTTTTAGTACTGGCTGTTCTAAAGAATAATTATTATTGGCTATTTTTTATTACCCTTGTAGGCAGACGAGCACACGGCCCACCTGACGGTGAGTGGTTACCGTCGCCCATGGACTTCAGCAATGCCAGGGGCAGAGCCAAGCCGCTGCCTACCGTTAAGTACTCTCCACGAGCCTCGTTTGAAGAAGGACATGTCATAGCGCTCGGGAAACACCGTGGAGGGGAGCTCATTCCATAGCCGGATGGTACGTGGCAAAAAATACCTCTGGAAACGCACTGTGGATGACCGCAGTGGCTCCAGGTAGTATGGATGAACTCTACTCCGGTGGCTATTGTTTTTTGATCTCCATAATTTGCCTTTGATCGTTATTCTATCACAACTTTAGGGTCCGTCGAGATACAGGGGTTTTTAGCATTCAGTCCGCCTACCGTACTGTTTTGTTTGCTTTGACCCGAAAATATTTAACAAACAAACAAACACAGCAGTCCAAAAACTTAAGTATACCAAATTATCCACAAAACATGCGGTGAAGTGATTTATCCGAAATCCAACTCAAAGCTTCGTTGTGAGTTCAAATATTTTACTTTACTTTTTTGCCACGCAGCAGTTGCTCTGTGAGGGAGCGCAGACCAGTCATACTGGTTTTGACTGCACCGAATCTAAAAACCGTATCACACGAAAGTCTCGATTAAAATTCATCCTTAACACGGCCGAAATAAGGAGTGATTTACCATGAAGTATGTTCCTTTCAACTACTTTCGACTATAGTTTACGATTATAAGCTCTGTAGTATTGTATTAAAGTTGGTTTTGGTATGAGATGTATTGGTTCGATTTTGATCAGGCCCCGAAGCATTCCTGGCCTGTGGTACACCGCTGCTCGTAGCTCGAACTGAATCGTACGCAATAGACGCTCGCAAATTACAAGCTTTGTTTTATACACGAGCTTTCCAAGTTTTTTGCTTTTGATGTATGAAGTGCCATTTGAAATTGTGCTTTTTCTTGTAGCAGACCGTGTACCGGGATGTTACGGAAATTGTTCTGTTTTAGTCTTCTTGCAAACGAAGATACTGGAGACAGTTAAGCGCCACACCACAAAACAAATTGCTACTGATAAATTATACTTAATCATGACTACCTTTTGTTAGTAATGAAATGCGCATTGAACACATGATTACGAATTACTAATACGATCAAGTAATAAGATACTGTAATAAAAAATAATCCTATAATATAATATATAATAAATAAGCCTATTTCTGTGGCGTAGCCGTAATGTATTCAGATTTGAAGGTAGGGTAACTATGACTTGGAACTCGCGTCTCAAGGTGGGCGGCGGCATTGACGCTGTTAATATCTATTGACTCCTATAGCCACTTTACACTGGAAGGGCTGTGGACTCCTTCTACCGTTTAAGCAATAAAATAAATAATAGTTTAAAAAAACATGCACGGTGTTATTAGTTATAAATATTTTTCAGACAGATATGAGTAGAAGAATTATTATTTCAATAAGTAATACCTTAAAAAGCACCCCACTCTTTTTTTAAAATAAAATATATTTTACACTATTTTCAATTTAAAATTATTAAAATTGATATTCTATTTTTTAGTTAAATTTTCTATAAAAGCGTATTTTTAAAACTATTAAGTACTTTAACATCAATTCCTGCCTTATCGACTATAGATAAAAATTATATAAATTGGCAAAAATCTTATTTTGCAAATTGAATAATGGAATAATCTTATCAAATTAGTGTATTGTCATCGGTCCTCGATAAATCTACAAAGTTTGAATGAAATCTGGCCGTTTAAAGTGGATCAAAATCGCGTCTAAAGGAGTCAGTTACAAACATACAAACATACATACAAGTGAAGCTAATGCTTAAAAATCTTCAAATTGCTTAAACGGACGATTGCCTCACGGCAGAAAAAATCACGATCATGGTAAAACGTGTGCATGACTACATACCACCATCAGAACCTAGACAAGCAATGGTTAGGGCGAGTTCAGGCCAGCAGTAGCCCAAGGTCAAGGCTCTTCCACTCCCATATTTCCTGACTAATAGCCTCATTGATCACCAATAATAACCGCATTATTTCCGAATCGATTTCACAGTGACTCGTGAATCAGAACTTCAAAAGTCAATCCAAAACTACGAGGAATACACAAGACGAAATATTTTCTCCCTTAAACCTTCGAAGTTCTTTAATAGTGGAGGAAATAGGTTAAGTGAATGTTCTTTTGCACAAGTTTATAGAAAAACACGGCCTCGGGAATCCCTTGAGATGTCTCAACGTATATTGGGGTCCACAGCTCGTGTAGCGATGTCCGACGTGAGTTTGTGAGTGTCTACACTCAACGAAGCGCTCTAGATATAATGAGTGTATGTCATCAGAATTCAAAGAATAATTATTATTTATATGTACATTTTTACCATTTCTGTTTTTTCACTTGAGAAATCGTACCAAACACTGATGTTACTATAAGTATTTTTTTATTGCTTAGATGGGTGGACGAGCTCACAACCCACCTGGTGTTAAATGGTTACTGGAGCCCATAGACATCTACAACGTAAATGCGCCACCCACCTTGAGATATAAGTTCTAAGCTCTCAGTATAGTTACAACGGCTGCCCCACCCTTCAAACCGAAACGCATTACTGCTTCACAGCAGAAATAGGGGGGGTGGTGGTACCTACCCGCGCGAACTCACAAGAGGTCCTACCACCAGTAAATAATAAGAAAAAAAAAAGTGTGTGTGTCCGCTCCGACGCACGACTGGAGTTTACTGGATATAAAAAATTAAACGAAACAATACGAGAAATAGTTCTATATTACGACAACACGATACACTACAGATTATTAACAAATTAACGAGACACAAAACAAACGACTAACAAATATATGAAAATACAATAATGAGAGAAACGCGCGATCAGTACGAGGCTTTGTGGCGGAATGCCGTCGCAGCAGCCCGGCGTCACCTGCGATAACGCATTTCGTGTGACATGCGCAATCAGGCGCATAACGCATTTCGTGTGACATGCTAGTACGATTTTGGTCCCCATAATTTTCATACCCCGGGCCTATATATGTAAATCGATTCTAAAGGAGTAAACTCCAATACTATACAATAAGTATTTGAGAGTATAATTTAAAAATACGATTATATTAACAGAACACCATGCTCAAATTTATATTTGATATTATCGTCCATTTATTGAAATTTTAAGTCGCAGGACGTATTTTGATGTGACGTCATCGAACGTTATTTAATAAACCTTGTTGAAATAGCCGAAATCTTTTCGAAAACATCTTGGATCGTTAACGTTTGAAAAACCTTATACATTATCAATACTCGTGACTGATAAACACCTCAAGATCATCGATATGAGTAATAATCGCAGAAGAACGATTTATCAGCTACAGATCTGCCCTCATTCGCACGCCCAGATTATATTATTAGATAGTCTCATTAATATTTAGCGAATTATTCTAAGTGCTGGTATCCGAATAATATTATATCTAAATCGATTCCTATTGGATACAAGGGCGTTCTTTGGGTTTTACGATTTTTATACTACTTATTTTGGCAGACGAACCAACTCTCTTGCGATGTTAAGAGGTGATTTTTACACTATACTTTACTGATTTTTTTATTGCTTTGATGGGTGCACGAACTCACAGACCACCTGGTGTTAAGTGGTTACTGGAGCCCATATACATTTACAACGCAAATGCGCCACCCGCCTTGAGATATAAGTTCTAAGGTCTCAGTATAGTTACAACGGCTGCCCCACCCTTCAAGCCGAAACGCATTATTGCTTCACGGCAGAAATAGGCGGGGGTGGTGGTACCTACCCGTGCGGACTCACATGAGGTCCTACCACCAGTACCAGCTGCTTGCTACCAGTCAATTCTACAGCTCAATTATCTCACATTATACGAAATTTCCTTCCAACAAACAATCCTGAACAATTTATACCTGGTGATGTACTTAATTACCCAATTTAATGTAATTTTTCATTAACAGTTTCAAAGTCCAGTCGACTCCGACGGAAGCACTTTGTATTTCCTGTTTAATATAAATAAGACAAATCGATAAGGAAATTTTAAGTGAGTCAAACTTTGGCAATTAGCGAATTCTCCCGAAAGCCTTTTACTCAATTGGATTATCGGAGACCAGTTTAAGTTCATGGATCCGTCTGATTTTCATTTATTAGTTTTAATTTAATTTTGTGTGGAAATTTGCGGAATCGTTAGACGTGGATGTATTTTTTTGATAATTCGGAATCTTCGTTGTCTTTTATTGTTTATGAAAGAGCTCAAGGAATGATTAATGAAATGGCTATTAGAGGCCATTGACTTTACAACATTAATGCCACTACCTATCTTGAAACAAGAGGTCAGTTAACTGCCTCACTCTTCAAATCGGAACGCATCACAGCCTCGCGACCCGCAACTACCCACTATAATATAAAAATTACACTGTGTAACACCAGTAATTTAATTTGTACCCAAATTAAAAAATTTGCAGGTTTGCTTATTACTCTCCTCCTCCTTCAGTCGATCGCTCATAGCTGAGCATCGTGATGAGCCCGCCTGTGACCTTTTTTTGTAATTTGCAGCCATTTATGCCGGTCAGTGGCACAATGAATTGCGTGGCTCAGTCTCATGTCCAGATGCCCGGACACTTGGTCGCTCCATCTTTTTCGGTTCCGACCTCTGGATTGTCTTCCATCCACTTTGCTTTTTACTACGAGACGCTTACTTGGATCATTCGTAAGTATCCTATTTTATCGATGGGCAAGTTATGCCGGTTTGCTTCTGATATAAATGGCCTTACTGTCATCGAATAACAAATAAGTCATTTGGCATATTACTCCGAGTATTGTCTTTGTACGTCGAAGAGAAGCCTAGTAAAATTGCAGAGAGGCCAATTTCGGGACACCGATTCTGAAAGTTATCAAAGGATAATGGAAAGTCTGTTAAGTTCCCAAATAACTTATAACTTGAGCCTTCTGAAGGTGCTCGTGTGAAAGTTGGAGCAATTAACCATCAATGGCTGTATGAGCGCTAAAATATTACGGGAATTATGAGTGTGAAAGCAATTTATTAGAACTGCGGGTACATTATGAATTATGTGACGCAGTACTAAGTTGTGAGGCTGGTACAAGGTTTTAATGGATCGCGCACAATTTAATATGGTCTGAATGTTTTAATGTAGCTGGTATCGGAAATGGAATTAAGTCTTCTTTTTCTCCACCTTATCCCACTATGTGGGGTCGGCACAGCTAATTTTTCTCTTCCATTCTCTTCTATCAGCCGTCATCTCAACACTCACTCCTCTCTCTCTCATATCGTCATTCACACACTCCATCCATGTCTTCTTCGGTCGAAATGGAATTAAGTAAAATTGTCAAATTGTTGGTTATTTATTGTAAGCTTTCAAACACCAATACTTGATATCGCAATTAAATATTATTTTACGACATATTATCATGTAGTTGTTTTTTTTTTTTGTTCCTACCTATGCTGATAGCCTTGAGAGGCTATTTCAGCTTACCCTAGCTTGTGTAGGTGAGCTCACGGGGCTCAAACCGGAGAATTGCTAACACTGACCCTAGCAAGAGCAGTGCTTCGCAGAATCTACCACCGGGTCGGAAACGCGACCCACTGAGAAGATCCGGCGAGAAACTCAGTGGGCTGTGTCTGTGGGCATGTAGTTGTACTACTGAATATATGATATTAAGACTAGCGTAAGAATATTAGATTTGGTCAAGCCCTTTTGCAGTTTAAACAACATTGCATTTACGTTATATTGTGAAATAAATCTGTTATAAATAAACGACAGAGTAAAACTACTAATTAATCAAATACATATTAAATAGTTATAAAACTTTTTAAATAAAGCAGCCTGTACTAGTAAGGTACTTATGTTTTCTTTATTTCGAAGAGCTTATACATTTTACATTGAGTTTTAAAGTATTTTCAAAGTTGCTAGCTAACAATATATTAAGTTGACAAAGTTTGAATTAATTGCATGTTTTTGGTTACCTTTTTTGACCATGACCATGAACGGACACGTCTGACCGACAATAAGACAAACATAGTGCCCTTGACAAGAACAAAATTATTCTTTAATATATGAAGATTAAATGATATTTTCTGATCCACCAAAGCTCTTGAAGAGAGAACTTAAAGTTTAATCATTCTGCCCAAACTCACCGAATTCACTTTTGGAGATTTTCCTAACTTTTCAATCCCTCCCCTTGCGGCGGGGCCTTTAACTTGTTCCACGGTTCTGGCAAATGGTTATAAATATATTTCGCAATGCCTTTTGACTTTTTTATAGACGTGTAATAGATTTAGTTTCAAAATTGTTTTTCCACATTGGCATTTAACATTATAAAGTTGACATAGAGAATGCAATAACAATAAATGGGCTTCAGAGAAAACTATTTAACGTTATTAAATTTATTTTTATTGGTAATCATCATATGCTTATCGCTAATAGATACAGTAATAACTTTATTCAAAATTTGAATAGTTTTTTTTACACGAAAGGGTTTTTCATACTTGGATGAAGATCTGAAATGATTCCTGAAAAGGATAGATGAGTGCCAGTAGTTTGAGGCAATTTGGCTGGATCCTCGTTTACTGGATAGTCCTTTTTAACGCAGTAATTTATATGATCTCTAATCATCGTTCTCCTGTACTTCTCCCAGTCACCTGGGACGGTGACGCAAACCATCCACTTCTTCTTAGGTCTACCTATTTCTCTAAAGCCTTCCACATTCATAGTTAAAGCTCTCTAAACCTCACAGTCATTTCATCTCGCCTAATGTCCATACCATCCCATTCCATTCATCCATCATCAGGATCTCTAATGATTACTGAAATCTTTCTACATAGCATTCAGTAGATTAAGTTAAATAAATCAATATCTCCTTATAATATACTCCTTTGACCTAGACGTTCCAAGTTTAGTATAAGACAAACAGGTACATTTAGTTAATATTCCATTGACATCCAAAGTGACACTTAATATTTATCATTTAGATAAACAATTCCAATATAAACGTAATTTGTCGCAATTATATATCGGCGTTTGTGTATACTACCGTATC
Organism: Bombyx mori; assembly: GCF_030269925.1. NCBI lineage: Eukaryota > Metazoa > Arthropoda > Insecta > Lepidoptera > Bombycidae > Bombyx > Bombyx mori. The sequence goes on along the minus strand of NC_085120.1, from coordinate 1,264,931 downwards.
TTAATTGGCAAACATATATTTATCTGAACACAACTTGAACGTATTTAGGTCGTATAGAACAAAACAATTTAGCTTGACTTGACATCATCGGTATAAAGACTAATAGCTGTACGAATCATCTTTAAAATACAATATGAACAATAGGCAGATTGGATGAGCATTTGTTTACCAATTTACCCACAACCATAAAACAAAAAATAAATTTGGTGCCGTAAATATATCATCCATTCCAGATAATGACTGAATGTATATACTAAAATAGCGCACATTCTATTGCGTATTTGGGATGAAAAACCGATGAAATTGATTACCGCACGATGGTCATTGGTACAAAAACATGCAGCTTTTTTAATCTTTAGTACCTAGTTAGTTTATGTAGGCTAACTGTATAAAAAAGCTTCCACCAACCACCAAAACTGTTAAAACTAAGATCCCAAGTAGAATAGGGGATTTTGATATGGTCTTAGACAATGTAAGTTAAAAAAATACTGTTTGAATTTTAATTTTATTAATGACTAGCTGACCCGACAAACTTCGTAGTGGAATCCGTCCGACGGGGGACATATGAAAGGAAAAACAAAATTGTTATTTTTATTTAATTCTGAGCATTTTCATATATATCTACCTTTTAAACCTTCTCTGGACTTCCACAAATAATTCAAGACCAAAATTAGCCAAATCGGTCCAGTCGTTCTCGAGTTTTAGTGAGACTAACGAACAGCAATTCATTTTTATATATAGATATTTAGATGTACGCTGTGCTTTCTTATCATATTACCGAAACAGTTACAAGAACAAAAACAGTTAAAATAATCATCAATCGTTGTACGTAAGAGATCATCAATACAAAATATTAACTCTGAAAATACCTATATCTTAATAAAAGACCTCGTCCGATTTAACCGAAATTATTTCAGTTTCACGAAATGGTGCGCCTCGAGTGATTCCGTCATAAAACGGAACATAACCATTCGCAGTATCCTCGGGTAGGTGCGAAAACATATTTGATTTGATCAGGTGCTTCCAGAGTACTTACCCAAACAAGTTCGTTTATAAGATAGGGGATTCGCACCTGCACCACGCGGACGGAATACTGAATAAAAAACATTGGGATCCCATCTTGATCTTTGAAGGAGGAAGTGTAAAAGTATGTGTAAAGGGTGCGGAGTTTCGTGTGGCGTGTATTCGCGGACTTTAGGGCGGTATCCAATTTAAAGGGGATGGCGGACGTGCTTCGCTTTTTATGTCGTTGCTTAAATTTGGAAGTTTATGATCAAAAACATTACTTTTTCTCCTTTAAAACGTGCACAAATTACTAAAGTGGCAATTATTAAAAATATATTACGTGATTTTTTTTCTCTGGTCCCCTATTCGCCTGTTCGCTAGTGGGTTAGTCGCTCACGGACTCAACCTGAGAGAATTTTCTAACACTAGCCTTTTTTTTATTTCTTAGATGGGTGGACGAGCTCACAGCCCACCTGGTGTTAAGTGGTTACTGGAGCCCATAGACATCTACAACGTAAATGGGCTACCCACCTTGAGATATAAGTTCTGAGGTCTCAAGTGTAGTTACAACGGCTGCCCCACCCTTCAAACCAAAACGCATTACTGCTTCACGGCAGAAAGAGGCAGTGCGGTGGTACCTACCCGCGCGGACTCACAAGTGGTCCTACCACCAGTAAGAGCCCTAGCAAGAGCAGTGCTTCGCAGAATGTACCACCGGATCGGAAGCGCGACCCACTGAGAAGATCCGGCGAGAGACTCAGTGTGCTGTCAATGGGTTAGTTCAGTCGTCGCTCGTCGTCCGGTGCTTGAAGGTCCTAAAAGCCCCGAGAGTGAATCCGGGGGTTCCGACAAGACATGTTTCGGGCCACAGCGACTTTGCGTCGTCCCGTCGCAGTCAGATAAGAATTTGCTGTTAGTTTTTAACATCGTTCTGTTTGCATTGTGTACTTTATTCGATAACCTACCGTTTTACTTATAATTCAATTACAATTACATTAACCGATAGTGTAAAACAAAACTTGTACGCATAGGACTTGAGACATTTCATTACCAATATCGTTCTTCCGTAACAAAATCTCAAACATTTGATTTCAATTTACGGCACTAAACTCCTCACGCTACAATATTGGCAACAACGATAATTGTTTCGCGAAGTTTCTGAATACACTTTAAGCCTTTTGTTATAAAATGTGTTTTAGGGTATTATGATTACATTGTTTTTGATATAACTGTAACCCAATGAGTATATTATACTCGTAGTTATTGTAAAGGGATTATTTATTATTAAATAGCGTTATAATAACTATTAGTACAAAATTTAAGTAATGTTTTGAGTTTTTATTTATTTTGCATAGTGCAGTGTGGACGAGCTCGTAGCCCACCTGGTGTTAAGTTGTTACCGGAGCCCATAGATATTTACAATGTAAATGCTGCCACCCATCTTGAGATATAAGTTCTAAGGTCTCAATATAGTTACAACGGCTGCCCCACCCTTCAAACCGAAACGCATTACTGCTTCACGGCAGAAACAGGCAGGGTGGTAGTACCTACCCGTGCGGATCTACAAGATGTCCTACCACCAGTAATTACGCAAATTATAATTTTGCGGGTTTGATTTTTATTACACGATGTTATTCCTTCACCATGGAAGTCAATTGTGAACATTGGTTTAGTACGTATTACCACCCTGCCTATTTCTGCCGTGAAGCAGTAATGTGTTTCGGTTAGAAGGGCGGGGCAGCCGTTGTACTGTAAATCGGTGACTTAGAACTCATGTCTCAAGGTGGGTGGCGGCATTTATTTTACGTTGTAGATGTCTATGGCCTCCGGAAACCATTTAACAAAAGATGTGTCGTGAGCTCGTCCACCCACATAAGCAATAAATAAATAAACGAAATAAATAGTTTTTTTTAATACATAATATATTCAATAACACAGTATGTTATGAAGGTCTTAATAATTTCATGTCTTCACAATGCTTGCTAGATTTTTTGATTGTATTTAATACAATTTCATATTACGACGCAATATCATCATAACCAAGAGAATTTTATTACAGAAGGCAGATTTCATAAAGGAAATATTTTACGAGTATTCTATTTACATGAAACAATGTCAGATTAAAGATACGTACGTACACACGTTTTAATTTCATACTAGAGGTCCCGCAGTAGTCGAAATTCGACTATAATTAATTGAAATTGTAAGTTTGTACACTATTATGATTGTATTTTATACTTCTGTAATCACAAATTACGCTAAGACTAAACTATAAAAAATATTAACAAAGACAAAAAATTGTTAATCTATTCTCAATTTGACCACAGACGTCAAGAACAAAAGTTTGACAATAAATAGTATGCATGCGTGTGTGCGTCAAATACACGATATGTAGTGTGTGTAATGTTTGCTTTATTGATTTAATGTATCTTTTATGCATTATTTTAAAAAAATATTAACATTGTGCACTTCTTCTCTATATTCTGTAAAAGTGTGTAAAATTTCATACTCCTCCGTCCGCGCAATTTTCGTAAAAAGGGATACAAAGTTTTTGCTTCACGTATTAATATATAGATGTGCTCTTTTCATTATTGAGATTTATTATTTAAACTACATAGTATCCACATGCGAAAGAGAATAATTTAAAGTTAATTAATATTAAATGAGACCTATGAGTTATGTGCAGACGGATGTACTGGATAGACATAATTGTAAGGTAGTTAGATTTGTCAAGGGCGTTGCCCGAAACCGTTTGATGATTGATCAAACGAAAGATACAATAGGAATATAGAATTTGGTAGGCAGCGGCTTGGCTCTGCTCCTAGCATTGCTGAAGTCCATGGGCGACGGTAACAACTCACCATAAGGTGAGCCGTATGCTCGTCTGCCTACAAGGGTAATAAAAAAAAAAAGAATAAACTTGACATCTCAAACCAAGAAGAACGAAGCCAGAATATTCATAGCATTTTTTTTCTACATTAAGACTCATATTCTTCGGTGGCTGAACAACCGAGATTCAAAGGAAGACGTGAAATTTATTAAAGGAACTAGTGAAGAAGAAATATAAATAAAGCCACTTATAAGATTTCGTTTAGGTAGCTTGTTGTGACCGTTTAATTTGAAGCGCCATTTGGTTGTATTTACTTTAATATTTTTGTGGTTAGGGACGACTAATTTATTTTTTATCTATGAAAAAATATAAAAAAATAATAAATGTCCAAAATAATAAATATGTATATAAAATTAATTATAATTAAATACAGAACGTTAGAAAAGGTTCGTAAATGTGGCGGGTAGCCATCATACAACGCAAGATAATTGACAGATTCCTGAATCTCGCTTACGACATTTTCAAGATAAAGCGCATATATACAAGTTCCGAACAACAACATTCGGACCGTCGGTCCACCGAGCAATATCACCCGCTCGGTGGAAGATCTTCCCTTCATCGTAAGCCCCAAAGTAAATTTTTTTTTTTTTTCAAATATTGCTCCAACATCGAAAAGTCAGATAATAATATTCCACAAAACATGATTTATAGAGTCGAACACTTAAACGAGGATTACGAACCGAGCACGTTCATCCACCACAAATCAACACAGAAACCGCCCCAGTAATAAACGCCATCATACTTTACGAGACAAAGCGGGTAGGCGATATACAACTGGCATTTTTTCAGATTATATCCGCTACAACCTATTTTACATTTATCCGAGTATGTAACAAGAAGATTTTGTGGATGCTTTACGATGTTGGGATGCACGGAGACGAGATCCTCAGTCTCAAAGTTTATTTGAATTGTACATACCTATGTAGTAAAGTTATTCAGATGAGTACTCTGAAAGTCGGTCGGGAGTTTGACATATCACGGTCAGGTCTTGGAAGATTGAGGTCCCATAGACACAGCCCACTGAGTTTCTCGCCGGATCTTCTCAGTGGGTCGCGTTTCCGATCCGACGGTAGATTCTGCGAAGCACTCCTCTTGCTAGGGCCAGTGTTAGCAACACTCCCGGTTTAAGCCCCGTGAGCTCACCTACACGTCAAGAAGAAGCTGAAATAGCCTCTCAAGGCTATCAGCATAACAAGGAAAAGAAAAAAAGGAAGATTGACATGATTCATGTTAACAATATTGCTTTAGTAGATTGAAGTGGTTGAAGGTTTCCCCTTTGAGATGATCCCGTTATTTTTTACTCTGCCAATCAGAAATATTTCACTTCGTGACCTAATTTTTGTGGTGTACTATTCAGCTTTGAAACTAACTCCCTTTTTCGGTTTTTACAGATGTGCTGGAAACGAGTTATGAAAAGCGTCTTTGGTTGTATGCTGTGGCTTAACTGTGCTTGATATTAATGCATTAAAGACGAGCGAAAGTCACCACTTACCACGTCTTGATCATCGCCGAAAGGAAAACTGGTCTTATTAATTTTAAATATTTTAATGAATTGGTAAATGGTCAAACGGGTATTGTTACTAAGAATTTAAATCATTTATTTATTTATTTAGACACACCAACAGCAATAGGCACAAAACATTCAAACTTAAAATTAACAAATATAAAATTAAGTACTGGTATGTAAGCCAGTTACAGGCATGTACAGCAATCTCTTATAACACACTACGACATGTTACAGTCACTTTACAAACAGCGGAAAAATAGGTTAAATTTAAATCTTAACAGTACGAAATAAGACAAATAAAAATTTAAAAAGAGCATGAAAACAAGAGTTAACTACTTAACATTCTCTCATCAATTATAAACGAAGAAACTACTGCTGCTGATAGCCTTGAGAGGCTATATCAGCGTCACCTTAACTAGTAGGTGAGCTCACGGGGCTCAAACCTGATGACGTTGCTAACACGAACCCTAGCAAGAGCCGTGCTTCGCAGAATCTACCACCGGATCGGAAACGCGACCCACTGAGAAGATCCGGCGAGAAACTCAGTGGGCTGTGTCTGAGGGTTATATTCACTACAAATCTCCATTAACACCGTAAAACCTAAGAAATAAAACAAAATCCACTCGTCCTCGACATCCGTCATCCAGAAGAGAGAGAAACAAATTCGAAACAGCAATTGGACGCTCCACGGAGCCATTTTTTCTTGTACACGCAGTTTCAATTATTTATTACCCATTGTGCGTCCGAAGGCATTACAGTATGGTCATTGTGGGCTTTCCTTTGTTGTGAATATTGGCCCAATAACTTAGTTCGGGCGTGGTTTAATATCTTTCGTCTGAGCCAGAGCCGAAATTATAGAGGACAGTTCGTTTGTGTTAGTCTTAACATCAGAATTAGGTTGGACACGCTTTATGGGGTAGAGTCTGGTAGAGATAGCCAAGTGTGGGCGTTTTCTTCGAGTGCCTTATCTATAGCTTTATTAGTTGAAAATATATCGGTACTTGGTATTCATTAACAAAGACCTTTTTGTTTTTCACGAACGAAGATCTATTGAACTTGAACAACAGTTTCTTCTTCAACTAGGTTTGTGTTCCTAATTCTTCTTTCCTTCTGCGGGCCTACTGGAAGAGATTTCAACATGAAATAAGTAGTCCCCTTGTACTCTGTATCCTTATTGTAATGATTCTTCTAACAGCTGTGTTTATAAAGTATATTAAATAAATCCATACTAATATTATAAATGCGAAAGTAACTCTGTCTGTCTGTCTGTCTGTTCCTCTTTCACGCCTAAACGGCTGAACGGATTTTGATGAAATTTGGTATGGTGATAGATGATAACCTAGAAATGGTCATAGGCTATAAATAATCACGCCATCGTTCTTAGGGGGTAGGCAGTAGGCAGATAACTAAATTGAGTTAGTGATTTTTAGTCGTTTTTGTTGGGACTTTTGCTCTTTCACGTATAAAAGGCTGAACAGATCTTGATGAAATTTAGTAAGGTAATAGATGGTTACCTAAAAACGGATATAAGATCAAAATGATCACGTCATAGTACTTAGGGGGTAGGAAGTAGGCAGAAAACTGAATTGAGTTAGTGATTTTTTTATGGTTTTTGGTGGGAGTTTTGCTCTATCATGCCTAAACGGCTGAACGGATTTTGATGAAATTTAGTTAGGTGATAGATAGTAACCTAGAAAAGGATATGGGCTATTAATATTCATGCTATCGTACTTAAGGCGTAGGCAGTAGGCAGAAAACTAATTAAGTTAGTGATTTTTAATAGTTTGGTTTAAAAGTTTACCTCATTCACGCCTTAACGTCTGAACGGATTTTTATAAGACTTGGTTAATATAAAGATAGGATCCTAGGCACGGACACAGGCTGAGGTTTTTTTTTCTACACTAGAAATTCCCTAGAAATCTTATATATGGCAAAACAACGTTTGCCGGGTCAGCTAGTAAATAAATAACATTGCAATTATTTTCGTGTGAATTCATTTCAACCACCTTATTACGTAAACGTTGTATTAAAAAATGTATGTATGTATGTATTTGTGGAAACTAGACTAGATAATGCTTGTAAGTGGCGACAAGTCTGTTTTTATGTCAGGGTCAGCTTTCCGGTTCAATTTCCTTCGTTTTGATGAAAGAGTCTTTGTCGTTGCCGAGTTTTTGTGTATATTTTTTCTGAACATTTTCTGTACTTGACTTGCATTTAGATGGAATCCTTAGTATGCTGAATACACTATAATAAATCTTAATATATAGTATAGTTAAATATTTGCTATACTAAAAGAGAGCTGTGCCAACAAACTGGTCTTGAGGATATTTTAGACAAATATTATAAACGGAGAAGGCTATACTTTTGTAATTGAAATAAAAAATTGCTTCAAAGATGAAGCAAACAACAATGAAAGAAAATTATAAACTGGTGATTGCGAACAGGGAAAATATACCGATGCAAAAGTCGATGGAAAAAGGGATTTTTTTGTCAAAAGTAGAATAAAACTTTTGGAATTCGAGGTGGCAATAAATCAGCCCTGGGAAACATAATTTACAACTTAATTGCCGCTCCACTGAACACTAATAAGATTACAAATTACACCAGCTTCCGCTGGGAGTCGAACTGGGGCCACCGCAGCGCGGTCCCACACCTGAGCTTATTAAACTTTCCTACTTTAAGAGGTTTGCAAAACTCTCTCATTTGGCCCAAAGACCTTTACAGCAAACCCGTTTAACTTTTCACTGGCAAGTTTAAAACGTACGAAGCATTTTTGTTTTGCTAGGTAGCTCATTTCGGTTTTAGCCCGTAAAGTTTGACGGAACTAAAAAGAAAATTCATTTCTTAGTATAATCACAAAAATCTATTGTTACCATTTAAATGTTGTAATAACTATGTAATAAATAGATTATGGAATGAAATATATTTTTTTTCCTACCTAAGCTGATAACCTTGAGAGGCTATATCAGCGGAACCTTAACTAGTAGGTGAGTTCACGGGGCTCAAACCTGACGACGTTGCTAACCCTAGCAAGAGCTGTGCTTCGCAGAATCTACCACCGGATCGGAAACGCGAACCACTGAGAAGATCCGGCGAGAAACTCAGTGGGCTGTGTCTGAGGGTTAATTTACTCGTCGAGCCCTTCGTCGCAAGCGACGGGTTCGACGAGAACGATGACCGGAATGAAATACACAGACATATCGTGCCTGTAGAAAATATACAAAAATAAATATTGGAAATATACAAGTATATCATCTGAGTATTCTCTATTATACGTATATGTTTCTTTTCATCGCAATTATGCATGTAACTAGTATTAGCAACACCAATGATCTCAAGATCTGACCGCAGAAACCTCAATGGAATTCATTATTCACCATACACACCGTGACTCATAGATATTCGCAATAAACTCTCGTTATTCAGAATACGTTGTAGCGAGACATAACACAAATTTCGGACGATACTATGATCGTACGAATATAGTTTTTGTTTTAATATACACAGACGTTGATAAGGAAAAATTTTATCCTTTACCGTAATGAAATGGCTTACTGGCTAATATGGAATCCATGTTTTTTTGTGACTGAATCCTTTATATACAACAATCTATTATTTTTTATCTGTACTTAGCGTTGCCTAGTTTTTGAAGAACGCCTGCCTGCCGCCTCTTAAGAATAACTCGAAGAGTACACAATTACTTATTACTGAAGATTTGATAAATTCGGCATTGCCGATTTGCCAATTATGAATAAAAAACACAATAAAAAAAGCATTACACACTACCATGTATTTGATACAACACATACATAAAGATATACTCTTTGTTTACAGTCAATTGTGAAACTTTTGTTTTTGTTTAGTCTGTGGTCGATTTGAGAATATATTAATATTGTTTGCCTTTAATATTATTGATCTCTATTGGAGTTGTGGCGAACACGTGATTATATTATCGAACTATAATAGTTTTTGACAATAGAATCATAATAATGTTTAAACTTGTAATTTCAATTAAATATAGTCGAATTTCGACTACTGCGGGACCACTAGTTATTATTATCTATTATCTTTAATATATAAAGATGAATTGCTGTTCGTTAGTCTCGCTAAAACTCGAAAACGGCTGGACCGATTTGGCTAATTTTAGTCTTGAATTATTTGTGGAAGTCCAGAGGTTTAAAAGGTAGAAAGAAGATATGAAAATGCTCGGAATTAAATAAAAAAAACAATTTTATGTTCCCTTTGGCGTGTCCCCCGTCGGACGGATTCCTTTTGTTTGTTTTATGTTTACTTTTATTTATCGATTGAGGCACTACGAAGTATGCCGGGTTAGCTAGTTATATAATAAATGTTTCTCTAAAACGAATTTAATTCATTGAAGCAAATTAAATCAAAGTCATCTCACAAATCATATCGCTCGTTGTAGGAGGTGAATTGTAAGGTCGTTTCGCGAACAACAAAGTTAAACAGGCAACAAGCTGTCCAACGTAACTTTTACTGTGACAAAGCATGAATTAATTACGTTTAAAAAGTTTTAAGGCTAGTGATACGGTGCGCCGTGTGCTTTCAGGGTTGGCAGTTTTAAAATATGGCTCGATCTATACTTAATATTATAAAGAGGAAAGATTTGTTTGTTTGTTTGTTTCGAATAGGCTCCAAAACTACTGGACCGATTTGAAAAATTCTTTTTCCATTAGAAGCCGACATTGTCCCTGATGAACATAGGCTACTTTTTTTAAAAAAAAAAATTTTTTATTTTTTTAGTTTCATGTGTGTTTTAATGTTTCCGAAGCGAAGCGAGGGCGGGTCGCTAGTACTTAATAAAATCAGTGAAATGTTTTTTGTTACTTACTAATCTTGGGACGTGTCATCAAAATCTCAAGGGATTATTAGCATTTATTTCAAAACGAAACGATGTAGGTAGAGTTTTACCAATTTTATTTAATTTAACTTTTTAAACTAAACACCTTGGAGAGTTTAGGGACGTAGCCTTAAAATTTTGTACAATCATATATTATCGTTAGTTGAAACCAGGTCAGCTTAAGCTTAAGTTCAGTAACTAATTAGTAAAATCTAACCTGTTGACAAATGTTACATGGCTATGAATATTTATGTTCCACCCGAGAATACTCTTCATAAACTGTAATAATTAACTACACTTTGCAGACGTAACCTTCAATGTCAGCAAATCAAACTGAGCACAAAAGTATAGGGAGAAATTTACATTAATCGTTTTTTTTATCCGTGAAGGCAGACGAGCATACGATCCAACTGATGGTGAGTGGTTATCGTCGCTTATAGACGTCAGCAATGCCAGAGGCAGAGCCAAGACGCTGCCTACCGTATAATACTCTCCACAAATCTCGTTTGAAGAAGGACAATTAACAGAAAGTTCTCTTTACTGGCGTAAATGGATACAGGTACCAATGGTATATTGATTGGTTGTGCCGATGAGTAGGTTACATAAGATACGAAATTCATTCGGGTGTTTGTCTGTGCGCCTGTACAACAAAATCCCACATGATGTTCAGAACCTACATATACATAGGTTTAAGAAAACTATTAAAGAACATCTGTGCAATAAAGCTTACTATAAAGTCAATGATTATCTAGAAGATTGCACAAAGTGGGAATGAGTTGCTCGCTCCGGGCATTTCAATATTGTAGTAATTGTTACGTTATAATACTCAGTGTAAAAAATTCATATTTAAAAAAATAATAATATGAAAAAATAAATAAATAATAATTTTATATGTAAAAAAAAAAGACATGCCCGCTGAGTTTCTTGCCAATTCTTCTCAGGACGGAGGCTAGTTCTTGTGAATTGGCGGTAGTTCTTTTGACGTTCAACAAGTATGTACTTTCATTTATGTTGAATAAAAATTTTTTGATTTGATTTGATTTGATCAGTAGACGAAAACCACAGCAAAAAAAAATAAAAATAAAAAAGCCTTTTATTTTCACCCATAAAAAAAAAAGAATACATTTTGCATAACCTGTTTTTTTTTAATTAGTTCTATTTTATTATTTTTATTTAATTACTTTGAGTAGATTTGTTTTTAGTTAAGATTGGCGTGAACCCCTCTGTTTGAAGGTAAATACCTCCTCCAGAGATGCCCAATAGTCTACAGCGAAATAACGATTGCCTAAAACATCTAAAATATCATGATACTGACTAGCGAATAAACGTTATAAAACAAACGTCTCAAAATAAGTGTTTTTTTGTTAGACATCTCAACTTAAATGCCACTACGCATCATGAGGTCGAATACTCAATATTTTTATTAAGCGATTGTCATATACCTTGGTTGACAAGCAGTTGAAAGACAGGTCGGTGGTACCAATACGTATCGGCTAAAAACACTCTCTACCAATAAAGTTGGGTATTACTAGGAATTGATAAGGACGAACTTTTAGTAGCAGCTCGGGAGTCTAGACGGACAAACAGATCGCCTGATTATTTTCATAATAGATCCTCTGGCCTCCAGTACATCAAAACAATAATCCATTCGTAAACGTGTATTATTGTGTGTTGTGAAAACTGCGCATGGACAATGAGTTCTATTGCTTTTTTTGTGTTGCAGTGTACAGTTGTTTTGCCTTCAAAGTCAGTCAGGCATGAGGCCCATTTTATGGACAGTGGTCGATGCCAGGGACAATGACAATCCGCATAATTCTAACAAAAATAGTTTTGTATAATATAACGTTTTTTTTTCATACCCAAGACGTGCTTTAACCCTATTCCATGTTTAACTCAAAACTTCAGACGAGTGACGGCTTGATCCGGACTTTTGGGAGTACAGTTTGTATTATTAAAACTCTAATTATTTAATTTTGTGAAGGGATATTTTTATCCCAAAAGAGATTACGACATGTCTACATATATATCGAAATATATTCAAACAAGACACATGGACACCAGAAGCTTCATTAGATACATATTACTTCAGTCATTCAGAAGTATTTGTTCTAACGTATTGTTATGAATTGAACCATTTTTAGACGAACTCTTAAAACATTTGATCAGTTGATATTTGTAAGAAACAGTAGATTTTCAAACATTTCATTCTTATATCGAGTTACATAGTCTGTATATAACTTCCGTGATGATTTTGATTCGATTTTATGAAGACACGTGCTGGCGTCACTAATCACAGCATCTGATGTCAAATTTGACCTCTTCTTAATGTCTTTGTACAAACCAAGTAACATAATTAATCCGAAAAGAACTTTGAATTGAAGACGATTTAGGCAAATCATAGAAATAATTAAGTTTGAAACAAACACCAATTTCTATAGCTATCATTATAGGGCTCAAAATAGTCGACTATTAATTTATAAGTGAAACGGATAGTGAATTCGTATACACATTTCTATGAGTTTACAGATTTTGCGAATCATTCAGCATTATCCCGTTGAAAATTAATATTTCAAATGTCCCTTTCCACTGGTTTATATCGAAAATTGCGATAGTAATTTGCGTTTATTGCAAAGGCATTATACTTGAGTTTATCGGATGACTGGGCTTTCTATTGTCGAAGAGAACTCAGTTGAATCTATTATAAACGTACTTCCACACTTTATTATTTTACATTACAATACAGTTATTTGTTTTCAAAAAAAGAGTTACGATATAATTTCCAGCTCATTAAGTACAGTCATATTGTGTTTTTCGTGATTTTGCATTTGTTGTGATTACGTAAATCTCCTCCGTAGATCGTATTCCTCAGTTCTGAGGGTCGTGACCTTTACTGAGCACTTTTGTTAGGACTATGTTCCTCCATTCACTTCTGTCCTCCGCGCAGTGGATAGCGACATTGATGCTGGGTTCCAAAGTCGTCTTAATCTGATCGGCAAGACCAAGTTCGAGGCTAATTTTTTCAAGCTTGCTCTTGAGAGCAGCCATCTCGCTTTCATTAGCCACGAGGAGAGTGGTGTCGTCGGCGTATCGGAGGTTGGTCAATTTTACTCCACCAATGGTAACTCCACCATCCCAGCCTTCATAAGTCCGTCTCATGATACTCTCCATAGATATTGAAAAGGACTGGAGATAAAATGAAGCCTTGCCTTACGCCCTTCCTAAGATTAAAGGGGGCAGAGATTGTTTCCTCCACTCTAATGATTCCCTGGTTATTAATGTACAGGTTATGTAACAGTAGGACCAGATGTTGCGGTACTCCCAAATCTGCTAGTATTTTCTGCAAGTGATCCCATTTGACGTAAACCTCAAGGAAGTATTATTTCGTTTAAAGATAATTAGGAAATAAAAAAGAATTAGGCAACAAATACTGTTCAGTGATTTCTATGATGATCACAACGTGAAACCATGTTTGATTTGGCCAATTACTCAACAACTTATCGTCTGCCTTATATGAACCGTGGTAAGATCTCTGCAGAATCCTTAATATGAGATTTGTTGATCTGTCGTATCCCTTTTATTATTACGAGCCGCCATATTAGAATTCATATTACCTGCAATCGCTGAGTTCATCCAGTGCATTTTGCCATGTATCATCCGGCTTTGAAATGAGCCAAGATCTTTTAAGCGCTGTCTCCTTCTTGAACACAATACTGAGTCCATAACATCAGCTTGGCTATGCTTCTTAATTTTTAGTCAGTCCATGAGTCATCTGTACTTAATGATGACCAACAATGAGTGAGACTTTATATGGGAAGTCTGTGTCGAAGATACATTAGAAGGGTTGCTTTAATAAATAGAGCGAGTATGGAGAACTGGTGGTAGAACCTCTTCTGAGTCCGCACGGGTAGGTACCACCACCCCGCATATTCCTGCCGTGAAGCAGTAATGCGTTTCGGTTTGAAGGATGGGACAGCCGTTGTAACTATACTGAGACCTTAGAACTGATATCTCAAGGTGGCTGGCGGCATTTACGTTGTAGATGTCTATGGGCTCCGGTGACCACTTAACACCAGGTGGGCTGTGAGCTCGTCTACCCATCTAAGCAATAAATAAATAAAATAATACTATTTTTACAGGCTTAAGATGAGTATTCACATTGTGGTGTCTTTGAACAACGCAATTAAAAATATCTGATTGGCTGAAGACCGTAAAATCTAATTAATGGCCGATGAGAATGTCAGAGATATTCGTGCGTATTCATTACAGATGATATTTACCATTTGCTATTCGTTACAATATTAATTACCTCGAACAACAACGCAACAAAAAACGAATAAGTCTCATCATACAAACGGGGCGGCTCCGACGGCATCCACAACCGCGCGCTAAAACTCTTGCCAGTCCAACTGATAGCAATGTTGGCTACAATTTTAAATGCCGCTATGACGCACTGCATCTTTCCCGCGGTGTGGAAAGAAGCGGACGTTATCGGTATACATAAGCCGGGCAAACCGACAAACGAAACTTCTAGTTACCGTCCGATTAGTCTCCTCTCGACGATAGGAAAAATTTACGAACGGCTCCTTAGGAAACGCCTCTGGGATTTTGTTACCGCAAACAAAATTCTCATAGACGAACAGTTCGGATTCCGCTCTAAACACTCGTGCGTACAACAAGTGCACCGCCTCACGGAGCACATTCTGATAGGACTAAATAGGCGTAAACAAATCCCGACCGGCGCCCTCTTCTTCGACATCGCGAAGGCGTTCGACAAAGTCTGGCACAACGGTTTAATTTATAAACTGTACAACATGGGAGTGCCAGACAGACTCGTGCTCATCATACGAGACTTCTTGTCGAACCGTTCGTTTCGATATCGAGTAGAGAGAACTCGTTCTCGTCCCCGTCAACTGACCGCCGGAGTCCCGCAAGGCTCCGCGCTCTCCCCGTTATTATTTAGTTTGTATATCAATGATATACCCCGGTCTCCGGAGACCCATCTAGCGCTCTTCGCCGATGACACGGCTATCTACTACTCGTGTAGGAAGATGTCGCTGCTTCATCGGCGACTCCAGATCGCAGTAGCCACCATGGGACAGTGGTTCCGGAAGTGGCGAATAGACATCAACCCCACGAAAAGCGCAGCGGTGCTCTTCAAAAGGGGTCGCCCTCCGAACATCACTTCGAGCATCCCACTCCGTAGTAGGCGCGCAAACACCTCCGCCGTTAGTCCCATCACTCTCTTTGGCCAGCCCATACCGTGGGTCTCGAAGGTCAAATATCTAGGCGTCACCCTCGACAGAGGGATGACATTCCGTCCCCATATAAAAACGGTACGCGACCGCGCCGCGTTTATTCTAGGACGACTCTATCCAATGCTTTGTAGTCGAAGCAAACTGTCCCTCCGCAATAAGGTAACTCTCTACAAAACTTGTATACGCCCCGTCATGACGTATGCAAGCGTAGTGTTCGCTCACTCAGCCCGCACCCACTTGAAATCCCTTCAGGTTATTCAATCACGATTCTGCAGGATAGCCGTCGGAGCGCCATGGTTCCTTAGGAATGTGGATCTCCACGATGACCTGGAGCTCGACTCTCTTAGTAAGTATCTACAGTCGGCATCGCTGCGCCATTTTGAGAAGGCGGCACGACATGAGAACCCTCTCATCGTAGCCGCTGGAAATTACATACCCGACCCAGTAGACCGAATGGTAAACCGTCGACGTCGCCCCAAGCACGTCATTACGGATCCTCCTGATCCATTAACGGTGCTTTTAGGCACCACAAGCACCGGTCACCGTCCTCGTCGAACCCGTCGCTTGCGACGAAGGGCTCGACGAGCGAACTAACCCATAGACACAGCCCACTGAGTTTCTCGCCGGATCTTCTCAGTGGGTCGCGTTTCCGATCCGGTGGTAGATTCTGCGAAGCACTGCTCTTGCTAGGGTCAGTGTTAGCAACTCTCCGGTTGAGCCCCGCGAGCTCACCTACTAACGTTAGGGCGAAGCTGAAATAGCCTCTCAAGGCTATCAGCATAGGTAGGGAAAAAAAAAAAAAAAAAAAAAACAAACGGGGCCAAAAAGTTATACGTTACCAAGTTACCCGTCTTCCCAGAACACGTTCAAGACATGTTACCGCATATCGCTAATTGGTGGAAACAACTACCTGACAGGGATAATAATTATCGGATCAGCTTGCTTTTCCTTTGTTTTGTATTACATAGGTACGTAAAAAAAAATCATTAGTGTATTTCGAATGTGGCGGTAGATTAAGATATATTTGAGCGATACCTGAATTGCGCTGTGGCGGTAGCCATCATACAACACAAGATATATGACAAATGCCGGAATCTCGCTTACGACTTTTTCAAGATAAGCTTGCATGTATACAAGTTCCGAACAACATCTGGACCCTCGGTCTACCGAGCAATATCACCCGCTCGGTGGAAGATCTTTCCTTTGTCGTAAACCCACAGCGCTAACGATATTTCGCGTAATTACTGGTGGTAGGACCTATTGTGAGTCCACGCGGGTGGGTACCACCACCCTGCCTATTTCTGCCGTGAAGCAGTAATGCGTTTCGGTTTGAAGGGTGGGACAGCCGTTGTAACTATACTTGAGACCTTAGAACTTATATCTCAAGGTGGGTGGCGCATTTACGTTGTGGATGTCTATGGGCTCCAGCAACCACTTTACACCAGGTGGGCTGTGAGCTCGTCCACCCATCTAAGCAATAAAAAAAAAAGATAAGTTAGCATAAATACAAGTTCCGCTAACATTCGAATCGTCCGCCTATCCAACAAAATCTCCCGCTCGCTGGAAGATCTTCCCTTCGTCGATACTTCCAAACTATGCTCACCTAGTCTGTTTTGTAACCAAGTCAAGCACAACTCCTAACAAATAGCATTTAGAATATCAAATGGCAATGGACCCTCGTAACTGTTTTCGTGCTGTGTTGAAAACTGGAATAATTAAACCGGAACTGCGACTGAGAGTTGCGTTTAATATTGTTGACCTGGGCGCAATGACAAAGGCTGTACAAACATAATATTCATATGATGAAAAATCAAATAAAAGAGAAGACTGTTACAATAAAAAAACAGAGTTTTACAGAAAAGTTCAGTGACGAAATGGAGCGTAAATCTGGAAGAATCCGAAAGAACGGGGTAAATCCAAAGTTGTTTTTTTAAGCCGATATTTCATTTATTTCCGTAGCCCCATCTTTATATTCCAACATATATGTTCTGAGACGGTCCGTGGCAGTAGATGCAGTCTTAGTTGTTTCTCTAGCAGTGAAGATATCAATGTGTCGGTAAATTACTTCAAGTGACTCTGAATAAATAATTTATTCTAATGCAATTGGTTGCATCATTATCATCAGCCCAGTTGTCCACCGCTAGCTATTTATATCCAATTGGGTACAACATTTTAACGCTGGAAATTCCTTACTGCAACTATTTTTATGCCCAATTTACAATGCATTAACTATGCTTCAGTGACAATAACTGTATCTAGACTGCCAATGTCTAATGAGTGTACTCTTCAATAGGCATTTTTCTGCGAAAATCAGGACACCGTAACAAAAGATTGTTAGCTCAACTCAAGTTATTGCAATTCTCTTCATCAATGAAAACATTCCTTTTTACTATATCGACTAACCTTATTACCAGGACTTAATCATGTTTAGTGCAGTACCAACAGTGTTGGAGCTATTGTGGACACTGCCTTCATAGTTACACGTTTGTTTACTCTGAATCTCTCATTAGGATATAACTAGATGATGACCGAGCTTCGCCCGGTTTTTTTTTTTTTGATAACGCCATCTTGTTTTGTCTTTAAAGCGGTTAGTTGCCCTCAATTAAGAAAAATAGTATTATTATTCGCCAATAGATGTCGGGAAGAGTTGATTATTGAAAACACGAATAAAACAACATTTTCTGAAAATAAATCGTAGCCGTTTCCGAGATTATATAATAATATAAATTAATATACAAGGATTGCTCGCTTAAAAGTATAAGATATCTTTTACTATTTTATGTGAGGGTTGATTCAACTAGCTTTATTAGTATATCTATCACTAGACGTATTTCATTTGTAGCCTGCTAATCGTGAGCACTCGTAAGCACACTACACATTACGTAGCGACCTACGTGTATGTACTTTTTTAATTACAGATAGCCAACCTACAAAAAAAATCTAGTTAACAATTATACTAAGTAATAATATTTAAAATTTAAGTCATACCAATATTGAAAAACTGGTTTAAGTTTGCTACATCATTGAATCAATATCGATCGCAGTTATTCTCGGTGACAGCTAACTAGATAACTGATAAGAGCACGTACCGTACCGATAAGGAGTATTTACGTTTGACGATACGAAGGGCGTGTTATCAGATTATTGCAAAACTGTACACGACCGTTGTAAAACTGCAGGCCGCACTGGTTACAGCTAACAACGATACTATGTGATGACCTCGTTTATAAAGGATGCTTTACTAAGTACTTTTTATGGTACGCTACAGCCGATGTTACTATCGAATCGATTAGATTAGGTAATAAAAAACAGATGCAGATAGAAACAGAAACAGTGGTGTTGCGTTTAAAGGCTTGAAGGATCCTTTAAACATCCAAATTGTTGTTTATAACATCTGTATTATAGTCGATAGAATGTTCGAGACGACAGTCTATGTTTAATACCAAACCTTCGGATAGTTTTGTCAATAATATAAACCTATCTCTCTACCTTACCTACTCTCTCTACTGGTGGCAGGACCTCTTGTGAGTCCGCGCGGGTAGCCTGCCTATTTCTGCCGTGAAGCAGTAATGCGTTTCGGTTTGAAGGGTAGGGCAGCCGTTGTAACTATACTTGAGACCTTAGAACTTATATCTCAAGGTGGGTGGAGCATTTACGTTGTAGATGTCTATGGGCTCCAGTAACCACTTAACACCAGGTGGGCTGTGAGCTCGTCCACCCATCTACGCAATAAAAAAAAACCTTAATTTGGTAATTCGAGTACCCTTTTTAATAATCACTTCCTGTGTCTAAATAAATCTAAAGACAGATAAAAATCACGTACTTTTTAACGAGATTCTTAGAAGTCGTTTTTTGTGAAAATAGTCTTTTGGCCTTCCAAATAGATTCGCGTTACAAACCATCCAAAATTGTAAATCTTTTGACATTAAAACGAATTACGTCGTTTCTTAAACAGCATTTTATCTAAACAAAGGTATCGTTAACACAAAGTGAAAGGTTTATGTTGTTTACAATGATTCCGTTCTAAGGACTATGTTAACAGCGCTCACCTGCCCCTTACCTTACTTTGGACGCTAAAATTTTATTAATCAATTTATATTCGTGAGCTCCAGCTGTTTATTTACATTACCGAGGCCTTTGTCGAGAATTTTCACAATGAATTTTAATATAAAGACCGGTTAAGATGCGTCTTCAAGCGATGAGAGAATAGCACGAAATATTCTTAGATAAATTGCGAATGGAGCTGTAGAATAACATAAATCAACGTCTTTTGCGTATTTTTCTGTGGTAAAAGAGGAAAAAGAAATTTTATCGTGTGAGGTTTGCCTGTGTAGGCAAGATATACTCATAGGTTAGACATGTTGGTTCCTCGCGACCTTTGATAACGACCATACTCGGATAGCAAAAACCTTGTCAAAAATTGTTCATTGCAATAAACGACCAAGTGTTGTTAGTGGATTGTGTAGTAAAAGATGATTAATAAATTAAAAATCAATTGATATATTTAAACCAATGTCGAACAACGCTAGAAGCTAGTTGCTTAGAATACGAAATTAACATTAGCAAATGAATTAACCATAATGTTGGGGTGATCAGTAAGTAAATAGATAGGGACGTTCATCCAAATAAGCAACAATAAAAAAAAATTATACTATTTCATTATTTATTTTATTGTATTATTTTAATTAAAAAACTGTTGCCAACACCTATGTTTCTATCGACTCATTTACTTCAATTAAAAATTTTAATCACATTTCATTCGTTTTCGAATACTGTGAAGAAGAAAACAAATAAGAAATCTTAGCCTTATCTCTTTAGTTCGTCCAAATCAATATGATAAATGAAACATACAGTATGTTACAGATAGTCTTTTTTTTTTTTTTTATTGCCCTTGTAGGCAGACGAGCATACGGCCCATCTGATGGTGAGTGGTTACCGTCGCCCATGGACTTCAGCAATGCCAGGGGCAGAGCCAAGCCGCTGCCTACAAAGTAATTATGCGTTCTTTATCGAATTGCTGAGAGCCTGTCAATCTCAAGTCGGTCTTAAAATGGATAATGGCATTCGGCCTGTGGTCTTAAACCGCCCAGTACGAAGACACGTTGTCCGCCCTTTTAAGCCTCGCAAATCGACTATTTTTATCTTCTGCTTATGTCAGGTACGAAACGGAATGAAATAGTGCAGAGATTGACGATTTTTTTACTCTAATAATTTTTACTTTAGTAATTTAAAAAAATATATAAGTAAAATAGATGAATTATTTTTACTTTATTAATTATTTTAAATTTTGCTTTCAGATTTGAAAGCAAACTTTTCGGTAGGAGGTAATTTATAAATCACAAAAACGA
The DNA here is from genome assembly GCF_030269925.1 of Bombyx mori. Lineage (NCBI taxonomy): Eukaryota > Metazoa > Arthropoda > Insecta > Lepidoptera > Bombycidae > Bombyx > Bombyx mori. Next base: position 1,244,065 of record NC_085120.1, on the reverse strand, counting down.
TGCACATAATTGCACGATGCACGAGTTAGCCATTATGGATCCGGCGTTGGAGAGGGATAGTGAAATGTGTGTATATAACTTACTGGTGGTAGGACATCTTGTGAGTCCGCACGGTTAGGTACCACCGCCCCGCTTATTTCTGCCGTGAAGCAGTAATGCGTTTCGGTTTGAAGGGTGGGACAGCCATTGTAACTATACTGAGACCTTAGAACTATATCTCAAGATGTGTGGCGCATTTACGTTGTAGATGTCTAAGGTCTCCAGTAACCACTTAACACCAGGTGGGCTGTGAGCTCGTCCACACATCTAAGCAATAAAAAAAAAAATGTAACCCCACCATTTATAATTCTTTAAATTATGGATTGTGAATAGGTTCTTGTAACAAATTGGCTGTCACGTATAAAATAATGCACAAAATCAAATATAAAAACATTCCAACTGGTTTATTTGAAAAAGAAACCTCCTTTAGTCGTGATTCGTCGAACTTAGTCCCCTGCGTGCTACAGTGAGTGGAGTTAAGACTTTATTTTTAATGTAGATTTACTAGAATGGCTTTCCGATTGGCTGACGGAATGCCGGATTGCCTTTTAGACTCAGACAAATGGAAAACTAGCTACCGATTTTGCAATTTCTCGTTGAAAGGTTTTAACTATTTAAGTTCTTTAGTATCGGAGAAATGTGAGTATTACCTAATCGATTCTTCCGACACTGTCACTTTTTTAATTTGTTACTGATAATTATTTCAAAATCAATCAAATTTTAGTTTTACAGGAAGGTACGATAGATTTGTGGCAGAGATAGGTAGTATGTTAGTATCAACGCGTGATGGCTTACAATATTCTCTACCAGTAAAACCGCTTAAATTGTTATCCGTTATAAAATTTATACTAGGTACAGTAAATACATATATATATATATCTCAACAAAAACCTTGAATTTGACATGAGTCTGAAGTTTGCTCAGTGTTTAGTGCTGTAAATTGATTGTATTGTGAGTGTTCTGTGGTATTATTATCGGAGATAATTCAATCATCTCTTCTTCGCAATCAGCTACTAAATTCTGCAAAGTTCTGGAGTTAACTACACTTCACGATGTTCCTCGAGTACTGTGATTTGCCCTTCTACAAATGAGCCTCGCATTCATGGGCTATGTTGTTTGGTAGGCGATGGACCTTCGAAAGCAATAAAAAGTAACATTACATTACACTAAAAATCACATCTCCAAAAGACAGTAATCGTCCAGGAGCTGTCCCCGGGTATATTGACTAAGGGCACTGCTATTTATTTTGGTATATTTTATAGCCGCAGAGTATAAAAACTTTTAAAATGAAGTTCTGGGTCCTAAAGCCCGACCCAATTTCATTTCGGATCATGTTTTTTTATTCAAAAACATTCCAAAATTAAAATAACCAAATAAATCCTTAGCTTGAAAATACATTCGCTTTGTAATTATAAAATAGCGACCGACACGCGTATAAAAGACGAGGGTTACCACGAAAATAGACGGGATATTTTTAATTGTATCAAAAAAAGTCTGATTACTGGCGGTACCTACTTGTACCTACCGCTAATTGATCGTAGATATTCTGAACAGTTTGAAGGGTAATAACGCGTCCGGTGTACAAGTTTCGATTTCAAAGCCTGTGGTGGCCACGATTTTGTCTAAATAAGGACTTCAATGTCCATTCATAGATAATTGCAGCGCGTATTCTCACGTACTTCGGTCACATCGTAGAGGCCCCGATTACTTAGAGAAGCTGATGGTAGTCGTTTAGGTTGACGGGAGAAGATCACGCGGACGCTCACCTATCCGCTGGTCAGTGTGCTTAGTGCGAGTTTTTTAACGTTCTCGATAGCGTAAAAGTTAACCCAATTTTGTATGCAGTTGGAACAGCGCCCCTAGCGGCAAACGTACGCAAACGATTTCATTCCATACTAATATGAGCTAACTTTTACGCTATCGAGAAAGTTAAAAAACTCGCACTAGCTAGTAAAGACGTTCACCGGCCTGTCAATAACCGAGCGAGGTATAAATACCGCCAAGGATAGGAAGACGTGGGGAAGCATTGTGCATCGAGTGGTCAACATTTCAAATCAGACACGACCTTCAGCAATGAAGAGACCGACTCAGAAGAAGATTGCAGCGCGTAATAAAAATAATCCCGGTCATAAATTGGCATACGTGTTGTGAGCACGGATACAACTATCCCGTCCCACAAATATGCGTTCCGGTTTGAGGGATACAACAAGGTTTATGGGCGCGAACTATTTACAAATAACACAAGCTGCTAAAAAAGTAGCCATTACGTCAATTGAAATAAAACAAAAACATTCCATAGTTAATTATTTTTTATAGCTTATATGGGTGCACGACCTCACAGCCCACGTGGTGGTAAGTGGTTACTGAAGCCCATAGACATCTACAACGTAAATGCGCCACCCAACTTGCGATAAGTTCTAAGGTCTCAAGTATAGTAACAACGGCTGCCCCACCCTTCAAACCGAAACGCATTACTGCTTCACGGCAGAGATAGGCAGGGTGGTGGTACCCACCCGCGCGGACTCACAAGAGGTCCTACCACCAGTAATAAATAAATAACAAACGTTACAGTATTAAAGGTAATTAAAATTTAATGAAACTCGTACGATATCTGTACAAAATCCACGAATTGTTATTAGAAAAGTTCACCTTTTGTTGCTCGCGTCGGACGTAGAACAAATGTAGCTGCGATAGGGAAAATTAAGGGTAAAACCGTTGATCGTAACACGAACCTGCCAAAGTTTTCGTGAGCTTTCGGGTTATTAATTTAGCTTGTACAATCTGGCTCAGTTTGAGAAGCGAAACACGGTGGGTACGTAATTAGTCCAGATTTTGTATATTTTATTATTGCGTACAATTTAAATTTAAATGTAATCTGCTTATCTATATTATTATATTAATACGTGAAGCAAAAACTTTGTACTCGTTTTTACGAAAATTAGAGGTCCCGCAGTAGTAGAAATTCGACTATAATTAATTGGAATTGTAAGTTTGTACACTATTATGATTGTATATTATACTTCTATAATCACAGATTTCGCCAAGACAACACTATAAAAAATATTAACAAAGACAGACAATATAATCTATTCTCAATTTGACAACAGACGTCAAGAACAAAAGTTTGACAATAAATAGTATGCATGCGTGTGTGCGTCAAATACATGGTATGTAGTGTGTGTAATGTTTTCTTTATTGGTTTAAAGTATCTTTTATGCATTATTTTAAAAAAATATTAGCATCTATATTCTCTATAAGGGTGGAAAATTTCATACTCCTACTTCCGCGCAATTTTCGTAAAAAGGGATACAAAGTTTTTGCTTCACGTATTAATATATAGATTGCGCGGACGGAGCAGTATGTCAAAGTCAAACTTTTCTTAATGCTTATGGTCAAATTGAGAATAGATTAAAATTAAAGATTGTTTGTCTTTATAAATATTTGTCTAAAGTATACATAGTCTTGGCGAAATCTGCGATTATAGATATTGAAAATAGAATCAAAATAGTGTACATACAAACTTATAATTTCAATTAATTATAGTCGAATTTCGACTACTGCGGGACCACTAGTTTATATAATCGCACCAGTATATTAATTTTAAGAACAAAGGATCTTTACTGAGTATGATTGCCTGGAGATACGGGTATGTGCCCTCGTCTATCTCGATTCATCGCCGCCATTCAGCCATCATCTCTCGACTATAGTACTATTTACACCTTTCTAATTTTTGAAATGCTCCGTAGCTTAAGCGATATGACATCACCTGTATGAGTATAGTAGCTATAAGTAAGATTACTTTTACGGTTTAATCTCGCATTTCTTATTGTCCTAGTCGCGCACGTAGATGCCAATTTTACGAGTACTTAAAATGAACGCCGCAAAAATATATAGAGCAACTAGCTGACCCGGCAGACTTCGTAGTGCCTAAATCGATAAATAAAAGACCTAAAACTTTTGTATAAAATAGACTTAAACAAAAAGAATCCGTCCGACGGGGGACACATCAAAAAAAAAACAAAATTGTCATTTTTATTTAACTCCGAGCGTTTTCATATTTAATTTACCTTTTAAACCTTCTCTGGCCTTCCACAAATAATTCAAGACCAAAATTAGCTAAATCGGTCCAGCCGTTCTCGAGTTTTAGCGAGACTAACGAACAGCAATTCATTTTTATATACATAGAAGATAGAAGATTACTGATAGGTCGTATTGACTCTGACATTACTGCTCTGTCAAGAAAGTACCGGGAAAATATCAATAATAGACAAAATGTTAGTTATTCATCCAAATTTACTTATTATGTATTTCCTTTACTTTTTCGACAATTAACTTCAGTTGCAGACGTTGATGGCCCACCAGAGCGAAGCAAATTTTCTAATAAATCTCAGCCGCTTTTTACCACTCCTAAGCACGTGTTTGTTTATAACATTTTCCGTGACACGAAATTCCACTGGCGATGCAAAATTTAAGACAAACTCTTTGTTCGATGTTTTTGTCAGTTAAGAAATTCGCAATACACGCTAGATATGGTATAACTATAAATAGTACTGTATTTGAGTCGTCTATTATCAAAGGTGGCAATCTGTGCATTTGGACAAAAAAATGTTATTGATATGTCAATACAGATTGATTTGAATATAATCGTCTCCTTCAAAGAATACGGTTCAAAACCTGCATTAAATAAAGGTTAATACTTAACCTGTTATTTATCTAAAATGTCGTTCAGAAGAGTTTTGTGACTGCCAATAGAATACAAAGTCAATAATTCGTTTTTCTGATTTACCAATAATTGTCCAAAAGTCACATTGCCGGCTTTGATAATAGTCGACTCATTTAATCTAAATAATAGATGCAACTCAAACTCCGCGCCAAAATTTAAAACAGTTGCGCAACTACAATAATAAATAAATAAAAACATTTGGATTTGGAGTCATAAACAAATCATTCATTCCCATACTGTTTTTTAATTATTTATTGCTTACATGGGTGAACGAGCTCACACACCACCTGGTTTTAAGTGGGTACTGGAGCCCAGAGACATTTACAACGTAATGCGCCACCCACCTTGGGATATAAGTTCTAAGGTCTCAGTATAGTTACAACGGCTGCCCCACCCTTCAAACCGAAACCGCATTAGTGCTTCACGGCTGAAATAGGGTGGTGGTATATACCCGTGCGGACTCACAAGAGGTCCTAACACCAGTAAAATATATATGAATATATAAGATAGACAGAGGATATATATACTGGCCATTATTGGCGCGAACCAGTGACACATTGCGATGGCGCTCGGGTAGTTTCAAGAAACCGATGTTTTTAATACGTATCGTGTATATAGAAATAAAATGTATTACATTTCTTAATACATCCGCTATGTACCAAAAAAATGTCACTATAGAGCAGGGGTGGCCAGCCGGTAGATCGCGATCGACCGGTTATGTGTATGGCTATTAGTTCAGTCGATCGTGGCGACACAAAAATATAAATACATAGAACAGACTACACAACGTTTTTTTATTTATTTTTATTGCTTAGATGGGTGGACGAGCTCACAGCCCACCTGGTGTTAAGTGGTTACTGGAGCCCATAGACATCTACAACGTAAATGCGCCACCCACCTTGAGATATAAGTTCTAAGGTCTCAGTATAGTTACAACGGCTACCCCACCCTGCAAACCTAAACGCATTACTGCTTCACGGCAGAAATAGGCGGGGCGGTGGTACCTACCCGTGCGGACTCACAAGAGGTCCTACCACCAGTGATTACGCAAATTATAATTTTGCGGGTTTGATTTTTATTACACGATGTTATTCCTTCACCGTGGAAGTCAATCGTGAACATTTGTTAAGTACGTATTTCATTCGAAAAATTGGTACCCACCTGCGGGATTCGAACACCGGTACATCGCAACAACGAATGCACCGGACGTCTTATCCTTTAGGCCACGACGACTTCAAAACGTAATCACCAATTGCTGCACGCATCATCTTCATCTTGTATCATTTGTTAATGACTATTACGTCACATCAGTACACACATTTATCCTCTCTTCCACGCAATAGTTCTCTTTTATTATATAATTTCAGGTTTTTTTTCATTTTTTTTGTTAAATGAAAATTTACTACTTATTTGTATACTGAACTACATTGTTTCATTATATTTCAAGAAACGTCATTGGTGGATCGCAGTGTTTCGCCAGTAGATCTTGGTACTAATCAAGTTGCCCACTCCTGCTATAGAGACTTATAGTGTCTAGTTCATTTCTTTATTGCTTTACTCTAGTCTATTGGCTCTTATAAACACTTTTACGATGTCAAAGCCACTGCATCGAAAATGACACTGAGTGCCTAACAGCTATCCAGAACGGACGTTAAAGCTACTTTGTTAGGCTAAAGTGCTTCGGTTGTCAGAGAAGATTAAATTCTGGATACTTTTATTATTTTACAGACAATTTTCGCACAAAGTACTGTTACGCCGGTAAGAGTAACCTATCGCCGAATAGTCGAACGAATATCGAAGAATCATCAAGTAGCACCTAGAACGCTCGAGAAGTACAACGCCATCTATTGTCAGATTGCGGAAACCCAATACTAGAAACGTGTGGAATATTCTCGATATTTCTAGGGATGTGGTATCGCTATAAAAACGTTGCACAGATGGCACGCAGTCAGCTAATAATCGAAACTAATCGAAGCAAAACAGCGAACGGATCACCTGAAGAGAAGCGAAAGATGCGAATTGAGAGTTTTAAAGTGTTTGTTAATTGTTTTAAGTGCTCTAAGTGTTAATACAGTGTTAACTTGTAATTCGGTAGAATTTATTTATCCCGAACCCCAGCGCGTAACAGTACCATTACGGTCGAAGTTAGAAATATATACATAAACCCAGCGCGTAACAGTACCATTACGGTCGAAGTTAGAAATATATACATATCTTTTATAGAATATCGTTCAGCCATCGAGTATAAGGCCCTAATGATGACCGGTCTCCATCGCTCATATACATCTTTAGTGAGAAGGGTACAGTCAATTTAAGACGGCCAGTCAACATTATGAGCTTCTTCGGTCACGTTATGCGGTCTCCCAGACATGAATTAGAGAAGCTCATATCGGGTCACATAGAGGGCAAGCGCGCCGTGGGCAGAACACCAGTCAGATGGTCAGATCTAGTAAAGGAAACATTTGGTGGTAGTCTGTACCATGCGGTCAATGCTACCCATGATTGGACACTGTGGTGGTCACATGTGGTCGCGATCCTTAGCAGTGAGGGAACGATATAGAAGAAGTCAATATAAGCGACTTTGGCGACAAATTTCGAAAGAAGAACCCGTTTTGTATAAAGAATCATCATTCATTTTGCAAACCTGCACAGGTAAGTACCAGTATCTTGCCTGTTTATGCCTCGAAGTAAGCGGTTTGAGGACTAGGGCGGCCGTTAAATAAAAATTGGCTAAGAATTCACGGGTCACGTTATAAAAAAATGAGGTAAATTAATATCTGCAAAATGGCACGGCTGAGCGCAGTGGTTCCAGGGAATAGTGATGAATTCTGCTCCAACAGCGAGTGGTGCGAAGGAATATAAATGCCCTAATCATATCCAAACTATTCCCTAGAGATTATGTAAAATCATCTAGTCTAAAGCATTTTAATGTTAAAATGAAACCGTTAAATCACAATAACATATATTTACTAGATAATTCGTGAACACGTTTACTGGTGGTAGGACCTCTTGTGAGCACGCATAGGTAGGTACCACCACCCCGCCTATTTCTGCCGTGAAGCAGTAATGCGTTTCGGTTTGAAGAGCGGAACGGCCGTTGTAACTATACTGGACCTTCGAACTTATATCTCAAGGTGGGTGGCGCATTTACGTTGTAGATGTCTATGGGCTCCAATCTAAGCAATAAAAAAAAAAAAAACACTAAATTCGGGTAAGAATAAATTTAAAACTAGTTCACGTATTCACGCAAGGGCCAGACTGACACCGAAGCGGGAAAATAATTTATTTTGCGGCCTGTGTTCCCTAAATCTGGGACGTCATTAGACCTTCGCTCGCAAAACTTGCCCGCCGCTCCCGTCGGACAGAAACAGCGTTACGTTATACTTGATAATATGGTCTAAGCCTTCTGAAACATGTCCAAGTTAGACGGAGTTCAGGACAGGCCTGAATTCTTGGCGCATTTCATACCGAAATACTGAAGTTGCGCAGTGAAATAGTTGTCTTTACACTTTATTGCAGACATACCTATTGTGCAATTGCGAATCCTTAATATGTTTGGACATAACATTCGTAACGAAAGCTCATTGGAACGTTTAGTGGTTCAAGGAAGAGTAGACAGTCAACGCTCTCGCGGCCGATCATCCACAGGGTGGACAGACTTGATTAAATCATCTACTAAGTGTTCCCTTACTGAATATACACGTACCGCCACAAATAGAGAGAGATGGAGAAGTCTCTCAAAAGCCGCAACCAAACATTAAGATATACGTAACCACGACCACTCGGCCAGGAGTGTACGACTGAGAAGAAGGCATACCCGATGGAATGTTAAAGCTTGGGACACAGTCAAATTAAAAAACTGTCGTGCGATGCAGATAATACCTGAGTCGTCTATTATCAAAGGTGGCAATCTGTGAATTTGGACAATTTTTTTTTATTGATATGTCAATACAGATTGATTTGAATATAATCGTCTCCTTCAAAGAATACGGTTCAAAACCTGCATTAAATAAAGGTTAATAGTTAACCTGTTATTTATCTAAGATGTCGTTCAGAAGAGTTTTGTGACTGCCAATGGAATACAAAGTCAATAATTCGTTTTTCTGATTTACCAATCATTGTCCAAAAGTCAGATTGCCACCTTTGATAATAGACGACTCACCTATGCACCGCTTTAGACTGTAAAGCACCATTGCTCTGTGGCGAAATTCGATAGGACGCGTGTGTGGACTTGGGTAGCCGCAGTAAATTTCATATTAAAAACGTTTTTTTTTTATTGCTTTGATGGATGGACGAGCTCACAGCCTACCTGGTGTTAAGTGATTATTGGAGCCCATAGACATCTACGACGTAAATGCGCCACCCACCTTGAGATATAAGTTCCAAGGTCTCAGTATAGTTACGTCAGCTGCCCCACCCTTCAAACCGAAACGCATTACTGCTTCACGGTATAAATAGGCAGGGTGGTGGTACCTACCCGCGCGGACTCACAAGAGGTCCTACCACCAGTAATTACGCAAATTATAATTTTGCGGGTTGGATTTTTATTACAGAATGTTATTCCTTCACCGTGGAAGTCAATCGTGAACATTTATTGTTGAGTACATATTTCATTAGAAAAATTGGTACCCCCCTGCGGGATTCGAACACCGTTGCATCGCTCAACACGAATGCACCGGACGTCTTATCCTTTAGGCCACGACGACTATAGATTGCATAAATATAGTCCTGTCCCCAAGCATAATTAGCGTATTATAAACGCAAGAGCCTCCGATGTTATTTTCTCCTTAAAAGTAACATTAAAAGTGACTCGTTAACTGTTACACAAGTTCCTCTCTCTCTCTCTCTCTCTTCCCAGTTATTTACCCCACATGGTGGCGGGGTCAGCTTTCCTTACTTTACTCTTCCACTTCCGCTCTGTCTTCGACATCCTCAGCAACATTGCATTCCAGTTTGTCCTTCAGCATTACATCCTTCCACCTTCCACATTCCTTCCTACTTTCCACCAGTTCCACAAGCAAAAAATTAGTTGTAAAGAAGTCCCCGATCGAGAGATACTCCCGGGCTTGGAATGGAACCAGCAAGACGTATAAATGATATAATTTTGCGATGAAATGTTCATAGAGGGAGGATTCATTTCAAATAATTTTCTATACAAGTCATATTACGTATATAGTCATATAACAGCCGTCTGGTGTAGTGGTAAGTGACATAGTCACTACACAAGCGGGTCGCGGGTTCGAATCCCGCCAAGGGAAGATATTTGTATGATAAATATAAATGTGTTTTCCAGGGTTATGGATGTATATTAAATATGTGTATGTGTATAATAAAAATCTTACATTTATTTCTGTTATCTGGTACCTGTAACACAAGTTCTTTACGAACTTATCACGGGACCAGTTAACATGGCGTGATTGTTAGTAAATATTCATATATTTAATTTTATATTATATATTATTCCTCTTTACATCCAACTGTGGGTCATGACCATAAAATCCTTAATCTTAGATAGCTTTCCGTTGTCATCTGTTGGGCGACATATAGTACAATTTAAAACATGGACAGCTTGCTGTGCAAATTTGATTGGACTTAGAATATTCGCTTTATCGGTACCAATCTATTATTTATAAGCCACCATCCTTTCTGGCAATATTGTAAGAACATACATTTAGTTCGAAGTAATGATAAAGAAATCGTAAGTTGCATTCTATAATTACCTTGTTTTTATTGCTTACACGTCGACATGTGTAATACAGATAATTATTTTAGGTCAAAAACATGTTGAATATTAATATATAATATTATATGTGACATGACCGTGTCATGACCAAGTTTTAAGTGGCCGTCAACAAAACAACTCCGTATTGTCTAAAGGGAATACCCCAAAATTTAATTCGTCTAATGACAATCGCGCATAATTAAAAAAAAAAAAACACCGCATATTCATGCAATAACAGGCCCCCGTCTGCTATTAGGTTTATCTGAGGCTATTTTATCCGAAGCAGACAAAGAGTCTAACATCCTAACGCCTACAAGCCATCTGGCACAAGTTAATTGCAATTTTAGGGTAATCTTCCCGTAATAAAACGCAAATTACTAAGAACCTTATATCACCTTTTTTGCTGATTTTTCACATGGCCGGAGGGCTGCCAGTAATTTTAATGAAAACGGAAAACGAAGACACTAATTGGAGAGATGTTGTTTTTGTGAAATCTGCATAAAGTCTAAAGGTATCATTAACGTGTTTGGAAATGAAAGATGGTGCTTTTGAATTATTATGACTCTTCTCTTCGTAATTGGTTTGCGTTGATTTCGGCGCAGTCAGGGGTACGGAGAACAACTAGTTAAGCCTCCAATTTGCAAATCTAGCTCGGAGAAACACCGGGATATCCTCTTTTTCTTTACATCTGTGCAATAAAGCTTACTATAAAGTCAATGATTATCTAGAACATTGCACAAAGTGGGAATGAGTTGCTCGCTTCGGGCATTTCAATATTGCAATAATTGTTACGTTATAATACTCATTGTAAAAATGAATATTTAAAAAAAATCTAATATTAAAAAAAAAAAAGAGAAAAGACATGCCCGCTGAGTTTCTTGCCAGTTCTCCTCAGGACGAAGGCTAGTTTTTGTGAATTGGCGGTAGTTCTTTTTGACGTCCAGCAAGTATGTACTTTCATTTATGTTGAATAATTTTTTTTTGATTGATTGATTGATTGTTTATTTGGTGTTCATTTGGAGTTCCGACAAAGCAGTAGTGGAGATAAAGTCTGCTGTGTTGACTGGTCGTGTGACGTGCCATAATCTTTGTGCTCATACAAATGAGTCTTTAATTTTGTTTCAGTGTAACTATCCGCCCATAACACTCCGACATCCACTTAGCACCAGATAGGCTATGAGCTCGTATACCTCTCTCCGATAATAGCAGACAAAAGACATAAGAGTCATTATAGTTACCAAGTTAATCTTGAATGGTATCGGAAATCTTAGGCAAAATATTCATTGAAAAACACTTCAATTTGTTGGAACAAGCTAGCTAGTGTAAACATGTCCTCAATGAGGTGTTTAGCAAATACTTGTTGGTAAACATCTTAGTCAACGCGTGTCAATAACAACGACAATGCTAAACGTAATAGATCAAACGTAAACAAGTACGAATGACAAAGGATCTGAGTCAGTTTTGCAAACAAAATTAATTCTCTTAAAATAATGTGGCTCTTTGACCAATAAAGCGTTATATCTGCGTTTGACTTATTTCACCTTCTTATATAATATATAAAAATGAATCTGCGTAATGTATGTACGCGCATAACTTCAGAACGCCGGCAACAAATTGGATAATTCTCTTTTTGGTATGTTTGTTGTTGTCAGGACAAGGTTCTTATGAAAGAAAAAATTAAGGAAATTGCGCACAAAATAAGAAAATTTAAGAATAAATAACCACTATATTAAAATTTTTAATGATCTAATAACTTTATGGCGTTTGACATGACATTGATAGAATGCGTGCTGCAAATATCGTCCGAGGATGTAAAAAAAATAGAATTTCACTGTTCACAGCATATCGTTTTTTTTTCCTCCCTATTCTAGTAACCTCGAGGGGTTATTCTAGATTCGCCGAGCTTGTAGGTGAGCTCACGGGGCTCAAACCTGACGACGTTGCTAACACGAACCCTAGCAAGAGCAGTGCTTCGCAGAATCTACCACCGGATCGGAAACGCGACCCACTGAGAAGATCCGGCGAGAAACTCAGAGGGCTGTGTCTGTGGATTAATTTACTCGTCGAGCCCTTCGTCGCAAGCGACGGGTTCGACTAGAAAGATGACCGGTGCTTGAGGTACCTAAAAGCACCGTTAGTGGATCGGGAGGATCCGAAATGACGTGGCATATTGTTGCTATTGGACCTTATGTGTATTTAAGTTTAAAAAATGAAGCTCCTGGATTCTGGTGTGCGAGCGGTTAAGTCAAATTGACACCATTGGTACCGCGACACCAGAGCCATTCACTACATTCATTGGCTTCCCGAACTGGGCTAGATTCTGAACATTTTTTGAGTCATATCCAATACAACAATTGCTTTGAGCAACATAAATTCAAGAAAATTTTATGCCAGCTTTCAAGGTAAGTATATTGAAAAACAATGAACTTTTACCAACAGTTGTCTGTTGCAAAATACAATGGCAGGTTTCAATTGAATCAAATAATCAATTGAAAGGGCATAAAGTAGTACGTTTGCAGCTCTATGAATTGCCAGAAGCAGCAAGAAGTGAGGGTGTTTAAAAAAGTTGATAGGGGAATGGCAGTACTCAAAAATTATTTTTTTAGTTTCATGGTGGTACTACAAACAATTCACTATACAACCTATATTACATAATTTTTTTAAGGTTCAGTTTTGTTTAAAAGAAAATTCAATAATATCAATAATCAATTTTAGACCCGAAACGAAGCGAGGGCGGGTCGTTAGTGTATTAATAAAAGTAAATTGTTTGACGTACAAGAAAGAATACTTTTGGAAACTGTGGCAAAGGGGTGCCATTGCCTGATGATGATCTGATGCCATTTAGACTGATACAGCGAATAAGGCTGACAATATAATTTTAGAAATTTGTCTGTGCGGTGTCTGTCGACTTAAAATAGCACCAGCCTCTCTTCACGTGGGTGTCGTAAAGGCGATTTAGGGATTCGCCGTAGAATTGACAAGCAGCATTCTCCGAGTATTATAATGCGATAGACAATCAGTATTTAGTGACAGGGCGTTTTGTAAGCCCACGCCGGTAGATCTTACAACACCAAGGGTGGGACCAGGCAATATACAATTGATAGTTCAGCCTCAAGCTTGAAAATGGTAATTTACTGTATGATGTTATGGGCTTTAGGGGTGAACCTTGATTCTACATACGTTGGTGAAAGGAAGGTTTATTTTCTCTCAGTGTTTTTTTTTATTGCATAGTTGAGTAGACGAGCTCACTGCCCTGATGCTAAGTGGTTACCGGAGTCCACAGACATCTACAACGTAAATACGGCCACCTACCTTGAGATATGAGTTCTAAGGTCTCAGTACAGTACAACGGCTACCCCACCCTTTAAACCGAAACGCATTACTGCTTCACGGCCGAAATAGGCAGGGTGGTGGTACCTACTTGTGCGGACTCAGACGACGTCCTACCCATAATAATGAGAACGTATTCTTTTATCAATCCATTTTGTATGTGTCACGCTTATCGAACGTACCTATTAAGAAAAGACAACATTAGCATGCAACAAACAATATAGCTATTATCAGTTCGGAGAATATCTTCATGCTTTCGTCACATTGGTTCGTCTATTGCGGCAGTCCATTCATTCGGTTCCTGGTATAATCCGGCCCAGGGATTTTAACGAAACTATAAGGACTCAGTATTTGCGTTGTCTCAACTACAAAGGGAAGGCGAGTATTGTTCTCCGGATCGGTAATGTGGGCAATTTCACATTTGGCGGTCAAGTCAATACCCAAACAGATAAAACAATAAAAATACTGTGAAAAAGTCGCAAGCCCTAGCTTGAATTGATATGTATTTTGTACTGTTATTAATTATGCTGTATTATAAGTACTATTAGTAAATGGGTTCTTAAAATGACTTTCGCATTTAATGAATTTAGCGTGCGGGATGTTGGGTTCAGTCTAATCTGTCTACACTCTTTCTAGGTCGCCGCCAGATGTTACCACTGATACTTGATGACTAGATAGATACCATTCACACGACAACCTGAAGCCATCGCCTCCGCTAAACTATTCTGTATTGTACATTATTACAATAATTCATAATTTTTATTACACTTCATGTAAAATTTACATTGGCGGACTTAATGCCTAAGGCATTCTCTACCAGTCAACCAAAGGTAGTGCAGAGTAAATGGTGGTAGGTGCAATGAAATCGTAATCAAACTTAAATTACCTGGAAATACCAATAAAATGAATATGATCTAATTAATTTAGTGTTTAGATTAAAGCTCAGTAAAGTCTAAATTGTAATAACTTCAGGCAACTTATTGTTCTAATGACTTAGTTATCTTATCCTACTAGATGGTTAGTACAACGGATGACAATATGATTAGTTCATTAGTTAGTTAGTTTAGTTCACTGGTTTTAGGACAAGTAGAGCTAACACAGCCAAATTGCGAGCTCTCGTCAAATGGTTTTAATATGGTATAATAATAATATTTTGTTTGGGTTTTTTTTCTCTCTTTTTATATCACGTAAATCTGTCAATACGTAACTTTAAATCCCGCATAACACCAAATAGCATTGAAAATCAGCATCCGTTGAGCTAACTCTTTATGCCTTTGCTTTTGTTTATTTTTATTTACCTGTCAAAATCTAAATGTTATCTGTGTGAAAGGCAGTAAATTATTTTATTATTATTATTATTAAATTCTTGTTCATTCCATTCTCAATGGCATTAAAACAATTGTTTATCTGTAAGCACTGTCTACGTTCAAAATGTATGTATGTGTGCTCTGTAGCTTGAAGGCAATTTCTCAGAAACTTAGGCTGCGACCCATTCATTTGGTTCTCAGAAGCGCTTGAACTGCAAACTACGACGAGTTAGGTGTTAGAGATTTAGTCTTGCTCTGTTTTTCTCTTCCCGGAGTTCTCAGAGCTTAAAAGACTATTTACATTTAGATTCAGTTTACTTTATTTGTTTAACTTTAAGCTTTGACATGTGGCGTCATAAGGTAGTGAACACACTGTTAACCGTGACATCCGTTTTCGAGTGTATATTGTTTAAATGTTACGGTTTTCTATCAAGTGGCCTAAAGGATGGTGGTATTTTTTATATATATATATAATAGGAAACACTTACCACCTGCGTACACTTTCCTACTTTTTGCATCTATTATAGTTTATTTTTCTATTAGTACTTGACGGGAATTTTCGTTGTTAAAAACCTATTTTTTATCAGTTTTAGATACATAATGAGACAACATACAACTACATAATGAGAATAAAAAACCAAAAGAGTATATGTATTATAATTCATGAAATGATTCTAAATCTAAATGTGGAAATGGTTATGGTCGAATTTCGAACATAAAACAGATAGAATTAGAACAGTTATTTTCACACTATATTTAATAGGTCACAAATATTAATCAGCCTCGATATGTAATAATAAATGGATTTGCAATTAATTCCGACCATCTAATATACACAATACATATAACATCGCAACGTAAATTGCCAACTAAAGAACGTCAGATCAACCGATACTATATAAAGGCAGTTTCATTCCTCAGACGAGAATATACGTGGTTCGCACCAGAAACATTTCCTAGCTAAATTAACCTAAATATAATATAATACATAAATACCTAAATATAATATATAACCTAAATATTTCCCAGCGAAATTAAATTAGTCTATGCCTAATTTTTTCATGGGTCGCGATACCCGTGATACCTCTTTTTCAAGGCGTAGTCTTCTGTGAGGAATTGGGGGAGGTGGAAGACCTTGGCCCTCCTCGTCCACCTCTTCCTCTCCAGATGCCCCGGAGTTCGACATAACCCGATCCGTTAGCCCCCTCGACCCGGTACCCGTAAATAGATTCCCCAGCGTTAAAAAAAAAGGGTCGCGATATCGCTCCGGTGGTAGATTCAGCACTGCTCTTACTACGGCAGTGTTGACAAGTTCATTTAGCTGAATAAGTTCGTCCATTAGTCAAAGCGAATCCACAATAACGCTTCAAGTCTATTGGTAGATACGAACCCTCAGACTCAGCCCACTGAGTCTTGCCAGATCTTCTCAGTGGGTCGCGTTTCCGATCCGGTGGTAGATTCTGCGAAGCACGGCTCTTGCTAGGGTTCGTGTTAGCAACGTCGTCAGGTTTGAGTCCCGTGAGCTCACCTACTAGTTAAGGTTACGCTGATGTAGCCTCTCAAGGTTCTCAGCTTAGGTAAGAAAAAGAAAAAAGGTATATAGCGTTTAAGACGAGAAAGAATAAACGAATTTAAAGAATAAACGAATATATAGCGTTTAAGCGTTTAAGACGAAGGTTCGAGAACTGTTTCTCAGAGAGTTAGCAGAGTCATCTAATTGATAATATTGGTTTATATATGTTTTTATATGTGTATATTTATATATATCTATATATTTATGTATATGTATTTATTTAAGTACTATGTATTATGTATGTTATATATACACATAATATATGTTTAAGTAATATCCCCTTCACACTACACCTACCAAGCTTCATCTCTGCACTCCCCTAAGGTAGACTGTTAGAGAATGCCTATGGCATTAAGTCCGCCTTTATACTTTCTAGTATAAGAAGTTATAAAAAAAAGTGTGTGTGTCCGCTCCGACGCACGACTGGAGTTTACTCCTCAAGAACGATTATAAAATAAATAAATAGATAAGGGAATACGGGTATAAATGAATGCATTTTTGATGATACTTAGATTATGCACGGTAGATTTTTATTCTATTAATTATACATTTGATAAATTGCATTTCATAAATAATTTATTAACTGTTAATAAATACTTATTAAATTCTTTCTTCTTCTTCGGGGTCGTCGTACTCCCTTACGGGGGCACGGAGCGGGCCTCGGGGTAAACCCCACTACCCGGGCAGACGCTCCCTGCCACATAGGGCAGGGGTGAAATGGATGCAGGACTGGATTGGGGGGGGCTGTTCGCAGCGTGCTTCGGCACACTCACATCGACAAAAATACATACATATATTTAATACGACGGGCTTGATGATGCAGGAGGAGTGGTGCCCGCGGACGACGCACCCCGGCGCCGGCTGCTGTCCTCTGCTTCCTAATGCTAGAATTTTTTTTTTTTTTTTTTTTTTTTTTTTTTTTTTTTTTTTTTTTTTTTTTTTTTTTTTTTTTTTTTTTTTTTTTTTAAATTCTTTGACGTTAAAAAATCTGTGGCATCATCCTGCCACGGCTACCTGAGTGCGGACCTGCGCGCAAGAATCAGGTGATGCGTGCGCGCGCCAATCAGGAGCCAATCAGGTGATGCGTGCGCGCGCCAATCAGGAGCCAATCAGGCGCATAACGCATTTCGTGTGACATGCTATACTCTCTAGTACGATTTTGGTCCCCATAATTTTCATACCCCGGGCCTATATATGTAAATCGATTCTTAAGGAGTAAACTCCAATAAAAAAAATAAAAAATATATACGTAGACAAACATAAACGCAGTAAAACAAATGTTCATAATTTAAGTACTTAAGTCGATTAATAAAATTGCGTTAATAACGTAACGAATGTTCTTCGACAAAACAAATTAACGTCGTCTCTAAGATTGACAAGCGCCCACTTGTCTCCGATGTTCGGACACTTTTCGAATTACTTTGTCACGTAAAACAGAGCCTGCGGTCAAATTAGGGTTTAAAGCGATGTCGCCTTTTTGTCGGTCACCTATTTCGGGCTCCACAACAAATAGATCTTTTGTTGTTTTCGTCATTAATTCACGTTTTTCATATCGGTTTCGTTATTTGATTTATTACGTGATTAGTTAGGGTGTGGATCTCCGTGTTATGAATTTACGCTTTATCTGAGATAGACGAAAGTTGGGGACAGTTTTTGTTTTTAATATCCTCCTGCGTGTATCGTGTTCCTCAGTGCTGAGGGTCGTGACCTTTACGGAACAGTTTTGTTAGGACTATGTTCCTCCATTCCTTCCTGTCTTCCGCGCAGTGGATAGCGACGTTGATGCTGGAGTCCAAAGTTGTCTTAATCTTTTTTGAATTTTGAATCAAATTTTTTTATATAAAAAAGGCTTTGTCATTCGAATAGTTATACCGCCCTAGTAGACTTTATTTTCATTTTATTAATACAATAAATTTAAACGTACCAACCTTCGATCAATAATACTACCAACATAAATCAACATCAAGGACAACAATAATGACTTTCAGAATACTACAGGATAATTGTGATTTATTAAACTTTTTTATTGCTTGGACTGGTGAACGAGCTCAACATGGTGGTAAGTGGTTACCGGAACCAATAGTAATCAACAACGTAAATGCCGCCACCCATGTAGAGAAATAAGTTGTAGGTCACAATTTTCTAGTACAACGCACCCTTCATACCGTTACGCATTCCTGCTCTGTGGCAGAATTAGGCAGGGTGGTGGTAGTTACCAAGGTGGGCTCACAAGACACCCTGTTACCAGTAAAACATTCGGTAGGCAGCGGCTTGGCTCTGCCCCTGGCATTGCTGAAGTCCATGGGCGACGGTAACCACTCACCATCAGGTGGGCCGTATGCCCGTCTGCCTACAAAGGCAATAATAAAGAAAAAAAACAAAGCAGTTTACAAAAAGGGCACTACAAAAATTCTTAAACAAAAAACAAGACCAAAAATTGGATGGCCAGTTAGTGGATCCTCCGGTCGAACCTGTCGCTTGCGACGAAGGGCTTGGCTAGTAGATAAACCTACAGACACAGCCCACTGAGTTTCACGCCGGATCTTCTCGGTGGGTCGCGTTTCCGATCCGGTGGTAGATTCTGCGAAACACGGCTCTTGCTAGGGTTCGTGTTAGCACACCTACTCGCCCAGTTACGCTGACATGGTCTCTCAAGACCATGAGCTTAGGTAGGAAAAAAAAGTGGATCTCTTAAAAACCCGAAACTAAAATATAATATAATCTAAGATATCCTCTGAAAAAATGTGCTTATAGTCGAAGGAAGCGCGCACGTGGCTGCTAATCAGCTCGCCCGCTTCTCGTGTGTCAGTTCGCTGGGATGATTAATCTATCTATAACTTCTAGGCGCCTAGTCTGCAACCTGTGGTGTGAACGAACCTTTAGTTTCGAGGCTGTACGTTGCCTCGTAATGCTAGCCCGAGGGTTAGAGCGTAGATGTTTTTATGATGAAAATTTTAATATTAAACTTCAACGATCGATAGAAGTTTTTTCAACTAAAATACGCATATTAAGAATAGTTTTGAAGCGATTACTGTCTTCGCGATAGTTAACTTAACCCAGCTTTAGTTCTGTAAGTGGCATTATACCTGAACATGCTCGGAGAATCCTGACAGAGATGGGTAATATACTTCAAATCAAAGTTGACATAGATAATTTAATTATTTACTAAATCATCATCATTCTCCTGCCCTTTTCCCGGTCACCTGGGGTCGGCGCAACATGTTTTCTCCTTCCTTACTCCTCTATCATATACCATATCTTCACTCACTACCCTCTTACACATATCGTCGTTCACACAATCCATTTATTGTTTCTTAGGTCTACCTCTTCCTCTAAAGCCTTCCACATTCATAGTTAAATAAATAGTTATATACTAGATGTTTCTCGTCAATTGCGTCATTGTTTCAAACAAAAATTAACTGGGACACAGTATTATTATAGCTCCATCGAAAACTGTAAATCACGAACGAGCTCCGCGAACTTCAATAATAAGTTGAAACTACCCACCCTAATAAAATTTCATAACATTCAAAGGAAGCAAACTATGAAATGCATCAAATGGAACATCCCCTTTTGCTGTCCGTAACAGTTTTATGGGCGACCATTGGCAGTTAAATCGTGTGCTAAGCATCATTTTTGTTCCAAATAGCCAATAAAATATATTTTCTATTCGCTCTAGATACAGATGTTTATAGATCAGCTCTTATAAGAATTTACGCAGTGGTCTAATTTGCTTGTGCTTAATAAAATCGAGTGGTATCTCAGTAGAGTTGTTGTCGAAACGCAACAGATTTGTACAGCAAAATCTCACGATGTCGGTCTGAAGTGAAAAGACTTTCACCACAATGGCACGACTAAATTAAGGTTACTAAACGATAGACAATTAAAAATATAAAAAAGCTATACCTTTGACATCAGAGCGGATACAGCTAAGATTTAACAACTGCTCAGTTAGGTAGATACTCAGCGAAATCTTAAAACAAAATCTTTATCATCCGAATTCGAAAACAAATTCAGTTCGAGATGAAACAAAAATTGACTAAGGGATTTTATGACCTGGTAACTGAGACCTTTAAGTCATGTCTTATTTTAATTTATATTCATATTTTTATGAAAAATGATATGATGGAGTGAAATGAAATGAAGATGATTAATTTGAGACATTAATCAACTAGGATGAAATGAAATGAAATGAAATGAGATGATATGGGATGAAATATTATAATCTCAGTAAAATGGTGGTCATTTACTAAAAATTTTTCAGTGGACTTTTTGGAGGATCCCGAGAAGTTACGTGCAGCGGCTTTGTTTCATTTTCCCACATTTTTGCACTTTCACAGATATTAAACAGTTAATAAACCACCATTATTACACATTTAAACCCGAAGAAACACTAAATAGACAAAATAAAAAAAACACTCAACTTCACTGCTCGCGTTCCCGCCAAAAAGTCTCAAAATTGTATTAATAACGTAAATGTCAAAACAAACAACACAACAAAGATGTACTTAATCTGGATTCAAAGACTGATGAGAGACAGAGAGAGAGAGAGAGAGAGAGAGAGAGGCTGACTGATTTAAGATTCAACTGCAGAACTTGACGTCAATTTAAAATTAGCTAAATCGATTTGGCAAAAGAAAGTGTACTAACCTATGTTTTTATCCTATTTCGGTAGACGACACCTAATGACAAACTCATTGGCACGAAAGCCTCTGAATTAGATATATTCAGACAAAGATGAACCGGAAATCTGAACACGGTATAATATAATGAACACGTACCTACGCTATTGACGCTGTTACCCTGATGATACATTTGTGCCTGGTACATTTAATTGTAGTAAAAGCTTAGTTAGGCCGGCGCTGTGGCAGAGCACAAGATCCACGGTGAGGCTGTCGCAATCAAATTAACTTGCTTTTATCTGAGTTGAACGAATAATTAATTTTAATTAGTTTTTGCATAGTATACAACTTGTTTAACTGCAATTGAATATGCAATTACGAAGGATTATTTTCTAAAGCAGCGTAAAATTTAAAATATTAATTTCTGAGATATATTTTAGTGTTAATTAGCAATTGAAAATTACTAGGAATTATTATAAAATGGGTGTAGGTAAGCCTCAAAACTACATGTATATGAGAAAACGTATTTGATAAAATATGTGACATGTGCCCTTTTCGGAATTGCATATTCAATTAATTCCGGGCTATACTTTTCGTAATATGATATTGGCAATGAGAGATGAATCGTATTTGAGTTAACTTTTACGCTATCGAGAACGTTAAAAAACTCTCACTAAGCATCTCTACTGCATCTCTGTGTTTACATAACGGAATGTTTTAAAGTAATTTGAAGACGTTGGTTTATCAAGAAAACTTTTACATCTGTTAGGGACCGATGACAATATACAATAGTTTCAGCCTAATACCCCCTGGGATCACGAGGAGAAAATTGATAATTTTTATTTTTATTTTTTTGTTTGACGTTTTCTTAAATTGTCTTTTTTGTAAAGTTTACACTTAATTTAAAAGATATAATACTTGAGTTGCGTTATTCCGATTTCGATTTTCTTTCAATCATTGCAAATGTATTGTCTATTAGCCACTAAATTCTCTCGCCATCAGCACCAATAGATATCTTCTACGTGATAACTAAAACGGCGTTTCAAAACTTACGATAAATAAATCACAATCGATAGTTGTTTGTACACCCTCCCTACCCGTTATAGGGTGCGTTCAACTCACTCATACTGAAATCATCTGTTTATTTATACCGCTATGAAATCCTATAGTGCAGTGATTCTCAACCTTTTTTTGTTGCGGCACATATTTAACGATTTCAAAATTTGGCGACACACAAAAAAAAAGATAAAAATTATATACTTACTACAACACACTGCATAAATAGTTTATCAAAAATTTTTAATATACGAAATAAACTAATATATACTATAATTTTTTTTGTGGATTTAAATATATATTGAACGCTTGAAGGAGGTTACACATGATGCTAAGGCTGGCTGGTACTTTGCACAGAGAGTGAGTCTGGCTGTCCAACGAGGCAACGTAGCCAGTATCTTGGGGACTGTGCCTCCTTCAAGCGCGTTGGAAGATCTGTTCTACTGTGTGGGTTGAATTATGTTAAATTATTTTGATTTGACTTTTTGTTAATAAACGAAATATTAAAACAATATATATTCATATTTAAAATATTTTTCTTTTAAAATGATATAATTTAATAATATTAACATTATTAAGTATATATTCGCAAAATTTGGCGGCACACTTTTGAAATTTGGCGGCACACAAAAGTGCCGCGGAACAGTGGTTGAGAATCACTGCTATAGTGGTTCTAATGTAACTGATACTAGGATTCCGAGGAGGGTGACGTTATTTACGCTGCAATGTCTGCCTTAATACTAATTACGCAGTAAATTTATTTTGCTTAGTCTGCGACCAAACTTATGGCATACCTTGCGTAAATGGATTACCTGAACTCTAGACCTAGCAAAGAGGCCTCCACCGACCTCAAGACCAGAGAGGGACTTACATACTTATATACATTTAAATATATACATATATAGATAATAAACGTAACAACACAGCGCTATGACATGTCCTTCTTCAAACGAGGCTTCTGGAGAGTACTTAAGGGTAGGCAGCGGCTCTGCTCTGCCCCTGGCATTGCTGAAGTTCATGGGCATTCGTATGATGTACAGGTTTGTTTGCTCTTCGTCAAGGTGTTTTTATTTATTTATTTTTTATTGACCTTGTAGGCAGACGAGCATACGGCCCACCTGATGGTGAGTGGTTACCGTCGCCCATGGACTTCAGCAATGCCAGGGGCAGAGCCAAGTCGCTACCTACCGCTTGATACTCTCCACAAGCCTCTTTTAAAGAAGGACATGTCATAGCGTTCGGGAAACACCTTGGAGGGGAGCTCATTCCATAGCCGGATGGTACGTGGCAAAAAAGACCTCTGGAAACGCACTGTCGATGAACGCAGCGGTTCCAGATAATATGGATGAACTCTGCTCCGATGGCGGGAAGTGCGATGATAAAAAGGAGATGATGAGGGGATCATCTCAAACAATTCCTCAGAGCATGGTTGTTGAGTGACAGGAGGTTTTAGTCGGTTCGACTCCGACATGCCCCGCCTTCCATCCCCAATGAAGGGCGGAAGTCCGGCGATTTCCTCATGACAAAAAAAGCACTAGTATATACCCATTTTCTAAGAGTTACATACATTGATACAAATCTTATTGCCCTAGGTTAAAAATAAGTCTTCTGAGCATAGATCTTCCTAATCATTTCTAGACGATTCCACATAAACTCAAACATTTCGCATATCTACCTGGAATCTTCAACAGTTACTCCTGAGTTAGTACGTAAAGTTTTTGACTTCATCTATTATTCATTCAGCGAAGCTCCATAGGCAAGCTTTTACGCACTTTCGGTTTGAGACGAGGTGGAATAATGAGCGAGAAATATACTTGTTTGCGAATCTAGACTCGTACGGAATAAGTGAAAAGAAAAGTATGTACATATGTGATATTAAAGAATGTTGAATGGATTTCTGAGCAGAACAGTGAATGTATATGATTGTGCATTTTTTATTGCTTAGATGGACGTGCGATATCAAGCGGTGACCGAAGCTCATAGACACGAACAAGTTTAATGCCGCCACCCACCTTGAGACATGAGTTCTGTGTCTCAATTATATACGGGTCGACCATTCAAACTGCAATACAGTAATGCTTCGCTGCAGACGCTCAAAAGACGCCTAACCATTACCAAATTAGTTATACTTTCGACATTTAATCAAGTCGGTCACCGTCCTCGCTGAACCCGTCGCTTGCAACGAAGGGCTCGACGAGTAAATTAACCCATAGACACAGCCCACTGAATTTCTCACCGGATCTTCTCAGTGGGTCGTTTCCGATCCGGTGGTAGATCTACGAAGCATTGCTCTTGCTAGGGCTAGTGTTAGCAACACTCCCGGTTTGAGTCCCGTGAGCTCATCTACTAGCCCGGTTACGCTGACATAGTCTCTCAAGGCTATCAGCTCAGGTAGGAAAAAAAAAACCTAGTTACGTATTTTGTCTCCTCGGTATACTACATCGAGACGGTCTATCTTCACTAAATATAAGCCAATTGTGTTATCCTCAGATCCTCAGATCAGATCAGAAGTCGTCCGGTGTATTCGTGTTGAGCGATGCACCGGTGTTCGAATCTAGGCGGGTACCAATTTTTATAATGAAATACGTACTCAACAAATGTTCACGATTTACTTCCACGGTGAAGGAATAACATCGTGTAATAAAAATCAAACCCGCAAAATTATAAATTGCGTAATTACTGGTGGTAGGACCTCTTGTGAGTCCGCGCGGATAGGTACCACCACCCTGCCTATTTCTGCCGTGAAGCAGTAATGCGTTTCGGTTTGAAGGGTGAGGCAGCCGTTGTAACTATACTGAGACCCTTAGAACTTATATCTCAAGGTGGGTGGCGCATTTACGTTGTAGATGTGTATGGGCTCCAGTAACACCAGGTGGGCTGTGAGCTCGTCCACCCATCTAAGCAATAAAAAAAAAACTTCATTTCCCTATACGGCCGATTAAGTTTGCTTTTGGTTAACTAGAAACCCATAAACATCGTTGTGTGAATATCGGCGCTCCGGAATGCAATGTAGGTTATGATTATTTTAAAGCATTGAAAAATGAACCTTATGATCGTTACTATTCTTACCTTGAAAAACGATCTTTTGCAATACTGCGATAATTGTTGTGGTACTTTTAATAAGCCCTGTCTGTACGTTTGAGGGCAGAAACTAGTACATCTATTTTTATTTCCTACCTATGCTGGTAGCCTTGAGAGACTATATCAGCGTTGCCTTAGCGTGTCTCACCTACACTCTCGGGACTCAAGCCGGAGGTGTTGCTAACACTGGCCCTAGCAACAGCAGTGCTTCGCAGAATCTACCACCGGATCGGAAACGCGACCCACTGAGAAGATCAGCGGCGAGAAACTCACTGGGCTACCCATCTATTTTACGGACCTGGTTATTAAGATTTTTATTCGATAATAAAACATGCTCTGTTACTACACCAAATAACGTTTATTCGTCGTGCACTTGATAAATATATCAACAGTTAATGACATCGCTAATTACCATTATTCGTAATTAAATGACAATGGCGATACGATAATAAACTACTCAGAGTAACTGTCCAATGAAAGCGCCTTCGCGAAACAACGGTAATTTTGACGTTCGTTACACAGATACTCATCGCCGCTCACAGCGTCGGGGAAGCGACGTGGAGCAAAACATTAAAGAGAAAGGCTTCGTCTTGTACATTCTCGACGTTGCTAAAATAACCATTAACTTAAAACTAGTGGTCCCCGGGTAGTCGAAATTCGACTATAATTAATTGAAATTAAGTATAGGTTCGTACACTATTATGATTCTATGGTCAAAGACTAATAGACTTCTATAATCACAGATTTCGCTAAGGCTACAATAAAGACAAATAGCATAATAGAAAAACAATATTAATCTATTCACAACTTGACTAGACTTCAATAATAAACAAAAGAGTATATATGCGTGTGTGGGTGTGTGTATGTGTCAAATACATATTGGTGTGTATAATGTTTTCTTTGTTGGTTTAATGTATTATGCATTACTTTAAAAAAATATTAGCATTATGCACTCCTTCTCTATATTCTCTATAAGTGTGGAAAATTTCATACTATTCCGTCCGCGCAATTTTCGTAAAAAGGGATACAAAGTTTTTGCTTCACGTATTAATATATAGATTAATTAGGAATAGTTGATGTCGCGTTGAAGCCGTTGAATGCAAAGTGAAAAATATTTATAAACTCAATGAATACTGTTTACGCAGTTTTTATTATATCAAAGCGTGTTTAAACCCTAATAGTGACGTCATACGTGGGTGACTGATTCAACATTGATTACATAAAAAACATAATGTTTACAATATGTTACGAATTCACAAATCAAATCATATTATTGTCTCTGTAGAGACGTCGAACACATAAATTACGTATTGAAATTATTAATGTGATTAATGCCGTGTTTGATCAGTTTGTTTACCCGATATTCGATGGAAATATTCGAGGCAGATTTTGTTATATATGCTTGGGTGACCTGGCCTGCAAATGAAAATATTGTAAGCTTGCTAGAGTAAGTGTTGATGGTATGTAAAATAATCTTCCGTGGAGCACAAAAAACGGTACCAAGTTGGGTGAATGAACAAGCGTACACAGACATTTTTTGTATGATGAAATTTTTTTAATGATTTTTGTTTCTATTAACCTTGATTAAAGGTTACATACATTATTTACATATATGATATTAGATTCTCTTTGTTTTATAATTTTGATAATTGTTATTTTTTTTTTAATATGAGGTTTTAAATATAAGAATAGTCCGTCTAACCCGACTTTGAAGAAAGATGATCAGTCTTAATATAATATAGTATAATCTGACGAAGCATGTTGCGGATAATAACATGTACTTTTAGGTTAAGAATATTGTGTTCTTTTTTTATAATAAATAAATTAGATATAGTATAATAGCTGTCTGATTCATTGCGGTGGGTCGCGTTCCCTATCCGGTCGTAGATTCTGCGAAGCACTGCTCTTGCTAGGGCCAGTGTTAGCATCACTCCGATTTGAGCCCCGTGAGCTCACCTATTAGTTAAGGTTACACTGAAATATCCTCTCAAGGCTATCAGCTTAGGTACGAAAAAAACCCAAGCTACGACAAAATAGACATATTACCTCTTTCATAACGGGCGGATCGTCGCCTACCTGTAGGTTGTATGTGACAGTTACTAACAATAGCATAAAAGCTTTGATCGCACATTCAATATCGCTTTTATCTTTTATCTCTACCTTTTTTGTACGTCACAATTTATTATATATACAGTAAAAGCTCCTTATTCGCGCTTCCTTCATTCGCGTTTTCACTATTCGCGGATTGAATTAATGTGACCCACTTCCTACATTCGCGGCTAAAGATTTATTTATTCGCGGATCTAATCGTTACATCGGCAGATATACATGAAAAAAAAGGATTCCAATATGTAGATATCCTTTGTAAACGCGCTTTTTTTTTTATTGCTTAGATGGATGAACGAGCTCACAGCCCACCTGATGTTAAGTGGTTACTGGAGCCCATAGACATCTACAACGTAAATACGCCACCCACCTTGAGATATAAGTTGTAAGGTCTCAGTATAATTACAACGGCTGCCCCACCCTTCAGACCGAAACGCATTACTGCTTCACGGCAGAAATAGGCCAGGCGGTGGTACCTACCCGTCCGGACTCACGAGAGGTCCTACCACCAGCGCTTTTCCATATTCACGGTTTCTATATTAGCGGCATATTTACCGAACATACATAACGCGAATATAGCTTTAACTGTACCTACACTAATTTCTTTTAGTACGGAATAGCATTTTTAGGCATTGTCAATAATCCTGCCCGGGTAATTCGACTCTGTGGTAATGAGGCTTTTAAGTAGCTACGTAAGAATGTCCCCTATGCAAAATTAAGTCGAGTTTTTGGCTACGGGCGGGGTTTGAAGTGGTAGGGCACCGTCGTGTCGACACTTAGACACGTCGGCTTGAGTGGCCCTCCGGGTTTGACTAGATAAGGGTTGCTAATGCAAGATGATGATGATTCAATCGATCCCTTGCTCTACTGAATATATAAGTCTGAGACACTTACTCAGGGAGCGTCTTTGGAGCAGTATTTCCTGTCTATATCTGTCTAAGTTAGACTTGGCCAACTAAAACTACCGTTCTAATGACTATATACATTTATTTCTAAAATTAATAATTAACCATTAATAGTAGAAGCGCGCGCGATTGATATTGGAGTTAAAAAAAAGGTCAGAACAAAGGGCTCATTGATTGAAGCGAATTTTTTTAGGAAACTGCGGCGTATTTAATTTTTAAATTAATTAATGATTCATGGTTGTTGAGGCCCATATACCTCGCTGACTACTGTATTGGAGTTAATACTATTTCTGTCTTTAGGTACGAGAGATGTTTTAGAAAAAAATATTGCTTAACTAATACGTGACGTAGAATTATTGATTATTTTATAAACATTATTATCTAATGAATGGTTACCACCATTTAACGAGTTGCTTCAATCAGTATACAAAACTGCTAAATATATCTCTAAAGTATTTTTTTTATATTTTGCTAAACTGGAAATTAAATTCAGGGTAAAGATACGTTTCAAACACTAACAATAAAACTGAGAAACTCATATTTTTCAACGACGCACGATCTGAAAACCGAACTAAAAAAAAATATACTGAAAATTTAAAGGTGAAAACTCTTCTCCTAAAACTCTCGTCCGACGCCAGTCGAACACAAATTACGAATTATAGAAACGTCTCGAACAAGATTCTCGCTTCTGGAGAATCGAACTTCGAAAATTCGAGAAGGATTTCTAGATTGGATCGTCGACATCACTGAAAGAGCAGCGTGCATTCAACAAACATTTGATTACTTACACGATTCTAAGCTATTTGGCGATGTCATATTCCAAATTCAGATATCAAGAATTTTATGTCTATTTATAACAAATTCTTTTCTCACATTGAAATGATATTCCAATTACTATGACAACTGAGAAGATCCAGGCGAGAAACTCAGTGGGCAGTGTCTATGGGTTAATTCGCTCGGCGAGCCCTTCGTTGCAAGCGACGGGTTCGACGAGGACGGTGACCGACTCGATAGCGTAAAAGTTAAGCCAATTTTGTACGCAGTTGGAACAGCACCCCTAGCGGCAACGGTACGCAAACGATACCATTCCATACTAATATGAGTTAACTTTTACGCTATCGAAAACGTTAAAAAAACTTGCACTAAGCACACTGACCGTCCATAGACAATAACAAAAATTCGTTACATGAATGATGTAAGCACGATACAAAGCGGACTTCAATAATTCTCAGAAAAATAACGGTACCAGGTATCTAGTAAGAACTTGTGTTTGACAACACATTGGAAGTGTCAACTGTCCACTTAACACCAGATGGGCCATAAATTATTATTATTTTGTATTCAAATTTGTGTGTATAGAAATTATTATCGTATTATTTAGTATATTTATGTCTGTATATATCATGGTATCATTTTCTTTAGTTTTAGCGAGCCGGAGAAATGATTTAAACCATTTTTACGATCTAATCTTGCATTTTTTATTGTCACTAAATTATTTACGATGCCTCGAACACGTGGTAATTCTAAATTTATATGATTGTATTTTATAAATCTATGTATGTCACACCTAATCTTCTTGCGTAATATATCTTGTTTTTGTTTAGCGATTGTTAGCAAGAAATGGCTTTGAGCGATAAGACCGCCTATTGTACTTTTGTATTATGATTTCTTTTTTTTTTCTAGCCTTAAGAGGCTTTATCAGCGTAACCGGGCGAGTAGGTGAGCTCACGGGGCTCAAACCTCACGTTGTTGCTAACACGAACCCTAGCAAGAGCAGTGCCACGCAGAATCTACCACCGGATCGGAAACGCGACCCACTGAGAAGATACGGCGAGAAACTCAGTGGGCTACCGAGACCTTGATAGTCATGGTAGGGAACGGCATTCAGCTCGCAGTGTCTTTGGGTTCAGGTAGCTCTGTAATACCAGCCGAACCGCGACCTTGTCTGCTTACCAAGGAGGATAAAAAATACTGATATTAATAATTCCAGTATCACATAAATATTAATATTGTAATAATTACGGCCGTCTGGTGTAGTGGTAAGTGACATGGTCACTACACAAGGGGGTCGCGGGTTCGAATCCCGCCGTTTTTTTTTATTGCCCTTGTAGGCAGACGAGCATACAGCCCACCTGATGGTGAGTGGTTACCGTCGCCCATGGACTTCAGCAATGCCAGGGGCAGGGCCAAGCCGCTGCCTACCGCTTAATACTTTCCACAAGCCTCTTTTAAAGAAGGACATGTCATAGCGCTCGGGAAACACCGTGGAGGGGAGCTCATTCCATAGCCGGATGGTATGTGGCAAAAAAGACCTCTGGAAACGCACTGTCGAGTATATAAATATAAGTGTCTTCTCCAGGGTTATGGATGTATATTAAATCTATACTAATATTATAAAGAGGAAAGATTTGTTTGTTTGTTTGTTTCGAATAGGCTCCGAAACTACTGGACCGATTTGAAAAATTCTTTTTCCATTAGAAGCCGACATTGTCCCTGATGAACATAGGCAACTTTTTTTTAATTTTTTTTTATTTTATTTTTTTGGTTTCATGTGTGTTTTAATGTTTCCGAAGCGAAGCGAGGGCGGGTCGCTAGTATTAAATATATGTGTATATGTGTATAAAAAAATCTTACATTTATTTCAGTTATCTGGTACCTGTAACACAAGTTCTTTACGAACTTATCACGGGACCAGTTAACGTGGCGTGATTGTTAGTAAATATTTATTTATTATTCTGTGGTACAAAGAGAACGAACTTCGAACGGAGTCATTAAGAGTTATTTTAAGCAAACACTGATCACCCTCGTGTAGTGCAACATTTTAACGTCACACCCACGTTTTTATCTTAACCGTCTTTATTTATGTATAGTTGTGCGTCTCAAGCGAGATAAGGTGGGGTTCTTGTATAGTCGCGGCCTTGAGCGAGAACGTTACATAAAATATAATGTAATTATTATGTACCACTGGTTGTGACTCGTAGATAACCGACGATTTTACTAAAACGGAGCAATTGCTAAATAATAATCCGACTGTAAGTTACGTACAGTTAATTTATTAATTAAAACCGCATGTGCGATTGAGCTGTGTTTTTTTAATTACTATTTCGGACATTTTTGCTGGTGGTAGGTCCTCTTGTGAGTCCGCACGGCTAGGTACCACCAACCTACCTATTTCTGCCGTGAAGCAATAATGCGTTTCTATTTTAAGGGCGTGGCAGCCGTTGTAACTATACTTTTTTTTATTATTACTGGTGGCCCGGAGGCCTTTCCCGTTTCATCAGGACAGGTGGGCGAGCAAAGGCTCAGCCAGGAGGGGTGGGATTTGCTAACAGCTACCCCGAGCGCCTCCGAAGGAGACCTAACAGCTCAAGAGCAGCTGCTTCGTGAATGAATCTACTACTGAATCGGAATCGCGACACGCTGAGAAGATCCGGCCAGAAACTCAGCGAGCTGATTCATGGTTTAGGTTGCACGGCGAACTCTTTGTCGAGTTCGACGAGTACGGTTAACCGTAACTATACTGAGACCTTAGAACTTATATCTCAAGGTGGGTGGCGTATTTACGTTATAGATGCCTATGGGCTCCAGTAACCACTTAACACTAGGTCGGCTGTGACCTCGTCCACCCATCTATACTGTGATAAAATTTAAAATACTTTATTTTATTTTACTAAGGTGTTACTAGACGAAATTTTAATATTTTGTGAACTACCGTCAAAATTTTTATAACTTTCTTGACTTTTAAGGTCGTCTTTTTGTTCCTCTATAGCCTGGTTGGTGATTGTATTACCACGCCGACCGGTTTATATGCTCGCTCGAAGTAAATTGACAATTTCTTGACATAGATTATGATACCAAAGCGACAGTAGTCTGTGTTAAGTTACATTCTCTATAATTAATTTGGTTCAGTCACGTGCAAACCCAATTGTGAGTACATACTTTTATAATATATAGGTTTTGCCCGCGACTTTGTCCGCGTGGAATGGTTCACAGATAATGCTTTATTTTAGAACAAATTTGGTTAGCATAAAAACGTTATTGTGAGCCAACCTTAACATATAGACATATGCTGTCGCGGACTTTTCTTTTTAGATCTTTTAAACGGAAACAATTCTGTCATACATTATTTTAGCGAAACTTTAACGGTTTCTGCAGCGCAAGCAGCGGAGGCTCTCAAAAGGGATAAAATCCGATTTTGAAATATTATTTATTGGTGCTCCGCTTGTATTGGTCTTAGCGTGATGTTATATAGCGTATAGCCTTCCTCAATAAATGGGTTTTTTTTAAATGATAACATCACCGTTTGCTGACGTCATTTTCTTAATCATCATCATTGCCTTCCATAGTGACAGTAATTAAGACTCACTTGTCCAATGAATTCCATTTATTACATTTCAAGTGTACAACGATAACAACAGAGAGCTCCGCTCCGTTCGATTGCTCGAGTCGGAATGTTTTGAACGACAATAGTCAATAGTAGAAGGTGGTGATAGCTAAAGAAGAATTCTCTTGAATACCGTCTTAATCAGTTGTCGACATGCGTAATATTAAGGAAACAGTCAACTTTAACTATTTTTAGTTAACTAAATAGTGACGTTGCGCTGACATTTAATATTCAATGTATTATATGATCAACCGTGGTTGATGAAGCTGAAATCATCCAGGGTTTCTATTATAAATAATAGTTTAAAAAACTAAAAAAAGATGCTTTTATAGAAAATCTAACTAAAAAATAGAAAATACATTTGTTGATGTTTTGAAGTGGGTCAAAATCATGTTCAAAGATTCCGTTACATACATACGCCTGAAGCTAATAAATAAAAAAGCGTATTAATAATGTTTGCAGTTATTTAACTACGTCCAACCATTGTGGATTTTAGCGTGCATAATACGTAAGCAACTAGACTGATGCGTACTCTACTAAAATTCAATCTGTGATAATATAATAATGATCGTACAGGAGAGGCCTTTTTGCAATCGCTTATTATGGTGTTCGTTACATTAATGACGTTATTTACACCACTGACACCATAAACAAAAGAATCTAATAATTAAAAGTGCTTTACAATAAATTCAACGTTCATAATTCTTGCGAAATATTAATTGGATGTTAGTGTGGGATGTCTGCGATCGAATTAACCCCAAATGACGTCACAGGTAATCCAGTCGGGTCATAGTTTCCGCGACAATGTTCGAACACAAGATTTTTTCCGGTACACTATTGTTATTATAACAAATATTCACTTTCGGGGTAGTGAATACAATACAGAAGTTGAAGCAGTTTTGGTATTAGTACTTATATACTTTTTTGTAGAATCGTTTCGAGGTAAACTAAGGATGCCCATCGGGTCCTGATTGGAACAATACAATTTTCTTTCTCCCTTTCTAAATCGCCACCGAAGTGCTTCTGCCCCTCTAAGTAAATGAAAAAGACTACTGAATTCAATTTGCAAGACGTTTATTCATATACATTTGTTGCTTTTATAAAGTTTTATCAAGGATTTTTTTATAGCAATAAGTGAAATTGTTCTTATAGTAGACTGCTCGTGCTTATGAGAAATAAAAAAGTTGTGGGCATATTGTGAGCGTATTAGCGTGCAGATGTTCCGGTTTGGAGGCTGGGGGAATTGATTATACAATAGAATATACCATAAGACTTCGACTTTATATCTCAAGGTGGGCGATAGCGTTCAGGTTGGATTTTTATTGACTCTGGTAAATATTTAACATCAGGAGGGCTGTGAGCTCGATTGCCAATATATTCGCCACATCAAGTATTTTTATCTAATTTGTCGACAATTGTGCTCTTTCACAGATGCTAAACGGTTAAAGAGTAAGAGAACCATTATTACGGGTTCAAACATTAGATTAACGAAACATAAAAATCATGTACTCATCTCTGTTCCCGCTAAAAATTTGACAAAAAAGTAAACACTTATTACTTTGTTCTCTTTCAGTGGTTCTCCTTCCTTTTTTTAGTATGGCAATTTGGTTTTTCGGATGTCGTTATTGCCAGCGTTAAATATAATTGAGTGCAAGAAGTTCAGAAAATAGATATAGGTATGAACACTAGTTTCCAGTTTATCGATATCGATATTATTCTCCTAACTGCAGACACGAGTACATGTTTACACCTACGTAAGTAACATTTTTCTTGACCTATTAAGAAACGATAATTATGGTAATTTTATGTTGGAATGTATGTAAATATTGGTATCTTTCCCTGAGTATTTCACACGTGATTCAATTTCATCTGATTAGAATTAAATTTTGCCGCGTATCAATGGTACCTTTCGGTTCTAGCAATGGTGCCTTGGTAATAGCATGTAATAAATTCTCATCACTTATATCCAGCACTAGGGAGAAAAGGCAGCAGGAATATCACCACCCTGTCCATGCCATGAAATAATCATGATGCGGACTGTCAGAGCTTCGGAATGTAGAACAGCCGCATCGCAGAAGTGGAATTTACGTTGTGACAAGGGATTCCGTAGCTATTTATTTCAAAGCCGTTTCTATTCGTATTAATAAAAATATATCTTTAATAGAATTTCAATAATAAATACTTGTATTAATATTCTCTGGTATAACGGACATACTATCGCTCGTCAAAATATAAAATTAATTCGAAGAATGTAAAAATGAAATGAATGGACGCATTTTTCTTTGCCTTTAGTACGATAAGATATAAATTTTATCATTATAGGACAATGATTCTAAGCCTGCATTACCATCATTTTTATTATGTATTGCTAATGCTAAGTTATGAAACTTAACGCATGAATTAAAACAATCAGAAACAACTTTCAAATCAGCTACCTTTGTAAATGGTTACATGAAAAAAAACTCTCATACCTTTTTCTACGATTCTCAACGAAACTTCCTTGGCATTCTCCAAAAAAAACTGTTCACAATGAACTTGGACACTTAATTTTATGACCAACAGCCATACATAATATGACACAAACAATTTCTTGTTTCCCGAGATGAATCACCTAAGAATTCGCTCGGCTTGCACACGAAATCATTCACAAGACACACTTAAACACTAACAACATCACTATTTTCGATTTTCGTTTCGTTTTAACCAATTTTAGTTGAAATTCGTTGAAAGACAAAGTTTTCGAGGAGAAAAAAATACGCGCGACGCGACACCACACCGTCCTGTCCGGAGATTGACTGGTCGACTGCCACACAAGTATAACTTACCTAAATCAGAAGGCCCTTCGTTGAGAAGCGAACCGAGCAATCGTCGGCTTCTTAATTTAGCCAGGTTGTACTGACGATGGCTATACAAAGTTATGTCAAAAAACTTTGATATCGTAGTTTAACGTTACTACGTTACATTTCAAGTAATTTCACTCTTACAGAGTTTGTTTGGGATACCAAACAGCTAAATCACGGGGCTGTGCGTGTTTCAAACTTGATTTTGAACGTCAATAAAGGCTTTGTTGTTGTTAAAGTCACGGACTGCTTAGCGTTTACTACCAACCATTAATGTATTTGTTGCGGAGTTTTGTAAAATCAAGCTGGTCTCATGTTAAATTCATACACGGAGTGTGCAGCTGAATTTCGCTGCGCTATAAAAAGGAATAGTACCTACACCCTACCCCAGATATTTTTGTACCTGAGTAATTATTATTGCCTTGCCCTTTTTTGTTAAGATATACCCCAAAAATGCACCTGCTTTCTAATAAATTCGTAAATGCACGCCATGAAATAATAACAGCAGCAATATAACAATTAATGTCAATATACCTGGCTGATATTATTGTTTTACATTAGAAATTTACTTACATAGGATGAGAAAAGATTTAAATAGCCATATTTAAAATGATTTAATCATTAAATCCCCTGGGCACGCGTAGCAACAATTAAAACTGTAGTAGATAGTATTAATAAATTACACAATTTTTTGGATTGGGTATATATGAGACATTACTTTATTTGGCAAAAATACCAATAAGAAAGTAACTTAAATAGTTACAAAGTATAATTATTCAAAACGTTCATTCAATTGTATTTATGTGAAATAGCAATCTCACGTTTATCATTTTGAAATTTAATAATAAAAGCATTTTTAACAAGAACAACGCAAGATGTTTGTGTTAAATTGTTGTTTTAGTGTAGTATTCTAGTTTATTTCGCGTATGACGTCTAATGCGTTGACAATTTGAATAACAAGAATTTATCGGTTTAACATTTTACTGATAACACTATTTTACGCAATGACCGTGACTGTTTTTGTTACTTAGACAAAGAGCAAACTAATCTGTTCGTCACACGAATGTTTGGCCGATGTGAGAATCGAATCCACAACAACTTGGCACAACAGTCAGGGGCTCAGGGGTGCTAACTATTCCATCACCGAGTCCTACTCTATTTTAACTCATAATTTAATGTTGTTCGTTCCGGCTTAATGAGCCCGCTAGCCGTTTTGGCACCGAGTGCTTCAACTAGATGTGACAATATACAAAAAAATGAACAGGGTAGCGCCTGTGCTCACTTCCACATACCGCAGCCCCAAAATGAGAAGTGACATTTACACACATTTTTTTGTTAGCATCATTTATTATTCAGTATGCTTCGTGTGAGTTTTGTAACGTTCTCGATAGCGTAAAAGTTAGCTCAAATTTGTTTGCAGTTGGAACAGTTAAGCTTAGTGCGAGTTTTTTAACGTTCTCGATAGCGTAAAAGTTAGCTCAAATTTGTTAGCAGTTGGAACAGTTTTTTTTTTTTTTTTTTTGTCAGGAGGAAATCGCCGGACTTCCGCCCTGTCGCTCAACAAACAGCGTCCGAACCTCGCATGAGACAGAACCCATGAAAAGGCAAAGGGGGGAAAGTGAAGCGCTTAGTGCGGAGCACATCTCTCCCATCACCCTCCCCCTCGGGACGCCGGACTGGCGGTCGTCGGCGCCACGACCACCAGCCATCTCGGTCGGCAGGCTATCCGGAGCCCGCCTAGATGGCGCCGGTTAGAATGGGTTATCCTACGGAATACCCCGCTGGGTCAGAACCAGCGTGGGTCGAGGATAGTCGGCCTTCCATCACCCGGATGCTCTTGCATAAAACGCGTGCAGAGCAGCTTGCACGTCGTCTTCTTAGGGCCCCTTCGCCGGTCCCCAGACCGACATGTGAAGGGGACCCGAAACCCTTAGAGGGCCAGGGCTTGGGCGAGATCCGCCTCCCTGGCCCCCGCCCGACGGCGGCGGGCTTGCGCGTCTCTCAAGCGCCCCGCCGCCTCCTTCTGCGAGATGGTGCACTCGCAGAAGTCGAGCATCGCCTTCCACGACTCGTCGTCGCCGAGCATCGATGCCACAACACTCGGCAACGACAAGTCGTTTCCTATTTTTGTGACAAGGACACGGCGCCACCCCTCCCATGCGGGGCAGGCGACGAGCGTATGCTCTGCCGTGTCCAAGTCGCAACCACAATGGTGGCACTCTGCCGTCGGCTCGGCTGTGATCCGGTGCAGGAACTCACCGAAGCAACCATGCCCAGTGAGCACCTGCGTGAGCCGGAAAGTGAGGCGTCCTCTGTCACGATTCACCCAATCCACAAGGACCGGGCGAATCGCCTCGACGGTCCTACGACCAGCCGAAGGATCAGCCAGCCGTCTGGACCATGACTCCAGCACGGACCGCCGAGATTGGGCCCTCCGCGCTCTGACCACACTGGGGCTGGGACGCGCCACGTCCCGGGCACGAAGGTCAGCCCGCCACTGATAGTCAGCGGCGAGCGCCTCCGCTTCCAGAACCCAAGGCGGCGTCCCAGCCAGTACACACGCCGCCTCAAAGGAGATGGTGCGATAACCACGGATGACCCTGACCGCGATGGTGCGTTGCGGCCGTTGCAGCAGCTTCGCCACCCCCGCGGCCAGGGACTGGCCCCACACAGGTGCCCCGTATAGGGCCATTGATCTCACCACCCCCGTATAGAGACGGCGCGTCACCTGGTCAGGCCCCCCGACGTTGGGCAGAAGCCGGCTTAACGCGCCGGCCACCCCCAACAAACGAGGGACCAGGCTCTGAAAGTGAGCACGAAAGGTCCAACGACTGTCCAGAATGAGGCCGAGTACTTCAACTGCACCCCGACCCCGATACGGACGCCTCCAACCACGATATGGGCATCGACAGGTGGCACTCTCCGGGGCCTGTGGAACCACATGGCCTCGGATTTACTGAGCGCCACGTCGAGGCCCTATCTCCTGATTTTGCCGACGACATGCGCCACTCCAGCGGTAGCAAGACGGGCAGACTCGGCAAAACTACCCCCCCGGGCCACGACCAACGTGTCGTCTGCGTAACAGATTACGCTCAGGCCCGGGAGGAGGGCACCTCTCAGCACCGTCATACCCGATATTCCACAAAAGGGGGCCGAGCATCGACCCCTGTGGAACACCGCGCACGACCGGGAACCGGTGCAGGATCCCACCGTGTCCGGTACACGTGACCGATCTGTCCTCCAAGTAGGAACCCACCAGCCGCCGAAGGTAGGGAGGCACTCCATGTCGTTCCAGCGCCCCCCTTATCACGGACCAGGGCAGGGTGTTAAACGCATTGGCGATGTCGAGCGACACCGCCAAAGCCACCCCACCCCTGGAGACGGCCTCCTCCGAGAGGGCCCGCACGCGAAGGATCGCGTCTACCGTTGAGCGGCCCTCTCGGAAGCCATACTGCTCCGCCGACAGATCGGGTCCCACCCTGACCAGATGCTGGATGATGCGGGCCGCCAGAATGCGTTCCAGCAGCTTGCCCACCTCATCCAGCAACACGATGGGACGGTACCCGGCGGCAGTATCCGCCGGGCGCCCTTCCTTTCTCAACAGCACGAGTCTGCCCGTCCACCACGATGAAGGAAACCGTCCCGACTCGAGGCAGGAGTTGTAAAGCCTCAAGAGTCGGTCCCCTAGGGCACCAAGAGCCAAGGCCCAAACCCGGCCATGGACGCCGTCCGGGCCGGGTGCAGTGTCCTTCGCACACATTTTGCGCACGGCCACACGGAGCTCCGCCCCCGTTATACGGGGTACCTCAGCAGGGACTTCGCCGTCGTATTCCGGCGGCGCGTCCATAGCGGGAGCAACAAATCCCTCCCGCTCCTGCGGGAACAGCGCCGAGACGATGTCCCGCAGCTGCTGAGGCTGGAGACGCTCCGTGATCGGGGGGGCCCATGGGCGCATTTTATTGCGCACCATATGATAGGGCCGCCCCCACGGATCCTCATCCAGCGTCTCCAAGAGACCCTCCATGTGTTGGTTCTTGGCTCTTCTGATGGCCAGCTGCAATGCCCTCTGCGCGACGCGAAATGCGCCGTGCAGCCGGGCCTCTGCCGCCGCAAATGCAACCGGATCGTTGCGCCGCGGCAGGCGGCGGCGGCGATGCCTGGCGCACTCGCGCGTAGAGGCTTCCATCAGGAGCTCCTTATTCAGGCGCTTCAGTGCCCATTTGGGGAATGACCGGGACGCACCACGGGGGTAGTCCCCGTGGACGTCCGCGACTGCGGAACGAATCAAACCGAATATATCGGTGATCTGACAGCGTCTCCGCCCCCTCCAAAACTCTCCAGTCGCGGATACGGCGTGCGATGGCCGGGCTTGCGAACGTAACGTCCACAATAGACTCGCCCTGCCACCGCACGCACGTCGCAACCGAACCTCTATTTAACAAACAGAGGCCGGCCGCGTGCGCCCACCTCTCCAGTAGCCTACCACGAGCGTCCGAGCGGGGGGAGCCCCATGCGACAGACTTCGCATTGAGGTCCCCCGCGAGAATCACTGGACGAGGAGCGAGGCGGCGAGCAATCGCCCCGATCCCGCCCAGGAAATGCCCGAACTCGACGGTAGGCCTGTTCGGAGAGAAGTACGCCCCGATCACGACGGTCCCTTCCAGTTGCACCGCGACGAACCCTTGACCCCTGGTCACCATCGCCAGGGGGGGGATCGCCGCGTCTCTTCTTATGACTATGGCCGCCAGGCCGCCGTCGTCCCCAAACCAGCAATCATTTGCTGGGGGAACGAAGTACGGCTCGGCGACCACAGCCACATCTATGGACCACTCCGCCATGCTCTGAGACAGCATGTCCTGAGCTCTGGGGGAGTGGTTCAGGTTTCCTTGCAGGAAGCGATAGGTGTGGTCCATTACTGTTGGACCACATCCATCGCCCCCTCCCCTTCACCGCTGCCCCCGCCCACCGGCACCGGCGCCGCATCGGGGATTACAGCGTTGGCCAGTGCTCCTCTGGCCAACCTTCTCTTTTGTCGGCGCTTTGATTTTCGGCGCCGGTTGCGTTCGGTATTATCACCGGACGGGAAGCACGCCTTGCCTCCCGCCCGGTGGTTTGCCCTGCGGCCGGCCGCAGCGCACAGAGCGCAGTGCGGGGCGGCTGTGCAGGACGCCGCTTTATGGCCCGGTTGGCCGCAGCGGAAACACAGACCGCTACGGTCAATCGAGCTAGTGCACCTAGCGAGGCCGTGCCCGGTGCTAAAGCATCGGAGACATCGCCAGGCACGTGGTTCTTGGAGACGCACGTGGGCCGCTATCCAGCCCACGCGCAGTCTCCCCGGATCCCCCATCGATCTTCCTGGCGGAGGAGTGGCCAAGGAAGTGGCTGCCTCCACAGGGCAGCGCGCCCACGCTGACCTGGCTCCAGAGTACCCTGAGCGAAGTTCGCCCACGGTCACGCTCTCCAGGGCACATCCACCTTGGGCGGCTATTGCGGCTGCCACCTCCTCCTTGGTAGCACAGTCGTCCAGGCCGGTGATTCTAATCTCGGCCATCCTCACCGGCCTGTGCACGCGCACCTCATCCTCCGGCAGTGCCACGCGGAGCGTCGCCACTAGTTTGTCTGCGATGCCAGAACTATCGGCACCGGGACACTCCAGCAGCTTCGCTCCATTGGCTGTATGCCGGAAGCGGAGGCCCTCCTCCGCCCCGATTTCGTCCAAACTTACAGCCGCGCGCGCTCGGGCCATCACCTCATTATAGGTGAGGCCCTTTTCGGCGGCGGCCGGTAGCAACGTCACTACGACGGCAGCCGACCGCGTTGCGCGCGGCTTCTTCTTTTTGCCGTTCTGCTTCCTGGTTGCCAGTGCTCGACTCTCACGAGGAGCAACCATGGCCGCCAGCTCTGTGCTTCGGGCTGCCGCAGTTGGCGCTCGACCCCCTCTGGGAGCTGCCAGAGCCGCTGTCTGCTGCTTTGCTTTCTTGCCCCGCTTCACCACTTCCATCCAGCCCTCGTCCATGCTTGACGGGGGAGCAGGAAGGGGACGGGGTTGGGATTTCGGGGCAGGATTCTGGGCACCCGTACCCTTGTTATTCTGGTCCCGGCCTCTACGCCGGGCCAACCTCGCGGATGGCGTGGGGGTAGAGGTCGGCCGGGCAGCCTGGCCCCGCGGGGTGGCTGCGGTTGTTGGCGCCGGGACGCAATCTCCGGAACCAATCAAAGAGCGGAGTATCTCCTCGAGGCCGGCAAAGTGCTTGCCGACCTCAACCGCCACCGCCCGCGAGATACAGGCCACCATTTCCTCTC
Source organism: Bombyx mori (assembly GCF_030269925.1). Lineage (NCBI taxonomy): Eukaryota > Metazoa > Arthropoda > Insecta > Lepidoptera > Bombycidae > Bombyx > Bombyx mori. The sequence continues at coordinate 1,202,074 of NC_085120.1, read as the reverse complement.
TGCTTGGGAGGGAGTAGTCCACCTCTTCTATCCCAGCAGCCGTGTTGTGTGGCCCGTGAGCCTGCAATCCCGCAGCACGCGAGGGTGAAAGAGGCGGCGGTAGCGCCGGCCACTCATCCACCACAGTTGGAACAGTAATGCTTAGTGCGAGTTTTTTAACGTTCTCGATAGCGTAAAAGTTAACTCAAATTTGTTTGCAGTTGGAACAGTTAAGCTTAGTGCGAGTTTTTTAACGTTCTCGATAGCGTAAAAGTTAGCTCAAACTGCAAACTGTTCCAATTGCTGTTCCAATTGTATACAAATTTGAATCCACTTTTACGCCATCGAGGACGTTAAAAAACTCTCACTAAACACACAGGTCATCCATTCTCGTGTGTGTTATTAGAACATCGCGTACGAGATGAAATATACGTTAACAAAATTTATCTTTTCTTGTCCTTATGCTATCGAAATATTTAGATGCCTCGGTGGCAACGGGTAGGTATGTCTGTCTCCGACATTATTGTTCCATTAACGATCGCTTACGTATTTAAACTATCGCTTTGCAAACAAACATTATTACAAAATATAAAAACAAAGCCAGAGTTGACGCGGCATTTTTGTGTTTCGAAGAAAACTTAAATTATTCGCCGCGTTTGCTTATTTATTAATGGAATAAAATGAAATTCGAATTTACATTTTTGTCGCTTAGATGTGTGAGCGCGTTCACGGCCCGCCTGATGTTAAGCAGATACCGGAGCCCTTGGACATCAACAGCGTTAATGCCGCCACCCACCTTGGGACTTTTAATTTGGCCATGTTTTTGATATGTTTTTTTTTGCCAAATGCCAAAGCACATTGCCAAAGAAGATGAGTGTCTTTCGTCAGTTTCAATGTGTTGCGAAGTGACAATCATAGAAAGGCGAATGGTAGGTGACGCAATTCAATTACTATCGAACTTTATTAATTTTAAGCAGATTAAATTATTCTTCTGTACTAATTATTAGGACTACTAATTATAAAGCTAAACCTCACTATTACAATTTACTTCTTCGTTTACTTGAGGTGATCACCCGTCGCTTCGCTTCGAAAATAGTATATAATATGTTGTATATCATGTTGTATATAATATGGTTTTGCAGTTGTTTGGCGTATAGCCAATATCTGGGATATGTGTCGAACAACTTTGGGTATTCTGATTTTTTCTTTGTCTCCACCTTATACCACTAGGTGGGGTCAGCACAGCGAATGTGTCTATTCCATTGTCCTCTGTCAGCCGTCATCTTAACACTCACTTCTCTCTCTCTATCATGTCATTCACACACTCCATCCATGTCTTCTTCGGTCGACCTCTTTCCCCTCTACCTTGCATTACCATTTCCATAGATCTTCTAGTCACAAGCATCTCCTCTCTACGCATCACATGTTCATAGCACGCTAACGTTTCTGTAGGTATTCTGGTTAGCTTTGCTTAGTTTTGTGTATTCTGGTTATGGAGGGTGAAGGTCAGGATGGGAGCCAATTAAGATGGCGCCACAGTACCAAGTGGAAAGATTAAAAAACAACGCCCTAAACTATGTACCACACTTCACTACAACCCAGCGTACTTCGCTATTTTTAAAACTGCTATATTCATATCATTTCCATTTCCTACACCTGCGATATTTCAGTGAGTCTTCCAATAATAAATTTATGTTATAGGGGACATCTTTTCGACTTGTCGCCTATACAAAATGTTGGTCCGTATCTCGACCCTCATTAATTCTGATAACTTTAATAAACGCAGCGCCTGATTCTTTCTTATAGCAAGACAAAAAGTTACTTACTATACATTCAAAGTTATTGATATGTTTAGAGCCAGGAGTATTAATATAAACTAGTGGCCCCGCAGTAGTCGAAATTCGACTTTAATTAATTGGAATTGTAAGTTTGTACACTGTTATGATTGTATTTTATACTTCTATAATCACAGATTTCGCCAAGACTAAACTATAAAAAATATTAACAAAGACAAAAAATATTTAATCTATTCTCAATTTGACAACAGACGTCAAGAACAAAAGTTTGACAATAAATACTATGCATGCGTGTGTGCGTCAAATACACGATATGTAGTGTGTGTAATGTTTTCTTTATTGATTTAATGTATCTTTTATGCATTATTTTAAAAAAAATATTAGCATTGTGCACTTCTTCTCTATAATCTCTATAAGTGTGGAAAATGTCATACTCCTCCGTCCGCGCAATTTTCGTAAAAAGGGGATACAAAGTTTTTGCTTCACGTATTAATATATAGATACTGTTTAATTTAAATAATGAAAAACAAATGCAAGCGTTCCCGTTCGTATATCATACAGAATTGTAAATTAGACATTACGGGATATTTCAGGGCTCGTTGTACCTATATGAGATACGCGGCTTTTGATATTAAGGGATGAAAATAATCACTGCTTTAAATCGATGTTTGTACTCACATAGTTCAGTGATTATTTTAACTTGCTAAATTGCTGTTTTAATTTTATTCTATTGAACCAACCAGTGAGACGAAGGGTTTCGTCAACTGCGGATTCTTTGTATTATGGGTACCAGAGACTGATATATATATACGTTGAAATACTGTATGTATATATATAGATAATAAACATATCGTGTTTTTTTTTTTTTTTTTTTTTTTTTTTTTTTTTTTTTTTTTTTTTTTTTTTTTTTTTTTTTTTTTTTTTTTTTTTTTTTTTTTTTTTTTTTATTGCTTAGATGTGTGGACGATCTCACAGCCCACCTGGTGTTAAGTGGTTACTGGAGCCCATAGACATCTACAACGTAAATGCGCCACCCACCTTGAGATATCAGTTCTAAGGTCTCAGTATAGTTACAACGGCTACCCCACCCTTCAAACCGAAACGCATTACTGCTTCACGGCAGAAATAGGCAGGGCGGTGGTACCTACCCGTGCGGACTCACAATAGGTCCTTCCACCAGTGGAAAAGTTTTTTTCCCTACCTATGCAGATAGCTTTGAGAGGCTATTTCAGCTTCACCTTGACGTGTAGGTGAGCTCACGGGGCTCAAACCGGAGTGTTGCTAACACCGGTCCTAGCAAGAGCAGTGCTTCGCAGAATCTATCACCGGATCGGGAATGCGACCCACTGAGAAGACCCGGCGAGAAACTGAGTGGACTGTGTCTATGGGTTAATTTACTCGTCGAGCCCTTTGTTGCAAGCGACGGGTTCAGCGAGGTCGGTGACCGGCGCATAGATAATAAATGTATAGATAGTAAAAAATGTATAGATAATAAACACGCAGACAAAGAGAAAACAAACGTGTTTGTCACGCAAATGCTTGTCCGAAGTGGGAATCGACCCTCGGTGCAACAATCAGAAGCGCTAACTACTACACTACAGAGCTAAACAGTGAGTTAAAATATTAAAATTTAGTATTATTACTATTATTATTAGATGATCAGATCTAGTACGGGAAGCACTTGGAGGTAGTCTGTACCATGCGGTTCATGCCACCCATGATTGAACACAGTGGAAGAACGTCACATGTGGTCGCGATCCTCAGCAGTGAGGGAACGATATAGAAGATATGTGACATAGGTACTTGCTAAATATTCAGGGCAGTGTATTCGATAGTAATTTTGATTGCGGCTTCAATTTAAAGGTTGGGAAAACGTAGAAAACTCTTTATAAAAGGAACGGGGTGAAGTAATTCGCACCTATATAATTTAAGTGGCCTAATCCAAAATTCTTGTTCTTTGGTAAACGCCGAGAATGCAATTGAAGACTTGTATTTTTTTAGTTTTTCGATTTATAATTTAGGGTATGCGCTTGATTGAAAAGAGACAGAAAGAGTATGTTTGTCCTTTTTTAGACTAAAAGTGGCTGCTTAATTTTATAAACTGGAAAAATACGTGTTCATAAGACGTTCTACGTTTAAAACTCTTTTTTTACGATTTATGGATTACTGGTGGCCCGGAGGCCTTTCCAGTTTCATCAGGACAAGTGTACGAGCAAATGCTCAGCCAGAAGGGGTGGGATTTGCTAACAGCTGCCCGAGCGCCTGCGAAGAAGACCTAAAAACAATCAAATCAGCATCTCATTCGCGAATGATAAAATTCATTTTCTTAAAATTTTTAGTTAAGTCGATTCAATTGTAAAGATGCGAATTGTACTTTAGATTAATTGCATCGCAAGGTGGTATACGTAAAATTTGGGAAAGAGAGTCTAAAACTTTTTAATATAACATTTTTTCAACATGCTTCGATTAGTATTGACAAACTCAATCTAAAAAAAAATGGCGGAAGTCGTGGTTTATTGGAAAAAGTTCAGTTTTCAGATCATATCGCCGCGCCGAGAAAGAGACCGATCATAAGAAATCTATTATAATGTTTTCATATTTGATTTCTTATAATCGATGATGAAATTTTATTTTTGACAACATTAGCCATTTGAATACCTACTCAAAGTGCAAATTGGAATATTCTTGCGAAAGTATTCTACGCTAGAATTGTTAATAGCGCCATCTATTGGTGGACGTACGAACATTTGCAGCGTTTACAGAACATTTGAAGCAGCAATTTTTCATGTTTATACCACGATTACAAAGTAAAAATTATTCATAATTAAATCTTAATACCTTTAAATATAATTGAATGCTAATTACGAAACAAAAAACAAAATACGATTCCTTTTTAAATTCACACGTGTTAGAAGGACAGTAATATAAATTACGTGAAAAATCTACATTTCAGTGGAGTTCCGAAAATTACGGTCCGAAGGGTCTCTGGGGCTTTGCGTTCTGAGGTTTTGTACGTAAACACAGGCGGAGCGAGAAGCGAACTGTAATTTTTTTAAGTGAGACTTCTAATGCGACTTCTAACAAGGTTGCGTTAAATGTTTAACGCTACTATGGAATAGAAAGAGAGAGCGAGAGTGAATGCGTGGCACTCGAACGCATGCGCGTAATATACCTGTTACAGACCAGCGCGAGCGTTAGCAACGAGTAGCGTACAATATTTTTAATGAAGTATTTATAAAAAATAATGTATATCTATTTTTCTATCTATAATTTAAAATATATGTAATGTAAAAATGTTCAAGATGTCGCATCTCTTATACACATCATTCCCTATTACAAGAGCAATCTGATTTAAGGATGAAAAATGAAGAAAACCACGATACTACACATCGAAAAAGAAGTTTCACTTCATTTTTTTATTTATTTGGGAAGTTTCGGACTATGCTCGCCTCTGCCATTCGAGGTATTTGAGTGTGTCAGACATAGTTCATCAAGAAGAATTACCACATAAATTAAATCAAACGATTCTTAGACTAACAAAAATAAATCGCCTGCTGTAAACCCAGAGCTATGTGCTCTGGCTGAGACACCCTAAAATATAATTACTTAAGATCCGCTATTACAACCGCCGTCTCTTATCTACAAATCACTGTCCTATAGGCCTGCCTCACATTTCTCTGGATATGTACTTGACAGGAATAAATAACGGTCCGTATCATGGATGTATTGTAAGATTTCCAGGTATTGTTTAAGCCGACTAAACGAATTAAGCAGATTTCTACCGTTAATAGCGCCTGCTCAATAGATCTCCTCGGAGAAACAGATTTACTGCGTCGGGGGCTAGAAGATTTAAAATTCGCGGTAAATATATGTAATAATATAATCTATATATGAGTCGTCTATTATCAAAGCCGGCAATGTGACTTTTGGACAATTATTGGTAAATCAGAAAAACGAATTATTGACTTTGTATTCCATTGGCAGTCACAAAACTCTTCTGAACGACATCTTAGATAAATAACAGGTTAAGTATTAACCAGGTTTTGAACCGTATTCTTTGAAGGAGACGATTGATTATATTCAAATCAATCTGTATTGACATATCAATAACATTTTTTTGTCCAAATGCACAGATTGCCACCTTTGATAATAGACGACTCATATATAAAAATGAATTGCTGTTCGATAGTCTCGCTAAAACTCGAGAACGGCTGGACCGTATTGGCTAATTTTGGTCTTGAATTATTTGTGGAAGTCCAGAGAAGGTTTAAAAGGTAGATAGATACGTATGAAAATACTCGGAATTAAATACAAATAACAATTTTGTTTTCCCTTTGATGTGTCGGACGGATTCCTTTTGTTCGTTTTAAGTTTATTTTATACAAAAGTTTAGGTATTTTATTTATCGATTTAGGCACTAAAAAGTCTGCCGGGTCAGCTAGCTATCAATAAAAATGGTAGTCGAGATGTTTCTGAATCAATTACTGATGTACTTTAGTTTGCCTTTCGGTTTTTTCTTACAATACCACCCTTGTACTATAAATATATACCTACCTAGGTCGTAGGCGCGTCCGCTCATCCACGCCGGTAAAAGACAAAAAGATTTGACTCATCATCCAACTCAATAAATTGTGTGTCACTAGTCCCTATCTGATGAGGGTACAGGGACCTTAAAAACAAAAATATGACAGTATAATAAGACGTTTACACCCTCGTCAGATCCCGTCCATCCACGATAGAAAACTCGTAAAATGATACACGAACATTTTTCTCTAAAGGGTTTCTTTAGTTCAAGGTTGATACGGTTTCATATTTTTCATGTTAAACGAAATATTACGGTATTGCCTAGATATTTAAATTGCGTGTACAAAAATGCCTATTAGGTGGAATTAGAATATTCGACCTGACCAACAGGTAGCCTAATATCTTCAACAATTATCTATACTAATATTATAAAGAGGAAAGATTTGTTTGTTTGTTTGTTTCGAATAGGCTCCGAAACTACTGGACCGATTTGAAAAATTCTTTTTCCATTAAAAGCCGACATTGTCCCTGATGAACATAGGCTACTTTTAAAAAAAAAAAAAAATGTTTTATTTTTTTGGTTTCATGTGTGTTTTAATGTTTCCGAAGCGAAGCGAGGGCGGGTCGCTAGTTTTTGAGATAAAATAACATATTATTGTTGTTAATCATAGATGGCTCTGTGTGGCAAGTGATGGTCCGAACTTTGGATCCTCATGAGATATGAAGGCAGAGAAGAATAAATTAATAAAATATTTAAACCTGAGAGTACCGTAATGGGACAAGTACATTCAACTATCATTATTGTATGTTATATATTTATTAATTCAGTTAATATCCTAGAATCATTCTAAGGAACGTTGTCTTGGTATAAGACTTGTTAGGGGAAAGGTTTGACCAACAGGCTTCTCTACTTTGTTTTACAATACTATTTCGTTAACTAGCTTTAGTTCTATCCTACGAATAAATAATAAGGTTCTATCAAAAAAAGGACGAAATACTTTTTTAGCGTCGTAACAAGAAAAAACGTCAATCAAAACAAAAATCTATTACTTAAAATGAATTAAAAATTTTAAATGTCCGTGATTATGGGCATCGGGCGTATTTCGATCATTCGGCGAACACTACATCGAATAAAACTTCAGTGTACTTTTGAATATGTATATTTGACTAAAAAATAATTGAATATTATTTTAAAATCAATAACCAGGGTCATATCACAGTTTAATAAGTAAAAATTAACATCTAAGTGAGAGAGCTTTAGTGTATAATATTTACTTTTACTGTGTAGTGATGCTGTATTTTCTATACTATATTTAAGTATAACTAGTGGTCCCCTGGTAGTCGAAATTCGACTATAATTAATTGAAATATAACTTTGTACACAATATTAATAAAGACAAACAATATTGAATCTATTCTCACCTTAACCACAGACTAACGATAAGCAAAATCGTATATATGCGTGTGTGTGTGTGTGTGTGCGTGTGAGTAATACATGTTAGTGTGTATAATGTTTCCTTTATTGGCTTACTGTATTTTTTATGCATTATTTTAAAAATGTATAATTGCATTGTGCTCTCCTCTATATTCTCTATAAGTGTGGGAAATTTTATACTCCTCCGTCGGCGCAATTTTCGTAAAAAAGGGTACAACTGGCTATAAGTTAGATAGGAGTGAACATAAAAAAAATATTGCAATTGCGCCATCTAACGACACATTAGAAAAGATAAATTAGAAGACAGCGCCATCTATGAAGCAACCACATCATTTATCTCATTTTTAGTTCTTTGCATTAAATCATTAGGAAATAACAAAAAATTCTCTAAGGTTGAGCATGGGTTGAGCCAGTGAGTTAACTTACGCGTCCAGGCGTAGCCATAATACTCCATAGGCTACCAGCGAATAGGACGAGATAAAAAGAAAATATGGGACACATTTATTTAATGGAAACTCCGACTCCGCTAAGGAACCACATAACATGCAATTATTTAAATTTATTTATAGTCGGAATTTTAATTCGATTCCAGATTTGACAATTTCAGTGCTGCAAAGTTATGACAAGTACTAAATAGTGACGTTGTGAAATTATTCGATATGGAAATGGAATATTTCCGGATCGATTTTTCTCGTTTATAATTTTATTCTCGTAAACTAAACATATCAGGAAATTAAATATTTCTGAACCGATTATTTAGTTTTGACGATTAATTAACGATCTGAGAGTTTTCTTTAATAATTGTGTGTGAAATAAATAAAAAAATGTGATCATGAAAGATCATGAGAAATAAAACAGATAGATGTATTATCATTATTTTACAAAATGACAGTAGCTAATGTCAAATGTGGAATCGAATTATAATTCCAGATATAAGTAGGTATATTGTTTACAGAAACAAGAATAAATGACGAATAATTCTCATTTATTCCTGTTTGCTTTATGTTTGAACTTCTAAGCAACCTATTTATTTAACTAAAACTGCTTTTACTGTTTGGCACTTTTATTATTTTCTTTATATTATTTCAAACGTTTCCTATAGGTACTATATGGTTACAGTGGTCACGGATGACGAAAATAATATAATGACAATAAATTATTTACGTCTATGACTCACGGAATTCAAAAGAAAATACTCTATACCCTGTATATACATAATAATATGTCGAGGGGTTAAAGGCGGCTTAAGCAACATTTTTTTTATTTATTGCTTAGATGGTCGGACGAGCTCACAGCCCACCTGATGTTAAGTGGTTACTGGAGCGCATGGACATCTACAACGTAAATGCGCCACCCATCTTGAGATATAAGTTCTAAGATCTCAGTATGGTTACAACGGCTGCCCCACCCTTCAAACCGAAACGCATTACTGCTTCACGGCAGAAACAGAAAGGGCGGTGGTACCTACCCGCGCGGACTCACAAGAGGTCCTACCACCAGTATATCGCTTAATACGCGACATTTATCTCTGTAACTAAAGGTGCGTTTTATTTAGTATTAGCATCAACAGTTCGATGTTTTTAATTGAACTTCAATTAAGTTTACTCCAATCAAATAACTTAAGAAGTATTTTTGTTAAGATATTTTTTTCCAAATTTTAAACTTTAAATGGCTCTTCTGTAAAATAGCAAAAATGTCGCTAAAACCAAATAGCCTTTTATCCCACGAATTATTTTTTAATTGTTTTTATTAAGTTCTAATTAACTACGTCTTAGTGTCTGTTATAACTCTGTCTTAATGTTACATATTCTGTAATATTCATGTTCGGGTAGTAGGAAATCTTTAGTCAATTCCATGAACTTTGTCAGGCCGCAGGGGTTTGCGTCGCAGCCGTTGACCTGCAACACCTGGGGCGTGGAGTCTCCTGCTTGCGGAAGGTACACCGGCTGGAAAGAATATGTTCATGGAACATGATTGTGTTGCTTGATGTTTTTTTTTTATAATATTAAATAATAAATAAATATTTACTAACAATCACGCCACGTTAACTGGTCCCGTGATAAGTTCGTAAAGAACTTGTGTTACAGGTACCAGATAACGGAAATAAATGTAAGATTTTTTATTATACACATACATATATTTAATATACATCCATAACCCTGGAAAAGACATTTATATTTACCATACAAATATCTTCCCTTGGCGGGATTCGAACCCGCGACCCCCTTGTGTAGGGGGTCGCGGGTGACCATGTCACTTACCATTACACCAGACGGCCGTCAAATGTTATCCCTCCATCCGCGCTTAAGTATAGTGTGAACATAATATGTATGTTTTTTTTTCTTTTATGCCGTTACAAAATGATTTAGGGAAAAAAATCAATCGAAGCTTGAAGAGAGCGAGCGATATCCGAAATGGGTTTTTTATTTTTTTATTGCTTAGATGGGTGGACGAGCTCACAGCCCACCTGGTATTAATTGGTTACTGGAGCCCATAGACATCTACAACGTAAATGCGCCACCCACCTTGAGATATAACTTCTATGGTATCAGTATAGTTACAACGGCTGCCCCACCCTTCAAACCGAAACGCATTTCTGCCGGGTGGTGGTACTTACCCGTGCGGACTCACAAAAGGTCCTACCACCAGTAAAAAGTTGCATCCTTCCAAACTTATATTGAAAATGTCGCTAGCGAGATTCAGACATCGGTCAAATATCTCGTCCTCTATGATAGTTGCAGCTTCGCAAGCCACTAACTTGCACTAATTCCCTCAAAAATGCTTACCAAGACGCTAAGTTCTCCTGTGACCTTCGACCGGTACAGTTCTAATGCGAAAGCAGCGCCGTACTCCGGGATGCCGTGGTTGCTGCGGACCCTGGACACCTCCATGAACGCGCCCAAGTTGAAGTCGTGCGAGGAGAATACGTGGAGACGGGGCTTGATCTCTTTACCTGATGCCGCGATCAGGGCCTGTTCTGTGAACTTGTTGAGTAGGACCCCTAAAAGAAGAAAAGAACTTGTATATTGTGTTAGTGTTTTCTTAAAATTTTTGTTTCTTTGAGTTGTAAATACACGTATAACACAATTTTTTTATTGTCCTTGTAGGCAGACGAGCATACGGCCCATCTGATGGTGAGTGGTTACCGTCGCCCATGGACTTCAGCAATGCCAGGGCCACACCTACTGAGCAAAGCTGTTGCTTACTACTAATTTTTACATATCGCGTTTAATTCATTTATTGTACAACAACTTATTTTATTTTATTTCTTTTATGTCAACAGTACACGAGTTGATCAATAGATGTGCGCACTCCCACTGAGTTTCTCGCCGGATCTTCTCAGTGGGTCGCGATTCCGAATCGGTGGTAGATCTTACGAAGTACTGCTCTTGCTATTTTTTTTATTGCTTATATTGGTGGACGAGCTCACAGCCCACCTGGTGTTAAATGGTTACTGGAGCCCATAGACATTTACAATGTAAATGCGCCACCCACCTTGAGATATAAGCTCTAAGATCTCAGTATAGTTACAACGGCTGCCCTACCCTTCAAACCGAAACGCATTACTGCTTCACGGCAGAAATAGGCAGGGCGGTGGTACCTACCCACGCGGACTCACAAGAGGTCCTACCACCAGTGCAGGGCCTACCCATCCGGACGTAGCTGGAATAGCCCCTTAGGCTACCTTCGAACAGGTAGGGGAAAAAAATATGTGAGCAGTCCAGTTGATGTTAATCTATGAACATACCTCCAGCAATTTTTTTCATTTCATTAGTTCTGAAGTACAACTTGTAGGCGAGCCTGGCTCCTTCGCTTAAGCTCTCCAGAAAGGGCTTTGCCCACTCCGGTATGTTCAAACCAAGGGCCAACTGTAGGTACAAAGATTACGGTCATTTAAAAACTTTTATATACGTATCATACAATATCCGTGGTAAGTGTGGCATAGACACAAATCTAATACAATAGAGATTTCGACCTCATGTTTCAAGCTAAGCGACGGTCTTCTGACACTACGAAACTAACCGAAATTAATCTTGCCAAACTCTATATGCTATAGGTAAACAAAATCAAAAGTAGGCACTTCAATTATTACGCATTTGTTACCTTTTACCTGTTTGGTATAGATACCAACAACGTAAATGCCGCCACCCACCTTAAGATATAAGTTCTAAGGTCCCAGTATAGTTACAACGACTGCCCCGCACTTCAAACCAAAGCGGGTTACTGCTTTACGGCAGAAATAGGCTGGGTGGTGGTACTTACTTGTGCAGGCTCTTAAAACGCCCTACCAGTAGTAAAAAGTACCACCGGCTCAAGGTCAATCGCGGTGTCTACGCCTGTCTGTTGCGCATGACTTCCGGGAATAATGTCAGGTGATCATCCAGTACAGAAATTCGGCACCATCACTAATGTGCGCTATCCGTCGTCAAGGCTTTGCTTAAAGAGTGACAGTTTTTACTGGTGGTAGGACCCCTTGTGAGTCCGCGCGGGTGGGTACCACCACCCTACCTATTTCTGCCGTGAAGCAGTAATGCGTTTCGGTTTGAAGGGTGGGGCAGCCGTTGTAACTATACTTGAGACCTTAGAACTTATATCTCAAGGTGGGTAGCGCATTTACGTTGTAGATGTCTATGGGCTCCGGTAACCACTTAACGCCAGGTGGGCTGTGAGCTCGTCCACCCAACTAAGCAATAAAAAAAAACTTTCCGAACAGCGACGTCGGATTCCTGTCCTACTGAACTTGGAAGGACCTTTGGACAACAAGTAATTCTTCCGTCCTTAAAATAAAATATCCAAACTGTGTGATTACTGAGCAATTTCTCCGTTGTCATCCCCCCAAACTTGGCTAGCCAACATCTAGTTCTACCTAACTCTCTCTCTTCGATCGGTCCCTCACTACTGAGGATCGTGTATAAGTTACCGAGCTCCTGAATAAGTCGAACAGGGCTTGCAGAAGCAGCGGGTTCTCAACAAAATTCTGGCCGGTTCTCCTCGAGAGCAACTGCATGACGTCCAGGTACGGTGCGAATTCTTGCCGAATGGATTCGTCCTTGGCGTTCCTCATCAGCTCCACAAACCTGTCGCAGTTGGAGAAGTAGCGAAGCTGTAATTAAGGAAAAAAGAAATAAATGCATGGTTGTGTGTCTTTAGAATTAGATAGAAACATTAGCCCTCTACCGAGAGGGCTGGTGGTCGTGGTGCCGACGACCGCCGGTCCGGCGTCCCGAGGGGGAGGGTGATGGGAGGGATGTGCTCCGCACTAAACGCTTCACTTTCCCCTTTGCCTTTTCATGAGTTCTGTCTCATGCGAGGTTTCGATGCTGGTTGTTGAGCGACAGGAGGTTTTAGTCGGTTCGACTCCGACATGCCCCGCTCTCCATCCCCAGTGGAGGGCGGAAGACCGGCGATTTTCTCCTGACAAAAAAAAGCCCTCTGAGTTTCTCGCCGGATCTTCTCAGTGGGTCGCGATTCCGATCCCGTGGTAGATATTACGAAGCACTGCTCTTGCTAGGGCTAGTTTGAGCCCGTGAGCTCGCCTACCCGTCCGCGTGAATCTGGAATAGTCCTTTAGGCTACCAACAAATAGGTAGGAAAAAACACTAACTAATTTTAAAAGCAAATACAATAATTCATGTTACATGATTTTTTTCAGCTTTTTTCAGCTTCAACGATATCAACTTTGAAATCACTCCCAAAACGTAATCATTAAAATCTGAAAGATTGGAAAAGTTAGATGTAATTATCTAAGCATCTACCCATCTCCATGCACTTTTGAACGAAGCCACCAAAGAACATGACCAACCTTATAATGACTTTGTGAGTCTATTCTATCTCAAAATAAATCGCCTCTAACTTATTGGTCGACCACTGAGATCATGCTCCCCTCCACGGTGTTTCCCGAGCGCTATGACATGTTCTTCTTCAAACGAGGCTTGTGGAGAGTATTAAACGGTAGGCAGCGGGTTGGCTCTGCCCCTGGCTTTGCTGACGTCTATGGGCGACGGTAACCGCTCACCATCAGGTCGGCCGTTTGCTCGAGTTCCTACAAGGATCAAAGTGGTCATTGATATGGCGTCTTCCGCAATATTTATATTATAAAATTCAACACCATTTCAAAGCTACGACGTCTGTCATCAACCGTATTTCAACGGCGTTACCATTAAGAGCGTTTTGTTTAACTACAAAAAATTAATCAAAATTTATAAAAAATTTGGAACAAATATAATAATAAATAAATATATTCTTCAGCTATTTGAATGATGTAAAATTAACTGAAGACAACAATATTATAAAAACTAATAATAGCATCGAACTGTTTATGCTAATACAGAATAAAACGCACTTTTAATTACAAAGAGAAATGTCGCGTTTTAAGCGAAATGTCACTTAATAGCCACCAAATAGCCGTCGATGATTAAAAAATAACTAGAGGTCCCGCAGTAGTCGAAATTCGATTATAATTAATTGGAATTGTAAGTTTGTACACTATTATGATTGTATTTTATACTTCTATAATCACAAATTTCGCCAAGACTACCATAGATTATACACTTAATATAAAAAATATTAACAAAGACAAAAAATATTTAAGTAATCTATTCTCAATTTGACAACAGACGTCAAGAACAAAAGTTTGACAATAAATCATAGACCTATATAGTACAATAAATAGTATACATGCGTGTGTGCGTCAAATACATGGTATGTAGTGTGTGTAATGTTTTCTTTATTGAATTAATGTATCTTTTATGCATTATTTATGCAAAAAAAATATTAGCATTGTGCACTTCTTCTCTATATTCTCTATAAGTGTGGAAAATTTCATACTGCTCCGTCCGCGCAATTTTCGTAAAAAGGGATACAAAGTTTTTGCTTCACGTATTAATATATTAAAAAATAATTAAATAAATAAATGTCGATATTACATGACAAGCAAACGGGCTGTGAGAACGATAATTCTTCCATAAAAGACAATTTTGTTTTAATATCTATATATATAAAAGAAAGTCGTGTTAATTACACTATTTATAACTTAAGAACAGCTGAGCTGATTTGGCTAAAATTTGGTAGGGAGTTAGCTTAGAACCAGGAGAAGCACATAGGATACTTTTTATCACGTTCCCGTGGGACGTGACATAAAACGTGGTATAACAAAACGCAACTGACAGCTAAACCTAATGTAGTCTGTGGTTAAATAAAGTAGAATTTTGAAGTTGACCGGTTGATGTCTTTGTTTTAAGTTTCTATTAGCTAATTGTGCCGCGATAAGTAATCAAAGGAAGCCATGCCGCGATCAACACGATCAAATCTTTTCCGAAGAAGCCGTAATGCAACTAGGATTCGAAGCATTGCGAGTGAAATTACTGAAGAAGAATAAAATATAATAATAATAATAACAACTAAAACGCATGGCCAATAAATGGAATCATATATCATTAAAATATTTGCTTTTTTAATTTACATTAATTATCCAAATAAAAAATTGACCTTGATAAAATCTAAAGTCTGCTCATTTATTTCCTCTAAGGTGAAACAAAGTTCGCCGGGTCATCTAGTAAATAAATAAAAATGACGAACTTACATAATCCTCGTTTAGTGGAACAGAGTAGTAAGGGACTGGCTGCCAGATCTTTCCCAGTGACTCATCCCATTGCTGAACTGGTTCCGGGGGGTAGGCAGCAGACATGGCTACTAGCGCCGTCATCTTCGTCCGATCCTTATCTGTGCTTCTAACGAGAATCTCATCCTTCAGGTAGACTTTGGATAAGATTTTCGAACCCTCGGATCCGTAGCGCTGACGGATGAACTTGCCAATTTGGTATGCCCTTCTTTTACCGACCTGCCAATAAATCATGTTAATGTAATAATCATTGTTTATAATTGATGAGGAAATGCTAAGTAGGTAGTTAACTCTTGTTTTCATGTTATTTTCTTATTATTTTTTTGTCGTACTGTTGACATTTATATTTAGCCCATTTTTCCGCTGTTTGTAAAGTTGCTTTAACATGTCGTAGTGTGTTATAAGAGATTGCTGTACATGCCTGTAACTGGTTTACATACCAGTACTTAATTTTATACATGTTAATTTTAAGCTTGAATGTTTTGTGTGTATTGCTGTTGGTGTGTCTAAATAAATAAATAAATAAATCATGGAAACAAGACGTCGCGAAGATAGGAGAGGATCTGTGGCTGCCGATCGTCGTGGTTACAATGCTCGACTTCTGCGAGTCCACCATCTCGCGGAAAAAGGCGGCGGAACGGGAGAGCTCTTCATCCCTCTCGGCGCCGCGAGCTGGGGCTGGAGGAGAGCCTTCGTCCAGCTTTGGGCCCTGTGAGGAGGCTGTTTCCTCCCGGGGACGGTCACGAAGCGACCTTAAGGGTTTAAGCTGCGCGTAAGTCTAGCGCGTTGTCGCCGGACGTGCTGTGCAACCCGGTCGACAGTGTATTGCGTTCGTATCCGGCAGGCTGGTTCAGTCTGGATGAAATCCCGTCCTATTATCAGGACGGGTACCGGCGACGGCGAGCCTTCGGCGCGCATTGTGCGGTACCGTGGGTTTCGTGGAGTCGGAGTGGTGGGGCTCGATGGGGTTTAGTCGGTAGTCGGTTTTGCGGGGTAGCTCTTGCGTGGCTGACGCCATGCAGTGCCTCGCGCGCCTTTCTCAAGGCGTAGTCTCCCGGCAGGAATTGGAAGAAGAGGAGGACCCCGGCCTTCTTCTTCTTCTTGTTCTTCTCTGGAGGCGCCGGAGTCCGACATAGCCCGGTCTCTCACCCCCTCGACCGGGTATCCGTAAATGGATTCCCCAGCGTTAAAAAAAAAGGCTGGTTCGGTCTATCCCAGAAAACCAGCGGTCGTCGACTACAGCTCATCTAGTCAATTTGTGTGACATGAAAAGAGCGCGACGTTAAAACGCGGCGCTAAGTACGCGTTCTGTTTGACGAAGCCTTAAATGGCTCTCCTGTAAAGTTGCAATAATGTCGCTTAAACCAAATAGGCTTTCATCCATCGATATATGTACGGGCATGCCACGATCTTTATTTAAGTAATAGCGTGTCTAATTTACAATTATAGATATATATATATTTAAATCGATGAAGACTTCTTGCGTCTTTTCATAGTCGAACCCTGTTGCATCCACCGTTTCCAATGGGTTTTAAACTATTATTCGTGCGAATATAGTTACATTGGTGTCATGTGAATTCTATTACCGACAAGAAATTTTATTTAAATTCGAAAATAAGATATTCAATTTGAAATAATTCTCGCTGGTTCCTTGCATCCGTTCATGATGGAAATAATGTGTCACATTGTATATTTCTGTATTTGTTCCATACATTTAATCAGTTTTTCGACATCCATCCAAATGTATGGATATATCGGTTCCGTATACTGCCCTGTATTTATTCTATGCATTCCACTAATTACATGACTACTTTCTATATTTGAGATTATATTGGTACCGAATATTTTTTCTGTATGTACTCCATAAATTGTTTTGAGGTTGCTGCTTCCTCCTAAAGTTATAGTAATATCGATACCGTATACTTTTTGGAGTGCTGCCGTCTTCGATTAATGTAATAAATAATAGATCCCAATAAACCAATCCCAAGAACCATCTCCTTTTATGAAGTCAATAAAAATAAAATTTATGTAGCTTTGGGTTTGGATGCCGGCTTTTTTTCCTATTCGCCGGTAGCCTAGGAGACTATTTCAGTTATGACCTTACGGGTAGGTGAGCTCATGGCTTCAAACCTGAGAAAATTTGCTAACACCAGCCCTAACAAGAGTTGTGCTTCGCTGAATCTATCACCGGAACGGAATTGCGACCCACCGAGATGACAATGGTTTATCGATAGCGAACACACTCTTCAAACAACATCCACCACGCAGGCTTGTTGCTGCACTTGAACTTCACCAGCTGCTCAATACCGAAATCAAATTGACTATATACTTATAAAATCAAGGTGGAGTGGTGGAGCCGACTACGGATCTGATCCTTGTCTCTAAATTCCAACTTAAACTTCAGGTTGCAAGAAAAATTAATGAATGCGAAATAATTGCTCCTCACGACACCCACATCTTTTTTGTATCTTTCGAAAAGAGTTGGAAAGAAATGAAAATTGAACGGCATGATCAACTGACGGCTGAAGAATTTTGGAATAGAACAAAAGCAATGATTTGAGAAGCAATGAAAACATTTAAACCTACCAAATCTGAAACCAAAAACATCAGCACTGGATGAGTGATGAAGCTTTACCATTGGTGGAAGAGAGACGACACAAAAAAGCACAGGAAGTTGAAGTGCAAATACTGAACAAACTGGTGCTAACATTCAAACAGCCTGTAGGAGGGATAAAAATAACTTTCTGAGAGAGATCTGCTCGAAAGCTGAAGCGCATGTTGAAAAACACGAAACAAGAGATGTACCGGAAAATTAGTGTAATCCCCAAAACTTGTGTCAGATCTGGGCTGTTGAGAAATCGGATGGATGTGTAGTAACAGAGTTAGAAGACTTTCAGACCGATGGAAAGAATATTGCCAAGCTCTCTTCTTTGACCCCGACTGCAAAATTTTACCCCCAACGACATCAGATATCCAAGAATGCGAATCAGAAATACTGAAATAAGAAGTTCGTCATGCCATCAAACATCTTAAAACTGGAAAAGCAGTAGGAAGTGATAACATCCCAATCTAGACAGTTAAAGATTTTAGCCAGAGTGGTGTCGAAATCTTCCACGCAATTTGTACAAGATATGGAAATCTGGCACCTGGCTTACAGAATGGACGCACTCCCTTTTTATTCCTTTGCAGAAGAAAGGTTCGACAAGGAAGTGTAGCAATTATCGTCTTATTGCCCTGATATCAATCACACTGCAGCAAAATTCTACATATTCTTAATGAACGTTTAAAAAGCTGTTTAGCAACACAAATAGTACCAGAACAAGCTGGCTTTGTAAAAGGGAAGGGAACCAGAGAACCGATCTTGATTGTGCGACAAATAATAGAGAAGCCGAGAGAGTTCAACATGCAAACGTTCATTTGCTTAGTTGACTTTCAAAAAGCATTTGACTCTGTTAAATGGCCGCATTTATGGAAAACCCTCGAAAATATGGGAGTGTCAAAACATCTTCAGTAAAGCTAGACAACGTTGCCTCACAACCTCTGCGTCCTAGCGCTGGATTCCGGCAAGGGTGTATCTTGTCACCTCTCTTGTTTAACATTTACACTAAGGCAATTATGAGAATCGCTCTAGATGACTGGACTGATGGTGTGTCTATTGGTGGCAAAAACATATGCAATCTTCGTGATGCTGACGATAATACTCTGCTGGCTTGTAACCACTTGGCAATCAGATCTTTGCTACAAGCAAAAGAATTGCTAAATCGCGTCGAAACAGTTGCCTTGGTCTCCGAATCAACAGGCACAAAACCAAAATGATTATAGTGGACAAGCAATAAAAATACCTCGGAGATTACAGAGATTGCAAGTTGTGAGGTCGTTTCATCTTATACCTACCTAGGTTCACTAGTGACTAACAGTGGTGGTTCGGAGGAAGAAATTAAGCGGCGCATAATCATAACGCGATCGGCCATAGATAAACTCGGCTTATAAGGACCGGAATATCACCAAGACCACCAAAGTCCGACTGGTAAGGGCACTGGTGTTCCCCATCTTTTTATATGAGGTTGAGACCTGGACTGTGAAAGAAAGAAGAAGGATCGATGCATTCGCTAGCGACCGGGTTTTATCGTTAATTGACACGCTAAAAAGTAGCGGGGAGAGAGCGGAGCCTTGCGGAACTCCGGCCGAGATATCGAGTTCCCTCGACTCGATACCGAAACGAAAGGCTTTTTTTTTATTGCCCTTGTATGCAGACGAGCATACGGCCCACCTGATGGTGAGTGGTTACCGTTGCCTATGGACTTCAGCAATGCCAGGGGCAGAGCCAAGCTGCTGCCTACCGCTTAATACTCTCCACAAGCCTCGTTTGAAGAAGGACATGTCATAGCGCTCGGGAAACACCGTGGAGGGGAGCTCATTCCATAGCCGGATGGTACGTGGCAAAAATGATCTCTGGAAACGCACTGTGGATGACTGCAGTGGCTCCAGATAGTATGGATAAACTCTACTCCGGTGGCGGGCGGTGCGATGGTAAAAACGAGATGCCAGTATCATCTCGTACAATGTCTCAGAGCACTCCCCATGGAACATACGGTACAAAATACAGAGGGAACCGAAGTCCCTCCGCAGACCCAGAGGTTCCAAACGATCCGTGAGAATGGGATTATCGACAATCCGAACGGCCTTCCTCTGTATAGAGTCAAATGGAAGAAGCTAGTATTTGGGCTCCACAAGAAATCTCGTATGATGAGCACGAGACTGTCGGGCACGCCTATTTTATACAGTTTGTAAATTAAGCCGTTGCGCCAGACTTTTTCGAATCCTTCGCGATTTCGAAGAAGAGGGCCCTCGTGGAGAGGGGTCTACGCTATTTATCCCTACTAAGATGAGGTCTGTGAGGCAGTACGTTTGCTGAATACACGAGCACTTCGCGTGGAATCCGAACTGTTCGTCGATCAGGATGCCTTTCGAGGAGATGAAGTCCCAGAGGCGTTTGCGTAATATTCACTCGCATAATTTGCCTAACACTGGGAGGACGCTGATCGGGCTGTACCTCGCGGGTTCGTTTTTAGGTTTTCCAGGTTTGTGTATGCCGATAACGTTCTTCCTACACCGCGGGAAAGATGCAGTTCATTATAGCGGCATTTAAAATAGAAACTAACATGATTATTAGTTTAGGGGGTTAAATTTTTAAAATGCGGCATTTGTTTCTGGCGGAGCCGGGGGCTTTCCTTTGTTTTAAGTTCGCGATTTTTTCTTTTACTCCGTTAATGGTAATGTGGGGTAACGCGTCTGAGGGTTTTTGGGAAGCTCTGGGCTCGACCTCTCTAGCAATTAACTCGGTGTGTTCGGGTCCACGGCTTGAGCACTGACGGTGCACTGCTCCTGCAGAGCATCGGCTAATAACACCTTTTCATCGTTATCAAAAGCCGAGGGTTGGCCTGAGAGGCTTACGAAGGAATGTATATTGGCGATCGTTTCCGATTTGAGGGTCCTAGCTAATTGCCAGTAGGCTTGGTGAAAGGGCGCGAATCCTTCTAAATAACTTATCCACCTTCGGGTTTCCTCTAGACGAGATTAAACATCTTTCTCTCATCTTTCTCAGCTTTCTTCCAATTAGGTTTATGTGTGAGTACATTATTTATATGAGAGTCATTTTTATAAATTTAGCTATGAACACGAAATAAAACAATTTTTTCGACAATACTATCAAGTTTTATTACACGCTTTATATTAGCTTCACTTGTATGTATGTTTGTAACTGACTACTATAGACGCGATTTTGACCCACTTTAAACGGCCAGATTTCATTCAAACTCTATAGATTTATCGAGGACCGATGACAATTCAAAATTGGAAAAAAAAATTGAAAAAATGGAAATTCAACTAAAAAATGAATGAATGAATGAAAAAAAATATATTTTATTGTAAAAAAAGCGTGAGGTGCTTTTTAAGATATTATTGAAATAATAATTCTTCTACTCATATCTATCAGAAATATGTTTATAACTAATAACACCATGCACACCACGCTTTTTTTACAATAAAATATGTATTTTTTTACACTATTTTGAATTTAAATTTATTAAAATTTATTTTCTATTTTTTAGTTGAATTTTATATAAAGCGTGTTTTTTAGTTTTTTTAAACTATTATTTATTTTTATAAATTAAGTACAATTAAAACCATAATTATATAATTCAAAAAACAATACTCATAATTAAATAATAAGTGTCTACAAAACAAAAACAAAAAAATTGCGAAAATTGAACATGAAAGGAGACTGGCATATCAATTACGATTAAGAATAAGAATTATTTAAAAACGACTAATTAAAGTCTAGTTTATTTTATCATTGGCTATAACTGAATAAACTTCTGTAATGCGTATGTAAGTAACACTAGTTTTCATCCGCGGCTCCGCTCACGTGTTTCGTTGATAAAAAGTATTATTATACATTCTCTAATATGCTGATATTCACACTATAGTCGTCGTTGCGCCCGCGCCGGCCGGAACAGAATTGCAAACAAAATCACGGCGCTTGCATGACGCATGCTAACTCCGCCCCCTCACCCCTGTTGTTCCCGCGTTTCTCTTGGAACGGGGTCATTTTGTGTGACGTAATTAAACCACAAATTGGAATTGATAAAAACTTGAATTGAAATTTTTTTATATACAGAAGCCACATTATCGGTGAAATATACGTAAAAAAAATATCCAATATACGCTACCGATATACGCCGCGGAGAAGCGACCTCCAAAATTCGCGTGCCAAACAGCGGAACTAAGAAATACGCTGAGAATCAATCCGGTGACAAAATAACGTCCATGCCAATATTAATTTACCCACGCATTGTACGGATCTTTCGGCTACCTCTGGCTGAATTTGAGAAATGGACAATCTTGCGTCCATATACAGGACGCAATAAGTCGGTCGGATGCAATATCATCGGTAAAAACCGCCATATAGGACGTAACATGAACTCCCGGATGGAAATATATATATATATATATATATATAAATGAAAAACACGAAAGGAATTTGTGCTAGGACCCGGTGCGTGCGTTTCATTCTCACGTCATGTTCACAGTTCGATAATCAACTTTAAAAATGTTTTACTACAGAAACGTTTCTTGACAGTTTTCCTCGACCTATGTATTTACATTTTTTTGAATATTTCATGGGATTTAGTGATAAGGGCGACTCAAACTTATTGTTACGTCGGTAAGAGTAACGCCATCTATCGCCGAATAGCGTGGAATAATAAGGATCTAGTAGCACCTAGAACGATCGAAAAAAACAACGCCATCTATTGTCAGATATCGGAAACACAACACTCGAACTGTTTGGAAATTCTCGATAATTCTAGGGATGTGGTATCGGCTATAAAAGCGTTGCAGAGATAGCACGAAGTCAGTCAGTAATCGGAATTACTCGAAGCGAAACAGCGAACGGACCACCTGAAGCGAAGCGGAAGAAGCAAATTGGGAGTTTTAAAGTGTTTGTGAAGTGTTTTAAGTGTTCTAAGTGCTAATACAGTTTTAATTTGTACTTCGGTGGAATTTTCTTTATCCTGAACCCCAGCGCGTAACATTATTATTGTTGTACGTAATCTGGAAAACAACTGGAATCAAACGCGACAAACTCACGTTGGTCAAGCCTTCAGGACCTTCTACGTGAGTGAGGCTCTTCAGTTCTTCCTGCTGATCAGAAAGAGAAAGCTCCACATCATCGGGAGCTCTCTCGCCATGTCTGTTCACCTGGAAGAAATGACAAGTTTGTACATACATTTTACAGACAAGCCAATGTTTACTGTTAGGGACTTAATGAGCTGACCTTAGAGCGCTTGGGAAACACCAAATCTGAAGTCGTCGTGGCCTAAAGGATAAGACGTCCGGCGCATTCGTATGTAGCGATGCACCGGTGTTCGAATCCCGTAGGCGGGTACCAATTTTTCTAATGAAATACGTACTTAACAAATGTTCACGATTGACTTCCACGGTGAAGGAATAACATCGTGTAATAAAAATCAAACCCGCAAAATTATAATTTGCGTAATTACTGGTGGTAGGACCTCTTGTGAGTCCGCACGGGTAGGTACCACCGCCCTGCCTATTTCTGCCCTGAAGCAGTAATGCGTTTCGGTTTGAAGGGTAGGGCAGCCGTTGTAACTATACTGAGATCTTAGAAATAATATATCAAGGTTGGCGGCGCATTAACGTTATAGTTTTCTATGGGCTCCAGTAACCACTTAACACTAGGTGGGCTGTGAGCTCGTCCAACCATCTAAGCAATAAAAAAAAAATCATTGACAGAGGTCATTCCAGTACCGTAAGTGATAAAACAAAAAACGGGCTATCAATTAACCATGCTCTTTTTTTTGGGTGGACGAGTTCGTAGCCCTCCGGGTGTTAAGCGGCTATCGAAGCCCATAGGCATCAACAATGTAAACGCAGCCAGCTTGAGTCATGAGTTTCAAGTCTCAGTTTTTACAGTGCAGCGGCTGGCTTACCCTTCAAGCCGAAAGAAATTCATTTCATTACATTGCAGCATGCACTTGGAAGGAGAAAAAAAAATGCGATGATATAAAATGTATATTATAATGATAATTATGTGTTAGATTTTTTAGGTTACTAACATAGATTATAAGTAATTCTAACTAACAAAATGTTATGGTTTTAAAAAAAAATAGAAAACTTAAATAAAGTATTAATAAATAAATAAATTACTGCTTCACGACAGAAATAGGCAGAGTGGTACCTACCCGTGCGAGCCCACATTATCTACCATTAGTAATTAAGCAAATTACTATTTTTTTGCTGATTTGATTATTTTCCTCAATACCTTCATCGTGGACGTTATTCGTGAACAGTTGTAAAGTAGATATTTCGATGGCAAAATAGCTACCTGCCTGTAGGATTCGAATTGACACGATTGCACCGGACGTCATGTCTTTTAAGTCAGTGGTTCGCAAACTAAAGGCCGCGTCCCCGTGTGTGGGAGCCGCCAGAATGTTTTTTTTTTTCTTAGCTTGGTGGACGATCTCACAGCCCACCCGGTTGTTAAGTGGTTACTGGAGCCCATAGACGTCTACAACGTAAATGCGCTGCCCACCTTGAGATATCAGTTCTAAGGTCTCAAGTATAGTTATGAATGTTGATGGGGGCCGTCAATTTTTTTTTGTAATTTTTCGATTGATTTAGGATCTAGGGGTCCGGTCCCCAAAAATGTTCTGTCTACTGAAGGGGGTCGTAGTTGCAAATACGTCTGTGCACAACTGTTTTAGGCCACAAGACGTCTTCATGGTAAAAATTAGATGGAGGGGATATTATACACAGCGCTACTAAATAAGAATACTTACAAAATAAACCATCAACAGTTCCATGTCATCGTTCGCCTCCCGGTTGGTGACGTTGCCGGGGGATGTGTTCACTTGCATCAGCAAATAGACGAATATTAAATATTTCAGCATTTTCTGTAACAATAACAGTCTCATTAATATTCATCACAATATATACGAGTACAGCTAGTGATAGGACCTCTTGTGAGTCCATGATACATTTGAGGCTTGGACCTCAAATATAAAGACGGGCGGCTCTGTTACGTTACCAACCTAAGACTTTTTTATGTGTAAGGTAGCAATAGGTAGCAATTATAATATCGTATAAAAGCGTTACAGGGACGACACGAAGTCAATTAGTAATCGGAACTACTCGAAGCGAAACAGCGAACGGATCACCTGAAGCGAAGCGGAAGAAGTGAATTGTGAAGTGTTTCTTAAGTGTTCTAAGTGTTAAATAGAGTTTTAATTTGTACTTCGGTGGAAGTTTTATTTATCCCGAGCCCCAGCGCGTAATAATATTGTTGAGATTTATGTGAAGGCGCCTTCCGTGCTAATTGTTGCGCATGTGTGTGGTGTTAGCCAAATATTTTGATCAGGCGCTTACATTCAAGCTTGTAACTCTCATTTTGTGCCAAATCATTTTTGCCTTTCACGCTATCCGACTTAGTCGACTTTTTTTATTGCCTTTGTAAGCAGACGAGCATACGGCCCACTTGACGGTAAGTGGTTACCGTCGCTTATGGACGTCAGCAATGCCAGGGGTCGAGCCAATCCGCTGTATACCATAAACTTGCTTTTGGCTCCATTGTGTACCAGAGTTATACAATCTATAATAAATATATTAATGTTCAATCTATAAGTAGTATATCACCGTTGATTTCTTTATTCAAGTGATTCTTTTCCGCATGACAGTTGTTTGGAAGAGATCACTCTTAGCGATAAGACTTTGTACTTTTGCATTTATATTTGGTTTCGTGTACAATAAAGCATATTCTAATCTACTAGACTATACTCCACTTATAATCAGGCGAACTTAGAGCGAGGTTAAGTAAAGTATCCTTATTATTATATATTTGATAGAGTTCAACAACATTGATATTATCTGATTAAAACTATTGAAGTTGTTTTTTTTGTTTAATTTTTTTTAGTGTTTTTTTTTAGTCATAATAATACATTTTGATAACGAAGTTGACCTTAGATCTAAGAACGTTCTTTTATCACTGTGGAAAGGTTTCGCTTTAGCTAAGAGCTACAACAACATTACGGAATGTATGCGGATATGTCAAGCTTTCGGGAACAATGCGGCAGACACGGCAGACGTAAAGTAGATAGGCGTCAAGCTTTACCATACTGGAATCGATTTTTTTTTTCTCCTATCTAAGCTGAGAGCCTTGAGAGGCTATATCAGCGTAACCTTAACTAGTAGGTAGGCTCTCGGGGCTCAAACCTGACAACGTTGCTAACACGAAACCTAGCAAGGGCCGTGCTTTGCAGAATCTACCACCGGATCTGAAACGCAACCCACTGAGAAGATCCGGCGAGAAACTCAGTAGGCTGTGTCTGAGGATTTTTTGCGTTAAAATAGGCCAGACTCAAGCTCCCCTACCAAACTCCCAGCCTAGCCGTTAATAATTTTAATATTATGTAATATTGTGTATGTAATATTATCACATCGGTTCTCAAGAATTGGTGGGCGAATTTGAACAGTCAGTTAAATTAGTACTAATATTAGTCTCATAAAAAATATGGTAGATTTGTTAGTATAGCTTTTCAACTTTTTTGTTGTCTTTTTAGACGGATGTGCATCCGACCTATCTGATCGTGAGTGGCCATCTTTGCTCATGGAGTTTGGTAATGTAAGTTAAGCGTCATGCATTATGCATTGCTAATCAATTAAGCACATAATATGAATTTTCTGATTAACGTATTATTACATTTACTTATTGACTCCAGCCTGAGTTGGCGAGCCCAGGTCATCTCCGTGTATGTCAGCGAGTTACATGATCCCCATGATCGACTATGGTGATGTGTGCTACTTTGACCTGAATGCAGATCTACTCAATAAACTTAACCGGCTTCTCAATAACCGCGTTCGATTTATTTATATTCTTCGGAAATACGATCACGTATCTTCTTATCGCTCCCAACTCAAATGGCTCCCCATTCGTCAACGCCGTAGCTTGCGTGCTCTCAGTACTCTTTACTCTTTGTCGCACTCCCCAAATCCACCTGCTTATTTAACTACTTCCTTTCAATACTTAGGGTCTGACCACAGCCGAAATCTTCGTTCATCTCACAATCTTCTTCTTCGCTGTCCTCCACATAGTTCTGACTTTTTACATTCTTCATTCACTATTCAGTCTATTCTTCTATGGAATGCGCCCCCACTCAAAATAAGGTCGGCCACTACACGTGAAGCGTTTAAGACGAAGGTTCGAGAACTGTTTCTCAGAGAGTTAGCAGAGTCATCTAATTGATAATATTTGTTTATATATGTATATTTTTATGATATGTATATGTATATATTTATGTATATCTATATATATTTATGTATATGTATTTATTTAAGTACGAGTATTTGTATCTATAAATATTATGTATGTTATATATACACATATGTTTAAGTAATATCACCTTCACACTACACCTACCAAGCTTCATCTCTGCACTCCCCTGGCATTAAGTCCGCCTTTATACTTTCTAGTATATGAAGTTATAAATAAAAAAATAATTTTTTTTTTTATTACTATCGTATTAATTCAACGATGTTATTTTATATTAAATATATAATTATATTTCATGTAATTTTCCAGATATGAGACAGGGTGTATAGACAGTTGCCTTCCGGCGCGTTTCAGAATTTTACCGGATCACCGTAGATCCGTTCAGGCTCAATTACCGACAAACTCGCGTCCCCAATGACATATCCTAGTGATCGCGAGGCAACTCGATCACAAGTCGACAGCGTGCCAGGAAGTAAAGCCGGTTTTGTTACGTACTTTTGTTTATTTTGCAGTCAGTCTCGATAACGCGGTAAAACTGTTTTGTCAATTAATTTTATCTGTAAATTTTAATTAGAATATCTATCGCGACATTATGTTTAACTGTTTTTTTCTTTGTTTTTTTTTATTATTTAATTAATCTCCATTGGTAACAGGAAATCACTGGTATTCAGAAGTTTTCTGAGTTAAAACGATCTCTTTCCCGAGAGAATCGGCATGATGCGATGTCGCTTAGCTATTGTAAAATATGTATTCGAATCTATAGAAAAAATACATCATATTGAATTAGAATTTCTATTAGGTTGAGATGGTTTAGGTTTAGGATGCTTAGTTATTTTGCTATCAACATTTAAAATCTTACATTTTACTGATATATTATCTGCTCTATCAAATCCTATTAGGTACTATCATTTATGATCATTGTTGCATGTAAGCAATCATTACTGGACATAAAAAATAATTTTTAACCGAGTAATTTCAATTACCATGGATAATGTCATAAGTGTTGAATCGTAGTGTTTAAATTTATATTCAATATTTCACTTTAGCTCTAATGACGTCAGGTAGGATGGAGATTTAGAAAGCGTTCCTAATTATTGTAGGCCATTTAGAAAAAAAAAACAAAAATCTTTTTTTGTTATTGCTTAGATGAGTGGACGAGCTCTCAGCCCACCAGTGTTAAGTGGTTACTGTAGCCCATAGACATTTACAACGTAAATTGGCCACGCACCTTGAGATATAAGTTCTAAGGTCTCCTAAACGCATTACTGCTTCACGGCAGAAATAGGCAGGGTGGTGGTACCTACCCGTGCGGACTCACAAGAGGTCCTACCACCAGTAATAAAAAGCTGTCTGTAATGCTAACTTATGATGCGATCTCCGGTCTTTTTTTATGATTGAGTGATTTCCGGTGGCGCGGAGATCTCTCCAGTTTCACCAGGATAGGTGGGCGAGCAAAGGCTCAGCCAGGAGGGGTGGGATTGCTAACAGCTGCCCAAGCGCCTCCGAAGGAGACCTAATAACTCAAGAGCAGCTGCTTCGCGAATGAATCTACTACCGGTATGAAATCGCGATCCAGTGAGAAGATCCGGCGAGAAACCCTTCGAGCTGATGCATGGGTTAGGTTGCACGTCGAACTCTGAGTACCAAGAGTATGGTTAGACCTCCGGGTTCGGCTGGGAGCGGTGTAGCTGATAGCTATCATTAGAACGCAAAATATAATAACAGACGCCTGAATCGCATTAACGAGTTTTTCAAGATCAGCTTTCATATACATACACAGATTCCGAACAATAACATTTGGACAGTCGATCTACTAAGCAATATTGCGGTGGAAGATCCTCGTCATTACTTCCAAACTCTTAAATGTCTTGTTCAAAACGAAGTTTTCTTATTGCAAATTGTACGATGTGTGATGCAAACGACATACGTATAATTAGAATCTTCTGGTATTTTGTAATCCTTATCTCTCGCCGCGCAAGGAAAACAAGCAAAATCTTACGCCAATTTCAAACAACGTATGTGTACATGTTAAAACAAAATTATGAATAACATATTATTTGATTACCGACTATACGTTGTTATACAATATACTAGTGTTCGTCACCCTCAGACACAGCCCACTGAGTTTCTCGCTGGATCTTCTCAGTGGGTCGCGTTTCCGATCTGGTGGTAGATTCTGCGAAGCACGGCTTTTGCTAGGGTTCGTGTTAGCAACGTCGTCAGGTTTGAGCCCCGTGAGCTCACCTACTAGTTAAGGTTACGCTGGAATAGCCTCTCAAGGCTACCAGCTTAGGTAAGAAAAAAAACGTTATAATACTCATTGTAAAAAACTCATATTTAAAAAAAATAATGTAATATTAAAAAATTAATAAATAATAATTTATTAAAAAAAAAAAAAAAACATGCCCGCTGAGTTTCTTGCCAATTCTTCTCAGGACGGAGGCTAGTTCTTGTGAATTGGCGGTAGTTCTTTTGACGTTCAACAAGTATGTACTTTCATTTATGTTGAATAAAAATTTTTTGATTTGATTTGATTTGATATATTCAAGATATCAAAATACAAAATGGATCTATATTTCATATTTTATACATATTTTCTCTTTGGTATAGGAAGTGGATTTTTTCTGGAGCAGACTTTAAGTGTTAGCTATTTTGCTTTGTCTATTTTACTGGTGGTAGGACGTCTTGTGAGTCTGCACTGGTGGCTACCAACACCCCGCCTATTTCTGCCGTGAAGCAGCAATGCGCAAGACGTTCGGTACATTCGTGTTGAAGCGATGCTCCGGTGTTCGAATCCCGCAGGCGGGTACCAATTTTTCTAATGAAATACGTACTCAACAAATGTTCACGATTGACTTCCACGGTGAAGTAATAACATCGTGTAATAAAAGTGAAACCCGCAAAATTATAATTTGCGTAATTACTGGTGGTAGGACCTGTCGTGAGTCCGCGCGGGTAGCTACCACCAACCCGCCTATTTCTGCCGTGAAGCAGTAATACGTTTCGATTTGAAGGGTGGGGCAGCCGTTGTAACTATACTGAGACCTTACAACTTATATCTCAAGGTGGGTGGCGCATTTACGTTGTAGATGTCTATGGGCTCCAGTAACCACTTAACATCAGGTGGGCTGTGAGCTCGTCCACCCATATAAGCATTAAAAAAAAATAAAAAAATGCGTTTCGATTTGAAGGGTGGGGCAGCCGTTGTAACTATACTGAGACCTTAGGACTTATATCTCAAGGTGGGTGGCGCATTTACGTTGTAGATGTCTATGGGCTCCGATAACCGCTTATCACCAGGTGGGCTGTGAGCTCATCCACCCATATAAGCAATAAAAAAAACGATGTTAGTAAAATTAAATTTCTTTCTAATGTCCATGTCAGTGTGAGTACTTCAAACACTAAGCGATAGTTAGAGCCGTCAGCGGACTTCATCTTGCGTAAAAATTTAATGCACATATTAAATTTTATACGATTTCGTGAAAGGAGGATGTGACGTAAGATATTGTTATAGCTTGTGTGTGAAAAGATCAAGGACTTTACGTTTGAACGGAATCTAACGAGCAAAACTATAATACAGTCCAACGATTGAAATGTATTGAGACGTGTTAAGAAAATTTTAGAGAAACCTTTCTTTCCACAATAACTGAAATAAATTTGCATCAAAATCGAATGAATGTTTCTAATACATAAAATTATTCTAAACTATTTTAATACTTTATACCTACGTATTATGAATACATAATACCTACATATTATGTATGTATATAAGAATAATTATAATATAAAATTCAATGGTTACATTTATTTAGCTTCGTATTTAGTGATTGTTCTTGTTTTGTAGTTATTTTCTGTATACGTAACACAGGAGAAAATATTAGCGTGTACAATTACGCATCTTTGGACTCTTGTCTTGGATAAATATAATTTTTTTTGGGCCTTGAACCGCTAGAATATCTAGATTAATCATATGTATTTAAGTTGGTCTAATTCTAAAAACGCTCTAATATATAACACATTTCAATCGATTACCATTTAAATGTTCAGAGTGCTGATTGCAATCGATTTCTGAACTAATGTATACTATACTAAAATGTCAACATACCTGATAAAATATTTAATCGTTTTTTTTTTTAATTTTACAAGACAATGCTCTGATGGTTGATCCCCAAGCAGTTGAAGATACCGTGAGATGGTACAGCATCGTACAAAACACAAGTCATGGATGGAGACATTCATTGCATCCATGGTTCCAAGATGGAGATTTTGTCGCGACACTCTGACATCAAGACCACGACCGAGCTCGAAGAATATCTTTAGTGACCAGTCGGTAAGCAAGAGCCGATAACTCGTCTACACCCATCAATCTTCCACACTCAACAGCTTCAAGCTATTAGAGTAACTGTCTCCTGTGTTACGGGTACCGGAAACCCATATACAAGGCAACTGCTTTCAGACTAGCAATATAATTTAACAAAGATGCTGGTTTCGTCAGTTAAAGAGACCACGTCTTTTAGTCAAGGATGCGAACCACAAGGCC
Organism: Bombyx mori; assembly: GCF_030269925.1. Lineage (NCBI taxonomy): Eukaryota > Metazoa > Arthropoda > Insecta > Lepidoptera > Bombycidae > Bombyx > Bombyx mori. The sequence continues at coordinate 1,170,331 of NC_085120.1, read as the reverse complement.
AAATATTTCAACTGTCTTCAACGTGGTCTACAATTTGCGAAAACATAACAAAGCAACTTCTAAGCTTACTTGTACTTCTTTTGCTTTTGTAAGATCAAAACTACACTGTAAAGCATTATCTAGAAATATTATATTAGAAGCATTTTTCATAAAAGTAATTTTAGTTATGTTCTTATAGCTTACATTCGTGCGGCGTGCGAACGGCGCCATTGTCGCTACGGCCTGCGTCGTCCATGACATTAACATTGCCGGGACACGAGGTAACCATGAATTAACGCGAACTGAATTTACGTAACTGTACGCAACACGTGTGTGGATAACAACGTGAGGCCACGATCGTGACTTCTAAAACTCTGGTCGGAAACAGCGATGGGGTTTACGAGCGACCGCCCGCGGCCATACACACAGACAAACGTCCGTGTAGGCTCTCAACAAACATTGACATTAGCACATATATGCCAATATTATATATATTGCCAATGCAATAGAATTAAAAACAAACGACCGGATGTTGCTTCTGGAATCTCTGAAAGTTAATAGACACAATCGAAATTGTTGCATTCATTCTAGAGACCACAAACATACAGACAAACGTCAAAATCGTCTCAATTTATACATTTTAGACACAATTATAGATAGACACGATGAGATCATAAATCATGAGTCATCGTTGTAAACGCGGTTCTTGGGCACGAGTTAGTTAGAGTATTTTTAAATTCAAAGTCGATCAGTACCTCCTTGGGGGCTTTGTTTCATCGACATATTTGCAATATCTTCTTCTTAGTCGGAAACTTTTCAGAGTGGTCGTGGTTGCTCTGACGATGCACAACTACTTGCTGGTCGCTCATGTTCTTGAGGATTGCCTTTTTGGCGATGCGCTTCAAGATCTGCCGGCTTGAAGCGTTTTGAGTAAATTGGACCATGGTTGACTCAGTTGTCTTCCATATTGCGGAGACCGACGTCATTGGTCCTCGACTATCATCTCGACGACCCGTCGGTCGGGCGTCCTCGGAGTGGCACCGCGTGTCGTTGACCGCGGGAACTTCCCTACTCTGACCGGGTTTTGACCCCGGACGGAGATCAGACGTCGGGTGTAAGAGTGCAGGGGAGTCGTTTAGTGGGTGGGGCCCTAAAATTCCTTGGGCCCGCGGTCTGAGCCCAACACCTTGCCGATCGTCAAGTCCCACATACCCCGCGCGCCCCCTAGGCGCGGGGACCTCGTAGGAGGTTCGGCCCCGGTCCAAAAAAAAAAGTTGTCTTCCATATTAGGTCAGTCCAGAGGGTTGGTGCATTAAACAATATGCAATATACAATGATCGAATATTTTCTCACCGCAATCCATGTATAAGATGACATTCAAGATAACCGAGATTACCCCCCACTTTAATTTCGAAAACGACAGTGCCTTGCACACACTTATAGTGTGCGTGGTGAATATATAAATTATTTAAAGAAAAGTAGGAGAGCGTAATCGAGTAGGTCACAAATGCTTTCAATAGGCCATTAGAAAAATTCCTATGCCGACTCTATGATTTTCTCCTGTGTTATGGGTATCAGAAACACATACGAAATAAAGTACGCTGAAACCTAACCAGATTTGTTTAATAAAGACATTGAAACAAAATTTCGCGATATACTTAATTAGTATCCAGACCAACGATCAAAAATACAATAGTCTCTAATTAATTTAAGTACAAATATAGAATGTATGTTGGAGTGGTTACAATATTATCAAGGTCTTGGCCACTCATTGTGGACTAAATATAGGAATCTTGGCGAGAAAGTAATGTTTTTGATGTACAATAGGGTACATTTTCACTTCTTGTCACTTCTATTTCATTATACCCCTTCTAGACTTTGTTTTTTTTTTTTTATTGCCCTTGTAGGCAGACGAGCGTACGGCCCACCTGATGGTGAGTGGTTACCGTCGCCCGTGGATTTCAGCAATGCCAAGGTTAGAGCCAAGCCGCTGCCTACCATACCATATACGCTTATAGCGTTTGTGTCTCGTTGAATAATTTTATTCATGATCTGGTTTCGAAAGCCCCTCCGGGTAGTTACCGCGATACCGTCTATTTCTGTCGCTAAGTAGTCATGTGATTCCCCGCCTTCAGTTACAATTGTTGTATAAGACAGTTGAGTTTGACCTCATGATTCAAGGTTAGCGACAATGTTGATGTCTGTACTTATAAGTATTTATGTCTATGGACTCCGGTTATCATCGGACACCAGGTGGACAGCTTCATTGTTGAAAGCCGGTTTCGTTAATCCTCAAAGTATTGCAAATTTATCTGACCCGTTAAGGCTATATTTTCTTGTTGCCTTGTTTTTCTATGTGGAGAAAGAAATATTCTCCACTCTCCGAATTCGTATCTTGAACACGTGTGGCTTGATCCAGGTTGTGGTGTCTATCAGCTCAGGTGATCGTTTAACCCTTTGACTGCCATGTAGTTCACCTGTGCCCTAGATGGCGCATTGAAGTAATTTTGTATGTTGATTTCTGTTACTAAGCACCTGGATTGACTAACTTCACCTTCTTTTGTTTGTTAATGTATGTTTTCGTCTTTCAGGTCTCTTAGAAACAGATTCATTCTCATTATCTTCGGATTCATAATTTCCAAATCTTCTAGATATTCCGGTATCTTAGTAACAGAAATCGATAAAATTACTTCAGTGCCCCACGCAGGGCACCGGTGACCTACACGGAATTCTAAGGGCTAAATTCAGTTCGCCCGTTAGATTGTCAGTCCGTTTAAGCTAATTAAAATCTCATCTATCGTATTACAAACTAACTTTACAACCTCGACAAAACTAACCGCTAACTGCCTACCGGCCTTGGTACTATGAATAAACTGATTATAAAAGCTAACAAACAAAATCCTGCACCTACACACTTGCTTGCGAATCCTTCGCGTTAAGTTCGCGAATTAGTACGTAATTACAGTAGGCGTTAAAGCTTGATATTCGATAATCGGTTAATTGGGGTCTTTGAAGGAGCCGTGTCTGTCATGTTCGCGTCCAATTTCCTTACATTCGTTGAGTTGAACAGCCGTCAAACAATATCATTCAGATTCCGATTTCATGTCTCAAGTGAGATGCCAGTATCCGCAGGCGCTGGTAACCGTTAAATATCAAGTGCTTCGCTAGTACGCGTTCAGATTATTCATCCCGCATCCAACAGCTACAAATTCGCAGTCAGACCTCACCGGCGTTTTTTTTTTCTACCTAAGCTGTTAGTCTTGAGAGGCTATTTCAGCGTAACCCTAACTAGTAGGTGAGCTTATGGGGCTCAAACCGGAGTGATGCGAACACCGGCCCTAACAAAAGCAGTGCTTCGCAGAATCTACCACCGGATCGGAAACGCGACCCACTGAGAAGATCCGGCGAGAAACTCAGTGGGCTGTGTCTAAGGGTTAATTCGCTCGTCGAGCCCTTCGTCGCAAGCGACGGGTTCAACGAGGACCGTTAATGGATCGAAACAGGCCATGAGTGTAAGCAAACGTGGAAGTCATTTTGAGATACGATTCTCGATTGTATTCGTGTTACGGTTTTCAGAGAACAGAAAAGATTATCATCCAAGAAGCACTTGATTCGGGAATGGGAACTTTTTTCATGGAATCATTAGAAAAAAGACCACATGGTCCCTCTAATGGGAAGTAGTTGTAAGAGAACAGCCAAGCTACTTGGAACCCCGGGATCCACTCTCATTGCTTTTAGGCTCTTCAAGCACCGGTCACCGTCATCGCTGAACTACTACTACGTTGAAAAGTTCGACGTGCCAATCGACCCATAGACACAGCCCACTGAGTTTGTCGCCGGATCTTCTCGCCAGATCTGCTCTTGCTCGGGTTAGTGCTAGCAATTCTTTCAGGTTGAGCCCGTGAGATCACTGACCGCTTCGCCCGTTAAGCCACTTAGGCTACTAACGATTATGTAGGGAAAAACAAAAAAAAAACAAGTGTCTGCCCACAAGTGCGATGCGTTAGTATTTTTGTATAAATAAGGCATTTATTACTTAGTGTCTGTTAGTTCACGTTTTGTATGTATATATTTTTCATTTTTTTTATTGCTTAGTTGGGTGGACGAGCTTACAGCCCACCTGGTGTTAAGTAGTTACTGGAGCCCATAGACATCTACAACGTAAATGCGCCACCCACCTTGAGATATAAGTTCTAAGGTCTTAAGTATAGTTACAACGGCTGTTGTACCGTTCAAACCGAAACGCATTACTGCTTCACGGCAGAAATAGGCAGGGTGGTGGCACCTACCCGCACGGACTCACAAGAGGTCCTACCACCAGTAGGTCTATTTGTTATCTATAGCGCAGGTGAAAGTTTTAGCTTAGGTTCGTTGAATGTTGACATTCGTTTTGCTTTGTTCGTCAAGTTACGTAAGCCAGTCGTTGGATTCGCGACGTGAGTGTGGAGCTGGCATAACTGGTTCGTCAATGAATATTGTTTACAAACACATACATACGTACGTACGTCATTCACATTAGTGTAGGGTTTTACTTCAGTCTTTTATAATATCGACCGAGGAGACATAATATTGTTTTTATTTAAATTAGATCTTTTCAATTTATTCTATAGTTTTCACATGTTTTTATGATTTTATATTGTTACTTTATTTTATTAGTTAGTATTGTGTTATATTATCAGTTCAAGAAAATACGTTTTAAAATTATTATTAACAAGCGGCCCGCTCCGACTCCGCTTGGGTCTTTAACAAAAATTTCAACGATATTTGACGTTGTTTTATTTTTGTTAAATAAAAGAACACTTATTGCGGCATGACTATAATAGTTAGACATATGCTGTCGCAAAACTTTTTGTAAATAATAATGTGTTCTACAAAGTCGTATTTATTATTTTATTCTATCATCAATAGTTTTCGCAGGGCACGTGATGTAAAGAATATTTTAGGTAATTTTTTTACACCTTGGGTTACATTATTGGAGGAGTAAGGATCCCAATTTTTTTTCAAAAAAGATTATAGCCTATGTCACTCGGGAATAGTGTAGCTTCCAAACAGTGAAAGAATTTTTCAAATCGGTTCAGTAGTTTCGGAGCCTATTCAATACAAACAAACAAACAAATCTTTCCTCTTTATAATATTAGTATAGATTTACCTCCGTAATCTCGCCTGGTCGCTGTTAGTATTATTTTTAGGTCAAATATCAATTTTGTTGGAAATCAAGCTGACCGGCGATTGTTACCATGCAGTTCACACTACCTAATGTGTCGAAACCAAACTAAAACTTATGACAAAATAAAAATCCCTATGTACACAACAAAACATACTAAATCTAAAATGCACTCCGCTTTTTTTTTAATACGCTTTTATTAGCTTCATACAATGTAAAAAAGTAAAGTGTTGTGAGGAATGTTGATTTATACCACGATCTAAATCTAGAAGCGATACATATGTAAGTTTTTAAGGAAGTGTCAAAACGACACGATAACCCTCTTATCGTGGCGGCTGCTAATTACTTATCCGACCCAGGCGACGGAGTAACGCAAAGCCGCCGCCGCCTCAAACATGTCTTATCTGATCCTCCAGACTCGCTCTCAGTGTTTTTAGGCTTTTTTACTGGTGGTAGGACCTCTTGTGAGTCCGCACGGGTAGGTATCACCACCCCGCCTATATCTGCCGTGAAGCAGTAATGCGTTTCGGTTTGAAGGGTGGGGCAGCCGTTGTAACTATACTGAGACCTTAGAACTTATATCTCAAGGTGTGTGGCACATTTACGTTGTAGATGTCTATGGGTTCCAGTAACCACTTAACATCAGGTGGACTGTGAGCTCGTCCACACTTCTAAGCAAAAAGAAAGGCTCTTCAAGCACCGATCGTCGATTATGACAAATAGTTCGACGTGCGAACTAGCTCATAGATACAACCGATTGAGTTTTCCGCTGGATATTAACAGTGGATCGCGATTCCGATCCGGTGGTAGATTCAGCGAAGCACTGTTCTTACTAGGATCAGTGTTCGCAATTCTCTCAGGATGAGCCCGTGAGTTTACCTATCGTTCAATGAGTAGTGGGAATAACCCCTTCTGGTACCAATGTTATGATTTGGCAGGGAGAAAATGTCGATGTCAGCACCCCTAAAACCGCTTCTTTGGTATGATATTATAACTTCCTCCGAATTCTTAACACGCTAAATTGCTGTGCCGGTGAGGTAAATGGTAATTATACACGGGTAGATTGCGCCCTGAAGGTACATATATATCAAGGTTCCACATTGAGGTGTCTACTGGCTCCATTCAACGCCTAACATGAGCTGCATTTCATAAAAACATAGACACTATATTTAATGTATTCTTAAGATTACATCATACGTGCGGATGAAATTATGTAATGTTCTCGTAAATTTTAATTGCATTGTAAAGGTCAACTATTGCGTTTGAAATCGTCTAAATTCGCTTTAGACTACTTTAAGATAAATCAATATCGAAATATCTTTATTGTTGTTTAGTTACTATTCGAATTCCGTAACGCGTTTCTATTAGCTTGACCTGTATCTACGAAAAGGAATTTTTGAAGGTAAATTTTGCTAATTTCAAGACATTCGGTTAATGTGAAAATTTGCATAGGTGCCATGGATGACAGCTTAAAAAAATGATATGATTGATAGGCCCAGCTGAATATCGAACTGAATACAATCGCACAAAAAGTCGAAATCAACATTATCTATTCCCGTAATCAGTCTGATTCTTCTGTTCCGTAACAATAAAATCATGTTTTTATTAAAAAGCCTGTTACATAGATACGACTTAATTATCAAATTAGTGTATTGTCAGCGGTCCTCGATAAATCTACAAGGTTTGAATGACATCTGGCCGTTTAAAGTGGGTCAAAATCGTGTCTAAAGGAGTCAGTTACAAACATACATACAAGTGTATTAGCTTCACTAAAGCGTGTAAAAATGGACTGATTTTAACTAACGTTTTTTTCGGTAAACAAATTATTAAGGTGTTTCTTGTGGTTTTATTGCACTTACAAATGTACGCTAGTAGAAACTGAGCTGGCGCAAGATGGTCCACGAGAAAGTTGGCCAGCGAGGCCACGACCCTTAGCGTTAGGAATTAGCGACGAAAAGAAGAGTAGAAGGGGGAATACTGTTTCACTGTATGAAAACAGCTAGAGATAGGATTTTCAAAGTAATTCGGCTGTAAGGGTTTTAGGTACCTCAAGCACCCGTCATCGTCCTCGTCTAACCCGTCGCTTGCGACGAAGGGCTCGCCGAGTAAATTAACCCATAGACACAGCCCACTGAGTTTCTCGCCGGATCTTCTCAGTGGTTCGCGTTTCCGATCCGGTGGTAGATTTTGTGAAGCACTGCTCTTGCTAGGGCAAGTGTTAACGACATTCCCAGTTAGAGCCCCGTGAGCTCACCACGTCAAGGAGAAGCTGAAATAGCCTCTCAAGGCTATCAGCTTAGGTAGGGGAAAGAAAAAAAAGGATAAATGGATCTTTTGCCCAAAACAGTTCGGGAATCCCTGGAGTGCTCCAAACGAAGCGCACGCTTCCTCTTGTGTGCATGAGAGTATCAATACACATTAACACGTAATTATTAAATACGTATGTATGTCTTTGTAAAATTTGACGGACTCGAGTTTGTGAAATATAAAACAATACAACATGACTAATGACAAGCCTTATTCGTTCGAAATGTTTCATGTTAACGATTTTATTTACTAAGCTGTTTATTTAAATTTTCATGAGTACATAGTATTATGATTTAGAAACAGTTTTTTAGCATGAGCGTACGAGCTGACAGCTGGTTTGATTTTTAAGTATAACTTTAATTGAGAAAAGTCGTCTATGGTAAGCATCTGATGAGCCCTTTTGGGTGATGTCCTTGAGCAACGGTGATCGCTCACCATCAGTGAGTTTTACTCTCCTCCGCCTTCGCGATTTCATGACTGATGGGGCTTCACTGAGAGAAATAGATACGCAAGCCGGATTGTAAACACAGCTGCACTCAAATCGTTTTACTGATACACTATTAAACTATATAATCTATACTAATATATAAATCTACAGTGGTTTTTACGGATGTTCCGTTATAACTACTGAACCGTGCAGCCGATTGACTTGAACCTTGGTATCCATGTAGAAAATACATGTACTTAATGGATAGGCTAATGTTTATATGAGCGTTGGACTCCCTAATAATAATGACAATAAATAATAATGTTAATTTTAAATGCCCAGCAAAGCGGGGGAGTACGGCTAATTAATTATAAAACTATTAAACTAATTTAATGAAGTATCCCAAACGCCGGATCGTGAATTCAATACGTTGCCGTAACCACAATTAATATCTACCATTCGCGTATCCTAGAATCAAATGTGATATAAAATCATATTTTCACTGGTGGCAGGACCTCTTGTGAGTCCACACGGGTAGGTACCACCACCCTGCCTATTTCTGCCGTGAAGCAGTAATGCGTTTCGGTTTGACGGGTGGGGCAGTTGCTGTGCTGTAAAACTGAGACGCCGAACCCACTGTAGCAGCGTTTACGTCATTGATGTCTATGTGCTCCGAAGACCACTGAATATCAGGCGGGCCGTGAGTTCATCGACCTATCTAAGCAATAAAAAAAATTTAACAAACAGTACTCACATCTGATGAATAATTGTAAAGATAGTGATTAGTTTGAACAGGCGATGTCCGCGTCGCGCCGAGTCGCCGCTTCAAGACGGAGTGGTAAGCGATACTGTACTGTCTTTACTACATAGATATTCTGTATGTATATTCACGCCTTTCGTTTAAGTGTTGGATGAGCAGAGGTTCACAAGGCTTGATGCAGGTTGGCCGTTTTGGGGTCAGATGATCCTACGCTCACAGTAGTGTGGCTACTCATCAGAGTTTATCAGCGGTACTGGCCTATTGGACTGATGACTTGCGGCGATATGCTGAGATTGGATGCGGAAGGCGGAGGATCGTTCGATAAAAAAAAGATTATCTTCTCTTCCCCAACTTCTTCAAGTCGTGCCTCTATTTACTCTCAATTTAGTTGATGAGAGCGTAATATCGTCTTCTCGCGTTAAAACTGTATAATCTCAAAACTTACTAATTTTACAGGAGAGTGTTTTAAAGGTTTAACATGTGATATTTTTAATATTAATCATCTTTGCAACATAATTTTTTTATTTTTCACCAGTTACATTATTTATATTTTAAAGTAAGATAAAATTTTGTTAATAGCAGTCAATACATAGGAAAACTACAAAAAATTAAAAACTAAAACTAAACTGAGCTCTTTTGACAGTATTTATGAGAAAAATACTGATGATGATACCGAATGATTCCGCATATTAATTCAATATTGAATATTTTTGGAAATTGCACACTTTTAACGCGAAAAGACGATATGCGAAGCTTATTATTTTAACTAGTGGTCGCCCAATAATCGAAATTCGACCATAAATAATTAAAATTATAAGTTTAAACATTATTATGGTTCTATTATCAAAGACTTTACTTCTGTAATCACAGATTTCGCCAAGGCTAGACTATAGACAAATAATATTAAAGACAAACATTATTAATCTATTCTCAATTTGACAACAGACTTTAACAATAAACAAAAGAGTTTAAATGCGTGTGTGTGTCAAACACATGGTAGTGTGTGTAATGTTTTTTTTATTGAATTAATGTACTTTTATACATAATATAAAAACAAATATTAGCATTTTGCACTTTTTCTCTATATTCTTTACAAGCGGCTCGCTCCGGCTCCGCTCGGGTCTTTAACAAAAATTTCAACGATATTTGACGTTGTTTTATTATTGAACTATATTATTTATATTACTTATTGCGGCATAACTATAATAGTTAGACATATGCTGTCGTGATACTTTTTGTAAATAATAATGTGTTCTAAAAAGTCGTAGTACATTATTTTATTCTAACATCAATAGTTTTCGCAGGGCACGTGATGTAAAGAATATTTTAGGTAATTTTTTTACACCTTGGGTTACATTATTGGAGTTTTAGTAAGGATCCCTATTTTTTTTCCAAAAATATTATACCTACGTCACTCGGGAATAGTGTAGCTTCTAAACAGTAAAATAATTTTTCAAATGGGTGCAGTAGTTTCGGAGCCTATTCAATACAAACAAACAAACAAATCTTTCCACTTTATAATATTAGTATAGATTATAATATTAGTAATAGATAAGCATGGAAAAATTTCATACTCCTCCGCCCAAGCAATTTTCTTAAAGAGGGTACAAAGTTTTTGCTTCACGTATTAATATAATACTAGAGGTCCCGCAGTAGTCGAAATTCGACTATAATTAACTGGAATTGTAAGTTTGTACACTATTATGATTGTATTTTATACTTCTATAATCACAAATTTCGGCAAGGCTACACTATAAAAAAATATTAATAAAGACAAACTAAGACTTTAATCTATTCTCAGTTTGACCACAAACGTCAAGAATAAGAGTTTGACAATAAGTAGTATGCATGCGTGTGTGCGTCAAATACATGGTATGTAGTGTGTGTAATGTTTTCTTTATTGATTTAATGTATCTTTTATGCATTATTTTAAAAAAAATATTAGCATTGTGCACTTCTTCTCTATATTCTCTATAAGTGTGCAAAATTTCATACTCCTCTGTCCGCGCAATTTACGTAAAAAGGGATACAAAGTTTTTGCTTCACGTATTAATACATAGATTGTGTTGATCGGTGAAAGAGCTCTTGGCCTACACGAGCGATGCTGTGTCGGTGTTGAAATCTCGATATCGGATACCAATATTCCTAATGAAACACTCACTTAACTTGTATCTCAAGGTGGGTGGCATATTTACGTTGTAGATGTCTATGGGCTCCAGTAACCACTTAACATCAGGTGGGCTGTGAGCTCGTCCACCCATCTAAGCAATAAAAAAAAAAAAAAAAAAAAAAAAAAAACTTAAGGCATAGATAGATATTAATGAATTCCTTAAATAGGCTAATTTATAATTTATTTTGGCTTGTGACACAGCAACGCAGACAAACTCGTAACGATTATTAGTGAATTAATACGAATATTAATGATCATTAAACAACAGTTTTATGTTCAAATTTTATTTTAACGGTATAGACCATTTAAAGCCGTGCAACTCACTTATAGAGCACATGAAGTTTCATAATGTTGCGCGATCTGCCATGTATTATTATATTATTATTTATATCGAACGGCGGGCGAGCTTGTCTTGTGGAGGAAACGGATTTATTGATGACTTACATTGTAAGTATGTAGTTATTATTTATTCGTAGGTTATTACTTACTAATGTCATTTTGCAGTCTGCTATGAAGATATGAAGTCGTCGCTATGAAGTCGTCCATTCCCGATCCTGCGGACAGAATGGAAAGCAGTCGACGTCGCCCAAAACACGTCATCTCGGATCCTCCCGATCCACTAACGGTGCTTCTAGGTACTTCAAGCACCGGTCACCGTTCTCGTCGAACCCGTCGCTTGCGACGAAGGGCTCGACGAGTAAATTAACTCTCAGACACAGCCCACTGAGTTTCTCGCTGGATCTACTCAGTGGGTCGCGTTTCCGATCCGGTGATAGATTCTGCGAAGCACAGCTCTTGCTAGGGTTCGTGTTAGCAACGTCATCAGGTTTCAGCCCCGTGAGCTCACCTACAAAAGTTAGGGTTACGCTGATATAGCCTCTCAAGGCTCTCAGCTTAGGTAGGGAAAAAAAAAAAAGCTTTGAAGTCGTCGTGGTCTAAAGGATACGATCCGGTGCATTCGTGTTGAGCAATGCACCGGTGTTCGTATCTCTGGCGGGTAACAATTTTTCTAATGAAATACGTACTCAACAATTTTTATTAATGTTCACGATTGACTTCCACGGTGAAGGAAAGTGTAATAAAAATCAAACCCGCAAAATTATAATACCCGCCCTGCCTATTTCAGTACCAGTCAGTTCAGTTCAGGTACCACCGCCCTGCCTATTTCAGTCGTGAAGCAGTAATGCGTTTCGGTTTGGAGGTTTCGGAAGGGTGGGGCAGTCGTTGTAACTGTACTTGAGACTTTAGAACTTAAACCTCAAGGTGGGTGGCGCATTTACGTTGTAGATGTCTATAGGCTCCAGTAATCACTTAACACAAGGTGGGCTGTGACACCGTCCACCCATCTAAGCCACAAAAAATTTAAAAAGACAAAGATTAGGGAAAATAAAAAAATAGTTATTTTTTTAATAGGTTAGCAGACACGGCGATAAAACTCCGGTTCATTCGTATTCTAAGCCTATCAACGGTCTAGGGTTTGGAGCTTTCTTGCAAAAGATTGTTTTCGGTGAGAGTAATGTAACGGTAAGTCAATGTTGCATTACAGGATCGAAATTAGTATCTTTTACTTGCCTTTTATTTGTATGTGTACTGGAAATGTTTGACAAGCAATATGGTAATAAAGGGTTGGAATTGTATATTTTTTTTAGCGTAGATGGGTGGACGAGCTCACAGCCCACCCGGTGATAAGTGGTTACTGGAGCCCATAGACATCTACAACGTGAATGCGCCATTCACCTTGGGATAAAAGTTCTAAGGTCTCAAGTATAGTATTTTAAGATTTTTTCTTTTAACTCATTGTTCGCTCGAATTTGACGATTAACTTACAATTTTTAGGCTTACGCAGACGTGACCTGTGCGTTTAGTGCGAGTTTTTTTACTTCATGGACTTGGAACAGCTTCTGTTCATTTGCCGCTAGAGGCGCTGTTAAAACTCCGTACCTACAAATTTGAGTTAACTTTTACATCAGATGGAGAAGTTAAAAAACTCGCAATAAGCACACTGATATTGTATGGTTATTGTCGCCCATGGACGTCAGAAATGCCAAGAGTCAACCAGGCCGCTGCCTACTGTTCAACACTCTTCACAGCTTCGTTCGAATAGTTGTGTTTGTGAGCAGGTTTTGCTAAACTATATTTACGGCAGCCGTTTGTCTATTTCATAAAAAAATACAATCATTTTTATTAATGACATTTCTCAAAACAACAAATATAATCTGAAATTGCAAAAAAAATCTCTTTGAGCCAACGCGCGAAGAAATGAGCACGTGAGACTGCGTTGTCGGTGCTCTTGTAGTTTAGTTACATTTTGTTAGATGGCGCTGCTTTTATGCATAGTTATGGATTTTACTGGACAAAATATAAGCTGCCATCGATTATAATTTTGAAAACAAAATATTAATTAGCTCTAACTCAATTTTTTTCAATAACATTAAGACTAATTGGCGTTTTTAAATGTGTTTTCTTTCCGTAACGTCAGGAATGTTCTTAACATTCAACATAGTTCACGCTTTATACTATAGATGGCGCTATTACCAATATAAGAAGCGGTTTTTTTTAAATTCTAATGGAATAAAAAACCACTTATATTTTCATTTCTTTTTTAATTTTGTGGCCTGGTAACGATTTATATTTTCAGAAACAAATCAACAGTGGCTATGAAGTCGGAAAATTTATTAGAAAACGGTACGACACTCTGTTATCGGCCGATTTTGATCCCAGCGAGATTTACGTGAGATCGACGTTTTTCCCTAGGACCATAAACAGTGCTCTCTATGCGCTTTCCGGGATATATTCATTGAAGGAAGAGGAGTGGTTGAAGCCCATGGATTGGATACCGTGCCCATATAATACGGTTTTGCCTAAATATGATTATGTGAGTTGTCTACATTTATTTATTACTATATATTATGTAAAGGTGATTATATTACTATAACTGAAAGGTTTTGTAGTTTAGGCGACATTTCGCTTATTACGCGACATTTATTTTTGTAATTCAAGGTCCATGTTATTTAGTATTAGCATCAACAATTCCATGCTTTGAATTGAGCTTTAGTTAAGCCTTATTCAAATAGCTGAAGAAGTTTGTTTGTTACAATATTTTTTCCAAATTATAAACTTTAAATGAGCCTTATATGTTGCAAAAGTGTCACTTAAACCAAATAGACTTTCATCATTCGATATATCTTATTTATATATAAAAATGAATTACTGTTCGTGAGTCTCGCTAAAACTCGAGAACGGTTGGACCGATTTGGCTAATTTTGGTCTTGAATTATTCGTGGAAGTCCTGGGATGGTTTAAAATGTAGATAAATATGAAAATGCTCGGAATTAAATAAAAATAACAATTTTGTTTTTCCGTTGATGTGTCCCCCGTCGGACGGATTCCTTTTGTTTGTTTTAAGTTTATTTTATACAAAAGCTTAGGTCTTTTATTTATCGATTGAGATTTTATTTATCGATTTATGAATCGAATACTTTTACTTTTATCTTTGCCCGAGTTAGAACCGCCGTCTTTTTTTTTATTGCTTAGAGGGGTGGACGAGCTCACAGTCCGACTGGTGTTAAGTGGTTACTGGAGCCCATAGACATCTACAACGTAAATGCGCCACCCACATTCAGATATAAGTTCTAAGGCCTCAAGTATAGTTACAACGGCTGCCCCACCCTTCAAACCGAAACGCATTACTGCTTCACGGCAGAAATAGGCGGGGCGGTGGTACCTACCCGCGCGGACTCACAAGAGGTCCTACCACCAGTAATTACCCAAATTATAATTTTGCGGGCTTGATTTCTATTACACGATGTTATTCCTTCAACGTGGAAGTCAATCGTGAACACACTCGAAATATTATGTCTTTAAAGAAATAAAAAAGACGTGCATAATTATGTTATTAGACTTTTTATTATATTTTTATTATTATTTGAAGATCAAACATTTTGTTTCCCTTTTATAGTCGTCCGTGACCAAGAAAACTGTAAAGCATATCGTAATTAATTCAATTAAAGTGGTAATAAGCGATATGTTAAGTTGTAAACATGTATTTCTTAATTAATGTTCTTTATTTTTCTCAATAATGAAATAACACTTTTTTTAAACATATTATTATCCGCAACACGCTTCTTTTTTAATTATATCAAAGACTAATGAAAGTCGTTTGTAGTCAGGTTTGAGCCCCGTGAGCTCACCTACTAATTCGATGAATCTAGAATAACCCTTCGAGGTTACTAGAATAGGTAGGAAATAAAAGAAAGCCGAAGTAAATAAAATACTATAATTTTAACCTTATGCTTTATTGCGTGAGTTTATTCTCACATATATTAAAGAAATTTGTAAAGGATTTTCGAAAAATAAAATAATACCTCATAAAAACTTTTTTTATTTATTTCTTTTTTATTGCTTAGATGTGTGGACGAGCTCACAGCCCACCTGATGTTAAGTGGTTACTGGAGCCCATAGACATCTACAACGTAAATGCGCCACACACCTTGAGATGTAGTTCTAAGGTCTCAGTATAGTCACAACGGCTGCCCCACCCTTCAAATCGAAACGCATTACTGCTTCACGGCAGAAATAGGCGGGGCGGTGGTACCTAACCGCGCGGACTCACAAGAGGTCCTACCACCAGTAATTACGCAAATTATAATTTTGCGGGTTTGATTTTTATTGCACGATGTTATTCCTTCACCGTGGAAGTCAATCGTGAATATTTGTTGAGTACGTATTTCATTAGAAAAATTGGTACCCGCCAGCGAGATTCGAACACCGGTGCATCGCTAGATACGAATGCACCGGACGTCTTATCCTTTAGGCCACGACGACTTCAAACTACTTAATTATTTAACTAATTAATTAAAAAAAATAAAAATACCTAGAAAATAATTTGAAATGGTTATTTATAAATTTTACTAACTTATTAAAAACGTTATACTTGCGCGGGCTAAGACACGTCCGTATAGATTGATACTTATCATCAATAATATAATCAAACTGCACTATAGTCGGTATTTCGACGCTCCACACTTTATACGCTTCAATAGAGAGTCGATTTATCGATGGTTCGCGCTCAAAGGGTTAAATACGTCCCGCGCGGTGCATACCACACATGTAGAAGACACACTTCGCCCGCATATCGTCTGTCGGCTGTGGTTTGAACAGTTCTGTCCTGGATAGAGCAATGAAAATTGATAAACACTAGAGGATGACCGAGCTTTGCTCTCTATATATATTTTTTTGTTGATAAATTGTGTTTTTAGAAATTATATTTCAATACGAATTACATATTGATATTATATTATTTGTTATATTCTTTCAATAAAAAAAAAAGTTTATGTTTAAGTTGATTATCGATAAAGTTGATTATTGAAAACACGAATAAAACAACATTTTCTGAAAATAAATCCCGAAATCCCCTGTATACTAAATTTTTTGTAAATCGTTGGAGCTGTTTCCTAGATTCAGATTACATATATATATTTATATACAAGAATTGCTTGTTTAAGGATATAAGATAATTATTGGATTAAATTGAAAGTTTGTGCAATTTTTGATGAATTTTTGGCACGCGCTGGGATTCGGGATAAATAAAATTTCACCAAAGTACAACTAAAAACTGTATTCAACACTTAGAACACTTAAAACACTCAACAAACACTTTAACTCTCTATTCGCTTCTTCCGCTTCGCTTCAGGTGATCCGTTCGCTGTTTCGCTTCGAGTAGTTCCGATTACTGACTGACTGTGTGCCATCTCTGCAACGCTTTTATAGTTGAGACGAAATCCCTAGAATCGTCGAGAATATTCTACAAAAGTCTAGTGGTGTGTGTTCCCATTATCTGACAATAGATGGCGTTGTACTTCTCAAACGTTCTAGATACTACTAGATCCTTCTATATTCGTTCGACTATTCGGCGATAGATGGCGTTACTCTTACCGGCGTAACAAAACGATTAACATGCGAATTTGGCGAGCGTTTTTTTATATATATGTAGAATAGGGATCGCAGCGCATAAAATAAAACTTCCACTCTTCCAAAATCTTCTATTATAATAATAATAATTAACACTTCTATTACGTCTTGTTCATTTTTCAACCCTATTCGCCATCCTCCAACTCTGTCTGTCATTCTCTTCTCCCTTTCTTTCCATTTTCTCTCACTTACAATCTTAACGCTCCGTTTCACACTCTTTTCATACGTTCCGTTCTTACCAATCCTACATATGCGTACATACTCCTATTTCGGCGCAGCATTGCTAACTAAGTTTTGTTAAAGTTAACTGTTATAAGTCCAACGCTTGTAAGCACTTGTTTAAGACAGGTGAAATTCATGAACAAACTACCCCCACTGTTACTACTATAGATACGCGTGACTATTATCGTACAACCGCCCTAAACATCTCATTTCGGATGCTCCCGATCCACTAACGGAGATTTTAGGTACTTCAAGCACCGGTCACAGACACAGCCCACTGAGTTTCTCATCGGATCTTCTCAGTGGGTCGCGTTTCCGATCCGGTGGTAGATTCTGCGAAGCACGGCTCTTGCTAGGGCCAGTGTTAGCAACGAGCTATTCAACCTATTCGCTCGGTTACGCTGGCATAGCATCTCAAGGCTACCAGCTTAGGTAGGAAAAAAATGCATAGCACATTCCAGCTTAAGCAGTCGAATGCAGTGGATCTCTGTGTTGGCGCCAGTCTCTCCGTTATAAATACACTAGCGACCCGCCCTCGCTTCGCTTCAGAAACTGTAATTTATTGTTGATTTCTCCACTATTTAATGGATGTTATTATACATATAAGCCTTCCTCTTCAATCACTTTATCTATTAAAAAAAAACCGCATTAAAATCCGTTGCGTAGTTTTAAAGATTTAAGCATACATAGGGACAGATATAGGGACTTTGTTTTATACTATGTAGTGATATATGTTTTTCTTTGGCTATATTTACACATATTATTAATTTACATACAAGCTCTTTTGAAATATTTATAAGGTGATTTAGTCCAATGAGTATTATAGTTTTATAGTGTAAGCTGATGTACAAAATAATATGTGCGTATTCTGTTGCTTTTGTGTTTTTGTAACTTAAATTTCTAAATTTCTCTTCTCTGTTCACATTCTACCTATATGTTATTTTGATTGTGGAAACATATTTGGTTATTGTTTTTTAAATATTACTTGTTTTTATTGTACTGTTTGTTTCCCAAATAAATATATACTAATATTATTTTATATATTATTATAAAGAGGAAAGATTTGTTTGTTTGTTTCTATTGAATAGGCTCCGTAACTACTGAACCGATTTAAAAAATTCTGTCACTGTTTAGAAGCTGCACTATTCCCGAGTGACATAGGCTATAATCTTTTTTGAAAAACATTAGATATCCTTACTAAAACTACAATAATTTAACACAGGGTGAAAAAAATTACCTAAAATATTCTTTACATCGCGTGCCCTGCGAAAACTATTGATGATACACATTATTATTTAAAAAAACTGTCGGTACAGCATATGTCTAACTATTACGGTTATGCCGCAATAAGTGTTCTTTTATTTTAAAAAATAAAACAACGTCCAATATCGTTAAAATGTTTGTTAAAGAACCGAGCAGGGACGGAGCGGGCCGCTATAAATAAAAAAATAGGTGACGTTTTCATTTCTTCACAGAACACAGCGTTCATGAACTGTCCACGTTACTCTACATTCATGGGCACAATCCTATCCGGCAACCGGGAGCTGTCTCCATTCCTGTCACTCTTCGAGAAGCTCTCGGGCTTACTAGGTTTCAACATCACCAAGAACCCCATGAGCCTTATGGGGCTTTACAACCTTATAGTGGCGCAGGTTAGTTACAATGGTGTCCACGTGTTGGGCCAACATGAGTTACATTTTTTTTATTGCTTAGATGGGTGGACGAGCTCACAACCCACTTGTTATTAAGTGGTTATTGTGGCCCATAGACATCTACAAGGTAAATGCTCCACCCACCTTGAGATATAAGTTCTAAGGTCTCAAGTATAGTTACAACGGCTGCCCCACCCTTCAAACCGAAATGCATTACTGCTTCACGGCAGGAATAGGCAGGATGGTGGTACCTACCCGCGCGGACTCGCAAGAGGTCCTATCTGCTCACTACTGAATACATCTGCTTTCTGTCCCGTTTTTTCAGACTACCGCCTTTTTTATTATGTCACGTCCCCACCACTGTAATTGCTCCCACTTGGCAATCCGAAAATTGCTTTAACTTGAACATGATAAGTTTAATTTAATTATTGTACAACAAACCTTACAATAGCACTACTTCAGGCGGAAAGTAGAGGTATTATTTATAGTTGTTCTTCGAATGAAAGGCAGTTAAAGTGTGCAACGTCAGACACTGATAGTATTAACTTTTCGCTCCATATTGACACCAATATCTAAGCTAGTTTCTCCACCCATTGCTCTGATAATAAAATGAACCTACTTAGCCTCATAGAATACATGATGAATCATTGAAAAATCGAAAATTCCTTTCAGCGAGGCGTCGGACATAATTCAATACTGTCTGAAATACTTTCGCACCTCCCGCTGATCAAAGAAGTGTGTGATAAAATCATAAGTATAGTGTTTGGAGACACGAGATATTTACCATTGCAGTCAGGTGCGTATTCTTTGCAGAAATTTTCACTTAGCACATTTGACGGGTGCTTGTAATTGTTTTTTTCATATCTGAAAAAAGGACTACCCACTATGAAAATTATTCTGCTGTCGTGGTATTTCCAACACCAGAAATACTCCCGGGGATACAACCCGATTCCCGCAATAAATTGATAATCGTGATAAGAGCTGTGTACGTATATAACTATTGCGTTAAATTAATGGTTTTGAGCAGAACATGATATTTCAGGCCTCTTTATCTTCAAACATTCAGTCAGGAGGACTATGGCCTTTTCAGTTATTAACAAGGAGATATGCCCTCCTAGAAGTACCACATCCACTCACTTACCCAGCTTCCTAATTCCTGGCCCTTTAGTTATCTTATGGCAGTGAATACTTCTAGCTGGTTCTCAACTTGTTGGGTCTTATCTATTTCTGCCCTTAAGAAATAATGCGCTCTATTTCAAATCAAAGATACTTCAACATCAACCATGAAGCCATTTATTTAACCATTAGCATTGATGAAAGAAAATTCCTAAACATCTTTTGCTAGCGCCAGCTAATCATTATACTGGTGGTCGGACCGTTTGTGAATCCGCACGGGTAGGTACCACCACCCTGCCTATTTCTGCCGTGAAGCAGTAATGCGTTTCGGTTTGAAGGGCGGGGCAGCCGTTGTAACTATACTGAGATCTTAGAACTTATATCTCAAGTTGTAGATGTCTATGGGCTCCAGTAACCACTTAACACCAGGTGGGCTGTGAGCTCGTCCAATCATCTAAGCAATAAAAAAAACAATTCCAGGTGTCCTTCTCGATGGTTTCTTGACAGCGGCATCCCAGGTTCAGGCCGGTCAGAAGGTACCGAAAGTGTACCTGCATTCAGCTCACGACTTCAACGTGTACTCTATGATGGCCGTGACGAAGGTGAACACAACTGGCATGCCGAACTACGGAGCATCCTACTCGTTGGAACTGAGGAGGGAAAGGAGCACTCAAAAGTATTTCGTGTTGGTAAGTTCGTCGCATCCGGCATTAGTGAGTTGCTGAGGAGGGAAAGGAGCACTCAAAAGTATTTCGTGTTGGTGAGTTAGTCGCATCCGGCATTAGTGAGTTGCTGAGGAGGGAAAGGAGCACTCAAAAGTATTTCGTGTTGGTGAGTTAGTCGCATCCGGCATTAGTGAGTTGCTGAGGAGGGAAAGGAGCACTCAAAAGTATTTCGTGTTGGTGAGCTAGTCGCATCCGGTATTAGTGAGTTGCTGAGGAGGGAAAGGAGCACTCAAAAGTATTTCGTGTTGGTAAGTTCGTCGCATCCGGCATTAGTGAGTTGCTGAGGAGGGAAAGGAGCACTCAAAAGTATTTCGTGTTGGTGAGTTAGTCGCATCCGGCATTTGTGAGTTGCTGAGGAGGGAAAGGAGTACTCAAAAGTATTTCGTGTTGGTGAGCTAGTCGCATCCGGCATTAGTGAGTTGCTGAGGAGGGAAAGGAGCACTCAAAAGTATTTCGTGTTGGTAAGTTAGTCGCATCCGGCATTAGTGAGTTGCTGCCGTAAGCATTGGATAGAGCATGCCACCGATAAATGCAGTCAAGTTGAGTTGGTGATGTCTGGCGATGCGACGCGCGCATCACGGTACGGTCTGCAGATAAACAACTTTCTATCGAATATTTTATCGAAGTACTTACTAGCTAACCCGGCAGACTTCGTAGTGCCTCAACCGCTAAATAAAAGACCTAAGCTTTTGTATAATATAAACTTAAAAGAAACAAAAGGAATCCGTCCGACAGGGGACACATCAAAGAATAAACAAATTTGTTATTTTTATATAATTCCGAGCATTTTCATATTTATTCACCTTTTAAACCTTCTCTGGACTTCCACGAATAACTCAAGACCAAAATTAGCGAAATCGGTCCAGCCGTTCTCGAGTTTTAGCGAGACTAACGAACAGAAATCTATTTATATATATATATATATATAGATAGATAGATAAATTATGAACGGTAGTGTGGTACTGTCAACTAACTTAGAGGTATATTATGGCTTATGACGTAGGTACAGTTGAGCGAGAGAGACCGTGCTATTTTAAGAATGCACCATCCCTTTCTTACGCCTGTCTGATGCTCGCCGCTGCACATAACGACGGTCTGAGGCTTAGGTCATCCGACAGATATCTGTGACGTAGCTTCCGTAATTTTTTTTAAGTCATTTTATGACCTGGTAACTAAGACCTTTAAGTCATGTCTTATTTTAATTTATATTCTTATTTTTATGAAAAATGATAATATGGAGTGAAATGAAATGAAAATGATTAATTTGAGACGTTAATCAACTGGGATGAAATTAAATGAAATGAGATGACATGGAATGAAATATAATCTTAGTAAAACGGTGGTCATTTACTAAGATTTTTTCAGTGGACTTTTTGGAGGATCCCGAGAAGTTGCGTCCAGCGGCTTTGTTTCATTTTCCCACATATGTGCACTTTCACAGATATTAAACAGTTAATAAACCACCGTTATTACACATTTAAACCTGAAGAAACACTAAATAGACAAAATAAAACAAATCACACAACTTCACTCCTCGCGTTCCCGCCAAAAAGTCCCCCACAACCATAATAATATGAAAAAAGAAACTACCCACAATTTAAGTTCTCTCGCTTGCAAAATATCCTCTACCGCAAAGTCAGGAGACTGTCTGTGGTTCGCTTAGATTTCTTTTATTGCTTAGAAGGTTTAAGAATCTCACTGCTTAATTTGAAGCGGTTACCGAAGCCCATGGACATCAACAACGTAAATGCCGCCGCCCATCACGAAACATGAGTTCAAGTCTCCTTTCTGTGTGGCTGTCCCATTCTTCAAACGCATTACCGCTTCACAGCAGAAATGAGGGGTACCTAGCCGTGCGGACTCAGAAGACGCTTCACCACCAGTAAACTGACTGCAACGACTGTTTCTTGCACACAATAAGTGAGATTTAAAAAAAATAATCTTG
Source organism: Bombyx mori (assembly GCF_030269925.1). NCBI lineage: Eukaryota > Metazoa > Arthropoda > Insecta > Lepidoptera > Bombycidae > Bombyx > Bombyx mori. The sequence continues at coordinate 1,147,894 of NC_085120.1, read as the reverse complement.
CTGGTGTTAAGTGTTTACTGGAGCCCATAGATATCTGTACGTTCTAAGGTCTCAAGTTGCAACGGCTGTCCCATCCTTCAAGCCGAAACGCATTACTGCTTTACGGCAGAACTAGGCAGTGCTTTACGGCAGAACTAGGCAGAGTGGTGTTACCTACCCGTGCGGACTCACCCGTCCTACCACCAGTAATGATTCTAATCTTATTAATCTATTACTTAGTTATCTATCAATACTCTTATAGCATTTACTATAATTGAAATGGACCTCATTTTGTTGGGTCAATTAAGTCTTCTATAAATACGCTACGATATTGCAGCCAGTCTTCATGAACGGACCAGGGGAGCCCGAGATCTATCTGACGAGTGAGGGCTGTGACGGACCGCTCTGTGAGTGGGAGAAGTTCCAGAGCATCATTTCATCGCACGCTCTCGACGTCACCAACTGGAGGAACAGCTGCGGCTGGAACGAGGACATCGACGTAGACAATTGTGCGGACTATTAAAATAAATGATTGTAATAGGAGCCACGTTGTTTTGTAAGCCTGAATTGGAATGCGATCTTATCTACTCTGCTATGCCGCGAAGCATTAAGTGAAGGGTTATATCTCTATTGCAGATGTCAAACGGTTAAAAGCCAACAATATTACACATCAAAACCCGAAGAAATAGGTACTGAGTTAACAAAATAAAAAAAAATCATTCAACTTCACTTCTTCCGTTCCCGCCAATATATCTTCTTCTTCGATATAATATATAAAAATTAATTGTTGTTCGTTAGTCTCGCTAAAACTCGAAAATGGCTGGACCGATATGGCTAATTTTGGTCTTAAATTATTTGTGGAAGTCCAGAAAAGGTTTAAAAGGCAGATAAATACGAATATGCTCGGTTTTAAATAAAAATAACAATGTTGTTTTTCCTTTTATGTGTCCCCCATCGGACACCTTCCTTTTGTTCCTTTGTTTTTGTTTGTTTTAAGCTTATTTTATACAAAAAATTAGGTCTGTTTATTTATCAATTGAGGCACTACGAAGTCTGCCGGGCCAACTAGTATGTAAATAAATATTCTTAAAGACATGTCATGACATTCAATGATATACTTAATCTGACGTAGGTGGTCAGACATGTCGCATTTTGCAAGTTAATTTTGCACCGCTGTTTCTCTCAATACAAATATGATTGAATCATGAATAAAATAAATGTGTTATATTTATCTGAAAGGCCCTCAGCTTCTCTCCGATTCTTCTCGGTTCTGGGAATGTATGCCGAATTGAAGGTAGAGCCAATTTAAAGGCGCAGGTATTTGTCCACTTGAATAATTTCCTTTCCTCCTTCAGGCAGCGGCTGAGCTCTGCTACTGGCATTGACGACCTCCAGCAGCCATGGTAACCACTCACGATTAGGTAGACGGTATGCTCGTCTGGCCATAAGGGCAATAGCAAAAAAAATTAAAATGTAATTTTCATTTTAATATTACGCGAAGTATTTGTACACTGTACTTTCCAATTAGCGTTGTAACAGTCCTAATGAATCCTAGAAAACTTATTTGGGTCGTATCCGTCGAATTTTTGAAGCGGCGATCAGATACTACTGCTTCAATTATCGGATGAGTGCAGATGAATACGGTGGAACTTTTTAATGATAAATATAAAAATTAGACCGCCTTTGATAGGTTGGATTTTGTTGATAAGAAATGAAGGGTTTTTCTGCGGACTGTATCGCTTGGTTCCTCTAGATTCTTGGTTGGAGTTAGGGTGTTCATGCAATTGCATAGGGGGTGCCACACCCTTTAAACTGTAACGTATCACTGCTTGACTTCAAATCTAGCCATGGCGCCTTCGATCAGTAGTATTATTGATCGAAGCTTGGTGCTGGTCGCGCGCGGTAACAAGACTAATTCTCTACGTAATTTACGTTATACTTTTCCTAACTATATAGAACGTATAGTGCCTGTACTGTCTTTTTATTTTATTGCCCTTGTAGGCAGACGAGCCTACGGCCCACCTGATGGTGAGTGGTTACTGCCGCCCATGGACTTCAGCAATGCCAGGGGCAGAGCCAAGCCGCTGCCGCTGTCTGTCTTGTTGTACTTTTTTAGAAATACTTTGTAGTAGACAGTGGTTTGGTTGTGTACCTGCTAATGTCCTTGAACGACAGTTAAACCTTCCCATCAATTGGGCCGTATGTTCACCTATCTACGATGACAAACAAAGATTACTAAAACGCCACAGGCACACACAAAGCCAAGGAAACGACCAAGAATAAGCATCAGAATTCCCCATTTAAACACTCGATATGAACCAGTACGCATTGTTTTAAACAAACAAAAAAGTAATATTCTCGTAACGCGTTGGATATTGTGCTTCGCAAGGAAATACCCTAACAATGGCGGAGGAATCCAAGAACATTGGAAAACTTTAATGAGAAAAATAGTAGGTCGAAATATTACTGTGTTCTATATATTTAGAGGTACACTGTAAGACGAAGCTTTAAATAGCTCTACCGATGAATTAACTAAACCGACCTGAATAGAAAACCTAACTAACCTTAATGAGAAAAATAGTAGGTTGAAATATTATTGTGGTTTATATATTTATACACTGTAAGATAAGACGAAGCTTTAATAACTAAGCCGACATGAACAGAAAGCTTTTACTTATTTTTTAAAAAAACATTCACTATTCTCTTCTGGATTCTTCTTCAACCCGTGTCCACTCAATGCTGAGTGTAAGTCTTGTCGCTCTATTCCCATCGGTCTCTTGCCTTTCGCATCCAGTACCTACCGGCTATTTTGACCAGGTCGTCGATCCATTTGGCCATGTTAAGACATCCATAAACTTTTACTTACTTCTATTTCCATGGACTGTGGTTTTTATTTTATTGCTTAGATGGGTGGACGAGCTCACGGCCCACCTGATGTTAAGTGGTTACCGGAGCCCATAGACATCTACAACGTAAATGCCGCCACCCACCCTGAGATATAAGTGCTAAGGTCTCAGTATAGTTACAACGGCTGCCCCACCCTTCAAACCGAAATGAATTACTGCTTCACGGCAGAAATAGGCATGGTGGTGGTACCTACCCGCGCGGACTCACAAGATACCACCAGCAAAAACTTTACTTTGCATTTACTTCATTCCCAGAATACATAGGGTTCGTTAAAATGCACATAATTTATCACATTTTTAATGATAACTAACTGTTTGAGTCTCTTCAACAAACATAATATATAATAATATATGTATGATATCGATGAAAAAAGTTGTTAAAGAACGAGACGTTCCGCAGAGTGTTCCCGTGAGACCCAATCAAAGTTTGTTACTGAATCGACATTTTTTTTTTCAGAACGATTTGGCATTCGCGTAACGGGAAATACTCGTACAGTGTCTTCTCGGTATTGGGCCTTAGAACGAGCGGAATTGGTTTCTTTTTAATAATTTTACTACGGGACTTCTTTAAAAGTAGCCTTTAGCGATTAAAATATATATGTCGCATTCGGGCACGACAAACGAAGCGAAAGTGCGTCGCATAGGTTTTGAACTTCTAATGCCAAATTCCAACAGGGTTGCGTTAAACTTTAACGCCTCCATGAAATAGAAAGAGACAGAGCGAGAGTGAATGTGTGGCACTCGAACGCATGCGCGTAGTATAAGTGTTACAGCGCGAGCATTGGCAATGTGTAGCGCCCGAATTTTAACGAAGTATTTAAAAAAAAAAACTATTATTATTTTATTTTTATTTTTTATTGCTTAGATGTGTGGACGACCTCACAGCCCACTTGGTGTTAAGTGGTTACTGGAGCCCATAGACATGTACAATGTAAATGCGCCACACACCTTAAGATATAAGTTCTAAGGTCTTAGTATAGTTACAACGGCCCCACCCTTCAAACCGAAACGCATTACTGCGGCAGAAATAAGCAGGGCGGTGGTATCTACCCGTGCGTACTCACAAGAGGTCCTACCACCAGTAAAAAATATATAACAAAAATATATAATACAAATGTTGAAGATGTCGCATCTCTTATACACATCATTCCCTATTACAATAGCAATCCGATTTAAGGATGAAAAATGAAGAAAACTACAATACTACATATCGAAAAAGAAGTTTCACTTCATTCACGTGCACTAAATTTCACGCGCACTTTTTATTATTTGTTTTATTTTTCCTTCCTATTCTGTAACCTCGAGAGACAATACTAGATTTACCGAGGGAGTAGGCGAACTCGCAGAGCTCAGTCTGGCGAATTTGCTAACACTAGCCCTAACAAGAGCAGTGCTTCGAATAATCTACCACCGGGTCGGGAACGAAGCTGAGAAGCCACCTAGTGGATGTGACAAATTATTTGTCAAACATCAGCTCAATTCGGGTTGTGCGCTTCGGCATAACTAGTCGAGGTGTCATCGCTCGTGTTGACTCGACGTAAATTCGTTGCCTGACTCAGGGAGAGTGGTAGACGGTTCGGAACTGTCATACAGTTTCGTGCTGTGCAATCTCTTTGCACGACTACCCACCATACGCCCACTATGTGAAAAAGAAACGAAAGTATCGGCCATTCGACATGCGACATATAGATATCATAAATGTAGAGCCGGGCTGTCGCATATGATTAACATATCTACTCGTGAACTCGTCAGCACAGGAGTCCTCAGGTGGGCGATGAATTTCAGGAAATGTTGAAATATAAATAAATATAAAATGTTGACTTTTCATTACCTTAATTGTCCAGACGGCTAAATAAACCCTTCAAAGCGGTACAAGCTTTACCAATATGTTCTTTTTGTGGCTCCAACATAAATGGTGATTGTTTTACAAGTTGGAAGGAGTGTAATAAGCGCTTTTGAAGGTTCGATCCAAAGTTCAGTTCGCGAGTCTCAGATAAAGTTGAAATATCATGTTCAGTCATTCAACCGACTGTGAAGCAAGGATATTTTGAATTCTATTAGTGGAGCGAGGGAAGCACACACAATTCTAGTTATATGATATTTCCAGCTATCCTCGTGCGGTAGTGTTTTTATTTTTATTTTTTTTGCCCTTGTAGGCATTCGAGCATACGCTCCACCTGATGTTAATTGGTCACCGGAGTCCATAGACACCTACAACGTAAATGTCGCCACCTACCTTGAGATATGAGTTCTGTTCAGGCCAGTGCCTTCAATTATTTTAGAGCAATGTCAAAGATGCTAGCCTTCTAAGGCGCTAAGTATCACAGCTTAATAAGTTAATGTACTTCGCTATCATTCGTTCATTCACTACCCGCTCTTCAAGCACGCTGTACATCTTCATTTAAATATTATAAGATTAATATCAAGTGCTGGAGTTTTATTACCACAAGAAACTCCCTTATGTACCTCAAGCCGGTACTGTTCTAAAGCTGTTTAACCCAGTTGGAGTATCTGCCGTAGGTTAACAGGCTTTCGGCAACTTCAAGAGTGAGACCGCCGATGACAATCGGTTCCGGAGCAACGAGTTCGTTGCACAGGATCCTGGTTTTATCCAAGTTCATCCGGAGATCGATGCTTTAGGAAGAATATTCCTGGCTGTCTAGCATATGCCGTAAATCGCCCATTGATTCAGCCATTAAGACTATGTTATCTGGTAATCGATGGTTTGAGATGTACTTGCCGTTTATGTAATGCCTCATTCCTTCCAGGTCAGTCTTAGTGTCTGAACACACTATGCCGAAATTACGTTGCGTTATAGCGTACAACGTAACTGCGGACTGTAGACCGAATGGTAAACAGTCGACGTCGCCCAAAACACGCCATTACGGATCCTCCCGATCCATTAACGGTGCTTTTAGGTACCACAAGCACCGGTCACCGTCCTCGTCGAACCCGTTGCTTGCGACGAAGGGCTCGACGAGCGAATTAACCCATAGACACAGCCCACTGAGTTTCTCGCCGGATCTTCTCAGTGGGTCGCGTTTCCGATCCGATGGTAGATTCTGCAAAGCACTGCTCTTGCTAGGGTCAGTGTTAACATCACTAAGGTTCGAGCCCTGTGAGCTCACCTACTAGTTAAGGTTACGCTGAAATAGCCTCTCAAGGCTATCAGCTTAGGTAGAGAAAAAACTTTGGTCGGGCGTAAATTCAGCGGCACATTCTTCTGTACGCGACCGAAGTTCGGTTCGATTGCGAGATCCGGGGGTGGGGAACAGCGGAGAGGCCGCAACTGAATTTCTGCCGCGTAAGTTCGGCGCTATACGTGTGTCATATCAGCCGAATACGTCGGAACGTAAAATCAGCTGCGGAACTTCGGCCGCGTACTTTCGGCATAGTGTGTTTAGACACTTAAACAGATCCTCCAAATCGTTGGTGAACAATTTCGGAGCAATTATGTCTCTTTGTCTGACCCCTTGACGCAGATATATTCCGTACTGGCCCATATGTGTATATCAAGTCCTATTCGTACATATTTCATTTTATAAACACCGTAAAGAATATAGTGTGGTGCTGTAAATTATCGATGTAAATACATGCGACACCGGTTCTCGTGCCGCCCTAATAGACTGCGGAACGATGCATGCTCGTAAATAGGGAGATTGGCTTACAGAATACTGTAGGGATGGGAATGTTTATTTATCGATAAAGTCTTTATCGTTTTCATTCTCGATACTATGGACTAGACTTTTTGCCATTGAAAGCAGATTAGACATTGAAAGCTCAACGAACGACATGTGGTCATCGTCGCTTCTAGTCATTATCAAAAAGAGCATTGCCCACTTCTGTTTATTTCTACTGAGGAATTTCCTTAATATGAATTTGAAGAGGGACATGTCATAGCGCTCAGGAAATCCGGTGGAAGTTTATACCAAAGCTTCATGGTACGTGGCCAAACATGATCTCTAGAAACTCACCGTAGATGAATGATGTGGCTCTAGGTAGTATGGATGAACTATGCTCTTTTTTTCTACTTATTCTAGTAACCTCTAGGGGTTATTCTAGATTCACCGAGCTAGGGGCTGTGTCTATGGGTTAATTTACTCGTTGAGCCCTTCGTCGCAAGCGACGGGTTCGGCGAGGACGGTGATCGATGCTTGTAGTACCTAAAAGCACCGTTAATAGATCAGGCGGATCCGTAATGACGTATTTAGGGCGACGTCTGTTTTTCATTCGGTCCACAGGATCGTGTATGTAATTACCGGTGGTCACGACAAGATGGTTTTCATGTCGTGCCGCCTTTTTGAAGAGGCGTAACGATGCCGACTGTAGATACTTACTGACTGAGTCAAGCTCCAGTTCATCATGGAGATCCACGTTCCTTATGAACCATGGTGGTCTGACGGTTATCCTGCAAGAACTCTACTCCGGTGGCGGAAGATCTGATGGTAAACAAGGATGCGAAGGGGTCATCATGAACAATTCCTCAATGGAACATAATTGTTTTTATTATTCCGATAGCTTTTCAGTTTCACGGTGTATGTACTGTTATTTTAATCCGTATGTCACTTGATATTTTATGTTGAGTTCCGCCAAGATTGTTTCTCGATATCGATACTTTGTCATCGACTCCCAACACTAGTTTTGGCTTTGCGAATATCTCCAAGTAACCTATAGATATCGAACGAAGATATGTAACGTTCTATCGCTAGTGTTACGAGTACTTCCACTTACTATGTACAAATAATGATAATAATATAATAATAACTGGAAATCACGAAGGGTCATCCGGCTCCAATTTAACATTCCCTGTATTATATGTATGCGCCAGGTGTAGTATTGGTACCAGAGACTGATAAAAGTACCTATGTTTAAATATATACATATCATCATTTCTTCTGCCCTTCTCCCTGTCACCTGGGGTTGGCGCAACATGTTTTCTACTTCCATACTCTTCTATCATATACCATTTCTTAGTTCATTCCCTTCTTACACATATTGTCTTTCACGCAGTTCATCCATTTCCTCTTAGGTCTACCTCTTCCTCTATATCCTTCCATATTCATAGATAACACATAGTCAACCTCATTGTCATTTCGTCTCATCACATGTCTATATCATCCCAAACACGCACTTCGCAGCTTCTCTGTCACAGGTGAGACTTTCAGACTTCCTCTTTCCTCTTCCGTATTCTATCCATTCTCGTTACTCCACACATCCATCGCAACATTCGCATCTCTGCTCCATGCAATCGCCTTTCATTCGCCATAAATATATACATATAAAGATCATAAATACCCAGAAAAAGAGCAAACAAACCTGTTTATCGCAGAATTTTGGCCCGATTTGGGAATCGAATCTACGACCCTCGGTGCAAGAGTCAGAGCCGCTAGCTACTGCACCACTGAGTCAGTTTTTAGCACGTCATAGCGCGTATATCGAGGGGATTTCTATTTAATATCATTACGTTGGTATTACGACATTTAATATCACTAAATCAAAACTATTACCAGCAATAGAATTAACAGGTATAAAGAGAATGAATTTGTTGCCGGAATTTTCTTGTCACATAAGATGACAAAGCTATTTCGTAATTAAAAATAATTGTACTGTTTCAGTTCGCGATTACTATATTATTATTATTATGTCGAGGGGTGAAAGGCGGCTTAAGCGACATTTCACTTAATACACGACATTTATTTTAGCAATTAATTAATTTTACAGTGTATTAGTTTAATACATGAATATAAAAAAAAAGAATTTAAAGTATAAAAAGCTTATTCGAAGTGGTCTCCATTGGCTGCAATACAGTCCTTTAAACGTTGAGGCCAGTTATCAATAGAAGCACGCACTCTTTCCATGGAAAATTTTTCACTGCCAATCGTACGGATTGTTTTAGGGACTCCAAATTATCATGGCGTTTAGAGCATCCCGTAGGTACTCTCTAAAACTGACCATATTCATATTCCAGCTGATTAAGATTGGGACTAGACGACGGCCAGTCTTCAACTCTGATGAAGTCCGAAACGTTCGTTTCCAACCAAGACTGCGTAAACCGAGCTTTATGACCTGGCGCCGAGTCTTGCTGGAAGGACCATTCTTGATTATTGAACATGGTGTTGTTAAAGGGCTTCAATACCTTCTCAAGAATGGTATCTTGATACACTTGTGCCGATGTTTTGATACCTTTTTCACAAAAGTATGGCTCAGTCACTCCTTCATAGCTAATACCCCACCAAACCATCACTGAAGTCGGATAGTGCCCACGTTGCACTCTGTCGACTAATTGGGAAGCTTCCTTAAAGCTTTGAGCATAAATACGGTCATTTTGTTTGTTAAAATGTTGCTCAATTGTAAAAAAATTCTCATCCGTAAACAAAAATTTTCTATGACCTCCCTTTGCGTACCGCTTCAGTAGTTGTTTCGATTTTACCACCCTATTCTCTTTTAAATTATCAGTTAAGAAATGACCAGTACGTCTCTCATAGATTGCAAGTTTAAAATACGCGACATGGTTCTAGGTGCTATCTTCATCTCCCGAGATAAAATCTTTTGCTTTCGGACAGGATTTCTTCGAATTCTTTCCCTTACTACTTTGACCACCTTTTTCGTACGAACACTACGTGGACGGCCAGATCTTTTTCTGTCACAAACAGAGGAGGTCTCGTTGCACCTATTAATAGCCCGGTACACAAACATTTGATTAATACCAAGCATATGGAGAGTTTTAAAAATTGCATTTGGCTCCATACCTACTTTGTGTAATGCAATCAAAGCGATTCGGTTCTCTTTATCACCCCACTCTATTTTAATATCGCAAAATATTGTACAATGTATTGGCGCTAAAATGAGAAAACTCAATGAGCAATCATATAAAAATGACAGATTCCAAATTCAAATGTAATATTTTGTTTATTTTTAATTGTAACAGTATTTATGGCCAGACTAAGTATATACTTTTTGTGTATGTATTTGTAACTTAATATAAATTTCATTGCACCTACCACTATTTACTCTGCACTACCTTTGGTTGACTGGTAGAGAATGCCTCAGGCATTAAGTCCGCCAATGTAAATTTTACATGAAGTGTAATAAATAAAATAAAGTAGTAATAGTCAAGACATTATTTATTGCGTGCTTACCGCGAACACGGGCTTATTGTTTCAGGGCGTTGAATATTTAACTTTCTAGCTTCACTAGAAGCGTAGGCGAACTCTCTGGGCTCAGAGTGGCGACTTTGCTAACGCTAAGCCTAGCAAGAGCAGGGTTTCCCGGATAGTGGATAGGATAGGATAATGGATCGAGAGGATCGCAAGGAGGCCGCGGTCTTTGGCATTGACTTATGCTTACGGGCGACAACGACTACTCATTATCAGATGCACCGAATGTTTTTGTAGATTTTATTTGTCAATATTGAATAAAAAAGTACGCGTACGAGCATAAGATTTTTTTTATTTTTATTAGCTCTGTTTAAACAATCTCCCACGGGAGCAGATGCTTCTAACCGGTCTGTGTGTTTTAACTTCATCGATTCAATAATAAAAATAAGAGTGTTGAAAATTTTGTTCGTTGAATTTTTTTTTTATTGCATGGATGGGTGGTCGTGCTCACAGCCCACCTGGTGTTAAGTGGTTACTGGAGCCCATAGGCATCTACAAGACAAATGTGTCACCCACCTTGAGATATAAGTTCTAAGGTCTCAGTATGGTTACAACGGCTGCCCCACCCTTCAAGCCGAAACGCATTACTGCTTCACGGCAGAAATAGGCAGGGCGGTGGTACCTACCCGCGCGGACTCACAAGAGGTCCTACCACGAGTAAAAAATGAACGAAGACTGAGTATTTCGAAGTATAATTCTTTTTTTCGAATGAAATACGTACTTGACAAATGTTCAGGATTGACTTCCACGGTGAAGGAATAATATTGTATAATAAAAATCAAACCCGCAAAATTGTAATTTGCGTAATGACTGGTGGTAGGACCTCTTGTGAGTCCGCACGGGTACGTACCACCGCCCTGCCTATATCTGCCGTGAAGCAGTAATGCGTTTCAGTTCAGTACCTTAAAGCCGTAAACTCTTCCTGCAGATTAAAATTACATAATGAATATTTGTAGGTTGGTGTCTATTATTTTGTTTATCCTAATACATCTTTGGATTAATCTTGACTGGGTTGCTGAATGGACCCCAATTTGAAAAGTGAACTTTTTTCGCTATATATCATTTTGGTATACCGACATGTTGTCGTATCAGGTACTAGTTATGGTCGTCTTTGGGACCAATTGTCTGTGATCCGATTTAATAATGAGCGATTGAAATAAACTGGAGGTCGATCCGCGTGCAAAACTTAATGAAAGAGTAGAATTGTTATTTTCGCAATTGGCGATTAGGGTTGTCCGTAATCAAAGCCTGTGTATATTTCACTGCAATATCGAACGTGGTATTAGTGACTATTTCGCTAATGAATCTTTTATGACCACGAATACTTGGATGTGGCATTCATGATAGCAGAGATTTGTCTTCAAAGGCAATAAGACATAAAAAAACAAGTATAACGCTAACGGCTTAAGTTTAACGGTAGACAGCGGCTTGGCGGCTCTGCCCCTGGAATTGCTGATGTCCATGGGCGACGGTAACCACTCAAAATCGTCACCATGGTCGTCTGCCTTCGAAGGCAATAATACATAAAAGACAAGTTAAACTCTTTTAGATTTTTACGAATTATTATTCTTAACCCTTTGACTGTCCTGTAGGTCACCGGTGACCTACGCGGCGCACTGAAGTAATTATTTCGATATCTGTTACCAAGGCCCTAACTTTGCCTTCTCTTGCCTGATTCATTCTTAGTATCTTCAGATTCGTCTTTCCCAGAGTCTATTAGATACTCTGGTGCCCTAGTAAGAAGATCGAAGAGAGAAATCGACATAATCACTTCAGGGCGCCGCGTAGGGCACCGGTGACCTATATGGCAGTCAACTTGTTAACGTGTTTCATTAATGCCGTGACAATGGCTTACGTTCTACATCACGCTTGGAAATACGAGCTGTGGTCTCAAGTTGAGGGAGCACCTTTTTTTTGGCTAGCTATTGCTAGTAGCCTCGAGCTGTTATGCTAGCTTCGCCGAACGTAGCGGTAGGCAGCGGCTTGGCTCTGCCCCTAGCATTGCTGAAGTCCATAAGTCCATGGGCGACGGTAACCACTCACCATCAGGTGGGCCGTATGCTATTCTGCCTACAAGGGCAATTTGAGCTCGCGGTGCCCAGCCTGGGAGATAAGATCTGCTCCAGCAAGAGCAGTGCTACGCTGAACCTACCACCGGATCGGAATCGCAACCCACTGAGAAGAACCGGCGAGAAATTCAGTGGGCTGTGTCTGTGGGTTCAATTGCACCAGAAATTCGTCTTCGAAGGGTTCGACGTGGACGGTGACCAGTGCTTGGAATGCCTAAAAGTATCGATAGTGGATCGGGAGGATCTGAAATGACATGGAGAGGGTGGTATTCATGTAGTGATTTCTGTGAGCTCCAAATCAGTTAACGTTAGATGGCACGCGCACATGTCTACCAATCTAAGTCACACAAAAAAAACCTTATTAAAACATGTTTTAATTTCAAAGGAAACAATATACACATAAAAAAGACGTTTTCAATGATATATCCTATTTTTTTAAATAATAAAGAAAGTGAGCCACAACCCTACACCCATCATCGCTAAAGGATCTTTTTTTTTTTTTTAAAAAAGCACCTCTATAAATGGTACACTCAGGTCTTCGCGTTGCAGTTCTAAAACATGCATCGTGTTGCGTTATTTATTGTTGCCACAGGCTTCATTGTCTGTGTTCGGACGGCTCCGGGTGAGTGATTTCAACGAGAACGAACTTTTTTTTATGATTGAAATATTACTGGTGTCCCGGAGGCCTTTCCAGTTTCACCAGGACAGGTGGGCGAGCAAAGGCTCTGCCAGGAAGGGTGGGATTAGCTAACAACTGCCCGAGCGCCTCCGAAGGAGACCTAACAACTCAAGAGCAATTGCTTCGCGAATGAATCTACTACCGGATCGGAATCGCGACCCGCTGAGAAGATCCGGCGAGAAACTCAGCGGGCTGATGCATGGGTTAGGTTGCACGTCGACCTCTTTGTCGAGTTCCACGAGTACGGTTACCGGGGTTCCTCAGCCTGCTCCTAGTGTCAGAGCTAAAGGTATCTAATGCAAGAGTTATTGGATCGGATGAAGAGAACGAACTCGTCGTATCGTCCACACTTACTCTAATATGTGGCCGTCAGCGCAAAAGCGGCCTAACCCACAATTTTTCATAATCATCCTTATAATTATGTATATTGTAATTTATTTAAAATATAATAAATTTTGATGCAAAACCAGCCTATCCATAGTTTCACCCATAGATAACAGATGGCTTTGTAAACATTATTTTTGAGCATTTATTATTTTTTTGCCTATTTAAATTCATGAAAACTTAAACCTCATAAACTCAACATAAACCATGGCAAGCTTAGGCCACTTTTGCGCTGACGGTCTCATATATAGTATCTATTACCTACAATTAAGTGTTTACAAGGTAAAACTCTAATATATGGTACTTATCTGGAAATCCAACTCATCAGGAATGGCTCATGAAACTCGCCTGTGATCATTAAAGTTTAATAGCAACAGCAATAGGCAGACCACTAATGCTTGATTTTGATCCTAGTATCGTTGATGTCCATGGACAACGGTGACACTCAGATGAGCCTGAATGTGCTGTCTGAGCAACAAAAATGAAGTGATAAATTTTGTTATTGCATTGCTAGATCGACTCCAATTTTTAAGAAGCAATGAAAAGAGTCTGCCGAAATATTTTGTTGTCTCACATGTATCTTTGGGATCATCTTCTCTTACAGAGCACCGACGGCCGACGGAGGATACAGCTAAACCAGAGAACACGCTGTATTCCGACAAAAGTGGCGAGAACGACGTCAGCGCTTCTGAAGTAATTGAAAACTTCGAATCCGAACTTATAAAGACTGGTCCCGTTGTCAAGAAAAATCCAAAGAATGATGTTGAAAAAGGTGACCATTACATTGTCGCAATTTTAATTAAGTTAGTTTATGTTATATCATATTATTATGTCCCATATACACCGCGGGCCCCCTTAGCGCGGAAACCTTTATTTTTTATTGCCTTTGTAGGCATACGAGCGTACGGCCCACCTGATGGTGACTGGTTACCGTCGCCCATGGACTTCAGCAATACCAGGAGCAGAGCCAAGCCGCTGCCTACTGCTAACCTCGAAGGAAGTTCGGCACCTTGCCCCAAAAAACAAACAAAAACGTTTTAACTGATATAAGTTAACTATAAATACAGACGCGAAATCAAAAATTAATTTCCGATTAGAATTATGAAAGCTACACGTTTTAACACTAATCATACCAACACTTACTGGTACCTATTTGTACCATAGCGGGTACATAACGGTATATGTCAAGTTTTACTCAAAATTAACAAAACAAAACAACAACAAAATTGCATAATAACTGTAGATTGATTGGTAAGCAAAAGTCATGAAGTCAAATGTCCAAAAGCAATAAGATCATACGTGCATTTTCAATGCAAAATGGGTCATTTGACCCGTTACGGTATGTTTAGTAACATGTTAAGTGCTCTATTTTGTGACGTTAATGTATTATGACGCAATAGTTTAAGAACGTCCTGTAAATGACACACCAAAACTCGCGCTGCGGGAAAAGGACTAAAAATCTCCATCGAATCCTCACCGAAAACTCCAAAAGCGAAGCTCCTAAATAATAGAAATTAATTAGCCGATTTCGGTATGTTTTTTATTCGTACTGTATTTGTATCCTAACCTAATTTAATTTTAATCAATATTAGAATTCTACCGAGAAACAGAATGTTTGGTGTATACCATAGCTGTCTCAAAGGATATTCTCTCTCACTATATTGTCGTGAGGCTTTCTGGGCTCCTGTACCAAATACCAGAATTAGCCATGTCTTCGTCCAACGACCCGGCGCAAAGAAAAAGTTTGGATCAAAACCAAGTTGACATATCACGGGATTGACCGGGTTAACACGGAAATATTTGTCGAGAACCTTCCCTACGACTTGGGCCCGTGAACGCATCTTCGATCAATTTATTTTAATTCCTCAGGGTTGGTGAGCGACTTGATAAACTCGACTTTGGGCGGTTTGCAGTTCGATGTCCATTTGGGTTCAGCTAATAGCACCGCGGACCGTCTGTGCATTAAGATAGGCGGCGTCAACTTGGCAGGTAACACTTTCTGACTTAGCCTAGTTAACCGTTTTTTTTTAATTCAAATTAGTTTTTTAACTTGAACTTCGCCTTTAGGGTATTTACGAGCACTTTAACATAAAATACGTTTACGGAAAGCAGAAATATAATGACGACTTCCAAGTTTTTTTTTATTGCTTAGATGGGTGGATGAGGTCACAGCCGACCTGGTGTTAAGTGGTCACTGGAGTCCATAGAAATCTACAACGTAAATGCACCACCCACCTTGAGATATAAGTTCTAAGGTCTCAAGTATAGTTACAACGGCTACTCCATCTTTCAAACCGAAACGCATTGCTGCTTCACGGCAGAAATAGGCGGGTGGTACCTACCCGTGCGGACTCACAAGAGGTCCTACCACCAGTGATTACGCAAATTATAATTTTGCGGGTTTGGTTTTTATTACACGATGTTATTATTTCACCGTGGAAGTCAATGGAGAACATTTGTTGAGTACGTATTTTATTAGAATTATTGGTACCCGCCTCGGATTCGAACACCGGTGCATCGCTTCAACTCGAATGCACCGGACGTCTTATCCTTAAAGGCTTCGTCAAACAGGACGCGTACTTAGCGCGCGTCAGAACGCTAAACTGACGGCGCGCTACTATGACGCCGAGATGTGTCCCACTACTGTGGTAATATACCGTCAAACAGAGCCCCAGCGCTATAAGTACGCAACGCTCTGTCGCGGTGTTAGGACGCTTTGACGTCAAGCGTTGTAATTTTTTACAAATTTTATTTTAGCGCCCGAGTGAATGTGTATTAAAATACTGGATAATACCCGAAAAATTTATAGAAATAGTTCGAAAATACCCATGGTTGTACAATGTCACATCTGAATCACTCGACATCTTAATACTTTTAAATTTTCACACTGCTATCGAAAGGCACCATGATTTGGCGAATGCGTTGCGTCAAGGAGCGTTGGGTTCATCTAGTCAATTTGTGTGACATGAAAACAGCGCGACGTTAAAACGCAGCGCTAAGTACGCGTTCTGTTTGACGAAGCCTCTAGGTCACGACGACTTCGTGTAGATAGTAATTCGTAAATATTAAATGATTTTAATATTGTTGCAGGATGTAGGCACTCGTGATATTGACGAACGAAGATTCCAGAAAAAAACGGTTAATACAGAAAACTAGGAAGAACAGAATTAATTAATTGACTTTTACAAATTCTGAGATAAATGAGTTTTAGAATTTTTCCTGTATTATTTAATATTACATCTTCGCCCCGTTTCCTGGATATAGATCATTTATTGGACTTTTTACCGATCGCTACAAAGCTTCGCAGAATCACTCGCTGGGCCAAAATGAAGATTTCTTGAAAATTTCATCGAAAACAGCCCAGCCGTTTGTCTAAGGAACATTACATCGAATCGACTTTATTATTTATAGCAATATAAATACATTCATAGGAACATACACACATCGACTTTATTATTTATAGACTTATAAATACAGTTCTTTACTGGTGGTAGGACGTCTTATGAGTCCGCACGGATAGGTACTACCACCCTGCCTATTTCTGCCGTGAAGCAGTAATGCGTTTCGGTTCCAAGAGAGGGGCAACCGTTGTACTCTAAAAACTGAGACCTAACTCATGTATAAAGCGGAGTGGCGGCATTTACGTTGTAGATGTATATGGGCTCCGATAACCACTTAAAACCAGGTGGGCCATGAGCTCGTCCAACCATCTAAGCAAGAGATTAAAAAAAAGTCCTAGCTTGAGGAAGATGTCTGTCAAAAGTGATAACCTGTTTTTTAATATTTCTGACAGTCGACGAATATATGCAATTCATTTATGCTTTTGGTTGCGGTAATTTTGATATTAGTGACTTACATGTCCCCGAAGTGCTTTGAGTGAGCTAGTTTCCTTCCTTTTGAATCGCCCCACGGGCCACCGGAGCAGTTCATTCCAATCACTCAGTAGCCCTGCGCTTATCCTCAGCGTGATTCAACAGATCATTTGCATCCCGCAGCCTATATGACGCCTATTGCCAGTATTAAAATATTTTTCAATATAAAAACGTAACTTCTAACAATAATCCAAGAACGTTGTTAAATTAATAATTCGGGCGTCTGCGTTCATTTTATCTTCCATCCATTTTGTTAGAATCATCTTCAAACATTTATAAAAGGCACCGGGGTACGGCCGCGGTTTTACTCACAGCCTGCAGCGGAGAGGAAACAAAAAACCAATCTCCCATTGTCCATCTACTTTATTCCCTTCTTTAATAAATGTTGAATTGGTTTAATGTTCCGAAAAAAATTGCAATAGTTAGTTATTTACCAAATTTGCTATAAAAATGTTAACAACAAAGATGTTAAAAATATAGTAACAACAAATGTTAGAAGATGGACACAAATTTTAAAAGATAGAAAGAAGAGACTTGCACGATATTGTAAACATTTTAGGAACCTGCAGTGACGCCATATCATTTGAGGCATTACAATAAACGCTTTGAAAATATTGTAAACGCGATTGAGATATGCTCAAGACTCCTTTAAATAGTCGATATATATATTATAATATAGTCCCCGGCACGTAACTTGGCAAGAGTCGTAAGATGCGCAGAAGTCGTTTTTTAGGTCTCTTTGGTTGTCAAGCGGGACGCGGGGAAAGACGTAGCACCGTTCCGAGCGCACGATTGGTGAGTCAGTCGACCCTCCCCTCCCGCACCGCGTCCACGTTCCGTTCGCTCCTGATTACACATGCGCCTACTAAATTGTAGGAGCCCTTTGTTTATATTGAGTTTTTGTTACGAGTTGTTATTATTGTTTTAAATTTAGTTTTTGTTACGAGTGTTATTCTTTTAAATTTGTTTGAAATGCCAGGACCAAATACCAATGACCATATAGTCAATTCAGTCACTGAGCGTTTTATTATTTACGCCAGTGACGATAGCGACTCTTCGTTATGTCAACGATGAGGAGCCAACTCTTTCCACCAGCTCAGGTGCTACCATAAATTTAACGCAAGGGGTAGCACTATTAGAAAATGATAGTGACGACGGCGACAAATAATTTTTAATATTAAGTATATTTTTTTAAATAAACTTTTTAACTTTTAATTGTATTTTATTTATAACACCTAATACACTTCGCGAATTCCTCTCTTTTCTTTAACTTTCTTCTAAACACACAGGCTTAAAAACAAATTACGGCAAATAAAAACTTAAATAAAATAAAATTAAATTATATGCGGGCAATCAAAGTGACCATTTTTGCAATGTGCACCATGCGCGACATTACCCCCACTACACAAAAACCTTGCCAACTTACGTGCCGCTTACTATACTACAGAGTATTTTAATACCACGATCTAAAGGGTTCGGTCGTGATGCCAAAAAAAAAAAAGGTAATGTATTGACAAATCACAATATTCCTTTGCTTTTTTTTAGTAATACATAAATTTATCATATAAATTTTTTAGTCGACTCGAAAACGATTGATTGATTAAAACGCGCGCAACGTAACCACGCCCGAACAAAGTTGACCCTTCATTAAACAACCAACAAATCTCCGGGCGGGCGATTATTTCCGAACTTCTCAAATCGACTTTAGAAGTGGGAGCGATCATAAATTGCTCGGAATAGCCTTAAGTTTCGAATGTAATCGTTGGCGGAACGCTACGAAGCAATTTATAATTTCGACTCGGCTCGCGCGAGGATGGGCCTCGATGGAGCGGTGGCTGTGTTTGAACAGACCAAATTGCTTTCTCGAATTAAAAAAAATAATAGCACAATCGTTTTTTTTTAATACGCTTCCGCTTAATTAGCTTTTTTTTTTTTATTGCTTAGATGTGTGGACGAGCTCACAGCCCACCTGGTGTTAAGTGGTTACTGGAGCCCATAGACATCTACAACGTAAATGCGCCACCCACCTTGAGATATAAGTTCTAAGGTCTCAGTATAGTTACAACGGCTACCCCACCCTTCGAACCAAAACGCATTACTGCTTCACGGCGGAAATAAGTGAGGTGGTGGTACCTACCCGTGCGGACTCCCAAGAGGTTCTACCACCAGTGATAGCTTCCGACGTATATGTATGTTTGTAACGGAATCTTTGAACATGATTTTGACCCCCATCAAAACGTCGGATTAACTAGAAATTTGGTATACTTATTAAGGACCGATGACAATTCAATATTAAAAATACAAAATTGAAAAAATTGAAATTCAACTAAAAAATTAAAAATAAAGAATAGTTTAAAAAAACTAACAAAATACGCTTTTATAGAAAATCTAAGTAAATAACAGAAAATCTATGTTTTCTATCTATATTTTCTATAAAATCTATATTTTAAACGATTTTAAAAAATTTTAATTAAAAATAGTGTAAGAAAAAAATGATTTTACTGTAAAAAAAGCATGGGGTGCATGTTATCAGTAGTTATAAATATTTTATGAACAGATACGAGTAGAAGGGTTATTTTGATAATATCTTGAACATCACCCCACGCTTTTTTACAGTAAAATATTTTTTTCTTACACTATATAAATAATTCAAATTCAAATTTATTAAAATTTCTTTTCTATTTTTTAATTGGATTTTCTATAAAAGCTTATTTTGTTAGTTTTTTAAACTATTATTTATATTGCTTAAATTGGTGAACGAGCTCACGACCCACTTGCTAAGTGGTTATCGGAGCCCATAGATATCTACAACGTAACTGCCGCCACCCAATTTGAGACATGACTTCTAAGGTCTCATTTTATAGTCCAACGGCTATCCCATCCTTCAAACCGAAACCGATTACTGCTTCACGGCAGAAATAGCCAGGGTTATGGTACCTACCCGGGCAGACTCACAAGACGTCCCGAGCTGAACTGGCGCGAAGCAGTAATGCGTTCCAGTCACAAGGGGGGGACCAGGAATCAATTTAAACCACGTGGATCGCGTGGTCGCCCACTCATCATAGAAGTTAAAAAAAACGGAAAAATACCAGATGCGTATTTTTGTAGTAAAAATACCTTTGGCCTGAAAAAGTTTATCTAATGTATAAAGTTATAAATCGTTTAGAATAAGACTTCCCTAGGCCCCGCCCGGTTCTTTTTACGAGGCACGATTCTAAAGTATTATTTATGAGTTATTTTCCAGAGCACATCTACTGCAGCTTAATAAAGGACCCCAAAAAACCGTTTAAATAAAAAATACAGCTTCGGTAAACTTTGAGGAAATCGAATAATAATTATAATAATGGCCATTTTCACATTTCAAACGGAGCACAAAATCGATAATTAATGATCTTTGTTCGTGACTCTCTTTCAATGCTTTCAGAATTCCAACTAGTATTGGCATTATTTATTATATTCTAAGATGCTGCTACCTATTCACATGCTAAGCGAGTCATAAACATGCGCCATCTATTGATAGTTTATAGCAACTAAATTTACTCTTATCAATAATAGATGGCAGCAGACGTGAATAGAAACTAGTTAAATTCGTATAATAATATTGTGTATCATTTATGATACACAATATTATTTCAGTAAATTTAGACATATTTAACTTCGATATTGACATTGATGTTATAACAAGATAACTTATGTTCAAATCACAAAAACTGTTTTTAAGCAATGCTATATAATTACCATGAAAAACAGATTTAAAATATCGCCTGACTAATTAGTATAAGCAAAGACTCTTCTTTTAACACATTCATCCTTTTTTTCGTACCTAAACTGATAGTCTAGACCAGTAATTCTCAAACTTTTATTTGTTGCGGCACATATTTAACGATTTTAAAATTTGGCGGCACACATTAAACGGTTTTAAAATTTGGCGGCACATAAAGAAAAGATAAAAAATATTTACTTTCTAAAACACTGCATAAAACGTTTTATAACAAACTTTTTAATATACGAAATAAACTAATATATGCATTATTAATATTTAAACATTCATTAAGGGATTAATTACAAGCTAGTAATAAAAAAAAAAAATTCGTATATTTTAATAAAGTTAACATCATTAAATAGTGGCAAAATTCAGCGGCACACTTTTGAATTTTTGCGGCACATAAAAGTGCCGCGGAACAGTGGTTGAGAATCACTGGTCTAGACTCTACAGAGACCATATCAGCGTCACCGGGCTGATATGGTCCGGGTGAGCTCACGGGGCTCAAGCCTGACGTGGTTTCTAACACTAGCCCTAGCGAGAGCAGTGTTTCGCTGAATCTACCACCGGATCGGGAATTGCGATCCACTGAGAAGATCCGGCGAGAAACTCAGTGGACTACCACAGACATTCATCAATTTTCTTCTAGCAAAAGACTTGTTGAAGAATGGAGGGAAAACTTTATAACCTAAAACGTGATTAAAATAACGGCTGGATACACTTAATAGCTATTATAGAACGAATAAAAATAAAGAATCAACATAAATATTGTATTACGGAAGTAAAATATTAATTAAATATTTAATGAGTTTTTTAAATTTTTATGTCTGTTACGTATATAGCATGTGTCAAGTACGTATCAACTCATTGAGTCCCGATCTGGTGGTAGATTCTGCGAAGCACAGCTCTGGCTAGGGCTAGTGTTAGCAACTCGTCAGGTTAGAGTCCCGTGAGCTCACCTACCCGTCTGCGTGTGGAATAGCCCGTTAGGCTACCAGACAAAAAAGTATGTACATAATATTTCATTACAAAAAAAATGTAACTATGTTCGAGATTAGAACACGGCTTACTGGTGGTAGGACGTCTTGTGAGTTCGCACGGGAGGGTACCACCAACACCCTGGCTGTTTCTGCCGTGAAGCAGTATTGCGTTTCGGTTTGAAGAGTGGGGCAACCGTTGTGCTCAATAATTGAGACTTAGAACTCATGTCTCGAGGTGAGTGGCGGCGATATCTTTGTTGCTGTCTGTGGGCTCCTGTAACTACTTAACACCAGGTGAATCAATGAAAAAAAACAAAAAAACTAAGCTGCATATAGGCATACAAATGAAGAGTGGATTAGTCGTTAATATCTATATTGTCCACATGTGTCATGGTGGATACCGTGTCTAAACTCCCTTATTGAGACATGAACCTGTTACTAAAGCAATCAATTATATGAATAAACTTATTTTTATACTTATGAATAAAAAACACCTCGTACATAGACACCGATTACCAAACATATTGTTAAGCCCGTAAGAGTAACGCCATCTGTCGCCGAATAGCAGAAACGAATACCAAAGGAACTAGTAACACAGAGAGCGCTCGAGATGTATAACGCCATCTATTGTCAGATAGCGGAAACACACATCGAAGCTACTCGCCTTGCCCAGAATGCTCTCAATAATTCTAGGGATGTCGTATCGACTAAAAAAGCGTTGCAGAGATGACGCGAAGTCAGTTAGTAATCGGATCTAGTCGAAGCAAAACAGCAAACGGATCACCTGAAGCGAAGTGGAAAAAGCGAATTACGAATTGTAAGTGCTCTAAGCGTTAAATAGAGTTTTAATTTGTAATTTGGTGGAACTTTTATTTATCCCGGTTAGTCATTTCTTTTAATTCGGCATGACTTTATTTTCATTTAAATAAGGACGTAGATTGCATCTGTTCTCTTACATACTTAATTGTACTGAGACCTTAGAACTTATATCTCAAGGCATTTACGTTGTAGATGTCTATGGGCTCCAGTAACCATTTAATACGTGAAGCAAAAACTTTGTATCCCTTTTTACGAAAATTGCGCGGACGGAGGAGTACGAAATTTTCCACGCTTATAGAGAATATAGAGAAGAAGTGCACAATGCTAATATTTTTTTTAAATAATGCATAAAATATTCATTAAATCAATAAAGAAAACATTACACACACTACATATCGTGTATCTGACGCACACACGCATGCATACTATTTATTGTCAAACTTTTGTTCTTGACGTTTGTTGTCAAATTGAGAATAGATTAAATATTGTTTGTCATTGTTAATAAGATAATCTCATCGACATCCTTCTGGTGCAGGAGACCTTCCTAAAGCCCTCGCGTCGCGACCCCAAAGTCGCGAATTACGTCATGGTTAGGAATGACAGACTCTCCACCCGCAAGGGCGGGACTGTCATTTACTATAGGAGGGCCCTGCACTGCGTCCCTCTCGATACTCCCTCGCTCTTACATATCGAGGCGTCAGTGTGCCGCATGACGGGACACCAGCCGATCGTCATCGCATCCGTCTATCTCCCCCCTGACAAACCCCTCCTGAGCAGTGACCTCGAGACACTGCTCGGTATGGGGGACGCGGTCATTCTGGCAGGCGATCTTAATTGCCACCACACTAGGTGGAACTGCCATCGCACGAATGTGAACGGTAGGCGTCTCGACGCGTTCATAGACGACCTCACATTCGAAATATTCAACCCCCCGACCCCCACGTGCTATCCGTACAACGCCGCGCGTCGTCCGAGCACAATAGATCTGGCACTGCTGAGGAACGTAACTCTGCGCTTACGCTCCATCGAGGCAATGTCAGAACTCGACTCAGACCACCGACCTGTCGTCATGCAGCTCGGTCGCCCACTCAACCGCGAACCAGATACGAGGACCATGGTGGATTGGAAGAAGCTGGGCACGTGCTTAGCTGACACCGCTCCACCAATCCTCCCTTGCGGCCCGGATTCAACTCCATCCCCCGAGGATACCGTCGAATCCATAAACATCTTCACTGATCACGTCTCGACGGCGATCATAAGATCTTCTAAGCAAGTCGATGTGGAGGACTGCTTCCACCGCATCAGACTTTCCCCCGATCTTAGGGACCTCGTAAGAGTTAGAAACGCGGCAATCCGGGCCTACGATCGATATCCCACGGACTCAAACCGGACTCGGATGCGTCGCTTACAGCGGGAGGTCAAATCCCGCTTAAGCGACGCCCGAAACGAAAACTGGGATAGTTATTTAGAAGAACTCGCGCCCACTCACCAAGCATACTGGCAACTAGCTAGGACCCTCAAGTCCGAAACTATAGCCACTATGCCGCCTCTCGTACGCCCCTCAGGCCAATCACCGGCTTACGATGACGATGACAAGGCAGAGTTGCTGGCCGATGCACTGCAAGAGCAGTGCACCACCAGCACTCAACACGCGGACCCCGAACACACCGAGTTCGTCGACAGGGAGGTCGAGCGCAGAGCTTCCCTGCCGCCCTCGGACGCGTTACCCCCCATTACCACTTCCGAGGTTAAGGAGGCGATCGATAGCCTACAACCACGGAAAGCTCCCGGCTCCGACGGCATCCGCAACCGCGCGCTTAAATTGTTACCAGCCCAAC
Source organism: Bombyx mori (assembly GCF_030269925.1). Lineage (NCBI taxonomy): Eukaryota > Metazoa > Arthropoda > Insecta > Lepidoptera > Bombycidae > Bombyx > Bombyx mori. Next base: position 1,123,448 of record NC_085120.1, on the reverse strand, counting down.
TGATAACGATGTTGGCCACCATACTAAATGCTGCTATGACGAACTGCATCTTTCCCGCGGCGTGGAAAGAAGCGGACGTTATCGGCATACACAAGCCGGGCAAACCGAAGAACGAAACCGCGAGTTACCGCCCCATCAGTCTCCTCCCGGCGATAGGCAAACTATACGAACGGCTCCTTCGTAAACGCCTCTGGGACTTCGTATCCGCGAATAAAATTCTTATAGACAAGCAGTTTGGATTCCGCGCCAGACACTCGTGCGTCCATCAAGTGCACCGCCTCACGGAGCACATCTTGCTAGGGCTGAACAGGCGGAAACCCATTCCGACAGGAACCCTCTTCTTCGATATAGCGAAAGCGTTCGACAAAGTCTGGCACAACGGTTTGATATACAAACTGTATAACATGGGAGTGCCAGACAGACTCGTGCTCATCATACGAGACTACTTGTCGAACCGTTCGTTCCGATATCGAGTCGAGGGAACGCATTCCCGGCCCCGTCACGTCACAGCCGGAGTCCCGCAAGGCTCCGCCCTCTCCCCGTTACTATTCAGTTTGTATATCAATGATATACCCCGGTCTCCGGAGACCCATCTGGCGCTCTTCGCCGATGACACCGCCATCTACTACTCGTGTAGGAAGAAGGCGTTGCTTCATCGACGACTTCAGACCGCAGCTACCACCATGGGACAGTGGTTCCGGAAGTGGCGCATCGACATCGACCCCACGAAAAGCACAGCGGTGCTCTTCAAAAGGGGTCGCCCTCCGAACACCACGCTGAGCATCCCTCTCCCGACTAGGCGCGTCAACACCTCCGCCCCCGCCGTTCGCCCAATCACGATGTTCGACCAGCCCATACCGTGGGCCCCGTCGCAGAAGCATACTTAGGCGTCACCCTCGACAGTAGGATGACATTCCGCCCCCACATTAAGACGGTACGCGACCGTGCCGCCTTCATTCTAGGACGTCTCTACCCGATGATATAAGGTAGGCGAAGTAAAATGTCCCTTAGAAATAAGGTGACACTCTACAAAACTTGCATACGCCCCGTCATGACCTATGCAAGTGTAGTGTTCGCTCACGCGGCCCGCATACACTTAAAATCATTTCAAATAATCCAATCCCGTTTTTGCAGGATAGCCGTCGGAGCCCCGTGGTTCGTCAGGAATGTCGACCTCCATGACGACCTGGACTTAGAGTCCATCAGTAAGTAAGTAATAATTTATAATTTATTAATTTATTATTAATAATTGTATTCCATCTTCGAGCCGATGAATTGCCAATGTTATGTACGCACTATCGTCACATGCATCAGGCCATAAATTAAATAGTTTAAGTTGTTCTCAATGTTAAATGTATGTGATGTGGCAGTACGTTTTAAAAAAAAAAAATTTGAAACTATGAACTATGAATTTCTTGCGAACATGTTCATTTCGGTAATGTGCTCAGGATGAAATACGATTAAAGCCTAAATATCATGTGTCAGTGTCGACATAATGATCGATGGTCACTAATTGCAAGGACAATGCAAACTTCCACTTAATGGGAAGCCGCTGTGCAAACTAATCAATAAGGGATGAATATTCAAATGTCAAAGTTCGCACGTCACAAATTTTATTTGGTGTAGTAATTATAAGTAGAGGTCCCGCAGTAGTCGAAATTCGACTATAATCAATTGAAATTATAAGTTTGAACATTATTATGGTTCTATTGTCAAAGACTATTTATTATACTTCTATAATCACAGATTTCGCCAAGACTGCACTTTAGACAATTAATATTAACAAAGATCTCGAATAAATTAAGTGTATAATATAATCTATGAACAAAGACAATTCTTATATCATTATTTAATCTATTCTCAATTTTACCATAGACTTTATGCAATAAAAAAGTTTGACAATAAACAAATAGTATGCATGCGTGTGTGCGTCAAATACATGGTAGTGTGTGTAATGTTTTTTTTATTGATTTAATGTATCTTTTATGCATTATTTAAAAAAATATTAGCATTGTGCACTCCTTGTCTATATTTTCTATAAGTGTAGGAAATTTCATAGTCCTCCGTCCGCGCAATTTTCGTAAAAAGGGATACAAAGTTTTTGCTTCACGTATTAATATATAGAAATCAACATTCCAATGCGTTCGGCGAGGAACGGTCTTCGCAAGGACGGATGACAAAACAAGAATTAAAGAAGATTCTAGAAAAATCGACGAGCACTGAGGATTTTTAATTTTTTTTTTTTATTTCTTAAATGGGTGGACGAGATCACGGCACACCTGGTGTTAAGTGGTTACCGGAGTCCACAGACATCTAAAACCCAAATGCCGCCACCCACATTGAGATGTGAGTTCTGAGGTTTCAGAATAGTTACAACGGCTGCCCCACCTTTCAAACCGAAACCCATTACTGCTTCATGGCAGAAATAGACGAGGTGGTGTTACCTACCCACGCGGACTCACAAGACGTCCTACCCCAGTAAGGATGTTCTTATACTCTTTAAATTCTCACGTACCTCACGATGTGCCATCATCTTACCCGGTACGACGACAACTTCTTTAATTTTTTCTTCTTCTCATCATCTTATTGGTTGTTTGGCTTTTAGAACCTTTTTTCATCTGTCTCTATTTGTGGCGGCGCGCGTACATTCAATAAGGGAACACTTAGTAGATGATTTAATAAAGTCTGTCCATCTTTCTTTAGATTAATAGTTTTAAAATAGCTAGGATAACCTATTGTCATCATTAACAAGGACTATTGCTTACTGGCCTTTAGTGGTCCTGTGATAGAAACTTAAGGAAAATAAAATTCAATTCTAGTTCGATTATATTGACTTCACAGTTATATATGAGTTCGTCTCTTTTATTTATAACTAAGTACTAATTTATTTATGACGACGCTTGCAGCTGAAAGTAAGTATTGTAATTTTTGAGGAAGCATTTTGCTGATAACTCTATTTCTGTAATCTGACGAAGCGTGTTGCGGATAATAACATGCACTTTTATGTTAGGAATATTATGTTCTTTTTTTTATAATAATTTTAATTACTAAAACTAATTATTATAATTTCTGTCTAATCTCACGTATTGATTCCGACGCTTCGAAAAAATTACAGTTCTCTTGGTCGTGACTGATTAAGTTGGTATTCGCCGATATTTAAATATTGTGTTAATTTTTTTTTTAATTTCTTTCTTCTTTATTAAGTCTTATTTTAATGTATATTCTTAATTTTACGAAAAATGATATTATGGAGTGAAATGAAATGAAAATGATTAATTTGAGACATTAATCACCTGGGATGAAATTAAATGAAATGATATGAGATGAAATCTAATCTCAGTAAAATGGTGGTCATTTACTAAGATTTTTTCAGTGGACTTTTTGGAGGATCCCGAGAAGTTACGTCCAGCGGCTTTGTTTCATTTTCCCACATTTGTGCACTTTCACAGATATTAAACAGTTAATAAACCACCATTATTACACATTTAAATCAGAAGAAACACTAAATAGACAAAATAAAACAAATCACACGACTTCACTCCTCGCGTTCCCGCCAAAAAGTCTTTGTGTTAATTTCCGTCGAATATTCTATGATACCTTGTTGACATTTACGTTTCATTTCACACAGAAAGTACTAAGGGTATCTTTAAGTTTGGCTGTTTGTTTCACTTGAGGTTTCATCTTCACGATAAGAGTTAGATAGGATACAAATGATGAAACCATAAAAGTAGTTCAGTTTAAGTAGCACTTAAAACTATGTCATAGTAAATAAGGCCAAAATTGTATTTAATTTTTAAAACATTGCTTGACAATGTCAATGTGATCTTGTAACAATTTTTTATTTTCAAATCCACATCAACATATCTCTTTCATGAAATTAAAATGATGTATAACATATACTTTGTATTTAAGCGAATAAAATAACACAAGATCTGTATACTAGAGATTATTGGTGGTAGGACCTCTTGTGAGTCCGCGCGGGTAGGTATCACCTACCCTGCCTATTTTTGCCGTGAAGCAGTAATGCGTTTCGGTTTGAAGGGCGAGGCAGCCGTTGTAACTATACTAAGACCTTGGAACTTATATCTCAAGGTGGGTGGTGCATTTACGTCGTAGATGTCTATGGGCTCCAGTAACCACTTAATATCAGGTGGGCTGTGAGTTCGTCCACCCATTTAAGCAATAAAAAAAAGCTTTTACTTTTAGAAGCCGGACCTAAAAGAGCAGATACATACTTTAAAAGTCAAGAAATTCCGAAAATGAAAGTTCAAGATTTAAAAGCTTCTAATCAAGATTATGTGTTTATAAAATCTCCCGTTTAAAAGACAAACTCAATTTGCCCTGAACAAACGGGACGTGTAGGCGGCAATCTATCAAGTTAATGAGAGTTGCCAATAGCAGCGCCCGTTGGGGTGCTGTGTTTGGCATGATTTTGGGGGAAGATCAAACCAGGTCATTTTAAGCCTACAGGGAACATGTCAGTTTGACGGTCGTCTGGTTTATTGTGAGTGAACCTTCGTAGCTGACTGACTCGTTGGTTAGCGCCTGATCGTTGCGCCGAGGGTCGCGGGTTCGATTCCCACATCGGCCAAACATTGTGCGATGAAAAGGTGTGTTTGCTCTTTGTCTAGGTGTGTATCATAACATATAGTCATATGCTATCACGGACTTTTTTTAGATATTTTAAAGGGGAATAATTCTGTCATATTTTAGCGAAACTTTAACCGTTTCCGCAGCGCACGCAGTGGAAGCTTTCAAAAGGAATTCTTTATTGGTGCTCCGCTTGCATTGGTCTTAGCGTGCTGTTATATAGCCTATATATAGCCTTCCTCGATAAATGGGCTATCTAACACTGAACACACAAATCGGACCAGTAATTCCTGAGATTAGCGCGTTCAAATAAACAAACAAACAAACTCTTCAGCTTTATAATATTAGTATAGATGTTTATCAGTCTTTAGTACCCATAACACAGGGAATATAATAACTGGGACGTAGGGATTTGTTCCCAGTTATTATAATTAGATTTAATTAGAATGATTATATATTTAGTTCTGCGGTATTCTCAAGACGTTGACGTGATCAAAATGGTTTTTCCGATTTAACATCCCGTTTTTTTTAATTGTAATTACACTAATACTAACGCTTTGAATACTATAATACAGTTTTCTTGGGCAAATGACTGACGTGGACCACATGGTCGTGCCCTTAAAGTATCCAGTTTCAATTATGATAAATAGCATTTTAACGCACTTTATAAGTTGAAGTTGGATTAATTGAAACAATTCGAATTTGTATTTTGGTTATGTAGAGAAATGAGCATGGTCTATGGTCCACGACAACCTGAATTCAGTCTCTAGATTTGAGTCTTGAGTTTAAAATGCTAATTTATTATTATTATTATCCACTAGCAGTCTTTAGGCTGTTGCCATTGTCGAAGCCCTGTCGAGATCTATCAATTATCCCAAATAATTGGTATGCCATATGTCAAAATATTATGTAATAAATAATAGTTTAAAAAAACAAAAAAAAAAATTAATAAAATAATTTTTTCTTACTCTTTTTAATTCAAATTTATTTTCTATTTTTAAGTTGTATTTTCTATAAAAGCGTATTTTGTTAGTTTTTTAAATTATTTATTTTTCATTTCTTCAATTTTTTTAATTTTTTTTTAAATATTCATTTGTCATCGGTCTTTGATAAATATACCAAATTTCGAGTTAATCCGACGTTTTGAGGGGGGTCAAAATCATGTTCAAAGATTCCGTTACATACTAACATACGTATGAAGCTAATAAAAGCGTATTCAAAACGGAAATTAAGATAAATAAATGCATTTCAATACATGGCTTTTAGGAGCAGCTGCCCTGATGAAATATTCCAAGAATACCACCACGTGTAAGCGTCGGACAATAAAGGTTGGATTAGCATACGAATCGTTCTGGCTTCGAATCTATGCTCGACTAGTTTATGTGACGGCGTTTAATCCACAAGCGCTTCGGTTTCCCGTATGGAGTCATTGCAAAGGTCTGTATTGCGAATATTGCCGATAGATTTGCTGTTTGAGCATTTTAAAAAAAAAAAGTTATTGCTTAGATGTGTGGACGAGTTCAAGGCCTACCTAGTGTTAAGTGGTTACCGGAGCTCATGGACATCTACAAATGAAACCGCCACCCACCTTGAGACATGAGTTGCTAGGTCTCACTTTTAACAGTACAACGGCTGCCCCACCCTTCAAACCAAAACGCATTACTGCTTCACGGCAGAAATATGCAGGGCGGTGGTATATACCCGCGCGGACTCAAGAGGTTCTATCACCAGGATTCAAACAGCCCCTCAAGATCAGGTTCGGGCAGGGCAGACATACAGTAGTGAAAGGTTTTTTTTTTATTGCTAGATGGATGGACGAGCTCACAGTCCACCTGGTGTTAAGTGATTACTGTAGCGCATAGACATTTCCGACGTAAATACGCCACCAACCTTGAGATATAAGTTCTAAGGTCTCAAGTATAATTCCAACGGCTGCCAAACCCTTCGAACCGAAACGCATTACTGCTTCACGGCAGAAATAGGCAGGGTGGTGGTACCCATCCGCGCGGACTCACAAGAGGTCCTACCACCAGTAATTACGCAAATTATAATATTGCGGGTTTGATTTTTATTACACGATGTTATTCCTTCACCGTGGAAGTCAATCGTGAAAGTGTATCGTTAGATGTACCTTATGAACGAAGGTCCAATTATTTCTATGATCCACGCGAGAACGCTCCCGAGCAACTGCTCGACCGAAGAGCAAAATTGACAAAGAAAGTGGTAATAACTAGTTGAAGAGTTCCTTTGACTAACGAACAATACAAGATAGCAAGTAGGTCCGACCATTGTCAGAGAGAGAGCTTTCGACGCAACTAGTCTACTGTGCTCTCAGTGCTTTGAGACGCGAGTAGTGTGCTTTTCGAAAGAAAAAAAAGCCCACATACGATCGTAGCTCACCCGGAAATGCGAGGGTGTTAACACTATACATTACTGCCGCGGTTCGTATGTTCGATTCCCGATTCGGGAAAATATTCGTCTGTTGAAAAAGTTCGGTTTTGCCTTTATTTCAATATTTATAACGCTTGTTTAAACTTGCGCACTAAAAATATATTATAAGTTTATCGATTCTCCGCTTCAAATAATATCTTAAACAATTTGACTGTAGGTATGTTATCTATCGAATTTGAACCCTAGAAAGATTTGTGCCAGAATTTTATATCTATATTTTTATTAGTATAGCCCACAGATAATTTAACTAATATACTGTTACGCGCTGGGGCTCGGGATAAATAAAAATTTCACCGAAGTACAAATTAACTTTATTTAACACTTAGAACAGTTAAAGCACACTTAGTCTTTACAATGCGAAATTCACTTCTTCTGCTTCGCTTCAGGCGATCCGTTAGCGGTTTTGTTTCAAGTAGAACCTTTTACTAACGGTTTTCGTGTCATCTCTGCAACGTTTTTATAGTGGACACGACAAGTCTACAGTCATCGAGAATATTCCTGGTAGGACTAGTCGTTTAAATGTGTTTTCGCGATTTGATAACAGATGGCGTTACCCTTCTCGAGCGTTCTCGATATTACTAGTTCTTTTAATTTTCGTTTCTGCTATTTGATGACAGATGGCGTTACTCTTACCAGCGTAACAACGCCACCCACCGAGACAAAAGCATTCTCATTTGGAATTGTGTCGAAATATGAGTATTAAATTCATAAACAACTCTATGCTGTTTAAGCAAACATAGGAACATAGGGGCATCGTCATCTCATGGAGACTTCATCATAAATCATAACCTAAATATTAAGCGGCTATTAGGACCACTAGACAATAGAATGTCAATTGTCTTTAAGATAGAAGTTTCTAACACAAGCTTCTTTGGATTACGGGATTTAAACCAATCCCATTTCGTCTGAGAAAAGCCGTATTACGTAAAACCCACTTAACTAATTAAGTTTGAGTGGTGATCGCTATCTGTAGAGATCGAATATCTGGGTTTTTAGGAATGAGAAAATTAAATATATTTTTTTCTGAGTTAATTTGAAGCTTTCATTTTTAAGCATTTCTGTCGCGACGCGAACGGAAATATGCAGGATTGTGGTACTCACCCGCGCGTGGTGCGACATACCACTGGACTCTCCGTAATTTTTGATTTTTTTTTTAGTATTGATTTGATTTATTTTATATGATGTTATGCCTTTACCGTCAAAGTCATTAGTGAGCATGTTTTTAATACGTATTTCATTTTTTTAAAAAGTATCTGCCAGCGGCATTTGAACACGGGCATTGTGGTATCTCTCAAACAAGTATACCGGACGTCTTATCCTTTAGGCTACGACGACGTGATTAGAAAATATTGTAATTAGCATGTTTACGAATGTGTGTGTACATATTTCCTTTGAGTAGTACGTGTCTGACCGTCTCTCTTGGCTGGATGGTCTGCAGCAGCAAATTGTTGGCGAATTTCCTAATAGGATTGGTATTTGTAGTTCATTCTCACTGAACCGCAAAACATTCTATCTATTTATTTATAAAAATAAATAAATAATAAATAAATATTTACTAACAGTCACGCCACGTTAACTGGTCCCGTGGTAAGTTCGTAAAGAACTTGTGTTACAGGTACCAGATAACGGAAATAAATGTAACATTTTTATTATACACATACATATATTTTTAATATACATCCATAGCCCTGGAAAAGACATTTTATATTTATCATCGCTCGTAGAGGCCCCGATAGCTTGGAGAAGCTGATGGTAGTTGGTCAGGTTGACGGGAGAAGATCACGCGGACGCTCACCTACCCGCTGGACTGATCTGGTTAAGACGCTCACCGGCCTGCCAATACCCGAGGCTATAAAGATCGCCGAGGACAGGAAGACGTGGGGAAGCATTGTGCATTGAGTGGTCCACATTTTAGATTAGACACGACTTTCAGTAATGAAGAGACCGACTCAGAAGAAGAAGAAGAAGAAGAAGATTTATCATACAAATATCTTCCCCTGGCGGGATTCGAACCCGCGACCCCCTTGTGTAGTGATCATGTCACTTACCACTACACCAGATGGCCGTTAGCATCTACACTTTAAATTTAACATGACACAGGTAGCACATATGCGGTCAAAAGCCGGATGAGTCAGGTAATCGACACACATTGTTCCCTTTATTTTAGTCGGATAATCATTTTAATTCAGCCTATTTTAAAACCGATCCGTTCGTTACCCGTCTTGGAACCGGGAGCCGGATAGCCGGATACCGGCCATCAACCGTACGGTACGACGCCATTAAGGCGCCGGAAACGCGCCCATTTTTCCAACTCGCACTTCCTGTCGTACTTTTATAAAAGATTTCAATGGTCCTAGTGATAAGCGAATAGAGATTTTTAATCGATAAATTTCTTAGCTACTTTAGAGTGGAACAATGTAATTATAAAGTGCGTATAGGTTACGATTTCCTGCCTATTTCTGCTGGGAACGTTATAGGTGATTATAACATGCGTAATAGCTGGTGGTGTGAGTGTCCCTTTGTGGACAGGGGCTTGGCTGTGCCCTTGGCATTGCTAACGTCCATCAGTGACGATAACCAACCCACCATCAAGTGGGCCGTACGGTTATCTGCCTGCAAAGGCAATAAAAAAAAAATCAACAACGCAAAAGCCGCTTTTGAATTCTTGAGACATGAATTCTTAGTTTTAATTTTTCCCCACTCTTTAAACTGAAAAGCATTACAGCTTCTCGACAGAAATAGGCAGTGTGTCGGTACATACCCGTGCGGTCTCACAAGAGGTCTGACCACCATTCTGCGAAGCACTGCTCTTGCTAGAGCTAGTGTTAGCAACGACGTCAGGTTTGAGCCGCGTGAGCTCACCTACTAGTTAAGGTTACGTTGAAATGGTCTTGAGAGAGCTTAAGTAGAAAAAATAAGACAAATCTATACTTATCTATACTAATATAGCGACCCGCCCTCGCTTCGCTTCGGAAACATTAAAACACACATGAAACAAAAAAAATAATAAAAAAAAATAAAAAAAAAGTAGCCTATGTTCATCAGGGACAATGTCGGCTTCTAATGGAAAAAGAATTTTTCAAATCGGTCCAGTAGTTTCGGAGCCTATTCGAAACAAACAAACAAACAAATCTTTCCTCTTTATAATATTAGTATAGATTATAAAGCTGAAGAGTTTGTTTGTTTGAACGCGGTAATCTCAGGAACTACTCGTCCGATTTGAAGAATTCTTTCAGTGTTAGATAGCCCATTTATCGAGGAAGGCTATAGACTATATAACATCACGCTAAGACTAATGCAAGCGGAACACCAATAAAGAATGTTTCAAAATCGGGTTTTTTTTTCCCTTTTGAGAGCTTCCACTGCGTGCGCTGCGGAAACGATTAAAGTGTCGCTAAAGTAATGTATAAGAGAATTGTTCCCCTTAAAAGATCTAAAAAAAAGTCCGCGACATCATATTTGATAGATTGGATTAAACATTGATTTTAATGAGTATCTCGCTATGAGTATTTTAATGAGTGTGAGAAGTTATCGCAGTTTTAAAATAACATCGCAGCAAAATAATGATCAAGCGTCTAATATTGATGTACAAGGCGCCGGCCGGCCGGTGCGCGGCGGCACAGAATTAGAACAATAACAAGAATCACCCAAATAACTTCAAGATAGGCTTTGAAAATTATAGATTTTTGTGGATTTCTCCAGGATCCCATCATCATGTCGTGATGATTACAGGACAATTCGGGAAGTAACTATATCCTTTTTAACAAAAAACAGAAATGAGAATTATCAGAATCGGTTCAAGCAATCTCGAGAAATCGGTGAACATACATAGATAAAAAATGGTGGTCGAATTGATTAAATTAAAAAGCGTAATTTTGGTACCTTAAATAGCTCCTTCATTCTATTATTCAACAATATTTTTTTCACTTTCTACGTAAATGAAGTCGCGGGTAAATTTTTGCGTTATGCCAAAGTAACTATTCCACGCGGACGAAGTCGCGGGCAAAAGCTAGTTAATAATATAATATAAAATTATTACTCTGATCACATTTCGCTAAGTCCCATAATTTAGACCGAGACTTAAAAATTTGCTACCATTAAGAGAAAACAAAATGATAACATTTTTAATTTTCCTGATTTAAATTTTATGCAAAATGTTTCATTCAGCTTTTGTCTTAAATTGTCGTTTTTTTTTCTACCGGTCGGTAATGTAGAGGAATATAATATTAAAAATTTTCATATACAGGTCAAAATCGAAGAAAACTTGTTCCTTGTTCCTTTGATAAATACAATTTTTATCTACGCAAAAACATCACATCTGTTACCAAATGACTTCTACGATTAAGGATCTTCTGTTCTGTATTTAAGCCCACAGATGTTCAATGCTTGATATATGTAATCTAGATGTATGTATCTGGAAATAAATTCCCGGGACTTTCAAGAGGTCGTCGCTTTACTTTGTGGGAGACCTACCTAGTTTACGTCCTAATATATTGTTAAGCCGGTAAGAGTAACGCCATCTGTCGTCGAATAGCAGAGTCGAATATCAAAAGAACCAGTAATATCGAGAATGCTCGAGAAGTTTAACGCCATCTATTATCAAATAGCAGAAACATATATCGAAACGACTGATCTTGCCGGGAGTGTTCTCGATAATTGCAGAGATGTCGTATCGACTATTAAAGCGTTACAGAGATGATACGAAGGCAGTTAGTAATCGGATCTATTCGAAGCGAAACAGGGAGTGGATCAACTGAAGCTAAACGGAAGAAGTGAATTACGAATCGCAAAGTGTTCTGTAAGTGTTCTAAGTGTTAAGTAGAGTTTTAATTTGCACTTCGCTAGAAGTTTTATATACCCCGAACCCCAGCGCGTAACAATATACTTAGTCTGGCCATAAATACTGTTAGAATAAAATAAAAAAAAATCTATTGCAAATAACATTTGTTACTTTTACAGTGTGTTAGTTTAATACATAAATATAAAACAATTTAAACTATAAAAAGGTTATTCGAAGTGGTCTCTATTGGCTGCAATACAGTCCTTTAAGCGTTGAGGCCAGTTATCAATAGAAGCACGCACTCTTTCCATGGGAAAAATTTTCACTGCCAATCGTACGGAATGTTTTAGAAACTCCAAATTATCATGGCGTTTAGAGCAAGCCGTACTCTCTAAAACTGACCATAAATCATAATCCAGCGGATTAAGATCGGGACTAGACGACGGCCAGTCTTTAGCTCTGATGAAGTCCGAAACGTTCGTTTCCAACCAAGACTGCGTAGACCGAGCTTTATGACCTGGCGCCGAGTCTTGCAGGAAGGACCATTCTTGATTATTGAACATGGTGTTGTTAAGGGGCTTCACTACCTTCTCAAGAATGGTATCTTGATACACTTGTGCCGATGTTTTGATACCTTTTTCACAAAAGTATGGCTCAGTCACTCCTTCATAGCTAATACCCCACCAAACTATCACTGAAGTCGGATAGTGCCCACGTTGCACTCTGTCGACTAATTGGGAAGCTTCCTTAGAGATTTGAGCATAAATACGGTCATTTTGTTTGTAAAAATGTTCTCATCCGTAAACAAAATTTTTCTATGACCTCCCTTTGCGTACCGCTTCAGTAGTTGTTTCGTTTTTACCACCATATTCTCTTTTAAATTATCAGTTAAGAAATGACCAGTACGTCTCTTATAGGCTGCAAGTCCTAAGTCATCTTTTAAAATACGCGACATGGTGCTATCTACATTTCCTGAAATAAAATCTTTTGCTTTCGGACAGGATTTCTTCGAATTCTTTCGCTTACTGCTTTGCCCACCTTTTTCGAACACTACGTGGACGGCAAGATTTTTTTCTGTCACAAGCAGAGGAGGTCTCGTTGCACCTATTAATAACCCGGTACACAAACATTTTACTAATACCAAGCGTATGGAGAGTTTTAAAAATTGCATTTGGCTCCATACCTACTTTGTGTAATGCAGCGATTCGGTTCTCTTTATCACCCCACTCCATTTTAATATCGCAAAATATTGTACAATGTATTGGCGCCAAAATAAGAAAACTCAATGAGCAATCATATAAAAATGACAGATTCTAAATTCCAATGTAATATTTTGTTTATTTTTAATTGTAACAGTATTTATGGCCAGACTAAGTATACATACAATAACAAAATAATATAATAGTTTAATAAAAAACTACATATACTCGTACAAGCCCCGCAATATTTGATAATCACCACCACCTATCTATATCAGCCACCACTTAGTCATACATTCCAATCTAAGGGGTATATCAGTGCTTGTAGATTAAAATTCGTATTTCTGTAAGATTAATTGAATTTGCAACAACATAGTCATTACAAATTGCAAACGCATTCTTCCGCTGCACTTTAAAAGACCGCAACAAAGCCGGCCTCGTAAACATTATAAAAAACTTTTAAACTGCGAACTTTCAGAACTAGAACAATGACGCTTCGAGCTTTATAAGGCACGACCCGGGCTGAACTATTCCAAGTTTCGTCGTAAATTTAAATACGAATATGTCCTCTAAAGGAAACGAGAACGGAATAAATCAACCGTTTATAATTTATATGGCCGGTTATTGTGTGTGTTTATAAACTTGTGAACTGTAGTTCACCACCACACTGCCTATTTCTGCCGTGAAGCACTAATGCGTTTCGGTTTGAAGGGTGTGGCAGCCGTTGTAACTATACTTGAGACCTTAGAACTTATATCTCAAGGTGGGTGGCGCATTTACGTTGTGGATGTCTATGGGCTCCAGTAACCACTTAACACCAGGTGGGCTATGAGCTCGTCCACCCATCTAAGCAATAAAAAAAAAGCATGTGACTATTCTTTGGTCATGCGGGGTGTTGTGAGCATTGCAGTATAGGGCCCTAAAAATATCCTGAGGCCCGCGATTTGCTCCTAACGTCTGCAGACTGTCAAGTTCTATATACCGGCGTGCCACTTAGGCGTGGATAAATCGTAGGATTTTCGGCCCCCTGCCCGAAAAAAAAATTATTGTCAGCTTGTGTAGCGTGGAACAGCTGCAGGCCTATTTCTGCATGAAGTAATCTTCTGATTCGATTGATAGAAAAGCTCACCTTGTATTTTAAACTAGATCCCATAAATATCACTAATTGACATTCAAATTTAACCATTAAAATAGACCATTGCCATTCTCGATGTCTCTGAGAGTAACTACGTCAGCTTTTTTTTTCCTACCTAAGCTGGTAGCTTTGAAAGGCTATTCCAGCGTAACCTTAACTAGTAGGTGAGTTCACGGGGCTCAAACCTGACGACGTTGCTAACAGGAACCCTAGCAAGAGCCGTGCTTCGCAGAATTTACCACCGGATCGGAAACGCGACCCACTGAGAAGATCCGGCGAGAAACTCAGTGCTACGTCAGTAATAGAGCATACGACTCACTTGGTGATAGAGGATGTCGTTGCTCATGCAACAGCAAAAGCCGAGGCGAGAAGTCGAAGAGAAAGACGAGAAGTCATGTAAAGTATAAAGGAAAAGATGGTTATAGAATAAGACGTACGGTGTGCTCGTATCGATGGTAAAATGTCGGCGTTCAATCCAGCCGGCGCGTACCAATTATCTATATATTAATACGTGAAGCAATAGCTTTGTATCCCTTTTTACGAAAAGTGCGCGGACGGAGGAGTATGAAATTTCTCACACTTATAGAGAATATAGAGAAGGAGTGCACAATGCAAAAATTTTTTTAATTAATGCATAAAAGATAGTTTAAATCAATAAAGAAAACATTACACACACTACCATGTATTTGACACAACACATACATAAAAATATATATGTTTATTGTCAATTGTGAAACTTTTGTTATTGTTTAAAGTCTGTGGTCGAATTGAAAATTGATTGATATTATTTGTCTTTAATATTATTGATCTATAGTGCAGTTTTCGCGAATACTGTGATTATATTAGCTATCGAATTATAATAGTGTTTGACAATAGAGCCATAATAACTATAGTCGAATTTCGACTACTGCGGGGCCACTGGTTCTAATGAAATACGTACTTGACACACGTTCACGATAAACAAATAACATCGTGAAATAATAACTCACCAACAGATTATGATGAAAACAACTTAAAAGATTATCGATAAAGTGGATTAATTAATGACTAGTGTTGATTTATAAAGGTCATGTTTGACTCGTTGCCTTATATCTACATATAATAAACGTCATAACCGTATGAACGATTCCAAATTATGGCGATGAAAATGAAGCTAGTAGTTAATTCGTTAAATGTCAATAATGTTAAGAGAAAAAAACCGAATACATACAGATCAGGCCGGCAGTCCTCATCTCGCTCTCACGTCAATATATTTTATGAATTTTGTTAAATAAAATATCAAATAATTACTATTACTGATATTACTAAATTAATTACAAAGAAAAACAAATCCTTAGTGTGGGAAAAATTGAGAGGCTACATTTTTTTTTGAGGTCGGCTTAAAAAAAACCTCTCAATTTGTTTTGCCACGATTTTCTCCTGAGAAATGGCTCCAGTGGTTTTCGAAAACACTTAGCAGCGGTTAAAATAATTTGAAATGAAAAAAAAAAAACTTATTTACTGACGTAGAAGTTAAAATAAATTTATATTTATTTTTTGTTTCTCTACCCTATATAGTACCTTCGAATCACAATACATTATTGCTTCGCAACATTGATAGGCATGGTACCTACCCGTGCAAGGCCCTTAGACGCCCTCCCACTTGCAAGAGTTTGATATCATCTTCATTGGTTTGTATGAGGACTCAGGATGATGGCTTCAGAAGCATCGCTTGAAGAAGTCATAAAATAAAGGAAAGCTTGTAACACTAATGTGGCGTATAGCTAGGACCTGTAAGACCATCAGAGCTCGCCACGAAGCAATCTCGTGTTCTCGTTTGGAGGATTGAAGCAATATAATGGCGATTTCGAGATGACATCACGACATTTACGTCTTGGTGACCATGGCTGCCGGTAATCATTCAACATTGCCTAACATGAGTCGTGGTGCACAAAAAATCACCTATGGTCCCGACCCCTTTGGGCATACACTACGTATTACCAACTCGTCGGGTCCTCGCGTCCCCTTACTGAGGCGCGGATCGGGCCTTGGGGCAACTCCCTTTGTCCGGACTTAGGCTGCCTGCATAACGAGGTAGGGGTGATTTTCCTGCTGCTATCGTTAGTAATGAGGATGGCGGCGAATATGGTTCGTGAATACGGTATGAATTGTGATGTACGATCATGAGCTACTTATGATGGTTTGATGATATTGTAATGGAGGTGCTCCTTAAATATATAATTTTGGTTGTCACCCTATCCTTGAGTAAGTGAAGGTGGGTTCGCCTCCAGCCCCGTAGCTTGAGAATTTGATCATCATCATCTTCGTATCATATTAACGTTACCAACAGACGATGTCGCTGTATAAGTACTAGTTATTAGTTAAGCTACGTATCTTTATAGTTTACATGATAAGATATTACGTTATCTCACATATGTAAGTTGTTTAATCTCATTTATTTATCGAAATTTTATTGTTTAGTTGTGTTTTTTTTGAAAATGTTCTTATTTTATTGTTCGCTTGCGATTATCGCAGTGGTTTCTGCTAAAAATGAGGAGTATATGGGGTGAGTATGTTGCACTCAAAAAAATTGTTGTGGCCCGGTAGCACCGCACTTTTTATTTTTTATTTTTTTATTGCCCTTGTAGGCAGAGGAGCACACGGCCCACCTGATGGTGAGTGGTTACCGTCGCCCATGGACTTCAGCAATGCCAGGGGCAGAGCCAAGCCACTGCCTGCCGCAGCCAAGCTGCTACCTACCGCTCCATAGGAAACTTACAACTCAAGAGCAGCTGCTTCGCAAATGAAACTACAACCGGATCGGAATCGCGACCCGCTGAGAAGATCCGACGAGAAACTCAGCGGGCTGATGTTTAGGTTAGGTTGCACGTCGAACTCTTTGCCGAGTTCGACGAGTACGGTTACCAGGGTCCCTACTCCTAGTGTTAGAGCTGAAGGTGTCTAATGCAAGGGTTATTGGAGCTGATGGATCCGTAAGGACTTGTAAGGAATTGCTATCAACGTTCATAATAATGTAGTCTTTTGAACCGGTCACAAAATGATAAACAATCGCATAGTTATAGCAATTTCAGTAAATTTTGTGTTAGGTTAATGGATCTTAGGCTTCATTTCATAGCCTTCAGAGCAGGGGACAAAAAATACATAAGCTGCAAAAATAATTACCCACATTTCCCCACAGGTTCAGGGTTTACAACCTGACCTTTTCGACCCAGGAGCAGCAAGACAAGTTCCATCTGCTTAAAAGCGATTTGATTGAATTCTGGCAGCGACCAAATCTACAACGCAATGTGGTCGGTCAGGCCATGGTTCCGCCTTCTCATTTCCCATGGTTCGAAGAGCAACTCGAAAAATTGGGTATCGAAAGGAGTTTGCATGTAACTGACGTATTTGAGTAAGTGAGTTTGGATTTTTTGAGAGAGTGTATTTATTGTTAGGCGACTCAAAAGTAATTGTTATGTTAATATAAATGAGATATTGAATCTGATATAAAAAAAACGATATTTTACTTTAGCCCTTTGACTAGTATGTAGGTCACCGGTGCCCTACGCGGCGCACTGAAGTAATTATGTCAATTTCTGTTACTAAGGCGCCGTAATATCTAGTTGACTCTGGGAAAGACAAATCCGAAGATACTGAGAAGGAATCTAAGATATTTAAAAAACTAAAAGATTAAAAACCAAAAGAAGGCAATGTTATGTAATCCAAACGCTACAAAGCAGTCAATGTGTTAAAATATAACTGGGTATTATATGATGAACTGCATAAATCCATACTAATATTATAAATGCGAAAGTAACTCTGTCTGTCTGTCTGTCTGTCTGTCTGTCTGTCTGTTCCTCTTTCACGCCTAAACGGCTGAACGGATTTTGATGAAATTTGGTATGGTGATAGATGATAACCTAGAAATGGTCATAGGCTATAAATAATCACGCCATCGTTCTTAGGGGGTAGGCAGTAGGCAGATAACTAAATTGAGTTAGTGATTTTTAGTCGTTTTTGTTGGGACTTTTGCTCTTTCACGTATAAAAGGCTGAACAGATCTTGATGAAATTTAGTAAGGTAATAGATGGTTACCTAAAAACGGATATAAGATCAAAATGATCACGTCATAGTACTTAGGGGGTAGGAAGTAGGCAGAAAACTGAATTGAGTTAGTGATTTTTTTATGGTTTTTGGTGGGAGTTTTGCTCTATCATGCCTAAACGGCTGAACGGATTTTGATGAAATTTAGTTAGGTGATAGATAGTAACCTAGAAAAGGATATGGGCTATTAATATTCATGCTATCGTACTTAAGGCGTAGGCAGTAGGCAGAAAACTAATTAAGTTAGTGATTTTTAATAGTTTGGTTTAAAAGTTTACCTCATTCACGCCTTAACGTCTGAACGGATTTTTATAAGACTTGGTTAATATAAAGATAGGATCCTAGGCACGGACACAGGCTGAGGTTTTTTTTTCTACACTAGAAATTCCCTAGAAATCTTATTTAAGGCAAAATAATGTTTGCCGGGTCAGCTAGTAACAAATAAATGTATTGAAAAAGTGATATGAAAGCATCAGAATACTGAATTTTGACAACAGATTAGCGTTAGACGACGGTTAATATTTTAATAACCATGTTATGATAATATGATTTAATCTCGCACTTGTTTATTCACTGGTTTTGGTTGAAATTGGCTTTTTTGGACTAAACATATTGTCTTATCTACTGTACCAGTTTTGAGCAAAGTAGTCTTCGATTTGTTTATTAACTAATATTTGATTAAGGTTCTTATTTTTTTTATAGATTTTTAAAAGAAAAGGATCCAACACCAATGTTAAGAAACAACAGAAATTTTGACTACACCGATTTTTATAGGTACAATGAAGTTAGTATATTTTATTCTTTATTAGAAAACTGTTTTTGCCCTATACATTTATTTAAACCGAATTCAAATTTGATTGTCACTTTTGTCATATAAAGTCTATACTCAGCTACATTTTTTCTCCAAGCCCAATTCCATATAGTCATTCCATATTATAGTCTTTTCTGGAACCACAGACTCTTGCTTTTTCCCAATTACATTTTTTTCGTCAAATATGTTCCAATCGCCATCTTTTCAACCAGTCAAAGCCAATTCTTTTCAGAACTACTATGCTTCTTTTCAGATCTTAAATCATCTAAACACCTTAAAAGAATCTTACGCAAACAATCCAAATATCAACGTAGACATTATACAACATGGAGTTACAGACCAGAATCGTCCATTAGTATATTTGAAGATATCCAGGGCCACCACCGCCATAAGACCGGTGGTGATAATAGAAGCTGGTATTATCCCTAATGAATGGATAACTATACCGGCAGTTCTGAATACAGTGGATAGAATATTGGAAGGGTCTGCCTATTTGGATGCATTTGATTGGATTGTCGTACCTGTTGTTAATCCTGATGGATATGAATATACTCATACCAATGTAAGTAGAATTAGAATAATTTAAAGATAAATAATTCGCGAAAGTCACACCCAATTCAACACCCAAACAAAAGCAATCAAACCCTTTTTTTTTAATGTTTGCCCGATGTGGGAATTGAAAACACGACCCTCAGCCCAACGACCAGGTGACTAATTACTTCACCACAGAGTCAGTCAGAAGACGTTATAACATATTTTACAGGCAGAGTGGTTGATGTGAAAAATACTACACGTTTCTCCCGACTCTGGTTAGATTTATTTTTAACTTATCCAAAACTTTATAGATATTTTTAATTCTGACTTTACTCCAACTTCAGAATAATTTCGTATTTGTTTATATATAATAAATAAGTTATAATACGATACGATACGATACGTTGTAATATGATTTTGACTCTAAAAACAAGCGAAACTTATATTATGTTTGGTAGATTTTTTGCAGGAGATCCCCCGTATAGCTGTTGACTATCTCGACTGAATTCGTTACACAAATTACATTTGGCTCACACAATACATATATATGCAGAATTATAAACAGTTCTTAAATAAAATTTTCAAAAATAGACCAAGGACCGCGGGTAGGATATTAGATTTCATGGACTTACAATATACGTTTTAAGTCATCCAATTAAAACACTGATTATCCACAGCTGAGACTCTGGTCGAAATCTCGAAGCACCAGAAGTAACCTTGGCATCATCTGCCCTGGGGTCAACATCAATCGCAATTTCGACTTGGACTGGTCACACTTCGACTCTAGCTCCAGTCCCTGCAGTCACCTTTATGCTGGAGTCGAACCCTTCTCAGAACCAGAAACCAAACTCTTGAAGCATTTAATAGACGAATATGGTACCAGAACTCGGTTGTACTTATCTCTTCAGAACAACGGAGGGTTCCTAACATATCCATGGCATTTTGAGAAGGCTGCTAGTGGGATGTTTAGGCAGCATCATCTAACTGGCATAGATGCTGTCAATGCTATGAACGAGAATTATATATTAGGAGCGGCTTCTGTTGTGTTTGGGGAAAGAGCTTCAGGCACTAGTGTAGATTATGTTAGATCTAACGGTTTACTTTATACTTTCAATATTGATATTGTACAAAGAGGAAACGGTGTTTTGATACCGGCAGGTGAAATTCGAAGTATTGTAGATGATGTTTGGAGAGGAATTTCTGCTATTGTTAACAGTATTATCTAAAATAAATTATTAAAGTGATTAAAATAGATGATTTATTTAAAAAACTAGCTGACCCGGCAGACTTCGTTGTGCCTCAATCGATAAATAAAAGACATAAACTTTTGTATAAAACAAACAAAAGGAATCCGTCCGACGGGGGACACATCAAAGAGAAAACAAAATTGTTATTTTTGTTTAATTCCGAGTATTTTTATATTTATCTACCTTTCAAACCTTCTCTGGACTTCCACAAATAATTTAAGACCAAAATTAGTCAAATTGGTCCAGCCGTTCTCGAGTTTTAGCGAGACTAACGAACAGCAATTCATTTTAATATTATTATAAACTAGAGGTCCCGCAGTAGTCGAAATTCGACTATAATTAATTGGAATTGTAAGTTTGTACACTATTATGACTGTATTTTATACTTCTATAATCACAAATTTCGCTAAGACTACCCTTTAAAAAATGTTAACAAAGGCAAACAATATTTAATCTATTCTCAATTTGACCACAGACGTCAAGAACAAAAGTTTGACAATAAATAGTATGCATGCGTATGTGCGTCAAATACATGGTATGTAGTGTGTGTAATGTTTTCTTTATTGATTTAATGTATCTTTTATGCATTATATAAAAAAAATATTAGCATTGTGCACTTCTTCTCTATATTCTCTATAAGTGTGGAAAATTTCATACTTCTCCGTCCGCGCAATTTTCGTAAAAAGGATTACAAAGTTTTTGCTTCACGTATTAATATATAGATAGATAAATAATAATTTATATTTGTGGGGTCGCCAAAAAAGAGTTTTTCACAGCATAGTTGCCGTCATTGCCGAGTACATCAATCGACCATTGGAATTTTAATGTAGTTATAGATTTTTTTGTTAAAATTGTAAGTAAATGAAGAGGAAAAGCGATAAAGGTCTTTTTACTGTATTGAGCATCCCTTTTTGGTGAATGTTCGCTTGTCAAATTTTAGACCCCTGGCATTGCTGATGTACATGGGCGACGGTGAGCACTAGATATTTAAAGTAGGCTTTTCAACCTTTTAAGCAATCGGATGCGAGTTGTTAAGAGACAAATTCTTATTCCTGGTCTGTCTACCGCTCCCCAAAGTATAGGTGGAAGTCCGCTTAGCAAAAAAGCTAAAGAGGTCATCACAGACCAGGATTTAGAACACAAGGATTACATTACATCATGGTGATTTGTAATTTGTCTTTATCTTGAAATTACAAAAAGAGAGAGATAAATAATACACACTTTATTGCACACTAAAACACAATTAACATTAGAAAACAGTCAACAAGCAGATACATTTATACAGTAGGCGGTCTTATCGCTAAAAGCGATCTCTTCCAAAAAACTGTTTAATTTACAGAAATTCTAAAATAGGTAAAAATATAGCAGGTATGTTACGGTATTAGCAATACATTATTGTAGTAAAAATATAGTATACAGAATTAAAATTTAAATTCTTAGATTTTATTTGATAAGTCAATGGTTAATATGCACCAAGAGCATTGATTGTAGAGTCGAACCTTAGAGTCGAGACCCTGACTCGTGAAACCATGTAGTACAGAATGGGCGTTGCACAACAAGTGATGGAATGCTCTATGCTATTGATCAATCTGATGGATCAGTCCGTAATACACAAATTAGTGATCAAATAAAAATTACACATGTTAGTAAGAGAGTAGAAGATCGGAATTAGAGTAGGGTAGGACACTTAGTAAAGCGAAATGATACAGATGGAGTAAAACAGTGACGGAATGGTGGTCAAAAATAGGTCTTAAAGGTATCGGAAGAGCTATGGCACGGTGGACTGATGATATAGTCAGGGCGGCGCGGGGCGGGCTTGGATGAGAATGGCCAGCGAACCAAACACTATGAAAAACACCAAAAAAAACTAACAAAATATGCTTTTATAGAAAATCCAACTAAAAAATACATGCAATAAAATCATCTTACACTACTTTTAATTCAAATTTATTAAGATTTATTTTCTATTTTTTATTTGATTCATTTTCTATAAAAGCGTATTTTTTTAGTTTTTCAAACTATTATTAATTTTTAATTTTTTAGCTGAATTTCAATTTTTTCATTTTTTTTTGTCATCGGTCCTTAATAACTATACCAAATTTCGAGTTAATCCGACGTTTTGAAGAGATCAAAGATTCAAAGATTCCGTTACATACTAACATACATACGTCTGAAACTAATAAAAGCGTATTAAAAAGGGAGGCCTATGCCCAGCAGTAGGTACCAAAAGGCTGAAGATAAATAAATAAACGAATACGATTCTTCTTTCCTAGTTTTTCGGCGTAGATTCGATTTAGATATATTTTTTTTGTTTTTAAGAAAACTAACTATCAATCAAGACGACCTTGAGCTCTTTTTCAATAATATAATCTAAAAAAGAAAACCTCACGTTATCTCGACACTTATACTCTAAAAGAAAACTTCCGAGTCTGAGCGTTCTTCGATCGCCGAACGAAGAAAACTAATTTTAAACATCTCACAACTGAGAAAGTGAAAAGAATAAAAGAAAAAAAATACCGCGTAGAAACTTGAGCGGGATCGATTCGTTAAATTGAAAATAGATCCTTCCGCCGTAGATTAAAGAAAGCGATTTGATTTTTGAACGAAAGGAATCTTCGATTTCCCTTCCCTAAAAATATCGTATCCCGAATTTAACGCGCCGCGGTCGAGATCCTTGCTCTCAATAAAACTCTTAATTCTGCAAGCGGATTTTGAGTTCTTGACACTTTAATTTGATTTATTTACGTATTTTATTTATTTATTTTTAATTGCACTTGTAGGCAGACGAGCATACGGCCCACCTGATGGTGAGTGGTTACCGTCGCCCATGCACTTCAGCAATGCCAGGAGCAGAGCCAAGCTGCTGCCTACCGTTTCAATATTTGAGTTATATTTATGTTGGTTTTATGTTTCATATAAAACACATAAGCTTTGGTAATTATTGTTTTTATTGCTCTTGTAGGTAGAGGAGCATACGGTCCACCTGATGGTGAGTGGTTACCGTCCCCCATAGACTTTAGCAATGCCAAGGGCAGAGCCAAGCCGCTGCCTGCCGTTAATTAATTGAATTAAATTACCGTTAACTGAAAACATTATTAATAAATTGTAATTATCATTGCATTAACGCGATAATGAAGATGCTACACGTCTTGAATTGTGCTGTGATGTAATGCAATAAATACTACACAAGTAACCTGCATTCTGTTCCAACAGTCACGCGTTGTGGTCTAGAGGATACAATAGTCGTTATAAAAGTGGAGATTCCAACCTCACATCTCTTCACTTTGGAATATTTATAGACTTATATTTGCAGTTCTTGGGAAGCTGGTTTTACGGGTTGTGTGACTATAAAAGAGCGAGTTTTCCCATTCGACTTTGCGAGAGCGGTACTCCAAATCGATTAATCGAAGCAAAGTTCACATTAGACAAGGTGGAATGGAGAAAATTAAAAAATGATCGCACCGAAGAGAGGTCAGCTGAAATTATACGAAAACTGCTGACGAGGACGGCGTGTCGCAAACATAACAGTACAGTGATTAATTCCGACCGGACGTCTGCAACATGTCACTGTAAATGTGTCGTTGCATGCTCACCCTGTGATATACAGCGACTCGCACGTTTTGATACTTTATAAATATATACGTTGGAGACGGTCATTAGTTCGGTACCGGTCATCATTCTCGTCGAACCCGCTTGCGACGAAGGGCTCGATGAGTAAATTAACCCACATACACAGCCCACTGAGTTTCTCGCCGGATTTTCTCAGAGGGTCACGTTTCCAATCCGGTGGTACATTCTGCGAAGCACGGCTCTTGCTAAGGTTAGTGTTAGCAATGTCATCAGGTTTGAGGCCCATGAGCTCACTTACTTGTTAGGGTTACGATGGAATGGCCTCTCAAGGCCATCAGCTTAGGCAGGGAAAAAGATAAGCGATTTAAGTCCCTCGTACCATCTCGTGGCGGATTCAACAAATTTCAGTTTACTAATATAATTAGTACATAAAGAAGATTTAAAGCTCTATGCTTATGAATGAATGAATGAATGATTTATTTTATTTCAGACAACAACAAGTCCACATGTGTACATAGTATCATTGAAACATACTTAAAATTAACAACACCAATCAAATAAAAAAGATACATTTATTAAAAATAATTATCAGTTCAATACATTTCAAATATTCCATTCAACTGATACTTCCTTCAAACCAACCATTATTATTATTATTTAGTCCGCAAGTGAACCACGGTACAATGGTTCAAGTACCGACAGTCATAACGGTCTGTTAATACACCTTCAGGATGCTGTTCAGTTTAAATTTCAAACCTTGTTTACAGAAGGATTAATTCAAAGATGAAATTATTATTTTATGGTAAGAAATTGGTCAACTGTTTTTTATCTTTAATCGTAATCCACAGTGAAAAGACCAAAGTAAAAAGTTTTCTGGCCTTACTGATCTCCAGGAGCTATATAGTAACCACTCACCTCACGATTTTTTATGATGAATAGCGTGAGCGCTCTCATCACAAAATTTCACTACTCGTCATAAAAGCGCTTTCAGGAGGGAACCAGTTCACTTGCCCAAGTGCAGCAGCAATAGCCCCTTAGGCTACCAGCGATTAGGTAGGTTAGGTTAGGTAGTAGGTAGGGCACTCATTCGATTATGCAAGACTAGATTAGATTTATCTATACTAATATTATAAAGCGGAAGAGTTTGTTTGTTTGAACGCGCTAATCTCAGGAACTACTGGTCCGATCCGAAAATTATTTCAGTGTTAGATAGCCTATTTATTGAGGATATATAGCATCACTGTAAGACCGATACAAGTGGAGCACCAATAAATAATGTTTTAAAATAGGGGTTTAAATAGCTTCCTTAACATTCTATAATTCAAAAATATTTTCACTTTCTACGTAAATTAAGTGGGGTGTAAAATTTAGCGTTATGCCAAAGTAACTATTCCACGCGGACGGAGTCGCGGGTAAAAGCTTGTAGTAGAATATAGCAGAATTCGAACACAGCTCTTTTTTGTACTGTCGCGAAATTCGTGAAGGTAGTTCTTCTACTGTGATTACTGAGGAAAGTCCTATAGATAACTGGACTGATTGAAGCATCTTTGAAATAAATAAACAAAACTGATTTTACGGGTTGATTGCGCGTTTATTATTGCCTTTTTTAAATACTTTACAGTTTTCGTTGGCATTAGTCACGGACGAACGTGACTTATCGGTAAAGATAGTACATACTGTCTCGAATATAGTTGCGACCAGCGCCGTTTGAAAAATACTGTACTAACAAGAAAAATAAAATCAAGATAACAAGCTTTTCCTCACAGAGGATAATAGTAATTAATAATATAATTGGGAATAAATCATACACGGTTATCCGGCTCCAATTTAGGATTTCCTGTGTTATGGGCACCAGAGACTGACACACATACTTATATCTTTAAACGAGCAATTCTTGTATATGAATATTTATATAATCTGAATCTCGGAAACGGCTCCAATGATTTTCATAAAATTTAGTATACAGGGCATTTCGGGGGCGATAAATCGATCTAGCTACGATTTATTTTGCAGAAAATTTTCTTTTATTTGTGTTTTCAATAATCAACTTTATCGGTAATCAACTTAAACATAAACTTTTTTTTATTGAAAGAAAATAACCAATAATATAATATAATATCAATAAATGTAATTCGTACTTAAATATAATTTCTAAAAAATACATTTATCAAAAAAAAAAACGAATTGCCCGTTGTAAGAATCGAACCCACGACCCTCGGCGCGACAGTCAGGGCCGCTAACTTCTGTACCACCGAGTCATTCAAGAGTCAGAGAAGACTCAATTCAATTTGTTTCATTTAAATTCACGGATCAAGCCTGTTTGGTCGGCGCACACTGCACTACGGCACGCGAAATCCCCAGCGCCTAATCGCTTCATTTGGTTGACATCGCATAATTTACGATATGAAACGAGTGCTCTCATCTTTATAATTTATGACGTATTTTGTAGCCCCACTAATCGTTATGTTAGTGACGTTACAAATTAATTTTAACTAGAGGTCCCGCAGTAGTCGAAGTTCGACTATAATTAATTGGAATTGTAAGTTTGTACACTATTATGATTGTATTTTATACTTCTATAATCACAAATTTCGCCAAAGCTACACTATAAAAAAATATTAACAAAGACAAACAATATTTAATCTCAATTTGACAACAGACGTCAAGAACAAAAGTTTGACAATAAATAGTATGCATGCGTGTGTGCGTCAAATACATGGTATGTAGTGTGTGTAATGTATTCTTTGTTGATTGAATGTATCTTTTATGCATTATTTTAAAAAATATATGAGCATTGTGCACTTCTTCTGTATATTCTTTATAAGTGTGGAAAATTTCATACTTCTCCGTCCGCGCAATTTTCGTAAAAAGGGATACAAAGTTTTTGCTTCATGTATTAATATATAGATAATAAAAGTTACTTACGCGCGGGAGCGTTTCTCTGTTGCTATTTTCAATTGGCAGCTTTTTTTAGTGATACAAGATTTTTTTTTATTGCTTAGATGGATGGACGAGCTCACAGCCCACCTGGTGTTAAGTGGTTACTGGAGCCCATAGACATCTACAACGTAAATGCGCCACCCACCTTGAGATACAAGTTCTAAGGTCTCAGTATAGTTACAACGGCTGCCCCACTCTTCGAACCGAAACGCATTACTGCTTCACGCCCGAAATAGGCAGGACGGTGGTGCCTACCCGCGCGGAATCACAAGAGGTTCTACCGCCAGTAAAAATTTCAGATTTCTTCAGATTAGAAGGGAGTCGCCATCTAATTTCGTTTGAGGAACTCTCTGAGTTAACTCTAATTTGTATGTAGTTGGAACAGCCTCTCTAGCGGCATACGAAGTGAAGCTTTCAACTCCATACAAATTTGAGTTAACTTTTACGCGATCGAGAAGTTGAAAAGCTCGCACTAAGCCCACTGGTCGCCCACACACTAAAGTCAACAACGACGACTTAAAGGCGACAGTGGAAGCTGGCGATATTTATACCTTTTTTTTATTGCCTCTGTAGGCAGACGAGCATACGGCCTACCTGATGGTGAGTGGTTACTGTCGCCCATGGACTTCAGCAATGCTAGGGGCAGAGCCAAGCCGCTGCCTACTGCTTAATACTCTCTACAAGCCTCGTTTGAAGAAGAAAATGTCATAGTGCTCGGGGAATACCGTGGAGGGGAGCTCATTCCATAGCCGGATGGTACGTGGCAAAAAAGACCTCTGGAAACGCGCTGTGGATGACCGCAGTGGCTTCAGGTAATATGGATGAACTCTGCTCCGATGGCGGGAGATGCGATGATAAAAAGGAGATGAGGGGATCATCTCGAATAATTCCTCGGAGCATTCCTCATGGACCATGCGGTATAAAACACAGCGGGAGTCGAAGTCCCTCCGCAGACCTAGAGGTTCCAAACGATCCGTGAGAATGGGATTATCGACAATCCGAACGGCCTTCTTCTGTATGGAGTAAAATGGAAGAAGCTGGTATTAGCTGGTACTAACGCTGGACAAGCAGCAGCCTTCGATGTTAGCTTCAAAACAATGTTGCTCCATTTGCGTCAAATTGGTAAGGTAAAAAACATTTATATGTGGGTGCCACATGATCTGAACGATCGCCAGCGCGACGAACGCGGTAAGGTATGCCTTGCAATGCTTGGTATAGAAACGAAGAGAGCTTGGACCGCATTGTCACTTGCGATGAAAAACGGATTCTTTTTAATACGCTTTTATTAGCTTCAGACGTTTGTATGTTAGTATGTAATGGAATCTTTGAACATGATTTTGACCCCTTTCAAAACGTCGGATAAACAAACGAAATTTGGTATACATATTAAGGACCGATGACAATTCAATACTTAAAAAAAAATGAAAAAATTGAAATTAAAATAAAAAATTAAAAATAAATAATAGTTTACAAAAACTACGCTTTTATAGAAAATCCAACTAAAAAATTGAATATAAATTTTAATGAATTTGAAATAAAAATAATGTAAGAAAAGATGATTTTATTGTAAAAAAAGCGTGGGGTGCTCTTCAGGATATTATCAAAATAACCCTTCTACCTCCTTCTACTCATATCTGTTCATAAAATATTTATAACTACTGATACCATGCATTATTTATTCTATAATCGTCAGCAATCCTGTTGGTTAGACCATTAAACTCAAAACTTATTCCTAAATAAGTTATGGTCATCGTTCGGTGGTCTAGTGTCAGTATAATTCAACACAGCTTCTTACGAAATGGCACCAGTATTACTGCGGATGTGCACTGTGAGGAATTGGACACAAGCTTTAAGAGTTAAGGCTGAAAGTTTTGCGTGATCCACCTTACTCACCAGAATTTGTGTCGACAAACTGCTAGTCTTTCCAAAGTTTGGACAGCTTCTTGACAGGGAAAAAATTCAGTGTCCTAGAAGCAGTACAAAATGCCTTTTTTTATTGCTTTAATGGTTGGACGAGCTCACAGCCCACCTGATGTTAAGTGGTTACTGGAGCCCATAGACATCCACAACGTAAATGCGCCACTCACTTTGAGATATAAGTTCTAAGGTCTCACGTATAGTTACAACGGCTGCCCCACCCTTCAAACCGAAACGCATTACTGCTTCACGGCAGAAATAGGCAGGGTGGTGGTACCCACCCGCGCGGACTCACAAGAGGTCCTACCACCAGTGCAAGAGGTCCTACCACCAGTACAAGAGGTCCTACCACCAGTACAAGAGGTCCTACCACCAGTACATGCCTTTGAAGAATTTGTTAGTTTCCTTATAGCTGACTTCTTTGAGAAGAAATTAGCACAGTCCTAGTAAAGACGCATATCGATGCGTCTTTATCTTCTCAGATGTGTGAGAGAGAAAAAAAAATGTTATTTTTTGTACGTTATTACAAAGTTAAGTCGTACACTGTGTGCATTACTAATAAAAATCTTACGTTACGGACGTTTTTTCCCGGCTAGGGTACCTCTCCGCATCGTCCCTTAAGGAACTTCGTTCCAAAAATATTAATGAAGGATTAGAAGAAATTTCTGTAAGCGGCTGTTTCGCAGGTCCCATGGAATTACTAAATCCGTCTAAATTAGGTGAACTGACGACTTTTTATGGATGATTATGAAAAAACCTGAACTGACTTGTGAAAACGACACTAAGTATATCCTATGTGTTTTTTAGCGAACGCCGTTCCTCAAAGCCATCTAACCTCTATTAAAGAGATAGGGATTCACTAAGGCTTCCATTAGGAATGCTTTCAGTCATTACACGAGGAAGGGGATTGTAAATGAACTAATCCGAGATAGGAAATGAACACGATCACTAAAACGATAGAGCATTAAATATCTCTGAGCCTGTTAAATCGCCTTTGGGCTCTTAAGTTGCGAGCACACTTGGACATTTATTTTAATAAAATACTAGAGGTCCCGCAGTAGTCGAAATTCGACTAGAATTAATTGGAATTGTAAGTTTGTACACTATTAAGATTGTATTTTATACTTCTATAATCACAAATTTCGCCAAGACTACATCCAGTGTATAATCTATGACTACATCTATTCTCAATTTGACAACAGATGTCAAGAACAAAAGTTTGATAAATAGTATGCATGCGTGTGTGCGTCAAATACATGGTATGTAGTGTGTGTAATGTTTTCTTTATTGATTTAATGTATCTTTTATGCATTATTTAAAAAAAATATTAGCATTGTGCACTTCTTCTCTATATTCTCTATAAGTGTGGAAAATTTCATACTCCTCCGTCCGCGCAATTTTCGTAAAAAGGGATACAAAGTTTTTGCTTCACGTATTAATATATAGATATGTCGCATAGAAATTAAATGACTAGTAACGCCATCTGTTATTGACAAACTAAATCTGGGTGCGCTACAGATATAATCTGTGGAGGATATATATTATAAAAATTAAATCGATTTTTTTTTATTTATTTTGGAAATCAACAGTACAAAACATCCATATAATGTAATCGGGTAAACGAAAACCAAACAAGTGTTATATTATTAACGTTAATCATCATGGAGCGTAAATAGATTAACTCGTCGTGGCCTAAAAGTTAAGATATCCAGTGCATTCGTATCTTGCGATGCACTAGTGTTCGAATCCCGCAAGCGGGTACCAATTTTTCTAATGAAATACGTACTTAACAAATGTTCAAGATTGATTTCCACGGTGAAGGAATAACATCGTGTAATACAAATCAAACCTGCAAAATTAAAATTTTGCGTAATTACTGGTGGTAGGACCTCTTGTGAGTCCGCAAGGGTAGGTACCACCACCCTGCCTATTTCTGCCGTGAAGCAGTAAAGCGTTTCGGTTTGAAGGGCGGGCAGCCGTTGTACTATACTGAGACCTTAGTTAGAACTCATGTCTCAAGGTGGGTGGCGGCATTTACGTTGTAGATGTCTATGGGCTCCCATAACTACTTAAAACCTGGTGAGCCGTGAGCTTTTCCACGCATCGAAGCAATAAAAAAATGTATACATACAAAGGGCACCCCACCTTTTAAACTAGGACGCATTACAGTTTTGAGGCAGAAATAGTTAGGGCAGCGGTAACTATCCGAGCGGGCTCACAAGACCACCCGCAATTATCGTTAAAATTATCGTTGTGCGTCTGATATTTACTACACGACATAATTTTCCTTCATAAGTGGAAGTTACAATGGATTTTAAAGATTAAATTACATTGTAACTCGTAAGTTCAATCCTGTCGTTTAGGGTTGGCAATCGAATTTGATTTCCGCTGACTCGTCTATCATCTGATCTTACGAAAAAAGGATAACCTATTTATGATTACAAAATCCAATGCGCATACAGCCTTAGAACGAAATTATTAGCCTCAATATACATAACAAGCTACTTTTGTATCGCGGTAAATGTAATCGAGTGAAACGATTCATCTTTACTCTTCCGGTGTTCAGCTTATGATGGATTGTCTGGAGCGAGATTCACTTAGATCCTTACGTTTTATTAAGGCGATCAATGCAAATTTTCCGGGTCTCGCCTTGAAGGATGTGTTGATTTTTGATATTGAATATATCGAAATTGCGAAATAACGTATAGCCCTGGCACAGTGCAATAAGCACAGTATAGTCGCAAACAGTATGTTAATGCATCACTTAAAGTATTGCTCTTTTCATTATTCCTAAGGTAGATTCGCTAGTTTTCTCCATATTCAGTTACGGAGCGGAGACTTGGACGCTGAAAAAGGTCGACAGAGATCGTATATACGCCTTCGAAATGTGGTGCTGGAAGAAATTGGTGCAAATTCCATGGACTGCCTTTCGCACCACTGTGTCAACACTAAAGGAACTTAATGTTAAAACTAGACTCTATACACTATGCATTTGTAGAGTATTGGAGTTCTTTGGACACATTGCTCGAAAGGAGGGTGACAATCTTGAGCAGCTGATGGTGACGGGTAAGATAGAAGGCAAACGTCCCAGAGGACGCAGTTCCATGAGATGGTCGGACCAAATTCGGTCTTGTCTGGACATCAAGCTCCACGACACCCTCCACGAGGCCAAGGATCGCAGCAGATGGAGAACAATCGTACAAGAGAGATTGATGTAGAGGGGGAGTCATGACCCTCAGTAATGAGGAGAACGACGTAAGGAAGAGGAGGAGGAGGAGGGTAGGGTCAGTTCTGTTATAAGCGAAGAACCAACGCCCGAATATATCCTACGCGATTATTGCCACAACGCATGAAAAAGTTGACTCTACTTTATGGTGAGTGGTTTCCGCCGGTTATTGACATCAGGAATGTCAAGCTGCTGAGCACCCTTCGTAAGCCTCACTTGAAGAAGAATGTACGAGTATATGGCCGCAGTATCCCCACCCATCAGAGTAGAACGAGCGAATACTTTGGGATAGAAATAACGTGATTAATACCCCCTTTTTTCCACTGGAGAAAATCGCCGGATGCCCATCTGCACGGCAGATGGGGTATGTGGGGGTTGAAACTCACTAAAAGCTCCTGCCGCTCACAGCCGATGCCCAACTCCGGACCGGGTCGGAGCCCAGTCGGAGCTGTTGAGACGGCGGGACAGGGCTTACGCAAAGTATATTACATCCATCACGCCGTCCCCCAGACTCCGCCACGGTCGGCCGCCAGAGACACGACCACCGGTTCCCTCGGTTGACGGGCCAGGAGCCCACAGTAATGGCGCCGCGCTACACCTTCTCCCAGAGCGGTCGGTGGAACACGGCCTACCATCGATGGGTTTCGTATTCCGCAAAAAGACGCGGTGGTACAATTCAAAGTAGACACTGCGATATTTTACGATTTGGCTTATAAAATTTTCTCATCTTATTTAGGAGGTACACGTGCTTAGCTTGGCTTATCGTCACCAGTGCGACTTGGTTACAGAGAGTGTAGTCGATTTATCCAAAAGCATGGTCCCCTAGTCATAAAAGAAAAAAATTAATATCTCTAAAAACTTACGAATGGAAACGAAAAGTATATTATGATTTCAGTTTGGCTTACGTCTTACTCACCACGGCTTACTTACCAAAAGTTCGATCCAAATAAGCGTCATGTAATATAGCTTTTCAGTTTGCAAAGTCACAGATAAGGGGTATCGGGAGGCCATTTGCCGCATAGCTTATAATTTCCGCCGCAAGATGGCGTCATTTGAACACTGAACGATTTCGGGCGTGGTGTTAGTGCGAGCGGGAGTTGAGTTTCTATTTCAAATTTAAAGTGCTTTTTATTGTATGTTTGTATTGATATATTATTATATAGTATAATAATAAAAGACAAAACAGTTCAATACCTATTGCTAGTCTATTTTTTATTGAATTTAATCCAGCAGCTAGCTCTTTGACGCTTATAAACATGTCTCAAGTTGGATGGCAGCGTTTATGTTGTTGATGTCTGTGGGTTCCGGTGCCCACTTAACACTAAAGTGGCCGCTAGCTCATCTAACCAATTTGACAATAAAAAAAGTATTACAAGAAATGATGCGAAACTTGAAGTATCAATGATTATTGAATTTCAGCAAGTATGCCTTTGTATTTTAGGCGAACAATAGTAAAAACTTAATTCTCTACCTTTTACAATGAGCGTTGATATATATCTCAAAATTACACCCTCAATTAAGCCGTAAAGCCGTTTTAATTATATATAAATATATCTACGAGTAATAAATGTTTTTTTGTCATATCGCTCGCTTTATGTGGGACCATACAATAAATCTTTACAAATACGCAAAATTTTGTACTACACTTCTAAGCCCGCGAAGCTAATTTGAACCCTATTTTTGAGGACTTAAAAACTATCGCACACCGTACTAACGAATTTCTAAGTTTGTTTGTATGCAGAACTGTCTTCAGCCTTAGCGTTCTGTCAGAGAGTGAGACATCCATGATATTTGAAGATAAACAAGTCTTGTGGATCTCAGTAATGCTTATAGCGCCATCTGCTAACGGTATACGCAAAATGCTTCGAAACTCAATTTCCTTAATGGAAAGTGCAGACGTATTCATATTTATATATTTATGGTCTTGAGCTGGATTAAAGTTACAATTGCGTTTTCGCATGAATTTTTAATTAAAATTTAAACGTAATATTTCGATTTTAATTTTAATTTTTTAAATGTTTTTGAATTATTTTTTTTAAAACATAGAAAAAAATATCTATTGTTTTTATTCTAGCAAACCTGTACCGTCTGATTTATAAATGCTTCTTTATTTAACGATTTTTTGCGGGTTGCAATCGCTTGATATTTCGTCAGGTAGGTATGTATAATATTTAGTCCTCGTGGTCTAATATCCGTGACCACGGCGCGGCGTTTGCAACGCCTCGAAATGTCGGGATCTCTTGAAATTGGAAAATCGTGGATAAATAGCGTGCTATAAAGAATACGCTTTTTTCCTCTAGATTAATGAACAAGATCATCATCTACTCCGTGTAAAGTGTAAAAGTTTAAGATTTAAAAATGTGAATTCAACCACCCACACGGAGTCGTAGGCTCAGTCGAATAATATAACGGCTGACCCACCTTCAAAACATGAATGGCAGAAGCATTTCAAGGCAGAATAAGACGATCAAAAATATGGTAAAAATAAAACACAATGAAACAAAATACAATTCAATTCAATTTAGATATGATATAAACGGCCGAACGTCACATATCAAAAGATATACCAACGCTTTCAAACAAGACAGGATCTTGACGTTATGAAAATTCACACACACGAAGGCTACATACAACTTACTACATGATATTATTTCTCTGTGTCTAGGTATGTAACGCGTGTGAATTTTTGGGCGTCGAAGGCGTAATATTTTGATTAAGTAACGCCGACAAACACATCGCGGATCTGTTTGAAGTGAATTAACAATATAGTTTACGAAATATAAAAATATTCAGATTTTTCTTTGACATTTGTCAGTTTTTGGCGGGCTTTCGTTCTTCGCCACAGACTATAGCAGTGTGTGTAGTGAATGTTACTATTGGCTGTAGTGTAGGCACGGTACTATAGATATAGGTCCAGAGATAGATCCAAAAACTCAATTAGACAAAACGATTTTTTTTGCAAAGGAGTCCCGGTGATCACCATCGCACCTTTAGAATTAAAGAGACCTATTTCCAATATTTTGGATTTCGACTTTAATTCAAAAATTCGACTCATAATAATCAAATGACCAAAAGTGGCTTATAAAGGGACAAACTTATCCATCGGTCTTTTTCACTCCATTCCCTTTCCCTACGTCTTTTCGGTTTGAAAACTATTCGATGCTTTCCAAAAAACGTATTTTTTGGGTTGGGTCTCTATAATTCTAACGGTGCGAAGTGAAGAAAGAATCAGAAAACATCTATTATCACCTTATTATCTTCTGCCCAGAGCTTCACGACGCAACTTTTTTTTTTTTTATTTTTTTTTATTGCCTTTGTAGGCAGACGAGCGTACGGCCCACCTGATGGTAAGTGGTTACCGTCGCCCATGGACTTCAGCAATGCCAGGAGCAGAGCCAAGCCGCTGCCTACTGCTTAATACTCTCCACAAGCCTTACGCAATACGCCAACATTGAAAATAATAATAAACCGACTGTCTTAGACTGTCTGGAGTACATTTAATTAATTAATTCTCGTTATTTATTACTTAGACTAATTTGATATTCCGGCAATTGCTTTTTAGCTGATAATTTAATTATTTTAAGGCTTATTAAGTTAATGTTGGTTGTAAGCTCAAGCAGGTCGATCGGATACGCGCTATTATAATTCAATTGAGACCGAAACCTGATGTCTCAATTGGGTCATGGTGATTACGCTGTGCTGAGAGATTGACATCGTCAGATAAAGGAAAGCTCATCTCTCTTCGAACGGAGATATATGTATTGTTTAAGTGACATTTAATTGATTAGTAGACTGTATGTTCTAACTAGCTCCCCTCCACGGTGTTTCCCGAGCGCTATGACATGTCCTTCTTTAAAAGAGGCTTGTGGAGAGTATTAAGCGGTAGGCATCGGCTTGGCTCTGCCCCTGGCATTGCTGAAGTCCATGGGCGACGGTAACCACTCACCATCAGGTGGGCCGTATGCTCGTCTGCCTACAAGGGCAATAAAAAAAAAAACTAGAACTAA
This sequence comes from Bombyx mori, assembly GCF_030269925.1. Taxonomy (NCBI): domain Eukaryota; kingdom Metazoa; phylum Arthropoda; class Insecta; order Lepidoptera; family Bombycidae; genus Bombyx; species Bombyx mori. The sequence goes on along the minus strand of NC_085120.1, from coordinate 1,086,958 downwards.
AAAGCAAATATGCACCACAATCCGTGTTGAGACACGATTACAAATTTAAATTTAGCTGTTTAACGCATGTGCTATTCGTCTAGTCGGAACAGATGACTATTTCGTGGTAGAAGTAAGTAGAACAGTGGTAGAGGAAGAGGTAGATCTAAGAAAAAAATGATGGATTGCGTGAAAGACGATGTGTGTAAGAGGGGAGTGAGCGAAGAAATGGTATATGATAGCGGAGTATAGAAGGAGAAAACATGTTGCGCCGACCACAGGTGACTGGGAGAAGGGCTGGAGAATGATGAGTAACTAGAATGGTGGTAATACCCGTGCGGACTTACAATACACTCGATTATCTGGTCGTAGCCCCTTAGGCTACCGGCGAATAGGTAGGGGAAATAAAACAGTATTTTTGTTGTAAATACTTATTTGAATTATACTATTCCTTTATCATGGAAATAGCTTAAATACATTTTATTTAATTCCTAATAAAAATAAAAATAGATGTTAGCGGGATTCGAACACCGGTACAGTCGCGTCTCTGGATACGAGTACACCAGGCATCTTATCTTTGAGGCCACGTTTTTATCTAATAAAGATAACTTACATTACGATATTTTATTGTAAAATTATTTTCACGGAACTTACAAGCGTCATAAAAAAAAAAATACGATAATTTTATCGCTTCATTCCGTAGTGACGTGGTGATACGAAATCGGAATTCCCCAGTTTCTGTGAGTGGCGCTCCCTTTTCGAACGAAACAAATCTAGAATAGGCGCGTATATATTTATTTTATCTGAATAATTATCGATATCGATTATAAAACGAACGAATTATTATTATTTTGATTGGTTGACTTAAGATTGCTGTAATTGAAGGTCAACGAATCCGGAACGAGGTGGTCCGATAGAGAACCAAAGTTATCGACATAGGACAGCGGATTAGTGACGTGGCAATTGAATGACCATGTTAGCCGAAGAACCGATAATCGTTACAGTAAAGGTGTTCTTGAGTGGAGACCGCGAATTGGCAATTTTATTTTTATTTTTTAATTGCGTATAGGCAGACGAGCATACGGCCCACCTGATGGTGAGTGGTTACCGTCGCTCATGGACGTCAGCAATGCTAGGGGCAGAGCCAAGCCGCTGTTTACCGTTTAATACTCTCCACAAGCCTCGTTTGAAGAAGGACATGTCATAGCGCCCGGGAAACACCGTGGAGGGGAGCTCATTCGAAAGCCGGATGGTAAGTGGCAAAAAAGATCTCTGGAAATGCACTGTGGATGAACGTAGTGGCTCCAGGTAGTACGGGTGAACTCTACTCCAGTGGCGGGCGGTGCGATAGTAAAAACGAGATGATGGTATCATCTCAAACAATTCCTCAGAGCACTCCAGAACATACGGTACAAAATACAGAGGGAACCGAAGTCCCTTCGCAGACCCAGAGGTTACAACGCCATCTATTATCAAATAGCGGAAACACATACCTGGCCTTCCCAAAAATATTCTCGATAATTCTAGGGATGTCGTATCGACAATAAAAGCGTTGCAGAGATGACACGAAGGAGTTAGTAATCGGAACTACTCGAAGCGAATCACCGAAAGGAATTAAGAATTTTAAAGTGTTCGTTAAGTTTTCTAAGTGTTAATACAGTTTTAATTTATACTTCATTAGAATTTTTATTTATAGCGAACCCCAGCGCGTAGCAATACAAAAGTATGTATCTCATATAAATCTATAAACAAATTATACACGTAATTTAATCTTAGCCTCTTCAAACAGTTCCGTTGACATATCGATATTGAATTTTATCGATAAGCTCAATCCCCAGCGTCCATAGGTCTTGACGTTCCGAACCAATATTTTCCGGACTACCCTCTTCCGCGTCCGAGACAACGTGCAGGCATCCCTATGTTATTGCCCACCTGAATTGAAAAACAATGCGAGATTCACAATAGACATTTCCGCCACGTGTAATATAAGTAGTACATGGTTGTTTAGAAGAATTATGGGGTAAGGACAGGTTGAGGGTAATGGGTTTTGTTGTTCTAACTGCCTTAGTTGGTTTTGAAGGTTCCTTTTTTAGTCAAAAGATATGAATTTATTGTTTTAGTAACAGATTCTAGTATCACTTGGTTTTTGTCGGTAAGTGGAGCTTGTAGACACGCTACCCACCATGAGGCATGAGGACATAGTCTCAAGTGTAGGTGTTATGTAACGGATAATCCTTCAATGGTATGCTTATTCGAGGCTGAAATTTGTAGATTTTTGACATGACAACGTCTTATAATTCGATGGAGCCGGCTGCACGCACGAATAAACATGACTCATTGAGGCGTTACCTCGCTCTGAGGCGTATTTTCCTATGACGTTGTCACGTTCAACTATCGTTAGTAAACCGACTTTACAGACAACCGTTTTTTTTAATTTATTGTTTAGATGGGTGGACGAGTTCACGGCCCACCTGGTTTTAAGTATTTACCGGAGCCCATAGACATCTACAACGTAAATGTCGCCATCCACCTTGAGATATGAGTTCTAACTAATCTCTCAATATAGTACAACGGCTACCCCACCCTTCAAAATTAACGCATTACTGCTTCACGGCAGAAATAGGCAGGGTGGTGTACCGCAGGCGGGTACCAATTTTTCTAATGAAATATTATACGTACTTAACAAATGTTCACGATTGACTTCCACGGTGAAGGAATAACATCGTGTAATAAAAATGAACACGCAAAATTATAATTTGCGTAATTACTGGTGTTAGGAAGGACCTCTTGTGAGTCCGAGCGGGTGGGTACCACCACCCTGCCTATTTCTCCCGTGATGCAGTAATGCGTTTCGGTTTGAAGGGTGGGGGAGCCGTTGTAATTATACTAGAGACCTTAGAACTTATATCACGTTGTAGATGTCTATGGGGTCCAGTAACCACTTAACACTAGGTGGGCTGTGAGCTCGTCTGCCTATCTAAGCAACAAACAAAAAAAAAACCGTCTTCCCGTACTTTCTTGGCAGACCACTATATAATGTAATAATTTAATAGTCGCATTGCTTGACCAAAAGGGCTCGAAGGCTTGGTTGATCAAAAGTAGTTCATAGAGGCTAAATCATATTATTGTTTTTTGGTTATGTTATTTTTTTTTAAAACCTCACCGTTAATAATCTGGCTACTCATTCATTTGACTTTTGACGAAATAGGGCTATCAACGCAAACAGAAGCATGATATCCAATTGTAGCCTTGCAGATCGATTCCCGGAGACATGCACCGCATCCTCTCATTGGAAACTTTCCGACGCATTTCGATTTCCAACGCATTAACATTCAGAACTGTCTCCGTAGACAACCTTAGTGTTGGGACGTTTGCAATTACATCGATAGAATGTTGTGTATTTTGTTTTTTAGTACTTAAGAACATGAATGCGTACAATAGTAATTAATTCCTGACTTATTCTGCTGCAAAGTAATCTTGTGTTTCAGTTTGACTTAAAACTGTTGTACTGACTTGGATATGATAATTCAGTTTGTGCGGCGGAATTCACGTTATGTGCTCTACGGAACTCTTTGACCATGGCATTTATGTCTTGATGTCTGTGGACATCAGAAACAAACACTAACTTGGTCTTGATCCCATTTTTATTTTTTAAATTGCTTAGACCACCCATCTAGCTCACAGCCCACCTTGTGTTAAGTGGTTACTGGAGCCCATAGACATCTACAACGTAAATGCGCCACCTACCTTGAGATATAAGTTCTAAGGTCTCAGTATAGTTAGTACTGATGTACCAAAAATTCAAAAGAAGCTTCTTCTTTGTAAGCTTCCTTGAATTTTTTTTAAAACTTTACAAATTTCCGATCCAAGCGAAAACAATAAGTTTTCTTTAATTCTCGAAAGTATATTATTAGTATGTGACATTTAAAGAAAATAATATATATAAAAATCTTACGGATCCGTCAGATCCAATAATCTTTGCATTAGACGTCTTCAGCTCTAACACTAGGAGCAGGCTTAGGGACCCCGGTAACCGTATTCGTCGAACTCGACAAAGAGGTCGACGTGCAACCTAACCCATGAATCAGCTTGCTGAGTTTCTCGCCGGATTTTCTCAGCGGATCGCGATTCCGATCCGGTAGTAGACTGATTCGCGAAGCAATTGCTTTTGAGTTGCTAGGTCTCCTTCGGGGGCGCTCGGGCAGTTGTTAGCAAATCCCACCCCTCTTAGCTGAGCTTTCGCTCGTCCACCTGTCCTGGTGAAACTGGAAAGGCCTCCGGGTCAACAGTAATATTTCAATCATAAAAAAGGATTTTTTTATTTCATAAAGATCACGAGTTACTTTACACTTTATTTATATGTACAATAGGAATTAGATTTAATACCATAGGTTTTCTAGCATGAGAAATGTTGAGATAGGAAAAATAGATGTGGCCGAAACATTAAAACCTTACTTCCTGAAAATATCACCAGCTCTTCTAGCACCGGCTACAATACCAAGCCATGTTTCCTCGCATACTTGCTGAATGTATCTCGGTTCTAAGACGAAACCTTGCATGCCCGAATTCAGACCGGGCAACTCATACGTGTAACTAAACGGAACGCCAATTGAATGAGCGTAGTCTTCCGATGCTCCTGATGCAGCATATCCGATGACCAGAACGGAATTGCCGACGACGTAACGCGGGAAGTGGCTTAACGCTTTACTGTTGATCGCGTCGGCCATCGCTATACCGACCGTGTGGAGTCCTAGAGCGTTGTTCGACAGAGACCCATCGTGGCCCCAAGGGTACAGGATCATGCTGCCGAAGCTATGCATGGTCAGGTACAGTGCGATGCGCGGCAGATGCTCGTGCAGGATGTCGCGTACAGCTCTTACTTCGACCTCGGAGAAGGCTCGGCGCCCGGCAAACGTGTCTGCGCATGCGTTGCTGCTCGTACCCACAGTATTCCAGAAGAAGTCATAGTTGCGGTTACCGTCGACCCCCGGGCAAATAGAGCCGAGAGCGGATTGATCAGTCGATCGGGTCTTGCGCCAGAAACGATTCTGCATAGAAAGAATGAGTTGCAAATTATTATATGGCGTAGTTAATTAAAAAATATCAGCGATTTTCTTGAAAAAATATCCTGTCATTTTAAGGACATACACTAATAATTTTTAGAACTGTAATGAACATGAGAGGATCCTATATGTTAATAGTCCGTCTGAGCTTAGGGGCCCTATAAGGGTGGGTATGACCATCTTACTTATTTGCGCTACTAAGCACGCTTCAGTTCGTGGAGTGGTATACTGGACTTTTTTTTTTTATTGCTTAGATGGGTGAACGAGCTCACAGCCCACCTGGTGTTAAGTAGTTACTGAAGCCCATAGACATCCACAACGTAAATGCGCCACCCACCTTGAAATATAAGTTCTAATGTCTCAAGTATAGTTACAACGGCTCCCCCACCCTTCAAACTGAAACGCATCACGGGAGAAATAGGCAGGGTGGTGGTACCCACCCGCTCGGACTCACAAGAGGTCCTACCACCAGTAATTACGCAAATTATAATTTTGCGGGTTTCATTTTTATTACACGATGTTATTCCTTCACCGTGGAAATCAATCGAGAACATTTGTTGAGTATGTATTTCATTAGAAAAATTGGTACCCGCCTGAGATACACCGGAGCATCGCTCAACACGAGTGCACCGGACGTCTTATCCATTAGGCCACGACGACTTCAAAAGAGCTTATAGGTCTATGGAAGGGCTGTGCGTTCCATTGTCTGTTGTACCTTGATCCATGGAATTTGCTCCAAGGAATACCTTCACATGATGATATCACCATCACAGTGTATATGTTCCTGTGTGTTTTGAAAAAAGCACGCAAGGATACCGCTACTAAGGGCTAAGCTAGCCAAGGACTTAGGTTTGTAGCGGTCACAAAGTTCACTAGTTTAATATAACACTTGTCTCCTTGCACGTAAACAAAACTTACGTTGGTAAATGTGAACCGATATCCATCAGGATTGACAACAGGAAACAGGATCCAATCAAACCGGTCCAAAAGGTCTGGTTCTGTCACGTCTTCCACTAGCTTGCGAATGGCCCAGGTGACTGTCGGTGGGGAAATCCATTCTCTTGCGTGGATACCGCCGTCGATGACGATGACCGGCTTCGATTTATCTTCGAAATTGGTGCTGGAAATCTTTAGGTATTTAAGATTTCGACCCTCGAAAGATTGACCGGCGTTGACCAGGGTTGCTCTGTTTGGGAATCGCCGAGCAACGTCGTCAAGGTAGGCTTCGATCTGTAAATGGGGGTAAATCATTATCGAAAAAAAAAATCGGTTTGTCTGTAAAGTCGGTTTACTGACGATAGTTGAACGTGACAACGTCATAAGAAAATACTGATGGAATGGTTTCATTTTTCAATTATCGCAATTATCGTTGCTATAAACAATTGACACCACATTCACTTTTCACTGAACTTCATACTTGACGAAAACATGTAAATGTATTATTGTATAGCAGCTGTCCACGCGGATGCATCGCTCACTCAAGTAGGAGAGAGACAGATGTCGAACGCTGCCGAACGCGGAGGCCGATTGTGCCTCTTTGTCGCTCGTTGCGCGCTCTCGCTTGCACTTCAAGACTTAAATGGAACGCCTCAGAGCGAGGTAACGCCGCATGAGTCATGATTTTTCGTGCGTGCAGCCGGCTTCATCGAATTGTAAGTCGTTATCACGTCAAAAACCTAGCGAGCTTAATTCGCTGGATCTTTCTTGAACTGTGGATATTTTCGAAGAAGCGAAGATATAACAATGATTCGCATAAAGCTGTGCTATACTGTTTTAAATTTAATTTGGTTAATTAGTGCATGTGGTTTCGAATATTCTCTCCTTACTTTTCCTATTTGAGTATTTTATGTGTTGTGAAGTGCATTCAGAAGTGCCCAAGATTAGATATTTAAAATACTGTTCTGATAAATTGATTATAGGTTCGCCTGCTTTGTATTTTATCTCGGATAACAAAGCCTTTAGATATTTAGTGGACGCCTGTGTCCCCATAAAACTGAGTAATTTCCAGGTACCTTAAAATATTCCGTTAAATCTAATATCGGACTGGTTGAACGTTTTTACGAAATACCTGCTGATTATTTTTTATACTGTGGCACTTTTGGTTCCATACAGATAATAATATAGTTTCAAGTCATGTTTTGTTTGGCTATTACCGTACTTTTCAGTAGCTAGCGTAGTAATAACAACTAGAGGTCCCGCAGTAGTCGAAATTCGACTATAATTGGAATTGTAAGTTTGTACACTATTATTATGATTGTATTTTATACTTCTATAATCACAAATTTCGCCAAGGCTATAAAAAAATATTAATATAGACAAACAATATTTAATCTACAATTTGACCACAGACATCAAGAACAAAAGTTTGACAATAAATAGTATGCATGCGTGTGTGCGTCAAATACATGGTATGTAGTGTGTGTAATGTTTTCTTTATTGATTTAATGTATATTTTATGCATTATTTAAAAAAAAAATTAGCATTGTACACTTCTTCTCTATATTCTCTATAAGTGTGGAAAATTTCATACTCCTCCGTCCGCGCAATTTTCGTAAAAAGGGATACAAAGTTTTTGCTTCACGTATTAATATATAGATATTGAGTTACAGTGGTCACTTCTAACTCACAGACAAAGCCCGCTGAGTTTCCGTCCCGTCGCGACCGTGCGTAGTTAGAATAGCCCCTTAGGCTGGGCTCACACGGCATTGTCCTGCACATATCCTCATACGGTAGATTTCAATTCATGTAAAAACAAATGTGTGAACGAGATAGAGCTATACTACGCGTCACTCCAACGTTAAAGCTCATTCGTTTTGTTTGACAAGTCCGTTGAGTATTCGTTTAAACGGCGGTGTAAGATTTTTGGAACGAAGTTCCTTATGAGACGATGCGGAGGGGTACCCTAACCGGGAAAAAACGTCCGTAACGTAAGATTTTTATTAGTAATGCACACAGTGTACGACTTAACTTTGTAATAACGTACAAATTAGTAATGGATACATTGTACAACTTAACTTTGTAAAGTAGTTCTATTTTATTTTTATCAATAAAAAAATCATAATAAAAATGTTCAAATACCAAATAATTATTTTCTTTATACCTCGAATAGAACTTAATTTTTTTTTTTATAATTAGGAACTTTGTTCCTGTCCGGTGTCACACGACACCACACATCTTTTTTTGGTTCTATGTACAATGTACGTGCCACTATTCATTCGATAAAACGTATACCGCAAATAAACGTGCAGGACAATGCTTTGTGAACCCAGTCTTAAGCCTTGTTCGGACTAGGCGAGTATTTTAGTCGAGTACCGAGTAATTTAGTAGCTAAATGTGTCTGAGCACCAAAAATTTAGTCGAGTAGGTTAGTAAATAATTTAGTCAAGTCAATCCATTTTGTTCTATTTTATCGGGCGAGTAGCGAGTAGTTTAGCTACTAAATCACTCGGTACTCGACTAAAATACTCGCTTAGTCCGAACTAGGCTTTAGCTACCAACGATTAGGTAGGAAAAAAAATTATCACTATGTTTTGGTAACCGAACTTACCGCTTCCCAGGTCTGGTAATTGTCATAGGGCAGTCTTGCTCCGTTCCTAGCTTTGGTTGCATTGTGTGCCTCTTCAATTAACATGTCGTCGTAATCAAGCTTACTGCAATAGAACATTTGTTTTGTGAAGTTTCAACGATGTACATCTATATTTATTTGCCTATATGTATGTAACCTCTATACGATTTATCTTAAAAGAGGTTAATATGTTATAATCTATATATCTCGTTCGTTAGTCTCGCTAAAACTCGAGAACGGCTGGGCCGATTTAGCAAATTTTGGTCTTGAATTATTTGTGGAAGTCCAGAAAAGGTTTGAAAGGTAGATAAATATAAAAATGCTCGGAATTAAATAAAAGTTACAATTTTGTTTTTCCTTTGATGTGTACCCCATCGGACAGATTCCTTTTGTTTGTTTTAAGTTTATTTTATACAAAAGTTTAGGTCTTTTATTTATCGATTGAGGCACTACGAAGTCTGCCGGGTCGAGTAGTATGTTATAAAGATGACATAAATGGAATTTTGAATATTGAAACATTAGAAGGAACATTAGAAATATAAAAGCAATTTGGGATTTTGAAATATAAAGAACATACAAAAGCGGTGAAGCAATAGCTTTAAATGTTGTTTCTCTATATAGAGCAACTCAATTTGTGCTATAGTTTTACTAAGCTAAATTGTATTTTGATGTAAATAAAATAATACATTATATTATGTATTATCATGGATCGTGATGCGTAGAACCTAAGATCGGGTTCAGTGGAGAGCTTTGGGGGAAGCCTATGTCCAGCAGTGGACTGCCGCAGGCTGATGATGGTGATGATGATGATGTATTATCGATGTTCGTTTTGGTAGTAACCGATTGATGGCAGTGTTTTGAAAATTATTTTTTCTCTTTCGTTTGGGCGCGGGAATGAGTGCGTATGTGTTCACTAATTATGAGATATTGGCTTTTAGTGTTAACTAGTGTTTCGTCCAGATGTCGATAATGAAGTTTCGGTGTGTCAAGTATTAAATTCACCTCGTGGATTACAAAAACTTTGTATCCCTTTTTACGAAAATTGTGCGGACGGATGAGTATGAAATTTTCCACATTTATAGAGAATATAGAGAAGAAGTGCACAATGATAATATTTTTTTAAAATAATGCATAAAATATATATTAAATCAATAAAGAAAACATTACACACACCACATACCATGTATTTGACGCACACACGCATGCATACTATTTATTGTCAAACTTTTGCTCTTGACGTCTGTGGTCAAATTGAGAATAGATTAAATATTGTTTGTCTTTATTAATATTGTTTTATAGTGTAGCCTTGGCCAAATTTGTGATTATAGTATGTGTACAAAATTACAATTCCAATTAATTATAGTCGAATTTCGACTACTGCGGGACCTCTAGTTACTATTATTATCGGAAAGGTAATCTTTTCTTAGCACTTTGGCTAGTCTGAACCACATCCACGGGCCTAAACTAAGTAATTTATTGTTTTATTATTTTCGTTTTCTATTTCTGGTTTTTAGCGTTTTCTTCGGGTTTGACGAGTTGTAAGAATAATTGAAACTATCACATAGTACTGGTTAATCAAATATAAACTATTTTTCATTGATAAAGATTGTCATGAACTAATTGATTATCGTTGGAAAAACAAAGCAGATAGTGGTACTGAAATGTTTTTATCTAAAAATATTTCGACGCTGCGTATTACTGTAATACTGGATATTGTGAATGAAGAAGTGTTTTCTTTATAGTTTCCCAATGGAAATAATCTTGAAATTTTTATACGAATACATATACAGCGTTGAGATGCATTAAAAATAGTAAAGTCCATCAGTTTTGAGTTGAAACTTCTTAAGTGATGTGAACGAGTGTTTAGATATTATTATAAAAATGTCGTTGTTTTTTCTGATTGTAGGACGTCTTGGAGTTCATTTGAGCTGGTGAGCTCAAGTGAACTCCAAGCCTATTTCTGCCGGGAAGCAGTAATGCGTTTCGGTTTGAAGGATGGGGCAGCCGTTATAATGTAAAAACTGAGACCTGAGAACTCATATCTCAAGGTAGGTGACGGCATTTACGTTGTATATGTCAATGGGTTCCGGTAACCATTTAACATCAGGAGAGCCATGAGCTCGTCCACAGACCCAACCAATAACAAAAAAGATGTGTGGTGTCGTGGGACACCGGAGAAGAACGAAGTTCCATTAAAAAAAAAAAGAATTACGAGAAAAAATCGCGAGGTGAAATATCGCTGTGCGGAAAACAAGGCCTTATTCCACGGACTTTTTCTTACGGTTTTTACTATCACAATATTTTTTTCAGTTCGGTCGCGCAGCAAAATCCCTATCTCCTCCAAGCCTGCCGTAAGGAACTTCGTTCCAAAAATGTATATTTTTTCGCTTTAATCAGAATGTACAACATACGTATACAATTAAATCACAAAAGGAATCGATTAAGCTGTAGATTAAATAACGAAAAAAAAAAAACAAACTATTAAATTATTCCACTGATTTATCAACAATGATTCATTGATATCAGCGTAATTCTAGATTTGAAACCTGCTCGTATTGTTTAATGTACTGTGATATAATATTTAATTGATTACATAGTAGTCGATATTGATGATACATACCATAATTACATTTGTTATAATTCATAACTTAGACGTTTTAGGTCTAATTATAATTAAAAAAAAACCGTTAATTCATGTTTGTAAAGAGTTTTTTTTGTGACTTTAAAATGTGATTCTTGGTGTACTCGTTTGGTGGGACTAAAATCTCTTCTTGGTTTGAACGATAGTCCTAATGTAAGCCGTAATGCATGACAATCGGTAGTTTTATTTCGCGTCTCGAAATTGATAATTGTACTCACGATGTAATATGGACCTTGGAAGTCACTAAATACCAGATACCTCAGCCCACATCCGGTTCCAAAATAAGACTCGAGAAAGAAAAAGACCCAAGGTTTCTTTTGGTCAAGAGGTCCTTTATTGGAGACAGTTTTTTTGGCTGTTCGTCGCCGGTATTGATGGATATCTCACATGTCATTGACACACTATTACAGTTCGAATGTAATAGAAACAGTCTCTTATCAATTACCTAGTTTCCTGATTAGCTTCGCTGAGCAATTGTGCTTCATATTTTATTTTTATTGCTTAGATAGGTGGACGAGCTCACAGCCCACTTAGTGTTAAGTGGTATCAACGCCCATAGACATCAACGTAAATACGCCACCCACCTTGAGATATAAGTTCTAATGTCTCAGTATAGTTGAAACCAAAATGCATTACTGCTTCACGGCAGAAACAGGCAGCGCGGTAGTACCTATCCGTGCGGACTCACAAGAGGTCCTACCACCAGTAATTAAGCAAATTATAATTTTGAGGGTTCGATTTTTATTACACGATGTTATTACTTCACCGTGGAAGTCAACCGTGAGCATTTGTTAAGTACGCATTTCACTGGAAAAATTGGTACCCGCCTGCGGGATTCGAACACTGTTGCATCGCTAGATATGAATGCACTGTACGTCCCGTCCTTTAGGCCACGAAGACTTTAAGATACAGACCGCGTATGTGATACAGCGGCATCGGAGATGACTAACCTTTTGATGTCATCAGCATGGATCCTGTAGGCAATACCCTGGCCATCCATTAGACTCGTGAAAGCTTCGAGCTGATCAGGCTGCACGAGGACCAACCCTTCACGCTGCGTGGTCGCATGACCGAGCACATCCAAGTCCAGTTGCTGTATCAGCGAACCGAAAGTCTTGAGTTGGACATCGTTTGATGGTCTCACGTGGAAAGTTTTCCACCTGAAATGTTTATGATTCAATAAATTAAGTAATTCAAGTTTGGTGCTATGAATATTCAAGTTTCCCGTATTGAAAGTAAACATGAGGTCGCAGGATGATTGAATACAAGTCCCTTAAAACATATCGTTACGAAGTTTTTTTATTTTTTTTGATGGTGAGTGGTTACCGTCGCCCATGGGCGTCAGCAATGTCAGGGGCATAGCCAATACTGTCTAATACTCTCCACAAGCCTCGTTTGAAGAAGGACATGTCATAGCGCTTGTGGCCAAGTTTGGAGGATGTCGGCCAATGTTGTGAGAAGCAGGGTGACAATCTTGAAAAACTACTCATCACAGCAAAGTGGAAGGAAAGAGGCAAAGGGGGCTTAGTCCTATGCGCTGGCCCAATCAAATTAGGATGACATTGGCCTCCAACATAATCCAATGCGCAGTGGATAGGAATGAATGGAGGGACATAGTCCGAACAAAAGTTCTTCGTAAAGGTCACGACCCTCAGCACTGAGGAGCAAGGAAGAGGATGTTTAATAGGGCACGTTTGTAGGCTAATGTTGAACAAAATCTAAGCCACATACGCAATGTCACGTCATCCCTTCCATTTAATTATTTGTTAATTGTCACATACGTTAAGTAGAATATTCGGTTAACCAATTGTCAGAATATACTTAAGAATTTATTTTCTTTGGTATCCCAAAAACCTAGTCCATTAAGTAATCATCAGCTCAGGAGATCTTATAGGTCCTATATATCTATACTAATTCTGATCTTCTTGATTTTCGCCTTTATCAACGGTATCTTCATCGTATGTGTGAAATACGCACTGTCTTGTGCACCAATTGAGAGTATTGTGCTAAGTAGGCTTCTGGATTGAAGTAGTTGTGGATTCCAACTTGAAAAATTGCATGAGTATATTCGCAGCTCCAATGAGACTTTGGCTTAATATGTATCACAAGTTTTTACATTTAATTACTAATAAAAATAAAACTGTTAATTTTCCATATAATTTAAATAATTTTCTAAGTAACCAAATATTACTTACCCAATATAATGTTCATGTTTGGCGAACACAAACGTAATGAGACCCAACAGAATCCAAGCCCTCATCTTGCTACAAGAATGTGCCAATGGGAATTATCTTACTTTTTATAACCATATTTTGAAGATAAGGGTGCCGATAAAACGATAACTGTTATCGCAAGACTCATAGTTTATCGGTTTGAATAGTGATTTGCTAAATGTTTAACCGGCCCCAGAGTATGTTGTAAAAATATTAAAGGTTAGAAGAACATCAGTCTTGTTTAAAAGTTGAGTATATTCTCTTCTCTTGTACTACTGGGCGCTATTTCTGGGATTTCTATTCGACTATCCGCTATCAGGTTACTAAATCCTGGAAACTCTTATCAAAATAGATACGTTCAATGTCGATGTTTATAACTTGAGTGTAAAATAAGTTTAGTGCTACATTGTAGAACATTATGACTAGTGGTCCCATAGTAGTCGAAATTCGACTATAATTAATTACATTTATAAGTTTGACCATTATTATGGTTCTATTGTCAAAGGCTATTTATTATATTTCTATAATCAAAGATTTCGCCAAGACTCCACTATAGACAAATAATATTAAAGATAAATAATATTAACCTATTCTCAATTTGACCACAAACTTGAAGGAATGACAAAAGTTTCACAATAAATAAAGAATATTCAAATGTGTGTGTGTGTGTGTCAAACACATGGTAGTATGTATAACGTTTTTATTTATTGATTTAAAGTATTTTTATGCATAATTAAAAAAAATTAACATTCTGCATTCTGTATATTCTCTATATGTGTGGGAAATTTCATACTCCTCCGTCCGCGCAATTTTCGTAAAAAGGGGTATGAAGTTTTTGCTTCACGTATTAATATATAGATATAACCATTTAGTTTCACGTTTCGTTTGCCGGGTAGCCGTCAGAGGACCGTGGTATCTGAGGAACGCGAATCTTCATGACGATCTACAATTAGAATTGATACGGAAGTATCCGACGACAGCGTCAGAGTGGTGGCGATAACCCTCTTATCATGTCCGCCACTAATTACATAACCGACCTAGACAACGGGCAACGCGAAGCCATCATTTTATCAGATCCTCCCAATCTACTCCGGTGCTTTTAGGGTCTTCAAATATTAGTCACTATTCTCATTGAGCTCTTCAAATATGACGAATACAATACACTTGATCGGATAGGATACAGCCTAAGGGTTTGAAAACTATGCTCGACTTCTGCGAGTGCACCATCTCGCAGAAGGAGGCGGCGGGGCGAGTGAGGCAAAGCTCTCCTTACTATGCAGAAACCCGCCGCCGTCGAACAGGGGGTCGGGACCGGGGTCCCGTCCGTAACCCGGCCCCCTAAGAGCTTCGGGCTCCACCCGCTTTGTGCGGGGAGGAACCTAGGTGTAGGGCGGCGTGGTAGGTCGCGTTCCTCCGACCGCTCCGGGGGAAGGTGTAGCGCGGCACTATCAATCGGGCTCTTGGCCCGTCGACCGAGGGAACCGGCGGTCGTGTTGCTGGCGGCCGCCGGTCCGGCGTCTGGGGGACGGCGGGATGGATGTAATGTGCTCTGCGTAAACCCTGTCCCGCCGTCTCAATAGCTCCGACTGGGTTTCCGCCCGGTCCGGGGTAGAGCGCCGGCTGTGAGCGGCAGGAGTTTTTAGTGAGGTTCGACTCCCACCTGCCGTGCGGGTGGGGATCCGGCGATTTTCTCCTGTGGTAAAAAAAAAGGGTTTGAAAAGGATGTTCGTGACGGCTAACCTGGTGTTGAAAATTTCAACAATTGGTGGTCAGTGGATATTGAAATCCTCAGCCAAAAAAAGGGGATAAAAGAAAGTGGAATCTTCTACTTCGAGCTCTCTTGAAACAGATTGCTACGTGACAATAAAAAAAAGAAAAAAAAAACATTTTATGAACTAATCGTTGATATGAATTAAAAAAAAATTGCCTTTTTAGGTAGACGAGCATACAGCCCACTTGATTGTGTGTGGTTACCGTCGCCCATGGTTACGTCAGCAATGCCAGGAGCACAGCGAAGCCGCTGCCTACCGTTAAGCACTCTCCATAAGCCTCGTTTGAAGAAGAACATGTCATAGCGCTCGGGCAAACACCATGGAGGGGAGCTCATTCCAAAGCCGGACGGTACGTTGCAAAAAAGATCTCTGGAAACGCACTGTGGATGAACGCAGTGGCTCCAGGTAGTACGGATGAACTCTACTCCGGTGGCGGGCAGTGTGGTGGTAAAAACGAGATGATGGGATCATCTCAAACAATTCCTCAGATTACTCCCCATGGAACAGATGGAAGAAAGATTTTACGAAATAAAAAAGCAACCTAATTAATTGTACAGCTTTTATTAAGCTCTAAATAAAATTTCGGATTTTCTGGCACCGGCTACAATGCCTTCCCAAGTTTCAGTAGCCACTTGTTTAATATAAATTGGATCCAAGAAGAATCCTCTACCGCCTCCTGGAAGCTCGTAGGTATATGACAGCGGCACCCCAACTGAATGGGCGTAGTCTTCAGAAGCTCCGGATGCTGCGTACCTCAAAACGAGAGCTGCGTTTCCAACGACATATCTTGGGAAGTAGCTTAAAGCCTTAGTGTGGATTGCATTTGCCATTTCAATACCAACGGTGTGAAGACCAAGAGCGTTGTGGGATAAAGAGCCATCGTGTCCCCATGGGTACAAGATCATGCTGCCATGGCTGTGAATAGTAAGGTATAGACTGATTCGGGACAAGTGCTCATCCAAGATATCACGGACTATTCTAGTTTCAATCTCGGAGAAGGCCTTTGGTCCGCCGTAGTTCTCAGCGCAAGGGTTAGTACTCGTACCAACAGTGTTCCAATGGAAATCATAGTTTCGATTGCCGTCTACTCCCGGACACCTTTCTGTGTTGGGGGAAACGATTGATCTGGTCTTGCGCCAGAAACGTTGCTAAAAAACAAAGATATTTTGTAGAAAAATTTAAAAAGCATTTTATAATTACGCAGATTCGTTAAGAACTTTGATATATAATTACCGTATTCAAAGAGAACGTGTATCCGTCGGGATTGGCAACAGGGAAAATGATCCAATCGAAATTATTCAACAGATCAGGCTCAGTCACGTCTTCAACTAGCTTGTGGATGGCCCAAGTAGCTACAGGGATCGTAGCCCATTCTCTGGCGTGGATGGCTGCGTCTATTACAATAACAGGTTTGCTCGCATCTTCGAAGTTTGTTGTGGAAATTTTCAGGTACTTGAGGTTCCGCCCTTCGAAAGTCCTTCCTGCATTAACCAATTTCACTAAATCGGGATAGCGGTGAGCAATGCCGTCTATGTACTCTTCAATCTGTAAGATGTTTTAGGAAGAAATTCTGGAGAAAATCAAACTGTCGTCGTGAATATAACATTAATTGCAAACACATTATTTCAATTATACTTTCACGTAAATTCATCGAGTCCACCTTAATAATTAAAGAACCTTGAAGATAAATACTTTTACGGGAATAATAGTTTTACCAATCTTGCTAAACTAACCAAACAAATGGTTATGATGAAGCGAAAAGTGAGAGCGTTAGAATAATGCTCTTAGCCAGAAGATAAAATAGTGGTATATAAATTACAATAATGTAAAATTGTGGCGACCATAATTAATGTGGAATGACTAATGGGTTTTTAACTTTGACATGA
Organism: Bombyx mori; assembly: GCF_030269925.1. Classification (NCBI taxonomy): domain Eukaryota; kingdom Metazoa; phylum Arthropoda; class Insecta; order Lepidoptera; family Bombycidae; genus Bombyx; species Bombyx mori. Next base: position 1,069,839 of record NC_085120.1, on the reverse strand, counting down.
ATCTTCAAGGATTCATCATCAATCTGACAAGGATCTTTTCAATATTCAAATTATTTTTTGGAAGATTCTACTCAAAAATTTATGATTCTGCCACACTGTCTTACCACTGGCCAATCATGGTAGCTGGTGTATGACAATCTCTCTGTACTTCTCGTTTGGTTCCTTCTCAATTCCAAGATGGCGTCCTCGTAGTCAAGTTGCCTGTAAGATTATTAAGAAAGACGATGAATATGATATGATGGTATTTAAAACCTGACCTGAACTTCACGTTTCCTTTCTTTTGCTATAGACTCATCTGTAGTTAGCCGATAACAGAACTGTTAGAAATCACCAAGTGAACCTCTGTTTAAAACCCAAATATATAATAATATACCTTTCTCGCTTTTTACTGGCGGTAGGACCTCTTGTGAGTCCGCACGGGTTGGTACCACTACATCGTCTGTTTCTGCCGTGAAGCAGTAATGCGTTTCGGTTTGAAGGGTGTGGTGGCCGTTGTAACTATACTGAGACCTTAGAACTTATATCTCGAGGTGGGTGGCGCATTTACGTTGTAGGTGTCTATGCGCTCCAGTAACCCTTTAACACCAAGTGGGCTGTGAGCTCGTCCACCCATCTAAGCAATAAAAAAAAGAACCCCTTCGAAAAAAAGATATGCTGGTGCTTATCTTATCGTAGAATTTAAGAGCTGGGCGAACGATTGCTCGAGATTTCCGGTTTGAAAGGTGGGGGTTAGTAATTTTACTATAAAACTGAGACTCAGAACTCTAATCTCAAGTTAGATGGCATTATATAAGTTGTTGATGACTATTCACTTTGCACTTTACACCAGGTGAGTCGTGGAAGCGATCACAGATCTTTCAAACAAATGAAATAGGTTGTTTTTTTTTATTGCTTAGATGGGTAGACGAGCTCACAGCCCACCTGGTGTTAAGTGGTTACTGGAGCCCATAGACATCCACAGCGTAAATGCGCCACCCACCTTGAGATATAAGTTCTAAGGTCTCAAGTATAGTTACAACGGCTGCCCCACCCTTCAAAACGAAACGCATTACTGCTTCACGGCAGAAATAGGCAGGGTGGTGGTACCCACCCACGCGGACTCACAAGAGGTCCTACCACCAGTAAAAAACGTTTAGTTTATGAGAACGTATAATTTAATATCTCGGCTTCTAAAGGTTTGTTCCGATCCCTTAGATATAAAGACTCACAAGATTTAAATGTAACTTACGCTTTCACATCGTCAAAATGAATTCTGTACTTGATGCCGTATTTATCGAGAGCATCCAAGAAGCTCTCCTGGTACTCCGGCTTAACCAGAACCAGTCCGTCCCTTCCGAATATCGGCCGGGTCAAAACATCAATTTGATACTCATTCTCCAAGGAAGCGAGTGCTTGGAACTCATTCTCGTGTGAAGGTGATATGTAGTACGATTTATATCTGGAAAGGATCAAAAAATGATTCATTCGTTACAGTAAGTAAGGATTTTTAGGAAGGATATAGATAATGATAGATTGAAAGATGATAGATATAGAGAAAGATATGTAACTATACTGAGACCTTAGAACTTATATCTCAAGGTGGGTGGCGCATTTGCGCTGTAAATGTCTATGGGCTCCAGTAACGACTTAACACCAGGTCGGCTGTGAGCTCGTCCACCCATATAAGCAATAAATAAAAAAAACGCTTTTGGAGAGGCTCTAATGAGAAATCAATTAGAATTTAGTGTTTCCTTTGGGTTTCATATGTTCTAAAGGTTATTATAAATGCTTTTGCAGTTTAGTCTAAGGTTTCACGGTTACGAGTCGCGACCAAGGTGCCCTTAATCAGTACGCCCTAGTCGTCGTGACCAGGAAAATTTAAAGTGTTCGAAATGTGGGAGATAGTGTTGTGACGCTTAATTAAGCTGTAATAAGCCTACGTAGGATTTTCGGGTTTGTCGGTCCAGTTGGGAGAAAGAAGGGTGACAATCTCGAACGACTACTTATCACCGGCAAAGTGGAAGGAAAGAGGACAAGAGTGCGTAGACCCATGCGTTGGTCCGATCAAATTAAGACGACATTGGACTCCAGCATCAAAGTCGCTATCCACTGCGCAGAGGACTGGAAAGAATGGAGGGACATAGTCCGAACAAAAATGCTCCGTACTGGTCCCGACCCTCAGCACTGAGGAACATGACAAACGGAGGAGGAGTTTTCGCTATTTAATTTTTACTTTAAAATACTATCATATATCATGTGAAATCTACGACGCAGCGGAGTCAAAATTACTAATGGTAGGACCTCTTGTGAGTCCGCGCGGGTAGGCACCACCACCCAGCCTATTTCCGCCGTGAAGCAGTAATGCGTTTCGATTTGAAGGGCGGGGCAGCCGTTGTAACTATACTTGAGACCTTAGAACTTATATCTCGAGGTGGGTGGCGCATTTACGTCGTAGATGTCTGTGGGCTCCTGGAACCACTTAACACCAGGTGGGCTGTGAGCTCATCCACCCATCTAAGCAATAAAAAATATTTATATGACGTAATTGTCGTTGAATACATGAATGGCTTATATTCTCAAACTAATAATACCATTTGTCATGAGTGTACACATGTAAATTCGTGTTACGTACACGGATGTAGTTGATAACACACAGTACGTTCGATTTTAAGGACTTATTTGTTGATCGTTGGCACTTTAGGTATCTTACGAGTACGTTGAAATTAGATTTCGATCGAAATGTGATAATTTTATTCATAATCTTGTTTGATTAACAACATCAGCAATCAATTATGTTTCTGAAAGTGATTAATTCAATATAAATGTTTACATTTAATACGGTACTTAAAAAAAAATACGTTTCTGTTTGTTTGTTAAGCAGATAACGCAGATTGAAGTCGTCGTGGCCTAACGGATAAGACGTCCGGTGCATTCGTGTTGAGCGATGCACCGGTGTTCGAATCTCAGGCGGGTACCAATTTTTTAAATGAAATACGTACTCAACAAATGTTCACGATTGATTTCCACGGTGAAGGAATAACATCGTGTAATAAAAATCAAACCCGCAAAAATTATAATTTGCGTATTCACTGGTGGTAGGACCTCTTGTGAGACCGCTCGGGTAGGTAACACCACCCTGCCTATTTCTGCCGTGAAGCAGTATGCGTTTCGGTTTGAAGGGTGGGGCAGCCGTTGTAAGAATCCTTTTTTTTATTAATTGCTTAGTTGGGTGGACGAGCTCACAGCCGACCTGGTGTTAAGTGGTTCCTGGAGCCCACAGACGTCTACGACGTAAATGCGCCACCCACCTTGAGATATAAGGTCTAAGGTCTCAAGTATAGTTACAACGGCTGTCCCACCCTTCAAACCGAAACGCATTAATGCTTCACGGCAGAAATAGGCAGGGTGCTGGTACCTACTCGCGCGGACTCACAACAGGTCCTACCACCAGCAATAAATGTTATCAACTTGGGTTCAGTCGAATTTAGTACACAGTTCGCGCTGAAATTTAAAACAGCAACTGCCCGATTCCGTGTTATTGCACTGATGCGGTCTGTCATAAGCTATATAGCGGCTTTACAATAGCGATTAAACGTTAATTTTAATACTAAATGAAGATACGTAGGACGATTTGTGAAATTTATTTAATACTAGCTGACTCGTCAGACTTCGTAGTGCCACAATCGATAAATAAAAGACAAAAGGAATCCGTTCGACGCGGGACACATCAAAGGGAAAACAAAATTGTTTATTTTTATTTAATTCCGAGCATTTTCATATTTATCTACCTTTTAAACCTTTTCTGGACTTCCACAAATAATTCAAGACCAAAATTAGCCAAATAGGTCCAGCCGTTCTCGAGTTTTAGCGAGACTAACGAACAGCAATTCATTTTTATATATATAGATAGATAACACTATCGTGAATACCAAGAATATAATAATAAATACATATGGAATAGCAAAACACTTTTTTTTGTTTCATGTGAAGTTTTGTATCAATCAACACCACGATCAACAAAGAATTTCATAAAACTCATAATGGAAGGATTAGTACATAGTTAATGGGATAATTAAATTATTTAAAATATTTTTGATTTACCCCCTTATCTGCCCATTTCATATCTTATCTGATAAAGGTGCTGACCGGGCATGGTTGTACCTTCACCTTTACGAAGTCGTCGTGGCCTAAAGGATAAGACGTCCGGTGCATTCGTGTTGAGCGATGCACCGGTGTTCGAATCCCAGGCGAGTACCAATTTTTCTAATGAAATACGTACTCAAGGCTCCACTAACCACTTAACATCAGGTGGGCTGTGAGCTCGTCCACCCATCTAAACAATTAAAAAAAAAGAATAGAAGCTGAGCCAACGACGAGGTGTCACCATTACGGATACGACTTAGACATTGAGGAGCATACGCTCGCTGTCTGCCCCACTTGGGAGGAGCAGCGCCGTGTCCTGATCGCAAAGGTAGGACCGGACTTGTCGCTGCCTGGCGTCGTGGCGTCGATGCTTGGCGGCGACGAGTCCTCGAAGGCTATGCTCGACTTCTGCGAGTGCACTATCTCGCGGAAGGAGGCGGCGGGGCGAGTGAGGCAAAGCTCTCTTCGCTACCAGGGTCGGGACCGGGGTCCCATTCGTGATCTGGCCCCTTAAAGCTTCGGGTTCTACCCCTTTGTGCGGGAAGGGATCAGGCGTGGGGCAGTGTGCGCGGCACGCTCGCCCGTGTTAGGAAGCCGAGTGATGGTAGGCTGTGTTCCCCCGAACGTTCCGGGGGGAGCTGTAGCGCGTTGCCATCAAGGCAGTCTCCCGACCCGCAGACCGAGGAAACTGGTGACCGTGTCGCTGGCGGCCGCCGGTCCGGTGTTTGGGGGACGGCGTAATGGATGTAATATGCTGTTCGTCAACCCTGTCCCGTCGTATTAATGGCGACGACTGGGTTCCGGCCCGATCCGGGGTGGGGTTCTGGCTGTGAGCGGTAGGAGTTTTTGGTGAGGTTCAACTCCCACATACCGGATCACCGGATCGGATAGTTAAATATTATGACTTGATACCGGTGGCTCGGCGTCTTGTGTGCCCGCACGGGTAGGTACCATCACCCTAATCATTCGACCGTGAAGCAGTAATAATGCGTTGCGACTTGAATGGTTGGGCACTGTTGTACTGTAAAAACTGAGACCTTAGAACTAGTGGTAGGACCTCTCGTGAGTCCGCATGGGTGGTTACTATCGCCCTGCCTATTTTTTGCCGTGAAGCAGTAATGCGTTTCGGTTTGAAGGGTGGGGCAGCCGTTGTAACCATACTGAGACCTTAGAACTTATATCTCAAGGTGGGTGGCGGCTTTTACGTTGTAGATATCTATGGGCTCCGGTAAATACTTAACACGAGGTGGGCTGTGAGCTCGTCTAGCCGTTTTAATCATGTGAAAGAATGCCCACGGCAAGTGATATGTCTTTATGATTCTATTTGAAGTCACCACTCACTCAAATCATTTACTTATTTTTTAAGGCAAACATCACTATACTAATCATGATGATGAAAGAACAATTGTTTTGTTATCAAGTTAATTGGGATGAATAAATTACACATGAATACTACTTTTATTTTAGTATAAATTATGAAAAAAAATATTTCGGATATTTGACTTTACTGGTGGTAGGACCTCTTGTGAGACCGCGCGGGTAGGTACCACCGCCCCGCCTATTTCTGCCGTGAAGCAGCAGCGTTTCGGATTGAAGGGTGGGGCAGCCGTTGTAACTATTAATTGAGACCTTAGAACTTATATCTCAAGGTGGGTGGCGCATTTATTTTGTAGATGTCTATGGGCTCCAGTAACCACTTAACACCAGGTGGGCTGTGAGCTCGTCCACCCATCCAAGCAATAAAAAAAAAAAATGAGATTTTCTGGCGTGACTGATCAGCTAAAGGTGAGCGTCGTAAGGGAAATGAGAAACGACGGTAAATAGCTTTGTGAGATGAGGAACTAGGTTGTTATTACTACCATATGTGTGACCTTACAATGCGCTTTTCTACCAAAAAAAGAATGCTGAAGCTGCTGGGATTTCTCAGAAACGACTTCCAAGCTTATGAAAACTTCGAATGCGTTGGCAATACAAAGAAATCAATAGCAATAAAATGTATTTGACTCATGATTATAAGAATAATGACGTAGGGACATATTTTAATTGGTTCTAAATTTATATTGGAAAACATAAACAAAATACTAGTCTTTTCTTGAAATTCTTACCATAAAGTACTATTAGTACTGTATAAGAAAATACTAGATGATGACCGAGCTTTGCTCGTTTTTTTTTTTTTATAACGTCATCTTGTTGTGTCTTTAAAGCGGTTAGTTGCCCTCAACTAAGAAAAATAGTATTATTGTTCGCCAATAGATGCCGGGAAGAGTTGATTAATGAAAACACGAATAAAACAACATTTTCTGAAAATAAATCGTAGCTAGATCGATTTATCGTCCCCGAAATCCCCTGTATACTAAATTTTATGAAAATCGTTGGAGCCGTTTCCGAGATTATATACATTAATATACAAGAATTGCTCGTTTAAAGATATAAGATAAATAAAATATTTACAATTATAGTTTTAGAATATATACTAAGTTAGCTGTTTGTTGTCTTTTGTGAGTATAAGTAAAAACAAATTTAAACTCACCCAATATACATCTCGTGTTTTGCATACGCAAAAGCGAAAACACAAAGCAGAATAAGTGAATTCATGGTATTATGTTAATTGTTTTTGAAACGAAAAATAATTTACATGTATTTTTATATAACCCGATATTGGTAAGTATTGATAAAATGCTATTGATAAAAATCTCTAGTGAAAAATACAAGATTTCTTAGCTTAATTCCATAATTATTTTGATTAATAGGTAATTTTATGTTTTTTTTTAATGTCTTTGTAGGCAGACGAGTACGGCCCACCTGATGGCAAGTGGTCACCGTCGCTCATGGACGTCAGCAATGCCAGGGGCAAAGATAAGCCGCTGTCTACTATTAAGTACTCTCCGCAAGCCTCGTTTGAAGAAGGACATGTCATAGCGCTCGGAAAACACCGTGGAGGGGAGTTCATTCCAAAGCCGGATGATACGTGGCAAAAAAGATCTTTGGAAACGCACTGTCTCTGAACTTTGCTCAGATGGCGGGAGGTGCGATGATAAAAAGGAGATGAGGGGATCATCTCGAATAATTCCTCAGAGCATTCCCCATGAACCATAAGGTATAAAACGCAGAGAAAACCGAAGTCCCTCCGCAGACCCAGAGGTTCCAAGCGATCCGCGAGAGCAGGACTATCGACCATCCGAACAGCCCATTTCTGTATGGAGTCAAATGGAAGTAGCTGGTATTTGGGAGCCCCGGCCCAGAGGTGAGAGCAGTACTCCACGCGAGGCCGGACCTACGCTTTATAAAGCGCAAGCCTCTGCCCAGGCGTGAAATACCGCTTCAATAATGTTTAATAATACTATAAGTTTGCAACGATTTTATTATGGTGAATACTACAGTTTGTTTTATTTATTGACCCCTAATCTTCTTCTAGTCCTTATCACATAAGGACGAAACAACATGTTTCTGTTGTATTTATAGGCTACAGTTTAATTATTTATATCTGACGGCTAAATAGAAATTAGTGGAGGGTTTAACAAAAGACAAACGTTATCCATTGAGTGGCTCTACGCTAATATTCTCTACTGCGTTGTGGGCCAGAGAAACAGAAATACGAAACAATAGCTAGCATCTAGACCAAATATTCTATGAAAAGCTTCGGATTCCGAGCCAAAGCCTCACCTTACGATGGTGATAGTCAAAATCATTGATGGCTAGATCAACAACATTAAAATAGCTTATCTCGTTCGTACAAGGAGATATCATAAGGCTCGGGAAACACCATAGAGGAGGTTACTTTAGCCCGGATAGGTTCGTAATTGGCTATGAAAGGCAGTGCGTTTTGTGTGTCAATGTTATTGAGTGTTTTTTTGTGTTCCGCATTTTAATACGACTGTATGTAATTACTCTTCTTCCACTAATGTAACGTAATATTAGTTAGTCTTGTTATTTTAGTATTATTATAGTATATAGTATTCAATTATTACATATCAAATATTACTTATTTTCTGGAGATCTGTTTGCCTATCGACAAATGCCCCGAACCTTTTCCACTTATGTCTTTCTTGAGCTACTATGTTCCATGTGACGCCTGCCACTTGTCTCATGTCGTCATCTAATCTTTTTTGCGGTCTATCTCTTTTCCTTCTACTTTCACTAGGATACCATCGTGTGACAATTTTGCTCCATTTGTCATTTTCTCTAACCACAAGCCCTGCCCAACACCATTTAAGCCTTCTAATTTTGCACGCTATGTCTATAACCTTTGTTTTGCTTCTTATTACACGGTTACTCAGTCAGTCTGACTTTTTCACATTTATCATACTCCTCTCCATTGCACGTTGGCACAATGTGACTTTTCTAATCGTGTTTTGTGATAAGGCCCATGTTTTGCTGCCGTACATAATTAACTTGAATGGTTACAATTCGTACATAGCTAACTATGCTCTGTGTTGACCCAACCTTTACTACAACTGCTTAGAGCGGCTTCTGAATGATTGGGTACAGCGGTAGCACGCGTTTTTATACAAGCGGGGACAAAATATGTTAACATGCAGTGCATACACAAGCGCGGGCCGCTAGAATTACTACAATGCAGTGCACGCCGATTCCACGGGTCGCTTTAAAATTGTGCATCTTATAATGTTTTACAGAATTGGTAGTATGCAAATGTTAAAAAGTTTGCTTTTTATGTTCATATAAAGATTCTTTCATAATCTCTTTCAAGCCCCAATAACTTCTCCAGCCACTAGTTGTTCTTCTTTCAACTTTTTTGTGCATCGGATAATCATCTGTTTCAGCTGTCCCAGGTAAATATATTTATCGGTGTTATCAATTTGGTTGTTTCCTAAGTTCACGTATGTGATTTCTCTCTACGTTTGTCATTGCTTTTGTTTTTTCCGGGTTCAGTTTTAGCCCTACCTTCTTGCTTTCCGCTGATAGTTCGTTTATCATTCTTGTTATGTCTTCCGGGGATTTTGCTAATAACACAATATCATCTGCGAATCTCAAGTGAGTCAATGAGACACCGTCTAGATTGATACCGAGATTTTCGAAATTTAGAGCTCTGAATATTAATTCTACTACTTTTACGGTCTAATCTTGTATGTATTATTTAATTTGTTTTTTGTATTTTTTACGTCGGTCATTTTGGTCACCCAGACTGTGAACCGGGATATCCTACTGGGCCGGAATCAGGTTGCCGGATCAAAACGCGAAACATCACTAACCGGTCGCTCTTTAGTGATGTCCGCTCTGCGGCAAACAACAATCCTGGAATAGCGCCGCGTAAAGTCAGCCTTTCCTGCCGCTCCAAACTGTCACCGAGAGAGGGGCCTTCTACAAAGGCAGGAACTTGGTATAGCCCCTCCTAGCGGCGGGGTATCTTAATCGCGGCATAAATAGTGGCACACCTTCATTGGCACATTGACAGATTTTAGATAGGCGTGCAAGTTTATTTTTAGTTTGGTTCCGGTAGTAATGCTTGGATTGTGGTTATACTAATGGTTAGGTTTTGGTATTAATGCTTTTATCGATAATAAGACTTAGCATCGCTCATACATACTCACAATTAGCCTCATTTCATGATGTGATTAGGTGGACATATGATATATCATGTATGATAAAATCCAGCCTATTATCACTGATAGAATATTTTTTCGTAGCATCATTTATGTATTTATTATATTTACATAATGTTTTATTTTATTTAATATATAAAATTCTCGTGTCACGGTGTGCGTGATTGAACTCCTTCGAAATGGCTCGACCGATTTTCGTGAATCTTATTAGCGTGCATATTGGCCAGGGTAGAGAATCGGACAACATCTATTTTTCATCCCCCTAAACGTTAAGGGTAGTCCCCATCCCTAAATTTTATTTTTTACCTTTAGACAAAAAAAATATTTTTATTTTTTTATGATACAACATACAAAAATACACACAACCCTACAGGTTCACCCCTCTACGATCAACCCTTATTTTTTATTTGTTAATTAATAACCTTAATTTTTTTTTCAAGAATTTTGTTTTTATTTTGTCATGACTTAGAATTAAAAAAATCATATTACTCTGAATTTTTCACCCCTCTACGATCAACCTCTATTTTTTATTTGTTAATTATAAACTTTAATTTTTTTGGCAAGATATTTTTATTTATTTTCTCATGTCTTAAAATAAAAAAAATCATATTACTCTCAATTTTCACTCTTATACGATCAACACCTATTTTGCCATCCCGATTTTTTAATTTTTTTATTCTATGCATAGAACCGCAATAAGCTTGTAAGATGGCAATCAAATATTATAATTGTAGTACGATAAATTCTTATTCAGAGTTTATAATTTCAAGTTCCTTTAATTATGATTTTTTTTTAATTCAATTTCATCTCCCGCCCTCGCCGGTCGACTATCAATCGATCAGTTATCCCCGCCAGGTGTCACCACTTATCCAGCAAACATCACGTAGTAGGGATGAGGACGAAGCCGGTCTCCTGTCTTACTCACTATACATTTTCAGCCATGTTTTTTGGTTTTATTTGTGTATCAATCGTAGCTTGCCAGTCATGTTTTTTTTTGTTTTATTTGTCTATCAATAGTATGTTCAGTAGGTCTGAGAATCGGCTACTATCTATTTTTCATACCCCTAAGTGATAAGGGTTGTTCACCCCAAACATTTATTTTTTATTTTTATTTTTTGGATATATATATTTCTGGTTATAATGAGGTATTATGTGGTTGAATGAGGTTTTTTTTCTACACTAGAATTTCCCTAGAAATCTTATTTAAGGCAACACAACGTTTGCCGGGTCAGCTAGTATTATATAAAAGCTTCTTCGATTGAATAACCTACAGACGTCACAAAACGTCACAGCGTCACACAACCTCAGTAAAGTTACTTTACAAGAGGGAGGAAGAAGAATCCCACTCACCATCAGCTCAGACCTAATCAACCTAATCCTGCAGCTCATCACCCCTGCTTCAATAGGCAAGGAGTTACAAGCCCGGGCAGAGCGGTTTCCCCGAGGCCCGTCCCGCGCCATTGTAAGGAGACGCGACGACCCGATAGTAAGTAACTTTACTGAGGTTTGTGACGCTGTGACTCTTTGTGTCGTTTGTAGGTTATTCAATCGAGGAAGCTTTTAAAAGTTTGTAGCCAACGATTATTTAAAGTCCAGACATCTAAAAGATTTTGCTGCCACATTGGGTCGATAGAAGTAAAGGACATGATTAAGGATTTGCGGCTTCGCAAGGCACCCGGGTCCGACAGCGTATTCAACCGGGTCATTAAACTTCTACCCGCCCAACTCATCGTGATGTTAGCATCCATTTGCCGCTACGATGAACTGCATAGTTCTCGCAATGAGGAAAGAAGCGAATGCTATCAGCATACATAAGGCTTGTAAACAAAAAATCACACCAACGATCACCCCGCCAGTGATCGATTGATTCACTTTCTCATATAACTTAGCACAATGTACAAGTAAAAAAAAACTGTAATAAATAAATTGTAATCTTGAGATGATTGTTCCACATTAGGAGGAAATCACTGGACAGTTTTTTAATCTCGTTTGAAGAAGGATATGTCATATCAAGGATCATCATGGGGGTAATTTAAAAAAAACTAAATGAAAAACGTCTCCCCGAAAATATTATTTCAAATGTTTTGAAGTCATAATCTAAGCTTATGTTTCAAACGTTTTTAAATACTTGTCATTGAATTCAGCGGTTTTGACTCTTTAATGTAAGCCGTCCTAATGTCAGCTTATTTAAATTTTTAAAGCAAGGGGTGCAGAGAAAAAATTGAGTATATTTTTCGCATTAATTAATGTCTAAAAAAATTGTGGCTTAGTCAAATAGTTTGGTACCAATACTACGTGTCTATAATTGGTTCCAATGCACAATCTCGCAACGGGAAGGACTTGTCTTTTTCCAAACTTTAGAGGGTTTTTTTACTGTTTTATACACTCTAGCCATCAGATGGGGAGTGGTTACCGTTGTCCATGGGCATCAGCAATGTCAGCAGAGCTAACCCACTACTTAGCTATTCATGTCATTATTCATACTCAGGACTCGGAAGAGGCGACCGAAGAAGACATGGATGGAGTGTGTGAATGACGATATGAGAGAGAGAGGAGTGAGTGTTGAGATGACGGCTGATAGAAGAGAATGCAAGAAAAAAATTAGCCTATTGGGATAAGGTGGAGAAAAAAAAGAAGATCGCTGATGGTAAACAATCTAATCCGTTTACTAAGTCTTCTAATTGTTTCCTGCGGAACTTCGCGGTGACTACGGCGAAATGTTATAAATATATAACGCTATGAAACAACTCGCACGCCATCTATCGTGTTTTATGGTACTGCAAAAAAACCCTCTGAAGTAAAAAACTACAAACCAAAATTTTCAATTAAATTCGACAAGCAATTTCAAGTACATCAATAAAGATTAATTTTCAATTGATATATAAATGAATGACTAGATGGCGTTGTTATGAAATATTTACTGTTCACACGACGAAGGACGTTGAAATGGTTCTTTGATGGTTTTACTGGTGGTAGGACCTCTTTTGAGTCCGCACGGGCAGGTACCGCCCCGCCTATTTCTGCCGTGAAGCAGTAATGCGTTTCGGTCTGAAGGGTGGGGCAGCCGTTGGAACTATACTGAGACCTTAGAACTTATATCTCAAGGTGGGTGGCGCATTTACGTTGCAGATGTATATGGGATCCAGTAACCACTTAACAGCAAGTGGGCTGTGAGATCGTCCACCCACCTAAGCAATAAAAAAATATTGATTTAATTTTTTTTTCCTACTTATTCTAGTGACTTAAAGTGAGTGGATGAGCTCTCAGGACTCTAGCCTGACGAATTTGCTAACACTAGCCTTAACAAGAGCATTGCTTCGGAGAACCTATCACCGGATCGGAAACGTGACCCACTGAAAACCCGGTGAGAAACTCAGTGAACCTCAGTGTCTGAGGAAAAAAAATAATGATACTGACTGAATAATAAATATTAGGGGAGATTAAGCGAGACGAGACGAGTCAGTCGCAATGATCGTTTTATCTCTTTCTTGTGCTTAAATAGATATTTTCCAGCCCTATCACCTCGCGTTGGAGTCACACACGACAGTTAAGGGTGTCACCAGAAAAAGTGCAGCAACCTTCAGCTAAATATCTATACTTATATATATATAGGTATATATAAATGAATTGCTGTTCGTTAGTCTCGCCAAAACTCGAAAACGGCTGGACCGATTTGGCTAATTTTGGTCTTGAATTATTTGTAGAAGTCCAGAGAAGGTTTAAAAGGTAGATAAATATGAAAATGCTTGGAATTTAATAAAAATAACAATTTTGTTTTTCCCTTGATGTGTCCCCCGTCGGACGGATTCCTTTTGTTTGTTTAAAGTTTACTTTATACAAAAGTTTAGGTCTTTTATAATTTATCGATTGGGGCACTACGAAGTCTGTGTTTGTCGTTTGTCATTGAACTCTCCTAAACGGCTGGACCGATTTGAATGTTTTTTTTTTGTATGCGTTTGGGTGGCACCCTGGATGGCTTAGATTCACAAATCAGCCTGGCAGATGGCGATGTAGTCGGTATCTAGGTTATTTATCTATACTACAACTAAACGGCTGGATCGACTTGAATGAATTTTTGCAGGACAACGTCAGGCAACGTCGGGTCAGCTAGTGTTATATATCGGCGTACTGCGATTGCCAATCAGCGTATACTAGTGATACGGGGTATTAAAAGTTTACATTTGTAGGTACTACCATACTGCCCCATTATTGCCGCGAATCAATACTGTATTCCGATTTGAGGCGTGGAGTAGCCGCCACAAATTTTAATTGAGAATTCGAACTCACGTCTCAAGGTGATGGCGTTCTCTTTGTTATATCAATTAACACCATACAAGCTGTATGCTCGTATTAGTAAACTAGTGTAATAAAAAAACGCTTCATTGTGTTCTCAAGCGATGCTTTTTTTTTATTGCTTAGATGGATGGACGAGCTCACAGCCCACCTGATGTTAAGTGGTTACTGGAGCCCATAGACATCTACAACGTAAATGCGCCACCCACCTCGAGATATAAGTTCTAAGGCCTCAGTATAGTTACAACGGCTACCCCACCCTTCGAACCGAAACGCATTACTGCTTCACAGCGGAAATAGGCGGGGTGGTGGTACCTACCCGTGCGGACTCCCAAGAGATCCTACCACCAGTGATAACGCAAATTATAATTTTGCGGGTTTGATTTTTATTACACGATGTTATTCCTTCACCGTGGAAGTCAATCGTGAACATTTGTTGAGTACGTATTTCATTAGAAAAAATTAGTACCCGCCTGCGGGATTCGAACACCGGTGCATCGCTTCATACGAATGCACCGGACGTCTTATCCTTTAGGCCACGACGACTTCAAACAGACTAATATTGCTTACGTACTAATATTTGTTTAATTCATTAGCGAAAAGAACTTCTGCAATCAAATACTTTTCAAATTTAATTGATATTAGTTTTATCGACGCCCGACAACAATCGCATCATCGAGATATGGAAGCTGATAAAAATGTATCGAAAGGGTTCCGCAAGGGAATAAAAAAAAGGATTGTGTGGTTTTATGAAACCACGGTAAAAGTGAAACTTTTTTTCACATTATAGACATTTAACTCTGACAAACAACATTTACATTAAACACTGACAAAAACAAAAACAAAATAGCGTGGAGCACTGGCAGAAATGAGTATTAGTCTATACACTACACGATCAGCTGCTGCGAACTATAGGCGCCGCCATATTGGCCTTGGCTGCTTTGACGGGCGCCTTTCACTTTATCTCTACTCCGCGGCCGACCGTCACGCGACATGCAACACACAGACGAAAAAGTTTGGGATGATGTAATAAAAGTTTCACTTTAATACTGAAGCCATTTTACTCGATGTCCGAAAAAGGATATGGGTTGGCAATTAAGCCAATTAGTAAAAATGGATGGTTTTTCGCACAAGAGCATATTCCAGTATGGCTATGCTTATCCTATGCACAGCAAAAGTTGATGGACAATTCAACAAAGTGCTAGGCAGCTGCAAGTGTAACATTACACACATCACCCTTCTATGGCCAGTACAGTTATTTGTTATTAAAATTGTGTTTTTACTGGTCGTAGGACCTCTTGTAAGTCCGCACAGGTAGGTACCACCACTCTGCCTATTTCAGCCGTGAAGCAGTAATGCGTTTCGGTTTGAAGGGTGCGGCAGCCGTTGTAACTATACTGAGACCTTAGAACTCATATCTCTAGGTGGGTGGCGGCACTTACGTTGTATATGTCTATGGGCTCCGGTAACCAATTAACACCAGGTGGGCTTTGAGCTTGTCTACACATCTATGCAATAAAAAAATAAAAAAATTTACGCGCAAATCACTCAAACTACGGAACTCCCGTCGGAGTCGTGCAGCTCACACTTATTCGTTAATTTTTAATTAATATTCTTTTATCATTGAGATAAAAGTCATTAAGGACATCAATAATAATTAATAAATAGACCCGGTAGTAAAGTATTTGTTAAACGTGATCCGGGCAGGCGTGATTCCGCCGCCATCATGAAACAATTCAGCCTGATCTTATGCGTCGTGTTTCATTTCGCTTTTGCGAAACACGAATTATATGATGGGTGAGGTTAAATATAATCTATACTGTTAAAATCGGCGCAAGTAAATATCGTGCGATTGCAGACAATTAATCTGTCCGTCTAATATTGAACGATACGATGTAATATCCATCAATAAAGTTTCGATTGTCTGTACTTTGTCATCATATTATTACGATAACGTAACTTAAGATAGTATCGAATATCCTGTCAATTTCCCCTCTAATATAATATTATTATGTTTGTTCCCTTCCGCCCAGTCGGGTAGCTGAGCTCACGGGCTCAACTTAAGAGAGTTTACAAACACTAGCCCTAGCAGTGCTTCGCTGAATCTACCACCGGATCGGAATCGCGACCCACTGAGAAGATCCGGCGAGAAACTCAGTGGGCTCTACAATGTGTCTATAATTTAATCTTTATCTTTAGGTATTTTATTTTTTTCTTCATCCTTTTGCCTTTTGTCTTTGTAGGTAGACGAGCATACGGTCCACTTGATGATAAGTAGTACCAGTCGCTCATAGAGACAGCGATGCTATGTTATCTTGAACTGACTAAATAACTGTAAATTCTTTGAGGTTAACTTTTAATTACTAAACTAGTACTAAACACACTTAAGTTTTGGGGGGTCAGATTAACGAATTCTCGAGACAAATGTCTTTAGCTTTTTTTTAATTAGATATTTGTTAAAAAAACTTCCGTTCGCAGCCATGGTCTTTACCAAGTCAACGTGGAATTCGTCGAGCAAACCCAACTTCTTGAAGAGATTCAGACCAGATACAACCTGGATGTCTGGGTTTACGCCTACCCTGGTAGACCGGGACAGATCCTCGTTCCAGGTCACCTGAAGGAACAGTTCCAAGAAGAGCTTGCTGCTGCGGGAATTACTTATTCTTTGGAAGTGGAGAACATTAAAGAGTAAGTTACGTTGAAGTTAAACTTTTGGATGCGAACTTTTCGAGCGCGTCGATAATTAAAAGAAAAGTTCTTTGTAGCCGCGTAGAATTAGTTATGACACAATTAGCAGCTTTTGTTTCCAAACTAGTTATATATGGGTGAAATCTGTTTCCTTCTTCTAAGATCCTCAATTTGTTCATAGTACCACCGACATCGTATTTTCTACGACTCCTCTAGAATTTACAAGATATACCTACTTTGTATGCTTTGAACCCTCATATATTCATCTTAATTATCATCCACCTACTTTTTTTTCTTTTTTTTTTTGTTCTACCTAAGCTGATAGCCTTGAGAGGCTACTTCAGCGGAACCTTAACTTAGCTTATCTCACGGGGCTCAAACCTGAGGACGTTGCTAACACGAACCCTAGCAAGAGCCGTGCTTCGCAGAATCTACCACCGGATCGGAAACGCGACCCACTGAGAAGATCCGGCGAGAAACTCAGTGGGCTGTGTCTGAGGGTTAACTTACTCGTCGAGCCCTTCGTCGCAAGCGACTGGTTCGACGAGAACGGTGACCGGTGCTTGAGTTACCTAAAAGCACCGTTAGTGGATCGGGAGGATCCGAAATGAGGTGCTATATAAGTTCTAAGGTCTCACGTATAGTTACAAAGGCTGCCCCACCTTTCAAACCGAAACGCATTACTGCTTCACGGCAGAAATAGGCAGGGTGGTGGTACCCACCCGCGCTGACTCACAAGAGGTCCTACCACTAGTAAATACGCAAATTATAATTTATAATAACATAAGACATCACCAGCGTTTACACATCAATTCAAATAATAATTGATTGATTAAGCCGAGTAAAGTTTTGGGTGTAAGGCTTTCAATTAGTATATTATTATATACGAAATATGTAGAAGCTGAAATTGTTCAAGTATATGACTAGTTTGGGCAGAGCTTTTTGTTGGGTAAAATAATTTAAAGGAGAGCTAGAAAGGGGATTTAGCGGGACTGGGCAATGTTTGGCAAACAACGAAGAGTCTTATCCACCCCATTCCACAGTGCTTGAATACAAAAGTTTTCAAACTTAATGGTGATGATTGGACTCTTACGGTGCTGCTAGTTTATTATTTTAAGGTCGCTCAAAGTCCTATGGAATGAGCTTTGTTTGGATTTTCTCTGAAGAATAAAATCTGTAATGTAGTAATTTGACAGAGAACTAAAGTCATGGACATAGTTCATAGAGTTGGCAAACTTAATGGCAGTAGATTAGACAAATATGTAGAACCGACGATCGCTGGAACTGATGGCTTCTTGAATGAAGGCCACGCACCGACAAATTTAGTGGGGGGCGTTCCCTGGCCAGGTGGAGAGATAATTTACGAATGGTCGACTAAAGGAAACCAATGAGAGAGCCGAAAACTGGTCTCGGTGGTGTAGTTTAGACCTATATCCAATAGTGGCCAACTGTGGGCATAGACGTGTAAAACTTAGATGTGTAAACTGATTAAGGAAGATTTATATTAAGTCAAGATCTTATCTTCCAGGAAATTAGACTTAGAAGATTCATTGTTAGAAGTTGCTGCTGCTCGTAGCAATAGATCCAGATCTCTCCCCGGACTGTCCTTCGACGTTATCCACAGATACGCAGTGGTGAGTAGGTTTTTATATGAACAGCAACACGCTGATTGAAAATTTTTGTAACGTTTTTGGAACGAAGTTCCTTATGGGACGATGCGGAGGGGTACCCTAACCGTGAAAAAACGTCCGTAACGTAAGATTTTATGTTTGTTACCTAATAACTTTTGACTAGGTGAATCCATTTTGATGATTCTTTTTTTATTAGAAAGCTGACGCTTTCCGTGTGGTCTCATTTCAATTTAGTCCAGTTCTGATAATGGTATCCATGAGAAAACCATATAAGCCTTAAATTTGCATTAAGTACGTGCGCGACAAATAGATAAATAACTCAATAACTCAATAGCACGCCAACCGATTTCGATGATTATTGTTTTTAGTGTATATTAACTTGTTTTGGAATATCTTTATTTTATCAATAATAAAATCATAATAAAACATGTATACCCGAATGATTATTTTCTTTATACCTCGATAAAACTTAAAATTAATATTTTTATAATAAGGAACTTCGTTCCTATCCGGTGTCCTACGACACCACAGATCTTTTTTTTTTATAGAGTAGAGAGAGTAATAGTTTAGTAATGTCCACTTAATGATCGCAGGTCGACCGGTATCTTGTGGACTTGGCCAACACCTATCCCAATGTTCGCGTCTTCTCAGCAGGCAGGAGTGTTGAAGGCAGAGATATTAAGTACATTACGATTTCCACGACAAATTTTCAGGTTAGTTAAATTAGATATAGAACAAAATGGTCATAATAATGTTATTTGTAATTCGAATTTCATTTGCTTCTAAAATACTTTTAGGACACCAGAAAACCGGTAGTAATGCTCCAGTCTCTTCTGCACGCCAGAGAATGGGTAACACTTCCAGCAACGCTCTATGCTATTGAGAAGTTGGTTATCGACGTCACTGAAAGGGATCTAGTTAACGATATCGACTGGATCATCTTGCCAATCGCCAACCCTGATGGATACGAACATTCTCATACTAGTGTAAGTTGTTCTTTATGATCGAGATAATAATGAAGTTAGTGACTTTAAACATCGATTTCTCTTCCATTTCAACTGGTACCTAGTTAATGCTAATCATAAATAGAGTTATATTTTTTGTTGCCTTTACACTAATTCGTACAGGAATCTGTAATAAATATATAATAGTTTAAAAAAACTAAAAAAATACGCTTTTATAGAAAATCCAACTAAAAAATAGAAAGTAAATTTTAATAAATTTGAATTAAAAATAGTGTAAGAAAAAATGATTTTATTGTAAAAAAGACATGGGGTGCTTTTTAGGATATTATCAAAATAACCCTTTACTTATATCTGTTCATAAAATATTTATAACTACTGATACCATGCACCCCACGCTTTTTACAATAAAATATTTTTTTCTTACACTATTTTTAATTCAAATTTATTAAAATTTATATTCTATTTTTTAGTTGGATTTTCTATAAGAGCCTATTTTTTTAGTATTTTAAACTATTATTTATTTTTAATTTTTTAGTTGAATTTAAATTTTTTCAATATTTTTTTTTAATATTGACTTGTCATCGGTCCTTAATAAGTATACCAAATTTCATTTCGTTTTGAAGGGGTTCAAAATCATGTTCAAAGATTCCGTTACAAACATGCATACACGTCTGAAGCTAATAGAAGCGTATTAAAAAGGAATTTATTATCGAAAGTAATTTTATTACATTTCTTTTATAGGCACGCTTCTGGCGCAAAAACCGCGCCCGCAACTCCTTTTGCATGGGGGTCGATTTGAATCGTAACTTTGACATATTCTGGGGAACCGCGTCCAGCACCAACCCCTGCTCTGACACCTTCCATGGGCGCCGTGCTTTCTCCGAACCCGAGTCCGCCATCGTCCGTGACATTCTGCATGCGCACAGGAACAGATTGGAGTTGTATATTGACATCCACAGTTTTGGCAGCATGGTCTTATATGGTTACGGCAACAGACAGCTTCCTCCTAATGCGTTGGCCGTCAATTATCTCGGAGTACAAATGGCCCAGGCTATCGATGCTGTGAAATGGCCTCAGAATAGAAACTACATTGTCGGCAATGTTGCCATGGTTCTTTACATGGCTTCCGGTGGGTCAAGCGACTACGCCATGGTCACTGGCGTTCCATTCAGCTACACATTTGAATTGCCCTCATACAGAGGAATCACGAGTACAGTACAAGGATTCCTGGTCGAGCCCGACTTCATTCTCCAGGCTGGCTTCGAGACCTGGGAAGCCATCAAAGTTGGAGCCAGATTCGCTGCGAGAAACTTCAACAGACGCGCTGGACAATAAGTAAACTTCATAGAAAATACTTAATTTGTGTTTCAATTATTTATATTGAATCATTACAATAATCTTGTTTGTTTATCTTTCCATAATTCGGGAAACAAACACATTATGACGATGATGTTTTGAGTTGAGAATAAAGAAACATAAATGGTTATAGTTTTTCTTAGTTTTTTTAAAGTCGTAGACATAATAAAAATTACTTTAGAGGTTAAACAATCGTTTCATTTATTTCTTTATATTAATAAAACAATCTAAAATAGTGGACAAATTACGTTGGTAATTAAATTAATTATTTAGGTATACCAATACTTTGAACCCTGTAACTATACTGAGACCTTAGAACTTATATCTAAAGTGGCGCATTTACGTTATAGATGCCTATGGGCTCCGGTAACCACTTAACACCAGGTGGGCTGTGAAACCGTCCACCCATCAAGACAATAAAAATAAAAAAGTGTTCCGCTATCGTAATTCTGTCGGAATGGTGGCATCAGGTTAGCTACAGTAGACCGCGGCTTGGCTGTGCCCCTGTGTGTTCGTTATGCTCAACTACTCTTTATTTTCAAGACTAATTACTACTTGGAAATATTTTTGTTTTGTCGTATCCATTATTTACAGTTTTCGACATAATATACCACCCTTTGTGGGCCACCCTGTATATATATGGGTTATAGCCTATACGCAAACGATGCCTCTCGTTGTAGAGTTACAGAAAACTGCGCGCTTCTCAAAAAAAAGTATAATTACGAATAAATCTATTTATATAAAAATGAATTGCTGTTCGTTAGTCTCGCTAAAACTCGAGAACGGCTGGACCGATTTGGCTAATTTTGGTCTTGAATTATTCGTGGAAGTCCAGGGAAGGTTTAAAAGGTAGATATATGAAAATGCTCGGAATTAAATAAATAAAACAATTTTATTTTACCTTTGATGTGTCCCCCGTCGGACGGATTCATTTGTTTGTTTTAAGTTTATTTTATACAAAAGTTTAGGTATTATATTTATTTATTGATATTCTCAAAGTTGGACATTGTGTAAGCCGTACTTTAGTCAGACAAAAAGTTGAATGTCACTTTTATATAATGCTTTGAGAAGTTTAGGTTATTGATTTAGTTATTGCATAAAAGGATGAAAGAGTTAACATGATTACCGAAATTTAAGCCAAAGGTCCGGTACCTCGGGTGTGACGTTGTTCGCGCGTTGAGCATGGCGGCGCACGCTAACCGAATTATCGGATCGGCGAGCGCAGCCAGGTGCATGTTGCGGCCGGTGTTGGCATCCGGGCTCCCGACCAGGATTAAGCTCGCCATTTACCAGACATACGTCTGTTCCCGCCTCATATACGCTGCTGCGGCCCGGTACCAGCTGTTGTCTGCGTCTCAGCGATCTAAGCTGCAGGCCCAGCAGAATCTTGCCCTCCGTAATATCGTCGGGGCCGGGCGGTACGTCAGAAATGACGTTATCGTCGGTAGGTGTAGAGTCGCTCAGGCAGTTCGTGATTAGGCTCACCCGTAACATGTACGAATAAGCCGAAAACGGCCCCCATGAGCATCTCCACAACATTACCCCGCTGCACGCCAGACCACCTGATTGAAAGGCGTTGTCACGGGAGCTTTTGGTACCCCCAAAGATCGTTCGGAGTTAAAGATCCTCATCGGCTGTAAGGCAGGTGAGGACCTATGAGAGTCCCCCTTGTAGCTGGGTTTCACCAGCCTCTTCGCACATGCCTCTAGTCTGTCTGGCGGGTGCCCCCTCAGGGGTCCGCACTCCAGTTGGGAGCGTCAGTCTTCTCTCCATTTAAAAGAGGGTGTTACATTGCCCCACTTAGGGGCCAGACGCTATGCTGCAGCAAAAAAAAAAGTCCACTTAGCACCAGGACAGACATTACTTCGTTTACCTATACACTATACAGTAACTACAGTAACTATTCAAGATTCAGATTTCAGTTGTATCATATTCTCACCTTCCGTCTCCATCTTCGCCTGATCTCATTTCTAAGACTGATTCGTTATCTCAGACGATTCCAATAATCAGATATGAATTATCATATTTTAGTTTACTCAAAGTAAAGTATGATTCTTAAGGCTAATCACCTATATGTTGTAATATTATATCAAAACCACATTCTACCATTAAAACATAACATTTTCTTTGGCTTTTACGACCCGTAGTCATACTTGTAATTAAAAATATTGTTGGAGTACCTAGTCATGGTAGAACAAAAATATATTTGACGGATGCCTGAATCTCACCAGCGACATTATCAAGATAAACTTACAGAAATAAAAGTTTCGAAAAACAACATTTGAACCGTCTGTCTACAGAGCAATTTTACTGAGGAATTATTCGAGATGATCCCCTCATCTCCTTTTTATCATCGCACCTCCCGCCATCGGAGCAGAGTTCGTGCATATTATCTGGAACCGATGTGTTCATCGACAGTGCGTTTCCAAAGATCTTTTTTGCCACGTACCATCCGGCTTTGGAATGAGCTCCCCTCCACGGTGTTTTCCGAGCACTATGACATGTCCTTCTTCAAACAAGGCTTGCGGAGAAGAACTTTATGGTAGGCAGTGGTTTGGCTCTCCTGACATTGATGAAGTCCATGGGCGACCGTAACCACTCATCGTCAGGTGGGCCGTGTGCTCGTCTGCCTACAATGGCAAAAAAAAAAAAAACTTGTATTGTGGAAGATCTCCCCATTATCGGTATCTCCCAAAACGAATTATACCTTTTTATTTCACGTTTATTACATAAAAAAGAATAATGATATAATTTATTGCTAAATGCGAAAAAAAAATTTAAAAGTAATTTGAACTATATCATTAATATATATGTCAGCACACGTCAGGGATGGCTGAGCGGTAGGTTCCGTCATCACTCGTATTTGGATGAACTCAGTTTATAAAAAGTCAATCAAACCTTTTGAATAATAATTATTGAAACTCAACACACACAACTTTCACAATGACAGGATAAACCGACAGTTTCGTTGCACATACCGACAGACCGACTGACTGACTGACTGACTGACTGACTGACTGACTGTCAGAGACTCACTGCTGAGACGGACGGAATCACTGTCTGACACGAATGCCACGACCCTATCCACGTACCGCCATTTTATACTGTGGCGTTACGGAGTCTACCCTTCATTTTGTGATATTTATCAAAACAACATTTCATCATTTAAAATAATAATCAAAACCACCGTCTTAATATTACTAAAAGTCGTTATCCACGACATAATAATATATAAGTAATTATTATTTATTAATATATTCCTTTTAATACTGTATAAACTATTATATGTATGTATGTATGTATATATGTGGGATCGCGGTGCACAATGAAATTAGCGAATTTGTTAAATTTTATTTAATCATCAGTTCACAAAAATATACGTCTTTTCTTATTTCGTCTTAATCAATCTGTCACTTATACTTCATGCACCATCTGTCATCTGTCAGGTCGGTGTGGCCAATGGTTACACCTAAATATTCCCACACGGCCGTCCTGCTCAGTCGTCTGTCCCAGATGATTCGTACTCGACAGCATCAGCAACCCAAGGTTTCATCATATACAACACACACATCACATACAACTGTGAATATGTACTTGTAATTCTTATTTGTTGATGTCAACGGTCCCAAATGGTCAATATAGTAAGTAGATAGTGGTATGTCTCCTTTGTCTATGGCATGCAGAAAACCTACGGATTTTCCCTTTTTATGTGAAATTAAAATACACTCTATGCAGTGTTCTAATACTGATTTGATCTTATCTTTCATGTTTTCAAAGTAATAGTTTCTGGAAATCAACTCTTCTGTTTTAATTAATCCAAAATGTCCCTTGTCATGATTTTTTCTAATAATTTCATTTTGCATTTTCTTAGGTACCACCATTAATTTTTTTCCATCTTTTATTTTCCATAATATTCCAGCTTCAATCATAAAGTCATCATAATGTTCTTTTTCTAATACCTTTAATTCAACTTTGGATTCTTTACAACATTTTCCAGGGTCATATTCTGTCAGTATTTTCTCAATCTGATCTTTATATTTGAAATTTCCTATAATCATTGGTTCCTCAGCCTGATCCTCTAACATTGTGAGTTGTAAAATTCTTTTAGCAGAAATAACACCAGACTTAAAACTGAGTTCTATGTCCTGTAATATTGGGTTCCCTATTATTACATCAACTGGTATTTTGTCATCTTCGATGATATAGAACGTTGCTTCACATTGGCAACCATCAATCTCAATTCTTGGAGTACATGAGCCTCTTGTATGTACCTCACAGTCACCAATGCCTGTCAAGCTTTGTACTAAATCAGGATGGTAGTTACACGTGTCGCCATGTATTTGAGTAAATGTAGATTCATTCATTAGGTTCACATCACTGCCAGTGTCAATAAGTGATTTTACCATAACATTATTGATCATAACTTCTTTGTAGGGTGCTTGGCTATCATTCTTCTTGTTACATTTTATTTCTAGAGTCTTCTTTATATTTTTGGGACAGTCAGTTGACTTATGTCCAAAGTCATTACAACGGAAGCACTTTATTCCTTTAGAGCAGCCTGAAGATTCATGATCTAGGTCTCCGCAGTTGAAACATCTCTTCTTAGGTAATGGTTTCTTCCATCCAGATGTTGTAGGCTTGGATGTTGTTGATTGATTATAAGCTTTGTTTGACGTTCGACATTTCTTCTTTATTTCAGCATATAAATCAAGTTTTTTCCTAAATTCTTTGATGTTGGAAGCTCCATATAGTATAGTTTTATTCATTTCATTGTCAGGGATGCCATCAATGATGTATTCCATTAGGGCGTCATCTTCAATATTTCCGAGTACTGCTAGTTCTTTGAGTTGCAAAAAATATTGTTGGTAGGTTTCACCTGGTTTCATCTTCCTATTTGATATGGTCTTGTGAATGGCTGCGCTATTCAGATGTAGTCCAAATTCCTCTTTTAATCCCGTTTTCAAAAGTTCCCATGTAGTCGTACCAGTCAAAGATCTCAGGAACAATTTTGCTGTCCCCTTCAAAAGCCTTTTTGCGTAGATCAGTTTTTCAATACCCGTCCATTGCATGAGATTAGCGATATCTTCAAAATCCTTTATAAATATATCCACGCCGTATGCATCGTCACCAGAAAATGCAGTCATAGATTTTTCTAATTCGCAGAAGGAAATTTGTGGAGCAGGTTCAGCAAAGCATTCTTCGTCTTCTTTAGCACCCTTCCGAGGCATTTTACTATCAATAGAATTCTTTGTAAACGTCTTCACGTGAAATTTGAAATGTGAAAATACCCTCACTTTTTCCCGTGTGCGTAGTCTTTGTTCGCAACTTTTGTACACTGATCACCGATCTTGATGTCGATTTCGATCCCGGACGAGCCCCCAAAGTTTTGTGGGATCGCGGTGCACAATGAAATTAGCGAATTTGTTAAATTTTATTTAATCATCAGTTCACAAAAATATACGTCTTTTCTTATTTCGTCTTAATCAATCTGTCACTTATACTTCATGCACCATCTGTCATCTGTCAGGTCGGTGTGGCCAATGGTTACACCTAAATATTCCCACATATATGTATGTATGTATATGTATATTTGATTTTGTATATATGTAGATATACTTTTTTTGTATGTATTCGTAGCCTAATATAAATTTCATTGCACCTACCACTATTTACTCTGCACTACCTTTGGTTGACTGGTAGAGAATGCCTTAGGCATTAAGTCCGCCAATGTAAATTTTACATGAAGTGTAATAAATAAATAAAAAAATAATTATCGAGAGGTTCGTATTTTCGATTCATGATTTACCCATGCTTTAGCCTTATATGATGGTACTGATATATTTCTAGAAGCAATACTATCAAGCCCTCCCAATTCGTGCTATTTATGTTTTTTTTTATTTTTTATTTTTTATTGCTTAGATGTGTGGACGAGCTCACAGCCCACCTGGTGTTAAGTGGTTACTGGAGCCCATAGACATCTACAACGTAAATGCGCCACGCACCTTGAGATATAGTTCTAAGGTCTCAATATAGTCACAACGGCTGCCCCACCCTTCAAACCGAAACGCATTACTGCTTCACGGCAGAAATAGGCGGGGCGGTGGTACCTACCCGTGCGGACTCACAAGAGGTCCTACCACCAGTAATTACGCAAATTATAATTTTGCGGGTTTGATTTTTATTGCACGATGTTATTCCGTCACCGTGGAAGTCAATCGTGAACATTTGTTGAGTACGTATTTCATTAGAAAAATTGGTACCCGCCAGCGAGATTCGAACACCAGTGCATCGCTCGATACGAATGCACCGGACGTCTTATCCTTTAGGCCACGACGACTTATGTAGTAATAAGTTAATATATATCGTTGATCCACGCACTTATATTCAAATTTAGTTACGTTTTTATTCGTTTAAATTTGACGTATAATATATTAATAATTTTATCTCTAAAATAAATGATTTCAGTATTTACTAGATTTTTTATTTAATTTTTTATTGCATAGATGGGTGGACGAGCTCACAGTCCACATGTTGTTATGTGGTTCCGGAGCCCATAGACATCTCCAATCTGTATTCATAAATCGTCTGTCTGTCTGTCTGTTTGATTGATAAATTTGATTTCGTTTCCTCTACATTATATTATTACTTGGGATATACCGATATACGTACTATCTTTCGTATTTATTGATATTAATAGATTTTAAGAAATTTTTTGAGTATTTCATGCTACATGGCTACAGTGCTTGTAATGTTGCTGATGTCCAATAGCCACAATTATCACCTTTTATCAGGCGGACTGGATCTTTAGTTTTATCGCGATATAACGGTAAAACCCCATATTGTAAATGTATCTTAGATAACAAAAATAATTAAATATCACTAATTAGTTTTTAAAAATGCAATCAAACTTATCATGGTGATGTAGTAATGAAACAATAGAAATTGCCTAATTATATCATGAAAATTAAAATACATCAGTTATTAAATCCCTTTATCGTATGATAATATCCTCAAGGCTATGTTTATTAACTAATAAATAGATTGAAAACTTATGTATTTCGTGAACGCGATTAGAAAAGGTCTGACTATAATGAGAGGTTTCGGTTTGATTTTGTGTCTAATATTTAATTACGTATTTGCGAAGCACGAATTTTATGAAGGGTAAGATTTTTATTGAGCGACATTCATTGCTACTTTTAAATCACGGTTCAAAGCCTTCTTATTGGTGGCAGGACCTCTTGTGAATTCGCACGGGTAGGTATCACCGCCCTGCCTATTTCTGCCGTGAAGCAGTAATGCGTTTCGGTTTAATTATTTGCCAATAATGGCGGTTTGCGCCCATAATTTTATGCTACACACATCACTTTTATACCAATTTACTTACAAACTTACAACAAACATTATAAATCAACAGTTATGGTCTATTAAAATATAAATAGTTATTTTGAAGTTATAAAAAGAACTAATCGACAAAGGGTAAAAGTAAAAACCCCTTTTTAATTTTGCAATCTCTTAAAATATTTATCATAATATACTTAGTCTGGCTATAAATACTGTTACAATTAAAAATAAACAAAATATTACATTTGAATTTGGAATTTGTTATTTTTATATGGTTGCTCATTGAGTTTTCTCATTTTGGCGCCAATACATTGTACAATATTTTGCGATATTAAAATGGAGTGGGGTGATAAAGAGAACCGAATCGCTGTGATTGCATTACACAAAGTAGGTATGGAGCCAAACGCAATTTTTAAAACTCTCCATACGCTTGGTATTAGTGAAATGTTTGTGTACCGGGTCATTAATAGGTGCAATGAGACCTCCTCTGTTTGTGACAGAAAAGATCTGGTTGTCCACGTAGTGTTCGTACTCCTGTCCGAAAGCAAAAGATTTTATTTCGGGAGATGAAGATGGCACCTAGAACCATGTCGCGTATTTTAAAAGATGACTTAGGACTTGCAGCCTATAAGAGACGTACTGGTCATTTCTTAACTGATAATTTAAAAGAGAATAGGGTGGTAAAATCGAAACAACTACTGAAGCGGTACGCAAAGGGAGGTCATAGAAAAGTTTTGTTTACGGATGAGAAAATTTTTACAATTGAGCAACATTTTAACAAACAAAATGACCGTATTTATGCTCAAAGCTCTAAGGAAGCTTCCCAATTAGTCGACAGAGTGCAACGTGGGCACTATCCGACTTCAGGGTTGGTTTGGTGGGGTATTAGCTATGAAGGAGTGACTGAGCCATACTTTTGTGAAAAAGGTATCAAAGCATCGGCACAAGTGTATCAAGATACCATTCTTGAGAAGGTAGTGAAGCTCCTTAACAACACCATGTTCAATAATCAAGAATGGTCCTTCCAGCAAGACTCGGTGCCACGTCATAAAGCTTGGTCTACGCAGTCTTGGTTGGAAACGAACATTTCGGACTTCATCAGAGCTGAAGACTGGCCGTCGTCTAGTCCCGATCTTAATCCGCTGGATTATGATTTATGGTCAGTTTTAGAGAGTACGGCTTGCTCTAAACGCCATGATAATTTGGAGTCCCTAAAACAATCCGTACGATTGGCAGTGAAAATTTTTCCCATGAAAAGAGTGCGTACTTCTATGGCCTCAACGTTTAAAGGACTGTATTGCAGCCAATGGAGACCACTTCGAATAAGCTTTTTATACTTTAAATTGTTTTATATTTATGTATTAAACTAACACACTGTAAAAGTAATAAATGTTATTTGCAATAGATATTTTGTTTATTTTTAATTGTAACAGTATTTATGGCCAGACTAAGTACAATAAAGTGTTTTTCAACAGTCATGGCCTGTACCAAGTGGACGTGATTTTTGTGGAACAAACACAGTACCTCCAAGAATTACAATCCAAATATGCCATCGATGTTTGGATTAACGCACATCCAGGGAGGCAAGGGCAGATTCTCGTTCCTGATTACCTGAAAGAAAAGTTCGAAGAAGAACTTAAAGTTGCTGGAATTGGATACACATTACTAGTAGAAAATATCAAGGAGTAAGTTTTTGTATGATTAATTTGTAAGTTTTACCTTTTGTAAGTTTGGATATCAATCAGTCTCTATAGTTTTTTATTTATTTTTATTGCTTAGAGGGTTGGACGAGCTCACAGCCCACCTGGTGTTAAGTGGTTACTGGAGCCCATAGACATCTACAACGTAAATGCGCCACCCACCTTGAGATATAAGTTCTAAGGTCTCAGTATAGTTACAACGGCTGCCCCACCTTTCAAACCGAAACGCATAACTGCTTCTCAGCAGAAAATAGGCAGGGTTGTGGTACCTACCCGTGCGGACTCACAAGAGGCCCTACCATCAGTAAAAAAGGAATCCCGCTGCTGCAGAGCCGACTGTGTGGGATTTGTTCCGTATTTTGTTTTTTATTACAGGAAATTGGACTTGGAAGATTCTTTGTTAGAAGCTGCTGCAGCTAGAACCAATAGGTCCAAGTCTAGTCCTGGATTGTCGTTTGATGTTATCCACAGATATGACGTGGTAAGTAGTGAACTTTTATTTGGGTTGACGATAGGAGAGTAAAAACTTTGACTCGGTTGTGCAGTAGTTAGCGCACCGACCGATTTTTTTTTGTTCTTTTTTTTTTTTCTTGCTCCGGCCGTCGTGATTTCATTTCCTAGATTAGGCAAACATTGTGGGATGATCAAGTTTGTTTAGTCTTTGTCTTGATGTATCCATAGCACCGAGAATCCTAACTTAGGTCGGATGAGCATGCGTAATTTGTTAAAAAAATTAACAAACCATTATAATTGCGCGGACCATGGGACTAAAGATCAGGGTGGAGAATTAGTCCCGATATTGTTACAATGATACTATAATGTCATGTTGATAAACTATAATTATTAAAAAATATTTGTATCAGATGTCTAAATGCCAAAAGTAATAGTCACTATTTCACCATATTTAATCAGTCTCTTTTAAAACTTTATGTTCGTACCGGCTCCCATGTTGCGTTTCAATAAGAATATCCAGAAACCAGCGAGCAAAAGAATGCATTATCCAAGTATCTAATCGTGCTTCTTGAGCATATTTTTACTTATTTATTTTTTAATGCGTAGATGGGTGGATAAGCTCATAGCCCAACTGGTGTTAAGTGATTACCGGAGCCTATAGACATCTACAACGTAATTGTCGCCATCCACCTTGAGATATGAGCGCTAAGGTGTCAGTATAGTTTCAACGGCTGCCCCACCCTTCAAGCCGAAACGGCATAACTTCACGGCAGAACAAGGCAGGGTGGTACCTACCCGCGCGCACTCACAAGAGGTCCTACCACCAGTAAAGCATCTGTGGTGCTATTAAATTGACTTAATATCACTCATGTATATTCATTGAACGATACTGCTCATCAAATTTTCAAGAAGTTAACTCAATTCAATCTCCTATGAGTAAAACTGGAATAATAATTGCTGAAAGTGATTACTAGCTCTTGTTAACAGAGCCTCGAAAATAACGCAGATTACTTTATGACCAGGTTGATCAGTATCTAGTGGACTTGGCCAATAGCTACCCTGAAACCGTCACCGTTGTTTCGGCTGGGAAAAGCGTCGAAGGCAGGGATATCAAGTATCTAAAAATTTCCACAACAAATTTTCAGGTTAGTCAATAAATAATCGGACCACAAAATTGGGGAAACCCACTTTGGAGAGGCTACAGGGGCCTAGAAGAACTAAAAAGCTTCAAAAAAACCTGGCTTAGAGGCAAGGGGAAACCACTACGACTATCTCCCAAGAGAATGTCCCGACCTTAGTTGACCAGAGGCTATCCACCAAATGCCTATATAGAGTGTTCCAATATTTTGGTCATATAGCAAGAAAACCCTCTGACAATCTGGAGAGACTCAGACGATCCAGAGGTCGGAGCCAAAAAAGATGGAGTGACCAAGTATCCGAGTGTCTGGACATGACACTGAGCCAAGCTCTTCACTGTGCCAGAGACCGACAAAAGTGGCTACAAATTACTAAAAAAGGTCACAGGCGGGCGTATCACGATGCTCAGCAATGAGCGGTCGACTGAAGGAGGAGAAGGATTTTTTTAATGATCTACCTTCGCATACGAATGTATAGATTCGGTTGTGACAAGAAGTGCGAGTTCATTTAGTCTTTTACTTTGTCGATTCTCACTAATATATTTCGATGCCAGTTAGGGCCACGCCTATTATTGTTTTTTCTTAAAAATTAATTAAAAATTATTCTTGATTAAAAATTTAATTTTATCGTCCCAGGAGTAACAAGTTTGAAAAGTTGATCGTTTGCGGAAAAGTTTGCCTGGATGTGTTAATTTCTTAATATTTTTAACCTTATTTGTCTATTTATTTATCAATTTATCATACATACCAGCCATATAATATAATATTTTTTAAATCTAATTTAAATTTAAACTCTAACTTGTTTAATTCGAATAATTTCAGGACACTAGGAAACCAGTAGTGATGCTCCAATCTCTTCTTCACGCGAGAGAATGGGTGACCCTTCCAGGAACACTTTACGCTATTGAGAAACTGGTGATCGATGTAACTGAGAGCGACCTTCTCCAAGATATTGACTGGATCATCCTGCCCATTGCCAACCCTGACGGATACGAAATTTCTCATACAGAAGTAAGTTATTTTTGGTTTTTGTGTCAAGTAATGGATACTGCGACATGAATCACACATTTTGCTTTCCATTGGATGAAATTACCTAGAGATACAAAAATACCATTTGATGATAGCATTTTTTTTATTGCTTAGATGGGTGGATGAGCTTACACCCCCTGGTGTTAAGTGGTTGCTGGAGCCCATAGACATCTACGACGTAAATGTGCCACCCACCTTGAGATATAAGTTCTAAGGTCTCAGTATAGCTACAACGGCTGCCCCATCCTTCAAACCGAAACGCATTACTGCTTCACGGCAAAAATAGGCAGGGTAGTGGCATATATGTAATTAATAATAAAATTCCATTTTAGTTTCGATTCTGGCGCAAAAATCGCGCCCCTCACGCTTGTATGGGCGGCGTCGACCTTAATCGCAATTTCGACGTCTTCTGGGGAATATGGTCCAGCTCGAATCCTTGCGCCGAGGATTACCGTGGGCCGTATGCTTTCTCCGAACCAGAGACCGCGATAATCCGTGATATTCTACACGAATATAGAAACCGCTTGGAAGTCTACATTGATCTCCACAGTTTTGGCAGCATGATCTTATTTGGCTATGGTAACGGTCAGCTTGCGCCTAATGCACTGACGCTCAATTTCCTTGGAGTCCAGATGGCACAGGCCATTGATGCTGTCAAATGGCCCCAGAATAGAAATTACATTGTGGGTCATATTCCGTCAATCCTTTACAGGGCTTCTGGTGTGTCTAGCGACTACGCTACTAGTGTGGGTATACCATTAAGCTATACATATGAACTGCCATCCTACAGGGGTATTGTCGGCACATTACAAGGCTTTCTGGTGGAGCCTGAATTTATTGCTCAAGCTGGATTCGAGACATGGCAAGGTATCAAAGTGGCAGCTCGATTTGCTGTCAGGAATTTCAGAAGCCGTACTACTGAAAAGTAGATTTTTTATTTATTTTGTTTCCATCATATACGAGCCCTGGATAATCACAAATCATAATAATATTTCTTTTATATCCGATATGCTTATTAATTTTTGTTAGATTTTTTTCCTGGTTTAATAATGTTCAAACAAATAGAAATAGTCATTTAAATAAAGTAATAGTTTCCGGCAATTGCTTTGTGTTTATCGACAAACTCTGAAAATAAACGAGCCCAACACTAAATAGAATATGGCGGACGCGGATAGAATATTTTGAATTGGAAATTGATCCTGCACAGCGTTCGAACTTCCACTAAGAATGAGACGGGAAGATTCCAATTAGAATCTTCAAGTTTACATGCGCGGATTCACTGCGAAATCTTCCTAATAATTATGCTAATTTTTAACGCAAACGAATATTTTAATGCACACAATTCATGAGAAAGCAGGTAATTAAATTACTATTACTGGTGGTAGGACCTCTTGTGAGTCCGCACGGGTAGGTACCACCACCCTGCCTATTTTTTCCCTTAAACAGTAATGCGTCTCGGTTTGAAGGGCGGGGCAGCCGTTGTAACTATACTGAGACCTTAAAACTAATATCTCAAGTTGGGTGGCGCATTTACGTCGTAGATGTCTATGGGCTCCAGTAACCACTTAACACCAGTCGTCCACCCCTCTAAGCAATAACAAAAAACACGTTGTGAGTTCCGTGAAGCAACCAATTTATTGAGTCGAATTGATTGATTTTATAGGTAATGTTTTGCGATAAAACGAGTTCTAGATAATATCGATTTTGATAAATTTATGTTTTTTATTTATTTATTGCTTATATGGGTGGACGAGCTCACAGCCCACCTGGTGTTAAGTGGTTACTGAAGCCCATAGACATCCACAACGTAAATGCGCCACCCAGCCTGAGATAAGTTCTAAGGTCTCAGTATAGTTACAACGGCTGCCCCACCCTTCAAACCGAAACGCATTACTGCTTCACGGCAGAAATAGGCAGGGTGGTGGTACCTAGCCGTGCGGACTCACAAGAGGTCATACCACCAGTGACAGTGTTAAATGAATAACATTATAGTAACAAGAAAGCATCGTTTAACGTATAATATAATTTAAAGTACTTAAATATTCCGATTACTGGAGTAATTAGTGATGAAATATTCGTGTAGTGATATTTTCTATGAACATTATACATTACCAGAGGTCCCGTAGTAGTCGAAATTCGACTATAATTAATTGGAATTGTAAGTTTGTACACTATTATGATTGTATTTTATACATCTATAATCACAAATTTCGCCAAGACTACACTATAAACAAATATTAACAAAGACAAACAATATTTAATCTATTCTCAATTTGACAACAGACGTCAAGAACAAAAGTTTGACAATAAATAGTATGCATGCGTGCGTGTGTCAAATACATCGTATGTAGTGTGTGTAATGTTTTCTTTATTGATTTACTGTATCTTTTATGCATTATTTAAAAAAAATATTAGCGTTGTGCACTTCTTCTCTATATTCTCTATAAGTGTGGAAAATTTCATACTCCACCGTCCGCGCAATTTTCGTAAAAAGGGATACAAAGTTTTTGCTTTACGTATTAATATATAGATGAAGTGTTTCGGTTACAATTGTCATTAGTTTATGAAAAAAATATCAGTAAAAACTGAATAAATACTTACGTACAGCAAATGCACAGAAAAAGCTGGTGTATGTACTTTAAAAATAATTAGACTAAGGTTTAATAAACACTGAAATTATATTCATCTCGGGATAGGTGGCTTCTTCCGCTTTGTACCAATTGTGTTATATCACTTTAAGATACATTCATATTTATTTTTTATTTTTAATTGCTTAGATAGATGGACGAGCTCACAGCCCACCTGGAGTTAAGTGGTTACCTACAGACCAACTAACCAACTACCTACCACCGACCTAAATATCGTCACATACCTTGAGACATAAGTTTTAAGGTTTCAGTTTTTACAGTACAACGATTACCCGACCCTTCAAACCGAAACGCTTTTTTTACCAACCTATTCGTTGGTATTCTAAGGCTAAGTTCATATGACGGCGCGGTACAAGTTCTACAAAACTGTATCGATCTGTTCAGTTTTCAACGTAATCATATAAAAAATCAAAAGATGCCACTGACATCCTACAGTAGTTAAAAAATTTTTTTCGTGTAGTATCAGGTCGGGATATAAAGTTACAAAAAAAAAGAAAGTCTTTTACTTAAAATAGGATGCATCCAGTATCGTCTTTGTCTTCTTCTCCAACGTCTCAGTTTTCGGTATAAAATCTCTTCTTCGGTTTAAAAAGTTCTCTCTATGATGTTGAACAGGAGCTGCCACGAGGACTTGTTGGAAGCAATTTGGGACAATTTGGGATATATTGCATGTACTCACGTACGACGTAAAATAAATCCAAATTCGGTTTATAAGTGGAAAACCACTGTGTCTTGGTGCTTGGTTTTTTAGTACAGTCAATAGAGATACTACAAGAACGATGTTTTTTAAATTAGAGAAATATTAAAATTTTATTTCTCGGTCATAAAATTTTCAACTAGCTAATCCACAATGTTGCACAAAAGCATTAAGATTGGCGTCGAAGCGTATATCGTGTACTTAGTACTAGGTCGTGTTAAGAGAGGCATTGGAATCGAACTTTTGGGAAATAGCACGTGCGTTCTCGTTAAATACATGCCACCACTAGTCAATTATGATAGAAATCAGAAAAATATCATACGGATGCTGTACATTATATAAACGGGGAAGAATTAATAGCTAGTGATGCCGTAGAAGATAATGATGGTCGCGCAGATTTCTCTATTATTCTGGCCAAAAGTATATGCGATGAATTGCAAAGGTACCTCACACTAAAGAAAATTTAAAATTTAAATATTAACACTTAAAATGCCCCAATTAGAATGCAGCCACAAGAGAGCTATATACTAAGGCACACGGTATGAGAGATTTTAATGAATTCTTACCGTCTTTGGTTTGTAGAGCTAAAAACGTACTAGATGTGTTTTGAAGCAGCTCTTATTTTTTTATTTAAGAGAAATTTGATGTTCTAGACGCTAGGAGGTATGTAGAAATCAAATAACGGATAACCTCTATAGCTTTTCAACTTGAGTTTGAACCATGAATGATAATGAACTCAAACAAACCAATCGAAACTTATTAGAATCACGGGGCAACTAATTTTCTGTTGTCGATCGATAGTAATAGTCTTACCGCCAGTAGACAAACAGTGGGCAAACAATTGCCCGACATTTGAATACTTAGAATATTTTGTTAAAAAGAGATGGCCTATTAGATGAAAAAGTATTTTTTTTGTAACGTTCGTATTAATCGGGTGGGTACCACTACCCTGCCTATTTCTGCCGTGAAGCAGTAATGCGTTTCGGTTTGAAGGGTGGAGCAGCTGTTGTAACTATACTTGAGACCTTAGAACTTATATCTCAAGGTGGGTGGCGCATTTACGTTGTGCATGTCTATGGGCTCCAGTAACCACTTAACACCAGGTGGGCTGTGAGCTCGTCCACCCATCTAAGCAATTAAAAAAAACATAATTTTTAACCCTGAATGTTTTTTCTGAAGATCTCAATGAAATATTTTTATGTCATGTTTTGAGAAATAAATAAAACATAAAAAACTTCTATCGCTAACTTTATATTTGACTTTATCGTTCTAACGATGGACCATATGAAAAATTTCATATCTAGTATGAATTACATCCACGTCAAACCTCCTGTGAAGCAGGTAATTAACTGGGAAGGATTTAATGAAAATTATTATTGGACGAGTCCGCGCCCCTGTTTACGAGAGATAGTCCCAAGGAACGGTAAGTTGGCACCGCTGAGTCATTTAAACGAGTTATTGTGGAAATATACTGTATTTATTCAAAGAAAAAAAGAGACTTCATGATGATACGTTAAGTTCGTGTATCAGTATCTACTTAGCGGTGTCGATTGACTGATGATCGCGGTTCATGGTCATCATTCTAGCACGACCACATTCGCGCCATTGATTCCAGTCCATCACGCCCCTCATAGCATCCTAGAACTTTTGAGACAGTTCTTCGCCTCTGAGCTGTTAGTCGGTGACCTATGCCTTCTCTATTTTCAACAACGATTAACCTCTCCAAATTTTTGTCTCTCCACTCATCTTCTCATCACCTGTCTCATTATATGACCAAAGTACCTCAGAAAGCGTTGTTCCCAGATTGTGGAAAGTCGCAAGATAAACTTGTGTAGCGAAAGTACCGACTGGTTTGTGTGTTTAGCGGTTCATAGTGTTCTCAAGATACGCCTCCTGCACCACATTTGGAAAGCATCGGTCCGTTGTATCTCTCTGATTTTAGTTATTCACGTTCCAGACATAAGTACACGTGGGAAACACTACAACTAGCATAATCAGTACACTGATGCTTTCTTATTACAAGTTTTTTCGTCTACTGCATATTAGCTCATGGCTCAACCGGTGTATAGTAGCTATTTTTTTATTATTTTTTTATTGCTTAGATGGGTGGACGAGCTCACAGCCCACCTGGTGTTAAGTGGTTACTGGAGCCCATAGACTTCCACAACGTAAATGCGCTACCCACCTTGAGAAAAAGTTCTAAGGTCTCAAGTATAGTTACAACGGCTGCCCCATCCTTCAAATCGAAACGCATTACTGAATCACGGCAGAAATAGGCAGAGTGGTGGTACCCACCCGCGCGGACTCACAAGAGGTCCTACCACCAGTAATAGCTAATAGCTAGTAGTAGCTAATGGAGTTCAAAGCCCAAATATCGTCACCTATCTTGAGGAATGAAGGAGGAGTCATATTTGGATAGTAATTAATATTAGTGAACCCTTTCAAATCAGTGGTAACGATAAGCTCTCACTGCAATAGGTGATTGGGAAATTTAGACTCCATTTCGATCTGGATGTTTC
Organism: Bombyx mori; assembly: GCF_030269925.1. Classification (NCBI taxonomy): domain Eukaryota; kingdom Metazoa; phylum Arthropoda; class Insecta; order Lepidoptera; family Bombycidae; genus Bombyx; species Bombyx mori. The sequence goes on along the minus strand of NC_085120.1, from coordinate 1,031,700 downwards.
GATAAGATCAGTATTCATGTTGTCTGAGACCTTTGGAAGCCATCGTTATGCTGTAACTTCAGAGCTGTGTTCTATACTAATATTATAAAGAGGAAAGATTTGTTTGTTTGTTTGTATTCAATAGGCTTCGAAACTAATGGACCGATTTAAAAAAATCTTTCACTGTTGGAAAGCTACACTATCCCCGGGTGACATAGGCTATGTTTATTATATTTAAAAAAAATTAGGGTTTCTTACTGAAACTCTAATAATGTAACCCAATATGTAAAAAGTTACCTAAATTTTTTTACATCGCATGCGCTACTTCCCGAGCGAAGCCGGGGCGGGCCGCTAGTAATCAATAAAGAAAGCAAAAAAAATATCAGACAAAATCCAATACTTTCAAAGGACAAGCCGAAGCACCCTACGCTCAGCCATACCGAAAGAAAAATATCCAACTTTTCAATATAACTTGAGCAGTTTTGTGTATAATAGTTTTTTTTTTATTTCGCAAAGTTCGCAGATAGTTGATCCGATACCCGGACAGTGCGCCGGGGGAAGTTTTATTAAAAACGGACCAATAAATACCTCAACGTCGTTTTTTCATACCGAACCCTACGTACAGATCAGTCACGAGCTTAAACTCGAGAAACTTTCGAGGGAACCAATGATTATTTCTTTCAGTTGAAACTGGCTCTTTGTGACATCTTATTGGCTGTTGGCAGACGAAGTTTCACCACGATTATCTATGTCATTAAACTCGTCAACAGATTGCCGTCAGCGTGTCTAGCCTGTGCATCCCTGAATACACTTCGTATGAAGCAAATGTGACTTCGAATCTTATACCTTTAAACGAGCAATTCTTGTATATATATAATCTGAATTACGGAAACGGCTCTAACGATTTTCATAAAATTTGGTATACAGGGGATTTCGGGGGCGATAAATCGATCTAGCTGCGATTTATTTTCAGAAAATGTTGTTTTATTCGTGTTTTCAATAATCAACTCCTCCCGACATCTATTGGCGAATAATAATACTATTTTTCTTAATTGAGGGCAAGCAACCAAGACGGCGTTATCAAAAAAAATAATAGAGCAAAGCTCGGTCATCATCTTCTTCTTCTCAGTCGCATGCACTCTTGGCAGAGTGGTCGTGGTCATCACTTCGGGTGGTGGTGCGCTTCACCAGACGTCGCCATTCCTCGCGCGCTCATCATCTAGTAATAGTAGATAGTAGTAGTAGTAGTAGGTACTTGCCTCGTTTTGAACTTATTATTTTACGAGTTCGTACGATTTCCGTAATACCATATTTCAATGTCATCTCATAATATATAGATCACTTTTTACTCATATCATTTTTAAAGGCCCGCCTTCATACTTGGCAAGGAATTCATACTGGGAATGGAAATAGTGGTGACGGAAAGTTGGGTGGCAGCATTTACGTTATAGATGTCTGTGTCTCCGGTAATCACTTCACACCAGATGGGCCGTGAGCTCGTCCACCCATCTAAGAAATAAAAAAAAGCTGGCTGCGCAGACTTACAAAATCTTTTTGTCTTCTGGTTACTCTTATTCCACATCATATGGGGTTCGGCGCAGCGATATCGAGTTTTACGACCGGTCACCTGTCTAACGTCAATGCTTCTTGGGTTATATCTCCAAACATCCATTGCAACATATCATAAGAGAAAGCTTACTCTACATACCACCAGTAAGTTGGAACCTCTGGGTCTGCAGAGGGACATCGGTTCCCTCTGTATTTTGTTCCGTATGTTCCATGGGGAGTGCTCTGAGGAATTGTTTGAGATGATCCCTTCATCTCCTTTTTATTATCGCACCTCCCGCAATCGGAGCAGAGTTCATCTATATTATCTGGAACCGCTGCGTTCATCGACAGTGCGTTTCCATAGGTATTTTTTGCCAGGTACCATCCGGCTATGGAATGAGCTCCCCTCCACGGTGTTTTCCGGGCGCTATGACATGTCCTTCTTCAAACGAGGTTTGTGGAGAGTATTAAGCGGTAGGCAGTAGCTTGGCTCTGCCCCTGGCAAGTCTATGGGCGATGGTTACCACTCACTATCAGATGGGCCATATGCTCGTCTGCCTACAGGGGCAATAAAAAAAAAAGCAAATTCACTTTATAAATTTAATTTTAAATGAAATTTTATCATACGATGATATCCCTTCATCGTGGAAGATAGTTGCGAACAGACTTCGTACTGGACAGATAGAGACTGTATTTTCTTGGTAACACCCTCAGAGACAGCCTACTGAGTTTCTCGCCGGATATTCTCATTGGGTGGCGTTTCTGATCTGGTGGTAGTTTCTGCGAAGCACTGATCTAGCTAGGGCTTCTTAGCGACTTCGTCAGATTAAAGCCCTGTGAGCTCATCTACTCGCTCGGTTAAGCTGACATAGCCCGTCGAGGCTACCAGCATAAGTAGCAAAATATATATCTTAGAAACATTGGTACCTGCTTGCGAGAATAAAGTCGTCGTGGCCTAAAGGATAAGACGTCTGGTGCATTCGTACCTAGCGATGCACCGGTGTTCGAATCCCGCAAGCGGGTACCAATTTTTTAAATGAAATACGTACTTAACAAATGTTCACGATTTACTTACACGGTGAAGGAATGACATCGTGTAATAAAAATCAAACCCGCAAAATTATAATTTGCGTAATTGCTGGTGGTAGGACCTCTTGTGAGTCCGCGCGGGTACCATCACCTTGCCTATTTCTGCCGTGAAGCAGTAATGCGTTTCGGTTTGAAGGGTGGGGCAGCCGTCGTAACTATACCTTAGAACTCATATCTCAAGATGGGTGGCGACATTTACGTTGTAGATGTCTATGGGCTCCAGTATCCACTTAACACCAGGTGAGCTGTGAGCTCATCTACCCATTTAAGCAATAAAAAAATAAAAATAAAAACATCGGCACAAAAAAGCATATGCGCATTCATTAGCACTGATCTACATATCCTTAAGATCGCTTTATGTTTAACTATTCATGGTTCTTATGCTACAATAGTGACGCAATGTTGATTAGGTACATTAACATCACACGCTTAGGTCCAATGTCTCAATCGGATGTTGAAAGATCAAAGATATATGTAGGAGCATTAGGAGTGACGTGTGAACGCGTGTGGACCCTTCTCGCCAAAGCATTCGCTTATACGTTATTCACTTTGCGGAGTTGCAATCAATCTTATCCCGGGCTTGTGAAGGAATGGTGTGTGCCCCGGAGCTATGAGAAAAACATTATGTTATTTGTATATCGAGGATACTAGTCTCTCTCTAATAGAATCATAATAGTGTACAAACTTATATTTTCAATTAATTATAGTCAAATTTTGATTACCGGGGGACCACAATACAACAAAATCCCACAAGATGTTCAGAACCTACATATACACAGGTTTAAGAAAACTATTAAAGAACATCTGTGCAATAAAGCTTACTGTAAAGTCAATGATTATCTAGAAGATTGCACAATGTGGGAATGAGTGGCTCGCTCCGGGCATAATACTCATTGTAAAAATGAATATATAAAAAAAAACAAATATTAAAAATATAAAATCTATGATTACAAAAAAAAAGACATGCCCGCTGAGTTTCTTGCCAATTCTTCTCAGGACGAAGGCTAGTTTTGGTGAATTGGCGGTAGTTCTTTTGACGTTCAAAAAGTATGTACTTTCATTTATGTTGGATAAAGAATTTTTTTTTTATTGCTTTGATGGGTGGACGAGCTCACAGCCCACCTGGTGTTAAGTGGTTACTGGAGCCCATAGACTTCTACAACGTAAATGCGCCACCCACCTCGAGATATAAGTTCTAAGGTCTCAGTGTAGTTACAACGGCTACCCCACCCTTCGAACCGAAACGCATTACTGCTTCACGGCGGAAATAGGCGGGGTGGTGGTACCTACCCGTGCAGACTCCCAAGAGGTCCTACCACCAGTGTATGTATCTCTGAATATATTTTTTAAAAGATCACAATAACCGAAAAAGTTGACGTAAATTTTATATCAATCACGTTTTCTCATCACCACATAAATTAAATACGAACGTTTTCATTATTGGTATAACGACGCGTATAAATGATAAGCGTGCCCACGTATATACATCAAAGGAATCGAATACGCTATGAAAATGTCAATTTACCACCTCCGACCGCGGGCGGCATAAAAATACACGATATCTACCGATTTACGTGTGGTACAAGCAAAGGCGTTCGTATATTTTTTTTTTATAAGCTTAATTTAAATATATTGAAGTGGCTGGTTGTGTTAGCCTTCAGCCACTTACAGCTTGGACAGAAGAAGAACAATGGCGTCGTTTTGATTTCTTCTATTTGTCCAGTCAATTTCACGAAGCACACTGCATGAATATAAACACCACACGCACTTATACCTAAAACTAATAGTACTGGCTGGAAATAAAACTAATTGGCAATTGAGAAGAGAGCCGTTCGGATTATCGATAATCCCATTCTCACGGATCGTTTGGAACCACTAGATCTGCGGAGGGACTTCGGTATTTTGTACCGTACGTTCCATGAGGAGTGCTCTGAGGAATTGCTTGAGATGATACCATCATCTCGTTTTTACTATCGCTCCGCCCGCCATCATAGTAGAGTTCGTCCATACTACCACTATCCATACTACCATTATCCACAGTGCGTGTCCAGAGATCATTTTTGCCACGTACCATCCGGCTTTGGAATGAGCTCCCCTCCACGGTGTTATCTGAACGCTATGACATGTCCTTCTTCAAACGAGGCTTGTTGAAAGTGTTAGGTGGTAGGCAGCGGCTTGGCTCTGCCCCTGGCATTGCTGAGGTCCATGAGCGACGGCAACCACTTATCATCAGGTGGGCTGTATGCTCATCTGCTTGCTAGGGTAATAAAACATAATAATAATACTGGCTGTTAATAAAACTTCAGGTGAGATGTGACGTAGGCGTCAATTGATGTGGTGCTGCGTTTAGGTGTGTACAAGTAGAAGTACAAGAATATATTGATTAATTAAGATGAAATGAATTGAAACGAGATGAGTATGAATGAAATAAATTCTCAGTAAAATGGTGGTTATTTACTGAGACCATTTCAGTGGACTTTTTGGAAAAACCGGAGAGGCTACCACGTCCAGTGGCATTGTTTCATCTTCCCACATTTGTGCACTTTCACAGATGCTAAACGGTTAATAAACCGCCTTTATTACATTTAAACAATTCACACAATTTCGTTTCTCGCGTTCCCAACAAACGTTTTAGTTTAGCAACATTACTTCATCTGCTAATGGCTCACATCGAAATTGAGCAAAGGAATATATTTCCGCCTTTTCTGAAGAAAGTAAAAGATGATCAGCTCCCATAACCTTTCGCTGACTGAGGCTGAGAATCGAATCCGAATTTCCTATCTTAGTAGCTCGCAAACAAATAGTCATTCTAGGCCATTTATCAAGGATCAGTTCTCTTATGTTTGTACCAAGCACTAAGAATTATTATTGAAGAATTTAAATGACCCGCACACTCGCGTCTAATTCGATAAAGCTCCCTCAATCCTTATGGAAATGAAAAGGCGGGTCCTCAATAATTTGAGAACTCTTAAGAAAAAAATATTTCTCTGATTCAAAATGAGTTTAACGATTGCCTATGAAGACTTAAAGAGCTTGAGGTTTGATTAAAAATCCGAATTGCGTTAATTGTATAGGAAAAACTAACTTATTGTAAGTGTGTAAGGATGTGGTAAATGAGTGAAAGAGGTATGTAGTGCTGTGAACGATGAGGTAATATATAATAGAAATAACAAAACCTCATTCAACCACATAATACCTCATTATAACAAAAAAAAAAGTCCAAATAAAAAAAAAGATGTTAGGGGTGGACAACCCTAATCACTTAGGGGTATAAAAAATTGATAGTAGCCGATTCTCAGGCTTACTGAATATGCATAAACAAAATCATGAGAATCGGTCAAGCGGTTTTGGAGGAGTATGGGAACGAACATTGTGACACGAGAATTTTATATATTAGATTATCTTATATCCTATTCTTTTCTTCTTTTATTTGTATTCTGCGCCTTCACACTTAATTCATCAGATTAATAACACATATTTGTGTTCTACGTCACATTCATGTTTTGAGCATCTCAATTTTTATTTTACCACAACTCAGAGAGACTTATTTCATCTTTAGGTATTTTATTGCGTAAATAAAAAACTATTAAAGATGTCTAAGGAGCTACTATTTGGGATCACTCTAGAAAACATTAGTCTGAAGTATGAAATGGTAGCGCTGAGAAATTTAATAAATCACTATACAACACAAATGTATCGGCCTAAAACACAAACAAGACTGTAAACTTAGTGTTTATCTTCAGATTCAGAGCTTGTACAGCGAGCTTCGAAGTACTTAGAGCTTTGGCTGTTGATGTGCGGTCTCGGCGAAGATGCATCACAGGATACCATGATTCACGAAGGGCAGTTTATTATTTTTACGAAGTTTCTTGAAGTCAGACGTATGGTAAGGGGAATTAGAAGTATGGTAATTATAAGATTTAAGAGGGTAGGTTAGGTTAGGTTAGATTGGGAAACATGCATACTGGATTAAAAATTCTAGTCATCCACGGTTGCACGTTTTCTGATGATGATGATGACGATCATGATGAGCCATGCCAATGTTCCAGAGGCAGTTAGTTTGGTGGTTTTGTGTCACTCATAGAAGTCTTTACTGGTGGTAGGACCTCTTGTGAGTCCGCACGGGTAGGTACCACCGCCGTGCCTATTTTCTGCCGTGAAGCAGTAATGCGTTTCGGTTTGAAGGGTGAGGCAGCCGTTGTAACTATAGTGAGACCTTAGAACTTATATCTCAAGTTGGGTGGCGCATTTTACGTTGTACATGTCTATGGGCTCCAGTAACCACTTAACACCAGGTGGGCTGTGAGCTCATATACCCATCTAAGCAATAAAAAAAACAGTATGCTAGTGGTTCTAGTGGCCTCTCGCCCAAGATCCTTTTCAAACCTACTTTGAAGAATTTGGATGATACGTGATAACACTTATGCATTGAAACGTTCTGATGATGAATTATATTTAATGTTGTCAGACAAAACTTTTTGATCTTATGTTAATGATACTGGCAGTCAAATGGACGCCGCGACGTATCGCGTGAAGGCACATTTCACGGTCGCCGGTCACAGGACCTGCTCGATGTGAATCCAATCTGCTCGCTGTCTGAATAGCCTGTGTGTCGCGGGCTTATTTACTTCTAAATTTCCATACCAACGTTAAAAAGAATATATTGAGAGAGAGAGTTTTCTTTATTGTACACCAAAAAACAAACAAACAGTGCGTCATTGATTTAAAATGTTAGTATATAATATAACATATTATGTAACCTCTATACGATTTATCTTAAAAGAGGTTAATAATTATGTTATAAAGATGACATAAATGGAATTTTGAATATCGAAACATTAGAAGAAGGAACATTAGAAATATAAATAAATAAATAAATATAAATATTAACTAACAATCACGCCACGTTAACTAGTCCCGTGCTAAGTTCGTAAAGAACTTGTGTTACAAGTACCAGATAACGGAAATAAATATAATATTTTTATTATACACATACATATATTTAATATACACCCATAACCCTGGAAAGACATTTATATTTATCATACAAATATCTTCCCTTGGCGGGATTCGAACCCGCGACCCCCTAGTGTAGTGACCATGTCACTTACCACTACACCAGACGGCCGTTGGAATAAAAGCATATTGGAATATTGAAGTATAAAAACGTAAAAAAGCGGTGAAACAATAGCTTTAAATATTGTTTCTCTTTATAGAGCAACCCAATTTGTGCTATAGTTTAAACTAGGCTAAACTGTATTGTGATGTAAATAAAATAATACACACATATTCTTATGTAAATAAGGTTTTGGTAATGTGCAGTAGTGGATCAACTAATTTTTTGGACCAAGAAAGACATTTTAGGGCTGTCGTATATTTTAAGATAGACGTAACGGTGCGTACGATCGTTAAAGTTAGAGAGAATGATAGATCAGACGATTTTGAACCGATTCACATATGGAATACTGGATATATCTTGAAAATTACGTTGTCGGTGGAGGCACGTACATTTTATTTAAATATTGGATAGTTCATTAATATTATATTGCAAAGTGGACGGAAAGAGACGTGCTGGGCGAAGAAAAAAGTCATGGCTCCGGAATATCCGGGAGTGGACCGGTATTGCCTCCGTCGAACAGCTGTTCCGGCTGGCTGCTGACAGAAATGAATACAGGAAGCTAACGCCCAACCTTCAGGATTGAAGAGTCACTGGAAGAAGAAGAAGAATAGTTCATTACTCTTCGTCAATTTTTTTTTTTTTTTTTTTTTTTTTTTATTGCCCTTGTAGGCAGACGAGCATACGGCCCACCTGATGGTGAGTGGTTACCGTCGCCCATGGACTTCAGCAATGCCAGGGGCAGAGCCAAGCCGCTGCCTACCGCTTAATACTCTCCACAAGCCTCGTTTGAAGAAGGACATGTCATAGCGCTCGGGAAACACCGTGGAGGGGAGCTCATTCCATAGCCGGATGGTACGTGGCAAAAAAGACCTCTGGAAACGCACTGTGGATGACCGCAGTGGCTCCAGGTAGTATGGATGAACTCTACTCCGGTGGCGGGCGGTGCGATGGTAAAAACGAGATGCCGGTATCATCTCGAACAATTCCTCAGAGCACTCCCCATGGAACATACGGTACAAAATGCAGAGGGAACCGAAGTCCCTCCGCAGACCCAGAGGTTCCAAACGATCCGTGAGACCGGGATTATCGACAATCCGAACGGCCCTCCTCTGTATGGAGTCAAATGGAAGAAGCTGGTATTTGGGAGCCCCGGCCCAGAGATGGGAGCAGTACTCCACGCGAGGCCGGACTTGTGCTTTATAAAGCAAAAGCCTTTGTCCAGGCGTGAAGTACCGCTTCGCTCTGTTGAGGACTCCCAGCATTTTGGACGCCAACTTGGCTTTGCCTTCCAAATGACTCCGAAACTGGACATCGCTCGAAATGTCGACCCCAAGTATCCCAATACTCTCGGAAGGTTGCAGGGATACTCCTTGGAATTGCGGCGCCATGACAAAGGGGTCCTTCTTCGCAGTGAACGCGCAAACTTGTGTCTTTAACGGGTTGAATTGAACCAAGTTCAATTCACCCCATTTGGAGACTCGCCCCAGAGAGTTCTCCACTTCAGACACAAGTTTTGATCGTCTCTCTTGCACCACGCTCCGAGAGAGACTCTGATGGCCGATATATCGCGCATCCCCCGTGCTGTCATCCGCATAGCAATGCATGCCATCAATAGACAGCATGTCATTGATATACAGGATGAAAAGCGTGGGGGAGAGCACCGAACCTTGTGGAACGCCAGCGTTAATGGTCATGGTATCAGAACAGTCACCGTCTACAACGACCGTGATGCTCCGCCCATCCAAAAAGCTAGCGATCCACTTGCAGAGACCCTCGACTTATTTGACGTTTTTATACGTTTTTTTTACTAATCACCTTAGAAGTCCGTCATTTGGCGCAAATATTTCGAAAGATTGCTGCGTAATTCTATAGCAGTTATTATATTATATAAATATAAACATATAATATATATAAAAATATAAATATATAATATAAATATAGCAATGCTTATTACCGTTCGTAATACTTAATAGCAGAGTATACGACTATTCAGACAGTAGATCTAATTTCTAAATCTAATTTTTTTGCCACTAGCTTCCACTAACTATAGGCAAAACTCATTCTTTTTACGTGTTGGTGGTGACCTCAACAGACTTGGCAGGTTCTTAGATATTGACCCATTTTATTCCTCTATCACAGGACTTAGACGTCAGCTTAGTGCCCGATTTTTCGTGGGCGATGAGGGGGCAGAGGGTGCGGGGCCATGTGCCGGTGACGTGTAGCACAACAGTTTTTAATTAATTTGTGACATTTATACATAAGTGTACATTTAAATTAGTCTGGTGTTTTCCTCCATTCCTTATGTTGTTTCTTGCTTGCTGAATGTTTTTAATTTTTTTTTGTTTCTATGCTTTTGTTTCTCTAGTGTTTTTAATTTGTTTATATTGGTGAGAACCTTTAATTGGCTTTTTGTTTCTATTATTTGTTATATTATTATACTTTGTTAGTTGGCTGTTGGTTCTCCTTGTATTAAATAAATAAATAAATAAATAAATAATTGACGAAGAGTAATGAACTATTCTTCTTCTTCTTCCAGTGACTCTTCAATCCTGAAGGTTGGGCGTTAGCTTCCTGTATTCATTTCTGTCAGCAGCCAGCCGGAACAGCTGTTCGACGGAGGCAATACCGGTCCACTCCCGGATATTCCGGAGCCATGACTTTTTTCTTCGCCCAGCACGTCTCTTTCCGTCCACTTTGCAATATAATATTAATGAACTATCCAATATTTAAATAAAATGTACGTGCCTCCACCGACAACGTATTTTTCAAGATATATCCAGTATTCCATATGTGAATCGGTTCAAAATCGTCTGATCTATCATTCTCTCTAACTTTAACGATCGTACGCACCGTTGCGTATATCTTATAATATACGACGGCCCTAAAATGTCTTTCTTGGTCCAAAAAATTAGTTGATCCACTACTGCACATTACCAAAACCTTATTTACATAATAATATGTGTGTATTATTTTATTTACATCACAATACAGTTTAGCCTAGTAAAACTATAGCACAAATTGAGTTGCTCTATAAAGTGAAACAACATTTAAAACTATTGCTTCACCACTTTTTTACGTTTTTACACTTCAACTAGCGGCCCGCACCGGCTCCGCTCGGGTCTTTAACAAAAATTTCAAGGATATTTGACGCTGTTTTATTTTTTTAAATAAAAGAACACTTATTGCGGCATAACTATAATAGTTAGACATATGCTGTCGCGACACTTTTTGTAAATAATAATGTGTTCTACAAACAAAGTCGTAGTAAATTATTTTATTCTATCATTAATAGTTTTTGCAGGGCACGCGATGTAAATAATATTTAAGTTAATTTTTTTACACCTTGGGTTACATTATTGGAGTTTTAGTAGGGATCCCTAATTTTTTTCAATAAAGATTATAGCCTATGTCACTCGGGAATAGTGTAGCTTCCAAACAGTGAAAGATTTTTTCAAATCGATTCAGTAGTTTCTGAGCCTATTCAATACAAACAAACAAACAAACAAATCTTTCCTCTTTATAATATTAGTATAGATTATTAACCCCTTTTAAGATAAATCGTATAGAGGTTAGATAATATGTTGTATTATATACTAACATTTTAAATCAATGACATTCACGAAACATTTTCCAAGAGAACGTTTCTCAATTTCAATTTCACATTTTGCTTAACGAAGACCGTAAAGATATGTTGCGAACGTCTGACTTCTTTAAGAACGGAAATTAAGGTAGTCTGGTTAAAGAACGCTCTGGTGTGGTATTGGAATATAAAATATTGCGTGATGGTTCAACGAACTTACGAACCCCTGGTGTTTATTCATAGCACGATACCTATCATAATTAAAACTAAGTTTAGGTTTAAACTCGCATTATTATTTGAGACCTGCGATAGTTTACAGGGAAAATTAAAGTCGAACAAAAACTGAACCTTAAGTTACTATTTTTTTCTTTTTTGCAATATGTATTTTCATTAAGAATTGTAGAAGTAAAGAAGACCGTCTTGTATAGGAGACAAGTCGACCTGTAAACAGCAAGTAATAGTTGGAAAACTCACCAAAATAGCAATGGCGTAGGAAATAGAAACACCCCGATGGAAGTTAAAGACTTGATCAAAGACCTACGTCCTCGCAAGGCTCCCGGTTCCGACGGTATATGCAACCGCGTTATTAAACTTCTACCCGTCCAACTCATCGTGATGTTGGCATCTATTTTCAATGCCGCTATGGCGAACTGTATCTTTCCCGCGGTGTGGAAAGAAGCGGACGTTATCGGCATACATAAACCCGGTAAACCAAAAAATCATCCGACGAGCTACCGCCCGATTAGCCTCCTCATGTCTCTAGGCAAACTGTATGAGCGTCTGCTCTACAAACGCCTCAGAGACTTCGTCTCATCCAAGGGCATTCTCATCGATGAACAATTCGGATTCCGTACAAATCACTCATGCGTTCAACAGGTGCACCGCCTCACGGAGCACATTCTTGTGGGGCTTAATCGACCAAAACCGTTATACACGGGAGCTCTCTTCTTCGACGTCGCAAAAGCGTTCGACAAAGTCTGGCACAACGGTTTGATTTTCAAACTATTCAACATGGGTGTGCCGGATAGTCTCGTGCTCATCATACGGGACTTCTTGTCGAACCGCTCTTTTCGATATCGAGTCGAGGGAACCCGCTCCTCCCCACGACCTCTCACAGCTGGAGTCCCGCAAGGCTCTGTGCTTTCACCCCTCCTATTTAGCTTATTCGTTAACGATATTCCCCGGTCGCCGCCGACCCATTTAGCTTTATTCGCCGACGACACAACTGTTTACTATTCCAGTAGAAACAAGTCCCTAATCGCGAAGAAGCTTCAGAGCGCAGCCCTAGCCCTAGGACAGTGGTTCCGAAAATGGCGCATAGACATCAACCCAGCGAAAAGTACTGCGGTGCTATTTCAGAGGGGAAGCTCCACACGGATTTCCTCCCGTATTAGGAGGAGGAATCTCACACCCCCGATTACTCTCTTTAGTCAATCCATACCCTGGGCCAGGAAGGTGGTCAAGTACCTGGGCGTTACCCTGGATGCATCGATGACATTCCGCCCGCATATAAAATCAGTCCGTGACCGTGCCGCGTTTATTCTCGGTAGACTCTACCCCATGATCTGTAAGCGGAGTAAAATGTCCCTTCGGAACAAGGTGACACTTTACAAAACTTGCATAAGGCCCGTCATGACTTACGCGAGTGTGGTGTTCGCTCACGCGGCCCGCACACACATAGACACCCTTCAATCTCTACAATCCCGCTTTTGCAGGTTAGCTGTCGGGGCTCCGTGGTTCGTGAGGAACGTTGACCTACACGACGACCTGGGCCTCGAATCTATACAGAAATACATGAAGTCAGCGTCGGAACGGTACTTCGATAAGGCTATGCGTCATGATAATCGCCTTATCGTAGCCGCCGCTGACTACTCCCCGAATCCTGATCATGCAGGAGCCAGTCACCGTCGACGCCCTAGACACGTCCTTACGGATCCATCAGATCCAATAACCTTTGCACTAGACGCCTTCAGCTCTAGGAGCAGGCTTAGGGACCTCGGTAACCGTACTCGTCGAACTCGACAAAGAGTTCGCCGTGCAACCTAACCCATGAATCAGCTCGCTGAGTTTCTCGCCGGATCTTCTCAGCGGGTCGCGATTCCGATCCGGTAGTAGATTCATTCGCAAAGCAGCTACTCTTGAGTTGTTAGGTCTCCTTCGGAGGCGCTCGGGCAGCTGTTAGCAAATCCCACCCCTCCTGGCTGAGCCTTTGCTCGCCCACCTGTCCTGGTGAAACTGGAAAGGCCTCCGGGCCAACAGTAATCCTACAATCATAAAAAAAAAAAAAAAAGGAATAGAAAATATATGATTAAAGCAGTTTTAAAGAGATTGAAATGAAAAATTTTAGTAATATGTAAATATTTGATATGTAATATGTATAAGTAAAATGAAGTGTTACTTTCCTTCTTTATTTAATATGCTACTCTAATGGCGTTATTTTTAAAATCTTTCCACTTGCTACTGTAGCGCCACGATTTTCAGCGGACAATTTTTAATACACCGAGCTGGTCCTCCTAGCTAACTACCCTCAATAATTTTTATACAAAATTTCGAGGGCAGTAGTATTCAAATGTCGATAATACGCTGTTCGTGACTATCAAAAGCGTAAAGAATTCGAAGCGACTGTGATTGTGGGTGACTCACATTTACTTATTTATTTAATAATATTTTATTATAATTACACTACACAATAACACATACATACTTTATTTTATGTCAACACATTCATTTATCTCACAATCATACAAAACATTATTTACACTAAACAAAATTAAATTCACAAGCAAAGTCGGGCGATAGCTGCAGTATAGCGGCGGCGATAATATTTCGCGAGTACATCGGTGCATAGACGAACCGGTCGTCGCATTTTTACCGATCCACCGCCACCAGTCGAGATCTGACTTGCGAGCGCGCATCCCGTACTTATTATATACCTATCTGTGCTGCGTCTTGTCTAATTATTGTTTTTTTGTTTTGTGTACCTGCTTGTGTTGCTTGGACTATCATAATATATTTCTTGTTGCTTTCTCCTTCTTTCTATATTTTGTGTTCGTCTTAAAAAAAAAAACTTTCTTTGTGTCCTTTTGTGTTTGTAAAGACATTAAATTACAACCCAAGACGACCAAAGTGATAATATAGAACTAGTAAAATTAATATGAATCGCGTTCACGATTCAGTGTAACACAATGATGCACTAGGAGATCTTTGTCTAAACGAATTTAAAAGCAATTTCACTGGTGGTAGGACCTCTTGTGAGTTTGCACGGGTAGGTACCACCACCCCGCCTATTTCTGCCGTGAAGCAGTAATGCGTTTCGGTTTGAAGGGTGGGGTAGCCGTTGTAACTAAACTGAGACCTTAGAACTTATATCTCAAAGTGGGTGGCGCATTTACATTGTAGATATCTATGGGCTCCAGTAACCACTTAACACTAGGTGGGCTGTGAGCTCGTCCACCTATTTAAGCAATAGATAAAAAAAAAAGTACCCAGTGAATTTCAACGGACTCTAGTTCTACGGATCGCGCGTCACAATACAAAATTAATCAAACGAAATACGGGAGTAGATAAACTAATTCAAGCAGTTACGTCGTTTCGTATCTGAGTGTTTCCGTTGTGTAATCCTCTTGTAATTCGATTAGTAGCCCACAAATTTGATTACAGCAGTAGCCCGATCCATCACGGCATTATTAACAATGTATAAGTACATATTGATTCTGGTTGTGTGTTCTTAGAAATTATACGATTAGGTCTACGTAATGGCGTAGACTTCGAGACTGTTTAATTTTTTTGGTTCATTAAGTCCGCTTTTGGGTGAAGCAAAGAAATGTATTTGTTGCAATTTTTGGAACAAAATTCCTTATGGGACGATGCGGAGGGATACCATAACCGGGAAAAAACGTCCGTAACGTAAGATTTTTATTAGTAATGCACACAGTGTACGACTTAACTTTGTAATAACGTACAACAAATATCATATTTTTATTATATATTTTTTATAAATCATTGTAAATAAAATAAAGTTGATAACTTTGTAAAATAGTTTTGATTATTTTAATCAATAAAAAAATCATAATAAAAAATGTGTATCTGACGGCGTTAACGATATTTATGTTATATAGCACGTGCAATAGGAGTGACTCACACAAACCAGGTGCGCCGGCCGTGTCGTTCCACTCGTAAACAACAGCTGCAACAGAGGTGACTCATAAGCCAGCTGCGCCGGCTAGTATAAAAAGGCGGAACGTGCCTTGAAATGAACAAGCCCACTGAGTTTCTCGCCGGATCTTCTCAGTGGGTCGCGTTTCCGATCCGGTGGTAGATTCTGCGAAGCACGACTCTTGCTAGGGTTCGTGTTAGCAACATCGTCAGGTTTGAGCCCCGTGAGCTCACCTACTAAAGTTAAGGCTACGCTGAAATAGCCGCTAGGGCTATCAGCTTAGGTAGGAAAAAAAAAAAAAAAAAAAAAAAAATGAAATGAACATTGGTTGGACTGCGTTTGCCTGGTGCACTTACTATATCCTTGTTACGTTGTGTGATTCAGTGACTGTTGTACGTACTGGTTAAAGTTGGACAAGTGTTAAAGTGAATTGTTAAGATAACATATTGTTGATTAAATCAGAAATCAAAGGTGACTTCGTTTAACTTGGTGTTCAACAAAATAATGTCTACCCTCAAGCTTACATCAGAAGTGGGATCAGGACTCTACTCTCACTGGCGTGACGTGTTTGAACATGTTCGAAGTACAGCAAAAAAAAACATAATGCAGATCAGAATACTAGTAGTGGTACGCCACAAGAGCGTGAATGCAGCGTACGTAAGTCGTGTAATAACGTCTCTGTTACCTCGATGGAAGATCTGAGCCACGAAGAAATCGTCACATCTTACGCTCTAGCTCATGTTGCCCAGTTTGACTGTCGACTTCATCACATGGCATTTACTAACGGAAATATAACACGTAACAAGCTATTGCAAGAAATTAAGGCAAGTGCAAATCTCAAGTGAAACTTCGATCGCAATAATGGATCTGTCATGACGAGTGGGTAGTTCCGACACGAATCGTTTTTAAGCCAATGACTACTGTTAGAGTTACATGGCACTAGTACAGTAAACCAGGACATAAGACTGTGAATTGTTGCTGAAATTTTAGAATCTACTCGATTCAATACCAATAACACTACACGTTCGATGACTTCGGGCTCCAGCAAGCAAGCAAACAAGAAAGCAAGCAAGTTTCCGTGGGGAAGAAAAATTGACACATCTGAAGTCGTCGTGACCTGTAAGATAAGACGTCCGGTGCGTTCGTGTCTGGCGATGCGGCGGTGTTCGGGTTCCGCTGGCGAATGCAGGTTTTTCCGGTGAAGTGCGTGCTTGTGCGTGCTTGACAAGTGTTCGCGGTTGGCTTCCTCAGTGTGGGAGTAACATCGTGTAAGAGAGGTGGAACCCGTAAAATTGTAGTTTGCGTGGTGGCTGGTAAGATTTGTTGCGGTAAGAAGTTTGCATGGTGGTAAAATGTCTTGTGAGTCTGCACAGGTAGCCGGACGTGAGACTTCCGCGGTCGCGGCCCACCCAGTCCGCGAGAACCGGGCAGATCGCCTCGACGGTACGGAGGCCGGCCGACGGGTCCGCCAAACGACGAGACCTCGCCTCCAGCACGGACTGCCGATATTGGAGCCCCCGCGCTCCGGATGCACTTGCGCTAGGGCGCGCCGCCTCGTAGGAGACTGTGAGGTATCATTGAATAACTCTGACTGCGATCGCGCGCTGCCGGCGTCGCAGCGCGGCGACGTTCTCGTGGGTAAGGACGTGGCACCAGACGGGTGCTCCGTATAGTGCCATCGACCGCACGGGTACCATCACCCTGCCTATTTCTGCCGTGAAGCAGTGGTGTATTTCGGTTTGAAGGGTGGGACATCGGTTGTAACTATACTGAGACCTTAGAATTTCTATCTCAAGGTGTGTGGTACGTTTACGCTGTGGATGTCTATGGGTTCCAGTAACCACTTAACACAAGGTGGGCTGTGAGCTCGTCCACACATTAATACGAAGAGCATAATCAAACGAAATTAGATACGAAGTTTAAAGGGCCGTTTAAAGTAGTTGAAGTATTGGATGGTGTCGATTTAATTTTGACTCTCACACATTCGCTTAAGGCTCGAGCTGCTACTTGCCTCACAAAAATACAGCCTGCAAAACCTGAACAACCTCCTCATTCGTGGGCGCCCGGCTCTCGCCTGCAAGTCGGCTGTTACGTGTGCGGTGATGCGAGCCATGTAGCTTCTGGGTGTTCCATGCGCTACAAGAAGAAAAACGACACTGCTCCAGGTGCTGTGGCAGGTTCAACCAGAGACGTCAACGTGTGTTCCAGAGCTTCAGTGTGTTACAGATAAGTGGTTTTGGCTTCCCCTTTATGTTCCATTCAGGGTCAGAATGTAGTCTTATAAAACAAAGTCATAGTAATTTATTCAATGGTAAGCGGTTTCATGAACAAGTCACTCTTTGATCTGAAAGTAACTTAGTCCAATCATGATGGCAAGAGCACTTAGGGGATATTCAACTCGCCCTTAATAGTGCACGTTGTCTAGTAACAGGGTTTACTCCAATAGAATAGATGTTTGCCGTTCAGGGTAGTTCACTTGAAATATCTTAAAGTTTCAACAGAGTGATAATCCCTCTAGATTAGATCTTGATTTAGCACGGTCGAAGACTGGAGAAAACATTAAAAAAAAAGGGCACAAACAGAAGCTTGGTTTAGTCGAGGCAAAGCTAAAGTCAAACTCTTTTCCGCTGGGGATTTTGTTTTCGTAAGTTGACCGAAAATGTAAAGGTCCCTTCAACATTACTGCAGTTTTGGAAAACGATAGGTATAAATTGAGACATGTAAATAGTTCTAATAGATGTACAAATTTCCCCATGAAAACTTACGTGAAATACCTCGAGGCCCATCAGGCCTACTAGAAATTTCTGAAAATTATAGTGACGATGACGTGACGGCGTACACAGATGGGTTAATTAATCTTGTTCATGAAACTGATCTTAATGATGACGACTCTATCACTGACAATAGAAGCGACATTTTTGTCCGCAAATAGCGATACAGCAAACATAGTCTGTGGGTAGTGATACAATGTCTGTAAGCTCAGGCACCTCAGTTGCAGGTGTAGGTAATGTAGAAAACGATGGTCGGTCTCGCACTATTTCTGAAGAA
Organism: Bombyx mori; assembly: GCF_030269925.1. Lineage (NCBI taxonomy): Eukaryota > Metazoa > Arthropoda > Insecta > Lepidoptera > Bombycidae > Bombyx > Bombyx mori. The sequence goes on along the minus strand of NC_085120.1, from coordinate 1,013,181 downwards.
ATTCCGTATAAATGTTCTGGTTTAAGAAATGTTTTAACAAACGCTACCGTACACGCAGATTAGAATTGTATGTGGCTAGAGAGATGTTAATCCGGACTAGCAAAAAAAAAAAAAAGAAAAAAAAAAAAAAGAAAGTGTGAAGTCATTGAAGGGTCTGTCCGGTCCAATGGCTTGGCTATAGGGATTTTCATCCAGATTAGCCACAACAATTAGCTACAGGGATTGCGATTCGGTCTAGCATTATCCGGTCCAGTTCGAAAAAAGTTAAAAGGGACATACTTACATACCTGAAGAGTTTCAAATGAACTGGCCCAGGTATGTAAGCAGTTTGAAGGTTATTTATAGCCAGTATAGGATTTTCTGAAGAATTATGCGAACCGAACCGTACTAGATTGTTAATATCATAGACCACGTTTTATGTTGTATCCGTTAATGTCAGGATGAACGAACACGTTTGTTGTTCACAGACATACCATAAGAATGCGCGCACGAGGACGAGCGCACGTCAGTATGGCCGTGACGGCGTTAACGATATTTATGTTATATAGCACGTGCAATAGGAGTGACTCACACAAACCAGGTGCGCCGGCCGTGTCGTTCCACTCGTAAACAACAGCTGCAACAGAGGTGACTCATAAGCCAGCTGCGCCGGCTAGTATAAAAAGGCGGAACGTGCCTTGAAATGAACATTGGTTGGACTGCGTTTGCCTGGTGCACTTACTATATCCTTGTTACGTTGTGTGATTCAGTGACTGTTGTACGTACTGGTTAAAGTTGGACAAGTGTTAAAGTGAATTGTTAAGATAACATATTGTTGATTAAATCAGAAATCAAAGGTGACTTCGTTTAACTTGGTGTTCAACAAAATAATGTCTACCCTCAAGCTTACATATCCAATAATTATTTTCTTTATACCTCGAATAGAACTTAAAATTAATATTTTTATAATAAGGAACTTCGTTCCTATCCGGTATCCCTCGACACCACGCATATTTATTTATTTATTTTATTATTATGTGACTTTAGTCAGTCCAGTGTTGAAACAGCGTCGAATAGTATTTTAGTTACGGAGTACCGAACTTGGCTGAGCCCGTGCTCATCCTCTAGTCATGGTGAAGTTTTAATGGCCTTCGAGCGACCAGCTATCGATTCTCCCAAAAATATTATACTTTAACTTAATATGCTGTTACGCCGGTAAGAGTAACGCCATGTATCACCGAATAGTCGAAGAAATATCGAAGGATTTAGTAGCACCTAGACAGCTCGAGAAGTACAACGCCATCTATTGTCAGATAGCGGAAACACAATACTAGAGATGTGTGGAATATTCTCGATAATTCTAGGGATGTGGTATCGGCTATAAAAGCGTCGAAGAGATGGCACGCAGTTAGTCAATAAGCGGAACTACTCGAAGCGAAACAGCGAACGGATCATCGGAAGCGAAGCGGAAGAAGAGAATTGAGAGTTTTAAAGTGTTTGTGAAATGTTTTAAGTGTTCTAAGTGCTAATACAGTGTTCACTTGTAATTCTGTATATATTTTTTTATTTATCCCGAGCCTCAGCGCGTAACAATACTATGTACGTAACTACTATGTACTAACTACTGCTCAAGACGGGAAATTGTCTGGCAAAAGGAAGAGAAGCCATCCCAGAACAACTTGGGCATGAAGTCGGAGGAGGTAAAACAGACTGCACGAGACCGATGCAAATGGAAGAATTTGATTCAAGCCCTACACCCCAGCAGAGGGTATTAGGAAATAAAGAAGAAAAACTTAACACCACTGACTACTTAATGCTTAAATTCAATTAGCGGTCTAGAATAGCACCACTCTTATAAGTCTTATCTTGCTATGGGTGTTGTGAAAGGTAGCTAAAGCATTTACCGGAAAACATACACCACAGGGTTGTCTCTGCTATAAAATACTTAATTGCGTTTTATGTGATATATTAAGAAAACAACATTTAAAACCCTTAAATTTTTATATAAAAAATTAAACAGTTTTATTAAACTAATACAAAACTGAGCTCTCTTATCACTGAATGACAGACAGGTCATCTTTTTTAAAACTAAAGAGTTTTAAAGGTTTTTCTTTACATACTTACTTATACAAATATTGTGATAAAAAATACAGTGGTTTTTAAAGAATACACAACAAACCTTAGAAACGCAATAAAATAATGTTAAGTAGATCCTGTGTTGAAAAAACATGCTTAAAGATATTGCTATTATTTTCATTGTATTTTTAGTAAGTTTTTAAGTGAATCGAATTTTTTCGAATTGGTCAAATTACTTTGAAATATTTAGTTCCATGCATGCGCATATTAAGTGTATTATCTATGCATGCACACATACCAAATTAATAAAAGCCTATTAATTAACTTATCTCATATACATATTTAGTGGCGTTATTATGAATCACACTACACTAGATTATTTTTAAAAAAGCAGTACATTACAGAAGTGTTCCCAAATTAGGACCATTTATCTAAATCTTTTGCCGCTTAAGCCGGGTATATCCGGTTCCATCTGGATTAAACGAGAAAAAAACCGCTATTCAAACTAGTTTTTTTTTTTGTAAGTTTTCATACAAGCTCAGGACATGTCTCGATATTCCATTCTCCGTTAACTGACTTAAATGTGCTGATGAGCTCACAGTCCACTTGGTGCTATTTATAAGAGTCCTAACACGTCATTAAACAAGGCACCAAGTGGAATTGCCATAGTGAAAATAATTCTTCAGAGCCCATCCACTCGCGTCCAGTTTAAGCTATTTCATTCTGATTCTGAGCCAGTTACTATTATCCTAATTAGAAAAAAATATGGTATTTTTATTTTTGATTACAGGACCATTGGTGGCTCAGTCAGGAGGGAAAAATAGTACCATAAGATCAACTCTATCGCGAGGATCACGACCATACGTATGCAAGTACTTCCATGAACTTCGGCCCGCTGAGAGGTATATATACCGCTTATGGATATTGCCTCCAAATGCCCTTTTTACAGTGTCAGACCATCTCGTTAGAACCCTGCCTTTGGGCTCGTTTCCCCTGTCTTTAACCAAGAATGAGAAGCTTTTCCAGACTATGCCTTGAAGATCTATGATATGAAGTCTAGGACGTGATGACATAGATAAAATGAAAACCATCATTTTCGAAATTATCTATACATAGATGTCCGTTCTCCGGGGCCTTGAAAACTGCAATGCATGGAGTTTTAAGTTTTAAAGTTTTGATCTGCATGTCTCAAGCTCAAAGGCAGAACGATTAGGATACCCAGTGAATTCGTTTGCTCGTTCGAACCCCGCAACAAGAACTTTTCTCATAGTAAAAGAGCACGAATGAAATTACTAGCAAGAACCGGTTTATGCCTGTTTTAACCGGATTAAACCGGATAAAATTGTGAAGTTATCCCGCTTAGAGCGGTTTTAGCGGGTACAGCCGCATTACAGGCAAACGTAAATTGTAAAAATGTTACCCATAAAGACGTTGCACTTAATATTCTCTAAGCTTGATAAACTTTTTCTACAGCTTTGCATTAAATATTTACAGCACAAGATAAGGTGTTAAAACTTTAGTTAATACCGAGCTAATTACAGCGTGTTAAAAATTTATATGTAATTTGCCGGTAAAATATATAACATTAAAAGATAGAACGATATGGTCTGAATTTTTTTTAATTCTTAGATTGGTGGTCGAGCTCACGGTTCACATGTCGTTAAGCGGTTACCGGAGCCCATAGCCATCGACAGCGTAAATGCCGCCACTCACCTTGAGACACGAGTCCTAAGTCTCAGTTTTGTAGTACATCGGCTGCCCCACCTTTCCAACCTGAAGCCCATTCTTCACGGCAGAAGCAGGCAGAGAAATTCGCAACGGAAAGTCCTCCGTAATAATTTTTTTTCTCAGTAATCGGAAGAAACTGAATTGGCAAAGAAAAAGAATTGGCAAAAGGGTAAGGAGACCGAAAAGAAGACATAACCGAAATAATAATGTTACGCCGGTAAGAGTAACGCTATCTATCACCGAATAGTCGAACGATTATCGAAGGATCTAGTAGCACCTAGAACGCTCGAGAAGTACAACACCATCTATTGTCAGATAGTGGAAACACAATACTAGAGATGTGTGGAATATTCTCGATAATTATAGGGATGAGGTATCGACTATAAAAGCGTTGCAGGGATGGCACGCAGTCAGTCAGTTATCGGAATTACTCGAAGCGAAACAGCGAACGGATCACCTGAAGCGAAGCGGAAGAAGCGAATTAAGGATTTTAAAGTCTTTTTTCAGTGTTTTAAGTGTTGAATATAGTTTTTAGTTGTACTTTGGTGGAATTTTATTTATCCCGAATCCCAGCGCGTAACAATAAGAAAGGACTGGCAAACTATCGGCAAGGACAGAGATCAGTGGAAAGGACTGGAGGAGGCCTTCACTCGAGGAGGGGCCCATATCCAATAACAAAAATCAACTCTTACTAACATTTACACTATAAGCAAAACATTAATACCTAACTAAATATTAACAAAGAAATACCACATTTACAATGAAAATTAACGATAAGTAAATACAGGCTTTTTTATTTTTTACTAGCTGACCCGGCAGACTTCGTAGTGCCTCAATCAATAAATAAAAATAAAAATTTAAAACAAACAAAAGGAATTCGTCCGACCGGGGACACATCACAGGAAAAACAATTTTTTTATTATTTAATTCCGAGCATTTTCATATTTATCTACCTTTTAAACCTTCTCTGGACTTCCACAAATAATTCAAGACCAAAATTAGCCAAATCGGTCCAGTCCTTCTCGAGTTTTAGCGAGACTAACGAACGGCAATTCATTTTTATATATAAGTATATAGATAGATTTTTTATTTTATTAATTTATTTCCTAAAAAGGTGTTCATAACCTAAAAAAATATACATCCCGCAAAAATAAGATTCGTCTAAAACATTTGATAGAATCCTCTTTGCTCTCCGGAGCTCACCTCGAATAAAGCATCAAGAAAAATATTATTTTATTTACTCCGGCGTGCAATGACCCGTACGTATTGTGACTTTTCATATCAAAATCTGTGTATATGCGAAAGTAGGGTGTGCGGTCGTGTTTGTACGTTGCTTTGAAAAGCAGCTTCATGAAACCATTATTAGGTCAAGTCTGTCTGTACACTGAAGCCGTTCGCTATAGTGTACTCGTAGCATCGATAATTAATAAGTAGATAAATTATACAAATGTAACAATTAATGAAATTGCTATATAAAAGTAATTAGAAGTGGCAGTCGATAAATATATATATTTTTTGTTATTGTGTTTTTTTACCGTTGTAGGCAGACTGTTTTCTGTTGCTTATGGACCTCAGCTAAAATAGAGCTAAGCCGCTGTTTATCGCTAAGCACTCTCCCCAAGTTTTGCTTGAGAAAAGGTATAACACAGCCCTCGAGAAGCACCGTGGAAGGGAGCTCCTTTCCAAGCCGGTAAAATCGTTAGTGTTAGTTTGATTGTCAGATAGACACACAGTGATTAACAGCAGCCATAGACATCAGAACGTAAATCCTCCAATCGCTTTGGAACATTAGATCAATATCTCAATCGTGCCCTATGTGTAATAAAGACCCTTCCAACGATTCGTGTGATTTCGTATGCTTTACGATGTAAATTTAAAACGCAGCATAATGATTTTTCAAAAGCTATTGAATAATATTTAAAGACAAATGAAAGCCAGTCGTCTCACCTAGTCGTTAATAACAATAACAATAAGACACGCCTCAAGAGAAATAAACTGATATTCGGGAATCCGCATGCGGTATCCGTTTCCGCATCCGTACTGATAAAACGCGTTTTTGTATTATGGCGTAGTGGATTTATGGGCTACGGCGTTATGGCCTTATTGAATTCGGACGTGAAGAACCCGGTGGTGGACTTTTTTTATTTTTAATAATGCCGTGTCTGCTGATTGTAATGTCTGTGTAATAAATATAAAATATGTGAAAAATCTCACGCGTTCATTTAGTCCGAAACTGGGATTCCCTGTTCAACTAAGGACTGATAAATATGTTTATTTATGTTTGTCGTGAATTGGAAATTGATACGACCCTAACACAATGGTTATAGGGGGTATATTTAGCTCGCGTGCATCGTCATGTGTACCATTTTGAATGCTGGATTATGGTATTAGAATACAATCAAGACTTTGATCTGACGATGTGCGATAGTAATCTCGTCATCAAATGGTCATTTCACTGACTCGTAGCCGCAGAGTTAGCACCCCTGATTGTTACGCGGTAGGTCGTTGATTCGATTCCCATATCGGGCAAACATTCGTGGGATGAACAAGTTTGTTTGCTCTTCGTCTGGGTGTTTATTTATCTATACATTTAAACGTATATAAGTATGCATATCATCTCTGGTACCCATAACACAGGGATTGCTAAATTGGGCCGGATAACCTTGCATGATTTGTTCCCAGTTATTATGTTTGTTCCTGTAGGAGCAAATTTCCTGTAACGGCATGTATTAACTGTATTATCATCGTAAGCTATTTTCTATTGTGGGAGGCTTAAACGACAAAGGGAAGATCTTCCACCGAGCGGGTGATATTACTCGGCAGACCGACGGTCCGAATGTTGTTGTTCGGAACTTGTATATATGCGAGCTTAACTTGAAAGTGTCGTAAGCGAGATTCAAGCATCTGTCAAATATCTTGCGTTGTATGATAGCTACCCGGCACACTATCATTGAAATGTTTTGTATACAGTATCTCAGTGTGCGTATACTCAGGACACACCGATGTCAGACACTAAATCACTCTAGGACGCAATAAAAATGCCACGGGAGACCACAATCGCCGATATTAAAACCGGTGCAGAAATTTGGTGCACTATACTAATTCACACAGCATATTTGAGACGAAATTGTTTTAGGTTTACATAGCATCTATGTAATACCTGTGTTGTGTGATAATAAGTGGGCAGAAAATGTATCAGCTTAACAATAAATACTGTTAAATTCAACTGTGAACACTGAAAGTTGTGTGTTGTGAATATCCATCTCTTCGCACCTTGAGAAATGAGCTTGTGTTTTTGATGGCATTACGTGATGCTTGTCGCATCTTTTAGACCGGACACAGACGGATTTTGGACGGATTACAAGTCCATAGTCCAGAAACAGACAAATTAAATTAAGGGTTAAGCGCTCAAAATATGATTAAGCGAGAAATTAGTTCATTGGAATACTGCTGTCCATTGTCCGATGAAATTTGCCCCTAAAACCTCTAAGAAATGAATTTTATTGTCTACAAACAGAGCCAATGAAAGGTCAAATGACAAATAAAATAAAAAAATTAGACGCCAAACAAAAGTTATAGAAGCTGGTAAGAGAATAGCAGATCCGAAATGGAGTAACATAGTTCATTGGAATACTGCTGTCCATTGTCCGATGAAATTTGCCACGAAACCTCTAAGAAATGAATTTTACTGTCTACAAACAGAGCCAATGAAAGGTCAAATGACAAAAAAAAAATTTGACGCCAAACAAAAGTTATAGATGCTGGTAAGAGAATAGTAGAGAATAAGAGAAATAGAGTTGGGCTGGACACGTAGCATGATGAAACGATAATAGATCAGTAGTGACGGTGAGGTAGACATACTCGTAGACCAGAATAGTGGATCAGGCATTATGGGATAAAAAAGGAAGGAAGAAGGCTACGAATAAATAGTAGGAAGAAGGTGATGATGTTGGATGACAATCTTTTTCATGTTATTTTGATTTAATAAAGACATTACTCAATTTGATCACGATGAATGTATGTGAAACAAACTCAATCTTTCGCATTTAGAAAATCGTGAAATGACATGATATCATATATGGAGATTGTCGAAAACTTACAAATTGATATTTCAAGTTAAACTTAAAATATAAATTAGAATTTGCTTTGTGGATTAGTTTCCGGAGAGGTTGAGTATGTTTGAGGCAGATCCGCCCGACTCAGTGGCCACGAGCGGGGTCTTAAATCGTTATCGAATACGACACGCCGAACCGCATGCCAGGGATATCCACTAATACGGCTACGGACTTCAAGGGTGCGACGATAATGAATTTCGGTCTGCACGATCATAGATAAAACACATAAATTTGTTATAGATAAGCAACTCAAGCACTCCATGAAAATGTTTACGGGCGACGGCCACAAGATGACTTCGTTTCGATTACTTTCTCATTACTCCTGTAAATGGCAGTAACATATTACCTATCCTATATTTTATTTTTAATGTAGGGTTTTGTAAATTTTCAGAAACCACAAATTGATAAATGTAATCAATTTGTCTATAACAAAAAAAGAATTGTTTTTTTTTTATTTCTGGTTTTAGTCACACAATAATCAAATGTCTTAAATTTATCAACGTATAAGTTTAGGGGCATCCGCTACAAGATGTCGCTAGTTTCTATTCAAAAAGATTGTCTTAAAGTATCGCAGTTTCAGGGCCCTGCGTATGATATCAAATTACCAGGGCTAATACACATCGACATCTACCTGTGGTGAAAGGTTTGCGTTTCAATTGGATTTGTTAAGTATGTTACATCCCTTATTTAGATGACGTGGCAACGAACAGACGCCACTACCCTGGATATGTCATTCCGGGTCTCCCCCGATTCTACCTTTATAGTTTTAAGCATTACAACCGGACTACAACAGGATATGCAGCTATACCTATTGAGTTTCTTGCCGGATCTTCTTAGTATGGTTACGATTGGGATGTAGATTTAGCGAAGCACTGCTCTTGCTAGGGTATACCTTAGCAAACTAACTCAGGCTGAGCCATTAGATCTGACAGATCAACCAAGGGGAATGTTGCACAACCCCTCGAAGCTAGCAGTACGATAGATAAAAGGTACGGAAAAAATAATTGTAAGAATAGCTGAGTCCAGCATTTTGATAATAGTCTTGTGATATGCCCAATAATTTTATTAAACTAGATCCAGCTTTGAATTGTGACAAACATGGTTCGGTTTTTTTGCTATCTGCTATCGAGTTTTTTTGGACAGTGGAGATGGTCATTAATGTCAACGGCTAGTATTCTAAGTAAGTAAGCAGGGACGATTTTTTTTTAATTTACAAACAAGAAGGATATGCTGATATTAACATTGTTTAACAGACTTGTTGGTTGCAAACTGGAATAGAACTAGGATGGACTAGGATAGAAGAAATCTATCTTTTAAAAAAGGTTCTAAAAGAGCCCTCAGCGGGAGGGAGCGGTTTAGATGTAACCGTAAGGCAATAAATACGAAATTGCTGATGTCCCCGAGGGACAGTAATATCTTCAGGCGGCCCGTGAGTTGATCAGCCTTCATTGGCCGTGAAAATTCTATTGACTGCATTTGTTCATTTTTTTTAAATACATTTCAAACAACGCACATTATAATGGCGTATCTATTATTTTTAATCAGAAGAGCACAGGATTTGACCCCGGCACCCGTCACTCGCAAGATTGCCAGATTATATTCTCTATATCCATACGTAAATACGGCTATGTGGGGGAGCGCGTGAGGTATGTGTGTTTGGATAGTAGATGAATTGGTTACGCATTTCAGGGGATGAGAAATTGTTATGTATTCGCCTTGTGAAGGCTCTGGGTAGCAAAACCGGGTTGTAGAATAGACTTCGTGACTACATGTCTTAAAGCCGGTAGTATTGCGCCATGATTTCTATGGTTTCCGATAGTGATTCCGGTAATTATAGCAAGGACGTCGATTCTCAAATTTCAGTAATAAATTTTAGTCGTTTTGAGGTAAGTATTATATTTTTGAATACCTAAATTATGAATCTAACTTGAATTCGTTGAGATGCTTACGATTCCATTAGAAATATAGTTAAAAAAAATCAAATGGTTTTTCTAATGCGAATCAAACTGCGATTAATGTCAAAGGAAATGATGTCATCGTCACAATGACAGTAATTTTAGCGTAATCACCATGGTTAGGCAATGTTGCATCGAATTGCGCAATATTGAGCAACCGCTTGAAACTGAAAACGGCACATTACATATTATGTGTAATACTTGTGAAATAAGATTTTAAATTAATGGAAACGAATATTTCTTTAACGAACAAAGTAACCAACAAAAAAACATAATAAAAAGGTATCAATGGATATGGATATAACAAAGGCACAAATATATAGGATGGAACAAACATCTGTAAGAGAACCAACACTTGAATGATGACTCATAGATCTATGAAATCTAGAATCAAAAGTGAATTTCACAATGTTATGTAATAATTCGATATAAAATCACCAGTTCGGCGTCAGAGTAATCACAGTGGCTTCGGCTTTGATCTAACCAGTTCTCTTCATATTTTCAAATCTACATACGACATGCGCGGAGTAGTTGAATTCTTTGGATTTTCTCCGTTTGAGAGGAATCGAGTGCGTGGTCCGTTTTGGGAGTTTGACAGACGTGGCTTTTATGGTCCTGAAAGGCATTCGACACGACATGAAGCGTCACGTTGCTGGAGTCATTTCAGACCACCAAGGCCTGATTTTGCTTGCCATCATCACAGCCCCGACCGTGAACGACTTTGCCACAGACATCCAAGGCCGCCACCTCATCAACATCCACAAATAAACCATGGACACCAATATTGCAAGTGTTCTCGAAGTCTTTGTGAAAGATTTGCTGGAATATCCCACGAACTGCCTTGCTTCAGACGCGACGACCACAGTGCTGAGCGAAGACATGAACACCGTGGACCACCTGGACGAGGGGTTCCACATAGGGGTCATCGACACGGGAAAGGTCCGGAAAGGCACTGTTCGAGTGGGATGGACAGCAGTCCAGAGCGTGGTAGACGCTATGGACCAATAAGACACAGCCGTTGTCGTGGCTCCCGTAAGAGCCCAGGAAAGTCGCAAAGGCTGACTCAGGAAGGTGGATGTAGAAAAAGATGCGTCCGTCAATGGAAAAACTGCGATTCACGACCTTGCTGCGCTAATGATAAGGTGCAAAATACTGAAGGATCTGGCGAAGAAGACACAGGAGGAGATGGCGGAAATAACACCGTTTTGGTTCAGACGGTTTTCGTTGACACAGATCAGAGGTGCAAGTCAGTTTAATTTATCGCAAAAGGGTACATATTATAATAATTATTCACATACTAGCTGACCCAGCAAACTTCGTAGTGCCTCAATCGAGAAATAAAAGACCTAAACTTTTGTATAAAATAAACTTAAATCATACACATCAAGAAAAAACAAAATTGTTTGTTTTTATATAATTCCAAGCATTTTCATATTTATTCACCTTTTAAACCTTCTCTGGACTTCCACGAATAATTCAAGACCAAAATTAGTCAAATCGGTTCAGCCGTTCTCGAGTTTTAGCAAGACTAACGAACAGCAATTCATTTTTATATATATAGATAGATTTAGATATTTTAATATCAGTTCTTTATATATGTAATTCTCGACGAACAAAACCCTTGTATTTTTTTTTTCATAATAAATGTCGTCTATTTTTAACATAGAAATGTTTAGATTACGATTTGTATTTTGCTTGTGACGCGATCGAAAAAAACAAGATACGGCTTAGCATTAATAATGTTTTTTATAAATATTTATAAGCATTAATAATCATTCGTTTATGGTAATCACTATACCGACGATGCTAATTACTAGTGTTGATACTAAAGCAATTAAAAAAAAATGTGTGAAATTAAAAATATGAACAGAATATAAAAAAAAAAAAATTATTTACCAGTGCATTTTATGAGATTATAACATGTCTCTGCATACACATAAACCTGTTTTATATTCTATACTAATATTAAAGTTGTATATAACACACGTTTTTCGTGTCTAATAAATAAACAAGTTTTTTTAGCGGGAATAAAATAAAATTTTGCATAAGAGAATACGAAGATTGTTTTGTCAATAAAGACCATTAACATATTGAATTGTAAAATCGAATATACGTAGTTATTATTAGGTATTAGGTATAACATGAAATGGAAATTTGAATTAGATTTGAAACAACGTTTGTTTAGTAATAAAATTTATTATGAAAATGAAGTATATTTAAAAAAAATCGTTTGGATTTTTATTTTATTTAAATTTACCCAATTTTGTTTTTAAAATTTTTGTCACTGGCATGCCGTTGCAACTGCTTCAATAGGAAAAAGGTAGTCAATACGAGTTTAATTTAATTTATTGTCATTTTTTTGGGTTAACTGCTTATATGGGTGGACGAGCTCACAGCCCACCTGGTGTTAAGTGGTTACTGGAGCCCATAGACATCTACAACGCAAATGCGCCACCCACCTTGAGATATAAGTTCTAAGGTCTCAGTTTAGTTACAACGGCTGCCCCACCCTTCAAACCGAAACGCCTTACTGCTCACGGTTAAAACAGGCAGTAATTACGCAAACACAATTTTTGGCGGGTTTAATTTTTATCACTTAATTTTACTTAGTGTTTATTACTTAAGTACATTTTTTATATACGTATTTCAGTAGAAAATTTGGTAGCTGTCTGAGGGATTCGAACACCGGTACACAATATCCTTAAAGCTATGACGACCTTAAAAAGGCATGAATTGAAAGCATCAACAAAGACGAAAAATAAACAAATTCATCAGTTCACGTCAGAGTAACTCCTGGATATGGGCCTCTCGTTCGAAACCCGCACTTAAAGCTCCCTTAAGCCCGTCCCGTCTGCAGCGTAAACCTTAAATCATGTTCCCTGTCTAGTTGTAGTTGCACAAGGTAAAGCAGGTGATACAAGTGCTGTACTTCCGTAGATCAGGCTAGGTGTACACACAACAGCTCGCGTGGCTGTACGTGTGTTCGCAGCAGATAACAGAGGTAAACAGACTATTAGCGCGAACACAGTGACGGATAGAACGGCAGACATGTTGCTACTCGTAAATAGCTTTGATTGGTTAGTCGTTGTAGTAGCCAAAAACGTCCCAAACTATTATCGGACCAAATAGCGGTGGAACTGAAAATACCTGTCAGCGACGCACTCCATCAAGCTACAGAATGGAATCGATGGAGACAGCTGGTTGACGGAATCGGACGGAGTCACGATCCTCAGCAATGAGGGACCGATTGAAGAGAGTAGTGGCCAACTAATGAGATGAGGTCGCTTGGTAATCGAATAAGATGAATGATTTGTTTGCAACTGAGGTTTTTTTTTATTGCTTAGATGGGTGGACGAGCTCACAGCCCACCTGGTGTTAAGTGGTTACTGGAGCCCATAGACATCTACAACGTAAATGCGCCACCCACCTTGAGATATAAGTTCTAAGGTCTCAAGTATATTTACAACGGCTACCCCACCCTTCAAACCGAAACGCATTACTGCTTTACTTCAGAAATAGGCAGGGTGATGGTACCTACCGGTGTGGACTCACAAGAGGTCCTACCACCTGCGTCTGAGGTTGTTTAAGCGATAGTATCCAGACGCGTCAGACCATAACGGGAAAGCGCGACAACAAAGAAAGTTGAAGGGGTGTTTTTGTACAATTCATTCATTTCGGGATAAGACTTTGCTGGTTTGCTGACTGACGCAATAGTTAGCGGCCCTGACTCTTACGCCAAGGGTCACAGGTTCGAATCCTACATCGGGCAAAAATTGTGTCATGAACAAGTTGTTTTGCTCTTTACTTGGGCGATTATTATCTATACGTGTACTTATTTAATCTTTGTCAGTCTCTGGTACACCCATAACACGGAGAATCTAAATTGGGGCCGTCTTAGCGTGCGTTATTTGTTTCTAGTTATTACTATGTCAACAATGACGTTTCATTGACATCACATAGACTTCTCATGGTTATGATTCTGAATGTCAATGTAGCACGAATTTAAAATGCCAACAACATTTTTATTTCCGAACAGCATTTCACTTCGTTTTTATTGATAGGCTGCGTTTCTTTTTATTTTGTTTTTTTATTGCCTTTGTAGGCAACGACCGCACGGCCCACCTGATTGTGAGTGGTTACCGTCGCCCATGGACTTCAGCAATGCCAGAGGCAGAGCCAAGCCGCTGCCTACCGCTGTGTTTGTGTATAACATAAAAAAAATCTTAGTCGTCACGCGAATTTTGGAAACAACTACTGGAACGCACGATAAGACTACCAGAAGAGGCATCGCTCAGACCGAGCATCGAATAAAAGCTGACCGAACTTCACGACCGTGTGTTGATTTATAACTAACATCGTAGGCAGGCGGTTGTATTCATTAGCATAATAAATTCGAAACAGCTGCAAAATGTGTACCTAATAGATCCTTTATTATAACATTTACACTTAGTTCTGTGATGTGAACAGCTCGGTAAATGTTATTGGTACCTACCGGTGATTTTAAGCCCTTTATTATCAACTAGCGACCCGCCCTCGCTTCGCTTCGGAATCTGTAATTTATTATTGATTTCTCCACTATTTAATGGATGTTATTATACATATAAACCTTCCTCTTCAATCACTCTATCTATTAAAAAAACCGGCATCAAAATCCGTTGCGTAGTTTTAAACATTTAAGCATACATAGGAACAGACAGATATAGGGACAGAGAAAGCGATTTTGTTTTTTTTAAAACTATGTAGTGATGAAAATAAGTTCGTATGTGTAGCGCTTTACGAGTCAATCTCGCATTTTTCTATATTATTTTTGGATGCATAATTTTTGCCATAAAATAATAATTAATTCGTTTCTCTAAATCTTTATCGAGACATTTCAGATAACTCGTTTCAATTTACGAGTATTCTGCATGTATGAATTGTCAAAGACATTTTAATACTAATTAAAGTTTTATAGAAACTCAAAATTACGATTAAAGATTATGTTGCAAATTTTATTTTTATTTTTTATTGCATAGCTGGATGGATGAGCTCACAGCCCACCTGGTGTTTAGTGGTTACCGGAGCCCATAGACATCCACAACGTAAATGCGCTACCCACCTTGAGATATAAGTTCTAAGGTCTCAAGTGCAGTTACCTACATTTATTTCTATCATTGCTTGTTTTGCTCAGTAGGTGTCTAATAGAATTGGCTCTCAGCTATAGATAGGGTTGCCTATTACGAGTACCTACACTACTGTTTCATGTGCAATTTAATAAATCAAATATTAGAGTGAGAACACGACCTACTGGGGTCTAAGTGGGTACCGGAGCCTATAATCGCTAAAACGCCGCTTCACTCTTCAAAGAGGATGCATGAAAATTTCGCGGCAGAAATGGTGGCACCTTCCCTTGCGACTACTGCATATGAGTAGGTATCATCTATCTTGCTCATTTCGTAATGTAGTACAACAGCCTTTGTACTAACGCGAACGATATTCAATCTTAAAGTCTTAATGTGCCGTAGCACTCGGATTATGGTTTATTTTAGACTCTCATGTTTAATATCATGTCTTGTAATGGGTGAGAAGAGATCGGCCTATTTCTGCCGTGAAGCAGTAACGCCTTTCGGTTTGAAGGGTGGGGCAGCCGTTGTAACTAAACTTGAGACCTTAGAACTTATATCTCAAGGTGGGTGGCGCATTTACGTTGTAGATGTCTATGGGCTCCAGTAAACATTTAGCACCAGGTGGGCTGTGAGCTCATCCACCCATCTATACAATAAAAATAAATCAATAAAGTCCCGTAAATTCAAGATACCTCTGACTATTCGAATATGCTGTTTCTGGATAATTCCTAACGAGCTCCCTCCACTAGAGTTATCTGATTGTCTGTTTTTTTGATTTTTATTAGCTTGGTTACTCAGAAAATATCATCGTTCTGACGTTGAATTTCAAGGTCGTATTAGCAGTTCCAATTGAGGGCCATCTCGACCTTCAAGCCGGACGTATATGTTCTACAAGGTACAATGGCACGGGATTATCTTCTTTTTATTTCTACCTGACCTTACCATATACTTTAAAACGCAGTATGTATAACTTTGCGACTTATTTATATATTATTGTAGTTTGTGATGCAGTGCGTAATAAAAGCACGCCTTAGCATGAGGAAGATCCTAACTGTGAGTACATTTCTGGGGTCTTATTTCGGGTTCAATGACCACGGACATGATTACGGCGAGAGAACTGATAAATGTGAACATAATGCTATTATTATCTATAGACGAATGTTCTCCGAACACACCTATTTCAATTAAATGTAAGGAGAGTGTTTGTTTTTTGCTTTTTTATTTACTGACGTTTGGAGCTTATATGCTTTTTATACAGTAAAAGGCACCTAATAATTTTATTGGTTCAAAAGCTTCAATAGCCTGTGAACCGGGACTGAATTTACAATTATAGGTGACCTATGAAAATTCTATTTATTATAAAGAAACATGATTATTTTTGAAGTGAAACTTCTTTAGGTGCGTTGAGAGTAAAATTTAACTCGCGACAGATTAGTTACGACTAGAGAGACAAGATACAATTCAGGAACAGCGAGAGTGTGAAAATAGGCAGAGCGTCTCGCGAACCATTGCTTACGGGCATCGGCCACTAGATTTTTTAATTTTTTTTTATTGCTCATATGTGTAGACGAGCTCACAGCCCACCTGGTGTTAAGTGGTTACTGGAGCCCATAGACATCTATAACGTAAATGCGCCACCCACCTTGAGATATAAGTTCTAAGGTCTCAGTATAGTTACAATGGCTGCCCCACCCTTCAAACCGAAACGCATTACTGCTTCACGGCAGAAATAGGCAGCGTGGTGGTACCTACCCGTGCGGACTCACAAGAGGTCCTACCATCAGTAGATGGCTTGTTATTAGTTTCTCATTGCTCCAGGCTACTGCCTGACATATAAACGGTCTTATATTTTATTTAGTTTAGCGACATCTATTGGATTCATATAAAGTACTACATTGCAAGGACAAAGGTGTGAACAGATTAGTTTCTAAAAAAAATTTAAGAAAACCACAATACATACCGAAAAGAAGTTTCACTTCTTTCACATGCACCAAGTTGCACGCGCACCAGTTCATATTGAAGCACAAACTAGACCAGAAACAATAAAAAAAGACGAAAAATTCAAAGTAATATCCACGATGACGTTCGCACATGGCTGTTTGCGTAGAACAATCGTGGCCCTTATTTATGAGCCAAATTGGTAGATTGTCAATACTGCTCGGGATAAGTGAATCGTTACATTGGATTAGCTTCACGGCTGATTGGTACGGTTCAATTATTTTACCACATCTATATGTTCCTATTAACAGCCTATGTCGCATTAACTCGTATACATCGCCACTGTTTAATGTTTTGATTTACAAAAACAAATACTATATGCACCGTAAAATCTTGAGTCGTTTCTTTCTCAACAAAATGAATTCAAGTTAAATTTTATAATAATTAACGATTTTGATTTTTAAGTCCAGATTGCTATAGTTTATACGGTTGCTTTTTTATATTTTACCTAAAATTAAGGTATCATATCTCTTGTGATATTGCTTCATACCCACTGAGTTTCTGGCCAAATCTTCTCAGTGGTCGAGTGTTAGCAAGTTAGTGTCTCTCAGGTTGAGCCCGTGAGCTCACGTACCCGTTCGCAAGAAGTTGGAATAGCCCCTTAGCGGATTGGTAGAAAAATTTCATCATCTACATCAATGAAGATCGGTGATTAAGTTCATACCACATTATGTACTTCTATCAGCCCGCAGACGTTCACTGCTGGACATAGACCTTTTTTTATTGCTTAGATGGGTGGACGAGCTCACAGCCCATCTGGTGCTACTGGAGCCCATAGATATCTAGCTGTAACTGGAGCCCATAGACATCTACAACGTAAATGCGTCATCTACCTTGAGATATAAGTTCTAAGGTCTCAGTATAGTTACAACGGCTGCCCCACCCTTCAAACCGAAATGCATTACTGCTTCACGGCAGAAATAGGTAGGGTGGTGGTACCTAAACAAACCGGTTGTAATCTGATTGTATTAAGTCTTGGCCAAAATAGAGCGCTGAGATGGTTCCAACAGCAAACCGACAGCATTATTTTCCATCAAGAAATCGACAAACCTTTTTTGATTTGATGGTAACGATTTAACTAACTGATTTTTTCATTGTGTTTGTTTGTTTTGTAAAGCTAGGTATAAAGTATTGGACTACAAGCTTCTACCAATCTTTAATAGCGCTTAAATAGTTTAACTATCGATAGATCCGGCTAACGGTAATCGACCACAAATTAGCTGATCTGCGTATATCGTAGCTGGCGACCGCGGCGCGTGCAAGCGCAACGTTCCGATCTAATCCGGATCGAGATAGCTCACACAACACACAAGCGGTAGCGTTTTAGAACTGCAATCGAAAACCAAAACTTTTCTCTGAGGAAATGACCTATCAAATTAAAAAAAAACAATTACATATTTTTTAGACACCCGCACTTTTTATTATCGATTTAAAATTTAATGGGTATTCGGCTAAATAAGACTTAGGACAATGATAAAACGTAGCTTTAAAATAGAAACTATCAGCTGTTTGAGTAAATTTTATTAATTAAAAGGTTCATCTCGGAGCAATCACAACTATGATACAATTTTCGGAGATATTAGATGGCTTTTTTTTTTTTTTTTTTGTCAGGAGGAAATCGCCGGACTCCCACCCTCCACTGGGGATGGAGGGTGGGGCATGTCGGAGTCGAACCGACTAAAACCTCCTGTCGCTCAACAACCAACGTCCAACCCTCGCATGAGACAGAACTCATGAAAAGGCAAGGGGAGGAGAGTGAAGCGTTTAGTGCGGAGCACATCTCTCCCATCACCCTCCCCCTCGGGACGCCGGGCCAGCGATCGTCGGCGCCACGACCACCAGCCCTCTCGGTCGGCAGGCTGTCCGAAGCCCGCCTAGATGGCGCCGGTTTGAATTGGTTATCCTACGAAATACCCCGCTGGGTCAGAACCAGCGTGGGTCGAGGATAGCCGGCCTTCCATCACCCGGATGCTCTTGCGTAAAACGCGTGCAGAGCAGCTTGCACGTCCTCTTCTTAGGCCCCCTTCGCCGGGCCCCAGACCGACATATCAGGGGGACCCGAAACACTTAGAGGGCCAGGGCTAGGGCGAGATCCGCCTCCCTGGCCCCCGCTCGACGGCGGCGGGCTTGTGCGTCTCTCACGCGCCCCGCCGCCTCCTTCTGCGAGATGGTGCAATCGCAGAAGTCGAGCATCGCCTTCCACGACTCGTCGTTGCCGAGCATCGATGCCACAACACTCGGCAACGACAAGTCGTTTCCTATTTTTGCGACAAGGACACGGCGCCACCCCTCCCATGCGGGGCAGGCAACGAGCGTGTGCTCCGCCGTGTCCAAGTCGCAACCACAATGGTAACACTCTGCCGTCGGCTCGGCTCCGATCCGGTGCAGGAACTCACCGATATTAGATGGCTAGTGACGTATAAAGTATATTACGCGCCCCCGAAATGAAACTAAAGTCGATTTATTAAACGCGTTAGTATGTATCTACAAAAGAAGATATTCAGAGTGAAAAAATAGAATCTCACTTAATAATTAAGTAGATCTTTGATTTCAGGGGCTGATCAAGCAATTGCTTGACATTGTGAGCCCGCACTCTGAATATTTATGCTATGAAGCAGTAATGCGTTTCAGCTTGAAGGTTGGAATAGCCGTTGCATTGTAAAAACGGAGACTTAGAACTCAAGTCCCAATGTGGGTGGTGGCATTTACGTTTTTGATGTCTATGGGCTTAAGTGACCACTTAACACAAAGTGGGTTAGGAGCTCGTACACTCACCTTAGCAATAGAAAAAAGTTTACCCCAAGGATTCGCTGCCGACGGAAGAGTCGAGGCTAGTTGAGATACCGAGTTGCTAAGCGGTCGCTCGTCAACTGTCTTCAACTTGTTTGTCCAGTGCAAAGCGCTAGAGTGCTGGTAGCACTCCGCACAGCCTTTATCCCCTCACTCGCCCCATGTCCTCACTGCCGGGACTCAAGCCGGGACTAACGCACATAAGGCCTCCTCTGGCTCACGTCTTCGGTCAACCATTTGTCATCGAAAATTTCTAAGACCTGGAACCATGTCGCATGCTGATTGACAGTATTCACGTCCTGGTGACGGTAGCTATTTGTGCTTGGAATTGGAAATAAGTTCGGCGGCAATCAAAGTATTGAAAATGAAAACGCTATCTGCTATCACTGTATCACTGTCCAAGCTAAATAGAGTATCAGTGATTTCAGTATTCAAAGCTGAGCGGCGTGGATCCGTGAGAGCACTCACTCGAGGAGCTTAGCGCCTGTCGCAGCTTTAAGCTCATCGAGTCGGATTCTTGACAAAGGTCATTTGTAAGCGTTTCCTATTAAAGAAAAATAGGCAGTAAAAGAAGCATAGGGACTCCAATGACAGGGAGTGATCCCTAGCATACGTTAGGAAGACGGGATTTTCGCATTGGGGTCTGTTTAGTTACAATTCAAATCGCACATACTACCCCAAAGCTAAAACACGTGGCGTGACGAGCAAGCGATTCAACCTTCCAGACATAAAAGCATCTAAATATTTTTTCTCGTGCTTATTTTTTTTTTTTGCTTATATGGGTGGACGAACTCACAGCCCACCTGGTGTTAAGTGGTTACTGGAGCCCATGGACATCTACAACGTAAATGCGCCACCCACCTTGATATATAAGTTCTAAGATCTCAGTATAGTTACAACGGCTGCCCCACCCTTCAAACCGAAACGTATTACTGCTTCACGGCAGAAATAGGCAGGGCGGTGGTACCTACCCGCGCGGACTCACAAGAGGTCCTACCGCCAGTAGTTATGCTATTATGATTAAATGCGCTTAAATTCTGTTCACGAATGTAATTTACTAATATTGATTTTTAACTGAAGGATTCCAATAGTTATCAAAACACGAAAATTTTAGCGAATTTAAACGATTTAATGTATACCTTTTAAGTAATGAAAACATGAAAAAAACCCTCGGCAAATATGCCAGTTCTATCGTAGGTAACTATACTGAGACCTTAGAACTTGTATCTCGAGGTGGGTGGCGCATTTACGTTGTAGATGTCTATGGGCTCCAGTAACCACTTAACACCAGGTGGGCTGTGAGCTCGTCCATCCATCTAAGCAATAAAAAAAAAAAGGCAGATTGTTTTTATGTTATAGCTAAATGTTGATTCTTACTTTTCGAACAAGGATCTCTCCGCTTAATAAATTCAGAGCCTAAACAAACTTCCTATAGAGGTCCTAAAACAATTTTCGGTCTCTTAGATTTGTATTTCTTAAGGCTGGGTTTTATACTGTTTCTCGGGTACGGCCCAATGGGCATGTGAGATTGGTTGCGTGAATCCACGTCTTGCCGTTTTATTTTAAATGGCTTGTGTGCTGTAACAATTAATTAATAAAATTGTGAGATCGCGCATTAAATCATCCAGATTTTTTCCAAATGCAGGCGGACTCGGAAGAAGCCGGAAGTGGGCAGAACCGCCTTATTTCACCACTCGACCATTCTCGACGAAGGAAATGGTCGCGCACCACAATCCGAAGAGCGATAATGTCTCTCACTTTATTCTATGCGATAGTATATGCGGTACCAATTTTTTTTCACATCTTCATCTTTTGGCGGTTTTTTTTTTAAAGAGAGTTTATGACCTGGTAACTAAGACCTTTAGGTCAAGTCTTATTTTAATTTTGAGATGAGATGATATGGGATGAAATATAATCTCAGTGATGGTTAAAATGGTGATTATTTACTGAGACTTTTTCAGTGGGCTTTCTGGAGGATCCCGAGAAGCTACGTCGAGAAGCTTTGTTTCATTTTCCCACATTTGCGCACTTTCACAGATATTAAACAGTTAATAAACCACCGTTATTACACACGTGTTTCTTCAGAAACACTAAATAACACAAACCACACAATTACTTCACTCCTCGCGTTCCCGCCAAAAAGTCCTCTTTTGGCGGGAATCATATTAATGTCACAGATTGTAATAACATTATTATGCAGCCTTCTAAGGATTTTTAGGTTGGTAATCTTTTGCATGATGGTGATTGATGATACAAGACAGCGCGGGAGGCCACCAATGCGGTGGACCGACCAAATTAAAACTGCAGTGGGAGGTCCCCTAAATGAGTGCAGTAGAATGGCCTCGAGCACGGAGAGATGGCGCGACATCGTGAGACGCATCAAGTCTGCCCCTTCCAATAACTACATGACGATCACGACCACTCTGTCAAGAGTAACACGATTGAGAAGAAGAAGAAGATTGCTAGATGGCATTGACCAGATATGTTGGGTGAATGTTTATCGAAGTTCATTCATGCTTAATTTTCCATAGCCAGTCTGATTTCATGGGTTCACTGATGATTATCCCACGGTAGAAATAGGCATAATGCTACCCACGTGGATTCACATTAAGATATTTTCTCGAATGACATAATCTCGTACGCGTCGTTCGAGATACTTTACAGTCTAAATCCACCCTTAAATGCGTACGTAGTTCGACAAAAAATATCCCTTATAAAAGGGGTGTTTTTTTCCTTGTCATATTCAAAGAGTTCCAGAATTTTCGAAGCTCTTAAGCACTATCGAATGAACCGTTTTGTGATCCGATGCATGGAATATTGACGCTATTTTATTAAGGGGGGTCATTATTGTGCTAACTAAAACACGAGTATGATTTAGCTCGAACAAGCTGTGGGTTGAAATAATATTTCGGTGAGCACACACATTTCGTACCTTTAAGGCTTCGTCAAACAGAACGCGTACTTAGCGCTGCGCTTTAACGTCGCGCTCTTTTCATGTCACACAAATTGACTAGATGAGATGACAACGCTCCTTGACGGAACTTAACGCCAAATTATAGTGCCTTTCTATAACAGTCTGAAAATTTAAAAATATTAAGATGTCCAGTGATTCACATGTGGCATTGTATAACCATAGGTATTTTCTAACTAATTCTATCAATTTTTCAGTATTTCCAGTATTTTAATACACACTCGAATGCTAAAATAAAATTTGTAAAAAATTACAACGCCTGACGTCAAAGCGTCCTAACGCCGCGATAGAGCGTTGCGTACTTATAGCGCTGGGGCTCTGTTTTTTTTTTTGGAGTTTACTCCTTTAGAATCGATTTACATATATAGGCCCGGGGTATGAAAATTATGGGGACCAAAATCGTACTAGCATGTCACACGAAATGCGTTATGCGCCTGATTGGCTCCTGATTGCGTGATGCGTGCGCGCGCCAATCAGGAGCCAACGCGCGGCCGCGTTATCGCAGGTGACGCCGGGCTGCTGCGCCGGCAGTCCGCCACAAAGCCTCGTACTGATCGCGCGTTTCTCTCATTATTGTATTTTCATATATTTTTTAGTCGTTTGTTTTGTGTCTCTGAATTGCAATTTTGCAGTTTTGATTTTAATACTTTAAGCGTTTAAGCACATACCTTTAAGCTTAAAGTATGCGATTGATTTAAATGAGACGAAAAGTTTACAATTTTACCTACTTGATTTTTTATTTTATAAACCGATGGAATACATGTTTATAAGTTGCCGAAAGTATAAAACACATTTTCTTAAATTTTTTAGTTACGCTACTTTAAAGATGCGATATTTTTTGTATTAGACACATAAAATCTGGAACTTTCTTGACTGTCTCTATCTTTTTCTAAAGCCCCTTTTAAAGAAGGACAGGCAAACATTCTGGACATGCGCGAATGAACAACACGCAGTCGGACTAAAATTGTGTCTTCAAAATGCAAAAGCCTATGCAAAAATATATAGCAGTTTCTTACCGGGCTTCACTTTAATCCTACTTCTTACTGCGTGCCTTTAATGAAAGACAGTTCATCGTGCTAATTCCTGTCATGAAGCAGCTACGCGTTTCGGTTTGAAGGGTGGGGTAGCCGTTGTCACTATACTGAGACCTTAGAGCTTATATCTCAAGGTGAAGCATTTTGATTGAAAGTGTGGAGCAGCCATTATCTAATACAATGAATACATTTGACTATTAATACGAGTATGGCATCACAACATTATGTAGGTCATAAAGAACTTTGTTGTTTTTTAAAGTGATTTTATGTATTTAATTATTTCGACACACTTTGCAAGTCCCGTATGGTCTAGTGGCTAGGATACCTGGCTTTCACCCAGGAGGCTCGGGTTCGATTCCCGGTACGGGAAATCTTTTTGTCTCATTTTTTTTTCTCTTTTCATAATAATGAAAGATATTATTATAATAAGAAGAAAAAAAAACCGATGACTGTTGTGAAGTGACTGTAGCTAACAACTGTATGAAAAACTTAAACATGTTGACAATAATCGCGCGTCACACACTTTAAGATATGTATAGCCTTGGGCGAATGCGATTAAGTCGATAAACTTTGATGACAATCGGAAAATCGTTACGGCGGTGTATAAAATACGAACAAATAGAGAGACAATTTTTGAAGTTATACTTCTTTAGGCGCGTTATGAAAAATGTATGAGAATGAATTTTTACGATGCGCGCGCACCGTGACACAAAATTAACAGAATGAAGTTGCCCACTAAATCGCTCATTACAATACGACCGACGTAACTTGGCGAGTTTGAATATAGCTGCAGGTGAACTTTCCGAACCGTACCGAGAGTTACCGAATTTATACGATGTCAAGAAAAGGGATGTCCGATATGCGTGTTTGAGGATGTTGTATAATCGAATTTTTTTCAAATTGATTAAAGTTTAAATAAAAAAAAAAAAAAAATTTATTAAAAATAAAGTGTAACTTCTTACGCGCGTAAATAAGTACACGCACCCTTTTTTTTTAATGCGAACATTTAGATATGCGTAGGTGCATATTGTAACTTCGTGGCGAGATATTCTGAAGCAAAACGATACGTGAATTATTATCTTTTGAAAAGCAATATCATTATCTACACTTTATATTTGCGACAAGTGTAATTGCGACTAGCAGAATCAGCACGCGCGTAAGCTACCACAGAATTGTCGGTTAACGACCCGTTTTGTTTATTGCTTAGATGATTGGACGATCTCATCGCAAGCTTGGTGTTAAGTGGTTACCAGACATGCCGCCACCTACTTTAAGACAAGAGTTTTAAGGGCTCAGTTTTTCCAGTACAACGGCTGTCCCATCCTTCAAACCGAAACGTATTACTGCTTCACGGCAGAAATAGGTAGGGTGGTGGTTTTTTTATTGCTTAGATGGGTGGACGAGCTCACAGCCCACCTGGTGCTAAGTGGTTACTGGAGCCCATAGACATCTGCAACGTAAAAGCGCCACTCACCTTGAGCTATGAGTTCTAAGGTCTCAGTATAGTAACAACGCCTGCCCCATCCTTCAAACCGAAACGCATTACTGCTTCACGGCAGAAATAGGCAGGGCGGTGGTGCCTACCCGTGCGGGCTCACAAGACCTACAACCAGTAAAGTCAAATGCATTACATTAATTAATGAAGGTTCACGCGTAGTAATCGAAATCAATTTAACGAAATGTACGATCAGTTTTATTGTATTGTATCTGGATTCCATTTAAAATAAAATGCCTTTTAAATCAATTACAGGGTCGGACCCAGGATCAAGCAATATTATAATATTTTTATATTGAATTTATTTTGTAAAATTGTCGTATATAATAAAGCCGTCGGCGTAGCCTTAAAGATAAGACGCCAGATGCATTCGTTTCGAGTGATGTAGTTGTGCCGGTGTTCGAATCCCACACGCGGGTATAATTTTTTCTAATTAAATTCGTACTTAATTGACTTTCGTATCACAGGGAAGACATAGCGTAATAAAAAATGTGAGCGTCACGGGACGCCTGGCAGATGTGAAACATCGACATTATTTTGTAAAAGTAATATTATTATGCAGAAAATAACAGATTGTGATAGGAACTACATATATTGTCATAATGATAAAATAAAATATTACGAATAAATAATTTGTTTTCAAGTAAAACACAGGTTATGTGTACTGTAGTAAACAACACTGTATACACTGCGGAGTATACACTATAGGTATCCGAGCTCAGTGTAGCGAGAGAGATGGCTTAACGCCGGATCGAGTGAAAGAGAATCGCACAGTCGATTGCGCATGGCGACGCGTTGCCACGGCATGCGTCGCCACGCCAGAAATCGGTTTTACGTGCGGCCATAGATGTTTCACATCAAAATCGAACTAGCAAAAATTATAACATATATTTACACTTATTATTTATATATTAATACGTGAAGCAAAAACTTTGTACCCCTTTTTACGAAAATTGCGCGGACGGAGGAGTTTCATACTCCATTTACCACATATATAGAGAATGAAGAAGCAGTGCACAATGCTAATATTTTTTTTAAATAATGCATAAAAGATACATTAAATCAATAAAGAAAACATTACACACACTCCCATTTGTTTGACACACACACATGCATACTATTTGTTTACTGTCAAACTTTTCTTATTGCATAAAGTATATGGTCAAATTGAGAAAAGATTATACATTGTTTGTCTTTGTTAATGTTTGTCTAAAGTGTAGTTTTGGTGAAATCTGTGATTATAGAAGTATAATAAATGTCTTTCACAATAGAACCATAATAATGTTCAAACTTATAATTTTAGTTAATTATAGTAGAATTTCGACTACTGCCGGACCACTAGTAATTTTAATTTTATGATGTTGAACACTTTTTGAATTGTCCTCGAACTTGTAACTTGTCTAGTGATAGCCGGTTTTGGTATACACCTAAATTAATATCTCGGCAGCAAACGACTTATCAACCTTGATTATATTTAATATTGAACCTGCAATTCATAATTTGGGGTTTATTTATTTATTTAACTTAATGCACAGAAGTACAATGGCGGACTTAATGCCCATAATGTTTATATAATAATAAAAAAAAGAGTTTCTTACTTCGACTAGATTTACATCTGGTTTCACTAGTACATACTACTACATGATACGGTCAATCCTAGAAGTTATTGAAAACCGGGTATTATTCATAAGGATGCGATAAACTGAATGCTTGTATATGTTACACGTAACAGATTAGAAGAACCTAGAATTAAATACGTGGAGATTTTTGGCAAAATTCTCAATTGGGTTTGTTTGACCCCCAAAAAAATATCTGAGTACAGCCCTGATTGATAAACTCCGCGGGGACTCCGACAAATATAATGTAATAAATAAAAACGACACAACAAAAGATTGGACCCGCACCGACCTTCAGGATCGTGCACAAATTAATTGGATATTTTCGTGTACGCTCTGTAGTGTTATCATTATTTTGATATATTGACAAAGTAGAAATGGATCTCTTTGTGTCTTGCTATGAACAGTTTTTTTGAGGCCTGGAGCAGGAATAGCTGCTATTCCAATGCCAATGAGACCTCGACTTTGTGTCAAGGTAATATATACATAATGGGTGTTAGAAGCAGTGTGACCATATGTGGCAGGATCCTGCGCCATTTTGGCAGGATTGGACTCTTATTTTAGCTTTTGGCAGTTTTTGGCAGTTTTGGGAATTGGGATAGAGAAAATAAATTTCCTTATGGCAACACAATAAAATGTAAAAAATGACAACCCTGAAGATACTTCGTGAGCATGTAGGGGATTTCCCCGTACTTCTCGTGCTATATTCGTATCACATTCAATTAACAACTTTAAAACTTTGCTTAGAAAGTTGATAATCTTGAAACGAGTATTCATAAACACGAGTTTACGGTTTATATTTCAATTTAATCAGTCATAGAGACATACTTATAGATCGATTCGATTTAGATTTTAAGGTGATAATATCTTGTTTGTTAGTGACATTTCTTGGGCGATAGTTATTATTATTGGTAGTGGTGATGAAGCGAAAATATGAAAGAGCGTACCTATGTGAAAATATGAAACTCCTGTATTTTTACTTTTCTTGGTTTATTGCAACGGTTAATAAAGTTTGGCATTAATTAGGCATTTTTTACAACAGACGTTGGCAGGATTTGGCAGGTTTTCAACTAAAGTAAGGCAGGATCTATAGTTTAGAGATGGTCACACTGGTTAGGAGACCGCTTCCGAAAATTACAGACAGACGATAGTACTAATGCCACTTTGGATGATGGACCGGAAAAAAAATCGATACTGATTTTTAAAAAAACATATTTTCAAAACGTTTTATTAGCATTATTTACGCTCCATCATGCTAGTAAAGCTAAATGAAACGAGTTTCATAAAAAAGTACATTACTCTACTAAAAAAAAAACCAGCATTGAAAATTTGATTTCCGTCCCATCATCAAATGTGTCATTATATAGTACTATCGTCTTCGTTTTCGGAAGCGGCCTCTTAACACCCACCAGTATATTGTAGACACTAGAGACTTCAGTCCTTTTTTCCCTACCAGCGTCCCGGACGCCATTAAGCAGGCCGAATGCAGGCAGCATTGGAGGAAGCTGGTGCAAAAACTGGACCAAGGTGGTCACGACCCTTAGTAATGAGGAAACGACAGAGAAGAAGAAGAGAAGAAGAATCGTTGGTAGCCTAAGGGGCTAGTCCAACCTCACGCGGACCGGTAGGTAAGTTCACGGAGCTCTAACCTGTGGACGTTGCTAACACTAGCAAGAGCAGTGTTTCACTAAATATACTACAGGATCGGAACCGCAACCCACTGAGAAAATCCGGCGAGAAATTCAGTGGATTGTGTGTATCGGGACTGTGGTCAAATAGTATATGGCTACCAGTGTACTTCCATACATAAATTTATTTAAAGTACCGAAATTCACGACTAGAAAAATTATGATAAATCTGTGGACAGAATTATCATACTGTAACACGGAGCGTAATACAGGGCGATGTGGCATTATTTATTTCCTAAAACAAATATTTTGTTTTACTTACACACATAAATAGCATATTAGAAAAGCACAAAATTGAAATGCTATTTAAAAATCAGTTTAATTCGCGCAGGAGTAATTTTTTTTCTGCTCACAGCCCACAGCCCACCTGGTGTTAAGTGGTTACTGGAGCCCATAGACATTTGCAACGTAAAATGCGCCACCCACCTTTAGATATAAGTTATAAGGTCTCAGTACAACGGCCTTTAACCGAAACGCCATACGGCAGAAATAAGCAGGGTGGTGGTACCTACCCAAGAGGTCCTACCACCAGAATTTGATATAGTACCTTCGATTCCGCTAGCAGTAGAAGAAAAGAAAGACTATTTTTCAACGAGTTTTCGTTCATCACAATCCAAAGGTGTGAATTTTTTTTTCCTACCTATGCTGATAGCCTTGAGAGGCTATTTCAGCTTCGCCCTAACATGTAGGCGAGCTCACGGGGCCCAAACCGGAGTGTTGTTAACACTGGCCCTAGCAAGAGCAGCGCTTCGCAGAATCTACCACCGGATCGGAAACGCGACCCACTGAGAAGATCCGGCGAGAAACAGTGGGCTGAGGACGACTCATGAGTTCCGGAAATGTACGAAATAATTCTAGGGCTCTGAATACTTTAAATAAAGACGCCGTACGCAGGCTCTTCTGCACCGATAAGGCAATCAATGTACAATCTTCGTTAATTCTATCTAATTTTAACCTAAATCTCAATATCAAATACATTTTTATATTCAATGACGTTAAAATAAACACACATCTGCACGTAAAAGCGGGCTCACTCCTGCGACCCAGCAATTAATTTTCATTAAAGAAAACTTTTGTAGCGTCAGAAGAAAAGTTTCGAAATGACATTGATAAATTAATATAGAATAAATTAATATTATATTAATACTAAGCGAATTTCGTGTTGCGCTGGGATCCGTGACGATCTGTAATCCTGGTTTGAGTAATTATTTAGTTTGTAAACAAAATAAGTCGTCAGCGTGTACACGAGTTAGTGGCTTAGTGATACTAGCGAAGATGGCCAGGCAACTTCACGGCTTAATCAATGTTCATCCATACTACCTGGAGCCACTGCGGTCATCCACAGTGCGTTTCCAGAGATCTTTTTTGCCACGTACCATCCGGCTATGGAATGAGTTCCCCTCCACGGTGTTTCCCGAGCGCTATGACATGTCCTTCTTCAAACGAGGCTTGTGGAGAGTATTAAGCGGTAGGCAGCGGCTTGGCTCTGCCCCTGGCATTGCTGAAGTCCATGGGCGACGGTAACCACTCACCATCAGGTGGGCCGTATGCCCGTATGCCTACAAAGGTGGACACTTTGAAATGGAAAAATCGGACATTCGAGCGTTGTGTTCTCCCTGTGATGGTATATGGGGGTCGAGATATGGACGGCCACATAGCAAACCATGACCAAAATGCAAGTCACGGAATGGTCTATGTCAGGCATTTCTTTACGGGATTTTTTTTGTTGCTGAGATGGGTGCACGAGCGCATAGCTCTGGTCTTAAGCGGTTACTGGAGCCCATAGACATCTACAACGTAAATGCCGCCACCCACCTTGAGATATGAGTTCTAAGGTCTATATTCTAAGGTAAATATTATGAACACATCATTGAAATATAAAATTAAATTTTCCATTTAAATATCATCAATTAAAATAAATATCAAAATAATTATAAACACACACATACAAAAAGAAAAATAAATAAAGATCACTACTATTTTAGCTAAGATTGCAAATTTGGTTATTTTTTTTTATTAGAACTAGCTGTACCCGTCCGCTTCGCTGGGCATTTAAAATTAACATTATTATTTCTCACCCCCACAAAGATTCTCATCATTAACGCCCCCGCAACTGGTGTAGGGAGTCCAACACTCATATAAATATTAGCTTATCCATTAAGTACATATATTTTCTACATGGATACCAAGTTTCAAGTCAATCGGATGCATGGTTCAGTAGTTATAACGGAACATCCGTAAAAACCACTGTAGATTTATATATTAGTATAGATTAAGTTCTTTCTTTCCTTGCCAATTGCAGTATTTTCATATTCCTGTTTTGAGTGATTGACACGCCTTTAATGATAATTCACTCAGTTTCTTACATTATTCATATAAATTAATGTATTTTTTTCTTGTTCTAGAAGCCGATGGTTTTTTAATTAAACAAGTAAATGTTTCCTGTTAATCGTGAAACTTGGCAAACGGCTATATCTATGATAATATTTTCAGTTTGTATTGGTAGAATTCCCTAACGCAATACATATGAAATGTAAATGTGAAATATAAAACTTGAATATGGAAAGTTTTTACTGGTGGTAGGACGTCTTGTAAGTCCGCACGGGTCGGTACCACCACCCTGCCTATTTCTGCCATGAAGTAGTAATGCGTTTCGGTTTGTAGCTTGCGGCAGCCGTTTAACTGTAAAAACTTAGACCTTAGAACTGATGTATCGAGGCCATTCTGCCACCCAGGCAGAATTTACATTGTACATATCTATGGGCTCTGGTAACCACCTCATACCAGGTAGGTCCCGAGCTCGTCCACACATGCAAGCATTAAAAAAAAAAAAACCCTTTAGAAGCTTTTTTAATTTCGAGTCGTTTTTGCACACCGCACCTGTAATCCAAAACCAACATGACGTACTTTAAACGCTAAACGTACGTAATAATCCGCCCACAAAGGACTTATGTAAAGCACTCAAAGCCTATAAAACATATTATGATTAATTGTATTATTTATTACACGAAACACCTAGTTGTTGCTTGCTTCGGTAGGCAGCGGCTTGGCTCTGTCCCTGGCATTGCTGAAGTCCACGGGCGATGGTAACCACTCACCATCAGGTGGCCTCGTCTGCCTCCAAGGGCAAAAAATGAGCCTTTAGATTTTTTTATTTATTTTTTGGTCAGGAGGAAATCGCCAGACTTCCGCCATTCACTGGGCATGTCAGAGTCGAACTGACTAAAACCTCCTGTCGCTCAACAGCCAACGTCCAAACCTCGTATGAGTCAGAACTCATGAAAGGGCAAAGGAGGGAAAGTGAAGCGCTTAGTGCGGAGCACATCTCTCCCATCACCCTCCCCCTCGGTACGCCAGACTGGCGGTCGTCGGCGCCACGACCACCAGCCCTCTCGGTCGGCCGGCTATCCGAAGCCCGCCTAGATGGCGCCGGTTAGAGTAGCCTTTAGTAATCTCGCATTTAATTTGTAATATGAATATACTATTTTAAGATATGGCATCAGGAGACCTTCCGATAGAAGCGCCTAGAATGAAGGGACAACCATAGAGCTACTACGGCTGCAAAATGCTGTTTTTATGGACGAAACCCGTTGGTGAAAAAATCTATTTAAAACCTATTTATCGAGAGTAACTTCTTGTGGTACAGTAATTGTGATCTCTTAAGTACCGTGGCGGTGGCTATCGTAAGACACAAAATGTTTGGCAGATGCCTGAATTCCGCTTACGACAATTCCAAGACAAGCTTGCATATATACAAGTTCCGAACAACAACATTTTGACAACAATGCTTCGGCAAACACTGCCCCCAAATTCTTCTTTCTATTGACTTAAATATAATTACCCCCAAATTATGGAAACAGATCGATCGAACTGGTATCGACATGAATTATCGGCACTTATGAATTATTACGATTAGACTCTGATGTATATGAGTTGGCGTCATCGACCAATGATCACATAAGTATTATTGCAACTGGAATCGACAGTGAGACAGACGTACTAACATTTTGTAGACACACACTGTCAGACAAATCATAGACACATGACGACTCTTGTAGCGAAAGTAAGTATTGTACTTTTTGACGAAGCATGTTGCTGTTAACTCTATTTCTGTAATCTGACGAAGCGTGTTGCGGATAATAACATGCACTTTTAGGTTAGGAATGTTATGTTATTTTTTTTATAATAAATTAAGTTTAATTAGATATAGGCAAATTATATCTGTTGAATACTCTCTTTTTTCTGCTAAAATGAAAAAATAAGGTTAATTAAATTAATTTTCATTACGTATTACGTTGGAAATATCTTGGTCTACATTCATTGTAGATATTAAGTAATTTTTCTTCTTCTTCTTCTTCTTATCAGCCCAAAGACGTCCACTGCTATGTACACAGTAAATACACAAAATTATAATTTGCGTAATTACTGGAGGTAGGACGTCTTGTGAGACCGCACGGGTAGGTACCACCACCCCGCCTATTTCTGCCGTGAAGCAGTAATGCGTTTCGGTTTGAAGGGTGGGGCAGCCGCTGTACTGTTAAAAGTGAAACCTTACAACTCATGTCTCAAGAGGGTTGGCGGCATTTACGTTGCGATTCTCACTTAACACCAGGTGGGCCGTGAACTCTTCCACCCATCAAGACAATAAAAAATACATATTCCATCTGTTCTAGTATTTTAACTATATCTAAAACAAAACTGATAGCTTAGATTAACTTTAGCCAGTTTGTTAGTAACTAAAATTCTAATCAAATATTTGTCTAGCCTGTCTTTGTGTCTAGGCTGAAGACATTAATTACAAGACTTTACAAACAAATTATAACTAGTCTAAAACGACTCAGTGCTTTCTTAAATGACTCAACATTAATCCAGTTATGAAATATTGTATTAGAGACTTTCTCTTTAAGTAATATTAAAAATATTTTTTATAACTTATCTACATTAAGTTTTTTTTTTATTGCCCTTTTAGGCAGACGAGCATACGGCCCACTTGATGGTGAGTGGTTACCGTCGCCCATGGACTTCAGCAATGCCAGGGGCAGAGCCAAGCCGCTGCCTACCGTTTAATACTCTCCACAAGCCTCGTTTGAAGAAGGACATGTCATAGCGCTCGGGAAACATCGTGGAGGGGAGCTCATTCCATAGCCGGATGGTACGTGGCAAAAAAGATCTCTGGAAACGCACTGTGGATGACCGCAGTGGCTCCAGATAGTATGGATGAACTCTACTCCGGTGGCGGGCGGTGCGGTGGTAAAAACGAGATGCCGGTATCATCTCGAACAATTCCTCAGAGCACTCCCCATGGAACATACGGTACAAAATACAGAGGGAACCGAAGTCCCTCCGCAGACCAAGTATTCGTAGCCTTGGATATAATAAATATACTTCGCTAGATTGATCGTCCAACTGTAGTTTTTTTGTTACGGTTTGTATTCAGAATGAACCAGCTGTGTTTTGTCGGATAGTTTTAAGAAAGCTGTCTAAATTCGTTTCTTATGTACTCATTTTTTGGAAGCAACTACAAAGGGTAAGATCTTTCATCGAGCTGGTCATACAGTATGACTCATACTGCTCTGTAGAGAGACGGTCTGATAATTATTAATTTTCAGAACTTACATATATGTAAGCTTATCTTGGAAATGTTAGCGAGATTCAGATGTATCTGTCGAATATCTTATGTTATATAACAGCTATCACGACAACTTCATAGGCAGGGGATAGGGAGGGACAGGAGTCTGTCTGGAGTCGTCGTATCGTCGTGGCCTAAAGGATAAGACATCAGGTCCATTCGTATGCAGCGATGCACCGGTGTTCGAATCCCGCAGGCGGGTACCAATCTTTCTAATGAAATACGTACTTAACGAATGTTCACGATTGACTTCCCGCGTCCGTTTATCTTCCACCGGATAAGATCGTTCTAAGCAGTGATATCGAGGCGCTGCTCGGTATGGGGAGCTCTGTCATTCTGGGGGGCGACCTAAATTGTAAACACATCAGGTGGAACTCACACACCACAACCCCGAATGGCAGGCGGCTTGACGCATTAGTCGATGATCTCACCTTCGATATCGTCGCTCCGCTAACCCCGACTCACTACCCGCTAAATATCGCGCATCGCCCGGATATACTCGACATAGCGTTATTAAAAAACGTAACTCTGCGCTTACACTCGATCGAAGTAGTTTCAGAGTTAGATTCAGACCACCGTCCCGTCGTTATGAAGCTCGGTCGCGCTCCCGATTCCGTTCCCGTCACGAGGACTGTGGTGGATTGGCACACGCTGGGCATCAGCCTGGCTGAATCTGATCCACCATCGCTCCCGTTTAACCCGGACTCTATCCCGTCTCCTCAGGATACCGCTGAAGCCATAGACATCTTAACGTCACACATCACCTCGACATTAGATAGGTCATCGAAACAAGTTGTAGCGGAGGACTTCCTTCACCGCTTCAAATTGTCCGACGATATTAGGGAACTCCTTAGAGCTAAGAACGCCTCGATATGCGCCTACGACAGGTATCCTACCGCGGAAAATCGTATTCGAATGCGTGCCCTACAACGCGACGTAAAGTCTCGCATCGCCGAAGTCCGAGATGCCAGATGGTCTGATTTCTTAGAAGGACTCGCGCCCTCCCAAAGGTCTTACTACCGCTTAGCTCGTACTCTCAAATCGGATACGGTAGTAACTATGCCCCCCCTCGTAGGCCCCTCAGGCCGACTCGCGGCGTTCGATGATGACGAAAAAGCAGAGCTGCTGGCCGATACATTGCAAACCCAGTGCACGCCCAGCACCCAATCCGTGGACCCTGTTCATGTAGAATTAGTAGACAGTGAGGTAGAACGCAGAGCCTCCTTGCCACCATCGGATGCGTTACCACCCGTCACCCCGATAGAAGTTAAAGACTTGATCAAAGACCTACGTCCTCGCAAGGCTCCCGGTTCCGACGGTATATCTAACCGCGTTATTAAACTTCTACCCGTCCAACTCATCGTGATGTTGGCATCTATTTTCAATGCTGCTATGGCGAACTGCATCTTTCCCGCGGTGTGGAAAGAAGCGGACGTTATCGGCATACATAAACCCGGTAAACCAAAAAATCATCCGACGAGCTACCGCCCGATTAGCCTCCTCATGTCTCTAGGCAAACTGTATGAGCGTCTGCTCTACAAACGCCTCAGAGACTTCGTCTCATCCAAGGGCATTCTCATCGATGAACAATTCGGATTCCGTACAAATCACTCATGCGTTCAACAGGTGCACCGCCTCACGGAGCACATTCTTGTGGGGCTTAATCGACCAAAACCGTTATACACGGGAGCTCTCTTCTTCGACGTCGCAAAAGCGTTCGACAAAGTCTGGCACAATGGTTTGATTTTCAAACTATTCAACATGGGCGTGCCGGATAGTCTCGTGCTCATCATACGGGACTTCTTGTCGAACCGCTCTTTTCGATATCGAGTCGAGGGAACCCGCTCCTCCCCACGACCTCTCACAGCTGGAGTCCCGCAAGGCTCTGTCCTCTCACCCCTCCTATTTAGCTTATTCGTCAACGATATTCCCCGGTCGCCGCCGACCCATTTAGCTTTATTCGCCGACGACACGACTGTTTACTATTCTAGTAGAAATAAGTCCCTAATCGCGAAGAAGCTTCAGAGCGCAGCCCTAGCCCTAGGACAGTGGTTCCGAAAATGGCGCATAGACATCAACCCAGCGAAAAGTACTGCGGTGCTATTTCAGAGGGGAAGCTCCACACGGATTTCCTCCCGGATTAGGAGGAGGAATCTCACACCCCCGATTACTCTCTTTAGACAACCCATACCCTGGGCCAGGAAGGTCAAGTACCTGGGCGTTACCCTGGATGCATCGATGACATTCCGCCCGCATATAAAATCAGTCCGTGACCGTGCCGCGTTTATTCTCGGTAGACTCTACCCCATGATCTGTAAGCGGAGTAAAATGTCCCTTCGGAACAAGGTGACACTTTACAAAACTTGCATAAGGCCCGTCATGACTTACGCGAGTGTGGTGTTCGCTCACGCGGCCCGCACACACATAGACACCCTCCAATCCCTACAATCCCGCTTTTGCAGGTTAGCTGTCGGGGCTCCGTGGTTCGTGAGGAACGTTGACCTACAAGACGACCTGGGCCTCGAATCAATTCGGAAATACATGAAGTCAGCGTCGGAACGATACTTCGATAAGGCTATGCGTCATAATAATCGCCTTATCGTTGCCGCCGCTGACTACTCCCCGAATCCTGATCATGCAGGAGCCAGTCACCGTCGACGCCCTAGACACGTCCTTACGGATCCATCAGATCCAATAACCTTTGCATTAGATGCCTTCAGCTCTAATACTAGGGGCAGGCTTAGGGACCCCGGTAACCGTACTCGTCGAACTCGACAAAGAGGTCGACGTGCAACCTAACCCATGCATCAGCCAGCTGAGTTTCTCGCCGGATCTTCTCAGCGGGTCGCGATTCCGATCCGGTAGTAGATTCATTCGCGAAACAATTGCTCTTGAGTTGTTAGGTCTCCTTCGGAGGCGCTCGGGCAGTTGTTAGCAAATCCCACCCCTCTTGGCTGAGCCTTTGCTCGCCCACCTGTCCTGGTGAAACTGGAAAGGCCTTCGGGCCACCAGTAAACTTTCAATCATAAAAAAAAAAAAAAAAAAAAAAAAAGATTGACTTCCACGGTGAAGGAATAATTTCGTGTGATAAAAATCAAACCCACAAAATTATAGTTTGCGTAATTACTGGTGGTAGGACCTCTTGTGAGTCCGCACGGTTAGGTATCACTACCCTGCCTATTTTTGCCATGAAGCAGTAATGCGTTTCGGTTTGAAGAGTGGGGCAGCCGTTGTAACTATACTGAGACCTTAGAACTTATATCTCAAGGTGGGTTGGCGCATTTACGTCATAGATGTCTATGGGCTTCAGTATCCACTTAAAACCAGGTGGGCTGTGAGCTCGTGTAAGCAATAAAAAAAGAAGATAAACTGCCACTGGAACCCATGGGAACGTAAATCACGTTATCAACCTTGATGATTAAGTCACAATAGTTATAGCATAGAGGTTGTCTCATCCTTTAAACTGATTGATTGAAGCATAAATACCGATACATTGTGGTAGTAACTATGGGCGCAAACGCCACTGTTGGCAATAATTAACATAATAATATATAGTTTAGTTTATCCTATGTTAATATTTATTTATTATTAGCAACAAAACTGTTATTCTAGCATATTTAATAATTAGCAGACACTGTTTTGATGTGAAAATGTTCAGAATATGTTTAATGTTTATATTATCGTTTAAAAACACAAATGACTGTATAAATTATTAAATATGAATAAAGCATAAATATTAATAATAATTTATATTATTATAATTAACAGCAATAGTTTAATTAAGTATTGTAATGATGTTGTTGGCGCCATCTATTATTAGGCTGGATAATAACAATGTTACTTAATATTACTTAAAAGTAATTCATGTAAAATAAATTAAATGTCAGTCATGTAAAAATCACTAAAATATGTATTGTGAATATTAAGCTATATTTTGTGAATTGTTTCGCAGTTATTACATTTGTTTGTATAGAAGAAGTTGTAGTTGCTATAACCATCAATCACAAAATGGCTAATTGTGTAAGAACCACTGAATAACTCAGGCGTGGCTTTTTGTTGTAAACAAGTAATTTTAAAGTTTTATAGAATTGTATTGTATTTTAATTGTAAAAGAACTTATGTGTGAAAACCCTGGCTTAACGCCGACATAACCTTAGGCGTCCCAGCGTCAGTAATCAGTCATAGATATAGCGGGATCGATTTTTATAACGAAAAAGATTAACAGTGTATATGTGTATTAGAATTTCGACTTAGACAGCTCTTTAAAGATAAAAATAGTCGGAATTATTTTTTGACTAATCGCATATATTATGTTAAGGAAGCAATCGTAAACTGAAGTGGTTTTTATTAAAATAAACACATACAAACCTTAAATATGTTATAGAAAAAAAAAGGAAAATAATATTTTAGAAATTCTCTACTTACAAGTATGATTTAGATTAGATAGATGAACAAACAGACAACCAAAAAATCCGTGTTCTTTCATCGCGGACCGATGACCCTTTTATTTCTTTGTATAGTTTTCTAAGTGTCCATTTAAGGGTCTATAATAGTTTCTATGTTACATATTGTGGTGTTTTCAACCGGGTTACGATAAAATAAACTATCCTTTACCAAAATCCTTCTTCTAAACACGAGGAAAACATGCTTTGAGCCAAAAAAATGTTTTTTTTTAAGCTATTGAATAGATTTTATCGCGGGCCTTGAGCGGGGCGACCGAATCATGAAATTCCGTAACGAAAAATACTTTACACCCCTCACTCCGCCTACCATGTAGCTCGCGTTCAACACATTCACACGTTGCGCTTGTGTAGTGTTTGTGAATAAGCGCGTGGCGTGACGTCACACTGCATGGGCATCATGAAAAGTCTGCCCATCTCTCTCGCGCGCGGTCTAGCCTATGAGTGTGAAGGGGACAGTTAAGGTTTTGCTTTTATTAATGTTTATTATAGCGTGGTCTTGTTTAATTATTGTTTTAATATTAAATTATCACTGTCTAATTATAATTGCATAAGTTGATAAAAAATGCTATGCAATAGCTTTACCGCGGCAGTTCCCGAGTGCCACAGGTTTTTTTATTTTTTATTTTTTTTTATTGCTTAGATGGGTAGACGATCTCAAAGCCCACCTGGTGTTAAGTGGTTACTGGAGGCCCATAGACATCTACAACGAAAATACGCCACCCACCTTGAGACATAAGTTCTAAGGTCTCAGTACAGTTACAACGGCTGCCCTGCCCTTCAAACCGCAACGCATTACTGCTTCACGGCAGAAATAGGCAGGGTGGTGGCACCTACCCGCGCGGACTCACAAGAGGTCCTACCACCAGTAAAATTTGTTTGTTGTGTTTAAAAATGCTTTAATATGTTGTTTTTGAAAAAAAAAACCTATGTTTGTTAAGCTTATGACTATCTTATTATTGTTTTACGCGATTTCATTTCGCATTTAATTATTTCTGTCGTTTCAAACACTTT
Organism: Bombyx mori; assembly: GCF_030269925.1. NCBI lineage: Eukaryota > Metazoa > Arthropoda > Insecta > Lepidoptera > Bombycidae > Bombyx > Bombyx mori. Next base: position 973,528 of record NC_085120.1, on the reverse strand, counting down.
TCGTGGTCCGTCCTAATATCATAATCTATGACGTCATTATGTATGATCATAAAAAACATCGAGATTAAATCGTAAAAATAGTTACAGTTATGTCCACGACTCGCGGATGCCGAAGACACTGACTGAAGACATTGACTTCCACGGTGAAGGAATAACATCGTGTAATAAAAATCAAACCCGCAAAATTATAAGTTGCGTAATTACTGGTGGTAGGACCTGTTGTGAGTCCGCACGGGTAGGTACCACCGCTCCGCCTATTTCTGCCGTGAAGCAGTAATGCGTTTCTGTTTGAAGGGTAGGGCAGCCGTTGTAACTATACTGAGACCTTAGAACTTATATCTCAAGGTGTGTCGCGCTTTTACGTTGTAGACGTCTATGGGTTCCAGTAACCACTTAACACCAGGTGGGCTGTGAGCTCGTCCACGCATCTAGGCAATAAGAAAAAAAAGACAATACTTGTCATTGGAGAGTTTTTTTTTTTATAGTCCATATTCTTCCACCACCTCTAACGATTCCTACGGCCTTCGTCAGCTTAAGTACTTCTCGTAAAATCGGAGCAGCTATAGTCGAAATGGTTATTAGAGTACGCCTCCCGGGTAAAGTCGTGGAGGATACGGCAAGCAATTGAAAGGCTTTCTTATATTGTTTTATTTAGCAACCGTTTGCTTGTTTTGAAATTATATGAAATTATCGTTTTGTTTGTTTGAATTAATAGGGACCGCTTCTGCATTCATATTAAATGCTTTATTAAAATCTTGTACGTGTAACTTGCTCACGAATGACTAGCACGATGAAGGGATTCGTATAATGAAAATGAAATGTAAAATCAATACATACCTATATATATAAAATTGGAGTGTCTGTTTGTAATATTGAAATAACCACTTTTTACTACATGCATATGAATATACCCTATATATACGGTACATACACCAAAATAATATTTTATACAATTTTTGTCTCTCTGTCTGTTTGTTCCGGCTAATCTCTGGAACGGCTAGACCGATTTTGACAGGACTTTCACTGATAGGTAGTTGATGATATAAGGAGTAAATTAGGCTACTTTTTTTAGACTAGCTTCGCCCCGCGGTTTCACCCGCGGTACGACAATAACCGCGGGTAACATCGCGAGACTCAGCTATTTAATAATAATATTATAGAGAGGAAAGATTTCTTTGTTTGTTTGTATTGAATAATCTCCGAAACTGCAGAACCGATTTGAAAAATTCTTTCGCTGTTTGGAAACTACACTATTCCCGAGTGACATAGGCTATTATCTTTTTTGAAAAAAATTAGGGACCCTTACTAAAACTCCAATAATGTAAGCCAAGGTGTAAAAAAATTACCTAAAATATTCTTTTCATCACGAGCCCTGCGAAAACTATTGATGATACAATAAAATAATGTACTACGACTTTGTAGAATACATTATTATTTACAAAGACTGTCGCGACAGGATATGTCTAACTATTATAGTTATGCCGCAACAAGTGTTCTTTTATTTAAAAAAAAAACAACGTCAAAATATCGTTGAAATTTTTGTTAATGACCCGATCGGAGCCGGAGCGGGCCGCTTGTTATAAATAAATATGTGCTTATAATGTGTACTTTGTATAAAACTAAAGAGAATAAGGTGCACATACTTACAAAAGGCATTTTGCCTGAGCGCTTACGTCACACAAGAATAAGAATATATTGAACATTTGTATGGCGGCACCAGTCAGATCTGAATCCTGACATGAAATGCATTTCGTTTCCTCTTTGCAATATTTTATTCAATATTTTCGTTGTTTTATTTATAAATTTATTGAAAAGTTGGAGTTTTTCTTTTTTTATTTAGGATTGAAGGATTACTGGTGGCCCGGAGGCCTTTCCAGTTTCACCAGGACAGGTGGGCGAACAAAGGCTCAACCAGAAGGGGCGGGATTTGCTAACAGTTGCCCGAGCGCCTCCGAAGGAGACTTTCAACTCAAGAGCAGCTGCTTCGCGAATTAATCTACTACCGGATCTTGCGAATGAATCTACTACCGGGTCGGAATCGTGACCCGCTGAGAGAAGATCCGGCGAGAAACTCAGCGAGTTGATGCATGGGTAAAGTTGGTGTTACTTATTTCGTTTTTCTATATTTCTGTTTCTTTTTTATTTATTGCCAGACGAGCATTCGGCCCACCTGATGGTAGGTGGTTACCGTCACCCATAGACTTCAGCAATGCCAGGGTCAAAGCCAAGCCGCTGCCTACCATTAAATATTCTCCGCAAGTCCCGTTTGAAGAAGGACCCGGAAGCTCTACGTTCTGCCTTTCGATAGATGGATTTATCTTTGTTATATTCGTATGGTATAGCGCAAAAAATTTATAAAATTGCCTCAACAAACATCTTAACAAAGTCTTCTTCTTCTTTGTCTTCACGTTATCCCAGTTAGTGGGGTTTTTCTATTCCATTCTCTTCTATCAGCCGCCATCTCAACACTCACTTCTCTTTCTTTCAAATCGTCATTCACGCACACAAATACCAATGGGCCCAGGTCTATAGTAAAATTGGAGTACATTATTGAAGTGTAGTTCATATGTACACGTTTCTGAGTGTCGCATCATTAAAGCCTTGCTTGCCCAAAAATAAATCGGCCATTTAAATCTGAGTTTAAGAACGCGTAGGTACAAGTCTTTATTATGTTAATTTTAGGGCAGGATTTAATGACGATGTGACAAGCATAGAGTACGTATTTTAGAAGTTTCTTTTTTTTTTTTTACCAAAAATGAGGAGGTACCCCAAACCCAGTGTGGGGGAAGAAACTTGGGATGTACTCATTATGTGCGCTCTTGTAAGAATCTAGTTAGACCGACTGTCGCATCATAGTTGGGGGATCCAAGAGCACCCTCGGCAACGCCTTACCTTCAGAGACTTGTGTTATGGAGGTGCTCATGATGGGAACCGCCAGTTTGCTCGCACACGTACCTTAAGCTAGCCTCCTGAGGCTCAAGCCCCTCCATCTTCAGATCCCTGGCCATTACGAGATTCCTGACGTAACATCCGGCCTGGACGGAGAGAAAGGTTCTGGTGGATCTTTAACGGCATATAAGGGAATGGGAGGTGATACCAGGCTTCAGCTGCGTAAGTGATATAATTCTTATAGACAGCGTGCCTAGTCCTGACCGGCAACCTGGGGTTCAAGAACGGTAGGAGGGGAGATCTGGCCTCACCTAAATTCGTGTAATTCTCTTTCTTGCATATCTTAGACTTCCACGGTATTTGTACTGCACCTTTTATTTGTACTCTACATGTATAGCATTAATATCTATCAATTGTTTCATTAAAAAGTTACACACTCTAGGTTTGTTAGAGACTCGTAGATAAGGATTGAAATGATTTACCGCACCGCGCCATCGTCAAAGCTAGTTTGATATTTTGATAAAAAACTTAACTTGATATTTTGTATTCGAAGTATCATATCTACTGAAGCTATTAAATAATCTTTGAGAAAGCTTTGTTGAGAAATTCAAAGGAAATTACGTCAAATGATATGTCGTAATTTAGAAATAATATGTACCTATACATACAATATGTACTGTACAGGAAGAATTAAAACTAAGGAAAAATGGGTGGGTTGCGTGAAAGACGATATGTATAAGAGGGGAGTGAGCGAAGTAATGGTATATGATTAAGGAGTATGGAAGGAGAAAACATGTTGCGCCGACCACGGGTGACTGGTGGAAGGGCAAGAGAATGACTATGATGAATATGTACATATTGGTCTAATGTATCTGAAAAGTATAAACAGCCGAAACTTTACAGATAAATCAAGTTTTAAAAATATTTTGATGATAGTATCCCTTTTTTTTATATATTCATCGAGTCATTATGAAATATTAAAACGAAATCACACTTATTCTGTCTGCAAACATTTCTGAATAACTTTCGAAGGTGTTTGAAACTTCATTTTAGAACGTATAGTTCGCTGACGTAGTCAAGGCCTTTTGAGAATTGATTTTGCAAAGAGTTTTTTATTTTATTCTATTTTACGAGGTTTTTTTTTTTTTTTATTGCTTAGATGGGTGGACGAGCTCACAGCCCACCTGGTGTTAAGTGGTTACTGGAGCCCATAGACATCCACAACGTAAATATGCGCCACCCACCTTGAGATATAAGTTCTAAGGTCTTGATTATAGTTACAACGGCTGCCCCACCATTCAAATCGAAACGCATTACTGCAAATAGGCAGGGTAGTGGTACCTATCCGCAAGGACTCACAAGAGGTCCTACCACCAGTAATTACGCAAATTATAATTTTGCGGGTTTCATTTTTATTACACGATGTTATTCCTTCACCGTGGAAATCAATCGTAAACATTTGTTGAGTACGTATTTCATTAGAAAAATTGGTACCCGCCTGAGATTCGAACACCGGGTGCATCGCTCAACATGAATGCACCGGACGTCTTATCCCTTAGGCCACGACGACACAAAAATGGTCGTTACCGGGCACATGGCGTACAAAGCATAATATATATTTTTTTAAATAGATAGGCCAGCTTACTGTTCAACTGGTATTCAGATTTCCCGTTCACTCACAAATGTTGCCTGGACATACCGCTAAGCACTCACCATAAACCTTGTCTGAATGAGGTCATGTCATGACGCTTAAGAAACATCGGGAAGGTGAGTTCATTCCAGAGACGGAAACACATTGGTATCAGATAGCCATGGGAGGATCATGCAAACGATATCTAAATAATCTGTCTTCTTTACATTTTTCTTAATATCGATTATAAATTAAATGTAGAATTTAAGCTTATTTGACTGTAGGTTGGTGATATTGAAGCCCGTAAAACATGACAAGATGACATATTACTGGTAATAGGACCTCTTGTGAGTCCGTGCGAGTAGGTACCACCACCCTGCCTATTTCGGCCGTGAAGCAGTAATGCGTTTCGGTTTGAAGGATAGGGCAGCTGTTGTAACTATACTTGAGACCTTAGAACATAATAATATATCTAAAGGTGGGTGGCGCATTTACGTTATAGATGTCTATGGGCTCCAGTAACTACTTAACACCAGGTGGGCTGTGAGCTCGTCCACCCATTTAAGCAATAAAAAAAAAACATAAGCAAACTATGACTTTCAAATACTATTAAACTGAAAACGTGTTTGGTATATTTATTGTTTAAATATATAGGGCCTTGAGTTAGAACAGACTCGTTCAAGGCGAACGGTAAAAACTTTGGGAAACTCAATTTTCTCACCTCAGTGCAGCCCTTCAAAGGGGTGAATTATTAAGCTCGACGAAGTTCTTAAGCAGAACGCTTGTCAAATGTATTTCGTGCGTGCTTTACTTAATTTAATACGGTCGTCATCGATGATGCTGTTCTTAAAACTACCTTTTGGTTAATTTGTTAAAAATATTCACTTAGTTTTTGTGATATAGATATATCGCCTCCTCGCATTAAAACTGTATAATCTCAAAACTTACTAATTTTACAGGAGAGCGTTTTAAAGGTTTAACGTGTGATATTTTTTTTATATTTATTTATATTTTTTACCAGTAACATTATCTGTCTTTTAAAGTAAGATAAAATTATGTATTAATTTTGTTAATAGTAGCCAAAACATAGGTAAATAAATTAAAAAAAAACTAAACTCTTTTGACAGTATTTATGAGAAAAATGTGATACTAAATGATTCCGCATATTAAATACTCATATAATTATATACTATATTAAATAATATAATAAATATATACTATATTAAATACTCAATTTCGAATATTTTTTGAAATTGTACACTTTTAATGCGAAAAGACGATATGTTGCATCCGAACATGACAGACGAAGTGAAAGCGCGCCACCTAGTGGATGCGGCCCCGAGACCGAGACCGAGACCGAGACCGAGACCGAGACCGAGCCCGAGCCCGAGACCGAGACCGAGACCGAGACCGAGACCGAGACCGAGACCGAGACCGAGACCGAGACCGAGACCGAGACCGAGACCGAGACCGAGACCGAGACCGAGACCGAGACCGAGACCGAGACCGAGACCGAGACCGAGACCGAGACCGAGACCGAGACCGAGACCGAGACCGAGACCGAAACCGGCATAGGCATAGGCATAGGCATAGGCATAGGCATAGGCATAGGCATAGGCATAGGCATAGGCATAGGCATAGGCATAGGCATAGGCATAGGCATAGGCATAGGCATAGGCATAGGCATAGGCATAGGCATAGGCATAGGCATAGGCATAGGCATACGGTACATTCAATATCCAGCCGTTACTGTGTTGATGTCTCAATTATATTGTAATAGCAGCGGTCATCAGATGGCATCATTGCTAAGCGGCAGAGTACAATGTTACGAAAATATAATATAAATATAGTATAAATAATCTATATTCTAACGTCTCTGGGATTTGCCACCACCAAAATATTCCGATACGGAATTATTCAGTGCTTGCTTCATTTTAATAAACGATATATGCAGAAATTTAGCAAGTTAATTTACTTCATGAATAAAATATGCGAAACTCGTGACGGATCTGAATTTACATCCAAATGTCAAACAAACGTATGCATGGCACCGTATTTATTTGACCTCTTCGCAAATATTCATTTAATGATTTGGTTTATACACATAATATAGTAAAATCCAGAGTTAAAAAATATCATCATACAAGGCTAATTAATGATTTAAAAACGTACACAAATACACATAAAAAAATCGGACATAAAAACAAAAGATTCAACAAACAAAATCAGCGCCAGTCACTCAACGCTTTCGCCCGTAATTGTCGAGTGACTCTACATAGGACTCTCTAGGTAGAGTGCTCAATCAATAGTTTTTATGTTGCTCACACAATTGAATCACTCGTAGAGCCATTCGAAGTTTACTCAATAGGATTTGTGTTGATAAAACAAACTTATAAGATACATTAATGCACTAATTTAATTACATATTAGATTCTGATGGCTTTAAGCCTAAATGGAACGTGTTATCTTTTGCTTTGATTAAAAGATTAACATAATTAGTCGTAGAGTTTGCAGAAGAATAGGCTCTATGTTGTGCTACACGGATACCACCATCGAGCCTGGTTCTACCCCATAGCGGCCATATTTTCCGGTAGAGTTCTGGAAATTTCAAAATCGTTCCTATTTCAATACAAATTAATATCCGACCTCATATCTCGCATTTTTAACCCAACCAAAGAAACATAAGCCTTTAACTTATTACTACCGTTTTATTTACTTGTTAAATTTATTACTCCATCTCTCATATGCTTAGTCGTGCGTGTGTTAAAAAAATACACCCTACGATTGAGATGTACATGATTTATGATAATGCTTACTAATCATTTAATAATTACTGGTGGTAGGACCTCTTGTGAGTTCGCACGGGTAGGTACCACCACCTCGCCTATTTTTGCCGTGAAGCAGTAATGCGTTTCGGTTTGAAGGGTGGGGCTGGGGCAGCCGTTGTAACTACACTGAGACCTTAGAACTTATATCTCAAGGTGGGTGGCGCATTTACGTTGTAGATGTCTATGAGCTCCAGTAACCACTTAACACCAGTTAGGCTGTCAGCTCATCCACCGATCTAAGCAATAAAAAATTAATAAATAAAAGCAAACAAAATCCTCCTCCTTGAGCCGTGTTCCTCAGTGTTGAGGGTCGTAACCTTTACGGAGCACTTTTGTTTGGACTATGTTCCTTAATTTCCTTCTGTTTTTGATTGATGCTGGAGTCCAATATCGCCTTAATTTGATTGGACATGTGACTACGCCTCTTTTCTTCCACTTTGCCGGTGATGAGTAGTCTTTCGAGATTCTCACCCTTTTTCCTCACGATGTCAGCGAAAAAGTAAAAAATCTTGCGTCTACAAGTGTTGGAGAGCTTTACGGATAAAAATATATATAAATAACAATAAATACAAATGATCCGAAACAGAGAACCAAACAAAATTTAAATAACAATTTTCACTAGATTCATCTCATCGAAGAAAACGGTAATAAAATTTACAACTTCACTCTTCTCGGGGCGAAGATTATCACAGTATTCAGAGGCGCCTCGTTTCGTAGCTACTAAAGGGTGAAGTGTACTTAATTTGTATATTCAGCGCGTAAAGCCTTCACGAAGACTGGTTAGCTGTTATTTTTTAGAACGAAACACTTTATAGAAAACTTCGTTTCATGAAAACATCCAGTGCCAAAGCGATCTGTGCCCTGAATGATTGGAACAAACACCTGTGCCAAAACATTTTGGTTCAGCTCATGTAATTTTTTATAATAATTGGTGTTCTGGAGGTAGACGACAAAAAAAGACCTTCCACCTATCGTTGCCGCCGCTGATTACTCCCTGAATCCTGATCACGCAGGAGCCGGTCACCATCGACGCCGTAGACACGTCCTTACAGATCCATCAGATCCAATCACCTTTGCATTAGACGCCTTCAGCTCTAACACTAGGAGCAGGCTTAGAGACCCCGGTAGTCGTACTCGTCGAACTCGACAAAGAGGTCGACGTGCAACCTAACCCATGCATCAGCTCGCTGAGTTTCTCGCTGGATCTTCTCAGCGGGTCGCCATTCCGATCCGGTAGTAGATTCATTCGCGAAGCATCACCATTATTTCCTAAAAATGTTAGCAAGATTCAGGTCACTGTGAAATAGATTCTGTTCTATAATAGTCTTTACCCTGGTATTGTGAGCCCACATGGATATATAATCCATTCCGATAGAGGCACCCGTCACGCGCGGACGTGCTCATCGACCACTCGATCGCCCGGCCTTTGTTCGCCCGGCTTTTGTTAGCCCGGCCATTGTTCGCGCGGCCTGTGTTCGTGGTACATCTGCCGACTAAGTGCTCTTCCTGGAAGTTTTTATTTGTTTTGTTTCCTTTTGTTATTTCTGTGTTCGTGGTACATCTGCCGACAAACTGTCTTCCTGGAAGTGTTTAATTGTTTTGTTTCTTTTTGTTATTTCCGTTTTGTTGTGATTTTTCTTTGTCCTGCAGTAATCGTGCCGCATCGCCACCTGTGTTCAATAGAACCGCTCAGGTCCGAGAAGTTGGGGCCTCGCCGCAAGGCGAGTGTTTTCTAAGACCCAGGGTAGCCCCACCTGGGCACGTAGACATCATGGACGCTGTATTTGCGGAATTTCTCCGGCTTCGCTACCCAAAGCTCACTTCCGAGTTTCAGGCCTTCAAGGCCGATCACACTGCGAGCCCTCTCGTGGACTCCACCGAGCTCGCTGCTCCTGCGTCGCCTGTACCTGCGTGCAAAGCTTCTGCATCGAGCACCGCAGCCTCCGTCGTGCCTGCCGTTCCCGCGTCGCCTATACTGGCGAGTAAAACTGCTGCGTCGTCCGCCGTGGTCACCGTTCCAGCAGCGCGATCATCCGCGGCCTCCGTCGCGCCGTCCAAAACACCTACTCGTAGGTCACCTGCGCCCGCCTCCTCGTCCTCGTCCTCCGACTCTGACTCGGAGATGGAGGTCGACCTCGCTCCCGCCTCATCGACGGATGGATTCACCCTGGTGCAAAAGGGTAAGAAGCGTGCCGCGGAGTCTCGAGCTCCCGCGGCCGCTAAAATTAGCAAAGCCGCGAACGCGTCGCGCCCCCGCCCTCAGACTCCCGTTGCGCCTCCAGCCCGTGCCACTCCGTCGCCGCGTCCGGTGGCACAAAATAAAGCCCAGACCCCTCCCCCGGTAATCCTTCAAGAGAAGGCAGCTTGGGAACGAGTTTCCCTGGCCCTTAAGGCCAAAAATATCAATTTTACGAATGCCCGTAACCTCGCGAACGGCATTCAAATTAAGGTTCGAACATCCGACGACCATAGGGCCCTCTCTTCTTACCTCCGTAAGGAGCGTATAAGTTTCCACACATATACGCTCCAGGAGGAGCGCGAACTCCGTGCCGTTATACGTGGCATCCCTAAAGAGTTGGATGCCGAGCTCGTCAAGGCCGACCTTCTCGACCAAGGCCTACCGGTTAACTCCGTACACCGCATGCACACAGGCCGCGGAAGGGAGCCATATAATATGGTTCTCGTCGCCCTCCAGCCTACCCCCGAGGGTAAGCAAATATTCAACATCCGAACGGTCTGTAGCCTTTCCGGAATCGCAGTCGAAACCCCACACAAGAAAGGCACACCTAGCCAGTGCCATAACTGCCAATTATACGGGCATTCTTCCCGTAACTGTCACGCGCGCCCCCGATGCGTCAAGTGCTTAGGCGATCACGCCACGGCCCTATGCACTCGCGATCAAAAAACCGCGACAGAACCGCCTAGCTGCGTCCTGTGTCGAACACAGGGTCATCCCGCAAATTACCGCGGATGCCCCCGAGCCCCGAAAATAAATCGCCGCGTCGCCCGCCAAAACCGCCTCCGAGCTTCCGGCCCAGACATCAAAGCCTCGGCACCCTCTGTGTCGCAGGCTAAGCCAGCGTTCGTTCCGGCGCCGGTGCCCAGTGTCTCGGCCTGGGCGAAACCGCTGCCGTACATGAACACGGCTACAACTCCCTCCTCCGCGATTCGTCCCGCCCCCGCGACTCGTCCCTCTCCCGCGACTTGCCCTCCGACCGCGTCCGACAATCTCGCTTTAGCGATCGACTTCTTTCAGTCGATCAACTTTGAGCGCGTTAACGCTTTGGGCGACGCCATTCGCTCTGCCTCCACTGCACAACACTTTATCGCCGTTGTGCAAGAATACGCCGACGTATACGCGTCATTAAATACGTACGTCCTCCCCTCACTCCGCCGGTAATCAATGGCGTATATAAGTAGAATAAAGCCCCTATCCGTAACGATAGGATTTTTTAACGCTTACGGTCTCGCAAATCAGCGTGATCAGGTTTCTGACTTTTTGCGTGACCATCAAATTGATATCTTTTTAGTGCAGGAGACCCTACTTAAGCCCGCGCGCCGTGACCCTAAAATCGCGAACTATAACATGGTCAGGAACGACAGGCTCTCTGCTCGTGGTGGTGGTACCGTCATTTACTATAGAAGAGCCCTGCATTGCGTCCCACTCGATCCTCCCGCGCTCGCTAATATCGAAGCATCAGTGTGCCGAATCTCACTGACGGGACACGCGCCGATCGTTATCGCGTCCGTTTATCTTCCACCGGATAAGATCGTTCTAAGCAGTGATATCGAGGCGCTGCTCGGCATGGGGAGCTCTGTCATTCTGGCGGGCGACCTAAATTGTAAACACATTAGGTGGAACTCACACACCACAACCCCGAATGGCAGGCGGCTTGACGCGTTAGTCGATAATCTCGCCTTCGATATCGTCGCTCCGCTAATCCCGACTCACTACCCGCTAAATATCGCGCATCGCCCGGATATACTCGACATAGCGTTATTAAAAAACGTAACTCTGCGCTTACACTCGATCGAAGTAGTTTCAGAGTTAGATTCAGACCACCGTCCCGTCGTTATGAAGCTCGGTCGCGCTCCCGATTCCGTTCCCGTCACGAGGACTGTGGTGGATTGGCACACGCTGGGCATCAGCCTGGCTGAATCTGATCCACCATCGCTACCGTTTAGCCCGGACTCTACCCCGTCTCCTCAGGATACCGCTGAAGCCATAGACATCTTAACGTCACACATCACCTCGACATTAGATAGGTCATCGAAACAAGTTGTAGCGGAGGACTTCCTTCACCGCTTCAAATTGTCCGACGATATTAGGGAACTCCTTAGAGCTAAGAACGCCTCGATACGCGCCTACGACAGGTATCCTACCGCGGAAAATCGTATTCGAATGCGTGCCCTACAACGCGACGTAAAGTCTCGCATCGCCGAAGTCCGAGATGCCAGATGGTCTGATTTCTTAGAAGGACTCGCGCCCTCCCAAAGGTCTTACTACCGCTTAGCTCGTACTCTCAAATCGGATACGGTAGTAACTATGCCCCCCCTCGTAGGCCCCTCAGGCCGACTCACGGCGTTCGATGATGACGAAAAAGCAGAGCTGCTGGCCGATACATTACAAACCCAGTGCACGCCCAGCACTCAATCCGTGGACCCTGTGCATGTAGAATTAGTAGACAGTGAGGTAGAACGCAGAGCCTCCTTGCCACCCTCTGATGTGTTACCACCCGTCACCCCGATGGAAGTTAAAGACTTGATCAAAGACCTACGTCCTCGCAAGGCTCCCGGTTCCGACGGTATATCCAACCGCGTTATTAAACTTCTACCCGTCCAACTCATCGTGATGTTGGCATCTATTTTCAATGCCGCTATGGCGAACTGTATCTTTCCCGCGGTGTGGAAAGAAGCGGACGTTATCGGCATACATAAACCCGGTAAACCAAAAAATCATCCGACGAGCTACCGCCCGATTAGCCTCCTCATGTCTCTAGGCAAACTGTATGAGCGTCTGCTCTACAAACGCCTCAGAGACTTCGTCTCATCCAAGGGCATTCTCATCGATGAACAATTCGGATTCCGTACAAATCACTCATGCGTTCAACAGGTGCACCGCCTCACGGAGCACATTCTTGTGGGGCTTAATCGACCAAAACCGTTATACACGGGAGCTCTCTTCTTCGACGTCGCAAAAGCGTTCGACAAAGTCTGGCACAACGGTTTGATTTTCAAACTATTCAACATGGGTGTGCCGGATAGTCTCGTGCTCATCATACGGGACTTCTTGTCGAACCGCTCTTTTCGATATCGAGTCGAGGGAACCCGCTCCTCCCCACGACCTCTCACAGCTGGAGTCCCGCAAGGCTCTGTCCTCTCACCCCTCCTATTTAGCTTATTCGTTAACGATATTCCCCGGTCGCCGCCGACCCATTTAGCTTTATTCGCCGACGACACGACTGTTTACTATTCCAGTAGAAACAAGTCCCTAATCGCGAAGAAGCTTCAGAGCGCAGCCCTAGCCCTAGGACAGTGGTTCCGAAAATGGCGCATAGACATCAACCCAGCGAAAAGTACTGCGGTGCTCTTTCAGAGGGGAAGCTCCACACGGATTTCCTCCCGTATTAGGAGGAGGAATCTCACACCCCCGATTACTCTCTTTAGTCAATCCATACCCTGGGCCAGGAAGGTCAAGTACCTGGGCGTTACCCTGGATGCATCGATGACATTCCGCCCGCATATAAAATCAGTCCGTGACCGTGCCGCGTTTATTCTCGGTAGACTCTACCCCATGATTTGTAAGCGGAGTAAAATGTCCCTTCGGAACAAGGTGACACTTTACAAAACTTGCATAAGGCCCGTCATGACTTACGCGAGTGTGGTGTTCGCTCACGCGGCCCGCACGCACATAGACACCCTTCAATCTCTACAATCCCGCTTTTGCAGGTTAGCCGTCGGAGCTCCGTGGTTCGTGAGGAACGTTGACCTACACGACGACCTGGGCCTCGAATCTATACAGAAATACATGAAATCAGCGTCGGAACGGTACTTCGATAAGGCTATGCGTCATGATAATCGCCTTATCGTAGCCGCCGCTGACTACTCCCCGAATCCTGATCATGCAGGAGCCAGTCACCGTCGACGCCCTAGACACGTCCTTACGGATCCATCAGATCCAATAACCTTCGCACTAGACGCCTTCAGCTCTAGGAGCAGGCTTAGGGACCTCGGTAACCGTACTCGTCGAACTCGACAAAGAGTTCGCCGTGCAACCTAACCCATGAATCAGCTCGCTGAGTTTCTCGCCGGATCTTCTCAGCGGGTCGCGATTCCGATCCGGTAGTAGATTCATTCGCGAAGCAGCTGCTCTTGAGCTGTTAGGTCTCCTTCGGAGGCGCTCGGGTAGCTGTTAGCAAATCCCACCCCTCCTGGCTGAGCCTTTGCTCGCCCACCTGTCCTGCTGAAACTGGAAAGGCCTCCGGGCCACCAGTAATCCTTCAATCATAAAAAAAAAAAAAAAAAAGGATATATAATCGTCCTGCTTATGCTACCAGATGCCAGAGAGATTTGAGTGCTAACGACTCCAATGAGAACGGTGATTAGTTCAAACCCAAACTCCTGAACTGAATATTACGTTATTTTTGTGTACAAAATTCACAAAATTATCCTCAAGACAATAGTTAAATTATTCGTTAAAATTTCCTTTTAAAGTACGCGTTAGTGCCGTGCGTAGTCGCGGAATGCGAACGCATTGATTAGCGTTAGCGGTTTTTAATTTTATTCAATTCCAATTTCAATTATTTTTTAATTTATTCAATAATTGGGTTAGATACAATAGATAGGTTCGTTACAATAGTTGGGTTAGATACAATAACCTGGGTTTATAGATACAATAAGGAAAATCATTCCGCAAAAGTATATTTTTTTTAGACTTTTCTTCGCAGCAAACATAGGCAAGATGGTATTATAGAGGCGGGCTTACATATTCCATTTCAGTACTTAAGTTTTGAAATAAGGCGCTTAGTTTAGTTCCTTTATTGGTCAGTAATTAGGAAATAGATTAGGATATTAATTCAATTTTTTTCTTCCATTACATGAGCTTATGAACTATCCGAATTAGGAGCGATTTGAGAATAACTAATTGTGTGTTTGTCCGAGTTTTTTAACGACTCGATCACGTAAAAGTTAACTCAGATTTGAGTGGAGTTGTAACAGCACCCCTAGCGGCAAACGAAGGGATAAAACTGGCCCTAAGAACACGTTGTCAATGAAATCCGCGTATTCCACTTCACCAAAACCACAGCTCAAACACAGGGGAACGAAAACGGAATTTCTCCCGTAGACAGACTGTCACATAAATTCAATTTTGTGCGTCTCCTGCCTAAATGAGCATCTGCCTGTCTCGTTTTCAAATTGGTATCGTTACAGAAGGAAGAAAAATCCTCTTTGACAGCTACTGATGTTTATTTTACCTTATTTTTATCTTTTTTGATAAATGTCACGTCTAATAGGGCTTTTAAAAGGTTTTCTTTTCTGATTTAGGTACGCTTATGTAAAATGGGAGTAAGAAACTGGATACATACATATTTATGGAAAAAAAATGTGTGGTGTCGTGGGACACCGGATAGGAACGAAGTTCCTTATTATAAAAATATTAATTTTAAGTTCTATTCGAGGTATAAAGAAAATAAAACTGGCGGTTTCGCAACAACCCACGGTCATTCGGTAACGTACGAACTTATTGTGGTACACTTCATTCGCGGTTGTTTGCATAAAAGTTAGTGTATTGCGCAAACGAACGCTCTGAGATCATGGTCAATGAATGATAAAAAAATATTGTATTTTTTGTACATTATTACAAAGTTAAGTCGTACACTGTGTACATTACTAATAAAAATTTTACGTTACGGACGTTTTTAGCGCCTCGGTTAGCGTACCTCCCCGCATCGTCCCATAAGGAACTTCGTACCAAAAAAAAAGAGCTTCTGGAGCATTTTCGCTGTGATAAACTAATACATTAATGATTCAAATCGGCCAAACCTTCGTGTGATGAGGTCTGTTTGCTCTTTGTTTGCGTGTTCATTACCTACATATGTATATATTTAAACGTATTTAAGTATGTATGTCAGTCTCTGGTACCAGTGCGTGATTTGTTCCCATTGTAGAAAGATCCTTTAATTTATTTAATACGTTCGCGTGAGCAACGTCTTACAACGTCGTGTTTTTAACATTACAAAATGGCGCAACGACATATGACGGCCTCTAAATTATCATATTTATTTTGTCCGAACGTCTTTGGACGTCTATTTTATGGGCCAATTCCTAGGGCGCATCTACTTAGCGCCGCAAAACATAGCGATTTTCATAGCCTACACCGCCGCGTTCCCTAAAAAGAAATCATCATAAGATGTACGTATTACGGCAGGACGTTTTTAGACGTTGCTAAAATTTGTATGGGAAATAGGTGCGCCAGTAGTAGTAGCAATATTCAGAAATGAGGTTGCTCACGCGAACCTGTTACATGGTAGGACAGGAAAGTCTTCAAATTCAATTGGTCTTAAATCGCTATCTCAGTAAATATCTGCAGACAGTTCACGCTATTAAGAAACTTATGGTGCCTTCACGTTTTTTTTTAATTCAAAGCGAACTTCCAAACAACATTCCACCATTAAGTCGCAACCGGAGAGCACTTTGTTTACACCCGAAGGTCCGGGTGCCTACTAAAGATAAAAGCCTCCATAACTTTCAAGATAATTAAACCGAGTTCCATAAAAATAAGATTATTTTTAAGAGTCAATAAAAAAGGGTCGTTACGTCCTTCTTATAATTATGATATCGGATAAAGGCTTTCTGAAGGGAAAAAAAACAATGTTTCGCTCTCAGCAAAAAAGCGATATTTATTGGAGAATTACCAATTAGATATTTAATGTAACGATAAATTTATGTGCAATTGTAATTTTATTCAACAGGGCACATAAAAAGATGGACA
This sequence comes from Bombyx mori, assembly GCF_030269925.1. Lineage (NCBI taxonomy): Eukaryota > Metazoa > Arthropoda > Insecta > Lepidoptera > Bombycidae > Bombyx > Bombyx mori. The sequence continues at coordinate 957,189 of NC_085120.1, read as the reverse complement.
TATCTCATGGATCGTTTGGAACCTCTGGGTCTGCGGAGGGATTTCGGTTCCCTCTGTATTTTGTACCGTATAGTTCATGGGGAATGCTCTGAGGAATTATTCGAGATGATACCATCATCTCGTTTTTACCATCGCACCGCTCGCCATCGGATTAGAGTTCATCTATACTACCTGGAGCCACTGCGGTCATCCACAGTGCGTTTCCAGAGGTCTTTTTTGCCACGTACCATCCGGCTATGACATGTCCCTCATGTCATTTAAAGAAACGAGGCTTGTGGAGAGTATTAAGCGGTAGGCAGCGGCTTGGTTCTGCCCCTGGCATTGCTAAAGTCCTTAGGCGACGGTAACCACTCACCATCAGGTGGGCCGTATGCTCGTCTGCCTACAAGGGCAATAAATAAATAAAAATTGTACCACGAGTACCGATTATTCCAAGTAATCCCGCGTTTTATTCCGTGCCATCTTTCCTTGAGGCAGATTTTGTCTTTGCTATGTGGAGGCGCTGTGTGGTCCTTACTGTGCGTTTTAAGTTTTACACAACGTACCATCCGAAACTAAATCTGGTCTCGAACTTTATCTTACCAAATATCTTTGTTTAATCGCCCCTGTCTACAGCAGCCTCGACTGTCTCCTTAGCACAGTTAATAACAAGATGGATCCATAAGAATCACTGTCTATGCGGGCAATAAAAACGTGATTGGCAATTGTAAACTCACGATCTCCTACGGTTACAACCCAGAATTGCTAGGCTATAAACTATTTTGGCGAAACAAAACGGTTTAAGAGTCTAAGAGGCCGCGGTGATCAGATCTTCATTAATAGTGGATTAGGACGTCTTGTGAGTCCGCACAGGTGGGTACCACCGCCCTGCCTATTTTTGCCGTGAAACAGTAATGCGTTTCGGTTTGAAGGGTGGGGCAGCCGTTGTAACTATACTGAGACCTTAGAACTTATATCTCAAGGTGGGTGGCGCATTTACAGTTTTGATGTCTACGGGCTCTAGTAACCACTTAACACCAGGTGGGTTGTGAGCTCGTCCACTTATCTAAGAAATAATAAAATAAAAAATATCATAAAACTGGATTTTTTTTCTCTGTATCTATATCCCTTAAACGGATAAAACCGAACCCCGATTATGAAGTTTGGATCCCGGTGGCTTTCAAGAATAACAAGTAGCAAAGGTGTATAAAATTGTATGAATGAATGACAGATATGGGGTATGACTGAGTGAGGGAGATGGGAAATATCATGTTAGAAGGTAAGAGAGACGGCGAATTAATGTTTGACATATAGTTTTCTTTTAAGCGAGAGCAGGAACGAGGGTAGTTATCCGACGCAACGGTGGACAGACAGAGTGTAGCTCAGAAGACGTAAGACATGTGTACGTTATTTACTTTTGTATAATAAAGAGGTAATTAAAATTAAGTTTGTGCGAAGCAATCAACTATTTAATTGGCCCATATCGAATAGAAGATTCCACATATTATTATAAATAAATAAATAAACCATTGGACATCAACTAGCTGCTTAAGCTTTTGTGCATACCTATTTTGATCATTTTGAGAATATGTAATCCGAATGGTCGAAAAGAATTGCATAATTTTCAATTTAATCATAATATCACAGACGCTCAATCAGTTCTCGGAGAATTCATTATTGTTCTCCGGGTTTGTGGTTTAGTGTTGTATACTAAATAAAGCTATATTAATACTGAATAGCAATACTAAATAAGCTAGTTGTAATGTACTAAACTGGACTCTCTGTTGTGACCGCCCTGAGAGAAGCCGAAAACCGAAGGAAATGGAAGCCGATGGTACAAAGAGCCACGAAGGCCTTTCAGGGACACGACCTTCAGCAATAAAGTATGCGACTGAGAAGAAGGTAAATATATGTTAGTCTAAGAAAAATAAATAAAAAACCATCGAGAGGAGCTGCTGCCGTCCACGGGAGATGAAGAAGTTGTAGACGGGAAGGTTCGAAGACAAAGCCACACCAGCACATATTAACAATCCAGCAAACACATCACAAGTGCCATGTCAGGCTGGGATTCCACGCCAGCTATTTTAAGCAATTTTCGATAAAATAGACTTGGAAGAGCTTACACTCTGCTAATACATCCCACACGAACTCATTCCAACATATTTTCGCAATAGTATATCAACAAAACGAAATGATACTATAAGTTTCGCCCGACCTAGTAGATACATTTCCATTACGCAGGGATAGTCGTAAACTGTAGTTTGCCTAACATATTATATGTCGTTTCGTATTACGCAGTGAAAATTTCGAGAAAATATTCTCTACACAATTTTATGGTTGTTTGGAATGTAACCTATATATATTAATACGTGAAGCAAAAACTTTGTATCCCTTTTTACGAAAATTGCGCGGACACAGAAATATGAAATTTCCCATACTTATAGAGAATATAGAGAAGAAGTGCACAATGCTAATTTTTTTTTTAAATAATGCATAAAAGATACGTTAAATCAATAAAGAAAACATTACACACACTACATACCATGTATTTGACGCACACACGCATGCATACTATTTATTGTCAAACTTTTGTTCCTGACGTCTGTTGTCAAATTGAGACTGGATTAAGTGTTGTTCGTCTTTGTTAATATTTTTTATAATGTAGTCTTGGCGAAATTTGTGATTACAGAAGTATAAAATACTAGCGACCCGCCCTCGCTTCGCTTCGGAAACATTAAAACACACATGAAACAAAAAATAAAAAATAAAAAAAGTAGCCTATGTTCATCAGGGACAATGTCGGCTTCTAATGGAAAAAGAATTTTTCAAATCGGTCCAGTAGTTTCGGAGCCTATTCGAAACAAACAAACAAACAAATCTTTCCTCTTTATAATATTTATTAGTATAGATATAGATATAGACCATCATAATAGTGTACAAACTTACAATTCCAGTTAATTATAGTCGAATTTCGACTACTGCGGGACCTCTAGTATATATTAATACAAAAAACCCTGTACCCTTTTTTGCAAAAACTTTGTACCCCTTTTTTACGAAAATTGCGCGGACGGCGGAATATGAAATTTCCCACACTTATAGAGAATATAGAGAAAAAGTGCAGAATGCTAAAAAAAATTTTTTAAATTATGCATTAAAAATACATTGAATCAATAAAGAAAACATTACACACACTAACATGTATTTGACACACACTCTACTATACTATACTATTTGTTTAATGTCAAACTTATGTTATTGCTTAAAGTCTCTTGTAAAATTGAGAATAGTTTAATATTGTTTATCTTTAATATTACGAGTATTTGTCTATAGTGTAGTCTTGGCGAAATCTGTGACTATAGAAATATAATAAATAGTATTTGACAATAGAACCATAATAATGTTCAAACTTATAATATAATTTCAATGAATTATAGTCGAAATTTGATTACTGCTGGGCCACTAGTTTATCTTATAACGTTTCTAGTCAAAGTATTTATTACGTATTGGCTTAATTTAACTGATATCAAATTTTATTGGCTCCGCGTCGGCCGGAATGGCGCGAAAACGGCCGTGACGAATGACACGCCATCTTGTGAAATATAAAAACAAAATGGACGATAAAACGTTAGTTATGTCAAAAAGATATGCATTTTTGTTTTGCAGGTGGCGGTAATTGCGATTCGCCCAAATCCTGTCATATAATATTAATATCAATCTGAGGTGCAAAGAAAGAGGCCAAGATGGTGTAGTCCCGTGCGCTGGTCTGATCATATTGAGACGACATGGAGTCCATCATCAATGTCGATATCCACTGCGCAGAGGACTGGAACTAATGGAGGAACATAGTCCAAACAAAAGTGCTCCGTAAACGTTCCAACCCTCAGCACTGAGGAGTACGATGCAGGAGAATTATCTGCAAATTTTAAGGCAAAAGAAGCTTGTTTTTAAGTGCAACTACTCGAAATTCTAATGACGGTGAGCTAAAAAGTGGTATGATATTTTCAAAGGTTGCTTCTTGGGAGGCAGTTCATCGAAAGAAATGGTATACCATACTGCAGTTAGAAGTAGTCTAACTAGATCTGTTACTACAATTCATCTTTTCACATCAAATTCAAATTCGGAAAAAATGATATCGAAAAGTATCGAACGTTTGTTTTGTTAGCTAACTCATACGCAGTCTTGATTATGATTTTTTTCGATAATAACACATAGGAAACGACAAGGGGTGCTTCTTAGGTGGACTTATATTCCCTATGTCGTTGTAAGGAGCTCGCAGATTATAGCGCTATTCACGTCTTTGCTAAATTTGTTATAGACTACGTAATTACAATCGATTTCAAGCCAGGTAGGTAATCGGTCGTGTGCCGATTTAGGCAGCCAAAAAAAAAATGAAAACCGAGAGAAAAAAATTCACAGCCTCGAGAAAAACTCCCCATTAGTCTTGAGGGAAGGTGGACTTTATTAATTTTCCATCGTAATGAATATAATTTTTCTTCGCGGAAAACAGCCAAATTCGCTTAACAGGACTTTTGATATTGAAATGAAGGACAGCCTGTGACTTCGGTAATGACTATATTCTAAGATTTCTTTCAAATTAAGCTCAATTTAAACATTCGTCGAAGATTCCATTAGAGATCGAAGAATCGATCAGTATTTATAAGTCTTACATGAAAATTAGTCTGTTTGGCAATTTTAATACGGGTTTTATTTTTTGGGAAACGTCCACGTCGGGGTTCCACGTTTTGCGGTGGTACGGTGATATGGAGTAGTGGTTAGTCGTGCCAAACAGGTCCAGTAGTATCCCTCTAATCTGTAGAAGTGGGGCTCCGGCATGGGGTCGGTGGTAGACTGACTATTGTCCATCATAATATTGATTTTTTATTATTGTTATTAATTTAACTGGTGGTAGGACCTCTTGTGAGTCCGCAAGGGTAGGTACCACCACCCTGCCTATTTCTGCCGTGAAGCAGTAATGCGTTTCGGTTTGAAGGCTGGGGTAGCCGTTGTAACTATACTGAGACCTTAGAACTGATATCTCAAGGTGGGTGGCGCATTTACGTCGTAGATGTCTATGGGCTCCAGTAACCACTTAACACCAGGTGGGCTGTGAGCTCGTCCACCTATCTAAGCAATAAGCTACCCGGGTAAGTGGCGTTCCTGTTGTGGGGTCCAAGGCTACCAGATGTCCTGTTGATTGCATATTGATTAATACCAATAAGTTTAATCACCATATTGTCATTGTCAAACAAATATCAGCCATTGCTCAAGCCAAATTTTCTAACAAAGGTTTATATCATATTCTGTTCGATTCATTTATAATTCTTATTTTTAAACCATATTTCCAATGTTCTACTTGAAAAAAAAACCTAAGTGAAGCGATTTTGATGTTTCTTTTGCAAATGCTGGTGATTGTATGGTCTACCTATGATCCCACTGAGCGGGATAAGCTGGAGACAAAGAAAAAGAAGAAGATCGTATGGTCTCATTTAAATACTATCAAGATATCTGACCAGTCGCTTTTGAGTTATACTTATTAATAGTAATGTATTTTACATTAATATTCTCATTTCATTTTATTGAATTTTTTTTTTTGTTAGTAGAAATTTAGGATTCTTTTCTATTGCATACTATACTCGTATTATTTTGGTGGTTGGAAGTGGGCCGGCCACATATGCCGTCGCACTGACAATCGATGGGGCACAAAAGAACTGAAGTGGAGATCACAGACGTCGTAACATGGGCAGACAGCCAACGACGTGGATCGATGACCTAAAGTAGTTGGTAGAGACTGGATGAGAAAGGCAAGAGACCGAAGAGAATTGGGTGCATTCGAAGAGACCTACACTCAGCATTGGGTGGACATGGGTTGAAGAAGAAGAATAAGAGGAAGAAGAAGAAGAGATCACAAGGATTAAACCCCTTCAAATATTTTTATAGGGAATTTCTACTTAAGCAACAAAGTGCGGAGGCATGGAATTTTTGTAGATTATGTCAAAGCTGAGCCGCGGCCTTTTTATCTCCACTGTCAGTATAATTAATATATTGTAATATTGTTTAGATAGAATTAGAAATTTTAGGTCATATTAATTGAAAAATTATTTGTATTGTGGAGTAAATAAATGTAATTATTATTATTATTAAGAAGGCTAGTTTGACATTAACGGTAAAGAGCTTAGCCTTTTTTTTTTGTCAGGAGGAAATCGCCGGACTCCCACCCTCCACTGGGGATGGAGGGTGGGGCATGTCGGAATCGAACCGACTAAAACCTCCTGTCGCTCAACAACCAACGTCCAACCCTCGCATGAGACAGAACTCATGAAAAGGCAAGGGGAGAAGAGTGAAAAAGAGCTTAGCCTGTATTCTTTATGATGCCCGTGTAAAACTGCATTATTTAATATTTTCACAAGTAAAGAAAACAATAAAATAACTAGGTTCATTTAGATTGTCATATCTTGGCACTAATTAAATACATTTCTCAGTGCCTCGCTTTATTTACTTACAAGGCGCTCAAAACTGAGATTTAGACTTAAATACATCTTGGGCTGTATGGAAAAAGACCACACTCTGATATTTTTAATTTTTTCCTAGTCATTTTAAAGAGACAATTTCAGGGATCTCTACAAATGTTGGACTGTTCCTTACGAGCAAAAAAGTCCGAAAGAGAACTGAAAAAGAGTTAATATCTTCTACACGAGAACTAGAGAGCGAAATGGATGATAGCCACGATGCAGACTATAACCGATGGTCATAGCATTTTTTTACTGGTGGTAGGACTTCTTGTGAGTCCGCACGGGTAAGTACCACCACCCTGCCTATTTCTGCCGTGAAGCAGTAATGCGTTTCAGTTTGAAGGGTGGGGCAGCTGTTGTAACTATACTTGAGACCTTAGAACTTATATCTCAAGATGGGTAACGTATTTACGTCGTAGATATCTATGGGCTCCAGTAACCACTTAACACCAGGTGGGCTCTGAGCTTGTCCATCCATAAAAAAAAAGAAAAGATCAGAAATTGACGCATCACGCTGAACACAAGCTTAAGCGATGGTAGCAAGAGCTTAAAGCCAAGACTTAAAGCCATCAAGAGATATGTTTGGAAATATATAAGCGACCAGAACGAAGCCGACGTGAAAAGAACGATAGTTAAAAAGTGCGAAGTGATAACAGAAACTAGATAGTAAAAAAGTATAATGAAAATATAGTAGATAAATTTAAATTTAAGACTGCGCTCCGCCGTTTCGTTGCTGGCGCCTTCATAAAGTAGCCTCGCAAACAGCATGCGACGAAATTGCTTCCAGCTATTCCAAGCTTCATTAAAATATGCTTGGGATGCTAAATATTGCGACAGAGCGATTTTACTCAGCATATTATTACAGTGCTTTCAACGTCTCAAATATTTATGGGACACGGTCCTGAGGTAGTCTGCGCAAGATTTATAGCATGGATGTTCTTAATAAGAAAATAAACAAAACGTTACGTCTAAAAATATAAATGTGCATGTTTTTGAAAAATCACCGACAACTTTATCCAATCAATCAAAAGATAGATAACGTCCCGTCACGTCGAAAACGAAGAAAACTAAGAAAAAGATACTAATAATATAATGATGTTTGTTTGTTACGCTTATATTTTAACTCACACGATCGTTGTAAAATTTTGCGTACATGCTCACAGATGTACACAAAACCTAACCCGTAGACAGCGCACTGAGTTTCTCGCCAGATCTTCTCAGTGGATCGCGATTCCGATCCGGTGGTTGATTCTGTGAAACACTAAGTAAGTACTCTTGCTAGGGTAAGTAGTAAATTCTCTTAGGTTGATCCCGTGAGCTCACCTACGCGTTTGGGCGTAGCCGTTATAACCTCTTAGATTGCCAGCGAGTAGGTAGAAAAAAAACACAAAAGAGATAGAGTACCTTTCGTCCAGGAAAAATTACTATTCTCAAAGGATACATTTTTCTACTTTAACACAAATGTAGCCAAAAAACTCGTAACAATTAGAGAGAAAAATGTAAACAAAATATATTTTTACGTATCAGCCCTACTGCCACATATCGTATTTTACATATATATTATACTATTATAATAATCTGAAGATCCACTTTTCCGACGCAGTTAAGATTAGCGAGGGTCCGAACAGTTAGGCCCTAAATGAATGTTTAACGATGGTTTTATGGTGAGGACCAGGGTGGATGACTCCTAAATACTTTGTTATGGCTTGTTGTTTGATGATAGGACCTTGCGGCATCCAAGATTAGCCGCTGATTTAGAGTAACTTAATAGAATCATGTATCTCCATTACAAACAAACAAAAAAATTTTTTTAGTGTTTCTGTGTGCCAGTTTCCAGATCTCGGTCGATTACACAATGATGGCTCTGATAATCGCTTACGTTCAGGAGGGCCATGAGCTTGTTTATCGAGCTTTAACTAATAAATAACGATATTTTCATCCATTAACTTTCATAGTGACTTTGAGGTATTCATACTCTGAAATCTATACTAATATATAAATCTATTTGTCTCTTTGTCTAAATCTATCTATAAATCTATTTATCTATAGTTTTTACGGATGTTCCGTTATAACTACTGAACCATGCATTCGATTGACTTGAAACTTAGTGTCCATCTAGAAAATACATGTACTTAATGGATAGGCTAATATTTATATGAGTGTTGCACTCCCTACACCAGTTGCGGGGGCGTTAATGATGAGGATCTTTGTGGGGGGGGAATAATAATGTTAATTTTAACTAAGCGGACCCGAAGCGGACTCGTACAGCTAATCAATTATATCATTCCTCTATCAACAAGCTCATCACCACTTTTTTTTCTCTACAACCTGAAAACTTTACACACATTTAATTATAACGGATTCAAAACGAATTTGTCCATAAAATGGTAAACAAATATAATTTTACGCAACATAAATAACCCTAATTCTGAACGAGCTCTCGGCCTATTGTAGTCGGAGAGCGTAAATATTTAGCATCCTCTACACGCCGCGCGTTTGAGAGCTCAGCAAGCAAAGGCTGGATCGCCAACATTAACTTACCATCGACTGGTGCGCTATGTGTGAAAAAAACAATCAAAAATTGACTAAAATTAAAATATTATGTGAGAAATCTTTAGCTTAGGCCATACGCTAAAGAAGCAGTCAGGCGTTGCCAGAATGCATTTCGGTTTGAAGAGTGGGGCAGCCGTTGTAACTATACTGAGATTTTAGAACTTATATCTCAAGGTGGGTGGCGCATTTACGTTGTAGATGTCCATGGGCTCCAGTAACCACTTAACACCAGGTGGGCTTTGAGCTCGTCCACCCATCTAAGCAATAAAAAAAAGGCCGTTTTTATTCAACGACAAAAGCTTAAAAAGCGCACTTATTTGTGGTATAACAGTTTATTACAAGCATTGGTTCCTGTCGATCATGGACCTCAGCAAATGATACAAATCAAAACTTACACAAAAGCCTTCACAGATTACGTGTAAATTACGCAATCATTCTAGATTCAGATCTAACTAACTATACTGAGATCTTAGAACTTATATCTCAAGGTGGGTGGCGGCATTTACGCTGTAGATGTCTACGGGCTCCAGTAACCATTTAAAACCAGGTAGGCTGTGGCTCGTCCACCCATCTAAGCAATAAAAAAAATGACAAACAGGCGAACGCGGTACTTATCTAGACTCTACAACGATAAACAGTATTGTTTGTCGTTATACAAACATTATTTTCTTGTATTCGCGGCCTGAATGACAAATATTAGCTAAGGAGACCACAGCAGACGACAATATTATCCTTAATATTTTTCGATCACACCCACTTATCTATATACTAATATTATGAAGAGGAAAGATTTGTTTGTTTGTATTGAATAGGCTCCGAAACTACTGGACCGATTTGAAAAATTCTTTCATTGTTTGGAAGTTACACTATTCCCGAGTGACATAGGCTATAATCTTTTTTGAAAAAAAAATTAGGGATCCTTACTAAAACTCAAATAATGTAACCGAAGGTGTAAAAAAATTACCTAAAATATTCTTTACATCGCGTGCCCTGCGAAAACTATTGATAATAAAATAATATACTACGACTTTGTAGAATACATTATTATTTACAAAAAGTGTCGCGACAGCATATGTCTATTATCTATGTCTATTATCGTTATGCCTCAAGAAGTGTTCTTTAATTTTAAAAAATGAAACACGTCAAATATCGTTGAAATTTTTGTTAAAGACCCGAGCGGTGCCGGAGCGGTCCGCTAATATGAGATAAAGTAAAATAGAAAGTCCAATGTGAACTTTCCTATAGCCTATATTTAACTTGTATTGGAAGCATTGCGGATACCGGAGACAAGCAGGGCTGATTTACTAACACGCAATGGATACACATTCGAAAGATAACGATATTTAACGTCTGTCTGGTGTAGTGGTAAGTGGCATGGTCACTACACAAGAGGGTCGCGGGTTCGAATCCCGCCAAGGGAAGATATTTGTATGATAAATATAAATGTCTTTTCCAGGGTTATGGATGTATATTAAATATATGTATGTGTATAATAAAAATCTTATATTTATTTCCGTTATCTGGTACCTGTAACACAAGTTCTTTACGAACTTATAACGGGACCAGTTAACGTGGCGCGTTTAAAAAAAAAAAAATTGTTACTCTGCGTAAAATGTTACTCAGAATATAATATTAAGATATACTAAGTATATGGTATCAGTAGTTATAAACATTTTATGAACACATATGAGTAGAAGGGTTATATTGATAATATCCTGAAAAGCACCCCACGCTTTTTTTACAATAAAATCATTTTTTCTTACCCTATTTTTAATTCAAATTTATTTAGATAATTTTTTTAATTTTTAGTTGGATTTTCTATAAAAGCGTGTTTTTTTAGTATTTTTTAAACTATTATTTATTTTTCATTTTTTTAATTAAATTTCAATTTTTTAATTTTTTTTTAAATCCTTAATAAGTGTACCAAATTTCTAGTTAATCCGACGTTTTGAAGGGGGTCAAATCATGTTCAAAGATTCCGTTACATACTAACATACATACGTCTGAAGCTAATAAAAGCGTATTAAAAATATAGGTCTGTCGCTGCCTGCGATGTTCTGTAGCTTATAGGAAATGGGAAGAGCAGCTGACGGGTTTTGAATCGCATTGCTCATTGACATAAACGTACTTGAAGGGTGTAAGTACCTGTATTTTAGTACATTTTTTTGGGTCAAGAGGACATTTTGTAGACTTCCGTTTACATAAACCGCTTTGACGGTTTATTTTTGCGTTTCCGATAGTCGAAATGTTCTCGAGTGGCGACTGCGTATCGGGAGAGGTAGCGTGGGTAGGCCTTCTACAAGGGGGAGCGACGACCTATTGAGATTCGTGGGTCCGCTATAGCCAATGCAGAGACAGTCGTTGTAGCAAGGCTTGGGGGAGGCTTATATTCAGCAGTGGACGCCTGTGGCCTAAAAAAAATGTGTCTGGGTGCAAGTCATACACATTAGAAGTGAAACTTATAAAGAATAATCGCAAGGGTCAACCACCAATCACTCCGCAGTCCGCAGTGCAATGGAGCAGCCTCACCCTGGGGGAACCACCCGCATGATCACGGTATCACTAGGCTAGGTAAGTATGATTTAGCAAGATAAATACGAGAACGTCTATCAACTGTATAACATATAACGTATAACTCGTCATCGCGATTCAGGAATTGTTGAATTTACGTGCAGCGACATCTGTTGATAACAAACTAAATAGAAATAATTGTAAATCATCTTTTATAGTATGAGGTAGCGCCCTCTGTGCATTGATATTTTAACTTCACGTTTCATTTTTTCGTTTCATCGAGTTTGAAATCACACCCGACGATTCTAAAGAAGTTTCACTTCAAAAATAGAAGATTGATAGATAGTAATTTTATTATTTCCGACTTTTCTAATCGACCGACGTCCGCGACCGCCAGGTAAATGTAGGTTCAATCTATGACTCGCGAAAATTCGGTTTACATATTCTAGGCGGGATTTTGGTATAGAACTATTAAAGCCCTTTGTCGTTTGGCTGGGATTCAGGCGAGATAAGCAAGGGATGCGTTTTTCGCGGAGTGTATGTCTCCACGGCATTCTGCTTGACCAGTTACCCAACGGGTTGTCTTGGCCGTCATCATCTGGCCTCTCAGTCGACGCGATATTAGAAAAACAGAAAGAGAAAAAAACAGGAAAGAAAAAAAGAAGAGAGATGAGAGAATAAAGAGTTTTCTCACAGGCCCAAGCGGTGTAACTATGTTATTTCGGTACGTCATTTGGTTCACTCATTTCGTTTTATTTATCCCAATAAGTTATGGTAATCAAAACCATTTATGCAAAAAACTTTTCAATGCTCTTATTAGAAAAAAAAAAACATAAATTTATTGCTCCTTAAATAGCGGTACTTCCATTAATTAATATAATATATTATTAATTGTATTTGCTTCTTAACGTAATGCCCTAGAAAATGAAATTTCGAACTAATTCCTTATAATATCAGCAACACATAATCTCGAACATAAACTAATTGCTAGTTAACTATGAAGTCGAAACTTTCCCGCTTTATTAGCTATATGGCTACAAATATTAAATTCTCATCAGACCCTTAAATTATTTCGTTCAAAACCCAACGAGTACAAATTTCATTTTGCGTCTCGCACTGTACGTGTACAGGGTGGTGTCAATTCGAGACTTTAATTAATAATAAAAACGATATATGGCAATGATTTTCTACTTTTTTTGTAACGAACTTTTTTTTACCTATGCTGATAGCCTTGAGAGTGTATTCTAGCTTTGCCCTAGCGTGTAGGTGAGGTCTTGGGGCCCAAATCGGAAGAGCGGTGCTTCGCAGAATCTACCACCGGAACGGAAACGCGACCCACTGAGAAGATAAAGTAGTTTTCTTCATTTTTCATCCTTAAATCCAATTTCTCTCGTAATAGGGAACGCTGTGTTTAAGAGAAACGAACTAGCTCGCTTTGTCCTTTCCTTCTCTCCACAGTCGAGTGGTTTGCGAGACGCCTTGTCTATTTTCTTACTATCGCTTTTCCTAAATTATATTTTTTTTCTTTCCAGCCGTAACGAATCTGTCGAGAGTTAAATTTTAATTTCAACGAGCCTAAAGAAGCTTGGACTTAAAAAATCTGAAACACAACCTTTTTATTTTTATTGCTTAGATGGTTCGACGAGCTCACAGCCCACCTGGTGTTAAGTGGTTACTGGAGCCCATGGTCATCTACAACGTAAATGCGCCACTCACCTTGAGATATAAGTTCTAATATCTCACTATATTTACAACGGCTGCCCCACCCTTTAAACCGAAACGCATTACTGCTTCACGGCAGAAACAGATGGAGTGGTGGTACCTACCCGCGCGGACTGACAAGAGGTCCTACCACCAGTAGAAAAACGATCGTTTTCGTAAACCAGTTTCGTACTAAATAGATCAATAGAAAACCAGACAGACTTGTCCATTTTTCATACTTTTAGGAACTTTATAATAATACGGACCGAATTGAACTTCTGTTCATATTATACGGCATGTTTAGAAGTTGTCGGGCGGTCGGCGCTTTGTTCCGTCGACGCCTCAACGCGCTCAGCAAACTCATTAGTTGAACTTTGTTTATCGCAAAAACTGTTGTTTATCTAACGCCCAGTCTACAATTCGAGCTCGAAGTGTTCCCGGAAGTGCTTTCATCGTTTAAGTTATATAATTACGCTTTCGAATATTGTTTTAAAAAAAAAACGCATCTAGGAAAACGTAGAATTCAGAGTATAGAGCTTTTATCATTCAAAGCGATCTCTTCCTGGCAACTTTGGATGGAGATAAATATTTCGTATAAAGGATGCTAGTTTGATATACTAGAATTATTATAGAAATGTGGGTAGAGTGAAAATATGTAGTATGTAGGAACGGAACGGAGCGATATGGATGAATGACAGATATGGAGAATGAATGAGTGAGAGAGATAGGAGATGACGTGTTAGGAAGTAAGAAAGACGGCGAATCAATGCGGTATACCTAGTTTTATTTTTTAAGCGAAAAGAGGGTAGTTGCCGGACGCGACGGCAGACAGACGCGGTGTAGCCCTGAAGGCGAAAGACGTTTATATTTTAGTTACATATATTAACCCAAATAAAAAAATCAAGTTTGTGTGAAGTGATCAACCGTTTCACTGGCCCGCCCTGAATCTAAAACCCCACCATTTTGGGGGACGGGGGATGAGCGTCCGGAATTCGAAAATATTTTTTTTATTCGGGGCAACGTCGATGTCGGTAGTCAAAATTGATCAACCGTTTCACTGTCCCACCCTGAATCTAAAACCCCACATGTATAAAACAATAAGAAATTACAATTTGAATTAGTCGTGGTCCAAAGAATAAGACACCTGATTTACTCTTACACGGGTTAAAGAAGAGAAAGATTAACGAGCTCCGCAATAGTACTGATATATGTTTAAAAACCAAGCATAGTATAAATTAAAATAAACGTAGCGCACGTAGACCATTGTTTACTACGGCGTAGCGCTTGTAGCGGCATAACATGTATTGTCACTCGTAGCTATATCAACAAAATTACATCAATGAGTATTTTTCATACGCAATAATCCATAAAATACGTAACGTAACTTGTAGAACTTAAAATAAAAGGTGACTGAGAGCTGGTAATAAATTTTGCACATGATGAGCATCGCGTAAGGTCGCGACGTAGTAGATTCATTTGCGAAACAATTGCTCTTGAGTTGTTAGGTCTCCTTCGGAGGCGCTCGGGCAGTTGTTAGCAAATCCCACCCCTCTTGGCTGAGCCTTTGCTCGCCCACCTGTCCTGGTGAAACTGGAAAGGCCTTCGGGCCACCAGTAAACTTTCAATCATAAAAAAAAAAAAAAAAAAAAAAAAGGTCGCGACGACAATAAAAATGCCGTTACATATGTCTTATTCTTAGGGTTGCCACTTAGATTTTTTTTCGTTTTTTATTCTCAGTCGCCTCTGTTGGTAAATAGTTACAGTCGGTCATAGACCTCGACAATGCCATGACGGATTTTAAGGACGTCAAAATCTTTGTTAACCTTGCCGGTGGCTACCCTCAGGCCAGATGCTAGTTCATTTAAACAGATTTGATTATGTTTTCTGATAGCATTGATAACTTAAATTTAAATCATATCTACTTCGATATTGTTTTTAATTACCCTTACTTATGAATCGCTTTTGTTTATTTCCATTCGCAATATATCGACGGAAAGAAGCGGAATTGTCGTAACTTAAAAAACCCAACTTTACCCCAGAGCCATAAAACAATTTCATAAATTTATAACTCATATTTAAAGAGATAGAAAGTTGAAAACTGGTTTGAAATTTGACGAAAAACAAAAAAAAAAAAAATATTTTACCGTAGGAAAACGAGACCCAGACCGTTGGGAGCGGTATTTTTTTATACACAAGAATATGATAAAAAGTGATCTAACCCAAAATGCAAGTTATGACATTTCCCCTTTCTCCCGTCGATGTTATTGCAAATTTGAAAGAAGTAGTTAAGTTGCTTCCAGTAACAGTTAGAGCATCACATACTTCGATTTGTGATGCCTTGAGTTTGCCATTACTGGTCATTTGTACTGTTTAAAAATTGTTAATGTATTAGGTTTTACTGGTGGTAGGACCTCTTGTGAGTCCGCGCGGGTAGGTACCACCGTCCTGCCTATTTCTGCCGTGAAGCAGTAATGCGTTTCGGTTTGAAGGGTGGGGCAGCCGTTGTAACTATACTGAGATCTTAGAACTTATATTTCAAGGTGGGTGGCGCATTTACGTCGTAGATGTCCATGGGCTCCAGTAACCACTTAACATCAGGTGGGTTCGTCCACCCATCTAAGCAATAAAAAAAAAAGGTCATTTACAAAACACATTCAAACTAATGCAAATAAAAATAGACCCGCTTATAAAATGTATAAAACGTGTTTTCAAATGCAGGGTGCGAGCGACCAGCATATTTCTGTAGCATTTCAAGAATTTTGTAATAGTTGCAGGAAACAATTGTTTTTTTTTAAATATTTTTTAGGGACTACAATGTTATAGGTTTTCAGTGGACTCGACGAACGTGGATTACAGCGGTAGGTTTTCGAATTGAATGTTGACTCAATCGTCGGAAGCGGATGTTGTTTTACTGACGTTCCTATTTCGATGGTGGTTCCGCTGACAGTTGACAAGAATACTTTGACGGTTGAACGCCGATTAATCTATATATTAATACGTGAAGCAAAAACTTTGTATCCCTTTTTACGAAAATTGCGCGGACGGAGGAATATGAAATTTCCCACACTTATAGAGAATATAGAGAAGAAGTGAACAAAGCTAATATTTTTTTTAAATAATGCATAAAAGCTACAACAAATCAATAAAGAAAACATTACACACACTACATACCATGTATTTGACGCACACACGCATGCATACTATTTATTGTCAAACTTTTGTTCTTGACGTCTGTTATCAAATTGAGAATAGAATAAATATTGTTTGTCTTTATTAATATTTTTTTATAGTGTAGTCTTGGCGAAATTTGTGATTATAGAAGTATAAAATACAATCTTAATAGTGTACAAACTTACAATTCCAATTAATTATAGTCGAATTTCGACTACTGCGGGACCTCTAGTATAACATTCAAATGATGGGTTGGCTTACGTCATATTTTTGATTTGAACACCGCCTCTCGTTTCGAGGTACGTGGTCTAAATATCAGTAGTAGGTATACCATTGTTCCACTTTTTACTTTAATGTACTGATTAATGGTACCAATAAACGAGGTCATCTACCTCATCAAGCCGTAATTACAGCAAATGGTATTTGAGTTTTAAATAAAAGTAATTTAAATTATGACTTTTTTATTTATTTATTATTGCTTAGATGGATGGACGAGCTCACAGCCCACCTGGTGTTAAGTGGTTACAGACATGTACAACGTAAATGCACCACCCACCTTGAGATATAAGTTCTAAGATCTCAGTATAGTTACAACAGCTGCCCCGCCTTTCAATCCGAAACGCATTACTGCTTCACGGCAGAAATAGGCTCGGTGACTGGTTGAATCAGTGGTGCAATAGTTAGCGGACCTAACTGTTGCGTCGAGGAACGTGGGTTCGATTCCCAAGGCGAACAATTATTCGTGTAATGAACAGATTTCTTTGCTCTTTGTCTGGGTGTTTACTATCTCTATATACTTATATGTATATAATAAAACGTATATAAGTATAATGTATGTCAGTCTCTGGTACCCATAACATAGGGAATCCTAAATTGGAGTCGGTAGGGTGGGCGTGATTTGATCCCAATCAAAAAAAAAATTGAACCAAATTTGTGCGAAAGCCTACTAGTTCCGTATTAAAAACCACGAGTTGCCAGCCCTGCGTGAAACAATTTACGAGTGTGCAATCAGATGTGAGGATTATTGCTGTCCGTCCACCTTCCGTTATGATCGGATTAATGTTCAGCCGATATGATGTTGATTTCATTGTGACGCTTTAAGTGTCTGCGTAATTAAAGTTGGCTTGTCGACATAGTTGCCTTAGAAAGAAAATTAGAAATGGCATTTTAAAAACGAAGCTTTTTGATTCGAAGCTTCTATTTTTTTTTTATTGCTTGGATGGGTTGTCGAGCTCACAGCCCACCTGGTGTTAAGTGGTTACTGGAGCCCATAGACATCTATAACGTAAATGCGTCACCCACCTTGAGATATAAGTTCTAAGGTCTCAGTATAGTTACAACGGCTGCCCCACCCTTCAAACCGAAACGCATTACTACTTCACGGCAGAAATAGGCAGGGCGGTGGTACCTACCCGTACAGGAGATCCTACCACCAGTAATTACGCAAATTATAATTTTCCGGGTTTGATTTTTATTACACGATGTTATTCCTTCACCGTGGAAGTCAATCGTGAACATTTGTTAAGTATTGGCGCGTCCACGTCATTTCGGATCCAGCCGATCCACTAACGGTGCTTTTAGGTACCCCAAGCACCGGTCATCGTTCTGGTCGAACCCGCCGCTTGCGACGAAGGCGAGTAAATTAACCCACAGACACAGCGCACTGAGTTTCTCGCCGGATCTTCTCAGTGTGTCGCGTTTCCGATCCGGTGGTAGATTCTGCGAAGCACGGCTCTTGCCAGGGTTAGTGTTAGCAACGTCATCAGCTTTGACCCCGTGAGTTCACCTACTAGTTAAGGCTACGCTGAAATGGTCTCATAAGACTATTCGCAAGAGTAGAAAAAAAAATTGGCGCGTCTTGGCAATAAGTCCCGTGTGCCATGATGACAGACGGTATGACACTATCTCATGCCATTATGCCGTCTCTTGGCCGTGATTTTCGACTATCTTGGGAGTGTGTGTGCGCATAAGCTTCATTGCTCCTCTCTGAGATTTTTGTGGTGGAGTGAAGATCTATACAAGATGGCTGTTTAGGGCTGGATGAGAGAAGCCGAGGATCGGGCTCAGTGGCATGCAATTGAAGATTCCTATATCCAGCAGTGGACCGCGATATGCTGATGATGATGATGAGAGTTCTGTACTGCGTAAGACTCAATATAATAAGCAGACACGTTCTTCGCTTGTATAATTATAATAATAATAATGTTTCTTTTTTAAATTATTTTCGTAATTTGTTTTTTTTTTCCGAATTTCCATTAATTTTTTCATTAATTATAAATTATTCCATTAAGTTTGATGTTTTAGATCTGACGAGCGTCCCAAGTCGGCGATCCTTTTTATTTTTTATGATTTTTTATTTGTTATGAAGCTCATGGGCCATGTGATTTTTAGTGGTCATCACTACCAATCTTGAGACACACTAAGCCTTAATTATATAGTACTAGCTGACCCGGCAGATTTCGTAGTGCCTCAATCCATAAATAAAATAAACTTAAAACAAACAAAAGGAATCCGTCCGACGGGGGACACATCAAAGGAAAAACAAAATTGTTATTTTCATTTAATTCCGAGCATTTTCATATTTATCTACCTTTTAACCTTCTCTGGACTTCCACAAATAATTCAAGATTAAAATTAGCGAAATCGGTCCAGCCGTTTTCGAGTTTTAGCGAGACTAACGAACAGCAATTCATTTTTATATATATATATGTTGGAGTATTTTCACTTTCGGGTAGCGACATGGTCAGCGGGTGGTCTTCGTAAGTCAATAAAACCAGAAATGAACTCAGAGCGTATATTACGCAGGAGCGCTCCGTCCGACACGGCGACTCGCTCGCTTCTGAGCTCGAGAGAACAAGAAGAAGGGTCGTCGTACCCCCTTTCGGGGGCACGGAACGGGCCTCGGGGCAAACCCCACTACCCGGGCTGAAACTCCCTGCCAACATAGGGCAGGGGTGAAATGATGCAGGGAGGACTTGGGGATAGGTACGCTGTTCGCTGCGTGTTCGGCGGCAATTTACATCTATATATACTTATATATAATACGATGGGCAGTCTGGTGACGGCTCGATGCCCGCGGCGGTGACACCCCGGCGCCGGCTGCTGTCCTCTGCTTCCTGCTGAGGCGATCTCACGGATTACTCCGGAGATCACCTCGGACAATTTCTCCCACAGTGCGAGCAGCCATGCAGCAAAGCCGGCAGGCTGGGAGGCCTGTCGACCGCTGCGGCGCTCGCGCTGAGGGCGGGGGGGAAGGGGGGGCTGGTTGTTCAAGTCGTGCTTGCCTTCGGCCGGATGGGCTGTAGGCAGTGGTTGGCTTGATGTCGGTTGGGCAGTAAGGGGGGCCTCGGAGACCTCCATGGTTTCGATGTGAGCTCGAGAGACAACAACGGAGCGTTTTTATAGCAAGGTATCGTGGTGGGACGATGTTGTTTACGACTCTTATCTTGCACGTGTTGTTTTCGATCCATCCCATCTTTATTAGTCATGATAATGGTTTATAAAAATACGCGCCGACATATATAGATAGATAACGAATGTGGACCCTTTAAATAGAACCGCGTTATTGCGAAAATATAGAAAGAATGGTGCTGCCTAGCCAAGTGAGTTTCCAGTTTAACTTACCACTAGTAAATGCCGGCTGGCAATCGAATTGAGCTTGCGTTGCATTGCACATTTTTGCTTCGGTGATTCTCTTTCACGACAAGAGAAGAGACGTAGTGGTGATATTCTAGGTAGACTTTTAATATTAGCTATTGACTTATCATTCTGAGTCTTCAATTTAAAATTTACTGGTGGTAGGACCTCGTATGAGTCCGCGTTGCCTATTTCTGCGGTGAATCAGTAATGCGTTTCGGTTTGAAGGGTGGGGCAGCCGTTGTAACTATACTTGAGACCTTAGAACTTATATCTCAAGGTGGGTGGCGCATTTACGTTGTGGGCTCCAGTGACCACTTAACACTAGGTGGACTGTGAGCTCGTCCACCCATCTAAGCAATAAAAAAAACAAAAAAAAAACTGGTGTAAACACGTCTTATGAGCCCGCTTGGGTACGTAACACCCTGCCTATATATGCCATGATAGATTTCGGTTTGAAGGGTGAGGAAGGCTGAGGTTGTACTGTAAAACTGAGACTTAGAACTCATGTTTCAAGTGGGTGACGGCGTCTCCGTTGTTGATGTCCACGGGCTGCGGTAACCACTTAACATCAGATGGGCTATGAGCTTAACCATCTAAGAAAATGTCGGAAAATATTGATTATGTTCATGAAACCACAGTCGGAACGACCAGAATGATCAGCTCATAAATTGCGTAATTTCCCATGCGATAGTTCAGATTTAATCATCTTATTTATGTGTTTTGGTTCGATTCCAATAAACAAAGGCACGGCTATAAGGTCGGATGTGAGATAAAGCGTTGAATTCGTGTTTGTTGATGATATATATGAAGTGATTTAAAACAATAATTGATCTTCACGATATTTTAGTGTCATTACGCGGACTTCAATTGATTAATCACCACTCAAAACCTTGAAATCATTTCCATAATAAAATGTATTTACGCAGTCTAAAACTTTGGAGTAAAATTATTAACATAAATATTTAAATACATTTATTCTCCAAACATCTCTGCAGTTCAATGAAAAGTGATAAAAAATAGAACGGAGCTAATTTATGAGGCGTAATACCATGTAATTTGATTTTTGTTTTGTTTTTTTCTTATTTTTTTTATACTAGTTTATACCATATTCTAAGTCTGTACACACGTACCTAGTCTTCATTCCCGCAAAGAACCAAAGGGAAACGGGGGTGACTGAAAATCAGCGCTGTTCGATTTATCGACCTTGTGCAGCAATAGCTGAACCACCTCCTTTTGCCTTTTTCTCTTTTTTTCTTTTTTTGTATTTGTTTTATTATAATTGATGTGAAAGGCAATAAATGATTTTATTATTATTATTAATAAAACATGAATCAGTAAATGTTTGAATTTTTTTCTGTCTGTCTGTTTCTTTGTGCGCGTACATATCCGGTATTATTGGACAGATTTTTATGTTATTTTCACCAGTAGACAGAGATTTGAAGCAGAATATAAGTTATTATTCAAATTCTGATCATACAAAGTTTGCGGCGCTGTTTTTGATATTTACTTTTAAGCTGTCCAACGTAAAGCTATATACAAAATAATATTTTTGACGCCTAAGCCACTGTACCAATTTTGAAGCCATATATGCTATTTTGTATCCTACTGGTGCAATTGGTGCGGGCACTGATCTTTCCCATATTCCTCTACGGGGCGGAGACATGGTGCATAAAAAGCCGGGATATCAAAAAGATCGATGCCTTTGAAATGTGGGTGTGGCGGAGGATGCTGTGAATACCGTGGACTGCCATGCGAACAAACGAGTCCATTCTAAGGCAGCTAGACATTCAAAAAAGGCTCTCTTCCATTTGCCGGGAACGTGTTATGAGCTTCTTCGGACACATCATGCGGTCTCCCAAACATGAATTAGAGAAGCTCATAATTACGGGTCGAATAGAAGGCAAGCGCGCCGTGGGCAGAACACCAGCCAGATGGTCAGATCTAGCAAGAGAAGCACTCGGTGGTAGTCTGTACCATGCGGTCCATGCCACCCATGATCGAGCACATTGAAAGTACGTCGCATGTGGTCGCGATCCTCAGTAGTGAGGGAACGATATAGAAGAAGGTGCAATAGTTCTGTCCAAGCGATAATAGCAAAAAAATTAGGCGATGACAATATAGTCACTGCTACAGTTGAAGCAGCATAATTTGGCGGTGGCAACGTGACGTACGTAATGTAATGTAAAAAAAAAAGAGTAGTTATTGGTAACACTTTTAATTGATAAATCAAGAGCTTTTTCCTCTACCTATTGGCTGGTAGCCTAAGAGGATATTCCAGCTATGCTCGGCCGAGTAGATGAGCTCACGGGCTTAGACTGAGAGTTGAGAATTTGCTAATACTAGCCCTAGCAAGAGCAGCGCTTCGCAGAATCTACCACCGGATCGGAATTGCGATCCACTGAGAAGATTCGGCGAAAAACTCAGTGGGCTGTGTCTATGAGCTAGTCCGACGACAAAAATCAAGAATATTTTAATAACTTTCTATTGCTTTGAATTGTATAGGACCCACAGGTACGAAATTTTATAAGTTATTACACAGAAGCCTTAAATGTTTTTGGGACACTTAATGTTGGAAATAGTAAGTTTGTAGTATTAACCGTACTCAGCCTGGGTTCTGACCCCGGGCGGAAATCGGACGTCGGGTGAGAGAGTGCAAGGGGAGTTTTTTAGTGGGCAGGGCCGTAAAACATCCTTGGGCCCGCAGTCTGCTCCCAAGATCTGCAGAACGTCAAGTCCCATATACCCTGCGGGGACACCTCGTAGCAAGTTCGGCCCCAGACAAAAAAAAAACGTTCATACAGTATGCGCTCTGCCTTAATCCTGTAGTGTAATCTCAAATTCTCGTAAGAAATTTAAGATCATGTAATATTATCTTAATGTATCCTTGAGGGCCTTTTTTCAAAAGCCGGAAAGATAACGAGGTCTCTCCATGTCTTTGAGTTATAAGAAAGTTGATTCAGTCTCTTGGGTGGTATTATGTTTGACACGCTGATGTAGTGTTTGAGAGGGTGTTGATATAAGTTTTAATCTAGGATACTGCTGGGACCTGGCGTTCTGTATTTAACCAAGGTCGTCCAGGTCTTGCATGACGAGATATCATTTAGGTCACTCTGTTTCTCTTCCTTTCTTTCTTTTAGTTTAAGTGCTGTTTTTTTAAGCGCTACTACCCTTCTCTTTTTTCAATATATTTTTTTAGTCACAATATTTCTATAAGTTTTAGATAATTAAATTAGAAGCTTGATATTTTGTAATCAATCATTAATTTATCCAACAATATAAAATAATTACAGTATAACATTTATTATGTTAAAAATAATAATAATAGAATTTTCGGATTGCCATGTGGCAACACTGTTAGTGGGAGCGATTACTGTAGTGGGGATGAGACACGTTAGGGTAAGCGGGGGAAAATGGACACAGTGGACGGCGGAGAAAAAAGTCAGGAGAGAAAAATAGTAAGAGTGGGTACTTTGTACTAGGTACATAAATAAATCAATTCCGCAAAATTATAATTTGCGTAATTACTGGTGGGAGAACGTCTTGTGACTCCGCAGGGGTAGGTACCACCACTCTGCCTATTTCTGCCGTGAAACAGTAATGCGTTTCAGTTTGAAGGGTAGAGCAGCCGCTATAATATAAAAACTGAGACCTTAGAACTCATCTCTCGAGGTGGGTGGCGGCATTTACGTTGTAGATGTCTATGGGCTTCAGTAACCACTTAAAACCAAGTAGGCCGTGAGTTCATCCACCCATCAAAGCAATAAAAAAAGGATGACTAGAGCAATGAATTGTTTCATTTAACCACCAGAGTTTACAGTAAGTACTAAAAATAAAGAGCTTCAAAATATCTTCCAATATCAATAGTAACAGCTTACAAACGTGTAATTTATCAAAGACGTGAAAGCTATTTTGGTAAACAAAAAGCCAAGAGAAACTTTTACCATAAATGATACACTACAATACGTTAAAACTGTTTCAAACAACTCCGTTTTAATGGCGGACGCTGTAATCACTATATTCCAGTATTGTTATAAATTGGGTGATATGTGAGAATTAACTTCTGAATTTTGAATTGTTTTAGTAATGTTATTGATTTCAAGGGCTTATGTGCTTTGAATATTCTTGGTTGTCCATGCCGCTAAATTCGGTTTCCTGTAAGAAAACTCTAACTCGAAAAACGAGATTGTCATCATCTTCATTGACCTAAAGTAGTTCCCTGCTGACCATAGGTCTCTCCCAAATTATGTCATTGAGCCCGTTCTTTGGCTCTCTTCTTTTCATGTCTTATCAACCACCCTTTGCAAGTCATCGCACCACCTGCCGAGAGTGGCGCACATTACGCTTATGGTTCGCGGTTTCCACTCCTTGGACTCTTGGAATATGCCGACGACTTTAGTTCTCTGTCGAATAACCTTCTGATTTAGTCCTTTACAGGAGCTCCGCGGTTAGCTCTCTCAATAGCTCGTCGAGCGACCTTAAGCTAACGGACTAGCCGTACTGTGAGTGTCCTCGTGTCGGCCCTGTCATAACTGGTAGGACGCACTGAAGGAAAACTTTAGTTTTTTTTATTGCCCTTGTAGACGAGCATACGGCCTACCTGATGGTGAGTGGTTACCGTCGCCCGTGGACTTCAGCAATACCAGGGGCAGAGCTAAGCCGCTGCCTACCGCT
This sequence comes from Bombyx mori, assembly GCF_030269925.1. Classification (NCBI taxonomy): domain Eukaryota; kingdom Metazoa; phylum Arthropoda; class Insecta; order Lepidoptera; family Bombycidae; genus Bombyx; species Bombyx mori. Next base: position 932,455 of record NC_085120.1, on the reverse strand, counting down.
TAATACTCTCCACAAGCCTCTTTTGAAGAAGGGCATGTCATAGCGCTTGGGAAACACCGTGGAGGGGAGTTTATTCTATAGCCGGATGGTACGTGGCAAGATGGTACGTTCTGATATTGCTTTTGATTTTATGCATTTAAAGAAGATAATTCACGAGGATGGACGTGGATTGCAACTCGTCAAATCAGGAGGCCGAAGTATTAATTTAGGTGTGTAAAGGCTCCCACCCTCAAAAAACCACCCTTAACGGCTTCGCAGTGGAAATGAACAGTATGATACTTACCCGTCGGGGCTCAGAATGAACCCTACCACAAAAACAGTAATATAAAATTAACTACGCGTCAACAACCCACACAAACTCCGAAACATTCTGAATAAATAGTGCTACAAGCCAACGGCAGGAGTACTTCAGCGGCGATATTTATTAAATTATATTGCATCCAGTGAATGCAAGTGGCAATTTTGTTCCGGCCAACACACGAGCGTGATTCATTTTATTTAACTGCAAAACAGTTAATTACTTGACTTATATACTTCGCTATATATATATATATACTGACCTGGAAAGTGTCTGGCAAAAGGAAGAGAGGCCGCCCCAGAACAACTTGGCGTCGCTCGGTGGAGCAGGAGCTAGGGGTCTTGGGCATGACGTGGGAGGAGCTAGAACAGACTACCCAAGACCGATATAAATGGAAAAATTTGATTCGAGCCCTACACCCCAGCAGAGGGTAATAGGAAAGAATGATGATGATGATATACTTCCCTATGTTTGTCGCACACTTCAGATATTGAATGACAACTTTGTTACTGTGCAATTTTTTAGCTTGTGCCTGGAATAGGTTGTTTTCGCAAAAAGAGACTCTAATACAATTTACTGAGCTGTGAAGTTACAGTGATCGTAAATCACCGGAAGTACTCAAAGCACAAGAGATACGTTTAAAAGGCCTTGCAGATAGTCGAAATTTTGGCATTGATTATCGAAAAGATGCCGCGATCCATTGTGAGTAATATCTCGAGACATTTTATTTATTTATTAAGTTCACACAACTGGATTAAATCTACACAATTTCTCATTCAACTTAAATGAAAAAAAAATGAGTATAGTGAAATGAATTGAATTTAGTTCATTCATCTCGGTGTAAGCACAACATGCACAAAGTTGATTGGATTAAAAGTCCTCAGGAATTGCTTTTTGTTATTAAATAATAATATAAAAACAATACACATATATGTAAGTACACATACATCTATGTAAACTAAGAAAATAAAAAGAAAGAGCAAATAAAACTAACTAACAGCAAAAAACTAAAGAATGAAAGTTAAACAAAAATGTCTAAATATGTATATGACCTCTACAGCTCAGCACGTTTCACGTATCTTCAATTTACTAGAGGTCCCGCAGTAGTCGAAATTCGACTATAATTAATTGGTATTGTAAGTTTGTACACTGTTATGATTGTATTTTATACTTATATAAGCACAAATTTCGCCAAGACTACACTATAAAAAATATTAGCAAAAGCATATTTAATCTCAATTTGACAACAGACATCAAGAACAAAAGTTTGACAATAAATAGTATGCATGCGTGTTGCGTCAAATACATGGTATGTAGTGTGTGTAATGCTTTCTTTATTGATTTAATGTATATTTAACGAATTATTTAAAAAAAATATTAGCATTGTGCACTTCTTCTCTATATTCTTTATAAGTGTGGAAAATTTCATACTCCTCCGTCCGCGCATTTTTCGTAAAAAGGGATACAAAGTTTTTGCTTCACGTATTAATATATAGATTTTAAGTGAGGCTAGAGAAGCATGTCCAACGAATATGTCGACTGAACACAGACATGACATTGAAGTCTCAATCGTGTTCCCCAACTCCACGACAGAATGGAATCTGGGACCGAAGATATAGCCGGACCACAAGTGGATGTAGAATATTCCTGTTTATAACATCGAGGGTTATAACAAAATTCCAAGAGCCAATATTGAGAAAATGCTTGAAGTAAATTAAATACTAACTGAATGTAAATTTAATCTGAACGAAAAAATTTATATGAAAAAACTTGGTCTCTTTATTAAGAGAAAAGAAAAAAAAGGCCTCTCTTAAGCTGCTCTTACTTCATATAAGGTATTGTAAGCCCGCACGGGTATTGACAACAACTCTGCCTATTTCCATCTCCAAGTATTCATGCATTCCAATAAAGACGTCGATGTTATACCAATGGGGGGATGTGAGCTCCCAACTCTTTATTTTATTTTATTTTATTGCTTAGTTGGGTGGACGAGCTCACGGTCTGGTGTTAAGTGGTTACCGGAGTCCAGAGACATTTACAACGTAAATGCCGCCACCTGTCTTGAGATACCAGTTCTAAGGTCTCAGTATAGTAACAACGGCTGCCCCACCCTTCAAACCGAAACGCATTACTGTTTCACGGCAGAAATAGGGTAGTGGTACCTACCCATGCGGACTCACAAGACATCTTACCGCCAGTAATTACGCAAATTTTAATTTTGTGGGTTTGATTATTACTACATAATGTGTGTTAATCCTTCAGCGTGGAAGTCAATCGTGAAAATTGCTTAAGTACGGATTTCATTAGAAAAATTGGTACCCGCCTGCGGGATTCGAACACCGGTGCATCGCTAGATACGAATTCACCGGACGTCTTATCCTTTAGGCCACGACGACTTCAAACGGCAACTAGTGCAATAAAAACTAAAATACACTACAACAATAAAAGAGACTTGGCCCGATTATCCTTTGAAAACGACATATGTCTTACTAGCGACCCGCCCGAGCTTCGCTTCATAAACTGTAATTTTTTCTTCATCTTCATCTTTTTATAATCATCTTCATTAATCTTTATCTTTAATGATATCGCACCACTCGGTTATTAGTCATAACTATTCAAATATTTGTCTAACTGATTTAGGTATAAAGACAAAGTTTACCTACTTTAAATACCAGATGCTATAACAGTATTTATTTTGATATGAAGATCAATTTGTTACTATCAAATGTGCGTTAGAAATAAATTATCATTTTTTATTGTATTTACGATTTACTATTTTGTCGATAACCACTTACACATAAAAGATGCTCGCAGGCTTTGTTGTTGGAATATTTAAGATAAACATTTCCATTTTACATTATATATAGTTACATATGTGTGACTCCAACGATTTTTACGACGCACGCCAGAATAGCTCGCAGATGGCAGATTTTTCCCTACTTACTAGACACTTATCGTTATATTTAATGTAATTCACAGTATACCTTTATAAAATATAACCTATGTGCTATTCTGATATGTAAGCTATATTATTGTAAAGTTTCATCAACATCCATCCAGTAGTTTTTGCGTAATAGAGTAACTAACAAACATAGGTACATCCATAGATTCTTACAAAATTTCACATTTCTTATATCAGTAGGATAATCCCAAACAATTATCATTATCCGTTTTTTCCGTAACCTGGCAACATTCATGTTAATCAGTTCACAACTGTTATTTCGGCTTGCATCTCGATACACACCACGTATATCTCCTCCGAGAGCAGTATAAGCTTGGTCGTAACCAGACAGGTCGTTAGGGGGTCAATTTACAATTAAGAGAATTCACTGCTATGTAACGTTTTCGCTGTAGGAAAATTGTTTTGATGAAGTTCACGGAAAATCTTGGTGATGTTCTAAATGCGGAATTCTGTGAGCTTGTAGATTTGTTAGTCTCTCACGCACATAATACGGGACTTATTTTGATGAAACTTCAAAATTTATTACCTCAGTATTAAATAAGAATAGAACACAATATAATAAATCTAAATAATGAGTTTATAAAATGATGACGTCAGTGTCACTGAGGCCTTTTTTTTTGAGAGCCTATTCCAGCGTCGCCGGGAAAGTAGGTGAGATCACGGGGCTCAAACCTGACATTGTTGCTAGCACGAACCCTAGCAAGAGCAGTGCTTCGCAGAATCTACCGCCGGATCGGAAACGCGACCCATTGAGGAGATCCGGCGAGAAACTCAGTGGGCTGTGTTTGTGGATTAATTGGGTTCGACGAGAACGATGACCGGTGATTTGTGCGACAATAGTCACTCGTATAGTAGAAAGTGCAGGCAGTCATGAATTATCTTGAGTACCGTCTTAACAGTGCGTAACATTTAGGAAACAGTTAACTTTAACTATTTTTAGATACTGGAGCTGCTCCGAAATATAGTATAATAAATAATAATATAATATAATAAAAGTTTGTATATGTATGTATGTACGTTTAAGAACATTAAGTTCTTGACAGAGACCTCCCTTGTGTGTCTATAAATAGGCTATAGGATTTAAGATTCGGATAAAAATGAAAAATAACACATGTTTAAGAATGACTCTCATTCAAAATTCACAAAACACTAATCAACGCTTATCCATCCAGTATTACAATTATATTTTAGTGCCTCCACAAGGCTATGTTCCCATATACACTGCGGACAGTGTTCAGTGCTCTTACTGGGGAGAGATTCGTGCCCATACGAACTGACAATATCCTAGGGAAATATATGACGTCATAAATGGTTGCCATTTTTCTACTGTGAAATTTTGTGTTTTCGAGGTAAGCTGCTCTGAGCTTTGATCACGTGATCGATTTTATCGTGCATAGCCTCATTTCAATATTTCGGTTATTGAGTTATTATACGTTGAATTAGTAATTACGCAAATTATAATTTTGCGGGTTTGATTTTTATTACACGATGTTATTCCTTCACCGTGGAAGTCAATCGTGAACATTAGTTGAGTACGTATTTCATTAGAAAAATTGGTACCCGCCTACGGGATTTGAACACCGGTGCATCGCGAATGCACCGGACGTCTTATCCTTTAGGCCACGACGACTTCAATCCTGCGTTGATATACATAAAAAATTTGCAATCATTTAAAAATTTCACAATAATTTACATTATACTCTACAGAGACTTTTAAAATTTGCATGTTACTCTCATAGCAATAAAGTCAATGGAGAGATGTTGATTTATAGATTTTGTGAAATTCCGCATCTTACTAAACATACTTTACTGGTGGTAGAACCTCTTGTGAGTCCGCGCGGGTAGGTACCACCACCCTGCTTATTTCTGCCGTGAAGCAGTAATGCGTTTCGGTTTGAAAGGTGGAGCAGCCGTTGTAACTATACCTGAGACCTTAGAACTTATGTCTCAAGGTGGGTGGCGCATTTACGTTGTAGATGTCTATGGGCTCCAGTAACCACTTAACACCAGGTGGGCTGTGAGCTCGTGCACCCATCTAAGTAATAAAAATAAAAAAAACCTAATTCTATAGTTGGCTTAAATCCTTACATCTTTCTATCTAAATAGAGAACTATATAATACACATTATTATATATATGTTTAGGGACCACAACTGATATACATGTCAGCACACGTCAGGGATGGCTGAGCGGTAGGTTCCGTCATCGCTTGTTTTCGATTGAACTCAGTTTAGTCAATAAAACTTTTCAATAATAATTATTGAAACTCAACACACACAACTTTCACAATGACAGGGTAAACCGACAGTTTCGTTGCATATACCGACAGACCGACTGACCGACTGACTGACTGACAGAGACTCACTGACTGAGACGGACGGAATTACTGTCTGACACGGAATGCCACGACTCTGTCTACGTACCGCCATTTTATACTGTGGCGTTACGGAGTCTACCCTTCGTTTCGTGATATTTATCAAAACAACATTTCATCATTTAAAATAATAATCAAAACCACCGTCTTAATATTACTAAAGTCGTTATCCACGACACGGCCATTCTGACATGTCACACGTCCCTGTGTGACGCTCCTGCAAGGAAAACAACCTTCTGCAATATCTAACAGGTTTCGTCTCGGCCACTCCTGATACATTCACGATTGAGGATTGGGATTCGTTTCATTACAAACCATAACGTTAGCTTTCAACAAGATCTTTAACAGACTATGTTAACCTGTGTGAGTAGATAACTTAATTACTCAACTATTCGTGACACACTATACAACTGAAAAATTTCATTAATGCTTAATAAGCATTAGAAACCCGAGTTATTACAAAACAACTCAATCTGAGCAGTATTTCATCAGTATTATGTATCAACCACAAACTATCGTTACAATTACTTCCATCTAGTGAGAGTAACTCATGCCACCTATATCGAGTGACGATAACCCAATTCAAGTGCCACCTCCATCGAGTAGCTCTTGACTACTTATTGCCTCCATCCGGCAAATAAGTGGGACCTCCATCCGGTACCCAACTTCAACACAAAACACTAATGCCTCCATCCGGCACGCAAGTGGAACTTCCATCCAGTACCCACTTCAACCATAAAACACATCGCAATGCCTCCATCCGGCAATAAAATGAACACATCACCTAAATCGAGCGAGGTGTTCAATTACCAGTCATAAATAACACTGAATACTGTTCTTTACTAATCACACAAAATAGGACAACAAAATCCTTACTTTAATCAGTCAGTTGTATCGTGGTCATTTGATCCTACATCTTCTACATCACTAGTGTCAACAAAATCATATAGAACGCTCCTGGCCTGGCTGCCGGTGCAGCTAGTGACATTACCACCCACATTATCATTAAAACAAATGATAAAACCAATACACATCACTTCACAATATAGAGTCAAGGTCATTAGTAGACCAACACAACAATAGTCTCCATTGAGACCCAGGTCTCCGCTGTACCAATCGATGGAGATACTCTCACCTCACTGATCAGTCTCGTCAGTAGCACTACTTAGAGGCAACCTTATGTAATCATAGGTTCTATTACCAGTTAAAGCAATCTGTCTTCATTTCAACAAAATTCAACATCGAATTTTACTAAATTTCCAATGTTCTGGTCTCGTCAAAGTTAATCTCTTACTTTCAGTATCATTTTAAGTAAAAATCTTTTGGGATATAGCACGCGAACTATAAAGAATTCGAAGGGGCTCGCCTCTATTATTCTTATGGTAGAACAATTTAAAAAAAAAAAAAAACAAAATGTGTGCAATTCACTCGTGGTAGAAGTGAAACCTTCCAAAATTAAAATACAATTATCCTAAACGTCTTAAGTAAATGTAAAATTTTGTCATTAGTAAATAATTGTAAGGTAGCGCCCTCTGTGAATTGATATTTTAATTTCACGTATAATCCTAAATTAAAATTCACTACAAGAGCTTTCATACACACGTTAGTATTAAAAAATCTCACAGATGGCGCTGTATTAAATAGTATGTTGTATATTTCTGTATCATTCTTTGCTGGCTTCATCCTACACATTTTTGTATTTGTGTCTCTTACCTGTCGTTTTTTTTTTCCGTTGCATCCGGTTTGAAATCACAACGATTCTAAAGAAGTTTTCACTTCAAAAGATGTACGGCTTCTAGCACTTCTTGTCAAGAACAATTCCATGAGCTTATCGCGAGCTTGGTCATCAATAACGCAAGTCTGGGCTTCGAATAAGGACACTAGATTTAAGAGTTCTATTTCGCTGAATGCTCAATCTCACTGAACCGATTAAAACAACTATCAGGTAGTACATGACATACAATAGGTAAGCTATAAACTATCGCATAGGATTTGTTCCGTACAGTTTTGAGTCAAAACAACAGAAACCTTTTATGAGAACCATCGTATAAAATTACTGAGTTATGAAGATACTACTAATAGATTTCTTGACAAGAGAGCATTCGGCACCCGAATCCAAATAAAAATAATACGACTCACCAGATTGTTCTTATTTACCAAAATTGCCCGATAGTATGCAGCTACCGGCACGTCGCTCTGCTCGGCCGGTGAATAGTTGACCCATCGAGCGCCGACAGACGGCGTTTGCGTCCCATATCTCGTATTGGCTGCAGCAATCACGTGTTGATTGCGACATGGTCTTCCTGATTGTACATGTCCTCGTGTGATGGTTAACCTACAATCAAAAACATCCACGAGAACACTTGTTCCGCTCGATCACTCCTGACTACACTTTGCGACTTATCGGAAACTTTAAAGTCATCAAAGCTTTAAACTGTTTTAATACCATTTTAACCAAATCAAACAATAGGGTATACAAAGTTCACTATTCAGCAGCCAGAGCACGTACCACAGTCGTTCATCAAAATTCAAATTTACTCTGTACAAATCAGGCATAGCTTACAGGAACTCAGATCAAAGAAAACTTCCGAGTAAAAATATCTAACGCCACGGCTCTCCAGCCGACCAGCAATCGCAATTGCCCTCATGATGCGCATCCACAGCGTGGATCGCCCGTGTGCATCACCCGCTGACTACACACGATGGTCTTTACAGACCCCGACCTCCGCCAGAGCCAAACGCGCACCGCGCACCCACGGACTACTTGAGTTGCCTCAAGAGACACCGATTTCTACCGGGCTACGACTACGTAATAGCTACTGGTACGGTCGAACACAATACGGCCGATAGACTATCCTTACTCGAGTTTTCACCACAATTTAAGCTTGCTCTTCATCATCATCATTTACATCAACCTCGACTGGTATGTGTCATGCTGGCATTTTTCTTAGCTTATCATGTGGGTATTTGTAAGTACGTTTTGAATTTAAAGCTTTCAATGTGTAACGGTCACCATCCAATACTTCAACTACTTTAAACGGCCCTTTAAACTTCGTAACTAATTTCGTTTGATTACGCTCTTCGATTTAATGTATGGACGAGCTCACAGCCCACCTTGTGTTAAGTGGTTACTGGAACCCATAGACATCCACAGCGTAAACGCACCACACACCTTGAGATAGAAGTTCTAAGGTCTCAGTATAGTTATAACCGCTGTCCCACCCTTCAAACCGAAATACACCACTGCTTCACGGCAGAAATAGGCAGGGTGATGGTACCCGTGCGGTCGATGGCACTATACGGAGCACCCGTCTGGTGCCACGTCCTTACCCACGAGAACGACGCCGTGCTGCGACGCCGGCAGCGCGCGATCGCAGTCAAAGTTATTCAAGGATACCTCACAGTCTCCTACGAGGCGGCGCGCCCTAGCGCAAGTGCAGCCGGAGCGCGGGGGCTCCAATCTCGGCAGTCCGTGCTGGAGGCGTGGTCTCGTCGTTTGGCGGAGCCGTCGGCCGGCCTCCGTACCGTCGAGCCGATCTGCCCGGTTCTCGCGGACTGGGTGGGCCGCGACCGCGGAAGTCACCTCCGGCTACCTGTGCAGACTCACAAGACATTTTACCACCATGCAAACTTCTTACCGCAACAAATCTTACCAGCCACCACGCAAACTACAATTTTACGGGTTCCACCTCTCCTACACGATGTTACTCCCACACTGAGGAAGCCAACCGCGAACACTTGTCAAGCACGCACAAGCACGCACTTCACCGGAAAAACCTGCATCCGCCAGCGGAACCCGAACACCGCCGCATCGCCAGACACGAACGCACCGGACGTCTTATCTTACAGGTCACGACGACTTCAGATGTGTCAATTTTTCTTCCCCACGGAAACTTGCTTGCTTTCTTGTTTGCTTGCTTGCTGGAGCCCGAAGTCATCGAACGTGTAATGTTATTGGTATTGAATCTAGTAGATTCTAAAATTTCAGCGACAATTCACAGTCTCATGTCCTGGTTTTACTGCACTAGTGCCATGTAACTCTAGTAGAAGTCAGCCGCTTAATTTTTTTTTTTTTTAAGAGATTTTATGACCTGGTAACTGAGACCTTTAAGTCATGTCTTATTTTAATGTATATTCTTAATTTTATGAAAAATGATATTATGGAGTGAAATGAAATGAAAATGATTAATTTGAGACATTAATCAACTGGGATGAAATTAAATGAGATGATATGAGATGAAATCTAATCTCAGTAAAATGGTGGTCATTTACTAAGATTTTTTCAATGGACTTTTTGGGGGATCCCGAGAAGTTACGTCCAGCGGCTTTGTTTCATTTTCCCACATTTGTGCACTTTCACAGATATTAAACGGTTAATAAACCACCATTATTACACATTTAAACCCGAAGAAACACTAAATAGACAAAATAAAACAAATCACACAACTTCACTCCTCGCGTTCCCGCCAAAAAGTCTCAGCCGCTTAAAATAATTCTTGTCGGAACTACCCACTCGTCATGACAGATCCATTATTGCGATCGAAGTTTCACTTGAGATTTGCACTTGCCTTAATTTCTTGCAATAGCTTGTTACGTGTTGTATTTCCGCTAGTAAATGCCATGTGATGAAGTCGACGGTCAAACTGGGCAACATGAGCCAGAACGTAAGATGTGACGATTTCTTCGTGGCTCAGATCTTCCATCGAGGTAACAGAGAAGTAATTACACGACTTACGTATGCTGCATTCACGCTCTTGTGGCGTACCACTACTAGTATTCTGATCTGCATCATGTTTTTTTTGCTGTACTTCGAACATATTCAAACACGTCACGCCAGTGAGAGTAGAGTCCTGATCTCACTTCTGATGTCAGCACACGTCAGGGATGGCTGAGCGGTAGGTTCCGTCATCGCTTGTTTTCGATTGAACTCAGTTTAGTCAATAAAACTTTTCAATAATAATTATTGAAACTCAACACACACAACTTTCACAATGACAGGGTAAACCTACAGTTTCGTTGCATATACCGACAGACCGACTGACCGACTGACTGACTGACAGAGACTCACTGACTGAGACGGACGGAATTACTGTCTGACACGGAATGCCACGACTCTGTCTACGTACCGCCATTTTATACTGTGGCGTTACGGAGTCTACCCTTCGTTTCGTGATATTTATCAAAACAACATTTCATCATTTAAAATAATAATCAAAACCACCGTCTTAATATTACTAAAGTCGTTATCCACGACATACATATTATTAAAAAATATAGCAATCACCACCCAAAATATGTTAAGGTTGGCTTTCTGAATCGTCGTATGACTTTTGCGTTTTGATATAAAATTGCATTTCGTTGCAAGAGAAGCCGCGGGCGCAGCTACGAGTACTTAATGAATAAAAAATAATGAATTTTTCTTAAATTTTATCTATATTTCTTTCTTTAAGATTATTTTTTCAGCTATAAACGCTGTATATAGTTACAGAATATGACATTGGATCTTATGTATCAAGGTGGGTGGCGGTATTTATGCCTAATGGAACGTGAGCCCAAAAAAAAGCTTCCACTTCTGGGCATAGACATCGCCTAGGCTCGCCGCGATGACTACAAAGTCTAGACAACGACACACACTAGAACAATAAAGGCTCGTAACTAATGCATTCTCGAATGCTTCTATTTAATTTAAAGTTCTGTCACATACGATTTCCGGTGACTACGTCCCTGTCTCCGCACACAAGATGCCAAGGCGCAATTACGTCTGTATGCTTAGGATGGTCCTTTATTTATTATCTTGTTTGATATGCGGTAAGTGAAACAAAAATTTCAAGTTCTGTTTTTGTATTTCTTTGATGATGTTTGTAGTTTTGTAAGATTGTGTAGTCGTATCTGGGAAACAAATTTGAAGTCTGAGCTTTACATAAATCACGTACGAGGACTATTTGACGAAAAGTCTAGGTGTGAGCTTTTTTGATTTGTTCTTTTTGTTGTTGTTTTGTTTCTTGAATGTTTCTTCGGGTTTAAACGTGCTTTAAGAGTGGTTTTGTTATTTTAAATTACTCAGACGTTCGAGCTCACGATCAACCAGCAGCAGCAGCTTGGCTCTGCCCCTGGCAATTGCTGAAGTCCATGGCCGACGGTAATCACGCACCTTCAGGTAGGCCGTATGCTCATCTGCCTAGAAGGGCAATAAAAAATAAAAAAATAAAACTGGCGTTAAGTGGTTACCGGGGCCCATAGACGTCTACAACGTAAATGCCGAAATGCAACCTGCACCTTGCACCTTGAGACATGAGTTCTAAGATCTCAGTTTTTACAGAACAACGACTCTGCTCCACCGTTCAAACTGAAACGCATTACTGTTTCACGGCAGAAATAGGCAGAGTGGTGGTACCTACATGTGCGGACTCACAAGATATCCTACCACCAGTAATTACGCAAATTATAATTTTACGGGTTTGATTTTTATTACACGATATTATTCCTTCACCGTGGAAGTCAATCGTAAACATTTGTTAAGTACGTATTTCATTAAAAAAATTGGTACCCGCCTGCGGGATTTGAACACCGTTGCATCGCTAGATACGAATGCACCGGGCGTCTTATCCGTTAGGCCACGACGACTTCGAAACTTTCATTTCACAAAGTTATTCCTTCAGCGTGGAAGTCAATGGTGAGTATTATAAAGTATGTATTTTCATTAGAAAAATTAGTGCTTTTTTATTGCAGTGGCTTACCTGATCGTGGGCCCGTCGCAAGTGGAGATCGTTGATCTACTCGCCATTCCGGTCGCTATTCAAGCCTCACTGAAGAGTAGAGATTGCTCATGATCATCACCACACAGTGCGCTGATAAAACAATTTTCGAATCAAAAAAATAGCATTACAATATGCCCTTAACAATTCATGATATTTTACGATGCCGCAGTCAGTTTAAAACCGTTGTACGCTAAACGCGCGTTTTGAATCCTTTTTTACGGGGTCCTGTCATTTATACTGAACCCAGTTTTATTCGAAGCGTTTAAAATGAAAATTCACAACACGACCGAGAGTTTCCCGCCATAACAAAGCCCAAGGAATGTTTCTTTAATGCAAATCCTGGCCGTGCAACTTCAGTAATATGTTAATGTACATTATGAAGAGTAGCTTTGTTAAAGCAAATGTATGCTATTTTGTTAAAGAATAAAATGAATTTCTTTTGTAATCTTCTAATGTCAATTCATTGGGCGCGTTTTATAAATGTGAAATATAATAATTCGGCTCTTTGATTTTAAGGTAATTTGCTGGTGTGTTAGATGCCGTAAAATCTTGTAACGATGTCATGTGTAATGATCATTATTTATTGTCATTCTGCGATATCAGAAAAACCTGAAACACTTATTTTATTGCGCAAATCAGTGATTTAACTGACGGCATATCTGGTGTTAAGTGCCCATGGACATTGAGGATTTTTTTTTTTTTTTTTAAGTCTGTCTCAATAGTGCAACTGGAAGGCACGAGTACTTTTCGGTAAAAATGGGTTGGTTGAATCAATAGCCACTTATATAGGATCAAAATTCGCCACATAACTAGTAAAACAACTTTTGAAATCACAAGAGAGAATGATCACGTAAAATGTGTTTTTTATTATTGAACCAGTTACTTTGTGTGTCATCACTGAAACCCCCAAACTATGTTGAATGGGTAACAATGTCCATCGCACATTATTTCACAACAGCCACCGAATATTCGAGATAAATTTTAACGCTCACAATTTTGTTTGGCGCGTTTTCGATAATCGATTAGAAGTTTATTCATTCGTGATAGACTCACTCACACCGCTACGAATAAGATGTAAAGTGTGAATAGGAGTTTAGTGCCGTTGAAAACACAATGTATCCACCTAGGCTAAGGTAGTCGTGTGTGAATGTATGAGGCGAACCTTATTTAAAAAAAGGGATGTTATAGCTACTGACGATGAAGATAGTGTAATTTATGGATGCGAGCTGTGGTACGCCTATTGTTGGGGTCCAAGGGGAAGTTTGTAGAGTTTTATTTTATTTTATTTATTGGGTACCAACATGTTATACATCTGCACAGAACATGACAGGTTTCATATACCTAGTCAGGTCATAAATTCTGTCACATGTTTAATGTAAAATAATTGAAACAAGTTCATTAATTATATAACCATTCATATACCAAAATGAACTTAACAAAACAAAGATTCTTATGACACTAAAGTTTATTCAAAATGACCTCCGTGATTTTGAATACAGGCCTACAATCTGCGCGGCCAGTCGTCTATCGCAGCACGAACGAGGTCCATGTCAATATCGGCGGCTGCCTTAATCAAGGATGTCTTGAGTGACTCCAAATTGGGATGAGGCTTTGAGCACGCCTTTTCCTCCAAGTGTTGCCATATCTTGTAATCTAACGGATTCAAATCTGGACTGGAGGAGGGCCAGTCTTCGTGCCGGATGAAGTCGATTTCACGCGCCGCCAGCCAGTCTTGTGTGCTCTTCGCTCTATGAGCTGGCGCCGAATCTTGTTGGAATACCCAGTGCCTGTTATTGAACATGGTATGAGAAACAGGTTCCACAAGGTTCGTCAGGACTGTATTTTGATACACAACTGCATTCGTTTTTACACCTTTCTCACAAAAATGTACCTCTGTTAAGCCCCAATAAGAAACTTCCAACCATACCATGAGCGAGGATGGAAAATGACCTCGTTGGACACGCGGAATACGGTTGCTCGCTTCTTCACTACTGTGTGCGTACACCTTATCATTTTGTTTGTTGTAGCTCTCTTCTACGGTAAAATTTTTTCATCCGAAAAAAAAAAGTCCCGATATTTTTTTCCCGCGTACCGCATCAACAAAGCGCGGCATCTCTTCAGTCTCAGGTCCATTAGACGAGCATTCAAACGATGTTCTGTTTTTCTTCGATATGCCCGAAGCCCTAAGTCTTCATTTAACACCCTTTTCACCGTGGTTCTGCTTAACCCCATCTGCAGGGCCAGCAGTTTCTGCTTACGTTTGGGATTTCTTTGAATTCGCGCCTTCACAGCTTTTATCACTGCTGGAGTCCTAACAGACCGAGGGCGACCACTTCTTGACCTGTCATCTACACTAGAGTCTTCATTGTATCGTTTGATGGTACGATAAACGAATCTTTTGGTTATATTCAAATTTTTCAGTATGTTAAAAATTTGAATTGGCGCGTAACCGCAACGATGCAACGCAATAACCGCAACACGGTCTTCTTTAAGCGTCCACTCCATATTTGTGTAATGAGTAAAATTCTAAAAGTATACATTTTTATTTTCATGAACAATTCGAAATTCGAATTCAATAAACTTTTTTGTGGCCACCATTCTAAAAGAAAAGTTTTTACTGTGTGACAATACTTATGACCTGACTAGTTACATTGATTTACTTTAACTAGTAGGTAAGCTCACGGGGCTCAAACCTGACGACGTTGCTAACACGAACCCTAGCAAGAGCCGTGCTTCGCAGAATCTACCAACGGATCGGAAACACGACCCACTGAGAAGATCCAGTGAGAAACTCAGTGGGCTGTGTCTGAGGGTTAATTTACGGGACGAGAACGGTGACCGGTGCTTGAAGTACCTAAAAGCACCGTTAGTGGATCGGGAGGATCCGAAATGACGTGTTTTGGGTGACGTCGACTGCTTTGCATTCTTTCCGCAGGATCGGGAATGTAGTTACCGGCGGCCACGATGAGAGGGTTCTCGTGTTGTGCCGGTTTATCGAAGTTGAGACAATTACAGGTACCGACTGCATACATTGAAAAAAGAGTTCCAAAATAGTATGTTGTTTGAGCACCTTTATCTGTATATTAGTACGTGAAGCAAAAACTTTGTATCCCTTTGTACGAAAATTGCGCGGACGGAGGAGTATGAAATTTCCCACACTTATAGAGAATATAGAGAAGAAGTGCACAATGCTTATATTTTTTAAAAATACA
Organism: Bombyx mori; assembly: GCF_030269925.1. NCBI lineage: Eukaryota > Metazoa > Arthropoda > Insecta > Lepidoptera > Bombycidae > Bombyx > Bombyx mori. The sequence goes on along the minus strand of NC_085120.1, from coordinate 916,852 downwards.
TTAAAACACTAAGGAAAACATTACACACACTATCGTGTATTTGACGCAACTTCTTCTTCTTCTTCTTCTTCTTTGTCGTTTCCTCATTACTGAGGGTCGTGACCACCTTGGTCCAGTTTTTGCACCAGCTTCCTCCAATGTTGCCTGAATTCGGCCTGCTTAATGGCGCCCGGGACGCTTGACGCAACACATACGTCATAGACCTATATAATAGGGACACGACATATTGTTCTATACGTATAACTGCTTATATAAATAGCACCCATTTTGAAGGCACACACATAAAAATATATCTATCTCGTTATGTTAGTTACAAATGGTTCATGTCGCATATTACGTTGCGGTGTGAATATTCCAGTAGATCATCAATCAAAACTCACGTTTTGAACATACGTTTTTTGCTTTAACTTCACCGAAACTATTTTTTAATATCTGACACCAAAAAAAGCATCGGTTTATCATTTTTTCACATCGATATTTTAGTAAGGAAACTTTTTTTCGCATCATTGATCTGCGCTGCTGACCTTGTCAAACTATGGGGTCAGTTTACGATCCTTTCTTGGAGTTTGGTATTAAAATTCCCTTTGGTTGTATTTTATTTATATTAACGGTAGGCAGCGGCTTGGAACGACGGTAACCACTCACCATCAGGTGGGCGGTACGCTCGTCTGCCTACTAGGACAATAAAAAAATTGTTTTACCTGAGCTTACGACACCAATCACGGAGGAAAAAGAAACATGAGAATTTTTTATGTTTCTTTTGTTGCATTTAATGTTCGCCCATTGATCAAAATTTAAAATATATAAACACTATTGCCACCTAAAAACTTAGATTCATTTCTAGTACTTAATAAATGTTCAATTTCGTTTTGTGAATAAAAATACTATTCCGAAAAGAAAAGATTATTGTAAATAATAAATCTCAACAGTAGCTACTTAAAAATCGATTGAAATAAATAGATCAGAAAATAGTACTTAACTGTAAAACCGATGTAAAATTGTAATTAATATTAATCGAATAGTTTCATTTTTATGAAATACTAGCTGACCCGGCAGACTTCGTAATGCCTCAATCGATAAATAAAAGACCTAAACTTTTGTATAAAATAAACTTAAAACAAACAAAAGGAATCCGTCCGACGGGGGACACATTAAAGGAAAAACAAAATTGTTATTTTTATTTCATTACGAGCACTTCCATATTTATCTACCTTTTAAACTATACTGTAACTATACTTGAGACCTTAGATCTTATAACTCAAGGTGGTTGGCGCATTTACGTCGTGGGTGTCTATGGGTTCCAGTAACCACTTAACATCAGGTGGGCTGTGAGCTCGTCCACCTACCTAAGCAATAAATAAAAAAACCTTCTCTGGACTAACATAAATAATTCAAGACCAAAAGTGAAGTTGAAGTGTTCGTAATAATAATTCACGTTTTTCTGTTCAATTTCGTTCTGGACAATTTTATATTATATTTTCCGATAAAAATTTCATGATAACTATTGAATTTCGAATTCGTCTTCGGTCCGTGTAAATACAGAGTCTCGTCGTCCGTTGCCTATTGTGCCGATTTCTGCCTCATCTGAATACGTGTCGAGAATCCAGACTTCATTGAAAATGTTGAATATTATAGGTATTATATTGGCTTTATATTGCGTTTAATATCTTATACCTTTAAACGAGCAATTCTTGTATATTAATACAATATATATAATCTGAATCTCGGAAACGGCTCTAACGATTTTTATAAAAAATAGTATACAGGGGATTTCGGGGGCGATAAATCGATCTAGCTAGCTTATTCGTGTTTTCAATAATCAACTCTTCCCGATATCTATTAGCGAATAATAATACTATTTTTCTTAATTGAGGGCAACTAACCGCTTTAAAGAAACAACAAGATGGCGTTATAAAAAAAAAAAACGAGCAAAGCTCGGTCATCCTCTAGTATTATTTACGTGTGATAAAACACAAATTGGCATTGTGTAACCATAAAAGTATTTGTTACTAAATCTGGATAAGTAAACGTATTTACAGGCAACCTTTTTTTTGGAACGAAGTTCCTTATGGGACGATGTGGAGGGATACCCTAAACGGGAAAAAACGTCCGTAACGTAAGATTTTTATTAGTAATGCACACAGTGTACGCGTTAACTTTGTAATAACGTACAAAAAATAACCTTTTTTTTATCATTCATTGACCACGATCTCAGAGCGTTCATTTGCGCAATACACTAACTCTTATGCAAACAACCGTGAATGAAGTGTACCACAATAAGTTCGCACGTTACCGAATGACCGTAGGTTGTTGCGAAACCTCCAGTTTTATTTTCTTTGCCTCGAATAGAACTTAAACTTAATATTTTTATAATAAGGAACTTCGTTCCTATCCGGTGTCCCACAACATCACACATCTTTTTTATAGCATAGATGGGTGGACGAGCTTACAGCCCACCTGGTGTTTAGTGGTTACCGGAACCGTAGCGTGCTATTGATGAAACCTTATTATTCATTATCAGACGAGCCGTGAACGCCTGTCTTATCTAAAAACGTCATAATATTTATTTCTTTAAATCGTGCTCCGAAAAATTCTCATTTCCATTAGAGTAAAACCCGTAAGAAGCACGAATACAGTGCATCTAAGTGCTGAAAGAATTGCGGGGAGTGGTTTGGCAGGGGTGGTCGAAATGTAAGAACGAGGGGGTCATATTGAGTCCCGGTTAAAATGTAATTTATGTTTCGCGCTTCGACACAACCCTAGTGTCTCATCATCAATCAATCATCATCTTGGCACATCGCAATATTTCAACAATATGTTCTTATGCGATAATTAGGTCAACTGTTTTTTTTTATTGCTTAGATGTGTAGACGAGCTCACAGCCCACCTGGTGTTAAGTGGTTACTGGAGCCCATAGACATCTACAACGTAAATGTGCCACCTATCTTGAGATATAAGTTCTAAAGGTCTGGTCTGGGCTGGTTCTGGTCCAGCGGGGTATTCCGGGACACCAGCGGAACTGTCTGAGCGGCCTGATGGGCTGTCGTACCGAGACGGCCGACGTTTTAGAACCTTCTATTCGCCTCGAAGGCTCTGAAACGGGCTCCTTGGGGTGTGCTGCGCCGTCTGGTTGTAGTGTTGACCGCGGTAACCCACTTACTTCATCCGGGTTCTGACCACGGAGGGGATCGGACGCTTGGCGAAGAGTGCAGTGGAGTCGTTTAGTGGGTAGGTCCCTGAAAACATCCTTGGGCCCGCGGTCTCACAGTCGCGGACCAGTCCCACATACCCGCGCGCCCCCTAGGCGCGGGGACCTCGTAGAAGGTTCGGCCCAGGGCAAGTAAAAAAGAATCTTCCTTTTTTTATTGCTTAGATGGGTGAACGAGCTCATAGCCCACCTGGTGCTAAGTGGTTACTGGAGCCCATGGACATCTACAACGTAAATGCGCCACCCACCTTGAGGTATAAGTTCTAAGATCTCAGTATAGTTACAAAGGCTGCCCCACCCTTCAAACCGAAACGCATTACTGCTTCACGGCAGAAATAGGCAGGGCGGTGGTACCTATCCGCGCGGACTCACAAGAGGTCCTACCACCAGTAAAACGTTCCTTGACTATAAAGTACAAAAACTACTAAGTATTCTAATCGTTGAAAATAATAGAATTACAATGAAAAACGCGATCTCATACCGCGTAGTTTTGATTACTTTTTAAATTATTTCAAGATTTCCGAGATCCCCAATCTTTACTGTATCGAACTCAAATATATAGGTAATTTATTAATTATGTAACGTATAAAAATACATTGAAACTGCTTCGCGAAAGATATGGGGAGGATACTGTTTATTATTGCAGAGTCACAGGCTCCAAATAAATATAATCGATTTCGGCGCGTCCAATTCATTTAATGACCCACGGAATTTTTCTAATTTGGCCCTGGCTCGGAACGTGCCGGATCTGTAAGTCCCACAGCGAAAACTCAGCCCGGCCCTGATCGACTAACCATAAGTAAGATCACTGTAACCTAAAATGTGTTTACATTAGATATTGCTGTTTGTGTAACAATTCCGAAATAACATACAAACAACTAAAAAAATTCGTATCCTCGTATCTTTCACGAGAAATGTTTTTCTTCCATTCTTCGTTGTGAAAAGCGTATAATTTTGTTTTAACAGGAAACTTGTGTGCGGACATGTGATGCTAAGAGAGAAGATGCATGTGACTAGGAGATGTATAGAAATGGTAGTGCAAGATAGAGGGGGAAGAGGTCGACCAAAGAAGACATGGATGGAGTGTGTGAATGACGACAGAAGAGAGAGAGGAGTGAGTGTTGAGATGACGACTCATAGAAGAGAATGGAAGAGAAAAAATAGCTGTACCGACCCCACCTAGTGGGATAAGGTGGAAAAAAAAGAAAAAAAATGGAAACTATCGGTATTACAGCTTGATTGTAGTTCATCCAGACCGTTTTGAATAATGACAGCGAAGCCATGAATTCAAATTCAAATTCAAATTCAAAATAATTTATTTCAACTTAGATGTCAGTATGACACACTTGTTGAATGTCAAAATACAAATAACAATGTTAACTCTACCACCGGTTCCAAAAAAAGCCACAGTCCTGAGAAGAACCGGCGAAACAAACTCAGCGGGCTTTTTTTTTTGTTTTTTCTCAAATATTTTCTTTTTTTTAAATAAATAGAAATATTCACAATAAAAGAAAAAACAAGTCAAAAAAATACAATTAACTTGATGAGTAACGACTTTCAAGAAAACTATTTAAATATGAATAAATGAATAATAAATGAGAACAAATCACACACGGTCATCCGGCCCCAATTTAGGATTCCCTGTGCTGTGGGTGCCAGAGACTGACATTCTTATACACATTTTTAAATATTGTTCTTTTTATTGCCCTTGCAGGCAGACGAACATATGGCCCTCCTGATGGTGAGTGGTTACCGTCGCCCAGGAACTTCAGCAATGCCTAGTTTGTGGAGAGTATTAAGCAAACGCTTAATACTCTCCACAAACCTCGTTTGAAGAAGGACATGCCATAGCTGTCATTTTGACCTCTTGTGAGTCCGCGCGGGTAGGTATCACCACCCCGCCTATTTCTGCCGTGAAGCAGTAATGCGTTTCGGTTAAAAGGGTGGGGCAGCCGTTGTAACTATACTGAGACCTTAGAACTTATACCTCAAGGCGGGTGGCGCGTTTATGTTGTAGATGTCTATGGGCTCTAGTAACCACTTAACACCAGGTGGGCTGTGAGCTCGTTCCACCCACATAAGCAATAAAAAAAAAACTTCGTAGCTGGCTTTGGTTTCTACGTCGGATCGATTTTGTTCAGCCCGGTCCACTATCTTTTACTACTAACTTTCGTCTTGTCTCGGTTATAGCAAGCCAAAATATAAGGCTTGTTGTTTCTAGACGAATCAGTAGATTTCCCATGTCATCTCCATTCTGTGCGAGAATGATATTATCATCAGTGTATCTCAAATCATTAACCACCTCTCCCCCAACTGATATAACTTTGTGTCCCATTCTTCTAAGATAATGCGCATAATGTACTATTTGAATTGAAAAGTAACGGCGATAAGATACATCCTTGACGTACCCCACCCTGGATTTGGAAGTTTCCTAAAAGGATGTCGTCCATTTTAATCACTGCGGTACTGTAGCATCGCCTCCTTAAACGTATTATTAGACGGGGCAGTACACCCATTTCCGCACGTATCTTCCAGAGGTGTTTCAATATGACCGTATCTAATGCTTCATGGGAGTCTGCAATATATGGGATGGAATTAAATTCCTTGGCCTTTTCATTATATTGTATAATATATAAGAATTTGTTCGCGGATCCATCTTCCTTAAGCAAATCCTTGCTCAGGTGCGATTTGCCTCGAGAGCCTTGCCGACAGTCTTGTGTCGATAATGTACCTTATTCTACATTATATCCATTCTAAAACTGAAAATCCAGTTTTGTAGCGACTTGAATATTAAAAGCTTACCTTTATTCATTTTATTTTTGAACTTCGATCCAATATTGTGAAAACTCATTCAGCCCTTTGGTCTGCCTCTTGTCGAACAAATGTCATTAGAATATTCAAACGTGTATCGATTTTTTACCTTTGGGGATACAAAACAGTATTAAATTAATTGAAATGAATTTAAAAGTTGTTAGTCCGAGTCGGCACGGTAGTCCCTGGGGTGTGACCATTCAATTAAAAACTTTAAAAGTTATTTTTTATTATTATACCATAGCTTCATTTTATTTGGTAAAGTTATCGTTCATTGTTGAGCATTTGAAATCAAATCTAATTGTTCAGAGTCTGACAATGCAACGTAATGCATGCCGTTCAATAATGGTGCTTAAAGAAGCATTCGTTTTCCAACGATGTCACAAGAATCATAGATGTAGCTTTAAAGATACAGTAAGAAAGCAAACTTGTTCATCACACGAATGTTTGCCCAAGGTGGCAATCGAGCCCACGACCCTCGGCCCAATAGTCAAGCATGCTAAATAATACACCACCCAGTCAATCGAAAATTAATGGTTATCCGATTTGCCTTGAATATAACTATCAACTCCCATTCTCCCATACACCTAAACAATATTTCTTGTAAATTTGAAAGGACGCCTCAATAAATTCATAATGGGGAAACTGATTCTCGTTAACAATTGGCCACTCGCTACCGCGTTAGGGACACGGCCCAAAATTATTTACGAAAACGACCAGCATTATGTCTTTTTGTCAAAATTACTGTGTTAATTTGTAAACAGAAAGTTCTTTGCTAATGAATCTCTAAGGGGCCGCAACATGAATTAGATTCAACATTGCTCATAGAAAACTGTGGACATTCTACGATGATGTTTTTTACAGTATTCTATTATAGTATATGACGGAGGAGATACAAAAGCAATGTTTTTAAAAAGTGTGACGTCAGCACTAGTGACGTCACGGTTATTACTTTCTTGATGGTGACTCATATTTGGGTTACTAAAAGAAAACTTCACGAGAACTGCGTATATTGCACGAGAAGCGTAACAACTTTACAGAGAGATCCGTACAGTACAACGGCTCGGACACGAATGAATAAACGCTAGACAGCACGGCCGTATTTATAGGACTTCGTACACGTCAGCGTGTTTACGTACACGTCAGCGTGTTTACAAGTATTAAACACGTGAGCGTGTTTACAAGATTTTAAAGTATTGAAATTACAATAAAAGGGAATGTTTAACATTAGTTTCTTATCACAGAGTAATTAGTTGATGATCAGTAGGTAAATAGTCATATTTGCGCCGACACGGCCATTCTGACAGACGGTGCGCGCTCTGCACCGGCCTCGTTGATTCTCGTAGGTTTTTCTTTGATTCTCATTGACCTGCAGGAATAAAAAGTTTCTCTGAGTAGCGCATCTGTTATACTTGCGTTACTTGTAACTATGTAGGTTTGAGACTTATTAATGCGATTTGATTGTAGGGTTCTCGGAGGGTATCGTAGGGTTCTCGGAGGGTATCGTAGGGTTCTCGGAGGGTATCGTAGGGTTCTCGGAGGGTATCGTAGGGTTCTCGGAGGGTATCGTAGGGTTCTCGTAGAATTCTCGGCGGTTCTCGTAGAGTTCTCGGCGGTTCTCGTAGATTTATTTAAGGTGTTCGGATAAGGATGTTGTGTAGTGTGATGTTGTGGCGTACACTGTGGTACTTATGTAGTGGGCGTACACTGTGGTACTTATGTAGTGGGCGTACACTGTGGTACTTATGTAGTGGAATTTTAGTAATCAAAAATAAAAACTTATCTTTGAGTGTTGATTTTGTTGCTCGACCATGCTGATTTGTGAAGTAGATGTATAGGCTCATCGGCTGTTGCTGGAGGTAGTCTTCTTCCGCCGATATGGTTAAATGGTCTCCAGGTTGTTGCTGAGCGGAGGCGGCATGTGATCCCACTTCTGATGACGGAGGAGATACAAAAGCAATGTTTTTAAAAAGTGTGACGTCAGCACTAGTGACGTCACGGTTATTACTTTCTTGATGGTGACTCATATTTGGGTTACTAAAAGAAAACTTCACGAGAACTGCGTATATTGCACGAGAAGCGTAACAACTTTACAGAGAGATCCGTACAGTACAACGGCTCGGACACGAATGAATAAACGCTTTTTTTTTTTTATGATTGAAAGTTTACTGGTGGCCCGAAGGCCTTTCCAGTTTCACCAGGACAGGTGGGCGAGCAAAGGCTCAGCCAAGAGGGGTGGGATTTGCTAACAACTGCCCGAGCGCCTCCGAAGGAGACCTAACAACTCAAGAGCAATTGTTTCGCGAATGAATCTACTACCGGATCGGAATCGCGACCCGCTGAGAAGATCCGGCGAGAAACTCAGCGGGCTGACGCATGGGTTAGGTTGCACGTCGACCTCTTTGTCGAGTTCGACGAGTACGGTTACCGGGGTCCCTAAGCCTGCCCCTAGTATTAGAGCTGAAGGCATCTAATGCAAAGGTTATTGGATCTGATGGATCCGTAAGGACGTGTCTAGGGCGTCGACGGTGACTGGCTCCTGCATGATCAGGATTCGGGGAGTAGTCAGCGGCGGCAACGATAAGGCGATTATCATGACGCATAGCCTTATCGAAGTATCGTTCCGACGCTGACTTCATGTATTTCCGAATTGATTCGAGGCCCAGGTCCTCGTGTAGGTCAACGTTCCTCACGAACCACGGAGCCCCGACAGCTAACCTGCAAAAGCGGGATTGTAGGGATTGGAGGGTGTCTATGTGTGTGCGGGCCGCGTGAGCGAACACCACACTCGCGTAAGTCATGACGGGCCTTATGCAAGTTTTGTAAAGTGTCACCTTGTTCCGAAGGGACATTTTACTCCGCTTACAGATCATGGGGTAGAGTCTACCGAGAATAAACGCGGCACGGTCACGGACTGATTTTATATGCGGGCGGAATGTCATCGATGCATCCAGGGTAACGCCCAGGTACTTGACCTTCCTGGCCCAGGGTATGGGTTGTCTAAAGAGAGTAATCGGGGGTGTGAGATTCCTCCTCCTAATCCGGGAGGAAATCCGTGTGGAGCTTCCCCTCTGAAATAGCACCGCAGTACTTTTCGCTGGGTTGATGTCTATGCGCCATTTTCGGAACCACTGTCCTAGGGCTAGGGCTGCGCTCTGAAGCTTCTTCGCGATTAGGGACTTATTTCTACTAGAATAGTAAACAGTAGTGTCGTCGGCGAATAAAGCTAAATGGGTCGGCGGCGACCGGGGAATATCGTTGACGAATAAGCTAAATAGGAGGGGTGAGAGGACAGAGCCTTGCGGGACTCCAGCTGTGAGAGGTCGTGGGGAGGAGCGGGTTCCCTCGACTCGATATCGAAAAGAGCGGTTCGACAAGAAGTCCCGTATGATGAGCACGAGACTATCCGGCACGCACATGTTGAATAGTTTGAAAATCAAACCATTGTGCCAGACTTTGTCGAACGCTTTTGCGACGTCGAAGAAGAGAGCTCCCGTGTATAACGGTTTTGGTCGATTAAGCCCCACAAGAATGTGCTCCGTGAGGCGGTGCACCTGTTGAACGCATGAGTGATTTGTACGGAATCCGAATTGTTCATCGATGAGAATGCCCTTGGATGAGACGAAGTCTCTGAGGCGTTTGTAGAGCAGACGCTCATACAGTTTGCCTAGAGACATGAGGAGGCTAATCGGGCGGTAGCTCGTCGGATGATTTTTTGGTTTACCGGGTTTATGTATGCCGATAACGTCCGCTTCTTTCCACACCGCGGGAAAGATACAGTTCGCCATAGCGGCATTGAAAATAGATGCCAACATCACGATGAGTTGGACGGGTAGAAGTTTAATAACGCGGTTGGATATACCGTCGGAACCGGGAGCCTTGCGAGGACGTAGGTCTTTGATCAAGTCTTTAACTTCCATCGGGGTGACGGGTGGTAACGCATCAAAGGGTGGCAAGGAGGCTCTGCGTTCTACCTCACTGTCTACTAATTCTACATGAACAGGGTCCACGGATTGAGTGCTGGGCGTGCACTGGGTTTGCAATGTATCGGCCAGCAGCTCTGCTTTTTCGTCATCATCGAACGCCGCGAGTCGGCCTGAGGGGCCTACGAGGGGGGGCATAGTTACTACCGTATCCGATTTGAGAGTACGAGCTAAGCGGTAGTAAGACCTTTGGGAGGGCGCGAGTCCTTCTAAGAAATCAGACCATCTGGCATCTCGGACTTCGGCGATGCGAGACTTTACGTCGCGTTGTAGGGCACGCATTCGAATACGATTTTCCGCGGTAGGATACCTGTCGTAGGCGCGTATCGAGGCGTTCTTAGCTCTAAGGAGTTCCCTAATATCGTCGGACAATTTGAAGCGGTGAAGGAAGTCCTCCGCTACAACTTGTTTCGATGACCTATCTAATGTCGAGGTGATGTGTGACGTTAAGATGTCTATGGCTTCAGCGGTATCCTGAGGAGACGGGATAGAGTCCGGGTTAAACGGGAGCGATGGTGGATCAGATTCAGCCAGGCTGATGCCCAGCGTGTGCCAATCCACCACAGTCCTCGTGACGGGAACGGAATCGGGAGCGCGACCGAGCTTCATAACGACGGGACGGTGGTCTGAATCTAACTCTGAAACTACTTCGATCGAGTGTAAGCGCAGAGTTACGTTTTTTAATAACGCTATGTCGAGTATATCCGGGCGATGCGCGATATTTAGCGGGTAGTGAGTCGGGGTTAGCGGAGCGACGATATCGAAGGCGAGATCATCGACTAACGCGTCAAGCCGCCTGCCATTCGGGGTTGTGGTGTGTGAGTTCCACCTGATGTGTTTACAATTTAGGTCGCCCGCCAGAATGACAGAGCTCCCCATACCGAGCAGCGCCTCGATATCACTGCTTAGAACGATCTTATCCGGTGGAAGATAAACGGACGCGATAACGATCGGCGCGTGTCCCGTCAGTGAGATTCGGCACACTGATGCTTCGATATTAGCGAGCGCGGGAGGATCGAGCGGGACGCAATGCAGGGCTCTTCTATAGTAAATGACGGTACCACCACCACGGGCAGAGAGCCTGTCGTTCCTGACCATGTTATAGTTCGCGATTTTAGGGTCACGGCGCGCGGGCTTAAGTAGGGTCTCCTGCACTAAAAAGATATCAATTTGGTGGTCACGCAAAAAGTCAGAAACCTGATCACGTTGATTTGCGAGACCGTAAGCGTTAAAAAATCCTATCGTTACGGATAGGGGCTTTATTCTACTTATATACGCCATTGATTACCGGCGGAGTGAGGGGAGGACGTACGTATTTAATGACGCGTATACGTCGGCGTATTCCTGCACAACGGCGATAAAGTGTTGTGCAGTGGAGGCAGCGCGAATGGCGTCGCCCAAAGCGTTAACGCGCTCAAAGTTGATTGACTGAAAGAAGTCGATCGCTAAAGCGAGATTGTCGGACGCGGTCGGAGGGCAAGTCGCGGGAGAGGGACGAGTCGCGGGGGCGGGACGAATCGCGGAGGAGGGAGTTGTAGCCGTGTTCGTGTACGGCAGCGGTTTTGCCCAGGCCGAGACACTGGGCACCGCCGCCGGAACGAACGCTGGCTTAGCCTGCGACGCAGAGGGTGCCGAGGCTTTGATGTCTGGGCCGGAAGCTCGGAGGCGGTTTTGGCGGGCGACGCGGCGATTTATTTTAGGGGCTCGGGGGCAACCACGGTAATTCGCGGGGTGACCCTGTGTTCGACACAGGACGCAGCTAGGCGGTTCCGTCGCGGTTTTTTGGTCGCGAGCGCAGAGGGCCGTGGCGTGATCGCCCAAACACTTAACACATCGGGGGCGCGCGTGACAGTTACGGGAAGAGTGCCCGTACAATTGACAGTTATGGCACTGGCTAGGAGTGCCTTTTTTATGGGGGGCTTCGACAGCGATACCAGAGAGCCTACAGACGGTCTGTGTGTTAAAGATTTTCTTACCCTCGGGGGTAGGCTGGAGAGCGACTAGAACCATATTATATGGCTCCCTACCGCGACCGGTGTGCATACGGTGCACAGAATTCACTGGTAGGCCTTGTTCTAACAGGTCGGCTTTTACGAGCTCTACATCTAACTCTTTAGGGATTCCGCGTATTACAACGCGGAGTTCGCGCTCCTCCTGGAGCGTATACGTATGGAAACTTATACGCTCCTTACGGAGGTAAGAAGAGAGGGCCCTATGGTCGTCGGGTGTTTGAACCTTAATTTGAATGCCGTTCGCGAGGTTACGGGCATTCGTGAAATTTATATTTTTGGCCTTAAGGGCCAGGCAAACTCGATCCCAAGCTGCCTTCTCCTGAAGGATAACCGGGGGAGGGGTCTGGGTTTTATTTTGTGCCACCGGACGCGGCGACGGAGTGGCACGGGCTGGGGGCACAACGGGAGTCTGAGGGCGGGGGCGCGACGCGTTCACGGCTTTGCTAATTTTAGCGGCCGCGGGAGCTCGAGACTCCGCGGCACGCTTCTTACCCTTCTGTACCAGGGTGAATCCATCCGTCGATGAGGCGGGGGCGAGGTCGACCTCCATGTCCGAGTCAGAGTCGGAGCACGAGGAGGCGGGTGCAGGCGACCTACGAGCAAGTGTAGGTGTTTTAGAGGGCGCGACGGAGGCCGCGGATGATCGCTCAGCTGAAACGATGGTCACGGCGGACGACGCAGCAGCTTTTCTCGCCAGTATAGGCGACACGGGAGCGGCAGGCACGACAGAGGCTGCGGTGCTCAATGCAGAAGCTCTGCACGCAGGTACAGGCGACGCAGGAGCAGCGAGCGCGGCGGAGTCCTCGAGAGGGCTCGCAGTGTGATTGGCCTTGAAGGCCAAAAACTCCGAGGCGAGCTGTGGGTGGCGAAGTCGGAGGAATTCCGCGAATACAGCGTCCATGATCGCTGAGTACCCAGGTGGGGCGGCCCCGGGTCTTGAAAACACTCGCCTTGCGGCGAGGCCCCAACTTCTCGGACCTGAGCGGTTCTATTGAACACAGGTGGCAATGCGGCGCGATTACTACAGGACAAAGAAAAAGCACAACAAAACAGAAATTACGAAAAGAAACAAAACAAATAAATACTTGCAGGAAACCACTTTGTCGGCAGATGTACCACGAACACAGAAACAACAAAAGGAAACAAAACAAATAAAAACTTCCAGAAAGAGCACTTAGTCGGCAGATGTACCACAAACACAGGCCGCGCGAACAATGGCCGGGCTAACAAAAGCCGGGCGAACAAAGACCGGGCGATCGAGTGGACGATGAGCACGTCCGCACGTGACGGGTGCCTCTATCGGAATGATGAATAAACGCTAGACAGCACGGCCGTATTTATAGGACTTCGTACACGTCAGCGTGTTTACAAGTATTAAACACGTGAGCGTGTTTACAAGATTTTAAAGTATTGAAATTACAATAAAAGGGAATGTTTAACATTAATTTCTTATCACAGAGTAATTAGTTGATGATCAGTAGGTAAATAGTCATATTTGCGCCGACATATATATTTCGATTGCTTGGTAAACCATTTCGGGACTCATCTAGTGTTAAGCGGTGATCGTAGCCCATAGATCCTGAATGCGTAATCCGCCTTAATACATTAGGTGGAAATCTTAATAATAAAACGGCTATCCCAATCTTCGTTCTAGGATAGCCATGATGCTGGGACTTATCGATATGGACACGCAATATGACCTTAGTAAATTTGCAAATCACCAAACTTAGGGCATGTTCAAATGGGGCTAACCAAATTACTCTTTACGAAGAGCCGCCTCATTTAGGCTATGAAGTGACATGTTTGTTACATTCGTGAATCTCAGGGTCATCAGGCAGGCTATAAGAGTATCTGGCATAACTGGCAACTACAAATGAAAAGGTTGAACCCACGTTAGGCTAACGCCGTCTTGTGGTTGTTTTCATGTACACCACGTTTTTTTCCTCGTGCATTGCCAGAGATCACTAATATCACGTTTTTTTTTTTTTTTTATTGCCCTTGTAGGCAGACGAGCATACGGCCCACCTGATGGTGAGTGGTTACCGTCGCCCATGGACTTCAGCAATGCCAGGGGCAGAGCCAAGCCGCTGCCTACCGCTTAATACTCTCCACAAGCCTCGTTTGAAGAAGGACATGTCATAGCGCTCGGGAACCACCGTAGAGGGGAGCTCATTCCATAGCCGGATGGTACGTGGCAAAAAAGACCTCTGGAAACGCACTGTGGATGACCGCAGTGGCTCCAGGTAGTATGGATGAACTCTACTCCGGTGGCGGGCGGTGCGATGGTAAAAACGAGATGCCGGTATCATCTCGAACAATTCCTCAGAGCACTCCCCATGGAACATACGGTACAAAATATAGAGGGAACCGAAGTCCCTCCGCAGACCCAGAGGATCACGTACCATCCAGCACTGGAATGAAATCCTTTCCATGGTGTTTTCTTTGCGCTTCCTTCTTCAAACGAAGTGAAAAATAAGGTCCAAGGAAGCAGCAACTTGGCTTTGGTAACGTCTACGGACTTATCAGTCTACTTTCGTGGTTATCTATAAAAACAGCAATAACATAGAAAGAGAAAAACCTACCGCCTCCACTATTGCAGCTTTCCTCTTACATTCGTAACTCGATGGTGATGACCCAAATCCCTATTCTATTTTTTACGTCACACAAAACGGCTCCGTTCTGTGATAAAAAACATTTTATGCATCTCCTGGTTTATGAACTCTATGTCGTAATTTCTCATTTTTGGTCCTGTTAATGACACGGCCCTACATCAGGTGTCGTGGCTTATCTCTTTCCGTGAACAAAAGCAGGTTTATATGAAACCATAATGCGTTTTTAAATGCCTTTTAAATGAGTAATTATAATCTATGTTACGAAGGTTTTTACCATTTCACTGGGCGGTAGCTATCATACAACGCAAGACAGATGCTTGAATCTCGCTTACGACATTTTCAAGATAAGCTAGCATATAACTTATATTGTTATGCTGGTAAGAGTGACGCCATCTATGGCCGAATAGTCGAACGTATATCGAAGGATCTAGTAGCACCTAGAACGCTCGAGAAGTACACCGCCATCTATTGTCAGATAGCGGAAACACAATACTAGAGATGTATGGAATACTCTCGATAATTCTAGGGATGAGGTATCGACTATAAAAGGGTTACAGGGATGGCACGCAGTCAGTCAGTAATCGGAACTACTCGAAGCGAAACAGCGAACGGATCACCTGAAGCAAAGTGGAAGAAACGGATTGAGGATTTTAAAGTGTTTGAGAAGTGTTTTAAGTGTTGAATACTGTTTTTAGTTGTAATTTGGTGGAATTTATTTATATTTTTCCCCAGCGCGTAACAATATACAAGCTCCGAACTACAACATTCGGACCGTCGGTCTACCGAGCAATATCACCCGCTCGGTGAAAGATCTTCCCTTTGTCGTATACCTGTTTATACCATTTTTATTGCACTAACTAGCTCACGTACAACTTATGTTAACGTAACATCGCATCGGCAGGATACACCATGGGACATTAATGATATGGAATTCTCAAGTGTGTTGAAGTCTAGATTATCAAACCCACATTACTGTTGAAATAGGCTTCATAGGCTGGAGGGCCTATCCGTGGAGGCTTACAGTACCAACAGTAGATTCCTGTTAGCAATCGTAATAGCTAACGCTAATAATAGTAGCTAATGCTAATACTAATACTAATAGCTAATAGTAAAGAACTAATGTCCATTCTCTGGTGAGCACTCAAGAACCCATTCGGAGAGATGCGATGTTCTACACCTAATTATTGTGAACTCTATCTTACATATGTGTGTTTTGATAAAAAAAATTCACTTTAAATCCATGGTTTTCATAGCTCATGAAGACTAATAATATATTTTACAATCCATAATAACGAAAATTTATCATTACTAGTGGTCGCCCGGTAGTCGAAATTCGACTATAATTAATTGAAATTATAAGTTTGTACAATATTATGATTCTATTGTCATATGTACGAGTCATGTATAGTACAGAGCACGCGCGCATTCACATCAGCACTTTTACATCGCTTTACTCAAACCGTAGTATAAAGCGCCAGTACATGTTCAGCACTCATATACAGCGGTACTCACCACATCAACATACATAGATAGAATTAGTTACTTTTTTTTTATTGCTTAGATGGATGGACGAGCTCACAGCCCACCTGGTATTAATTGGTTACTGGAGCCCATAGACATCTACAACGTAAGTGCGCCACCCACCTCGAGATATAAGTTCTAAGGTCTCAGTATAGTTACAACGGCTACCCCACCCTCCGAACCGAAACGCATTACTGCTTCACGGCGGAAATAGGCGGGGTGGCGGTACCCACCCGTGCGGACTCCCAAGAGGTCCTACCACCAGTGATTACGCAAATTATAATTTTGCGGGTTTGATCTGTATTACACGATGTTATTCCTTCGCCGTGGAAGTCAATCGTGAACATTTGTTGAGTACGTATTTCATTAGAAAAATTGGTACCCGCCTGCGGGATTCGAACACCGGTGCATCGCTACATACGAATGCACCGGACGTCTTATCCTTTAGGCCATGACGACTTCTTACTTACTTGTTAGCGAAGTATTATAATAAACGGATATTCTTTGACTATCAGTGATTTCTTCCTATCTAAATATCAAGTTGTGTACGCCACATTCAGCAGCGCATACAAAGACTATTATACTTCTTTAATCACAGATTTCGCCAAGACTAAACTTTAGACAAATATTAATAAAGACAAAACAACATTTAATCTATTCTCAATTTGACCAGACTATAATCAATAAGAAAAGTTTGACAATAAACAAATAGTATGCATGCGTGTGTGTGTCAATTACATAGCAGTGTGTGTAATGTTTTTATTGATCTATTGTATTTTTATGCTTAATTTAAAAAAAAAAAATATTCTGCACTCCTTCTCTATATTCTCTAAAAGTGTGCGAAATTTCATACTCCTCCGTCCGCGCAATTTTCGTAAAAAGGGGTACAAAGTTTTTGCTTCGCAGTGGAAATGAACAGTATGATACTTACCCGTCGGGGCTCAGAATGAACCCTACCACAAAAACAGTAATATAAAATTAACTACGCGTCAACAACCCACACAAACTCCGAAACATTCTGAATAAATAGTGCTACAAGCCAACGGCAGGAGTACTTCAGCGGCGATATTTATTAAATTATATTGCATCCAGTGAATGCAAGTGGCAATTTTGTTCCGGCCAACACACGAGCGTGATTCATTTTATTTAACTGCAAAACAGTTAATTACTTGACTTATATACTTCGCTATATATATATATATACTGACCTGGAAAGTGTCTGGCAAAAGGAAGAGAGGCCGCCCCAGAACAACTTGGCGTCGCTCGGTGGAGCAGGAGCTAGGGGTCTTGGGCATGACGTGGGAGGAGCTAGAACAGACTACCCAAGACCGATATAAATGGAAAAATTTGATTCGAGCCCTACACCCCAGCAGAGGGTAATAGGAAAGAATGATGATGATGATATACTTCCCTATGTTTGTCGCACACTTCAGATATTGAATGACAACTTTGTTACTGTGCAATTTTTTAGCTTGTCCCTGGAATAGGTTGTTTTCGCAAAAAGAGACTCTAATACAATTTACTGAGCTGTGAAGTTACAGTGATCGTAAATCACCGGAAGTACTCAAAGCACAAGAGATACGTTTAAAAGGCCTTGCAGATAGTCGAAATTTTGGCATTGATTATCGAAAAGATGCCGCGATCCATTGTGAGTAATATCTCGAGACATTTTATTTATTTATTAAGTTCACACAACTGGATTAAATCTACACAATTTCTCATTCAACTTAAATGAAAAAAAAAATGAGTATAGTGAAATGAATTGAATTTAGTTCATTCATCTCGGTGTAAGCACAACATGCACAAAGTTGATTGGATTAAAAGTCCTCAGGAATTGCTTTTTGTTATTAAATAATAATATAAAAACAATACACATATATGTAAGTACACATACATCTATGTAAACTAAGAAAATAAAAAGAAAGAGCAAATAAAACTAACTAACAGCAAAAAACTAAAGAATGAAAGTTAAACAAAAATGTCTAAATATGTATATGACCTCTACAGCTCAGCACGTTTCACGTATCTTCAATTTACTAGAGGTCCCGCAGTAGTCGAAATTCGACTATAATTAATTGGTATTGTAAGTTTGTACACTGTTATGATTGTATTTTATACTTATATAAGCACAAATTTCGCCAAGACTACACTATAAAAAATATTAGCAAAAGCATATTTAATCTCAATTTGACAACAGACATCAAGAACAAAAGTTTGACAATAAATAGTATGCATGCGTGTTGCGTCAAATACATGGTATGTAGTGTGTGTAATGCTTTCTTTATTGATTTAATGTATATTTAACGAATTATTTAAAAAAAATATTAGCATTGTGCACTTCTTCTCTATATTCTTTATAAGTGTGGAAAATTTCATACTCCTCCGTCCGCGCATTTTTCGTAAAAAGGGATACAAAGTTTTTGCTTCACGTATTAATATATAGATTTTAAGTGAGGCTAGAGAAGCATGTCCAACGAATATGTCGACTGAACACAGACATGACATTGAAGTCTCAATCGTGTTCCCCAACTCCACGACAGAATGGAATCTGGGACCGAAGATATAGCCGGACCACAAGTGGATGTAGAATATTCCTGTTTATAACATCGAGGGTTATAACAAAATTCCAAGAGCCAATATTGAGAAAATGCTTGAAGTAAATTAAATACTAACTGAATGTAAATTTAATCTGAACGAAAAAATTTATATGAAAAAACTTGGTCTCTTTATTAAGAGAAAAGAAAAAAAAGGCCTCTCTTAAGCTGCTCTTACTTCATATAAGGTATTGTAAGCCCGCACGGGTATTGACAACAACTCTGCCTATTTCCATCTCCAAGTATTCATGCATTCCAATAAAGACGTCGATGTTATACCAATGGGGGGATGTGAGCTCCCAACTCTTTATTTTATTTTATTTTATTGCTTAGTTGGGTGGACGAGCTCACGGTCTGGTGTTAAGTGGTTACCGGAGTCCAGAGACATTTACAACGTAAATGCCGCCACCTGTCTTGAGATACCAGTTCTAAGGTCTCAGTATAGTAACAACGGCTGCCCCACCCTTCAAACCGAAACGCATTACTGTTTCACGGCAGAAATAGGGTAGTGGTACCTACCCATGCGGACTCACAAGACATCTTACCGCCAGTAATTACGCAAATTTTAATTTTGTGGGTTTGATTATTACTACATAATGTGTGTTAATCCTTCAGCGTGGAAGTCAATCGTGAAAATTGCTTAAGTACGGATTTCATTAGAAAAATTGGTACCCGCCTGCGGGATTCGAACACCGGTGCATCGCTAGATACGAATTCACCGGACGTCTTATCCTTTAGGCCACGACGACTTCAAACGGCAACTAGTGCAATAAAAACTAAAATACACTACAACAATAAAAGAGACTTGGCCCGATTATCCTTTGAAAACGACATATGTCTTACTAGCGACCCGCCCGAGCTTCGCTTCATAAACTGTAATTTTTTCTTCATCTTCATCTTTTTATAATCATCTTCATTAATCTTTATCTTTAATGATATCGCACCACTCGGTTATTAGTCATAACTATTCAAATATTTGTCTAACTGATTTAGGTATAAAGACAAAGTTTACCTACTTTAAATACCAGATGCTATAACAGTATTTATTTTGATATGAAGATCAATTTGTTACTATCAAATGTGCGTTAGAAATAAATTATCATTTTTTATTGTATTTACGATTTACTATTTTGTCGATAACCACTTACACATAAAAGATGCTCGCAGGCTTTGTTGTTGGAATATTTAAGATAAACATTTCCATTTTACATTATATATAGTTACATATGTGTGACTCCAACGATTTTTACGACGCACGCCAGAATAGCTCGCAGATGGCAGATTTTTCCCTACTTACTAGACACTTATCGTTATATTTAATGTAATTCACAGTATACCTTTATAAAATATAACCTATGTGCTATTCTGATATGTAAGCTATATTATTGTAAAGTTTCATCAACATCCATCCAGTAGTTTTTGCGTAATAGAGTAACTAACAAACATAGGTACATCCATAGATTCTTACAAAATTTCACATTTCTTATATCAGTAGGATAATCCCAAACAATTATCATTATCCGTTTTTTCCGTAACCTGGCAACATTCATGTTAATCAGTTCACAACTGTTATTTCGGCTTGCATCTCGATACACACCACGTATATCTCCTCCGAGAGCAGTATAAGCTTGGTCGTAACCAGACAGGTCGTTAGGGGGTCAATTTACAATTAAGAGAATTCACTGCTATGTAACGTTTTCGCTGTAGGAAAATTGTTTTGATGAAGTTCACGGAAAATCTTGGTGATGTTCTAAATGCGGAATTCTGTGAGCTTGTAGATTTGTTAGTCTCTCACGCACATAATACGGGACTTATTTTGATGAAACTTCAAAATTTATTACCTCAGTATTAAATAAGAATAGAACACAATATAATAAATCTAAATAATGAGTTTATAAAATGATGACGTCAGTGTCACTGAGGCCTTTTTTTTTGAGAGCCTATTCCAGCGTCGCCGGGAAAGTAGGTGAGATCACGGGGCTCAAACCTGACATTGTTGCTAGCACGAACCCTAGCAAGAGCAGTGCTTCGCAGAATCTACCGCCGGATCGGAAACGCGACCCATTGAGGAGATCCGGCGAGAAACTCAGTGGGCTGTGTTTGTGGATTAATTGGGTTCGACGAGAACGATGACCGGTGATTTGTGCGACAATAGTCACTCGTATAGTAGAAAGTGCAGGCAGTCATGAATTATCTTGAGTACCGTCTTAACAGTGCGTAACATTTAGGAAACAGTTAACTTTAACTATTTTTAGATACTGGAGCTGCTCCGAAATATAGTATAATAAATAATAATATAATATAATAAAAGTTTGTATATGTATGTATGTACGTTTAAGAACATTAAGTTCTTGACAGAGACCTCCCTTGTGTGTCTATAAATAGGCTATAGGATTTAAGATTCGGATAAAAATGAAAAATAACACATGTTTAAGAATGACTCTCATTCAAAATTCACAAAACACTAATCAACGCTTATCCATCCAGTATTACAATTATATTTTAGTGCCTCCACAAGGCTATGTTCCCATATACACTGCGGACAGTGTTCAGTGCTCTTACTGGGGAGAGATTCGTGCCCATACGAACTGACAATATCCTAGGGAAATATATGACGTCATAAATGGTTGCCATTTTTCTACTGTGAAATTTTGTGTTTTCGAGGTAAGCTGCTCTGAGCTTTGATCACGTGATCGATTTTATCGTGCATAGCCTCATTTCAATATTTCGGTTATTGAGTTATTATACGTTGAATTAGTAATTACGCAAATTATAATTTTGCGGGTTTGATTTTTATTACACGATGTTATTCCTTCACCGTGGAAGTCAATCGTGAACATTAGTTGAGTACGTATTTCATTAGAAAAATTGGTACCCGCCTACGGGATTTGAACACCGGTGCATCGCGAATGCACCGGACGTCTTATCCTTTAGGCCACGACGACTTCAATCCTGCGTTGATATACATAAAAAATTTGCAATCATTTAAAAATTTCACAATAATTTACATTATACTCTACAGAGACTTTTAAAATTTGCATGTTACTCTCATAGCAATAAAGTCAATGGAGAGATGTTGATTTATAGATTTTGTGAAATTCCGCATCTTACTAAACATACTTTACTGGTGGTAGAACCTCTTGTGAGTCCGCGCGGGTAGGTACCACCACCCTGCTTATTTCTGCCGTGAAGCAGTAATGCGTTTCGGTTTGAAAGGTGGAGCAGCCGTTGTAACTATACCTGAGACCTTAGAACTTATGTCTCAAGGTGGGTGGCGCATTTACGTTGTAGATGTCTATGGGCTCCAGTAACCACTTAACACCAGGTGGGCTGTGAGCTCGTGCACCCATCTAAGTAATAAAAATAAAAAAAACCTAATTCTATAGTTGGCTTAAATCCTTACATCTTTCTATCTAAATAGAGAACTATATAATACACATTATTATATATATTTTTAGGGACCACAACTGATATACATGTCAGCACACGTCAGGGATGGCTGAGCGGTAGGTTCCGTCATCGCTTGTTTTCGATTGAACTCAGTTTAGTCAATAAAACTTTTCAATAATAATTATTGAAACTCAACACACACAACTTTCACAATGACAGGGTAAACCGACAGTTTCGTTGCATATACCGACAGACCGACTGACCGACTGACTGACTGACAGAGACTCACTGACTGAGACGGACGGAATTACTGTCTGACACGGAATGCCACGACTCTGTCTACGTACCGCCATTTTATACTGTGGCGTTACGGAGTCTACCCTTCGTTTCGTGATATTTATCAAAACAACATTTCATCATTTAAAATAATAATCAAAACCACCGTCTTAATATTACTAAAGTCGTTATCCACGACACGGCCATTCTGACATGTCACACATCCCTGTGTGACGCTCCTGCAAGGAAAACAACCTTCTGCAATATCTAACAGGTTTCGTCTCGGCCACTCCTGATACATTCACGATTGAGGATTGGGATTCGTTTCATTACAAACCATAACGTTAGCTTTCAACAAGATCTTTAACAGACTATGTTAACCTGTGTGAGTAGATAACTTAATTACTCAACTATTCGTGACACACTATACAACTGAAAAATTTCATTAATGCTTAATAAGCATTAGAAACCCGAGTTATTACAAAACAACTCAATCTGAGCAGTATTTCATCAGTATTATGTATCAACCACAAACTATCGTTACAATTACTTCCATCTAGTGAGAGTAACTCATGCCACCTATATCGAGTGACGATAACCCAATTCAAGTGCCACCTCCATCGAGTAGCTCTTGACTACTTATTGCCTCCATCCGGCAAATAAGTGGGACCTCCATCCGGTACCCAACTTCAACACAAAACACTAATGCCTCCATCCGGCACGCAAGTGGAACTTCCATCCAGTACCCACTTCAACCATAAAACACATCGCAATGCCTCCATCCGGCAATAAAATGAACACATCACCTAAATCGAGCGAGGTGTTCAATTACCAGTCATAAATAACACTGAATACTGTTCTTTACTAATCACACAAAATAGGACAACAAAATCCTTACTTTAATCAGTCAGTTGTATCGTGGTCATTTGATCCTACATCTTCTACATCACTAGTGTCAACAAAATCATATAGAACGCTCCTGGCCTGGCTGCCGGTGCAGCTAGTGACATTACCACCCACATTATCATTAAAACAAATGATAAAACCAATACACATCACTTCACAATATAGAGTCAAGGTCATTAGTAGACCAACACAACAATAGTCTCCATTGAGACCCAGGTCTCCGCTGTACCAATCGATGGAGATACTCTCACCTCACTGATCAGTCTCGTCAGTAGCACTACTTAGAGGCAACCTTATGTAATCATAGGTTCTATTACCAGTTAAAGCAATCTGTCTTCATTTCAACAAAATTCAACATCGAATTTTACTAAATTTCCAATGTTCTGGTCTCGTCAAAGTTAATCTCTTACTTTCAGTATCATTTTAAGTAAAAATCTTTTGGGATATAGCACGCGAACTATAAAGAATTCGAAGGGGCTCGCCTCTATTATTCTTATGGTAGAACAATTTAAAAAAAAAAAAAAACAAAATGTGTGCAATTCACTCGTGGTAGAAGTGAAACCTTCCAAAATTAAAATACAATTATCCTAAACGTCTTAAGTAAATGTAAAATTTTGTCATTAGTAAATAATTGTAAGGTAGCGCCCTCTGTGAATTGATATTTTAATTTCACGTATAATCCTAAATTAAAATTCACTACAAGAGCTTTCATACACACGTTAGTATTAAAAAATCTCACAGATGGCGCTGTATTAAATAGTATGTTGTATATTTCTGTCTCATTCTTTGCTGGCTTCATCCTACACATTTTTGTATTTGTGTCTCTTACCTGTCGTTTTTTTTTCCGTTGCATCCGGTTTGAAATCACAACGATTCTAAAGAAGTTTTCACTTCAAAAGATGTACGGCTTCTAGCACTTCTTGTCAAGAACAATTCCATGAGCTTATCGCGAGCTTGGTCATCAATAACGCAAGTCTGGGCTTCGAATAAGGACACTAGATTTAAGAGTTCTATTTCGCTGAATGCTCAATCTCACTGAACCGATTAAAACAACTATCAGGTAGTACATGACATACAATAGGTAAGCTATAAACTATCGCATAGGATTTGTTCCGTACAGTTTTGAGTCAAAACAACAGAAACCTTTTATGAGAACCATCGTATAAAATTACTGAGTTATGAAGATACTACTAATAGATTTCTTGACAAGAGAGCATTCGGCACCCGAATCCAAATAAAAATAATACGACTCACCAGATTGTTCTTATTTACCAAAATTGCCCGATAGTATGCAGCTACCGGCACGTCGCTCTGCTCGGCCGGTGAATAGTTGACCCATCGAGCGCCGACAGACGGCGTTTGCGTCCCATATCTCGTATTGGCTGCAGCAATCACGTGTTGATTGCGACATGGTCTTCCTGATTGTACATGTCCTCGTGTGATGGTTAACCTACAATCAAAAACATCCACGAGAACACTTGTTCCGCTCGATCACTCCTGACTACACTTTGCGACTTATCGGAAACTTTAAAGTCATCAAAGCTTTAAACTGTTTTAATACCATTTTAACCAAATCAAACAATAGGGTATACAAAGTTCACTATTCAGCAGCCAGAGCACGTACCACAGTCGTTCATCAAAATTCAAATTTACTCTGTACAAATCAGGCATAGCTTACAGGAACTCAGATCAAAGAAAACTTCCGAGTAAAAATATCTAACGCCACGGCTCTCCAGCCGACCAGCAATCGCAATTGCCCTCATGATGCGCATCCACAGCGTGGATCGCCCGTGTGCATCACCCGCTGACTACACACGATGGTCTTTACAGACCCCGACCTCCGCCAGAGCCAAACGCGCACCGCGCACCCACGGACTACTTGAGTTGCCTCAAGAGACACCGATTTCTACCGGGCTACGACTACGTAATAGCTACTGGTACGGTCGAACACAATACGGCCGATAGACTATCCTTACTCGAGTTTTCACCACAATTTAAGCTTGCTCTTCATCATCATCATTTACATCAACCTCGACTGGTATGTGTCATGCTGGCATTTTTCTTAGCTTATCATGTGGGTATTTGTAAGTACGTTTTGAATTTAAAGCTTTCAATGTGTAACGGTCACCATCCAATACTTCAACTACTTTAAACGGCCCTTTAAACTTCGTAACTAATTTCGTTTGATTACGCTCTTCGATTTAATGTATGGACGAGCTCACAGCCCACCTTGTGTTAAGTGGTTACTGGAACCCATAGACATCCACAGCGTAAACGCACCACACACCTTGAGATAGAAGTTCTAAGGTCTCAGTATAGTTATAACCGCTGTCCCACCCTTCAAACCGAAATACACCACTGCTTCACGGCAGAAATAGGCAGGGTGATGGTACCCGTGCGGTCGATGGCACTATACGGAGCACCCGTCTGGTGCCACGTCCTTACCCACGAGAACGACGCCGTGCTGCGACGCCGGCAGCGCGCGATCGCAGTCAAAGTTATTCAAGGATACCTCACAGTCTCCTACGAGGCGGCGCGCCCTAGCGCAAGTGCAGCCGGAGCGCGGGGGCTCCAATCTCGGCAGTCCGTGCTGGAGGCGTGGTCTCGTCGTTTGGCGGAGCCGTCGGCCGGCCTCCGTACCGTCGAGCCGATCTGCCCGGTTCTCGCGGACTGGGTGGGCCGCGACCGCGGAAGTCACCTCCGGCTACCTGTGCAGACTCACAAGACATTTTACCACCATGCAAACTTCTTACCGCAACAAATCTTACCAGCCACCACGCAAACTACAATTTTACGGGTTCCACCTCTCCTACACGATGTTACTCCCACACTGAGGAAGCCAACCGCGAACACTTGTCAAGCACGCACAAGCACGCACTTCACCGGAAAAACCTGCATCCGCCAGCGGAACCCGAACACCGCCGCATCGCCAGACACGAACGCACCGGACGTCTTATCTTACAGGTCACGACGACTTCAGATGTGTCAATTTTTCTTCCCCACGGAAACTTGCTTGCTTTCTTGTTTGCTTGCTTGCTGGAGCCCGAAGTCATCGAACGTGTAATGTTATTGGTATTGAATCTAGTAGATTCTAAAATTTCAGCGACAATTCACAGTCTCATGTCCTGGTTTTACTGCACTAGTGCCATGTAACTCTAGTAGAAGTCAGCCGCTTAATTTTTTTTTTTTTTAAGAGATTTTATGACCTGGTAACTGAGACCTTTAAGTCATGTCTTATTTTAATGTATATTCTTAATTTTATGAAAAATGATATTATGGAGTGAAATGAAATGAAAATGATTAATTTGAGACATTAATCAACTGGGATGAAATTAAATGAGATGATATGAGATGAAATCTAATCTCAGTAAAATGGTGGTCATTTACTAAGATTTTTTCAATGGACTTTTTGGGGGATCCCGAGAAGTTACGTCCAGCGGCTTTGTTTCATTTTCCCACATTTGTGCACTTTCACAGATATTAAACGGTTAATAAACCACCATTATTACACATTTAAACCCGAAGAAACACTAAATAGACAAAATAAAACAAATCACACAACTTCACTCCTCGCGTTCCCGCCAAAAAGTCTCAGCCGCTTAAAATAATTCTTGTCGGAACTACCCACTCGTCATGACAGATCCATTATTGCGATCGAAGTTTCACTTGAGATTTGCACTTGCCTTAATTTCTTGCAATAGCTTGTTACGTGTTGTATTTCCGCTAGTAAATGCCATGTGATGAAGTCGACGGTCAAACTGGGCAACATGAGCCAGAACGTAAGATGTGACGATTTCTTCGTGGCTCAGATCTTCCATCGAGGTAACAGAGAAGTAATTACACGACTTACGTATGCTGCATTCACGCTCTTGTGGCGTACCACTACTAGTATTCTGATCTGCATCATGTTTTTTTTGCTGTACTTCGAACATATTCAAACACGTCACGCCAGTGAGAGTAGAGTCCTGATCTCACTTCTGATGTCAGCACACGTCAGGGATGGCTGAGCGGTAGGTTCCGTCATCGCTTGTTTTCGATTGAACTCAGTTTAGTCAATAAAACTTTTCAATAATAATTATTGAAACTCAACACACACAACTTTCACAATGACAGGGTAAACCTACAGTTTCGTTGCATATACCGACAGACCGACTGACCGACTGACTGACTGACAGAGACTCACTGACTGAGACGGACGGAATTACTGTCTGACACGGAATGCCACGACTCTGTCTACGTACCGCCATTTTATACTGTGGCGTTACGGAGTCTACCCTTCGTTTCGTGATATTTATCAAAACAACATTTCATCATTTAAAATAATAATCAAAACCACCGTCTTAATATTACTAAAGTCGTTATCCACGACATACATATTATTAAAAAATATAGCAATCACCACCCAAAATATGTTAAGGTTGGCTTTCTGAATCGTCGTATGACTTTTGCGTTTTGATATAAAATTGCATTTCGTTGCAAGAGAAGCCGCGGGCGCAGCTACGAGTACTTAATGAATAAAAAATAATGAATTTTTCTTAAATTTTATCTATATTTCTTTCTTTAAGATTATTTTTTCAGCTATAAACGCTGTATATAGTTACAGAATATGACATTGGATCTTATGTATCAAGGTGGGTGGCGGTATTTATGCCTAATGGAACGTGAGCCCAAAAAAAAGCTTCCACTTCTGGGCATAGACATCGCCTAGGCTCGCCGCGATGACTACAAAGTCTAGACAACGACACACACTAGAACAATAAAGGCTCGTAACTAATGCATTCTCGAATGCTTCTATTTAATTTAAAGTTCTGTCACATACGATTTCCGGTGACTACGTCCCTGTCTCCGCACACAAGATGCCAAGGCGCAATTACGTCTGTATGCTTAGGATGGTCCTTTATTTATTATCTTGTTTGATATGCGGTAAGTGAAACAAAAATTTCAAGTTCTGTTTTTGTATTTCTTTGATGATGTTTGTAGTTTTGTAAGATTGTGTAGTCGTATCTGGGAAACAAATTTGAAGTCTGAGCTTTACATAAATCACGTACGAGGACTATTTGACGAAAAGTCTAGGTGTGAGCTTTTTTGATTTGTTCTTTTTGTTGTTGTTTTGTTTCTTGAATGTTTCTTCGGGTTTAAACGTGCTTTAAGAGTGGTTTTGTTATTTTAAATTACTCAGACGTTCGAGCTCACGATCAACCAGCAGCAGCAGCTTGGCTCTGCCCCTGGCAATTGCTGAAGTCCATGGCCGACGGTAATCACGCACCTTCAGGTAGGCCGTATGCTCATCTGCCTAGAAGGGCAATAAAAAATAAAAAAATAAAACTGGCGTTAAGTGGTTACCGGGGCCCATAGACGTCTACAACGTAAATGCCGAAATGCAACCTGCACCTTGCACCTTGAGACATGAGTTCTAAGATCTCAGTTTTTACAGAACAACGACTCTGCTCCACCGTTCAAACTGAAACGCATTACTGTTTCACGGCAGAAATAGGCAGAGTGGTGGTACCTACATGTGCGGACTCACAAGATATCCTACCACCAGTAATTACGCAAATTATAATTTTACGGGTTTGATTTTTATTACACGATATTATTTCTTCACCGTGGAAGTCAATCGTAAACATTTGTTAAGTACGTATTTCATTAAAAAAATTGGTACCCGCCTGCGGGATTTGAACACCGTTGCATCGCTAGATACGAATGCACCGGGCGTCTTATCCGTTAGGCCACGACGACTTCGAAACTTTCATTTCACAAAGTTATTCCTTCAGCGTGGAAGTCAATGGTGAGTATTATAAAGTATGTATTTTCATTAGAAAAATTAGTGCTTTTTTATTGCAGTGGCTTACCTGATCGTGGGCCCGTCGCAAGTGGAGATCGTTGATCTACTCGCCATTCCGGTCGCTATTCAAGCCTCACTGAAGAGTAGAGATTGCTCATGATCATCACCACACAGTGCGCTGATAAAACAATTTTCGAATCAAAAAAATAGCATTACAATATGCCCTTAACAATTCATGATATTTTACGATGCCGCAGTCAGTTTAAAACCGTTGTACGCTAAACGCGCGTTTTGAATCCTTTTTTACGGGGTCCTGTCATTTATACTGAACCCAGTTTTATTCGAAGCGTTTAAAATGAAAATTCACAACACGACCGAGAGTTTCCCGCCATAACAAAGCCCAAGGAATGTTTCTTTAATGCAAATCCTGGCCGTGCAACTTCAGTAATATGTTAATGTACATTATGAAGAGTAGCTTTGTTAAAGCAAATGTATGCTATTTTGTTAAAGAATAAAATGAATTTCTTTTGTAATCTTCTAATGTCAATTCATTGGGCGCGTTTTATAAATGTGAAATATAATAATTCGGCTCTTTGATTTTAAGGTAATTTGCTGGTGTGTTAGATGCCGTAAAATCTTGTAACGATGTCATGTGTAATGATCATTATTTATTGTCATTCTGCGATATCAGAAAAACCTGAAACACTTATTTTATTGCGCAAATCAGTGATTTAACTGACGGCATATCTGGTGTTAAGTGCCCATGGACATTGAGGATTTTTTTTTTTTTTTTTAAGTCTGTCTCAATAGTGCAACTGGAAGGCACGAGTACTTTTCGGTAAAAATGGGTTGGTTGAATCAATAGCCACTTATATAGGATCAAAATTCGCCACATAACTAGTAAAACAACTTTTGAAATCACAAGAGAGAATGATCACGTAAAATGTGTTTTTTATTATTGAACCAGTTACTTTGTGTGTCATCACTGAAACCCCCAAACTATGTTGAATGGGTAACAATGTCCATCGCACATTATTTCACAACAGCCACCGAATATTCGAGATAAATTTTAACGCTCACAATTTTGTTTGGCGCGTTTTCGATAATCGATTAGAAGTTTATTCATTCGTGATAGACTCACTCACACCGCTACGAATAAGATGTAAAGTGTGAATAGGAGTTTAGTGCCGTTGAAAACACAATGTATCCACCTAGGCTAAGGTAGTCGTGTGTGAATGTATGAGGCGAACCTTATTTAAAAAAAGGGATGTTATAGCTACTGACGATGAAGATAGTGTAATTTATGGATGCGAGCTGTGGTACGCCTATTGTTGGGGTCCAAGGGGAAGTTTGTAGAGTTTTATTTTATTTTATTTATTGGGTACCAACATGTTATACATCTGCACAGAACATGACAGGTTTCATATACCTAGTCAGGTCATAAATTCTGTCACATGTTTAATGTAAAATAATTGAAACAAGTTCATTAATTATATAACCATTCATATACCAAAATGAACTTAACAAAACAAAGATTCTTATGACACTAAAGTTTATTCAAAATGACCTCCGTGATTTTGAATACAGGCCTACAATCTGCGCGGCCAGTCGTCTATCGCAGCACGAACGAGGTCCATGTCAATATCGGCGGCTGCCTTAATCAAGGATGTCTTGAGTGACTCCAAATTGGGATGAGGCTTTGAGCACGCCTTTTCCTCCAAGTGTTGCCATATCTTGTAATCTAACGGATTCAAATCTGGACTGGAGGAGGGCCAGTCTTCGTGCCGGATGAAGTCGATTTCACGCGCCGCCAGCCAGTCTTGTGTGCTCTTCGCTCTATGAGCTGGCGCCGAATCTTGTTGGAATACCCAGTGCCTGTTATTGAACATGGTATGAGAAACAGGTTCCACAAGGTTCGTCAGGACTGTATTTTGATACACAACTGCATTCGTTTTTACACCTTTCTCACAAAAATGTACCTCTGTTAAGCCCCAATAAGAAACTTCCAACCATACCATGAGCGAGGATGGAAAATGACCTCGTTGGACACGCGGAATACGGTTGCTCGCTTCTTCACTACTGTGTGCGTACACCTTATCATTTTGTTTGTTGTAGCTCTCTTCTACGGTAAAATTTTTTCATCCGAAAAAAAAAAGTCCCGATATTTTTTTCCCGCGTACCGCATCAACAAAGCGCGGCATCTCTTCAGTCTCAGGTCCATTAGACGAGCATTCAAACGATGTTCTGTTTTTCTTCGATATGCCCGAAGCCCTAAGTCTTCATTTAACACCCTTTTCACCGTGGTTCTGCTTAACCCCATCTGCAGGGCCAGCAGTTTCTGCTTACGTTTGGGATTTCTTTGAATTCGCGCCTTCACAGCTTTTATCACTGCTGGAGTCCTAACAGACCGAGGGCGACCACTTCTTGACCTGTCATCTACACTAGAGTCTTCATTGTATCGTTTGATGGTACGATAAACGAATCTTTTGGTTATATTCAAATTTTTCAGTATGTTAAAAATTTGAATTGGCGCGTAACCGCAACGATGCAACGCAATAACCGCAACACGGTCTTCTTTAAGCGTCCACTCCATATTTGTGTAATGAGTAAAATTCTAAAAGTATACATTTTTATTTTCATGAACAATTCGAAATTCGAATTCAATAAACTTTTTTGTGGCCACCATTCTAAAAGAAAAGTTTTTACTGTGTGACAATACTTATGACCTGACTAGTTACATTGATTTACTTTAACTAGTAGGTAAGCTCACGGGGCTCAAACCTGACGACGTTGCTAACACGAACCCTAGCAAGAGCCGTGCTTCGCAGAATCTACCAACGGATCGGAAACACGACCCACTGAGAAGATCCAGTGAGAAACTCAGTGGGCTGTGTCTGAGGGTTAATTTACGGGACGAGAACGGTGACCGGTGCTTGAAGTACCTAAAAGCACCGTTAGTGGATCGGGAGGATCCGAAATGACGTGTTTTGGGTGACGTCGACTGCTTTGCATTCTTTCCGCAGGATCGGGAATGTAGTTACCGGCGGCCACGATGAGAGGGTTCTCGTGTTGTGCCGGTTTATCGAAGTTGAGACAATTACAGGTACCGACTGCATACATTGAAAAAAGAGTTCCAAAATAGTATGTTGTTTGAGCACCTTTATCTGTATATTAGTACGTGAAGCAAAAACTTTGTATCCCTTTGTACGAAAATTGCGCGGACGGAGGAGTATGAAATTTCCCACACTTATAGAGAATATAGAGAAGAAGTGCACAATGCTTATATTTTTTAAAAATACATTAAAACACTAAGGAAAACATTACACACACTATCGTGTATTTGACGCAACTTCTTCTTCTTCTTCTTCTTCTTTGTCGTTTCCTCATTACTGAGGGTCGTGACCACCTTGGTCCAGTTTTTGCACCAGCTTCCTCCAATGTTGCCTGAATTCGGCCTGCTTAATGGCGCCCGGGACGCTTGACGCAACACATACGTCATAGACCTATATAATAGGGACACGACATATTGTTCTATACGTATAACTGCTTATATAAATAGCACCCATTTTGAAGGCACACACATAAAAATATATCTATCTCGTTATGTTAGTTACAAATGGTTCATGTCGCATATTACGTTGCGGTGTGAATATTCCAGTAGATCATCAATCAAAACTCACGTTTTGAACATACGTTTTTTGCTTTAACTTCACCGAAACTATTTTTTAATATCTGACACCAAAAAAAGCATCGGTTTATCATTTTTTCACATCGATATTTTAGTAAGGAAACTTTTTTTCGCATCATTGATCTGCGCTGCTGACCTTGTCAAACTATGGGGTCAGTTTACGATCCTTTCTTGGAGTTTGGTATTAAAATTCCCTTTGGTTGTATTTTATTTATATTAACGGTAGGCAGCGGCTTGGAACGACGGTAACCACTCACCATCAGGTGGGCGGTACGCTCGTCTGCCTACTAGGACAATAAAAAAATTGTTTTACCTGAGCTTACGACACCAATCACGGAGGAAAAAGAAACATGAGAATTTTTTATGTTTCTTTTGTTGCATTTAATGTTCGCCCATTGATCAAAATTTAAAATATATAAACACTATTGCCACCTAAAAACTTAGATTCATTTCTAGTACTTAATAAATGTTCAATTTCGTTTTGTGAATAAAAATACTATTCCGAAAAGAAAAGATTATTGTAAATAATAAATCTCAACAGTAGCTACTTAAAAATCGATTGAAATAAATAGATCAGAAAATAGTACTTAACTGTAAAACCGATGTAAAATTGTAATTAATATTAATCGAATAGTTTCATTTTTATGAAATACTAGCTGACCCGGCAGACTTCGTAATGCCTCAATCGATAAATAAAAGACCTAAACTTTTGTATAAAATAAACTTAAAACAAACAAAAGGAATCCGTCCGACGGGGGACACATTAAAGGAAAAACAAAATTGTTATTTTTATTTCATTACGAGCACTTCCATATTTATCTACCTTTTAAACTATACTGTAACTATACTTGAGACCTTAGATCTTATAACTCAAGGTGGTTGGCGCATTTACGTCGTGGGTGTCTATGGGTTCCAGTAACCACTTAACATCAGGTGGGCTGTGAGCTCGTCCACCTACCTAAGCAATAAATAAAAAAACCTTCTCTGGACTAACATAAATAATTCAAGACCAAAAGTGAAGTTGAAGTGTTCGTAATAATAATTCACGTTTTTCTGTTCAATTTCGTTCTGGACAATTTTATATTATATTTTCCGATAAAAATTTCATGATAACTATTGAATTTCGAATTCGTCTTCGGTCCGTGTAAATACAGAGTCTCGTCGTCCGTTGCCTATTGTGCCGATTTCTGCCTCATCTGAATACGTGTCGAGAATCCAGACTTCATTGAAAATGTTGAATATTATAGGTATTATATTGGCTTTATATTGCGTTTAATATCTTATACCTTTAAACGAGCAATTCTTGTATATTAATACAATATATATAATCTGAATCTCGGAAACGGCTCTAACGATTTTTATAAAAAATAGTATACAGGGGATTTCGGGGGCGATAAATCGATCTAGCTAGCTTATTCGTGTTTTCAATAATCAACTCTTCCCGATATCTATTAGCGAATAATAATACTATTTTTCTTAATTGAGGGCAACTAACCGCTTTAAAGAAACAACAAGATGGCGTTATAAAAAAAAAAAAACGAGCAAAGCTCGGTCATCCTCTAGTATTATTTACGTGTGATAAAACACAAATTGGCATTGTGTAACCATAAAAGTATTTGTTACTAAATCTGGATAAGTAAACGTATTTACAGGCAACCTTTTTTTTGGAACGAAGTTCCTTATGGGACGATGTGGAGGGATACCCTAAACGGGAAAAAACGTCCGTAACGTAAGATTTTTATTAGTAATGCACACAGTGTACGCGTTAACTTTGTAATAACGTACAAAAAATAACCTTTTTTTTATCATTCATTGACCACGATCTCAGAGCGTTCATTTGCGCAATACACTAACTCTTATGCAAACAACCGTGAATGAAGTGTACCACAATAAGTTCGCACGTTACCGAATGACCGTAGGTTGTTGCGAAACCTCCAGTTTTATTTTCTTTGCCTCGAATAGAACTTAAACTTAATATTTTTATAATAAGGAACTTCGTTCCTATCCGGTGTCCCACAACATCACACATCTTTTTTATAGCATAGATGGGTGGACGAGCTTACAGCCCACCTGGTGTTTAGTGGTTACCGGAACCGTAGCGTGCTATTGATGAAACCTTATTATTCATTATCAGACGAGCCGTGAACGCCTGTCTTATCTAAAAACGTCATAATATTTATTTCTTTAAATCGTGCTCCGAAAAATTCTCATTTCCATTAGAGTAAAACCCGTAAGAAGCACGAATACAGTGCATCTAAGTGCTGAAAGAATTGCGGGGAGTGGTTTGGCAGGGGTGGTCGAAATGTAAGAACGAGGGGGTCATATTGAGTCCCGGTTAAAATGTAATTTATGTTTCGCGCTTCGACACAACCCTAGTGTCTCATCATCAATCAATCATCATCTTGGCACATCGCAATATTTCAACAATATGTTCTTATGCGATAATTAGGTCAACTGTTTTTTTTTATTGCTTAGATGTGTAGACGAGCTCACAGCCCACCTGGTGTTAAGTGGTTACTGGAGCCCATAGACATCTACAACGTAAATGTGCCACCTATCTTGAGATATAAGTTCTAAAGGTCTGGTCTGGGCTGGTTCTGGTCCAGCGGGGTATTCCGGGACACCAGCGGAACTGTCTGAGCGGCCTGATGGGCTGTCGTACCGAGACGGCCGACGTTTTAGAACCTTCTATTCGCCTCGAAGGCTCTGAAACGGGCTCCTTGGGGTGTGCTGCGCCGTCTGGTTGTAGTGTTGACCGCGGTAACCCACTTACTTCATCCGGGTTCTGACCACGGAGGGGATCGGACGCTTGGCGAAGAGTGCAGTGGAGTCGTTTAGTGGGTAGGTCCCTGAAAACATCCTTGGGCCCGCGGTCTCACAGTCGCGGACCAGTCCCACATACCCGCGCGCCCCCTAGGCGCGGGGACCTCGTAGAAGGTTCGGCCCAGGGCAAGTAAAAAAGAATCTTCCTTTTTTTATTGCTTAGATGGGTGAACGAGCTCATAGCCCACCTGGTGCTAAGTGGTTACTGGAGCCCATGGACATCTACAACGTAAATGCGCCACCCACCTTGAGGTATAAGTTCTAAGATCTCAGTATAGTTACAAAGGCTGCCCCACCCTTCAAACCGAAACGCATTACTGCTTCACGGCAGAAATAGGCAGGGCGGTGGTACCTATCCGCGCGGACTCACAAGAGGTCCTACCACCAGTAAAACGTTCCTTGACTATAAAGTACAAAAACTACTAAGTATTCTAATCGTTGAAAATAATAGAATTACAATGAAAAACGCGATCTCATACCGCGTAGTTTTGATTACTTTTTAAATTATTTCAAGATTTCCGAGATCCCCAATCTTTACTGTATCGAACTCAAATATATAGGTAATTTATTAATTATGTAACGTATAAAAATACATTGAAACTGCTTCGCGAAAGATATGGGGAGGATACTGTTTATTATTGCAGAGTCACAGGCTCCAAATAAATATAATCGATTTCGGCGCGTCCAATTCATTTAATGACCCACGGAATTTTTCTAATTTGGCCCTGGCTCGGAACGTGCCGGATCTGTAAGTCCCACAGCGAAAACTCAGCCCGGCCCTGATCGACTAACCATAAGTAAGATCACTGTAACCTAAAATGTGTTTACATTAGATATTGCTGTTTGTGTAACAATTCCGAAATAACATACAAACAACTAAAAAAATTCGTATCCTCGTATCTTTCACGAGAAATGTTTTTCTTCCATTCTTCGTTGTGAAAAGCGTATAATTTTGTTTTAACAGGAAACTTGTGTGCGGACATGTGATGCTAAGAGAGAAGATGCATGTGACTAGGAGATGTATAGAAATGGTAGTGCAAGATAGAGGGGGAAGAGGTCGACCAAAGAAGACATGGATGGAGTGTGTGAATGACGACAGAAGAGAGAGAGGAGTGAGTGTTGAGATGACGACTCATAGAAGAGAATGGAAGAGAAAAAATAGCTGTACCGACCCCACCTAGTGGGATAAGGTGGAAAAAAAAGAAAAAAAATGGAAACTATCGGTATTACAGCTTGATTGTAGTTCATCCAGACCGTTTTGAATAATGACAGCGAAGCCATGAATTCAAATTCAAATTCAAATTCAAAATAATTTATTTCAACTTAGATGTCAGTATGACACACTTGTTGAATGTCAAAATACAAATAACAATGTTAACTCTACCACCGGTTCCAAAAAAAGCCACAGTCCTGAGAAGAACCGGCGAAACAAACTCAGCGGGCTTTTTTTTTTGTTTTTTCTCAAATATTTTCTTTTTTTTAAATAAATAGAAATATTCACAATAAAAGAAAAAACAAGTCAAAAAAATACAATTAACTTGATGAGTAACGACTTTCAAGAAAACTATTTAAATATGAATAAATGAATAATAAATGAGAACAAATCACACACGGTCATCCGGCCCCAATTTAGGATTCCCTGTGCTGTGGGTGCCAGAGACTGACATTCTTATACACATTTTTAAATATTGTTCTTTTTATTGCCCTTGCAGGCAGACGAACATATGGCCCTCCTGATGGTGAGTGGTTACCGTCGCCCAGGAACTTCAGCAATGCCTAGTTTGTGGAGAGTATTAAGCAAACGCTTAATACTCTCCACAAACCTCGTTTGAAGAAGGACATGCCATAGCTGTCATTTTGACCTCTTGTGAGTCCGCGCGGGTAGGTATCACCACCCCGCCTATTTCTGCCGTGAAGCAGTAATGCGTTTCGGTTAAAAGGGTGGGGCAGCCGTTGTAACTATACTGAGACCTTAGAACTTATACCTCAAGGCGGGTGGCGCGTTTATGTTGTAGATGTCTATGGGCTCTAGTAACCACTTAACACCAGGTGGGCTGTGAGCTCGTTCCACCCACATAAGCAATAAAAAAAAAACTTCGTAGCTGGCTTTGGTTTCTACGTCGGATCGATTTTGTTCAGCCCGGTCCACTATCTTTTACTACTAACTTTCGTCTTGTCTCGGTTATAGCAAGCCAAAATATAAGGCTTGTTGTTTCTAGACGAATCAGTAGATTTCCCATGTCATCTCCATTCTGTGCGAGAATGATATTATCATCAGTGTATCTCAAATCATTAACCACCTCTCCCCCAACTGATATAACTTTGTGTCCCATTCTTCTAAGATAATGCGCATAATGTACTATTTGAATTGAAAAGTAACGGCGATAAGATACATCCTTGACGTACCCCACCCTGGATTTGGAAGTTTCCTAAAAGGATGTCGTCCATTTTAATCACTGCGGTACTGTAGCATCGCCTCCTTAAACGTATTATTAGACGGGGCAGTACACCCATTTCCGCACGTATCTTCCAGAGGTGTTTCAATATGACCGTATCTAATGCTTCATGGGAGTCTGCAATATATGGGATGGAATTAAATTCCTTGGCCTTTTCATTATATTGTATAATATATAAGAATTTGTTCGCGGATCCATCTTCCTTAAGCAAATCCTTGCTCAGGTGCGATTTGCCTCGAGAGCCTTGCCGACAGTCTTGTGTCGATAATGTACCTTATTCTACATTATATCCATTCTAAAACTGAAAATCCAGTTTTGTAGCGACTTGAATATTAAAAGCTTACCTTTATTCATTTTATTTTTGAACTTCGATCCAATATTGTGAAAACTCATTCAGCCCTTTGGTCTGCCTCTTGTCGAACAAATGTCATTAGAATATTCAAACGTGTATCGATTTTTTACCTTTGGGGATACAAAACAGTATTAAATTAATTGAAATGAATTTAAAAGTTGTTAGTCCGAGTCGGCACGGTAGTCCCTGGGGTGTGACCATTCAATTAAAAACTTTAAAAGTTATTTTTTATTATTATACCATAGCTTCATTTTATTTGGTAAAGTTATCGTTCATTGTTGAGCATTTGAAATCAAATCTAATTGTTCAGAGTCTGACAATGCAACGTAATGCATGCCGTTCAATAATGGTGCTTAAAGAAGCATTCGTTTTCCAACGATGTCACAAGAATCATAGATGTAGCTTTAAAGATACAGTAAGAAAGCAAACTTGTTCATCACACGAATGTTTGCCCAAGGTGGCAATCGAGCCCACGACCCTCGGCCCAATAGTCAAGCATGCTAAATAATACACCACCCAGTCAATCGAAAATTAATGGTTATCCGATTTGCCTTGAATATAACTATCAACTCCCATTCTCCCATACACCTAAACAATATTTCTTGTAAATTTGAAAGGACGCCTCAATAAATTCATAATGGGGAAACTGATTCTCGTTAACAATTGGCCACTCGCTACCGCGTTAGGGACACGGCCCAAAATTATTTACGAAAACGACCAGCATTATGTCTTTTTGTCAAAATTACTGTGTTAATTTGTAAACAGAAAGTTCTTTGCTAATGAATCTCTAAGGGGCCGCAACATGAATTAGATTCAACATTGCTCATAGAAAACTGTGGACATTCTACGATGATGTTTTTTACAGTATTCTATTATAGTATATGACGGAGGAGATACAAAAGCAATGTTTTTAAAAAGTGTGACGTCAGCACTAGTGACGTCACGGTTATTACTTTCTTGATGGTGACTCATATTTGGGTTACTAAAAGAAAACTTCACGAGAACTGCGTATATTGCACGAGAAGCGTAACAACTTTACAGAGAGATCCGTACAGTACAACGGCTCGGACACGAATGAATAAACGCTAGACAGCACGGCCGTATTTATAGGACTTCGTACACGTCAGCGTGTTTACGTACACGTCAGCGTGTTTACAAGTATTAAACACGTGAGCGTGTTTACAAGATTTTAAAGTATTGAAATTACAATAAAAGGGAATGTTTAACATTAGTTTCTTATCACAGAGTAATTAGTTGATGATCAGTAGGTAAATAGTCATATTTGCGCCGACACGGCCATTCTGACAGACGGTGCGCGCTCTGCACCGGCCTCGTTGATTCTCGTAGGTTTTTCTTTGATTCTCATTGACCTGCAGGAATAAAAAGTTTCTCTGAGTAGCGCATCTGTTATACTTGCGTTACTTGTAACTATGTAGGTTTGAGACTTATTAATGCGATTTGATTGTAGGGTTCTCGGAGGGTATCGTAGGGTTCTCGGAGGGTATCGTAGGGTTCTCGGAGGGTATCGTAGGGTTCTCGGAGGGTATCGTAGGGTTCTCGGAGGGTATCGTAGGGTTCTCGTAGAATTCTCGGCGGTTCTCGTAGAGTTCTCGGCGGTTCTCGTAGATTTATTTAAGGTGTTCGGATAAGGATGTTGTGTAGTGTGATGTTGTGGCGTACACTGTGGTACTTATGTAGTGGGCGTACACTGTGGTACTTATGTAGTGGGCGTACACTGTGGTACTTATGTAGTGGAATTTTAGTA
Source organism: Bombyx mori (assembly GCF_030269925.1). Lineage (NCBI taxonomy): Eukaryota > Metazoa > Arthropoda > Insecta > Lepidoptera > Bombycidae > Bombyx > Bombyx mori. The sequence continues at coordinate 876,670 of NC_085120.1, read as the reverse complement.
ATCAAAAATAAAAACTTATCTTTGAGTGTTGATTTTGTTGCTCGACCATGCTGATTTGTGAAGTAGATGTATAGGCTCATCGGCTGTTGCTGGAGGTAGTCTTCTTCCGCCGATATGGTTAAATGGTCTCCAGGTTGTTGCTGAGCGGAGGCGGCATGTGATCCCACTTCTGATGACGGAGGAGATACAAAAGCAATGTTTTTAAAAAGTGTGACGTCAGCACTAGTGACGTCACGGTTATTACTTTCTTGATGGTGACTCATATTTGGGTTACTAAAAGAAAACTTCACGAGAACTGCGTATATTGCACGAGAAGCGTAACAACTTTACAGAGAGATCCGTACAGTACAACGGCTCGGACACGAATGAATAAACGCTTTTTTTTTTTTATGATTGAAAGTTTACTGGTGGCCCGAAGGCCTTTCCAGTTTCACCAGGACAGGTGGGCGAGCAAAGGCTCAGCCAAGAGGGGTGGGATTTGCTAACAACTGCCCGAGCGCCTCCGAAGGAGACCTAACAACTCAAGAGCAATTGTTTCGCGAATGAATCTACTACCGGATCGGAATCGCGACCCGCTGAGAAGATCCGGCGAGAAACTCAGCGGGCTGACGCATGGGTTAGGTTGCACGTCGACCTCTTTGTCGAGTTCGACGAGTACGGTTACCGGGGTCCCTAAGCCTGCCCCTAGTATTAGAGCTGAAGGCATCTAATGCAAAGGTTATTGGATCTGATGGATCCGTAAGGACGTGTCTAGGGCGTCGACGGTGACTGGCTCCTGCATGATCAGGATTCGGGGAGTAGTCAGCGGCGGCAACGATAAGGCGATTATCATGACGCATAGCCTTATCGAAGTATCGTTCCGACGCTGACTTCATGTATTTCCGAATTGATTCGAGGCCCAGGTCGTCGTGTAGGTCAACGTTCCTCACGAACCACGGAGCCCCGACAGCTAACCTGCAAAAGCGGGATTGTAGGGATTGGAGGGTGTCTATGTGTGTGCGGGCCGCGTGAGCGAACACCACACTCGCGTAAGTCATGACGGGCCTTATGCAAGTTTTGTAAAGTGTCACCTTGTTCCGAAGGGACATTTTACTCCGCTTACAGATCATGGGGTAGAGTCTACCGAGAATAAACGCGGCACGGTCACGGACTGATTTTATATGCGGGCGGAATGTCATCGATGCATCCAGGGTAACGCCCAGGTACTTGACCTTCCTGGCCCAGGGTATGGGTTGTCTAAAGAGAGTAATCGGGGGTGTGAGATTCCTCCTCCTAATCCGGGAGGAAATCCGTGTGGAGCTTCCCCTCTGAAATAGCACCGCAGTACTTTTCGCTGGGTTGATGTCTATGCGCCATTTTCGGAACCACTGTCCTAGGGCTAGGGCTGCGCTCTGAAGCTTCTTCGCGATTAGGGACTTATTTCTACTAGAATAGTAAACAGTAGTGTCGTCGGCGAATAAAGCTAAATGGGTCGGCGGCGACCGGGGAATATCGTTGACGAATAAGCTAAATAGGAGGGGTGAGAGGACAGAGCCTTGCGGGACTCCAGCTGTGAGAGGTCGTGGGGAGGAGCGGGTTCCCTCGACTCGATATCGAAAAGAGCGGTTCGACAAGAAGTCCCGTATGATGAGCACGAGACTATCCGGCACGCACATGTTGAATAGTTTGAAAATCAAACCATTGTGCCAGACTTTGTCGAACGCTTTTGCGACGTCGAAGAAGAGAGCTCCCGTGTATAACGGTTTTGGTCGATTAAGCCCCACAAGAATGTGCTCCGTGAGGCGGTGCACCTGTTGAACGCATGAGTGATTTGTACGGAATCCGAATTGTTCATCGATGAGAATGCCCTTGGATGAGACGAAGTCTCTGAGGCGTTTGTAGAGCAGACGCTCATACAGTTTGCCTAGAGACATGAGGAGGCTAATCGGGCGGTAGCTCGTCGGATGATTTTTTGGTTTACCGGGTTTATGTATGCCGATAACGTCCGCTTCTTTCCACACCGCGGGAAAGATACAGTTCGCCATAGCGGCATTGAAAATAGATGCCAACATCACGATGAGTTGGACGGGTAGAAGTTTAATAACGCGGTTGGATATACCGTCGGAACCGGGAGCCTTGCGAGGACGTAGGTCTTTGATCAAGTCTTTAACTTCCATCGGGGTGACGGGTGGTAACGCATCAAAGGGTGGCAAGGAGGCTCTGCGTTCTACCTCACTGTCTACTAATTCTACATGAACAGGGTCCACGGATTGAGTGCTGGGCGTGCACTGGGTTTGCAATGTATCGGCCAGCAGCTCTGCTTTTTCGTCATCATCGAACGCCGCGAGTCGGCCTGAGGGGCCTACGAGGGGGGGCATAGTTACTACCGTATCCGATTTGAGAGTACGAGCTAAGCGGTAGTAAGACCTTTGGGAGGGCGCGAGTCCTTCTAAGAAATCAGACCATCTGGCATCTCGGACTTCGGCGATGCGAGACTTTACGTCGCGTTGTAGGGCACGCATTCGAATACGATTTTCCGCGGTAGGATACCTGTCGTAGGCGCGTATCGAGGCGTTCTTAGCTCTAAGGAGTTCCCTAATATCGTCGGACAATTTGAAGCGGTGAAGGAAGTCCTCCGCTACAACTTGTTTCGATGACCTATCTAATGTCGAGGTGATGTGTGACGTTAAGATGTCTATGGCTTCAGCGGTATCCTGAGGAGACGGGATAGAGTCCGGGTTAAACGGGAGCGATGGTGGATCAGATTCAGCCAGGCTGATGACCAGCGTGTGCCAATCCACCACAGTCCTCGTGACGGGAACGGAATCGGGAGCGCGACCGAGCTTCATAACGACGGGACGGTGGTCTGAATCTAACTCTGAAACTACTTCGATCGAGTGTAAGCGCAGAGTTACGTTTTTTAATAACGCTATGTCGAGTATATCCGGGCGATGCGCGATATTTAGCGGGTAGTGAGTCGGGGTTAGCGGAGCGACGATATCGAAGGCGAGATCATCGACTAACGCGTCAAGCCGCCTGCCATTCGGGGTTGTGGTGTGTGAGTTCCACCTGATGTGTTTACAATTTAGGTCGCCCGCCAGAATGACAGAGCTCCCCATACCGAGCAGCGCCTCGATATCACTGCTTAGAACGATCTTATCCGGTGGAAGATAAACGGACGCGATAACGATCGGCGCGTGTCCCGTCAGTGAGATTCGGCACACTGATGCTTCGATATTAGCGAGCGCGGGAGGATCGAGCGGGACGCAATGCAGGGCTCTTCTATAGTAAATGACGGTACCACCACCACGGGCAGAGAGCCTGTCGTTCCTGACCATGTTATAGTTCGCGATTTTAGGGTCACGGCGCGCGGGCTTAAGTAGGGTCTCCTGCACTAAAAAGATATCAATTTGGTGGTCACGCAAAAAGTCAGAAACCTGATCACGTTGATTTGCGAGACCGTAAGCGTTAAAAAATCCTATCGTTACGGATAGGGGCTTTATTCTACTTATATACGCCATTGATTACCGGCGGAGTGAGGGGAGGACGTACGTATTTAATGACGCGTATACGTCGGCGTATTCCTGCACAACGGCGATAAAGTGTTGTGCAGTGGAGGCAGCGCGAATGGCGTCGCCCAAAGCGTTAACGCGCTCAAAGTTGATTGACTGAAAGAAGTCGATCGCTAAAGCGAGATTGTCGGACGCGGTCGGAGGGCAAGTCGCGGGAGAGGGACGAGTCGCGGGGGCGGGACGAATCGCGGAGGAGGGAGTTGTAGCCGTGTTCGTGTACGGCAGCGGTTTTGCCCAGGCCGAGACACTGGGCACCGCCGCCGGAACGAACGCTGGCTTAGCCTGCGACGCAGAGGGTGCCGAGGCTTTGATGTCTGGGCCGGAAGCTCGGAGGCGGTTTTGGCGGGCGACGCGGCGATTTATTTTAGGGGCTCGGGGGCAACCACGGTAATTCGCGGGGTGACCCTGTGTTCGACACAGGACGCAGCTAGGCGGTTCCGTCGCGGTTTTTTGGTCGCGAGCGCAGAGGGCCGTGGCGTGATCGCCCAAACACTTAACACATCGGGGGCGCGCGTGACAGTTACGGGAAGAGTGCCCGTACAATTGACAGTTATGGCACTGGCTAGGAGTGCCTTTTTTATGGGGGGCTTCGACAGCGATACCAGAGAGCCTACAGACGGTCTGTGTGTTAAAGATTTTCTTACCCTCGGGGGTAGGCTGGAGAGCGACTAGAACCATATTATATGGCTCCCTACCGCGACCGGTGTACGCATACGGTGCACAGAATTCACTGGTAGGCCTTGTTCTAACAGGTCGGCTTTTACGAGCTCTACATCTAACTCTTTAGGGATTCCGCGTATTACAACGCGGAGTTCGCGCTCCTCCTGGAGCGTATACGTATGGAAACTTATACGCTCCTTACGGAGGTAAGAAGAGAGGGCCCTATGGTCGTCGGGTGTTTGAACCTTAATTTGAATGCCGTTCGCGAGGTTACGGGCATTCGTGAAATTTATATTTTTGGCCTTAAGGGCCAGGCAAACTCGATCCCAAGCTGCCTTCTCCTGAAGGATAACCGGGAGTCTGAGGGCGGGGGCGCGACGCGTTCACGGCTTTGCTAATTTTAGCGGCCGCGGGAGCTCGAGACTCCGCGGCACGCTTCTTACCCTTCTGTACCAGGGTGAATCCATCCGTCGATGAGGCGGGGGCGAGGTCGACCTCCATGTCCGAGTCAGAGTCGGAGCACGAGGAGGCGGGTGCAGGCGACCTACGAGCAAGTGTAGGTGTTTTAGAGGGCGCGACGGAGGCCGCGGATGATCGCTCAGCTGAAACGATGGTCACGGCGGACGACGCAGCAGCTTTTCTCGCCAGTATAGGCGACACGGGAGCGGCAGGCACGACAGAGGCTGCGGTGCTCAATGCAGAAGCTCTGCACGCAGGTACAGGCGACGCAGGAGCAGCGAGCGCGGCGGAGTCCTCGAGAGGGCTCGCAGTGTGATTGGCCTTGAAGGCCAAAAACTCCGAGGCGAGCTGTGGGTGGCGAAGTCGGAGGAATTCCGCGAATACAGCGTCCATGATCGCTGAGTACCCAGGTGGGGCGGCCCCGGGTCTTGAAAACACTCGCCTTGCGGCGAGGCCCCAACTTCTCGGACCTGAGCGGTTCTATTGAACACAGTTGGCAATGCGGCGCGATTACTACAGGACAAAGAAAAAGCACAACAAAACAGAAATTACGAAAAGAAACAAAACAAATAAATACTTGCAGGAAACCACTTTGTCGGCAGATGTACCACGAACACAGAAACAACAAAAGGAAACAAAACAAATAAAAACTTCCAGAAAGAGCACTTAGTCGGCAGATGTACCACAAACACAGGCCGCGCGAACAATGGCCGGGCTAACAAAAGCCGGGCGAACAAAGACCGGGCGATCGAGTGGACGATGAGCACGTCCGCACGTGACGGGTGCCTCTATCGGAATGATGAATAAACGCTAGACAGCACGGCCGTATTTATAGGACTTCGTACACGTCAGCGTGTTTACAAGTATTAAACACGTGAGCGTGTTTACAAGATTTTAAAGTATTGAAATTACAATAAAAGGGAATGTTTAACATTAATTTCTTATCACAGAGTAATTAGTTGATGATCAGTAGGTAAATAGTCATATTTGCGCCGACATATATATTTCGATTGCTTGGTAAACCATTTCGGGACTCATCTAGTGTTAAGCGGTGATCGTAGCCCATAGATCCTGAATGCGTAATCCGCCTTAATACATTAGGTGGAAATCTTAATAATAAAACGGCTATCCCAATCTTCGTTCTAGGATAGCCATGATGCTGGGACTTATCGATATGGACACGCAATATGACCTTAGTAAATTTGCAAATCACCAAACTTAGGGCATGTTCAAATGGGGCTAACCAAATTACTCTTTACGAAGAGCCGCCTCATTTAGGCTATGAAGTGACATGTTTGTTACATTCGTGAATCTCAGGGTCATCAGGCAGGCTATAAGAGTATCTGGCATAACTGGCAACTACAAATGAAAAGGTTGAACCCACGTTAGGCTAACGCCGTCTTGTGGTTGTTTTCATGTACACCACGTTTTTTTCCTCGTGCATTGCCAGAGATCACTAATATCACGTTTTTTTTTTTTTTTTATTGCCCTTGTAGGCAGACGAGCATACGGCCCACCTGATGGTGAGTGGTTACCGTCGCCCATGGACTTCAGCAATGCCAGGGGCAGAGCCAAGCCGCTGCCTACCGCTTAATACTCTCCACAAGCCTCGTTTGAAGAAGGACATGTCATAGCGCTCGGGAACCACCGTAGAGGGGAGCTCATTCCATAGCCGGATGGTACGTGGCAAAAAAGACCTCTGGAAACGCACTGTGGATGACCGCAGTGGCTCCAGGTAGTATGGATGAACTCTACTCCGGTGGCGGGCGGTGCGATGGTAAAAACGAGATGCCGGTATCATCTCGAACAATTCCTCAGAGCACTCCCCATGGAACATACGGTACAAAATATAGAGGGAACCGAAGTCCCTCCGCAGACCCAGAGGATCACGTACCATCCAGCACTGGAATGAAATCCTTTCCATGGTGTTTTCTTTGCGCTTCCTTCTTCAAACGAAGTGAAAAATAAGGTCCAAGGAAGCAGCAACTTGGCTTTGGTAACGTCTACGGACTTATCAGTCTACTTTCGTGGTTATCTATAAAAACAGCAATAACATAGAAAGAGAAAAACCTACCGCCTCCACTATTGCAGCTTTCCTCTTACATTCGTAACTCGATGGTGATGACCCAAATCCCTATTCTATTTTTTACGTCACACAAAACGGCTCCGTTCTGTGATAAAAAACATTTTATGCATCTCCTGATTTATGAACTCTATGTCGTAATTTCTCATTTTTGGTCCTGTTAATGACACGGCCCTACATCAGGTGTCGTGGCTTATCTCTTTCCGTGAACAAAAGCAGGTTTATATGAAACCATAATGCGTTTTTAAATGCCTTTTAAATGAGTAATTATAATCTATGTTACGAAGGTTTTTACCATTTCACTGGGCGGTAGCTATCATACAACGCAAGACAGATGCTTGAATCTCGCTTACGACATTTTCAAGATAAGCTAGCATATAACTTATATTGTTATGCTGGTAAGAGTGACGCCATCTATGGCCGAATAGTCGAACGTATATCGAAGGATCTAGTAGCACCTAGAACGCTCGAGAAGTACACCGCCATCTATTGTCAGATAGCGGAAACACAATACTAGAGATGTATGGAATACTCTCGATAATTCTAGGGATGAGGTATCGACTATAAAAGGGTTACAGGGATGGCACGCAGTCAGTCAGTAATCGGAACTACTCGAAGCGAAACAGCGAACGGATCACCTGAAGCAAAGTGGAAGAAACGGATTGAGGATTTTAAAGTGTTTGAGAAGTGTTTTAAGTGTTGAATACTGTTTTTAGTTGTAATTTGGTGGAATTTATTTATATTTTTCCCCAGCGCGTAACAATATACAAGCTCCGAACTACAACATTCGGACCGTCGGTCTACCGAGCAATATCACCCGCTCGGTGAAAGATCTTCCCTTTGTCGTATACCTGTTTATACCATTTTTATTGCACTAACTAGCTCACGTACAACTTATGTTAACGTAACATCGCATCGGCAGGATACACCATGGGACATTAATGATATGGAATTCTCAAGTGTGTTGAAGTCTAGATTATCAAACCCACATTACTGTTGAAATAGGCTTCATAGGCTGGAGGGCCTATCCGTGGAGGCTTACAGTACCAACAGTAGATTCCTGTTAGCAATCGTAATAGCTAACGCTAATAATAGTAGCTAATGCTAATACTAATACTAATAGCTAATAGTAAAGAACTAATGTCCATTCTCTGGTGAGCACTCAAGAACCCATTCGGAGAGATGCGATGTTCTACACCTAATTATTGTGAACTCTATCTTACATATGTGTGTTTTGATAAAAAAAATTCACTTTAAATCCATGGTTTTCATAGCTCATGAAGACTAATAATATATTTTACAATCCATAATAACGAAAATTTATCATTACTAGTGGTCGCCCGGTAGTCGAAATTCGACTATAATTAATTGAAATTATAAGTTTGTACAATATTATGATTCTATTGTCATATGTACGAGTCATGTATAGTACAGAGCACGCGCGCATTCACATCAGCACTTTTACATCGCTTTACTCAAACCGTAGTATAAAGCGCCAGTACATGTTCAGCACTCATATACAGCGGTACTCACCACATCAACATACATAGATAGAATTAGTTACTTTTTTTTTATTGCTTAGATGGATGGACGAGCTCACAGCCCACCTGGTATTAATTGGTTACTGGAGCCCATAGACATCTACAACGTAAGTGCGCCACCCACCTCGAGATATAAGTTCTAAGGTCTCAGTATAGTTACAACGGCTACCCCACCCTCCGAACCGAAACGCATTACTGCTTCACGGCGGAAATAGGCGGGGTGGCGGTACCCACCCGTGCGGACTCCCAAGAGGTCCTACCACCAGTGATTACGCAAATTATAATTTTGCGGGTTTGATCTGTATTACACGATGTTATTCCTTCGCCGTGGAAGTCAATCGTGAACATTTGTTGAGTACGTATTTCATTAGAAAAATTGGTACCCGCCTGCGGGATTCGAACACCGGTGCATCGCTACATACGAATGCACCGGACGTCTTATCCTTTAGGCCATGACGACTTCTTACTTACTTGTTAGCGAAGTATTATAATAAACGGATATTCTTTGACTATCAGTGATTTCTTCCTATCTAAATATCAAGTTGTGTACGCCACATTCAGCAGCGCATACAAAGACTATTATACTTCTTTAATCACAGATTTCGCCAAGACTAAACTTTAGACAAATATTAATAAAGACAAAACAACATTTAATCTATTCTCAATTTGACCAGACTATAATCAATAAGAAAAGTTTGACAATAAACAAATAGTATGCATGCGTGTGTGTGTCAATTACATAGCAGTGTGTGTAATGTTTTTATTGATCTATTGTATTTTTATGCTTAATTTAAAAAAAAAAAATATTCTGCACTCCTTCTCTATATTCTCTAAAAGTGTGCGAAATTTCATACTCCTCCGTCCGCGCAATTTTCGTAAAAAGGGGTACAAAGTTTTTGCTTCACGTATTAATATATAGATTGTTAAAGAACAACAAAAAGCTATTGGCTATGCCAAAATTTTGGGCCAAAGTCCAAAAACAGAGCAATTAATTATTATTGAAAAGTTTAATCGTAGCTGTGTATGAATATTTTCTATCATAATTCACATTCGGTTTTTTTACAAAATGCTTTACATTTTCCTGTCTATCTTATAATTACTTTATACCTAATTACCTTATAATTACTTTATATCTAATTATGTTATGATTACTTTATATCTAATTACCTTATAATTACTATTTTTTATTTATTAGTAACTAGCGATCCGCCCTCGCTTCGCTTCGGGGACTGTAATTATTGTTGATTTTATAAAATTTTCTTTTATACAAATTGGCACCTGAGCTAGCGCCTTGAAAATTCGCATTTTCGGTTGCTTTTAATCATAACTATTCGAATATTTGTCCAAATAATGTAATGTAAAATATCTATGTAAAATATCATCTAATTGATAATATTTATTTAAGGGTGGGCCGACACCTATTGAGGTTCGCGGGGATCCGCTGGATGCAGGCAGCGCAGGACCGGTCTTTGTGGCGAGGCTTGGGGGAGGCCTATGTCCAGCAGTGGACGTCCATGGGCTGATAGAATAGAATACAAAAAAAAAAATTTATGTATATGTTTTTTTTATTGCTTAGATGTGTGGACGAGCTCACAGCCCACCTGGTATTAAGTGATTACTGGAGCCCATAGACATCTACAACGTAAATGCGCCTCACACCTTGAGATACAGTTCTAAGTTCTCAGTATAGTCACAATGGCTGCCCCACCCTTCAAACCGAAACGCATTACTGCTTCACGGCAGAAATAAGCGGCAGAAATATGTATTTATTTAAGTACGAATATTTGTATCTATAAATATTATGTATGTTATATATATACATATGTTTAAGTACCTAATATCACTATAACACTACAGCTGCCAAGATACATCCCTGCACCCCCCTAAGGTAGACTGTCAGAGAATGTCTATGTCATTAAGTCCGCCTTTATACTGTAAAGTATATAATGTTATAAATAAATAAATAAAATACAAAGTTTGTCTACTTTAAATGCCAGATGCGATAAAAGTGCTTATTTTATTTATTTTGGCGATAATGGCTTACACACAAAAGACAGATATATGCTGTCGAGGACTTGTGTAACTTCAAAATTTTTTGCGGTTTACGTCAGAATAGCTCGCAGACGGCAGATTTTTTTCCTACTTACTTGACGCTTATTGTTATATTTTGGGTGATTCACAGTATGTCTTTATAAATTATAGCTTATGTGTTATTCTGATGTGTGTAAATTTTAGCAAAATCTCTTCAGTAGTTTTTGCGTGAAAGAGTAACAAATATACATCTATACATTCTTACAAACTTTCGCGTTTATAAAATAACATTATTACGAAGTAGGATAACGCCAGAATATCGGGAATCCATTAGCAAAATAGTGATAAGAATTCATTCAATGATAGTATTTATAATCACACTATTTCCTCTCAATGACCTTCTACATTTCTTTTTGCCAAACATCTAATCATATTATGTTTTGATCTTACTTCTAATACGTTTTGATCGCTAAAGAAACTTAAAGAATGTCATCTGTCTTTTGAAGGAGCATTGTATAAAGCAAGTTTGCTTCTTAACTTAATAATCTTTGTGTAAGCCTTTGAAAATCCTTTTCGATTCTCAGAATGACATCAAACATATGTCTATTGGGCGTTCTTGGATTGTGACGAGTCGTTTTCATAACTAGAAGGTAGATTTGCGATTTATTTGTCTCGAATACAGTAAAATTGATCTATCATCATGGTATTATTATTCTAAAATAATAACCAATTATTGTAATGTTTTTTCAGATAATTGTTTTGTAAAATTTGTAAAATTAATTGTGAAATTAATAAATGACTCACGTATTCCAAAATATATTGCTTAGACACAAGGGAGAATGGCTATGCGTTGAAAATTAGCAACACAATTAGAGGCAGATCGTATATTCATTAATTAGCGACTAACTCTCTGGTGCACTCTCTAACTTACTGGTGGTAGGACGTCATGTGTGTCCGCACGGGTAGATACCACCACCCTGCCTATTTCTGCCGTGAAGCAGTAATGCGTGTCGGCTTGAAGGGTGGGGTAGTCGTTGTAACTATACTGAGACTTTAGAATGTATATCTCAAGGTGTGTGGCGCATTTACGTTGTAGATGTCTATGGGCTCCAGTAACCACTTCACACCAAATGAGCTCGTCCACTCATCTAAGCAATCAAAAAAAAAAATTGTACGACGAACATGTTTATTTGCTATATCGGGGTACTTTTATATCTAATATTAAGTTGTTTTCATTTAGGTAATATAGTTTTATTTATTTATTAGTCTACTTGAAATTGTTAGTTTAAAATGTACAATTTTCGGGAAATAAAGGTATTATTATTATTAACTTTTCTGAATGAAACATTTCAACTATGCCTGTGTGTATTTTTTTACCTATTACACAAAAAAAAATCAGCATAAAAATTTCGGTTCGGCTCGGTAAAACTTCCATGTATTGTGTGTTTATATTGCATAATATATTTTTCTAAATAAGTTTAATCACAAATCTATCGTATTGAAAAATACCGTGTTATACTACTTATTCGTATTCTCATACGGTTATAAAATATCAAAGCATGTCTTGACGAGGATTTACTTCGTGATGTGTTTCGACTTTGAAGTTAGTAGTATTAAGTAAGTACCAGTAGTAATTACCATTTCGACTATAAATGAACAGTAAAGCTATTATGGTAAGATATGGAATCAACTACAATCCAATAGGCTAGTTTATTCTCATCGTATCTGAAGACCTTCAAGCCAGTTTTTCGGTTTAAGAAGGTCATGTAAGCTAACACGGATTTTTCTCACGGATCGTTTGGAACCTCTGGGTCTGCGGAGGGACTTCGGTTTCCTCTGTATTTTGTACCGTATGTTCCATGGGGAGTGCTCTGAGGAATTGTTTGAGATGATCCCCTCATCTCCTTTTTATCATCGCACCTCCCGCCATCAGAGCTAAGTTCATCTATATTATCTGAAACCGCTGCGTTCATCGACAGTGCGTTTCCAGAGGTCATTTTTGCCACGTACCATCCGGCTATGGAATGAGCTCCCCTCCACGGTGTTTCCTGAGCGCTATGACATGTCCTTCTTTAAAATAGGCTTGTGGAGAGTATTAAGCGGTAGGCAGCGGCCTGGCTCTGCCCCTGGCATTGCTGAAGTCCATGGGCGACGGTAACCACTCACCATCAGGTGGGCCGTATGCTCGTCTGCCTACAAGGGCAACAAAAAAAAATTACAATAAATTTGATACCACAAAACAAATCCTTAGAACCTAATCGTATCTTGCAAAATGCATTTCGGTTCGAATATACAGGCCCGGGACACGATCGCGATTGATACGGCTTCAGAAATAGCTAGTAAACTTCATTCCGAGGTTAAATCTTCAGACAAAATTGTTTTCGAAGAAAATCAAATCGATGGATCTTCTGAAAAGATTTGAAGATATTAATGTGTTTCTTTTATCTGATGTTTGCGGGTAGTTGCAGATAAATGTGACAACTGTGTTGAATATATGCATGATAAAATTTCTTCATTTGTTTAATTCTTTAGCTTGCGTGGTCTTGTCGGCTAACGCTTTTGTTATTGTGTCATGTTCATATTGTGTTATGTAAATAAAAGAAATCTGTCAAAAGATCTTAAATTTTGTATCACAAAATTTGGGCTTTTGGATATTCATTTCACAAGATTATATCCACTACTAACTGGTTTTTTCTTGAACTCCTCCTCATTTCGAAAAGACTGAATTTTTTGTATGTATTTTAATTTTAATTTAATGCTGGTGCTTCTCATGGGGTTCCATTAAAATTTTATCGAGATTAAGCGGTTGTTTTTGAGTTATCCTTAATGCATTTTTAATTGACTTCGAACTATACTCCCATTTTAATTTGTTCAAGTCAGTATTGTTTTTTTATTAAAGCTTTATATTATGTATAGTATAACTATTTGCAATTCAAAACGCATTACTATTTCGTCTGAGAATTAGGCATGATGGTGGTATGCAATTTGGCATTAAAATACTTTTACTGGTGGTAGGACCTCTTGTGAGTCCGCACGGGTAGGTACCACCACCCTGCCTATTTATGCCGTGAAGCAGTAATGCGTTTCGGTTTGAAGGTTGGGGCAGCCATTGTAACTATACTTGAGACCTAAGAACTTATATCTCAAGGTGGGTGGCGCATTTACGTCGTAGATGTCTATGGGCTCCAGTAACCCAGTAATGGACGGGGACGCATCATGGGAAAAACAAAATTGTTATTTTTATTTAATTCCGAGCATTTTCATATTTTGTCTACCTTTTAAACCTTCTCTGGACCTCCGCAAATAACTCAAGACCAAAATTAGCCAAATCGGTCCAACCGTTTTCCAGTTTTAGCGAGACTAACGAACAGCAATTCATTTTTATATATTATACAGATATAGATAAGATAAGAACATTTAAAGCACTTTATCTCTTTTAAAATTAAACAGTAAACAGTATTAATAAACTATAAAAACTGAACTGTATTTTTGCTCAATGACATACTTCACTCCATGACACTGAGTGACACTGAAGAAAAATCCTTTTTAAAAAATTAAAGAGTATTAAATAATAAGGGTATAAAGGATTTTCTTTACATATTTTAATAATAAATAGCTAGACAAAGAGCAAACAAACCTGTTCGTCACACAATGTTTGGTGATTGCGGGAATTGAACCCACGACCCTCGGCACAACAGGCAAGGCCGCTAACCACTACGCTACCGAGTCAGTCAAATGTATGAATAGAAAACACGAAACGAAACGGGATGCTAATGCCGACTTTCGATGACACATTATAATAATACCTAAATATGATTTATGATTCAACCTGCCCGGTAATAAGGAAAATTCTGCTCGTGCCCATTTTCGTCCCGGTTATAATTAGCCCTGGATGGATGACACGGATATTTTTGTCGCCGGCCTGACTCGCAGTGTCCACATAACCTTTTTTTAATTATATTTGCATAATTAATTTCGGTTAGTCTGTTTTGTGTGGAGTCGTGTTTTATTTTAACTTTTTTTTCCGGTCGGCAGACGCATAGGGACTACAAAGCATCAAGCTGATATACGTACTCTAATACGGTTTTTACTGGTGGTAGAACCTCTTGTGAGTCCGCGCGGGTAGGTACCAACACCCTGTCTATTTCTGCCGTGAAGCAGTAACGCGTTTCGGTTTGAAGCGCGGGGCAACCGTTGTAACTAAACTGAGACCTTAGAACTTGTATCTCAAGGTCGGTGGTTCTTTTATTTCGTAGATGTCTATGGGCTCCAGTAACCACTTAACACCAGGTGGGCTGTAAGCTCGTCCACCCGTCTAAGCAAAAAAAAAAGGCTTCGATTTTTCCATCGCAAGTGTTATTTTTAAAGAGTGTTAAATAAAAGTAAAAAACAGTTTTACATAAAATTGTTTTATTTATTCTCCATTAATCGTTCTATCGCACACCGCACACTTGGTCCTACCAAAATTTCCGATACATACTCTCGAATCATTTACATAATAGGTATTATTTATCTATTTTTATATACATTATGTACAATGATTACATTTTATATATACCGAAAAAAAACTACTAGAGTAACCCTCTGACGCAGTCGGGTGAAAGCTATAAAATAAATAATTAAGCCTGCTTTATTGTATTAAATTATTTTTGACTCATAAAAAATTCAGAATTTCTTTTTTGCTGTTGTCGGGCGGTAGACTCATAGAATCACACGTTAAGTTCATCAGTGACCAGGTCATCAATGACCCCAACGAGCACGAGACCTAAGTCTAACCCGTTTGCGGCAGAAATATGCAGAATGTAATATCCAGTAATACTTTAAAGACCGTAATGTAACATGTTTTTAATCTCGGCTGTGAAATATCAAAACCCAGTATCTGCATAAAACTAAATTTTACAGGAGAGCCAAAAAACAATTTCATATCTTTGACAGCGTGCCGTTTCAATAATATTAGTCGTACCTTCTTGAGAGTGATTGCAAAATTTGAGGTACATAACAGGATTTATAAAAAAGTAGATTTCATGCGTCTATCACAAAAGATGTACGTAGAGGAGCAGTTACTAATAAAAATATTGTTTTCTTAGATCAAACTTTTTGAGTGTGACAATTTCAAAACCTAGTAAGATCACTTGCTTTGTTTTCATCTAGTTCTAAAATATAATGAGTGGGGATAAACGCAAATTAATAGACTTAGTAAGATCACTTGCTTTGTTTTCATTTAGGTCTGAATTTACTGAGTAGGAACTAAATGCAATTTTATAAACATAGTAAGAAAAAACAGAATAAAACAACATAAATATGGGCAGAAATAAGCAGTTTTAATGAAAAAGAAAAAAAACACATAATCGGAAACCAAACACTATTTGTTCACAGTAAAATCTCAAAAAATAATCACTCAAAATATTTGAAAACAGTCAAATAAAAATAAATTATTCGGTTATTAATAATTGTCCACTAGAAACTAAATTAACTGGATTATTATTAATCGGTACACTTTGCCAAAACTTCTTCTCCAAAACTTCTTTAAGCTAAATAAAGTTGTTACTATGCCTTCCTTTTTACTTTCGTTAATGCCTCTTGAAATATTTTTTAAGGTTGGCATGATCAAGGGATTGTGTTTTTTAATAAGAAAATCCAACTCGGAATACGGAGATTCAAAATCATTCCTATAAAACATATTACGGCACCCATTTACCAATATTACTTCAACCAAAGAACTAAGCAAAAAATTATTAATGGGAACAAGGTCATCATTGCGTCGCGGTATGAGTTTCTTTTTTACCCACTCATACGATTTTTGGGATTCGATAACTTCAATATGCGATATGCAACCCAAAATTACATTCTTATAGTCTTCAAAATCGTACACAGCATCTTTTGTTTTTAATCTGCCTCTCCATATTGCCATGAACTCCATCAGCTGACATACGTGTGTGATCTTTAGTTAGGTAGGTATTACAAAATCAAACTTTTTAAATTGAAAAACCCAGAGATTATTATAGTAACAAGTGATGTAAAGAGGATCCGATTTTTATTTTGAGCTGTGCAATTATCACACCACAATATCAAATGATTAAAATCTCTTTCTTTTTCGATCATTGCTGCAATTGCATTAACAATGTCATGAACATCTCGTCCAGAATAGGCTTCATGCCATAGAATACAAATTTACAAAATTATTAACATTAGTTTTCTTTCTGATTGGTGCAAATGTTAAGTTGAAAGTTATCATTCTACTCAAGAAAAACGATTCTTTGATTTTAGGCATGTCGGGTAACAACATAACTTTTTGTAAATCCATCGAATAGTATCTCACAGAGGAAGTATTTTCTAGGGAGGCATCTTCTTGATACTTTTTTATTGCTTTACTTGCTTTAGCTTTGTGATCCTCGTATACAGTTTTAACATCCTCTGGAATATTTGCACCTTCATTTACTTTATGTGTCGTAGTAGGTTGCAATTTTGGAAAACAAAAAACCTTGACAATAATAAAACACACTGAAGCGTACTTACATTTCACCATGTTGTTCTTTTAAAGCATTCAAGATCAATTTCGACCTATAAAACTGATTTTTACTCATTTTATAGACAAAAACACGAACGACGTGCAACGATTTTCTCACTTACTAAAGTTTCGCGGGAGTTTTGACGTTTATTTCAACCATTTCATTGACTTAGTATCTGCATGAACCATTTTAAATCCAAGTAACTACAAGCACTTACTAGGTTTTTAAAATGGTTGATGTTATATACTATGTTCTAATCTTGTAATTTTTGCATTTTGAAAACCTTTACTGTAGATACTAGGTTTCCGACTTTGTGTAACTTCGTTTTTTACAAATTTTTGGGGGTTTTTGCTATCCTAATATGTGGAGAATGGTCTACAAGGTCGAAAAATGCAAAAACACACTTTTTTTTAAATTTGTCAGATACTAGGTTTTGAAATTGGACAGCCGATCTAGTCAATTAATATAATTGGAGGGTTTTACATTTTATACTTGACTAGCGACCCGCCCTCGCTTCGCTTCGGAAACTGTAATTTATTATTGATTTCTCCACTATTTAATGGATGTTATTATACATATAAACATTCCTCTTTAATCACTCTATCTATTAAAAAAAACCGCATCAAAATCCGTTGCGTAGTTTTAAAGATTTAGGCATACATAGGGACAGACAGATATAGGGACAGAGAAAGCTACTTTGTTTTATACTATGAAGTGAAGAATGCTTAGTTTCTCTTGAGTTGCCCGACGGGTAAATGGTTTATACATGACTTCCATTAGTATGCCTGAGCTTCAAACCTGAACTCATTTCTGCGTCTAGCATTGTACAATTAAGAAAATTTGCATAAGTCTGGCGTTAAAACATATTGGATGTGAACAGACATCATTAAAAAAAAAACAGTTCATGAAAACAAAGAAGTTGAAGGTAACTATTAAAAAATAAATAAACACTAACAAAATACGCTTTTATAGAAAATCCATCTAAAAAATAGAAAAAAAATTTTAATAAATTTGAATTAAAAATGGTGTAAGAAAAAATGATTTTATTGTAGCAAAAAGGGTGGGATGCATGGTATAAGTAGTTATAAATATTTTATGAACAGATATGAGAAGGAGGGTTATTTTGATAATATCGTGAAAAGCATCCCACACTTTTTTACAATAAAATAATTTTTTCTTATACTATTTTTACTTCAATTTTATTTTCTATTTCTTAGTTGGATTTTCTATAAAAGCGTATTTTGTTTGTGTTTTTAAACTATTATGACGTATTTTTCATTTTTTAGGTAAATTTAAATTTTTTCAAATTTTATTTAATATTGTTTTTTCATCGGTCCTTAATAAGTATACCAAATTTCGAGTGAATCCGACATTTTGAAGGGGGTCAAAATCATGTTCAAAGTTTCCGTTACAAACATATATAGGCTGAAGTTAATAAAATCGTATTAAAAAAAAAACAACAACAACAAAAAAAGTTTCTGCGCTGCACGCAATGTACTTAATATAGACCTTTGGGGTCATCGTTTTCTTCGTGTCCCAATTCTCTTCGCTTTAGATGTAAAAAACGAAATTAGCTGGTTAAGCATGCGACATGTATTTTGGTTGTTTTTGATATAGTAGATCTTTAATCATTTACATAAGGAAAACCTTTAAATATACTATTAAAAAGTTATGCATCTATACATTTTTTAAGCACCAATAGAGAATACTATTTAGAATATAGATTGTATTTTATAAAACTGAAGTTTTAAATCGCTTTCCGTCCTGCTCGCGAGGGTACTGTGTGAGCAGGATGGCAGAGTTTTTTTTTATCTAGTATATTTATAGAGTATTTGACATATTTTGATACAGGGTGTAAGAAAACCGCACCAGTGACTTTGACTATTATGTTGTAAATGATCAATTGCTATATTTTCGGCTAGTGAGCAACCACATCAATAAAAAATCGAAACATGTCGTGTGAAATTGACTGCGAGATATTACTGGTTTGCGAAACTTGAAATCAAACCAAAATTTATTTGGTTTTTAGTTAATATTTAACTAGCCCGACTTCTGAGAGGTTTTCTACACCCTGCATTACTTAAACACTTTATTTAATTAAACTACCTATTTATAATTATATTCAATAATCATGTTCATGCGCAAATTACCTTATTCTTAATTTTATACAATCATTATTATAACTATAACGTCTTAAGCGGAGTAAAGTTTATCCGGAACAAAATGCTACAATAACAAGAAAACTGTGATAGAACAAATTGTCTAATTATTTACCAACTTTAAAACATAAGTCAACGAAGTACAAAGGGCTAATCAATCAAGGCGTACCTTAAGCTGCAATTTTTTTTTTATATTGCTTAGATGAGTGGACGAGCTCACAGCCCACCTGGTGTTAAGTGGTTACTGGAGCCCATAGACATCTACGACGTAAATGCGCCACCCACCTTGAGATATAAGTTCTAAGGTCTCAGTATAGTTACAACGGCTACCACACCCTTCAAACCGAAACGCATTACTGCTTCACGGCAGAAATAGGCGGGGTGGTGGTACCTACCCGTGCGGACTCACACGAAGTCCTACCACCAGTAAATGTTAGTACATTATTAGTATTATAATAAATTATTTTAAAATAATTAGAGCACGAATGACTGAAGCTACTTTTAAGATTTTAACTCGCGTTTTTATTGTCATTACATTATTTCCGACATTTCGGATTTATTTTACGGTTTTTATGATCATGACAGTAGGTTTAATTATGCCTAAGGCTCACAAGAATCGAATACAATATCGAAGGGTGAAAGACAATTTGGTTTTTTTTTTTTATTGCCCTTGTAGGCAGACGAGCCGTAGCCCACCTGATGGTGAGTGGTTACCGTCGCCCATGGACTTCAGCAATGCCAAATTGGCTTAAACGACATTTCGCATAATACCCATCATTTATCTTTGTAATTGAAGATCCGTTTTATTTGGTTTTAGCATCACCAATTCGATGTTTTTAATTGAACTTCAATTAAGTTTACCCCATTCAAATAGCCATTTACTGGTGGTAGGACCTCTTGTGGGTCCACACGGGTAGGTACCACCACCCCGCCTATTTCTGCCGTGAAGCAGTAATGCGTTTCGGTTTGAAGGGTGGGGTGGCCGTTGTAACTATACTGAGACCTTAGACCTTATAAATCTTAAGATGGGTGGCGCGTTTACGTTTTAGATGTCTATGGGGTTCAGTAACCACTTAACACCAGGTGAGCTATGAGTCAACCCATCTAAGCAATAAAAAAAAAGCTGAATAACTTTTTTGTTATGATATGTTTTCCAAATTTTTTACTTTAAATAGCTTGTAAAGTTGCAAAAATGTCGCTTGAACCCATAGCCTTTCACACCTCGATATTATATTAATTACACATATGTATTTGCCTTCGCTAAACTCAGTGCTCGTATAGTAAAATTTAAGCATGCTTATTTAGGTCCATTGAATTGAAATAACGAGCCACGAAAATTGCCAACAATTTAATTGTCTCTTCAGCAGTTTCGATACGCTCTAAGCCGAAAACAGTCCTATTTGGAACCGAGCCAATAACGGGCAATTTAGTATGGAGGCTGAATGATATCTTTAGACTGAATTTGTAATTAAACACTCTAATACGGTATTCATTCCTCCTGCAAATAAACTCTTTATTTCCAGTCAAATGATGAGCCAGTACACGTTTAAATTGGCACAGAAAGGCATCTCTCACAGTCTATATGGCGTTAAACCATAAACACAATTTTTGATCTCTTGATTAATAACAAGACCCACTATTATCATGAAATACGATTCTGTAGCGGCAGCCATCATAAAACGCAAGATATTTGACAGATGCCTGAATTTCGCTTGTGGCATTTTCAAGATAAGCTTGTGAGTCCGCACGGGTAGGTACCACCACCACGCCTATTTCTTCCGTGAAGCAGTAATGCGTTTCGGTTTGAAGGATGGGGTGGTCGTTGTAACTATACTGAGACCTTAGAACTTATATCTCAAGGTGGGTGGCGCATTTACGTTGTAGATGTCTATGGGCTCCAGTAACCACTTAACACCAGGTGGGCTGTGAGCTCGCCCACACACTAATGCAATAAAAAATAAATAAATAAAAAACATTAAAAATCTGCTTTGGAATACACTCCGCAGCACGGTGTTGCCCTTGCACCAAAACATGTACTTCCTCAAACTAGATTCGGAAGGAGTCCTTGGCAGGAGTGGCTTGCTCGATCCATTAACGATAACTGGTAAACCCTTAGCTCGTCTTGTGGCAATGAATATAGCAAGCTGTGATGTTATTATACATAAGAGTAGATTGTTTTACTATCTCTCAGCGACTGCGATGACCCAGACCTGCAGCTATATTCATAATGCGATCTTAACAGTTCTACCCTGGTGATATTTTGCGTTATATGCTTAATGATCCTCCAAACTTCTTGACGCTTTGAGAACCTTTCAAACTAGAATAGCCATTACTCCAAAACAACATCCTGTTGCCAAAATTCATGTCATTAATGTCTATGGATTTTCATTTCAAGATAGTTCATCAAAATATCTACGAAATAACACTGAAACAAATATAATAAAAAACTAACAGATGTTATATGATTAGTTTAGAAACATATTATATAATGCAATCATCAAATATAACTAATATATATATTTTACCTAAGATATTTTCAATTAAACATAATTAGTACCTAAAGATGCAATTCATATAACATTGCGTACATTATTTAATATTCAAATTTACACTTGTGTAGCTATATCGTTGTTCATTAAGAAAGGGTCTTTGACCTCACATGAATTCTTTTTCCTCGGTTTAGGGGGTGGTTTTGGAGCAGTCCTTCTGCCCAGAGTGCCGCTGACTACATTCCCACTGTACGCTATCCTCAAATCCCTTGGACTCTTCAGAAGACTCTCGCTCTCCACCAAAGTCATCTTCAAAGGCCGGTTATCTGAATTCGCCATGGCTTGTAGATTCAGAAGCTGGTTGTGGATGTTCGGAGAGCTGATGCTGCTTCTTGGGATTGTTGCGTGAGGAGTTCCCGGCGCTGGAGACGGTGCAGGCTCGATTTCTTCTTCATTATAGTGGACTTTTGTCATTGGCCCTAAGTCCATTTCGCTCTTGTTCAAGCTGTAGTAATTTCCACCGTGGAAGAGTTTCATGTTGAAAGTGTCGTAATAAGGAATGACTCCATTCAAAGTTGAAAAGACTTGGGGTCTTGGGTTACCTTCAGGAAACCTTGGCCTTCTTGGTAACGTCACGTAGCCTTTTGGGTTGAACGAGCCCTGAACATTTGGTGACTGAAATCTGCTGTACAAATCACTTGAGTCTGCGTAAGCTGGAGATTTGATTGGACTGCAAATAGTTTGCTTTGTCGTTCCAGCTGACGAGAGTTGGGCTCTGAGTGGAAACGAAAGCAGATCAGGAGGATATGTTTGGTCTTGTGAATACCGGTCTGCGACTAAGGTTTCTTGGGAAATCTTCGGTAACTCTGCCTCTTGATGTCGTCTGCTGTCTTCGGAGGTAGCTGAGAAGAAAAAGACATTGTTATTCACGGTCAAAAATCATTTTCAACTGAAAACTTCAATATTTTTGTTTTAGAAATTCAATAAAAACAATTTCGATTTATTTATTTAGTGAACAAGCCTATGCCCCCCTTGGTATTCAGTGTTTACCCACTTTCAGACGTAAAGCCACAGTCGCAACTGAATTGTGTAACGGTTGTCCAATTCTTGAAAGGTCATACCACTTTGCACCAGAAATAGGCAAGATGCGATACATTGCGCCCTCCCACAAATACGAGACGGAGATTGAAATACACTGGCATTATACTCAGATAATTCCGCTGTCCTACAGCTAAATTCATTAAAATATTTTTTTTTCAGGTATTTCAACTTGAAATAAGTTTTTACTGTGAGTCCGCACGGGTAGGTACCACCGTTACGCCTATGTCTGCCGTGAAGCAGTAATGCGTTTCGGTTTAAAAGGTGGGGCAGCCGTTGTAACTATACTGGGACCTTAGAACTTATATCTCAAGGTGTGTGGCGCATTTACGTTGTAGATGTCTATGGGTTCCAGTAACCACTTAACACCAGGTGGGCTGTGAGCTCGTCCACACATCTAGGCAAAAAAAAAAAGGCTACCGTAAAGTTCACGCATTGTCGCTTAATCACGTTTGCCTTTCAAGCGTGGTTATGTATTCCAATTTGAAGGGTAGAATCTGAGAACAGCGATACCTATTGAAGGAACTATATAGAGTAGAATACGGAGTTGAATCGTGACGAAGCTAGAATATTCCTGAAACAGCTAAACAGGACTACGTGAATGTTCGTTTGCTATGATAAGCATAAGTTAGCGCCTATCGTATATCGCAAAACCGATACTTGGTACTCTCGTGGTCAATGACCGCATCTATTCACCCTCATATAGCAATACTAGCGTGGAGCTTACGCTTCAGCTGGTTTTAATTGATGTACATTCGATCATCTTAATCTCAGTGGTGTCAATTGTATTGCGTGTGAAGTATTTATTGTGTTGTAGTAGGCAATTTTGCAATGTTTTCTTTGCCAGAGATCAATATATTGCCATTGTAAATTTTGGTCAAAATAAACTCCGCGCTCTAAGGGTGAAAACGTCACAAGCTTTGTGTCTAGCTATTTTAGAATTAATAATATAATTTCATCATATTTTTAGCGTGGTATGGACGTGTGATGCGTAGAGAGGAGATGCATGTATGGGAGATGTGTGGAAATGGTAGTGCAAGGTAGAGAGGGAAGAGGTCAACCGAAGAAGACATGGGTGGAGTGTTTGAATGATGACATGAGAGAAAGAGGAGTGAGTGTTGAGATAGCGGCTGATAGAGGAGAACGGAATAGAAAAATTCGTTGTGCCGACCCCACCTAGTGGGATAAGGTGGAGACAAAGAAGTAGAAGATATTTTATTATAACTTGAGTAAAACGGGGTTTATATTATGTTCTAAATTAATCTCGGTCTACCTAAAAACTTCATGCAAATTTGTTCAGCAGTTCCTAAGTTATGCGAGAATAAACGAACAGACAAACAGAAAATTCACACTAAAACCAAAAAAATAACATAAAATAGAATAATCGCTTCTTTCTAGTTCTATTACTCTTTAGTTTATGCTTTATGTTTACTGGTGGATGGGCTGGATAAGGAGATCCTAAAACCGGGCTCAGGGGTGGGAATTGGGAGAAGCCTATGTCCAGCAGTGGACGACTGCGGGCTGATGATGATGATGATGACAATGATGACACAGATGCACCGATCTTCTGTTTCATTATTATTTCAAGCAAATTTTGATCTTTATTAAATTTTGTTTCGAAATACTATGAAATTCAATTATTCTAATTAATAAATGTAAATCTCGATGAGAGCTTCAGCACAGCTTTCACTGAAAGTTGTTTAAAGTTTATTATCTTGTGAAATACAAGCGAGGCTGTGTGAAAACTTATAACAATGTACATTTTCTGCCTAGTCAATTCTTGGAGTGGGAGAAAATTTTGCGTGGAAAATTTTTGAATTACCCCCGCTCAATATATTTTTCTCGAGCGCTACATATTTGCAGAGAAAACACACAAAAGAAAATCTCTATTCCCGTTGGAGCCCTGAGATGTTCAATTTAGTCGGAAAAATTATGTTCATATCATAAAAGCTTACTCATTGTTTACGTACTACGAAAATCTATTATTAATTTTGTTAAAAAAATATCTACGAGGAGAATTTATATTGTGAAAATGTGTGATCAAATTTTAAAATTAAACAATACTTGTAAACAAACTTAAAAAAGCCCATCTATAAAAAATTCTCGGTTTTGCTCTCTTATAAGAGTACATTCCCAGAACCCAAAAAATGAAAAGAGCTACAGATTTTGTAGAAAAAGTCATTAGTTTCTTTGTAAGGTCAGATATATTAGTCAGATATATTATATAATTATAAAAACAATAAGTTTCTCGATCACCAATTAGTAATACATAATACTAAAAGACAAGAACCTTAAAGCTTCCGCAAGTGCTTATTGAAAATAGTTCTCTCCAGTCATAAGACTTTTCACATTGGCAACTCTTAAAGCGCCCGTACCTAACTTTGTTATAACCGTAATAAAACCGTGTTTTTGTACACTTTTTTGTTAAGGGTATTCTCACAACATCAAACAATTTGATAAAGGTACTCTATAGGGCTACATCTGATTTTGTTTTGGCCTTTTCCTTCGCTTAAGTGAAAATTGTGTTTCCAAAACTACAGTTATAAAAATAGTGGCTACTTTTATCTGATAATAATTCTTCTTTTACCATCGCACCGCCCGCCACCAGAGTAGAGTTCATCCATACTACCTGGAGCCACGGCGCTCATCCACAGTGCGTTTCCAGAGATCTTTTTTGCCACATTTCATCCGACTTTGGAATAAGTTCCCCTTCAAGGTGTTTAGCGAGCGCTATGACATGCCCTTCTTCAAACGAGGCTTGTGGAGAGTACTTAATGGTAGGCAGTACTTAATGGGCGACAGTAACCATTCACCGATAGGTGGGCCGTATGCTCGTCTGCATACAAGGACAGTAAAAAAAAGATAATGGAAAGTGATAGGGGGTCGTGATTTTATTGGTGGATGCACGGCATATAACTTATGCTGGACATTTAATTAGATCATGCCAACCATGTTACTAAGCAAGTTTATTCATTTCACACAAGAATAACATTGCTTAAAACAATTCGTCTTCTTCTTGCCCCAGTATGTGGGGTCGGTACAGCATATCCTCATTTCCATTCAGGCCTATCACACCACATCTTTGCACTCACACCGCATGTCCTCTTTCACACAATCCATCTAATTATTTTAGTGCCCCTCACATTACCCAACCTAAATGTATTTAACCATTTCTGTTCCTACGAAATAATTAATTACAATTTGTTTGTCATTTAACATTCTCACTGGAAGCCATCATAAATTCCACGACCGGTTTCAAATACGATCGCAATACCGAGAAAAACAAAAATTCAACGGGCATGTTTTTTTTTTACCCTTTCGGATCCCTTTAGTTTTTTTTTTTTTTTTTTTCAAATTAATAATTAGAATTAAATAAGAGATATATCTTGTTCACAATTATGATGTTTACTGAAAACGAAAGAAGGAGCCTTTCACTCTTAATTACTGGTGGTAGGACCTCTTGTGAGTCCGCACGGGTAGGTACCACCACCCTGCCTATTTCTGCCGTGAATAAGTAATGCGTTTCGCTGTGAAAGAAGAAGCCGTTGGACTCTAACAACTGAGACTTTAGAACTCATGTCTCGAAGTGGGTGGCGGCAGTTACGTTGTAGATGTCTATGGGCTCCAGTAATCACTTAACACCAGATGGGCTGTGAGATCGCCCACCAATTTAAGCAAAAAAAAAATTGTGTTGAGTATTTTTTTTATATTGCCCTTGTAGGCAGACGAGCATACGGCCCACCTGATGGTGAGTAGTTACCGTCGCTCATGGAGGTCAACAATGCAAGAGGCAGAACCAAGCCGCTGCCTACCGTTAAGTACCACCCACTAGCTTAGCAGATTGATTCGCGTACGTCTTTAATATGTAAGTAGCAGAGTACATTTTCATCTAAATAAAACGGAATAAATTTTAATCGCCAGCTTGCAACGTCCCTAAATAAATTCTGATGGGAAACGTTAAAGTTTTGTTCGCGAAATCCGAGATCAAAGGAAGACAAGAAAATAAAGGAATTTGTTTGAATTTACTTGCCGTTCTTGATTGCAAATCAAATTATATACAAGGAAAATTTTCTTAACATGATTATAGGGTAAATATTAAAATCATGTCTATGGGCAAACACTTAACACCTGATGGACTATGAGCTCGTCCACCCATCTAAGCAATAAAAAAAAACATGTTATACTAAATCAATTTCGTATTTTACTCGCTTACAATCACTACATAGTATAAAACAAAGTCGCTTTCTCTGTCCCTATATCCCTATGTATGCCTAAATCTTTAAAACTACGCAATGAATTTTGACGCGGTTTTATTTAATAGATAGAGTAATTAAAGAGAAAGATTTATATGTATAATAACATCCATTAAATAGTGGAGAAATCAATAATAAATTACAGTTTCCGAAGCGAAGCGAGGGCGGGTCGCTAGTAAGTAAATATAATAAAAAAAAATAATAAAATAAAAAAATAAGAAAACATTCAAATGTTCATTTCTTAATTCTAGTCGTCTTGATCAATTAATAAAAAACATAAAGTGATAAAACTATTGTATTCTCGTCTTGATTTGACTGATCGGTGATTGTTAACATTAGTTTTGATTATATGTTAGTAGTGGAAACACGCGCCTACACCCGCCCGGTCTAGGAAATGGGACAATTATATTTTCTTAAATGTGACGTAATTTTTCTAAGCATTTAGGTAATATTAATTATTAATTATTAATACCGTTTCCCGTGGGACTTAGAAGTTTTCGTAATAAAAAGTAGTATGTGTCACTCTCCTGATTTAAAACTGTCACTTTAGAAAAAAATGACAATGCGTTGGTTAATTTCGACGCGAATAAAAGACAAACAAACAAACAAACAAAAGAGATAGTTGTGGTCTTTGCAATAATGCAACACAAATATTTAAACAAAACGCGACATTAATCTATATCTATCTATATATTAATACGTGAAGCAAAAACTTTGTATCCCTTTTTACGAAAATTGCGCGGACGGAAGAGTATGAAATTTTCCACACTTATAGAGAATATAGAGAAGAAGTGCACAATGCTAATATTTTTTTTAAATAATGCATAAAAGATACATTAAATCAATAAAGAAAACATTACAACACTACATACCATGTATTTGACGCACACACGCATCCATATTATTTATTGTCAACTTTTGTTCTTGGGGTCTGTTGTCAAATTGAGAATAGATTAAATATTGTTTGTTAATATTTTTTATAGTGTAGTCTTGGTGTAATTTGTCATAATAGAAGTATAAAATACAATAATAATAGTGTACAAACTTACAATTCCAATTAATTATAGTCGAATTTCGACTACAGCGGGACCACTAGTATACCTATATAAAAATGAATTGCTATTTGTTAGTCTCGCTAAAACTCGAAAACGGCTGGACCGATTTGGCTAATTTTGGTCTTGAATTATTTGCGGAAGTCCAAAGAAGGTTTAAAAGGTAGATTAATTTGAAAATGCTTGACTTTATAGCATGCTTTCAGAGGGCAAAAATTTTAGAGATGGTGGACTGACATTATGTAGTAATTCAGACGATACTACGCGTCAAGCTGTACTGACATATAAATGCTTACATTCTTTTACTGTCGTTTTTTTTTGTCTCTATAGAGCGCATTGAGTGATTTGAGCTTTGATGATGTTTTAACGTTAATTTGTATTTAAGTTTATCTGTTCTTTATCACACATTCTTGCTAAGATATACCTATTATTAGCCATGAATACTGGTTAACATTAAAATACTAATGTTTTTCTTTGCTGCTTATAAACAAATAATCTTTCACACAATTTTTTGTTTGCAATATATCACAAGAGCTATGAAAAATACGTTAATAAAATCAATCTTGAATAACTTCACTAAAGTTTATATTAGCAAATATATTTTTTAACTCACTGTAGATTGCGATGCTAAATTAGTTTTATTGTTGCTCGACTACATAGAAAACAGAGTAAAGTCTAATAGGAATAGGCAAGGTAAATAAATAAATAAGTAACTGGGAATCAATCACGCATGGTTATTCGGCCCGACTTTAGAATTCCGTGTGTTATGGGTACCTACTAGACACTGATAATCATACTTTTATATATTTAAATTAATGTTTTGCTTTGCTGCTTATAAACAAATAATCTTTCACATAAATTTTCACACACGTTTCTAAAATACTATCTCAAATACAATACTAGTCGAAAGGCTGTTCTAGCAGCAATAGTTCGTCTTCTCTCATGAAGAAGTTAACAAGTTTTTGTGAACGGCGGCGGCACAGTAATTCTTCATCTACTAATCAAAATAGCATTTAATACTAAAATTATGTTTGTACTTAATTTTGCTGCCTCCCATTGTGAGAACAAGCAAGATGCCACTTTAGTATTCCAACAGTTCTTATCTATATCAAACAAACATTTCTCCTAAAAGCAAATTTGATAACTCCACCAGTATTTTTGTATCCTGATTTACCTCGACCTTTAACCTGTTTATATGAAAATAATATAAACATTAAGAGTATGTGATAAGAATTAATTAAAAGTATTTAAAGGTCCTTACGTAAACAAACGAACAAAAAGTATAATTAATTGATATTATCTGAAACTCACCCAAAGCTGTTTCATTATCCAGTAATGTTTTATTCAATTCGGACATCTCTGTGGCTTCGTTTGTCAACGAGGGTGTTACATCGTATTTTCTAGGCGGTTTTGTCACGGGGTTTACATCCATTTTTATCCCCTTCTCGTTATCCGAATTCACCGACCCTTCAATTAAAACTTCCCCATTGGACGATCTTGGGTCGTTCTTTATCAGTCTTTTGATTTCATTATTCTGCGTCGTGAAGTAGCACACTACAAGCGTCACTCCAAATATTATTACTATGGCCGTCAAACAGCCAATTATAATTGCAAATGAATCCGTGTCCAGGCCAGCTATTAAGCCAGACCCTCCGTATTTCGTTAAAACTAATCCTAATGTCTTTTCGTCACGTCCCCCTGGATTTTCGGCAACGCAACTATAATTCCCTCGGTCGCTGTATCGCGCGTTAATAATTGTCAAATTAACCCATTTGATCAAATCCATAATGTTTTCGTTAACCGCATATCTCAATTCGCCGAACGTTTTCATTTCAATAACTCGTCCATTAAACCTCCACGAGACATCAGGTGGTGGATTACCGACAACTTTACAAGTCAAAGTCACGTTTTCATCGTAACTTTTGACCGTCGAGTCTGGTAACGGTTCGAGAATAGTCGGGCGGCACGCGAAATTCGACGAATCTAATTCATTCCAAAGTTTGCCTTGGACGGAGACCGGCTCCGCGCAGGATGTAGGCGCCGTGTACAAATTGTGACTGATCACCCAGTCCCTAAAAGTCTGGAGATTGCAATCGCATCGCCACGGATTGTTATGCAAGTCTAAGCCAGATAGATTCTTCAGTGCTATTAAAGTTTCGAGCTTCATGTGGCTTAGATTGTTGCCGTCGAACCTCAGAATCTTTAATTGAGGTAAGTTGACGAATGCCTTTGTGCCGATTCGAACTATCCTGTTATTGCTGGCTTCGACTTTCTGCAGGAACTTCATGTTGCGAAACAGACCGTCTTCCAACTTATCGATAAAGTTGTTGCTTAAGTTTATCAATCTCAGTTTCTCGGTGCCTTTGAAAGTGTCCGGATGGAGGTATCGAATTTTATTCTTCGACAGATCCAACTCTATCATGATTGCCAGGGTGACGAACGTGGTTTTGTGGACAATCTCCAAGTTACACTCCCGCAGGAATAGTTTTTTCAAGTTGTTGAGACCAGCTTTCTTGAAAGCTTCCGAATGTAATTGTTGTATGTTGTTGTTAGAAAGTTCTAGTATTTGTATGTCGTTGCTGAGATTCGTAGGCACGACTTTAAGGCTTGAATTTGAGCAAATGGCTGCTTTGTTTCCGGACTGCCACCTGCAGTCGCATGGCCTCTGGCATTCCGTGGTGAAATCAGCAGTGGTCGTAATAATAAAGAGGGGTATGAAAATGATTTTCAACCATGCCTCCCAATGTTTATTAGCCATTTTGCTATGATGTTAGTCATCGCCGCGTGCCGTTGCATAACTGCCAAATCTCCTCACTCATGGAGCAGAAGATCTGAAACAGAAGAGAGAACATTAAACTTATTACTTTTTCGATTTTAAGAGCCTTTTTGTGACTATTCCATTAGATTAGGCGTTTGTTAAATATTATTAATATAGTAGTTCGTATTCTAATGCAACAGAAATTTCGAAATGCTACGTCTTAATTCCGGCATTCAGATAGTATTCACGGATTTTGCCAATAGTACAAATTGCAAGGCACAAATTGCTTTGACTTCAAAGGAAAATGATTAATGCGATAAACTACAAGATCTTTACTGAATCTAGGCCCAAGTGTAAAGTACAAGGGAACAAGACGCTAACCAAGTTATCACTTTAGGCTGTGGTGCTTTGAACAAGTTAAATTGCTTCGGGTACAAATTTGTACTTTTTGAGCTCACTGATGGTGTCCCTTCAAAGGACCACTCCTACATTAGCTTATTCGATTTCATTAATTTAAAGCGAAGTTTGAAAGTTTAGTTTTTTTATTTAAAAAAAAACTTTTTTAATTTGAACGTCTTTTTATTATGTCACCTCGCATGAGGTCTAAATGTGTAAGTGTTCTAATCTATTCTAATATATTCCGTATTAATATGATATTTTTTTTACTGCTTAAATTGTTGGACGAGCTCACGGCCCGCCTGGTGTTAAATGGTTACTGGAGCCTATAGACAAATACGACGTAAATGCGCCACCCACCTTGACCTATAAGTTCTAAGATCTCAATATAGTTACAACGGCTGCCCCACCCTTCAAACCGAAACGCATTACTGCTTCACGGCCGAAATAGGCGGGTGGTACGCGCGGACTCACAAGAGGTCCTACCACCAGTAGAAAATTTAGAAACATGCTTTCGGTCTTTGAACACTAACATTGTTGCATCCCTGAATATACCGAGTGTATACCGGGCGTCTTATCCTTTAGGCCATCGTTGCTTTAGCTTGACTGAAATCAAATAAATATCAAAACAATAACCGGTAAAAATCAACTACCCGAAATAAAAACCGATTTTACACTCGACTGAAAGGTTTCGCAACAAATCGATGAGATTCCTATCCTATTTACTTCCGGATGGGAAATGAATCGTCGTTTCTCGCGTTTTCCCTCGACCGTCGCCGGAATGACAAATCAGGCGGCCGGTTTTGATAAAGGACACGCGTTTGCGACGTCGTGGCCGTATCTCATGTGGACTTTATAGTACGACATAATTTTGTGTGACCACACTTGTTTCAGCGCGACTACAGTCCTAGCTCTATTTCGGTCATACAGATGCGTTACCGTACCTCAATGATTGTGGCTTCACTAGATAGTCTAACCAGTCCCCGGGGACCAGATTATACTGGAGGTAGGACCTCCTATGAGTCCGCACGGTTAGGTACCACCACTCTGCCTATTTCTGCCGTGATGCAGTAATGTGTTTCAGTTTGAAGGGTGGGGCAGTTGTAGTTGTAAATATACTTAGAACTGATATCTCAAGGTGGGTGGGGCATTTACGTTGTAGATGTCTATGGGCTCTAGTAACCACTTAACAGGTGGGCTGTAAGCTCATCCACACATATAGGCGATAAAAAAAAAGATGAATCGCCTCGACAATCGGCAGGTTTGCCTAAGGATGGCGCAGTTACCCTCTTGGAGGGCACACTGCTCTAACGATAGATAGAGCCTGACGCGGCAGACTATGCCAATAGTCAGAATACGTTCGAGAAACATGTAAAAAAAATTTCTTCTTTTTTCCAAAATCATAAATCAAATATTTTTATATTCTGGTCACCCTATTCAGCCATTATGGGCCCTCTGCGAGCTCAGGGAGTCCCCTGTGAGAACAATAATGTCTTGTTTCATACGCATTGCGATTTCTAATGAAATATAGCACTGTTTTACTTGTTTTATCGTTTTTTTTTCTCTCCAGAAATAGCAATATATCACAAGAGCTGTGAAAAAGACGTTAATAAAATCAATCTTGAAAAACTTCAGTAAAGTTTATATTAGCAAATATTTTATTTTAACCCACTGTAGATTGCGACGCTAAATGAGTTTTATTGTTGCTCGATTACATAGAAAACAAAGCTAAGTCTAATAGGAATAGGCAAGGTAAATAAATAAATAAATAAGTAACTGGAAACAAATCACGCATGGTTATTCGGCCCCACTTTAGGATTCCGTGTGTTATGGGTACTAGACACTGATAATAATACTTATATAATATATTTTAATATATATGTACATATGTAGATAATAAACGCCCAGACAAAGAGCAAACATATTTATTTATAACACAATGTTTTCCCGATGTGGGAACCGAACCCACGTCCCTCTGCGCGACAGTCAGCGCCCCTAACCACTGCACCACCGAGTCATTCAAAGGGTAGAGGAGCCTACCAGTGCGAGTTCACAGTAGGGGAGATAATCCTTTGCAGACGCTTCATTTTATCACCGGGAGAAGGAAGAGCAATGTCAGAATATGCTATGAGGCATTCCGTATCACATAACCTAAAGTAACTTCCGTAGTATGCGGTAGATGTGGGTCACGTTTTATGTAGTATTATATACAACTAGTGGTCCCTCTGTAGTCGAAATTCGACTTCTATTCTATTGTCAAAGACTATTATACTTCTATAATCACAGATTTCACCGAAACTACACTATAGACAAATATTAATAAAGATTATTTTTTTCTCTATATTTATCTGCAATCGGCTCTATAGCCATAATCAGATGTGTTCCAAGAAGTTCGAGTTGTGGATGACATTACATTAAATGTCATCAATTACAGCAGTAGATTTAGTATCTTTGGTCTAAGTCTAAAATTTGCCATATTTTTAAACGTTTCGCATCTCCAGTTGTGTCTAGCAGGCACCTTGCCAATTCATTTGAGTGCTGAACTAGTCTTTCCTTATATCTCTTGCTGTTCTTGTTGACTTCCTCTCGAACAGTCGACATTTCTAAGTATTCGTGAATCTCACTATTTCTTACAAACCAATGCGCGTTTGAGATAGTTCTAAGAGCAATGTTCTGGAATCTCTGTAAGATCTCGATATTCGAGTTGCATTAATAATAAAGATAAACAATATTAATCTATTCTCATTTTGACCACAGACTTGAATGCAATGACAAAAGTTTTTTTACTGGGTATTTATATATGCGTGTGTGTCAAATACGTGGTAGTGTGTGTAATGTTTTTTTTTATTTGAATTAATGTATTATAAATGCATATTTTTTAAATAATATTAGCATTCTGCACTCCTTCTCTATATTTTCTATAAGTGTGGGAAATTTCATACTCCTCCGTCCGCGCAATTTGCGTAAAAAGGGGTACAAAGTTTTTGCTTCACGTATTAATATATAGATACTGGTCAGGATGACGGGAGAAGGTCACGCGGACGCTGAACAACCCGCTGGTCTGATCTGGTAAAGACGCTCACCGGCCTGCCAATAATAGAGGCTATAAAAACCACCGAGGACAGGAAGAGGTGGAGAAGCATAGTACATCGAGTGGTCAACATTTCAAACTAGACACGACCTTCAGCAATGAAGAGACCGGCTTTGAAGAAGATTTACAATACCACTGAGTCTTCGATCTCACGCTCCTAATGGTTCACGGCATACAAGAACAACAAAAAGCATTTATTATATTCGTATTGCATATGACAGTGAGGTACTGTCTACATAAAAATGACACACAGGCGACCTTAGGCTAAAATCTTCTCATAAACAACCCTTATTGAAAAACTTTCGCATGAACTTCGAATGAAAGGAATACTTTTATGTAGCGATGAATCAAAAACAAAACAGTGATGTTGTGAGGAGGACAAGTAATATGAAATAAATGAGATTTGTAAATATATCTGTCCTGTACTGCTGATTTAAAAAATAATATTAAGTTTCCGTTTTTTACTGATGGTAGAACGTCTTGTGAGTCCGCATGGGATAGGTACTACTACCCTGCGTATTTCTGCCGTGAACCAGTAACGCGTTTGGGTCTGAAGGGTAGGGCAGCCGTTGTACTGCTAAAAGTGAGACCTTACAACTCATGTCTTGAGGCGGCGGCATTTACGTTGTAGCCACTTAACATCAAGTGCAGCAATAAAAAAAATAAAAAACAGAACCTATCATTTTAATTTTAAAATGAGGATAATTTACTATATTGTTTCACGCCAATATTTGTTAAGAACTTTTGTATGACATATTTAAATGGAGTGGGGTGATAAAGAGAACCGAATTTCTGTTAGCATTATATTATTATGTACAAAGCATGTATGGCATCTAATGCAATTAACGAATAATTAAAGTCACTTTATATCAACACAGTGCGTTTCCAGAGATCTTTTTTGCCACGTACCATCCGGCTATGGAATGAGCTCCCCTCCACGGTGTTTCCCGAGCGCTATGACATGTCCTTCTTCAAACGAGGCCTGTGGAGAGTATTAAGCGGTAGGCAGCGGCTTGACTCTGCCCCTGGCATTGCTGAAGTCCATGGGCGACGGTAACCACTCACCATCAGGTGGGCCGTATGCTCGTCTGCCTACAAGGGCAATAAAAAAAATCGCATAATTGCATTTTCAGTTATTGATGTAGGGCATCCCTAAAAGATTTATTATCGTTATGTCAGCATTGTCGTTCAGCATGCTACTACAGATCAAATTAATGACTACATCAAAAAGTTAGCAACGAGGAAATTATACGACCGTTAAATATTTATTAGCATTGTTGCTTTGTTGCTTCGCGAATTACAGCTTATAATAAACATTATTATTTAACTGGTTGCAACGATTTACATTTTAAAGGCTTTCGAATTTCTAAGCGCTATGAACACGGATAGTCTAAAGACTGCGGTCGGGATGTTAAAAGCAGACAAATATATCTACCATCTTTCTAACCCGTGCTTAAGTGTTACGACCGAAATTCGATGTCTCGCCCCGACAAAAATAAAAGCTGTTGCTACTGTAGACGATACTGTAGATTTTGAAAACCTTTTGGCCTGAGACGATCACTAACAAAGAACTGTTGAGGATCACCAAGCAGATACCGATGGAGATGAAGCATTGGATTGGCCACATATTGGGAAAGCCCCATACCCACCTATCCAAGAGCACTGACCTGGAAAGTGTCTGGAAAATGGAAGAGAGGCCGTCCCAGAACAACTTGGCGTCGTTCGATGGAGCAAGAGCTGGGCGTCTTGGGCATGACGTGGGAGGATCTAGAACAGACTGCCCAAGACCGACGTATATGGAAGGATTTGATTCGAGCTCTACACCCCAGCAAAGGGTAATAGGAAAAAAAGAAGAAGAAGACTGTAGACAATATGCGGTGGTCATCTATATCTCGCTTAGATTACGGACTGTTAAAGTTTTGTGAGGCGTTTTATTTCTAGTGCAAAGCAGTCAAAGGTTCGGATTAAATGGAGGGACGGTCGTTTTACAATACGATTCGGCATTAGAGCTCATGTCTCATTGTAGATGGGTACATTATCTTTTGCTCCACATAGCCTCCGATAGCCGCTTAACACGAGACGGGCCGTAAGCTATTCTGCCCATTAAAGGCACAAAAATACTAAAACTTTATAATATTGAAAAACCACGACATAATAGCTTTAACCTAACAACCCTAACGGTCGTAAAATGGCCGCTTTAACTGAGACTGATTAACAACTAATCATAATAATCGCGGTTTACCAACTTTGTAACGATAAGTATGTACACGTTGTTGTTGACA
The DNA here is from genome assembly GCF_030269925.1 of Bombyx mori. Lineage (NCBI taxonomy): Eukaryota > Metazoa > Arthropoda > Insecta > Lepidoptera > Bombycidae > Bombyx > Bombyx mori. Next base: position 840,258 of record NC_085120.1, on the reverse strand, counting down.
CGGGTTAATAAGGTCAATCGATTAACCCTGCAGGGCATTGTGAGAAACGGGTAAAAACATAACCTACATAGAATCTAATAGATACGGCTTTAAAAAATGCGAAACTGATTTTGTACAACATAGACTTTTAAGCTTTATGCTGATGTTTAAGCTGATGTTTTAGCTTCTGTGTCATTATGTCATATTATTAATACTAAACCATAAATTTGATTTAATAAAATAGTTTCTATCTTTAATCGGTTGATATCAAAATTATTATTATTATTATGTCTCTAAAACTGTAAAGCTTAAGATCAGATCGTAAAATGATTTTTAATATTGGACATATCTTTATTTCGTGAGAGTCGAAAAATATACTTATTGACATTCTTATTACGAAGTGAATGTCTGTTTCGTTTTCATGTCTAAATCACTCAACAGATTATAACGAAATCCGGTGTGGAAGTAACTTGAACCCTCAGATAGAATACAGGCTACCTTCCATTTTATTGTTGAGCTCACGCGAGGAAGCTGCGTTCGGAAAGCTAGTATACTATATGATATAAATATATCACTCCTAGTGCTAATCAATATAGATAAAATAATGAGTATTAAAAAAGTAGCAAAATATTGAAACATGAAAGAAGATTGCACAGTAAATATGACAGCTACTAGTATAAAGATTGTTTTGGAGTTAAGTTCTAGCAAAGATGCTTCACAAACATAAATAGGTAGGTCCTCTAAATCCCGATAACACTTAAGACATTTTAGTTCTGGAGTTCCGCTTTTTTTTAAAGGGATTTTTTGATCTGGTAAGTAAGACCTTTAGGTCAAGTCTTACTTTAACTTTAATGAAAACTTTTTTATATGAAAAATGATATTATGAAATGAAATGAAGCTGATTAGTATGAAACATGGCATGAAACGAAATGAGATGAGATGTTAAATGGGATGAAATATAATCTCAGTAAAATGGTGGTTATTTACTGAGACTTCTTCAGTGGACTTTTTGGGGGATCCCGAGAAGCTACGTCATTTTCCCACATTTGGGCACTTTCACAGGTACTAAACAGTTAATAAACCACCGTTATTAGGCATTTAAACCTGAAGAAACACTAAATAGACAAAATAAAACAGATCCCACAGCTGCACTCCTCGCGTTCCCGCCAAAAAGTCTCGGAGTTCTGCTATTTCAGTTCTGGAGTAGCCAGAAATAGTTTTATTAAAACACTAATTACAACAGACACAAACGTGAATATTTGCCACTGCACATTTAAACCCGGCCCACGTCTAAATCTACCCTTTGAATTCCTGGCTCTTAACAGATTAAATTTTCAGCGGTCCGTATACTCTAATTTCAAATGAAATTACTCATTTCAGCACCGTCGGGGACGGACCGTGTGTGATGAACTTTAACTCCGTCGTTTCTCATTAGTGTAGCTATTTTTCGTGCTAATTCCACTTGAAAATCTGGCACCGCAACGATTATTATTTTTAATTGTAATAGAAGAAAAGTCGATTGAAGATTTGAATCGAAATAAGCATTTTTGTGTTCGTCTATACTATTTATCGAGTTTTGGTCTATAGGCGTCATTTAAAATAACTAAATACAGTTTAATGAAAACTCCAACAGCGCGACAATTGGTACGAGAATGAAGTGAAGTCGCCAGAACTGTCCAGGCTGAACTGTCTACTTGTGATATATATCTGTAGTTCAGTCAGTTAGAGACATGGACTTAGATGACAATAATAAAAAGTCTTACGTCGTGTTTCAAGATTAGTGCTGGTTTGATGTTGTAACTGTACTATTTAGCTGATAAGCATAGAACAATTTCGTATCGTTACAAGAATAAAGTTCCTACAGAAAAGATGTAAGTTTATATTATAAAAGTGGTTTTACACATTAGCATTTCAATTTACATCGGCCCTTGATACTCGTTTACTGTTTTATGACGAACCCCTCCGTTCCCCGAATCCTATAAATCAAAAATATTGTAGTAGGACACTGGTAGTATCAGGAAGGTGGCCTAACCAAATCGCTGAGGTAGAAGCCCCTTTCAAACCTCAGAATCTCGTAGTACTTACGAGATTGGACTTCTGCCGTTGGGCCTTCTTCCGCATATCTTGCCTGTTACCAGCAGCTTCTCTAAATTGTCACCTCTCTTTCTGGCAATGTGTTCAAATAACTCAAAACTCCTCCGAGCTCATATAGTGCTGAAGCACATCGGAATGCCACAGGGGGATGTTAGCTGGGCCACCACTAATAACAGCAGATGTTTTCGCGAAGGGGGTCTCTAATTCACCTCGTATATTTTTATTTAAAAACAATCTTCCGTCCCCGTCACGTTCCACACAAAGAGGCAAGCACAAAGCAAATTACGAGGCCTTTAAACGGAATTTCCTCGTGATAAATACCTTGGAGCCTCCGCCGTCACGGTGATAGCTAAATGTGTTTTTGTCACGATAATATTGTGACCCGTAATGACCAAACAAACATATTTTTGTTTTTGTTTAATTCGATGACAGCTTGTGGTTTAGATTTTGGATTTAATATACAGCTAAATATATTAATACGTGAAGCAAAAACTTTGTATCCCTTTTTACGAAAATTGCGCAGACGGAGGAGTATGTATGAAATTTTCCACACTTATAGAGAATATAGAGAAGAAGTGGACAATGCTAATATTTTTTTTAAAATAATGCATAAAAGATACATTAAATCAATAAAGAAAACATTACACACACTACATACCATGTATTTGACGCACACTCGCATGCATACTATTTATTGTCAAACTTTTGTTCTTGGCGTCTGTTGTCAAATTGAGAATAGAATAATATTGTTTGCCTTTGTTAATATTTTTTATAGTGTAGTCTTGGCGAAATTTGTGATTATAGAAGTATAAAATACAATCATAATAGTGTACAAACCTACAATTCCAATTAATTATAGTCGAATTTCGACTACTGCGGGTCCTCTAGTACAGCTAAATGATCATGCGGCAGGGTAGTGACGTTAACACTTTATGTGGGAACGCCAAGTGTTGTCAATGATATTCAGAAAATTTGTATTCTACGTACGGCAGGGAGTTTTATTGGGCATTCTTTAAAATACTAGACACGCTAGACGTTTTCATGCTGAAACTACATTATTTTGAAAGGTTTTGGTTTTATATTTCCACTTTTCATTTTCTTGATGTCTCAATCAATGTAACGAAAATCTCCAGACTCAAAGACGGTTGATTGTCTTGAAAATTGAGAGACGCGTGAATGGCGCAGTCACAGATATCACTACAAATTTTATTATATTCGTCTAATATCTTGACGAGGGTCACAGAGGTGAAAACAACGTAATTTTGGGCTAGGCTTGCTATTCTGGTGCGGTTTAAGCATCCCCACACGCTATGGATACAAGGTCCAATTGCATTACTATTCTACCCTTGAAATCGAAGTTGACAGTGATTAAACCACATCAGAAACTAGCAGAACTGTGGCACAAACTAATATCTTGACCAGGGTCACAGAGGTGAAAACAACAAAATTTTGGGCTAGGCTTGCTATTCTGGTGTGGTTTAAGCATCCCCACACGCTATGGATATAAGGTCCAATTGCATTACTATTCTACCTTTGAAATCGAAGTTGACAGTGATTAGACTATATCAGAAACTAGCAGAACTGTGGCACAAACTAATATCTTGACCAGGGTCTACAGGTGAAAACAACGAAATTTTGGGCTAGGCTTGCTATTCTGGTGCGGTTTAAACACCCCCACTCGCTGTGGATACAAGGTCCAATCGCATTACTATTCTACCCTTGAAACCGAAGTTGACGCTGTTGACAGTGATTAGACCACATCAGACACTAGCCGAACTGTGACACAAACTATTTGGGGTTCAAAATACGCCCTACTTTCATTGAACCAAACCAGCCTTTAGGTTAAGGTAGTTTTGATGTTAATTTAGAGTTTTTGTTTTATTATTGTTATTATTTAATTTTGATTTTTTGTTTTTTATCATGGCTTTTGTTTTATTCCAAGATTGTAGTTATTATTTTTATTTAATTCTGGTATACTATATGAAATGTTAATGGATGCAAAATCTGAAGTGAATGAAATAAAAAAATTAAAAAAAAACAAAATTGCCTAAGCCAGGTATTAATATCACGCTTGCTTTAAGAGCAGGGAGCCCATGCCCGACAGTGGTATTCGCCTCGAGGACCATTCCGTGTCCCTGTAAGAGGGTACGAGGACTCTTCTTGTCTTGGTATTATTCAAAGAGCGTTTGCGAAGGATAAGGTGTCGATACTAATACGCAGATAGCTACGGCTATGTCGTTCTTATTTATTTATATATATAATGTATTATTTTATTTACATCAAAATACAGTTTAGCTTTGTAAAACTATAGCATTTGAGTTGCTCTTATAAAGAGAAACAACATTTAAAGCTATTGCTTCATCACTTTTGTATGTTTTTTATATTTCAAAATCCTAAATTGCTTTCATATTTCTAATGTTCCTTCGTCTGATCTTTCAATATCAAAATTCTATTTATGTCACATATTAAATATTAAATAAATATAAATATTAAATATTTACTAACAATTACGCCACGTTAACTGGTCCCGTGGTAAGTTCGTAAAGAACTTGAGTTACAGGTACCAGATAACGGAAATAAATATAAGATTTTTATTATACATATACATAATATATTTAATATACATCCATAACCCTGGAAAAGACATTGTATATTTTTCATACAAATATCTTCCCTCGGCGGGATTCGAATCCGCGACTCCCTTGTGTAGTGACCATGTCACTTACAACTACACCAGACGGCCGTCATCTTTATAAAATATTAACTTCTTTTAAGATAAATCGTATAGAGGTTACATATTTTGTATTTATTTTTATTTACTTCAGATTTTGCATCCATATTATGAATATAAATATAACGTATTCGAATAAAAAATATATTTAAATCTACTTAATCATACGTAAGATGTTGTCTATAAATGTTGTTAGTTCATTATTTTTCTCCAACCGAATGTTACTTATTAAAAATCATTTGAGGGGTATTATAAATGTTTTTTTTTTGCTTAGATGGGTGGACGAGCTCACAGCCCACCTGTTGTTAAGTGGTCACTAGAGCCCATAGACATCTAAAACCGTAAATGCGCCAACCACCTTGAGATTTAAGTTCTAAGGTCTCAGTATAGCTACAACGGCTGCCCCACCCTTCAAACCGAAACGCATTACTGCTCCACGCCAGAAATAGGCGGGGTGGTGGTACCCACCCGCGCGTACTCACAAGAGGTCCTACCACCAGTAATTACGAAAATTATAATTTTGCGGGTTTGATTTTTATTACACGATGCTATTCCTGAATTTCCCAGGTAGTAACTAGAAGACAAGTCCCGAGCATTGTCCCTGGGGCATGGCGAGAACTAATTTTAGATTTACAACGACGGCTCTATGAAATGTTTCTTGCCAATTCTTCTTAGCTAGTTCTATTGACGCCTGTGAAGGCCTAATTAAAAAAAAAAATACTAAATAACAAATTTCAATGAAAGATCCGTGGAGATGTTTCTAATTGATGGTCGGGCCAGCCGTTGTACTGTAAAAACGGAGACTTAGAACTCATCTCTCAAGAGGGTGGCGACGACGCTGATGCATATTTATGGGCTCCGGTGACCGCGTAACACCAAGTAAGCCGTGAGCTCGTCCACCCATCTTAGCAATAAAACAAATATACAAATCATTTGCAAGTATTTATCTACATAGTTTACTGGTGGTAGGACCTCTTGTGAGTCCGCACGGGTAGGTACCACCTCCCTGCCTATTTCTGCCGTGAAGCAGTAATGCGTTTCGGTTTGAAGGGTGGGGCAGCCGTTGCAACTATACTGAGGCCTTAGAACTTATATCTCAAGGTGGGTGGCGCATTTACGCTGTAAATATCTATGAGCTCCAGTAACCACAGTTGGGCTGTGAGCTCGTCCACCCTTCTCAGCAATAAAAAAAAAAAAATAATGTAAAAAATGTCAGTAGTCGCGAGTCGTAGAATTAAACTATTTTTACGGTTTAATTAATCCAGTTATGTGGTAATAAGTCTTCCGTGACCACGAAAACTAAAGTATTCGAAGCGTCAGCAATAATAAACGAGATTGATCTGTAAAATTAATTTTGATTCTACAATTGCAGATATTACAACTTCACTTACCGAAATATTAATTCAACAGCTAATCACAGTTGCCACTGCATTCGAATCTGAAACAATTAATGGAGTTTCAAATATTATTGGGATAACAATATTAATTTAGTTCTATTTATGAGTATAGTATAATATGCATATTATATCTCTTATTTTTTAGGAGGAAAAAGGGAAAGAATCTTATGACCCGCCTATTGTGACGTATGTTTTCCAACTTAATCGCTGTGGGCCTAAGGGTTATTCTAGCTACGCTCGGACGAGCAGGTGAGCTCACGGGGCTCAGACCTGACGCTGCTAACACTAGGCCTATCAAGAGTAGTGCTTCGCTGAATCTACTAGAATCAGAATCGAAACGCATTGTGAAGATCCGGCGAGAAACTCAGTGAGTTATGTCTATGTGAAAAGTCGTTACTGAAGCCAAGACACCAGAGCTGGTATATTTCTGATTTTTTTTTAAAATAATTATGTCCTGTGTGGCATGGAGACCATGGCTGGATAGAAGGATTCACCCCAAGGCCCGTCCCATGCCCCCACCCCGTATGGAAGAATGACGTCCCCGGCAATAAAGGTAATACTACTACTACCGAGCTGGCGCTATGACCCCGAAGTGGGTCTTGGCCTCCGACAATAAACTTTGCCATTCATCCCGGCGCTCCGCAACACCTTGCCAGTCCGACACTTGGAGCTCCCGTAAATTTTCTTCCACAGCGTCACACCAGCGGTACTTGGGCCTCCCTACGGGGCGGCGTCCCTCCGGTACACCCGTCTACACCCGTTTCACAGCCCGATCCTGCTCCATACGTACTACATGTCCGAGCCATCCGAGCCTCCGTTTTTTTACATGAAGGGGCTGACAACCCCTTCATGTAAAAAAACTTTTGTTACGAAGCCGACAAGAAAACAGAAACGATCCGATCCCATAAACGACGACCCAAGGCACGGAATAACGGAAAACCGATTTGCTTCATGGAATAAAGGTAATAGTTTTGTGAATAAGTTTTGTCAATATTACATTGGTATCATGTTTTTTTTTATTGCCCGTGTAGGCAGACGAAGCATACGGCCCACCTAATGGTGAGTGGTTACCGTCGCCCATGGTCTTCAGCAATGCCAGGGGCAGAGCCAAGCCGCTGCTTACCGTTGTAATGTCACATTTATAGTATCAGAAAAATTATCTAACAGAAAATCGTTAGAACAATCCGAAAATACATACTATCAATTCGTGAAAGATTTGAATAAAACCCGTTTTGTATAAAAAGGCTTTAACAATACGATTTAAAAGGCGGTTGAAGTTAAAATTTTAACAATACGTAGTGGCGGCTTTGTGTCCGCAGTTGCAGTTTTACAAAGAGAATATTGTGAATGTGACATCAAATTAAAGTATCTAGAGCAGGCAACCAGTAATGAGATTACTGGTGGTAGGACCTCTTGTGAGTCCGCGCGGGTAGGTACCACCACCCTGCCTATTTCTGCCGTGAAGCAGTAATGCGTTTCGGTTTGAAGGGTGGGGCAGCCGTTGTAACTATACTGAGACCTTAGAATTTATGTCTCAAGGTAGGTGGCGCACTTACGTTGTAGATGTCTATGGGCTACAGTAACCACTTAACACCAGGTGGGCTATGAGCTCGTCCACTCATCTAAGCAATAAAAAAAAAGTTTAGCAGCGCGCTGAATATTGTACAGTGGTAACCGCTTTTTGGTGTTGCCTGAAAACAGCATCATTCTATCTCTTTAGCTAATTGCCTTAGCACTAAGATAGGCCGTGCGCGCATCAACCTTAGAGCATGAAAGAAAAGCATCAACATTTGACTGACTGGCTGGTGCAGTAGTTAACGCAAAAGACCATTGCGCCGAGGGTCGTGGATTCGATCCCCTAATCGGTCTAGTATTGTGTGATGAACAGGTCTGTTTGCTCTTTGCCGGGCGTTTATTTTTTATATATGTATAAATTTAAACATAAGTATGTTTATCAGGCTCTGGTACCCTTAACACAGGGAATTCTATATTGAGGCTGGATGACCGTGCGGGATTTTTTGCCGGTTTTTATTATTAATACAGCATATTGCGATTTGTAAGCTCGCCCGTCCAAAATTCTTTAGTTATAATTCGTTTCTAGATGCTGCCTCATTGACGCCAAGAAGGATTAATTTCGGGCTCTCCAGCCATAAACTCCCTACATCCTTTCCCATATATGGTCGACCTCCGACGTCATGCTTGCCTGCAACAACTATAAAACGCCCAGCTTTTTTTTCTTAATTATCAAAATTATATACGACTAGCTGTGCCCGTCCGCTTCGCTGGGCTTTTAAAATTAACGTTATTATTTCTCACCCCCACAAAGATCTCATCATTAACGCCCCCGCAACTGGTGTGGGGAGTCCAACACTCATATAAATATTAGCCTATCCATTAAGTACATGTATTTTCTACATCGATACCAAGTTTCAAGTCAATCGGATGCATGGTTCAGCAGTTATAACGGACCACTGTAGATTTATATATTAGTACTTGTTGACCCGGCAGACTTCGTAGTGCCTCAATCGATAAATAAAAGACTTTTTTTATTGACTTAAGAAGTTTTGCATAAAATAAATTTAAAACAAAAGGAATCTGTCCGACGGGGGACACATCAAAGGAAAAACAAAATTGTTATTTTTATTTAATTCCGAGCATTTTCATATTTATCTACCTTTTAAACTCCTGGACTTCCACAAATAATTCAAGACCAAATTTTGCCAAATCGGTCCAGCCGTTCTCGAGTTTTAGCGAGACTAACGAACAGCAATTCATTTTTATACATATAGATAGATAGATAGATGATTCACAGTCACTTGCATATAACATAGAAAAGCCTCAAATATAGGATAGTGGTTGCCCAAATATAAGACTATACTAATGTTCGAGGTTCGAAAATACGAAGGTTCGAGAACTGTTTCTCAGAGAGTTAGCAAAGTGTTCTAATTGATAATATTTGTTTATATATGTTTTTATATGTATATATTTATGATATGCATATCTATATATTTATGTATATGTATTTATTTAAGTACGAGTATTTGTATCTATAAATATTATGTATGTTATATATACACATATGTTTAAGTAATATCACCTTCACACTACACCTACCAAGCTTCATCTCTGCACTCCCCTAAGGTAGACTGTTAGAGAATGCCTATGGCATTAAGTCCGCCTTTATACTTTCTAGTATAAGAAGTTATAAATAAATAAATAAATAATGAATATTTGCCATATTCAGTGGTACATCGAACCACGTTGATATCCGTGTAGTGGGCCAATTTCAGTTGAACATTGGTTGCGGAATCCACGCGGACACGCCGTGTCGCCGGAATCCGTCGACTTTGCCTTTGACAGACATTTTAATGACAAAACATTTTTTTATGTAGTGCTGCGATTACGCTGCTAACGAGCTTGTGAGAAGTTGAATTGAGCTAGGATGTAATAAAACATTTTACTGGAAGCAGATTTCGAGGAAGATACGAAGGCTAATTTAAAAAAATTGTATGGAATCTTCAAGAATGGTTGGCTACAGTAATATTTATAACTAGCAGGATAATTGTACGGATTTCTGATGGAGTTTTTAACTTTTTTAAGGAATGAGTTCCTTCCATTTCTACATATTTATAAGAATTTTGCTGAATCGTATTTTTTTATAAAAAAATTTATACGAAAATACTTGATCTCTTTATTAAGATAAAAGAAAAGAAAAGAAAAAAGGTCTCTCTTAAGCTGCTCTTACTTAATATAAGGTATTGTAAGCCCGCACAGGTATTGACAACAACTCTGCCTATTTCTACCTCCAAGTATTCATGCATTCCAAAGTTCGACCTCACGTTTCAAGATTTCACTTTGTGACGTCAACGTTACCAACGGTGAGATGTGAGCTCCCAATTTTTTTTTATTGCTTAGTTGGCGGATAAGCTCACTGCCCACCTGGTCTTAAGTGGTTACCGGAGCCCATAGACATCTACAGCGTAAATGCCGCTATCTATCTTGAGATATGAATTCTAAGGCCTAAGTAATTTGTACAGTACAACGGCTACCCCAGCCTTCAAACCGAAACGCATTACTGTTTCACGGCAGATAGGCAGTGTGGTAGTACCTACCCGTACGGACTCACAAGACGTCCTACCTCCAGTAATGAAAGTTATATTTACCTAATTTACCTCTATACTTTAGTAACGTGTAATCTTTATGAATGACTCTGGCAATGACATAATTATTGGCGATAAGGCATGTTACGATGTCCCGTATTTTCGCTGTCAGGGATCTTCCGCTCCTAATCGAAGGATTCCACACCTAGAGGCAAGCCTTGTTTAGTTATTGGACAGCAAACCGCCCTGGCCTATAGAATAAAATGCCCGCTGTTTCTCGACCATGCCGAAAAGAATTTAATTGGTGTTTATTTTATTTTTATTTATTTATTAAGTTGCACCAACAAAGTGATCATCAATACAAAACATTGAACAATTGACAAAAGTTCATGGCAGATATCACCTCAATTATAGGTGCAATCGACAGTGCATTAACATAAAATATATATATATCTATAGCTAAGATTTGATTACATTTCATTCATTGCTTAAGATTAATTTATATTTAATTGGGAGATGATCCGCGACAGATTTTTTTTTCCTGTAAGTTGTGAGTGTTCTTGAACGGCTTCTACGATGAACGACAAAGAAACCTTTTTTGACGTGACAACGTCTTATAATTCGATGGAGCCGGCTGCACGCACGAAAAAACATGACTCATGCGGCGTTACCTCGCTCTGAGGCGTTCCATTTAAGGCTTGAAGTGCAAGCGAGAGCGCGCAACGAGCGACAAAGAGGCACAATCGGCCTCCGCGTTCGGCAGCGTTCGACATCTGTCTCTCTCTTACTTGAGTGAGCGATGCATCCGCGTGGACAGCTGCTATACATACATTTACATGTTTTCGTCAAGTATGAAGTTCAGTGAAAGGTGAATATTGTGGTGTCAATTGTTTATAGCAACGATAATTGCGATTATTGAAAAAATACTTACTAAAATCACTTACTTTAAAATTACTTAAATTAATACCATTCCATCAGTATTTTCTTATGACGTTGTCACGTTCAACTATCGTCAGTAAACCGACTTTACAGACAACCGATTTTTTTGTATGCTGTTGTGTTTTTGCGTAGACATTTTAAAGAGCTTGCGACTCGTCTTTTTTTAAACCGGAGCCCTCGGCGTGAATGCCAATAATGGCACCATAACAAAAGATAACACCACGATACATGAAGTATGTAGCAGTCCCCATTGTGTTATTTTTTTGCCTAACTACCAGTAGCCGCGAGGAGCTATTCTGGATTCACCCTAACTGGGAGCCGAGCTTACGGGGCAGAGCCGAGCTCACGGGGCAGAGCCGAGGGTGTTGTATAGTTGCTGTTCCACTCGAAATACCATGCACATATCGGAATCCATGATAGGCTTGCGCCCAAAATACTTTATGGCACCCACCCGTATGGGCTTACAATGTGGCCTAGCGTAAATGCGGATGGCGACCGCATGACTTTGGTATGATTCTCAGAGAATACTGCCTGTCTAATCTCTATTGAGTCCCTTAATCATTTTTTAAGAAATCTTCAGGGAAATAGCTTGATGATATTCTGGGCCTAGGACACTACACTGCACGGTCTATCTGCCTGTAGCTTTAATGATTACGTTCATACTTATACGTTCATTTGACAAGTTTTTTGGTTCATTCCTTCAACGTGAATTCGACTGGTGGTAGGACCTCTTGTGAGTCCGCACGGGTAGGTATCACCGCCCTGCCTATTTCTGCCGTGAAGCAGTTTGAAGGGTGGGGCAGCCGTTGTAACTATACTGAGACCTTAGAACTTATATCTCAGGGTGTATGGCGCATTTACGTTGAAGATGTCTATGGGCTCCAGTAACCACTTAACACTAGGTGGGTTGTGAGCTCGTACACATATGTAAGCAATAAAAAAATCGAATCTAGATAATAGACGATGATTAATTAAACATTGCTAACTTTAAAACGCCTCTTTTATTGTAAAACAACCCTCCAGTGAGCCAAGAAAAGCTTTGTAAACATTCTTCTGTACTTTTAAAAAGTTAAACGAGATTACTTTGTAAAGTGAAAAGACCGAGTCTAAACGAATTAACTGCTTTTACCGACCTTTAAGAAGATACTGAAAATGTCGCCGAAGCTCTATCGTCGCTGTCGTAGAGACGACAATAAATAATTTGTTTGAAATCACAAAAAAATATGTGACGAATATGCCATTTTAAAGCTGTTTGCTCCTTCTTAAACAATCTTTATTGTGTAGACTACTAGAAAATCACTACTAGAGAATGGGTTGTCACCATTCCTTTCAAATCTTAATATCAGGAACTTCTGTGTGAATCAAGGTAAAACCACCCTATAAAAATAGTGTTTATCTGTCTAGTATTGTAATGTGGTCTATGGGTTTCGGTTATCTCTTAACATCAATTGAGTCAGAACTTGACTGTCCATTCCCTAAATAAAACTACGTACAGATTTCAGAATAAAATGACAATAGGTAATGAAATTTACGTATGGCCACTCGAGTAATTGTCAGGTGATATATTTATTGCGGGTTCGACTTCAGGTCGGGTCAACCACGCGGAGATTTATGTGATCCGTCTGCAGGTCAGTGTACTTTGTTTTCAGGTAAACGAAAAACGAAACCTTTTTATGTTACAAGCAGACGTGCCCCGCGGCTTCACTCGTGTTCAGTTTTGTAATTGAGAGTAAAACCCTCGCATTTTTCTGAAACTTTCGATTACTTAAGAAACAAACATTCAAAAGCACAAACTTTCACATTATATTGTTATACTAGCGACCAGCCCTCGCTGCGCTAGTCTTTAAAAAAGTAGCCTAAGTTACTCCTTATATCATCAGCTACCTATCAGTGAAAGTCTCATCAAAATCGATCCAGCCGTTCCAGAGATTAGCCGGAACAAACAGACAGACAGACAGACAAAAATTGTAAAAAATGTTATTTTGGTGTTTGTACCGTATATATTTTCATATTCATGTAGTAAAAAGCGGTTATTTCAATATTACAAACAGACACTCCAATTTTTTTTATATGTATAGATTTAGGTTAGAAGAACTTCAAGGTGTCAATTTATCCATCGCTTATTCAGAAGATACGTTGGCTAGTTCTCTACAACTACACGCTCCGCTAGGACTCTCCTATCCTATCCAACCTCCTAATTTCTGACGACAAAATTCCTATCCTATCCTTTAAAGTCTGCTTATGGTCTAAGGCCCCAGGTGTAAATAAGAACTTTCTAACTAAAGTCTTTAACGATGAAGGAATGATATCGTGTAATAACTGGTGGTGTAAGATGTGAATGATGTAATGATTGAATGTGTAAGAGGGGTTTTTAATCACTCCGTGTTTTCTACACGGTCAAATAATCGCTTAAAACACAATAGAATGTGAAAACCTTTGTAGTCTGCGACACAAAAAACAATCAGAACAGAATGGCCACTCAATATCCCTAGGGAAGGCACTTGTTAAGTATATTGTAATGCTCGAAATAGGTCTCACTGCGGTAACTTGTAAAAAAGCCACACACTTAACAAGGGATATACGCAATATCCGGCTAATGTATTTATAGTTACATTATCCGCATATTGATATTACACTTCATTCTAAGCCACTAGATTTTTATAGCGTACCAAGAAAATAGTGTTAAAAGTATTATTTTCTATCAGTATTAAATTAGTAGTATTTATCTATACATATAAATAAAATTGGAGTGTCTGTTTGTAATATTGAAATAACCGCTTTTTACTTTTTACTACATGCATATTATGAATATTATACGGTACATACATCAAAATTACATTTTTTACAATTTTTGTCTGTCTGTCTGTCTGTTTGTTCCGGCTAGTCTCTGGAACGGCTGGACCGATTTTGACGAGACTTTCACTGATAGGTAGCTGAAGATATAAGGAGTAACTTAGGCTAGTTTTTTAATATAACCGCGGGTAACATCGCAGGACTCAGCTTTCAATAATAAAATTTATGTTTCCGAAGCGAAGCGAGGGCATGTCGCTATCTAATCGGTATATAATTTAGTATTAAAAGTATTTTTTCTCCTACCTATGCTGATAGCCTTGAGAGGCTATTTCAGTTTCTCCTTGACGTGTAGGTGAGCTCACGGGGCTCTAACCGGGAGTGTTGCTAACACTGGCCCAAAGAAGGTTATTTTAAATCAAGTATACTCATGGCTATTAACTAGAGTCGATAGACTAAGTTAATTAGCCTACCTACCTTTAGTTTTACGGCCGAAGTCTGAATAGTATTGTAAAGTAGCTACGCTTAAGACCAGAACGCAAGCATTAAAACAGCTATGGCAATGTACCAGTAAGATTATGAGGAAAATTAACACGAGAGCCAGCAAAATGTTTCGGAAAGTGCAAGTAAGATATTACTATAAGGAATGTAGAAGCCACAGCTAGTGGTAACCATAGCTGTCTACTAGTATCTTCTGCTGATTGGCTAGACAAATGATCATTGGAACGCAAACCATGAAAGCCCACGGTTAATCTGATTTATATAAAGACACATTAGATGCTACAGTGAACCTTGAAACTTGAATTTAAAGTACAAATTGCCCTGAAAATATGACCGTCTTATCACCAGACTTATGATAAGTCTGGTTATTGAAACCAGTTATAAAAGACGTAAAGTCGCTTTTGATGCGTCACAAAATATAAATTTTCACATCATTACGAATGTATTTAGAGAAACACAAACGTTTTTACATCAAAGCGGATCTGTTTCCGGCCCCTTCCGGAATTTTCAATCAACGTTTGAGGTTTTTTATTTTGCTTGATTTTTATTATATTTCTTTGAACGTCATTTCTTTTAAGTTTCGCGTTATGTTATTGGAAGGGATTGATATGGTAATTTATGTTATGTATATTATAATATATTCTATCTTTAATGTTTTGTTATGTTATGTACCATAGTTGGATATTCCTCAAAACAGTTTTTGTACTATATTGGCACTATATTGGAATCTATAGGTCCAGATAGCTTTAACATCTATCGGGTCATGAGCATGTCTGTATATATAAGTATTTAAGACTATAAATATAGCCAGTTGCACAGTCATTAAATACTTTTTTGTTCATCACCACCAATAACATCTCTCAGTCTTTTCATTGACTTCTCTTCCTACGCATTTGTAATTAATTATCACTCATCATCGTGTCTTTAAATCATAAGCATATATATTGAATTTTTGTTTAAAATCAACTTTTTCAATTCCATTGACAATAAATCTAACGAAGCCTTCAAGAGTATTAACGCTTCAAAAATAAACTTACAGCACTCGAGCGACTTAAGTAATCTACAAAATCGCCCTGGAACTTTCGTATAATCCAGGTCGCGGAAACGTTTGTCGTTCCTTTGTCCAAATGCCCCCAATTTCGCAAAGATAAAACCTGGATAAAACTGTCGCCCGGGACTCGAACTAGGGACCTCCATTCTTCAAGTGATCCCCCGATAAATAATCGTGGTCGTAGGATGACGGCTATCCTATGAATAAATAGGTAGGGATAGAGATGAATCATTTTGCACCTTGCCTACAGCTGTCAGCCCCCGAAGATAAATTGCCTGTAAGTTAAGCTAGTTTGAGTTATTCTAATATTTGTATTTGTTTTCTGAACTGTGTCACGGCTTTTTGAAATATGTGCAGCATAGGTGATAGAGTTAAGAATCTTTTGTTTCAGATAATGGTGTGGCCAAAATATGGATATGAATATTGATAATGAATTTATAAAAATACACTAGCCTTTTGTTCTCTAAGAAGTCGATGTCAGGTATAAGTCACTATCTGTATAGATGCTTAAGCCATAACCGATTATAGAGGTTACGATAAAAAATACTTAGTCACTCGAAATATTATTCACTATAAATTGGGTACATTTATTCTTTTTAATGTAAATAAAAAATTAAAAAACACGTCAAAGCAACTTAACGCACGAACATAAATGAATATTATCTACTTTAAGTATCTATGCGATATTCTGATATGCGATCCTAAAAATGTATCATAATATTATTATTTTTTAACGAGTCGCTTGAAGTTACAGACAAAAATGTATATTTTATTCAATACACATATTATAACTATATATAAGACAATCAACTCTAACAATGAGCTTAAAACAAAAAATCTAAAAAAAAATACTATTACTATAATAACTAAGATATATTATTAAAAGGAGTCCCTTTAGGCACGGTTCCGAAGACACTGGCAGCGTTCCCCCTTTGAATAGCTAGACAAATTCTTTGTCCGAGATAGCTGCCAGCTCTTAGGTCAATTGTGATGTCGACTAACCTTTTTGCTATTTTCTTAAAAAGCCTTATAGCGCTGGGACCCCACGGACCAAGGGTCTCGACACCGAATGAGACAAAAACATATTCCGAGCCTAGACCCCGGTATTTATCTACTTTGGCTTTCTCAGCCGCTTCAGAGGCCGCCTCAGCTCTGTTGTTGGTTCCATGTAGATGGGAAGGGGCCAGCATATCTGAACAGGTTGCATCCTATATCAAAACCCAGTCCACTTTCCATGGAATCAAACTCATCCTTCCATTTCTCGGATTCTGCTAAATGGCGTAAATTTTGATAGGATATGTCCAGCCGTGAAGAGATGTTCGCTGTGATGACTGTGATCAAATTTTCTACTCCTATATTTCCTATTTATACTTACTATATTTATACTTATTGGAATATACTGGTGGTAGGACCTCTTGTGAGTCCGCGCGGGTAGGTACCACCACCCCGCCTATTTCTGCCGTGAAGCAATAATGCGTTTCGGTTGGAAGGGTGCGGCAGCCGTTGTAACTATACTGAGACCTTAGAACTTATCTCAAGGTGGGTGGCGCATTTACGTTATAGATGTCTATTGGCTCCAGTAACCACTTAACACCAGGTGGACTGCGAGTTCGTCCACTCATCTAAGCAATAAAAAACAATTAGCAAGCACAGTATCGAGGAAAATTAAATGCAACCAACACGTGAGATATAAGACAGATACGGAAAGAACGCCCTAATAATGCCCGAAAATAACGTCATTAGTGAGAACTGAATCTGGGCGACGCCCAGGTATTTTGGAGCCAAGATTAATTAGAGGTCTATTCAGGAATTTCCGACCGAAAAGGGTGGGCTGAGTTTTGATTTAACGATGCGGGATCTCAAGCTTTTCAAAGCTTATTCAGACGTAAGGGAACCGGACAAATAACATTTGCGAATGTCCACGGATCTTTTGACGACAATCTTGTATTTTGAAATAATAATTCGTGGGTGTTTACAGATACCGAAAATATTTAAATATAAAAAAATGGTGCGCGTGCAACTTGGTGCACATGAAAAAAGTGGAACTTCTTTTGAGGTGTGTAGTGTAGTGGTTTTCTTTATTTTTCATTCTTGAATCAAATTTCTTTTGTAATATGGAATGCTGTATATAAGAGAAACTACCTAGCTCGCTTTGTCCTTTCCCTCTCAGTCGGGTAGTTTGCGAGATGTTCTGTGTATTTTCTCACTGTCGCTCTTCCTAAATTGTATCTTTTCTATCTAGCCGTAACGAATCTGTCGCGAATTAAATTTTACTCTCAACGCCCCTAAAGAAGTTTCACTTCAATCCTCAGCTTACGTCGCTGCTCTTTGTATAATAATTTTGGCTGTATCTGTACTGTAATTGAGGTTTTATCTCGTTCTTAAATTCCCCTATTTTTGTTCGTCATTTTTTTGTTATCTATACTAATATTATAAAGCTGAAGAGTTTGTTTGTTTGAACGCGCTAATCTCAGGAACTACTTACTGGTCCGATTTAAAAAATTCATTCAGTTTTTGATAGCCCATTTATTGACGAAGGCTATAGGCTATATAAAATCACTGTTAGACCAATACAAGTGGAGCACCAATAAAGAATGTTTCAAAATATTTTCACTTTCTACGTAAATGAAGTGGGGGGGTAAAATTTAGCGTTATGCCAAAGTAGCTATTCCACGCGGACAGAGTCGCGGGCAAAAGCTAATCTTTAATATTACTACTAGATATATTTTGTGGTGTCGAATTCGGGAATGTTCCGATTACAAGCCACGTGTCAGAGCGGGAAGGGCGCCGGTAACCGGTAGGCACGTGCCGTAATATGACGATTTTTCACACACGTCGGTGACGTGATAAGTGTATTTGGTCTGTCATTTGTATTTCTACGAAAAACGTGGTATTATTTCGCAGCCCTCGTTTGTCTGTTGCCTCGTATCTCGCGTATTTCAGCAAAAAGGATTTTCATTCGACGCGTACACACATATATGTACATATGTATTTTACTCGAGTTCTAGCATGTCAATAAGTTATGGCATATACATATTTTATAAAAGTATATGCCTAAATGAGTGCAGTAGAATAGCCTCGAGCAGGGAGAGAGAGATGGCGCGACATCGTGATACGCATCAAGTCTGCCCCTTCCAACACTACATGACGATCACGACCACTCTGTCAAGAGTGACACGACTAAGAAGAAGAATACATATTTTATGAAGATTGGAAGCCGGATGTTTTTTCAAAAGACATTACAAAATTGTTTTTTTTTTTTTGGTTCAGTATAAGTTAATTATCCTGTATATTATAAAAAATCTTATGCAATATTATAAGAGGCACAATGTTGATACATGAGAGAAATGTATCAAGACTTAATATAGACCTTATGAGACCTTAGAAGATTTTGAAATCACTCAAAAATTAAAACTTTTTGATCTCTCTGAAATAATTCTCAAATAGTTGATGTTTGAATTATGAATACCAATAACAATGAATATCAGGTTCAAGGAAGTCTCACGACAAAACTGCCTTTAATAAGGAATCTAATTATGTAAGATAATACGCCCAGGAAATATTCTGTGTGGCTTAGCCTTCAATGTATATTGCCTATATTCCGTATGGCTTAGCCTTCAATGTATAGGTAGCGGTAGGCAGCTGCTTGGCTCTGCCCCTGGCATTGCTGAAGTCCATGGGCGACGGTAACCACTCACCATCAGGTGGGCCGTATGCTCGTCGGCATACAAGGGCAATAAAAAAATGTATTCGCATTTTATTGTTTTGTCATGATCATACATAACATATTCCAAATTCTAAGGATATTGAACTGTTGCATGGAGACTTTTATATGAAAGAGGCGCTCCAAGCCCGCTTAGTGCTAAGTAGTTTTTTTTTTATTGCTTAGATGGGTGGACGAGCTCACAGCCCACCTGGTGTTAAGTAGTTACTGGAGCCCATAGACATCCACAACGTAAATGCGCCACCCACCTTGAGATACAAGTTCTAAGGTCTCAAGTACAGTTACAACGGCTGCCCCACCCTTTAAACCGAAACGCATTACTGCTTCACGGCAGAAATAGGCAGGGTAGTGGTACCCGCGCGGACTCACAAGAGGTCTTACCACCAGTAATTACGCAAATTATAATTTTGCGGGTTTCATTTTTATTAAACGATGTTATTCCTTCACCGTGGAAATCAATCGTGAACATTTGTTGAGTACGTATTTCATTAGAAAAATTGGTACCCGCCTGAGATTCGAACATCAGTGCATCGCTCAACACGAATGCACCGGACGTCTTATCCGTTAGGCCACGACGACTCCACCGGATCTCATAGATAAAGCAACATGAATGCCATTAGCTGTGGTGAAATACGAGTACAAAGTCTCAAGAATCATTGGTATTCTTTAACAACTCTTTCTTCCAACTGTATGACTATGCTTCGTGGTAGAAACAAGTGGGATGGTAGTGCCACCTGTTCTAGGTCACAATGCGAATTTGACACGTAAATCACAAGGCAAATGGAGAACTAATTCGTGATCTCAGCTTTATTGAAATAAAGGCCGTATATGCCTAAAGAAGTTTCAATTTTTATAAAGAAACACCTACTTATTATTTGTTCACTTTTGTTGTTCATCATGCAGGTGTACGGGTCCCAGGGACCACTTAACTGGGCTATGGGCGTGATGGGCTGAATTAACATACATTAAAAATGTCCATTTTCGATTTCAATGAAATGTCGACAAATCTACTTTTACGGTTTAATGACGCATTTTTTACTGTCATTATTTATTATTTCCGACATATCAAATACTGGACAGTTTTCATCGTCACGACCACTCATGTGTTATTGTTTTTGACATGACAACGTCTTATAATTCGATGGAGCCGGCTGCACGCACGAAAAAACATGACTCATGCGGCGTTACCTCGCTCTGAGGCGTATTTTCTTATGACGTTGTCACGTTCAACTATCGTTAGTAAACCGACTTTACAGACAACCGATTTTTTTTCGGAAGGATGGATCACTGATGGCCCTGAAGCTTTTCCAGTTTCACCAGGGTTAGCGTGCACGAGCTTTTTATTTATTGCTTAGATCTGTCGACGAGCTCACAGCCCACCTGGTGTTAAATGGTTACTGGAGCCCATAGACATCTACAACGTAAACGCCGCCACCCACCTTGAGATATAAGTTCTAAGGTCTCAGTATAGTCACAACGGCTGCCCCACCCTTCAAACTGAAGCGCATTACTGCTTCATGGCACAAATAGTCAGGGTGGTGGTAACTACCCACGCGGACTTACAAGAGGTCCTACCACCAGTAACAATAAAGCTCAGCCAAGAGGGTTGGGATTAGCTAACAGCTGCCCGAGAGCCTTCGGAGGATACCTAACAGCTCAAGAGGAGTTATTCGTCGAAATTCAATTTTGTATTAAAAATATTTCTAGACTTTTAAATTTAATTTCACACCTTGCCAACCTATAGTAGTGGTTTGTAACAGAACAGTTATAATTATGTCTGGAACTCGCAAAATCTAAAGGAAATTCGTTAACATAGAAGTGGAAAAACAATATGTACTTAACAAATGTTCACAATTTTGCACGGTGAAGGAATAACATCGTGTAATAAAAATCAAACCCGCAAAATGAAAATTGCGTAGTTACTGGTGGTAGGACCTCTTGTGAGTCCGCACGGGTAGGTACCACCAGCCTGTCTATTTGTGCCGTAAAGCAATAATGCGTTTTAGTTTGAAGGGTGGGGCCCCGTTACATACCTTAGAACTTATAGGTATCTCAAGGTTGGTGTAGGCATTTACCTTGTAGATGTCTGTGTGCTCCGGTAACCACCAGGTGAGCCGTGAACTCTTCTACCAAACTAAGCAATAAAAAAAAACAAAAAAAAACCTTGTTGTAGAATTTTATTGAAATATGTACTTCGCCAAAAGTCTTCAAACATCGGAGCATAGAAGACGGGTTATCATATCTAGAGTACTCACAGGGGAAGCCTTTTGTGCACATGTCGCTTTGTAATGAAATTTCACATACACGAACACAAATGTGCTTCTTCTTTGATATGTGACACGATGTCACTGGAAACTTCCCGATACATATTGACGCTTAGGAACGTAAGCATGTTGAAAAAAAATCAAATAATGTTATTTAATATTATCAAAAATATTAATCTATATATTAATACGTGAAGCAAAAACTTTGTATTCCTTTTTACGAAAATTGCGCGGACGGAGGAGTATGAAATTTTCCACACTTATAGAGAATATAGTGAAGAAGTGCACAATGCTTTTTTTTTTTTTAAATAATGCATAAAAGATACATTAAATCAATAAAGAAAACATTACACACACTACATACCATGTATTTGACGCACACACGCATGGATACTATTTATTGTTAAACTTTTGTTCTTGACGTCTGATGTCAAATTGAGAATAGATTAAATATTGTTTGTCTTTGTTAATATTTTTTATAGTGTAGTCTTGGCGAAATTTGTGATTATAGAAGTATAAAATACAATCATAATAGTGTACATACTTACAATTCCAATTAATTATAGTCGAATTTCGACTACTGCGGGACCTCTAGTACATTTAAAGAGTTAAATGCGTTTATTGCTGACAGTTATTAAAACCGCATTATAGCTTTGATAGCACTATGAGTAGAAATTAATATGGCAGCATGTGTTTTTTGAGGGAAAATATGCATAGGGCAGTTCTTCCCATCCACCTTGATATATGAAATTGAAATATCAATTTTAATAAATTACAGTATGCTGATAGATAAAGGATTTCATTTATTTAACTGTTTGCGTAGTCATGGCAGATAATCATGAAAATAATAGACGCCCGAAACTAAATCGCAAAAATAGTTTTAATTCTTTCCCTTACTGCTTTGACCACCTTTTTCGTACGAACACTACGTGGACGGCAAGTTCTTTTTCTGTCACAAACAGAAGAGGTCTCATTGCACCTATTAATAGCCCGGTACACAAACATTTTACTAATACCAAGCGTAGTTTTAAAAATTGCATTTGGCTCCATACCTACTTTGTGTAATGCAATCACAGTGATTCCGTTCTCTTTATCACCCCACTCCATTTTAATATCGCAAAATATTGTAGTACAATGTATTGGCGCCAAAATGAGAAAACTCAATGAGCAATCATATAAAAATGACAGACTCCAAATTCAAATGTAATATTTTGTTTATTTTTAATTGTAACAGTATTTATGGCCAGACTAAGTACATATATGGATAAATGCAGAGATCACTTGCCGCAATAACACTAGTATACAAATATTTTATAACAATAATCAAATAGGTACGACATTGAACGTGCATTTCTCGGTTCAGTGCGGATGTGGAGCTCCGAAGTTTTTATTATTAGTGACCGTGACACACTGCTGGCAAGGACGACCAATGATTCTGGAGGGTCCCTTTTTTTGAATTTTTAAAACGAGAAGTAAAATGAGGTAAATATTAGTAAATAAAAAAAAGTTGCTCCTGATTAAAATGAGTTTTTTTTACCTTTTTACTGTTATTAGATAAAATATTCGCAATTTACCACATATGAAGGCAAACCTCGCTCATATTCAGTTTAACAATAATTTTGAACGTTACGAATATAACACAGACTAAGCAGAGCGGTAGATAACGGCTTGAATGGCATTGGTGATGTCCATGGTGACTACTTACCGTCAGGTGGGTCGTAACCTCTGACCTCAACATTCCCCTGGGGCTTGCCATGTATTTTTTAATGGCTCAGACCAAATTTATTATCAGTCAGTTTATTGACTAAACAAAATAATTTATGTCGCAGATATTGTTGTTCATTGCCATCGACTGTGTGTGATATGCAAAATATAAAAAATAACGAATGAGCTGGCAGGTTTCAGGAGATTTCAAACGACCGAGTTTGTTTTCCTTTGAACTTTTAACAACACCTCGAAGATTGGAAAAATATAACTAGGATAATATCTTAATATTATAGTGTTATTTCTCGTAAAATTTGAACAATGATTGAAAATATATTATAGAACCAAAGAAGTATCTTATCTTTCTTATCTTATACCTTTAAACGAGCAACTCTTGTATATATATAATCTGAATCTCGGAAACGGCTGCAACGATTTTCATAAAATTTAGTATACAGGGGATTTCGGGGGCGATATACCGATCTAGCTACGTTTTATTTTCAGAAAATGTTGTTTTATTCGTGTTTTCAATAATCAACTCATCCCGACATCTATTGGCGAATAATGATACTATTTTTCGTGATTGAGGGCAATTAACCGCTATCAAAAACACTAGATGGCGTTATCAAAAAAAAACGAGCAAAGCTCGGTCATCATCTAGTGTTTATAAAATTGCAAAGAACAGAAACCCCTGTTGGAACGAACTTTTATTTATTTATCGCTTAGAAGGATGTAGAAGCTCACGGCTCACTTGGTCTTAAATGGTTATCGGGGCCCATAGACATCTACAACGTAAATGCCACCCCTCACCTTGAAACTATGTGAGTGGTGGCGATTGAAAGCTAAGACAGGATAGCGATTAATATCATTAATTTTTAAATATTAATACGTGAAGCAAAAACTTTGTATCATCCCTTTTTACGAAAATTGCGCGGACGGAGGAGTATGAAATTTTCCACACTTATAGAGAATATAGAGAAGAAGTGCACAATGCTAATATTCTTTTAAAATAATGCATAAAAGATACATTAAATCAATAAAGAAAACTTTACACACACTACCATGTATTTGACACACACACACGCATACTATTTGTTTATTGTCAAAAATTTCTTATTGCATAAAGTCTATGGTAAAATTGACAATAGATTAAATATTGTTTGTCTTTGTTAATATTTGTCTAAAGTATAGTCTTGGTGAAATCTGTGATTATAGAAGTATAATAAATGGTATTTGACAATAACCATAATAATAATGTTCAAACTCATAATTTCAATTAATTATTATTATAGTCGAATTTCGACTACTGCGGGACCACTAGTTTTTATTATTACTTCAACTTCATAATGGAAAATTATCCTGACGTGGGCGATGTAACTCCAACATTATATCCGCTCTGATTACATCTTAACACCAAATGAGCTGTCTCTAGAAAGATATAAAATATCCTTTAAATAATCAGCTTCGTCAAACATTATTAAATTTTCGCCCAACTTAAACATCTACGTTTACCAGACCGTGGTTTTTTAAGCTCCGCCTACGAAAGTGGTCCGGTATGAATTAATAAGCTTCCTTCTGTCGCTTTAGGTGCGTGCTTAAACTGTAGCGATCTAATATACCGTGCTAAAAAAAGTGCCGTAAAGTCTAAAAAATGTAAAAGGCGAATATTCCATGATAAATCATTATTGATAACTTAAATTAGTATTGTCACTATAGAATACAGTTATATAGATAAACAAAAAATTTAGTGATTAAGTAACGTATATTGAAAAGTGATGTAAATAGTAAATATACAAAGAGAAATAGTTATTAATGGGGTATATAATAAAGATAAGAAGCAAAATTTATTGAAGCCTACATACTAATAAAAAAAGTTAGAGTGGCCGGAATCCCACCGGTGAAAGTATGAAAGAGAGGAATGGATGCGACGTATGGATTGTGGATGCGAAGGAATAAATGATAGAACTAGAATGAACCAGATACATAAGCTCTCCGATTACGTTGGAGGAGAGATTAGTATAAAAAAATAAAATACAAAAAAATATACCGTGCTATAAACTCAGATACGTATTTTTTTTATTTCAACGATTAGCTTCCTTTCGAAATTATTTTTAATGTCGTTTCAATCGATTGATAAATCAAATTTTGCACACAACTGTGTTTGGAAAGTCGAAAACCAATTTGATATGTGCCCCGTCTCGAACCCTTGAAAGTCACCCGAAATTGTGAATTACCAAGAGCACCTGAGGATCCCAGTACCTAAACTAATACAAACGTTAGTGAAATGTTTGACATTTAAATTTTGTATGCAGTAGATTTCATTGTCTCCTTGTTCCGTATAATCCAAAGGAGGATTCGACATCACTTCTGAAGATCGGCGTCGCCAGTCACATTTAGTTCACTAAGGGCTCCGATAAACACTAAAAACCATGTGAGCTGTGAGCTCATAAATATATCTACAAGTATAAAAAAACTCAATCTGACGGTTAAGCAACTTGCTAAGTTTCTCGCCGGATCTTCTCAGTGGGTTGCGGTTCCAATCCGGTGGTAGATTCAGCGGAGCACTTCTTTTGTTAGGACCTGTATTAGGAAATTCTCTCAGGCTGAGACTGTAAGTTTACCTACCCGTCTGCGCGTAGTGTTCTAGTTGCTATCAGTAGGCTATCAACGATAAGGTAGGGGAAAAACGAAGAAGTTTTGTCTTAATATCTGGATCTTAAATCTTATTTTAGGATCGGACCCTAATGTCAGAAACTTTGCATTTATCGGTATACGTACGTATAATCCAGGAGGCAACGAATTCATTATTTTGCATAACAAAACCGTAAAAAGCCAGAAATGTAGATGAAAAAAACGCTATGTGTCTGCTTAGTTTTGAACTCTGAAATCTTTAGTATTTAAGTTTATTAAATGAAAACAACCTGTAAAATTTTCATTTTTTTTTCTTCTACCTCTGCTAGCCTTGAGAGGCTATATCAGCGTTACCCTAGCGTGTCGGTGAGCTCTCGGGGCTCAAACCAGGTGTTGCTAGCACTGGCCCTAGCAAGAACAGTGCTTCGAAGAATCTACCACCGGATCGGAAACGCGACCCACTGAGAAGATCCGGTGAGAAACTCAGTAAGCTGTGTCTGTGGGTTAGTTTACTCGCCGAACCCTTCGACGAGAACGGTGACTAGTACTTGAGGTAAAAATTTCAGTTCTTGGTCTAGCTTAATATATGCTTTAATTATATTATTATTATCATTGAATAGACAAGTGAATGAGATTACTGCTCACTTAGAGTAAAGTGGTCACTGGAACTCGTAGGAATCGAAGTGAAATGAAGTCTATGTGTCAATTTATAGTTTACCATCTGTTCCACCCTTCAAAGGTAACTTAAGAGTACTTCGCGGCAGAAATATATAGTGCTGGAAATATACCCTACTGGCTTGCAATATGGGTTTGATGTGTTTGACGCGATGTTATTCTTTTAACGTGTAGATCATTCGCGAAAATAAGTAAGGTTTTTCGAAAGCTTTACGAGAAGGAGCTTACAGCTCGCGTGATGTAAAGCTGTTATCGGAGCTTGGAGTATTATATTGTATTAAGGCTGTGTACGGCCTCTTAAAGCGTAACATATACCGCATGACTGCTCCGTAATAATCAGGATTCTTTTACCCATCAAGGCTCTTATTAAACACTATGATATGATTGTAGTCCTACTCGTTAATAAAACTGACTGACCCTATAGAACAAGATAAAACGCACAACCATTACAGATGACAGAATGGACATCCTACAAATTTAGCTCTATTGATTTTAAACTTACCGTAAAATACTGTGTTTGACACATTAAAATCGATTAGAAATACACTCAAGAATATATCCGAATAACAAAGTAAAAATTATCAACACAGTATAATTAAAATAGGAGTATTTGCATTCATCCGAATTAACATATCTATATTTATCGAAATTCCAGATTCGCCGTCAACAATACTGAAATATATTAATGGTATTCATAAATTCCGTAACCGCCACAACCATCAAAGGAGTTCAAATGCCGAAGCGAAACTTCGGGTTGTTTTAAACATCTCTGCTCCACCGATCCGGGCAATATTATTTCACTGTTTCGGCGGTTAGTTTCGGGAAACTGTTATTGGAATTAGACAGCGGCTTAACCGACAAGCGGGGGCGGGGAGATAGTGTGGGGCTTGGTGCAAGTGACTTAAACTTTTGGGGGAATCGACAAAGAGAAGAACTTTCACGAAGCGGCTAAAGTTGCTTGGTAGGCCCGACGATCCGAATGTTGCTCTTTGAAACTTGTATATATGCAAACTTATCTTGAAAATGTCGCCATCGAGATTCAGCCATCTGTCAAATAACATGTTTTTTTTTTATTGCTTAGATGGGAGGACGAGCTCACAGCCCACCTGGTGTAAAGTGGTTACTGGAGCCCATGGACATCTACAACGTTAATGCATCACCCACCTTGAGATATAAGTTCTAAGGTCTCAAGTATAGTTACAACGGCTACCCCGCCCTTCAAACCGAAACGCATTACTGCTTCACGGCAGAAATAGGCAAGGTGGTGGTACCTACTCAGGCGGACTCACAAGAGGTCCTACCACTAGTAATTCTGTGATAGCTACCGTCACAGACAAAATTTTCTATTTTGTTCTGCGGATAAGCAGCCAAACTTACCAACGTTATTTTTATTGACTCGTCTCTATTGTGCAATTATTCGAATTGTATTTTTTGCATTTTGGAAGTCAATCTCCAACAAGAGGTAGATAGTGTATTTTATTTAAAAAAACTGGTAACTGCCTTCGCGATTGAGCACCAAATTGCATCACTCGATACGATTGCACCAGACGACATATTTATAGGCCACGACGATTTTTAAATGACATTGACTATCTGGTACTAGATGTTGGCAGAGCTTATAGACACAAAGTCAAAGCCTAGATTGTAATGTAGAAATATTGTTCTATTCTTAAATTTGTTAGTAACCCCGATCCTGCCTATTCCTATAAAGAGCAATACCACTAGTTACACTGGTGGTAGGACCTCTGTGAGTCCGCGCGGATAGGTAACACCGCCCTGCCTATTTCTGCCGTGAAGCAGTAATGCGTTTCGGTTTGAAGAGTGGGGCAGCCGTTGTAACTATAATGAGATCTTAGAACTTATATCTCAAGGTGGGTGGCGCATTTACGTTGTTGATGTCCATGGGCTCCAGTAACCACTTTACACCAGGTGGGCTGTGAGCTCGTCCACCGACCTAAGCAACAAAAAAAAAAACATAATATATTTCAATTAAAATTGGATTTCATGTCTCAAGCCTGTAACTTAATGTGGGATGTGCCGTCTCATTTATTCATCTACAATAATATGAATGGTAGCGACAGCCACAATACGCTGTAAAAACATTCTTGTAACATTTACACTTGTAACATTACGTTTGTAACATTTTTATTTTTTACATATAGTAAAACAAATCGAAAATTCATTCACGCTCTCACTTACAATTTATACCAAACACATTTAAAACACAGAACATAAGACTCTCATTTTGTTAAAAGTAAACGTTGCTCTCAAATACAAAAGATACAGACAAAAATTATACAAACTCAAATTGCTTCGTTGCTTGTTTTTTTCATTATTATCCAAATGCGTTTAATTATTTTATATCGACCAACACGATTCAATGTCTTGAACAAAGAAAAACGAAGCTTACATTATAGAGCTGGAAGCCGTTTTGAAATATCAGGAATTTATGCATAATTTTTCACTCTTTATTGGCGTATCTGATTTCTCTTTTAAAACTTACGATAACGTATTAAAAAATAGGAATGATTAAACACGTTGTACCGTCAATATAAATATTGGTAGCTGGTGCAATTTTTTACTTTCCTCTAGCTTTTTATCATAGAACACGACTATCCGTTTTCGGTCACTTATACTTGGTTCTAGTTGCAGTTTCGCATTCCCTTGACTCACGCTTAGTAGTAGAATCATTTCTTTTACATTTTCTTCTCTCAATATCTTTTCAGAAGCTTCGAACCTAATTCTTCTCATTATCTTTCCATACTACCATAACAGTTGTGCATCATCGCCATGTACTCTATATCCAGATCTGATGGAGCAGACGTATAGTGGTATTCCTCGAACTTCAGTTACACGCCTCAATATGGTCGGTGCTATTATACATTGTGTGAAATGTAACATCAGATGTACCTTTTTTCCCTGTCTCTCTGTTTGTCCTTCTCAAGCTTTAAACAATCTACTTATCTGATTGAAAATATGGGTTTGTGTGATTTGCTATCATTACTTCTGCTACCACTGTAAATATTTACAACAGATTTTTAAATAAATTATTTGGAATTTAGGAAACCTAAGTTAACGCCACCGCTTATGATTTGGCGCGGTCAGATGACGCTGTATCGTCTGACAATGACGTTTGGCTAATTCATCTCGCGGGACACTTTAATTTCCTACCTGATTCGGATACCTACTTCATCTGTCAGTAGAGTTCGTCATTCCGCATGAGTCTGTACTTTTAACAAATATGCCTATACTACAATGATATCAATGGTTTCTTTACGCGAGAGCCTGACGTATTATGACGTATCATGGTTAATGTCCCCATTCTGACGTAGCTGAAATAGCCCTGAGGCTATTAGCTGGATAGGTTGGAAAAAAAGATTGGTGTTAAGTTGCAATTTGGCCTATAGGTATCACAACTTGAATGTTACCATAATAAACCTTGAGATGGTTTATAAGGTCTCATGTATTGTTTAACGAATGCCTGAACAATCAAAATTGTCATTGATTTTTTGCATTCATAATTGTTGTAGTATTATGTCAAGCGCATCAAGGGAAATTTCGCTAGATACGCAACTTTTATCTTTGTAATTAAAGGTCCGTATTATTTGGTATTAGCATCAACAATACGATGTTCTAATTGAACTTCAATTAAAGGACAAACCCGAAATCCATACAAACTTGGGCCTGGCGTTACAGTGCTAGAATTTGGGCATAAGTTACAATACCTAAGAAGGTTTCATGAGCCCAATTTTCAGGTCTCCCAGCAATGGCCAAATTGGTAAAATCAGACAATGTTTACATTTTAGGTTATG
Source organism: Bombyx mori (assembly GCF_030269925.1). Lineage (NCBI taxonomy): Eukaryota > Metazoa > Arthropoda > Insecta > Lepidoptera > Bombycidae > Bombyx > Bombyx mori. The sequence goes on along the minus strand of NC_085120.1, from coordinate 809,866 downwards.
TTTATTGTTCGAGATATTTTAATAAAAACGATATTTTTGAGGCTGTTTCCTACTAAAGATGAGTAATTTTTTACGAAAGCTGTTGCAGCAACAGGTTGCTTTAAAATAAAAATGGAACCTGTTACGAGAAATCGCGTGTTAGGTTGTTACGAAAACGAACGAAAGCCAAAAATTAAAAACAACGTAATGCGAAACGCGCTGCGCACGAAATGATTTTTTTAAGGGATTTTATGACCTGGTAACTAAGACCTTTAGGTCAGTCTTATTTTAATTTTTATGAAAACTTTTTTATATGAAAAACTATATTTATATGATAACATTTTTATATAAAATATAAATCATTACGAGCTCCCATATTATCTCATCACATTTCATTTCATTTTATTTCATGCCTTTTTTTTTTTTTTATTGCTTAGATACCCATCAACGAGCTCACAGCCCACCTGATGTTAAGTGGTTACTGGAGCCCATAGTCATCTACGACGTAAATGCGCCACCCACCTTGAGATATAAGTTCTAAGGTCTCAGTATAGTTACAACGGCTGCCCCGCCCTTCAAACCGAAACGCATTACTGCTTTACGGCAAAAATAGGCGGGCGGGAGGCGCGGACTCACAAGAGATCCTACCACCAGTAAAATTATTAATGTAACTACACCATAGAAAAACTCAAAGTACCAAATCGACTTTTTCATGTTATATTTAAGATTGCCAGTTGAAAATATTTTGAATTGCCGCAGTTGCCGACATGATTTCGTGTCATAACTAAAGGGCACAGTTATTTATTTCTTTTAATGATTTTTGTTAGTAGATTTTGGTGCTTTACGTTACGTTATTCAATGAGATTAAGTTTATAGTCTGGCCGGCGAATCATGGCACAACTAAATAGCGGCAATCCAAAATATCTTCAGTTGGCGACATTAAAGATAACATAACATGATTTGACACATTTGTATTTTTATGGGGCATAGTCACATTAGTATAAAAATGCAAAACTATCCTTTCATGCTTTAATTAATGTTGTCAGCTGTAGATATTTTGAATTGCCGCCATTGTAAGTAGTTGTGTCACGATTCGATGGCCATACTCTATTTGCATTGATTATAATACCTATAAAAACAGTCATTTATCCTAAAGCAAAAGAGTATTAATTATTTTTTACACTCGATTTCCACTAAATCGATCCTATTTTATGGATGCTCTAATTCTAATCCGCACGTTTGTGGAGCTAGTTACGTATATATATTGAAATAAGTGTTGCAGATGTTTACAAAGATTGTTTAAAACAAAAAATTGAATTCAAATTATTTTCTACACTTGGCCATTGTCAATGAAGCTAAGATTTCAATAGGTTAATCAAGCAAAATAGACGAATTTTTTGGTACATATCCCATTCGTGTAACGCTCAGGCCCAAAATGGGGTTTCTCCTTTACTCCATTCTAATAGCTAAATTGGGGAAGGCCTGTGTCCAGCAGTGGGCAGATAAAGGCTGATGATGATGATGATGATGATGAAATAGCTAAAGAAGTTTTTTTGTTATGATATGTAGTCGTCGTGGCCTAAAAGATAAGACGTCCGGTGCATTCGTATCGAGCGATGCACTGGTGTTCGAATCTCGCTGGCGGGTACCAATTTTTCTAATGAAATACGTACTCAACAAATGTTCACGATTGACTTCCACGGTGAAGGAATAACATCGTGCAATAAAAATCAAACCCGCAAAATTATAATTTGCGTAATTACTGGTGGTAGGACCTCTTGTGAGTCCGCACGGGTAGGTACCACCGCCCCGCCTATTTCTGCCGTGAAGCAGTAATGCGTTTCGGTTTGAAGGGTGGGGCAGCCGTTGTGACTATACTGAGACCTTAGAACTATATCTCAAGGTGTGTGGCGCATTTACGTTGTAGATGTCTATGGGCTCCAGTAACCACTTAACACCAGGTGGGCTGTGAGCTCGTCCACACATCTAAGCAATAAAAAAAATAAAAATAAAATATTTTTTCCCAATTTTTCAACTTTAAATGGCTCTTCTGTAAAGTTGAAAAAATGTCGATTAAACAAAATAGGCTTGCACCCCTCGATATGTAGCTATATATAACATAGAGGGTAAGTAAGATCTTCAGTATTGTGAAAATAGTCCCAATTGAAAGAATAGTTATGAGATTTGGCCTCGTATCTTGAGTAGGCTGTGTTCTATTTATGATGACAAGATGATCTATTCGCAAGATAAACTACGTCTCGATCGAAAACCACCTCGAAGACGATTTGCAAAAACTAATTTCCAATAATAGGGCTCAATGGTTCGGGCTCGTCGTCTGATATTGACATTTCCATCGCGCAAATCCACAATAAGGACAGTTGTGTTCAATTCGGGCAGGTCTCGCTGTCAGACGACTCCTTACGTTGATATCATATTGTGTTAATTTTTTTTTAATCCTACCTATGCTGATAGCCTTGAGAGACTATTTCAGCTTCTGCTTGACGTGTAGGTGAGCTCACGGGGCTCAAACCGGTAGTGTTGCTAACGCTGGCCCTAGCAAGAGCAGTACTTCGCAGAATCTACCACCGAATCGGAAACGCGACCCATTGAGAAGATCCGTCGAGAAACTCAATGGGCTGTGTCTAGGGGTTAATTCATTTGTCGAGCCCTTTGTTGCAAGCGACGGGTTCGACAAGCACGGTAACCGGTGCTTGTGGTACCTAAAAGCACCGCTAATGGATCGGGAGGATCCGTAATGACGTGTTTACGGCAACGTCGACTGTTTACCATTCGGTCTACAGGATCGGGTATGAAGAAACAGCATTGTGTAAATATTTGTAGTTTTTTAAAGCTATACAACATATCGACGAGAATTTTCTTCTCTATCATGTCACTTGACAGAGTGGTCGTGATCGTCATGTAGTGTTGGAAGGGGCAGACTTGATGCGTCTCACGATGTCGCGCCATCTCTCGATACGAGAATAGTCGGATATTATTTTGCAGTTCAATTTTTGAGTAGCCGAGAGGATCGTATATTGGGAATGGCGAAATGGCACGTCATTTAAAATGCCAAAAGCTAACGTAAGCCAGCTCTGAAAGCTTGAGAATGGCTTTTATGTGACATGCACTATTCTTTTCTAGAAAAAAAGTTACATTATCAATCCTCAAGCTTTGCCGTTCTTTTGAGACGAACAAGTACTTTGCAACTAATGTTTTGAATAAAAATCAAGTGAGTTTTTACTTTAGAACTCTTTTTTATCCTGCTTATTCGTTGGTAGCGTAATTTTAGCTACACGCGGACCGGTGGTTGAGCTTACGGGCTCAGTCTGAGAGAATTGCTAACACTGGCTCTGGCAAGAACAGAGCTTCGCAAAACCGACCGTTGGATCGGAATCGCGAGCCACTAAAAATATCCGTTGAGGATCTTTAGAACATTTGTGAATTAATTCTTAAACGTAATTTTTTAACGTGATTCTTAAACATGACTTGCTTAAACTAACTTGTTAGAGCTTAACCGTAGAAATCGTCACGTAAGGATGTAGCTTGATGCTTCATTCATGCACCCATTTAGTCTATTGTCTTTCTATCATGCATGATTGTGTGTCCATGTTAGAATCTTGATGCGGGAAAACAACATTCAACTTTTTCTTTCCAAGTTGAATGTTAATGTGTCGATTTAATCCAGATGTGTCAACATAGTAAAAAAAATAAGATGTGAAGTTGTTGAGAAAGTTGCCTTTGGCGAATCAAGGTTTCTTACGACACTAGTTTGCAACAGCAATGTTTTCAAAAAACTGATCAATGCATCACGCAAATATGACTTCCTGTGTGCATATTTTTTCAGTATCTTATAATTTTTGACCACTCTTCGAATTCTGACACATCAGGTGCAAATTCTCGTCTGAAAATTCCTTGAAGGTTGCCAGCGTAACTTTTCCAATTTCTTTGATGAGATTTCACAATTTTAAGCACCTCGTTCTTTGATGTAGCGTTCTATTTATAAGAATCGGAACAATTGTAGGTGGTGACAGTTGTCAAATTTCTGAGTTAACACTTGCACGAAAAACTTTTTCATCTTATTCTTACCCCCATTCCACATTATGTGGAGTCCTTAGCCTAGCATGCTGCATAGAGATTTGGCCTGAGTTTTACGACCGACTTTCTTGCCTCTGCAACCTTCCTTAAGTATATCCATGGCAACGTGCTATAGGGATGGAAGTTTTCTGTTTATTTTGTTTGCTATTCCTTTTACTTCATCCTTTTTTTTAAAGTAGAAAATACTTAATTATCGTATTTTATTCGTATATCGTATAGAAATTTGCATTTAATATAGAAATTTTTACTGGTGGTAAGATCTCTTGTGAGTCCGTGCGGGTAGGCACCACCGCCCTGCCTATTTCTGACGTGAAGCAGTAATGCGTTTCGGTTTGAAGGGTAGGGCAGCCGTTGTAACTATACTGATATCTTAGAACTTATATCTCAAGGTGGGTGGCGCATTTACGTTGTAGATGTCTATGGGTTCCAGTAACCGCTTAACACCAGGTGGGCTGTGAGCTCGTCCATCCATCAAAGCAACAAAAAAAAATAGCATTTAATAAATAAATTTGCGCACATAACACTCATTGAACATACACAAATTATTTCGATAGTGGACTCTAAGTCAGTTACCTATTCATTGAATCCGGTTCAATTGAAAATCGTTACCGCCATCGGCCTGATGCGGCCTGCATGTTAATAGCTCATTCAGATCCAACGTTGCTGATGTTTTCGTGCTGATTACAGAATTGTCTCTTTTTATTACTGGTGGTAGGACCTCTTGTGAGTTCGCACGGGTAGGTACCACCACCCCGCCTGTTTCTGCCGTGTGGCAGTAATGCGTTTCGGTTTGAAGGGTGGGGTAGCCGTTGTAACTATACTGAGACCTTAGAACTTATATCTCGAGGTGGGTGGCGCATTTACGTTGTAGATGTCTATGGGCTCCAGTAACCACTTAACACCAGGTGGGCTGTGAGCTCGTCTAAGCAATAAAAAAAAAACATGGTGGTGGTCAGCTTTTCTGACTTTACTCCTCCACTTCGCTCTGTCTTCGACATCCTCGTCAACAACATTGCATTCTCTTGTCCTTCAGCACTACGTCCCTCCACCTTGTCTTGGGTCTACCTCTAGGTCTCCGACCGGGGAGGTCGAGCAGTATCGCCAAATTTCCGACGTAGTCAGGCGGCTTTCTTTTCACGTGACCATACCATCTCAGCCTACTCTCCTGCATCTTGTCGGCGATGTCCCGTACACCGAGGCTTCCACGCACCTACTCGTTGCGGATTTTATCGAGCCTAGTCACGCCGCACATTCACCTCAGTATCTTCATTTCAGCAATATGTATATGTATCTATCTATGTTAGTATGTAACGTAATCTTTAAACATGATTTTGACCCCCTTCGAAACATCGGATTAACTGGAAATTTGGCATACTTCTCAAGGGCCGATGACAATTTAATATTTTAAATAGTTAGACCCGTTATTTACTTTCGGCAGTCAAAACAACAAATTCATTAGTTCTAGTTTTAAGAGATTTACTAACATAATGAGTCCTGTTAATTTAATAAACAAATAAATAAATAAAACAGTTGACTTGTGAAATTTTATAGAAATAAATTTTTGGTTGTGTATATCAAAGTTTATCTATATATTAATACGTGAAGCAAAAACTTTGTATCCCTTTTTACGAAAATTGCGCGGACCGAGGAGTATGAAATTTTCCACACTTATAGAGAATATAGAGAAGAAGTGCACAATGCTAATATTTTTAAAAAATAATGCATAAAAGATACATTAAACCAATAAAGAAAACATTACACACACTACATACCATGTATTTGACGCACACACGCATGCATACTATTTATTGTCAAACTTTTGTTCTTGACGTCTGTTGTCAAATTGAGAATAGATTAAATATTGTTTATCTTGGTTAATATTTTTTATAATGTAGTCTTGGCGAAATTTGTGATTATAGAAGTATAAAATACAATCATAATAGTGTACAAACTTACAATTCCAATTAATTATAGTCGAATTTCGACTACTGCGGGACCTCTAGTTATATATTATTACTGCTATCAAACAAGAAGTAGCGTTTACTCAAATGTTCTTTGAAGTCATCAGTAATATACCAATTTACAATTAATTAGGCAAAAGCATAATACTCTTACAGTTTTTAAATAATGTAATCGTGTATTGTAATTAATGTAATGTAGCGGAATTCAGCGAAAAAGCACAACACATTCGTTGCTTGAAAAGCGTCTGTTTACTGAAAGCTAATTTACAAGAGTCAAAAGCATTATTTCGTAAACCGCTCCATGAATATTGAATTCCACTTTAATTTAATTATCTTTTAAAGCTCCCCCGAAAGCTATAACTTGGACTTTATCCATCTACAAAGCTGAGGCTAAAGTGCCTACTTTGTCACGTGCCGGGAGGTCGTACATATTTCTAGGGTAAACTTATTTTAGTATTTCGTTGTGATATATAAGCATCATTCATTATAGATACATCATACATTTATAATAAACTAGCGACCCGCCCTCGCTTCGCTTCGAAAACATTAAAACACACATGAAACAAAACAAAAAAAATTAAAAAAAATTTAAAAAAGTAGCCTATGTTCATCAGGGACAATGTCGGCTTCTAATGGAAAAAGAATTTTTCAAATCGGTCCAGTAGTTTCGGAGCCTATTCGAAACAAACAAACAAACAAATCTTTCCTCTTTATAATATTAGTATAGATGTATGTAAATATTATTTTTTTATTGCTCAGGTGGACGAGCTCACTGACCACCTGTTGTTAATTGATTACTGGAGTCCATAGACATCTACGACGTAAATGCACCACCCACCTTGAAAATTAAATACAAGTTCTAATGTCTCAAGTTTAATTTTTTTTTTTATTGCTTAGATGGGTAGACGAGCTCACAGCCCACCTGGTGTTAAGTGGTTACTGGAGCCCATAGACATCCACAACGTAAATGCGCCACCCACCTTGAGATATAAGTTCTAAGGTCTCAGTATAGTTACAACGGCTGCCCCACCCTTCAAACCGAAACGCATTACTGCTTCACGGCAGAAATAGGCAAGGCGGTGGTACCTATCCGCGCGGACTCACAAGAGGTCCTACCACCAGTGATTACGCAAATTATAATTTTGCGGGTTTCATTTTTATTACACGATGTTATTCCTTCACCGTGGAAGTCAATCGTGAACATTTGTTGAGTACGTATTTCATTAGAAAAATTGGTACCCGCCTGCGGGATTCGAACATCGGTGCATCGCTCAACACGAATGCACCGGACGTCTAATCCGTTAGGCCACGACGACTTCAAAAACGGCTTCAAATTACAACGGCTGTCCTACCCCTCAAACCGAAATGCATCACTGCTTCACAGCAGAAATAGGCAGGGTGGTGCTACCTACCCGCGCGGACTCACAAGAGGTCCTACCACCAGTAAAAATTACTTAATTATTAAAATTACAGTAAATTAATTATATATTATTAATACATTTTGGTAATAATAACACTACTTCATTTTTACTATTACTGCTACAAATGCCTTCTGCTTTGAAGGGTAGGAAAACCGTTAATACATTGTAATTCTTGTTATTGTCCCAATTTTTTTAATGAGCAGGGGAAAGTGCATTTGTAGCCCACTTAAAAGACAAGCAATGTTGGCTTTTCTCTACGTGTATGTAATAAACATTGAAACCTTTACGAGTCATTGAACTCACTGTAATTTGTCACGTGCTCTACAATGATAGAGCCGGGCATGTCTCTACCGCGCTAAATGTAGCGTAAAAACACTCCGACCCCTACAACGTAGAGCTGATATGAGCATGCGAACACAATAGAGATCGTATTTATGTAGAATACTGTACTTGTGTTTACCCTTTATAATAGATTTGGGGCCATGAAGTTCTAGAAAAATGGGTTCCACATAATCGTTGGATTAAATCGATTAAAAAAATCGATTAAAATCAAGTAATCCGCATCAGTAGTGCAGAATATGCTTTAAGACTTACTTCAAGTGGTGATAATGCCACAATGAACATTGTAAAAAGTGACAGAGTGACTCTGTGCATAACGTGAAAAGTTTTAAAAAAAATGGTTTCATAAAAAAATCGAAATCGTTCTAAAAGGATTAATGCAGATAAACTCACTAGGTATGTACATGTACATATGTGATATTAAAGTTATCTGAAATATCGCATTATTAGGAAACTAAACATTTAGAATTCTCTTTACTAAGATTTTACTCGTCAACATGTATTTTTTTTATTGCCTTTGTAGGTAGACTAGCATACGGCCCACCTGATGGCGAGTGGTTACCGTCGCCCATGGACTTCCGCAATGCCAGGGGCAGAGAATTAACTTGTGAAAACTGCTTCAAAATAATATTAATTTAAAGTGTAGCACCTGTGTAAATATTATATAAAAAAACCCTCGTGACTTAAAAACGTTTCACTTATAATAACAAAATATTTCGTGGTTACTAAGACTCACAGCCACGTACTTGCTTGAACCCGCTCAAGTTGAATGTTTTATTTGTTTTTATTAGGCTCACAATACACATCACAAGCTAAAAAGATATTATACATAAAAAACACAAATAAAAAGAAACAAAATCTGGCTTGCAACATAGGTTATGTGCGCACGACAAAACAAGACATACTTATAGTGCTGAATTTGTATAACAACGTTCCTTACAATTATGACAAAACAATACGATAACGAAAACTAATCTAACGTATAATGTAAGGAAAAATATATATTCACAATATAATACATTAAACAATTACATTAACCTACCTATTAATAACGTGGAGGATGCCCTTGAACATTTTTCTAAACGTAACTAACCTACAAGTAAAAATATCTTTTGAAGGGTGGGGCAGCCGTTGTAACTATACTTGAGACCTTAGAACTTATATCTCAAGGTGGGTGGCGCATTTACGTTGTAGATGTCTATGGGCTCCAGTAACCACTTGACACCAGGTGAACTGTGAGCTCGTCCACCCATCTAAGCAATAAAAAACTAACTCAGGTGACGTCCTTGCCAGTTCGTTATAGGTACGACACATTCGGGTAATGAGATTATAGTAAGATATATTGTTTTTGTAAATTAGATTTTAATTAAAAAATATAAACGCTGCCGCGTATAAAAACGCTGTTTTTGTGTCCACACATCTAATATTGCTTTTCCATTTGAACAGCTCGTTTGGAGCGGTCAACAGCATCAACTTGGTTCTGAATCCAGACTACGATGCCTAAGAATGGATCTAAAACAACCTATGTACATACCTTTTAACTTTATTCAAAAAAACGGTTATTATAATAAGATGCAATTTGAAAAAGTACATTCGTCATTTAAATGACCTAATCATATTATACTGGTGGTAGGACCTCGTCTGCGCGGGTAGGTACTACCACCCCGCCTATTTCAGCCGTGAAGCAGTAATGCGTTCCGGTTTGAAGGGTGGGGCAGCCGTTTTAACTATACTGAGACCTTAGAACTTATATCTCAAGGTGGGTGGCGCATTTACGTTGTAGATGTCTATGGGCTCCAGTAACCACTTAACATCAGGTGGGCCGTGAGCTCGTCCATCCATCTAAACAATAAAAAAAATGTATGCTGCTAAATGATCTAATCACACCAATGTGCCAACTTGTAATTATTGTGAGCCCAGAGGCAAATATACCTATACAGCAGTTAGTAGAATCATCATCACAATATTGATTTCTGGGGCTATCCGGTACAGCTTATTTGGCTAGTATTTTTATATGCCACATTGAGATAGATGCTTTCATGATTCTTGAACTTAAATGGTCACCAAAACCGGATATATAAATGAGAAATGATTTCGTGAAGTCCGTAAAGGATCCTGAACTTGAGATGGTTCTGACAGCCACTAACTATATCAACGATGCCCTCATGATAGTAATTGCTCTAATAACATTTTCTATTTTAACCAACGATATACTCATATACTGATACTCTTTCAATAAAAAATTGCCATGAATGACACTTAAAAACGTATAAAAATTGCGAAGTAGGCCGCCAAGTGTTGCCAAGTTTTCAGCTGAAAAGCTTTTGTGCGCATACTTAGGTCGAGCTTTATATTTATTTTCAAGACGGATGTATTGCTCGCTTATAAGTGGCCCCAGGCACTACATGAATACTAAGGAAATCCATTACCATTTTCAGTAAAGTAAAATGTATATTATATCAGATTTATTATAATACTAGCTTTTGCCCGCGACTCTGTCCGCGTGGAATAGTTACTTTGGCATAACGCTAAATTTTACCCCTCACTTCATTTACGTAGAAAGTGAAAATATTTTGAAACATTCTTTATTGGTGCTCCACTTGTATGGGGCTCGTGATGTTATATAGCCCATAGCCTTTCCCAATAAATGGGCTATCTAACACTGCAATAATTTTTAAAATCAGTCCAGTAGTTCCTGAGATTAGCGCGTTCAAACAAACAAACTCTTCAGCTTTATAATATTAGTTTATTAATTTGATTTTATTATATCTGACCTTCAAAATGTTTTGCAGCTTTCGTTGTCACAGACAACTGCATTTTAATTACATGAAGTCAACCCGTTCAACCACTTCAAGTCGTTTGCGACCAAGTATCACGATGACATTTAAAAAAAAACTTTTAGACAAACATCTCCTTGCCTCCATATTTGATCCAACGCACGATTATAAAAGTTTACCGCACGTTTTGTCGACGGGATGATAAAAGTTTTTTTTCAAATCGGAAATTCAGGAATTTGCAATGCCGCCTCTAAAACTAAGCAAGCTTTACAAATTCATCTGTAGTTCGAAGGCTGAAAGTCATTTCCACCACTCACCCTGTCGTCTTATAAATACTAGAATAACATGAAAATTCTGAAAATCGCTCACACTTAAACTCCGTTCAGACAAAACAAACAATACAGACGTAAAGAACAAACACAATAGTTTTGCGCAAACAATTTATTTTTCTTGAATTCTCCCAGGAAGCAGCAAAGAAAATTTCTCACATTTCCACAAACGTTGCAGCGACTGAGTTCAGATCGTGTTTGAAATAAAACTTTAAAAGATTTATTTTCGTGTTTTTTTTTTGTTTTTGTTTCGTTCATAAAAAGAAGGTTGAGTACTTTCAGTTAAGGACCAGAGTTCATTCTCAATACTTGAAACCGCTGTGCTCGTCAACAAGCCACATATTTAAAAGATCTATTTACTAGTATCCATGAGGAAATTACCATCAAATAAGTCTTTGTCTGCCTAGTATTTAGAATTTCATTTCCTCCAATTACTGCACCTATTTTCTGATCACCTGCCCATAGGGGTCTTATTATCTTTCGATCTAAGCATAAATAAGCCAAACATTTAGGCAGTAACAGGAGCTTTTAAGTCATCTTGACACATCATCAGCCTATAACAGTCCACTGCTGGACATCGGCCTCTCCGATTACTCGGCTTCCTGTAGAGATCATCACTCCACTGAGCCTGATATATACATGCATACAAAATGTACCAAAAATGATGGATCAGTACATACCTGCACATACATGAATAGTTACTTGACACAGAAGTAATAGGTACGTATTACCAAGAAATAGACTTTTAAGGATCCTTTAGTTGGTTTTATAAATCATTTGAATTTAATATGAATGTTGCTACGGTGCAAGGAAATAGGAGCCAGTAGATATTTTGATCAAAACTACTCGCTTACTACCCCACTTACCAGAAATATGGTGCACTGTGTTCACACTTTCTATATAAAACCTGTGATTCAACGGACAAGCCTATTTCACAAAGCTACTGCTTGAATCTTACGGGAATCCATAGTCAGTGCCTGAGCTAGTTTATGCAAAGCCTGTTTTGGCTTATATATAGGTAAGTTCGACTTAGACTAGAGGCCTTTCTTAATTCCAGACTATAATTATTTTTAGAGGGCGTTCGTAGGATAGAAAGTAATATAGGCTCAAGTCTCATCCAATATCAATCCTAAATCTATATATTAATACGTGAAGCAAAAACTTTGTATCCCTTTTTACGAAAATTGCGCGGACGGAGGAATATGAAATTTTCCACACTTATAGAGAATATAGAGAAGAAGTGCACAATGCTAATATTTTTTTTAAATAATGCATAAGAGATACATTAAATCAATAAAGAAAACATTACACACACTACATACCATGTATCTGACGCACACACGCATGCATACTGTTTATTGTCAAACTTTTGTTCTTGACGTCTGTGGTCAAATTTAGAATAGATTAAATATTGTTTGTCTTTATTAATTTTTTTTTATAGAGTAGCCTTGGCGAAATTTGTGATTACAAAAGTATAAAATACAATCATCATAGTGTACAAACTTACAATTCCAATTAATTATAGTCGAATTTCGACTACTGCGGGACCTCTAGTTCACTTTAAATATTAGAGAAAATTTTCGTCAAGATTGCTTGGTATGTTAGTATTATTGAAAGAGTTAAAACATTCAACCTTCCTGAGAACTAAGGACCGTCCAATTTATTTAGGGTAGAAAAACACCCACATTTCAGGCACTAATTCATTCGCAGGTAATTTACAAAATGTCCGAATAACGAATATGAATAGAAACACAAAATTTTGGACTAATTACAGTTAGTAGGTGTTACATATTGCCTGCCTCTAGTGGATTTAACTTTATGATATGGTATAATTGATGAAATATAGCGATTTGCATTAAATTACTATTTAATTAGTAAGTAATAACCATAAAATTTAACTCGTAGTAAGAAGTAGGCCCGTAGGTGCCGTCATTCTGCCTGTATTTACTGCGAAACAGCAAGGCGTTCTAGTTTAAAGGGTGGGAGAGCCACTTTCTAGTCAATCCGGGACGTTGATCCTTTGCTTAAGCCTGATAGTAGTAGTTACGATGCTATGTCTATGGCTTCTATAACCACTTAGCATGAATCCATGGGCTCATTAACGTATAACTTAAGCGTATGGTATAAATTTTCAATTTAACCAAATCTCTAGTAAAGCCGTCACAATCACCCGAACGACGAGAAAATTATTTGAATTTTGATCGTATATTGTCGTAGTGCTTAGTTGATTCATGGTTGGATACTGTATCTAAATACCTGTCGGAGGATCCACAATTAATGGAGTGAAACTTCTTTAGGCGCATGAGGGTAAATTTTTTACAGATGTAACGTCACGCAGGTATGCAACGGAAGTGTCGAAAAATTTTAATACAGCGCCATCTATGAGATTTTTTAATACTAACGTGCGTATGAAACCTCTTGTAGTGAATTTCAATTTAGGATTATACGTGACGTTAAAATATCGATTCACAGTGGGCGCTACCTCATACTATAAAAGATGATTTACAATTATTTACTAATGACAAAATTTTACATATACTTAGACATTTAGGATAATTGTATTTTAATTTTTGAAGGTTTCACTTCTAACACCTGTGAATTGCACACGTTTCTTTTTTAACATCATCGTCAGACATCATAGGGGCGAATAGGGTGATCGAGCTAAAAGAAATATTGAGTAGACCAATCACGTTTGTTGTCTTAGAACAATTTAGAAATCTTCTCTTGGCGTTAGCAAACGAAAACGAATGACAGTTCTTAGGACGGAGGCACCGCCCTTCAAGAAGGCTGGTGGGTAAGTGTAATGGCGTCTATGCGCCTCCATCGGCTAGGCTCTGTCATAGCACGAAGTTAGCCAGTTAGTTATTCAATGATTACTCTTAACGAGCACCGCAACAGAGGTATTCCACTTGTAAATTCTCAGGAAGTTTCTATAATGCTATTTTATTATTCAGAACATTCGGTGGGACATTCTCTCTTTTTTGCATCCATTTTGCTATTCAGAGGGGCGCCTTTGCGACACTTGTTAAAAAAGAATTCTCTGGGTCAGCGAGCATTGGGACTACTGTGTTTGCGTGTCTCATTATATCCATCCAGCTTTTCTTATGAAATTTCACTGGGAAAATAATTATTAATACAATTTCTATTCTCTTTCTCGTTGTTGAGTCGGATTGTGTTTTGCTTTTTTATTTAATAAGAGAGACGGGGTAGTTAGATAATATTGAGATTGTAGATATTCAGTATTTGACTAGTGGACATTGTTCGAGTTAAGTAACTTAATAGTGAACCAAATTTCCTACGTACAAATACTAAAACATTTTCTGCTACCATACAAGACAAACAAGAAGGAAAAATATCTCAAAGATGACCCCAGATCACTGGACTGACTTTACAGGAGAGTTATCCAATTCAATGTTATCCATCTTCTCACAACACAATTAATAGACACTGAGATTGATAATGGAGTCTTGTCGCTTACCACAACTACTCTAACAAGACTGCACGAACAAGAAGAAATAGTAATTTTAGTACTGTGATCCCAACACGTGGTCTATTGTGTTATAAAATGATAACCTTGCTTGGTCAGGTTTCGTCTAAAATCTTGGCACTGTTACCTCACTTTATACACTAAGTGAGATAACATTATGTTTAGCAAAATAGCGGCCTCTGATATCATGAAAATAAAGGTATTCAAGTTTACACTTTTGTATAGGGAAGCGGGCCTCTCGACCTATTTGATTTCAAGCGGTTGTTAGTCAACAAACAGATACTTTAATAAAAAAAAATTATGCTCTTGTAGGCAGAAGAGCTTACGGCCCACCTGATACCTAACACCAAAAAACGGACTAGCAAAAAGGTGGATTTATCTGATCCTCAAATCCTAGCGACACTTTTCAGTTAACCCGTTATCATGGTGCTGAACTGATTGTTTGTGAAAGTTCAAAACAGTTTTAATTCTATCTGCGACTCGCAAAAATCGAACAAAATGTTATAGGATCATAACTTCAGTGTGGTAACACACGTTATTCTCAGATGAGTCTGTTTTTGAGACAATGAATACATAGCATTGCATAGTATGTTTCAAGGCATATATTTGGTACGCTCCATCTAATTTAGGAAAGATTCTTCGATGCTTCTAGAGTCATTTATTTAAAAAGAGATTTTAGAGTAAATTAAATAAATTAAATTCATCATCTCATTTCATCATCATCTCATTTCAATAAATTAAATATATAATATATAAAATATTTTTAATTGTAACAGTATTTATGGCCAGACTAAGTATAGC
The DNA here is from genome assembly GCF_030269925.1 of Bombyx mori. Classification (NCBI taxonomy): domain Eukaryota; kingdom Metazoa; phylum Arthropoda; class Insecta; order Lepidoptera; family Bombycidae; genus Bombyx; species Bombyx mori. Next base: position 794,677 of record NC_085120.1, on the reverse strand, counting down.
GATTCGACGGTGTTCGAATCGCGGAGGTGGGTACTAATTTTTCTAATGAAATACGTACTTAACGATTGTTCACGATTGAATTCCACGGTGAAGGAATAACATCGTGTAACAAAAATCAAACCCGCAAAATGATAATTTGCGTAATTACTGGTGGTAGGACCTCTTGTGAGTCCGCACGGGTAGGTACCACCGCCCCGCCTATTTCTGCCGTAAAGCAGTAATGCGTTTCGGTTTGAAGGGTGGGGCAGCCGTTGTAACTATACTGAGACTTTAGAACTTATATCTCAAGGTGTGTGGCGCATTTACGTTGTAGATGTTTAAGGGTTCCAGTAACCGCTTTACACCAGGTGGGCTGTGAGCTCGTCCACACATCTAGGCAATAAATAAATAAATAAAAAATAGTTACACTCGGGCCATAGATTGGGCTTGTATTATAAATCCTTATGAAACCAACTTTCATTCGCGTAAGTGAAACTAGCTCTGGCCATTCACGGATCCAATCAGAAACGAGACCAGGGGCAACCTAACCTAATCATACGAGACCATGATTCCACCCCCATAATCCTGTAGCTTGTATTAAATTTGGCCAGAACAATGTACCGGTTTTGCAAGCGCCTCACGTCGTGGGACTCGGCCGATCTCCTATTACGAGTCCCGTCGGGAAATCTTATGTAACATACGTAAACAACTCGATCTTAGTGATGTTGTGATGCGGAAAGATTAGAAGTTGCTCGAGATGAGAGATTTTTATTGGGAACAAACACAAAGGCACAAACACCCAAGAACTTTAATAATCTGATAAATTTCAATTACGTAATGACAAAATTGAATATAGGTATATACGTATATGTATCGTAACTCGAATATTTTCTGCTGTTTCAACTAGTAATATGTATAATGGGATGATAGATGATTGTTTAATACGGCACGGCGACCATAGCGTGATCGGGTGCGAGTAGAAAGCTTAAGTAGCTGATTTTTATCATTTCTATAACTTCTGGAAACTAAAGAGATCGTTAAAACACCATCTAGAATGCATTATTTTTTATTTTATTCTTTCTAATCTTTTAAATTGCAGGTTAATTTCTAGGTATTTTCAATTTACAAATATTTTATGTGTGTATGAATTGTGTATTTTGTCAATATGCGGTACTATGGACAGATGGATCATGTCTAAGAAATAGCAGAGGTATGGATGAGTGACCGATTTCACAACCCACCCAATGTTGAATGTTTACCAAATCTCACAGAGGTCTTAAGGCGAATGCCGCTATCCACCTTCAGACATGAAGCCGCTCTTTCGATTGTATAGCTGTCGCAGCCTTGGAAACAAACCCTAGAAATAGGCGCGATGGTGGAACCTATCCTAGCAGATTCAAAACCCTTCCTTAAATATTCCAGAACAAGCAGTGAAGAAACAAAAAAAAGAAATAGACATATTATATGTTTTTAAAATTTATATAAGCTATGCGATTAGTTCTCTGAAAAGATTTAAACTTATTGGTTGGCCTAAATCAACTCCTTTAAATAAGCGGCTTTTTGGGGTGGGAGTTTTAAGTGGAACCATGAATCTATTTATACGAAAAGTTTTAATTGAACGGGCAGAAGCGATGGCCTCCTTTTAAAAAAGATAACTAAATTTAAAGAAAATTAAATTTGAATAATGCAAAGTTTTTTTAATTGATTATTCCCCTCAACTTTCGGTTGCAATAATAGAGGTTAAAATATACCACAAAGCTACTTTTTCCCCCTTACCTTTTTGTTGGTAGCCTAAGAGGCTATTTCCACTAGGCCAGGACGGGTAGGTGAACTGACGGGCTCAACCTTAGAGAATTTGCTAACACTAACTAAGGTTCCCGAGTGGAGACCGCGCAGCGGAAGACGTAACGTGGGACGCCCCTTGGCTAGGTGGTGCGATGACCTCCGCACGGTGGCCGGCAAGAAGTGGATGAGGAGAGCCGCAGACCGGGCTCAGTGGTGTGGATTGGGAGAGGCCTATGTCCAGCAGTGGACGACTGTGGGCTGTTGATGATGATGATGATGATGAACTCTAGCAAAATTATTGCTTTACAGAATCTACCGCTGGGTCGGAATCGCGACTCACTGAGAAGATCTGGTGAGAAATTCAGTAAACTGTGTCTATGGGCTGGTTCGCTCGTCGAACTCTTAAGGCTGTCTGCTTTTTACTGCAAAGCAATAGTACATTCCGGCTTAAGGGGCAGACGAAATAGAAGTTATATACAATTGCGACTTAAACATCATGATTGATGGCGACAATCGCGCGAGCTTGTTCATCATTCAACAAAAAAGAATACGGTTTGAGCTCGCATCCATTTTCTCTTTTAAGTCTACGGTGTGCTCACATATTTTTTTCCTTACCTATTAGCTAGTAGCCTAATAAGCTATTCTAGTTACGCGAGTACGGGTAAGTGAGCTCATGGGCTCAACCTGAAGAATTTGCTAACAGTAGCCCTAGCAAGAGTAGTGATTCGCAGAATCTAGCACCGGTTCAAAATCCTGATCCACTGAGAAGATCCGGCGAGAAACTCAGTGGGCTATTAATACCATAATATTAATTACTCTCTCTATATCTCAAAACAGTTTTTATATAATGCCGACCGTGAGAAAGCACCACGTGCGGGTTTGATTCCATTGTTCGTATTTTGAAAACAATACCTCGATTAGAACTTCGACAATGCGGGGTGAAAACAATGGCTTGCCGATATCGTGGAACTTGTATCGATCTAATTTTAAACCAACGCTATTTAGTCTAACAAACTTGTTAGTTTGTTTCGTAATTATCATAATGAAGTTAAATAAAAGAGACTTTGCATTACCAAATTATTTAGCTGTCTTTTGAAATGAGGCGATCGTTTTGCCTATCCAATAAAAAGTTTGGGTTTAAATAGGTAGACTCGTGGTTAAATTTGTAACCTACTCTATAGAGTCGTTTATTTAAAAGAGCTGATCAATGAATCAGTCAACCAAAAAGTTTTTTTTTTCTAGGAAACTAATCGAAGCTACGTATGTTTAAAAAAACTGAGACATTTTATTGTTTTTGGTAAACGACCTAGCTCTGAAGATTACGAGATTGAGATGGAAATATGCAGTGGAGCTAAAAGTTCTCGAATGGTACCCTGTATCGTCAAGCACAGCGTATGTAAACCTCCTAGAAAGTGCACAGCGCAAGACCTTACCAGAACACCAAGCGTCTGTAGACTGATGATGATCTGTTGTGTTAATGACGCCATGTTAAATGTTAATTTAAAAAATTCGCTTCTACATCCAAGGGTTGTCTGAAACCACAGTCATCACAACGTAGATATTGCTGGACATTACGACAGAAGATCGAGGCATTACGGCACAAATTAATAAAAATAATACTAAACTTGTGCACAGAGAATCGTCGCAATAAAAATGCTTAAGTAATTCAAAAATTTGTCGTGAAATTCAAAACATTTGTACAAACAAACCAAGGTATTCTGTTATTACAATTTATGGTCTAATATCAGGTGTTGCCAGCGCTCTGCCCAGAAACATTCAGCCGTTGTACAGCACACGGCTGTTACTGAATTTCGTTGGTACAAACAACGAAGCGAAAGCGATTTCTTCGACTGAATAATTTATTTATTTTTATAGATGATCATAAGAGATCATAACCCAAATAATTTACATAAAAATCACATCGCGATTGCGACCAAGTGAGCATCAGATATATGGTCGAAGTCTCAATGGTATTGGATCTCTATATATTTCTCCTACCCCTCAAGCCGGAACGCTTTCTCTACTTATTCGGTGGTAGCCTAGGGGGCAATTCCAGCTACGAACGAGTAGATGAGCTCACGGGCTCAACCTGAGAGAATTTGCTAACAAATTCAAATTCAAATTCAAAATCATTTATTTCAACTTGGATGTCATCAAAAACACACTTGTTGAATGTCAAAATGTAAAAGAAAATGTTAACTCTACCACCGGTTCCAAAAAAAGCCACAATCCTGAGAAGAACCGGCGAAACAAACTCAGCGGGCTTCTTTTTTTTTTTTGTATTTTCTAAACTATTTTCTTTTTTTTTTAAACAAGAAAACATATTTACAGTATACGAAAAAACAAGTCAAAAAAATACAATTCAAATAAATAATAATAATGATGAAAAATGAAAAGGCCAGGAGCGAACGCCTCATTCCCACGTAGTGCCATCTAGTAAAAAATCCTTAACTTTATAATATGCACAAACGTTCCTTGACAGTTTTCTTAAATCTATGAACAGGTAGTAGTTGAACGTTTTGTGGGATCTTGTTGAAAAGTTGTACACCCAGCCCCCTGAAAGAGTTGCTTATTTTCTTAATTCGAGCCACCGGCAACACTAGCCCTAGCAAGAGCAGTGATTTACAGATCGGAATCGCGACCCACTGAGATGATCTGGCGAGAAACTCAGTGGGCTAGACCGGAAGGCATTATTGCTCCAGAGTAGAAATGGCCAGGCTGGTGGAATCTGACTCTTGCAGTTATAACGCGCCCGACAATCAGCAATTACGCTTTTTCAATTTTCCACGTTTAAATTTTTGCACTCCTCAATATTGTTCCCTCATTGCAGAAGTAATTCGTGAACACTTATTTATTTCTATAGAAAAATCTGTACCTGCATCCGTCATTACAACACCATCACATTTACATTGTTTGATACCAGTATACCGACAGCCTAATCTTCTATATTATTATCTAAAACACGCTAGTATTCATTTCATATTCATCTCATAGCTTGCACCACAGTCTAATCGCCTAAAGAAACGTGCCACAGTGGTACGAAATTGAAAATTTATGAAACAACTCGATACCTTACATTTCTCTTATCTTATTGTTAATTCTATTTCTAAATTCCACTTTCAAAATATTGGCTTCCAGGGAAATATGTCGTTCATAAGTAAGCGGCAATGTTCATGTTTCATAATAAACTACAGAAATTTCTATCTAAGCTTAGATTTATTCATAACTATATTATTAGGGGTTAACGAATGAAATTGCCGATTAGTACTGAAAAATTGAAATTTGTTTTTTTTTTTCGTTTAACATATTTAATTTTATTTAATCAAAATATCTACCATTATTATCTATACATTGCTGCCATCTGATAGGTAGGTGATTTATGCCTTTGCGATAGAACTCTGGTGATCTAGATTCTACAAACTGTGTGAAAGCATTTTGTACAGCCTCCTGGGAAGAGACCTTTTTATCACGTAGAAAATTGTCCAAATCACGAAAAAAATGGTAGTCCGTTGAAGCAAAGTCTGGCGAATACGGAGGGTGACGAATGGTTTCTTATTGCAGTTCCTGTAGAGTTAAAACGGTTTCTCGAGCTGTATGAGGTCTCGCGTTATCCTGGAGCAATAATGGTGAAGATCGATTCATGAGTCGGGGCTGTTTCACAGCAAGTTTTGCTATCATTGTTCGGAGTTCGGCACAGTAGACATCTGCCGTTATTGCTTGACCAGAATGGAGAAAGCTATAGTGAATAACACCATGCTGGGACCACCAAACAGTTACCATTACTTTTTATTGGTAATCTTTGATTTAGGGCACTGTTGCAGCGTTTGACCTGAGGTCAATCATTGCATTTTTCGCTTACGGTTATCGTAAAGAATCCGTTTTTCATCACATTTCACAATTCGATCCAATATTCCTTCATTTTTGTATCGATTCAATAAGGCAACACAAGTTTCATCACGCGGTTCTTTCTGCAGAAAAATGGGTGCCTCTGCATACCTCCCATTTTTCATATTTTTTTTATTTTATTGACTAGACGCAAACGAGTCAATATTGTTGGTAAGGTAACCTTAAACCATGCCGCTAATTCCTAGGTAGTTTGCCTCGGATCGGCGTCCATCATTCCTTTCAATTCATTGTTATTCACATATGTGGGTCGTCTTCGTTCGGTCTTAGTTCGTTCTTCAAATCAAAATTTCTATCATGAAAGCTTTTAAACCAAAATCGCACACTGCGTTCATTAGCAGACCCCTCTCCACACGCAACTTTGATATTGCGAGCTGTTTCTGCAGCGTTAGTTCCGCGTCGGAATTCGTATTAAAAAATCACTCGAATTTTCGAAGTATCCATTTTTCTTGTCTAAGCTGAATATAAAAAACAACTAAAAGTTGATAATCGAATGTTGCACATTTTTAAAAATAAAAACCTCATAGGTACCATTTGAAAAAAGTTTCAGTCAAAAATCTCAAACCATGAAGGTCAATGTCATGTCAATTCGAAGTACCTATTACAATAGACCGGCAATTTCATACTTTAACCCCTACTATGTACTATTTCGCTCGAAAGAGTAGAGGAAACAGCTTCCCTGACCATAACCATAGCGATTATGCTTATCATAGTAATGCTAGTAGTACTGTGAAGGTACCTACCTACTTTGAAAAAACTTTGAAATGACATATAGCTAATGAAAAGAAGAAGAAAAGGATCGTGGTACCTTACCCTTGCCGGCTTACAGAACGCCCACCACCAGCTGGGCTTCAAAAAGAACACCTGATTGTTCCTGATGTAGCCTGTGTTGTACAATAAAATACGATTACTTCTCATTTTGTCTAATAATTGTGACACCACCATTCACTATGTCAAATGGAGACTTTCGTTTTTAATTAAAAGGGTACAAAATCTTTAATTTTCAACTACTTCCCGGCGGGTTTCAATGAACGAAGTTGTTTAATCCCTCCGAAATTTGTACTTCAAAGCGTTACTGATCCAAATTAATTTGTATTTTGCATTAGGCACAATTAGCTGACGAAATGTCCAGTGGGAATTTGTGACCCGGAAACAATGTCAGAAAGGCACGACTTTACGAAAGAGAGTCTTAGGTACTTCTATAAGTCTGGGGCTTTGGTATATCTGGGATTTCGTTTTAATACAGCTTAGTCAGCATTTAAGATCAGTTTGGTCATTCATTTGGTTTTGAAGTCGTCGTGGCCTAAAGAATAAGACGTCTGGTGCATTCGTGTTGAAGCGATGCACCGGTGTTCGAATCCCGCAGGCGGGTACCAATTTTTCTAATGAAATACGTACTCAACAAATGTTCACGATTGACTTCCACGGTGAAGGAATATCATCGTGTAATAAAAATCAAACCCGCAAAATTATAATTTGCGTAATTACTGGTGGTAGGACCACTTGTGAGTCCGCGTGGATAGGTACCACCGCCCTGCCTATTTCTGCCGTGAAGCAGTAATGCGTTTCGGTTTGAAGGGTGGGGCAGCCGTTGTAACTATACTGATACTTTAGAACTTGTATCTCAAGGTGGGTGGCGCATTTACGTTGTAGATGTCTATGGGCTCCAGTAACCACTTAACACCAGGTGGGCTGTGAGCTCGTCCATACATCTAAACAATAAAAAAAAACCATCTACACTTATCTGCGCTAGTAACCAATAATTTTATTTAATAGGTATGGCCACACTTGTGCCAATGGGATTATGATATATCTCACGGTTTTATTTATTGCATAGGCGGCTAAGACCCACCAAGTTTTAAGTTATTTAAGCGCCAAAGTTTTACAAGCCGCAACCCATCAAATCATTTATCCTATTCACTATAACAGTTTCGGAATGCTTTAAATCGTAAAAAATATTTACCTACCATTCTATTAGGTTTCAATAATTTTAATTCATTGTCTTTTTCCGTAACTATCAGAGACATTTGTAAAAGTTAAATTTACGCATCACTAGCGAAAGTTTTAGTACATAAACCAGCAAGAAAGATTAAAAAAAACTATCCAAGAAGATCTAAATAAGACTTAAGCAGAACAAACTACAGCAAAACGTCCTACCCAAAACTTCACATTCGACCCTAAAGCCAATCTACTCTTAAAAGTTTTTTTGGATCGTACAAAATCCACTCAATAATGCAATGGTGGTGAATCTGGACGGAAATAGAAGGCAACTAGAACGAACTGCCAATATTTGAGAGCCGCAGTTCACGGGGACACGCAAATATAGATCCGTATTTATATAGACTTGATTCAACATCAATTAATCGTGTCTGTGTTTGGAAATGAATTTTTTTATTTCTGTTGGATTAGTAGCATACTATTTTTGTGGAATTAGGGCGCCAAATCATGCACTTCCAAATTAATAAGCGCACAGATATTTCCTTTTATTAATTCAGAAGTGGTCAGCTCAGGGAATTAGTTCAAAATTTTTTTTGTTATTGCTACACCCACCATCGGAACAGGGCTTATTCTTACTCAATGAAAATGATTATTTTGTTTTCATTACGTTATAAAAAACCATTTCTTATACGCACCGTTCGACTCTCGAATTTTCCTCCAAGGAATTTTCTGAAACACCCTTACCATTATAACATAATTATCTTTTTTCAATGAAGTTCTAGATGAATCTTTAGCACTACGCTAGATGACAGTTGAATCGATTATCGGTAGTAAAGCTATATTACCTCTCACTATCAATCGTAGTGTGTACGTTTTCCTGTTTTCGAATGCTTTAAAAAATAGATTGAAAATCTATACATTAATACGTGAAGCAAAAACTTTGTATCCCTTTTTACGAAAATTGCGAGGACGGAGGAGTATGAAATTTTCCACTCTTATAGAGAATATAGAGAAGAAGTGCACAATGCTAATATATTTTTTAAATAATGCAGTAAAGATACATTGAATCAATAAAGAAAACATTACACACACTACATACCATGTATTTGACGCACACACGCGTGCGCACTATTTATTGTCAAACTTTTGTTCTTGACGTTTGTTGTCAAATTGAGAATAGATTAAGCATTGTTTGTCTTTATTAATATTTTTTTATAGTGTAGTCTTGGCGAAATTTGTGATTATAGATGTATAAAATACAATCATAATAGTGTACAAACTTACAATTCCAATTAATTATAGTCGAATTTCGACTACTGTGGGACCTCTAGTGCTATTAACTCAAGCTTTGCTACTGCTTAAGCTTCATCACCGGTTCTAGTAAAGTTACTCTCACATTATAGACTTTCAGTTTGTATACTTATCCTCCTAATTTATATTTTAATTGCTGCTGCAGTGTTAGTTCATACTATCACCCTTTTTTTATTGATTTTGCTGGCAAACGAGCATGCGGCCCACCAGCCCGATGGTAAGTGGTTTCCGTCGATCATGGACGTCAGTAATACCAGGGGCAGAACCAAGCAGCTGTCTACTATTAAGTACTCTCCGCCTCAAACCTCGTTTGAAGAAGGACATGTCATAGCGCTCGGGAAACAACGTGGAGGGGAGTTCACTCCAAAGCCGGATGGCACGTGGCAGAAAAGGAAAAGCACTGTCTATGAACGCAGCGGTTCCAGATTATATGAACTCTGCTTCGATGGCGGGAGGTGCGATGATAAAAAGGAGATGAGGGAGTCATCTCGAATAATTCTTCAGAGCATTCCCCATGGAACATACGCCCTGTTCATATCTTACCATAAATCAACCAACCAATCAATTCCCAATAGTGGTAGGTCGTCTAATGATTCCGCACTAGTAGGTACCATCACCCTTCCTATTTCTTTGGCGAAACAGTAATAGATTCTGGTTTGAGGAGTGGGACAATAATTGTATTATAGAGCTGAAACTCAGAACTCGTGTTTCAAGATGAATGGCAGCATATACATTGTTGGTGTCTATGGGCTCTGGTAACCACTTAACACCAGATGGACCCTGAGCTTGTTTAATGGTCTAAAAACACAAACACAAAAAAATCAAGTCTGAAGGACAGAGTCGTTATTTTACTGAGTTATCAGGCAGTCATGGTGGATGTCAGTTGTTGTTTCATGATTATAAGCCTCTTAGGAGCTATTTATGTGATATCGATTAAATCAAAATAGTTTTCAGTAACTGAGTACCAGAAACCAGTATACTGAGCTCACAGTACCTGTCAAGTCGCTTCCCACACCGCCCATACCTGGAGTTAAATACATCAAAGAGGGTACGATTCGATTATCCAGTCATGCATAATGTATTACGGGTTCGATTCCTGAAACTTCATACTTGGAAGCTCAATTATTTTGTGTTACATTTCAGAATAGTTTAATATTCTTGGAGAAGATTCCAGGAATTAATGTTATATCAGTTCAGATAAAAATTTCGTCAAGATAAAAAAAAAACTGTTATATTTAATACTTGAGTAGGTTTTTCAAGATTGCTCATAAGCTGACAGCCTACTTCGAATTGAGCGGTTACCGAAGCCCTTAGGGATACAATTATGAAAAGAAAGTTAGATAATCTTATTAATCTATTATATCCTTTGACTCAATATATTCTCAATATATTGTTTCAAGCTAATATACTCTATCGATCATCATAACGTGGTATAGCTCTACAAATAAATCGTAAGTCTATACGTTTGCGTGTTAAACCGTGTGAACACGGCCTAATCCTGGCAGCCATCAAACCCACTCAAGCCCCGACGGGAGCCAGTAAACGAGCACCAAAAAATGTAACGCTGCGTTGCGATTTTCTTTTTATACACTTTTTTATAAAACTACATTGTTTGGCTTTCCCCCTTAGCCCCTGGAAAAAACCCGGGGTCGAAAACTCTCCCGTTATCACGAGCCCTCGGTTTTCTGGTTTATTTTCGTTCAGCGATGTATTTTAACAACTAAAGCTATTCCCAAACATCCAAATGAACCATCGAATATTCGATCGGGCGTTAGTAACTGAACAGAGAATACAATGGAGTCGGATGGATAGAATGGATTCTTTTTATTTATATATGTTTGCGAACTAAAAGTTATTGTTGGTTTTGTATAGAATATATCATTTTTAAGTTTGTTATTACATTGTATTCAGTCCGAAACTGAGTGTGCTCAAACCTGAACAATCGCCCGTCGTCTTTGGAAAACAGACTGAAAAACAGTAAGCTAATGTTGTAGTAATTTGTTGTTGTAATGTATTGTTGTAGAAAATATTACAATAAAGCATACTGTACGCTTACCGTTTTGACTTTTGAGAAAATTTGACAGTAGTTAGTAGAATATTCAAATGTCGACCGAATAAGAACTTGGTCGATCATAACTCTTAAGCTTTTGGCGCTTCGGAAATAATAAAATAAAAAGTATAAACCTAGGATTAACGCCTAAAACCAGTTTATATATAAAATATGTAGCAATCTCAGTAAATGTTATCAATCGAGTTTAGTCGGAAACGTCAAGTAGTTCACATGGGTAAGGACGATACAGTGATGGCAACACTAGTTTCCGGTTTGACGTTTGATTCTGTTTGACAGTTGACGTTTGAGGTATACTTTTACGGTAAAGGAAGGACCGCCCTCATTCTGTATGGGAGCACCGACCCGAACGGTTGTAACTTGGTCACGGGCGTCACTGTAACAAACTTGCCGTGTTCCTCGACCTATCTCAATGTTTCCGTTTGATCTGGTGGACGATCTCACAGCCCACCTGGTGTTAAGTGGTTAATGGAGCCCATAGACATCTACAACGTAAATGCGCCACCCACCTTGAGATATGAGTTCTAAGATCTCAGTATAGTTACAACGGCTGCCCTACCCTTCAAGCCGAAACGCATTACAGCTTCACGGCAGAAATAGGCGCGGTAGTGGTATCTACCTGTGCGGACTCACAATAGGTCCTACCACCAGTATTTACGCAAATTATAATTTTGCGGGTTTGATAAACGAGTCATCCTACCCCGCTCCTTTATATACATATGCATTATATACAAATTATACATATATTTACAATTCGCAAATGCGACGCTGCTGACGTCCATGAGCTACGGTAACCACTCGCCATCAGGTGGGCCGTATGCTCGTCTGCCTATAGAGGCAATAAAAAAAATGCAAAGGCATGCTCTTACAAAATAACCGTATCACCAAACATTTAATTATTATCCTATATTTATTAAAATCTTATTAATTAGACAATAAAATGTGCTTATTAAAGAATACCTTTTAAAAAACAATATATAAAAAATAGGTTGCCGCTGATGACGGTATCTACGACACCAGCCACTAGTGGTTAAGGTTATTATTATTATTTTTATCTTACACGTACTTTTCTGGCTTCACGCTGTTATCTCAAACGCTGCCAGACTTGGTAATCTCCCGTGTGCCGGTGACAAAAACCGCCTAAGCGAGGAGAATTTAAAGCATTTGTGCCTTTGAACTTATTGTTACGCGCCGGGGTTCGGGATCAATCAAAATTCTACCGAATTACAAGTTAACATTATAGCAGTTAGAACACTTAAAGCACTTCACAAACACTTTAAAATTCTCAATTCGCTTCTTCCGCTTCGCTTCAGGTGATCCGTTCGCTGATTCTCTTCGAGTAGTTCTGATTACTGACCGACTGCGTGCCATCTCTGCAACGCTTTCATAGCCGATACCACCCAGCCGATCCCTAGAATTATCGAGAATATTTCACACAAGTCGAGTATTGTGTTTCCGCTATCCGACAATAGATGGCGTTGTACTTCTCGAGCGTACTAGATGCTACTAGATCCTTCGATATTCGTTCGACTATGCGGCGATAGATGGCGTTACTCTTACCGGCGTAACATTGTTTTACAACAAACACTTATATACAGTTTGAATATTTTATGTATGAGTCGAGAAGTGAATATTGGAATGTCGAATTGAAATATTAGTTAACTCAAAAACCTAGATGCCTTATTCATCGATTTGTTAATGACCTTGACTCGGTATTTGGCATCAATACCTATTTGGTTGCTTCTTTAACACCTTTTTTTCTAATTTTTTTTTCTCAGTCTTAAGTAAAAATACATGAATAAATTTAGGTTTTGAGTTATGAAGGCGGTCGGCACGTGCAAACACGTCTCCATACGAGCCACGTTCTCGTGAATATAGACTTAAGTACTTCGTGACGTAGACAGATTGGGCTCGCTTAGTGAGAGTCTTTGGAACTTCGCTTTCTGTAAGCAAAATCAATTTATATACGAATTAATCAAACTCGAATTTCGTTACCACAAAGACCATTCAAAGGTAAAAAACAAAAAAAAATATTGTCATTTAAATCGATTAAGCTATACTTTTTTTTTTGTTTAGATGGGTAAAATAGCTCGCGATCAAACAGTTGTTACTGGATCATAAAGATGGAAAGACGCTGAACTGGTCCGCGTATCTGGATCAAAGAACAAAGAATTATTGCTCCAACCTCAAATCGTCTTTTCGCATTAAAAGTGTCCAATTTCCGAAAATATTCGATATGCGGAATCATTTGGTATCACCAGTATTTTTCTCATAAATACTGTCAAAAGAGCGTAGTTTAGTTTTAGTTTTTTTTTTTTGTTTACCTATGTTTTGACTACTATTAACAAAATTAATACATAATTTTATCTTACTTTAAAAGACAAATAATGTAACTGGTAAAAAATAAAAAAATAATTTTGCAAAAATGATTAATATTAAAAATATCACATGTTAAATCTTTAAAACAGGGGTGGGCAAATATTTTTATAGTCGGGCCAAATTGCAGATGAAAATTTGACCTCGGGCCAAATAGTTTTTTTTTCCTAATTTTATATTGTGCGACTATTATACATACTGTAATTGTTCAATTATCATAATTATATTTTTGAATAGGAGGCGCTGAAAAGAGCGGTTGTCCGGGAGAAAATTTTGGCTCCCACCAGCCCTGATAATATGTATCAGTATTGCTTAAGATTTTATCTAAAAAAATTAATGGACCAATTTGTGTTAGACAAAACTAATATTTGTGTTTTTAATAATAATATATACAATGCTTCACGGGTCAGACAAAATTCTATAACCAGGCCTGCTTTAAAACACTCTCGTGTAAAATTTGTGAGTTTTGAGATTATACAGTTTTAATGCGAGAAGACGAAATAAGTGAAAGTAGCCGAAGCCGCACACATAAACTTTTTGATAAGCATCCGATTGAATATAATTATTTATTTGATTTCAAATTTTAGTTAAACGAGATTATTTCTTTATTACGGTAGTCTTAAAACACATTAGGTGTTTGGCTCTGAGAATTTTCTCCATACTGTTTTATATTTAAAATGCATGAAGCCTTTTCGAGTATTCTTTTAATATTATATTAATACGTGAAGCAAAAACTTTGTATCCCTTTTTACGAAAATTGCGCGGACGAAGGAGTATGAAATTTTCCACACTTATAGAGAATATAGAGAAGAAGTGCACAATGCTAATATTTTTTTTAAATAATGCATAAAAGATACTTTAAATCAATAAAGAAAACATTACACACTACATACCATGTATTTGACGCACACACGCATGCATACTATTTATTGTCAAACTTTTGTTCTTGGCGTCTGTTGTCAAATTGAGAATAGATTAAATATTGTTTGTCTTTGTTAATATTTTTTATAGTGTAGTCTTGGCGAAATTTGTGATTATAGAAGTATACAATACAATCATAATAGTGAACAAACTTACAATTCCAATGAATTATAGTCGAATTTCGACTACTGCGGGACCTCTAGTACTTTTTGATAAGCATCCGAATGAATATAATTATTTCTTTGATTTCAAATTTTAGTTAAACGAGATTATTTCTTTATTACGGTAGTCTTAAAACACATTAGGTGTTTAGCTCTGATAATTTTCTCTATACTGTTTAATATTTAAATTGCATGACGCCTTTTCGAGTATTCTTTTAATTATTATAATTACGCCAATTAAAAAAAAAACAGAGCAATCGTTTTAGAGATCGAATTCAGAAATAAACAAAGACTTAATTGTTCATTGTTTGTGTTCTATCTATTTTAAAACTGAAATCTATACTGCATTGAATTTAACTTAGTTGAATAGCCTTTGCGAAAGTAAGACTATTAATCAGAAATTCGCTAAGTCCGAGTATAATTAATTAATATTTCCGACAGATTTGACCAATTTCGACTGACAAGAGATAAACTGCTTCATTTGTACATTCAATTGTCATGACAACAATTTTTTTTTTTATTGCTTAGATGTGTGGACGAGCTCACAGCCCACCTGGTGTTAAGTGGTTACTGGAGCCCATAGACATCTACAACGCAAATGCGCCATCCACCTTGAGATATAAGTTCTAAGGTCTCAATTATAGTTACAACGGCTGCCCCACCCTTCAAACCGAAACGCATTACTGCTTTACGACAGAAATAGGCAGGGTGGTGGTACCTACCCGCGCGGACTCACAAGAGGTCCTACCACCAGTAATGATACTGATATAATGATGAATAAATACTACAGTCATCTTTCGTGATGAAACGCAGTCCTACGAGTATATTCCAGCCTCTGTTGAAATGACGGCACATTGAGAGTGAATGCATTATAAATGGTATAATTCCGCTGGCCAACCGAATTGGCTCCTTTATTATTTTACAACTCCATCGCGTACTGTGAAATTATGCAGCGTCACGGACGAGACGGTGGTGTTTCGTGTTCTATTTTTTGCGGTGTACGGGTCTGTTTTGATTGGCCAGTTTTCGAGGGTTTTATTGAGGAGGGAAGGCAAGGTGTGGAATACCTGATAAAGCGGAAATGGGCTTGTAACGTCGCAACGACGTGTTGAAATGAGGTTCTCTTAGTTTATTGTAAATTAACTAATTGTTTACTAGTTAGCTAAGGTGTGATTACTTTTTTATTAAATAGCGGTTATTTGAATTATAATAAACGATATTACGAGAAAAACATTAATATCAAAGCTCATGTTGGTCTTTAAAAACAAAGGTATTGTCCATGAGGTAACGCAGCCAGTATCTTGGGAACTGTGCCTCCTTCAAGCGCATTGGAAGATTTGTTCTATTGTGTCAGTTGATTTATGTTAAATTATTCTGATTTGTTATATTATAAAATTTAAGTTATATTATTAAATAAGATATTGTTGTTTTATTTTAAAATTGGGTATGTTTATGGTATCTCCTGCTAGCTATAACTCATTTACGCGGGGCAGTAAGTAGCTAGACCTGGCAATGCTTCCAATGTTCCTAAGCAACCACATATTGTCGGTAATACTAGGCAGTAAAGTCAAAGGCTTAGCCTAGCGCAATTTTAAAACAATTCTAGTGGCCTCTTTAACTTTCTCACCAGGTATATTCCGTTCACAATTACAACTGAAAAAAACTGAAACACACAAATCTGAATCTACAACGATACTTAACTTTAGTATCGCAGTTTTAGTCCTTTGTAACTGTGTAATTTGTATTTGGTAAGGTAGCGGGTATGTTAGAACGAAAAAATCTTTTTTTTTTATTTCCGGTTTTTCCACTGCCTCACAGTTTTCGTGAACAAAGACGACTAACATCTAAATATTGTGCTGATAACCTGTTTTATTTGAAATTATGTATTATTTGCGTTATACTAAGCGGGTTATGCTAAGAGAGACGGCGAATGAATGTTTGATATCAACGCTTGAAAGACAAACGTGACTAAGCGACAATGCGTGAACTTTACAGTAGACTAATTTAAAGTTGAAATACCTGAAAAAAAATCTATTTTAACGAATCTAGCAGTAGGATTGAAATGATTTTAATAGACCTAGAAATATATATTTTTTGCGCATAGAATATGGTTATTGCCTATCATTTATGTACAAAGCAGTTATTGTCGCTTAGTCACGTTTGCCTTTCAAGCGTCGATATAAAGTTTTATTTTAAGCGAGAGCAGGAACGAGGGTAGTGACCAGACCCAACGGTGGACAGACATAGTGGAACTCGAAAGACGAAAAACGTATATATATACATATATAGTTAATTTGCTATAATAAAGACGGAGTAAAAATGAAGTTTTGTGTGAAGCAATCAACTGTTTTATTGGGCCAAATCGCATAGAGGACTTCATATACAGGTATTACTTATCTCAGATCTCAAAACGTAGAAAGCGCAAATCAATCAATAGCTTAAAAAGCTTAAACGTATGTACCGATCGGTGAAAATAACATAATAACCTACGGTCATTCGGTAACGTTCGAACTTATTGTGGTACACTTCATTCACGGTTGTTTGCGTAAGAGTTAGTGTATTGCGCAAACGAACACTCTGAGATCGTGGTCAATGAATGATAAAAAATATGTTATTTTTTGTACGTTATTACAGAGTTAAGTTGTACACAGTGTGCATTACTAATAAAAATCTTACGTTACGGACGTTTTTACCCGTTTAGGGTACCCCTCCGCATCGTCCCATAAGGAACTTCGTTCCAAAAATCAAATAGCGATTTAATACTCTAATCGCTCCGCCTGTCCACCTTAGCGTGTCCTTAAGTTGACACGAATCCAACAACATTAAGAATTTAATTTACAGAATTGCAGTTCCGTCGGAAATTCGTTAACGTCCCGTTGGTTTTGGATTATAAAAAAAAAAAACTTTTTTAAATACCAACGCTACTAAGAAAATTGAAGATTTCTGTAATCAGAACTGTATTTTTTCTGTTTTGTTTGCTAAATTCATAATACCGGGTACAGGTTTTATGTACGTCACGAAAGGGCGGCTTTCCATAAACTTGTGTACGTGACTACAATCAGAATTAATTCGAAGAGTCTAAGTTTGGTAATTAAAAACAGCACATATATTCGATTTGACGATATGTGTAAGAAGGGAGTGAGCGGAGAGATGGTCAATGATAGAGGAGTATAGAAGGAGAAAACATGTTGCGCCGACCCCAGGTGACTGGGAGAAAGACAGGAGAATGATGATCATGATATGCAAACGACAGTTACAGTGCAGCGGCCAATGATCAGAAACGCTGGAAAGATATAGCAAAAAATAAATTCCTGTCTAAGCTTGATGGTCCCGACCCTCACCACTGAGGAAACGATGCGAAGAGGACGGCACTAGTTTAGTATTTACATTTTTTATTGCTTAGACGGGTGGACAAGCTCACGGCCCGCCTGGTGTTAAGTGGTTACCGGAGGTCATAGTCATCTACAGCGTAAATGCCGCCACCTAACTTGAGACTATTAGAGTTCTAAAGTCTCAGCTTTAACCACATTACCGCATGGCAGAAATACGCAGGGCGGTGGCACCTACCCGTGCGGACTCACAAGACGTCCTGCCAAGAGTTCAATGACTAAATGTATTTATAATAATTTAAATAAATAAAAGTGTTTAAAACTATTTTTAATAAGGTGAAAATGCTATACACTTTAGCTCTGGATTCACGTTCAAAGTCCATTTAGTGCTAAGTTCATATCTTTCACCCAGTTCTGCGATAAAGCTGGAGTTCGTTCTTCTAATATAACATGAACGACTTCCAAAAAGGAATTATGTGCATAGCCTTCGTAACCTTATCTTCTACTAAAAGCTTATCATCAGATAAACTGTGAGCTCGTTTGTATATATACACCAACAAAATATTTTGGGATAAGTTAAAGTTAACGTTTTTATTTTTTATTTGCCTAGATGTGTGGACGAGCTCATAGCCCACCTGGTGTTAAGTGGTTACTGGAACCCATAGACATCTACAACATAAATGCGCCACACACCTTGAGATATAAGTTCTAAGGTCTCAGTATAGTTACAACGGCTGCCCCACCCTTCAAACCGAAACGCATTACGGCTTCACGGCAGAAATAGGCGAGGCGGTGGTACCTACCCGTGCGGACTCAGAAAGAGCACTTATCTTTGCTTTAGCAAATTAAATTAGAATTAAGTTTTAAACTAATATTCTGTTATTTAATAGCTTTAAACTATTCTTATTAAGACAACAACTTAAAGCTGTAAACTTTCAGTTCATATTAACTCTTCTAGATACTAGAAGTATCATAGAGAATGCAAAACTTATGCACAGTGTGCACTTAATTACGGTATGGAGTATCCATTTAAGCTTTCAACGACAAAGCTCGCGAAAACAGAACAATAAAAAGCTTTATCTCGATACATGCATAACACGAGATTTTGCCATTGACCATATTGATACTGGAAGTTTAATTTTCTGAAATTATTTTGGCGCAACCTTGATAGGCAAACGCCAAAGATAAAGGGTAGTTAATTAGAATTAACTTATCGAGGACAGCTACTGTTAAAACAGACTGGGAGTCGACATGGCTCCATCGCCATCTTGCCTTATTAAGCCGCATGCCTCGAAGGGGTGGCGAAACTCGGTGGTCCTCGTGGCCTCTAGTAACCAGCTGACACCAGGTCGGTTGTAATCTCGTAGGCATATCTAATGCAATATAAAGGGGGGAGTGAATCACTTGCTTGCTAGTAACACACTGGCTTATATTCGTTGAATATAGCCCAATATGCACAGGCTCATGCACACATACTCATAAGTATAAAACACAGAGAGCACCGTAGTCCATTTGTCGGTACCACACCCATAGACACAGTCAATGATAGGGCCAGTGTTAGCAACACTTCCGGTTTGAGCCCAGAGAGCTCACCTATACGTTACGGCAAAGCTGAAATAGCCTCTCAAGGTTATCAACATCAACAGGTCGCTTTGTAGAGACTTTTTTCTCGGACAGGGAGCCGAACCTCATACGGATTGACCGCGTCTAAGGGGCGCGCGGGGTATATGGAACTTGACGGTTGATCAGACCGCGGGCCCAACGATGTTTTTTGGGCTATTCTCACCAAACGATTCCCCTTGCACTCTTTCACCCAACATACAATCTCCGCCCAGAGTCAGTACCAGAGCAGGATAGGTGGTCCCTTCGTAGACTCTGATGCTCAAAACCATATTATTGTATCGTCATTTCCAGTACACAAGTGTCAAGATAAAGCAAGAACTAGAACAGGTTCAAATTATAGTTTAAATATTCCATAACATAGATACACATGGTCCGAGAAAATTAATAGGAAAAGTGTAAAATAAATTTAATTCCTAGATTGTTTAATTTAATTTAAGATATTTCCAGAATTTCAGTATCATAGTTCTAAAGCAGCGGAATATTTTTCTCGCTGCGAAGCCCCGTGCAACCGGTCATAACTCAGATTTATCTGCGTTAACATTGCGGTGTCATATGCACTCGGGTTTTGTTAAAAGAATGTGTTCTGTATTTTTTTTTTTTTGCAAAGCTAGAGAATTTTCATGGCAGCCTATTTCTATAATAAATAAATTAATAAATATTTAATAACAATCACACCACGTTAACTGGTCCCGTGCTAAGTTCGTAAAGAGCTTGTGTTACAGGTACCAGATAACGGAAATAAATGTAAGATTTTTATTATACACGTACATATATTTAATATACATCCATAATCCTGGAAAAGACATTTATATTTATCATACAAATATCTTCCCTTGGCGGGATTCGAACCCGCGACCCCCTCGTGTAGTGACCATGTCACTTACTACTACACCAGACGGCCGTTTCTGGTGGTAGATCAGTGGACGCCGTCAATACTTATGCTGATCCTTTCCTCTCTTTTAGGACAAGGTATGGAGGCTGGTTAGTCCGCTAATACCTCTATCTGATCTATTTTCATCGCCAAAACAAATAGACCCTGCGTTTTCACTAAAGTGTGGAATAACGATTTTGCAACAGCAATTCAAGTTTCAGCGTCACGTATCAAGGTATAGTTGGCCACATTCATTAATTTATTAAGTCCATGTGAACTTTAAGCGCGTCCTCCAATCTGCCTAAGAAAAACAAAATGAAAATCTTCTTTTTCTCCACCTTATCCCACTAGGTGGGGTCGGCACAGCTAATTTTTCTCTTCCATTCTCTTCTATCAGCCGTCATCTCAACACTCACTCCTCTCTCCCTCATATCGTCATTCACACACTCCATCCATGTCTTCTTCGGTCGACCTCTTCCCCCTCTAAAAAAACAAAATGAAAATATTATTTTAAATCAAACATCTAAAGTAAATATCATTCAATGAACCCTGTAACTGTATAAAGCAAACGTTAGCATAATGAACAAAGGCTTACGCCATAACTACATACATCAAAATGTACTAAAACACAAAAACTAAACCAAATATAATTTCATCCTTCAACGTAACTTGAGTACTTTACGGGCTACACACAGCTCTAACAGACTTCCAACTGTAAGTTATTAGTTTACTAAGTTTGTCGTCACAGATTGCGTTACGCCGCGCGAACAATTTATACCTTAACACACACTGGTCGTAGATGAGTTAAGCGTTCGCTCTTCAGAGGTTCGGATGGTTTTGGTTAATTGTGGATATAAATTACATTCAATAAACTGTTTTTTTTTTTTTGTATTATTAAAAATTGCAAGCAGTATATTCATATTTTGGTTGCGTTGGTGAGCACATCTCAGGAAAACTACGTAATGTGACATGTTTCTAGCCGGTCGTTGACAAAACACGTATAGATGCAGATATTCACACATACACAATACAACTTGCATGCGCGCACACGCCCACATATACACGCACTCACACACACACACACACACAAATAGACACACATTCACAGACACACACTCACACTCACACACACACACTCACACACACACACACACACACACACACACACACACACGCGCGCGCGCGCGCACTCACACACACACACACATACACTCACACGCACGCCTAATGATATCTCAACACTAGTCCGCAGCATTTGTTCACGACTTAACCTAACCTAATCTATCATAAGAAGGATAGAGCCTGGAGATCAGTAATACAGGTCTTTGAACCTAGTACAGACTTCAGCTCTTTCAAAGGCTTACAAAATAAATTATAAGTTTAATTTCCATTTGTATTTGTACTATACCATTAAGAGAGAAATAAATAAATCATTATTATTATTATTATAATAAAAATAAAATAATAAGCGCAGAATAGTTTTAACTGTGCATAATGTGACATTTTCTTCAGTTTTCTCGAATCGATAAGATAGTTAAAATCGCTTTTACGGTTTTCACGAAAACTGTCAATTATTCGGAACACCAGAAAAAAAATTATGTGATGTGAAATTTCAGAAAATAGAAAACGTTTTAAAAGATTCCTGGACTCGATCTTTTTGACAAATAAATACACTCAAGACGCTAAAAAAAGTAAAAAATTGCAATTTTTTTTTTATCAAAACACCTGACGATATAAACAAATTGTTTTTACTGGACCATATTAAAAATATATTAAAAAAAAAGGAGAATTCAGAATTCAGAAAATTTGAATGCATAGATGAATCTACTTTTGTCATTGATTACATCATCATAAAATAAAAAACTTTGCTTTTAGAATAAGTAACTTATTCAATTTATATCGGAAAAATGTAGTATGTTCAGTGAACTCTGAGGTCGTGTGTATTATATCTCACTGTTGTTCTTAGCTCAACCGCGTCGGTATCGCGGCCTTTGTGCAAACTTACACGAAGATTCTCTTGTTAAATACTGACGCTCATATTAATTAATATTTCCTTACTGAGAACTAAATAAATTATGTTTCTGATTTATTAAGCTGTGTCGTTCAATGTCAGATTATACAAGTTCCGAGTAAGAACATCGTTTAATAAAAATCAAAGCCGCAAAATTATAATATGCATAGTCACTGATGGTAGGACGTCTTGTGAGTCCGCAGGGGTAGGTACCACCGCTCTGCCTATTTCTGCCGTGAAGCAGTAATGCTTTTCGGTTTGAAGGGTGAGCAGCCGTAAAAATTGGAGACCTTAGAACTACATAATATACTATCTTTTTTTATTATTGCCTTTAAAGGAAGACGAGCGTACGGCCCACCTAATGGTAAGTGGTTACCGTCGCCCATGGACTTCAGCAATGCCAGGAGCAGAGCCAAGCCGCTGCCTACCACTTAATACTCTCCACAAGCCTCGTTTGAAGAAGGACATGTCATAGCGCTCGCGAAACACCGTGGAGGGGAGCTCATTCCATAGCCTAATATCTTAAGGTAGGTGGCGACATTTACGTTGCAGATGTCTATGGGCTCCTGTAACCACTTAAAATCGGGTGGGTCTTGAGCTCGTGCACCCATCTAAGCAATAAAAACTAATAACAATAACAATACTCAAAACGTCGGTCTTCAGAGTAACAAAACCGCTGAATATTTGTTAAATAATAATTATTAAATAATTTTGTATTTCTCTATCAATTCCTTAGGTATGATAATGTTAAAATAATAAGTAAAGGTAAGAGGTACTCTAGAATTCTTATAGAGATATAATCTATACTAATATATAAATCTACAGTGATTTTTACGGATGTTCCGTTATAACTACTGAACCATGCATCCGATTGACTTGAAACTTGGTATCCACGTGGAAAATATATGTACCTACTTAATGGACAAGTTAATATTTATATGAGTGTTGGACTCCCTACACCAGTTGCGGGGGTGTTAATGATGAGAATCTTTGGGGGGGTGAAAAATAATAATGTTAATTTTAAATGCCTAGCGAAGGGGACGGGTAGAGTTAGTAAATAATAAAATTAGTCTTTACTCTACTCTTAAGTCTTTTACATTCATAGTTAGTTACTAAATATATAAGCTAAAATAAATATCTACATATGAAAATATCTGCAAAGAAGAATACTTGAGAAACTAAGTAAAGAAACATACATTTTAAATGAGATGTAATGAGATTGGACAGCACCCAAAGAAGATCCGAAAGGTGAGGTTTGTAGCAATTCGTAGCATTTCCTAAAAGTTACTTAAACTACTATTCCTTGCAAATGTTATTTTTGTCTTTTTAGGCAGATAAGTATAAAGATACTAGATAGTGGCTTCTACCACTAAGTCGCTGCTTACCAATTTAATTGCTAGTTTATAAGAAGGCTTTTCTAAATAAATAAATCTAACTAAAGAAAATCGGTACAAGTTACAAACAGTTTATAAGAAACTGCCAATTTTTTTCTTATAGTGTTCGTTAAGCTCCTAAATCGGGCACCCACCGCTTAGTTTGATTCTGGTCTCAAGAGGTAGTGAATTTGAAGTCGTCGTGGCCTAAAAGATAAGTAAGACGCCCGGTGCATTCGTGTTGAGTGATGCACCGGTGTTCGAATCCCAGGCGAACCCATGATCCAATTTTTCTAATGAAATACGTACTAAACAAATGTTCACGATTATATTTCACGGTGAAGGAATAACATCGTGTAATAAAAATTAAACCCGCAAAATTATAATTTGCATAATTACTGGTGGTAGGACCTCTTGTGAGTCCGCACGGGTAGGTACCACCTCCCTGCCTATTTCAGCCGTGAAGCAGTAATGCGTTTCGATTTGAAGAGTAGGTTAGCCGTTGTAACTATACTTTAGACCTTAGAAATTATATCTCAAGGTGGGTGGCGCATTTACGTTGTAGATGTCTATGGGCTCCAGTGACTACTTAACATCAAGTGGGCTGTGAGCTCGTCCAACCATCTAAGCAATAAAAAATAAAAAAAAACCTAGCAGGACCCGTCACCGTCCTCTTCGAACTTGTCAACTCCGACAAAGAGTTCGACGTGCGATTTAGCCCATAGACACAACCCACTGAGTTTCTCGCCGGATCTTCTCGGTGGGTCGCGATTCCGATCCGGTGGTAGACTCAGCGAAGCTCTTTTGCTTTGCTCTTGCTAGAGTTAGTGTTGGCAATTCACTCAGGTTGAGTCCGTGAGCTCACGTACCGATCCGCGTGAAGTTTGAATATCCCCTTAAACTACCAACGATTAGGCAGGAAAAAAAAGTTGAAGGACAGACTACAAATGAAAAGAATTACGAAAAAAACTAAAACTGCGTAAGACAACAAATTAGTGTGTTATTAATGCCCTGCAGGGTTCGCTCATGGTCAGTATAGAACTTCAAAGTACATAGTAATGACATAGTCACATAGAACCCTTAACCCTTTGAGCGCGAACCGTCGATAGATAGATTTTCGTTCTTTCAAGTGTGGAACGTCGGAATAACGACTATTATGCAGTTTGAATAAGTATTAGGTATCGACCTGTACGGACGTGTCTTAGCGCACACATGACGCTCATCTATTTTAATAAGTTAATAACATTTATAAATGACAATTTAAAATGATTTCGCTGTGAATTTAGCATTGATTTTTAATTTTATTTAAATTATTTTTCAAGGTACCTTTTTTGTTCAAAAATCCTTTAGCAGTTTCTGCAAAATATGTAAAAATAAAATCAGCACTAAAAAGGTTAAATAGGTGAAATAGGATGGTCTCGAGAGACGGTGCGACATCGTGGGACGGGTCAAACCTGCGTCCTTAATGCTACATGACGACCGTGATCACTCTACCAAGAGTATATAGACTAAAAAGAAAGTTAAATTGAGCTCAGCTAATTAGAAAGCTACCGAGTATGTTACAAAGACGTTGACAGTCACAATGACACTTTTTTTTTCCTTTTTTTTTTCCTACCTAAGCTGGTAGCCTAGAGAGGCTATTCCAGCGTAACCGTAACTAGTAGGTGAGCTCACGGGGCTCAAACTTGACGACGATGCTAACACGAACCCTAGCAAGAGTCGTGCTTTACAGAATCTACCACCGGATCGGAAACGCGACCAACTGAGAAGATCCGGCGAGAAACTCACTGGGCTGTGTCTGAGAGTTACAATGACACACATCATCGTAGTCGATATGGAGAAAATCAAGACTGGATTGAAAAACATTTAAACATAGCTGATATTTATTTTAGCTTAGATGAATAAATCCCACCAGACAGATCATAATCCGTATGCCTCGATCGCCTTGAAAGACCAGGTCGAAATCCCAATTTTGGTGTACAAGTAGTAGGGTTGTTTTCTTAACGAACGCATGGCAACGCGATAAAGATTTTTTTGGAAAGAAGTTCCTTATGGTACGGTGCGGAGGGGTACCCAAACCGGGAAAAAACGTCCATAACGTAAGATTTTTATTAATAATGCACACAGTGTACGACTAAACTTTGTACTTACGCACAAATTAGTAATACACAGAGTACAACTTAACTTTGTAATAACGTACCATTTTTTTTTTTTTTTTTTTTCGGGTAGAGGGCCGAACCTCCTACGAGGTCCCCGCGCAAAAGGGGCGCGCGGGGTATGTGAGACTCAACGATCTGCATGGTGTTGTGAGCAGACCGCGGGCCCAAGGATTTTAGAGCCCACCCACTAAACGACTCCTCTGCACTCTTACACCCGACGTCCGATCCCCTCCGAGGTCAGAACCCGGATGAGGTAGGGGGGCTACCGCGGTCAACACTACAACCAGACGGCGCGGCTCACCCCAAGGACGCCCAGCCGACGGAGCCTTCGAGGCGAATCGAAGGCTCTAAAACGTCAGCCGTCTCGGTACGGCAGCCCGTCGGGCCGCCCAGACGGTGCCGCTGGTGTCCCGGAATACCCCGCTGGACCAGAACCAGCCTGCCGGGTCGGGACGCGATACACCGTCGACCGGTCGCTCTATTCACTCCACGGCAGCGCGCTAGAGTGCTGGTAGAGCGCCGCGCGGCCTCACCCCCTCAGGTCGCCCCTTGACCTTCACCGGGGGAGGCCGCCACCTACAGGGGCCGGGACGTACGGGCGTATTCCCGCCTCCGGCCCCCGGCTTGACGGCGACGGATCGGTGCGGAAAGGGAAGAGCTCTCCCTCTCTCGCTCCGCCGCCTCCTTCTGCGAGATGGTGGACTCGCAGAAGTCGAGCATTGTAATAACGTACCAAAAATAACATATTTTTTATATCATTCATTGACCACGATCTCAGAGCGTTCGTTTGCGCAATACACTAACTCTTATTCAAACAACCGTGAATGAAGTGTACCACAATAAGTTCGCACGTTACCGAATGACCGTGGGTTGTTGCGAAACCTCCAGTTTTATTTTCTTTATACCTCGAATAGAACTTAAAATTAATAATTTTATAATAAGGAACTTCGTCCCTATCCGGTGTCCCACGATACCACACAACTTTTTACTCTTTTTTTTGCATAGAGTGGTGGACGAGCTCACAGCCCACCTGTTGTTAAGTGGTTACCGGAGCCCATAGACATCTACAACGTAAATGCCGCCACTCACCTTGAAATATGAGTTCTAAGATCTCAATATACTTACAACGGCTGCCCCACCCTTCAAACCGAAACGCATTACTGCTTCACGGCAGAAATAGGCAGGGTGGCGGTACCTACCCGTGCGGACTCACAAGAGGTCCTACCACCAGTAAATGATGTGGCGATGGAACTTGATCATAGGGACACGCAAATAAACGTCAATATGGATGCCTATTCGTGTCTTAGATCTCTGAATACGCACTCTTAATTCCAGTAATCTTTTACCTAATTAGCCTGTTAAAATAATACAGCTAAAGTGATTCAGACGGCAAAGATCTAAAAGACACAATGTAACTCTTGACGTGGGTTTTTGCGTTCCCGCGAGGCATCCTTATACAAAATCTGCCACTATAGACACGACCAATCTCTGTAAAAGGTAACGAAAATAATTCGCGAGTCGAGGAAATATAAACTAAGAATCAAGTTATAATTCTTGCCGTACTTAAACCTCCTTGCTATGATTTCATGAAACACATGTTTTGATCTGGGTAAATATAAACTAGTTTTATTTTTAATTTCAGATATAATTTTTTTCATTTATTTACCAAGCCTGAGTATTCCCCCGACTTCATTCACGTTATATTATTGTTACGCGATGGGGTTCGGGATAAATAAAATTTCACCAAAGTACAACTTAAGACTGTATTCAACACTTAGACACTTTACAAACACTTTAAAACTCTCAATTGGCTTGTTCCGCTTCGCTTCAGGTGATCCGTTCGCTGTTTCGCTTCGAGTAGTTCCGATTACTGATTGACTGCATGCCATCCCTACAACGCTTTTCTAGAATTATCGAGAATATTCCACACCTCTCTAGTAGCAGTTTCCGCTATCTGACAATAGACGACGTTGTAATTCTCGACAATTCTGGGTACTACTAGATCTTTCGATATTCGTTCGACTATTCGGCGACAGATGGCGTTACTCTTACTGGCGTAACATTATATTTGTCTCACACCTATTTGCTCTGATGATAAGTCGTCTTGTGTGCCCACAACGATAGGTACCACCACACTGCCTGTTTCTGTCTCAGAGTAGTAAATCGCTCTAGTTTGAAATCTGGGGCAGCCGCTGCACTATAAATATGAGTCTCAAGGATGGAGGTGGCAAATGCTCATGGGGCAATAGCAACGTCAATAAGTTGTTAATGTCTATGGACTCTGTTAAATACATAACACTAGATGCGTCGTGTATTCTTCTACATATTTAAGCTACAGAATACATAGTCTTCAAACATCTTTGTACAGCGAGAAAGAGTTTTGTAAACATAAGCGTAACACACGAACTTCGCGAAGAGCTTAGTTTAACTAAGACCTGAACGAGAGCTTTACAAATTGTCTATTCCAAGTCTTTAAGCTTGAATACAGTTACAAAGTGTGTGCTTAAAGCTAGCGTTATAAAGTATGTTATCTAGATTCTATCGTAATGACAAAAAAGAAGATCTGCTATCTGAAGGGTGATTTTAGAATTTTTTAACGCAGAGTTTTTGGTGACCTTTGAAATTCTTTCAAGCAATTGTAGCTTCTACAAAATGAAGTATTTTTACATCATAATAACAACGCTGATGCAGAAAGCGTAGGACCAATCGCTGTGGCTAGGGATGGGAAAGTCCTATGTCTCATTTGTAGACTGTAAAGTCCCACGTGCCCTGCGTGACCCTTAGGCATAAACACACCATAGAAGGTTCGGTCCCCTGCCCCAAAATAAAAGTCCTATGTCCAGCAGTGGACGTCTGTGGGAATAACTTAAAGTTAGATAGAATATATCAACGTGTCTTAACATGGAAACGTGAGATTTCTTCGCGGTCAAAATAAATACGGTTATTAAACTTTTTTTGTAGCAGATACTAATGTCCACATCGACCCAGTGGAGGCCTCAGAAAGTATTGCAATTAATGTAACGATGGTCTTTCCAACCACACACTATTCGAACTCCTTAAAATCTATACTTCTATACTAATACTAATACTAATATACTAATAATATTATAAAGAGGGAAAGATTTGTTTGTTTGTTTGTTTGTTTCGAATAGGCTCCGAAACTACTGGACCGATTTGAAAAATTCTTTTTCCATTAGAAGCCGACATTGTCCCTGATGAACATAGGCTACTTTTAAAAAAAAAAAAAAAATTTATTTTTTTGGTTCATGTGTGTTTTAATGTTTCCGAAGCGAAGCGAGGGCGGGTCGCTAGTATAAAAATAGAAAGGAAATATAATCCAAAACCAATTTTACGATACGCACTAATAGCTAACTTTGACAACGACAACTGTTAAGCATCCGATTCGTCATCAATAATGACAATAGAAAACGCGAGACATTCAATCGTAATAAAAAAATAACTGGGAACAAATTACAGACCGTCACCCGGCCTCAAATTAGGATTCCCTGTGTTATGGGTACCAGAGATTGACGAACATACTTACATAGGTACGTTTAGATAGTGTTGGCGAGGAAGAGGAGGCAAGCAGTGGTGTACAAACGAAATGAATGTTTTATTTTTTCTTTAAAATTATATTTGAAATAACGGCCGTGACAATATAACAGGTACACAATATAACAGGTGTTGTGCGTAAGGTTGCTGCGAGAGAAGTGTCGGTGCGGTTGCAGTAGTGCTCGTTGACCGATTTCTTTCTTTTTTTTTGTAGTTTTTGTGCGCATAGACAGATAGATATATTTATATAGATACTTTTTTCTTCCTACCTATTCTGGTAAGCTCGAGAGGTTATTCTAGATTCACTTGCTAACACTGGCCTTATTAAGAGCAGTGCTTCGCAGAATCCACCAACGGATCGGAAACGCGACCCACTGAGAAGATCGGTGGGCTGTGTCTATGGGTTAATATAGATAATAAACACCCAGATAAACAAACAAACCTGTTCATCATACAATGTTTGCCCGATGTGAGAATCGAACCCACGACCCTAGGCGCAACGGTCAGGGCCGCTAATTAATAAATTAACATAATAAAATATAATATATTTTTTTTTTAATTAGAAGAGAGAGAAGATGTAGTACGCAGAATTCACATCATCATTAAATTTAGACCAACGATATCGGTTCCGGAAGTTTCAGACAAACATGTTCAAAGTCAAACTATAGATATAGACGACAAACGTGAAAGTTGGAATTCGGCACCGCACCGTAACTAGTCTACGGAGGATCTTACGTAACAATGTGTTGTACTCGAGAGACACCGTAGTGATGGGACGAACACGAATTTTTCGATAATCTTTTTCGCATTGAGAAAACCGATAAATTGGTATACCAAATTGCCGTTATCCAAAATAATTTTGCTTTGTTGAGCTGATCGCGCCGTATCGAAACTTATCTAAACACAATGCGAATAAAACCTTGAAGGTCTAAATTTAAGTTTCCGTTGTATATTGCATCGTCTTTCCCAACTTTTTAAAACTGAACGACTGCATCGAGGCAGAAATAGGCCTACAAATGTAGTCAATCCATCTTATTCCTCCTCAATAGGACTTGCAAACTTTCGTGAACTTACGCTGAAGGTAAGCTGGATACTCTGTAAACTTCTTCTGTTTAATTGACTTTTGAAATCGTCGTGGCCTAAAGGATAAGAAGACCGGTGCATTCGGATCTTGCGATGCACCGGTGTTCGAATCCCGTATGCAAGTATAATTTTTTTAATGAAATACGTACTTAACAAATGTTCACGATTGACTTCCACGGTGAAGGAATAGCATCGTGTAATAAACATGAAACACGCAAAATTATAATTTGTGTAATTACTGGTGGTAGAACCTCTTGTGAGTACGCGCGGGTAGGTACCACCACATGAAGCAGTAATGCGTTTCGGTTTGAAGGGTGGGATAGCCTTTGTAACTATATTTGAGGCCTTAGAACTTATATCTCAAGTTGGGTAGCGCATTTACGTTGTACATATCTATGGGCTCCGGTAACCACTTAACATAAGGTGGGCTGTGAGCTCGTCCATACATCTATGCAATAAATAAATAAAACTTATCATAGTGGTTTTCGATTGGTAAAAAAAATGTAAGCCAATTATATTTATCGATGATAAAGATGCTACAAGTCACATCACTAAAGAAGCCCGCCGGTAATCGTCTCCTTATAATTATAGGTTATCGTCGCGCATGATTTCACAGGCTTCCACCCTCATTCTTTCATAGCTAGCTGTCGTTGTAATTAGTTACTGGCTACACGAAATTCCCAACCTAACTCCTGGTTTGTAAAGCCCATTTTCCCTCATCAACGTAAAAGTGGCGTTTTCAATGACACTTGGCGTCAAGATCTATTCATACGAGCCAGTCAGATTTTTCCTGATATACCGTGCGACGGTTTTTTTTGTATTTTACACTGCTTCGAAATGATTTTATCGCATAGAGCTTTTTGTAAGCAATGTTGAGTTTGCATTACCGAATTTTGTAACATTTCCACTGTGAGTAAGAGGTATTTCGTTTCATTTTTACTGTCTACAAATATTCATCGGTGTTTTTAAATATTTCACAAAAATATGGGAGATGATTTGATTTTTTATAATGCATGAATTTCTAATTTTTTTAGTGCCACTTAAAAAGGTGCGTGACATTTTTTTATAATGAAAATCGATTTTTTAATAATGTTGATTAAGATTATTCGTGTTGTATTCTACTAAATGGTAATTTTAATTAAGAGCGGGTAACACTGAATGCAGTTACGTTTGTGATGGCGGGCAAACATCGAGTTACTCTATTTTCTTGTTGACAGCGGTCGCACTTGACGATAATTCACAAACTCGTTGACCTTTAGATCACTAATTATTATCCCTTGTTGTTTAAGTAATTCAATCATCTGTATAATTAATGTAGTGATTTCTTGAAGTTCATCAGCCACCTGAGGACTTCTGTGCTGACGAGTTCACGAAACAACAATAATATGCGACAGTCTGGCCTTCCAATACCCCTATGCATATCTATTTAGTTATGGATACCTGCTCCAATACTCCACATAATATGTCGCAACCTTAACCAATCATTAAAAAAAAGATAATTTTTTTTTATTTGTGTCAGTATTTTTTCTTGTTCTTTTTCTCCACCGTATTCCACTAGATGGGGTTGGCACAGTTAATTGTTCTCTTGCATTCTCTTCTATCAGCCGTCATCTCAACACTCACTCCTCTCTCTCTCATATCGACATTCACACACTCCATCCATGTCTTCTTGGGTTCCTCTTTTCCCCCTCTATCAGTATTTTTTTGTGGTGCGCAAACTCTTTACCTGCAGAGCGTCAATTTATACAAATATAACTAGTTCATCATTCGTCATTGATAATGATACCTTTATTTTTTTAGTTCGTAAAGAAGCGATAATTCTGTTTGAAATAAAATTATCTCCGAAATATAAATGGATTATTGATGCTGTAATGCATTCGTTAATATAATTAGTGCAGATAGGTTTCACACCTAAAACTATATGTAATTAACATAGCTATAATGGACGTAATTACATTAATGCAAACACAAATAATCACTCGGAAAACCAATTTTATTGAGCCGATTACATTAATTAAATTAATCTCTGTGTTTTGAAAGTGCTCTATCACAACTGTAGGCTTGCGTTGTAATGAATTATCGATTTCAGAGCAACCGAATCGAATTTCTACATCGGCGCTTATAAGAGCGAAAACAGTTTCAATCAGATTTGTTTTTATACAAGAAAATAATAGCCATAACCAATATTATCACACCTAACTTGACTGCTAGGTACAGTCAAATTTCTAGAACGTGTCGAATTTCTTAGCTTTGCATTTTATTGCTCATTAATCCATAAGCAACAGTTTTTTTTCCTACCCATTCTAGTATCTCTAGTAACCTCGAGGGGTTATTCTAGATTCGCCGAATTAGTAGGTGAGCTCACGGGGCTCAAACCGGGAGTGTTGCTAACACGAACCCTAGCAAGATCCGTGCTTCGCAGAATCTACCACCGGATCGGAAACGCGACCTACTGAGAAGATCCGACGAGAAGCTCAGTGGGCTAAGCATCAGTGATGAACGCTATTCAAACTGATCAAACACTAAGTGATTTTCAATTAATTGTTTCTAAAACTAAAGCTTTCCAATTCAGATATACATAGAGACCTCGAATGTCAATCGTATATACCATACATACCGAAACTGCAGCCTATTATCAAGGACTCGCCTCGTTAGAACAAGGACGTGTCATAACGCTTAGCATCGCGATAGGTGTACAAAGGCTTTTTTTATTTTTATTGCTTAGATAGGTGGACGAGCTCACAGCCCACCTGGTGTTAAGTGGTTACTGGAGCCCATACACATCTACAATGTAAATGCGCCACCCACCTTGAGATAATTTCCAAGGTCTCAGTATAGTTACAACGGCTACCCCACCCTCATTACTGCTTCATGGCAGAAATAGGCGGGGTGGTGGTACCTACCCGTGCGGACTCACAAGCGGTCCTACCACCAGTATCACAAGCGGTCTTACCACCAGTATGAACGCTATTTAAATGTGTTAAACAATTATTTTGCTTTATGTAAAATAGCCAACGACACCACCTACCTACGATCTATTTTTGCAGTGTCATTTTTTTTATTGCTTAGGTAGATGGACGAGCTCACAGCCCACCTGGTGTTAAGTGGTTACTGGAGCCCATAGACATCTACAACGTAAATGCGCCACCCACCTCGAATACCTCATTTTGCTTATAGCGTCTCAGGCATTGAACTAAGAAGTTTTTTTGTTAATAATGTCTCAGGTATTGAATCGAGCAAGTCAGCTAATCTAGCACTCAAAATCACATATACGATAATCTCAATGTCGGTGAGTAACCCGAAATCGATTGTTGGCGGCTCGATTTTAATCGAATCAGGAATCTAACCGCAATCGAATATTGCTCCACGTGAATAATCCACTTAAATGATACGATTCAATTAGTTTTATGTTTATCGTGTCCTGATTGATATTTGCCTGTGATGTTGAATATAGGAAAATGTAGCATTAGCTGCGTATAATGGAAAATATTCAGGGGCGATTGATAACCAAGGTATTTCACGCCTGGACAGAGACTTGCGCTTTATAAAGCGCAGGTCCGACCTCGCGTGGAGTACTGCTCTCACCTCTGGGCCGGGGCTCCCAAATACCAGCTACTTCCATTTGACTCCATACAGAAACGGGCTGTTCGGATGGTCGATAGTCCTGCTCTCGCGGATCGCTTGGAACCTCTGGGTCTACGGAGGGACTTCGGTTCTCTCTGTGTTTTATACCGCACGGTCCATGGGGAATGCTCTGAGGAATTATTCGAGATGATTCCCTCATGTCCTTTTTATCATCGCACCTCCCGCCATCGGAGCAGAGTTCATCCATATTATCTGGAACCGCTGCGTTCATCGACAGTGCGTTTCCAAAGATCTTTTTTGCCACGTACCATCCGGCTTTGGAATGAACTCCCCTCCACGGTGTTTTCCGAGCGCTATGACATGTCCTTCTTCAAACGAGGCTTGTGGAGAGTATTAAGAGTATTAAGAGGCAATAAAAAAAAAGGAGAGGCGTTAACTTTTCAAATCACTGCGCAATCATAAAAATCTTGTTTGGAAGCAAATTTAAAGTTAAGAAAAACGTCGAGATAATCGTATATAAATCGATAAGTAACTATTAACCACATCACTCGCGTATTTAGTTGATTTCGAAGTTAGAAGTAAGAAAACATTAAAGGTATTTTTTGAAGTGAAAACTTCTTTAGAATCGTTGTGATTTCAAACCGGATGCAACAGAAAAAACGACAGGTAAGAGACACAAATACAAAAATGTGTAGGATGAAGCCAGCAAAGAATGAGACAGAAATATACATACTATTTAATACAGCGCCATCTGTGAGATTTTTTAATACCAACGTGTGTATGAAAGCTCTTGTAGTGAATTTTAATTAAGATTATACGTGAAATTAAAATATCAATTCACAGAGGGCGCTACCTTACAATTATTTACTAATGACAAAATTTTACATATACTTAAGATGGGGTAGCAAGGGGGCGTGTAAATAGCCCTCCTGCGGCGGGAGCATATAAAGCGGGGTTGTAGAAAGGCGTGTAAATAGCCGTCCTAAGCGGTATGTGACAAATGTTTGTCACTTATAATTAGCGGAGCGGTAAAACTATATAGCGGTAAACAAAAGCTAGTAATCAAACTAAAGATATAAATTAAATACACATAAGCGAGCGGGCGGGCGAATGATTACACGGAAACAGCAATAAAATGGCAATAAATTAAAAGAACTTGCACTCACCTGTAGACCTTGCCAGTGACTGTCGTGCGGGCGTCGGCGATGGAAGCACGCGGGCGGCGGGAGGGGGTGACGAAGCTCACGTAGCTTTTCGTAAGCTCAAGCACCACACAATATACAAGTGCCGCCATCTAGGCAGCTAGCGGTAAAGCGTGATCGATCGGGTAGAACCACGCTTTGGATAGTCGCGGTAATTAGTTACTGACAAACTCCAAAGGTGGCGCCATCCCAATAATTCACTAGCATCCCATTACTAAATCCGCGTGACCATCCTGCCCGCCTTGAAAGTTCGCAGGACTTTCAACAAATATATAAAGATACTAAGATAGGAAGCATAAAGCTTAAATAGCGGGAAGTTATTTGAAAAGAAACAAATTTTAATTAATAATAAGCCATCATGAATGTTTACGAGTAGAGTTGAAGCGGTTGATGACATGCGGTACTCTAATTTATTCTAGCGGTAGCGGATATAATTTTACAACTGGACGTTTAAGAAATCCAGATTTCGTTTTTACCAAAGCAACGCGTATAATGTTATCGGCACCTGGATACACCTCTTGTATAACTCCAAGTGGCCAGCGGAGCGGTGGAATGTCATCTTGATGAATAAGAACTACTGTCCCAACCTTCACGGGGTTATCTGATGTACACCACTTCTGTCTGACTTGCAACGTATGCAGGTACTCTAATCTCCATTTCCTCCAATAGGAATTAACCAAACCATCTAACAACGCTTTGCGATTAGTTAGACTCATCTGATTTGCGGACAATTCAGACGCGGGTAAATACTGCAAAGGAGTGGACATCAAAAAATGTGCGGGTGTGAGAATTTCGGGGTTGGGATCTGCGGATAAAAGACATAAAGGTCTGGAATTCATAAGACATTCTATTTGATTCAACACAGTTAACATCTCTTCGTAAGTGAGAATTTGTGCGCCTATTACTCTATTTAAATGAGTTTTAACGGATTTAATGTTTGATTCCCATAAACCTCCAAAATGTGGAGCCCGAGGCGGGATCATCTTCCAAATGATTCGGTATTTAGTTAATTCATCATTCCATGCGGATATAAAATTATTTGAAACTAGAAGTTTATACATTTCATCTAACTGAGCCTTTGCGCCAACAAAATTAGTGCCATTATGAAATAGGATAGCAGGCCCAAGAAGGACCCTGCCACCAAAGCGAGTTATTAATAATTTGTGACGGTAAAAGACCTCGTGACACACAATCGCTAGGATTTTCCTTACCATTAATATGAAAAAAGCGGTCAGGTGATAAATTCTCCTGAATTTGAGCGATGCGGTTTCCTACAAATATTGACCATCTATGCGGGGAAGATTTAATCCAAGAAAGAGCAATTGTAGAATCTGAGAAAGCGTATATAGCGGTGATAGGATGTAAAGAATTATAAGCGTTATAAATAAGTTTAACTAATTTTGACAAAAGAAGAGCGGCACAAAGCTCAAGGCGAGCTAATGTAGTTATCTTAACCGGAGAAACCTTTGATTTTGAGCACAATAATCTTAAAGTAACATCTC
Organism: Bombyx mori; assembly: GCF_030269925.1. Lineage (NCBI taxonomy): Eukaryota > Metazoa > Arthropoda > Insecta > Lepidoptera > Bombycidae > Bombyx > Bombyx mori. Next base: position 757,945 of record NC_085120.1, on the reverse strand, counting down.
CTGTGGGATCTGTAATGTGTAAATAAACAACGCAACCGTAAGCGTTCAAGCTTGCATCACAAAATGCAACAATATTTACTTCACAGTCTTTAAAAACTCCAATATGGCGCGGTATTGCGATAGTTGAAAGCAATGGAAGCTCTTTCACAAGTGAAGAGTAGCGGTAAATAATTGTATCTGGAGGTGTATCATCCCAGTCTATTTCAGAATTCCAGAGTTCCTTAATAAGCAATTTAGCGAACAGTATAACTGGAGCAACTAAACCAAGCACGTCGAACAAGCGTGCGACTAAAGATAATATTGTTCTTTTAGTGCACTTTTCATTAGTGTTTGAGCTCGTCATAAAAAATGAGTCATTAGCGGGAAGCCATGCAAGGCCTAAAACTTTCATGGTATTATTAGCATCATCAGAGAAGCTGACAGAAGAGCGGTGCGTTTCTGGAAGGCTATTAAGAAAGGCAGTGGAGTTACTTGCCCATTTTGTTAAATTAAAACCTCCTGATTTAAAGAGTGAAATTAGTTGTTTCGATAGTTTGATAGCTGAAATATCTTCGTGTAGGGATGTGACGAGATCATCCATATATAATTGAGACTCAGCTACACTAGCGGCTTCCGGATAACGATAACATTCTTCTGATGCTAATTGACGTATAGTACGCATTGCTAAATAAGGTGATGACTTTAAACCAAAGGGCAGACAGTTAAAAGCGAAAATGCGAAGTTTATCATTTTTAAAGCGGTACAATATTTTTAAATATTTATGGTGGTCTGTGGTCACCCTAATGCGTAAGTACATTTGTTCCACATCAGCGCACAATGCCACAGGGAACAAACGAAAGCGGAGTAAAAGCAAAAATAAGTCTGCCTGTAAATTTGGACCAGTATGCAAGACGTCATTAAGTGACAGTCCACTAGATGTTTTAGCACTAGCATCAAGAACTACACGTAGTTTAGTGGTAGTCTTGCTTGGGCGGATAACTGCATGGTGCGGTATATAATAACCGTTATCGGTTTCCTTAGCGGTGTCGTTAATTTCAGTTAAATAACCTTTACTAATGTAATCCTGTATAACGATATCGTAATCATCGCGAAGTGAGGGTAATTGAACAAACTTACGTTCGAGCGAAAGAAAACGGCGGTGAGCAACAGCATAAGACTTGCCAAGGTCAGCGGGATTTCTACTAAATGGTAACTCAACCGTATATCGGCCATCATTATCGCGGGTAATTGTAGAAATATATTTGTTTTCACACTCGGCTTCCTCAGGGCTAAGATGACGCTCATGAGGAATCTCCTCTAATTCCCAAAATTTATGTAAAAATGACTCAAGGTCTTTATGCGTTATAGATGAGAAAGTTTTATTTAAAGTGAATGCAGAATGAATTTTAGTATTTTCGAAAGCGGGTGGATTATCAATATAAACTGTACTAGATAGTCACAAAGAGGTATTATTATCATTTATAACAGAAAAATTATCATGTTGCGGTTTCATAATGCCGGTGTAACTCACTTCAGGTACGTCACCCATAAGAACATAACCGAAGGTTGTTTCTACGGCAGGTGGCGCTAGTGAGCCAGTATCTATACGATTACCTAAGTATATATATGGAAATAACTGAGCACCTAACACCATATCAATCACACCTGGAACGTTCCAGTTTGAATCGGCAAGCGGTAAATTACGTATATGATTCATATTTGAGGAATTTATAAAATAAGCGGGTAATTTATCTGTAATACAGTCTACTACTAAAGCGTGAATATAATATTTATTAGGAGAAAATCTAGATTCAATATTTAAATAAACATATCCGTGAATCGGGCGAGCGGTTAATCCAATACCTCTAATATAAGAATTATTTAAAGGTATAATCGGTAATTTAAGTAATTTACAACAATTGACAGTTATTAAATTATTTTGGGAACCATTATCTATTAAACATCTAACTATTTTACGTTCCCCTTTATTCGAGTGAGCGTATATTTGAGCGGTTGATAATAAAATATTACTATTCGATTTTATTTCCGAACTGTGAGTCAACGTGGTAGCGGTCGTATTATTTTGTTGTTGTATCGTTCTGTTAGAGTGTAAACAAGTATTCGAAGCGGCATCATGATGATCGTAACTCTGAACAACAGGTTGAGATTGAACCTGGGACCGACCGTAATCGGGCCGCGCGGCATCACTCGGAATTCCATGTACCTGCGACCGACTGACCTGCCTGTCCATATCAGCGTAGTCATTCGATGGACTGGGTACGCTTTTACTTTTTCGATTCGCCCGTTTATTACCAAAACACAACAAAGTATGATGATATTTCTTACAATTATTGCATGTTAACTTTGATTGACATGCTTTTAATGTATGCGATAAGCTTAAACAATTGATGCAACCCTTGTGCGATTTAATAAAATCATAACGTTCTTGCGGTGAAATAATATTTTTAAATTCATTACAACGATATAACTGCGTGTGGTGCGAGCTCGAGCAAAGATCGCACGTAGATAACGAAACCGGTTTGTTAACCCTTTCAGTGCGGACTGGGTCATTATAACTACTGGAAATAAACGATTTGTGATTTTTAGATTTCTCTATGTTACATTTCGGTGCAGAGCGTTCTAATATTTTTATCTGATCCTGTATGAATTTAATAAACATTTCAGTTGTGGGTATTTCAATACCACGAACCGATGCTTCAAACGAATGTAAAGTTTGAGGATCCAACCTTCTCAGTGAGCATTGTAATAAAATAAAATCAGTCAAATCAAGTAAATTTAATTGTTTTAAAGCGGCAATCGAAGATGAAATTTTTTCAATATACATATTTAAACTATTTGCGGTAGGTGAACAATTTTTTAAATCTAATATATTATTCAGATAATGACATCCTAAAGCTCGTTTATCCTGATATTTACTAATTAGATTCGACCAAATAATATTATAAGTTTCACCTGTGGGTATTATACCAGCGGTTAACTTTAATGCACTATGTGTTAATTTGCCCATTAAATACTGCACACGTTGCGCATCAGACAGTTGCGGGTTATCGTGGATGTTAGCTTTAAAAGCCTGGTAAAATGTTTCCCATCCTTCAAGAGAGCGTCCGTCAAAGGAAGGAAGTGAAATTGTTGGCAATGTTACATTTATGGCGGCGGTAGTTCTCATTACATTTGACGAATTACCAATTGTAATTTTGTTACGAGCGCGTCTTACGTAATTATATAACGTGTCAAAAGACGATAAAGCTGCATATTCAGGCTCAACTTCGGGGTTTTGCTTTAAATTTAAATCATTGATATCATCCAAATTGCTTTCAAATCTAACACGCATGTCATCAATCGATTCTGATTCGGCAAGAAAAGTTTCAATTAATTCCGAATCAAACTCCGAAATATTTTTTGATTTATTATATAAATCATTAATTTGTGCAAATACTAAATTATTCTTCGCGATAAGTTTCTTTAGTTGTCTATTTTCCATAATGAAGTTATGAAATAACTGACTAAAAAATAACACTAAATGAACTACGTTAATAAATATAATTCAATATGCGGTTACGAGTTATTATTACTAATAGCGATGAATGTAATTAATTTTTACATACAATACAATACTGTAACAAAATGGCGAATGGGGGTAATCATAAATTAATTCTAATTTTAATTAAAATTTAAGCTGGATCTAATCCAGGCTCGCAGGACCAAACTATGGGGTAGCAAGGGGGCGTGTAAATAGCCCTCCTGCGGCGGGAGCATATAAAGCGGGGTTGTAGAAAGGCGTGTAAATAGCCGTCCTAAGCGGTATGTGACAAATGTTTGTCACTTATAATTAGCGGAGCGGTAAAACTATATAGCGGTAAACAAAAGCTAGTAATCAAACTAAAGATATAAATTAAATACACATAAGCGAGCGGGCGGGCGAATGATTACACGGAAACAGCAATAAAATGGCAATAAATTAAAAGAACTTGCACTCACCTGTAGACCTTGCCAGTGACTGTCGTGCGGGCGTCGGCGATGGAAGCACGCGGGCGGCGGGAGGGGGTGACGAAGCTCACGTAGCTTTTCGTAAGCTCAAGCACCACACAATATACAAGTGCCGCCATCTAGGCAGCTAGCGGTAAAGCGTGATCGATCGGGTAGAACCACGCTTTGGATAGTCGCGGTAATTAGTTACTGACAAACTCCAAAGGTGGCGCCATCCCAATAATTCACTAGCATCCCATTACTAAATCCGCGTGACCATAAGACGTTTAGGATAATTGTATTTTAATTTTGGAAGGTTTCACTTCTACCACGTGTGAATTGCACACATTTTGTTTTTTTTTTTTTATTGCTTAGATGGGTGGACGAGCTCACAGCCCACCTGGTGTAAAGTGGTTACTGGAGCCCATAGACATTTATAACGTAAATGCGCCACCCACCTTTGGATATAAGTTCTAAGGTCTCAGTATAGTTACAACAGCTGCCACACCCTTCAAACCGAAACGCATTACTGCTTCACGGCAGAAATAGGCAGGGGGTGGTACCTAACCGTGCGGACTCACAAGAGGTCCTACCACCAGTAAAATATTAAAATCCTCAAAAGTTAGTCGTGTCCAATATTATAAATTATATCCGTATTATAAAACCAGAGACCACAGGGTAGATGTAATCCTGTCGGGTAAAGATCTGTGGCCACCGCGTGGGTAACGAGCATTAGATTACAATGACCCTTTAGAACGTTCGATATGAGAAATCGGACGATGTAATTGGCGTCCCTGATATCCGAAAGGCCATCATCGAAGTTTTAAAAGCGAGTGACTGAAGCATTATACCCAAACGCGTTAATATGCCTCTGAGAAATACCGGAAAATGGAAAACAAAATTCAATTTGTTATTCCCGATTTTATTTTATTTTAGTAAGGATTGATTACTATTAAATTATTTCGTAACTATTGCTACTTTGTTCAAAGCTCACCCCAGATCTAGCTTAGCAATCTAAAATTTGTGAAATTTCAAAATGTGTCTCTACAATTCTAAAGGTGCGATATAATACAATTAACTGTTCATCATCGGTAGGCGGCGGCTTGGCTCTGCCCCTGGCATTGCTAAAGTCCATGGGCGACGGTAACCACTCACCATCAGGTGGGCCATATGCTCGTCTGCCTACAAGGGCAATAAAAAAATGAATAAGGGAGAAGGGAGAACCCAGTCACCTGGGGTCGGCGCAACATGTTTTCTCCTTCCATACCCCTCTATCATATACAATTTCTTCGCCCTTTCCCCTCTTACACGTATCATCTTTCACGCAATCCATCCATTTCTTCTTAGGTCTACTTCTTTCTCTAAAGCCTTCCACATTCATAGTTAAAACTCTCTTACCAATCTCATACCATTACCAATACAATTAACTATTATTATGGTAGATCACTTCGTAATTTCTATTGGTTTAGTTAACCACTTATATCTATATATTAATACGCGAAGCAAAAACTTTGTATCCCTGTTTACGAAAATTGCGCGGACGGAGGAGTATGAAATTTTCCACACTTATAGAGAATATAGAGAAGAAGTGCACAATGCTAATATTTTTTAAGATAATGCATAAAAGATACTTTAAATCAATAAAGAAAACATTACACACACTACCATGTATTTGATGCACACACGCATTCATACTATTTATTTATTGTCAAACTTTGGTTCTTGACGTCTGTTGTAAAATTGAGAATAGATTAAATATTGTTGTCTTTATTAATATTTTTTACTATAGTCTTGGCGACATTTGTGATTATAGAAGTATAATAGTCTTTGACAATAGAATCATAATAGTGTACAAACTTATAATTTCAATTAATTATAGTCGAATTTCGACTACCGGGCGACCACTAGTTGGAATAAAGCATAACATTATAGGACTCTATCCCATAAAGTTCTCAAAACAATATCAGAAGCGTAATAACGTTAAAATACCTTGAAATTGTACAGACAAAAATACCAGTCTCACGCCGGTAACAGGATACCAAACAAATATCTATTCCAGTACCTAATACCTTTGTGGAACGGTTCGTTCACATTCTTTTTGCCTTCACGAAATTGAATCGAAGGCGAGTAAGAATGCCGTTTTTTGAAAATCGAATCGTAAAATTCAATTGTATTGTGTACTAGCTGAACCGGCAGACTTCGTAGTGCCTCAATCGATAAATAAAAGACCTAAACTTTTGTATAAAATAAACTTAAAACAAACAAAAGGAATCCGTACGACGGGGGACACATCAAAGGAAAAACAAAATTGTAACTTTTATTTAATTCCGAGCATTTTTGGAGTTTACTCCTTTAGAATCGATTTACATATATAGGCCCGGGGTATGAAAATTATGGGGACCAAAATCGTACTAGCATGTCACACGAAATGCGTTATGCGCCTGATTGCGCATGTCACACGAAATGCGTTATCGCAGGTGACGCCGGGCTGCTGCGCCGGCAGTCCGCCACAAAGCCTCGTACTGATCGCGCGTTTCTCTCATTATTGTATTTTCATATATTTGTTAGTCGTTTGTTTTGTGTCTCGTTAATTTGTTAATAATCTGTAGTGTATCGTGTTGTCGTAATATAGAACTATTTCTCGTATTGTTTCGTTTAATTTTTTATATCCAGTAAACTCCAGTCGTGCGTCGGAGCGGACACACACACTTTTTTATATTTATCTACCTTTAAGACCTTCCCTGGACTTCCACGAATAATTCAAGACCAAGACCAAAATTAGCCAAATCGGTCCAGCCGCTCTCGAGTTTTAGCGAGACTAACGAACAGCAATTCATTTTTCTTAGTGTATTGTGAGTCCGCATGTAGGTGATCCGCAAGAACCTCCGTCCTGTCTATAACTCAAAAGCTCTTTTGAAGGGTGTGGTAACGGATTTTGTAGTCCGGAAGTAGCTTCGACCTCATATTTATGACTAGCTTTCGCCCGCGACTCCGTCCACGTGGAATAGTTACGTTGGCGTAACGCTAAATTTTACCCCACTTCATTTACGTAGAAAGTGAAAAAATGTTTGGATTATAGAATGTTAAGGAGCTATCCTATTTTGAAACATTCTTTATTGGTGCTCCACTTGTATTGGTCTTACTGTGATTTTATATAGCCTTTCTCAATAAATAAGCTATCTAACACTGAAAGAATTTTTTAAATCGGACCAGTAGCTCCTGAGATTAGCGCATTCAAACAAACTCTTCAGTTTTATAATATTAGATGGGGAATAACTTAAATTACTTCATACCAAGGCCAATCAGCAAGATCGCCTAATCTTAAACCATCTTACACATATAATCATCAACTTATATACCTAATACTATGTTCAGGTCGCTTCACAGCTATTGCCGGATGGCCCCCCGGATGCGGTTGCTCACAATCTACAAAATTAATATGTCGGAGCACTCGGCCGGTACGAATTGCGGTTTCGCTGCACAAATTTGTGCTGTAAGGCCAACCTCGTAGAGTTTAATTAACGAGCGTAATGTATTAATAAATCTAACTACACGAGACTTATTAAATTAGTGAGAATTTCGAATGTAAGCATCATGTGTGTTTATCGTTTATTTATTGTCACAAGTAAAAACAGTATGTTATGAAATGTTTATTTGAAGCTTACTGGCGACTCTACCGATTTCCATAAGGAAACTATAAATATTTTCTTAAAATTGTATGAGGTATGAGGTGTTGAATGTTTTTTTTTTCTATATTGCCCTTGTAGGCAGACGATCGCACGGCCCACCTGATGGTGAGTGGTTACCGTCGCCCATGGACATCAGCAATGACAGGGGCAGAGCCAAGCCGCTGCCTAATGTATGGGGTGCTGTTTCACAGGCCTGTTAGTCACGGTCTAACTGAATTATAATTTTGAAAGAAAAGAAAAACGGATGATCGCATGCGTTTTCAAGTAAGTCTGAAGTAGATACAACACTCCTTAGTTGCCTTCGACTCGAAAATGCTTGTGTGTGGAGAGGTATCATGTGTTTTATTACATATGCGTTAAGACTGGACACGATTAAAGTTTTACGGAATATTCTCGTCCCTTTGTCCTTTGCTTAGCTTTCATGTGAGTGGATCGGTAATTCAGCTGTCGGGCTCGGCTTTGTATACACACACAGACACACACACACACGCCTTAATTTGATTTAGTTTTAGCTCGATATTATTGAATTTTAATGTAATTATAGGAAGTCAAGTTATAGACTTCACAATATAATCTGCAATATTATCTATTGGTGGAAATTATGTAATTAGCTATAGGACGTTATTTTATGTGACACAATATATACAACATAACGATACACTTTGTTTATATATATAAATGTCTTTACTTGAGGCTGTTGAGTTAGAAACAGTTAATGTTGAATTAATTTTAACGTAGAAGCTTAATCATAATAATATGTAGGTAATCATATAGTCATAAATAAGATAAATCAAACCGCCGGGTTCAAGGAAGGTGTAATTCTAAAGAATACTAAAAAGTGCAATGTATCGACGATATCAAGTACGTGAGCGTAGAGGGGAAAACAAAGATAGTGGACCGACCTTCGAATGGAACGTTTAGTTTGATAGAAATAGATAAAATCACTAAAGAATATGATATGTTTGATTTATTAGGTATATCAAGATATTGTTACGCCGGTAAGAGTAACGCCATTTATCGCCAAATAGCCGGAACGAATATCAAATGATCGCTCTATAAGTACAACGCCATCTATTGTCAGATAGCAAAAACACACATCGAAAGTACTCGACTTGTGAGGAATGTTCTCGATAATTCTAGAGATGTCTTATCGACTACAAAAGCGTTACAGAGATAGCACGCAGTCAGTTATTAATCGAATCTACTCGAAGCGAAACAGCGAACGGATCACTTGAGGCGAAGCGGAAGAAGTGAATAAAGAATTTTAAAGTGTTTTATGAGTGTTCTAAGTGCTAATACAGTTTTAATTTATACTTCAGTAGAATTTTATTTATTCCGAACCCCAGCGTGTAAAAATATGTTTGTATTGTCTGATGACTTATCCAGCATCAGTCAAACTCTCGCTTGGTGTTCGCGCTGAAACTACAACAGCTCGAGCCCAAAATGAAGACCGTGGTAGGACGCAAGTTGTGCTTCCCAGAAGTGACTCATAATTTATTACGTACGAAGGGTCATGCGAGAGTGGATCCCAAAAGCATTAATCAATATTGTTTTGGAAATTATATTCAACTGCTCATAAATCGATAACACGTGTACACTAATAATCTTGAAGTAATAATATCTTATGCCTTTAAACGAGCAATTATTGTATATATCGACGCTTGAAAGGCAAACGTGACTAAGCAACAATGCGTGAACTTTACAGTAGACTAATTTGAAGTTGAAATACCTGAAAACAAAATTTATTTTAACGAATCTAGCTGTAGTAGAATCTAGCTAGTAGCTGTAGGATTGAAATGATTTTAATAGACCTAGAAATATATATTTTTTTGCGCATCGAATATGGTTATTGCCTAACATTTATTGTCGCTTAGTCACTTTTGCCTTTCAAGCGTCGATATATATATAATCTGAATCTCGGAAACGGCTCCAACGATTTTCATAAAATTTAGTATACAGGGGATTTCCGGGGCGATAAATCGATCTAGCTGCGATTTAATATTCAGAAAATGTCGTTTTATTCGTGTTTTCAATAATCAACTCTTCCCGACATCTATTGGCGAATAATAATACTATTTTACTTAATTGAGGGCAACTAACCGCTTTAAAGAAACAACAAGATGGCGTTGTCAAAAAAAAAACAACCAAAGCTCGGTCATCATCTAGTTACCTTTAATAGGCCAAATTGAGTTGGATTGTCATCCCAAATTCTACCACTTGAAGGATTATATTCTAATTTTACTCATATTACTTAAATTATCATTGGGGTGTTATCGCAACAATGATCAGCTGCGTTGTACGCTTAAAATATTTTCATTCGTATTTTGCTAGAATGTTCTTCCGGAAGGGACGGGTCTGCGGTATTCACAGTTTAATGAACAATCAACCTTGGTCGACTTTATATATTTACTTAACCTTAAATATCTTTTTATAGCACTGACCCCGGCTAGGAGCCCAACGATTTCATACGAAAAATAGCAGGTTCGAGACTGGATAGCTAAAATCTATTTAAATAATTTTCATAGTTGCATAAACACAAGCTCTCGACAGATAACAGCCCGTCTATTGGTTATCGTCGCTCGTGGACATCAGCGGTCCAGGACACAGTCAAGTCACTGCTCACTGAAATGGTTAATAGTACTGTGTATGTGAGGCAAACCTTGAAGCCAAGGGTTCCAAACTTAGGTTTATGGTGGTTCAAGCTAATTAGACTTTGATATTGTATTTAGTCTTTAGATTTTTTTATATTTATTGTGTAGATGGATGGACGAGCTCACGACCCACGTGGTGTTAAGTGGTTACAGGAGCCCCTAGATGCCCATAGATGATAGAGCCCCACAACGTAAGTGCCGCCACCAACCTTGAGATATGAGTTCTTAGGTCTCAGTATAGTTACAACTGCTACCCCACCCTTCAAACCGAAACTCATTACTGCTTCACGGCAGAAATAGGTAGGTTGGTGGTACCTTCCCGTGCGGACTCACAAAAAAAAAAAAAAAAAAACCAGTAACACTAGATTGGGATTAATGAGTGAAGTTGAAATTAGGAAACTATTGCTACTGCTAAGACACTATTACAGAATACTATTTATTACTAAGATCAGATTTTGGGTCGAAAATAGCTGCAGAAAAGCTTTTGTATTTTAGAGGTCCTTAAAGACTCTTATTTTTTCCAGGAAGGGCCAAACTTTTCCCTTTTTTTACTAAAACACTGAAGTGTACAAATGAATACGCAGTAAATCCCGTCCTACGTTGCACCGTAGTCAGGATTTATCGTTTTCGGGTCGTGGTTCATCAACGTCATAGTACGCACCAACGCGTGAAAGGTCGACAAAAGCCTCAACTGGAACAGGAAATAAGAAACTTATAAAATGAAACGGAAAAATACAAGGAACATCCCTAATTCGGGTTTTGTCATCGGAACCGTTGCTGTATGGTCTCGTGTGTGCGAGAAAGCGACTTTTACGAGACATTACCGTGCCTGGCTTGAATATTGTTATGTTTTAAGTTTTTCTAAAGTAACCCATCCAAACATCCCTAATCTAGCCATAATAGTTCTCCAGGACTTGTAGATCCATCGAAATTGGAGATCTGAATATTTTTAAAACGGAATGCATATAGAACCTAGGACGTCAGGATCAGCGGTATTCGTGTAAGTACACATCCACTAAATAATATTTTATCTTGGTAGTGAGAATACAAACAAAAACATTTCCTGAAATATCGTGATATCAAATCTAAATGAATTGATATACTTATGTTTAAATATACATATACAGATAATAAAAATCTAGTCGAAAACCAAACATACCTGTTCATCACACGAATGTTTGGCCGATGTGGGAATCGAACCTATGACCCTCGGTGTAACAGTCTGTAGCGCTAACTATTGCACCAACAAGTCAGTCAAAAGTTACTAAGTTACTAATTTTGATGTGTGGGGCAGCCGCTGTAACTATACTGAAACCTTAGAATTCATATCTCAAGGTGGGTGGCGGCATTTACGTTGTAGATGTCTACAGGCTCCGGTATCCACTTAACACCAGGTGGGCTGTGAGGTCGTCCATCCATCTATGCAATAAAAAAAAATTCGTAATGTCGTATGGTTACTACTAGAAGCTCATTACTGTCGTATGTTACTATTGTGTAAACATGTCGCTTAATAACGTCAACAAGGCTCGCTCATGTCTCACACCTTACGGCGTTTTCCACGCGAGCTCCCCTCCTTTCACCATTCAAAAGGAAGAATCGACAAAGTGGCTATTAACCTCATTACGTTTTCTACACATGTGGGTTTTATTTCTACCCCCAAGTTCCTTTGAACAATTAACCGACTATAAAACGTGGGATAACGTGAATTCGAAAGGTGTATGGGGGGATTTTGAAACCGAATTTGTCGAAAGAAATTAGGTGTGATAAGCTGGCGTAATAGCATACTTTTCCTTCTTATTTTGTGTTACTTTGTAACAACTTTGTTTCGTAAATAAAATATGTATAAGACTGCTGTGCACAGTCTTTGTATATACAATACTAGCGACCCGCCCTCGCTTCGCTTCGGAAACATTAAAACACACGAAACCAAAAAAAAAAAAAAGTAGCCTATGTTCATCAGGGACAATGTCGGCTTCTAATGGAAAAAGAATTTTCCAAATCGGTCCAGTAGTTTCGGAGCCTATTCGAAACAAACAAACAAACAAATCTTTCCTCTTTATAATATTAGTATAGATATAGACATTCTTCGAGTAACTTCGTTTAATTGAAGCAGCAAAAACTAGAGATGGAATTGCCTTTGGTTTAGCTCTTTAATTTTACCTGGTATTCAATAGATCGTCAATTGAATGCTAGCCCAGTTTACGCAAATTATCTCTCCGCCTCCTGGTCTCCTCTAGAACTGGGAAGCGGATGTTAGTTTAGTTTGACATTCACAAACTTTTTTTATTGTCTTTGTAGGAGAGTAGGTACCGTCATTTATTGACGTCAGAAATTCAGGGGCACAGTCAAGACGCTGCGTACCGTTGAGTATTTTCTTCAAACCTCGTTTGTAGAAATTTTGTGAGCTCGTCCACCCATTCCTTAGATGGGTGGACGAGCTCACAGCCCACCGGGTGTTAAGTGGTTACTGGAGCCCATAGACATCTACAACGTAAATGCGCCACCCACCTTGAGATATAAGTTCGTAGGTCTCAAGTATAGTTACAACGGCTGCCCTAGCCTTCAAACCGAAACGCATTACCGCTTCACGGCAGAAATAAGCAGGGTGGTGGTACCTACCCGCGCGGACTCTCAAGAGGTCCTACCACCAGGATGACTGAATGACATTATGGGAAAATGAAATGCGCGTCAAAAATTCAAAATTTCCCTAGTAGTATTTCGTAGTATTGACTAATGGTAGGGAAACGTATATTGACCCGGATGAGTAAGTTACATTATCCTTTTTTGCGTATTTAGAGTTAATAGACTCACGTTCCATCTAATATAAAATTGTTACTGGAGTTTTTTTTTTTTTTAATGCTTAGATGGATGGACGAGCTCACAGCCCACATGGTGTTTAGTGGTTGTCAAATACAACGTGTTTCCTCAAACGAGTTTTTCAAGAAAATTTTACAATTAATCGTCCTTTAGTTATGCTTTAAGGATGCCAGGTTTTCGTTACCTCCAACCAATTTTCATTCAACAACAATCTTAGGACAATTTCCTTCGCTTGGAAATCATGGGATAGTGGCATTGACACTAGTTGCTTGTTTTTTTATTGCTTAGATGAGTGGACGAGTTCATAGCCCACCTGATGTTAAGTGGTTACTGGAGCCCATAGACATCTACAACGTAAATGCGCCACCCACCTTGAGATATAAGTGCTAAGGTCTCAAGTATAGTTACAACGGCTGCCCCACCCTTCAAACCGAAACGCATTGCTGCTTCACGGCTGAAATAGGCAGGGTGATGATACTTACCCGTGCGGACTCACAAGAGGTCCTACCACCAGTAATTACGCAAATTATAATTTTGCGGGTTTGATTTTTATTACACGACGTTATTCCTTCATCGTGGAAGTCAATCGTGAAAAATTGTTGAGTACGTATTTCATTACAAAAATTGGTACCCGCCTGCGGGATTCGAACACCGGTGCATCGCTACATACGAATGCACCGGACGTCTTATCCTTTAGGCCACACCGACTTCTAAAAGCTTGCGTCCCTGTATTGTAACTTAAAATTAAACGAAGGCCATCACTCACGAATTGAGCCCTTGTTAATGTTCCTGCTACACCGGTACTCCATTACTGGGTCATTATTTAGCGTAAGTTGCATGCGCAGTGCATATTGTCATAAATCTATCTAACGACCGTTGTCTCCGAGGGTTGAGTTACACTAATTTCTGACTTGAGTTAATCAAATGGTACGCTGCTTGTAATTTAAGTCTAAGACTAATTACTGAGGCGGTTTGCAGTATTCGAGAATTTCTGCTCTGTAATGTGGGATTTTCCACTCACCGAGAATTTAGACGTGTCTCAGTAGACCAAAGCACAGTCTATATGTAGTTGAAAGCATTATTCTTTATAAGCATTTTCTTGAAATGATTGTTAACATGTTTCTGGCTATTTCTAGATCTTTTTTTTAATTTCTTTACAGCATTTTTGACGTTATGTCTTATAGATGAACACCGGCTGCAGGCACGAAAAAGTGTCACGTTCCGTCTGAGCTTGAGCGTGCAAGCGAGAGCGCAGAACAAGCGATAGAGAGGCACGATCGGCCGAAGTGTTAATTTAGCGAAAAATAATAATTTATAATGAACTCAAATCAAATCAAAAAAAAATTATTCAACATAAATGAAAGTATATACTTGTTGAACGTCAAAAAGAACTACCGCCAATTCACAAGAACCAGCCTCCGTCCTGAGAAGAATTGGCAAGAAACTCAGCGGGCATGTCTTTTTTTTTTAAATATTAGAATATTTTTTTAATATTAGATTTTTTTTAAATATTCATTTTTACAATGAGTATAACATAACAATTATTACAATATTGAAATGCCCGGAGCGAGCAACTCATTCCCACTTTGTGCAATCTTCTAGCAAAACTCTTTCTTTGTATTCAAAATAATTATAATTCAGTGTTAATAATTCAATTTAATTCATAAAAGTATTTAATTTTCATCAATGTTTCTTTATGACGTTATCGCGTAAAACTATAGTCCGTAAGATTGACTTTACAGACAACCAATTTTTTTAAAATAAAATTTGATAAGCCGTTCGGATACAATAGTACAAATGAGAGTTCGATCCTCATGTCTCTAGGTAGGTGTCGGCATTAACACTGTCCATGGACTGAACATTACTGGTGGTAGGACCTCTTGTGAGTCCGCACGGGTAGGTACCAATACCCTGCCTATTTCTGCCGTGAAGCAGTTATTTAGGTTTGAAGGGCGGGGCAGCCGCTGTAACTATACTGAGACCTTAGAACTTATATCTCAAGGTGGATGGAGCATTTACGTTGTAGATGTCTATGGGCTCCAGTAACCACTTCACATCAGGTGGGACAGCCCACAGGCTCACAGGAGCCCATCCACACATCTAAGCAATAAAATAAAATAAAAAATACAAAATCTATGCTAAGTTATCTGTTAAAATAATAATGTGTTAAATATGCATGCCACTTAAAATGCAATTGCTGTTATATTGATAACGGAAATACACATCAAAGCACACATTTCGAATTACAAAGAGCTTTATTTTTACATTCGTGCGGTCATATAAAATAATTCAATTCGCTGTTCTTAAGCGTTTTGTACCGTCGACCGAAAAAAAACCATACCATCAGCTACGGGTGTCTTGTTTGAATGAAAAACGTTGAATTTTCACAGTCCAAAACATTATGGTAATTCATAGGGGGCCGCTTAATTGAATGCATGCAGTTCGTTCGAAAAAGTTCGAAAGCTTTTTTCGCATCCGGACTTTTAGAACCATTCATGTCGTTTTCATTTAATGATTCTTCTTTTAAATTTAAATTGTTTATGACTATACTGTAGTTGTTCATAATTATCTCAGCTTCTGACAGCCTGGAGAGACTAATAGTGACGGGTAAAGTGGATGGAAGACGATCCAGAGGTCGGAGCCGAAAAAGATGGAGTGACCAAGTGTGACATGAATGGCTACAAATAACAAAAAAAGGTCACAGGCGGGTGCATCATGATGGTCAGCAATGAGCGACTGACTGAAGGAGGAGAAGGATCTCAGCCTATAGCTGTCCACTACTGGAGGTAGGACTCTCCAATCGATCTCCAGTGCGGCTGGTCTGTTGCCACCTGCATCCAACGTGACTCTGCGATTTTCATTAGGTTGTCGGTCCTCTGCGAGGAATTGGGGGAGGTGGATGACCTTGGCCTTCCTCGTCTCCCTCTTTCTCTCTGGAGGCACCGGCCGACATAACCAGGTCCGTTACCCCCCTCGACCGGGTATCCGTAAATGATTTCCCCAGCATTTCCTTACCCAAAAAGGTTTTGGTCCATCTGGTAGGTAGCAGTACCACACTGCGCTTACGCCAATACGTGATCTCCACTCAAGAATCTCTCTACTCCATCGGCCGTCCGATCTCCCCGCTATATGGCCTACCCGCTGCCACTTGCTAATTTGTTCAATCCATTGTATTTTCTACTTTATTTTTTCCTATTTATTATTTTTACAGGAGGATTTTATCTTTAGAGGAGACCTTTGTCGAGAGACAAGCTGTTTTGAATACCACACCGAGCGCCGAACGGAATACTTAATTATAAGTTGGATTTAAATTGAAGTTATTATTAAGTGATTGATTAAGTTTGTAATTATTAAGTAAAACAGCAAAAGAGGCTTATTTTATTTTTTATTATTTTTACAATGTATAAAAATATGCATTGGGTTCCTTTCATAGCTTTTTTTTTTTATTGCCGTATAGGCAGACGAGCATACGGCCCACCTGATGGTGATTGGTTACCGTCGCTCATGGACGTCAGCAATGCCAGGGGCAGAGCCAAGCCGCTGCCTAGCTGGACTGTAGTGGAAAAGATCGTCCGTAATTTTTATTTTATTTTATTGCTTTAGTGGTTGGACGAGCTCACAGCCTACCTGGTGTTAAGTGGTTACTGGAGCCCATAGACATCTACAACGTAAATGCGCCACCCACCTTAAAATATAAGTTCTAAGGTCTCAGTATAGTTACAACGGCTGCCCCGCCCCTCAAACCGAAACGCATTACTGCTACACGGCAGAAATAGGCAGAGTGGTGGTACCTACCCGGGCGGACTCACAAGAGGTCCTACCACCAGACAAGACTGCTCAAACACTGCTAGTTACATTTTGGCTATAAGTGGCGCTTGTGTGACTACACTATTGTTTCTATGTGAATGTCATCATTTTTGTACCGAACACTGTTAAACTGATCAATACAAACTATTCCATAGATTTTTTGTCCAACACTTTACTTGTCCGCGTTTAGAAATAAAGTACTGAAAGGCAGTAGATTTTTCGGCGAAAATTCAAAAAAAAATACCAGCACCCCAAAACGTAGGCCCCGTCTCTATTAAAATACACCAACGGCTCCGGAAGGTCCATCATTTAGTGGCATTACTCCCGCCGCACCCTTATGTTATGATAATGTAATCTCTGGGGTCCTTTTTAAGGCTCTTTGTGAGGGACGCTTTATTTTTTGACCGATTGCCTAAGAAAGTTGCTTGAATAATGACCGGAGTTCGCCCCCGGAATTATTAGGTTTTTCCGGTATTAAGTACAAGTGGATGTTTTTTGGAAGAATTTTTCGGAAGAGTTTTGTAAGTGCCTTTATATTATTAAGTGTGGGTAGGTAGCGTATTAAAATTTACAGTTCACGTGAATGCGACCTCGCGGTTTTAAGTCTCTTTCTAATTCTGTTAAATTTAGCTGAGAATTTCTTTAATAAATTCCCTTTTATTGGACGAGCATACGGCCCATCTGATGGTGAGTGGTCACCATCGTCATGGACGTCAGCGGCTGCCTCGAACTGAGTACTCTCTGTTCGATCCGAACCCAGCGCCCTCGTGGCAGTCTAGGGCTCCAGAAACCAGCACGAGGTGCCCGTCGAACACGTGCGGCAATCCGCGGCGCCGTATATACTTTTTTAACAAAATATTGTTTAATCACTCACTGGAACCGATGACCTCGTAAACTCACGCCGCATCACTTAGGGAGAAGGCTCGAGAAGCAAGCAAATGGGACAGATGTCAAGTCGCGAACGCACCGTCAAATCGCGACCCGTGTTGCCGTGATAAAAATTCAAATACCCACAGATTGGTTTCGAACACTCTCTGCAAGTCTCGTTTGAAGAAAGATGTCATAGCGCTCAGTAAACACATAGAAGGGAAGCATATACAAAAGGTGGATGTTTTTTTTGCCATTGTTAGTAGACGAGCATACGGCCCACCTGATGGTGAGTGGTTATCATGGACTTTAACAATGTGAAGGGCAGAGCCAAGCCACTGCCTACCGTTAAGTACTCTCCACAAGCCTCGTTTGAAGAAGAACATGTCATAGCGATCAGTAAACAACTAGAAGGGAAGCTCATACTAAAGATGAATGGTACGTGGCTGAAAATATATTTAAAAACGCACTTCGGATGAATGCAGTTGCTCTAGGTAGTATAGAGGAACTTTGCTCCAGTGGCAGGCGCTGAAATTGTACAAATGAGAATATCATCTCAATTAATTTCTCAGAATACTCCCCGGGGAACATACGGTACAAAACACAGATAAAGCCTAAGTGCTTCCGTAGACCCAGTGGTCCTAAACGATCCGTGAGAATGGGACTATCGACAATCCAAATGACCCTCTTCTACATGGAGTCAAATGGAACCAACCTCCTCGTGAACGAGCCCCAAAGGATCATCGGGTAATATTTAATGGGAATGACGGTTAGATACTCCAACTTACCTATATCTTCTGCGACGCACTCACGCGTATTAGAAGCTAGAAGAGTAGGATGGCTATCATAAAACCAATTTAGTATTTGACCTCAAACCTCAATGTGTGTAAATGAATTTGCGTAATTATGTTTAAGAGTTATATGGTGAGTGATTAAAATTTATACAATTAGAAGCATCACTGGTGGTAGGACCTCTTGGGAGTCCGCATGGGTAGGTACCACCACCCCGCCTATTTCCGCCGTGAAGCAGTAATGCGTTTCGGTTCGAAGGGTGGGGTAGCCGTTGTAACTATACTGAGATCTTAGAACTTATATCTCGAGGTGGGTGGCGCATTTACGTTGTAGATGTCTATGGGCTTCAGTAACCACTTAACACAAGGTGGGCTGTGAAGTCGTCCACACGTCTAAACAATAAAAAAAAAAATTTTATCACTAAAGTTACTGGCAAATAGACTGCGGTGTAGTATCCTAGGCCCAGAATATCATCAAGCTATTTCCCTGAAGATTTCGTAAAAAATGATTAAGGGAATCAATAGAGATTAGACAGGCAGTATTCTCTGAGAATCATACCAAAGTCATGCGGTCGCCATCCGCATTTACACTAGGCCACATTGTAAGCATACAAAATGCGTAATTTTACGATTTATGATCAATCTAGACAAGATGGATACGCAGATTTACAACATGCCCTAGAATTTTTGTTCCTTCAAAGGTGGGTGGCGCATTTACAAGGTGGGTGGCGCATTTACGTTGTAGATGTCTATGGGCTCCAGTAACCACTTAACACCAGGTGGGCTGTGAGCTCGTCCATCCATCTAATCTTTTTGCTACCAGACATATCGTACTTAAAATTAACACAATTTATTTTAATTATTAACTAACAAGGAGTAATGTGAACAAAATGTTTGATGGTTTACGACTACACCCACGATAAAACAGAGAGACGACATCAAACAGTATCCGGAGTCACGCTAAAAGGGTTGCACGGTGTACACAGAATAAAAATATCCAGAAGGCCGTCTTCGCACAGTGAATTGAATTGGGATTAGATTTTAAATTCAGTAATATTTCGAAATCTCAACTTTGGGGAAGGCTTAACGACGAAAGCGAAGATCTTCTACCGAGCGGGTGATATTGCTCGGTAGACCGACGGTCCGAATGTTGTTGTCCGGAACTTGTATATATGCGCTTTATCTTGAAAATGTCGTAAGCGAGATTCAGGCATCTGTCAATTATCTTGCGTTGTATGATGGCTACCCGCCACACAACCATCAAATAAATTCGCAGGTGGAACTGAAGAATGAAAGATGCTACTCGTAATCTGGGATGTTTTAACATATCGCATCATCATCATCATCATCTCAGCCTGTCCACTGCTGAACATAGGCCTCTCCAAGTGATCTCCAGTGCGGCCGGTCCGTTGCCACCTGCATCCAACGTGACCCAGCGGTTCTTACCAGGTCGTCGGTCCATCTCGTAGGTGGCCGTCCCACACTGCGCTTGCCAGTACGTGGTCTCCACTCGAGGATCTTTCCGCCCCATTGGCCGTCCGATCTTCGCGTATATACATATCGCGTATCCTATATAATTGTTGGTGGTTTGTGGGTTAGTTTTTTTGGCATAGTACCACCAATTTACACATGATGCACGAATCACTTTAATAAAGGCATGGGCCGTGATATTGGAAGTCATAGCGAAACTCAGAGGGAGTTCATGAAAATTCCCAAGATTAAAATGCTCCAAATGTTATACAATGATGACATGCTTGTCTTTTGCCGCATAGGTAATCTGGTCTGCGGATTGTATTCTGTGCTATGTAATACCTACGACAGAGATAGTGTTCCATTGAAAGGTTTATTACATGTTGAGGATGAAAGGATTAGTTCTCTTAATGAAATTCAACCCATGATTTCTTGTAATTAAACTCTTGAATCGATGTTTTAATGTGATGAGACATATATTTTTTTTGTTTCGCAATCGTAATAGCATGTCCAGTCCGAAGAATCAGTCAGTGGTTCTAGAGTAATTGAAAATTCATGATCGTTGAGTTTATTTGTAAAATTTTTGATTGCTTAAATGGGTGGACGAGCTCACAGCCCACCTGGTGCTAAGTGGTTACTGGAGCCCATGGACATCTACAACGTAAATGCGCAACCCATCTTGAGATATAAGTTCTAAGGTCTCAGTATAGTTACAACGGCTACCTTACCCTTCAAACCGAAACGCATTACTGCTTCACGGCAGAAATAGGCAGGGTGGTGGTACCTACCCGTGCGGACTCACAAGGAGTTTATTTTCATATCTAGTAACAAAACTTCGGTCAAATACATGCCGGATTAGTTGTGCAGGTATTCGTATTTCTCTTTCAAAGTTTATTTTATTCACATGTTTGGTGCCACCTCACATAAACAAAGAAGCGTAAACAGACACTAAAGCCCACGCAACACCCAGAAGCTTCCATAGTTAAGTGGTTACAGTCACGCGACTGTAAAAGCACTGTTATATTAGTTTTTGTTTTTTCGATTTTGTTGTTGTTGAAGTCCTAGGGTACCCCGCTGGTACATAGGGCCCTCACAAGTTGTCTCCACTTTACCCTGACTTGCGCTTGCTCCTTGACATCACTCCAGGTCACGTTGGCAGTCCTCATCTCACTCTCTACGGTGCGTCGCCAAGTGTGTACAGGGCGACCAGGTCTTCTCCTGCCTAGCGGTTGCCACTCAAACGCGATTGATGCTGCGTTGACTCCGCTGCGCCGTAGTGTGTCCATATCCAACGCCATTTCCGATGAGCAATGTCTTGCGCGATGGGATTTTGGTAACATTTAGTCCAAAGGTCTTTATTAGAGATAGTGACTGGCCAGAATATGCGGAGTATCGACCTCAAGCACTTATTTACAAATACCTGCAGTCGGTTCGTGAGTGTCTTGGTCACTCATTTTTCGATTTTAGTCGACCGTAATTAAAAAAACCCTCCTCAGTAACTACGAAAACTGTAAAGTGATTTCAGTGCATCAGAAATAATGTAATAACAAAAGCGATACAACGAACAAAATAAGTCGTCGTGGCCTAAAGGATAAGACGTCCGGTGCATTCGTATCGAGCGATGCAACGGTGTTCGAATCCCGCAGGCAGGTACGAATTTTTCTAATGAAATACGTACTTATCAATTGTTCACGATTGACTTCCACGGTGAAGGAGTAGCATCATGTAATAAAAATCAAACCCGCAAAATTATAATTTGCGTAATTACTGGTGGTAGGACCTCTTGTGAGTCCGCACGGGTAGGTACCACCGTCCCGCCTATTTCTGCCGTGAAGCAGTAATGCGTTTTGGTTTGAAGGGTGGGGCAGCCGTTGTGACTATACGGAGACCTTAGAATTATATCTCAAGGTGTGTTGCGCATTTACGTTGTAGATGTCTATGGGCTCCAGTAACCACTTAACACCAGGTGGGCTATGAGCTCGTCCACACATCTAAGCAATAAAAAAAAGCGAGTTTAGCTGTAAAAGTGGTTTCAATCATATTAATGTTATAATAGACGTTAGCAGTGATTATACTCGCATTTAAATTGGAATTCATGCATTTTCCCGTCATTAAGAGCTATTTAATATATATCACTCTCGCCCATAGCTCACAATCGATTTGTACATTAATGCGTATAATAATAAACCATATACTGTGATGTTTATTACAGCAGATATAACAAGGGCGCAAGATTACCATATGATAAATAAGCCCAATTTTTTTTTACTTAATTTCATGCCATATATTTCAGCATTTCTCGCATGATGCAAGAATAAACATAAAAATGTTCACATTTATTCCATAGTAATAAATAGTCTATTTTTTTAAGTTATTTTGATAGCTTGTTACCTAGCTAACACAAATTGCTTCAATTAAGCTGCACTATCAAATACGTAAAAAGAAACTAGTTCAAACTATTTTTTACTGGACCAAGAGCAGTACGATAACCCTCAAGCAGGCTACTTCAATAACCTATGTGGTATCTCGGCTACCCCCTTACTAAATACACTGTACCAGGACAATACGTCTGGAAGGAGCTGGTCTCACGCTAAAGCTGGTGACGTGATGAATAAAACATCACGCTGTATAAAGTGTCCTTGAGTCTAAGCTCATCGCGAATTACGTGTCGTGCTGATGGCCGATACACACGGAGGGACCGGATGGCCAACGCTTCGGTACCGAAATCTAAATTTGTCAAAAATGGACTGATTCAATTGATAGATTTATTTTCATTGATTGAAGACTAGGAAACAAGGTGATTTGAGTTGGAATTGCGTAATTACAGCGTATTCTTAATAGAGCAGTGGAAAGAACGGCTGGAGAATAGCCAGATATCAGTAAAGGGGTTCTATGACTTAGGTCGATAGGAAATTCCACATAAAATAATTCGAAATCTTCCTACTGGTCAGTACTGATTTCTGCTTCCAAGAAATCGAGCATAACGTTATTCAACGTAAGATAGTTGATATCTCAATTAAGAAAACTTCAATAGTTTGGGATTTTCCTGTATCTACAGTTCCGGATGCCACTTATCTTATCCGGTTGTTTATCAGACCTTCAATACTAGTAAGAAAATCAACCTCGAACTTGAGTTAGAGGAAAGTTAGAGGCATTGCTGAAGTTCATGGGCGACGGTAACCACTCACCATCAGGTGGGCCGTATGCTCGTCTGCCTACAAGGGCAATAAAAAAGAGTTTCAATCAAAATTCAGGAATTCATATCTCCCACTCTGCGAGTATAGGACATGGAGCAATACCCCAACTAATTAAGAACACTTACTTATTTTGACTTTTGATAAAGTTCCAAACAGGATCATAGAGAAAATTAGCTTTCTCTCTAGTATCATGTAGCCTCATTTTCTCATTGAGGGAGGACATAGACCCAAAAAATAAATAATACTTCGAGCGACGTTGTCCGAACGTGCGAGCCGTGTGTTTCGGCAACTGAAACGTCTCCGGGCATCATCTCAAACGTCTGCCATTCCTGGATTCCGTCTCATTTCGCGGACGAATGACTCAATTCCCTTTGATTCCTTACATTATTCCCTGAGGAATATTCCTGCTCTACATAGAATTGTTATTGGGGCATTCCTTACCTGTTTTTAATCTCGTTTTATTGAAATCGTCAAGCCGGATCGTGGTTGACTTACTTTTTTAATTCAGTACATTTTAAACGCTGTATTTTTCTGTTCCACACTATTTGCTTTGCGAAAAAGAGCTTTATTAGAATATTATCATGGAGCACAACTTACTTTATGTTAGATATTTTAATGGTAGAATCAGAAGATTCCAGATTCGAATCCTGGCAGGGTCGCTATGAAGGGAATTTCTAGTTCGAATGGAAACAACTGTCTTGTCCGAGTGTTGGTTTAATACTACTTTATCTATATATTAATACGTGAAGCAAAAACTTTATATCCCTTTTTACGAAAATTGCGCGAACGGAGGAGTATGAAATTTTCCACACTTATAGAGAATATAGAGAAGAAGTGCACAATGCTTATTTTTTTTAAATAATGCATTAAAGATACCTGAAATCAATAAAGAAAACATTACACACACTACATACCATATATTTGACGCACACACGCATGCATACTATTTATTGTCAAACTTTTGTTCTTGACGTCTGTGGTCAAATTGAGAATAGATTAAATATTGTTTGACTTGGCGAAATTTGTGATTAAAGAAGTATAAAATACAATCATAATAGTGTACAAACTTACAATTCCAGTTAATTATAGTCGAATTTCGACTACTGCGGGACCTCTAGTTATTACAAATTACATGACTTATATGTAATACACACCGATAAATACTAAACCAATAATAAAGTGATTAATACGTACATTTTAATTAATTTAACATGCGGTCTGCGCGTAACTTTATCTCCGGTTTGCCTCGGGTGAGCTCTGTCTCATCCGAGTTGAGTGAGAGGTTTTAATCGGTTCAACTCCTTCGCAACTCGCAAGCCGAAGTCCAGAGAATTACTCTTGACCCAAAAAAACGAGTGCCCACGAATGAGACTAATTAACAATTTGTTCATAGCTTTTTTAAACCTTTCAGAGATTAGGTATTTGATTGACAGACAAGGACGAAGCCTTCGTTTTATCTATACTTCTATACTAATATATATAATATTATAAAGAGGAAAGATTTGTTTGTTTGTTTGTTTCGAATAGGCTCCGAAACTACTGGACCGATTTGAAAAATTATTTTTCCATTAGAAGCCGACATTGTCCCTGATGAACATAGGCTACTTTTTTTATTTTTTTTTATTTTTTTTTTTGGTTTCATGTGTGTTTTAATGTTTCCGAAGCGAAGCGAGGGCGGGTCGCTAGTAGTTAATATGACGGATGCTTCCCATTTAATAGGAACGCATTACTACATCACGGTTGAAGCTACCAGTTAAACAACTTTTTAAATATAGATAAAACACAAAAATAGTTGAATAGCAACACTAGAAACTTTTATTATCAAATTAATTTGAAGTCATCGTGGCCTAAAGGATAAGGCGTCCGGTGCATTCGTATCTAGCGATGCACCGGTGTTCGAATCCCGCAGCCGGGTACCAATTTTTCTAATGAAATACGTACTTGACGAATGTTCACGATTGACTTCCACGGTGAAGGAATAACATCGTGTAATAAAAATCAAACCCGCATAAATTACAATTTGCGTAATTACTAATGGTAGGACCTCTTGTGAGTCCGCACGGGTAGGTACCACCGCCCCGCCTATTTCTGCCGTGAAGCAGTAATGCGTTTCGGCTTGAAAGGTGGGGCAGCCGTTGTAACTATACTGAGACCTTAGAACTTATATCTCAAGGTGGGTATCGCATTTACGTTGTAGATGTCTATTGGCTCCAGTAATCACTTTACACCAGGTGGGCTGTGAGCTCATCCACCCATCTAAGCAATTTTTTTTATCGATTTCATTTCTCTTCAAGGCTCAGGATAGAATACGGAATTGTCTCTGTTTAGAAAATAAAGCTTTGAGAGATCTGGACTGTGTACTTGGCTCAAAGACCAGTATTACAAACTATAAACACCAAACTAACCAAATACTAAAAACCGCGGTATGATGTCTTAGCGGTTATGACAAAGCTCACCTAATGTGGTTACCGTAGTGTATGGACGTGAGTCGTACTGAGCGATGCGACCGTGCCGATGTTTGAAACTCTTAGGCGTTCACCCTTCTAACTTCAACGTTACTCATATACACCAATGACTTGCACGATGAGGAAACAACATCGGGTAATAAAATTAAGCTGAAAGTGAATATAATTTGTGTAATTACTGGTGGTCTTTTTAGAGAAACTTAACGCCCGGGAGTGAAGTCATCAGAAGATCTCCCGGTTGCCGATGTATTGTATATAAGCCAGGTAGGCTGGTTCAGATTAAGCAGGATATCGCGGGATAGCAGTAGTACCGCCTAGGTGAGCCGATTTGATTTGACCGGGCTTTGATTGACGGGATTGGATTTGCCTCAAAGACTCCGTCGGCTGGGTGTCCTTGAAGTAATCGCGCGTTTGGTTGCAGTGTAGACCGTGGTAACCTCTTCAACTCAAGGTTTTAACGCCCGGGCTCTAACTTCAGGGGTATCGGACGCTTGGGCGAGAGAGTAGGGGCGTCTTGAGTCCGGTCGGATAGATACTAACATCCAGCCTATTTAAGCCGTGAAGCAGTAATGCGTTTTAGTTAGAAGGACGGAGCAGCCGTTGTACTTTAAAAACTGAGATCTTAGAACTCTTGTCTCAGCTTTTACGTTGTAGATTTTTGTTGGCTCCGGTACCCACTTAACGCGAGGTAGACCGTTAGCTCGTTGACTGTGCAATAAAAATAGCTACGCCAGACGCTCAGCCTATCCGCCATTGAAGCCTTCTAAAGTCTGGTTAGAATACGCTATCGAAGCATGCCGCGCTTATTAAATTTAACTGACTTAAATGATTGCAAAATATGATGGTACTTGGTTAAAATGATATATTGAAACGATGAACGCAATGGTCTCAGGTAGTAGGACACCACTGCGCCTCAGCAAAGAGTGGTGCCACCGAAAATTTCACCGTCGATACGACATATCGTCTTTTTGCATTAAAAGTGTCCAATTTCCAAAAATATTCGATATGCGGAATCATTTGGTATCACCAGTATTTTTCTCATCAATACTGTCAAAAGAGCGTAGTTTAGTTTTAGTTTTTTTTTTTTAGTTTACCTATGTTTTGACTACTATTAACAAAATGAATACATAATTTTATCTTACTTTAAAAGACAGATAATATAACTGGTAGAAAATAAAAAAAAATATGTTGCAAAGCTGATTAATATTAAAAATATCACAATGACATATGTTAAACCTTTAAAACACACTCCGGTAAAATTAATAGGTTTTGAGATTATACAGTTTTAATGCGAGAAGACGATATACAATGTATGCAATCTAATTTAGCGGCAAAATTTCAGTGAGGTTTCCGGCCGCGGCTGTTTTTCTATTTCCCCTTGAAGTGGTATTTCTTGTAGAGGCTACCGCATGACGTCGATTCATGAGAATCTCATAAATAACCGCGTCATGATACGTGACCCGGTTCTCTTACGACTCTTGTCGCTTTGATTCAAATCTCCTATTTTGTACTCTGTGTTGTCGCACTCCTCTTGTTAATCCACACTAATATTATAATATATGTGGAAGTATGTTTCTTTGTTTGTATACATGTTGTTTTACCCTTTTTTCACGTTAAAATGAATCAATGGATTAACATGTTTTTTTCTAAAGTGGTAGTATTAAGTACAGAAGAATGATAGGTTATCTTTTATCCAGAAAAAGTATCTCATTTCCAAGGTAGAATGTTTTATTTTCTTTAGAAAAATAACGTTTAATTTAGATAAATAAATTAACACTATTTCTTGACTAAGCAGATAAAGCCGCGGATAAAAACTGCAATAGTAAGTACATTCAAAACATCACATAATTTCCTGTGCTATGAGTCGGATTACCAAATATCTTCTCACACTCGGAATCAAACGAGCGATTCGTAATACATTGGTCAGAATTAGCAATCAAGGGGCAGAAGGCAGAGCCATATGATAGGAGTCCTTTTTTCAACGAAATCTTTACATAAGTGCTGGAATATAGACTTCGTACTGGCGTCATAACGTGGGCAGAAAACCAATGAGGTGGACCGATGACCAGGTCAAAATAGCTGGTAAGGACTGGAAAGGCAAGAGACCAAACATAATGGAGTGCATACGAAGAGACCTACACTCAGCATTGGAGGGACAAGGGTTGAAGAACAAAAGAGAAGAGAGATACAAAGATATAAAAGGCAGCTAATTCCAAAGCATAAAATATATAAGCAAACGAACTGTGGGTGGTCCGCATGAGTTCCAGAAAATATGCCAATAAGTAGACACTTTCATTTTATATCTACACCGGTTCCCCGTTGGGATGGATTTCGAGTTTTTACTAAAAACTTAAAGGCATCATGCCGATCGTCAAGTCTTTGCAAAACAGGTCATAATAGATGTTTTTGTTAAGCTCTGTGTCTTCTTAGCATAAACATTGGCTCAAAGAACATATCTAAATATAAGGATACTCGGATAAAGAAAAAGCATGGAAAAACATCGGTTAAGCTAGTCACGTAGCGTTGCCTGTAGTTATTCATAAGACTTTCGCCATTGCTGTGTGACCGCAATGCTACAGAAAAAAATAGAACGGATTTTTTTTTATTGCATAGATGGGTGGATGAGCTCTCCACCCCTCTGGTTTTAAGTGGTTTGCGGGGCACATAGACATCAGAAACGTTAGTTCCGCCACCCACCTTGAGAAATGAGTTTTAAGGTTTTAGTTTTTAGTTTTTAAAATACAACCTCACCCTTCATACCGAAATGCATTACTACTTCACGACAGAAATAGAAAGGGTGGTATTGCATGCATTGCAATAATTGCTAAATTATAACACTCATTGTAAAAATGAATATTTAAAAAAAAACTAATATTAAAAAAAAAAAGACATGCCCGCTGAGTTTCTTACCAGTTTTTCTCAGGACGGAGGTTAGTTTTTGTAAATTGGCTGTAGTTCTTTTTGACGTTCAGCAAGTATGTACTTTCATTTATGTTGAATAAAAAAAAATGTCAATCTTTTTTTATATCACAATTTAATTACACCTTAGAAACGACGTTAAATTAAGAATACACAAAAAACACAAAAATAATAGAGCCTATAGTCATAAGTCTACGTGAACCATTGCTTCGTGATAAAATGTGCACACGGTCACAATTATGATAATTACAAATTTTTTTTAAGTACGGTAAGTCGGAAATAGATGCCTCAATCTCTACGTATCAGCAAGAGCCCGCTAGTAGGCCCAAGAAACGCTGGATGTAGTTAAGGCGGATATGGAGGAGAATAACCTCACCCAGAAGGATAACAAAGACCGGGCAAAGTGGAGGGAGGAGCTTAAGTAGGAAAGCGGACCGTGGCACTTGACCGAGAAAACGTTAGGAAGAAGAAGACAGTAAGCACCCTTTAAGATTCTGATAATTTTGGCTGCGATATAATATTGTTACGCCGATAAGAATAACGCCACCTGTCATCAAAAAGTAGAAACGAATATCAAAAGGACTAGTAATATCGAGAACGCTCGACGTGTTACGCCATCTATTATCAAATAGCGGAAACACAAATAGAAGCGATTTGTCCCGGGAATGCTCTCGATGGTTGATGTCGACTATAAAAGCGTTGCAGAGATGAAATGAAGGCAGTTAGTGATCAGATCTACTCGAAGCGAAACAGCGAACGGATCACCTGAAGCGAAGCGGAGGAAGTGTAGTGCGAATTGTATAGTGTTCCTTAAGTCTTCTAAGTGTTGTAGTTTGTACTTCGGTGAAAGCTTCATTTATCCTGAACCCCAGCGCGTAACAATATTGTACCAAGTATTGTAGTCGGCAGTTTCAAGTACCAATGACTGTAGGCCTCTTTTCGAATATTTGTTTTAGCTTACAGCAACGGAATCCTGGAGGCTATTCATATAAAAACTAGACTCTGCTGACATCACAGCATAGGTTTTGTGAACTTATTACAATGGCTTTGCACGTCGCAACATAAGTACCGCCCATAGCCTTGTAAATGTGATCAAAGTCTGAACTACTATGTGCATAGAAAAGAAATATATTTTACCACAATAAACGTATAGGATGGTGTTATATTAGCGGGTCCCACGGTTTGCCATTAGGAAAGGCATACTACTGTTCAAAAGATAAAGATGGCTGGGTGACGCTAATTTAAAGTAGGACCACTTTATCGCTTTCATTGAGTTTTATGAAAGACAGAATATGAACAAAAGCGTTTTCGGAGTGTTTTAACAGAGTACCGAGGTCGACAACTGTTATTTACTACTCGGCTGTGTCGTGAGCCTGAAATGAAGACCATTTTTCTTTATTGTACACACAGTTAATATTAAAGTAATTGCGTAAGATATAAAAAATGGCGAGCTTAACTCAACAATTGAGTTTTCTACCAGCTAATCGTTCTTAACGCAGGAAAGCTTTAAATGAGTGGATAGAAGAATACAATCTAATCAAGTTACAATTTACAATCTAAACAAGAACAATAATAATAAAAAAAAAAAAAACACTAATACATAATATATTAGACTACATATATACATACACACATAAATAACGTAAACATATACATACACGTACATATATAATGAAATAAATAAAATAAATACATATAAGTAATACTAAATTGATAGATAGTGCTCCTTTACCATTCTTCTTACTATTTCTGCGGCGAATCAGTGAAGGGTGCGGTTTGAAAAAAATATGGAAATTAAGCCTCAAAACCCCAGTCTCGAGGTAGGTGGTAGCATACACGTGATGTCTACGTGCTTAGGTAAGCGCTTGCTAATAAGCGGGCCATGGGCTCATTCAGCTAGCTACACAATATATAAGTTGCTATATTAGCGTTGGAAACACCGTGTATGCCTAATGAAATATTGTCGTAATATATTAATAAACTCCGAAGAACAGCTCTTTTCCGAAGTAATTTAGAACTGAACAAACATCTCTCGACAAAATAATATTTTCAAATGAAATACTTGAGAACATTACTTCCAATAAAGCCTTCGGTCCTACCGCTAGCTGTTATTCGGTTCAAAATCTTGAGCATTGAAAAGAATGCTTCGAACCTCGAGGCTATTTCCGGTTCGTGATTCGATTTCCACCCGAGAACGGTACAAGTTAATTACAGTTATTCTATTGTTTGTTAAATAAATATATTTTTCTTCGTTACAAATAAACAAGACTGAAATATCTATCTTTGATTTTTTTTAAATAAATATACTGTGTTTAACTTTTTGTTCACAATTCTATAAGAGAGTAGGTTGCCTCTTAACAATATTACACTTCGTACACATATCGAGTATTTTTTAACAATATTACACTTTTTTTTTCGGTATATATGTGTGTAAAAATAAAAGATCATCAAAAGGTCTGCCTTCGTTGGCAACAATGTATGTAACAACAATATAATGATATGTAAGCTTACAATATGTCTAATGTTATCATACCTCCTCATAACAGCTGAATCACTACGAATTATCATACAAATTATCATACACCCACCTAACAACTATAAACAACTAAAAGCACTGCCTAATCATGACTATAAAATTAAGCAACATATCAGAATGATCTGCCATGTATTGAATTCAACCAACGCCAGACCTTGTTCCATCCAAAATATACCTCAAAAATAACTACATTCTCGTTTCCCCCTTATGTATATAACTAAGGTACAATATACCTGTCGCTGTGAGGACCATAAAATAAATTGAAATTTCACGTAGTGTGTGCCCTGAGAGACATCGGAACAGGGTTGCGGAGTTAATGCAATTTCCCCCGGATTTATGGAAAAATTCTTTAAAACTTTGATTTTACAGTTTTATGCTAGCAACATTCCATTAGTTATTTAAGAAGTTATATGGTAATACTCATAATCAAAGGAACTATTATCGAATGCTACAAAAGTAACCCGTCACCGTCTTCGTCGAACCTGTGGCTTGCGACGAAGGGTTCGGCAAGTAAATTAACCCACAGACACAGCCCACTGAGTTTCTCGCCGTATCTTCTCAGTGGGTCGTGTTTCCGATCCGATGGTAGATTCTGCAAAGCACTGCTCTTGTTAGGGCTACTATTAGTAACGTGACAAGGTTAGAGCCCCGTGAACTCACCTACTCTCTCGGAGAACCTAACATAACCCTTCAAGGTTACTAGTATAGGTAGGAAAAAAAAAGAACAGAATTAGAAATTTATAGCAAAATATTCAGTGTATGAAAGATTGTGATTAGTGACATGGCATCCCCACGGAGATATCAAAACTTTAAATTTTATTTTACTTGTAGATTTACATCAGTCCGCGCAATTTCAACACCAAATTAATAATGTACCTACTTGTGTGAATGCTATCAATGTCCTTAATAAAAAAAAACGAATGTACCTTTATCGCAAACGGGTAAGCTTGCTTAGTTAATCATTATGTGATTAATGTCATTGACATTAGCAAAAATAAGATCACCGTTTTGAGGTCTAAAGCTGCCAAACCTCGGATATCCTTATATTTCCTAACTAGACCCTCTCTCTGAATCGTAATCTGATATGTCAGGCGTGTTGACTTGTCGTAAAATTTCCAAATCAAACTACAACATGAATGGAACACAGAAACTGCCGACTAGAATCCTGAAGGAAAACAATTCTCAAAACAAATTGCGATAACATTCCGTCCACCGTTTTATTTATTTATTGCATAGACGTATGAGCGGATTCTCTTAAAATTGGTATTAAGTAATTACTGCAATCTATTGATATAATTGCGTAAATACCATCTTTATTTTTATTTTTTATTGCTTAGATGTGTGGACGAGCTCACAGCCCACCCGGTGTTAAGTGGTTACTGGAGCCCATAGACATCTACAACGTAAATGCACCACCCATCTTGAGATATAAGTTCTAAGGTCTCAGTATAGTTACAACGGCTGCCTACCCTTCAAACCGAAACGCATTACTACTTCACGGCAGAACAAGGCAGGGTGGTACCTACCCGCACGCACTCACAAGAGGTCCTACCACCAGTAATAATGCGTAGTAATAAATTCAAATAAATGATGACTATATTGTATCATCAGGTAAATGCAACGTCACAACATGACTAACTTGAACTGGAGCTCTCATCAAAGTTTCAAGAATATTTGCTGTTTAATTAACGTATTTTGTGATAAATTTTAAAAGAACCCCAACCGTTTCATAGTTAATGACTTAACTTTCGAACTAAGTTAGATTGCATCGGAACGCTTGGGTTAATAAACATAAGTCCTAATCTGTTTATTATAGTTTCACGCTAAGAATATTCGTATGACCTGAGCTTCATGCTAAGGACTCTTTCATTTTCGTTCAACTATTTTTTTTTAATTGCTAATTGGATGGACGAGCTCACAGCCCACCTGATGTTAAGTGGTTACTGCAGCCCATAGACATCTACAACGTAAACGCGCCACCCACCTTGAGATATAAGTTCTAAGGTCTCAGTATTGTTACAACGGCTACCCCACCCTTCGAATCGAAACGCATTACTGCTTCACGGCGGAAATAGGCGGAGTGGTGGTACCTACCCGTGCGGACTCCCAAGAGGTCCTACCACCAGTGAAAACTAATCATAAGATAGAGCTAGGACAATACTCGACTCCTTACAAAGCTTGGAGGCACGTAGAAATAAAGTCTCCCATACAAGTCCTAATGAAGTCTCCAATAAAAGTCATCGTGACTTCGATATCCAGTATTCTGGTATTCAATTGGACAGGGACTGAAATCCTCCAAACGTGTAAACATTTTTGTTTGCATCTCTAGCATATGAAAATATCGTCATGTCATAAAATTAAAGCCAGCTAATGTACCATATTGTGTGCTCTCACGGGTGGCGTCCTATATAATTCATATCTTCGTTTGAAGAGTTAGATATCCATTACAATACAACTGAGACTAAAAAGTCAAGATGGGTGTCATACAGGTTAAGACAGCCTTTTGTAGTGCCCATCTCGCCTTCACAAACTTATATTCTTCATAATATTCTTCATAATTATATTTCTTCATCTTTTATTCAGCTACTCTCTTATTTTACGTATGTTGCAAAAATTTAACTGCTGGCTAAGGGTCGCCATGTATTGGAGTGTTGTAGGTGAAATAAAAGAGAACTGTTCAAGTCGACAATTAATGTAATACTGTCATAATTTAGTGTGTGCAGTTACAAATATAAGGTTAGGCGAGATGCACACTACACTTTTTTAAGCACTAAGAACCAAATCGTGATTGCTACCGTACCGATTTTGAAACATTAGGATGACGCCTCAAAGATGGCGTTGTTGATTTTTGATATACCATTTCGTGTACTATTTAGATAGATATAGATGCGTTACAAATACGAATCTTTTAGGGCTTAGTTGCGGTAAGCCGTGGTTGCCGAATATTCTCGACCCGATGTCCAATGACGCAGATCCAATATCCGATTTCATTTCCGCATGCCTCGCCATCAGAGGCACAAAGTCGGATAATATCCATGATAGCAACTATTCAAATAGAATAATATAGTTATGTTGTTTTGATTTTTTGTAAATTTTCATATTTCGAATAACATTTATTAAAGTAATTGTTTTGAAACAATTTACTTATTGAGACCGCCATTATGCAATTTTTTTACTTACTTAAAAAACAGTACGTGAGACTTTTGAAAATTAGTCAACAAGGTCTAAATTTCCAATTAAAATACGTGAAGGATTATATAAGGAATGTGGGAATGGAATGTATCTACAAATGACAGATGTGGAGCACGACTGAGTGAGAGAGAGATAGGAGATGTCGTGTTAGAAGGTAAGAGAGACAGCGAATTAATGTTTGACATATAGTTTTCTTTTAAGCGAGAGCAGGAATGAGGGTAGTTACCCGACGCAACGGTGGGCAGACGGAGACTCGACTCGGAAGACGAAAGACGTGTATATTATATTTACTTTGATATAATACAGACGGAATTAAAATCAAATTTGTGTGTAGCAATCAACTGTTTTATTGACCCAAATCGAGTAGAGGATCCCACATGAAGATTGTTTAATATGTTTGTCTCGATACAATCGAGCCAAGCCATTTTTAATTAAACATGTTTTTCAAATACTGTGATGGTCACGGTTTATTGAATATTTAAAACATTTGGTCGTTGGAGACTAAAATGCATTCATTTTAAGCAGACGTTTGGTTGTGACTCTGCAATTGCTAATGTCCATGAACGTTCATGACCATTCAGCATCAGGTAAGCCGTGTGTTTGCATTGCAGTGGTGGTACAGGATGATGACCTTTTTTTTAACGCTGGGGAATCCATTTTCGGATACCCCGTCGAGGGGGGTAACGGACCGAGTTATGTCGGACTTCAGCGGCTCCAGAAAGGAAGAGGGGGAGAAGTGAAGAACCGAGGTCCTCCTCCTCCCCCAATTTCTCACAGACTACGCCTTGAAAAAGGCGCGAGAGGCACTTGCCCCGCAGAACCGACTGCCGACTAAACCCCATCAAGCTCCACCACACCGGCTACAACAAACCTACGGTACCTCATACGCGCCGAAAGTCCAGGATGATGGCCTACTATTCGCACTACAACCAATAAATGAAGGTTTTTTTTATCACAAGATATTTATATATAGTAATAATACTCTAAGAATTCTGCTGCGTATTTATTACCCGATAAATACCCCGGTCGCCCCAGCTTATTAAACATGCGAGAAGAGATAGGGTTATGTAACACACCCAAAACCAAACTAATGTAAAAAAAGAGTTCCGGTTACAAATATATTCAGTATTTAATATTGCCAAAAGTGCTTGTTGTATAGCAACGCGGCTCATTTACTACATATATCCGTAGCGTGGCCATGATACAAATTCGATATCCCCTTTTATTTCCGTTTTTTTCGTTCCATCGCCTTCGTATACAATACATGTTCAGATGCGACTTATATTTCTGATGCCTACCCAAATTTTACTTGCGCATTCTCTATAGCATAAAAGATGATAACAAAAAACCGTTGGGTCGCGGTAGGAACTTTTGGCCATTTTGTGTTCAGATCACTTTGAAATCATTGAATTTTACCAAACAAAACCATCAAACCATACATAACATACTGAAACCGACATCGTCTTTTCTGCAACCTATGCTTTTTATCCAGAGTGAGCTTTCGCCACGTACTTGTAGGCTAGATTAAACTGCGCAGTTTCGTAAAGGGTATAGACCAGACAACACAAGAGGTTTTAAAAATCCTCCTCAGTACACAGCGGCATAATTAAATTGGCCAATGTCCATAAACAACGATTGCCAGTTAACACAATTCACTCGACTGTAAATATTGACAGTCAATGTTACTAAAAACCAAGCGATGTATATATAAAAATAAGGAATATATAGCGAAAGTTTATTTTTGGACTACGACATAGCCTAATACCCAATTGGGCATATATTGTTGGTTAATAACAGAACCGCCTTCCCTATTTCTGCAAAGCCCTCATATGTTTCGGCTATGTAGTTTATACTATTGACTTCTACGTGTTTCTATGTGCCTGACAGTATTCATAGTACCCATTTGCTCTAATAATCGCTTTATGGCAGCTGCCATTAGAAATATGGGGCACAAAATATTAAAACAAAATATAGGTACTAAGTGCTGTTTTCATTTCAATGTCTATCATCTGTCTCATTAGTCTGCCCCAGTATCATAATTAATCATAACTTATTATTTTTAACATGACCTGAATACATTAGCTGATAGATCTGTTTATCTTGAACGTCTAGGGGCAGAGTGTCTACTTACGATCAGTCGGGCTGAAGGCTCATCCTTCCATGACAGTACCAAAAGTAGGAAGCGGTAAGAAATCTGACCATTTATTTCAATGGTTCAATGGTAGTAGAGTGTGTTGTAGGTATGCTCTGATGGGAACAACTATTCTGTCCAATTCTGCCACGAAGCACCCACTTGTATTCCGGTTTGGAAGGAACAGCCGGTATTTCACAAAGTTGAGTACGTCTGTTATGTCTTAGAGCGGGACTAGTGTACCTCTCCCGTCTACAGCAGAAAAGTTGTGAAGAAATATTTATAACAATGGAATATAATTGAAGAACTAGAAAAAGACTTTAATAGCGAACTACAAATAAAAAAAAGTGCGTGCGTACAAAGTACACATGTCAGAAGTGAAACTTTTTTGGCGAACTAATTTATAAGTCTTGCTTATATTTATACAAATCTAAAACTTTAGATTTCCGAGACAGAGGAAGGGAAAAAGGAAGATATGTTCCCGCCAAAAGTCTGTCAAATGTCAATCTCAAACCTCAGTGTTGACAGTCACATTATGTTTAGATTTCTAAATGACTAATAGTTTGCCAATTGAATTGACTAATTTAATTTCATGCTATTTGATTAATGTTCCAAATTCTTTTCATTTCATTTGAATTGCTATTAACATTTTTCACAAAAAAATTATAAAATATTAGGCTGTATGGTATGATACATTTGCCTTTCCAGTTGGAAAAATACTACAACTACTACTACTGACATTTGACCAATACTTAATTTCAATAGTAGTTTGATGTCACTTCCGTTGCATACCTGCGTGACGTTCTGTAAAAATTTTACCCTCATGCGCCTAAAGAAGTTTCACTTCAAAAATTAATAATGCTTTTTAATTCCTGGTAATCCTGTTTCTAAACATGATGACAATTCGACTTTATGTTTTTTTTTATGTTTGTTACCTCATAACTTTTGAGTGGGTGAATCGATTTTGATGATTCTTTTGTTATTAGAAAGCTGACGTTTTTCGTGTAGGGTCCCATTTCAATTTAGTACAGTTCTGATAATGGTAACCACGAGAAAACCATATAAGTCTAAAATTTGCATTAAGTACGTGCGCGACAAATAGATGAATAACTTAATAACTCATTATCACGCCAACCGATTTCGATGATTATAGTTTTTAGTGTACATTAAGTTGTTTTGGAATATCTTTTTTTTTCTATTTGAAGTCGGTTTTTATTAAAGCATGTCTATTTACAATTAATTATTGTATTACCATCGATTCTTGACACGTGTGCAAGGTTGCAAGCTAACCAGACTTCTTAAGCTTGGTGAAAAAACTACTTAAAAAATTCCACATATAGATGGATAGAAACAGGACAAACTAACAAAAGTCTTTTGAAATAATTTATAAACGCAAACTTAAAACAAAAACGTTAAATTATCCTACGATTTAACAAAAAAGCCACAAGTCGACATAATTCAATTTCTGTACGTAATGGATTCCAGATTCGCATTATTATATTAGTCATGGTAAATATTTGTAGTTTTGTAATAGTTTTTCCGCGCCTGTCTCCGCCGTGAACGCGAACATAATAAATACAAAAAGATTGCACGCGACGTTTTATTTTCTTCTGGCATATCTTATAATACTTTACTTTTTTTACTGGTGGTAGGACCTCTTGTGAGTCCGTACGGGTAGGTACCACCACCCTGCCTATTTCTGCCGTGAAGCAGTAATGCGTTTCGGTTTGAAGGGTGGGGCAGCCGTTGTAACTATACTGAGACCTTAGAACTTATATCTCAACGTGGGTGGCGCATTTACGTTGTAGATATCCATGGGCTCCAGCAACCACTTAACACCAGGTGGGCTGTGAGCTCGTCCACTCATCTAAGCAATAAAAAAATAAAATAAAAACTAGCAACCCGCCCCGATCACGCCCGCATGAGATAGGGTATTGTACGGAAATTGCATCAAAAGAAATATTTTTATATTATTTCTAAAATATGTCATAAAGACAGTTTTAATATTGTACTTAATTGATGTTTCCTTAAAAAGTTCTCATATAAACTTTCAAGCTTTACATAGAACTATTTGGGGATTTTCTTTGAAAAAACCTTCTAAACAGAATCCGGTATATGAAAATTCGTATTTTGAAAATTGTTTCAATACAACAGTTCAACCCTTATTGTATTGTACCCTCTTTGGGTTGAAATTTCCAAAAATGCTTTCATGATATAATTTCATGTTTGTAGAACCCAAACAATTCATAGAGTATAAGTAATTATATTGTATGTGTAAGATAGATAATTCGATATGGAACATTAGGAGGTCGATCGGATTTCTTAGATGTTGATTTTAGGGCCCCAACATAGTCAAACGAATACAGCCAAAAACTGATTAGTTATTCCTTCCTCGACGATCCACTAGTTCAAACTTCGAACTTTACTGTTTATCAACAAAATGCCTACGTGTTCCGTTTTACTGAATTGTATTTTAAAATTCAAATATCAGCCAAGTAAAGTCACCGATGTTATTAGCAATGTAAATTTATTAGTTTGTTTGTTTGTTTGACAATGAGCAGCCGATAACATCAGAGTCTACAATGTGGATGTCACGACCCGCCCAGCTTGAGAGATGAGGTCAAATTTTCAATTGATTCGTATAGCATCTGGGCCACCTATCGAATTAGAACCCAAGACCGGTTCGCGGCAGAAATAGACATGACGAGTTAACCTACCCGTCTGACGTCACCACACACCCTTCCACGACCATAGCTTCTTTTATCAATCATATTTGTCCCGCTACCAATTTTATTTTTGCTTAGATCGGTGGGCGATCTCACAGCCCACCTGGTGTTAATTGGTTACTGGAGCCCATATACATCTACAACGTAAATGCGCCACCCACCTTGAGATATAAGTTCTAAGGTCTCAGTATAGTTACAACGGCTGCCCCAACCTTCAAACCGAAACGCATTACTGCTTCACGGCAGAAAATAGGCGGGGTGGTGGTACCTACCCGTGCGGACTCAGAAGAGGTCTTAACACCAGTAAAAATTTGTTCTCACGATTTAATTGAATACTAAAGCATTAAAAATATATACGAATTTCATCTGTTCCATATACCTAATTTGGAGTACCAATTCAAAACTTACGTAAACATTACTAAATCACGTACCCAAACACATCCGTACAATAAAAACTCTTTACGTGAATCAAGCCGGGGATACGCAAGGAAAGACGCGTATTTAAAACCGGCGAACCTCAAAGTTGGGGGGTCAAAACCCGAATTCACAATAAACCTTCTCATTTGTGGCGACCAAAACTTTCCGGTGACGGTGTTGGATATCGTTCGTTTTAGACATACCAGTTTGGGAATAGTTTTATTACGAACGTAATGTATGTTGGATCATTGTACAGAGAAACGTGTCTGATAACTCAAAAACCCATACTAATGATGATATTACAAATTACATTAAATTAGGAGCCACTTCGATAAAGCGGCACGACACGACAACCCTCTTATCGTGGCCGCCGGTAACTACATTCGCGATCCTGCGGACAGAATGGAAAGTAGTCGACGTCGCCCCAAACACGTCATTTCGGATCCTCCCGATCCGCTAACGGTGCTTTTAGGTACCTCAAGCACCGGTCATCGTTCTCGTCGAATCCGTCGCTTGCGACGAAGGGCTCGACGAGTAAATTAACCCTCAGACACAGCCCACTGAGTTTCTCGCCGGATCTTCTCAGTGGGTCGCGTTTCCGATCCGGTGGTAGATTCTGCGAAGCGCGGCTCTTGCTAGGGTTCGTGTTAGCAACGTCGTCAGGTTTGAGCCCCGTGAGCTCACCTACTAGTTAAGATTACGTGATATAGATGATATAGCCTCTCAAGGCTCTCAGCTTAGATAGAAAAAAAAAATTAGGAGTACCTCGTAAACTAGTAGTGATTTCTAAAAGCAAAATGTAACTCGACCTTGTCTGCGATTCGGGGAAACCTCAGACACGTAACATTAACTAGAACCCTAATTTCAATTATGTAAGTGACCCCTGACCTCTAACCTTTAATCTTTCGGTTTCCTAGTCTAGTCCAGCCAATGGTTTATTTATTATTAACACTGCAAGTTGATCTGTTTCTATCTGCCTGTTTTCCGTTCATAATCTCATTTACCCGAAATATCTATCTTTGACACGCTAACCAGCTTCAATATACACAATATTTTTAAATGTATTTCATTGTTTTCTTCCACAGCCTGTAAATCCATTATTTTAGAATAGTCTGCTATCATCATGGACATGACAGAGTGGACTTAAACATGCCGATTGTATCGTACCACAAATATTTACGAAAAATAAATTATGGTTTGTGATTGCCATTGATACCTACAATTCGCACTACACAGCTATTTACTACGGCTATTTTTGACCTTTTTCTTTAGTTCAAAAATACTTATTTTATTGCGCATTTAGTATTGATTCCAATTTTTTTTGATACTGCTAGATTACGATCCGGTCTGCACGTCCTTGAACTCCGATAAAATATGAGTTTCTTTTTAAAACCGACAAAGAGTGACTGTGACGTTACACTTTGTAAATGATTACCGCAACATCGAGGTGATAAATCATTTTGTCCCTAAAGAAAGACAATGGCGTTATTGAATTACGTAAAATTCACGAGATTTTAATAGAATCCTTGTATTGTCTTTTTTATTATTTATATAGCGGGATGCGAGGTAGTTAATAGCTATGTATATCTAGGCTCCACTATCACCAACGCTGGAGGCTGCGAAGATGAGATCCGAAGACGTTGCGCCGTGACAAGATCCTCAGTTGAGAGGCTAACAAAGATTTGGAGAGACCGAAGAATAACCAAAAACACAAAAGTTCGGTTAATGAGATGCCTGGTCTTTCCAATCTTTCTGTATGGGACTGAGACGTGGACGCTGAGGATGCAAGACCGTCGTAAGATTGACGCACTGGAAATGTGGTGTTGGAAACGTCTCCTCAGAATTCCGTGGACCGCGCACCGTACCAACATTTCGATCCTGAAAGAGCTCAACATCAAGGAGAGACTATCGTCAACAGTCCAATTACGAATCCTCAAGTTCTTCGGGCACATCACTCGTAATGAGGATTCCATTGAGCGGTTGGTGGTGCAAGGGAAAGTCGAGGACAAAAGATCTCGTGGACGATCTCCAACACGATAGACCGACCTCATAAAATCTGTTACTCACTCCAACATAAATGTTTGCTCTCACTCTGCGAAACATCGTGCCACATGGCGTCGCATCGCGAGAGCATCGGTATCGCAGGATCCGACTGATGCATGACCACGACCACTCTGTCAAGAGTGTACGAATAGGAAGGAAAGAAAAATTGTATTTTTATAGCCAAGTAATTTTCCCCACAAACTAATATAGCGTTCAGACTTAAGACTTCGAGACTTAGTTCTTCAGCCTCATTATTATAGTTTTATAGTTTCAACTGAAAACGATACTCAGGGCTCAGAACTACAATATTTCCATTTCAACGAACAAAAATTCTAGGGCATGTTGTTAATCTGCGTATTCACCTTGTCTACATTGTTCAAAAATTGTAAAATTACTTGTTATTAAATTTTGTCCTCCAACCAGGTGGACCGACGACTTAGTGCGTACGGCGGGAAGTCGTTAGATGCGGAAGGCGGAGGATCGCATTGTGTGGAAGGCATTGGGGAAGGCCTATGTCCAGCAGTGGGCAGATAAAGGCTGACTATGAAAATGATGATGATGATAATGATAGG
The DNA here is from genome assembly GCF_030269925.1 of Bombyx mori. Taxonomy (NCBI): domain Eukaryota; kingdom Metazoa; phylum Arthropoda; class Insecta; order Lepidoptera; family Bombycidae; genus Bombyx; species Bombyx mori. Next base: position 715,689 of record NC_085120.1, on the reverse strand, counting down.
CGATAATTACTCAATGTCTCGAGAACCTATAAAATAACGGCAGCGACTTCGCACGCAACAAAATGCAAAAAAAAACCACAAAAGCCATAATTAATAATAATATGTGTATAATTACCGGACAAGACTGACATATCCTTATTATTATTTTACTCTTCATTATGAAATGTGTATGATTTTCTTTTTTATTTTATTTTTTCTCCAAATTAATTGACTGATTGACATAATGATAGCTAATATTGACATAGAGTGGTTACTACTGTATTGATATAATTATGTGTTTCTAATTCATTTCCTTTGTATATTTAATTAATTGAATTAGTATATTGTTCATTTTCTATTTGTATTGTTGAACTGTTTGTGTGCTGACTATTGTATTATTATTATTTTATGGATTTTTTCTGAAATAAATGTTTTACTATTATTATTATTATAACACTATTTAAAAAGATAACTACGTAAGATAATTTTATGTGAACATGCATTCTCTTTTATATCTTTATATATCTCTTTGCTCTGCGAATGAAAAAATAACACATTATGATTTCACCAATGCATTCACCCAAATAACAATTAATTAAAGTAAAGGGCAAGCTTAAAAAGGAAGCCTCCATACTGAATCCCAATTGATCATCCCGAACTGTATAAAAGCATATGGTTATCCAAGACATGGCAGAAATATATCAATAAATAAACTTAATAAAATCTAAACGTTCAATGGATAATGCACAAAAATCAAATAGTGTCAAACGGGACGATAAGGCCACAAAACTCTTTGATAGCTATCAAATTTGTCAAAACACGCTTTCTGTCAGAGCAGCAAAGGATCCCGCTGCAGGCGCCCTGTCATATACACAGACGGTATTGTCTTTCATGACGCACGGTATATTAAGAGAGTTCCGTAAAGTCGAAAAGAGTTGAGTAAATAGAAAAGCTTAAAATATTTTTTGGCAAAAAAAAGCATCAATAGCCTGAAGACAAACGGCGTGTTCATACTAAGCGATAACTACGTTAATAATCTGGCCAACAAGTAACAACTCTAAGGTGAAGTATAAAGGACTATTAGGAACAAATATTACTTAAAATCACTGACTGGTTTGTCAGCACAGCACAGCATATAAAAAGTTACATCACAAAACTTAACCCACTTACTAAACCTTAAGTAGTAATCCCTTTTTACGAAAATTGCGCGAACGGAGGAGTATGAAATTTTCCACACTTATAGAGAATATAGAGAAGAAGTGCACAATGCTAAGATTTTTTTTAAATAATGCATAAAAGATACATGAAATCAATAAAGAAAACATTACACACACTACATACCATGTATTTGACGCACACACGCATACATACTATTTATTGTCAAACTTTTGTTCTTGACGACTGTTGTCAAATTGAGAATAGATTAAATATTGTTTGTCTTAGTTAATATTTTTTATAGCGTAGTCTTGGCGAAATTTGTGATTATAGAAGTATAAAATACAATCATAATAGTGTTCAAACTTACAATTCCAATTAGTTATAGTCGAATTTCGACTACTGCGGGACCTCTAGTATTCTCTAATTAAGAGCCATTCATCAACAATTTGCTCTAAGAGTTGTGAATTTAAAACTTACCTATTTAAAACAAAATAATTCACGCGTATCCTACGGAACTCGGTGAGCTGTAATAAATCGTCCTTCCCTCATTTTAACTTTGCGAATTTCACTGCGGCTAAACATAAAAGCGAGCTTAGTGCTCCAAACGTCTGCCGGCCTTTTTTAAATCTTTAATGAAACTATGGAAGGCAAATTTAAAAAGATCTCCGCATAACTCAATTCAGGGCTCAGGTGTGGGTCTTTATAAACTTGACGTTGTTATATTTGACGAACATTGTCGGTAGGCTAAAGTTTCTTGTTTATTTAAGTCTTAAAAAAATGGGGTAGGTTTCGTCAATGTTTTCATAACAAAATGTATTTAATTCAAAATTTTAAGTGACTTCTTATTGTTTGCTATCGATAAAAGGAAGACAAAACGAAAGGAAATCTTGAGGCATATTATAAAACTGTGATCACTGAGGTAATGAAGTAAAGTGGAGGAAAATATCTTTGCTGAAATTGCTTAGAGATATTGACACAAAATATGTATAAAACATCTCAATATCTATTCTAATGATACCGTCGGAATATATACAGTAGATAAATTACGTAATATCGAATGGGCACAAATCGCTTACCAGAAATTAAGTGAGAGATTATAGATATCGTCTTGATTATGGATATTGCTCGTTACATATCACTTCTGTATTTACTTATAAATATTGGTTTCTAACCTGCCATATCACTAAAAACAAATACTTGACGCGTCTTAAACATCGAATTACAGACGCATCTTGCAATTCTTAAAAGCTTTGCAATTTTATTTAGACTAGAAGTCCCACAGTAGTCGAAATTCGACTTTAATTAATTGGAATTGTAAGTTTGTACACTATTATGATTGTATTTATACTTCTATAATCACAAATTTCGCCAAGACTACACTATAAAAAATATTAACAAAGACAAACAATATTTAAAACTATTCTCAATTTGACAACAGACGTCAAGAACAAAAGTTTGACAATAAATAGTATGCATGCGTGTGTGTGTCAAATTTTAATACATGGTATGTAGTATGTGTAATGTTTTCTTTATTGATTTAATGTATCTTTTATGCATTATTTAAAAAAAATCTTAGCATTGTGCACTTCTCTATATTCTCTATAAGTGTGGAAAAATTCATACTCATCCGTCCGCGCAATTTTCGTAAAAAGGGATACAAAGTTTTTGCTTCACGCTATTTAGATGAACAGGTATTTACATTCAAAATATAGTTAGAAAAAAAAACTTGCATTGACACAAGTAAAGAAATCAATAAATTTCAATACATTGGTAGCGTGCGTTGTATAGTGTCATCACCGTGCCTGATACCGAGCTAAATGGGGCTTGGTTGTGTAGCCAGAGCTAGCCATTAAATTTTGCTATATTTTTAATACATTTTTTCTCACTGTATATTTTAATTTAATTGGCAAAGATATGACACTTTAGACTGTATCTTTGTCATGATGAATGATAGTTCGTTACTATAGCGGTTAATCGTAATATCAGTGATTAGGTATCTATTGTGGAGCCTATTGCAGAGAAATTAGGTCAATGAGGCTTAGATTCGATGATCGATCAGAATCAATATCTTCGTTCGAAACTTTGATATTCGCAGTCTTATTCTTGTCTTGTATGTACGTTTCCAGTAACCATAAAGAAGGGGATAATACAAATTGCATTTGTTAAATGTCAAACTTTTCCAAGTAATTTATTTATTTTTATTTATTTATTTATTAAGTTGCACCAACAAAGTGATCATCAATACAAAACATTGAACAATTGACAAAAGTTCATGGCAGATGTCACCTCAATTATAGGTGCAATCGACAGTGCATTAACAACAAAAACAAAAAAAATATACAGCTAAGATTTGATTACATTTCATTCATTGCTTAAGATTAATTTATATTTAATTGGGAGATGATCCGATACTTCACTGATTAATTATAAATTTTAGAGTCCTTAGCAGTCCCAGCTCATTTAAACAACCCTAAACGACTGATATAGCTCCAACTTACTTCGATTCACATTTATTAATCCATAAGTGCACAACAATAAAGAAAATCCACGATGATTTTTTTAAACATTCCCTAACTTATCGATGCTTTTTGTAGCTCTAACAACACTGTCCTCGACATGCCTCCCACAATAGAGCTATTATCGACTTTATGATAATGATATGGTGTTTTAACGTGTATGGATTTCGACATGACAGTTAGGGAAAAATATTCATTGAATGGTTTAATATAGTAAGAAGTATAATGGCGATAATAACCGAACGACTACCGCTGCCTCACCTATTTCTCACCAGGACGGACGAAGGTAGGAAATTCAACGGATTTCTGAATGGAATCAGAGATTTCCAGCTGGCTATCTGAGTTCTGTACGTATTACAGAACTATATTGGTGTTTTTATTTATTTATTGCTTAGATTGGTGGACGAGCTTACAGCCCACCTGATGCTAAGTGGTTACTGGAGCCTATAGACATCTACAATGTAAATGCGCCACCCACTTTGAGGTATAAGTTCTAAAGTCTCAGTATAGTTACAACGGTTACCCCACCCTTCAAACCAAACGAATTACTGCTGCACGGCAGAAATTGGCAGGGCGGTGGTACCTACCCGCGCGGACTCACAACAGGTCCTACCACCAGTAATTACGCAAATTATAATTTTGCGGGTTTCACTTTTATTACAGGATATTATTCCTTCACCGAGGAAGTCAATCGTGAACATTTGTTGGGTACGTATTTCATTAGAAAAATTGGTACCCGCCTGCGGGATTCGAACACCGGTGCATCGCTTCAACACGAATGCACCGGACGTCTTATCTTTTAGGCCACGACGACTTAAAAAATCCGAAAACATATCCGAAGTGAATTCAATTTTTAGAGCCTTGCAAATTTACGCAGTTATTTTGTGTAGTTTTATGACATTTTATATCGGCTATCAGCTGTATGAGTTCAGTTCGTAAAACCGTGATGTTGCTTATCGCAAGGTATTTGCGGAGTTACTCTTTGTACGTAACATTGGGTGAATTTTGTGGGTATCGATATTATCTTTGCCTGGACTTGGCTCCAACAGAAAAATACCTTTTTTCCTACTAACAAACAAAATTCGGACTAACAAAAATAAATAGAACTTTTTTTTTACTGTAGCCTAATAGTTATATTCCAATTACTATCAGTGGATCCACTCCTTTCAAAAATATAGAGCGCACGGGTCAGCCTACCTCTTTATGTCCCAATGTAGTGATCTGTTCAGGATTTGTTTCTATCTGTTTTATTTTACGTGATTAATATTAAAATATTTTTTACTAACAGAAAAGAGCTATTTTCCAACAAATTATTTTTATTTTATTATCATTACGAGCTTATCCATCGTTACTAAACAAAATATGGGTAATATTATTTGTTATTGCCTATGTATATAAATCTATTTCAGTGAGAAAGTCGTTGGTGAGCATATACCAGGCTTTGTATCTTAAAGTACAACGCTTAGAAAAATAGATATCACATTCAACCTATTACAATTTTTCTTCTTCAAACTACCCAAATAACTATTTCATGAACTTCACAATTACCCCAATAACTACCCCATAACTACCCCATAACTACCCCATAACGGGGCCTCACCTACAATAAGTGTCGATCTTAATTAGTACTCCATTTTTCGGGCGGCTAATTAAACACAGGGTCGTATTGAGTGAAATACACGTCTATTTACTTAATGACTCAAATTTATTTGCGATTCGCGAATCGACCTTTGGCCTCCCATTCGCGACTTACTCTACCATGATAAGGCTAGTATACTAGCATGATTACTTAAAAATACAGCATGATTTTAATATTATCTCTTTTAATTTCGACACAGACGAAATAGATGATATTTTTTGCATATTCGATCATCAATAAATCACTTGCTGAGTTTTGCTCTACGCAAGAAAACCAAAAGACATATTGTGCTTTTTTGATGGAACAACATAATGATGATTCAATTATCAGATCAGATGATTGAATAATGATTGAATAAGATGATTAAATTTTTTTTGCGTGTTCTCCTTGGCACTACAAAACAAACAATCAAAATTGAGACTGTTACTGTGGCTGTTACTGAATCCTCCGTCTCATCTCACTTACTGCAATTTACTGCACTTCTATTTTTATTTTTTATTGCTTTGGTGAGTGAACGAGCTCACAGCCCACCTGGTGTTAAGTGGTTACCGGAGCCCATAGACATCTACAACGTAAATGCGCCACATACCTTGAGATATAAGTTCTAAGATCTCAGTATAGTTACAACGGCTGCCCCACCCTTACAAACCGAAACGCATTACTGCTTCACGGCAGAAATAGGCACGGCGGTGGTACCTACCCGTGCGGACTCACAAGAGATCCTACCACCAGTACTGGCTGCTACTGAATCCTCCGTCTCATCTCACTTATTGCTATTTACTGCACTTTTACTTCAGCATAATCTTAGTAAAGTAAAGTTCCTAACTAAGACGTTCGAAAGAAAATAAAATTAATAATAATAGCGACAGACTGTTTAGTAAGGTAGTTTATCTGTTTAGCAAATCTGTGCCAAGACATACTAATCAAACCAAAGTTTTTTACAAACATGCTAATCTTTGAATGATAAATAAAGTATCAACAAATAAATAAATAAACTTTGAAAACAGGAAATTCCCACACCACAAAATTAAGAATTGAAATACAGAATACATTATACCGTTGGCTTCACTCTGCATCATTTAGAGCATGAAATTTGTTGCCAGACTAAAATTTATGTATTTCCTAATTAATGTTCATGATGTTATCAATAATTATTTACGTAATTAAAATTCGAATGGTATTATATAATAGATGTAATAATATTTTTGGAATGTGTTTATTTAAATGAAATATGTAATATTCCGTTGATAAAAATGACTTTTGCACCGTGAGTCACGGAATTCTTAGTTAGCAGATGAGATTGAGGGCCACTTATATTAAGCGGCTGCTGTGATTAATCATGAACACCGCAATGGTTGAGACGATAAAATGTCAAATACGTAATAGCGTTGATACTGGGCTTGTTATAGCTTTAAACTCTGTTGTCTATCCATTAGGTATGTAAATTATTAAAAACTCACCAAGTTGAAATCCACAACAAAAACCTGCAACGCAAAAAAATTACATAATTAACATACATTAAAATCAGTCGAGAAAACGTCAAACATAAAAAAACAAGTAATTCGTTTCATAAAACTGTCACAAAATTATTACACTGGCGTGCAAAAAAACTGGATACTAGAAATTAGTTTGAAAAATTGTAAACCTCCCTCCTCCATTAGGAAACGCGCTTAATGTTCCGACAGTGATTAATAATAAACAAAGGCGGGAGAGCTTTGGGAAAACCCAAAGTGAGATACAAATTTGATTTAAACTGACGCTAACCAAAACATCTTTTAAAAAAGCTTAAACAAAACATTTTCTTTATGTACATCTACTATTTCTGTATGTTAAGACTAGTGACTCTTGACCATAAACCAATGTTTGACACAGCCCACAGTATAATTAAAAATAACGAACGCACGTGCGCGTTAGAGTGGGGGTAGTGTATCGGAGGTACCTTTGCTTGATACATTCTGGTTGACTCACGAAATATGAAACAATGAAACGGTTTCAATGGTGGAAATGGTGGAAAAGTCGTTTTTAAATTGAGAATTACACCTTCCGCAAATTCCAATGTATTAACAGTAACTGTGGGCTACGGGTCGGCCAGCGTCATTTTTTTTTCTTCCTAAACTGATGCCATTGATATTGATATAAGAGGCTATGTCAGCAAAAGTGTGCGAGTGGGTGAGATCACGGCGCTCAAACCGAGAGTGTTGCTAACACTGGCCCTTAGCAAGAGCTGCGCTTCGCAGAATCTACCACCGGATCGGAAACGCGGCCCACTGAGAAGATCCAGCGAGAAACTCAGTGGGCCGTGTCTATGGGTTAAAAGTGTTATCAACAGGCTTGCTTACAGGCGTGCTATGCATGCTTACTTAATAATAAACATGGGATGTGGCTCTTTGAGAGAAATTCCAAAACAATTTCAGGCGTTTGTGCTTAGAACTGCAATATTTAATACCAGATAGACAATAGACTGCACGTCCTGTTCATCCACTCTTAATGACTCTAAATGACTATTGAAGGTAACCGGTTTTAAAACTATCACCAGCCAAAGCATATAAATAGAAGAAGTTGAAAAGTAGTCTGAGCCCTTCATTTTGCCCACCCGTCCACGTGAAACTGGACAGAACCCGAGACCAGTAATGTCTCCATTTCAAATGAAAGCCGGTAGACCGTCAGCTCACCTACATCCATAACTTTTTTTTATTGCTTAGATGGGTGGACGAGCTTACAGCCCACCTGATGTTAAGTGGTTACTGGAGCCCATAGACATCTACAACGCAAATGCGCCACCTACCTTGAGAATTATAAGTTCTAAGGTCTCAGTATAGTTACAACGGCTGCCCCGCCCTTCAAACCGAAACGCATTACTGCTTCACGGCAGAAATAGGCGGGGCGGTGGTACCTACCCATGCGGACTCACAAGAGGTCCTACCACCAGTAATTACGCAAATTATAATTTTGCAGGTTTGATTTTTATTGCTCGATGTTATTCCTTCACCGTGGAAGTCAATCGTGGACAATTGTTGAGTACGTATTTCATTAGAAAAATTGGTGATTCTAACACCGGTGCATCGCTAGATCCGAATCCACCGGACGTCTTATCCTTTAGGCCACAACGACTTCGAAATATAATATAGGACCTTACTATAATATAAATACGTTTAGACTTCAAATCGTCGTCACCTAAACTAAAAAAACTCGGGGTACTTGTATGGAGCGAAGCGACTGTGCCGGATCTTAAAGCCCACAGATGACGTTCTCGATTCTGTTCTTTTATTTTACGTGTGTGTAATCAGAGCTTTTTCCCAGATGAAACGAAAAGATTTTGTATTATACTGAATTGATTTCTTATGTTTAAAAAATTCTGTTTCTCATGAGAAACTATTTAAATTTTACCAAGATCTGATGAGTAGTTTTGGGTTTATCTTATGGATATTTTATCGATTCTACTACATTGATCGAAGGTAAGTGGTATTCACGTTATATTCCGTATGGACAATGGTCTTTGGTAGCCTTGGTGGACTAAAAAGCCAAACGACATAACTTTTAAAATTTTCGTTCAATAAAATGTCATAAGGCTTCAGTTCGAAAACTACAAAGACTACAAAGCTGAAACTATTGTTCAGTATTTTTATGATAAAAAACGTTAGGACATGAAGCGTCTTGAGAGTTCGTTTTGTCACTTGAATGTATAAAATTCGAACGAATACTTAATATAAGTTCTGACAAAGACTACAAAGAACTAATATTATATTCGTGTATGTTTATCTCTATGTCTCAAAATTCTAAGCGCAAAATGTTTGTAAAATAACAATGGCTAAAGATATTCGTGTGCCATCTGCCGCAATTTATTGTGATATATGAATTTGATGTGTGTATAGCTGAAGCATTCTTTTTTTGCGAGGAAGGATTACTATTGGCTCGGAGGCCTTTCCAGTTTCACCAGGACAGCTGGGCGAGCAGCTGTTGTCGTCGTGGCTTAAAAGATAAGACGTCCGGTGCATTCGTATATAGCGATGCAACGGGGTTCGAATCCCGCAGGCGGGTACCAATTTTTCTAATGAAATACGTACTTAACAAATGTTCACGATTGATTTCCACGGTGAAGGAATAATATGATGTAATAAAAATCAAACCCGCAAAATTATAAGTTACGTAATTAGTGGTGGTAGGACCTCTTGTGAGTCCGCACGGGTAGGTACCACCGCCCTGCCTATTTCTGCCGTGAAGCAGTAATGCGTTTCGGTTTGAAAGGTGGGGCAGCCGTTGTAACTATATTGAGACCTTAGAACTTATATCTGAAGGTGGATGGCGCATTTACGTTGTAGATGTCTAGGGGCTCCAGTAACCACACAGGTGGACTATGAGCTCGTCCACCCTTCTAAGCAATAAAAAAGTCTCAGCTAGAAGGGAAGGGATTTTTAACAGCTGCCCGGGCATCTCCGGGGAGCTAACAACTCAAGAGCATCTGCTTTGCGAATGATTCTACTACCTGATCGGAATCGTGACCCGCTGAGAAGATCCGACGAGAAACTTAGCGGACTGATGTATGGGTTAGGTTAGCTAAGCCCTAATTAGGTCCCCAAGCCTGCTCCTAGTGCTAGAGCTGAAGGCGTCTAGTGCTGGGGTTATAGGATCTGTTGGACCCATCGGGACGTGTGAAGCATTATCTGAACTACTTGTGTTAATGATAAAAGACGTTCAAACCGTTCGTTGTTCGTTCAAAAACGTTCAAAGATTGTTCATCGCCTACAAACTTACATACGAACAATGCGTTTAAAAATGATTTAAAAAATTAAATTCAAAAACTTAGGTTTTAAAATCTAAACCTTTTTTTATACCCATTAACATATTATATCTGAGATTCAATAAAAAAAAAAAGAGTTAAGTTTGTAGGTAAGACTTAGGTTTATATCACCATATGACATGTGATTTATAATATTTTAAATCGGTCTTAAGCAAACCTAAATATGTTCTCAACAATGTTATTATTACGAACGGAATCTTCTCAAAGTTTCCGCCTAAAAAGCACCCCGAAAATTCTGTTCACTAATTAGTCCAAAAATGTTTCGTAACAAAACTTTTATCATAATAAGGATGTCAACGCCCGCCCAATAAACGTATCGTTCAATAGACCGGGAACGAATGAACGAAATGACCCGAAACCGGTTTCTCAGCCGATCGGCCTGTATCTTTTACGATAAACGTTGAAAATGATTGCTCCGATGGTTTTACGACGTTTCAAATTGGAAAATAATGAAGGGAATAGCCGAATGAGTCGACTGAATGAGAACGAATGGGTCTGTAAATGTTTACGAGTGAATGTATTTTTTTTGTACTCCCTTCGGATGTCGACTTTATTTACTCAGCTGACGTAAAGTTTTTGATTACTAGGCCATCATTTTAATAATACATAGAAAATCACTTGTTACAAATATGTTCTTCAGGCCAATAGTAATTGTGAAGTATCATTTCACAATCAGACGGTGTTCACATTTCTATTTTAATATAAGCTAGGATTCTGATAGAGGAGTAGTCATGACAAAATTTAAAACGGAGTAGACGATGTACGAAATTATCATTCTGTTCGGCTTGTACGAGTAGCGCCATCTGTCACCAAATAGTACATACAAACGGAAATCAAAAGAACTGATACTATCGGGAAAACCGAGAAATGCAACGCCATCTATTGTCAAATATCGTAAATGAATATTGGAACGACTAGTACTATCGGAGATGTTCTCGAAAATTGTAGGCACGTCGTGTCGACAATAAAAGCGGTGCAGAGACGACATGAAGGTAGTTAGTAATCAGTTCTACTCGAAGTGAAATAGCGAACGGGTCATCTGAGGGGAAGCGAAGCGAAGCGAAAGTGAATTATGACATTTAATTCTACCTCGAGCGTGGTAACAATTGAATTGGATTTTCATTTATATTTCGGTGAAATTTATTATTTATCCCGAGACGCAGCGTGTCTAATTCGACAACAAATCCCGCAATTCCAGAAACATTTGCGTTCTGTCTGTCTGCTTTTTGGTAGTTTTACATGAGCACTCATTAAAAATAATTGTGTTCTCTCTCAATGCTTACTCTGCGCGGAATTCGAATTTACTTTACGAATGTGAACTTTTATTTAATAAAGTAATATCTCGTGAGTCAAATCACATTACATTTTGAATTAACATGATATTCAATGAAATAATGCAATCACACTTTTTAATCGATCACATGAGCAGACCGTCTATGTGATGCTAGGTCATTTTGGTGTTTTTTTTCCTTCCTATACTAGTAACCTCGAGGGGTTATTCTAGATACACCGAAGTAGTAGGTGAGCTCGCAGGTCTCAAACCTGACGTTGTTGCTAACACGAACCCTAGCAAGAGCCGTCCAATTCTAGAGATCTTATATAAGTTTGGCCATAACCGCCACTACTGTGTTTCCCCCAATTAACGAATTCCTGTAACCTTCGGGCAAGTCGCCGATCTATCTCGTAGGCAGACTGCGTCTTCCGATATGCAGTCGTCACATGAAAACTTTTTGGCCCAAGCGCCATCTGTTCTACAAACCAACCAAAACCAACTCCGGTCAGGGCTCGACGAGTGAATTAACTCATAGGCACAGCCCACTGAGTTTCTCGCCAGATCTTCTTAGTGGGTCGCCTTTCCGATCCGGTGGTAGATTTTGCGAAGCACTGCTCTTGCTAGGGCCAGTGTTAGCAAAACTCCCGATTAGAGCCCCGTGAGCTCACCTACACGTCAAGGAGAAACTGAAATAGCCTCTCAAAGCTATCAGCATAGGTAGTGGAAAAAAAAACGCTGGTTAGTCCACTCTCTCAACAGACCTCCGGTACCCGAGACCTTCTAATCAGTTTCAGAACTGGGAGATATAGAAAGATTTTATACATGTATCGATCCAGTAAATTTCAACTTAGACTCGACACTAACCTTGGTAAGTTCATTGGACGATTATGGCATTTAAGAGATAAAAAGAACATACTTTGTTAGTTCGTTCATCAGATTATATTATTATTGGTTTTCGGAAAGATTCTCTAGCATTGAGATATAATCGTACGGAAAATTGTCTTGGTGATATATATATATATATTTTATTGCCCCTGTAGGCAGACGAGCATACGGCCCACCTGATGATGAGTGGTTACCGTCGCCCATAGACTTCAGCAATGCCAGGGGCAGAGCCAAGCCGCTGCCTACCGCTTAATACTCTCCACAAGCCTCGTTTGAAGAAGGACATGTCATAGCGCTCGGGAAACACCGTGGAGGGGAGCTCATTCCATAGCCGTATACCCCCAATATACCCCCAATTACTTTTTCTATAAATAATATTTCAATCTATGCTACATAAACGCTTTACTCGTACTTATACACAAACCTCTCTATTTAATATTCAAATCAAACACGATTCATTTAATATTAAACAATTCTAAGTCTTCACTTAAAATACTCTATCGGAATACATATTTTTAACATCAAACATTTAAACGGTTTGTGTGTTATATTTTACGGTACAGCCTTGTTAGTTTCACACATAAATAACTATAGGGGAATGATGCCCCGCCCCGCTTAGCTTACTAGGCAGTTATATTGTTACGCTCTGGGGTTCGGGATAAATAAAAAATCTACCGAAATATGAATTAAAGACTGTATTCAACACTTAGAACACTTCACTACACTTTTAAAATTCTCAATTCGCTTCTTCCGCTTCGATTCAGGTGATCCGTTCGCTGTTTCGCTTCGAGTAGTTCCGATTACTAACTGGCTGCGTGCCATCTCTGCAACTCTTTTACACATCCTTAGAAATATCGAGAATATTCGACACATCTCTAATATTGTGTTTCCGCTATCTGATAATAGATGACGTTGTACCTCTCGAGCGTTCTAGGTGCTACTAGATCCTTCGATATTCGTTTGACTATTCAGCGATAGATGGCGTAACTCTTACCGGCGTAACAATATTAACAAGTCTTATATGTTAGCGGTTAACGTGCAGCGATCCACTTTGATCCCTGACGCGAATAAACGTGTAATTATACTTAGTGCTTTATAGACCGCTCCGATGAGGTTTCCGGAGGACAATACACACAACGCATAACAACCCCACCACAACAAACCTCACACTGCTGAGGCCGACGTAATCAATTGCAGCCTTCACACTTCATCATCAGCGTATCAAGAAATACGGAATGTCAGTCTCAAAATAGATAATCATCCGCAGCCAGCGATGCATACAGGAGTATAGCAAGCTCAAGCATACTATCCTTAAATGTGCAGGGTAGTGTACACATAGGTATAACTTCATTGTGGTTGTATGTTAAGGTATATGTTCCAAAGAAACACGGATTTTAATGTTGAACAAAAAAAAACTATCGCTTTAGTTCTTCGAATAAGGTTAACCCCGTCGGGATAGATATCCTTATTCTGTATATTTCCGTCGCGAAATAAACTACTTGGTTGAAAGTTATAAAGACCAAAAATAGAAGGAAGTGTAGTGAACTTGTACTTGTACAAGTATTCAAGTACTTGAACACGACTAAACGCAGCTCCAAATCAAATGACGCTTACGTCATCTCACCTGAGGTTTTATTAACAGCTAGCTAGTATTATTGTCAATTAATTTTATTACCAGCCAGTATTATTGTCAATTAGTTTTGCGTGTCGCATTTTTTTCCTACCTATGCTGGACCACAGAGTGAACTCCGAAGACAACACAATTAAGCGGTAGGCAGCGGCTTGGCTCGGCCCCTGGCATTGCTGAAGTCCATGGACGGCGGTAAGCACTCACCATCAGGTGGGCCGTATGCTCGTCTGTCTACAAGGGCAATAAAAAAAAAGAGTATGTCTTATTTATCCACTGTATTTTTATTGTTATCGTGTAAGAATTCCACATGACGACGACTTCTCTGCCCAGAGCAACCGACTATGATGATTTTTATTGTCATTGTAGAGAGACGACCATACGGCTCACCTGATGGTAAGTGGTTACCGTGGCTCATGAAAGTCAGCAATGCCAGTGGAACAGGCAAGTCGCTGCCTACAATTCTCATAAGCCTTGCATATATTTCGAGAAAGACCAAGCTTAAAACAGATTTTTTCCACTGCTTACTTGTAAGCGACGCAATATTTTTTATAAGTTTTCACTAATAGAAGGATCGAGAACGGAAGCCGGTACATGTATGTAATTTGTAAATATTTTGAATAAGGTGTCTGAACTATATAAAAAAATATATGGGTGCTGGCTGGACAAATTCTAAGAGAAAGTATAGCCCGTGCGATTTCGATTCGACAACCCTAGCCCTAACCTAGACCCGGCTATTCCTCTGGCGTTGATAATTTATAATGTCTATGAGCAACGGTAACCACTCACCATCAGATGGGCCATTCACATAATGATGTATTTCAGCTCCGATAGCTACTTTGTACCAGGTGATTAAAAGACTGCATAATGTTAAACATATATCTACTACTTATGAAAGGAGTAATCATAATAATAAATAATAAAATATATAGGTAAAGCTACAGTGGTTTTTACGGATGTTCCGTTATAACTACTGAACCATGCATCCGATTGACTTGAAACTTGTTATCCATGTAGAAAATACATGTACTTAATGGAAAGGCTAATATTTATATCAGTGTTGGACTCCCTAATAATAATAACAATAAATATTAATGTTAATTTTAAATGCCCAGCGGAGCGGGCGAGTACAGCTAGTAAATAATAAAACACCACAGAAACAAACCAATTATAACTTTGAACGTCTATTTATTCGTTCCATTATTTCATTCAGTCATTCGTCCGCTCTCTAATTCAATCCGGAATAAACGATAATTCTACGTAAAAAAAAAACGTTGGAAAATTTCAACTTCAAAGGGAAGCAGGAGGAGCGCAAGTCTTGAGCGAATTGACTTCGGGAAAATTTGGTATCGAGAAGTGAAAGGCTTTTTGGTTTAAGCGTCATTTCGCTTAATACGCGACATTGATCTTTTTTTTATTGCTTATATGGGTGGACGAGATACAGCCCACCTGGTGTTGAGTGGTTACTGTAGCCCATAGACATCTACAGCGTAAATGCGCCACTCACCTTGAGATATAAGTTCTAAAGCCTCAGTATAGTATCTTTGTAAAGATCCATTTTATTTGGCATTAGTATCAACAACTCGATGTTTTTAATTGAACTTCAATTAAGTTTACCCCGTTCTAATAGCTGAAGAAGCTTTTTTGTTATGATTTTTTTTTCCAAATTTTAAACTTTGGATGGCTCCCCTGTGAAATTGCCAAAGTTTCGCTTAAGCCAAATAGCCTTCACCCGCTGATATTATTTATTTTATTTATGTTCGTACGTTAACTATTTGATCGATAGGCTAAGTAAGACTTGTCGAAACAAAAAGATAAAAAATACTGATGACGAATTTGTCAATTTGGTCTATGGACTAACGTCAATTTCACACCCTCTTCAACTTTAGGTATCGTAACAGAGACAACATTGTATTCATACGGAACAAAGTAACATTAAGCATCAGCAATAGAGTGGATTGTAGTAAAAAAAACAGGGCTAGTTTTAAAATAAATCACTTCCAAAAAAATAATTAAACTCACAAATGTGAAGAACGATTTGGAAAATCTCTTGTAACTTAAGCGTCTAGCGTTAAAGCTCCGTTTATTAGGGGACCCTTCAAAAGGACTCTTAGAAAAACTCTACTTATTTCGGAACTCGCTCATGTAATCAAGAGAAAACGGATTCTTTGCGTTCTGAACGCTCGAGATTTGATATCAATAATTTTGATGCGAAGCGGCTTAGCTTAGAAGTGGACTGGTAGAAATTATCACATAACGAAAAAGTATTACGCTATGCTATTATACTTTCCGTCTTTTCCTTTTATAGTCATGTGACGAAGGGACCGGACGAGTTTTGAGTGTGACCGCTTGTATAACTTCAAAAGGTAATTTATCAATTCAATACATTAAATATTTTTCTACATTTTTTTTATTGGCTTTGCAGGCAGCCGAGCATAGGGCCCACCTGATGGTAAACGGTTACCGTTGCTCATAGACGTCAGCAATGCCAGGGGCAGAGCCAAGCCGCTACCTGCCATTGAGTACTCTCCGCAAACCTTGAATATATAATAGCGTTCGGGAAACACCGTTCATTCCAAAGCCGGATGGTACGTGGCAGAAAGAAAAAATCTTTGGAAACGCACTGTCGATGAACGCAGCGGTTCCAAATAATATGGATGAACTATGCTCCAGTAGTGGGAGGTGTGATGGTAAAAAGGAGATAAGGGATCATCTCGAATTATTCCTCAGAGCAATCCTAAGTCTATAATTTGAAAATTTCATACTTTTTGATTAATGCTTTTGATTCTTACAGGGCTTCGTTAATTATAAGTTTACAATAAGATTACAAATGTTTCTTTTTATTTAATATATTTTTATATAAAGTAAACGAATCTGCATCGCAATTTTTTATTACAAATAAATTGTACGCAAATCCTCGGGCGTTATCTGTCCTTTTAATCGTAAAGCAAATGTACATTTCGCTGTCACATCTTTTTACTACTGAATCCACAACATTTGAACCCTAACCTTCACTGTCTGCACGTTAGCTCCAACTTTCTTGTTTGTACAGGCACGTACGTACATTATCTGGATTCGGAATGAGCAAAACATCAGGTTCGTGGTCAACGTCTTTTATATTCAAAGGAATGTGATCTTCTGTCGACTGAAAAGATAAAACCAAGAATAATTTTAAACGGTTTCTGTACGACGTACTCTGGTTTAATGGACAAAGATAATCATGGAAATATATTGGGTCATCAACGAAATTAAGTTCTTCTTTTGTTATTTAATTACAAATTACATGGCTTGTGGGGGCTATCATTAAAATAATTATACCTCTTTCAATTATGTCATATCATTTCAAAGTTTTCAGAGACATATTTGTACTTTTTGTTCGTGTACTATTTACATTAATACTGCCACCCACCTGGAGACATTTATATTACAATTGTATAACAACATCTAATTTTTTTGCTGGTTCGACTTTTATTAAATGATGTTATTCTTTTACCTAAGAAGTAATTCATGAGTTGAATATGTATTTGGTTAGAAAAAATCTATTCTGCCTGCGGTACTTGGATTCTACCACATTCGCATCGCTCGATACGAGTATACCAGGGGTCAAGCGGTCTAACCCACGAGACGTATCGTGTAGAGGTCTGTCAGAACGACCTTTTTGAGAACCTCTTAAAATTGAAGATAGTAGCAGCATCTTATGTGGTGACTATAAGTTTTGAGAAGAACAAAACATATCTATCCACATTCATACACAATTACAATCAGTGAAATGTAAATTCACCTCACCGAAAATTGTTTCAAACCCTAAAAAAGTGCTTTCAAAATAGCTCTTGTTCAGACAAAAGTTGAGTGATGACACTATGATTTTAGTAGCATATTATAACTATTTTTTAGTAGACAAAATATCGACGGACTCAAAATAACTGCAACTAGTATTTAATTAAGAATACGGTATCAGGTAGTCAGAGCACAATTTGCATTTCATTCATTTGTCAAAACAGACATTCGTTTGAAGATCTTATAAGATAAGCACACTCAACGTTCAATCTTTTCTCATCTCAATCCAGAACAAACCCTTCATAATATCAAAGTACCCGTCAAAACTGACAGACATTCTTAGCTTCAACCCTTCGTATCACATGTAGCGTTAATTTAGGCCCTCGCTGCCTCTGTGCGTTTATAGCTAACCTTTTGTAGGGTCGCCTACACATTACCTTAGAAGTCGTACCAAAACCATAATGTTGTAACAAAAAGAACATTACTGAATGGTTGGAATACACTACGCTGATTCATGTCTTTCGTGAATGAATTCAGCTTTTCTCTTACTAAGCGTGATGGATAGGTACTTTTCTCTCTATTCTGTAATGTCAACAGATAAAATTTGGATAAAAATGTTGCTAAGTGGAACAAGGATTTAAATAATTATTATATTATTATAACAGTATTAATAATGATCGTTTTTAACACGCTTATATCAATTGGCTCTAATATCCTGGCCAGCATCAACAGGAACAATGAGTTAATTGTAAATCCATTTTGGGTTTTCAGCTTGCTTTTTAAGTTTTCACACTATTATACATATATCATTTTTAGTTCCATGACAAACGGCTCTATGGCCCATCTGATCACGTCGTCGGTCATGTATACAGGCAATACTAGGTCACTTCACATTCTAGCTGACTCGAGCGTTCACCGGACACGATTGCTTGCACTATTGTAAGTATAGACAAACAGAAGATCTTCCACTGAGAGACTAACGGTAAGATATGGTATGTGCAAGCTTATTTTAAAAATGTAATTAGCGCGATTCATATTAAATATCATCACCATTAAATATCATCTATTTTATGATAGCTAGCGCTACAATATTATGAAGTCGTCGTGGCCTAAAGGATAAGACGTCCGGTGCATTCGTATCTAACGATGCACCGGTGTTCGAATCCCGTAGGCGGGTACCAATTTTTCTAATGAAATACGTACTTGACAAATATTCACGATCGGCTTCCACGGTGAAAGAATAACATCGTGTAATAAAAATCAAACCCGCAAAATTATAATTTGCGTCATTACTGGTGGTAGGACCTCATGTGAGTCCGCACGGGTAGGTACCACCACCCTGCCTATTTCTGCCGTGAAGCAGTAATACGTTTCGCATTGAAAGGTGGAGCAGCCGCTGTAACTATACTGAGACCTTAGAACTTATATCTCAAGATGGGTTTGTGCATTTGCGTTGTAAATGTCTATGGGCTCCAGCAACCACTTAGCACCAGGTGGGCTGTGAGCTCATCCACCGAAATAAGCAAAAAAAAAATTATTACTTATAATACAAAAAATATATAATGTTTGGCTGAGTGATTAAAAACGCCTTGGATATGAAAAACAAATTCAATGGACAAAGAAGGGAAAATCATACATAGTTGTTGGGCTTTTATCACGGCAATCGAATCAGTATCTTAAATGTGCTTGTAGTATTAGGGAACTGTCAAATGAATTCTACCAATGACGAAGCTATCAAAAGGATACAGATTTCACCCCCTAACAATAGCTTTGATTGAATACTGAATACAATGCTGTCATGTTAATCCCTGTATGTGATTATTCGTAACGCGCAACATAATAAAGGTAATAAGGATTACGTCGCGTTCGCATAGGCACAATGCCCTAATCCCTCTAGATTACACGGCTTAATCTACTAAGGCCGTGACTGACGTGTCGAACAACCCTAATGGATCGCATCGACAGATGTCGTACAACGAAATCCTTGGTTATTCTAGTACGCCTCAAAATACCGAGTTCAGTGTTTATTTCGGAATAACTCGATGTAATCTATCCTATTTATGTAGGTAAGTAAAACACAGCGAACATTTCGAATATATTGTAATACTATTTCAACTATTATCAACTACTACAATACTATTTCAACTTAGACTTCATGTCGATAAGTTCAATTCGTGCTTTGATGTACATGGGCTTCGGTAATCATATAAAACACGAATACTCAGACTGGGAGTCCTCAACAGAGCGAAGCGGTACTTTACGCCTGGACGAAGACTTTTGCTTTACAAAGCACAGGTCCGGCCTCGCGTGGAGTACTGCTCCCACCTCTGGGCTGGGGCTCCCAAATACCAGCTACTTCCCTTTGACTCCATACAGAAAAGAGCCGTTCGGATTGTCGATAATCCCATTCTTACGGATCGTTTGGATCTGCGGGTCTGGGTCTGCGGAGGGACTTCGGTCTGTATTCTGTACTGTATGTTCCATGGGGAGTGCTCTGAGGAATTGTTCGAGATGATACCAAAGTCTCGTTTTTACGATCGTACCGCCCGCAACCGGAGTACTACCTGGAGCCACTACGCTCATCCACAGTGCGTTTCCAGAGATCTTTTTGCCACGTACCATCCGGCTTTGGAATGAGCTCCCCTCCACCTGTTCACTTGTGAACTTGTTCATTCATTTACATAGAAAATAAAGAATTTTAATTTTGGAAATCTAAATATGATATTTAGATATTTTGAAATCTATGGGTTGGCTTTGGTTTTAGCCAAAACCTCACTTGATGTACGATCCACAAAAAGCGAAATGGAGTGTAATAAAATGAATTGTATTAATATTTATCATTGTTTCGTTCAAAATAATGATGGTTTGTGATTATGTTATGGAATAGAATTAAATAAAATGGAATTCAATGAGATGAGATGAAACATAGCCCCTATGTGATGTGGTGCCAATTTACTAACAATGCGAGTTCAACCGACTGTTGAAAGAATCCAAGAAACCACTGTTAAACAGTAAACTGTTAAATTACTGTTAATTAATATAAATTGTCCTATTTTGTTATATTAGTGTGTAGTTTTTCATGGTCCCGCCAAAAAGTCTGGATGCCATACGTCATCAATTTTATAAATGCTCTATTGTGTACGTTTAAAGTATGTTAGCTTTTTTTTAAATTGTTTCTTGTTAATGAAATTTTTGTTCATTATCTCACGTAGCTTTCTCATCGACGTGACTAGCCCGAAACAGATGTCTTATTCATTGAAGAACAGCACATTCGTAGTTATTCGTAGTATTCAGTATTATAATTTGCGTAATCACTGGTGGTAGGACCTCTTGGGAGTCCGCACGGGTAGGTACCACCACCCCGCCTATTTCCGCCGTGAAGCAGTAATGCGTTTCGGTTCGAAGGGTGGGGTAGCCGTTGTAACTATACTGAGACCGTAGAACTTATATCTCAAGGTGGGTGGCGCATTTACGTCGTAGATGTCTATGTGCTCCAGTAACCACTTAACACCAGGTGGGCTGTGAGCTCGTCCACACTCTAAGCAATAAAAAAAAAACAGTTATATTTTAGACTTTCGTTCGTCACAAAACAACGATCATTTCCATTTTTCTCTCGTTAAATGATAATGGCGGGGCTCGACATGAAAAAATTCCGCTGCTGAATCTGCATTATCATCAGCACACCGCGAATATGTAAAACAATGTTTTGTACAGTTGACATGAACTTTTATCGCGGTGATTTTGTTTCTGATCAACTGACTTTGACCTGTATTTCATTTGGTTATAAAGCTATTATCCATCTACTCTATATAATATAAATTCCTATAATATACCTAACTATTTATATCTTTAATATACAGTCAAAAAAAATCAGATATTGTAAAATTTAAAAAAACGCAATTTTTTTTTTATTGCTTAGATGTGTGGACTAGCTCACAGCCCACCTGATGTTAAGTGGTTACTGGAGCCCATAGACATGTACAACGTAAATGCGCCACTCACCTTGAGATATAAGTTCTAAGGTCTCAAGTATAGTTACAACGGCTGCCCCACCCTTCAAACCGAAACGCATTACTTCTTCACGGCAGAAATAGGCAGGGTGGTGGTACCTACCCGTGCGGACTCACAAGAGGTCCTACCACCAGTAAGAAAATGATTAGTAAATATGAGAGACTACGGAGTTTTAATTTTATTAGATGTGGTCCAATTTACTCATCGTGAGTAATTAATGGATCATGTATGACTGACTTAAAAAATTCCATTGAAACCTCACTCAAATCGGGCTATTTTACCACGACCGTAATAAATCTTATCAATTTCATTTCATCTCATCTTGTTTTCTTTCATTTAAATTAATTCTCCAATCTATAACCTGATGGTCCACCTGATGGTTGTCTGGAAGAGATCGCTCTTAGCGATAAGACCGCCAATTGTACTTTTTTGTGTTTAATGTATCGCACTGTTTATTTGTTTTGGTGTATAATAAAGAATACTCCCTCTCTCTCTATATTCAGTCTCAATATGATCCTGAAAAAATTGATAAGGCGATCCTTGATGCCCCCTGTTTTCCCGATACATATTTATTTGTTGATATTTATTGACTTAGGTGTAAATTAAGTAAAAAGAGAAATATTTATAAATTCTAATATTTATATTTTATTTATTACTCATACGTTTCAAGGCTTAAACAGTGTTTTATGTACAACACAATTGAGACTCCCGTATCTTTCTAGGCAGTGAGACTAACATCATGTCATCTAAGTAAACCTCACAATGTTCACGAACGTACGCTCCAGTAACCACTTAACACTAAACGGACCGTGAACTTTACTCAACTATGCAACACTATACTAATATGTATGGCAAAAAGTCGCCTTTATCAACTGATTGCCAATTGGAGCGTGGACACATTAGAACACACTTCATATTACTGAGCTAATATGACTTTGAGATAAACCGAAAAACGAATTGGAGAATTTATATTGTGGGCAGTGTGGATTTGATTTTTATTACACGATATATTGTAGGATAACATTTTGCTTTATCATGAAACTCATTCGTGAACATTAGGTGAAAAAGGCCTCAACCCATTGATCTGAAACCCAGTGGATTACCGATGGGACACCTCTTCACAACTCTTACAATATCTCGCATACTCCGAGCTAAAATGTTTTTGAGAAACATTAATTAAGATCAAAACATTTAAAAAATTATCAATATCTTACAGATCACCTTCTATGTGTCGGCCTAGAAAAACATAAGCCAATTTGTTCCTATGGTAGAGATTCGAGAATGGCACCGGAGCATGAGTAGGTTTCTTTTAATACCTAGATGATGGATGATAGACGTTCTCACTGCCCACCTGGTGTTCAGTGGTTACCGAAGCCTACATACATCTACAACGTAAGTTCCATCACCCACCTTGAGACATGAGCTCTAAGTCTCAGTTTTACACTACAACGGCTGCCCCACCCTTCAAACCGAAACTAATTGCTTCACGGCAGAAACAGCTGGTGGTTTGCGGGTTAGATTTTGACTACAGAATGCTATTCTTACACTGTGGAATTCGTGAACATTTGTTAGGTGGCTATTTCTTTAGAAAATATGCCATCTGCCTACAGGATACGATAGCTAATGCAATCGCATCGCTCGATACTGATACACCTGGTGCCTTATCCTTTAGGCCGACGAATTGATAAACGTTGAGTATTATACCAGCACAGAGCTATCTATCTGTTTATTGTGAGCCGGCACTGATAGATTATCTGATTATTCCCATTTCCGCCGCAAATCACTTCAAAGCGGACTTCAAAGCGGACTCGATAAGATTCGAGATAACACCCGTTTGGAGATGATTAACGACAAAGGGAAGATCTTCCACCGAGCGGATGATATTGCTCGGTAGACCGACGGTCCGAATGTTGTTGTTCGGAACTTGTATATATGCGCTTTATCTTGAAAATGTCGTAAGCGAGATTCAGGCATCTGTCAATTATCTTGCGTTGTATGATGGCTACCCGCCACACCCGGATTTAGCTGTAATATGTATTACTTATATAAAACTTAAAGATTAACTTACTAAACTATTCTCCCATTTTCTTCTATTAGCCGTCATCTCAACACTTACTCCCCTCTCTCTCTCATATCATCATTCACACACTCCATCCATGTCTTCTTCGTTTTGTTTTATCTTATCTTCCCCCTTTACCTTGGACTATCATTTCCATACATCTCCTAGTCACATGCATCTCATCTCTACGCATCACGTCATGTCCATACCACGCTATCGCTAACTTATTAAAGTATTGTCTATGTCAAATTTGAAATTCTAAAACACAACTGAACTGTGTCCCCAGCGCGGAATACGTTCTCGTAATGCAACGCCACAGTATGTTAACAATGGCACACGCCTCAAAGCTCGCTCATGAAATTTAAATTGCTTGTTACCAACACAAATTGAAATAGCGCGTCGTAACTAAAACGTCCTTATGAACGCGACCGGCGCCACGGCAAATTGATTGAGTTTTCTAATACGATCGAACACAACTATTATTACTGTTATATGTATTTAGAATATTCTAGGCTGTATGCATTATACAATAGGCTTTTGACCAAACATGTAACGTTAGAAGAGATCTACCGTTGATTTAACAATGAAGGCTTAGATACTGTTCGACAAATTTATAATTAACATAATCACTGTTTTAAAGTAAGTTCATTTATTTGGGTATTTATTATGTTTGGATGTTCGGAATCACCCCGGTCGACGATCCAATAATACGAACTCTTTTGATTATTTCGACTTTATATTTTTCTTTTTTCTAGTTTTTAGTCCAATAAAAATGTATTTGTATTTCCTGGCCTTCTCTAGATGGGTTATGTTCTATGTTGTGAGTTTTGGGTATTGGGACATCTATAATGTGTAGTAGTTTTTTTTCTATTGTCTATTTCTGTTGTGTGTATTGGTATAAGTGAATAATTTTATCGGGAATGATTGCACTATCTCCGATGATTTTGCTGTCAGCAGAATCCAATTAACCATTTGAAGTCGGCTTATATATATATCTATTATTGACCTAGACTAATGTCAAATTACGTATTCGGAATCAGCCTTCATCTTTTTTTTTATTGCTTAGATGGGTGGATGAGCTCACAGCCCACCTGGTGTTAACGGGTTACTGGAGCCCATAGACATCTAGAACGTAAATGCGCCACCCACCTTGAGATATAAGTTCTAAGGTCTCAGTATAATTACAACGGCTGCTCCACCCTTCAAGCCGAAACCCATTACTGTTTCACGGCAAAAATAAGCAGGATTGACCCAGTGAATAACCTACCCGTGCGGACTTACAAGAGGTCCTACCACCAGTAATTACGCAAATATATATTTTTTCTATTACAGTCAGAGATTTGATGTCAGTTTTAAGATCTCTAGATATAGTGTCATATACTCCATATGTTTTGAACCAATTAAAATAAAAACTCGTCGTTTCTTTCTTCTTACCAGCTATTTTTAAATTATTTGTAGACTTCCATTGATTTTATAGGAAGTTTCGATAATAATAACACTTCAGGCGCACCACCAAAGATGATTTGCAATTTTCAACTTCAAGATGAAACTATCGAACTGCGACCAAAGTGTTTTCGAATTGCAATTGGATAGATGGCTCAAGCTGAAAACGAAATTATAAATTCAGAATTATGGTCAAAATAAAACGTTGATTGTTCCGATAAAGACCAACTCAGCCACAACCAACGACGAAGCCTTAGTGGAATGTATGGCTAGTGCTGGAATTTGAAACGTTAAAACCTTAAAACCAATAAAACCAAAAAAAGCAATATGTAATAAAACACGTTTTTAAAGTGATTTTATGACCTGGTAACTAAGACCTTTAAGTCATGTCTTATTTTAATTTATATTCTTATTTTTATGAAAAATGATAATATGGAGGGAAATGAAATGAAAATGATTAATTTGAGATATTAATCAACTGGGATGAAATTAAATGAAATGAGATGATATGGGATGAAATATAATCTTAGTAAAATGGTGGTCATTTACTAAGATTTTTTCAGTGGACTTTTTGGAGGATCCCGAGAAGTTGCGTCCAGCGGCTTTGTTTCATTTTCCCATATTTGTGCACTTTCACAGATATTAAACAGTTAATAAACCACCGTTATTACACATTTAAACCTGAAGAAACACTAAATAGACAAAATAAAACAAATGACACAACTTCACTCCTCGCGTTCCCGCCAAAAAGTCTAATAAAACACGCTCTGAGGTTTTTCACAGACTAACTGTATTTTATTCCTTTCATAGACATTTTTTTTTGGTACAATTTTTCCTTGTTAGGAAAGGCAAGGGGATATAAGCCCATACAGCCTTGTCTTCTCTATATATTCTCTGAAATAGTTTTTCAAAAAAGCCGAAGCCGGGTCTTATATGATATATATTCATATGTCCACAATTATGATGAGATGTAACAAATAGTTGTTAACAGATGTCGCTACTAGTATTTTAAAGAACATTATTTTGATACTAACTTTAACAATATAATGTGAACGAAACAATAACAGTTCCGAGGTCTCCTGTTTATAATTTAAATTGTTAACAACGGCTAACACTACAAACGTCCCACAAAAATCCGTTAACGATTTTCCGTGGAATGTTCCCGAAACAAGCAACGGCTGTTAAACAATAGGCTAATTAGTTTCGTGATTGGCCGGCGTCTGAAAGAAAACGCTTTTAATGCTTAGATAATCTCAAATATTTCCGTACAAAATTCTATTATGTTAATACCAAGGTAGAATTCATTTTTGATTAACAATACAATTTTTACTAATTCTCGGAATTCCGTTTCCCCTAATTAAATGTTTTTTTTTTTTATTCCGAAAAAAAAACAACTACGAAAAATGTCTATGAAAAAATCCAAACATTAACATAATCATTAGTGCCCTGTTCCGATAATTAGCTTATCAACAAAAATACCAAAATTATAATTAATTAAATCCAAAATATTTACTATCTTATCTACTTAACCCACGGATAAAAAAATATTCTATCTGCTATTCCTAATTATAAACTTTTGTATTATTGAGTAACAAACTTCGTAACATTTTAACTGGTGGTAGGACCTCTTCTGAGTCCGGGCGGGTAGGTACCACCGCCCTGCCTATTTCTGCCGTGAAGCAGTAATGCGTTTCGGTTTGAAGGGCAGGGCAGCCGTTGTAGCTATACTGAGATCTTAGAACTTATATCTCAAGCTGGGTGGCGCATTTATTTTGTAAATGTCTATGGGCTCCAGTAACCACAAAACACCAGGTGGGCTGTGAGCTCGTCCAACCATCTAAGCAATAAAAAAAATAAAAAACATACTTAACCATGTAAATCTTTAACTCTGTCTAACTTTACTGACTAACTGTCTGTTTAACGTAGTTTTGAATTTTATTTTCATTAAATTACTCATTTTATGATCTTGGTTTTTTTTAAAGGTTTACATTTTACAAACTTGGCTCTAACAAAAACATTTTTAGAGAAAACACGTAGAAAAACTAATAGAGAAAATGTACATAAACTCAATTTAATACTCAACTTAAATGTTGAGTTACAGTGATCACAGTGGGATCTCTAAGACGTGATTTTTCGTTATTATAGACCAACTAAACTTAGTTACCAATACAGAATAAGGTTATAAGTAGAGAAGTTCCTTGTGAAGGAACAATGCAATGCAACAAATTTCATTGATGCAATTTTCAAACAAAATCCTTATTTTAGATGGAAGTGTACAATGGTTTGCAGAGCCCTTTAGTATGACATCCTTAATATAGCTCCATCTCAATTCTAGAATAGCCATCAAACTCATTAAAACTAAAAAGACATTAATGCTTCGCGACAGAAATAAGCAGACATTGAATACCCACGCGTGCACTGCAAACAGTTTTATTCAAAACTAGCTGACCCGGCAGACTTCGTAGTGCCTTAATAGATAAATAAAAGATCTAAACTTTTGTATAAAATAAACATAAAACAAACAAAAGGAATCCGTCCGACGGGGAACTCATCAAAGGAAAAACAAAATTGTTTTTTTTTTATTTATTGTTTTAAACCTTTTCTGGACTTTCACAAATAATTCAAAACCAAAATTAGCCAAATCGATCCAGCCGTTCTCGAGTTTTAGCGAGACTAACGAACAGTAATTCATTTTTATATATGTATATATATAAATAATTTCGAATTTCGCACATGATCAGGAAAACGGCGATATATTCACAACTTCGGAAACATTAAAAACGACCATAAAAAAAGGCGAAGTTAATTAAATCTTAAAAAAATATTCTTTATTCGTCATCCCAAAAGAAAGACCGGGTAAAGTGAAGGAGTTAAGTAGAAACTATACTTGAGACTTTAGAACTTATATCTCAAGGTTAGGTACGTTGCAGATGTCTATGGGCTCCAGTAACCACTTAACAAGAGGTGGGCTGTGAGCTCGTCCACCCATCTAAGCAATAAAAAAATTGAGGACATAAAGCTGCCCTTTTCATTTATTACAAAAAAAAAACTGGACTCTGTTACTTGACCGGGAAACCGCTTGGAATACAAAGAAGAAGAAGAAGGAGAAAAAATTTCAAAGTTCCGAATAGCACGTCTACCGAACAAAATTCTATATGAGCCTCTTACTATCCTCTTGACCCGTAAGGTTTACGTCTCACCGGAGCCGCTGGCGCGTTCATCTTAATTTCGTTCCACAGATTAACTTCGCCAAGGTAACTTCTGGGAACTTGTCTTGGATAGCTACTTTGTTTTTATTAAGCTTTTTACGAACGAAACAAGAATCTCGGTGAAGCAACTAAATTAGGTATCGAGTGCTTGTTTTATTGTCTTTTAAGGACCGTTGTGTTTACAGTAGGTTTGCGAGCGACAATATGGTCGTCAAGTTGTTGGTCGTAGGTCTGTCTGTATTCTAGCCGTTGAAGTTTAACTGGGCGTCGTCAAAATCAGGTGATTGGACCCGAGGGAGGGGCATAACAGGGGCATAACAGCGAACTGACCGACACTTCAATATTTGGATGTCTTTTTGACGTCTTTTGCTTGCTTGTTTGACAAGCAGCTGTTGTCAGAGTTAATGTCAAAACATAAAGCATTCCAGAAGTATGATTTAATACACCACATCCTACAAAGAAAACGGATCCTCGCAAGAAAAAGTAAATCATTTAAGTTCAATTTTTCCTGACAAAAATGCACAAAAGCTTAATGCTGCTAACTTTGAAACTTGAACTTTGAGCGACTACAATATGAAATTGCTTTAAAGTTTAAACTTAAACCGTTCACAAGAGTTTTGTTAGAGTTTTCTCGGTCTATACTTATATGTACAACTTTTGCTTTTAATTAGAACTCATTTTAACAAAAGAAACACGACACAATTTTTTATGTAACTTTCCAATGCATTATTATTATATTATATATTCTAGTAGAATTGACTATCTTAGAAACCACTTCATCTTGAATGGTGCCGCGATTGCATACCGCCGCGGTATGATTTAGTATTTGCGTAGATGCTTTGAATACTATAGACATCGGTATGGAATACATGGCGGTATGCAATCATACCTCTTTAGCGCGAACAACGCATGAATCCCTTTAAAAAGGTCGCGTTAAAAGAGATATTCAAAGGAGGACGCATAAAAATACATATATATACATAGGAAACGTATGGTCTAACAAGAAATCCTTTCATCGACGGAGAATAACAGCTTGGGCGAATGAAATCCCTCGGTCAAGCGAATCACGACCCAACGCCACGAACACAAAAAAAAACATAATATACATATACAAAAAAGAAAGTGTTTCAAAAAACAGAGTGTTTCGAAAAAACCTAAGCTTTAATACGGGGTCGGCGTGAAATGTACAAATTATGGACGAATGAAAACGAGACGGGTCGAGATTTTAATTTTTCGTGAAACGGGAGATTAAAAGAAGCGACGCTACGCACTGGAGCTATTCCCACGTCGTTACGGATCCTCCCGATACATTAACGGTACTTTTAGATACTTCAAACACCGGTCACCGACTCAGTCGAACCCGTCGCTTGCGACGAAGGGCCCGACGAGCGAATTAACCCACAGACACAGCCCACTGAGTTTCTCGCCGGATCTTCTCAGTGGGTCGCGTTTCCGATCCGGTGGTAGATTCTGCTAAGCACTGCTCTTGCTATGGCCAGTGTTAGCAACACTCCTTATTTAGGCTATTAGCATAGGTAGAGAAGAAAAAGGAGCTATTTAAATTTGAGTTATTTTTTTTTCAAATAGATATAACTTTAATTAAAGACAGAATAATATATAACTCAGATTATTAAAGTGTTTGACACGAAGGCACTACTGTGTACTTAAGTTTCTCCCCGGATCTTATCACTACGTCGCGATTCCAATCCGGTGGTAGATTCTGCAAAGCACTGATCTTGCCAGAGGTAGTGTTAGCAAATTCTCTCAGGTTGAGCTCGTGAGCTCACCAGCGAATATGTAGAGAATATAGTGCGCTAAGTACTTATTTCATTAAAACATTCGTCACTTAGCTCCATACGACTAGAACGAGCGTCTCATTGTGTAGACTACAAATTCAATTATTAACATGAAGCGTCCAAAACGCCGCGTTTTTCAGGCTCAGTGCGTAACAAGGAAAACGTTGTTGCGATAAAACGTAACGCTATCCGAGATCTCCCGATTATTTCGCGGTCACTTACTGAAACCTGAACCAACATTGCTCATGATTAAAAATCGTAAGCCATCAGCTATTTACGTTTTCTTATTCATTATGAATTCGATTCGAATAAATATTATGTTTAAAATTATTCTATCTCTAATATTAATTTTCATCTAATTTCAACGCATCAAAATATCGCTCGCAAATTAATTTCAATATGTTTTTAAATCATCTATCTAAAGCAATTGTATAACTATTGAATGTACATATTATTTTCTTCAAAATAATATAAGTACTTAAGAAATAATGTAATAATACTATATATAAGTAGTTATATGAATAACTCCAGCAATTAATAATTAAAATAACGACTATTCGAAATAAAAAATATGCGACTGTTCAAAAATAAACAACTTTTTTGTAAGAGCTTCAGTAGAGCAGATGAGTTCAAAGTCTAAAATAAATATTTATTATAATTTTATTAATAAAATACATATTAACACGCTCACTGCCGTGTAGGTCACCGGTGCCCTACGCGGCGCACTGAAGTCACTGTCGATTTCTCTCTTCGTTCTTCTTAATAAGGCACCGGAATATCTAGCAGACTCTGGGAAAGACGAATCTAAAGATACTGACAATGAATTTGTTTCTAAGAGACCTAAAAGACTAAAACATACACTAACAAACAAAAGAAGGCAAAGGCAGGCAATCCAGGCGCTTTAGTAACACAAATCGACATAATTACTTCAGTGCGCCGCATAGGGCACCGGTGACCTACATGGCAGTCAAAGAGTTAAAAAAACACTGTATAAAAATATTGCCGCTGATGGTGGTGTCTACGACACAAGCCATCGGTGGTTAGGGCTCTAGAGTGGGAATCCTCCCCACAATAGGCGCCGTAGCAAGGAAAGCTGGTTCCTGTATCGAGCCCCTAACCCAACTGGGTAACGAAAGTTTCTTAAGGTATCGGTCAAAACAATGCTGATTGAATCAACATGCGAAATGGCGGTAATGTCGTAGGCCAGATTTAAACATTTTATTAATAACTAGCGACCCGCCCTCGCTTCGCTTCGGAAACATTAGAACACACATGAAAGCAAGAAAAAAAAAAAAATTAAAAAAAGTAACCTATGTTCATCAGGGACAATGTCGGCTTCTAATGGAAAAATAATTTTTCAAATCGGTCCAGTAGTTTCGGAGCCTATTCGAAACAAACAAACAAACAAATCTTTCCTCTTTATAATATTACATTAGTATAGATATAGATATAGACTAGCGACCCGCCCTCGCTTCGCTTCGGAAACATGAAATCTTATTATTGATTATTTACGACATCACATAAGAAACCTCAAAAATAACAGTATTTCTCCACTATTTAATGGATGTTATTATACATATAAACCTGCCTCTTCAATCACTCTATCTATTAAAAAAAACCGCATTAAAATCCGTTGCGTACTTTTAAAGATTTAAGCATACATAGGGATATAGGGACAGAGAAAGCGACTTTGTTTTATACTATGTAGTGATTAAAATATAATT
Source organism: Bombyx mori (assembly GCF_030269925.1). Lineage (NCBI taxonomy): Eukaryota > Metazoa > Arthropoda > Insecta > Lepidoptera > Bombycidae > Bombyx > Bombyx mori. The sequence goes on along the minus strand of NC_085120.1, from coordinate 683,795 downwards.
ATTTAATTATAGGGTTTTGTTTCGTTTGTGAACTATATTCATTCACAGAAAACGTAGCGTCAAATAACAAACAAATTGAAACTATTTCATGTAACGCCAAACAGGGGACTGGTGGTAGGACCTCTTGTGAGTCCGCGTGGGTAGGTACCACCACCCTGCCTATTCCTGCCGTGAAGCAGTAATGCGTTTCGGTTCGAAGGGTGGGGCAGCCGTTGTAACTATACTTGAGACCTTAGAACTTATATCTCAAGGTGGGTGGCGCATTTACGTCGTAGCCGTCTATGGGCTCCAGTAACCACTTAACACCAGGTGGGCTGCTAGCTCGTCCACCCATCTAAGCAATAAAAAAAAAGGGGGACAAATATTATTCTCAAGAAATTGTTATTTACAAGATCAGAGCGATCGAGGAGTGTGTTATAAAATTCAACATTACTACACTGCAGAAGCGTACAACAAACAAAAAATAGCACTCAATACCGAGATCGCGCTTCGTTCTGATAGTTGCAAAGAACGAACTCAAAATTTTACATATCTCACTAAAGTTTTACAGTTCAAAGATTGTGTATTTGTAAGCAAATAGAGTAAGGTAGATTTGAATCGATAAATATATTTGAATTCAGTAGGCAGCCTGTGAGCTGTGCCCCTGGCAATAATGATGCCACTCACCACAAGGTCACCCACGATAACCACTGACCGTCAATCAAAGCCAATAAAATATATTCAGATTAATACTATTGAAGACTAATGGGGTAGCAACTGGAAGCTTGTCTCTTTTGAAAACGACTTTTAAGGCAAGTGGGTATTTTGTGTTGCCATTTAAAATTTTAGGCCAAACGAGATCTACTATGTGATGATGTTTATTAAAGTCTTATTGGCTGGGTGATCAATGAGCCTGGCCATCGTACTACGAGGTCAATTTTTTTTTATTGCTTAGATGGGTGGACGAGCTCATAGCCCACCTGGTTGATAAATGGTTACTGGAGCCCAAAGACTTCTACAAGGTAAATGCGCCACCCACCTTGAGATATAAGTTCTAAGGTCTCAGTATAGTTACAACGGTTGCCTCGCCCTTCAAACCGAAACGCATTACTGCTTCACGGCAGAAACAGGCAGGGTGGTGGTACCTACCCGTTCGGACTCACAAGAGGTCCTGCCACCAGAAACAAGAGGTCCTACCAGCAGTGTAGGTTCTCCGGCTGGATCTGTTTAACGAGCAATCTGACTGCGCACTGCCTTTTCAACCTCACAATCCTTCGGGTGACATCGATTGCCCTGGTTCTCCTCTGAATCTCCTCGTTCCTGATTCGTATTCACTTCACAAGGAATCTGCATATTTTATAGGTAATTTCATCATACAATATTCTAATTACCGATCTCTAATATTTAAAACGAATATTTCTTAAATGAAAGTTTCTATATCATTACAATACATTTTAATTATAGCAATTTTTTAGGTTGATTTCTCATCGATGTAAAGTTTCTTTTTAAGCGTCAGATAGCGAATAAGGCTTGAGCTGTCTATAGATCTACAATAGCTTAAGGAAATATTAATAAGTACACACATAAAGCCAGTAAGGTTACGAAACAAAAAAAAACAAATTGCGCGTTCGCTTCCATCACACGAGAAAGAATAATTATAATCCCACATTCGAGCTTTATAATCTTTGCAAAAAATTTGTTCCACTTATTTTCATAAAAAATTCAACAGTTGCCCAATCCTTCGGGAAGGCGCTTAAAACTCTGGAAATAAGATTACATTCTCGACGAATAAATTTGTCAAACTGTATATTTAATAAATTCGAAAACGAATATACAAGGAGTCTTCAAGGGAAATCAGATTGTGTAGCGTAAGAGGTAAGATTGAAAATTGGCCTACCCTTTATATTAATACTTAAAAAGCGAAATAGAGGAAGACAGCAACATAGATGGGAAGATGACATCAAAAAAGTGACAGAAACGACTTGGATGAGAAAAACGCAGGATAGAATATTATGGAGAACCCTTGGGGAGGCCTATGCTGTACAGCAAGACGATCAAGAAACCGGTGTCGAATAATAAAACTAGATATTAAGTGTATTAAAAATGTAACTTAAATTAGATTGTTAAAAAAGGCTTATATTATTATTATTACATTAATACAGAAATTAGAGGTTCAAAGAAATAACACTGCCTCTATGACGTTCAGATGATCGCACATGACATTAATCTATTTGCTCACAACTAGAAGGGAGCACTAAGACTGAAGTAGATAAAGAAAATGCTTCTAATAGCTAACATACTAATATTTTAAGATCTCATTTATATTCTAACGCCAGTGGAATACACAGTCGAATTACCAATTGTTCCAATAGTTCCAGTTAAATTGGGTACTTCAAGTGTTGAGTCTTAATATACATCGGTATCCATTGCCCATTTTGGCAACGAAGCAGTAACATGTTCCGATTAGAAGGGTGGGGCAGTCTTTATACAATACAATAATTCAATACAATTGAGACTTCGGTCTCATGTCTCAAGGGGAGTGGTGGCATTCACGTTTTAATGTCTACAGGCTCTATGAACCAATGTAGACCCTCCACACCTGCCTATCAAGATCCATTAGTGGGAGAAACATCCCAGCTACGCCCATACCAGCTGGTGACCACTCCCGTCTGAAGTGGAACTGTAACTACTGTAAAGTACTTAATCTCATGCTTCCACCACCATCAGCCTATAGCACTGCTGGACATAGGCCTCATTAATTGCACGCCACTGTGCACGATCCTCGGCTTCTCTCATCCAGTTCCTACCAACCACCCTGCGTAGTTCATCACTCCACCGAGCGTGAGAGCGTCCTGTACTACGTTTGCCAATTCGCGGTCTCCACTCAAGAACACGCTTACCCCGGAATATGTTTATAAGTATTAAGCGGTAGGCAGCTGCTTGGCTCTGCCCCTGGCATTACTGAAGTCCATGGGCGACGGTAACCACTCACCATCAGGTGGGCCCTATGCTGGTCTGCCTAAAAGGGCTATAAAAATTTTTTTTTAGACTCAATTAACTAACTAGGAGAAAAGCGGTATTACCATTTTTTTTTAATATATCCAAACACCACGATATTCGTGAAAACCTACATAGTATTTTTTATTCGACAACCGGGGAAAATTCTCAAAGTCATGAATGCATAATGTAGGTTTCATTTTATTTCCCTTAACAAATAGGTCACTGGGCCACGTTTAGGTGTTACTTCAAATCGCCTGTATTTTATTTAAAAAACGCTACACACAAAATTTTGATTTATGACTTGAAAAAAACTAATAGTTATTAGACGTCGATTTGTTTACAATATTCATGAAATAGAATTGTGTGAACTGAAAGACTAGACTACAATTGTTTGCTAATGACTAATGAGACTAGAATTGTTGTTTGTAAAAAACACTACCTTTGAATGCTAAAGAGTTCTTTTTTTTTATTGCTTAGATTTGTGGACGAGCTCACAGCCCACCTGGTGTTAACTGGTTACTGGATCCCATGGACATCTACAACGTAAATGCGCCACCCATCTTGAGATATAAGTTCTAAGGTCTCAAGTATAGTTACAACGGCTGCCCCATCCTTCAAACCGAAACGCATTACTGCTTCACGGCAGAAATAGGCAGGGTGGTGGTACGTGCCCACCCACAAGGACTCACAAGAAGTCCTACCACCAGTAATTACGCAAATTATAATTTTGTGGGTTTCATTTTTATTACACGATGTTGTTCCTTCACCGTGGAAATCAATCGTGAACATTTGTTGAGTACGTATTTCATTAAAAAAATTGGTACCCGCCTGAGATTCGAACACCGATGCATCGCTCAACACGAATGCACCGGACATTTTATCCGTTAGGCCACGACGACTTCAAAATAGAGTATAGAGTTTGTATGATGATGAGCGTTTTTTCCCCCTGCCTATTCAGCCTAAGAGGCTATTTCAGCTACGCCCGGACGTGTAGGTGAGCTCACGGGCTCGACCTGAGAGAATTTGTTAACTCTAGCCCTAGAAAGAGCAGTGTTTCGCTGAATCTACCACTGAATCCAACTGAGAAGATTCCCCCAGAAAATCAATGGGCTGTGAGTGAATAATATCGCTCATAGAGGTCAGCAAAAGTCAGTTAAGCCACTGCCTACTAACCATGACTATTTTCCGATTACGACTATATTGAAAAAAGGACCTATAATGCTCTGTAAACTCCTTGGAGAGGAGTCCATTTTAGAGCCAGATATTACAATGCATATGTATATCAATTTTTTTTTATGATTGAAGTATTACTGGTAGCCCGGAGGCCTTTCCATTTTCACCAGAACAGGAGGATGAACAAGGCTCAACCAAGAGGGGTGGGATTTGCTAACAGCTGCCCGAGCGCCTCCGAAGGAAATCTAACAACTCAAGAGTAACTACTTCACGAAAGAATCTGCTACCGGATCGGAATCGCGACCCGGTGAGAAGACCCGACGAGAAACTCAGCGGGCTTGTGCATGGGTTAAGTTGCATGTCGAACTCTTTGCTGTATATGGTATCTGGAAACGTACTGTCTTACGCAGCAACTTCCATCCGTGAGAAGGACTTCGTGTCCATTCACAGCAGCTGCGTTACTAAAATAGATGACAGGATAATCTCAAACAAATCCTCACAGCTCTCACCAAGAACGTAGTATGTACGACATATGTACGACGATGTATTTTACATAATTTTTATGTACATTTAAGTTTTTAATGTTTTACTTAATTAAAAATACTTTTACGGCTTATGAGGAACTGTTTTAATTTGAAGATTGCGCGGAAGTTTCTTAACAACAAGTTTTCCCTCCCGATCCATTAACGGTGCTTTTAGGTACCACAAGCACCAGTCACCGTCCTCGTCGAATCCGTCGCTTACGAAGGGCTCGACGAGCGAATTAACCCACAGACACGCCCACTGAGTTTCTCGCCGGATCTTCTCAGTGAGTCGCGTTTCCGATCCGGTGGCAGATTATCCGAAGCACTGCTCTTGCTAGGGTCAGTGTTAGCATCACTCCGGTTTGAGCCCCGTGAGCTCACCTACTAACTAATGTTACGCTGAAATAGCCTCTCAAGGCTATCAGCTTAGGTAGGAAAAAAAAAAGTTTTCGAACCGTATTCCAAGTTAAAATTAAATATGATTGTAACAGAACATATTACCCGAAAAGCCCATACGACATTACGTTGAATTAACAATTCGCTGTAAATAAATATTTACAGATCGTTCTTACTTATAAAACATCTCGTCGAGTTTTATCGTTGCGTCTCAGAATCCCCATTCCTTTTATGTGTTAATAAAAAAAAACCTTTATTACCAGAACGCATATTCGAATTGTGAAGAGCCCATAATATATGCTCACGTTAAACACCATGATCCGTAGCTGAGAGAGAAAATGGGTGCGTGTACTTATGTACGCGCGTAAGAAGTTATACTTTATTTTTATTAAATTTATTTCTTTTTTTTTTTTGTTTAAATTTTAATCAATTTGAAAAAAAATCGATTAAACAACATCCTCAAACACGCATATTGGACATCCCTTTTCTTGACATCGTATAAATTCGGTAATTCTCGGTACGGTTCGGTAAGTTCACCTGCGGCTATATTCAGACTCGCCAAGTTACGTCGGTCGTATTGTAATGAGCGATTTAGTGGGCAACTTCATTCTGTTAATTTTGTGTCACGGTGCGCGCGCATCGTAAAATTTCACGCTCATCAATTTTTCATAACGCGCCTAAAGAAGTATAACTTCAAAAAAGTTCGTTGCCATTACGGGCAAACGAGCCACCGACTCCCCGTAAAGTAAAAACCGTGCAGGTCTCCATATATTTCGTTGGCCCGAATACGCTGTATAATTTATACGACAATAGACTCGATCCTATTAAAATTAAAAAATACGATCAATTCAGAACCACTACATTACTTCCACTGTTCAGACTGAACAGAATCTTAATAAGTGATGATTTTTATAAATCACTAGCTGACCCGGCAGACTTCGTAGTGCGTCTATCGATGAAGAAAATAACTAAACTTTTGTATAAAATAAACCTAAAATAAACAAAAGGAATCCTTCCGACGGGGAACACATCAAAGGGAAAACAAAATTGTTATTTTTATTTCGTTCCGAGCATTTTCATATTTATCTACTTTTTAAACCTTCTCTGGACTTCCACAAATAATTCAAGACCAAAATTAGCCAAATCGGTCCAGCCGTTCTCGAGTTTTAGCGAGACTAACGAACAGCAATTCATTTTTATATATATAGATAGATTTAACACAGTTTTTTTATTTATTGCGTAGATAGGTAAACGACCTTACAGCCCACCTGGTGTTAAGTGGTTACTGGAGTAACTGAGTTACTGCCACTGGTTCTAAGGTCTCAGTATAGTTACAACGGCTGCCCCACCCTTCAAACCGAAACGCATTACTGCTTCACGGCAGCAATGGGGAGGGGGGTGATACCTACCCGTGCGGACTTACAAGAGGTCGTACCACCAGTAAAATAATGCCATATTTAAAAAATAAGAAGAAGATAGCATACCTAGTGGCCTCAAAATAAGACATACGTAAAAACGTGTGCCGAAAGCATACTAAACAAGGGAATATAGATCCCTAATGCCAAAGATCTTTATTTACCATAGATACTGACTCCGACCTGAATCCCAAGCCTCACGGTATCCAAACTAACAAATTTTAATGATAGTTTTGGACGAACTCTTATCCTCCAATGCTCGAGATGAAGCGTTTTCATTCCGAAAAACGATAGAAAATGACAAACAAAACAAATCTCAGCTATCACATATCTATACATATATAAATGAATTGCTGTTCGTTAGTCTCGCTAAAACTCGAGAACGGCTGGACCGATTTGGCTAATTTTGGTTGGAATTATTTGTGGAAGTCCAGAGAAGGTTTAAAAGGTAAATAAACATGAAAATCCTCGGAGTTAAATAAAAATAACAATTTTGTTTTTCCTTTGATGTGTCCCCCGTCGGACGGATTCCTTTTGTGTGTTTTAAGTTTATTTTATACAATATAGGTCTTTTATCTATCGATTGAGTCACTACGAAGTCTGCCGTGTCAGCTAGTCTAATATAAAATCTAGACGAATAAAAGAATATATCTACAATCAGTTTTCAATTTCGTAAACCATTCCACGCGAGATTTAAGTTTCTACGAAAATAACACGGTGATGGATCCCGATGTCTGTTGCAACGCGATTAGGCACCAAATAGCCAGCAATAGCTTTATTGAGCTCGGAACAAATAGCTGAAACCGTAATAATCTTGATGAAACGAATAAATCGTCGGGACGATAAAGAAAATCCTTACAATGCGGGATAGGACGCGTATTGTTCAATATAGAATAGGGAATAAAAGCGTAGAATCACAGAACGTCTTGGTATTTTATAGCACATGTTTCCAGCACAATTCTCCTGTTACGCTCGTTTCAAAATAATTCGTATTATGATTATCCATATAATAATACGTGAAGCAAAAACTTTGTACCCATTTCTGTGAAAATTGCGCGGACCGATGAGTATGAAATTTCCCACACTTATAGAGAATATAGAGAAGGAGTGCAGAATCTTAATATATTTTTTATTATGCATAAAAAATACATTAAATCAATAAAAAACAACATTACACATACTACCATTTATTTGACACACATACGCATGCATGCTATTTGCTTACTGTCTAACTTGTCTAATTACTTACGGCCTGGCCACGGGGATCGGCGGTGCGAACAGCGAAGCGGTGGGCGAGGCGACCATTCGCGCAGCACCGTTTGCAGGCCACGGGTACTCACGTTCGCCGCCGCGACTAGTAAGGAAGTCCGACAGCGAAATGTCTATATCGAAATTATCTCGATATTGCTTACAAATTAATAGTTTTTTGGTTCAGGACCTATTATTTGGAAAAGATTGTGAAGTACATGATTTGAATAAGAATCGGAGTATACCTATAGATGGAGAATTCCACAAGAAGTACGAGAAATACTTTGGGTGGCTAGACTTCCAAATAGCTGGTCTAGCTAGTATTTCAGCTATTTTATTTTTTTATTGCTTAGATGGGTGGACGAGCTCACAGCCCACCTTGTGTTAAGTGGTTACTGGAGCCCATAGACATCCACAACGTAAATGCGCCACCCACCTTGAGATATAAGTTCTAAGGTCTCAAGTATAGTTATAATGGCTGCCTCACCCTTCAAACCGAAACGCATTACTACTTCACGGCAGAAATAGGCAGGGTGGTAGTACCCACCCGTGTAGACTCACAAGAGGTCCTACCACCAGTAATTACGCAAATTATTATTTTGAAGATTTCATTTTTATCACACGATGTTATTCCTTCACCGTGGAAATCAATCGTGAACGTTGAGTGTTGTTGAGTACGTATTTCATTACAAAAATTGGTACCCGCCTGATATTCGAACACCGGTGCATCGCTCAACACGATTGCACCGGACGTCCGTTAGGCCACGACGACTTTAAAAATAAAAAATAAAAAATAAATAAAAAATATAAAAATTTCGGCGTTAATTTTTCGCGGCGAAAACAACTAAACTCATTTAATCACTGCACTATTCGCCGCGACTACCGCTCGACTCCGTGGCTCGCGCCGTCCGTATTCATGCATTTGTTTTGCTCGCCCGCCGCATCGCGCGATTCGCTCGGTACATTTCGCCGGTCGCTTCGCCGGTCGCCGGTACGCGTGGCTTGTTAGGTACATTTCTATGCGCTTGTTTTAGTCGCTAGACGCTTCGCCGTTCGCACCGCGCGAATATTCGCATCGGCGAATGTCCCGTGGCCAGGCTGTTAAAGTCTGTGGTCAAATTGAGAATAGGTTCAATATTGTTTGTTTTTATAGTATAAAGTGTAGTCTTGGAAATCTGTGGTTATAGAAGTTAATAGTCTTTGACAATAGAAAAATGATAGTGTACAAACTTATAATTTCAATTAATTATTGTCGAATTTAGACTAATGGGGGAACCGTAGTACTTATAATTATCTTTAGTATATATCAAGGGGTGAGAGACAATTTGGTTTAAGCGACATTTATCTTTATAATTAAAGGCGCGTGCTATTTGGTATTAGCATCAACAGTTCACTGATTTTAATTGAACTTCAATTAAGTTTACTCCATTCTAATAGCTGAAGAAGTTTATTTATTTATGATATTTTTTCTAAATTTTAAACCTTAAATGTCTCTCCTGTAGAATTTCAACAATTTAGCTGTAACCAAATAACCTCTCACAACTGGACGCGGTAAAACTTCTCAGTGCTGGTGCATTAGAATATTACTGTCATTAATTAAATTTAATTTATAGACATTAGTCATGCCAATACAACGGAACTTCAAGGAAATACCGTTGCTAAATTGATAACTCTGATGAAAAATTTACTAAAATTATTTATTTTCCTACCTACGCTGAGAGCCTTGAGAGGCTATTTCAGCGTAACCATAACCAGTAGGTGAGCTCACGGGGCTCAAGCCGGAGTGATGCTAACACTGGCCATAGCAAGAGCAGTGCTTCGCAGAATCTACCACCGGATCGGAAACGCAACCCACTGAGAAGATCCGGCGAGAAACTCAGTGGGCTGTGTCTATGAGTTAATTCGCTGGTGGACGGTGACCGGTGCTTGTGGTACTTAAAAGCACCGTTGGATGCATCGCGAGGATTCTTAATGATGTGAACTACTGTAACTGATACATTAAGCATTTAATTATTTAACTAAGTTCATCTTCTTCTTCATCTGCTTCTTCTTATTTCTTTATAATATTTCCGCATAAAATATCCTATTCTAAATACGTTGTCTGGGACAAAGGGTTCCACTTGTAACCTAACCTATAGACGTAACCCACTGAGTCTCTGGCCAGATCTTGTCTTTGTCAGAAAGTCTTCAAGGACATATTTAGACAAACACACAATATTCATTCCGCTTTGAGCAACCAAACAGAAGCTTTTTATTGTTATTAATATACCTATATTATATATATATATATATATATATATATTGAAATTATTTTTTTTTATTGCTTAGATTGTTGGACGAGCTCACAGCCCACCTGGTGTTAAGTGGTTACTGGAGCTCATAGACATCCACTGCGTAAATGCGCCACCCACCTTGAGATACAAGTTCTAAGGTCTCAAGTATAGTTACAACGGCTGCCCCACCCTTCAAACCGAAACATATTACTTCTCACGGCAGAAATAGGCAGGGTAGTGGTACCCACCCGCGCGAACTCACAAGATGTCCTACCACTACCACCAAAAGTCAATAATAAAAGGATTTATTGAAGAAGTAAGTTTTCATTACTGTCACTACGGAGGGCAATGATAATAATGAAGATAATGACGTCAGCAACTATGCAAGTCTCGGCAATTAGAAAAAACAAGAATCGATAATATTCAAAACACCCCTACTACATATTTTATACAAATTCATATTGTTCATAAACAATTCCACATGTATCAACAAGAGCTCCTATAAAAACCTAACTAATGGCACCCGTGAGGAGCGACGCGAGCATTAACCTTCATACAACCTTCACAACATATGGGGGGCTCATTTTTACAGAGTGCCCTTTACTACCGCATAAAAAGGTCATAAAATAGTTTCTGAAACATTGTAACAGTGTACTGTATTCGTTAAAGAAACACGTGATTTATCGAAGGTCTCCAATCAGAAGTCGATAGCTTTGCCACTGAAGCTAGGATTTTTTTTATTGCATAAATGAATGGATGAGCTCACAGCCCACCTGGTGTTAAGTGGTTACTGGAGCCTATAGACATCTACAATGTAAATGCGCCACCCACCTTTGAGATATAAGTTCTAAGGTCTCAGTATAGTTACAACGGCTGTCCCACCCTTCAAACCGAAACCCATTACTGCTTCACGACAGAAATAGGCAGGGCGGTGGTACCTACCCGTGCGTACACCAGGTGGGTTGTGAGTTCGTCCACCCACCGAAGCAATAAAAATAAAATCTTCTCAGCGCGTCGCGATTCCGATCCGGTGTTAGATTCTGCGTAGCACTTATCTTGATAGGGCTAATGTTAGCAAATCCTCTCAGGCTGAGCCCATGAGCTCACCCACCCGTTCACGAGCAGCTGTAATAGCCTCTTAGGCTACCAGCGAATAGGTAAGGAAAAACAATCTCAGAATATTCGCATTGAGCCTGCGACAAATGACCATGAGCTTGGTATTGCCACTTCCTTAATATTGCATCGTTCACAAAGCAGTATTGCGAGGGCGGAAGTCCGGCGATTTCCTCCTGACCAAAAAAAAAGGCAATATTGTAGTCAACAGCGCATCGGAGAAACAACAATAACATGTCCTTCATGAAAGAAAGGTCGAAAAGAGTCCTTACTTTGACCTCGATTCAAATCCTTGACGGTGATCACTCGATGGAGCTCCAAAGGATACATCTTCTGAAATTTATTAAAAAAAAACATCAGAGATCCAAGTAGCCGTAATATAAATATAATATAAAGAATCCAAATATAACATTTTTACTTTTCCTTCGCGATATGGGAACAGGAAATTATTTGTGTAACTCTCAGATACTCTGTAGCCTTATTAATGTTACGCGTGTAATTAAAAAACGAAATTATATTACTGGAATGTTGGTTTTGTTATACGATCCTTATTTGCGATACTCTTACTGAAATTAAAAAAAAATTATTAATTTGTCGTGAATTCGTTTCTCTTTGAAATTTCGTAAGCAATTACCATTAATGAGATTCTGATGAGACGGAACTGTTCTTCCGTGTTCCGGAAATGTAAGAATTGAATTTATCACTTAACCTCCTAACAGTTCCTTCAGGGACATATTCAGCACTTAACGGTAAATACCTAGAGTGGATTTAACACGACTCGTCAACATTTGTATGTATTAACAGCCCGCAAATCGAACCCGCAAAATTATAATTTGCGTAATTACTGGTGGTAGGACCTTTTGTGAGTCCGCACGGGTAGGTACCACCGCCACTATTTCTGCCGTAAAGCAGTGATGCGTTTCGGTTTGAAGTGTGGGGCAGCCGTTGTAACTATACTGAGACCTTAGAACTTCTATCTTCTGCTCGTCTTGCCACCGCTGGGGTGGCGCATGTCGTCGGCAAAATCAGGAGATTGGGCCTCGACGTGGCGCTCAGTATATCCGAGGCCATGTGGTTCCACAGGCCCCGGAGAGTGCCACCTGTCGATGCCCATATCATGGTTGGAGGCGTTCGTATCGAGGTCGGGGTGCAGTTGAAGTACCTCGGCCTCATTCTGGACAGTCGTTGGACCTTCCGTGCTCACTTTCAGAACCTGGTCCCTCGTTTGTTAGGGGTGGCCGGCGCGTTAAGCCGGCTTCTGCCCAACGTCGGGGGGCCTGACCAGGCGACGCGCCGTCTCTATACGGGGGTGGTGCGATCAATGGCCCTATACGGGGCGCCCGTGTGGGGCCAGTCCCTGGCCGTGGGGGTAGCGAAGCTGCTGCAACGGCCGCAACGCACCATCGCGGTCAGGGTCATCCGTGGCTATCGCACCATCTCCTTCGAGGCGGCGTGTGTACTGGCTGGGACGCCGCCTTGGGTCCTGGAGGCGGAGGCGCTCGCCGCTGACTATCAGTGGCGGGCTGACCTTCGTGCCCGGGGCGTGGCACGTCCCAGCCCCAGTGTGGTCAGAGCGCGGAGGGCCCAATCTCGGCGGTCCGTGCTGGAGTCATGGTCCAGACGGCTGGCCGATCCTTCGGCTGGTCGTAGGACCGTCGAGGCGATTCGCCCGGTTCTTGTGAACTGGGTGAATCGTGACAGAGGACGCCTCACTTTCCGGCTCACGCAGGTGCTCACTGGGCATGGTTGCTTCGGTGAGTTCCTGCACCGGATCGGAGCCGAGCCGACGGCAGAGTGCCACCATTGTGGTTGCGACTTGGACACGGCGGAGCACACGCTCGTCGCCTGCCCCGCATGGGAGGGGTGGCGCCGTGTCCTCGTCGCAAAAATAGGAAACGACTTGTCGTTGCCGAGTGTTGTGGCATCGATGCTCGGTGACGACGAGTCGTGGTAGGCGATGCTCGACTTCTGCGAGTGCACCATCTTGAAGAAGGAGGCGGCGGGGCGCGTGAGAGACGCACAGGCCCGCCGCCGTCGAGCGGGGGCCAGGGAGGCGGATCTCGCCCAAGCCCTGGTCCTCTAAGTGTTTCGAGTCTCCCTCACATGTCGGCCTGGGGACCGGCGAAGGGGGCCTAAGAAGACGACGTGCAAGCTGCTCTGCACGCGTTTTATGCAAGAGCATCCGGGTGATGGAAGGCCGGCCATCCTCGACCCACACTGGTTCTGACCCAGCGGGGTATTCCGTAGGATAGACCATTCTAACCGGTGCCATCTGGGCGGGCTTCGGATAGCCTGCCGACCGAGAGGACTAGTGTACGTGGCGCCGACGACCGCCAGTCCGGCGTCCCGAGGGGGAGGGTGATGGGAGAGATGTGCTTTCCCCCCCTTGCCTTTTCATGAGGTTTGTCTCATGCGAGGTTTGGACGTTGGTTGACGACTCCGACATGCCCCGCCCTCCATCCCCAGTGAAGGGCGGAAGTCCGGCGATTTCCTCCTGTAAGGTTTGTGGCGCATTTATGTTCTAGATGTCTATGGGCTCCAATAGCCACTTAACACCAGGTGGGCTGTGAGATCGTTCACTCATCAGCAATAAAAAAATATTTTAGTAACTAGCTGTCAATTTATTTATTTATTGCATATACAAGTGAACGAACTCATGGTCCGCCTAATGTGCCACACTTACCGCAGCCTATAGACATCACAGAACAATTTCCCCACCCTACAAACCGGAACATTTACTTCACAGAAAAAACGGACATGGTAGTGGTATATACTAGTACGTGCCCAAAATAGGCTCTATAATAACATAACATGTAGGAATAACATTTTAAAATTGAACATACAACATGATATAACTTGTTATACTATAAAAACCAGTCTACTGCGACTGTTCTTTAATAAGCTAATATGAAAACAATCTACTAAGTGACTAACGTAACATTACAACGACTAAAGCCATCAACTCGAGACTTTTTATTTTTTATTGCTTAGATGGGTGGACGAGCTCACAGCCCACCTGATATTATGTGGTTACTGGAGCCCATAGACATCTACAACGTAAATGCACCACCCACCTTGAGATGTAAGTTCTAAGGTCTCAGTATAGATACAACGGCTGCCCCACCCTTCAACCGAAACGCATTACTGCTTCACGGCAGAAATAGACGGGGCGGTGGTACCTACCCGTGCGGACTCACAAGAGGTCCTACCACTAGTAATTACGCAAATTATAATTTTGCGGGTTTGATTTTTATTACACGATGTTATTCCTTTACCGTGGAAGTCAATCGTGAACAATTGTTGAGTACGTATTTCATTAGAAAAATTGGTACCCGCCTGTGGGATTCGAACAACGATGCATCGCTATATACGAATGCACTGGACGTCTTATCCTTTAGGCCACGACGACTTCTAAAACTCGACTTACTTACCTTTTTTTTTATTTATTGCTTTAAACGGATAAGCGAACTCACTATCCGCCTGATTTAGTGATTGCTGGAGCCCATAGATACCAGCAACGTAAATGCCTCCACCCATCTTGGGATATGAGTTCTAAATCTCAGTTCTACTCCACCTTTCGGCAGAAATAGGCGTGGTGGTAATACCCATGCGGGCTCATGAGATACCCTACTCCCAGTAAAAAGTCTCATAATGGTATTAGACGAGAATCCGTCTTTGAATAATCGGAGTCAATCGCTTGAGTTCTAAATATATTCGTCCAGTATCTATTTAACTTCAGATCGGACAATCACTGCAGATAAACAACAATAAAAATGTACCTCTTAAGCTTCGGTATATAACTTTGTATCTTTTTTTACTGGTGGTAGGACCTCTTGTGAGTTACTGGTGGTAAGACCTCTTGTGAGTCCGCACGGGTAGGTACCACCGCCCCGCCTATTTCTGCCGTGAAGCAATAATGCGTTTCGGTTTGAAGGGTGAGGCAGCCGTTGTAACTATACTGAGATCTTAGAACTTATATCTCAAGGTGTGTGGCGCATTTACGCTGTAGATGTCTATGTGCTCCAGTAACCACTTAACACCAGGTGGACTGTGAGCTCGTCCACACATCTAAGCAATAAAAAAAAAAATATTTGTTATAAGCACTATTGTATAACAGTTTCTTACCAGGGTTTTCGCGTCTAATGAGTTCTCGGTATATCGACTCTGCTGCGAGCTGCCCGTGGTCGTTACACTCGCAAAAGTGGCAAAATATCGGGAACTGATTAAATGTGAAAACACTGGTTAGAACCCGTTAAATACCAGTTTTTCAAACGTATATCTCATTGTTTTTAAACTATCATCATCGTAACTGTGAAGAAATCTATTGAACATACAAATAATATCACCAAAATAAACAAAGTCTAAAAAACAAAAATCTATCCATAATGCAAATAATGTCCGATTCCAAGGGAAACCACCCAAAAGGGTCTTTAGTATAAATCAAAATTCCACCTTCACGCAAAATCAACAGACGATCAACGTTAAAAATAGTCTGCAAATGTAATTCCGCGGGTCAAATTCAGCCGGCGTCACGGCCCGCCGTAACTCCCCATTGTCCCCATAACATCTCCGTGAATATAAAAACCCTTTTGTCTCTTATTTACAAAAGGAAAAGATAAAGATATGACATTTGAATAAAAGGAAATTCAACAGTTCGAAATCGCTGAGATCATCCCCAGATTGCGAAAGGGTTTACGTCTCTCATTTCAGTTATGCAAAATGCGCCCAACATGTGTTCGCCGTGTTATATTGCGTCGTTTTTTGTTATTGCCCCGGAGGAAACGAGACGGGAGCCCACCTAATGGTAATTGGTTAGACTCGGCAATTTTTTTTCGAGTTCAACATTTACTCTCTTCCATAATTTTTGTCTGTTTCAAAAATATCGTGCAGAGTTGAATTCTTGAATTATGTACGCCTAATTTGAGAGACGCCCTAAGTAATTTGAAGCACAATTATTATTTGTGATACACAATTGGAAGTTGAACTAAAAGTAAAATGGTTTTATTTTTGCTTACAAAGTATCTTAAAACGCTTGATTTTCTTTCTTTCTAAATACCTTACTTGGATTTCAAATTCTAAGTAACCCAATCGTCCCTAAAAAAATATTTTAATAGCAATCCTGCACGCCAAAAAACCTTTAATTATAAAACAAGTTCATATGAGCAGTAGAATTATCCCTCAAAGGACTTAGCAACGTGCCTTTACAAGAGATATTACCTCAATTCCTCGAGTATACTCCAAAAATATTTCAATTGTAAGATCTTAACGCAAATACTTAGAGCAATATCCGCTGAGCCTTCGAGAATAATCTCTGAGGGTATTATTGTCTAGTACTTTGTTTGGGCCTTTCAAGGATAATCCAGAACTAAAAGTCCTAATATAGCTTATAAACCTTACTTCGCTTAACCTACACGGCCTCGTCCCGAGTGTATAAGGATGTGCGTATTGAATATTAGAACGGAATTATGTCGGGGGAAAGGCGGTTAGCGGAGCGTAAAGCGAATTTTAAAATTATTGTTTGAAATGAAATTGGTAGGGGTATTTTTGTTTCAATTGTGTATAAATGGGTATTTTTGATCGCCCCATCATTGGTTTTCAAATCATGGTTTTTTTTAAAGCTCTACAAACGATTGAATAAGCTGACTGAAACTTCCCAAGTGTTAGCTTCAACTTCCCAATACCCAAAATAAATACAATCTAAAAAAGTAATGTATGTGCAACTCGGGACATTTTTCTGCAATTAGATTTGGAGAATTTGGCGAATTAATGAAACAGTGTTTCATTAAGACGGTGCTTTCCGTGCTAAACAGGTATAGTTAACTTTCTATATCTTTTTTTTAAAATTGGTGTCATGATATAATATGCTATAGTCGTGATAAAAAATCACTGAGAAATACACGAGTAATTATCCTGCCTGGAGCCACTACGGTACAAGCAGATAGGTATTACATTTCAATTTTTGTTCCCGATAATATACCGAATCACCGCCAAAATATACCCTCCGAAAATATCCAATACTCTGTCTTCATTATCCATTATCTTTTACGCATTTCTTTCCCTTGAAGAGCAATCATTACTACCTGCCCTATCTCCTTCGTCCTAAATCAGAAGATGTAATCTTAATCGCTACTCCTCACCACTGTAACCTCACCATAATGGGATCTTGAGTACATTAAGTAAATCTAGTAGGTTTCAACAAGGGTTTTGATTTTGCATAGACTGAATGGTAAATTTATTCGGGGTTTGATCCTGATGGATTAAACGGTCATCTGCGGGAATTAAGATAAGCTGTTGATTTTTAAGCCAGATCGGTTATTTTATTAGGTGTTCACTTTTTCAGCCTTGTAATGTTTATGTTTATTTATAAAGAAATAATTTGTTAAGATATTTCATTTTTATTTTTATTTTTGGTGCCTCTTCTCATACTTGGTGACCACAAGAATACAGTCCATGTTATGTTAGTGGTAAACGGATCACGGGTTATCCAGCCATTCAAGCCGGAACGCATGACTGGTCTGCGATCGGTAGGATAGTGATATCGTGACCCGTTTGGACTCGCAATACCACAATGACTATATTGTTATTTTTGGTGTTTTTGTGAGTTTGTGGATTTTAATTTTGTCCATATTATTCCATCATCTTAAAAACAATGTTACTTGAACACTAAATTTGAATTTCAGTACAATCGCATATTTCTATACGAATAAGCCGTGTTTCCGTATGTCTGTGTGGCAAAAATCGCTTCAAAAATATACTAAAGATCTTCCGTTTAGTTGCGAATGAGTCGCAAACTCTCAAAGTCGGAGGCTATTTCTCGTTAATCTTAACCTCAAATATAACACAACTGCTATATTTTATTACGTCGATGGCTGTGTTCTCAGAGGATGATTTTAGTGGTCAACATCATTCAGGCCGTGAGTCAAGCCGATAATTGTTCTAGATATCAGTAAAATATATGTGTGTATTCAAAAAGCCATCATCCATTCCAATTAGAAGCTCCTGTATCGATGTAACTGATATATCGACTAAGTGAAGCGTGAGTGCATCGCCCAACCGGTGCAATTAAAAATACAAAATTATTTCATGAATTTTAACAACATAAAAAACAATTTAATAAATTAACTGACGGTTATGTTCGTTCAAGTTTGAAACTAAAGTAAGGAATTTTCGGGATTAAGCAATAAATAACGATCTTCAATTACTTACAAAATAAACTGTTGAAATCAGAAATTTAATATCCCGAGCTGAAACATAAATTAGGGCTACATTTCGTAGATATTCATACTAAAATTATATTCTAAATTAAATTTCAATATAAGATAATAAAATCAAAGGCGCCAACTAAAATTTTCAAGCTCAATGAATGTCTGATAATTTTACAATTAAAAACAAAACTGAACCGAATATATCCACTTATTATATAATGTACAACCAAGTCTTATGCCTATAGTAATTTGTAAGGGTTAAATAATTTAAATGCGAAGGACTGAAGATGAAATATTGCAGCCACTAGTTTTTTTAACTATTAGCTAGCCTACATTACAAATGGGCATTGGATTTGTTTTTCCTCGTACCCCATAATAACTTAAGAGAAACGTAACATTTTTTCTATCTAAGCTTCAGTTTTAGGCTCTTACCCTACAACTATCGATCCTTTGTCAGAATTATGTGTTTGACTTAAAAAAAAACAACACCTTCCATAGTTCATAGAACCCTGTAACTGAATCTAATATTTCACTCATATAATTCATGTAAAATGCATGGGGATATCACGCGATAAGTTCTCTTGTGGAAGTTTTATTTTCTTTTTATGGGGTATTAGCTGTCGCCTTCGTGAATTATGGGGTCTTTGCACTTCTATGTGGACGTTAAATCGTCTTTTCTGAGGTCTTCGTGAGTTTCGCGCTTTGTCCACACACGCACACTACCCTCGTGCCAGCCTCCGCCCAGTCGCTACTGCGAGCGCAGTTAAGCTTACACGATTTTAACCGGGCGATGTGACAACACATAACGCAGTGGCCACAAAACAATCTAGCACGTGTTCAAGTAAAACAGCTCGTAAAGACAACGACATGTTTTAACACTTTAGACGGTATGTTCACACCGCTAAAGTTTTAAACTCTTTTTTTTTATTGCCCTTGTAGGCAGACGATCATACGGCCCACCTGTTGGTGAGTGGTTACCGTCGCCCATGGACGTCAGCAGTGCCAGGGGTAGAGCCAAGCCCCTGCCTACCGTTAAATGAGAGAGTTTTTTTCTGGTGAAACTAATTTGTTTAGATGTGCGCCTGGTTAGGTACGCTTAGGACAAGCACGGTTGCTTTTATAATTAGATTTCGGATAACGGAGTCTGATACAGTCATGCCTTCTTGTTTGAAGAGCGGAACATCCGTCAAACAATACACTTGAGACTTAGTTCTCTTATCTCAACTATCTCATCTGTACTCGCCTAAAATGGTCTATTTTGATGTCTATGAGCTCCGACAAGCACTTCAGCTAATAAATTATTCTTTATAAGTTAGTTTAATTCGAAGAGCTCTTAACTATAACGTGTACTTAACCTTTAAATTTCAGCAACACTTAAATCACAGTTACAATTTTCACAGAGACAAACTTATAAAGATTGATGTAGATTAATGACCCTCTATAAAATCCGTGAGGTTATTCGAAAAATCAATAAGAGAATTCGAAATGTTAAGAGATATTACGGAGCAAAATGCATGAAGGGAAGCAAATAGTGAACACGTGCCGCACGTGCCGCTTCATATAACCTTCGAAGGTTGTTTGGTCCCAACGTCGCGTATAACGCTATTACCATAATCGAGTAATTCCAAATGATTTTCCCAGCATCGATTTTCCAAAAATATAGCCATTATATTCGTGATTCGAAATGATGTGGAAGTGACGGAGGTTCAAACCCAGCGTGGGACGTAGGGAGTATTACGAAATAGCCCTTTTAGTACGTGTAGCGTCAGGTAATTTTATTTTTCTCTCTGCCTTGTAACTTGGTGGCACCATAATTGTGTGTCACACTTAATTAATTTCACACAAAAATCACGTGCAAGAAATCTACACCGATTTTTTAAGTTTTCACTCTTAGGTTCCTTCGCAAACTAATCAAGTACTGCGATAGATTTTTATGATGTAATAACGCAGATGGGTCCGGGACATTTGTGATCGGTAAAACTTGAGGTTTGAGTTTTAAATCTTGATAAAAACCAGACGTTGTCATAATAAATGAGTTGTGAGTGATACTATACCTATATACCTTCATATTCTAAAATAGAACATATCTCGAAATTTAAATAAGCTTGGTCTCGCAAAAAGTGTTATCAAGCCTCAAGCTTATTCTGTAACAGACACCTTAAGCTCCAGGTAGCCCTGTCGTGACGAGCCCTCGACTACAATGGCTTAAAGGTTAAAATCCTTTAGGACGACAATCTGCGTTCAGATATAAATGATCTAGTCTATTTATCTTTGCTCATATCTTAATGCCTCTTAAAAACGAGCAGAGAAAAAAAACCGGCTTTAAGATTAATATTTCACAATTCTCTCTAATAATTTTTGAATGAAATGTACATATATCTGACTTCATTAGACATCTCAGATAAACTCAAGTTGTTTGTTTTGTTGTTACTGGTTTCTTAATTAATTTTAATTATTTCTGACTGATTAATTCGGTTAGGATGTCTTTTGAATCTACACGGGTACCCTGTATATTCCTATTATCAAGCAGTGATACATTGAAACTTAGAACTCATGCCTCAAGGTAAGTGGTGGCATTTATGAACTGATGTCCATGGGCTCTACTACTTAACACTAGATGGACCATGGACTTGTTCAACCGAACACGCCAAATAAAAATAGTTTTCTTAGGATTCTGAAAATTTGAATTTTAAAAATTTAGTTTGTACTTTGAATTGTATGGGTCAATTTGCATGTAACACCCCCTAGCGTTGTGGTAATTCAATAAATACGCAACAAGATGACATAAATTTAATCTCTTCGCTGATTTTAACTTTGCTTTTTCTTCGCAAACACCATTTTCCTTCGTGTTTCGTTACCGCGTCGCTATTATCTACACCTGCAACGTAATCCACATACAAGAAAAGTTTAACAAACGACCCGTGTACGGCCACAGCTGTCGCTTAAGGCTCTGTCGCTTAAGGAACATAAACAAATGTACACTAATAACAACAGGAAAACGGTTCCAAGCAAACGAAGGCCACATCAAAACTGATCTTAGGAGACACGCTTGCAACGCATTCTTAGCAATAATACCACATAAGCGGTGAACTCAAATTTCAATGTTCGGTTTTCGCGTGTAGCGAACATAATTAAAGCATCGAAAATATAAAACCGTAAAAGTGGTTTCAAAATTTTGGCGTTCGTATCAATTACAGATGTATGTAATGGATGTGTTGGTTTTATTTAAAACTAGTGGCCCCGCAGTAGTCGAAATTCGACTATAATTAATTGGAATTGTAAGTTTCTACACTATTATGATTGTATTTCATACTTCTATAATCACAAATTTCGCCAAGACTACACTAAAATAAATATTAGTAAAGACAAACAATATTTAATCTATTCCCAATTTGACAACAGACGTCAAGAACAAAAGCATGCATGCGTGTGTGCGTCAATATGATATGTAGTTTGTGTCATGTTTTCTTTATTGATTAAATGTATCTATTATGCATTATTTAAAAAAAAAATTAGCATTGTGCACTTCTTCTCTATATTCTCTATAAGTGTGGAAAATTTGATACTCTTCCGTCCGCGCAATTTTCGTAAAAAGGGATACAAAGTTTTTGCTTCACGTATTAATATATAGATATCTGACACATAATTATCCAACCTCAAACGCGTTTCAATGCTAATTACAATTTAATATCTAAAAAAAGTTATATTCTCTAATTTTTTTAAAAGCTTAACTATAAATATTTTCTTTTAATTTTAACTTACCGTAATTTTAATAAGCGGCATACTTGTCATTTGTTGGTTATAGAAATATGAAGGTCTTTTTTGTAAGCTGTTCGTCTCAGTTAGTTTTACGAATACTACCTCACGTCTCTATGACGACAATGACCTTTTCTATAATGTCAACTTGGTAAAACACTTATCAAATAACACTGATTTAGCCATTCTAACCGACAAGGCCTTTAGTATTTTAACCGATTCCAAGAAAAGGAGGAGTTTATTAATTTGATTGTATATTTATGTATGTACCTCAAAAATGTTTTAAGGTGAACTAAATTTGATGATTATCTTTTTAATTGAAAGCTAGTATTTCTCATGTGGCTCCATTTTTAAAGGCCTGATCGGTAGCTTTTGAAGTATCTTTAATAGTGCTTATTTTATTGTCTATTTTCTCCTCGAGTCGATTTTTTTTTCTTAAAATTCTGTACTGCGTTCGACTGAAAATCACTCCGCAAAACTTATTACGATCCAACGTTACAAATGGAATGATTAATTCAATTGACTTGAAACTTTGTATAGTTATTATTGGCACTATTTTCGGACTTCCTTTAACATCGGATGAATGAAACTTTGTTACTTGTTATTGGCTAACTCGAAGTACCTTTGACATCGGATAAATGCGAAGAGAGGAGTTTTAACAAATAAGTGTACTTCAGACATTTAGCGAAAATCGTTGTCATGTTTCCTTGTTTTGCTAATATTGAATAGCGATCACTGGAAACCATCAAAATAATGCGGTAATTTGGCTGACAAAAAGATAAATCGAAAAAAGCAGTTCTTAAACATTATGTACTCCAATTGATTATCTCAAGAGCGCTCAACTACGGACCGTGTTAAGGAGAAAAGGAAAGGAGTCCGTAATAGAAGCGAAATCCACTAATGGCGTAGTCGACCTAGTTACTCCAGCACCACTAAAACAGCTGCAAAAATCTTTGGATCAAAAAGCCGTTTTTGCTTTTAAGCAAATTTGAGAACCGGTTTTTTTTTTGTAATGTATGTTGTACTACGATTGCATAGTACCTTGACATTAGTATTGTTACGCGCTGGGGTTCGGGATAAATAAAATAACACCAAAGTACAACTTAAAACTGTATTCAACACTTAGAACACTTAAACACTTTAAAACACTCAATAAACACTTTAGAACTCTCAATACGCTTGTTCCGCTTCGCTTCAGGTGATCCGTTCGCTGTTTCGCTTCGAGTAGTTCCGATTACTGACTGACTGCGCGCCATCTCTACAACGCTTTTATAGCCGATACCTCATCCCTAGAATTATCGAAAATGTTCCACACATCTCTAGTTGTAGTTTCCGCTATCTGTCAATAGATGGCGTTGTACTTCTCGAGCGTTCTAGGCGTAGGTCCTTCGATATTCATTCGACTATTCGGCGATATATGGCGTTACTCTTACCGGCGTAATAGTATTGATAGCTGCACAATGGCACTGCTGCTTACGATTGAAGACTCTCTTCAAGCCTCGATACTAATTTAAGTAGTAGAGATCAAATATACCACGAAAGAGGCTTATGTCATGGTACTGTTACGAGCTAGGACTCGAGAATAAATAAAACTCTACACCTAAATACTAATTAAAAGTAAAATTATTCTCTCTGTGCGTCGTGTTCTTCAGTGCTGAGGGTCGTGACCTTTACGGAGCACTTTTGTTAGGACTATGTTCCTCCATTCACTCCTGTCCTCCGCGCAGTGGATAGCGACATTGATGCTGGAGTCCAAATTCGTCTTAATCTGATCGGACCAGTGCATGGGACTAGGCCTCCTAGGTCTCTTCCCTTCCACTTTGCCGGTGATGAGCAGTCTTTCAAGATTGTCACCCTTTTTCAAATTGTTGTTGTGAAATTATAACGAGGTATAAGGTAGACTTCACTATCGCAATACTTTTTTTGACTTCGTTTTTTTGATGTGATTCGTTCGTTTGCTTCGCTTCGAACTTCGCTTAAAGGCGTCATGGCCTAAAGCACACACAAGCGCGGGCCACTAAAATTACTACAATGCAGTGCACGCTTATTCACGGATCGCTTTAAAATTGTGCATCTTTTATTAATGTGTTATAAGGCGTCCGGCGCGATGCATCGGTGTTCGAATCCCACTGGCAGGTAACAATTTTTCCAATGAAATACGTAGGTACTTAACAAATCTCTACGATTGACTTCACGGTGAAGGAACAACAACGTGTAATAAAAAGCAAACCCGCAAAATTATAATTTGCGTAAACACTGGTGGTAGGATCTCTTGGGAGTCCGCACAGATAGGTTCCACCACCCTGCCTATTTCTGCCATGAAGCAGTAACGCGTTTCGGTTTGAAGGGTAGAGCAGCCGTTGTACCTAGTCAGGTCATAAATTCTGTCACATGTTTAATGTAAAATAATTGAAACAAGTTTATTCATTATGTAACCATTCATATACCAAAATGAACTTAACAAAACATAGATTCTTATGACACTAAAGTTTATTCAAAATGACCTCCGTGATTTTGAATACAGGCCTTCAATCTGCGCGGCCAGTCGTCTATCGCAGCACGAACGAGGTCCATGTCAATATCGGCGGCTGCCTTAATCAAGGATGTCTTGAGTGACACCAAATTGGGATGAGGCTTTGAGCACGCCTTTTCCTCCAAGTGTTGCCATATCTTGTAATCTAACGGATTCAAATCTGGACTGGAGGAGGGCCAGTCTTCGTGCCGGATGAAGTCGATTTCACGCGCCGCCAGCCAGTCTTGTGTGCTCTTCGCTCTATGAGTTGGCGCCGAATCTTGTTGGAATACCCAGTGCCTGTTATTGAACATGGTATGAGAAACAGGTTCCACAAGGTTCGTCAGGACTGTATTTTGATACACAACTGCATTCGTTTTTACACCTTTCTCACAAAAATGTACCTCTGTTAAGCCCCAATAAGAAACTCCCAACCATACCATGAGCGAGGATGGAAAATGACCTCGTTGGACACGCGGAATACGGTTGCTCGCTTCTTCACTACTGTGTGCGTACACCTTATCATTTTGTTTGTTGTAGCTCTCTTCTACGGTAAAAATTTTTTCATCCGAAAAATGAATTTCCCGATATTTTTTTCCCGCGTACCGCTTCAACTAAGCGCGGCATCTCTTCACTCTCAGGTCCATTAGACGAGCATTCAAACGATGTCCTGTTTTTCTTCGATATGCCCGAAGCCCTAAGTCTTCATTAAACACCCTTTTCACCGTGGTTCTGCTTATTCCCCATCTGAAGGGCCAACAGTTTCTGCTTACGTTTGGGATTTCTTTGAATTCGCGCCTTCACAGCTTTTATGACTGCTGGAGTCCTAAGAGACCGAGGGCGACCACTTCTTGACCTGTCATCTACACTAGAGTCTTCATTGTATCGTTTGATGGTACGATAAACGAATCTTTCGGTTATATTCAAATTTTTCAGTATGTTAAAAATTTGAATTGGCGCGTAACCGCAACGATGCAACGCAATAACTGCAACACGGTCTTCTTTAAGCGTCCACTCCATATTTAAAAATGAGTAAAATTCTAAAAGTATACATTTTTATTTTCATGAACAATTCGAAATTCGAATTCAATAAACTTTTTTGTGGCCAGCATTCTAAAAGAAAAGTTTTTACTGTGTGACAATACTTATGACCTGACTAGTTACTGTTAAAACTGAGACCTTAGAACTGAAGTCTCAAGGTGGGTGGCGGCATTTACGTTGTAGATGCCCATGGACTCCGGTAACCACTTAACGCCAGGTGAACCGTAATCAGAATGTACAAACTTACAATTCCAATTAATTATAGTCGGATTTCGACTACTGCGGGACCTCTAGAATAAGATTAATGTTAGATCATAATTAGTAAGGGCGCGTTATATCGTTAAGTGTAGTCTACCCTCGGTTCATAACGGCACTCGTCAAGAATTATTCAGTTTAATTATAATTCCAGTTAAGGACTTTAATTGGGTACGCTTCCATTTAACAAATTTTTAATACAACGAAATTCGAATTTACGTTAAGATCATTCTCTGGTCGTCGAGGGTGGCTGGCTCCTGAATAATGGTCTGATTCGAAGCAGTGGTGTTTCAGACAATATTTATTAATTAGATTCAAAGTCAGGCCATTCACAAGATGTTCATTAAAAACGTTGTCTGAGGTATTTTTTTCAGATGGTACTGTTATACCGGTGCGAATAACGCCATCTGTCGTCAAATAGTAAGAAGTGATATATAGGTATATTTTTTTTTTATTGCTTAGATGGGTGGATGAGTTCACAGCCCACCTGGTGTTAAGTGGTTACAGGAGCCCATAGACATCCATAACGTAAATGCGCCACCCACCTTGAGATATAAGTTCTAAGGTCTCAGTATAGTTACAACGGCTGCCCCACCCTTCAAACCGAAACGCATTACTGCTTCGCGGCTGAAATAGACGGGGCGGTGGTACCTACCCGTGCGGACTCACGAGAGGTCCTACCACCAGTAATAAGTGCTAATGAAAAATGAATGTCGAAAAAGCTCACACATAATCAATATCAAATAAAAAACTTCCTTCCATTGTGGATTAATTGTGAAACTCGTGTACAGTACGGATACAATGAGAAGGTTGTTATCAGAGGCACGCGGGAAAACGATCAATAACAATCAATGCTCCTCAGGGAGTGAATCTGTTGTGCGTATTCGACAGGACTACACAGAAATGGATCAAGACGAAACGTAGGCACAAAGAAAATTTTAATTTTTTTATTGCTTAGATGGGTGGACGAGCTCACAGCCCACCTGATGTTAAGTGGTTACTGGAGCCCATAGGCATCTACAACGTAAATGCGCCACCCACCTCGAGATATAAGTTCTAAGGTCTCAGGTATAGTTACAACGGCTGCCCCGCCCTTCAAACCGAAACGCATTACTGCTACACGGCAGAAATAAGCAGGGTGGTGGTACCTACCCGTGCGGACTCACAAGAGGTCCTACCACCAGTAATTACGCAAATTATAATTTTGCGGGTTTGATGTTTATTACACGATGCTATTCCTTCACCGTGGAAGTCAATCGTGAACATTTGTTGAGTACGTATTTCATTAGAAAAATTGGTACCCGCCTGCGGGATTCGAACACCGGTGCATCGCTTCAACATGAATGCACCAGACGCCTTATCCTTTAGGCCACGACGACTTGAAGCATGGACCAAAGCTGCTTATCAACAAAATCGTAAGTGACTTTTCGTCCCAGTATTGCCTTCTCTAACTACACCTATTTGTACTTTTTTTTTCTGGAAATTAACTTAATGCACACTTGTTTATACTAGTTTAATTCGTCAATTTTATTTACTGAATGTCTAGAAGCTGATCAGAGATTGAGAAAATTTTATAGTTTAAAAGACTTGTTTTTACTTAATAATATAGTTTTGTCGTAAAACAACGATATTTTACCAATAGATGTTGGTCATGTGGTGCCAAAACATACTTAGTTTTGTTATTGCGCTTATAGGCAGACGAACATGTTGCCCATGGTGATGGTGAGTGGTTACCGTCGCCAATACAGGGCGGCAATGCCAGGGGCAGAGCCAAATCGCTGCCTACCGTTAAGAACTTTGAACAAGTCTCATTTAAAGAACGACATGTCATAGCGCTCGGGAAACACCGTACATGGGAGCTCATCCCAAAACCGGATGGTACGTGGCAAAAAAGACCTCTGTAAACGCACTGTGGATGAACGCAGTGGCTCCAGGTACTATGCGATGGTATAAACGAGATGATGGAATTATCTTAAACAATTCCTCAGAGCACTCTGCATGGAACATACAGTACCAAATACAGAGAGATCTGAATTCTCATATTGATTTGGTGCCCTTATTCAAGGGTAAAGGGGAAGCGTGCCATCTTAAAAAAGCCTGGTAGAGGGTGACTGACATGTGAAAAAAACATGTAAGGCTTTTCACGGAATTACGTACGTACCTAAGACGAAAGCCGAGATATTAAAAACATTTCAGCTCCAATAGTGCTCTACAATATATTTTTTTCATTCTTTATTAGAGCCATACGCCTATTAGGTTAAGTCGGCTTTGTGCTGTATTTATGCAATCGAGAATTTAATAATTATTATCCTGTCGGATGCATCTGACAATTAAGATATTTTTTATGTACAGTCGTGTAAAACCAAGACCAATTCTTGCATTCAGGTACGCCAGATTCGGTTGTGTCGGAAATAGCCGATGCCACATCTATCTCGCATTGTTCTGTAACGTCTGCAAGAAATACACGTTTATTTCCGTTGACAAGACACGTCAGGTCTAACGTGGAAATGTGTCAAAGAACTCATTTATAAGTCTTTCAATAAGGAAGTGTCGT
The DNA here is from genome assembly GCF_030269925.1 of Bombyx mori. Lineage (NCBI taxonomy): Eukaryota > Metazoa > Arthropoda > Insecta > Lepidoptera > Bombycidae > Bombyx > Bombyx mori. Next base: position 655,351 of record NC_085120.1, on the reverse strand, counting down.
GTTGGAAATAGTCACTGAATTCAGGGAGAATTTATTTATAATAAAAGATAAGAGTGTTTTTACTGTGGCGCTAGCTGCAACAGGGTTGCCTGGTAAGTAACAACCTTTTTTATTCATTTGACGGGCGAACGAGCTTCGGCGCAACTGATGAAAAGTGCTTACCCGAAACCCACAATAATCACAATATAAATGCCCTCAACCATTTAAAGAATATTTGAGTTATATGACTCAATTGTAGAGTGATTACATATACATTTTTTTATTGCCCTTGTAGGCAGACGAGCATACAGCTCACCTGATGGTGAGTGGTTTAAATAATTTTAAAAAATTATTTTAAAATTTAATTAAAATTTTAAAATTTATAATTTAATTTTTAATTTTAAATAGTTTTAAATAATTACTGATTTTTATTTTAGCTTGTATTACTAAACGTAGCTATCAGTTTGGTCGCATAGAGGGCAAGCGCGCCGTGGGCAGAACACCAGTCAGATGGTCAGATCTAGTAAAGGAAGCACTTGGTGGTAGTCTGTACCATGCGGTTCATGCCACACATGATTGAACACTGGAGGAAGGTCACATGTGGTTGCGATCCTCAGCAGTGAGGGAACGATATAGAAGAACATCAGTTTATATACGATATGCATGTACTGCAGTAAGTTATCATACTAAATTGAATTCCTCCCGAAAATCTGTCTAGAGAAATCGTACAGGGCGGTGTAATATCTAGGTTTTATAGTTGGGCCCCATGCCAAATAACCGAAGCCAAAACGTAATTGAATGAGAAAACTACACATGCTCATGGAGAATTGATGCGGCGCATTCGATTCGTATAAGTTCCGAATTTTCTAGAAGCAGAGCAGTGTGTTATACGCGCCGCTCAATTTTTGTTTAGTGGATCCGAAACTGGGAGCCTTAGCATTGCAACACGACCTTCTTTCTTAAGTACAATTGGCAACTTGTCAAAAATACTTAAATTAAAAAAATATTTTAAACAGTGTACAAAACAGTCTGTATTTAGGCTCAGAAGGTAGAAAACTATTTTATAAGAGTCTTCAATGTCAATGTCAGTAGATGCGTTCAGATTATGATATATTTGGGCTTTGGATATGTTTCTTTGCATTTTAACGTCAGCTAGAAAGAGCAACACCCTTTTAAAACATTAAAAAGGTCAGCCATATTTTGTTAATTATGTAGCTCTTTACAGAATTTACATGTACAGCATGAAGCAATATAAATATACGTTTAGTACATTTACTGGTGGTAGGACCTCTTGAGAGTCCGCGCGGATAGGTACCACCACCCTGCTTATTTCTGCCGTGAAGCAGTAATGCGTTTCGGTTTGAAGGGTGGGGCAGACGTTGTAACTATACTTGAGACCTTAGAACTTATATCTCAAGGTGGGTGGTACATTTACGTTGTAGATGTCCATGGGCTCCAGTTCCCACTTAACACCAGGTGGGCTGTGAGCTCATCCATCCAACTAAGCAATAAAAAAATAAAAAAATGTGTGAAAATTAAAACAGTGCTTTTTCTGGTATTCTCGCAATGTTAAAGTTTCATAGAATCGTATTGTAGTTTCGTTGTAATAGACATTACGTGTGAAAACACTCGCATATCGCCGACACACATACACGTGTGGCCTGCTTTCTGAAATCAATTCCCGAGCGCTATGACATGTCCTTCTTCAAACGAGGCTTGCGGAGAGTATTAAGCGGTAGGCAGCGGCTTGGCTCTGCCCCTGGCATTGCTGAAGTCCATGGACGACGGTAACCACTCACCATCAGGTGGGCCGTACGCTCGTCTGCCTACAAGGGCAATAAAAAAAATTATAATAATTCAATTCAAACTTTCTTCTAAGTTTTTAAGAGTAAAATAATGGATTATGGGTAAATGGAAGGAACCCCGAGTCCGACTTGTCGATTCTTACATAAAATATTTCGAAGTTATATTTTACTCCCGTTATCTGTTAAGATTATTGCACTACAAAGCTTCCGCTAAAAATACGAGACACGAAAGCTTGTAAATCAATCTTCACTCTATATAACTATATATAAAAATGAATTGCTGTTCGTTAGTCTCGCTAAAACTCAAGAACGGCTGGACCGAATTGGCTAATTTTGATCTTGAATTATTTGTGGAAGTCCAGAGAAGGTTTAAAAGGTAGATAAATATGAAAATGCTCGGAATTAAATAAAAATAACAATTTTGTTTTTCCTTTAATGTGTCCGCCAAAAAATTAGCTCTTTTATTTATCGATTGAGGCACTACGAAGTCTACCGGGTCAGCTACTAAACAATAAATACACCATAGACAGAACAATCACTGAAGTAGTTATCGTTCTAAGATCTACTAAGTCGACATTATACTACATTGTAAAAATTTGTAAGATTTCTTACCACGATAAGCACTGAAAATCCACTGTCATAAGTTCCGGATAATTGAGTAAAAACCGTAAGTACGAACCCGTTCTATAATAGTGTTTATAATGCAGTCACCGTTCTCGTCGAACCCGTCGCTTGCAACGAAGGCTTCGTCGAGCAAATTAACCCACAGACACAGCCCACTGAGTTTCTCGCCGGATCTTCTCAGTGGGTCGCGTTTCCGATCCGGCGGTAGATTCTGCGAAACACGGCTCTTGCTAGGGCCAGTGTTAGCAACACTCCCGGTTTGAGCCCCGTAAGCTCACCTACACGTCAAGGAGAAGCTGAAATAGCCTCTCAAGGCTATCAGCATAGGTAGGGCGAAAAAAAAAGAGAAAAAATAGGTGTCTCCAACAAATATCAAACAGATGTTATTATCAATTTCATAGTCCGCGGCTGAACCAAGATAAGTTTTGTCTAACACAAATCGAAAGGGCCATATTAGTTTTAAAGTCAAACAGGCTAACCATATATCCGAGTTTAATTTGTACACAAAACACATGCTACCCAGCCACGACATATGCTTTGTAAATACGAGATCAAAACTTCATACGAAATTGATTTTATTTTATTTATTTATTTATTACATTTCATGTAAAATTTACATTGGCGGACTTAATGACTAAGGCATTCTCTGCCAGTCAACCAAAGGTAGTGCAGAGAAAATAGTGGTAGGTGCAATGAAATTTATATTAGATTACAAATACATACACCTGTCTTTGTTACCTGTCTGGTTTTTTTAGACGACTGAACTAGCGCACGGCCCACTTGAGGCTAAGTAGATACCGGAGCTCGTAAGCATCACGCGGAACCCGCCACGGACCTTGAGACATGATACCTAAGTCTCATGTGCTTAGTATGCTGACCCACTCTTCTTATCGAAGCGCGTTACTGCCGTGGTATCTGGCTTACTAAAATGCAAACTACTCATACTACTCATTAAGTTATAAAATCATCGTGACCTAAAGGATAGGACGGCCGGTGCATTCATATCGAGCGATGCGAGTGTGCCGGTGTTCAAATCCCACAGGCAGCTACGAATTTTTTTAATGAAATACGTACTTGACAAATATTCACGATTCCAAAGTGAAGGAATAACATCGTGTAATAAAAATCTAAACCGCAAAATTATAATTTTAGTAATTACTGGAGCGTCTTGTAAGTCCGCACGGGTTGGTTTCACCACCCTGCCTATTTCCGCCGTAAAGCAGTAATGTGCTTCGGTTTGAAGGGTGGGGCAGCCATTGTACCTTATTATAAAATTGTAGAACTCCTGTCTCAAAGTGGTTGGCGGCCTTTCGATGTGAATTTCTATTGGCTCCGGTAACCACTTAACACCAGGTGAGCTAGTCCACATATAACCTAAGTTATAAAAAATATTATTATCTAGTTTCTACAGTAGAGATAACTAGTTATGGGGGCACGTATCCGTGTGATTTGAACCCATTAACTCAATTATCTATTATTAGGAGAAATTGTTAGCGTCGAAGGAAAAACCATAATTGGTATTCACAGAAACTGTAGCAAATTAACAAATAAAAAATTACAAACAAAATTTCCAATGTTATTTTCTGCCCTAAAACAAGTAATCTATTCATAAAATAGTTTTTATTGTGAGTAGAATTACTTTCATAACATTATAAGTTACATTAGTTTTCGTTATCATATTATTTTGTCTTAGAGTTACTTCGATCAATAATTAGAGTTAGTTGTAAGGAACATTGTGTTCTTAGAATATTTATCTTTATTAGTCGTACGCACATAGATTATGTTACAAATCAGTGTAGTGGTTATTCTTTAATGTGTATCTTTATTTGTATATTTAGCTTGTAATGTGTATTGTGTAACAAAAAAAAAACAAGCTTTTTATTATCATAGACAAGCTGACAGCCTATTTTATTTATTTATTTTTATTGCTTAGATGGATGGACGAGCTCACAGCCCATCTGGTGTTAAGTGTTTACTGGAGCCCATACACATCTACTATGTAAATGCGCCACCCACCTTGAGATATTAGTTCTAAGGTCTCAAGTATAGTTACAGCGGCTGCCCCACCCTTCAAACCGAAACGCATTACTGCTTCACGGCAGAAATAAGAGGGGTGGTAGTACCTACCCGTGCGGACTCACCTCCGCATCCTACCACATGCGAGAGTTCACTTCATCTCACTAAATTTTGATGAATACAAAACGAAAAAGTCCCGAAAGGCACGTGTATAATCAATTAAGATAACAATGAGGTTTCGGCTCAGCGAACTCATTACTGGAACACACTGCCCTGTAGGTAATGGATTCAATCTTGATAATGAAATACCTTAAAATTCCATCACAATAGAATTATGCAAGACAAAAGTCAAACATAACGAGCGAAGGTTTCATACCACAAAGCGTCCGTCGAATTAACCCCTTTTGAATTCAGCATCAATATAGGCACCTACTTAAGGGTAACGTAATTTAATCGGAAAATATCCGGGAACATTCTATTATTCAGGCTATCGGATATCAATTAGAATAAATTAAGAATAAACGCGTTCGTATACGGGGATTTTAGGGATTTAGCAATGAATGCGTTTGGACTACATTTTTTTTTTGGTCCGGAGGAAATCGCCGGACTCCCACCCTCCACTGGGGATGGAGGGTGGGGCATGTCGGAGTCGAACCGACTAAAACCTCCTGTCGCTCAACAACCAACGTCCAACCCTCGCATGAGACAGAACTCATGAAAAGGCAAGGGGAGGAGAGTGAAGCGTTTAGTGCGGAGCACATATGCGTTTGGACTAAGGCGTTTTGTGGTTTAATCAAATTATTTTTTGTAAAACAGTTACGTTTGTCGTGAAAAGATTCTTCGTCGTGAAAAGATACTTCGTCTTTGTAAGGTTGGCTTGCAGACTGCATGCTACTCATAATTTAGTCGTGATCCGTGTAATTTAAAAGTTAATATATTACCGATGTGATTATAATGACTGATAATAATATATTAGTAACTGGGAACAAATCACGCACAATCGAACAGGCCCCAAATTAGAATTCCCTTTATTATGGATACTAGAGACCGATAAACATCCTTACATATTTTTTTTTTTTCTTATATGGGTGGACGAGCTCACAGCCCACCTGATGTTAAGTTGTTACTGGAGCCCATAGACATCCACAACGTAAATGCGCCACCCACCTTGAGATACAAGTTCTAAGGTCTCAAGTATAGTAACGACGGCTGCCCCACCCTTCAAACCGAAACGCATTACTGCTTCACGGCAGAAATAGGCAGGGTGGTGGTACCCACCCGCGCGGGCTCACAAGAGATCCTACCACCAGTAATTACGCAAATTATAATTTTGCGGGTTTCATTTTTATTACACGATGTTATTTCTTCACCGTGGAAGTCAATCGTGAACATTTGTTGAGTACGTATTTCATTTGAAAAATTGGTACCCGCCTGCGGGATTCGAACACCGGTGCATCGCTCAACACGAATGCACCGGACGTCTTATCCGTTAGGCCACGACGACTACAATACGTTTAAATATATACATCATCATTCATCATTCTCCTGTCCTTCTCCCAGTTTTCTCCTTTCATACTTCTCTATCATTTAGGTACCATTTCTTTGCTCACTCCCCTCTTACACATATCGTCTTTCACGAAATCCATCCATTTCTTCTTAGGTCTACCTCTTCCTCTATATTCTTCCACATTCATAGTCATCTCTTACCAACCTCATTTTCATTTCATCTCATCACAGGTCCATACCATCCCAAACGCGCACTTCTCAGCTTCTCTGTCACAGGTGCCACTTTCAGACTTCCTCTAACATATTCATTCCGTATTCTATCCATTCTCGTTACTCCACACATCCATCGCAACATTCGCATCTCTGCTGCATGCAATCGCCTTTCATCCGCCACTTTAGTCGTCCAACAATCTCATCCATACAAGACGGCATGGCTTATTAAGGTCTTATATATCTTCCCTTTTAGGAGAAGAGAAATGTGTGAGTCACACGTGGTGACCGTGACCGGCCATCATTTCATCTATCCTGCGTCAATTCTGTGCCTCACAGTACGATCCACTTCGCCGTTGCTTTGGATAACAGACCCTATCGGAATCGGTATCGGAAGTCTTGACATACTGGCAAAGGTGCTCCGTCGAGAGCAATGGGTGTAAAATTGGAGAGACCGCCAAAATCACAGAACAGATGTTCGGTTTTCGATCTGCTGATTTTTAGGCCAACACTCTCCAACTTACATCATTATTTCTTCAGTACGTTTTGGACCTCGAGCCCGTTTTCTCCGACGAGCACTATGTCATCGGCAAACAGTATACACCAAGGGGCCTCTTCCTGTATCTCCGACGTCAAGGCATCCATCACCAGCAGGAAGAGATAAGGACTTAGCGCAGACCCTTGGTGTAAACCCACTACCACATTGAACTCGTCGGAATTCGTTTAAATATATACATATGTAGATAATGAACACCCGGGCAAAGAGCAAACAAATCGGTTTATCACACGAATGTTTGCCCGTGCGGGAATCGAACCCACGACCTTCGGTGCAGCAGTCAGGGGCGCTACCTATTGCGCCACCTAGTCAGTCAGATAACACATGTCACATATTGTACTTATACGAACAATACTGTACGTTTCTTTACTTAATTTGCGAAGTTTTTTTTACTCTGTACTTTATTTTATGTTGATTCTATCATAGATTATTTGGAAGACGTCTTTACTAACAACAAGTGAGCTTTTGCGCTAAATTGGTTCTATTTAAGCTGTTATCTTATTTGTCTTGCTTGGGAGTGATGGAATGCAAACAAGAAACACACACAACTAAGCTACCGCTTGCCAAATTTTTTTAGATGAATATATTGTACACTTCTAGTGAACGATTTTTCCTTTTGTGTTTGAGGGATTACTGGTGGCGCGGAGGCCTTTCCAGTTTCACCAGGACAGGTGGGAGCAAAGGCTCAGCCAGCAGGGGTAGGATTTGCTAACAACTGCCCGAGCGCCTCCAAGGGAGACCTAACAACTCAAGAGTAGCTGCTTCGCGAATCTACTACCGCATCGGACTCGCGACCCGCTGAGAAGATCCGGCGAGAAACTCAGCGGGCTGATGCATAAGTTAGCTGTGAACGAGTGAATGATGATAGAAGAGCTAATGATTATAGAACGCTGCATAGGCACGAAATGATGTCAAACTCTTCAAAATACCGTCCAGATTTTTTCCTGAAAATATTCGTCGCTCTTTTGTATTACACGACCTCGGATCTAATAGAAGTCTTACCTTCATTCTTTTAAACAATAGAAGACATGCTTCTTCAAGGCGAATGCTTGAAGGATATATTTATCAATATTTGAATCGGAACTCTGATAAATCACATTGTAAAAAACACTGACCAATTTAAGACATAAGGTCGAAATGCCATTCGATTTGTCATGGTCAACACCATGGTGATGGCTTCTGTATAATTTGAGCTACGATATATGATTAAGGAGAACGAAGCTCTGCTTTCATTGGTTCTTAAACTGTTCACCTTACTGATAAGGTAGACCATAGACCTTTCTCTCTTCTATAAGAGTTAAAAGTGACGTCTGTCCGTAAGCAATCTCAATTTAATATATATTATTTAATTGCTTAGATTAGTAGACGAACTCACGGCCCACCTGGTATTAAGTGGTTGCCAGAGCCCATAGATTTCAAAACGCTAATGCCGGCAACCACCTTGTGACATGAGTTCCAAGTCTCAGTTTTATAGTACAACAACTGCCCCACCCATAAAATCGAAAAGCATTACTGCTCCGTGGTAGAAATAAGCCAAATGGTGGTACTTACCTATGCTGGCTCACAAGACGTTCTACCACCAGTAATTATGTAAATAATTTTTGAGGGTTTGATTTTTATAACACGATGTTGTTCCTTCACCGTATTTTTTTTTATTCTTTTTTATTTCTTAGATGAGTAGACGAGCTCACAGCCCACCTGGTGTTAAGTGGTTACTGGAGCCCATAGACATCCACAACGTAAATGTGCCACCCACCTTGAGATATAAGTTCTAAGGTCTCAGGTATAGTTACAACGGCTTTCCTTCAAAACGAAACGCATTACTGATTCACGGCAGAAATTGGCAGTGTGGTGGTACCTACCCGTGCGGACTCAGAAGAGGTCCTACCACCAGTAGTGAAATTATTCGTGAACATATTATTATGTTAAATAAGTATTTCACTTAACAAAATCGGTATCTGGCTGCGGGATTCGAACTACTGCCCAGTCGCGTCGTGAGCGTCGAATGCACCGGGCGTCTTATCCTCAAGGCCACGGCGACATCAAAACATTGCTCTGTGCTCTACGACCGATCTGACCTCAGCGCTCTATAATAGAGTTAAATGATTTCTTTATTTATTAAAAGTGACAGTTATAAATTAACTTCATAACAACATTCGAATAATATAGAGTACGTGAGAGTCTTACAAAGCGGAGCACTCGTATATAATATTAATAGCGTAGTTTCAAGGTTTGTGTACATGTCCTGAGGCGATGCCTGCGAGCTTTCGAGCTTCGTAGAGAGACGAAATGAATTCGCCGCTCCATCGAGACTTCTGATCTTAATCGTAATAAAATACATACGAGTAAATGTGTCCCCAATTGAAAATTTACGATTCACGGTAACTGTAATATAAAGTTATTTATATTAATGAATACGCTTCGTTATATTACATTTTGAAAGGCGAATATTCTTTTATTTGTTGTACGCTTTATAAGCCCGTTATTAGAAGACTCGTTTTTGCCCGCGACTTCCTCCGCGTGGAATAGTTACTTTGTACTACGTATATCTACATATAGCGTAAGCTCTCAAAGCAGTAGCGGTAGGCAGCGGCTTGGCTCTGCCCCTGGCATTGCTGAAGTCCATGGGCGACGGTAACCACTCACCATCAGGTGGGCCGTATGCTCGTCTGCCTACAAGGGCAATAAAAAAAAAGGGAAAAATACCCCGATTTTGAAACATCCTTTATTGGTGCTCCGCTTGGTCCTATTGGTCATATTGGTCTTAGCGTGATGTTATATAGCCTATAGCCTTCCTCAATAAATGAACTATCTGATACTGAAAGAATTTTTCAAATCGGACCAGTAGTTCCTGAGATTAGCGCGTTCAAACAAACAAACTCTTCAGCTTTATAATATTATAAATGAGTCGTCTATTATCAAAGGTGGCAATCTGTGCATTTGGACAAAAAAAAATTATTGATATGTCAATACAGATTGATTTGAATATAATCGTCTCCTTCAAAGAATACGGTTCAAAACCTGCATTAAATAAAGGTTAATAGTTAACCTGTTATTTATCTAAGATGTCGTTCCGAAGAGTTTTGTGACTGCCAATGGAATACAAAGTCAATAATTCGTTTTTCTGATTTACCAATCATTGTTCAAAAGTCAGATTGCCACCTTTGATAATAGTCGACTCAAATATAGATGGACGTGTAAAAATGTTTTCCATAATGGTTCAATAAAACTCCCTTTAACAATTCGATAAGGTTGGCCAATGTCCCGTTATACTGACTTAGAACTCATGTGTCAAGGTAGGTAGCGGCTTTGAACTTGTCGATGTCTATGGGCTCCGGTAACCACTTAACATCAGTTGGACCGTTAGATCAAACACCCGTCTAAGCAACAGCAAAAGTAATTAAATTTTGGCAGCAGCAGATATCGTACCTGAAGCAGAAACACATATAAAATTATTTGCCTAAAATAAAATGGGCCAAATATTAATTTGCTAAATTAATCAAATATTTAATTGGGCCAAGACAAAATATTCCACATTCACTCATCTTCATTTCAAGAGTTTTTTTAAATGTTGTACAGCTTCAGTGTTATAGATTAAAAAAAATCTAAATCAATCATCAGTCTTCTATTCAGACATATTATCGTGTATATAATTTTGATACATTATAATAACCGACAGCCTAAACCTGTGATCCGACTAAGGGTATTTCTTATCATAATTACCGGCGAGCAACGAATAGTCAAATGCACGTTTACATCGGACCAAGGCAGCTCATTAAATATTCGACCTGTAAACACGGGGCATTAAACTTACGTGAATTAAAAACTTATAATTAAAGAAGGCAAAAAAGCAATTTTCCAGCGTTCCAGTTCTCTAATAAGTAAACTTTAGGCTCGGTACGAATTCGTGTTATTTTTCCATTAGTATTCAAATTTGCCGGGTAATCACAATTGTGATACAGAGCCCGACTTGGTTAATTATTAATTTAAGAACACAAGTGGCATGTAAGTTTCTTTTTATATAATCGTAACACTCTCGTCAGAGCGGTTTTTTTTTTATTCCTACCTCTGCTGATAGCCTTGAGAGGCTATATCAGCTTCGCCCTAACGTGTAGGTAAGCTCACGGGGCTCAAACCGGAGTGTTGCTAACACTGGCCCTAGCAAGAGCCGTGCTTCGCAGAATCTACCACCGGATCGGAAACGCGACCCACTGAGAAGATCGAGCGAGAAACGCAGTGAGCTGTGTCTGTGGGTTAATTCGCTCGTCGAGCCCTTCGTCGCAAGCGACGGGTTCGACGAGACGGTGACCGGTGCTTGAGGTACCTAAAAGCACCGTTAATGGATCGGGAGGATCCGTAATGACGTGTTTCGGGCGACGTCGACTGTTTACCATTCGGTCTACAGGATCGGGTACGTAATTTCCAGCGGCCACGACAAGAGGGTTCTCATGTCGTCAGAGCGGTCGTGGTCGCGGTCAGTATCATTGCTGCGGCAGATGTTAAGCCTCGCCTCGGGAGCAATCGCCACTTGACCCGGTTTGTTGTGAGCTTGGTACTGGTATTTAAAAAACCGCCAAATGTCGACTTACTGAATACAAATAATTGATTCCTGTATTATAAAGATACTACTAATACTAATACGTTCCGTTACATCTGGAAGTTCGTATGTGTGCATATGAAGGTTTATTAATAAAGGCCGGTGCTCATCACGATAATTTGCTCGATTGACAATGTGATAATAAAAAACTTACAATATTATTATCTATATAATATATAAAAATGAATTGCTGTTCGTTAGTCTCGTTAAACCTCGAGAACGACTGGACCGATTTGGCTAATTTTGGTTTTGAATTATTCGTGGAAGTCCAGAGAAGGTTTAAGAGGTGAATAAATATGAAAATTCTCGGTATTATATGAAAAACAAACAATTTTGTTTTTCCTTTGATGTGTCAGACGGAATCTATTTTATACAAAAGTTTATATCTTTTATTTATCGATTGAGGCACTACGAAGTTTGCCGGTTCAGCTAGTTATTAATAATACTGAGTTCCTCTTTGGAAATCGAAAAATAAAAACGACACAAGATCGAAAATCCAAATTTTGCTGTGCGGTATAAATTGATTCTGTTGATTCTAATGTGATTACCAAACAGAGCATTACACACAGCTACGGTCGGCAGACATTGGAAACCCGTTAGAGTGAGCACGGCCTATTTCTGATGCGAAGCATTCGTGCGTAATCGTGAAACATAGGTTTGCCGTATCATTAAACTATCAAGTATTCTATCCCGTCTCTCAAAGAAGACTTTGAGCACGAGCAATGAAACAAACCGGTCGAGCAATAAGGCATCTAAAAATTTATACATACCGCAACTCTTGTACTCAAGTGTGACCCATCTAATTTTTTTTTAAATTTACTTTATCTATACTAATATTATAAAGAGGAAAGATTTGATTGTTTGTTTATATTTAATAGCCTCCGAAGCTACTGAACCGATTTGAAAAATTCTTTCACTGTTTGGAAGCTACACTATTCCCGAGTGACATAATCTTTTTTGAAAAAAATTAGGGATCCTTACTAAAACTCCAATAATGTAACCCAAGGTGTAAAAAAATTACCTAACATATTCTTTACATCGCGTGCCCTGCGAAAACTATTTATGATAGAATAAAATAATGTACTACGACTTTGTAGAACACATTATTGTTTACAAAAAGTGTCGCGACAGCATATGTCTAACTATTATAGTTATGCCGCAATAAGTGTTCTTTTATTTTAAAAAATAAAACGTCAAATATCGTTGAAATTTTTATTAAAGACCCGAGCGGTGCCGCTAGTGATAAATAATGCTATAATGTGTAGTACATAAAGTATTAATATGTGTTTATCACTTCATATCATTCAGTCATACGTGGAATAGGTTTGGTTGGGTGAATGCAATCCAGGCAATGTGGATGCAAGTTACTTGTTTACAAACATTTTGATACTTTCTTATAGATGGGATTGGAGCACACGAAGGCTTTATGGCCAAAGTTAGCAGAGTGGACTGAGTATATAATATTTATTTACCTATTAATGCATAGCATAGGGATAGGGAAGATATTTCCAAATTTATTATTAGTATTGTAATCAACAATAAAATAAATGTATTGCTTTACTTTAGTTATATTGTGTATGTGCAACAAGATGCTCCACAAACAAATGTCCACGCTAACTGATTTTTTTTAAAATAAAATACACTTAGTGAGAATTAAAAATTATTAAGGCAAAAAAAAAAACATCCAAAAACAAATATTTTTCAAAAGACACATTTACATGTACATAGCTATGCGTAACAATATTTTTTTCCTTTATTTATTTATTATTACAATTTATGTGCTTGTAAGCCTTTGCGGATTCCTAAGACATTCTCTACCAGTCAACTATAGGCAACGGAGAGAAAATAATGATAGATGCTTATCATAACCACACTTCATGTTATATATCTGTTTGTCAAATCTGCAAATCTGTAGTTTCTTAACAAATTAGCATTTATGACGTGCACATCTCTATTTGTTATCCTTTGTGAGTCTTGGGGGATGCATGAGGGCGCGGAGGGAGTAGACGTCACTGGCCTTCCACCTATGTACCTACCTTAGTGATTAATAGCCGAAAGAGGAAAGGTGTTTAATTGTGTTTATAATAGATCAGCTACCTATCTTATCTTATCTCTATATAGAAAAATTAATTGCTGTTCGTTAGTCTCGCTAAAACTCGAGAACGGCTAAACCGATTTGGCTTATTTTGGTTTTGAATTATCTGTGGAAGTCCAGAGAAGGTTTAAAAGGTAGATAAATACGAAAATGCTCGGAAATAAAATAAATTAAATAAAATAACAATTTTGTTTTTCCTTTGATGTCCCCCCCCCCCGTCGGTCTTTTATTTATCGATTGGGGCACTACGAAGTCAGCCGGACCAGCTTGTACTCAATATAATTTCATTGTTTGTTGTCCACACATCATTAAACTATACTTTCGGCTGTGATAGTTTTAATTCTTTATATAGTTTAATAAAATTTTACACCCAAATTTATGCTCTGCATACGCACCTGTAAATTCTGAAAACACGATCCAATTAGAAATCTCTTGAGTATTGTTAATAGAATATTTGGGAGCATCCGGGTCGTCTCGATTCCGCGCAAACATAATTTAATTACACCCTAAATGCGTGCTCAGCAGCACTCAAATATTTTTTACATTTAAACGAGCAACATTTAAGCTGCTACAATTACTTTAATGGTGCAACATTTCAGCGGGTTCGTTTGTTTGGAAACGGGTTTTTTTTATAGACCTTCCACTTCCAAAGCCGACCGTAGCTTTCACTGGGAAAACGAATATTCTCTGTTCATCAATATCGCCGGTTGAACATTCTTTTGCAACTGAATAATTTTTTTCCTACCTATTCTGATAGCCCTGAGAGGCTATTTCAGCGTAACCTTAACTAGTAGGTGAGGTCACGGGGCTCAAACCCGACGACGTTGCTAACACGAACCCTAGCAAGAGCCGTGCTTCACAGAATCTACCACCGTATCTGAGAAGATCCGGCGAGAAACTCAGTGTGCTATGGGTCAACTCTATGGGTTAATTTACTCGTCGAGCCCTTCGTCGCAAGTGACGGGTTTGACGAGAACGATGACCAGTACTTAAGGTACGTAAAATCACCTATAGTGGATCGGGAGGATCCGAAATGTCGCGCTTTGGGCAACGTCAACTGCTTTCCATTCTGTCCGCAGGATCGGGAATGTAGTTATCGGCGGCCACAATGAGTGGGTTCTTGTGTCGTGCCACTTTGTCGAAATGCGCATTGATGCCGACTGTAAATACTTACTAATGGAATAATTAGTATTTTACAACATCGCTTATATATTGGAGGTTATCTGTCTCTTTCTAATTGTTTATCCCACATTTGATTACATTATCATTACTAAATGCTTACAAAATACTAGGAGAACCAAAGTTTAAAATGTTTAGCAAGAACCCTGGAACAGATATTGACATTGAAAATTTCGTCATCTCTGTCAGGAGTCAAATAACATCTTGTAACAACAGATGCAAGGTTCAATTTAAATACGCTAATAGCTATCCAATTCTTTGGAACAGCATGCACGATACCTTTACATTAAAAAGAAACTACGGTAAGACTAACCGGAGCTCTACTCGGCCTAACACAAGTCACAAGCGATACCCTCTTTAAGTTCAATAAAATTAGCGTCATCATCATCATCAATAGCACATTTTAGTCCATTGTTGGACATAAGTTTCTCCAAAGGCACGTGACCAGATCCTGGGCGTCGCATGTCGCTCCGTAATTATCGGTGGTAGGACCTAGGACCTAGGTGGTAGGTGAAGCAGTAATGCGTTTCGCTTTGAAGGGTGGGGCAGCCGTTGTAACTATACTTGAGACCTTATAACTTATATCTCAAGGTAGGTGGCGCATGTACGTTATAGGCTCCAGTAACAACTTAACACCAGGTGGGCTGTGAGCTCGTTCACCCATCTATGCAATCACTACATAGTATAAAACAGTCTCTTTCTCTGTCTCTATATCCATATGTATGCTTAAATTTTAAAAAAATACGCAACGGATTTTGATGCGGTTTTTTTAATAGAGTGATTGAAGAGGAAGGTTTATATGTATAATGACATCCATTAAACAGTAGAGAAATCAATAATAAATTACAGTTTCCAAAGCGAAGCGAGGTCGGGTCGCTAGTAAGAAAATAAAAAATAAAAAATCCTTCTTACTGGGCGTCCTACATTACGTTCAAAAGAATGTACTAACTCATTTCAAATAACACATAGCATTACAAAATAAAAGTATCATCATAATAATTATAAACATAACTATAAAACTAAACGAACAATTATCAAAACAAACATATTCCATGCGCTATTCAATCCACATTCTGCCGCCCTTCAATTTTCATTCCATTGAGTTTTTCCATTATGATAACGAAACTCCATAAAGAACATTTCCATAAACATATGATTTACTGAACACCTAACATTAACGTTCGCAAGGAACTAGGGGAAATGAAATAACATAGTAACTGTTAGAGGTCACGCTATTGCATACCATTAGTTAGCTAGTTTGTACATAAATGGTATTTATTTATATGTGTGTTTTTGTGCTTCGCGCTTTATCTTATCATATTGTGTATGCGTCATATAGGTATTTTAACAAGGAACTAAATATTTGATCTGCTTTCCATTTAGAATACGTTTATGGAAGTAATAGTCTAAAATTGAAATTGTAATCGTTCCCCAGAAAATATTTAATTATCAATCGTACGATACGTAATCTATATATATAAAAGAAAATCGTGTTAGTTGCACTATTTATAACTCAAGAACGGCTGAACTGATTTGGCTGAAAACTGGTGGGGAGGTAGCTTAGAACCAGGAGAAGGACATAGGATACTTTTTATCACGCTCCCGTAGGATGCGACATAAAACGTGGTATAAAAAAACGCAACTGATATGGAATAACAAAATGCAACTGACAGCTAAACGTAATGTAGTCTATAGCTAATTATAGTAGAATTTTGAAGTTGACCGGTTGATGTGTTTGTTTCGAATTTCTACTTATTGTGCCGAGATAGGTAATCATTAAGAAAGCCATGCCGCGACCAGCACTATCAAATCTTTCCCGACGAAACCGTAATGCAACTAGGATTCGAAACATTGCGAGTGAAAGGACTGAAGAAGAACAAGAAAATACAATAATAATAATAGCAGCTAAAATACATGACCAATAAAGTATCATTAAAATATTTGCTATTTTAATTTATGTTAATTATCCAAATAAGAAATTGACCATGATAAAATCAAAAATCTGCTCATTTATTGCCTCTAAGGCGGAACAAAGTTTGCCGGGTCACCTAGTACTTTATAAAGATGCGTACAAAATTAAACATAGAGTGTAAAATTTAAGTGGGGCGATATTACGAAATTATTTATACTTCACGTCCTAGCTACAGCGCTCGAGATTTGAGACAGGATTAGAGGAAACTTAATATGGTGTGATGGTACTATCACTACGTATAGAGAAGATTCGAAGTCAATGTGTCATCAAGCAAGGCGACTGTGCCGGTGTTCAAATCGTGCATGCAGGTACCAATTTTAGGACTAACGACACCCACAATGAAGGATTCACATTACCTAATGTCAATAAAGTCTGCAAAATCTATACATTTGGGATAATGGTGGTGGTAGGGCGCCTAGTGAGCCTAAAGGTTTCCCGTGTATTTAGTGCGAGATTTTGAACGTTTTCGATAGCGTAAAAGTTAACTCAAATTTCTATGCAACTGGAACAGCGCCTCTAGCGGCAAACGTAAGCAAACGTTCCAACTCCATACAAATTTGAGTTAACTTTTACGCTATAGAGAATATTAAAAAACTCGCACTAAGGACACCGCTTAATCTATACAAGAACCGTTTTTAAGATACAATTAATTGTGATTGTTATGTTTATCCACCTTGGTGATCGCTTAGCGTCAGATAAGCCTTGAAATCAGTCGCCCATGTAGTACAACAGAAACATATCAAATACAAAATTTAAGAAGAAAACAATTAAATATAGAAATACCGTCACGACCTGCACGGGTGCTTGTCGTGTTTGGTTTTAGCAAGTCATAGATATAGATTAAAACATTGCTGAGAATCATTCAGGGACGCGGGGACGTGTTATTTAACTATCCCTGCCCTTTTGTCGTCTCTGAAGGACGAAGGATATCACACGGTTGCGGGACACTCACCGCATTTGTGGCCCGATTCTATCAAACATAACTCCCGAGCAAGAGGTCGCAGGTTACTGACCAAGCATGAACGATTCGTAGATATTTCTATGGGTTTTTTTGGTTTTTATTTGAAGCATTTTGGGTTGATGCGGAAAGTGGCCGATGTACTCGTACCCAGTTCCGGCACCATGGAATCTCTCCTTGGAGATACCAATATTTTCAAGTAAATGCGTAGCTATACCGGAACGACTTGCACAGTTTAGGGATAATATCATGTAGGGTCGTATGTCCTGGTTTATTTATTTATTGCCCAGACGAGTGAGCAAGCTTACCTGGTATTAAATGATTATTAAAACCCCAATTACATTAACAACGTAACCCCCCTAGTCTAGTCCTAGTTTTATGGTACAATGCCTGCTCCATCCTTCAAACGCTTTCTTACTTCGCGGCAGAAATAGGCAGAGTGGTTCAAGCTCAGAAGACCCCTACAACCAGATCTGGTTTAATGAGCAACGTAGTTCCAATACTATTGAGGTGTAGATGCCTCAATCTGGAAGATGCTATGATGTCTATGAGATTGGTCATATATTGGACGTCCACTGCTGGACATAGGCCTCCTCCAAGTCTGGCCAGAAAGACCGGTCATATGGAAAATATGGCAAGACAAAAATATGGCAATATTATTAATAATGCACCATTTGTGAGCAAATGAACATACTTGAAGTTGTTGAACAGAGTTTACCGACTCGGTGGTGCAGAAGTTAGATCCCGTGACTGTTACCCCCAGGGGAGGGTCGTGGGTTCGATTCCCACATCGGGCAAACATTCATGTGATGAACATGTTCGTTTGCTCTTTGTCTGGATGTCCACTATCTATATATGTATATATTTAAAAACGTATATAATTATGTATGTCAGTCTCTTGTACCCATAACACAGGGATTCCTAATTTGGGGCCGGATGAACGTGCTTGATTTGTCCCCAGTTATTATTATTAGTACTTAAACTAAATACAGTTATAATTAACTTTAGCTTAGCTAACTTTAGCAGCGCACTGTTTTAAGTATATGTCCTGTAGTTATTTATTTATTTATTTGAGGTTATGTGCCTCTCAGTAAACAGACATGCATAATTTCAAACTGACGATACCCTATATAATAACACGTCATATAGTCATAATTCATAAGATTAATTGTTACAGTGCGTGTTGAAATCACTTAAAATACTCGAATTAATTTCGGTAAAATGGCATTTGTTGTATTGTTCATTAACAAATTTTTGTTTTCATAAATAGTATTTATTTATAATTGAAAGACAACGGTCTTAAATATACAATACAAAAAGTCAGTGAGACTCGGTTAAGAAGCCATCATGAATGGATTTTATGGTTTAGGATGTATTCCATAAAATGGAATTTGAGTGATGTGGCAAAAATTAGGCATATGCAATTGAATAAAACCTCAGTAGCAATAAGAAATGTTCCATTAGGAAAATCGAAACAATTGTACCAATGGAACCATGTTTATTTATTTGGGAAACAAACAGTACAATACAAACATATAATATTTAAAAAAAAATATAGCTAAAACAATAACCAAATATGTTTCCACAATCAAAATCACATATAAGTAGAAAGCGAACAAGAAGAGAAATTAAGAAATTTAAATTACAAAAAAACAAAAGCAACACAATACGCACTTACAACACACACACTTACAACACACACTTAGAATCAATCTCATTATTTATTATTTTATATAAAAACATTTGATCCCTCAGTAGCCTACGATCGACTAGAGAGACAAATTCTGTCGGTTCTGGAAAGTTAAAGCGACGACAATGGTATAAAAGATGCTTAAAAAACTTTTTTTTATCTCCTGGGTCTTACTTACAGCGACATCACATACGAGTATTTTAAACAAATACAAATGTAGTACTATTATTTTATCTGAAAGTATCAAATTGAAATGAATACAATAGTTTAAGTGGGTATAATTGCCACTATATATTGCATTCAAAAAGGGAATATTTGTAATAAACCATTTAGTGCCCGTGCTCACGGCCCACTTGGTGTTAAGTGGTCATCGGAGCCCATAGACCATATGCCGGCACCCACTTTGAGACATGAGTTCTAAGCGTCAGGCTACCCCAACATTCAGACCGAAAAGCATTACTGCCTCACGAGAGAAATAGGCAGGGTGGTGATACCATAATAGTGTTACAAATATTTTATATAAATTAACTCCATATCAATGGCCTATTTTCAAAGAAATAAAAAATCTGTGCTGTATATGAAATGGTGAACCAGCACATACCTCATTTGGTACTAATGGGTTAGCGGGGTCCAATGCAAAGTCATATCTTGAGAAGGGGTCGAAATTTCAATTGTACCCAAACGCGTGATACCAAAAAAAGGCTGAATGGTGAAACATACCCGCAGGGGAGCGCAAAACCTACGACCTACCAGCCCTAGCTTACTAGTGGGTGTGACCACCTCTTGTGAGTCCGCACGGGTAGGTACCACCACCCTGCCTAATTCTACCCTGAAGCAGTGATGCGTTTCGGTTTGAAGGGTGGGGCAGCCGTTTTAACTATACTGAGACCTTAGAACTTATATCTCAAGGTGGGTGACGCATTTACGTTGTAGATGTCTATGGGCTCCAGTAACCACTTAACACCAGGGAGGTTGTGAGCTCGTTCACCCATCTAAGCAATAAAAAAAGTATTAGGATGGCCGATAGTTGCTATTTATGAAGATTGTTTTAAAACATTGCTAGTTTATTATTTCAAACCGTTTTAGTCGAACGTCTTAAAATGGCTGGCTCATAAGAATTTCCCTTTTTATTTCTTCTGCAATCGCACGAAAGAACTGTAAAACGGTCAGCTTAATATTGATCGGAGCTCTACCTGCCCTCTGTACGCATTTCATTCCATTTAACGACTGTAGCTTTACGCCTCCGACCCTGGGTTACCATACTACATATTTGCAGAATACCCTGAACGAATTTTCACGGGATTATGAGCAAGAATTTCAGAAATTCCATTACCGAAATCGTAAAAGATTTCACTAACAAAACGAACCTTTAAATTTATGGCGGCTAACCATCTCAGAACACAAGATATTCGACAGATGGTATTTGATAATAAATAATGGTATTTGATAAATAAATATTTACTAACAATCACGCCACGTTAACTGGTCCCGTGACAAGTTCGTAAAGAACTTGTGTTACAGGTACCAGATAACGGATATAAATGTAAGATTATTATTATACACATATATATATTTAATATACATCCATAACCCTGGAAAAGACATTTATATTTATCATACAAATATCTTCCCCTGGCGGGATTCGAACCCGCGACACCCTTGTGTAGTGACCATGTCACTTACCACTACACCAGACGGCCGTTACGACATTTTCAAGATAAGCTTGCATAAGTCCCGAACAACAACACTCCAGTTAGAGCTCCGTGAGCTCATCTACACGTCAAGGAGAAGCTGAAATAGCCTCTCAAGGCTATCAGCATAGGTAGAAAAAAAAAAAACATTCATGACCCTCGGTCTTCCGAGCAATATCACCCGCTTGGTGGAAGATCTTCCCTTTGTTGTATACATCCCAGCTGGTGACCCCGACGTAATATAAACACGCCCAAAACTCAACATTGACTGTGAAGTGGATTATTTAATCCACTTAATCCTTAATTAAGGAGATGTTTCGTTGACCTCTTGATGTTAAATGGTTGCTAGAGACCATAAACGTCATCCATCGTAAATGCATGTTATCCAAGACATGAAGCCGAAGTATCAATTTTAATGTATAACGGCTGTCTCACCCTTAATACCGAAATGCATGTCAGCATTGCGACAGAAATAAGCAAGATCGTGGTACTTAAGTTATTGAGTCAAAATTTACTTCCTAAATTCTGTAGCATTATGCATAAGTCACGACAAATAAATGTTGTTTACGGTAGAGTCTTCCATTTCTGGATTTTGAGAAGTTTATCTCTTACTATTTTCATTGATGATGATAGAGTGTTAAGGCACAAGATGATTGATATCAGTGAACGCTGATGACAAATCACTCATGATTGAGTTTTTCGTGCAGCACCCGGTAATAAATATTGCACATCCACTTTTGAAAAGAGATAGGTTAATTTCAATTTTTTTATAGCATTATCTCTATCGCACGAAAAACAAACAGTCCGGTATTTTTTTTTTTTTTTTATTGCCTTTGTAGGCAGACGGGCATACGGCCCACCTGATGGTGAGTGGTTACCGTCGCCCATGGACTTCAGCAATGCCAGGGGCAGAGCCAAGCCGCTGCCTACCGCTTAATACTCTCCACAAGCCTCGTTTGAAGAAGGACATGTCATAGCGCTCGGGAAACACCGTGGAGGGGAGCTCATTCCATAGCCGGATGGTACGTGGCAAAAAAGATCTCTGGAAACGCACTGTGGATGATCGCAGTGGCTCCAGGTAGTATGGATGAACTCTACTCCGGTGGCGGGCGGTGCGATGGTAAAAACGAGATGCTGGTATCATCTCGAACAATTCCTCAGAGCACTCCCCATGGAACATACGGTACAAAATACAGAGGGAACCGAAGTCCCTCCGCAGACCCAGAGGCTCCAAACGATCCGAGAGAATGGGATTATCGACAATCCGAACGGCCCTCCTCTGTATGGAGTCAAATGGAAGAAGCTGGTATTTGGGAGCCCCAGCCCAGAGATGGGAGCAGCACTCCATGCGAGGCCGGACTTGTGCTTTATAAAGCAAAAGTCTTTGTCCAGGCGTGAAGTACCGCTTCGCTCTGTTGAGGACTCCCAGCATTTTGGACGCCAACTTGGCTTTGCCTTCCAAATGACTCCGAAACTGGACATCGCTCGAAATGTCGACCCCAAGTATCCCGATACTCTCGGAAGGTTGCAGGGATACTCCTTGGAATTGCGGCGCCATGACAAAGGGGTCCTTCTTCGCAGTGAACGCGCAAACTTGTGTCTTTATCGGGTTGAATTGAACCAAGTTCAATTCACCCCATTCGGAGACTCGCCCCAGAGAGTTCTCCACTTCAGACACAAGTTTTGATCGTCTCTCTTGCACCACGCTCCGAGAGAGACTCTGATGGCCGATATATCGCGCATCCCCCGTGCTGTCATCCGCATAGCAATGCATGCCATCAATAGACAGCATGTCATTGATATACAGGATGAAAAGCGTGGGGGAGAGCACCGAACCTTGTGGAACGCCAGCGTTAATGGTCATGGTATCAGAACAGTCACCGTCTACAACGACCGTGATGCTCCGCCCATCCAAAAGGCTAGCGATCCACTTGCAGAGACCCTCGGGGATTCCGTAAGTAGTAGTATAGTATTTATTAGGATCGCCCACCACCGTATTTGGACTGCGATTGACAAACGTCACATAGGTAGTGTGCGACAGAGATAACGCTCTACAGAGCCGAAATTAGCCGATTGTCTCTTTCCAACAGTCGCTGTGCAATATTTATCGCCAGGTACTGTAAATACGCGGAAGATACGAGCATTGTATCAGGTTAATATTTCCGAATAGGTGGATTTTAGTTTAGGCGGGATAAAATTGCTGGACTTCCGCCTTCATGTAAGAGGCAGTAGAAGTGGCACGCTGCAATTGAACCTATTAAAACTACCAGCCGCTCAATAGCCATAAGGTACGTGGCGGCATTTATGAATGGGCTAAAGGGAATGGGCTCCAGTAACGAAAACAGATACGGGCTGTTCGAGCTGTAAACGCGGGCTTGTACTTTTATTCTTATCGGCTTGGCTCTGCCCCTGGCATTGATGACGTCAATAGGTGACGGTAACCACTCAGGTGGGCCGTATGCTTGTCTGCCTACAGGGGCAATACAAAAAAAAATGCGGCATTGTTCCTAAAAAAATTTAGTATTAATTTCAATTGATCACATTAAAACAATTTTCGGTAGATTGTGATTTAGCTGTTCCCGTAGCATTGTTTGACTCCTGTTAGTCACTGATCAGGTGAGCAGTATATTAATATACCTACGCAATAAATAAAAGTGAAGTGATAAGTGATGAAGTGATGTCATACTCTTTTCTTAATTTTTTTTTTGTCATTTCTTTGCAACCCCATACGCTTTGATAAAGCCAAATGAGGCATAGTGAGAGTACAGCAGGCTTCAGGCGGAAAAATCGCGCTCGACTTATTCTTACAAACAGATACTTCTTTGTAAAAAGTTTCTTAAAGCTTTCCGTTAAGTAAAACACGTAGCTTTGCTTAAGCATTTTCTTGATAAAAGGTTTGTGATTTTGGTTTTTTTTTTCGGTTTAGTCCTATATACGTAACTATGTATTGTTTCATTCTTATCTTCAGGTGCCCTAAAGATTATCATGGCTTGCTAACGATGTCCATGTATTATATATGACTAACCGTGGACCAAATAATCATAAAAGTAATAAAATATAAGTTAAGAAATAAAACTCTTCAGTTTTAACATCGCGATCCTAACGATGTTATGAAGCGAACATATGTTTTGTGAGACAATTTTTACACAACACAATGAACCTCATGTCTCAAGGTAAGCTATTCAAATAACGTTGTTTAATAGGATCCCGATAATACTAGATGGTTCGTATAGACAAAAAGGGTACCATCGTCTGGGTTTCCCTAAAAGAGGTAACAGATCATCACTTAGCCGTTGTCAAATCAATGCGTCAATTAAATAACAAACATGACGGAGCGCCAGGGATGGCTGAGCGGCAGATTCCGTCATCATTCGTATTCGGTAGAACTCAGTTTATTGCAATAAAAGTCAATAAAATCTTTTGAATAATAATTATTGAAACTCTCAACAAACAATTTTCACAACGACAGGGTAAACCGACAGTTTCGTTCCAACATACCGACAGACCGACTGACTGACTGCCTGAGACGGACTGACTGTTTGACACGGACTGAGCGTCTGACATGGACTGAATGACTGTCTGACACGGAATGACATACTAACAGGCTGACTGTCTGAGACGGAACGAAACGACTCTGTCCACGTACCGCCGTTTTATACTCTGGCGTTACGGAGTCTACCCTACATTTTTGTGATGTTTATCAAAACAACATTTTATCATTTAAAATAATAATCAAAACAATCTCTTAATATTACTAAAGTCGTTATTCACGACAAACACACGATTAGTAATGCCCGATGCTTCAAAATAAGTGCGCCCGATGTATAAACTCCAATCAATCAACTTCTGGAAAATCGAGCAGAACCCAAACAAAATGAATAGTCCCCGATTGATATTCGGGAAAACGCCGAAATTAAACATCGCAACGTCGGAACAAATGCAAAATTCACGCGCATTACTGTGTCATGCCAACTCTATCATTTGTTTGCAAATGAAAAACATTGCAGAAAAATTGAAAAAAAAAAAGTAATTGTTTCGATCTGCCGTATGTCATCACTGGCAACACACAGTGTTTAAGCACTTTCGTCTTGGGCGATTTTTTATTTTTTATTTATTTTTACTGCTTAGATGGATGGATGAGCTCACGACCCACCTGATGTTAAGTGATTACCGGAGCCCATAGACATCTACAAAGTAAATGCCGCCCCCACTTTGACATATGAGTTGGAAGGTCTCACTTTTAACAGTACAACGGCTGCCCCGCCCTTGAAACCGAAACGCACGACTGCTTCACGGCAGAAATAGCCAGGGTGGAGGTATCTACACGTGCGGATTCACAAAACATCCTACCACCCGTAATGGCGGTAGTTAAATAACTTAGCATTTTCCCTTTTAAATTAACAACAATGACTGCGTCCGAACCATACAAGCTTTGTACATTAATCCCATCATTTGATGGACTACCCCTTAATTGTGTAAAGATAATAAAATAACATCGTACAGTAAATTGTCAAAAAACATATACATTTCGTATGAATTACACGCGTCCCGCTCGCTCGGGAGATACATAAACTCGTAACAAATGACGTCATTGGAGAGCTCTTAAAATGCATACAAAATAAAATAAAATACGTGATTTACAGAATAGCATTTTGTACGCGGCGCGGCGTTTAGGGCGCAAAAACCGCGTCACCGCATTCACAACAATGACTTAGTATTTATATAAAGTAGAATCATTAGCAAGTACTTACTCGGGGTATAATCAGTTTCGCACTTTTAATGTTAAGCGCGCGACACACCGGTGCTATGGATCTGCAACAATTTTCAAGAATTGTAATTTAAAATTTAAATAGTGCTAGTTTATAATTTTAATTACATTACAACTACTACTACTAAATGAATTTTAATTACGTTAAATTGTTGAAAATATTAAAACGTCTAGCCAATAATATATCGGCTAAAATCTTATCAAGCGTTGCAGTTATACCTGAGGTTAAACCCTGCACTGGTACTAATAGTTCTAATCAAACACGTAGATAACATAGTCACGAACGACTTTAACCATGAAAAAATATAATGGCATAAAAAAGAATCCAACAAAGTTTATAAATTTGGTAGTACAAGGCGAGTTACACAGGTCCGTAGCGGTCCACCAATATCTGCAAAGCACTCATACGTTCTAGTTTTAAGGACAACGATAATAAATTTCAATTAAACATTCATTTTTTTTTTTTTTTTTTTCCCTACCTATGCTGATAGCCTTGAGAGGCTATTTCAGCTTCGCCCTAACGTTAGTAGGTGAGCTCGCGGGGCTCAACCGGAGAGTTGCTAACACTGACCCTAGCAAGAGCAGTGCTTCGCAGAATCTACCACCGGATCGGAAACGCGACCCACTGAGAAGATCCGGCGAGAAACTCAGTGGGCTACCATTCATACCGTTAACTAAATGTATTCCACTATGGGCCGATGGATACCGAAATTTTGTTTCAATACATTGAGTAGTGCCGTAATGCTAAGCCAACAATTAATGGGCTTGCCGTCCGATCATTACGTATGTATCGAGCATAAGTAAAATATTAATGCAGTGCCGCATTGCGGGAGTAAGCAAGGCCAGAGTATGCCTCGGACAATGCTGGGCTACACGTTACGAGGATTAAAACTCGATGCCTTTCTTTTTAAAAGTATTTTCACTCGCCTTCAAAGACGTTCTTCTCAATTTCTTTGTTGTTATATTACTAAACTAGCCGTACTCGCCCGCCTTGCTGGGCATTTAAAATTAACATTATTATTTATTGTCATTATTATTAGGGGGTCCAAACACTCATATAAATATTAGCCTATCAAATTAAGTACATGTATTTTCTAGATGGATACCAAGTTTCAAGTCAATCGGATGCATGGTTCAGTCAGTAGCTATAACAGAACATCCGTAAAAACCACTGTAGATTTATATATTAGTATAGTTTTTTATTTATTGCTTAGATGGGTGGACGAGCTCACTTACAGCCCACCTGGTGTTAAGTGGTTACTGGAGGCCATAGACATCCATAACGTAAATGCGCCACCCACCTTGAGATACAAGTTCTAAGGTCTCAAGTATAGTTACAACGGCTGCCCCACCCTTCAAACCGAAACGCATTACTGCTTCACGGCAGAAATAGGCGGGGAGGGGGTACCTACCCGCGCGAACTCACAAAAGGTCCTACCACCAGTAATTACGCAAATTATAATTTTGCATTTTGCGGGTTTCATTTTTATTACACGATGTTATTCCTTCACCGTGGAAGTCAATCGTGAGCATTTATTAAGTACGTTTATCATTAGTAAAATTGGTACCTGGCTGCGGGATTCGATCACCGTTACATCGCTCGATACGAATGCATTGGGCGTCTTATCCTTTAGGCCACGCCGACTTTAAGACATTACTAGATAATGATTACAAGTATGCCTTGGTTTGTTGTCTTTGCCTTTTGAATACACTAATTTTTTTTTATTGCTTAGATGGGTGGACGATCTCACAGCCCACCTGGTGTTAAGTGGTTACTGGAGCCCATAGACTTCTACAACATAAATGCGCCACCCACCTTGCCTATAGACAGCATAGCATTGTTTATTGTACACCACTATGAAATCTTTTTTTTTATTGCTTTTATGGGCAGACGAGCATACGACCCACCTGATGGTGAGTGGTTACCGGTCGCCCATAGGCAAAACAAGTTCAAAGTCGTCAGCAATGCCAGGGGCAGAGCCGAGCCGCTGCCTACCGTTGCCTATCAAAATAAATAAATGCAAAAATTACAACAGCGGTCTTAATATGTATTAAAAGTGATCTCTTCCAAACAACCCTCAGGTGTGTCTAGGTCGTGTCTAGCTTGAAGTGTTAACCACTCGATGCACTATGCTTCTCCAAGTCTTCCTGTCCTCCGGTCTTTATAGCCTCTGTTATTGGCAGGCCGATAAGCGTCTTTACCAGATCAGACAAGTGGGTATGTGAGCGTCCGCGTGATCTTCTCCAGTTAACCTGACCAAAAACCATCAACCTCTCTAAGAATCATCTAAGAAAATAATTTAACCGCGATGTACTTACAGATTGAAAAAAGAATATGTATGTAAATTTTAATATTATTATTCTTATTATTTAGAATTCTGACGTCATGCCACAACGGCGTAGAGGCGTTCACACTTAACATCAGTAGAACGGTGAGCTCGTAATTTACGACAACAAAACAAACTATAATCTACAAGGAGATTTAACATGAGATGTAATTTTTAATAGAAATCGTACATAGCTAAAATATTAAAGAAATTATTTAAATATAACACAAAAGCGGTAATTAAAAACCGTTTTTTACGATTTAAGCTCGCATTTTATATCTACAATTTACATTTTCCGACATTTTTAATGATTCATTATTTTAAGTATAACGGTAAAAGTGTAACGGTTTTCATAATTTCAACAACTCAACTAATCCCAGATTGTTTCAGTTGAATTAATAACGAATAAATGAAATTCGATTTTTTAATTGCCATTGAATTCAGACAAGCATGCGGCTCTCGCGATGGTGAGGAGTCCCCGTCGTTCATGGACGTCAGAGATACCAAGGGCATAGCCAAATGTGAATACAGCCAAGTCTATGCCTGTCAAAGCGCTTAAACTTACAGCTACAGATGGAGAGGGGATTGAAAATGATTTTAAGGACCTTTCGCGTGAATCGTGTGTTTATAATAGAGGCAAAGTAGTACAAGCAGTAGTAGTAGTTTATCTGGTGGTAGGACCTCTTGTGAGTCCGCACGGGTAGGTACAACCACTCTGCCTATTTCAGCCGTGAAGCAGTAATGCGTTTCGGTTTGAAGGGTGGGGCAGCCGTTGTAACTATACTGGGACCTTAGAACTTATATCTCAAAGTGGGTTGCGCATTTACGTTGTAGATGCCCATGGGCTCCGTTAATCACTTAAAACCAGGTGGGCTGTGAGCTCATCCACTAATCTAAGCAATAAAAAAGCAACTTGACACTAATAACAAAACGGTCGTAATTCCTCGTCGAACTGGTCGATTACGGTAAAGAACTCGACGAGCGAACTAACCCATATTACTACATCCGCACGCAACCACACAGCCCACTGAGTTTCTCGTCGGATCTTCTCAGTGGGTCGCCATTCCGATCCGGTGGTAGATTCTGCGAAGCACTGCTCTTGCTAAGACTAGTGTTGGCAAATTCTCTCAGGTGGAGCCCGTGAGCTCACCTACCCGTCCGCGCGTAGCTGAAATAGCCCCTTAGGCTACCAGCAAATAGGTAGGGGAAAAAGCAATTTTAGAAAATATAGTTTAAAAATTTTAAAAGCCACGCATCATTAGCACGATAAAGTAGGAATCATAGTAAACTATTTGATCCTGATGATACTGTCATGTATCCCCTGATGCGTGTGTAAATATTCAAGTTAATCGAACGTCTTGAAATGGTCAGATTACCGAAACCCACACACATACCATGTACCTACATATATTGTCGCCACCCACCTCGAGAGATCTAATTCTCAATTGTATAGTAATTAAAACGTATGTTCGACCGTTCAAAACGAAATTCCTTTCCGATAAAAATAGG
This sequence comes from Bombyx mori, assembly GCF_030269925.1. Taxonomy (NCBI): domain Eukaryota; kingdom Metazoa; phylum Arthropoda; class Insecta; order Lepidoptera; family Bombycidae; genus Bombyx; species Bombyx mori. Next base: position 625,869 of record NC_085120.1, on the reverse strand, counting down.
TAGAATACACCACCCATACGGGTAATAATAACAATAATGCAACCTACCACCATCAAACTAAAATTGAAATCGTAGCTGTCTGCGTATCACGTGTATTGTTATTATGTATCTTTATTTCAGTAAAGAAACCATATATTCTGTTAGTAAGTATTACTTAGAATCTATGTTAGTGTTACACCTCTAAAAGTAACGCCATCTATCGCCGAATAGCCGTAACGACAGCCATCGCCGAATAGTCGAACGAATATCGAAGGATCTAGTAGCACCTAAAACGCTCGATAAGTACAACGCCATCTATTGTTAGATAGTGGAAACACAATACTCGAAATGTGTGGAATATTCTCGATAATTCTAGGGATGTGGTATCGGCTATAAAAGCGTTGCAGAGATGGCATGCAGTCAGTTAGTAATCGGAACTAATCGAAGCGAAACAGCGATCGGATCACCTGAAGCGACGCGGAAGAAGCGAACTGAGAATTCTAAAGTGCTTGTGAAGTGTTTTAAGTGTTCTAAGTGTTGAACACAGTTTTTAATTTGTACTTCGGTAGAATGTTATTTATCCCGAGCCCCAACGCGTAACATTAGTAACTTAAAAACCTAACACAACTATTTATTACAATTTTTTCCCAAGTGCCCTGCTACAAAGGCTATTAATTAGCAGTTCTTCGATCTTGCTCGATATGATGTATATGAGTTGCAGTCTTGAACTTTGACGTCACTGTTCAATGCTGTATGATTTGTTTAGCATACACTTTAAAGAAAAACGTTTGGTTATGTATCCACATTAAATAACAGATATTAAAAAATAATAAAAACTACATATTTGTAGAGTGAGATGAGGACTGCCAACGTGACCTGGAGTGATGTCAAGGAGCAAGCGCAAGACAGGGTAAAGTGGAGACAACTTGTGGGGGCCCTATGTACCAGCGGGATACCCTAGGACTACAACAACAACAACATATTTGTAGTACCGGAGCTATACATCAAATAATGTATTCCATCTAATGTGTTCGTGGAATTAAATTCGTATCGTCACATCGGTGAGCTGTGACCATAGCGCGGCTTAAATGATTAATGACTGAAGTTTCGCGTTGAGAAATAGGTCGTATGAACTACACGTGAACAGAACTATAATTTGTTAATAAATTCCGGAATTAAGGAATCGAATTTTGTATTTTTTTAGTGAGCTGTTTGTTAACTTTGAATTTCAATGAACATCAAAGTATGTAATAAAAGTAACAATGTTTTGTATGTTTTGCGAGTTTAGTTTTATGATGCGTTGTTGTTCCTCCATTACTATTATGCAATGGGTGCGTATTTGTTTAAATAAATTTGTAACCACTGAAAGATTTGAGTTTCGGGAAAGCCTTAACCTATACGCCGTACAGTCTTCATGGATCCAAAATTTTACAGCAAGTCTGATTTTCTTTTATCGGAATCTTAGTCCTAGGATTAGCGAAGGCGAAAGAAAATGAAATTAGCATATAAGTAATAACTAACAGAAAACCAATAACGCACGGTTATCTTGACTCAAATTAGTATTCTCTGTGTTATGGGTACCAGATACTGATATACATAATGTTACACCCCTAACAGTAACGCCATCTATAGCCGAATAGCCGAACGAATATCGAAGGATCTAGTAGCATCTAGAACGCTCGAGAAGTACAACGCCATCTATTATCGAATAGCAGAAACACACAATACTCGACTTTTGTGGAATATTCTCGATAATTCTAGGGATGTCGTATTGACTATAAAAGCGTTTCAGAGATGGCACGCAACCAGTCAGTAATCAGAACTACTCGACGCGAAACAGCGAACGAATCACTTGAAGCGAAGCGGAAGAAGCGAATTGAGAATTTTAAAGTGTTTGTGAAATGTTTTAAGTGTTTTAACTGCCAATACAGTTTTTAATTTGTACTTCGGTAGAATTGTATTTATCCCGAACTCCAGCGCGTAACAATACTTATTTACGTCTAAATGTATATATGTGTATATATATTTCATACATATAAACATATTAAATAAGTATAGATCGTGGTCAGTGGCGTCCAATTGGAGAGGCCTATGTCCAGCAGTGGACTGCTTATAGACTGATTATGATGATGATGATGATGATGTTGATGATGACAGATAATAAGAATCCAGACAAAGAGCAAACAAACCTGTTCATCACACGAATGTTTGCTCGATATGGGAACCGTGAGGTGCTTACTGCTGCACAACCGAATCAGTAAATACATGACCACTTATTGTAGAGAAACGTGCCGGCAACAAAATCGTACTGGCAAAAATACTGCTACGTAATATCTGATACAAAATCGTATTCAAATCGAATACAAGCAATCGAAAATAGCATTGGAGTTTCCGATGCAAGGAGTTATTCGCTAGCAAGCACTCTACAAAAGGTAGGCAGGGCAACCTTATCTCTACGGTATCAAGCTCATTTTCGCAGAGTCCGAAGGCAAAAAGACGTGCGCACGTTGAGTGGAAATCTCATGTTGTAAGAAAACAAATTTTATATTTGTAAGAATGACTTTCAAACGTGTTTCTAGAAAGATTACCAATTTATCCGGCCCAGCCTCATCTCGTCTATAGTGGAAACTGGACCTTGCTGTTATTATTTTTAATAATACATATCCGATGTATCAGCTCTAAAAGTAATAAAAGTTTTTGATAGCGAACTCTTTAACGTTTTCCCAAATTGTGTCTCAAATTATTTTGACATTAAACTTGATACATCTTTGTAGCTATACTTCAGTGGCTTTTAGCTGTGTTATTTGAACGAATTGCTTTAAAGACATTTATTAGTCCTAAAACCCTATTTCACTCTTGATTAACATTACAAATTGCTTTATACATAACGTACCCAACTATGAATACTGATGATTTCAACCGATATCCTTTTATAGGTACATACTTCACTTAAGACTTTGTAAGTTTTATTGAACCCATTTTCACGTTCAATTTGTAAAATCGTTTACCTACATCCGACGCTGGGAATTTCTTTGCAATTTTTTTAAATCTAATGGCTACAATTTTCTTTACTGGTGGTAAAATGTCTTGGAAGTCCACATGATTTACGCTCTATTTTCTGCCGTGAAACATTCGTCAAACACTCAAGTTTGAACGTTTGACGTGCATTATAAATGAAAATTCAACCTCACGATTCAAGGTAAAAAAAAAATTATTGCTTAGATGGGTGGACGAGCTCACAGCCCACCTGGTGTTAAGTGGTTACTGGAGCCCATATACATCCACAACGTAAATGCGCCACCCACCTTGAGATAAGTTCTAAGGTCTCAGTATAGTTACAACGGCTGTCCCACCCTTCAAGCCGAAGCGCATTACTGCTTCACGGCAGAAATAGGCAGGGTGGTGGTACCTACCTGTGCGGACTCACAAGAGGTCTTACCACCAGTGATTACGCAAATTATAATTTTGCGGGTTTGATTTTTATTACACGATGCGACATTAGCGTTGTCATGCTTATGGGTTCTGATGTAAAAGCGTAACTATAGATGAGTCGGACAAATCTACTACAGCTTAAATGCTATCATCATATCATTGATTGCCATCTCACTTACTTTTTCATTGGTTCACTTTGCAAACAGCTCTTTATCAGGCAATGAAATAGTCAGACGGCTATTTGAGACATCATCTCGGAATACTTTCAAACTAAAACACGTTCACAATGTTTAGCGTGAATGTTATAGTGAGGTGCGGTGCGGGATAAGAAAGTCATTGGCAACGTAAATACGACCGATTTTTCGACGTAACTCCGCCTGATATAAATAACATTCACGTTCTGTGGATGGTCGTACGTGACCGGGTTCCGGTCCGACCTTAAAATATAGGTTTGGTGTTAGCCAGAGTGTACATGAATACTGGCTTCGGTTCGGTCATTCTAGGCATTTTACTATTAATATAGAACGACAGATGAACTCACTCGAACCTTGCCGCGTTTTTATAAAAACGGTCAATGTGGACAAGTGCCCAGGGCGGCAAAATTTTGAAAGTGTGAATTTTTTTTTTAGTCTTTTCAAGATTGCTGAATATAAATAATTTATTCTATTAATTAATAATTTTCTGTTTAATTGATAATTCAAAAAAATCAATTCATCCATTATTTGTGATTTATAATTTTGGCATTTTTGATAAAAATTATTAACCAATAAATTTTTTTTTGTAGTTAAGATGGGTGGGCGAGCTCACGGCCCACCTGGTGTTGAGTGATTACTAGAGCCCATAGACATCTGCAACGTAAATGCTGCCACCCTTTTTTTTTTTTTCGGGCCGGGGTTCGAACCTCTTACGAGGTCCCCGCGCCTAGGGGGCGCCCGGGATATGTGAGACTCAACGATCTGCAGGTATTGAGAGCAGATCGCAGGCCCGGATTTTAGGGCCCACCCACTAAACGACTCCTCTGCACTCTTACACCCGACGTCCGAAATGCGCCACCCACCTTAAGACTCAGAGTTCTAAGGTCTCATTTGTAGCTCGGCTGCTCCACCCTTCAAACCGAAACGCATTACTACTTCATAGCAGAAATAGCGGCAAAATTATTTAATCAATTTATTTCCTTGGATCGATTTTTCTATTTTTTGGAATTCAAGAAATTCAATTAGCATCAATTTTTTTTTTATGTAATATAATTATGAGTCACCCTTAGTGCCAAATTTATAATTGTTAAAAAAAAGACCAATTACTGCAATAAATTAGTTATTCTAATTTTCAAAACAAAATATTTAATTTATAAATTTAAGTAAAATTCCAGTATCGGTGCGGATTTTTTTCCGGTGCCCAGGAGCGGCATTAAGTTTAAATACGGCCCTGTATATACCGCTGTACCTTTAGAAACAAACTGAAATTTTTACATACATAACGGGAACAACTTTATCATGGATTGCGATCAGCTGTCACTCCTAAAAATAGCCTACGTCTCTAAAACATGCAAGCTCTGAGCTAAGCGGCGTCGGTAATATTACTGCAGCATATGCTCAATTTTGTCTTATGATTATGGATCTGCTCTTTACGTAATACTAGCCCTTTGTCGGTGCGTTTTCGGATCGCTTGCGCCGTAATAACTTTATCGATTTGAATTCAGTACATAACGATGTACGGCATAGGTTGGGCCAAAAGTTGGCATTTGTTTTATTTATATTGGACAAAACTAAAAACATAATTAGTACAAAAGATAAGCCATACTAGGACCACGTTCGTCCGTGGTGTGCTTAACGCTCCCGGTTCCGACGGTATATCCAACCGCGTTATTAAACTTCTACCCGTCCAACTCATCGTGATGTTGGCATCTATTTTCAATGCCGCTATGGCGAACTGTATCTTTCCCGCGGTGTGGAAAGAAGCGGACGTTATCGGCATACATAAACCCGGTAAACCAAAAAATCATCCGACGAGCTACCGCCCGATTAGCCTCCTCATGTCTCTAGGCAAACTGTATGAGCGTCTGCTCTACAAACGCCTCAGAGACTTCGTCTCATCCAAGGGCATTCTTATCGATGAACAATTCGGATTCCGTACAAATCACTCATGCGTTCAACAGGTGCACCGCCTCACGGAGCACATTCTTGTGGGGCTTAATCGACCAAAACCGTTATACACGGGAGCTCTCTTCTTCGACGTCGCAAAAGCGTTCGACAAAGTCTGGCACAATGGTTTGATTTTCAAACTATTCAACATGGGCGTGCCGGATAGTCTCGTGCTCATCATACGGGACTTCTTGTCGAACCGCTCTTTTCGATATCGAGTCGAGGGAACCCGCTCCTCCCCACGACCTCTCACAGCTGGAGTCCCGCAAGGCTCTGTCCTCTCACCCCTCCTATTTAGCTTATTCGTCAACGATATTCCCCGGTCGCCGCCGACCCATTTAGCTTTATTCGCCGACGACACGACTGTTTACTATTCTAGTAGAAATAAGTCCCTAATCGCGAAGAAGCTTCAGAGCGCAGCCCTAGCCCTAGGACAGTGGTTCCGAAAATGGCGCATAGACATCAACCCAGCGAAAAGTACTGCGGTGCTATTTCAGAGGGGAAGCTCCACACGGATTTCCTCCCGGATTAGGAGGAGGAATCTCACACCCCCGATTACTCTCTTTAGACAACCCATACCCTGGGCCAGGAAGGTCAAGTACCTGGGCGTTACCCTGGATGCATCGATGACATTCCGCCCGCATATAAAATCAGTCCGTGACCGTGCCGCGTTTATTCTCGGTAGACTCTACCCCATGATCTGTAAGCGGAGTAAAATGTCCCTTCGGAACAAGGTGACACTTTACAAAACTTGCATAAGGCCCGTCATGACTTACGCGAGTGTGGTGTTCGCTCACGCGGCCCGCACACACATAGACACCCTCCAATCCCTACAATCCCGCTTTTGCAGGTTAGCTGTCGGGGCTCCGTGGTTCGTGAGGAACGTTGACCTACACGACGACCTGGGCCTCGAATCAATTCGGAAATACATGAAGTCAGCGTCGGAACGATACTTCGATAAGGCTATGCGTCATGATAATCGCCTTATCGTTGCCGCCGCTGACTACTCCCCGAATCCTGATCATGCAGGAGCCAGTCACCGTCGACGCCCTAGACACGTCCTTACGGATCCATCAGATCCAATAACCTTTGCATTAGATGCCTTCAGCTCTAATACTAGGGGCAGGCTTAGGGACTCCGGTAACCGTACTCGTCGAACTCGACAAAGAGGTCGACGTGCAACCTAACCCATGCATCAGCCCGCTGAGTTTCTCGCCGGATCTTCTCAGCGGGTCGCGATTCCGATCCGGTAGTAGATTCATTCGCGAAACAATTGCTCTTGAGTTGTTAGGTCTCCTTCGGAGGCGCTCGGGCAGTTGTTAGCAAATCCCACCCCTCTTGGCTGAGCCTTTGCTCGCCCACCTGTCCTGGTGAAACTGGAAAGGCCTTCGGGCCACCAGTAAACTTTCAATCATAAAAAAAAAAAAAAAAAAAAAGGTGTGCTTAACGACATATTTTTTGTCAGGTACCATCCGGCATTGAATTGAACTTCCTTCCACGGTATTTTCTCAGCGATAAGCTTCATCAACCGAAGTTTGATCAGAACAATTAGCGAATGAACACAGAACCACCAAACAAAAAAGTATATAGTACTTATAAAACCAAGCTACCGTAAAAAACGATTTTATGCTTTCTGAACGAAAGCCAACATTCTGATGTGTGCAGAAACGATGACTCCGCATCTTCTGGAGATGCTCAACTTAAATTTGATATCTTGCGTTTGTTTTTGAAAAAAATAATGTAAGGAAAAACGATCACGAAGTTACGAACAGTTACAATATAGCCTGACACGGCAACAATGAAAAAATGCCGATCGCTTATTCTGAATTCACTAAAGAAACCTTAGAACTTATATCTCAAGGTTGGTGGCACATTTACGTTGTAGATGTCTAAGGGCTCCAGTACCACTTAACACCAGGTGGGCTGTGAGCTCGTCCACCCATGTAAGTCATAAAAAAAAACTACACACTATGTATTTGATTAGTAACTTTGCCTAGGACTTTGTACTCATCTTCATGGAAGTTTTTTTTTTAATTAATTGTTATATATATAGGATGAGGAGAGCCGTAGACCGGGCTCAGTGGTGTGGATTGGGAGAGGCCTATGTCCAGCAGTGGACGACTGTGGGCTGTTGATGATGATGATGATTTCTTCTTCGCTCGTATATATTTTCTGGTATCCATTTCACAAGAGAAGAGAGATACCTGATACCCACCTATCAAAGAGAGTCAGTGCTCTCTTTGATAGGTGGGTATCAGGTTTTCTCAAAATGTGACCAATCCAATGCCACTTCCGCGTAAGGATCTCCTTTTCCATTGGTGTCTGCTTAGTGATCCTCCACAGCTCTTTAATATATATAGCTCCTAAGTGGGCTTACAAAATTCCCTATGATCGGTAATGTGTCCGTTTAATAATAAATCAGTTAACGCAAGGTGCCGATGGCCTCAGGGGACGTTGTTAACAGGACATCCGCCAGCATTGCATTGAAGGTTCACAACATTGAACATACTAAACTGAAAAGTATTGATTTCAGGTTAACACACATCACTATTTTTAGCCATTATTTTTTATGTAATACATTTCTATTTCGATTTCTCACCAACGCCCTCACACGCTGTATAGAAGCCGTGAATCATTTAACATTCTCTACTATTTGTTACTTTTTCAGTCATTTAATATAACGTCAAACAATAATCTATATATTAATACGTGAAGCAAAAACTTTGTATCCCTTTTTACGAAAATTGCGCGGATGGAGGAGTATGAAATTTTCCACACTTATAGAGAATATAGAGAAGAAGTGCACAATGCTAATATTTTTTTTTTAAATAATGCGTAAAAGATACATTAAATGAATAAAGAAAACATTACACACACTACATACCATGTATTTGACGCTCACACGCATGCATACTATTTATTGTCAAACTTTTGTTCTTGACGTCTGTTATCAAATTGAGAATAGATTAAATATAGATTGTAAATATTTTTTTTAGTATAGCCTTGGCGTAATTTGTGATTTTAGAAGTATAAAATACAATCATAATAGTGTACAAGCTTACAATTCCAATTAATTATAGTCGAATTTCGACTACTGCAGGACCTCTAATGCATTATTAACGAGCAATGATTGAGTCGTCGAGCCGAATGAAAATCGTATACCGTACAACTCACACATAACAACGTGAATGCTATTGATATTGAGTCATTAGATTGAATTCTCATTTACTATAATATTGTTACGCCGGTAAGAGTAACGCCATCTATCGCCCAATAGCCGAACGAATATCGAAGGATCTAGTAACGTCTAGAACGCTCGAGAAGTACAACGCCATCTATTGTCAGGTAACGGAAACACACATCGAAGTTACTCGACTTGTGAGGAATGTTCTCGACGATTCTATGGATGTCGTATCGACTATAAAAGTGTTGCAGAGATGCAGTAAGTCGGTAACCGGATCTACTAGAAGCGAAACAGCGATCGGATCACCTGAAGCGAAGCGGAAAAAGTGTTTAAAGTGCACTGTGAGTCTTATATTTGCTAATACAGTTTTAATTGGTACTTTGATGGAACTTTTTATTTATCCCGAACACCAGCGCGTAACAATATACATAATTAAATAAGGCGTCAATTGGCCTTGGTATTGGTATAATGCACATCAAACCGGACACCACGATGGCTCGCAGAGTAGGGCAATAGATGAAGATAGTGTCACTATAGTTGAATAATAAAAATGGACTTATAAACTTATAAAGACAGAGGTCGTATATTAGATTCTCTGCACTGATACAACGTTGTTAATAGATGATTTATCAACAAAGTAAAGATTTTTTTAAGTCATTCAATGTCGCTTAAAGATTTTATTATTATGTTAAAAAGAGAACACTACTTCAGCTGAAATTTTAAATCTCACTCAACCATATTTTTATAATTTAAAGGCCTCAAGTTGAAACATCTCCGCTAGATAAGGTTTCACGAGTGCTACGTGGTTGTAGAAAGTCTACGTCGTAGCGGCCTGCTACGAAATATTTTTAAGTATCTTGTATTTATTGCAACGTTTTGCTAAGATCCGAGATATTAGGAGTTAAAGTATGAAATTGCCGATTTATATTTCACTCAAAAATCTTAAACCATAAAGGTTCTATGTCAATTCGAAGTACCTATTACAATAGAACGGCAATTTCATACTTTAACCCCTATTATAAATACGGTACAGATAGATATTTTAGTATACCGCTTTTGAAACTGATAGTACATAGATAAAGGAGATAAGCTAATTCTTTTTTACATTTAGATGGGCAGATATGGTTGTGACTCACTTTTTTTAATTTATTTTTTATTGCCTTTGTAGGCAGACGAGCACACGGCCCACCTGATGGTGGATGGTTACCGTCGCCCATGGACTTCAGCAATGCCAAGGGCAGAGCCAAGCCGCTGCCTACCGCTAAAATACCACTTGGTAATAAGTGGTTACCGGAGTCCGTAGATTTCGCTGCCTAAGCTCCGTAATCCACCTTGAGTTATGAAATCGAAATTTCAATTTGATTTCAGTGAAATCTTACAAATTTCGAGGCGTTTCATTTTTTTCAATCATTGATAACGCGTGAAAATAATTCTCACAAAATTTATTTTCGAGGTATTCTACAAAATCAATGTGTCTAGACTTGGAATGCGCCGAGTTGATAATGTAATAGACATAAGGACATTAAGCTATCTCTAAAAGTCGACGACTAACTTTTGCGATCACATTATGTGAAAGTTTAATTTTTTCTACGTAATTTTGCTTCATAGAAACTTAATTCTCATTTTAAGATGGCAATTTTATTATATTTTCTTATTAGTTCACCGTGAAGCTCGGAGGATCGGATAGTCTGTTCGAATATAATCCACAAGATTGTTAATAAATAAAAAACAAAAAAGCTTTGTAAACTAAAACTAGAGACTAAAAACAAAACGCTTTGGGCCTTTAATTAGTGGTATTTATTTTTCTGGTTTGCTTAGATGATTGAACGAGCTTACGGCCCGCCCGATGTTAAGTGATTACCGGAGCTGTTTTACGTGGTTACGTGAATGCCGTTCACCTTGAGACATGAGGTCTAAATCTAAATTAACGACCCTTCCTTCAAACCGTAATGTATTATTGATTCCCCGCAGATACACCTAAAGCGGTGGCACCTACCTGTGCAGGTAAGCTCACAAAACGTCCTACACTACGGCCACTAATTATTTAAATTAACGTTTCTACAAATAAATCGCATCGTTTAATACGTGTATAAAAGTCGTGACGTATCCTTCTTCAACCATGGAAGTCAATCGTGAAGATTTCTTAAGTACGTATTTCAGTAGAAAAATTGGTACCCGCCGGCGGGATTCGAACACCGATGCATCGCTAGATATGATTGCACCGGGCGTCTTATCTTTTAGGCCATGACGACAGTTGAATCTTAAAGTCAGTAACAGTAAACACTTATCAATAATGAGACATCAATCAACTAGTTCAGACGACAATGCAACATATCAAACCGGAAACGAACATTCGTTTATACATTTACCATTCGTTTGATCATTTTTACTGGTGGTAGGACCTCTTGTGAGTCCGCACGGGTAGGTACCACCACCCTGCCTATTTCTGCCGTGAAGCAGTAATGCGTTTCGGCTTGAAGGGCGGGACAACCGTTGTAACTATACTGATACCTTAGAACTTATACCTCAAGGTGGGTGGCGCATTTACGTCGTAGATGTCTATGAGCTCCAGTAACCACTTAGCACCAGGTGGGCTGTGAGCTCGTCCACCAATCTAAGCAATAAAAAAAAAATAAAAAAATCTAAGCACTCGTTAACTTCATCGACTCCTCGATGAGTTCTTATGGTTATATCACATTTCTATGGGTTGCGGTAAGTATTTCACACCCGAGAAGCCATAAGACAATGCGCCCATCGCTGCAAAAAACTATTTCAATGTACCCTTCCAAACCGCATTACAATATATAGGCATTACATCACTCCGGAATCCGTTGCGTGTGAAAAGGTTTACGAATCTAACAGATTTCCAACAAATCATCGCTCTATACAAATGGTACATAACGCCCGTGGAAAACATGTTTACAATTTTACTTTGCTTCCAGCCCTGTTCGTGCTTTCAACTCGAAAATCAAAAATAGATACGCAATAAATCATTCTCGTATTTCCTTACGTTACATTGTGGAGGTCTACAAAGCGCACCGCCCCGAGGTACACCGAAAGGTTATTATTCGCGTTTCTGGAACGAGTTTACATGAAAAATATGATGTATGCCCCCAGAAGGTACGGGTCACGTGTATTTGACAACCCTAACGTGGGTCACTCGCAAGCCATACGCCGTGTATGTTTAATGTATTGTAACATGGGACTACTGTGGACGCAGATCAAGGACCTCTAGATGGGCAGACGAGCTCACAGCCCACCTGTTCCGATTACCGGAGCCGGTTGATTTGCAACGTACTCTGCAGCGATTATTTGTTATGTGATTTTTACCAACCCACCTCACTATCGGAGCAGAGACTTATCCCAGAGTCACGACATCTGAACCGATGATTTGAACTACAAAATCCACCACCCGTCTCTAGAATACTCCTAACCTCCTCTCCACGGTGTTCCTTGATCATATCTTTGTACGTCGGTAGATTGCGGTCGAGTATGTTATCAATTTTAGTAGCCAGTCAATTGACTGTAGCAATAAGCTCCCAACAGATTGGGTGATAAACAGTGAAAAATATTGGCAAATCAACCCAAAACAGTAAGAATAATACACCTCAAGTAGCATGCGGTTAGAGCGAATAGTAAAATACACGGTCCATGTTTACGGTTCGTATTATGTTGTTCTTTGTTGCGTCTTTGTAACAATTGTATTAAAAAAATCTCGCTGGATCTTCTCAGTGGATCGCAATTCCGGTGGTAGATTCTGTGAAGCACTGCTCTTGCTAAGGCTAGTGTTAAAATTTCTCTCAGGTTTGAGTCCATGAGCTCATCTACCCTTCCGGGCGTAGTTGGAATGACCGCCTAAGCTACCAGCGAATAGGTAGGGACAAAAAAATCCCAGCTGTATCAGCTGACCGCTCCACAGAAAATTTAGTGTGAAAGCTGTTCATTATTTTCACCAATCGCGAGAGGTCCATTAGTAAACCAAAAAAGCCCTTTTTTTGCTATAATGCTCTGTTAGAAAAGATAAAATGTATAGAAATATCATGGTCTATCGAAATTTTGTTGAATTTGTTTTAGCACCTGCCATGATAAATGTATAATAAAGAGTATTTTCTTTAAATACATATTAAAGTGTCGTGGTTTCCCCGCTTTCCCACATATAACGTCCGACAGGACGTTTTATTACTGGTGGTAGGACCTCTTGTGAGTCCGCGCGGGTGGGTACCACCACCCTGCCTATTTCTGCCGTGAAGCAGTAATGCGTTTCGGTTTGAAGGGTGGGGCAGCCGTTGTAACTATACTTGAGACCTTAGAACTTGTATCTCAAGGTGGGTGGCGCATTTACGTTGTGGATGTCTATGGGCTCCAGTAACCACTTAACACCAGGTGGGCTGTGAGCTCGTCCACCCATCTAAGCAATACAAAAACTTGACCAGCTATGCCTGTTTAAATCAACAAAATCATTATTGTTCTTATGTGACTATTAAAGGATGTTCCGTCGCCAACATCCGTAAGCGTTGACCAGACGGATTCTGAATTCATTTGCCGTCATTGAAAATTAAAAAACCATACAACAAGATAATCATCTAGATACAAAAATATAATATTTAAATATGAAACCGGTCAAGGGCATCACGCCAGTGTTTACGTCTAAGCCAATTATAATAATTTGGGACGGCAAAATAGTGTCGCGTGTTCCTTTTAACAATTCCAATGGAAAGGCTGCTAGTACAAAGTTTACTGAACATCAATATTATAAATAACGATATTACCAAACACTAAAGTGTGTTTTTAAGGCATGATGAATTTATTAAGTAGCAAAAATCTTTTTTTACGGACTTGGATTTTCTTTTTTGGATTGAATTTGGCTCAGATTTCTTTTACTTTTTGATCAAGGAAACGAAGGATATCATGAAATGGTGAAACAGATTTCTTTGTTGGAATTTGGAACGTTGTGTATCATGGAAACATAAAAAATGTTACTATGCTCTAATTTAGGCCCATACACTGACAGCCCATCTGATTTCAAATGGTATGTGGGCACTACGAGTATATATGGCAACAAGAAAGCCACAACTCACCTTAAAACATGAAGACCAAGTCTGAATTTTTCTGAAATTTACTAATTATAGGACCTCTTGTGAGTCCACGCGGGTAGGTACCACCACCCTGCCTATTTCTGCCGTGAAGCAGTAATGCGTTTCGGTTTGAAGGGTGCGGCAGCCGTTGTAACTATACTTGAGCCCTTAGAACTTATATCTCAAGGCGGGTGGCGCATTTACGTCGTAGATGTCTATGGGCTCCAGTAACCACTAAACACCAGGTGGGCTGAGAACTCGTCCACCTATCTAAGCAATAAAAAAAAATAAAGAATTGTATCGCAAAACCGCTGCCAGACCCTTCAACCCTGAACGCTGATTGCTTCAAAACATCGTTATTAAACCTTCAAAAATTTTAACTGTTACTTATACGATACATTTTATGTCTTGTTTGTTCCATAAAAGGCGATAGAACGAAAACCGCGTTCGCTTCATTTCGTTAGCATATTAGATGTCCAAAGTTGCCTTGAGGTGGGCCTGTTGCGGTCACGACTAGCGTTACACAAATCTCCGGTTCTGCGTCATGTATCCTTGCAATCCATGATCGTGTTACCGAATGGGTACATTGATTGTATCATTAGATGTCGTACGATCTAACAAAAACCCTGAATCGCGCTAATCACAATAACCTTTTTTTTTGCTTAGATGGCTGAACGAGCTCATAGCCCACCTGATTTTAAGTAGTTACTGGAGCCCATAGACATCTACAACATAAACTCCGGCATCCACCTTGAGATATTAGTTCTAAGGTCTCAGTATAGTTACAACGGCTACCCCACCCTTCAAGCCGAAACGCATTACTGCTTCACGGCAGAAATAGATGGGGTGGTGGTACCCGTGCGGACTCACAAAAGGTACTACCACCAGTAATTACGCAAATTATAATTTTTGCGAATTTGATTTTTATTACACGATGTTATTCCTTCACCGTGCAGATTTCTTAAGTACGTATTAAAAAAATTTGTACCCGCCTGCGGGATTCGAACACCGGTGCATCGCTAGATACGAATGCACCGGACGTCTTATCCTTTAGGCCACGACAACTCAAATTCTTCTAGAATGTAATTCGTTCTCATAACACGGAACGTACATAAATAAGTTGATGTAAAACATAAGTGTGAGATTTACTGTGGGCAAAGGCATTGGCTTAAGCAACTACCCATTTATACTAAAACGAATTCGGATGTCCACCTTAAGACGTAACGTTTGAGTCTATTTTGCATTGGCATATATGTACGTCGTAGTTTTCTGGTAGCATTTCTTCTAATTTCATTACTTTCGTTATATAACACCGAACAAGCATACGTTACACATTCAATGTTTTTAAGCAGAAAAATGTATTATTTTTGTACTCTATATGGGATGGCTGATGGTTAGTACTACTTCAATCTCCCAATGTATTTCGGGCCCCACCCAATCTGTCTGAATGATGAGCGAGCATAGGCAGTCGATAAGTTTTTTATTGCCTTGATGGCTGAACGAAGTCACGACCCACCTGGCGTTAAATGGTGGCTAATGCTTATCTACATACATCACATTGTGAGTACTGCTCTCCCACCCAAAGAAATCACGAAGGAATCAGAATTATTTTGTGAATCGGCTGCATGACCCTTCGAACTAAAACGCATGATCGATGGGAAGCAGAAATAACTGGAACATAATTTTTAATAGAAGGTAATCAAATTATTAGTTCATCATCACCATCATCATCATCACTATTCTGCCTATTGCTGCCGTGATACAGTAATGCGTTTGGCTTAGAAGGACGAAGCAGCGTTGTACCATAAAATTGAGACTTAAAAATCATGTCTCAATGTGACATTAATGTTGTTGATATCTATGAAGTCCGGTAATAACACTTAACGCCAAGTGGGCCGTGTTCTCCATCACTAAGCTAAGCAATTTAAAAAAAAAAAGCATTATAGTTGCTTAATGAACAGACGTCACTTTTAATTCGTATCGAAGACAGAAAGTTCTGTGGTCTGTCTTATCGGCTAATTAAACAGTATAAGTACCAATAAAAACAGAGCTCCGTTCTCCTTAATCATATCTTATACCGTAGCTCTGTACAATAACAGAGAAGTTATCACCAGGAGCGTGGACATGACAGCATATACACCAAAACCAACACTAAACAACGATTGAACAAATAAAACACATTCTTTAGTAGGACACCGAAAAAAAAAACTCAAATATCGGTCGCATAAAACGTGTCGAACAAAACCGGGAATATTAGATAGCCTTCGGGAAGCCGGGACGCTCTGCCCAACGGCCTAATGATACGGCGGCCGGCACTCACAACATTCCAGTAAAATTGGTTCGAGGGTTGCACGCGCCCGCCAAGATCCCGCGGCGATGACGCTTTAAAAATCCTTATATTATTTTGATCACAGGCTTTATGTAGATAGTGCACGTAAAACATGATCGAAGGTCGGTTCTGGGGGTGTTAAATCGCAATTCAAAAGGAGTTTTGCGTTTCTTTTTGGAACGAAGTCCCTTATGAGACGATGCGGAGGGGTACACTGACCGGGAAAAAACGTCCGTAACGTAAGATTTTTATTAGAAATGAACACAGTGTACGACTTAACTTTGTAATAACGTACAAATTAGTAATGCACACCGTGTACGACTTAACTTTGTAATAACGTACAAAAAATAACATATTTTTTTATCATTCATTGACCACGATCTCAGAGCGTTCGTTTGCGCAATACACTAACTCTTATGCAAACAGCCGTGAATGAAGTGTACCACAATAAGTTCGCACGTTACCGAATGACCGTGGGTTGTTGCGAAACCTCTAGTTTTATTTTCTTTATACATTGAATAGAACTTTCAATTAATATTTTTATAATAAGGAACTATACGGATAAAAGATGGACATTAGAAACTACAACATGGGAAGGACCAGTGGGCAAAAGAAGAAGAGGACGACCAAGGAGCAGATGGATCGACGAAATAATAACAGCAACTGGAAAAGAATGGAGAAACAAAGCCAAGGATAGGGAAGAGTGGAGTAAGCTGGAGGAGGCCTATACCCGAATGGGGTTCCATTAACACAAGTTTATATTTAATTTTGTAATTTTTATTTGATAAGGTGTTTTTCTTTTTTTTTTCTTTCTTTGTTTTTGGAAATAGAATGGGCTTATTATTATTATTATAATAAGGAACTTCGCTCCTATCCGGTGTCCGACGACACCACACATCTTTTTTTTTGGAAAACAGGTCCGTGTCTAACACGAGAGGAATGAGCCGCGGTGATTCAAGCCACATGTGGTGAGACTTCCCGCTGAATCGAGGATTGCTACAGATCAAAAGCGTTAGTCGAGAGACCCACTAAATAACTCCACTGCCCTCTTCGCCCCAGCTTTCGAGATCAGCCGGGACTGAGCCAAAACAAGTTTGAGGGTATCGGCGTTCAACACAGTAAACAGTCGTCCCAAACGTGACCGATGCCGTCGATAATTACTCTAATTTTTTTTTATTGCTTTGATGTGTGGACGATCTCACAGCCCACCTGGTGTTAAGTGGTTACTGGAGCCCGTAGACATCTACGACGGAAATGCGCCACCCACCTTGAGATATAAGTTCCTAGGTCTCAATAAAGTTACAACGGCTGCCCCACACTTCAAACTCATTACTGCTTCACGGCAGAAGTAGGTAGGGTGGTGGTACCTACCCGCGTGGACTCACAAGAGGTCCTACCACCAATAATTACGCAAATTATAATTTTGCGGGTTTCATTTTTATTACACGATGTTATTTCCTTCACCGTGGAAGTCAATCGTGAACATTTGGTCCTCATTGAAAAAAATCTAAGCTTTGAATTAAAAATCACATCTCACACTTGATGTTGCAACTGAATGGTATCAACGAATAAAGCCTTGAATTAATCTAAATCTACATGACAACTGTATATATTGACTGGTCTGAAACATGAATTTTTCAATACGTGCTTGCAAACTAAATATAGTATATAATTACTAATATAATATATTATATACTTCATTTCTATTATTGGTAAATAATTGTAAATTATAAATTACATAATATTTTGTTATCATTTAAACTGGAATAGTTTTTAAGTGGGCTTGTTTTATAACAAAGAAAAGTGTTTCGCTTTCCGAAAACTCTTTCAATCATCAATATAAAATAGGATCGACAGCTAATCATAAATAAATATATTATACTTTTTTTTTATTGCTTTGGTTGGTTGATGAGCTCACAGCCCACCTGGTGTTAAGTGGTTACTGGAGCCCATAGACATCTACAACGTAAGTGCGCCACCAACCTCGAGATATAAGTTCTAAGATCTCAGTATAGTTACAATGGCTGCCCTACCCTTCGAACCGAAACGCATTACTGCTTCAAGGCGGAAATAGGCGGGGTAGTGAAATCAAATTCCTATGTTCTCTAACTTTAACTTGTGCTCACAAACCACAATCATTTTATTTTTATTTTATTTTATTAGGAAGACAAACAGTGAACTTAAACTATATAAACTCTAAACTTACAACTAAACACCATTTAAATGTCTCCGCATTTAAATAACTACAAACGATTGGGGCGTCGCATCGCCTAGAATTAAATAATTAAAGTAAAACGTAAAACAAAAACAAAAATAAAACAGTTTGAGAAAAAAAAAAAAACAGAAAGACGTAGTAAATAGAAAATAATTAATTAAATATTTGCATTCAACCATCGACTGACTAATGTTCTCCTAATACTCTTAGTAGAAGTGTTGAAAATGTCCAGTTCAGGGAAGTCAGCTAGAGCATTGAAACTGTTAGCAGCTCTTATAAAGAATGCATTACGTCTGTAATTTGTACCACCACGAGGTACTCCGAGACGAGATGATTGACGGCTCTCGCGCATTATGGATCTCGGGGGCACCCTTAAACATAACAACGATAGAAGATAAGACGAGTCCACCTCAGACTGAGCTATTTTGCTATAAAGAACAATATCAGCTATCCTACGTCTTTCCTCCAGTGGAAGTATGTGATGCCTTCTACATCTCGTCTCGTAGTCGGGATCATACACTTTAGTTTTAAATTGAAGAAACCTCATGAATTCGGTCTGTAAGGTCTCCAATGTATTTATATAAATTTTATATCGCGCATTCCATACCTGCGAACAATACTCTAGGATACTGCGCACATATGCACAGTACAGCACCTTAAAAATTTTAACACTAGTAAATTGCACACCAAGCCGCTTGATAAAACCTAATGATATATAGGCACTTTTCACTATATTGTCTATATGCTTCTCATAAGACAGTTTCCTATCATGTGTTACCCCCAAATCGCAAAATTCATCTACATTTGCCAGATTGGTTCCTATAAGCTGATATGTGAACTTAACAGGTGTAGTCTTATGTGTGAAGGTCATGGCAAAACACTTCGAAACGTTGAGGTCTAATTTATTAAGATGACAATATTCCTCAAGCCTTAAAAGATCCTCCTGTATCATCTGACAATCATTGGAAGAGTTAACTTTTCTATAAACTTTCATGTCATCCGCATACAAGAGGAAGTCCGCAGACCGAAAACATGTACCTATATCATTTATAAAGATATTAAACATCAACGGGCCGAGCAGAGACCCTTGAGGAACACCAGAAGGGATCCCTCCCCAGGAAGAAGCATGTCCGTTGACCACAACCTTTTGTGATCTATTTTCAACATAAGAAGAAAACCACCTGAAGAGACTACCATGAATTCCAGCATTAAAGAGCTTTTGTAGCAGAATCGTGTGATCGATGCGGTCGAATGCCTTACTGAAATCAGTAAAGACAGCATCAACTTGACCACGAGAATCCATATTACGTGTGAGATATTCCGTGAAGGTAACTAAGTTAGTGGTAGTCGATCTATTCTTCAAGAAACCATGTTGTTGCGCTATGAAGGTAGGTTTTAAAAAAGCGTACAACTGTGAATACACAACTCGTTCAAACAGTTTAGCAAATAAGCACAATTTGGATATAGGATATATAATTCTACATTACATTTTAAATGTCTCCCGTACCGCTTCCGGATCGACGAAATCGTATTATTTCTATGGACATCAGAAGTACGCCAAACGCCTAAAGTTCCTTAACAACTGATTAGGCTTAAATTACAGAAGCGGCATGCCTTACAAACATTATATCATAAAGTAATAATTAACCGTAGCTGATCAAAGTTACGCAGTTAAAAGTTAGAAGGGAAATTGCTTTTAATTTATTTACGCTCTGATATCGGATATCGTGGCTAATTCTATGAAATCTCGGATTCGCAGTTAGAATATCTTAACTGGAATACGTAATAAGATAAGATGTTGCCACGAAACGATACGGGGCACTTGTAACAGTATTCGTGCTCCATTAATATTACATTACAACTTATATCCTAAGGGATAGGGAAGGCGGATTTAGGACGAAGCAAGAAATTGAGACACTTTTGAAAAATAATAATTTAGAGAGTAATAGAGAATAATTTGGACAGTATTAAGCATTGGCACAGGCATTGCTGAAGTCCATGGGCGACGGTAACCACTCACCATCAGGTGGGCCGTATGGCTCGTCTGCAAGCAAGGGCAATAAATAAAAAATAAAAAGTTGCAATTTTTCTGTTGCTTCCCTGATTTGAGCAATTAATAAACGAATGTATCTTGCAAATTCATATGTGAAAAGATAAAACTAGACTGAATTTCATTTTTAAAGGCTGACTTAAGAATCATTTTGGCTATGCTAATGTTTTTTAGCTATTTTACTAATAGCATGTTATGCTGTAATATATGAAAAGAAAACAATTGATTCGCATTGTAAGGAGTTATAAAGTACAAAGAATTACATTCTTGTAATAATAATTACGCAGGGACATAATACGTGTGGTAAATATCGATCGTATTGTTGTTTTTTTTTTTCAACGTCGTCGTGCCCTAAAGGATAAGACGTCCGGTGCATTCTTATTGAGAGCGATGCACCGGGCTTCGAATCTCGCTGGCGGGTACCATTTTTTCTAATGAAATACGTACTCAGCAAATGTTTACGATTGACATGCACGGTGAAGGAATAACATCGTGGAATAAAAATCAAACCCGCAAAATAATAAATTGCCACACCCTTCAAGCCGAAACGCATTACTGCTTCACGGCAGAAATAGACGAGGTGGTGGTACCTACCCGTGCGGACTCACGCGAGGTCCTACCACCAGTAAAATCTGTTGATTAACACGTGAAGAAGCATCTTGTCTCGGAAACTAAATTGGATTTTTTTGGGTTGACAGCTTCAATGCGCTTAGGATCAAATAGCTATTTTAAAAATCAATTACAGTAACAACGGAATTTGTGCGTCATTCGTTTCCACGTGTCCTCTGCGTCTTTACGCCTGAACGACGGTGTGATGTGGGGATACAATGAATAAAAAACACATTATTATATTGAATTCATCCCTGTGTGGGTGGGTACAAAGCGATGTGATTGACAGTTTTAGACAAGTAAATGTTTATTGGTCTTTATTTATCTGATTGTTTGTGGTAGGGACGGTCTTGTGACCCCGGGCGGGTAGGGTGTTGGACCCTATATATTTTTGCAGTGAAGCAGTAATAGATTTACACGTATAGACTTGGAATTCGTATCTCAGGATGGGTGACGACATTAACGTTGTTGTCCATGGGCTACGGTATCCACTTCACATCAGGTGGGCTGTGAGATTGTCCACCCATATCTATATATATAAAAAGGAATTTCTGTTCGTCAGTCTCGCTAAAACTCGAGAACGTCTCGACCGATTTGACTAATTTTGGTCTTGAATTATTTGTAGAAGTCCAGAGAAGGAAGGTAGATAAATATGAAAATGCTCGGAATTATGCCCTGTGAGCTCACCTACTTGCCCATTTAAGCTAGCATAAGCCCTCGAGGTTATCAGCATAGGTAGGAAAAAAAACGACTAGTTTACCCGTACTGTGACCCTGAGACAGTTGATGACAACTTCCGACTTATTTTTACTGCGAAGAAATCAATCGTTACAGCTTATGATTTTATAAGATTTATAATCATTAGCTTATTCGGTTTATTAGATTTATTAGCTTGTTAGGTTTGTTTGTTAGCTTTATTAATTGTATTGTAAAAATAAATAAAGATACAGGCAGGAGCACAGAACTGGCTACCGACAGTAAACTGATTTGCCGTGAGCCCACGCAAAAACCCGGACCCAGCGGGAACTTCGTAAATGATGAATACAATCCGCTATCATCTTGGCAGGCGAAGTTTGTGTTTCGTCACCCCCTCTTATCGCTTTAGCCACGTTTTGTATTAAATTAATTTCATCTGAACCTCGACTGGAATCAATCTTCTTTTAATTAACTAGTCTGAGAGAGGCTCGTAAATCGATTCAATTTTCTAAGGAACTGTCCTTTCGCTTGATTTGACGTTCCGTCGCTAGCTTAAGGCGAGGTTTAGCTCTTGGAGGCCTTTCGTTTTTTTTTCAAGGATTGATACGCTAACTATTTCCAAAATAGAATTTTCTACTGGTGGTAGGACCTCTTGTTAGTCCGCACGGGTAGGTACCACCGCCCTGCCTATTTCTGTCGTGAAGCAGTAATGCGTTTCGGTTTGAAGGGTGGGGCAGCCGTTTTAACTATACTGAGACTTTAGAACTTATATCTCAAGGTGTGTGGCGCATTTACGTTGTAGATGTTTAAGGGTTCCAGTAACCACTTAACACCAGGCGGGCTGTGAGCTCGTCCACACTTCAAAGCAACAAAAAAAAAATTTGAAATAGCAGCTATCATAGCATAAACTGGAAACGTTATTTATTTACTGAGTTCATGTTATTAGGTTAAGCCGCAATGGAACATAAGAATAGTTCTACCCTCAAAAACCATTGGAAAATAACAATCGATACTCATTAATATTTTAAATTGCTTTACACTATTGCCACATTCACTCACGTCCATGTGCCAGGGACACATTTAAGGCTCTGCCAATCGTTGACTATTGCTTTAAAGCCTCGATTGAAGGATAGGGCTTACTAACTGTAACGGTACAGGGAATCTCATGCTAGAGCCGAATGATGACGAAAGCCATATTTGGAATCACACTGAGGTAACAAAAACAGTGCCAATCCTATTGACTCTGTTTTATTGACAGGCAGGTGCGGGTAACAAGGAGACGATGGGTTAACTTCCTTCCTCAGAGCACTTCCCATAGAATATTCAGTATACATTCATTCTTGACGGAAGGTCAAATGGTAACGGTAACAGTAAATAAATAATATTATTAGAACGCTATACGACATTTAAAGGAGAAAATTCGACAAAAAGGTCAGATTTGTGGGGAAAAAAAAGGGTTTTGCACCACGATAGTGCGCCTTCGCACAAGGCCATCGTTGTGAACGTATTTTTAGCCAAAAAGTCAACAAATACCATCGTGCAACCAGCTTATTGACCAGATATGGCTTCAACCGAGTTCTTTCTTATCATAAACTAAAATTGCCACTACGTGACACCCGTTTTCATTCGCTAGAAGACATAAGAGAGAATTCGCAGCGAGATCTGAACTTAATTCCGGAAAAGCGCTTAAAAAATGTTTTGATCATTGGATTATTCGTTGGCGTGAGTATGTACGAGTATATCGTTTCTGAAGCATACTCTATTCATGATAAAATAATTTTGGATTAATAACTAAAATACGTACTTAACAAAATGTTCACGATTGACTTCCACGGTGAAGGAATAACATCGTGTAATAAAAATGAAACCCGCAAAATTATAATTTGCGTAGTTACTGGTGGTAGGACCTCTTGTGAGTCCGGAGGGGAAGGTACCACCGCCATGCCTATTTATGCCGTGAAGCAGTAATGCGTTTCGGTTTGAAGGGTGGGGCAGCCGTTGTAACTATACTGAGATCTTAGAACTTATATCTCAAGGTGGTTGGCGCATTTACGTTGTAGATGTCTATGGGTTCCAGTAACCACTTAAAATCAGGTGGGCTGTGGGCTCGTCCAACTATCTAAGCAAGAAAAGAAAAAAAAATTGTTTGATATTGATCTTTTCCCCGTACTTTTTTGATGGAGTAGCATAATATATAGAGAGCATCAACATGAAATTTAGAATTAAATTAAGTGCCAAAAAAATTAGCTAAAATTCGTGGTAGGTGTACTTTCAGCTAGGCCCTCTCTCTCCCTTAACTCGTCCAGGCGAAGTATCGTTCATTGTCGCTGTTAAGTCAAAGAGATAATTGTTTTTCGAAGGGAATTTCTGTCCTATACAAATTTGTAACTAAACGAAACGGGAAGAAAACGGAGGCGCTTTAAATAATTACCGAAGACGCTTCCGGAATTGTTTTCGGTAATGTTTTCAGTGTTTATTTTTATAGATTCCGATTTTAGTAGGTCAAATTTTATTGCCAAGATATAAAATTGCGTCGATATAAAACCTATCTAGGCCTTAATGCACCCTTGACTCGAATGTGTAAGACGACCTCCATCGTATATTGGATCTGGACATATTTGCTCAAAACTTGTTTAGTTTTAAGAAAAAAATTAGAAACTATTTAGCTCCTAAACCATGTTAATTGTTATCATGTTATTTGTTTTTATGTAGTTTATTGGTGGATGATTTCTTTTTAAAAATTTTATCTGATTTATTTTTGTTCCTTTTATTTTTTGTTTTTTCTTTCAGATTTAATTAATTTTATAATCATTTGGTACTAGAACTAGATGTTAGTTGTGATTACCTATAATACATTTTTTTTTTGTACTAAAATTACTTTTTAATTAGTTTACTGGTGGTTAGGATCTCTTGTGAGTCCGCACGGGTAGGTACCACCACCCAGCCTATTTCGGCCGTGAAGCAGTAATGCGTTTCGGTTTGAAGGGTGGAGCAGTCGCTGTAACTATACTGAGACCTTAGAACTTATATCTCAAGGCGGGTGGCGCATTTACGTTGTAGATATCTATGGGCTCCAGTAACCACTTAACACCAGGTGGGCTGTGAGCTCGTCCACCCATCTAAGCAATAAATAAATAAATAAAAGGTGCAACGGTGGTTTTGTCCTTCAAAATGGATCCTTATAACATATCGTACCACCAGAACATAATAGCTTAAATCAGTAAACTTCAGACCGTACCTTAGAGATTGTCTATCTATATATGTATTAATACGTGAAACGTTGTATTGCTTTTTACGAATATTGCGCGGACGGAGGAGTATGAAATTTTCCACACTTACAGAGAACATAGAGAAGAAGTGCACAATGCTAATATTTTTTTAAAATAATGCATAAAATATACATTAAATCAATAAAGAAAACATTACACACACTACATACCATGTATTTGACGCACACACGCATGCATACTATTTATTGTCAAACTTTTGTTATTGATGTCTGTTGTCAAATTGAGATTAAATATTGTTTGTATTTGATAATATTTTTTATAGTGTAGTCTTGGCGAAATTCGTGAATATAGAAGTATAAAATACGATCATAATAGTGTACAAACTTACAATTCCAATTAATTTAAGTATAGTCGAATTTCGACTACTGCGGGACCTCTAGTTCCAATAGATTTACCTATTGAAGCCACAAAATGAAGCACATATTGTTTCTGATTTCCGCTGCCCCGTCGTGATTTCCTGATGGATGTGCGCCCTCCAGCGCTTGTCAAACACAAACCACGAATAAATTGACTTGGGGAATTACGGAATACAGTACGTATGTATAAACTGATTCGAAATTATCTTTTCGTACGAAGTCCAGATAAAAGAAAAGACAATCAAACAATAATTGTTTTCCGATATTTTGCTACTATTTTTTGCCCAAACATGAGCTTTTTAAAAGATTACAAGTCTACCAATCAATTTGGTGTTACAACGCGAATAATTACTATTATTTTTTATACATTTAATGAATCTATACAGAATTTTATTCGTAATCATTTAGATATTTATCTTGATTTATCTACTCCGTTAACTATACGTCACTGTTTTTTTCTTGATGTTTCTTCGATTACTGGTGACACAATTAAATAAGACCTTCTTTTGTATTTTCATTAGCTAATTAGTATCAATCGCTATTACCTAGAATTTTGTACACACTGTATTCAAAATAAAGTCCCCCATTATGGATATGCGCGTTTGTCTGATCCCGAGTCGTGGAGGCGAGTCACGTCAGTAGCGCGGCCAGTCCAGAGGCCGAGCGACGTCGCTGGACGCCGCCGGCCGTCGCACCGGGCCCACGCGACCCCAGCCACATTTTGGGGCGGTCGCGTTGCACGCGAGTACCCTAGCACAGTCCCGCTGCGCTGCCCGAGTGCCAAATGTAATGTAAAAGTATTATATGTATAATATTATATTTAATTAGCATTTTAGTACATACGTGGCCTTAGAATAAATTTTCATTTTAGACATGAGATCAAAATATGTTTATTGCTTAACCACTCTCCCGCCCTTCAAACTAAAACGAAAGACTACATCGTGGCAAGAATAGCCACTAGTCCCTAAATACCCTAAATAATAATAGTCCCTAAATAGCCACTACTCCCTCCCCCTAAAGTCTCGGGTTGGCAATCTATTGACGAAGTCTATAACTGTGTAGTAGACATAAAGAAGAAGAAAATGTTCCCAAATTAATATAGTCCAAATGCACGCTAATAAATACAGTGCTTTTTTAACATTAGAAAAATGGATGCGCCCACATAGGAGTAAGAATTTCTAGAGCAAAAAGTGGGCGTAGTATAATAAAGCAAATAAATAATATAATGATTGTGAAGTCAAAGAAACCTACACTATACATAGTCTCCCGGGATATTAATCGAGAGAGCTACGCGAATCCTGCCATAGCTAGCTGGTGCTGCCTTCCCTTAATCCATCTATAGTGGTATATTTTGAAACGCCCACAGCCAAGATTAGACGAAATATTTGTATGAAGCGATGCGATATACCGTGGTTAATATATTTGGGACCTCTCTGAATTCTTACTCGGTATGAGGATCGCTTAGATGGACGAGTGACGACGTTGTCTGATATCGATTTTTTTTTATTGCTTAGATTGGTGAACGAGCTCACAGCCCACCTGGTATATTAAGTGGTTACTAGAGCCAATACACATCTACAACGTAAATGCGCCACCTACTTTGAGATATGAGTTCTAAGTTCTCAGTATAGTTACAACGGCTGCCCCACCCTTCAAACTGTAACGCATTATTGATTCACGGCAGAAAGAAGAGGTCCTCTTCTTTTTCTCCACCTCATCCCACTAGGTGGGGTCGGCACAACTAATTTTTCTCTTCCATTCTATCCTCAGCCTTCATCTCAACACTCTCTCCTCTCTCTCTCATATCGTCATTCACACACACCATCCATGTCTTCTTCGGTCAACCTCTTCCCCCTCTACCTTGCACTTCCATTTCCATACCTCTCCTAGTCACATGCATCTCATAAAAGGTCCTACCCACAGTAAATTCACCAATTCGATCCATGCTATCATCCACAGTTCCAAGAAATTAAAAGAAAATCATAAAACGCCTCGAATCAATAAAAAACTAAGGGCTGCGTTCAGAATCCTCCACTGCTGCAAATAACTCACAACGAATTTTCATAACAAACAACTGATGGGCGTAACGAAACACGGTCCATACTACGCGTAAATACATTACGAACTTATTTCGCAACTAAAGATGGAACGCTAACGTTATTGTCACGCGATTCCCGCGTTAAAACCATCATAAATACTCGCACGGATACGATGTGTACTGTTACATACGCGCGTATCAGAATTTAGCGGCCCGTGTGTATTGATCCCCGATTGTTGCCGTTTTTTGTTTGTGATAACAAAACTTTAACGGTCGAATCTAATTAGTTTAGTCGACGGGGTCAAACAATAAGTCCATTTCAGCAAAGAAAAGTAAAATTCTCTATGAATAGAGTTGTTCACATACATAGAGTAACAAGTGCAGACGATGTTTGAACCGATTTACATAAACTGTCATTTTAATTATTTTATTTAATTAAACACGTACTTAACAAATGTTCACGATTGACTTCCACCAAAAATTAAGCCCGCTAAATTATAATTTGCGTAATTACTGGTGGTAGAACGACCTGTGAGTCCGCACGGGTAGGTACCACCACCCTGCCTATTTCTGCCGTGAAGCAGGTGGGCTGTAAACTTGTCCATCCATTTTTAAGCAATAAAAAAATGAAACCATTAATGTACATAAATGAACATGAATGTTTTCTAGGGACTCCAAAATGGCTGGTTTGATTTCGATGAAGTTTTTCAATCTTCGAATTCGATTGATCCTGCATTTTTTTGTTTCATACCAATCTGATCGAAGTCCAATCAAAAATCAGCCAGCAAAGCGGGCCGGGCTTGCTAGTAACTTAAAAAAAACTTGTTTAAGAGTTAAAAGTTTATTAAACATGAATGTTCATGAAACGTGATTGAAAACAGATTTCCAGTCAGATCCAATATCGGGCCACATGATCCTCGGAATGACGCCGCCAATTTGGTTGTCTGGTTTTTGACCGCCGGAACCCCCCTACTGTCACCGGGTTCTGTCCCCAGGCGAAGACCGGACTTCGGGTGAGAGAGTGCAAGGGGAGTCGTTTGGGTAGGGCCTTAAAAATATCCTGTGGCCCACGATCTGCTCCCATCAAAGCCCACATACCCCGAGTGCGCCCTAGATGCCGACACCACTGCATTAAGCCATTAAACAACTACCAAAACTATTAAACTAACTAAACATCCTTGGCTTAAAAGGGGCATTGTAATATAAATTATTGCCAAAGTCGTCAATAATGAAAATTCATAACAGCCGGCTACTGCGGGCTCGTTACGCGAAGACACATTAAAACCTCATTCGATAATCGCAGTGCGTTTTTTTTTTCTTTCAAAATGGCCGCCTTTCTTTCTGACATTTAAGTTAGCATGCTAATTAGCCGTATAACATTATTTTCGTGTTGTCACGCGATCTGTTTCACGAATATAATCCTTTCTGAAATAACGGGTACGGAGGTTTATATAAAAAAGCATGCATTCGTCGTGCCGGTCGGTTAAGTTTAGTGTCTTTGAAAAAAACGTTTATCTTTGTCGAGTTGTGGCGGGATCACGCACGCCTCTATTACTTAGTTATTGCTTCGAGTCTGAACAAGTACTATGTTTTCAGTAGATCAATACGTCCTATAGACGTAATGTTCACGAATGCTCACGACTGGTAGCATCTTATAATATTTACATTCAAACTACTTATGCATGACTTACGCATTTGATGATATTAGTTATGCCATAGGTTGCTTTTAAGCTTCTGATTCCTCTAATAGGATGCAAATTAACAAAAACACTGAAACCTTACTGGTGGTAAGGCATATTGTAAGCCGCATGGTTAGGTACCACCATTCTTGCAATTTGTGGCTCAGAGCAGTGATACGTTTCGGTTTGAAGGGTGGGGTAGCCGTTGTAACTATACTTGAGATAACGAAATAGGCTGGTGGTACCTACCCTTGCGGACTCACAAGAGGTCCTACCACCAGTGTGGTACCACCAGTAGTTCGTACCACCGCTGACTCAAATGAATTTTGTTAACAAACGATCATCTTGGGTTTGAAGGGGACCGTTACTATAGATAAAACATTGTAGAGATCTTAAGCCTCAGTTCTCAAAAGGGGTGGTGGCAGTAGCATAATTTTGAGTGTAGATTTTGGTCTCTACGTAACCAATATACCGTGAACTCTTTCCATCCATTTCCCACCTTCATCTTTAATGAACCAAAAAGTACCAGCTTCCCCCTCATATTGAAATATACCAGAGCAGATAGAAATCGCAACGTAAAAGCAGAGCATGTTGCCAAGAGACGTGCTGTCGAAAAACTCCTTTATATTGTAAGCTTCTAAAACCTTCAAAACCAAACATATGTTTTCTGTTGGCTGAAACAGGCACAATACGAATGCTTTTCTTAAAAAATAATTAAAAAACAGGAATAACAAAAGGGTACCTATCCCTGCGTCACAGTGAGCCCTGCCACCCGTAAAATACCTTACATTGTAGCAACGATCGATAAACCCAAGAACACAGTGGGACTGACGCTTAATTTTCTGAAAATTACTCATCTAAGTTTCACAGTACAAATAAACCCCGAAACTATCATGGGACCATTATTTATTTATAGTCACTTGAACCGAAAACGGCTAATGGCTGTTTTATTAATAATTGAACCATAAAATCCTTAGAGTAAGTGCCAGTTTTTTGCTACTAACTAAATGGACCAAAAAAAATGAAAACTCATGAAGTTATCAGCAGAATTCGATACAAACAAAGAAGTATTTTTAATATTAGAACCACTGAAAAGAGTGAGAGGGAAAATTGATGTAATTTTTTTTTTATCCAAAAAGTCACTGCCAGTAATTATGCTAAATATCTCCAAGCTTGTGGAATTTCAAATATATTGAACTCTGAACCCATTACACGTTTCATCACGATCAATCATCATCCTATATGTTTTTGGGAGTAGGCTGAGATGGTATGGTCACTTAAAGAAAGGCTACCAGGCTACACCGGAAATTTGCTCCTGCCGCGACCCTCCCGGAAACCCAAGTCCAGATTGAAGTCGTCGTGGCCTAAGAGATAAGACGTCCGGTGCATTTGTGTTGAGCGATGCACCTGTGTTCGAATCCCAGGCGGGTACCAATTTTTCTAATGAATTACGTACTCAACAAATGTTCACGATTGACTTCCACGGTGAAGGAATAACATCGTGTAATAAAAGTGAAACCCGCAAAATTATAATTCTGGTGGTAGGACCTCTTGTAAGTCCGCGCGGGTAGGTACCACCGCCTAGCCTATTTCTGCCATGAAGCAGTAATGCGTTTCGGTTTGAAGGTTAGGGCAGCCGTTGTAACTATACTGAGATCTTAGAACTTATATCTCAAGGTGGCTGGCGCATTTACGTTGTAGATGTCCATGCGCTCCAGTAACTACTTATCACCAGGTGGGCTGTGAGCTTGTCCACCCATCTAAGCATTAAAAAAAAAGATGCAAAGATGTAGTGCTGAAGGACATGAGGAAATGCAATGCTACTGACGATGATGTCTAAGACAAAGCGAAGTGGGGCAGAATAAGATCACGATCTTCATCAATCTTGTTTAATATCGCGTTCTTTCTTGTCGTTACATTCTTTTTGACGATTCGAATACTCTACAGTGCTAATGGTCGCGGACGACTGAAATGTTATTCATTTACATTTACATTAATTTCTTTCTTCACACAGAAACAAACAACACTACATTCAGGTCTGGAAATTAGTTTCACTTCGGATGTCATCTTTACGATAAGAGGACTCCATGTGCTAATACGGTAGAAATTATCGACGCGGGATTAAGCCGTAAATTTAAGACTTTTATTTATTTATTTAAAAAAAAAAAAAAAAAAAAAACGGTAAGACATATGCACTTGGTATTTTTCATTGTTATAACTTTGCTATTTAGAGTCTAAGTATCTTTTGTTCCTAATTAGACCAGCTCGTAGATCACGTGATGTTAAACTTTTAACCGAGCCCCTAGTTATCACAAGATGCAGTCACCTACAAAGTGACGTGAAATCGAAGTCTGCATTTTATTCTATAAAAGTTACCCCTCCCTTCAAACTGGAATGTCTGACTTTAGCAGCAAAAGTAGCCAGAATGGTGTTAAGGAGATATGTATTATTACATATGAGTTTCCAACAGTGAATATAACAGTGAAAGATCATTGGGTTCCTCTACGAACCCAAGGAAATCTTACTTGTCTAAAATCAATTAGGTATCAAATGTCTAAAAAGAAGAAATACAGGGCCTCCAATTTTCGTTGCGATCGCCTCGTTGACCGAGTTCGCTAATGATGCAACCAACCTAATATCTTTGGTAAAGTATGCTAGAAAGATAAATTAGAAACATGGAAGACATTTGTACTGATTATTGTCTCATATATATTGATATTACCGCGACTATAGTACAGAATCATATATTGTGGTTGTTAAGTAGAAGATTATTTATAGATTGTTTGTTTTTACTGATTAAATTTGAAGAAGATAGATACAATATGAGAAAATTACGTAGTCCATTACAAAGAATGATACTTAATCTATTGTGCTTATTATTATGAGCCTTAATCAATGATCGAGAAAAATAAAGCGTCAATTATTAGGTAATTTACACAAAATATTGTAAAAGCATTTCTGTTTTATATCATCATTAAATGATAAGTGTCGCATCCACTAAATTTAATTGAATAGGACATGGCTCACAGAAAATATAAAGCTGAAAACCATTAGTTTACAATCAGTTTTAACTATTGGGTCACAGTGTGTTTTTATTTTATTTTAGCGTAACGTAGTTATATGATTTGCTAATAATAATAACAACAAAGTTCTTGAATCTAATTACATAAATAATTGACTATCTGTGATATTCAAATAAGTTATTACAGTACTAAATGCGTTTTTTTCTATCTTTATGTTTGTTTGGACAATTGAAACCACTAAACCGGAATTACAATTTTTTTCTTAAGTGTATTCTGGGCATTAGCCCGTTTATTGAAAATTATTTCATTTGTGTTCACGCATTAAAAACGAAAAAATCTAACAATTAACTATTTCCAAATGAAGTTACGAAGGTTCTTTCACTGTATCAATGTTCATGAAATAAATAGACAGAATGCGGTATATCTCGAAAAATACATCGCCTCCTAGAAATGTTTTCCATCTTATTTTTACACAGACTGAACACGCTGCTAGTCGCTTTTTTAGTAAATGAAAAACGGACAAAGGACGAAAATAATCTGAGAATAATACGATTGCTGTTAATATTATTGTTTTCATTTTACGAAAATTATCATCCAAATAACCCTGAATTATAAATTCGGGAGATAAATTCGAGAGATTTATATTATATTATAAATGAATTATATTATAAATAGAGAGTTATATTATAAATGAATGAGAATTTTTAATTATATTAAAAATACGTTGTATATGATATAACACCCAAACATGATAGACAAATACTACATACATATAACATACTAGTGCATCAATAAAAATATGTTTCCCTCACACAGAATATGCGGTTAATAAATAAATAAATTTTCTTAAATTTTCCTAAACTTAAGCACGAAAAACTTTACTCACAGAATTTTCCACGATAGACAACTTCGAAGTCCGATAACACTTCACTAATTAAAAAGAACTCACATTTTCCCGAACACCGATCGAACATACACACTCACGTCTTCAGTTAATTAAATTAAAACATTTTAAAACACAGTTTAAATTTCATTTTATTTAATAGTTTTGCGATACGTAATTCTACAAGCGTGCGTCCTCCCTCCGCGGAGGCCAACTGAACACTGAGGGAGTTACTGTATAAGGCAGTTCAGAGTAGCTAGTATATGTACGTGTTTTAGATTCGTCAAGTCTTGCCAAAAAACCTACATCCTCAGCTTTCAAGGTACACATACTCATAGATAAAGAGATTATTACATCAACGAGTACAAAAAAAAACTTTACACGAGATATAGGGTACCATCCATACCCGATATACTTATTAATAACTTATCTGTGACAAAGTGAGTAACTTGAACTTGCTACTTCGCTTGGTTTGGCAGAATAGTTTTACTGATAGGGCGTCTTATGAGCCCTCACGGGTGGAGACGACCACCCTGCCTATTCCTGTCATGAAGCAGCAATGAAAGATGAGTCGTTGTTCTGTAGATGTGAGATTTGAACTCATTTCCCTAGGCTTTTTTTTTCTTTAGATGAGTGGACTTCGGTAGTCACTAAACACTAGGTAGCTAGTGTTTAGTGACTACCGAAGCCCATAGACATCTACAACGTAAATGCCGCCACCCACCTCGAGACAAGTCGTCGTGGCCTAAAGCATAAGACGTCCGGTGCATTCATATCTAGCGATGCACCGGTGTTCGAATCCCGCAGGTGGGTACCAATTTTTCTAATGAAATACGTACTTGACAAATGTTCACGATTGATTTCCACGGTGAAGTAATAACAACGTGTAATAAAAATCAAACCCGCAAAATTATAATTTGCGTAATTACTGGTGGTATGACCTCTTGTAAGTGTGCACGGGTAGGTACCACCACCCCGCCTATTTCTGCCGTGAAGCAGGAATGCGTTTCGGCTTGAAGGGCGGGGCAGCCGTTGTAACTATACTGAGACCTTAGAACTTACATCTCAAGGTGGGTGTCGCATTTACATTGTAAATGTCTATGGGCTCCAGTAACCACTAAACACCAGGTGGGCTGTTTGTGAGCTCGTCCACCTATCTAAGCAATAAAAAAGAAGACAAGAGCTCTCTTAATCTTAGTTTTAAGTGGGTGGGTCTTTGTGAGAGGCGGCATTTATGTTGTTGATTGTCTATGGGCTCCTATGACCTTACACTTACACTTACACACACCTGGTCTGGCCGTTAGATCATTTAATCGCAATAAAAAAAGTCGTCAAGATAGTCAGGAAAGGGTTTCTGGTATTTTACGATCAGCGTACGACAGATGGCCCGCGAATAGTAGCAACAAAGTGTATTTCATACAATGTGACGGTCTATAGGCACAGTAATTACCGTACTAGCTGCTGATTCATTGATCGTGTTTTCAATTTTCATCTCGGACAAATTTTCGTTTTAAAAAAATGAAGCGTGGTGTCGTGGGACACCGGATAGGAACGAAGTTCCTTATTAAAAAAATATTAATTTTAAGTTCTATTCGAGGTATAAAAAAATAAAAAAGGTTTCGCAACAACCCACGGCCATTCGGTAACGTGCGAACTTATTGTGGTACACTTCATTCAGGGTTGTTTGCATAAAAGTTAGTGTATTGCGCAAACGAACGCTCTAAGATCGTGGGCAATGAATGATATAAAAATATGTTATTTTTTGTACGTTATTACAAAGTTAAATCGTACACTGTGTGCATTACTAATTTGTACGCTATTACAAAGTTAAGTCGTACACTGTGTGCGTTACTAATAAAAGTTTTTCGTTACGGACATTTTTTCCCGATTAGGGTACCCTTCCGCATCGTCCAATAAGGAACTACGTTCCAAAAACCGTTTTTAGTCAGTAGCCAATAAAGATCGTATGCTGTTGGCACTTTCACATCATGTATCCCTGTGCTCACACGACAATATGCAGGTTTAGGTAAATAGGGTTCGGTAATCTGAATACTCTGCCAATGCCGGTCCCAAGCCCGGATGAGAAAAGAGGAAGGTTGAATTGGAGTTTGACCTTTCTACCGACAACGCCGAATGTCTGGCGGCAGTTAATTAAACTGGACCCAAATAAGGCTTCAGCAGCTTCGAAGAACTAAATCTCTTCCAAAAGCACTGCCGTGGAAGGGCGCGGGACCCCACCATGTGCATTTTCCCAAGTAAGCCTCATGAGGCCACGTCCCTCAGGATTGAGGATTATCGACGCAAGATGGAGGAATCTGATAACTGATAACCTTCTTCTAAAGAAAATAATATCTAATACTCAAGGCGAAAGGTAGAATATTGATAATTGCTACTTTTCGCGTTTCACGTTTTCAAATGACAATTAACTTTAATTCAATACAAGAAGTCCAGATCTAAAGATAAAGACAAACACCGATGTGGAAAAAAATCAGTTTTTTGTAAAACAAATTCCATTTTGATGCACAATCTATAAATGTTTTCACTATAGATATAAAATACTTATATGTATATGACTCCGCTCAACTTGGAATGTAGAGTCAGAATCTTAGTTACATTAAAAAAAATGTCTTCTCGGCCACCAAACTGCAACTTGGCTGCAATGCGAGTGCTGGAAATTCACGAATTTATAAAAATTGTAATATAAACATTTTATTTCATGACGTCATTCCTTTATCGAGAATGTGGCTCCGGTCACCGTTCTCGTCGAACCCGTCACCTGCGACGAAGGGCTGGACGAGCGAATTAACCCACAGACACAGCCCACTGAGTAGATACTGCGAAGCACTGCTTTTGCTAGGGCCAGTGTTAGCAACACTCCAGTTTGAGCCCCGTGAGCTCACCTACACGTTAGGTGGAAGCTGAAATAGCCTCTCAAGACCATCAGCATAGGTAAGAGAAAAAAAAAGTGAGTGTGTGAACCTGTGAACCTTTGCTTATTACGATCATAAATTATGCAATTAGAATTTACGTCAGTATCAGAGCAGCATTATGGAATTACCACGTCTATTATCTCGCGGGTTGACGAATAGCAAAGAAATCCAGCATAACTTAAAAACTCAGTTGCCATGGAAACTCGATTTTTCCGACGCCATTACGAATCGAGTGAAGGCGGACCGAGAATCAAACTTTTCACATTTGACTACAGGTCAGTCCGGGGCGCACTTAATGAACAAACTTCCCCGGAACCTTGTAAAGCAGCCGATTCCTGGCAAATGCCTTCGCGGATCTATTACGTGAACGTGGAGCTATGCCTATCGTATACGAAGGATCTCTATGGACTTTGCCTGCGTTCTCTCCCCAAATACCGACACCAAACCAAACATATTTATCGGTAGGCAACAGCTTGCCTGTGTCCCTAGCATTACTGACGTCCATGGGGTGGGCCGTATGCTCGTCTGCCTACAAGGGCAATAAAAAAAAACATTAGTCAATACTGATGGTTGGACTTATTTCTGTTATACTTTCCGGTCCGAACTCCCACTCCAATTGAGAGTTAAACCTCATAAAGTTTTCATAATTTATTTATTTATTATAAAAAAAAAGAACACAATATTCCTAACCTAAAAGAACATGTTATTATCCGCAATAATAATCATAAAATATGTCAAGTGCAGTATTCACATTATGATATCTATAAATTCCGGTAACTTAACACCAGATTGGCCGTGAGGTCGTTCTGCCTTCCATGAAATAAATAAAATAGTTATTTCATGGAATTAATCATATTATAGTTATCGCTCAAGTTCATTCATTGATTCAAACAAAATTATAGTCAAACATAAAGGCGTACCCGAGTTGTACCAATTTTTTTTTTTTAAATTACAGTCAGCCCACTTTTAGCTTTTACGTGGGTAGTTTAATTCCGATCTGCAGCCGTCCCTTTCGCGCCATATTCAGATGTATCTGAATGAGCAAACAACCTAATTTTAGACAAGCCTGTCTTCGAATTTCTCAGCATTAAAATCAATAAAAAAAAAACAAACAAGAAGGAACCAAGAACCAAACTAATTCTCATAGCTCTTGACGCAATGAAGTTATTGAAGGTCCTAAACCCGCTTGTACATTTATGCCGGTAGAAATAATATTTGCTCCCGGTTCCATCATGCCCGTGACGATTGTGACATCGATACTGATGACGTCACAATATTTTCTGCAATCGAGAACAATCCACCCTTAATACTCGATGCCGGCACAATAAAGGTTTGAGCACGTACATAGACTATTGCATTATTTTTTCTGAACGCGCGTATTGTTACGCATTGAAGTTCGGGATAAATAAAAATTCTACCGAAGTACAAATTAACACCTGTATTAGCACTTAGAACACTTCACAAACACCTTAAAATTCTAATTCGCTTATTCCGCTTTAGTTCAGGTTTTGCTGTTTCGCTTCGAGTAGTTCCGATTACTATCTGACTGTGTGCCATCCCTGCAACGCTTTTATAGCCGATATCACATCCCTAGAATTGTTGAGAATGCTCCTCACAAGTCGAGTACCTTCGATGTGTGTTTCCGCTATCTGACAATAGATGGCGTTGACTCCTCGAGCGTTCTAGATGTTACTAGATCCTTCGATATTCTTTCAGCTATTCGGCGATAGATGGCGTTGCTCTTACCGGCGTAACAGTATCGTTTTGCTTCTCTTTCTAACGTTAATGTCAGAGGAGGGCGAATGATACTTTGCGGTAAGCTTAGCTTAGAATGCGTTGAGACTATAAAAAGGATCTCTTAGGATAGCGTGACATTTATCTTGTACTGACTATTGGTTCGGACGACCGCTTAATACAAGGTGCGCCGCGAGCTTTCCCGCCC
Source organism: Bombyx mori (assembly GCF_030269925.1). NCBI lineage: Eukaryota > Metazoa > Arthropoda > Insecta > Lepidoptera > Bombycidae > Bombyx > Bombyx mori. The sequence continues at coordinate 588,019 of NC_085120.1, read as the reverse complement.
ATCATTATGTAACATTAAAAACAAGCCTTTATTACATGAAAAAACAAAACTTTCAACCAAACTTTATCAAACAGTACTTGGCTAATTTTAAGCATTAGAGTTAGATACTTAGATATTTTCATTAAACAAAACAAACCGAATGCATCTAAATAAGTATTTCTAATGACATCTAATCAAGACCGAAATTACTCAAACTAGTTTTAGGCTGTGTGGGTAGGATCTTGTATAACAATGGGAGCAGTCTGGGCTTATTTCAGTCGACCAGTGCGGTCACGTCTTGATTGACGCGACAACTGAACTTGGTACTAGACTTGTCAAGTATCATGGGATCGGATCAAACATTAACATTAAATTTAATAAATAAGTAACTGGGAACAAATTACGCATGGTCACCCGGTCCCAAATTAGGATTCCCTGTGTTATGTGTTGAGACCTTAGAACTTATATCTCAAGGTGGGTGGCGCATTTACGTTGTGGATGTCTATGGGCTCCAGTAACCACTTAACACCAGGTGGGCTGTGAACTCGTCCACCCAATTAAGCAATAAATAAATAAAAAAGACTCACATACATACTTATATACGTTTATGTCATGTCGGAGACGATCATTTGTTTGGTAGCTAAATGAAACCCAGTACGATTCCCGAGAGATGGCAGCACGATTGCGATATCGTCGGAATTGGGCTAACTTCGTGCTACGACAGAGCCTAGCCGATGGAGGCGCGTAGACGCCATTACACTTACCAAGCAGCCTTCTTGAAGGGCGGTGCCTCCGTCCTAAGAACTGTCATTCGTTTTCGTTTGCTAACGCCAAGAGAAGGTTTCTAAATTGTTCTAAGACAGCAAACGTGATTGGTGTCTATATACTAATATAATAATATTATAAAGAGGAAAGATTTGTTTGTTTGTTTGTTTCGAATAGGCTCCGAAACTACTGAACCAATTTGAAAAAATATTTTTCCATTAGAAGCCGATATTGTCCCTGATGAACATAGGCTACTTTTTTTTTATTTATTTTTTTGGTTTCATGTGTGTTTTCATGTTTCCGAAGCGAAGCGAGGGCGGGTCGCTAGTACTTAATATTTCTCTTAACTAGATCACCCTATTCGCCCCTACGATGTCTGACGATAGTGTTAATAATTGTGGTTCTCCGACATACATATATAAACAACCAGACACTGAGTAACCAAACCTGTTCGTCACACGAATGTTTGCGTCTTGTGCCAGGGATTCTAACTACCGGACCAGTCAGTCCAATCTATAGTAGTTCCTAATTTTAACTGATTTTACGGCTTAACTGATAGTAGGACCTCTTGTGAGTCAGCACGGGTACGCACCCTACCTGTTTCTGCCGTGAAGCAGTAATGCGTTTCGGTTTGAAGCGTGGGGCAGCCGTTGTACTGTTAAGTCTGGGAAAGAGCTCTTGTCTCAATGTGGGTGGCTTGTAGACGTCTATAGACTCCGTTAATCACTTAACACCAGGTGGGCCGAGAGCTCGTCCACCCATCTAAGGAAAAAAAAAGAATAAAACTCCCGGTTCTGTTAACAACGTTTTTAATACTATAAAGTTATTGTGGTCCCCGGACAACTAACTCGCAATTACAGATTTCATTATACATTTAAATACTACATACATATTATCTTTATGTACATGTCTCAATTAATTTGCTAGACTTTATTAAACAGTACTTGGCTAATTTTAAACATTATACTTAGACACTTTGGTTAAACATAAAGTAAGCACTTAGCACATGTTACATATTGTTTAATGAAAAACGTACGAAAACTTCAAAATATTATGTTCACACAAGCTTTCGGACTTTTAATTCGTTTTAAAAAAAATAGTTTAGTTGAAGATGGTTGCCAATACGTACAGTGCATATTTTTTGTTTCTGTTGTGAGTCGACGAGTTTACGGCCCATTTGATGGTAAGCTCTTACCGTTGCTCATAACATCAGCGATGCGAAAGCTTTTTTTGAAAAAAAAATACGTACTACTGTTCACATATGGCTTCCATAATGAAGGAATACTATCGTCTAATAAAAATTGAAACCACAAAAATATGTATTCGAATTTACGTAATTACTGTGACAATTGAAACATAGACCTCAATTTAGATTTGTCAGTCACCTTTGTTTTATCTATGGGCTATGGTAATCACATAGCAAAAGGGACTTTTTTTGGCGGGAACGCGAGGAGTGAAGTTGTGTGATTTGTTTTATTTTGTCTATTTAGTGTTTCTTCAGGTTTAAATTTGTAATAGCGGTGGTTTATTAACTGTTTAATATCTGTGAAAGTGCACAAATGTAGGAAAATGAAACAAAGCCGCTGGACGTTACTTCTCCAGAACCCCCAAAAAGTCCACTGAAAGAGTGTCAGTAAATGACCACCATTTTACTGAGATTATATTTCATCCCATATCATCTCAGTTCATTTCATTTCATGTCTCATATTAATCAACTTCATTTCATTTCATAATACCATTTTCATATAAAAAAGTTTTCATTAAAATTAAAATAAGACTTGACTTAAAAGTCTTAATTACCAGGTTATAAAATCCATTAAAAAAACTTAACAAAAGGTGGGCCGTGAGCTCAACGATGTACGCAACAAAAAAATCATCATTCAATTTAAAATGTTTAATTTGCGGAGTTCGCTTCTTGTGTATATTTATCATCATTCGGTCGGTCTCCTATCGGACGTGTTTCCGCGTTCTGTGTAACTACTCGTTCATTACAAACACATTTTCCGTACATACAGCTTCGGCGTAAACACGAGATATCGGAACGGAAGACATAAAGCTCTCGATACAGCCGATATTTAGTAACGGCGGCGAACACACGCCCGATAATGTCTATGATCGATTGCCAGCTTGTGTGATGATTCGCTATTGAATTTTCGATTCAGTAATAGTCATGAATAGTCCATTTTACTGGAGGTGCGACCCCTTGTGAGTCCGCACGGGTAGGTACCACGACCCTGCCTATTTCTACCGTGAAGTATCATCGAGAATATTCCACACCTCTCTAGTAGCAGTTTCCGCTATCTGACAATAGATAGCGTTGTAATTCTCGAGCATTCTGGATCTTTCGATATTCGTTCGACTATTCGGCGATAGATGGCGTTACTGTTATCGGCGTAACAGTAGTAATGCGTTTCGGTTTGAAGGGTGGGGCAGCCGTTGTAATTATACTGAGACCTTGGGACTCATATCTCAAGGTGGGTGGCGGCATCTATGCTGTGGATGTCTATGGACTTCGGTAACCACTTAACATCAGGTAGGCTGTGAGCTCTTCCATCCATATATGCAATCTATATATATAAAAATGAATTTACAGTTCGTTAGTCTCGCTAAAACTCGAGAACGGCTGGACCGATTTGGCTAATTATGGTCTTGAATTATTTGTGGAAGTCCAGAGAAGGTTTAAAAGGTAGATAAATATGAAAAAGCTCGGAATTAAATAAAAATAACAATTTTGTTTTTCCTTTGATGTGTCCCCCGTCGGACAGATTCCTTTTGTTTGTTTTAAGTTTATTTTATACAAAAGTTTAGGTCTTTCATTTATCGATTGAGGCACTACTAAGTCTGCCGGGTCAGCTAGTATGCAATAAAAAATAAAACTTTTTTAATTTTCGTTTGTTTGTCTCGGATAGACTTATTTAAAATAGATTTAACAAAGTTTAAGGGGACTATTTTCGAGTCGACAGCGATGATACCGTGTCCGTAACAATGCCAGGTAACATAAAAAGGTAAGGTGGAATGGGTCGATGGGTTTCATGAGGTAATTATTTAGCGATTCAAATTGCACCTAAAAATAATAGTCACAATGAGAGGTTTTTACCCTTTCGTCTTTATAAATATTAGACGCGAGCAAACATGAAAGAGTCACGTTATACTGGACATGTAATGACGACTTAACGATTTTCAAGAGTAATAAAAACATTTTGATATTAAATAGGAACCGAGACTTATGAGTGTCGATACCGCTGGACCATAATTTTTCTGGCGCAAACGAACTCGCAGCCCATCTGTAAACAACAATCTGTAACAAGACTCGTGTATTTCATAATACGTGAGGTCATACTAATTACACCGAAATATAGGCCATTTAAGTCGTAAACTAAAAATGTGTCCGGATTTTATTACGGTCTCCAATTGTGTCTAAAACCACGTACCGCCATAGGCGACACGTAACGAATTCATATACCTACATTTATAACGTTTCACTTGCATTATTTTTTTCCCCACCTCTTCTAGTAACCTCGGGGGGTTATTCTAGATTCACCGAACTAGTCTTGCATTATGTGTGTTAGGCCCGTTTACAGTACTTACTATCTGGCTTGTTTTTTTTTATTATTATAGCGGGACCAGAAATCGCCCCATTTTTACCGGTCGTGGTAAAAGCGGATATGAAGGAGAATAATCTCATCCAGAAGGATGCCGGGGACCGGTCAAAGTGGAGGAGTTTAAGCGGATCCTGTCACTAGATCAGGAAAAGTTAGGAAGGAGAAGAAGAAAGTATGGGAAGGAGCTCTCACTGGACACCCCTACCGTCACCTCTCACTCAAACATCACTGCGACAAACCTTAAAAGGGCTAGAGAAGCGCACATATAACGCAATTTTTTCCTGATTGCCCTATGAGATGACAGTTCGGTGGACGTCAGCGCCACGGTGCTTAACCATTTCGATCCACACGCTGAGCTAAGCCAGCTGGATTGTGAGGTACACATCCCGTGATGTTACGTGAAGCGAAGTAGTGATCACAGCTTATCCTCTCCTGTTGTCATATGTATATCAAATTAAGAACACGCACAACTAGAAAAGCCCGTCTTTTTTCTGGAAGTAGGAAGAGTTTCGCTTGGCTACACGAACGTAGTGTATGGCTGGCATCTGTCGTCCCAGGTCAAAAAGATTTGTGAATTCCTCATCATTCAAACTAAAACATTAAGCAGCTATCCTTTTTCACGCTTAAACTAGAGCCCATGTTTGGTATTGCAGAGCTTTTGGTACCTTCTAGCTAACGTAGCGTGCCGTCATTATACCTAGTCAGGTCATAAGTATTGTCACACAGTAAAAACTTTTCTTTTAGAATGCTGGCCACAAAAAAGTTTATTGAATTCGAATTTCGAATTGTTCATGAAAATAAAAATGTATACTTTTAGAATTTTACTCATTTTTAAATATGGAGTGGACGCTTAAAGAAGACCGTGTTGCAGTTATTGCGTTGCATCGTTGCGGTTACGCGCCAATTCAAATTTTTAACATACTGAAAAATTTTAATATAACCAAAAGATTCGTTTATCGTACCATCAAACGATACAGTGAAGACTCTAGTGTAGATGACAGGTCAAGAAGTGGTCGTCCTCGGTCTTTTAGGACTCCAGCAGTGATAAAAGCTGTGAAGGCGCGAATTCAAAGAAATCCCAAACGTAAGCAGAAACTGTTGGCCCTTCAGATGGGGTTAAGCAGAACCACGGTGAAAAGGGTGTTAAATGAAGACTTAGGGCTTCGGGCATATCGAAGAAAAACAGGACATCGTTTGAATGCTCGTCTAATGGACCTGAGACTGAAGAGATGGCGCGCTTTGTTGAAGCGGTACGCGGGAATAAAATATCGGGAAATTCTTTTTTCGGATGAAAAAATTTTTACCGTAGACGAAAGCTACAACAAACAAAATGATAAGGTGTACGCACACAGTAGTGAAGAAGCGAGCAACCGTATTCCGCGTGTCCAACGAGGTCATTTTCCATCCTCGCTCATGGTATGGTTGGGAGTTTCTTATTGGGGCTTAACAGAGGTACATTTTTGTGAGAAAGGTGTAAAAACGAATGCAGTTGTGTATCAAAATACAGTCCTGACGAACCTTGTGGAACCTGTTTCTCATACCATGTTCAATAACAGGCACTGGGTATTCCAACAAGATTCGGCGCCAGCTCATAGAGCGAAGAGCACACAAGCCTGGCTGGCGGCGCGTGAAATCGACTTCATCCGGCACGAAGACTGGCCCTCCTCCAGTCCAGATTTGAATCCGTTAGATTACAAAATATGGCAACACTTGGAGGAAAAGGCGTGCTCAAAGCCTCATCCCAATTTGGAGTCACTCAAGACATCCTTGATTAAGGCAGCCGCCGATATTGACATGGACCTCGTTCATGCTGCGATAGACGACTGGCCGCGCAGATTGAAGGCCTGTATTCAAAATCACGGAGGTCATTTTGAATAAACTTTTGTGTCATAAGAATCTATGTTTTGTTAAGTTCATTTTGGTATCTGAATGGTTACATAATGAATAAACTTGTTTCAATTAGGTATTTTACATTAAACATGTGACAGAATTTATGACCTGACTAGGTATATTCATTTAAAACTATAAGGGCAGCTGTTGTACAATAGAACTGATACTTAAAATTGTCTCTTGTTGGTTGTTGGCATTTAGGTTGTGTTCGCGCGACAGCGCGACGTTTGTAAATGTTCGGCTCAACTCGGGTGCCGTCGCCCGTACGCACCCCGCACCTCTCAGAACAGTGCGGTACATGACGGCACGCGGAGATACGCTCGTTCGATATTGAGTAAATTGTGCGCGCGCGCCTTTCGATACTAAGTAAAAGGTATAGTGTGAACCGGTGAAAAGGTGTATGTGCCACCCATCGCAGAGAAACACCACTACGACCGTGATAGTGCCAGCATCAGCCTCCAAGTAAGTCCCGTTTTCCTACCTACCCTTTCGTGTCCGCTCATTCTCCGCAGAGTTCATTTGCTCCCTTTCAGCTCATCAGCTCACGTTTAAGGTGACGCTCACCTGCGTCACCATTTTATGGTCCTTCGAGCTTTGAACCCTAAATCCTTTGGATACAATCCATTGCCCTCCATAGACCCACCCAAATTTTGATATACAAACGGCTCAAAAAAAAAAAAAAATTGGCCCTTTTGTAGGTTTCAATCGGTTATAATCAGCCCATTATTTAACTCTAAAACTTATTTACTATAATAATATCTTCATTTCGTTGTTTATAATAGTTGCTGACACGGCAAAAGTAGGAACTTATCGTCTCGGCTCATCGAATGAATGTTATACCTATTTAAATATATTCCTAATCATTAGACCTCATTAGTACATTAGTTTGATTTTAAAAGTGTGGAACATTGATGATTTTTTTCATTTGTTGTCAAAGCGTATCGTGATTTGTGTCATTTCATTATACTTCAACTTTTATCGTAATTACATACTTGTAGGTACTTACAATTCCTACAATATTTAGGTGCTTGCGCGCCACAGTACAGTTTACAACAGTAAATCAACTGTAACTTTGATTTGTGCCATAGTTCGGTGTAGAACAGTAGGTCAAAGGTTTTTGAAAAAAAAAAATTGTTTTCATTCACATTATCATTACACAGGGTAGGTTCAGTATACAGGGTGCCCCATTTTGCTTTTTTATTATAATTTCTTTTTTTTTTTAGAACACACATTTTTTTTTTTTTTCCGTCTTTTTTTTTCTCTTCATCTTTGTTTAGTTAAGTCCATATATTGTTATCAATGCCGTCGAAATCTCAGGCAGCTATTTTTCGAGAAGCATCAAAATTCATAACATTATTAAAGGAAATTGCCTTGTCCATACTGGCTGGGGACAGAATAAAATTTGACATGGCCGATTTGTCTGCTCGCTTGCCTAGATTGGATACCAATAAATCTAAACTAGAAGATGTATATTATGAGATCCTCGATGACGAGGATCTCTCAGAGGAGCAGGAAAAAATGTACACAAAAAATTATGAGACCTCGATTGCTGACTACCATGACATCTTAGTAGCATGGGAAAAAATAAACTCGAAGCCTGCTTCCTCACCCAGCTCTCAACCCTCAACTTCTAGTACGCTGACGACTGTTCTGCCTAAAATTGCCCTCCCCAAGTTCAGCTCAAAGGTCGAAGATTGGCCTTCATTTATCACAATTTTTAAAAGTCTCACGGATGATATGCTCACTCTCTCAGATTCTGTCAAACTCCATTATTTTTTTTTCATGCCTATCGGGCGAAGCGCTTGGGATGGTGTCTCATCTCAAAATTACTAATGAGAATTTCTCCGTTGCCTTGGACATTTTAACCAGGCGCTACGAGAATCGCCGCGTGCTGATTGATAGGTTTGTGGACATCATAATGAGCCTCCCAAATATACATTCACGCTCTAATATCCGCACACTCTTTTTGACACCTTTGATTTCCGCGCAATCAGCCCTTAGTAATCTAGATCTGCCCATGAAAGACTGCGATTATATCTTTGTCTCGATAGTGGTGCGAAAACTCAAAGGTGAGCTCCGCACTCTCTTCGAACGTAGACATGGGTCGCGTCAGTCTTTACCCACTTTAAAAAATTTAATCTCTTTTTTAGAAGAACACGCGCGCTGTAATGAGACCGAATGGTCTAATACAACATACTCCCAATACAATCAACCTTCTCAAAAGTCTGGATTTTCTCGTAGGCAGTCTCCCACCTCTTAGCCCCTTCAAGTTTCACGACAAACACAATATCAACAGCGTCGGCCCTTTACCCCAAATAATTCCCGCCCAGAGTATCTACCCCGAACTACTGCCCCACCATGGCAAATTAACTCAGCTCATCCTACTCAGCTCTCCCAAAATAATAACTTATATTGTCCATATTGCAATACAAAAGGGCACAAACTAATTACGTGTACTCGCTACAATGATCAGCCGATACAGGGTAGATGGGACTTTATTAGAGCCCGCGAGCGTTGTCAACGCTGTCTAGGACCGCACTATGAAAACGAGTGCAAAACCACGGGTGTGTGTAAGGAATGTGGAAGTGCTAATCATCACACCTCACTTCACCGCCATGGCGCATCGTCTCCAACACAGTCATCTGCACATCTCCTTCCCCTGAATTTACGGGAGCAGCCTAGGCAGCGCCCTACTCATTGTCCTCGGGCACGCTCGTCACATGCGACCTCGCATACGCCGAGCCCATCACACACACCACAAGTGGCTTCACCACATTTGCCCTGGTTGTATAAAGAGGCAGATAGGCCAGTCTCACCCCAAGAGTATCAAACTCATGGTTCTTCGCTACATCAATCGCGATCACCACGCCGGAACCAATGACTATCTACCATCACAGAACACGACCAGGAAGAGAAATACGCTCAGCTCATGCACACCCATACAACACACACTCGTCCCACGGTATCAACACAAACCATAACTTCAGCACAACATGAAAACCACAACCCTAATACACCCATATTATTGCCTACTGTCACCTTAGAAATAGCAGATGTTCATGGTCAATTTCAAAGAGCACGAGCCCTATTGGATTGTGGCAGTATGGTAACATTAATTACTCAGCGCATGGCTCGAACTTTACAACTACCACTAAAGAATACTTCATTACAAATTTCGGGAGTGGGAAATCAGCACACACAGTACTCCAAGGCATCAATCAAAATTGTATGTCGACCCACTCATAGCGAAACACCTACGATAACGGCTACAGCTCATATTTTAAACCATGTTACCGGTTATCTGCCTCTAGGGAAGGTACAGGATATATCACATATGGTAGACCAGTCAACGATCCCCTTAGCTGATCAAGGATACCATACACCAGCTCCAATTGATCTGTTGTTAGGCTCGGATATCCTCGGACAGGTTTGAGATGGGACTAAAGTCTCATTGGGGCCCGGCAGGCCAATAGCCTTCGGCACGATATTTGATTTTGCATTGTTAGGACCCATACACGATTTGTATACTGCTCCTGTAAGCAAAACTGAATCGGCTCACATTGTCAGCGCACAACCAGAACTCGAGGTATCTACACATGACATTCGTAAGAGCCTTGAGAAGTTTTGGGAATCTGAAGAGCCCCAACTTCATGTTGAAACTACCCCTTTGCAAGATCAGTGTGAAGAAATATTCCGCACTACCACTACTCGTAAACCCTCAGGTCAATATACGGTAACTTTACCCTTTTTACATAATATGCCCGAGCTAGGAAGTACCCGTGCCATAGCATTGCGCAGGTTTCTTAATCTTGAAAAGAAGTTACAAGCTGACCCATATCTCCGTGTGAAATACATTGATTTCATGGCAGATTATCAGAAGCTGGGTCACATGTCCCCATGCCACTCGAGTACTTTTGCTCATAAACCTCACTTCTATATCCCTCATCATGGCATCTTCAAGTCGGGATCAGACAAGCTACGCACTGTTTTTGATGGTAGCTGTAAAAGCTCAAATGGTGTCAGCCTAAATGATTGTTTACACACTGGTCCAGCTCTTCAACAGGACATTGTCGATATTATCTTGTCGTTTAGAACTCATCCCGTAGTTTTCAGCACTGACATTTGTATGATGTTCAGAAACATACTCATACATCCCGATCAGAGGCGTTACCAGCTCATTCTCTGGCGCTCTTCGCCAGATCAGCCCCTGCTTACATATGCCTTAAACACTGTTACATACGGGTTAAGATCAAGCCCATATCATGCTATACGCACTTTAATCCAATTAGCGGATGATGAAGGTCATCGCTATCCTGCAGCTGCTCAAGTGCTGCGCAAGTCCATATTCGTCGATGATATTCTCACTGGTCACGATTCTGTAGTAAAGGCTCAAGCTCTCCAAAACGACTTGATTAACTTACTAGCCTTAGGTGGTTTTCAGCTCAGTAAATGGACCTCAAACTGCCCTCAGCTTCTTGAAAGATTTCCCGATGATCAGTGTGACATGCCCAAGGACTTTGACATTAGCCCAGACTCCAACTCCATAAAAGTATTAGGTATACAGTGGATTCCTCAATCGGATGAGTTAACTTATCGTATTTCTCTCCCCTCAATAAAACAAATTACCAAACGCTCAATCCTCAGCACAGTCGCCTCTCTTTATGACCCTAACGGTTGGGTTACTCCTGTTATCTTCCGCGCAAAGCTTCTCCTACAGAAGCTGTGACTTCTAAAGTTAGAATGGGACGAACACACCCCTGTTGAAGTGCAGACAGAATGGAACCGCATATCACAGGATCTGCCCCAATTGTCAACCCTTCGTTTGCCTCGCCTTATTTGTACAAACAAACTTAAGTCTACTTACACGCTTCACGGGTTCGCAGACGCCTCAGAGGCAGGTTTTGCTGCCGTTATTTATCTCCATGAACTCGATGAGCACAGATGTGTCAACGTATACCTCGTAATTGCTAAATCACGAGTCGCACTCGTTAAAAATCGTCTTACCATCCCCAAGATGGAGTTATCTGCTGCAAGTCTCTTAACACAGCTTATGATACGTGTCTCGACTCAATTGTTGTCCCATATTACCATAAAGCAACACATATGCTGGTCAGACAGTACCATTGTCCTAGCATGGCTAAACACACCTCCTCATAGACTTCAGGTCTTTGAAGCTAACAGGGTTGCCAAGATAACATCCAATCCAATCACCTCCACATGGAAACATGTTCCTACAAACCTGAACCCTGCAGACTGTGCGAGCAGGGGAATGTCTGCCCAGTCACTATCGGCTCATGATCTTTGGTGGTCTCCTAGCTGGCTGAAGGAGCCTCCTGACACCTGGCCCAAAATGCCTCCTGCTCTAGGCCACCATGCATTACCAGGTCTGAAGCCCAAGAAAGTACCAGCTCATATAGCAGTTCCTGACCTCGACCTTGACTTGCTTACTCGATTCAGTTCTCTCGACAAGCTCGTTGGAGTGACAGCTTGCATAAAACGCTTTATTTTCAATTGTAGACACAACTCAACTGATAGGCGCTCTGGTTCCTTGACAGTTGGAGAACGTAGAGATGCTCTGTTATTCTGGGTTCGCTCTGTTCAACACAATGAGTTTGCGGAAGATATTTACCGTCTTCAGGCAGGCAAGATTTGTACCGTTCGACTTCAGCGTCTTTCACCCTTGATGAAAGATGATCTCTTGAGAGTTGGTGGTCGCCTAACTCATGCGCCAATAAGATACGATGCTCAGCATCCTCTCGTTCTGCCCAGCTCTAGCCCACTAGTTGATCTCATCATAGACCACTATCACAGAATAAACTGTCATCCTGGGGCTGACACATTACACGCTATCCTCCGTCAGCAGTTCTGGATACTCTCAGCACGTCGTGCCATCAGGCATCGCGTGTACAAATGCATTAGATGTTTCCGATATCGCGCTCAGGCCAGAGCTCCGATGATGGCTGATTTGCCCGCAGATAGGGTCACACCTCAGCCAGTATTTAGTCAGGTCTCTACAGATTTTGCTGGCCCGTTTCTCATTAAATCTAGTACTTTACGTAACGTCAAACTCATGAAGGCATACTTTTGTGTCTTTGTTTGCTTATCTACCAAGGCGGTTCACTTGGAACTCGTTTCGTCACTCAGCACTGAAGCGTTTCTTGCTGCAATGCAACGGTTTGTATCGCGTCGCGGTACTCCTAATCTTGTCCGTTCTGACTGTGGCACAAATTATGTAGGAGCTAAGAATCATCTCATTGAGGTACAAGATTTTCTCGCGCAAAATAATGACACAATCACGCATAGGCTCGCTAATCAGCACATAACTTGGCTGCTCCAACCGCCCACGGGACCCTGGTTCGGGGGCCTTCACGAAATTGCGGTCAAGAGCACTAAGAAGTTACTTTATCATGTTATAGGTGAACAGCACCTCACGTTTGAAGAATTTTCCACACTTTTAACTCGAGTCGAGGCAGTACTTAATTCTAGACCTCTCTGCCCACTTTCGTCAGATCCCTCCGATTTTGAGCCACTAACAGCTGGCCACTTTCTTATTGGCCGTCCACTCACCGCTCTTCCTGAGCCATCTTTTGATGATAGGCCATTATCAGCTCTTAAGCGTTTTCAGCTCATCCAAGCTCTCTCTCAGTGTTTTTGGACTCTGTGGACCAAATCCTATCTCCATACCCTCCAAACCCGCTCCAAATGGCTTTCCACATCCTCACCTCCTCGAGTTGGAGAGCTCGTCCTCATCAAAGAGGACAATCAGCCCCCGCTGCAATGGAAACTTGGAAGGATTATCCGCACGTTACCCGGCAAGGATGGAGTGATCAGAGTCGTGGATTTGGACACGAAGCATGGAAGTCTGCGGAGACCTGTGTTCAAGTTAGCCAGGTTGCCGCTGGATTCAGCACATGAAGAAGTTCAGCCCCGGCCGCCCCAGGATGTTCGCGCGACAGCGCGACGTTTGTAAATGTTCGGCTCAACTCGGGTGCCGTCGCCCGTACGCACCCCGCACCTCTCAGAACAGTGCGGTACATGACGGCACGCGGAGATACGCTCGTTCGATATTGAGTAAATTGTGCGCGCGCGCCTTTCGATACTAAGTAAAAGGTATAGTGTGAACCGGTGAAAAGGTGTATGTGCCACCCATCGCAGAGAAACACCACTACGACCGTGATAGTGCCAGCATCAGCCTCCAAGTAAGTCCCGTTTTCCTACCTACCCTTTCGTGTCCGCTCATTCTCCGCAGAGTTCATTTGCTCCCTTTCAGCTCATCAGCTCACGTTTAAGGTGACGCTCACCTGCGTCACCATTTTATGGTCCTTCGAGCTTTGAACCCTAAATCCTTTGGATACAATCCATTGCCCTCCATAGACCCACCCAAATTTTGATATACAAACGGCTCAAAAAAAAAAAAAAATTGGCCCTTTTGTAGGTTTCAATCGGTTATAATCAGCCCATTATTTAACTCTAAAACTTATTTACTATAATAATATCTTCATTTCGTTGTTTATAATAGTTGCTGACACGGCAAAAGTAGGAACTTATCGTCTCGGCTCATCGAATGAATGTTATACCTATTTAAATATATTCCTAATCATTAGACCTCATTAGTACATTAGTTTGATTTTAAAAGTGTGGAACATTGATGATTTTTTTCATTTGTTGTCAAAGCGTATCGTGATTTGTGTCATTTCATTATACTTCAACTTTTATCGTAATTACATACTTGTAGGTACTTACAATTCCTACAATATTTAGGTGCTTGCGCGCCACAGTACAGTTTACAACAGTAAATCAACTGTAACTTTGATTTGTGCCATAGTTCGGTGTAGAACAGTAGGTCAAAGGTTTTTGAAAAAAAAAAATTGTTTTCATTCACATTATCATTACACAGGGTAGGTTCAGTATACAGGGTGCCCCATTTTGCTTTTTTATTATAATTTCTTTTTTTTTTTAGAACACACATTTTTTTTTTTTTTCCGTCTTTTTTTTTCTCTTCATCTTTGTTTAGTTAAGTCCATATATTGTTATCAATGCCGTCGAAATCTCAGGCAGCTATTTTTCGAGAAGCATCAAAATTCATAACATTATTAAAGGAAATTGCCTTGTCCATACTGGCTGGGGACAGAATAAAATTTGACATGGCCGATTTGTCTGCTCGCTTGCCTAGATTGGATACCAATAAATCTAAACTAGAAGATGTATATTATGAGATCCTCGATGACGAGGATCTCTCAGAGGAGCAGGAAAAAATGTACACAAAAAATTATGAGACCTCGATTGCTAACTACCATGACATCTTAGTAGCATGGGAAAAAATAAACTCGAAGCCTGCTTCCTCACCCAGCTCTCAACCCTCAACTTCTAGTACGCTGACGACTGTTCTGCCTAAAATTGCCCTCCCCAAGTTCAGCTCAAAGGTCGAAGATTGGCCTTCATTTATCACAATTTTTAAAAGTCTCACGGATGATATGCTCACTCTCTCAGATTCTGTCAAACTCCATTATTTGTTTTCATGCCTATCGGGCGAAGCGCTTGGGATGGTGTCTCATCTCAAAATTACTAATGAGAATTTCTCCGTTGCCTTGGACATTTTAACCAGGCGCTACGAGAATCGCCGCGTGCTGATTGATAGGTTTGTGGACATCATAATGAGCCTCCCAAATATACATTCACGCTCTAATATCCGCACACTCTTTTTGACACCTTTGATTTCCGCGCAATCAGCCCTTAGTAATCTAGATCTGCCCATGAAAGACTGCGATTATATCTTTGTCTCGATAGTGGTGCGAAAACTCAAAGGTGAGCTCCGCACTCTCTTCGAACGTAGACATGGGTCGCGTCAGTCTTTACCCACTTTAAAAAATTTAATCTCTTTTTTAGAAGAACACGCGCGCTGTAATGAGACCGAATGGTCTAATACAACATACTCCCAATACAATCAACCTTCTCAAAAGTCTGGATTTTCTCGTAGGCAGTCTCCCACCTCTTAGCCCCTTCAAGTTTCACGACAAACACAATATCAACAGCGTCGGCCCTTTACCCCAAATAATTCCCGCCCAGAGTATCTACCCCGAACTACTGCCCCACCATGGCAAATTAACTCAGCTCATCCTACTCAGCTCTCCCAAAATAATAACTTATATTGTCCATATTGCAATACAAAAGGGCACAAACTAATTACGTGTACTCGCTACAATGATCAGCCGATACAGGGTAGATGGGACTTTATTAGAGCCCGCGAGCGTTGTCAACGCTGTCTAGGACCGCACTATGAAAACGAGTGCAAAACCACGGGTGTGTGTAAGGAATGTGGAAGTGCTAATCATCACACCTCACTTCACCGCCATGGCGCATCGTCTCCAACACAGTCATCTGCACATCTCCTTCCCCTGAATTTACGGGAGCAGCCTAGGCAGCGCCCTACTCATTGTCCTCGGGCACGCTCGTCACATGCGACCTCGCATACGCCGAGCCCATCACACACACCACAAGTGGCTTCACCACATTTGCCCTGGTTGTATAAAGAGGCAGATAGGCCAGTCTCACCCCAAGAGTATCAAACTCATGGTTCTTCGCTACATCAATCGCGATCACCACGCCGGAACCAATGACTATCTACCATCACAGAACACGACCAGGAAGAGAAATACGCTCAGCTCATGCACACCCATACAACACACACTCGTCCCACGGTATCAACACAAACCATAACTTCAGCACAACATGAAAACCACAACCCTAATACACCCATATTATTGCCTACTGTCACCTTAGAAATAGCAGATGTTCATGGTCAATTTCAAAGAGCACGAGCCCTATTGGATTGTGGCAGTATGGTAACATTAATTACTCAGCGCATGGCTCGAACTTTACAACTACCACTAAAGAATACTTCATTACAAATTTCGGGAGTGGGAAATCAGCACACACAGTACTCCAAGGCATCAATCAAAATTGTATGTCGACCCACTCATAGCGAAACACCTACGATAACGGCTACAGCTCATATTTTAAACCATGTTACCGGTTATCTGCCTCTAGGGAAGGTACAGGATATATCACATATGGTAGACCAGTCAACGATCCCCTTAGCTGATCAAGGATACCATACACCAGCTCCAATTGATCTGTTGTTAGGCTCGGATATCCTCGGACAGGTTTGAGATGGGACTAAAGTCTCATTGGGGCCCGGCAGGCCAATAGCCTTCGGCACGATATTTGATTTTGCATTGTTAGGACCCATACACGATTTGTATACTGCTCCTGTAAGCAAAACTGAATCGGCTCACATTGTCAGCGCACAACCAGAACTCGAGGTATCTACACATGACATTCGTAAGAGCCTTGAGAAGTTTTGGGAATCTGAAGAGCCCCAACTTCATGTTGAAACTACCCCTTTGCAAGATCAGTGTGAAGAAATATTCCGCACTACCACTACTCGTAAACCCTCAGGTCAATATACGGTAACTTTACCCTTTTTACATAATATGCCCGAGCTAGGAAGTACCCGTGCCATAGCATTGCGCAGGTTTCTTAATCTTGAAAAGAAGTTACAAGCTGACCCATATCTCCGTGTGAAATACATTGATTTCATGGCAGATTATCAGAAGCTGGGTCACATGTCCCCATGCCACTCGAGTACTTTTGCTCATAAACCTCACTTCTATATCCCTCATCATGGCATCTTCAAGTCGGGATCAGACAAGCTACGCACTGTTTTTGATGGTAGCTGTAAAAGCTCAAATGGTGTCAGCCTAAATGATTGTTTACACACTGGTCCAGCTCTTCAACAGGACATTGTCGATATTATCTTGTCGTTTAGAACTCATCCCGTAGTTTTCAGCACTGACATTTGTATGATGTTCAGAAACATACTCATACATCCCGATCAGAGGCGTTACCAGCTCATTCTCTGGCGCTCTTCGCCAGATCAGCCCCTGCTTACATATGCCTTAAACACTGTTACATACGGGTTAAGATCAAGCCCATATCATGCTATACGCACTTTAATCCAATTAGCGGATGATGAAGGTCATCGCTATCCTGCAGCTGCTCAAGTGCTGCGCAAGTCCATATTCGTCGATGATATTCTCACTGGTCACGATTCTGTAGTAAAGGCTCAAGCTCTCCAAAACGACTTGATTAACTTACTAGCCTTAGGTGGTTTTCAGCTCAGTAAATGGACCTCAAACTGCCCTCAGCTTCTTGAAAGATTTCCCGATGATCAGTGTGACATGCCCAAGGACTTTGACATTAGCCCAGACTCCAACTCCATAAAAGTATTAGGTATACAGTGGATTCCTCAATCGGATGAGTTAACTTATCGTATTTCTCTCCCCTCAATAAAACAAATTACCAAACGCTCAATCCTCAGCACAGTCGCCTCTCTTTATGACCCTAACGGTTGGGTTACTCCTGTTATCTTCCGCGCAAAGCTTCTCCTACAGAAGCTGTGACTTCTAAAGTTAGAATGGGACGAACACACCCCTGTTGAAGTGCAGACAGAATGGAACCGCATATCACAGGATCTGCCCCAATTGTCAACCCTTCGTTTGCCTCGCCTTATTTGTACAAACAAACTTAAGTCTACTTACACGCTTCACGGGTTCGCAGACGCCTCAGAGGCAGGTTTTGCTGCCGTTATTTATCTCCATGAACTCGATGAGCACAGATGTGTCAACGTATACCTCCTAATTGCTAAATCACGAGTCGCACTCGTTAAAAATCGTCTTACCATCCCCAAGATGGAGTTATCTGCTGCAAGTCTCTTAACACAGCTTATGATACGTGTCTCGACTCAATTGTTGTCCCATATTACCATAAAGCAACACATATGCTGGTCAGACAGTACCATTGTCCTAGCATGGCTAAACACACCTCCTCATAGACTTCAGGTCTTTGAAGCTAACAGGGTTGCCAAGATAACATCCAATCCAATCACCTCCACATGGAAACATGTTCCTACAAACCTGAACCCTGCAGACTGTGCGAGCAGGGGAATGTCTGCCCAGTCACTATCGGCTCATGATCTTTGGTGGTCTCCTAGCTGGCTGAAGGAGCCTCCTGACACCTGGCCCAAAATGCCTCCTGCTCTAGGCCACCATGCATTACCAGGTCTGAAGCCCAAGAAAGTACCAGCTCATATAGCAGTTCCTGACCTCGACCTTGACTTGCTTACTCGATTCAGTTCTCTCGACAAGCTCGTTGGAGTGACAGCTTGCATAAAACGCTTTATTTTCAATTGTAGACACAACTCAACTGATAGGCGCTCTGGTTCCTTGACAGTTGGAGAACGTAGAGATGCTCTGTTATTCTGGGTTCGCTCTGTTCAACACAATGAGTTTGCGGAAGATATTTACCGTCTTCAGGCAGGCAAGATTTGTACCGTTCGACTTCAGCGTCTTTCACCCTTGATGAAAGATGATCTCTTGAGAGTTGGTGGTCGCCTAACTCATGCGCCAATAAGATACGATGCTCAGCATCCTCTCGTTCTGCCCAGCTCTAGCCCACTAGTTGATCTCATCATAGACCACTATCACAGAATAAACTGTCATCCTGGGGCTGACACATTACACGCTATCCTCCGTCAGCAGTTCTGGATACTCTCAGCACGTCGTGCCATCAGGCATCGCGTGTACAAATGCATTAGATGTTTCCGATATCGCGCTCAGGCCAGAGCTCCGATGATGGCTGATTTGCCCGCAGATAGGGTCACACCTCAGCCAGTATTTAGTCAGGTCTCTACAGATTTTGCTGGCCCGTTTCTCATTAAATCTAGTACTTTACGTAACGTCAAACTCATGAAGGCATACTTTTGTGTCTTTGTTTGCTTATCTACCAAGGCGGTTCACTTGGAACTCGTTTCGTCACTCAGCACTGAAGCGTTTCTTGCTGCAATGCAACGGTTTGTATCGCGTCGCGGTACTCCTAATCTTGTCCGTTCTGACTGTGGCACAAATTATGTAGGAGCTAAGAATCATCTCATTGAGGTACAAGATTTTCTCGCGCAAAATAATGACACAATCACGCATAGGCTCGCTAATCAGCACATAACTTGGCTGCTCCAACCGCCCACGGGACCCTGGTTCGGGGGCCTTCACGAAATTGCGGTCAAGAGCACTAAGAAGTTACTTTATCATGTTATAGGTGAACAGCACCTCACGTTTGAAGAATTTTCCACACTTTTAACTCGAGTCGAGGCAGTACTTAATTCTAGACCTCTCTGCCCACTTTCGTCAGATCCCTCCGATTTTGAGCCACTAACAGCTGGCCACTTTCTTATTGGCCGTCCACTCACCGCTCTTCCTGAGCCATCTTTTGATGATAGGCCATTATCAGCTCTTAAGCGTTTTCAGCTCATCCAAGCTCTCTCTCAGTGTTTTTGGACTCTGTGGACCAAATCCTATCTCCATACCCTCCAAACCCGCTCCAAATGGCTTTCCACATCCTCACCTCCTCGAGTTGGAGAGCTCGTCCTCATCAAAGAGGACAATCAGCCCCCGCTGCAATGGAAACTTGGAAGGATTATCCGCACGTTACCCGGCAAGGATGGAGTGATCAGAGTCGTGGATTTGGACACGAAGCATGGAAGTCTGCGGAGACCTGTGTTCAAGTTAGCCAGGTTGCCGCTGGATTCAGCACATGAAGAAGTTCAGCCCCGGCCGCCCCAGGATGTTCGCGCGACAGCGCGACGTTTGTAAATGTTCGGCTCAACTCGGGTGCCGTCGCCCGTACGCACCCCGCACCTCTCAGAACAGTGCGGTACATGACGGCACGCGGAGATACGCTCGTTCGATATTGAGTAAATTGTGCGCGCGCGCCTTTCGATACTAAGTAAAAGGTATAGTGTGAACCGGTGAAAAGGTGTATGTGCCACCCATCGCAGAGAAACACCACTACGACCGTGATAGTGCCAGCATCAGCCTCCAAGTAAGTCCCGTTTTCCTACCTACCCTTTCGTGTCCGCTCATTCTCCGCAGAGTTCATTTGCTCCCTTTCAGCTCATCAGCTCACGTTTAAGGTGACGCTCACCTGCGTCACCAGGTTGTCTATGTTTAAAAACTTCAGTAAACAATTAACACCAAGTGAACTGTTAGCTCCAGCGTGAGGTCCCAACTTGTCGTCTCCCGTCTTTTTTTTTTTTTTTTTTTTTTTTTTTTTTTATTGCCCTTGTAGGCAGACGAACATACGGCCCACCTGATGGTGAGTGGTTACCGTCGCCCATGGACTTCAGCAATGCCAGGGGCAGAGCCAAGCCGCTGCCTACCGCTTAATACTCTCCACAAGCCTCGTTTGAAGAAGGACATGTCATAGCGCTCGGGAAACACCGTGGAGGGGAGCTCATTCCATAGCCGGATGGTACGTGGCAAAAAAGACCTCTGGAAACGCACTGTGGATGACCGCAGTGGCTCCAGGTAGTATGGATGAACTCTACTCCGGTGGCGGGCGGTGCGATGGTAAAAACGAGATGCCGGTATCATCTCGAACAATTCCTCAGAGCACTCCCCATGGAACATACGGTACAAAATACAGAGGGAACCGAAGTCCCTCCGCAGACCCAGAGGTTCCAAACGATCCGTGAGACCGGGATTATCGACAATTGGGTCAAAGTTTTCTTTTTTTCAGGCAGGGGGCCGAACCTCTAGCCAGGGGTCCGCGCCTAGGGGGCACGCAGGGTATGTGGTTGTATGTGATTATAACACGAATGAATAATAAGGGACCCTTAACAGAAGCTCTATGTAGCTTTGCACATCTACTTCTGAATGAATGATGAAGAACTTTGACAGTTTTAAGGTGTGATATGATTTACAAACTAAAACACTATTTAAACATTAACTATTTGTAGGTTAACGACATATAGGGAAGATCTTCCACCGAGCACGTCAAATTGCTCGGTAGACCGACAGTCCAGATGTGAGCATTCGGAATTTGTACATAATAATATATAAGTAACCTTATCTTGAAAAATTCGTTAGCGAGTTAGAAATGAGATTCAAGCATCTGTCAATTATCTTGTGTATTATCATGCCCACCGCCACAACTAGGACACTATATATAGTAATTGATAACCACATTTTAAATATCACGAGACATGCCACATACCACGATCCAGTTTTATTATTCATAACAATTAGAATGTAAATAATATCAAAATTCCAAAACAAATTACTCGCGTTTCCTATGTACCTACATAATATAACAAGGTTAACAAAACCTTAACTTCACCCCTTCAACTTAAAACACATCTTGGTTTTCTTCAAAACGTTTTACTATCCAAAATACTATAATCCAAAACCACTGTAATATCTGAAACAACACAGCGAATCTGCTCGACGAATGTAAAAAATTGAGCAAATGTGTCGACGTTTGAAAAAAATCGCCTGACAAAACCTTAACAGCAACTATTTTGTATTCTGCCTCTTACTGCGCGCCTAATTCGACAAGGCGTTTGCGTTTCAGCAATTATTCAATTTTTATGTAGCCCGTATTCTCTGTACGTCGTATTTTATATGATACACATAAGTGTTTAGGTGTATTTTTTTCCGTCATGAGCCTAATTCTCATGACAAACAAAATAAAAATGTACATAAGAAATTTATAAGCTTAAACGTACTAAATTTTTTTTAAACGTTTTTTCTTACGTCTGCTAAGTGATTACGAAATTATATCACCGCAGGGCAAAGACAATAATCTATCAATATGATAAAATGATGATGTCGGTGCTATAGCCAAAAATGAAGAAAGTGCGTAGCCTTGAATTTGTACTCAACAAAACAGTAGGAGTAAATATTTTGAGGAGGCTTGTTTCTTAGAGTTCAGTACCTAGGTCATCTTGATAACATCGAGTGACGAAGTGAGCCAACTCGTAGCAAATAGCGGTACTAAAACATAGAACGGACTAACAATAATAACATGTAACACCATCTAGTTTATGATCGAGACTTTTTTAGAAATCGTATTGTCAACTACCTACCTACCTACCTACCTACCTACCTACCTACCTACATTCAATCATAGAGGGAGACGCAGGCAATACTGAACGTGCCATGATAATGTGACCTTATTTCACTTTTTTTTTACTACATAAGCTGATAGCCTTGAGAGGCTATTTCAGCTTACCCTAGCGTGTGTAGGTGAGCTCACGGGGCTCAAACCGGAGAGTTGCTAACACTGACCCTAGCAAGAGCATTGCTTCGCAGAATCTACCACCGGATCGGAAACGCGACCCACCGAGAAGATCCGGCGAGAAACTCAGTGGGCTGTGTCTGTGGGTTAAGGTTATTTCACTCAGCTCACTCAACGTCTACGTTTTATTTTATCTCAACTTATTTTATTCTTATATGAAGTTCACATTTCAAACAACAGGAACCACTTTGGCTTTTGTGATGAATAATACGCTGCATAGGCTATATTGTTCGGACTTCCTTTACCTTATTCCTTACTCAATCCGTTATCCGCGCCATCTGTTGACGCTCGAAGATAAAACTACATACGCGTGTGCAAAAGAAACAACGTAAAAAATAAAACACGGTGCCATGCCAGTGCAAAAAACGAAATATTGTTGATCGATCGTAAAACACTCGCTAGTAAGAAAATTCAAAAGTGCATCAAGGAAGTTCGGAGTGATTCATTAAGTTTATCTTTTTCTCAGTCCCATATATGTTTTTTTTTTATTTTTTTTTTTATTAAAATTGAAAATAATTTAAAATATATCTGAGAAATACCTGAAAAAAATTCTATTTTAACGAATCTAGCTGTAGGATTGAAATGATTTTAATAGACCTAGAAATATTTTTTTTTTTTCGCGTCGAATATTGTTATTGCCTATCATATAAGTACAAAGCAGTTATTGTCGCTAAGTCACGTTTGCCTTTCAAGCGTCGATGTTCTTTTTGCCTGCTCAATGGTGATTTCAAACAAATCTGATAAAACACAAATTACCATAGATCAAAGTTTAATTAATTACTGTTTCCGTAGTAATTTTTGTCTGGCATACGAGGAGCGAAGTCATATTATGAATTGTTTTCTTTTGATAATTTAGTGTTTCTTCAGGTTTAATTGTATAATAAAGATGGTTTATTAACTGTTTAGCGTCTGTGAAAGTGCACAAATGTGGTAAAATGAAACAAAGCCATTGCACTGAAGTATCTTCTCGGGATCTTCCAAAAAGTCAATTTAAAAATTATCAATATATAACCATATTTGTAATAAGACTTTTTTGTTAAAGTTAATTTATACGACATTGAAAATAAAAAGTTTTTTTCGTGAAAAAAATACATACCGTAAAATGGGGCGATTAGGGATTGAGAGGCGAATCGGGAAAAAACCGGGAAAATCTTTCGACACTCAATATTAGTTATAAATTCGTTGCAAAATCTTCCATTTTTTGTAGTTTAATAGTAGAATGTTGAAAGTTTACAAAACAACTCTGAATATGCATGATAGTAGCTGCTAACTTATAAAAAATCGCGTTTCAAATTAACTTTCTGTGGTGGTAATTATTTTAGTGCTAGAAACTTTGCTCTCTTTTATTTATTTGATAATAATAGAAGACGACTGTGATTTATAAACGTTATTTAGTGTTTGAACCATCATGTATATTAAAGGTAAGTCTCAGTTGTTATTGGTTATAATGTATTTGATAAAATAAAAATACATGTAAAAATCTGTTGTTTTTGGGGACATTGGGGACGTCTTAGGTACAAATAACAACGAAAAAGGGGTCAATTGGGATGAGAATACGTGTAATGGAAACGGCCTAAGTATAAATAGGTACAGGTTTCTAGGGTTGTCTATGTAGTTATAACAATATTTTTGAAATTTGTTGGTAAAAATCTGGTTTATTCATGATGTTTTTGTCTAGAACTTTATTCAAAATTATCAATGTGTTATTTTATTGTTTGGTAAATATTTATATTATCAGTTACGTATTGTTTTCTATTTTTAGATATGCCTCGCGTGTACGTATCAAAGAGTGCAAAGCCTTCTAAGAGATATTATCCCTTAATATTAAAAACAGCAATTGGGGAATTGCTTAATTGGGAATAAGTCTTTAGTTGAAATAGCTAAGCAATTTAATATAAGTAAGTCAATTTTGCACAGACATGTAATAAGAACAATGAAATCTCAAGGTGGACTAATGTCTAAGTAATACATAATAAAATATTTAATAGTTGTTCAGAGTGTTAGTTTTTCAATGTTTTTTATTGATGATCACTTTGTTGGTGCAACTAAATAAATAAATAAATAAATTAAAACCAAGTAGTGCCCACCCTAGCAAATTTCTCATTTCGTCCCAATTAACCGCAATTTCCGGGTAAATAGGGATTACACCTATTTTTGCTTTTTTTGCTTAAACTGGAATGCTAGTTGCATAGTTTTAAATTGGACAACAAAGATGCCCCCAAGACTCAATCATTTTGATCCTGATATAGCATTATATACATCAACAACTACCTTAAAATTGGTCATAAAGTTGGAATTTGTCCCTAATCGCCCCATTTTACCGGTATTTCTTTTTACCATTCTAAAAATATTATTATAATTTTTTTTTTTTTTTTTTTTTTTATATCAACTGAGAGGCAAACGAGCAAGACGGGTCACCTGATGGTAAGTGATTCACCGCCGCCCACGGTCACCAGCGTTTGCGCCAGTGCGTTGCCTACCCTTCAGATAAGAATATGCTCTTTTCTTAAATAACCCAATGTCGCAGTTGTTGGGGAAGACCGCTGATGGCAACGAATTCCAGAGATTTACTGTGCGTGGCAGAAAACTGTTTTTAAAACGCATTGTAGTGGAACGCCAACCATCCAGATGGTGTGGATGATAGTTCCGGCGAGACGATCGGTTGCGAAAATCAGCGGCTTCTATTAAATTGAACAACTCCTCGGAACACTCCCCATTGTAGATTCTGTAAAGTATGCATAGGGAAGATAGATCCCTACGCAGTGCCAAAGGATCTAGCCGATCGGCAAGTTCAGGATCGTCGACAATCCGAGATGCCCTACGTTGGATTCGGTCAAATGGAGATAGCTGATAACCCGGAGCACCGGCCCAAAGGTGGCAACAATACTCCATGTGAGGCCTCACCTGCGCCTTATACAGCTTAAGGCGGTGAGCCGGCTTGAAGTACTGTTTGGCCCTGTTGAGTACTCCGAGTTTTTTGGAGGCCATTTTAGCCGTGCTCTCCAAATGACCGCCAAACTGGACAACACTCGAAATGTCTACGCCCAGAATGCCCATGTTCGGCTTGGCACAAAGGTGAGTGTTTCCGAAGAGTGGCGATGCGACAAAGGGGGCTTTTTTGTTTGAAATGGCATATTTTATTATTATTCTAATTATATCTACACAAAATATACATACAACTGGATTCACAGTCGAGGTTCATCCCTTATTATTTCATTTCATTTAATTTCATCCTAATTGGTTGAACTCTAAAAATAATGAACTTCATCTCATCTTGCTCCCTTTATTTTTTCATATTATTTTATCAAAATGTAAGAAGAAAATGGCTTAAAGGTCTCGTTACCAGGCCATAAAATCATCATTTTTTTTCCTTTAAGTTGGTTTATTTCCTCTATGACTTTAAACATTATGTGTAATGTCTATGAGGTGAATGAAGTTAGCCCCTCAAAAAAATTTTTCTTTCCTATTTTCTACTTATTTTCTATTAATTCGTTTGTTCATCATTTGTTCTTGATTGTTCACTGTTAATAATTGTTTGTTCTGCATTTATTTATTTTAAAAAAATTATTAAAAATATATGTACAAGTTAGCCCCTCGATTGCAATTTTTAATATTTTTTCGTCCTTAATGACTCGTAAATATTCATTTTCGATTGTTCTTATATAAAACACGTTTGTTCTCTTTCGAAATTACTCGTTTTTTGTTTAATTTACTATTTGTATTAGTTGATTAAATGTATGCAAAATATGGGTACTGCGCATGCGTCAACTATAATGCCTAAACTTTGTACCGTCTACGCGGTTTTAATCGAGAGAAAAAAAAAACAAATATAAATCCTGAAGGAGCAATTGATTGGTATACAGTTTAATTAAAAAAAATTAAAAATAAATATATGAAATAATGTACATTGGCGTAAAGTTAGACCAAATACATTTTTCCATCCTCCTACCTATCGTTATGAAGGTATAAAAAAGATAGGGAGTTCACATAGGTAATATAAACAAATAAGTCAATAATATGTTCATTATTTATCTTTCAAGAGATAATGTAGGTATACATTATAATAACTTTTTTACACAGTCGAAATTATATTCTTAACATTAGTAAAATAACATTTTAATATTTTTTTTATAGGTTATGTATTGAAAGTGTTGGAAAATTATTTCATGTCTTAGTTGGAAAACGACATTGAGAATTATATGCAATACAAGATAATGGGCTCCATCAAATGAATTCGAATGAAACCAAACTGTTTACCATCCAAATTCGATTGTCGGGCAGATAGAAAACGAAAATTCACTCAAAGTGAACCTCGAGCTGCATTTGTGAAACGGCAAAGACTCACTATTGTCAAGGAGATTGAAGAGACGACTAAAAATGAGATGTGTTATATTATTATACCTTTGCCATCTTGTAGTCAAGGTAGGTGTAACTGTCAATAATTAGTAACACTCACAGATCTCATAATCAAATAACAATATCAGAAAAAAGGAGAATAGTTAGTTAGTTAGTGGAAGTAGCCAAAATGGGCAAGTGGACCTCAGTTCCTATTACATAAGGTACTAGGAAGTTTGTGATAATGAAAAATTATCACAGTGTAATATCACTTACTTACTTTAACAGTGAAGGAAAACATTGTGATGAAACCTGCACACCTAAATGTTATTAGGATTTTCTTAGGTGTGTAATCCACCAACCAGCACTAGGCCAGCGTGGTGGACTAAGGCCTAAAAACCCTCTCAATGGTAGTGGAGGCCAGTGTCCAGCAAGGGGATATATTATATGGGCTGATGATGATGACTAGGAAGTTACATACTACTACTACTACTACTACTACTACGACTACTACTACAGTACACATATAATCCTATATATTTACAAACTATAAGTTTGTTGGGTACCTAGAAATTGCTAACATTATTTCATATTTCCAGATGTCCAGCCACTTGAAAATAGGTGTAGTAATGACAAAGCTATCCAAGTAGCTCCAGCACAGGAACACAAAGGCAAGGCAAGTGTGTATTGCCACATCACCCCTAAATATATCTGAAGCAAGTACAAGTAAACAATCAGAACCAGCAAAAAGAAAACTGTTGTTCCTGAGGACAAATTTGACAGCGATGAGTCAAATGCACCAGCAACAGAAGGATCAACAGTTGACTATGAGTTATAGAAGAAGATTAATTAATATTTATTTAAATGAATATTAATGAATATTAATTTTAATTATCGTGCAAAATTTGTGGTCAAAACATATATGTGTATTTTATAAATAAATATTCATTCTCAGTATTAATGTTGTTTTAATCTTCGATTGAAAAATTGGTTAATATTTTCGAATAACATAAACACGTGACTTTAAGCATAAACATATTTTTAGGTAAATACTTTATTTAGCTTTGCTGGATTTATCCAATATTTCGACATACCAAAATTTCATACAGGAAAGACGGAGATAGATAGCTATCTGATTGAATACCTTGTAGAATTGAGCTTCGAAGAAAGCTCTTTTCTTCCCTTCAAAGTTTATTCTTATTCTTTATTAGAATTTATTCTAGTTTGCACAGCTTCTCTAACCGACACTGCATGGAATAAATAATCATTATAATTATAAAATATATTTCTGTTTACATACCATACAATTTTCATAGTTCAAATATTAATTTGGATTGATATGAATTTATTTCGATTATCAAAATAATTTGTATTAAACATTTGTATTTCCTCAAAATTTCTATTTTTATAATAATGACTGTGAGCACCCCATAAATAAAAAAATAAAAAATATTAAAGATAACTTATTTTTAAATAATAGATTAAAAATTATAAACAAAGATAGCGTATTAAAATATTATATTATGCCTATCATTCTTAAATAATTCAGTAAAGAAATAATTTTCGCATCACCGTATATAATTAATAATATGAATAATAGGGTATTGCCCACTATGCTAAAAAAATCATAAATTATGTTTTTTTGATGGATCTACAAAAAAGCAAGTGAGTAATGCTGTTTCCATAAAAAAAATGGCAAAAAAAATTAAAGAAAGATATTATGCACAAGTTCAAATGCATATGTATTATGCTAAAAGTAAAACTTGCTACTTTTGTGTAGCAAACAGCAACTTTGAAAAAAATTATCAGGTCACTATAATTTGTATTGATTTTGATCCCGAGTAAGTTGCACAGTTGTTAGGTAATGTAGTTTCTTTTTGGAAGAATAACATTTTTCTATCTGACACAAAAATGTAATGTTAAATACTTAAAAAAATCTTCATACCTATTTTCCTTTTAGGGAGTACAAAATATTGATGTGTACAAAGTGAATGTGATTTAATAAAAATAATATTTCAATTTAAATATGTTTTATTTAAAAATTATTCTTAACATACAGGTACAAAGGTTACATAACATTAATCTTTATTCCTTTTCATATATATAAGCCCATATTTAGCACATTTGTGGAAAACAGAATCAAAATAATAATGAGTTGCTAGCCATACAAGACCAGCATAGAAGTCTTATTAAAATCTGTTCAGTAGTTTTTGAATGAAGAGTGAAAATACTTACAAAAATTCCTATTTATAAGTAAGGATTACTTATTTAATTAAAGAGTCTTGTAGGTGGCAAACTATCTAAAAACTTTCTATTTTCCACCAAGTTAACATCAATTATCCTTCCTGCATATATATTTATTGTATTGTTTTTTTTTATACTCTAACAAGGGGTGATATTACATTTGCAATTTCTGGGAGTTTGTTGAAAAATATATTGCTTGCTTGACTTACAGATAGATCGAAATCATCAGCCAATTGAGAGAATGTTCTATTTAATTTTATTCTCATCAAACATAATATAATCTTTTGTTCAGAAACATTTGTATGTTTCTCAATCAAGCCTATTATGAAATATAATTCTTGTGGAAGACCAATATATAAACGTTGTTTATTTTTCACTTTAGATAAAGTTGTTAACACATTCATTTTTTCAACTTTTTTAGTCTTCTTGAGAGCTATAGTCTGCAGTGCACAAGTCTTTGATGGAGTGGAGATATAGAGAGATGACTCATAGTCAACTGTTGATCCTTCTGTTGCTGGTGCATTTGACTCATCGCTGTCAAATTTGTCCTCAGGAACAACAGTTTTCTTTTTGCTGGTTCTGATTGTTTACTTGTACTTGCTTCAGATATATTTAGGGGTGATGTGGCAATACACACTTGCCTTGCCTTTGTGTTCCTGTGCTGGAGCTACTTGGATAGCTTTGTCATTACTACACCTATTTTCAAGTGGCTGGACATCTGGAAATATGAAATAATGTTAGCAATTTCTAGGTACCCAACAAACTTATAGTTTGTAAATATATAGGATTATATGTGTACTGTAGTAGTAGTCGTAGTAGTAGTAGTAGTAGTAGTAGTATGTAACTTCCTAGTCATCATCATCAGCCCATATAATATATCCCCTTGCTGGACACTGGCCTCCACTACCATTGAGAGGGTTTTTAGGCCTTAGTCCACCACGCTGGCCTAGTGCTGGTTGGTGGATTACACACCTAAGAAAATCCTAATAACATTTAGGTGTGCAGGTTTCATCACAATGTTTTCCTTCACTGTTAAAGTAAGTAAGTGATATTACACTGTGATAAATTTTCATTATCACAAACTTCCTAGTACCTTATGTAATAGGAACTGAGGTCCACTTGCCCATTTTGGCTACTTCCACTAACTAACTAACTATTCTCCTTTTTTCTGATATTGTTATTTGATTATGAGATCTGTGAGTGTTACTAATTATTGACAGTTACACCTACCTTGACTACAAGATGGCAAAGGTATAATAATATAACACATCTCATTTTTAGTCGTCTCTTCAATCTCCTTGACAATAGTGAGTCTTTGCCGTTTCACAAATGCAGCTCGAGGTTCACTTTGAGTGAATTTTCGTTTTCTATCTGCCCGACAATCGAATTTGGATGGTAAACAGTTTGGTTTCATTCGAATTCATTTGATGGAGCCCATTATCTTGTATTGCATATAATTCTCAATGTCGTTTTCCAACTAAGACATGAAATAATTTTCCAACACTTTCAATACATAACCTATAAAAAAAATATTAAAATGTTATTTTACTAATGTTAAGAATATAATTTCGACTGTGTAAAAAAGTTATTATAATGTATACCTACATTATCTCTTGAAAGATAAATAATGAACATATTATTGACTTATTTGTTTATATTACCTATGTGAACTCCCTATCTTTTTTATACCTTCATAACGATAGGTAGGAGGATGGAAAAATGTATTTGGTCTAACTTTACGCCAATGTACATTATTTCATATATTTATTTTTAATTTTTTTTAATTAAACTGTATACCAATCAATTGCTCCTTCAGGATTTATATTTGTTTTTTTTTTCTCTCGATTAAAACCGCGTAGACGGTACAAAGTTTAGGCATTATAGTTGACGCATGCGCAGTACCCATATTTTGCATACATTTAATCAACTAATACAAATAGTAAATTAAACAAAAAACGAGTAATTTCGAAAGAGAACAAACGTGTTTTATATAAGAACAATCGAAAATGAATATTTACGAGTCATTAAGGACGAAAAAATATTAAAAATTGCCATCGAGGGGCTAACTTGTACATATATTTTTTTTAAAATAAATAAA
This sequence comes from Bombyx mori, assembly GCF_030269925.1. NCBI lineage: Eukaryota > Metazoa > Arthropoda > Insecta > Lepidoptera > Bombycidae > Bombyx > Bombyx mori. The sequence continues at coordinate 556,915 of NC_085120.1, read as the reverse complement.
TGCAGAACAAACAATTATTAACAGTGAACAATCAAGAACAAATGATGAACAAACTAATTAATAGAAAATAAGTAGAAAATAGGAAAGAAAAATTTTTTTGAGGGCTAACTTCATTCACCTCCCCCCTGGACAATAGTACAACTACCTTAAACTGCTATTGAAGTTAATTCGTTAATCGCATTAAAAATACATCACCTTTAAACTTAAAAGTAATTTAATTACTTAATTTAAGTGTATTAACTATGATCGTAATAGCCAAAAGACCCTCCATAGTCAAAAGCATAGATTATACACTTAATATATTCGAGGTCAAAAGTTAAGAACTGCAATGCCTCGAAAACCTTGTTACTGGACGCGTAAACTAGAATTACAATTGATTGATTTCGTGCATCAAAGAGACTTCGTATGGAAACCAGTAGGAAATACTAACCACGATATTCAGAAAAAGTATAGGGCTTATGCGGAGTTCGCCGCTAAATTGGGTCGAGGATTTACAGGTAATTGAATTTTGTACAGACGCCATATTTATTTTTCTTAATAACATGTGAATATTTAAAAACAAATACAATCGTAATCGCTCTAATCTTTAAGTACCTATGTACTTTATTATTATTACAATTTTAGTCGTAATTTAGTCGTTGTACAAGTATCCATTTATTTCTTCCGTAATATTTAAAGGCCCTAGGACAAATAACACCGGCCGACAAATGAAAATTTTTTGAAAGTTGTTTGTATTTGAGCCACAAATATCACCAATTTATACTATTTTAAACACAAAAATACCTACATATTTCACATCAGATTTTTCTAAAAGAAGGAAAAAGCATTTTTTTAAAATTTCCAGAAAAAATCAATAATCATATTACAAAAACATCTATTTTAACATTCACAAAGAAAACATTGAGTCTAAACAATGCTACAGGACTATTAAGAGTGACATCTTTTACATTTCGCGACAAAATTACGTCTGGGTGTAGTTTTTTTGTGAGTATCTTCAGTAATACTTTGTAATACTTTTTGTACTGGTGGTAGGACCTCTTGTGAGTCCGCGCGGGTGGGTACCACCACCCTGCGTATTTCTGCCGTGAAGCAGTAATGCGTTTCGGTTTGAAGGGTGGGGCAGCCGTCGTTACTATACTTGAGACCTTAGAACTTGTATCTCAAGATGGGTGGCGCATTTACGTTGTGGATGTCTATGGGCTCCAGTAACCACTTAACATCAGGTGGGCTGTGAGCTCGTCTACCCATCTAAGCAATAAAAAAAAAAAAAATAATATCACATGTCAGTGACCAGCAGTAATCAGCCATCATATTCACATTCCATCGATCTCGGTACCTTGTCTCCATAGTTTTTATGTCCTGATGAAACTTTTCTCCCTGCTCTTCACTGTAATCACCAAGATTATCAGGAAAAAAGTCCACATGTGAATCTAGAAAGTGGAGTTTTATGCTCATATTACACCCCAATTTTTTATACTTATCCAATAAGTTTGCAACCTTATTTTTATAGTCGGGATGTTTATTATTTCCTAGAAAATTGTTGACAACATCTTTGAACGCCAGCCAAGCATCTGATTCAGTGTTATTCATTGTGGCATCAAATTTTTGATCAGCCATCAAAGATTTGTCCGCTCTCTCCATATCATAAGTCTACCGAAAGGTAAAGATTGTCTTTTGCGGTATGTCCACTGTCGTAATTGTCGTAATTAACACAAATAGTCCAAACTACTTGTGGAGTCCACGGTTTTAGTTGTATTTTGAAGCCAAAATAAGCATTATACAAATTTTCAACAAATTCAGTGATTTTCTGTTTTTGCTTTAAAGTCATAAAGTTTCCACAAATATAACAAAATGTATCCGCATTATTATGACACTTTCTTGAAGACATTCTGTTGTTTTAACAGTTTTTCAACAACAAATTATTTAAAATGTATTGAACACTAAAAGTAAAACGTAAGGTTTTTTTGAAATAAATACACTAATTTCAGTAAAAAGTTTATAAACAAAGTAACTGTAGAGGTTTATTTGCATGTAACCTGTTTCAAATGGGTGTGTCGTTGTTGCAACTAATATATTTCCTCACGAGAGGTCGCAAGATTTGAGAAAAGAGCGCCAAAATCTAAAATTTAATTTATTTTAATCAAAAAATTTAAAATAACCAACGTCTTAACTTTTTTTAAAACCTGATGTGATACGATAAAATGAGGTATAATTTCGTGATCAGCACTACAAATTAGTGGAAAAAAATAATCAGAACTTGAACAAGGAAAATGATGTTGGCCGGTGTAATATATACTGAGTAATGTTATAAATTTTGTGTCTGAAGCAATTATTTTTCTTCTTGTAGCACAGAGATACACCACATTTCTCACATGTTGTTTATGAGAGTTCTGTACATTTAGGGAATTTACACCTGTTCCTATTTGTGACCAAGCTGGCCAGTACCTGAGTTGATTATGTCAAACTGCAATTAGGCCAATATGGGCATAGGACCTTAAGTTTCTTCACCTGGATCTCACTTTCTGTCGATTTGCCGTTCTTAATTGCTGTTTCTTTCTTAGGTTGTACAAAGTCTATTCGACAATTGGTCAGTCGGTCACTTTAAGCCACAAATCTGCTGAAAGAGGACTTATTTGAGGGTTTTGTGTGGCACATTTTGTCTGATGGTATTGAAGCCACAATTTTGTCATTGTTAAGTCTAGTAAATGATAAATAGCTGTACCGGTTAACTTTACTTTGGATCAAGATTTTGTAGTATCCTATGATGCTGTAAACTAAATTGTCACCACCCATATATCTATAGTGTTCATTTTGGGCTGATCAATGTTGATTTATCTTTTCTCCTTGCTTATGTATCTTTGATATGAGTCGTCTATTATCAAAGGTGGCAATCTGTGCATTTGGACAAAATTTTTTTATTGATATGTCAATTCAGATTGATTTGAATATAATCGTCTCCTTGAAAGAATACGGTTCAAAACCTGCATTAAATAAAGGTTAATAGTTAACCTGTTATTTATCTAAGATGTCGTTCCGAAGAGTTTTGTGACTGCCAATGAAATACAAAGTCAATAATTCGTTTTTCTGATTTACCAATCATTGTCCAAAAGTCAGATTGCCGGCTTTGATAATAGTCGACTCATATATTAGTTTTATCAAAACATTGAATAGGAAACTGGAGCATTTTACCTAAAAAACTAAATGCCTTGGTACTACTTAACTATCTTTGAGATATCAGTGTCGTTAATCAGTCAAAAATCTAGGGAATAACCATGTATTCATGAAAACACTAAAAAATAAATAAATGTTTCCAGCACGATCTGTAAGAGACAGGTGGGTGAACATAAGAAGCACATTCAATCACAACTTGCGTCGAGTAGAAAAATCTATGAAAGTAGCTAAATCGTCAGCAGAAATCTATGTTCCATGCTGGCCATTGTGGAAACCTCTACAATTCTTGAAGGAGATATCCAAGAAAGAACCCAACAATATAGAGGTAAAATCATCACTACATAGTATAAAACAAAGTCGCTTTCTTTGTCCCTATATCCCTATGTATGCTTAAATCTTTAAAACTACGCAACGAACTTTGATGTGGTTTTTTTTAATAGATAGAGTGATTGAAGAGGAAGGTTTATATGTATAATGACATCCATTAAATAGTGGAGAAATCAATAATAAATTACAGTTTCCGAGGCGAAGCGAGGGCGGGTCGCTAGTGTAGTATAAATAATGTTTTAAATTACTAAACTTTAAAAAAAAAAATACATTACGAAAACTTACGAAAAATTACTAAACTTTAGTTGTAGGTTCTTCTCAGTCGTTTGCAGTTTTGCCCAAGTGGCTGTAGTCATAAATTCGAATGGTGGTGTGTAGGTAGCTTGCAGCATCAGTTCTAGGTAGCTTGCCTTTGTAAGATATAACTACACTTAACAAACCACCATTCACTGGCTTAACATCATCAACATTTAACTAATTTAACTAGGTATTTTCACACCAACTATATATTTCTGAATCTGAGTATTATCTATAATTATTATTTCATTATACAATTTTTATTTTTTATTTTATTGCTTAGATGGGTCGTCGAGCTCACAGCACACCTGGTGCTAAGTGGTTACTGGAGCCCATAGACATCTACAACGTAAATGCCACCTCGAGATATAAGTTCTAAGGTCTCAGTATAGTATATTTATCAACGGGACTAAATAAAGAAAAGAAATACAGACAAAGTAATAAAACTTAATAAAGTTTAAGAATAACTGAAGTTTTAAATAATGTATTAAATATTTTTTTTACCATTGCATATGCATCTTCATGGTTCGGCTGAAGATTGTGAATAATGTTGTTAGACCTTTTTTTTTTCTAGTCTAATTCGACATAAGCTACCGCTGGCATGACAGGTCTTGATTTTTTTTTTTTTTTTTTTGTTGCTTAGATGGGGGGTGGACGAGCTCACAGCCCACCTGGTGTCAAGTGGTTACTGGAGCCCATACACATCTACAACGTAAATGCGCCACCCACCTTGAGATATAAGTTCTAAGGTCTCAGTATAGTTACAACGGCTACCCCACCCTTCAAACCGAAACGCATTACTGCTTCACGGCAGAAATAGGCAGGGCGGTGGTACCTACCCGTGCGGACTCACAAGAGGTCCTACCACCAGTGATTACGCAAATTATAATTTTGCGGGTTTGATTTTTATTACACGATGTTATTCCTTCACCGTGGAAGTCAATCGTGAACATTTGTTAAGTACATATTTCATTCGAAAAATTGGTACCCGCCTGCGGGATTCGAACACCGGTGCATCGCAACAACGAATGCCCCGGACGTCTTATCCTTTGGGCCACGACAACTTCAAAGTATATATCTCATAGTATATTGTTCTTTATTTCAGAACTTTACTACTGCAGAAAATTATAGTGAGGAAATTAATGATGCCATTAAAAGAGAATGCGCTGTGAATAATGATCTGGAAATTAAAATTCGACAACGAAGTCAAAGAAGTGATAGACCTAGGAGAAAGAAAGTGAAAACTCTTAATAAGAATGGTAGTAAATGTATGAGGATAATTGATGATCTTGTGAAAGCTGTGAATCCTCTTGCAAATGCTGTAGGGAAGACAGAAGATGAAAGATATTGGTTTTTCGGTAAACACGTTACAGAACAACTCAACACTATGAGGACAAATGATGCAGAATGTGCTTGTCAAGAGATAATGACATTATTGGACGAGTGGCCATTGTGTGATGATCCTTAAAAAGATCTATCATTGGCACATACATTTTCTTCAACCGAGCATACCAAGCTACCAGCAGGTCCAAAGCAAGAAATGATTTGTTGGAGAGGAAAATTTTTGGCAAAGTATTCTGACTAGGTCTATACTTTCACATGACATAAAGTGTGTAATCCATCCTAGAGTAAAACATTAACTCATTTACCATGAATGATCTGCTAAGAGTATGTTGATTCCATGCTGATTGAAGTGAGTAAACACATGCAGATTGATTACAAAGCATTGGCCTTAGATTCAGAATCCTCCATGAAGATTTTAGCTATATAGAAAAAACAAACTGGTAATATGTTAGAGCTACATATGGAACAGGTACGTGGTATTCATTTAGCTTCCTCATTACTATTTCAATGCAGCTGTCAAAATGCATGTTTAAAAAGGGGATGACTTTGTGATGTCTGAATTTAAAATAAGTTTCACTTTGTCACTGCGAGAGTTGCACTCGTAATGTTGACAGCACATCTGCAACGTGTCTAGCTGGCTTTTACATTGACGTCATATTGACATGCAATTGGCCACCAGTCACCGTCCTACTACAGCCAACTAACCCATAGGACACATCACACTGAGTTTCTTGCTGGATCTTCTCAGTGGGTCACGATTCTGATCCGGTGGTAGATTCGGTGAAGCACTGCTTTTGCTAGGGTCAGTGTTTTGTAAATGGAAAAATGCTAGACTTTGGTGGTGATAATCCTAAAAATGTGCTAGATCAAGTCTTAACATGCTAATAAAAATGACAAACGCCAAGTCTTGTTTATTGAATGAATTAAAAACGAAAATAATTGCAAGTAGGTAAGTAGTGTAATTAAAAACGCAGTACAATTTTATTGTATATTTAATCATGAAGATAAATCAAATAATATTTGTAGATCAATATCATCATCGTCGTGAGCTTGTGCTTGTGATGTTGAAGGGCCAACTTCAAAATCAATAGTCATTGGCGTCACAATCGACTCTTTAACCCCTTTAATCTGTTTTAGGACATCTGCGGCAATGTTATAGGAATGACAACATTTTAAGGCCATCTCTGATGTATGGAACCGAGTTCAATGTATATAGTGACATACTGCGACTGTCAGTGAAAGCCCCATCAAAATCTTTCCAGCCACTCCAGAGATTAGCCGGAACAAACAGACAGACAACAAATGTTATTTTGGTGTATGTACCGTACATATATGCATGTAGTAAGAACCGGTTATTTTAATATTACAAACAGACACTCCAATTTTATTTATATGTATAGATATATTAATTTAATATATTATATTCATATATAATTAATAATAATTATATCAATATATTAATAAATAAATCATCTAGTAATGACGCAAATATGATTTGGTATGATTCGTTTTTGGAGAACAGTTTTAATGGCCGAACTTTACCTTTCTGATAAAATGCTGCTGTGTAATCCCAGCCAGTATACGCACGGGAAGCTGGTAGGCTTCGGCATAGTGCTGTTCCTAATTTTTTGGCCAATTCCGGGCAATTAATGCAATCGAAGTCTTTAGATTTTTTTATTTTATTTGTTGAACTTGCTATTTAAACTTCTGATAGTTCCAATTTATGTATGTTTCGAAGCAAAATAATCATAACGTCGGTATCGGAAGATTTAATTAAAACCTTTAATCCCGGTGTTACTCGGGATTTATGAAAAATTATCCGAGTATCCGCCTCTTCAAGATCACAGATATATTCAACTTTTTCATTTTTTTTTTTCATTCGATTTTGATGCGCTTCTTAGGAGTAACTACGATTCTAAACAGTTACAATTTTTTTTTTAATAATTGTAACCTAATTATCATTTTCCCAATAGACAGATAAAATCTGAACCAAGGGTCCCTTGAATCGGTAATTTTTTAAACTGCGTAAAAAATCTGACGGCCTGTTTTGTTGAGAGGTCCAGAAATATTAAATGGAACTTCAATCTCTTGACGATTTGGACGTTCCGTATCTTTTATACATCTAACGATCAAAAATCTAAATGCAATTGTGAGGCTTTCGTCGAACAAATTTTTATAAGTATCGATTCAGCAATTTTTTCAAAAGTTTGTGGTACTGAGGCTCCAATTAAGTACAAATAGTAAAATCCATCGATTATTTCTACATCAATCTGTGTTGGCTCAGAAACTTCGACGTTTGATTTCAATGCTTTTGCTAATGTTGATATATCGGTTTTAAACATTCCACAATCATACGAGAAAAGAGCGGGTGGCATCGGTGCGAGTGGAAAGGTTAAACAGAATTCTATATTTTTTTTGTTATACGGACCGCCAATATTCGCCCAAAAATGTCTCGCTCAGTCTTCAATAAAACTTTCTTATTTTTATCTTTGTTATTTAGAACTTAAGTGATACACTCTGATGAAAAATTAAATTTTTTATTCCGAGATATCGGTTTTTCAAATCTTCCAGGAACTGAGCAGCATTCGGAAATAAAATTTAGTTTTTGTCGATTACCGTCGTCTTTAATATTTAGTAGAAAACTGGTAACATTTTCTGATGCCGCTCTGCTTGTTGATATATTGAATAAAACATTCTTATCAATATTATCCTCGAATGGATTCATCGTATTATTTATTGCCTGAATTATACTTTGGAGACTTTTTGATCTTTGTTGATTCTGTTTTTCTGAAAACAATATGATGTATCGTCTTTTTTTGACAGGCCAATATTTTCTTTTAGAGTTGTTAAAATTGTTGTTATTTGTTAATTCATTGCTAGCATCAGTGTTTATTGTTTGCTATAGTGTTAAATCAACGGGTGATCTCGAATAATTCGCTGCAGTACCTACGCCGGACTCCGAATGCTCCTCGTCGAAACTCTGATACCCAAGGCGAATTTTCCGTATACAGTCTGATCAAATTGCTCACATATAAAAGGCCCCATCTGGCATAGTTTGGCTGGTTAAGTCCAAAGAATAAATCACAAATATTGAAAATCGAGTCAATGTACGATCCAATGTTACATGTGCGTATACTTCTTGAAAAACGAAGAAATAAATTAACAAATTCGCAGTATAAATAATGGTATTGAGCTGTTTTCCCTTTATCGCCAGCTAAAGTTTGTCTGCAGAACTCTTTATACCCTTGAACTAATATATTTAAATACTGTGATAATTCTATAGCATCATTAACGTTAGATACTGCTGTATTAAACAATTCTGTTTCCCTTGTTGTCTGTAATAATTTTTCCAACATTTCCAAAGATACATTCATTGGTTGTCGATAAATACTGTTGAAAGTGTAGCGTTTGTAGAGCAGCAGCGGTTAGCGCATGTAAACGCTTGCATCGATTAAAATGCTTACTATCCAAAAAGCTGTAAGTCGAACCACCAGGTAATTTATTTATTTATGAATTTATTCCATTCAATACAAAGTCAGGCTTACAGTTTTCACCAAAACGCCTAACTCGTTAACACAAAAACATTATTGAAATTATTAAGTACTATTATAATATTATGCTAAAAATAATTTTTTTTTGGAATAAAGTATTCCCCAACTATCGGCAAATACGTCAGCATCCTGGATTTCGGACAGAAATTCGTTTAACAGCGCAATTGCCTTGGCCGTTGGACAGTTCCTAGCTCTACGCGTCCTCAGCCCCGCCAACGCCGCAAATACGAAGTCGTCGTGGCCTAAAGGATAAGACGTCCGGTGCATTCGTTGTTGCGATGCACCGGTGTTCGAATCCCGCAGGCGGGTACCAATTTTTCTAATGAAATACGTACTTAACAAATGTTCACGATTGACTTACACGGTGAAGGAATAACATCGTGTAATAAAAGTCAAACCCGCAAAATTACAATTTACGTAATCACTGGTGGTAGGACCTCTTGTGAGTCCGCACGGGTAGGTACCACCGCCCTGTCTATTTCTGCCGTGAAGCAGTAATGCGTTTCGGTTTGAAGGGTGGGGTAGCCGTTGTAACTATACTGAGACCTTAGAACTTATATCTCAAGATGGGTGGCGCATTTACGTTCTAGATGTCTATGGGCTCCAGTAACCACTTAACACCAGGTGGGCTGTGAGCTCGTCCACCAATCTAAGCAATAAAAAAAAAAAAAAAAAAACAGGCGGCACTGAAAATTTCGGTAATTAACGAAGTGACACAACATTACTATTTAAAAATGTATTTATTGCTTTTCGAAGTATTCTCCGCGAAATTTGACACATTTTTCCATACGATGGAACCAATCATTGAAGCAACTATTCCATTCGGAAGTTGGGGTCTCCAAAATGGACGTTTTGTAGGCGTCCACAGCTTCTTCAGGTGATGAAAATCTCTGTCCACGCAATTTATTCTTTATTTTAGGGAAAGTATAAAAATCATTAGGGCTTAGGTCGGGGCTGTACGGCGGATGGTCTAATAATTCTATGTTTTCTTGCTCTAAAAACTCTTTTGTTCTGTGCGCGGTGTGAGAACTCGCATTGTCGTGATGGAGGATGATGCGGCGGTTGCAGTACTCTTTACGGAGTTCAGAAACGACCTGTGGCAAAGAAATTCTAGCATACCATTCTGCATTAACCGTTATTTGTCCCTCAAGAGGAATACTCGTAACATGGCCGGTTTCGGAGACAAACGTGGCCACCATTTTTTTTGCAACACTCCGTGAACGAACAATTTTTGTTGGCTTTAACTCATTTTCGAACACCCAAACTCGTGACCGGTTTTTGGAACGAAGTTCCTTATCGCGCGTTGTGAAAGGGGGCTAGACGGAAAAAATTCTTACGAAAAGTTGTCACGACACTTTTTAGATCCGTCATTCTGACCAATCATCGTGTAGACGCTTATCGCGTGACATTGCTCGTATCCGATTGGTCCGCGTAATGAGTACAGTGTCTCGAGATAGCGTTTCAACAATAGTAATTTAGTTCATAGTATTGTTTTCTTCTTCTTCATAATGCCGTAATTTATTATTATAACTTAAAAAAAAAATTACAATTCCTTCACTAATTAATCGAAAGGAACTTCGTTCCATCCGGGTGTCCCTTGACACCTCTGAAGTTTTTTGTTTCGGGTTCGTACGCGTATATCCAAGATCCTCACCTGATACAATGTCGTATACAGCGTTTGAGGATCCTGCGTTGAATCTTTCGAGAGTTCTGACGCACCAAGTAACGCGAGCCGCTTTTTGCTCTTCACAGAGCGAATGCGGTATCCATCGGGAAAACTACTTTTTTACACCTAATTGTTCATGCAAGATTATTTTTATTTGACTCATGCCAATGTCTAAAGTTGCCTGAATTTCGCGGTATGTCACATGTCGATCTTCCTCAATCAGCTTACGCACAGCATCAACGTTTTCTTGGGTGACTGCAGTTTTTGGACGACCTTGACGGGGATCATCACTGAGCCTGACACGTCCACGTTGAAACTCAGCAAACCAGCGATAAATTGTGGTTTTGGATGGGGCTTCATCACCAAATGCAGAAATCATCCGGTCAACACACTGTTTTTGTGTTAAACCACTTCGAAAGTCATAATAAATCATCGCTCTTGAATTTTCTCGAGTCAATTTAATTTTCTCAACGACTAAACAAGTTTGACAAAACCTCGTGACAAGACCGAGAATCTTTTTTTAAATAAATAAATGGTATTCGATTTTTAAAACCAAGGAGTTTTCAATTAAAAAGATTTTAATATGACAGGAACAGTGGAAATATTCCATTCCCGATACTTTTAGTGCAGCCCTCGTAAGTGGTGGTGGCGGCGCACTCCCGCCCGCGCATACTGTTCCGGGACGAATAGTGTCATTTGCGTAGTGCCACGGGATTATTGACTCTATTCTGTAATAAAGAACAGTAATGTACGAGTAGATGCAACTTTTGCCTGTGGTTTAGGGTATCCAGTCCAACCATACCTGACACAAAAAGCGACGGAAACAAAAACGGATAATAACCATATAACCTCTTATACAAGTACCGAGCAAACTTACGCTGAACTCTCTCTCTCTCTCTATGAGCATATTGTATTTTGACTCCCGAGGATCCCAAATAATGCAATTATATTCCAGCTTGCTACGTACAAAGCATAATATAGGACAATAGAGACAGTGACACTGAAACTGAACCTGCGCGCATTATAAATCCTAAGGCTTTATTGGCGCTCTTACATGTACGAATGATGTGCTGATGATAGTCCAATTTATCATCTACGATCAAGCCTAAGTCCCGAGTACCCTCTGCTTTTAAGAAAATTGTAATTTGAATAAAAATGAAATATTTATGTTAAGAAATACATATACTGAAATGATTCTAAATTTGGTCCAGGGAACTGTAAGTTAACGGTTTTAAATTAAAACTTTGTTATTAATATGGAAATGGAATATTTCCGGATCGATTTTTCTCGTTTATAATTTTATTCTCGTAAACTAAACATATCAGGAAATTAAATATTTCTGAACCGATTATTTAGTTTTGACGATTAATTAACGATCTGAGAGTTTTCTTTATTAATTGTGTGTGAAATAAATAAAAAAATTTGATCATGAAAGAACATGAGAAATAAAACAGATAGATGTATTATGGTAATATTTTATTTTATAAATTGTCGCCGTCATCGCTATCGCTGTCACTTTCTGTAACATTTATTATAAATGTGTCTGTAATATTGTCAATTAACACATCTAACCTACTCATTTTTTCCTCTTCTTTGGCAACATGGGATACGCATTTAGACCATTCGGTAGCCGTAATTATTTTAATGCCTTCCTGAAATAAATTTCTCACGTCTGTCAATTTGAAGGTTTTATTATTTCGAGCTACATGCCCCTTTATCTGCGCCCATATCAATTCGATAGGGTTTAGTTCGCAATGGTAAGGGGGCAGTCTTAAAACCGTGATCCCATGTTGTGCTGCCATTTCGTCTACAGAGTACTTATTAACACTAGATTTACCAGCCATTTAAATATACGTATTTCTACCATAACCAGTCAATATGACTGGTGTATAAAAAAATGCTTAACTGAGTTTCCAGTCTTTATTCACTCTTAAAAAAAGTGTGTGTGTCCGCTCCGACGCACGACTGGAGTTTACTCCTCAAGAACGATTATAAAATAAATAAATAAATAGATAAGGGAATACGGGTATAAATGAATGCATTTTTGATGATACTTAGATTATGCACGGTAGATTTTTATTCTATTAATTATACAATAAATTTTTTGACATACATAAGGAAGCCATGAAAAAAAATATAAACAATAATAATTTAATATAATAGAATGTTGAGCAAGATTGATTTTATTCACTATTTACATCACCTTGCGGTGTATTTATTCCAGGAACAATATCAACATCATTGAATACTGAGACGATCGGTTTGTGGTAACTAAAATACGATACATGGACGTCGGACGATATATGTGTAATAAATCGCGAAAACATCGCATCAATAGTGGTATCATATCTAGTTGTTCCCAGTGTTCTTCCAGAAATTAAATCTAAGTTTAATTCGTCTTTAAGGAATTGTATCAACCGGAAACCATCTTCTTTATTAAAGTCAATATTAAAATCTCCACCAAGTATAAGCGGAAGTTCATGATAGCGTTTTCTTAATAGTTTCGAACCCCCTTCTGTGTATACTAGCAATGCTTCGTGGAGAAAATCTATTATATCAGTAACATTCGTATTGACCGAAATATAAACAGTCACCATAATAATTTCTCTACTATTATACACACACAGATATATACTAAACATATACAAGTACATGGAGCCGAGCATACCGTGTGGTGGGGAATGGTCAGACTATAGCGCATAACGCATTTCGTGTGACATGCTATACTCTCTAGTACGATTTTGGTCCCCATAATTTTCATACCCCGGGCCTATATATGTAAATCGATTCTTAAGGAGTAAACTCCAAAAATGGTAAAAAGAATTCAACAATATTAATTTTTATACAAAAATGGATTTATGGACATTGTCAAATAACAAAACACTTAATTTTTACAGTTTATCGCTCACAATTTCTACAGATGTAGATTTTGCTTTTTGTACACTTTCCGCATAGACTTTTCTTGCATTTATTGCAAATATTTGTAGTCTTATTGTTATTGTAATATCCTATTTGACACCATTTGCGCACAGAAACCGTGCAGCGGTAGTCGATATATCAGCTTCGTGTGGTTTTTGCCTTGAAGTCTGATATTCTGAAGCAAGTTCTTCTGCTAATCGAAACAGAAAGTCTTTCCGTGAGATATTTTCTCCTGTTGTGTGTTTGTATAATATCCAGCTATTTATTCCGGCTAAATCTAAAATATTGAAAAACACTTGAAGTGGCCACCTTCTGCAACCAGACTTCACCGTATATTTTCGTGCCATTTGATCAGTCACATCGACGCCAAATTTAGTTTTATTATAAAACAATACAGTTTCAGGTATTTTTTTAGCTGCTTTATCAATTTTGATGTTTTTATGTTTTGTACTTAGTAAAAGTACTTTTTTATTTGGTTTGCTCTTATAAACAGTAAGTGTGCATCCATTAGATTGGTACAACAACGTCGAGAAACGTGCCATGCTGTATTTTTTCAGTTTGCAAATTTTCGGCAGTTCCCTCTTGTTTGCGCGTATTGTTCCAAGTAACGAAGTGTTTTTAGATCGTAATTTCAACGCCAAAGGAATACTTGTAAAAAAATTATCAATTGTTACAGTTCTACCCTTCATGGTGTACGGTTCAAGAAGTTTCATTACGACAAATTCGCTTAGGGGAGTTGATGCATTTCGAGTCTCGTCTTTTCCTAAATATGGAAAGCCATTTACCACATATTTTGTTTCTACATCAGACGCTAACCAAAATTTGATGCCAAATTTATGGGGTTTGTTTGGCATATACTGAGTAAATCTGCATCTGGCCTTCGTTGGAAAAAGTTGCTCATCCACAGTAATAGAAGCTCCCGGTTTGAAGCAATTTTGACTGTTTTCAATAAATTTATCCCAAACTGCTGAGACTAAAGCGAACTTGTCTGTTTGCAAACGTTGACTCCTCTGATTTCTTTTATCGAACCGGATGTATCGTAAAATATCTGTAAAATCTCGTCTACTCATAGTGCTAGAAAAAAATTATGGTCCCTATTTTTTATTCCACAAATATTGAAGTCTCAAAGTATTTCCTTCGTATGCCCCACGTGCGTACAATATTGCAAGAAATGCCTTCAATTTTTCTTGCGTGATTGTCCAGGTTTTCCCCAAAACTCGAGAGGCTTCTAGCTCTGTACAAATTTTCGTTTTGACATTTTTAGGGGCTAACGATATGCAAGCTACTTGCTGAAGAACATATATTTGAATATTTTTCAAATACTCATAAATGTTTATTACGTGTCAATGTATGGGTAAAGATGAATGATTACGTTTGGAGATCGCTTGGACTAAGTACTCGTAAAAAAATCGTATAGATACCGTAATCGCCTAAATCGGCTCGATAACGATAACGTAATGAACAAAAGAAGCATGGGCACTATTTGTATTTTCACGGTCTCATGCTTCTCCCGAAATCATACATTTCTTTCTAGAAACATGCACCAGTCATTTTGACTGGTTCTGGTATAAATAGTTATAACAAAAAATATATTTGTTACTAACATTATATAAAGTAAAATTAAGTTCATAAAATGTATTCTCTACTTATACCTACAAAAGTTATAACATCATTTTGGAAAGCAAATATTTAATGTAGTAGTAATTTTGAATTGAAGTTGCACGACCAGTTAAAATGACTGGTCTGGTAAATCTAGTGTTAAAAGACTCGTTATGTGGAATCAGTTCTAAAAGCGTAGCTTTAACCATATCTGGTTCGTAATGAATATTTTTATTTAAAAGCCAATATTGAATGGCAGCTTTTTTCCAGCTCATTTTTGATGCCGTTTCCAATTTTCGGGAGTGGTAAGGTGCATTATCCATCACCACAATTGAGTTTGGTCTTAATTTTGGTAAGACTGCAGCGAACCACTCTTCAAAACAAACTTCATTCATCTCATCATGGTAATCTTCACAATTTTTCTTAGCTTCAAAAATCATGAGCCCCTCTTCCAGGAAGCCTTCTTTACTACCTATATGGCTAATTATAAAACGTTTGCCTTTTCCAGATGGATTTTTTAATCCAGTGGTCAGTCCCTCCAAAAACGCTTGTCGAGATGATGTGACTTTCTTGTCCACCCAAGTTTTTTTTACAGTATGACCTTAAAATAAATATAGTACATGAACATTCAATATTACTATTAAATTTAATGTTTAAATGTATATAAATTCATTTTATGTATAAATGCTAGCCTTACCTGCGTTAATCCAAGTTTCATCTTGTGGGGGCACAGAGCTGATTTGCAGTAGTTGTTTACCAATGATAAGTCTGGATTTTACTAACTCACTTTAATTCACAATCACTTATAAATGTTCTATGTTCTACAAATGTTCGAGGTTGTACAAATGTTCAATGCTCTAAATGTTATTGTTATATGTTAATGTTTTAATTACTAAATGTAAATGTTAAATGTTACGGTCGCGAGGACCAGAGCCAACTTCCGCGTAACCGGGTTGTTGCACGACTGTTACTACTGTTCAACTGCAACTTTAAATAAGCGTGCAGTGTGGCGTTATAGCTTACTAAGATGTTCGGCCGTATTACACCGAACATATTCCGGGCGCCGAAAAGATAAAGATAAAATATAAGAAAAGAAAAAACTTAAAGCTAATAATAACATAAAATCTTAAACATAAAATCTTAAAAATAGTGAAAAAATAACAAGTGCGCTCACGGGTGCTAATTAAGTATAGATGTGTTTATTAAACATTATGATTTGTGTTCGTTCTTTTTTTCGAATTTCTTGACTTATACATAGTCAGGTCATAATTCTGTCACATGTTTAATGTAAAATAATTGAAACAAGTTTATTCATTATGTAACCATTCAAATACCAAAATGAACTTAACAAAACATAGATTCTTATGACATTTTGAATAAACTTTAGTTTATTCAAAATGACCTCCGTGATTTTGAATACAGGCCTTCAATCTGCGCGGCCAGTCGTCTATCGCAGCACGAACGAGGTCCATGTCAATATCGGCGGCTGCCTTAATCAAGGATGTCTTGAGTGACTCCAAATTGGGATGAGGCTTTGAGCACGCCTTTTCCTCCAAGTGTTGCCATATCTTGTAATCTAACGGATTCAAATCTGGACTGGAGGAGGGCCAGTCTTCGTGCCGGATGAAGTCGATTTCACGCGCCGCCAGCTAGTCTTGTGTGCTCTTCGCTCTATGAACTGGCGCCGAATCTTGTTGGAATACCCAGTGTCTGTTATTGAACATGGTATGAGAAACAGGTACCACAAGGTTCGTCAGGACTGTATTTTGATACACAACTGCATTCGTTTTTACACCTTTCTCACAAAAATGTACCTCTGTTAAGCCCCAATAAGAAACTCCCAACCATGCCATAAGCCAGGATGGAAAATGACCTCGTTGGACACGCGGAATACGGTTGCTCGCTTCTTCATTACTGTGTGCGTACACCTTATCATATTTTTTGTTGTAGCTCTCTTCTACGGTAAAATTTTTTTCATCCGAAAAAAGAATTTCCCGATATTTTTTTCCCGCGTACCGCTTCAACAAAGCGCGGCATCTCTTCAGTCTCAGGTCCATTAGACGAGCATTCAAACGATTTCCTGTTTTTCTTCAATATGCCCGAAGCCCTAATCTTCATTTAACACCCTTTTCACCGTGGTTCTGCTTAACCCCATCTGAAGGGCCAACAGTTTCTGCTTACGTTTGGGATTTCTTTGAATTCGCGCCTTCACAGCTTTTATCACTGCTGGAGTCCTGACAGACCGAGGGCGACCACTTCTTGACCTGTCATCTACACTAGAGTCTTCATTGTACCGTTAGATGGTACGATAAACGAATCTTTTGGCTATATTCAAATTTTTCAGTATGTTAAAAATTTGAATTGGCGCGTAACTGCCACGATGCAACGCAATAACTGCAACACGGTCTTCTTTAAGCGTCCACTCCATATTTAAAAATGAGTAAAATTCTAAATGTATACTATTTTTATTTTCATGAACCATTCGAAATTCGAATTCAATAAACTTTTTTGTGGCCAGCATTCTAAAAGAAAAGTTTTTACTGTGTGACAATACTTATGACCTGACTATGTATATACGATCCCATATGGCAATGAATGCATCATACGGAGTCGCAAAAGAAACCTTTGGACCACTAATTTGGGAGAACGGTTCTCGCCTTAAGTCAGGTTCGATTGGAGGCATTGGCGCCGTTCTCCATTCAAAAATAAATTTATTAGTTGGCCCTAGCGCCACAGAGGGCGAAAGAGCCGTCGGTGAGGTGGATGTGGATAGACGAAGAGGTTGCTCTATAATGTCATCTCTCGGGAGAGAAGGGATCCTCTCTTCACCTCTTTCAACTTCCTCATCCTCTTCGTCTAACCACATCCTGGTCGAGTGCGGCACCGGCGGCCGCTGCATAGTCTCCTCGTCCTCCTCTTCCTCCGACTCTTCTTCGCTGCCTGAAAGGAAAAAGTTTCGATTGTAATAGGTATTTTACTTTCGCGATTATTGATAAAAAGGTTACTGGTGGTAGGATCTCTTGTGAGTCTGCGCGAGTGGGTACCACCACCCCGCCTATTTCTGCCGTGAAGCAGTAATGCGTTTCGGTTTGAAGGGTGGGGCAGCCGTTGTAACTATGCTTGAGACCTTAGAACTTATATCTCAAGGTGGGTGGCGCATTTACGTTGTGGATGTCTATGGGTTCCAGTAACCACTTAATACCAGGTGGGCTGTGAGCTCGTCCACCTATCTATGCAATAAAAAAAAATAAAAAAAGGTTGACATCACTTACCGTAATTGAGCAATGCCAAAATCTCTTCGTCGCGAAGAGGTCTAGAGGACGAAGAGGACGAAAGGATTCTACAAAATAGAAAGAATATTTAAATCAATGCTAGTAATTATTTTTTATGGTTATTTTATATTCTATATTGGTAGTATACAGAGATGAACTTACAATTCACGTCGAGCTTTCTTCGATACGTGACCCAGACTTCTGAAAAATAAAACAGATATTTAATAATATATATCAAAAAAATTAACGCATAAAAATATGTTAATGTGATGTGTAAAAAACGTATAGGTACTTACGCAGGCCGCTCGGTGGTCGGCGTGCTAGCCCCGCTACTTGGCCCACATTCTACGTATCGATAAAAATTTTGATTTAAGAAATGAGTACAAAATAAAATAAAAAAATCAAGTAAGGCACCTATCTCAAAATTCAAGTTTTTCTTTGATTTCGAACTAAGCAATAAATATTGAATAAAAATTTAATATAAATTTAATGGCTCAAAAATTTTGTTTCTCAAATATTTTTTTCTTTATTTGTTTATAAAATAGGTTACATTATTGAATAATACAGTTACAGGGCAGGTGATGGCACCGGAGGCGTCTCCTGGTCCCTCCTGGCCGGGGACGAAGCGGATCCCCACATTTCTGATCTGAAAACAAAGTTAGAGATACTGTTTTGCTGTTAAAAAACCTAAATATATTGAAAAGTACCAGAATACACACCTTGGGATTTCTACTATCGGCGCGAGCACCCTTACCCTCTTCGGGTGCATCGGCGTCTCCATCGCTCGACCTGCCGGCAACGCCTCTATTGGCATAGTGACGAGTCTGAAATGCGTATTTGCATTAAAAAAATATATCAAATGAGCTTGTGTAAAAAGTTGTCAATGTATCTGGGCTCCAGTAACCACTTAACATCAGGTGGGCCGTGAGCTGAAAATGCAAAGAATCCAATCTGAACGGTCGAAGAGAACGGTCAATTCGTTCTTTTTCGTCTTTTTCGAAGTCAAAAAATGTACTGCCGTGCCGCTGGTCGCGTACGCCCTCGTGCCATTTCTTTTCGAATTATTTTCAAATATCTGTCTTAGTCTGTCTATGTCGTCCTGTCAGAGGTTGCACGCCACGACACAATCACTGGTACAAAATGTAAAAAAATGAAATACTAAATAAAAAAACACATGTGATTTGTTTTTGGTTGTGTGTTTGAAATCAGTGTCCATGGTAGTTGTTAAATTAAGAGAGGGAGGAGACCCTTGGCAGTATGCGGAATTTTGAATCTATTTACGTGTCCATTGATTGGATCTTGTAGGGATATGGGAGAAGTTATTCTTTAGAACCTTAACCTTATCAAAAAATGTACTGCCGTGCCGCTGGTCGCGTACGCCCTCGTGCCATTTCTTTTCGAATTATTTTCAAATATCTGTCTTAGTCTGTCTATGTCGTCCTGTCAGAGGTTGCACGCCACGACACAATCACTGGTACAAAATGTAAAAAAATGAAATACTAAATAAAAAAACACAAAAAAAATGATTAACTTTATTGCCGTATCTTTAATAATTGAGCTTCTGTCATTTTTTACATAAAACCCGGCGTGTTATGAGTACGTAGTATGGACGCCTATGTGTATTCACATCTTTGAAGTCGAAATTTTTACATTTGTGACTAAAATACACGTCCTTTGTAATACTTTTAGTTAAGTTCATTATAATATTGATCTCATTACAAAAAATCGTTTGGATATTATTAATTTTTCTATTAAAAACGACCAACTAAAGATGACCGTTAGGTTCAAAAAATGACGAGGCCGTTACTTCAAAGACGTTTTTTTGTCA
The DNA here is from genome assembly GCF_030269925.1 of Bombyx mori. Taxonomy (NCBI): domain Eukaryota; kingdom Metazoa; phylum Arthropoda; class Insecta; order Lepidoptera; family Bombycidae; genus Bombyx; species Bombyx mori. The sequence continues at coordinate 536,941 of NC_085120.1, read as the reverse complement.
TAAAATGCAAATAACATTCACTTCATGTTAGTAAAATATAATGAATAAATACCCACGATTCCATTATTATTAATTTAAAAAAATCACCTCACTTTGTTTCTTCGTTACTTTATATATACGTGCGTCCGTAGGTAGGCATTTAATTAAGTCTTTCATGATAAAAACTTCTGATTCGAAATGAAAATTACTGTACATTGAGTTACATTTAATAGTAATGACCCCTTTACAGTTATTCTCCTTGTAACCCACTCCGAAAATGACACCCTTACACCTTTGTCTTTTTATGTTTAGCAATTGGGCCGCTTTTTCGCTAATAAGTGATATTTGTGAACCTTGGTCCACCAAAGCACGCAAATTATAATATGACCCATCCGAAGCCTTTACTTTTACCAAAGCTGTAGCTAGTAATATATCCGAATTGCTTTCTTGCGAAACGTGCGATTTACCAGCTAAGAGTTCATGGCACCTTTCTTGTTGCTGAGTAGTTCGATTGCAGTTATTAATGTTTAATTGAGTAGATTTAGTTAAATTTGTACATTTTGTAAATGCGTCATGAAGTATCGTATTATGTGCCGCTAAGCACTTTCGACATGTTTCGGAGGATGTACATTTGTTTCCATCATGACTAAATAAACAATTCGTGCAAAGTTTCAATTTATTTACTGTTTTTAATTTTTGATCGTCAGCTAAGGTTAAAAACCTTTTGCAATTATATAGGCCATGTTGATTATTGCAAAGCGGACAATTAAAATTCGACGCGTGCATTACTTTCGCAATTGGCCTGTTATCGTTCAAGTTATAATTTCTAGATTTGTTATACGCATTATAATTATGTTTCTGGAGACCCGAAGTTGATTGTTGATGGTGTCTAGCTTGGAAAATATTATGTTTCGGTAGCCCGTTGTCTGACTTCTTCAGGGCTGTTTCTAGGGTTGTAAACTTCCTTTCTAAGAAGTTTTGAAATTCGTTTAGAACTGGAAGGTCTTTAGAGTTTTTTAAGGTATTGAGGTAATCATCATATGTTTCTGAATCTCTGGCCTAAAATATGGACTATCATCGGATCCCAGGATGTTATGTCAACTCCAAGATTTATTATTCTATATAGCGCTTCCCGCGTAGTATCATGCATTGTTTTGATGTGAAATAGTGACTTGTGTTGTTTATTAGGAATATTCAACATAATGTTCATGTAGGACGAAAATATGCGGTATTTATTGTCATAACGATTAGTCAAGATTTCCCAACTCATCAGGTAATTATCAGAACTGATTTGCAAATGTTGTTTAAGTCTCTCAGCTTCTCCTCGCACCTTACTTTTTAAATGTTGCATTTTTTGGGCTTTTGACATGGATGGATTTTTATGAATCGCTTCGGTGAACAAATCTCGAAACGATACCCACTTGTCGTAGTTCCCACTAAATACCGGAATGTCAAGCTGAGGGGTGGTGTTATCTCTGTGGGCGACAGACCACATACATACCTGTGTTGATTTCTTTCTTTAAGTTGTAAAGTTGTTTTTCGTATCTGTCAAACATCATACTGTATGTTTCATTATCTCCACACAACTCGCTTTCAATTTCCCAATGCAAATAATCTATTGCTATAATGCAAATAATATATTGCTATAACCATCTTGACTGCAAAGTCTTTAACGCATCTTTAAATTTCCATTTTTCCGTAATAGCTTCCACGTCGATGTTTGATGTGGTTCGCAAAAACGCCTTAAAATTCGCGTATTGGCGCCTCAGTAAATCGTCTATTTTACTGTTTGTACCAGTGGTCTTCAGCCGCGGTCTAGGACTACTAGGTCCTGCTTCTACGCTGATATCCTCGGGTCTCGGCTCATCATCGGAAGTTTTTGATTGTTCATTGGTTACCTGGTTGCTTGCTCTAGCTAACAACTTCTGATGTTGTTGGTTGATTAGGGATTTCACTTCTTCGTACGCTTTCATTGTTTTTTCGAACTCCCGTTGTACAAAGTAAGGGTGAGTTTGACTTACCTCCATGCGAATACGATCATAATTGTATTCATACTCCTTCCAGTATTCGTCCAGAGTAACCAATCGTCTCCTGAAGTAACCTAATGTTTTTCTATCGGCGCTATCTTTCTTAATGTTAATGCCAAGTTTTACAATGTTTTCATGGATCAAGGTCTGGATGTCCACAATGTCTTCCATAATGTTGCTTGTTTAAATTGTTTACAAGGAAAAATATTACTTGCGTGAGTGTTGCTCCCCGACTCTACTGCTGTTGCTCACCAGTTGTTAGTACTGCGCACCTCACTTTTCGCTAACACAAATCGTTAGTTGACTGTTCAGTTCAATAGTTCGCTTCAATGGTATATGAGGTCACACACCACGTGAAATCCGGCTCGAAGGACCAAAAAAAAAAGTGGGGGCACAGCTGATTTGCAGTAGTTGTTCACCAATGATAAGTCTGGATTTTACTAACTCACTTTAATTCACAATCACTTATAAATGTTCTATGTTCTACAAATGTTCTAGGTTGTACAAATGTTCAATGCTCTAAATGTTATTGTTATATGTTAATGTTAATGTTTTAATTACTAAATGTAAATGTTAAATGTTACGGTCTCGAGGACCAGAGCCAACTTCCGCGTAACCGGGTTGTTGCACGACTGTTACTACTGTTCTACTGCAACTTTAAATAAGCGTGCAGTGTGGCGTTATAGCTTACTAAGATGTTCGGCCGTATTACACCGAAATTATTCCGGGCGCCGAAAAGATAAAGATAAAATATAAGCAAAGAAAAAACTTAAAGCTAATAAACATGACATTTGGAATATAATACAAAAAATATTGATTAAAATCGTTGTCTTGGTATAGGCGAGCATGATTTGTTTAACATTACTTGTTTATTTATTTTCGCGTACACATGTTCCTTTGACCCATAATTAATCGTTGGCCATTTTACGCGATCGCTATTGTCTCGGACACTTGTTATGTTTGGAACCGAACTTTCACTGACTATGGTAACACTAGGCTGTTCGTCAGCCTTGCTTTGCACTCGCGCACTGTTCTTCTTGTTGTGGCTCGAGGTAGGTGAGAGTTCGATATCCGGACTGATGCGAGCGGTGCGTACTCGCAATCGCTGCCAGCGACGGCACCACAAGGCGCCTGCGGCTAGAACGCCCGCGCCCACTAGGATGTAGCTCACGGACTACAGGTGAATATCGTGAGGAGATAGGGCCGTTCCTAAATCTGCTTGGCTGTTCTTCATCTCTTCTATGCGTTTGTGAAGTTTGTTTAGCTCTTCTTTTAGCTCATTGGAGTCGGTCGCATTAGGAAGGTTGTCAAACTGCATGGAACTATTGAATAAGTAGTTCAACTGATCCAGGTTTGGTACAAGAACATTGTTTTTCATGTTTAATTTGTCTTTTAATTTTCCTTGAGCGTAGAGAATGAAATCTTTACCCCTTAATAAGCAACCAGGTCCCAGGTATATAATTCCTGCTTTAGATAGCTGTTCCAAATGGATTTGATCTTGGCTGTGATGAAGATTTGTGAGTATGTCTAGAATGGTGTCTTGGTTTCCTTTTAAATTTAATAATAATTTGGCGGCGTTATTAATGACCAGACTCACAACGTTTATGAATGTTACGTTAATCCGCTAGTTACATCATTAAGAGTTGAAGCTTCCGTCGCTCCCTGGATGCAGGTCAATCACTCTTCCCATCAACCATTTTCCTGCTGGAATGTTGTCTTCGTGCACTACATCTCCGATCTTCAAATTTCTTTGTGGTTTTAACCATTTGGCTCTCGAGGTTAACTGGGTTAGATATTCCAGATTTGCTGGAAAATGTTATTAGTTAAAGTGCCATCTTGTTCGAGCATCTGTTTTGGTTTCTATTGTCGTTAACCCAGCTCTTCCTGTCAAGAAATGGGCAGGTGATAAACATTCCAAATCTTCGATGTCTTCTGTTAGTGAGCATAAGGGTCTTGAATTAAGGCAGGCTTCCACTTCCTTAAGTTGAATCCTCCTGATTTCAATAGATGAGTTAATTGATTTATGAGGTGCTTTCCCTGGTTAATGTTGTAGGAGCCATGTAGAAGATCGTCCATATAGAAAGAGTTCTCCAAGACTGCAAGCTGCTGCTTCCGGATAGCTGGCACGCTCATTGGATGCTAGTTGTTTTAATGTCATTAGGGCTAGAAAAGGTGCAGCTTTGTTGCCATAGGTTACAGTAGATAGCTGGAAAGTTTGTATAGGTTCCTCCGGTGTTTGTCTCCATACTATTTTTTGGAGGTGCTGATCAGTGTTGTTGACGAAAATTTGGCGGTACATTTTTTCAATATCCGCTGTGAATGCATAAGGGTATTGCCACCATTGTAATAATAAGGTTTGTAAGTCCTTTTGTAAATTTGGCTCTGCAGTTGAGCTGTGGAAATGACATTTAACGCCCGTTACCCGTCGTGTGGGTCCGTGGTATGGACAGTTAACACGCTGGGCGCGGACCGAGATCTAGAAAAACTACATTTTCTTTAAATCTAATTGGAATTTTGTAGAATTCCAATTGGATTTATCAAGAAGATAGATTTCTTTATGTAATGTCTAATACTACACCTAACAGTTCTAATAAAAATAATACGGGGTACACAAATTTAACTTTCATTTTCCGATAAAAAAAAATTAAAGCGCTTGCTGGATGTAATATTCTATATTTATTAAAGCAACTAATGTATATGATACAATAAAAGGCAAATGGACACATGTTCAGTACTTTTTTTTTAAACTACACGTGTTTATACAAAAACGACCCTCGTCAAATGTCACTCGAGTGGCTCTCTTAACTCATTTGTTTTTATTACATTCTTGGCGTCAGGGACAAATAATTTTTTGTTTACAATAACTTAAGCGTATCGCCAAGCTAGTTTAAGCAACGACACTTTGTTTTATTTTACAGATCTTGAGTATGAACGTCTCAAATATGACACTCAAAATTAGTGCAAAAAACAGTGTCTCGTAAAAACTAAGATTTTGCAAAATATATGTTTGCAAGTAGTATAATAATTAATTATTCAAGATTTACATGAAACCGGGTATTCATTCCAAGGAAAAAAGCCACATGTATGGAAGAAAAAACAAAAAAAAAATCTTAAAAATAGTGAAAAAATAACAAGTGCGCTCACGGGTGCTAATTAAGTATAGATGTGTTTATTAAACATTATGATTTGTGTTCGCTCTTTTTTTCGAATTTCTTGACTTATATATACGATCCCATGTGGCAATGAATGCATCATACGGAGTCGCAAAAGAAACCTTTGGACCACTAATTTGGGAGAACGGTTCTCGCCTTAAGTCAGGTTCGATTGGAGGCGTTGGCGCCGTTCTCCATTCAAAAATAAATTTATTAGTTGGCCCTAGCGCCACAGAGGGCGAAAGAGCCGTCGGTGAGGTGGATGTGGATAGACGAAGAGGATGCTCTATAATGTCATCGCTCGGGAGAGAAGGGATCCTCTCTTCACCTCTTTCAACTTCCTCATCCTCTTCGTCTAACCACATCCTGGTCGAGTGCGGCACCGGCGGCCGCTGCATAGTCTCCTCGACCTTCTCTTCCTCCGACTCTTCTTCGCTGCCTGAAAGGAAAAAGTTTCGATTGTAATAGGTATTTTACTTTCGCGATTATTGATAAAAAAGGTTACTGGTGGTAGGATTTCTTGTGAGTCTGCGCGAGTGGGTACCACCACCCCGCCTATTTCTGCCGTGAAGCAGTAATGCGTTTCGGTTTGAAGGGTGGGGCAGCCGTTGTAACTATACTTGAGACCTTAGAACTTATATCTCAAGGTGGGTGGCGCATTTACGTTGTGGATGTCTATGGGTTACAGTAACCACTTAATAACAGGTGGGCTGTGAGCTCGTCCACCTATCTATGCAATAAAAAAAATAAAAAAAAGGTTGATATCACTTACCGTAATTGAGCAGTTCCAAAATCTCTTCGTCGCGAAGAGGTCTAGAGGACGAAGAGGACGAAGGGATTCTACAAAATAGAAAGAATATTTAAATCAATGCTAGTAATTATTTTTATGGTTATTTTATATTCTATATTGGTAGTATACAGAGATGAACTTACAATTCACGTCGAGCTTTCTTCGATACGTGACCCAGACTTCTGAAAAATAAAACAGATATTTAATAACATATATCAAAAAAATTAACGCATGTGTTAATGTGATGTGTAAAAAATGTATAGGTACTTACGCAGGCCGCTCCGTGGTCGGCGTGCTAGCCCCGCTACTTGGCCCACATTCTACGTATCGATAAAAATTTTTGAAATTGATTTGATTGATTTGATTTCGATTTGATTTAAGAAATAGTACAAAATAAAATAAAAAAATCAAATAAGGCACCTATCTCAAAATTCAAGTTTTTCTTTGATTTCGAACTAAGCAATAAATATTGAATAAAAATTTAATATAAATTTAATGGCTCAAAAATGTTGTTTCTCAAATATTTTTTTCTTTATTTTATAAAATAGGTTACATTATTGAATAATATAGTTACAGGGCAGGTGATGGCACCGGAGGCGTCTCCTGGTCCCTCCTGGCCGGGGACGAAGCGGATCCCCACATTTCTGATCTGAAAACAAAGTTAGAGATACTGTTTTGCTGTTAAAAAACCTAAATATATTGAAAAGTACCAGAATACACACCTTGGGATTTCCACTATCGGCGCGAGCACCCTTACCCTCTTCGGGTGCATCGGCGTCTCCATCGCTCGACCTGCCGGCAACGCCTCTATTGGCATAGTGACGAGTCTGAAATGCGTATTGGCATTAAAAAAATATATCAAATGAGCTTGTGTAAAAAGTTGTCAATGTATCTGGGCTCCAGTAACCACTTAACATCAGGTGGGCCGTGAGCTGAAAATGCAAAGAATCCAATCTGAACGGTCGAAGAGAACGGTCAATTCGTTCTTTCTCGTCTTTTTCGAAGTCAAAAAATGTACTGCCGTGCCGCTGGTCGCGTACGCCCTCGTGCCATTTCTTTTCGAATTATTTTCAAATATCTGTCTTAGTCTGTCTATGTCGTCCTGTCAGAGGTTGCACGCCACGACACAATCACTGGTACAAAATGTAAAAAAATGAAATACTAAATAAAAAAACACAAAAAAATGATTAATTTTATTGCCGTATTTTTAATAATTGAGCTTCTGTCATTTTTTTACATAAAACCCGGCGTGTTATGAGTAAGTAGTATGGACGCCTATGTGTGTTCACATCTTTGAAGTCGAAATTTTTACATTTGTGACTAAAATACACGTCCTTTGTAATACTTTTAGTTAAGTTCATTATAATATTGATCTCATTACAAAAAATCGTTTGGATATTATTAATTTTTCTATTAAAAACGACCAACTAAAGATGACCGTTAGGTTCAAAAAATGACGAGGCCGTTACTTCAAAGACGTTTTTTTGTCATAAAATGCAAATAACATTCACTTCATGTTAGTAAAATATAATGAATAAATACTCACGATTCCATTATTATTAATTAAAAAAAATCACCTCACTTTGTTTCTTCGTTACTTTATATATACGTGCGTCCGCGCTGAAGTCGTATTACACACTGATTCACACAGCCCCCTTCAGCTATTTTGTCGTAAATATTGTGTGAGAGAGAAGGTAAATTCATTGGTTACAGTTTAAATGTATTAGAAAGAGTAAACTATAATTTTATGATTATCTGTTAAAAGTCTGAAATCCGGACGACGCGCCGTCCGTGGCACGGGCGGTCAACACGCAGGCAAAATAACGGTGTGTCTATGGATCGGACGCTTAGCACGCGAAAGGATTATGCATTATGTCATTGAGACTGAGTTTTGTTGACATTTTTGCAGACGCATTAAATACCACCCTATATTTGCTAGTTGACGAGTTATCTCGCTGCACGCCGTGATGGGGTAGGTAGCACTCAATAGATATATGACTGTTCGTGTCTTCGGGTTTCATATGTTGTAGCTCTAAATATTCCTTCATAAAAGTTCTGTATTTTTGTGCCAGTTGTTCTCGTTTTTTAAATCGTTGCGTCAAATTTTTTAATTGAGCAATTGCCATCGGTTTGGACAATCCTAATTTGTGTTTTACGTCGTTTTTTAATGGTATTCTGACTTCATAGCGTCCGTCTTCTTTCCGTTTTGTTGTTTCGTTATACAGTTGAATGCATTCTTGATCCTCTACTGACATACTGCTTGATTCACTAATTTCTTCCACTTGCCAAAATCTCTGAATTTCATCGATGTTATTTAGGATTACGTTACAATGGTATGTCTTCACGTTACCGCATAACAACCATCCCAATTGTGTTTGTTGAACTAAGGGATCATAAACATTATCCGTTTTAATCATTCCATTCAAAACGATATTCGCGTAAACATCGGCGCCGAGTAGCAAGTCCACGGGTCGGCTAGTGTAAAACTCTGGATCAGCCAGCTATGTGGTATTTATAAATGACCATGAGGGTTTCGGAAAACATTTGTTAGGTAGGCATTTAATTAAGTCTTTCATGATAAAAACTTCTGATTCGAAATGAAAATTACTGTACATTGAGTTACATTTAATAGTAATGACCCCTTTACAGTTATTCTCCTTGTAACCCACTCCGAAAATGACACCCTTACACCTTTGTCTTTTTATGTTTAGCAATTGGGCCGCTTTTTCGCTAATAAGTGATATTTGTGAACCTTGGTCCACCAAAGCACGCAAATTATAATATGACCCATCCGAAGCCTTTACTTTTACCAAAGCTGTAGCTAGTAATATATCCGAATTGCTTTCTTGCGAAACGTGCGATGTACCAGCTAAGAGTTCATTGCACCTTCCTTGTTACTGAGTAGTTCGATTGCAGTTATTAATGTTTAATTGAGTAGATTTAGTTAAATTTGTACATTTTGTAAATGCGTCATGAAGTATCGTATTATGTGCCGCTAAGCACTTTCGACATGTTTTGGAGGATGTACATTTGTTTCCATCATGACTAAATAAACAATTCGTGCAAAGTTTCAATTTATTTACTGTTTTTAATTTTTGATCGTCAGCTAAGGTTAAAATCCTTTTGCAATTATACCTAGTCAGGTCATAAATTCTGTCACATGTTTAATGTAAAATAATTGAAACAAGTTTATTCATTATGTAACCATTCATATACCAAAATGAACTTAACAAAACATAGATTCTTATGACACTAAAGTTTATTCAAAATGACCTCCGTGATTTTGAATACAGGCCTTCAATCTGCGCGGCCAGTCGCCTATCGCAGCACGAACGAGGTCCATGTCAATATCGGCGGCTGCCTTAATCAAGGATGTCTTGAGTGACTCCAAATTGGGATGAGGCTTTGAGCACGCCTTTTCCTCCAAGTGTTGCCATATCTTGTAATCTAACGGATTCAAATCTGGACTGGAGGAGGGCCAGTCTTCGTGCCGGATGAAGTCGATTTCACGCGCCGCCAGCCAGTCTTGTGTGCTCTTCGCTCTATGAGCTGGCGCCGAATCTTGTTGGAATACCCAGTGCCTGTTATTGAACATGGTATGAGAAACAGGTTCCACAAGGTTCGTCAGGACTGTATTTTGATACACAACTGCATTCGTTTTTACACCTTTCTCACAAAAATGTATCTCTGTTAAGCCCCAATAAGAAACTCCCAACCATACCATGAGCGAGGATGGAAAATGACCTCGTTGGACACGCGGAATACGGTTGCTCGCTTCTTCACTACTGTGTGCGTACACCTTATCATTTTGTTTGTTGTAGCTCTCTTCTACGGTAAAAATTTTTTCATCCGAAAAAAGAATTTCCCGATATTTTTTTCCCGCGTACCGCTTCAACAAAGCGCGGCATCTCTTCAGTCTCAGGTCCCTTAGACGAGCATTCAAACGATGTCCTGTTTTTCTTCGATATGCCCGAAGCCCTAAGTCTTCATTTAACACCCTTTTCACCGTCGTTCTGCTTAACCCCATCTGAAGGGCCAACAGTTTCTGCTTACGTTTGGGATTTCTTTGAATTCGCGCCTTCACAGCTTTTATCACTGCTGGAGTCCTAACAGACCGAGGGCGACCACTTCTTGACCTGTCATCTACACTAGAGTCTTCATTGTATCGTTTGATGGTACGATAAACGAATCTTTTGGTATTATTCAAATTTTTCAGTATGTTAAAAATTTGAATTGGCGCGTAACCGCAACGATGCAACGCAATAACTGCAACACGCTCTTCTTTAAGCGTCCACTCCATATTTAAAAATGAGTAAAATTCTAAAAGTATACATTTTTATTTTTATGAACAATTCGTAATTCGAATTCAATAAACTTTTTTGTGGCCAGCATTCTAAAAGAAAAGTTTTTACTGTGTGACAGTACTTATGACCTGACTAGTTATAGGCCATGTTGATTATTGCAAAGCGGACAATTAAAATTCGACGCGTGCATTGTTTTCGCAATTGGCCTGTTATCGTTCAAGTTATAATTTCTAGATTTGTTATACGCATTATAATTATGTTTCTGGAGACCTGAAGTTGATTGTTGATGGTGTCCAGCTTGGAAAATATTATGTTTCGGTAGCCCGTTGTCTGACTTCTTCAGGGCTGTTTCTAGGGTTGTAAACTTCCTTTCTAAGAAGTTTAGAAATTCGTTTAGAACTGGAAGGTCTTTAGAGTTTTTTAAGGTATTGAGGTAATCATCATATGTTTCTGAATCTAATCTCTGGCCTAAACCTTTTGCGGTAGGCAGCGGCTTGGCTCTGCCCCTGGCATTGCTGAAGTCCATGGGCGACGGTAACCACTCACCATCAGGTGGGCCGTATGCCCGTCTGCCTACAAAGGCAATAAAAAAAAAATAAAAAAAATATGGACTATCATCGGATCCCAGGATGTTATGTCAACTCCAAGATTTCTTATTCCATATAGCGCTTCCCGCGTAGTATCATGCATTGTTTTGATGTGAAATAGTGACTTGTGTTGTTTATTAGGAATATTCAACATAATGTTCATGTAGGACGAAAATATGCGGTATTTATTGTCATAACGATTAGTCAAGAATTCCCAACTCACCAGGTAATTATCAGAACTGATTTGCACATGTTGTATAAGTCTCTCAGCTTCTCTTCGCACCTTACTTTTTAAATGTTGCATTTTTTGGGCTTTTGACATGGATGGATTTTTATGAATCGCTTCGGTGAACAAATCTCGAAACGATACCCACTTGTCGTAGTTCCCACTAAATACCGGAATGTCAAGCTGAGGGGTGGTGTTATCTCTGTGGGCGACAGACCACATACCTGTGTTGATTTCTTTCTTTAAGTTGTAAAATTGTTTTTCGTATCTGTCAAACATCATACTGTATGTTTCATTATCTCCACACAACTCGCTTTCAATTTCCCAATGCAAATAATCTATTGCTAACCATCTTGACTGCAAAGTCTTTAACGCATCTTTAAATTCCCATTTTTCCGTAATAGCTTCCACGTCGATGTTTGATGTGGTTCGCAAAAACGCCTTAAAATTCGCGTATTGGCGCCTCAGTAAATCGTCTATTTTACTGTTTGTACCAGTGGTCTTCACCTGCGGTCTAGGACTACTAGGTCCTGCTTCTACGCTGATATCCTCGGGTCTCGGCTCATCATCGGAAGTTTTTGATTGTTCATTGGTTACCTGGTTGCTTGCTCTAGCTAACAACTTCTGATGTTGTTGGTTGATTAGGGATTTCACTTCTTCGTACGCCTTCATTGCTTTTTCGAACTCCCGTTGTACAAAGTAAGGGTGAGTTTGACTTACCTCCATGCGAATACGATCATAATTGTATTCATACTCCTTCCAGTATTCGTCCAGAGTAGCCAATCGTCTCCTGAAGTAATCTAATGTTTTTCTATCGGCGCTATCTTTCTTAATGTTAATGCCAAGTTTTACAATGTTTTCATGGATCAAGGTCTGGATGTCCACAATGTCTTCCATAATGTTGCTTGTTTAAATTGTTTACAAGGAAAAATATTACTTGCGTGAGTGTTGCTCCCCGACTCTACTGCTGTTGCTCACCAGTTGTTAGTACTGCGCACCTCACACTTCGCTAACACAAATCGTTAGTTGACTGTTCAGTTCAATAGCTCGCTTCAATGGTGTATGAGGTCACACACCACGTGAAATCCGGCTCGAAGGACCAAAAAAAAATGTGGGGGCACAGAGCTGATTTGCAGTAGTTGTTCACCAATGATAAGTCTGGATTTTCTGGAACTCACTTTAATTCACAATCATTTATAAATGTTCTAGGTTGTACAAATGTTCAATGCTCTAAATGTTATTGTTATATGTTAATGTTTTAATTACTAAATGTAAATGTTAAATGTTACGGTCGCGAGGACCAGAGCCAACTTCCGCGTAACCGGGTTGTTGCACGACTGTTACTACTGTTCAACTGCAACTTTAAATAAGCGTGCAGTGTGGCGTTATAGCTTACTAAGATGTTCGGCCGTATTACACCGAACATATTCCGGGCGCCGAAAAGATAAAGATAAAATATAAGAAAAGAAAAAACTTAAAGCTAATAATAACATGACATTTGGAATATAATACAAAAAATCTTGATTAAAATCGTTGTCTTGTTATAGGCGAGCATGATTTGTTTAACATTACTTGTTTATTTATTTTCGCGTACACATGTTCCTTTGACCCATAATTAATCGTTGGCCATTTTACGCGATCGCTATTGTCTCGGACACTTGTTATGTTTGGAACCGAACTTTCACTGACTATGGTAACACTAGGCTGTTCGTCAGCCTTGCTTTGCACTCGCGCACTGTTCTTGTTGTGGCTCGAGGTAGGTGAGAGTTCGATATCCGGACTGATGCGAGCGGTGCGTACTCGCAATCGCTGCCAGCGACGGCACCACAAGGCGCCTGCGGCTAGAACGCCCGCGCCCACTAGGATGTAGCTCACGGAGTACAGGTGAATATCGTGAGGAGATAGGGCCGTTCCTAAATCTGCTTGGCTGTTCTTCATCTCTTCTATGCGTTTGTGAAGTTTGTTTAGCTCTTCTTTTAGCTCATTGGAGTCGGTCGCATTAGGAAGGTTGTCAAACTGCATGGAACTATTGAATAAGTAGTTCAACTGATCCAGGTTTGGTACAAGAACATTGTTTTTCATGTTTAATTTGTCTTTTAATTTTCCTTGAGCGTAGAGAATGAAATCTTTACCCCTTAATAAGCAACCAGGTCCCAGGTACATAATTCCTGCTTTAGATAGCTGTTCCAAATGGATTTGATCTTGGCTGTGATGAAGATTTGTGAGTATGTCTAGAATGGTGTCTTGGTTTCCTTTTTAATTTAATAATAAGTTGGTTGCAGTTAGTGACATTAATGTGAATTCCAACCTCCAGGTCCTTGCCCAGCCGCTGTTAAGCAGCAGAATCCCCTCGCCATTTGAGGGCCGCGGTTAATCCTGCGACGGTGAAAGACTTCTATATTTGCCTGGTTTGCCGAGGCTGAACCTTGAGCGCCAAAGCTATGTACTGCTACTGTCCGTGAAAACAATGGAACTTGTGCATCATTGACGGGTCCTGATGATTCTACGAAAGTCAGGTTGACGGCTGTTACTTTATGCTGAATTTTCTGTAAAATATTTAATCCTTTATCATTTTGTTCTCTTCGGAGTTCTACGATTTTAAATCTATCCTTCATCTCAGCTAATACTATATAAACTCGATCTTGTAATAAATTTGAAATTCGGTATCTGCCTTCAATGGAATCTTTCTTTTGGAAACTGGATACCAGATAATCTTGCGGATGATCCTGCACCTGGTGGGTCTATAGCTTCGAATCCCAATAAATTCCGATTCGGAACAAGTTGTCCAGGAATTAAACCATCTGGCAACGGTGAATAGCCTTCATCTCTATTAACGGAAGCTTCAACTCTTAATGATGTAACTAGCGGATTAACGTAACATTCATAAACGTTGTGAGTCTGGTCATTAATAACGCCGAATGAACCGCTCGGAATCGCCACTCCTTCAACTTGGGTTGGTCCCTGTGGTATAGCGATTTCTGATAAATTAACTCGAATCTCCTTTCCATCTTGTGTCATTGCTGAATTAATGTGTGAAATGTAATCATAAATAGGTTGAGGTATCACCTGGTAATCAGGTAGTGCTTCTCTTGCATCAGTTCGCAAATTTAAGACATTCTGGCCGGCTTGCCTTGCCATTTCTAAAATTTCTAAATTCAAATGTGTAGACATAGCATGTGTAAACATACTGAGTGGTAGACGTTCATGTAGACGGGGATCTATTCCACGCATCTTTTCATAAGTCTCATTGATTAGTGGTATGAATCCGGAATATTCAAAATTTTGGCAATAAGCATCTTGAGCTGCCAAAAGTGAGGAATGCGGTCCAATATCATACAACGGTTCATTCGGCGTTATTAATGACCAGACTCACAACGTTTATGAATGTTACGTTAATCCGCTAGTTACATCATTAAGAGTTGAAGCTTCCGTCGCTCCCTGGATGCAGGTCAATCACTCTTCCCATCAACCATTTTCCTGCTGGAATGTTGTCTTCGTGCACTACATCTCCGATCTTCAAATTTCTTTGTGGTTTTAACCATTTGGCTCTCGAGGTTAACTGGGTTAAATATTCCAGCTTCCACTTCTTCCAGATTTGCTGGAAAATGTTATTAGTTAAGTGCCATCTTGTTCGAGCATCTGTTTTGGTTTCTATTGTCGTTAACCCAGCTCTTCCTGTCAAGAAATGGGCAGGTGATAAACATTCCAAATCTTCGATGTCTTCTGTTAGTGAGCATAAGGGTCTTGAATTAAGGCAGGCTTCCACTTCCTTAAGTTGAATCCTCCTGATTTCAATAGATGAGTTGATTGATTTATGAGGTGCTTTCCCTGGTTAATGTTGTAGGAGCCATGTAGAAGATCGTCCATATAGAAAGAGTTCTCCAAGACCGCTGCTGCTTCCGGATAGCTGGCACGCTCATCGGATGCTAGTTGTTTTAATGTCATTAGGGCTAGAAACGGTGCAGCTTTGGTGCCATAGGTTACAGTAGATAGCTGGAAAGTTTGTATAGGTTCCTCCGGTGTTTGTCTCCATACTATTTTTTGGAGGTGCTGATCAGTGCTGTTGACGAGAATTTGGCGGTACATTTTTTCAATATCCGCTGTGAATGCATAAGGGTTATTGCCTCCATTGTAATAATAAGGTTTGTAAGTCCTTTTGTAAATTTGGCTCTGCAGTTGAGCTGTGGAAATGACATTTAACGCCCGTTACCCGTCGTGTGGGTCCGTGGTATGGACAGTTAACACGCTGGGCGCGGACCGAGATCTAGAAAAACTACATTTTCTCTAAATCTAATTGGAATTTTGTAGAATTCCAATTGGATTTATCAAGAAGATAGATTTCTTTATGTAATGTCTAATACTACACCTAACAGTTCTAATAAAAATAATACGGGGTACACAAATTTAACTTTCATTTTCCGATAAAAAAAAATTAAAGCGCTTGCTGGATGTAATATTCTATATTTATTAAAGCAACTAATGTATATGATACAATAAAAGGCAAATGGACACATGTTCAGTACTTTTTTTTTAAACTACACGTGTTTATACAAAAACGACCCTCGTCAAATGTCACTCGAGTGGCTCTCTTAACTCATTTGTTTTTATTACATTCTTGGCGTCAGGGACAAATAATTTTTTGTTTACAATAACTTAAGCGTATCGCCAAGCTAGTTTAAGCAACGACACTTTGTTTTATTTTACAGATCTTGAGTATGAACGTCTCAAATATGACACTCAAAATTAGTGCAAAAAACAGTGTCTCGTAAAAACTAAGATTTTGCAAAATATATGTTTGCAAGTAGTATAATAATTAATTATTCAAGATTTACATGAAACCGGGCATTCATTCCAAGGAAAAAAGCCACATGTATGGAAGAAAAAACAAAAAAAAAATCTTAAAAATAGTGAAAAAATAACAAGTGCGCTCACGGGTGCTAATTAAGTATAAGTAAGTTCGTTCTTTTTTTCGAATTTATTGACTTATATATACGATCCCATATGGCAATGAATGCATCATACGGAGTCGCAAAAGAAACCTTTGGACCACTAATTTGGGAGAACGGTTCTCGCCTTAAGTCAGGTTCGATTGGAGGCGTTGGCGCCGTTCTCCATTCAAAAATAAATTTATTAGTTGGCCCTAGCGCCACAGAGGGCGAAAGAGCCGTCGGTGAGGTGGATGTGGATAGACGAAGAGGTTGCTCTATAATGTCATCGCTCGGGAGAGAAGGGATCCTCTCTTCACCTCTTTCAACTTCCTCATCCTCTTCGTCTAACCACATCCTGGTCGAGTGCGGCACCGGCGGCCGCTGCATAGTCTCCTCGACCTTCTCTTCCTCCGACTCTTCTTCGCTGCCTGAAAGGAAAAAGTTTCGATTGTAATAGGTATTTTACTTTCGCGATTATTGATAAAAAGGTTACTGGTGGTAGGATCTCTTGTGAGTCTGCGCGAGTGGGTACCACCACCCCGCCTATTTCTGCCGTGAAGCAGTAATGCGTTTCGGTTTGAAGGTTGGGGCAGCCGTTGTAACTATGCTTGAGACCTTAGAACTTATATCTCAAGGTGGGTGGCGCATTTACGTTGTGGATGTCTATGGGTTCCAGTAACCACTTAATACCAGGTGGGCTGTGAGCTCGTCCACCTATCTATGCAATAAAAATAAATAAAAAAAGGTTGACATCACTTACCGTAATTGAGCAATGCCAAAATCTCTTCGTCGCGAAGAGGTCTAGAGGACAAAGAGGACGAAGGGATTCTACAAAATAGAAAGAATATTGAAATCAATGCTAGTAATTATTTTTTATGGTTATTTTATATTCTATATTGGAATAATATAGTTACAGGGCACGTGATGGCACCGGAGGCGTCTCCTGGTCCCTCCTGGCCGGGGACGAAGCGGATCCCCACATTTCTGATCTGAAAACAAAGTTAGAGATACTGTTTTGCTGTTAAAAAACCTAAATATATTGAAAAGTACCAGAATACACACCTTGGGATTTCCACTATCGGCGCGAGCACCCTTACCCTCTTCGGGTGCATCGGCGTCTCCATCGCTCGACCTGCCGGCAACGCCTCTATTGGCACAGTGACGAGTCTGAAATGCGTATTGGCATTAAAAAATATATATCAAATGAGCTTGTGTAAAAAGTTGTCAATGTATCTGGGCTCCAGTAACCACTTAACATCAGGTGGGCCGTGAGCTCGTTCACCAATCAATACAATAAAACAAACAAACAAAAAAAGTTGTTAAATTTTATTATTAAATTCTGGTCCAAATAATTTATCCATCAGCCTTTGCATAATTGCCGAAGCTCGTACTAAACCAAAGCACATGACGTTAAATTGAAATAAGCCTCTTTTAGGAACCGTGAAAGCAGTTTTTTCAGCTGACGACTTACCATCAAAAGGAATCTGCCAGTAGGCGGAACTAAGGTCAATTGAAGATAGATATTTCGCGTCTCTAAGGTTGTCTAAAATTTGACTGATATAAGGTAAAGGATAAGCATCGGGTTTAGTGACTTCATTTAATTTCCTACTATCAAGACACAGTCTCGTGGAACCATTTGACTTTTCTATCATCACCACAGGAGAATTCCATGGTGACTGCGATGGAGAAACAACATTTAGCTTCAACATTTTATCCAACTCATCTTCCAAAAGTTTTTGTTTGACAGGGGAGAGTGGATAGTACCTCTGTTTAATAGGTTGATGTTCACCTGTATCTATGGAATGTTTTGCTAAATGTGTTCGACCTAAACCAACTACTCAGTATTAATCGAGTTAAATTTAGTTTTTATGTTTTCCACAATTCTGCGCCGGTTAGAATTTAAAGAATCTAAGTCGATCAGTCCGTTATTTAACTGCAACGAATTGACGCCTATAATTTGATTTTTATTCATTTTATTATTATTATATAATTTATTAAAATTTATTCTAAAATATTTAATGAAGTCTATTCCTAATATAATTGGAGTCTGTATGTTTGGTACAATATTAAATTTAATTATTCTACATTTATTATTATAACATACAGGTAATAACATATACCCTTTGCATTTGATGTTAGACCCATCCGCAGTAATAATATTCTGCAAAGAATGGTGTTTAATAACTTTATATCCCCTCTCCTTAAGTAGTAAGTGGGAATTATTATCTAAAATTGAGCAAGCTGCTCCTGTATCCAGCAAACCAGATGCTTCTAAATCATTAAACTTAATATTTAAAAATGGCCTGATATCATCATTATTATAAGGCAGGACTTCTGCATATTTATTCTTGCAAAAGCCCTGCTTTACAAGTTTTTTGGTTGGCAGTTAAGACAATTTGAAACTTTACAACCTTTCTTGCCACACTTGTAACATACTAACGTTTTATCAGAACATTTATTAGTAGTATGTGTATATAGACCGCACTTCAAACATTTTGAATTTTTTGTTGAAGGGTGGGTCAGGTTGAGATGGTAGTGGTTTTAAATTTTCTATTTCATGCTTACCACGTGGCAAGGAGGTGTTCATGTCCGACGTTAATGAAAAATTTATGTTATTTGGTTCTATGAAATTATCTGCCTTATCCTTTGCAAACTCTAATCTCTTAAGGAGTGATTTTAATTGTGATATCGTAGTGATATCTATCATTGCAAGGTCTTTGATGTATTCAGGTCGAATGTTATGAAGTAAAATTTCTAATTTTTGTTCTTCAGAGAGGTCACGATTAAGTCTAGAAAACATCTGTTGCATTACAGATAAATACGCGACAATTGACTCATTTTTAAATTGAGAACGATTTCTAATTTCGTTCATTAACTTATAATCGTAATCAGGTGTATCAAAATCATTAATTAATTCGCTAAAAAAATCGTTCAAGCTTTTAAAATTTGAACGATTGGCCCTAAACCAAAATAAAGGTGCTTTTTCTAAGAGATCCGGGAATCCGTTTAATAATTGTTTCTCACTAACATTTCTTGATAATTGTAACGCTTTTACACGTTCTAAAAATGCTCTTATACACGTTGTGCCATTATATTTGATGTTAAAGGAATTTAAATTTGTTAGCCTTTCATTAAATTGAATGGGATGACTGGTACCATCCACATCATGAGGACACCCCGAACGAAGTATGTGGCTTGGTAGGACTAGCACAACTCTGTAGCTCAGATTCGGGAGTCAGTACCTCCACTTTCATCATCGCTAAGAGCCGCAAGCAGCCTAACCAACCTAGACTTTAACTTCTTACACGCCCCGCTCACATCCTTCATTCTTTCAACCCTAGTTAAAAGGTATGTGGACCTAGCTTTAATGAGTGGTTTCTTTGTGATGAGGGTAGAGTCGCAAGTAGCGTCTCCAGCTCGGTGACCTTGGTAGTGACGGTCGACACGTCGTCCACAACCAGCTTCAGGCTGCCTCGTCGGTGAAGACTGAGCACCTGCCGCAGCTGCTGGCGAAGCGCGTCCCTGGTCGCATCGGGATCACTGAAGATGCCAAAGATTGACAGCTCAAACATCAATTCGTCTTTATTAAGATGTGCTGTCGGGATGTTCATTGCGACTATATAATGGATTTAATACTTACAATATAAAAAAAATGTGTATATACAATTAGTACACTTTAAACTAAGTTAAAAGTAAAAAGAATTAAAATTACACACAAAATCATCCACGCTAACACAATTTACAACAATTATTAAAATGCACAAACAAGAAACACGAACGAGAAAATTTTTAAAACTACCTACACACTAAAAAATTTATTGGCGTTCCCAGGCGTAAATGGAAATTTTGTTCAGCCCATAAGTTGGGGGCCAATTCTTATAACGTGTCTGTGTCTAAGGGTGTCCCTGGTATGCCGATGTTACATGAGGCCCAGTCGCGTCACTCCCCAAAAGGTGGTCTATGGGTCGAGAGACACGGGGCCGAGTCGCACCACTTCTAGACACGTCACCACCGGTAGACAGCCGGTGAACAGGAAACTCTGTGAAGAGGATCTCAGGGCGCCACCACTTACCGCTCTGGGAGACTTACGCCAATAAATGAAACAATTACAATATATATTACACTTGAGTTTATTCACTACACAGGAATACAGATTCGATGGTTATAATCGTTCACACAGAATGAATTTAGTGGTAAGGTATCCTTGATTAAATGTGTGTCGGTAAGTATACCGAACACACGAGAAAGTATTTAATGTAAGTGAGATTAAATTAACAATATTATAAATAAAGATGGTATCACCAGTTTGGTTCACAAAATGACGATAAACGTTTACTGGATTGCTTCCCCGCAACTGGGGTTGCTGGATCCGAGCCAGGTTGTGTATGCAGGTGTGTTTCTTGTTCTACGGTAGTCAAGCACTTTGTTCGCGCGACAGCGCGACGTTTGTAAATGTTCGGCTCAACTCGGGTGCCGTCGCCCGTACGCACCCCGCACCTCTCATAACAGTGCGGTACATGACGGCACGCGGAGATACGCTCGTTCGATATTGAGTAAATTGTGCGCGCGCGCCCTTCGTTATATACTAAGTAAAAGGTTGAGTGTGAACCGGTGAAAGGGTGTATGTGCCACCCATCGCAGAGGAACATCACTACG
Source organism: Bombyx mori (assembly GCF_030269925.1). Classification (NCBI taxonomy): domain Eukaryota; kingdom Metazoa; phylum Arthropoda; class Insecta; order Lepidoptera; family Bombycidae; genus Bombyx; species Bombyx mori. The sequence goes on along the minus strand of NC_085120.1, from coordinate 516,292 downwards.
ACCGTGATAGTGCCAGCATCAGCCTCCAAGTAAGTCCCGTTTTCCTACCTACCCTTTCGTATCCGCTCATTCTCCGCAGAGTTCATGTGCTCCCTTTCAGCTCATCAGCTCACGTTTAAGGTGACGCTCACCTGCGTCACCACACTTTCTTGGATCGCCAAGCCAGAGCACCTCGCTTCCGGCAGCATTCACGCAGAAATGTACTGCGGGATCTCGAAGGTGACAATAAGTTCACACTCCGCACCCTAACTGATGTACAGGTACTGTACCAGTTATTAGGACCTACACGACAAGACAAAGTGGTGTTAACTTCTATTTAGATAAAGGTTGTGGACACAGTGTGGAGAATAAATTATGAAACACTTACCCTGGTTGAATAAAAATACACCAAGGAACTGATAAATTGACTATGGTAAATACGTAATAAAACTTGCACTGCAGCTCGAGAGATGTTGATTGAAAAAGGCTTCGGACAAAGTGACTTGTCCTTTTATAAGAATAGTCTTACGGTTCTCGAATGTTCCACCTATAGTGCTGTGACAATCTCACCCTCGAGCCACAGACAAGATAGCACGGTCACGCCATGCAGTGTCGAATAAGTGCACTACGCAGTGCTTCATAATTATATATTTCCCCACACTGCGCCACGTATACGCTAGAGGTCGTTAATTTAAAAACAATAAAACAATTTCAATTTTTCTAGCGTTACACATTGAGCTCGAATTTCACACTGATTCACACAGCCCCCTTCAGTTATTTGGTCGTAAATAATGTGTGAGAGAAGGTCAATACATTGGGTACAGTTTTAAATGTGTTAGAAATAATAAACCATAATTTTATAACTTTTAAAAGTTCAAAATTGGGACTACGTGCGTCCGACATTTGGACGCTCAACAGACGGGCAAAAATCGTGGTCCGTCCAAGATTAGGACGATCAACAGACGTGAGGGTGCTTGTTATTGGAAATAAAAGCCAAATTTTAGCAAAATCAATATTTATTTCTTCTAATGTTATTTATTAACAGTCTGTCTTTTTAATTGTTTCAATCAGTCTTACAAATAATATTGCTAGGTCTTATCTTGTTTGATACGGTGCAAAGCAGTTTTTTCTTCTCTTGAGGCAAATATGCAAATCATTATTCACACGCTAATATTTCATCTGCTTTTACACTTTTCGATTCTGCATGCGCGAGGATTATCAATGCTTTCAAAACTTGGGAGATGGTCGTAGCCGTCGTACTTTTTAGCTTGAGAGGGCTGATTTTTTCTGTTAAATCTTGTATTATTATTATGCACTACATTTTCGGCAGCCTTTTCATCACTCACTCCTACGGCAATTAGGCGTGGTGGTAAGCCCATAAGTTACTTGCATCCGAAACGAACAAGACCATTACTTTGCTATTTGGGATCGCAGCTGCTGCACATTCCAATTTATACAAACGCCATGCATTGCAAAGAGCCAGATCAATAAAATGGAGTGAGACCCTTAATGTCCATTTCCAATCTCGCCCAGGTCAACTGCCGCACGCGCCCGGGCGTTGACATCTCTGTATGTCATGCCCTTGGCTTCAGCGGCTGGCAGTAGAGTAAGAACCACTGCCGCCGAACGACCACCGGGCCACCACGTTCCACCCCTCGTCCATTTTTGACGGGGGTGGAGGCAGCGGACGGGATCGGGGTGCTATTAATGGAGGCTTCGCGTTAGCGCCACCCCCTCGCTTGGTTTTATCCCGTCCCGGGCCCGACTTGGTGGCCGGAGCTCGTACGGGAGCAGGACGAGCGGCCAAAGCACCCGACACCGCCGGCCGCCTAGTGTCAGCCGAGACAGAGACTTTCGCCTTGAGAGCTGCCAACCTGCCGCCTAGCCTTTCTATTACAGCCTGGACAGTGCGGCCGATGACCTCGTCCAGGCTGAAGTATCCGTGGCCCCGCGAGTGCCCGCTGTCGCTCGGCGGCGGACGTCTCCCTAGAGCGCGGTGACGAGAGACGCGGCCGCTGCTGTGCCACACGCGGTGGCGGCAGCACAGGCCATCGGTCGCCATTCAGCGCCGGGGGACGGGGGCCCCGAGGGGCTCCAGTGACCCAAGGCGTCGCAGCGCCGTCATTGGGCTGCTGCTGTGCTTGGAGCTATTCTCGAAGCCTCGAAAGTGACCCAAGGCGTCGCAGCGCCGTCATTGGGCTGCTGCTGTGCTTGGAGCTATTCTCGAAGCCTCGAATTTTCCGCCATCAGCTGTACTACCTGGTCATTGGCAGAAGCAACCGAAGGCAGAACCTTCGAGACCCGCGAGACCACTTCTCGCAGTTTTTGACCACCGGCTTTGGTCTTGGTGCCGTTGGCCGCATATGATTTGACGGTCTTCATGGCCCTGTCTATGACCAAGGCAGGTCCAGGGTCCTAGTCCTGGGTCGGCTTTGCCCCCCTCAGAATACGCGGGGCAGCGTGCTCCCACCGAGGTGGAAGCACGGAGCGATTCTCCACCTAAGGTGGTACCCTCCTGGGTTAATTTTTCTTTTAAGTGTGCCATCATTATTGTTGTTCATTTGTTATTTAACCAGGGGTCGGTCCCCTGGGACGGTCCTCACCACTGGACTCCCTCCAGCCACTCATCTCATCGCCGGGCACGTCACAAGCTTAAGATTAGGGCATTTTTTATAGAGGTTCCCATCCTCGCGGCCCCTGCTAGGCAGCGGCCCCCGCCTCCTACTCGGTAGGGATTATGGTATGCTGCTACGAAGCCACGCCGGTAAACCGGTACCCCCCTCTGGAGGGCCTTCCCCTGTAGCCGCCAAGAGGCAGCCGGGGACATGGCGACCAGCGACCGGAAGGGAGTGCCCTCCGGTTCACACACGTCTGACCACGTTGTAGCCACGCCGGCGTAGAGCCGCCGGGGACATGGCCTCAAGAGGGCTCCAAAAGGGAGCCCTCTCCCTCTTCACGCACCCTTTGTCTAGCAAAGGTGGGAAACGGGAACACGGTGTGCAGTCTTCTTAGTTCGCGGCACCCCTGTGCAGACAACGCTGCTCCATGGTATCAGGGTGCACGCTTAAGCCTCACCGGTCTAAATCAATTTTAGCTCGCTTAATTGCTATTTTTAAATTAAGCGGAAGAATTATTGGAGAGATTGTTGGAGGATTGGCAAAAATGTCTTGTGACAATTCTATCACAGTGAACTTACTGATGACCATTCTCACAAGTATGTACCAGTCATTTAAAATTGAAATTCTTCCATTATATTTCTTCTTGTCATGCTCGATTGAGGCATGGTCAGCATCACATTCTAAACTAGAAATTTATGATCTAGTCGTCAAACCAATTTTCTGCGTAAGTATGTAGTTATATACAACAGGTAATGTGCCGTTGCGGGTTTGCCCGGGAGATGTATCTGAATAAATAATAACGTGTTCTATTTCTTCGTGTAAACTCATTATAAACATTTTTAGGCAAAATGCTATTTCGTCAGCACCACGCTGCGCGATAAGCTTCATGCCACATGGAGCAAGTAGTTTTCCCAGTGTTACAATTTCTGACTGTAAAAGTCCATAGCTTCCTTTTTTTAAATGCTACACTAGTATTTAAGTATGGTGTAGCGAGACACTGCTGTAAATCACATACAGCGACAATGATAGTATTCCCTGATGACTTGGCTCGTTGTTTATCGAAAGATTTACATTCTTAATGGAAATTTGCTTTATCCTGTCCTGATGAGTGACATGTTCGTCATGAGTCTCGTTTTCTCAATGTCATTTATTGCAATTTTTTAAATTCGCATCCGATTTCACAATAATGGCAATATTTATAATCTCGTCAGACTCAGGGCCCATACGAAAGTATCACAGACATTGTCTATGCGGATGATTTATGCTTTGTAACCGATTCTCCAGAAGGCCTGCAGAAACTAATGACTAATTTTTACGAGTCCTGGTGTAGTTTTGGTCTGAAAATTAATTTTAAAAAGACAGAAGTGATGTCTTTCATACTCGATGATGACATAGTTAGGTCGTTTGTCCACCGCCGCCGTCACCGGACCGTCACCGAGAACGGGATTATTTCGGGCCGATGACGTGACGGCGATCGTGTGTCCACCGCGCCGATATATCGGTGGCTCAGTCACCGCGCCGATATATCGGTGGCTCAGTTTTAGAGCTTTGTCGTGTCTGGTAGTCGCGTTTTCCTTTTAGGAGGATAGCTAGTTTTAACCGGCGACAAGTGCTTCTTTTGCTCTTGTATGTTCGAAAGCGTAGGCGATGCAAAGAATTTTGGATTCATCCGGTAATACGTAAACGACACATCACAGGAGCGTTTTATGTACGTCACGACAAGTTGCGGCAGTATGAACACAAGTTTTTGAACTACTACAGGATGTCCACGACTACGTTCGATTATATCCTATATCACATAAAAGGTGCCATCACACCAAAACACAACCAATGGCATGCATACCACCAACTGAAATGTTGGCTGTGATGTTGAGGTAAGTAAGGCGCAAGTTTTGTGTATATCAGTATATTTATTTTAATAGTAGTACAAGCATATTGTGATATAGGCCTATATTTATTGTAAGATGATTTATGCATCTACATTGTAGAAAAATCCTGGGAAATTGATTGAGTGATAGATTGTATGACAACTTGGGTATCTTGCTGGGTCAAAATCTGTGGGGTTTCTGGCTGGGGCGACAACTATTGGATCCTGTGCTGAGGTGAATACTGATGGGTTTACTAAGGTGAAAAAGCTTGGTGGAAGTTACCATAATCTCTAGTTGCAGCGATAGTGCTGGATGACGACGAAAGTCTGCGGTGTTTGAATCTGCGAAGCAATTGCATAACTTCGATTCTAAATTCTAACTTATCATCGTCGTTGTTTTACTGTTGATAGGAGAGATCATGAATTCACAGTCGTCGTCAACTAATTCAGATTGCGAGAATGTTTCCCGTATAGCTTTTTAATATTTCTGCATCGACCGTATTTAGCCTTTTTGTTCCCGTTCGATTCGTGGACTTCATGGATATAGATGTCGATGTAGACGGAGAAGATATTGATTGCTCGAGGTGACTTGTTGACTGTTGGCTTTCGGGACGGTTTTTAGAATCATTTTGAGTTGGGAATGATATGATTGAATCAGTTTCGTCGGGTGTTAAAGTCTTAAAAAGAAATTGTAGGTTATCACTGTAAATGTATTTTTTTTGTCCCGACTTAGTTTTACGCGACTTCATTGAATGTGTCTTGAGTGTTACTCCATTTGCTCATGACAGCAGTTACTGAAACAATAAAATTTAACGATTTATTTTTATTGCAGATACCTCGCAAGTGGAAATACGTTCACAAAAAGGTCATACTCCTAACTAGGGATGAACGTTTAAAATATACATCGATGTTTTTTTCGAGGTGATGCATCGATCGGTCACATCGATGGTAATACGATGTATTGGGAAATACATCGATGTTTCTTATATATCGATTGTTTTAGGTTAGGCATTAATTAAAACAAAAATCTGTATTAATCAGGAAATATATGTATTAAAATTAAAAATCACCGAGACAACACATTTTTTTTACATATTCCAATATTTTTTGTCAATGCTATGTAAAAACAAAAGTTTGCTTAATCTCTTCCCCTTCAGCCGGTTTCTTTGTTCAGTCATAACTAGCCCTGCCTGTGAAAAAAGTCTTTCTGAAGGGACTGACGTGCCAACTATTGTTAAATACTTAAAAGCTATTTTGTACAGCTTCGGGAATTGTATTTTGTAATCTCTCCAAATTTCTAACGGATTTTCTTTAAGTCTTCCAACAGGAGTTCGGAGATAAACGGAAAGTTCGTCAGACAAAACGTCTTCAGATTTGTTAATTTTCCAGTTACGATGCACTAACTTATGGTGATCAGTCCATAATGAAAAGGCCTCTTCATTTTTATCGGACTTGTCAGAATCGGACTCAGGTTCTTCATTGCTATGCAAATTCTTCTTCATTAAATCTTTAATTTTCGTAACAGCATTCGAACAAGCTATCGGATCATTGAAATGCATTCTTTTAAACCGTGGATCTAAAATACTTGCGATAGCCAGAGCATTCACATGTTCTATTGAACCCATTCTTTTATTTATTTCATTAATAGCAAGTTTCTGCACCTCTTTCGCTACGGGATCTTCTATAACAGCTGAAGTTATTTTAGAGAGCATGCAACGAACTAAGGGAATAATTTTACTACTTGTGCAGTATTTATCACCTGAAATTTCTTTTGTAGCCGCTTCTAAGGGTCGCAATACCATGATGACAGACGATACAGTAGATATTTCCGATGCACTCAGCATTGCAGGTGCTCTAGGGTGGCGGAAGAGAATATCATTTATGACACTACGGAGTTCTAGAAATCTTTGTAACATATAATATGTACTGTTCCAGCGAGTATCCACGCTTTGTATTAATTTTACCTCAGCTGCTCCAGCAGAAGACTCCGTAGCCGCAGCAGTAGCTTTACGTAATTCATCACTAGCAATGCAACTCTGTTTAAACCAAGTCACTATTGATTTTACTTTAGAAACAATGTTTCTCCACTCAATACATATCATTGTGCCTTCAGCCACCAAATTCAGAGTATGGGCAAAACATGGGATGTGTTTCCTTCTACCAAACGCTAATTCGATCGCCTTAACTATATTGGCTGCGTTGTCAGTAACAACAGCTGTTACATTCTCTTGATCGATTTTCCAGTCTTGACATACCTTTAAGAGAATTTCAGAAAGATAATCTGATGTATGTCTTTCATCCAATTCGTACACACCTAAGGTGACTGAATATAGTTCAATGTCTATTCCGAAATGTGCTGTGATGCCCAAAAAACTTTTCATATTCAAGGTATCCGACCAAATATCTGTTGTTAGGGTTATATCTTCTATAGAGGACAACATTTTCTTAATTGTTTCTGAAATTACTTCATATTTATCGTCCAGCCAGCGTCTTAGAGTTGTTCTACTCGGGAGCTTATATTGAGGAGCAACTGTTTTCATTAGAGTTTTGAAGCCTTCGTTTTCAACGATTGAGAATGGCTGATGGTCTTTGCAAATCATGAATAACAAACAGTTGTTCAGTTTCCTTGTCTTCGCTCCAGATTCTGAGTAAGAGGAAATATCTTTAAAAGCGGCCTGTATTGTTCTTTGGCGTTTTAAAGGTGTAACGTTTTCGTCTAAGTCTGAATCAATGGTTTCATTTACGGTTTTTGGTAACGGTGCACCGGATCTTTGACTGCCACTGCAACTTGGAACAGGTTGAAACTGAAGTACTCCATCATCCATTTTATTATAAGGCGTAACTTTGGTATCCAGATCCAGAGGATTCGATATTTCGTCTGTAGTAGTTACTGCATTGAATGTAGTTTGTTTCGGCTGAATTTCGAGATAAGCAGCCTTATGAACATTACGAATATGTCCAATTAAGTTCGTAGTGTTTCCAGCAGACTTAATTTCCTTGTGACATAGTTTGCATTTCGTTTTCTTATCGTCAATTTTGTTAAAGAACTGCCAAACGGAACTTTTTTTCTTAGGTCCCATTATAACTGAAAGTAAAAAACAAAACTATATAGGACTGTTTACAGGGAATTTATAATAATACCTATTAACTGCCTAGTAGAATACAAATAAGTATAAGCCGCATTTTAATCGATAATATTAATATAGTAATTATCGATAACTTGGCATCACTACAATAGATAGTATTATTATTTCACGGTAAAAAATATAACCTTTCAATCAAATCGTATCATATTGCGAAATTAATGCATTCGTCGTAAAGTAGGTACATAATCTTCTCTTTTATATCTTAGTTATAAGCACGCGCAATATAAAACGTAAAATATAATAATTGCTTTGTACTTTTTGACAACAAAACAATGTGTCATTTCCAGTAAAGTTTCACTAGCAAAACCATTATCATTATCACTAAATACATTATTCTATTTATTAATACACATACCTGACATACCTGTTCATAAATTAGTTTCTTTTTTAGATTTAAACAAGGCAAAAACTCGTATCGTAACAAAAACACAATATACATTTACACAGCAGAAACTCGGTCGGCCATATTGTTGTTTTGGTTTAATTAATATTGGCAGCACTGATTATAACGTTTCGTTTCTCTTTTCACTCATAGTATAGTAATCTCATAATTTGCGTACCTAATCGATGCATCGAATGAAAAACATCGATATATATTCGATGTTGAAGTATTTACAATACATCGGTTCAAGACGATGCATCGTTACTATACATCGAGTATTTTAAATAAATCGATGTATATCGTCCATCGCTACTCCTAACAACTGGGTATCAAGACTATAAGCAGAATAGTGACACAAGTATGTCACCAAATATTAACTATTTTGAGTGGTGAACAGTTGGCAGAACCTACCGCTAATTGATGGTTATTAATAGCGGAAGGATTTAAACAAAGAGCTAAGTTCTCAAACTGCAATGGTTGTGTCGATGGAAAGCAGAAAAGGATTGCAAAAATTCCTAAATCTGGCACAATGAATTTTAATTACAAAGGATATTTCACAATTGTACTCCTAGCAGTAGTAGATTCAAATTACAGATTCGTATATGTTGACATCGGTTCAAACGGTAAAGACTGCGACTCTGGAATTTTCCACCGTACCAATTGTCAACCAACCAACTTATACTTTTTTTGCTTCTTGTTTTTTCATTTTACACTCTTATTTGTTTTAGTTTTATACGCATATTTTATTTACCAAACCATTTTTTTTTTCGCAACCTTCTAAACTATTTCATTTATTGTAGCTCAAAGTTCTTGATCAATCTTGAAATTCTCCTCTAGTCGCAGAACTCGTGGTTGGTACTAACGGCGAAAAATCGATCTTCTCATGGCCGAACGGTTTATTTCTTCACCAGTCCATTTTACATGGCATTTTCTGTATAATTTGTATACAAAGTACAAAAGGCCAAACAGGGTGACGAACAGGATTACAGCTAGAATTATGTTGCTTGTGTTCATATTATGAAGTGCTGGAATGGCCGGGTTGTATCGTGTAGATATATTTTAGAGTAAAAAGACATGAGTTTAGTGTGACTTGTTTAATGGCGGATCCACAGACCAGCAGTGTTGCCAATATAAATATATTTTTTAACTAACACATATGACCTCGGATTTCTTTTATAGTTGATCGGTTGTCCCCAGCAGCAGCGTTTTGCATAATCAGATTCTTTAGAATTTTGGCCAACCATAGTCAAAATTATTAATAATAACGCGTACGTGTGATATGACAAAACAATAAAGTTGCACTGTATTCATTGTCACAACATCGAACAAAATTTTAATAGTCTTAAATTCGCGGTGCGCAAGATGATTCCGTCAGCAGGGTCGCCGTATAAAGTTTTGTGTTAGAGATATATATTTGAAATGAAACCAACGAAAGTCCAATAATACTCCGCTATATTTGATAGACACTTGGTTTATATAGGTTTACATTAACTGAGTTAACGAATACTCTTGTGCCTGCTCGGTCACTTCAAAGATCCCTCCGAAGCGTACCTCCCGTCAGCGTACATTCTATACAACGCAGCTATAGGAAACTGCTGGCGTATATATTTTAATGTTGTTTTAAAGCTCTGTTATTACAATGCACACAAGAATTTTGCGTACTCATCGTGTATAGTTCGTATCGTGGATGCTCGCGTCTTCGTTCCTAACTATACTAAATTACTTACACTTGACAAGAGTATTAAAAGTCTCAAGCAGTTTTTTGATTCAGTAAAATATGGAATTATATTTTAACTTTTTTTTATTATTATTGCTTAGATGGGTAAAGGAGCTCACAGCCCACCTGGTGTTAAGTGTTCACTGAAGCCCATAGACATCTACAACGTAAATGCGCCACCCACCTTGAGATATAAGTTCTAAGGTCTCACTATAGTTACAACGGCTGCCCCACCCTTCAAACCGAAACGCATTACTGCTTCACGGCAGAAATAGGCAGGGTGGTGGTACCTCCATCTCGCAGAAGGAGGAGGCGGAGCGAGAGAGCGAGAGCTCTTCCCTTTCCGCACCGATCCGTCGCCGTCGAGCCCGGGGGCCGGAGGCGGGAATACGCCCGTACGTCCCGGCCCCTGTAGGTAGCGGCCTCCCCTCGGTGAAGGTCAAAGGGCGACCTGAGGGGGTAGAGGCCGCGCGGCGCGCTACCAGCACTCTAGCGTGCTGCCGTGGAGTAGTAGAGCGACCGGTCGACGGTGTATCGCGTCCCGACCCGGTAGGCTGGTTCTGGTCCAGCAGAGTATTCCGGGACACCAGCGGCACCGTCTGGGCGGCCTGACGGGCTGCCGTACCGAGACGGCCGACGTTTCAGAACCTTCGATTCGCCTCGAAGGCTTCGTCGGCTGGGCGTCCTTGGGGTGAGCCGCGCCGTCTGGTTGTAGTGTTGACCGCGGTAACCCCCCTACCTCATCCGGGTTCTGACCTCGGAGGGGATCGGACGTCGGGTGTAAGAGTACAGGGGAGTCGTTTAGTGAGTGGACCCGCGGTCTGCTCACAACACCATGCAGATCGTTTAGTCTCACATACTCCGAGCGCCCGGACCTCGTAGAAGGTTCGGCCCGCTACCTCTTGTGAGTCCGCGCGGGTAGCCACCACCACCCTGCCTATCTGCCTATCTGCCACGGCAGGCGTGAAGCAGTAATGCGTTTCGGTTTGAAGTGTGGTGCAGCCGTTATAACTATACTTGAGACCTTTATCAAGGTGCACCACCGCATTTACGTTGTAGATGTCTATGGGCTCCAGTAACCATTTAACATCAGGTGGGCTGTGAGTACGTCCACCCTTCTAAGCAAGAAAAAAAAAGTGAATGAACAATTAGTTGCTTATTGCCATACGTTTGTTTTAAAATGTCTCATGCCTGTTCATAATTGGTTTCAGTCACAGATAAATGCTTGAGTAGGGCAGCCGCTTCATCAGCAACACTTGACTTTATGTAGTGTAATTTTTGAACTTTAGTTAATGAACTATCGTGATGAACGAGTGAAGTAAATATGTCGTTGTAGATTGGCCAATCATCGTAATGTCCAGTAAACGTGGGTAATTGTATGTGGGGTAATTTAATATTCAAACCTTGTTTTATAAATTTTGTAGTGGTACCTGTAGTTTGTATGAAAGCGTGACAAAATATTCTTCAGATCTGATGTTATATCCATATTATTATCGACTAGAAGTGAGGTAGTTAACAAAAAGAAATAAATAACACAGAACTGGCCTAATTCTATTTCACTGAATTAACAAAACTTCTAACAAAATGATTTCAATTTACTATTAACGAAAACTGTTAAAATTACATAAGTCCCAAACATGTTTCAACAAGAACCGCACACACGAACGCCACGCACAAAAGAGAGGCAAAGGCGCAGTGGTTGCGCTATGCCGTTGGTAGACCAAAATTGTAACGGTCATCTATTACAAAAATGAGTGTGGACTGTATTTGCGTTGTTTAACTATGACACTTTCTCGGGCCGTGGCGGGAAGAAACATAGGAACACAACCCGAGGGAAATTGTACAGGAAAACGCCGTACCTGGAGACGATGGAGTCGTCCGAATCACGGCTGCTAGAAGTGCTTGAAGCCAGTTGGTGTATCTTCTATCTTGCACGACACTGTGATACACTGACACTAATGTTGTATAAGAATAAAGTCTTAGGCCATCTCAATAATTAAATCACAAAATAACTGATTTCTGTAATGCGGAGCGCGCGCTAGGTAACCGCCATCTTTTTTTCTTTTCTGTGTGTGCCCGCGACGCTCGTACTATCCAATCCAGGGCGCGGGAGATGGGTGAGGAAGGGGAAGGTAAAAGTGTCATAGCTGCCATATTATTATAAAAACATCTATCTACAAATCTGTTATGACGCTGGCGCAACCACGCAGAAAGGGATCGTTTTTATAGTTTTAGCGCTGGCTCTCGGTCGGGGGTTACCTGGACTCGGTAACAATATATAATTCTTCAATGTTGCTGTACACATTCTCTTGAAAATATCGTATATCTGATCCTGTTTCTTTAGTGAGTGTACAATCCCAATCCAGCCTCCTCGGTGAGCCTAGAGCTTCGGAAACCAGCACGAGGGGCCTGCCGAACACGTGCTGCGATCGCGCGGTGCCGTGATGTATTTTCTTAATAGATTATTAGCTTATCACTCGCCACAAACCGATGACCTCGTCGTATCGCGCCTTAGAATAGAAGGCCACCGCGGGATTTCCACCAATGCTATGAGCGCGGACAGACGGTGGGATGGCCCTCTCTTGCTCCCTCTCCCTCGTTGCCCAAGGCCTTAGTGGCCACAGTTACTGGGTTCAAAACCTCGGTCTAATATCGGAAGCCCGAGATAGCTTGGGCTTCCTATGAAAGCTGTCCAATTGGATGATCATTTGCACAATTCGATCGTAAACGTCAGTTATCGCTGCTCCTGCAGCACACTCAAAAAAGTTTCCTAAGTCACGTAGCACTAGCTGCATAGCGGTCCTTCACTTGGAAGTATAAAAGAGTATCTTTCACTCGTTGTAAACATTTCAGGTAGTATATTATAATGAGCAGTTAACATAAGGTTTAAATTAACTGGATTAGATATTGCACCCAATAGTACTGTATTATTAATCTGGATAGGGTATTTCTCAGGTAGTCTTCCATTTAAACTATGCTCGTCCATCTCCTCAAAAAGCTCACGAACGTTCGGAATTACGTCTCTATGCATAGCAATTAAATCATCTCTTATTTCGCCAAGATTTAGTCCCTCAAAAAGGCTAATGCGGGAAAAGTTTGCATTATGGGCACGCTCGGTGTTACAAAATGCCGAAACATTCATATGTATTTGCTCAATTGGGATATCACACCCAGTCAATTCATCAAGAGGAAAACCAATCTTTTGTGGCTCGAGTACAATGTTATTATTGATGGTTACACTGTTGGGCTCGCGAATCAACGTATATGCACGCAAAACCATTTTATCAATTAATGACATATTATACTTGATAAATTCATCAACATTGGAGAATACTCCTGTATAAAGAGGGTTCTTTATAATGTATGCTCTTCGTTCCGGACCTAATAAAAACACCTTATAGCGGCATTCATTTGCATCTTGAATTTGAAAAATCCATTCTTTTGGGCCATATCCTTGTGTAGCTAATGTCGAAAAAGTTACTTTAACCTCAGAATTAGACTTCTGAATGTTTGCGATCGCGCTCAAAATATCTAAAAAGTAAGATAAGCTTTCTTTACTAGGTTTTTCCACTTCTAACTCCCGAGTCGCTCCAACCGCGTCCAGCGTCATTAGTTTGCAGAAATTCAAGTCTATTTAATCCACTGTTGGCGGTCGGGACGACACGCCCTAACGGATGATTTCCTGGAATGTTAGCTGTTTCAAGTATTCCCGCCTCTGTACCAGCGATTAAAATGGCTGACTCAACGGCGTGCAAGGTTCTCTGGGTTATACCATTCCATCGAGGATCTACACTATATGGAAGAAGTATTTTTGCCGCTAGTGCAGTAAGCGCTCTAGCGTATATGTCGCTAGACAAAAGATCGTCAAAATCAACATTGAATACGAACGCTCCTGGAGCCATGTGCGAGTTGACTTGCTCACTCGCCACATCTACATTAAAATTCGTGCCTCATGATTCCTGTAATGCTTTAACATCATAAAATTGATTGTAGGTCATTTCAACAACTGTATGGTTTTCCAATATTTTTTTGCAGTGGTAATCAACGTTTTATATTGTTCTGGTATATAAATTGAGCCCAACTGCAAATTTCATATTATTTGTCTTTCAATCACACTATGTAAGTTATATCTCCTTCCTTCTGTGAATGACCGCGTATTAAAAACTTGTGAATAACTTAACTGGCAATTTGTTGACGGCGTAGGCATAGGCAGATAAACTTATTTTTTTGTTGACCACCACAATTATATGAATAGAAAATTACGTCAATTTTAGATTTAATGTAGTTAAAAGTACGCAGCTGCCAATTTCAATAGCTCCTCTCTTTCCCTCTGTTTCATCCCTTAGTATGACATATGACATATTTTGCCCTTAAATCGCTGATAGTAAAATTAAGGCAGTTGATCATGAATTTATAGAAGAACAAGAATATTTATTTGTCCTTTAGGAATCTGTAATACAGCCTGTAAGTCGTAAACTACTACAATTGTGCCATCTGTCTTATTTTTGTCATTTTCTTTTTCAGTCCTTGCTAATTCTTTTAGATGCTATTCATATTCCTGGATTAACTTGCACTTTTCTTCTTCTTCGAATTCGTGAAAGGCTCTGAAACGTTGGCCGTCTCGGTACGGCAGCCAGTCAGGCCGCCCAGACGGTGCCACTGGTGTCCAGGAATATCCCCCTCGACCAGAACCAGCTGCCGGATCGGGGCGCGATACACCGCCAACCGGTTGCTGTATTATTGATGCTCCATGACAGCGCGCTAGAGTGATGGTAGCGCGCTGCGCGGCCTCGACCCCCTCAGGTCGCCCCGTGACCTTCATCGGGGGGGAAGCCGCCACCTACAGGGGCCAGAATGTGCGGGCGTAATCCCTCCTCCGGCTCCCGGCTCGACGGCGACGGATCGGCGCGGAAAGGGAAAAACTCTCCCTCTCGTTCCGCCGCCTTCTTCTGCGATATGGTGTTCTCGCAGAAGTCGACCATCGTCTTCACGGTTGGCGATGCTCGACTACGCCCCCCTTATTTTTGTTTCGGCTCCTGCCGAGCCCCACCTTGGCAGGCTGGAACGGGACAGGAGGTTTCGTTGCAGGGGCGGGTGTAGGTGCCCCCGCAGCAGCAGTCGTGGAGGCAGTTGCGGCGGGGTCCCGCGCGGGTATTGATGCCTTTTTGGGGCCGCTATGCGTTTTTACGGCCGCGGTCTTGCGAAGTGCCGGCACAAGGGCACCACCTTTTGTTTCATGGGCCAGGGACAGTCTCGCGCGGTCTATGGTTGAGCTTCTCGTTTCCAGCATCGCGAGCCACCACCTCAATTCCTCAACCTCATTGACGTGTTTCACTTCGGGCGGAGGGGAGGCAGAGGCCGAGTTGCGCTGTTTCTCCACTAGGTCGTTGACCAGCGTGCGCATCTCGGCCATGTCAACTTTCACTATCATTTCTTTTATTTTCAAATTTAAATATCTTTAATTACTGTAATTAAAATTTTAATTTTCGTATTTAATATTATCGTTTATCAACTTGTTTTGTATCAAGTTGCTTGTCAAATACTTTTTTCTTTTCTGAGTAATACTCAGCTATTACAACATTCCTTGCTGATCTTCCTTCATCTCGATTACGTTTTTTGTACCTAGAAATAAATATGAATGTTTCTTGAGAATTGCCGTTTAACAATAGGTTTTTACACAGGTGGCCTCAAACTGTTTATTTTCAATTTGTTTTATAATAAGTATTAGTGAATGCACATATGTACATATTATTATAACACTAAAAACACATGCATACTTTATAGCATAAAAAATTATTAAATTAAAATTATTTTTACCTGTTCCAGGTTTAGTAAATGTGACATGGTGAGGTTTGTCTGGAGCCACCAGAACCTCACTATTATCATTCAGCTCACAATCCAACACCATAGATTGCGCCAAAGACACTGGTGGTGTTGAGTTATTTTTAGCATCCACAGTTAAAACCCTGGCATCTTTACAAGAGTCAATGTTAGCACAGTCACAGTCACTACAACCAGCAGTTAACATTTCTGGTTTCCTATCATCACCAAATGGCACTACAAATCCACTGACTGTGCTTCCTAATTATGAACCCACTCTGTCCAATATTTCGTCTGAAGGTATGTATTCAGCAACACCACCACCAGTCTGGAAAACAAATTGAATATTTTTAATCACAATACCTAGAAATGTCATGTCTAATATAGGAAATAGCAGTGTCACAATGATTCAAACTGGCCTTAATGCAATTCATCCTTATCTTAGAATTGTTTTTGCGACAGTTCTTCTTTAAATTTTCCCATTTTAATTTTAGTTGTTGCAGTGTTCGATGGCAAGAAGTTTTTTTTTTTTTTAATACAACGAGAGGCAAACGAGCAATACGGGTCACCTGATGGTAAGTGATTCACCGCCGCCCACGGTCACCAGCGTTTACGCCAGTGCGTTGCCTACCCTTCAGGTAAGAATATGCTCTTTTCTTGAATAACCCAATGTCGCAGTTGTTGGGGAAGACCGCTGATGGCAACGAATTCCAGAGATTTACTGTGCGTGGCAGAAAACTGTTTTTAAAACGCATTGTAGTGGAACGCCAACCATCCAGATGGTGCGGATGATAGTTCCGGCGAGACGATCGGTTGCGAAAATCAGCGGCTTCTATTAAATTGAACAGCTCCTTAGTAGTATTTGCGTTAAATCGCTCCGCTATGCAAAACCACTCTTGTTTCTTTAAATTATTATTGTTGACTGACATTTCTTACTTCTTTTCTCAACCAATTTTTGCATCTTGATCGGCAGAAGTGCGTTATCAACAACGCTGCTATTATAGCACACATGATTGTCACTGTAATATATAAGTATGTGAAAGTATTAATTTTCTCTTCCACATTCTTTTGGTGGATAGCACCAGCAATAACGACATTATCTTGCTGCTTACTTTCGTGTCCACCCATTTTGTATTTAGTACTAGTTGATTTGACGAAGAATACGAAATGAATAAGTGAAGTCAATAAACATCCGTATTCATCATTCAAGCAAAAAAAAAAAAAATTACAAACTCCCAACATATTAACATAATAATCTAAATACAAAAAATATTGCTACATATAATAATATGCTTAATAACAAAATTAAATATAAAGTACTCATTGAAACGTACGGGCCTTCTATGTGGACGGACTATAAGGCCGTACCGTGTGATACGAGCAGTGTCAGCAGCACTGGCTTCGGGCAAATATGCTGCACAAGCGCTAATACGAGTATCTACTTGCAAGTTCTCTGCAGAAATTTCGCAAAAAATAGGCATAACTACTTTTCTCAACTTTATCATTCTGCAATAGCGTGCATCTTGCACAAGCGTGACATCATTCGCTTGACAATCCACTAATTCTTCAAAATCTAGAGAGCGAATGCCATTAGATGATACTTCATAACCTAAAAAAAATCCAGTTTCTCTTCCGCAAAACTAATAAGACCGGAGGTCGTGTCATTAAGTAAGTATTGTCCGTGCTGAGATTAGCCTGCAAGTAAGTGCCAGTGCTGCTCGAAGTCTGTGTTGAGTCGAGACTGAGCTTGAATGCTGCGTCAGTACCGTGAGTAGTCCATGTACGCAGAGCTGCCACGCCGAAGATGTATGATCTCAAGCGTCGATGATCCGGTCGTGGGCTGCGATGAACTGCAGCGGCGTGATGAGGCAGTAAAAGTACATGCCATAGGACCAGGAAGCGCGGTGAGTTGGTTGCAATGGTCCTGTTGAGGCAATGCTGGCTTGCTGTGGGACGACTATCGATGAATTGTTTTTCATCTGCGAGAATGTGGAAAATTGCGGTAGCTAAAGTTCTTCGTTTCGTGGTAAAGGCGCCACAAGCGGTTGCGCAATGAGTGCGCCACCCACGTGCTGAGCCGGATACATCGTCACCAAAAATATGATGCACGATCACGTCGGGGTCACCAGTGTGAGGTTTTTATGGTGTTGAGGGTTTATTGTGCGTTCTCCTATGGAAACCTCATCAGAGTGGTCAATAAAACACAGTATAATTATATGTTTATTCGTGTCAGCAACCGCGGTGGATCGCTGCACTTTAACCACTGACTGACTCGTATGCTGCTCATTACTGTGTGCACAATAAACTGCATATTAAGCGAAGCGGGGCGGGGTATCATTCTCACTCATCTGATGAGATATGTGCCTGATGAAGACTCTTCTAGCTCGGAACACCTGTATACTTCTGTTAGTGAAACAGAGGTCGAGCAGCCAGAAGAAATGGTAGTGTCGGGGAAGCGTCATAGAAAACTACCAGAAAGATATGGTTTTGGCAATTTGTGTCTACAAAATGTTAAAAATCTTACATATGAGGATGTTATGAATGGACCAGAACGAGATGAATGGCGTAAGGCTATGGAGGATGAGATGCGATCATTTAGCAGACAAATCTAGTAGTGACACAGTTGTGCAGTGTAAGTGGGTATATAAGAAAAAACTCAACAGTGACAATACAGTGCGGTACCAAGCCCGTTAAGTTGCAAAGGGCTTTACTCAAAAACAAGGTATCGATTTTAAGAAAACTTTTTCGCTAGTATTGCGGTATTCTGTTTTAAAATTATTGTTTGCATTAAGTGTAAAACTAAATATGACTATTACCCATTATGATGTGACTACAGCATTCCTAAATGGTAATTTAGAAGAGTATTTACGTGCAGCCGCCTCCATACCTAGCTCTTCAAGGGAAAGTTCTGAAGCTTAAAAAGGCAATATATGGTTTAAACTTTACAACACAGTCATAATTTATTTATTTAAGGATTACCGACAGGGTTTACAGTAAGACATAAAATAACATTGACATGTTTAGAGCAATTGATAACTGCAACTCTAATTATAGGCAATCACAGCATGCATTACATTAACATATTAATAGAGATTTAACAATACTATAAATAATAATAAAAAATTAAAAATAGAAACACAACAAGGACAGTAATACCCGAGTACTCAGACCAAGGCCGAGGCTGAGGTTCAACAACAACTTTTTATAATTTTGTTCTTAAATATTGGAAGGGAATCGCTAAATATGTCAAGGTTTTCAACTTTTCTAACTAGATTATTATAAAGGTTAGTTAGCCGAGGAGTAGGTGAGTGCTTGCCTAGATTGGTTCTGCTAAAGCGGGTGCTGAAAAGAGCAACGGGGCGACGAGGTAACCTAGATGGCACCTTCAAAGAGAATTTATTGAGGATGGATTGGGAGTCGACAGTACCGCTCATAACTTGATGTAAAAAACATAAGCCTAACATATCGCGGCGATCACTCAATGTTTGCATTTTAAAATATTTAACCCTATCAACATAAGATTCAACATAATTAGGCGGCCTAAAACGGTACGACATGTGGCGAAGTAACTTTTTTTGAATTCTCTCAATCCTGTTAATATGGGTTTTGTATGTAGGACACCACACAGTACTGCAGTAATCAAGTTTGCTTCTAACATAACTGTTGTAAAACATTAGCGTAGTGGAAACCTTCTTAAACTCCCTACCATTCCTAAGTACAAAACCCAGTGATTTGTTCGCGGCATCTATAATTTTGTCAATGTGCTTAGTGAAATTCAGCTTGGTATCAAGCTCCACCCCTAAATCACGAGTCTGAGAAACTTCACTCAAGCATTCCCCTGAAATATGATATTGTGTTGGTATTATATTGCGTTTTAATGTAAATTTTATATGTAGACATTTCGAAATATTCAAATACATTTTGTTAATGTGGCACCAATCAACCAATTTATCAATATCTCTCTGTAATAGTTCAGCATCATTCACATCATTTATAACACGCATTATTTTAAGATCGTCAGCAAATAGGTAACAGGTAGAATATTTAAAAAGATTTGTAATTTCGTTGATAAAGATGTTAAAAAATAGTGGACCCAAGATGGAACCCTGAGGTACACCCGAAGAAGCTATGAATGGATTGGAACTGTGCCCGTCAATAACAACCTGTGATGGCCTTTGGTTTAGATACGAAGAACACCATCTAAGCAGAGGAACTTCGATACCAAATTGATGTAGTTTTTCTAGTAAAATGCTGTGTTTAACTTTATCAAAAGCCTTAGAAAAATCAGTATATATTGCGTCAACTTTCCCAGAGTTGTCAACGATGACCGCAACATCATCTACGTATTGAAATAAATTCGTATTTGTGGACCGCTTCGTCATGAAGCCATGCTGAAATGGGGACAGCTGGTTTCTTACATGATTGTAAATATGAGTATAAACTAAGCTTTCAAAGACTTTAGCAAATGTACAAAGGATGGAGATGGGCCGATAATTAGTTATTAGATCTTTTTTCCCATTCTTATGTATGGGAACTATTAGGGCTTCCTTCCACTTTTCAGGGAAAATCCCTGATAATAATGAATGATTGAATATTAAAAACAAGGGTGTTGAGAGTTGTTCAGCACAATTAACGATAAATTGTGGTGGGATATTGTTTGGCCCCACTCCCTTGGTTAGATCCAGATTTTCCAACTTCCGTCTGACACTGTCTTCAATGTGAACAGCCCGCATACTACATTTTGTGTCTATCCAGTCAACATTAATATTGCTGTACACATTGTCATCTGCTTCAAACACAGAAGAGAAATATTTTGCAAATAGATCGCTGATAACATCTACACTGTGACCTTTTACGTCGTTAAGACGCATAGTGGGTGGATAGTTAGAACTAAAATTACGTTTCTTTTTAATGTGCGACCAGAAGTATTTAGGGTTCTTGGATATTAAATTTTCTAAAGAGATTATAAAATCGTTATAACATTTACGCATGACCCTTTCACAATCAGCACGCAAGTAATTGAATTCTATTTTGTCTAATGGATTTTTATGTTTTTTGTATTTGGTATGGTATTTGTGTTTCAGTTTTAACATTTTTACTAAGGATGGTGAGAACCAGACAGGGTAATTTTTATATTTAAATGTGGGTGTAAATGGAACATGACTTTTTATAATATTTCTGAGAATCTCATACAATTTGCTGACCATATAATTTACATTACTGCAATCATTAAATTCATTATTCCAATTAATATCACTTAATTCATTGTTAATAATTTCATAATTAGCTTTTCGGAAATTATATTTCGGTTTGATTGTACTCTGACTAGTTTTGTTAATAAATACCGTCGTTGCTATAGATATGTCTAAGGGGGGATGCAATTCATCAATATCTCTTAGTGGGTGAGTGCATTTTTTGACTGTAACATTATTGTGAGTATTACTGAGAACAAGATCAAGTATTTTATTTTTACTATTGGGAATGTGATTGTGCTGAACGATATCATTAAGTGCCATAAAGTCTATCAAACTGCTATTCATTGGGCAGGTACCATAATTGTTCGGTGTAGTGTAGGACTCGTCATCGTTAAGCTCTCAGTTTATCCCGCTTAGATTAAAATCGCCTAATATAATCGTGCTACAATTTTGGTCAAAACCTACGCTACATTTGTCTAAATAATTATCGAGAGCTGTGACCGTGACGGGGGGTGGCAGGTAGACTGCCCACAGATTCAGTAACTGAACATTTGAATTACGACTTTTAATTTTGATCCACACGTCCTCACAGTCACTCTCCCATTCAAACATGCGCCACGCTACAAACTGTTTTTTTACTGCGATAAGAACACCGCCTCCCCTTCTCCTAAAATTATACATAGATGAGCTCTCTCGGTCTCTTCTAAAAACCTCATATCTGTTGTCAAATACTTCCAAATCTAAAATACTACCATTGAGCCATGTTTCAGTAAATATTATAATATCATAATTGTTTAGTAACAGTTGTTGTTGAATCTCCACAGTACTCAGTCTAAGACCCCTAACATTTTGATAATAACAAGATAAACTATTTAATGAGATCATATCAGTAAGCTGATAAGCGCGAACTGCAACTTGACAAGAAATCTATTTGTAATTAAACAAAAACATTATTATTTTAGACAAGGTTGGTTAAATAAAATGAAGTTAAGAATCAATTAAAACGATACTTAAAATTAGGTGAATTTAGCACATTCGATGAGTTAAGTATAGAATAAAAAATAAAAATAAAATATTTACAAAATACAATATGCTGAAGTGTAATTAAACACTTCAACAAAATCAAGCACATTAAGTTACTTAAGCTATTAACAAATTCGTTGTTTATTCATTCTAATAGTGATAAAGATTCAATTGATTTAATTGCATCGTTTTCAACATGGGCGTACCGGACAGTCTCGTGCTCATCATACGGGACTTCTTGTCTAACCGCTCTTTTCGATATCGAGTAGAGGGAAACCGCTCCTCCCCGCGACCACTCACGGCTGGAGTCCCGCAAGGCTCCGTTCTTTCTCAGCTGCTATTTAGTTTATTTGTCAATGATATTCCCCGGTCGCCGCCGACCCAGCTAGCCTTATTCGCTGACGACACAACCGTTTACTACTCAAGTAGAAACAAGTCCCTAATCGCGAGTAAACTCCAGAGTGCAGCGTTAACCCTGCGGGACAGCTGCGGATCTGGACTATGATCTACCTCGTCCAATTCCATGTTTGGGATTCACGCACCTTATTTTATATAATAACAATAAATAACTACCCTTACTTAAAAATCAAATTAATTGCTAACTTACCTTTACCTTACACACACAAAAAAAAAACAAATTACAGACAATACAAATAACTGAATTACATAAATATTCATATATGTATTTTATCACTTAAATCAGAATCACTAAGAAAACTAAAGTATGAAAAGATTGAGCAAAAAAGATAACAAAAAAACACATGTACTTCGCTCACCGACCATCTCGATTCGTTTCCTTTCTATAGTTTAATTGTTTATGTAATTTAACTAATAAAAGTGAAACATCTTTTCAAATTTCTTTTTTAAAAACCTAATCGGGAGACCCTGCATAACAGCACGAATGACAATGAATAATTTTTTATTTTTTTTATTGCCCATATGTGTGGACCAGCTCACAGCCCACCTGGTGTTAAGTGGTTACTGGAACTCATAGACATCTACAACGTAAATGCGCCACACCCCTTGAGATAGAAGTTCTTAGGTCTCAGTATAGTTACAACGGTTGCCCCACCCTTCCAACCGAAACGCATTACTGCTTCACGGCAGAAATAGGCGGGGCGGTGGTACCTACCCGTGCGGACTCACAAGAGGTCCTACCACCAGAAATTACGCAAATTATAATTTTATATGAAAGGATTCTTTTTTTCTTGCCGTTATTCCTTTTTGATACGGAACAATTAGTCTATAGCTGCTGCACGGTTAATCGTGGTGAGTTTACGCGAGCGGCGGAGTGCAGAGCGACGCGTTCGTCTCGGTGTTGATGCCTCGACTGGCGACCGGCTTAGTTCACCGCAGCATAGCAAGATCTTTGTAGACGAAGATGAATTGTCGTGTGTGTCTTGAAGCAGGTACTGGTTTAAGGTCGTTGGCGATTTGACAAAATTCACCAGGTAGGCGAAGTGGCTCTCCGCAGACTAGTTCGGCTGCCCTTGTATTAAGGTCATCCTTGTAGGCACTTTTTATCCCGAGTAGGACGAATGGCAGTACTTCCATTGAGTTTTCGTTACTGTGACAAATTGATAGAGGTTTTTAGCTGACGATGGAATCTTTCTATGGCGCCATTACATTGCGGGTGGTAAGCAGTGGTCTTCTTATGGTGGAATCCTATTGAATTTGACAAGAGAGCGGACTCAAATTTACGGCCGCGGTCGGTGACTATTAAAGACGGACATTAGAACCGCGATACCCAGCCAGTGAGTAAAGCTTTCGTTACCGTTTCAGCTGTAGCATCAGGTAAGGGTATAATTTCAGGCCATCTAGTGAAATGATCGATTGCTGTGAAGGACAAAGAAAAGAAGTCCAAGGAAAACTCTACTTCTTCTACTCGTGAGAGTGTGTCTGCAACCACGTTGTCCTTACCAGCAGTGTGCTACATACAATGAAAGTAGCACGTTTCAACGTTCATATAGGCAAGGAAACTTTCATTTCAGAAATTATTTTGCAGTTATCGTTGTAGAAGGAGCGGTATCTTGGTAACATAATTACATTTAAAGAAAATAATGAGACACTTACACAACCCGTTCTTTTCTTTCTCCATCGTGATTTCGGTTCCAGCAAATAACCCTATAATTTCTTCCCAACATTTTTTTTCATGTTTCTATTGGAATAATCATTTGTAGATAAATCCCACAAGCAAGAGGGTCTACTTTTAACTTCTACTATAAATTTCTCAGTATCAAACTCCATCACGAAACACTATAGCTACCACTCTCGACGGGCGCCGGCGGATACTAGCGGTACTGACAAATGCAAGTGCGCAATGTACCTACAAATACGTTGATATACGGGATGCAACCGTTACAACCCGTATGGATAAATAAAGTACTGGTCGCACCGACTAGCAAGCCGCAACGGCTCCGTGCGCGTCACAATCTGCGTTTCTATATAAAATTCATGATTTACATTTACTGGTGGTAGGACCTCTTGTGAGTCCGCACGGGTAGGTACCACCGCCCTGCCTATTTCTGCCGTGAAGCAGTAATGCGTTTCGGTTTGAAGGGTGGGGTAGCCGTTGTAACTATACTGAGACCTTAGAACTTATATCTCAAGACGGGTGGCGCATTTACATTGTAGATGTCTATGAGTTCCAGTAACCACTTAACACCAGGTGGGCTGTGAGCTCGTCCACACATATGGGCAATAAAAAAAAAAAATCTGGGCCGCATCCGGCCAGCCGGGTCGCAGCCGGGCCGTGGCCGCGCCAGTTATCTTACGCTCTAACTGACTCGTTAACTTTATCCGACTCCGAGGCTCAGCACTTGTGACCCTAAGACACTTAACAAGTATTAACAATTATAAAAAGACATTGAACAGTTTTACGCGTCAGTGTTGCATTAAAGTAGTGATGTCACATCCGTTGATAAGTGCAACAAAGGTCGAGGAAGGCGACAACGACTTAGCTCAAATTACAGTATCAAGCCGCATTCCAGATTTTTAGAAAGAATGACCCCGACTATGGTTTGCCCAAAATGAAGCAGTCGTGTCAAACCAAAAATTATCAGACGAATCTCGTATTTTGGTCGATCAAAAAAATACGTATAAAAATATGTTTATCTGCATGTGTAATGTATACTTACAGGCCGCTCGGTGACCGGGGTGCTGGCCCTGCTAGTGCCAGGCTGCTCGGTGACCAGGGTGATCTCTCTTTAATTCCTCATATACCCTATCACGCTCTGAAGCATACTCCCTTGCCTTTCTGTCTATGTCTAAAAATATTTTTGTCAAATTGTTTTTTCTTTTTTTTCTGTGGCTGAGGGTTCCACTTCTCTTCCTCTTTAATGACTGGAGGGGGAGCTTCAGTTGGTGGAGGTGGAGCCACTGTTGGTTAGCTGCTTGTGCTCGGAGTATTCCAATCTATAAATTATTCCAATATGTAAGAAGCCAGTTTATACAATTAGTCTCATTTAGGTAATCATAGATATCATAGCTGTGATATCCTTCTTATTTTATGGGTATAAAGATACAGTAATAAGAAACAATGAACTTCAATAAATCTAAAATGAAAAGTGCTACGCACCTCTGGTTCTTTTAAAATAGCTTCAGTATTTGGCCTCTCCGTTTCAATTTGAGAAGTTTCTGAAATTTCTTCCTGAAAAACTTGTGGAAACCCAGCTTCTTTTATCCCCATACCAGTAGTTGCCTGCACTCCAATTATCTGCATGACCCTTTAGTCTAGGTCAGTTAATAATAAATAGAGTACTGGTCCGCCACCAGTGCCACTAGCAGCTCTGTAATTTTAGCGCACTTTTTCTTGCAACTATTCTTATAATCACTCCACACCTTAATTAACAAACAAACATTAAATTAGAATCTCTAAACAAGAAAGATTAATACTAAAGTTAGCAGATGCAGTCAACTGCTTCATCAGAAAAAATAATGTCCCTTGAGTTAACACTTGACATACCTTACGCAATTTGTCTTCACTCTTAGGATCTCCCGAAGAGTCGCTATTTAATATACCCGTTAACTCTTTCCACTTCATCTGTATAAAATTGCGACCTCGTGGACCGCCTGATGGTTTTGATAAGTACTTAAGTACTTACGCTTCCATAAATTCCACCATTGTTAAATACTGTAAGTGGCTAGTTCTCATATTTAAATAAATCTTGAAAATAAGTACTCAATTAATAAAAACAATGAAACACTTTCGCTCTTCACAAGAACTAAAGCAACTCTTCACAAGAACTAAAGCAAACATAAACAAGCTTAGCCATGGCCGATATAAAGTGGATTCGTTCGGAATCCAAAATTTTTTGTTTTGATATCCAAGACACTTCAAATTTTTTTTGTCGTGCTTTTAACATTTAAATTTAGCCTATTTTTCCGCTGTTTGTAAAATTGCTGTAACATGTCATAGTGCAAGAGATTGCTGTACATGCCTGTAACTGGCTTACATACCAGTACTTAATTTTATACATGTTAATTTTAAGCTGAATGTTTTGTGTGTATTGCTGTTGGTGGGTGTCTAAATAAATAAATAAAAAGACACTATTTTACTCCTTCGATTTTAAATTTTCGCGCTTGGGCTACTGAACGGCGCAATGTTTGCAGCAAGCAATCATTGGCAGTTTTACTGTCTTGCCAGGCAGAAATCTTCTCCAGAGCGCTACAAATTTTGACTAAGTTGTCTTCTTGAAATTGAAGATGCCCATCATGCCTCTCTACTCAACGTGTCTCACAAATACCTTGCACAGCAACTCCGAATTCTATTTTAAAAATTTCATATCTCTTAGTGGATGCATTGACAAATGCCACAACTTTTCTCATTGTGCCAGATGCCAGATCGTTAGTAACAGGAGAGCATGTTTTTTCTTCATCTATGGTTAATGTAGGCAATGTAGCTGTAGAAGCAGAAGCATCGGCAATACAATTATTTTCATCTGTAGTTGTTAGAGGTGAATTTTTCAAGTGAGCAATCTCAAGCCTTGGTTTCTTTGGGAAAAATGAATCTATTTTTTTTAATGAACGTTTCAATCCATCACTACCATCTCCTTTTCCCTTAGAATTATCTTGCAAGCAAAACCATCCAAATTTCACACCCCACAACAAACAACAGACTGTTGAAAACACATATTAAATATATACCTAGTCTTGCCATAAATACTGAGACAAAGGAATTTGTTAAAATGTTGCTCAATTGTAAAAAAATTCTCATCCGTAAACAAAAAATTTCTATGACCTCGCTTTGCGTACCGCTTCAGTAGTTGTTTCGATTTTACCACCCTATTCTCTTTTAAATTATCAGTTAAGAAATGACCAGTACGTCTCTTGTAGGCTACAAGTCCTAAGTCATCTATTAAAATACGCGACATGGTTCTAGGTGCTATCTTCATCTCCCGAGATAAAATATTTTGCTTTCGGACAGGATTTCTTCGAATTCTTTCCCTTACTGCTTTGACCACCTTTTTCGTACGAACACTACGTGGACGGCCAGCTCTTTTTCTGTCACAAACAGAGGAGGTCTCATTGCACCTATTAATAGCCCGGTACACAAACATTTTACTAATACCAAGCGTATGGAGAGTTTTAAAAATTGCATTTGGCTCCATACCTACTTTGTGTAATGCAATCACAGCGATTCGGTTCTCTTTATCACCCCACTCCATTTTAATATCGCAAAATATTGTACAATGTATTGGCGCCAAAATGAGAAAACTCAATGAGCAATCATATAAAAATGACAGATTCCAAATCCAAATGTATCTACAATTCGTTGGATAAACCTCATCTTCAATATCTGATTGAGGTATGGGGTAGCACTGCTGACACGAACTTAAAGGAATTGCAGCGAACACAAAATAAAATAATCAAATTATTATTCCACTACGATTACCTGACACCCACCACAAAAGTTTATAGTGAAACCAAACTTATGTCTGTAAAACAACTGTATACCTATAGCACTTGTTTACTAATAAGAAAAATATTACACAAGAATATACATTCTAAATTGCCGTTTACTAAAAAAAGGAACTTCAAAACTATCGTAATCGAAATGCCGAACACTTAATCACTACCAGATCTAGAACTAATTATGGACGCCGAAATATATCATCTGAGGGTGTCAAACTGTATAATATGCTTGCCTTTAGATCAGTCTTTCTCAAAGTGGGCGATAACGCCCCCTTGGGGGCGTTTGAAACCTAGAGGGGGGCGTTAAGGGGCCCTGGAAAAAATGGGGGGCGTTGATGTGGGTTAGGGGGGCGCTGTAAAATTTGTAATTTCATTTACTTTATAGTATTTTAAATTTCACTAAAATTAAAACTCACCTACTACACAATAACGAATAAATAGTTTATATTTCTACCTTGTATGATGTTATAAAAACTTAAACTAATTAACATAGATTTCGTAGGATAGCCCACACACCGTACGCAATCAAATTGTGACAAGTTTCTGCGGAACATGATCGATGATAGTTAAAAATAGGAGCAATTTTACCTTAAATTACATTGCACTAGAAATTATTTTAAATATTAGAAAAAAAACTACCATGCAGAGTTTTAAAATATTACACATACGTAAACTAACACAAATTGAGGTTTTCTTTACTTTCTTTCTTGTTTTTATCATAAGAGCATTTTACAACATTTTCCTAGCATTTTATAAGAAATTACTGATGAATCATAATTTTTATATAAAATGGAAATGCGTATATAATTATTGTTCAAAAACTTGTCTTAGATTATAATTTTTTACAATTTACCCATTACCGTCCAATGTCAAATAGTATAGTAAGCCTAAACAGCTCACTTATTGTAAACATTGTTTACTATTTTATTTCTATATAATAATAAATTGGGGAAAATGTTTCTTCGCATTTTTTAAGAAAATTCACAACATTTTTTAATATAGTTTATTCACATTTAACTAAAGTATGTCGGTACCATTTTGTTCGATAACTTTTTGCCATCTTGTAGGTAGGGACATGATCCCATTGCTATAGAAATTTGGAGCTTCTGATCAAAATATCGCGACAATTGGTTTTGGCAGTCCTCTCGTGATGTTAACCTGACGCTGCCTAAAGAATTCTGAAGAGACCGAAACAGGTAGAAATCTGAAGGTGCAAGGTCAGGACTATACGGCGGATGTATTAACACCTCCCAGCCAAGTTCTCTTAATTTTTGCTGAGTAGCTAAAGATGTGTGAGGTCTAACGTTATCGTGATGAAAAACCACACCCCCTCTGTTGATTAATTCCGGCCGCTTTCTCTCAACTGCTTGCTTTAATCTCATCAGTTGTTCACAGTAGAGTTCAGAATCGATGGTCCTGCCTGGTGGTAACAGCTCATAATGTATAATGCTCTTCCAATCCCACCACACACACAGCATCACCTTGTTGAGAGTTAACCCGGGTTTCGCCAGAGTCTGTGAAGCCTGATCGGCCTTTGACCACAACCTTTCTCGTACGTTCTTGTCGTACGTGATCCACTTTTCATCACCAGTTATCAGCTGCTTCAAAAATGGTTCGGTTTCATTACGTCGTAATAAAGAATCACAAATGAGTACACGGTTCATTAGGTTTCTGCAACCAGTTCTTCAGTTACGTCGTAACTACTGATATGCCGATCTTGCCCCACTTTTTCAAAAATGGCATCGATTTTATCCGTAATAGTGCGACCAGGGCGACGTGCATTTTTTACATCAAAATTTCTGGATTGAAAACGCTTAAACCAAATTTGTGCTACTCTCACAGACACAGCACTAGGTCCATAAACATCGCAATTTTTTTCACGGCTTGCGTTACTTTTTTACCTTTTTTGTAGTAAAGTTTTAAAATGTATCGAATATCTTTATTAGATTCACTCATCTTGACAATACGAAAAATAAATAAAAATCACACATCTTCCTAATTTTAATTTGGAATTATCTTCTTTCGAATTTAAGCTTTTAATGATACCAAAACCAGCCTGATACAAATAGTATAGCCAAAGAAATTTTATTACAAGTTCATACATTTTTAAGCTATTGCATAGCTTTTATCGTGGGCCTTGAGCGCGGCGACTGAATCATGAAATTCCGTAACGAAATAAATCTAACATCCCTCACTCCGCCTATCATGTAGCTCGCGGTCAACACATTCACACGTTGCGCTTGTGTAGTGTTTGTGAATAAGCGCGTGGCGTGACGTCACACTGCATGCGCATCATGAAAAGTCTGCCCATCTCTCTCTCGCCCGGTTTAGCTTTAGACAGTTAAGGTTTTCCTTTTATTAATGTTTAATATAGCGTGGTCCTATTTTATTATTGTTTTAATATTAAATTATCATTGTCTAATTATAATGTCATAAGTTGATAAAAAATGCTATGCAATAGCTTTACCACTGCAGTCCCCGAGTGCCACACGTTTTTTTTTTGTCAGGAGGAAATCGCCGGACTTCCGCCCTCCACTGGGGATGGAGGGCGGGGCATGTCGGAGCCGAACCGACTAAAACCTCCTGTCGCTCAACATCCAAACCTCGCATGAGACAGAGCTCATGAAAGTGAAGCGTTTAGTGCGGAGCACATCTCTCCCATCACTCTACCCCTCGGGACGCCGGACTGGCGGTCGTCGGCACCACGACCACCAGCCCTCTCGGTCGGCAAGCTGTCCGAAGCTCGCCTAGATGGCGCCGGTTAGAATGGTCTTTCCTACGGAATACCCCGCTGTGTCAGAACCAGCGTGGATTGAGGATAGCCGGCCTTCCATCACCCGGATGCTCATGCGTAAAACGTGTGCAGAGCAGCTTGCGCTCGTCTTCTTAGGCCCCCTTCGCCGGTTCCCATGCCGACATGTGAGGGAGACCCGAAACACTTAGGGGGCCAGGGCTTGGGCGAGATCCGCCTCCCTGGACCCCGCTCGACGGTGGCGGGCCTGTGCATCTCTCACGCGCCCCGCGGCCTCCTTTAGCGAGATGGTGCACTCGCAGAAGTCGAGCATCGCCTTCCACGACTCGTCGTCACCGAACATCTCGGCTACGACAAGTAGTTTCCTATTTTTGCGACGAGGACACGCCGCCACCCCTCCCATGCGGGGCAGGCGACGAGCGTATGCTCTGCCGTGTCCAAGTTGCAACCACAATGGTGGCACTCTGCCGTCGGCTCGGCTTCGATCTGGTGCAGGAACTCACCGAAGCAACCATGCCTAGTGTGTACCTGCGTGAGCCGGAAAGTGAGGCGTCCTCTGTCACGATTCACCCAATTCACAAGAGCCGGGCGAATCGCCTCGACGGTCCTGCGACCAGCCGAAGGATCGGCCAGCTGCCGGACCATGACTCCAGCACGGACCGCCCTCCGCGCTCTGACCACACTGGGGCTGGGACGCGCCACGCCCCGGGCACGAAGGTTAGCCCGCCACTGATAGTCAGCGGCGAGCGCCTCCGCCTCCAGGACCCAAGGCGGCGTCCCAGCCAGTACACATGCCGCCTCGAAAGAGATGGTGCGATAACCACGGATGATCCTGACCGCGATGGTGCGTTGCGGCCGTTGCAGCAACTTCGCTACCCCCACGGCCAGTGACTGGCCCCACACGGGCGCCTCGTATAAGGCCATTGACCGCACCACCCCCGTATAGAGACGGCGCGTCACCTGGTCAAGCCCCCCGATGTTGGGAAGAAGCCGTAAGCCGGCCACCCCCAACAAACGAGGGACCAGGTTCTGAAAGCGAACACGGAAGGTCCAACGACTGTCCAGAATGAGGCCGAGGTACTTCAACTGCACCCTGACCCGATACGGACGCCTCCAACCACGATATGGGCATCGACAGGCATCGACATATCATGTTGATAAATGCAGTGTTAACTTTAAGTTCACAAATATTGCTATAAAGGACATAATTGATAATTTCAAGCTCATTAATATTAAAAAAACTGGTGATTTATGGGGAATATCAATTAAGGTTATAAAATCCATTATTGATATAATCGCACCTTACCTTGCTACAATATTTAATGACTGTATTGATAGTGGTGTGTTTCCTGATCTAATGAAATATTGTAAAATAATACCTCTGTTTAAATCTGTTAGTACTTTTGACCCCACTAACTTTAGACCCATTTCAGTACTACCTACATTGAGTAAAATTTTTGAAAAATTATTTTGGAACAGCTTTTGAACCATTTCTATTCCAATAACCTGCTTCATAACAAACAATATGGATTCACTAGAGGCCGTTCGACTATTGATGCAGGTGTAGATCTTATTAAAAATATTTTTCAGGCTTGGGAGGAATCGCATAATGCCCTTGGGGTATTCTGCGACTTATCTAAAGCTTTTGATTGTGTTGAGCATAATACATTGTTGAGGAAATTACACCATTATGGTATTAAGGGCGTTTCATTAGAACTTATTAAATCTTATTTATCCGGAAGAATCCAAAAGGTAGACGTTAAAGGAAAGAGATCTTCCGGTGTCTTACTTAATATGGGTGTTCCTCAGGGTTTCATATTGGGTCCCTTCTTATTTCTTGTGTATATCAATGATTTACAAAAGTTTATTGAAACCCGTCACGAGGTCGTATTATTCGCTGATGATACATCCTTATTGTTTAAACCCGTCACGAGGTCGTATTATTCGCTGATGATACATCCTTATTGTTTAAAATTAAACGACAATTGGAAGATTATGACGATGTGAATGATGCTATCTCGCGCGTGGTACATTGGTTTAGTGTTAATAATCTGTTATTAAATAACAAAAAAACAAAATGTATAAAATTTACCACACCTAATGTTAGACAAGTAGACACTAATATCATTGTAAGTGGAGAGACACTGGAGCTTGTTGATTCGACAGTTTTTCTTGGTATAACAGTTGATTCCAGGCTGCAGTGGGGTCCTCACATATGCAAGTTAGCGAGTAGACTTAGTTCTGCAGCGTTTGCGGTAAAAAAAATACGAACGTATACTGATGAAGATACGGCACGTCTAGTTTATTTCAGTTATTTTCATAGTGTAATGTCCTATGGAATTTTGCTATGGGGCAATGCTGCCGATGTCGAAACGATTTTCATCCTGCAGAAGAGGGCTATTCGTGCTATTTATAATATGCACCCGAGGGAATCCTTGAGGGACAAGTTTAAGGAAATCAAAATTCTAACTTTAGCGTCCCAATACATTTTTGAAAATTTATTGTACGTGCGTAAAAACATTGTAGAATTCCCCAGAGTCTGCGATTTGCATAATGTGAACACTAGGAACAAACATAGGCTTGCGTTGTCGGCGGCTCGAATTAAGAAAATAAGCAACTCTTTCAGGGGGCTGGGTGTACAACTTTTCAACAAGATCCCACAAAACGTTCAACTACTACCTATTCATAGATTTAAGAAAACTGTCAAGGAACGTTTGTGCAACAAGGCATATTATAAAGTTAAGGATTTTTTACTAGATGGCACTACGTGGGAATGAGGCGTTCGCTCCTGGCCTTTTCATTTTTCATTATTATTATTATTATTATTTATTTGAATTGTATTTTTTTGACTTGTTTTTTTGTATACTGTAAATATGTTTTCTTGTTTAAAAAAAAGAAAGAAGAAAATAGTTGAGAAAATACATAAAAAAAAAAGCCCGCTGAGTTTGTTTCGCCGGTTCTTCTCAGGACTGTGGCTTTTTTGGAACCGGTGGTAGAGTTAACATTTTCTTTTACATTTTGACATTCAACAAGTGTGTTTTTGATGACATCCAAGTTGAAATAAATGATTTTGAATTTGAATTTGAATTTGAACAGGTGGCACTCTCCGGGGCCTGTGAAACCACATGGCCTCGGATTTACTGAGTTTCACGTCGAGGCCCAATCTCCTGATTTTGCCGACGACATGCACCACCCCAGCGGTGGCAAGACGAGCAAACTCAGCAAACTCAAAACTCATAAAAACGCTGACTTACCCCTTGGCCACAGCCGAGAGCGGTGCGAATTGCGGTGCGTCGTGAGGCGCGGCAAGCGGGAGCGGCGAAAACAAATGGTAGACAACCTATGAAGTATGCCACAGCTACTGGCGGTGCGTTTTGCGGTGCGTTGCGAGGAGCGGTGAGAGGCGCGTGACATCTGGCGGCGACGAGCTGCGCCATGTGCGAGTGAAACAAATGTACTAGACAATATGGAGGCGGCCACAGTTCAGAGCGGCGCGCGCGGCGGTGTCGGTGGACGCATTGAGGCATCGCGCGACCGAAACAAATCATTTTGTTTTTACCGCGCGTTGAGCTAATAAAATATAATGGATGTGGAACAATTCATTAGTGAAATACTGAGTAGACCAGAAATATGGATGTTAAAACATCCACATCATAAATATAGGCATGTTATAAAAAAAATGTGGGACGAAATAAAACAACAATTTTCTGGTACTAATGGTTTCCTAGATACTCTTGCCCCTTGGCCACAGCCGAGAGCGGTGCGAATTGCGGTGCGTCGTGAGGCGCGGCAAGCGGGAGCGGCGAAAACAAATGGTAGACAACCTATGAAGTATGCCACAGCTACTGGCGGTGCGTTTTGCGGTGCGTTGCGAGGAGCGGTGAGAGGCGCGTGACATCTGGCGGTGACGAGCTGCACGATGTGCGAGTGAAACAAATGTACTAGACAATATGGAGGCGGCCACAGTTCAGAGCGGCGCGCGCGGCGGTGTCGGTGGACGCATTGAGGCATCGCGCGACCGAAACAAATCATTTTGTTTTTACCGCGCGTTGAGCTAATAAAATATAATGGATGTGGAACAATTCATTAGTGAAATACTGAGTAGACCAGAAATATGGATGTTAATACATCCACATCATAAATATAGGCATGTTATAAAAAAATGTGGGACGAAATAAAACAACAATTTTCTGGTACTAATGGTTTCCTAGATACTCTTGGATAGGATTATTGAAATAAAATTTGAAATTTGAATTGATTTCGTATTCTAGATGCTTGAACCGTTGCTCGATTTTCCGTCTTGATCTGCGTACGCTATTGTGAATATTGGAGTCTCCAAACTGGGAAACAAACTGCTGAAAATCTGCATCTCTGTCTCCATCTCTTTCTTTTAAGGCACGAAACCTTTATAATCAATATCGCGTGCTTTTTGTTTGCCTTTACACTTTTCGTAAAAATACGAAATTTATTAGTTAGAATACCAAACGCGTACTGAATTGTGACACTTGCCCGGGATAATATTTTGTCGAAAATTATTTGTTCCGCATCTAAACTACCCGGTGGATATGGGCGCATCAAATAATTTTTAAGAGAATAGGCTTTATCAACAATTAACACGTATGGTAAATTGAGATTTGAAGGTTGAATCTATTAATAATCTATTTATCGGGATAGTTCTTATATTCCTAATATTCCTAATAGAATACCTAATAAATAGGGTGAAATTCGCCAAGTCCTCTCTTTTTCTAACTGGGTGCCTCTTCTTAATTGAATAATATCTTCAGCTAAGAACGCACTTATTTCAAGGTAATATCGTGCCACTTTTGAAAGGGAAATTTGATAGGGCTTTCTAAATACGTGCACCTCTGACGCCGCCGCCGTCGCAACTAGTCTAGCTGTGGCATACCCCCGCAAGTCACACCGCCCGCCGCGCCTCGCAACGCACCGCAAAACGCACCGCCAGTAGCTGTGGCCAGGCCCTTAGATAGGATTATTGAAATAAAATTTGAAATTTGAATTGATTTCGTATTCTAGATGCTTGAACCGTTGCTCGATTATTCCGTCTTGATCTGCGTACGCTATTGTGAATATTGGAGTCTCCAAACTGGGAAACAAACTGCTGAAAATCTGCATCTCTGTCTCCATCACTTTCCTTTAAGGCACGAAACCTTTATAATCAATATCGCGTGCTTTTTGTTTGCCTTTACACTTTTCGTATAAATACGAAATTTATTAGTTAGAATACCAAACGCGTACTGAATTGTGACACTTGCCCGGGATAATATTTTGTCGAAAATTATTTGTTCCGCATTTAAACTACCCGGTGGATATGGGCGCATCAAATAATTTTTAAGAGCATAGGCTTTATCAACAATTAACACGTATGGTAAATTGAGATTTGAAGGTTGAATCTATTAATAATCTATTTATCGGGATAGTTCTTATATTCCTAATATTCCTAATAGAATACCTAATAAATAGGGTGAAATTCGCCAAGTCCTCTCTTTTTCTAACTGGGTGCCTATTCTTAATTGAATAATATCTTCAGCTAAGAACGCACTTATTTCAAGGTAATATCGTGCCACTTTTGAAAGGGAAATTTGATAGGGCTTTCTAAATACGTGCACCTCTGACGCCGCCGCCGTCGCAACTAGTCTAGCTGTGGCATACCCCCGCAAATCACGCCGCCCGCCACGCCTCGCAACGCACCGCAAAACGCACCGCCAGTAGCTGTGGCCAGGCCCAGGCGGCGGTTTTTATTTGAGCCAGTTCAAATTATAAACTAAAATTGTATGAAAAATTACCCATATTTATCTATAATACGAAATGATATTAATTTATTTTTCGTAGTTTCCTTCCTTCTTGAGTCGATAATCCTCAGTGCTGAGGGTCATGGCCTCCTCTAATAACTTTCTCCTGCATCATCTTGCGCCATTCCTGCCTGTCCTCGGGTGTGTGGATAGCAACGTGGACTGAGGTATTGGGAGTGGAGCGTATTTGGTCCGACCAGCGCATTGGATTTCTGCCTCTGTGCCTTCTCCCGCATACCTTGCCTGTTACCAGCAGCTTTTCCAGATTGTCACCTCTCTTTCTGGCGATATGTCCAAAGATCTCGAAACTCCTCCGCGCGCATGTAGTGCTGAGGCGCATTGGAATCTTGAGCTCGGTAAGAATGGATTCCTTGGTTCTGTGTTCTGTCCAACGAATCCCGAGCATTTTCCTCCAGCACCACATCTCAAACGCGTCGATGCGTTGGCGGTCGGCTTTCTTGAGGGTCCAAGTCTCTGCGCCGTAGAGAAAAATGGAAAAGAAGAGGAGGTGACGAGCTGCTTTTTGGTATTCCTCGAGATGTTTCTGTCCGCCCAAACACGGACCATTTGGGACATAGCCCTCTTTGCCATACTGATTCGCTTTCTGAGGTCCTGTTCGGAGGATCCATTACTAGCTATGACGGAGCCCAGATAAATTAAATCCTCTACGACTTCCAGGTTTAGCTTATTCGTAGTTTAATAAGTTATTATTGTTAGTATTATTTACTAGTCGAAATATATATTTTTTAATTATCATATGATTGAGAATCTTATATTAATGAGAAAGATATTCAACAAAAATAGTTTCGTTCTAATAAATTATCATAGTAATAGTGCAGTGAACTAGCAATTTATTTTGGTAATTCTGAATTTAAACAAACATATTGATGAGAAGAATTCATTTTTACTTTGGAAATTTGTAAATACACGCTCTGTAGCAATGGACGGACATATAATAATATGAAGAAACAATAATAGCATCTACAAATATATATGTACTACGTGGTACTACATTTACTAAAATAAATACAACATTTATTAATTAAATTACTGAAATTGTGGTTTTAAAGTTTTAGGGGTGTATAAAAAATGGGGGGCGCTGAAAAATAATTGATTTTCAAAGGGGGCGGTAAAAGAAATAAGTTTGATAATCACTGCTTTAGATATAAAAAATATCAAGTCATTGAATGTATTTAAAAATAAATTTAATGAGTATATAAAAAAAATGTTCCCATAATATTTTGTCTAAGATAAATTTATTAATAATAATAATATCCATTTATTTCAGACAGTTACATTCATAAAAATGATAGTAGTGCTACTCAAGCCTACGTTAATAACTAAAAAAATACTAAAAATACTAAATTCAATTTAAAGTAATTATCCAATTCCATTAATTTAATTTAATTGAATTTATTTAAAAATAAGTTCATATTTATACCTAAATATAAATATAGGAAAAAAATATAATATCACAAGTTAAAAAATACCTTACAATAAACCTTAGAAAAAAAATAGATTTATTTTTATCTCATATAAATGTAGGAACGGAACAGAGTGATATGGAGGAATGACAGATGTGGAGAATGACTGAGCGAGAAAGATAGGAGATGCCGTGTTAGGAAGTAAGATAGGAGGCGAATGAATGCGTAACATCTAGATTATTGCATAAGCAGCACGGGAGTAGTTTCCGGACGCTCAGACGTATTTTAACCCGGAAGACGAAAGACGTTACCTTAAGACGAAATAATAAGACGACATAAAGAATCGTGATTTTGTGTAGTGATCGAGTGTTTCACTGGCCCACCCCGAATTTTAAATCCCACAATTTTGGGGGCTCGTCCGGGATTCAAAAATATTTTTTGACGTTGGCGTCGGTAGAAAAGGTTGATCAACGTGGCGGCATGGTGAATTTCGGCTGAAGAACAAAGAAGACGGTGACCATCAGTTCAAGGGGATTAACGACGAAAATTATAAGACGAAGATGAGTGGCCACGGTAAAGATAAGGATCGCCGAAATAGCCGTCAAGCGGACTTTGCCGACGAGCGCGAGTATGCAGGTATGTCATCATCGCACCAGGTGAAACAGGCAAGCACCTTACACGCGGAAGACCTCGTTTCGAAGTTCAGCGGCCAAGACAAAACGTATTCTATCGTCAGGTGGGCGCAGGACATCGAAGACAATTCTGAAAATTTTCAGAGCGACCGTTCAAGAGCTGTGAAGACCTCAAAGCTGCTTTGCGAAAAGAATTTTCGGATACAATTGATAGTAAAACTATTCATGAGATGATGGCTGCAAGAAAAAAGAGAAAAGATGAAACATGTCTGGACTAGGTACTGACTATGAAAGAGATGGGCAAACGCGGGAAGATACCCGATTATGTAGCAATTAAGTATATCATAGAAGGCATTGTTGACAATGAGATTAACAAAATAGTACTATACGGAGCTACCACATACGCCGAGCTGAAAGAAAAATTAAACTACGAAACAATTAAAGATAAATTAAAGTCCACGAGTGATACGCAACATACAAAAACGGTGAACACTAAAAATCGAAGATGCTGGCAAACAGATGTCTTCAACTCGGCCACTTCCCGACCATCTGGAAGGAAGCTACGGTCGTTGTCCTCCGGAAGCCCGGAAAAGAGGACTATACAGACGTAAAATCATATAGACCGATCGGCTTATTGCCGGTGATGGGGAAGATTCTGGAGAAAATGGTCGTGGGGAGAGTGAAGTGGTATCTGCTCCCTAGGATGAGTACCCGACAGTTTGGCTTTATGCCACAGAGGGGTACCGAGGACTCCCTCTATACCTTTGTAAATTACATCCGAGATCATTTGAAAGAGAAGACTATTGTCACAGCCATCTCCTTTCCTTGGATATAGAGGGAGGGGGCCTTCGATAGCGCATGGTGGCCAGCTATCAGGGTCAGACTGTCGGAGGAAGAATGCCCGAAAAACCTCAGACGGATGGTAGATAACTACTTCGAGAGTTGCACAGTTAGGGTTCGCTTCGCCGGGAGAGAGCACTTGAAAGGGACTGCCAAAGGATGTGTGCAAGGGTCCATTGGAGGTCCCATCTTTTGGAAGCTGCTCCTCGACCCGCTACTCAGGGAGCTTGACCACAGGGGTGTCTACTGCCAGGCCTTTGCCGACGACATCATCCTGGTCTTCGATGGAGAAACAGCGAACATTCAGCGTCGAGCAAATGAAGCCCTCTCCTATGTGCGGGACTGGGGAGTAAGAAATAAACTGAAATTCGCACCTCATAAAACCAAAGCGATGGTCATAACACGGAGACTGAAGTACGACTCCCCAATCCTGCATATGGGAGGGGTGGACATTGACCTGACCAACGAGCTAAAAGTGTTGGGACTTATAATAGATAATAAGCTCACCTTCAACAGGCATGTGGCAGAAATTTCCAAAAAGGCCATTGGATTCTACAGGCGTCTCATTAGAGCCGCCAGAGCCGCCAAAGTACACTGGGGTTTAAATCCAGAAATTCTTAGGACTCTTTATAACGCAGTAGTTGAACCGATTGTGCTGTACGCGCCCATGCCTGCAACAAGAAAGAAATGTGTGCGGAGGTGGCTCGATTCGGTGCAGCGCGGCTTTGTGTAGAGGATGACGAAGGCCTACAGGACGGTATCTCTGAACGCGGCCTTGCTGCTCGCCGGAGTGCTCCCTCTGGATATAAGGGTCAGAGAAGCAGCGATGCTGTATGAGACAAAGTAGGGGCACTTCCAGGCTGTGGTAGGGGATCGAGGGATGGAGCGTCCTATGGCTTTTGCCAACCTGGATCATCCGGCTCGGCGGAAGCGCTGGGGGGAGTACAGAAGCCTGATAGATGGTGCAGAGCTCGAGAGCCACATCCGTGAGTGTTCTAGCATATTCACGGATGGAAGCAAAATTGAGGGCAAAGTCGGAGCGGCGCTCTCCATATGGGAGTGAACCGGCGAGACCAAAACAAAAAAACTGAAGCTGGGGTCGTACTGCACCGTCTACCAGGCGGAACTACTGGCGCTCCTTAAAGCCACTGAGGAGGTGTTGAGCGGTGGGGCTGCTACTTATAACATTTTCTGCGACGCAAGATCCGCCCTTGATGTCATCGCCAGTGGCGAATCTCTCCACCCATTGGCGTTCAAAATTGTTCAAAATTTAAAGACCATAACAGAACGCAACCAAAAAATTAGACTTTTTTGGATTAAAGCGCATATTGGGTTGGAGGGAAATGAAAGGGCGGATGCACTTGCAAAGGAAGCGGCCCTATCCTTAAAATGCAAACCGCACTATGATCGCTGCCCGGTCTCGTTCGCCAAGAGAATCATCCGACAGGAGTCTGTCGACGAGTGGGACTTACGTTACACAACCGAAAGTGCGGCATCGGTCACAAAGGTTTTCTTCCCGAATATAAAAAGCTCCTATAGCATAATAAGAAAACTTGAGGTAGACTCCACACTCACGCAGGTTTTCACTGGACACGGCGGGCTCTCAGAGTATCTGCATCGATTTAGGTGCAAGGAGAGCCCGGCGTGCGCTTGTGGTCCCGCAACCCAAGAAAGCATTGTGCATGTGCTGATAGAATGTCCACTGCATGCAAAAGAAAGATTTGACACCGAAACAAAATAAAGATTTAAATAATATATAAGTAAGAAACCTACCATTGATATTAGCAGATAAGAAAATTAGAGAATTAGATAAGTAATATCAACTTCACACTACACCTACCAAGCTTCATCTCTGCACTCCCCTAAGGTAGACTGTTAGAGAATGCCTATGGCATTAAGTCCGCCTTTATACTTTATAATATAAGAAGCTATAAATAAATAATAATAAATAAAATTAGAAGTAAATTTATTAAGTATTGTAAAAAAGTAATGAGAATAGTAATACATAGAAATAAGCAGTAAATGATTACTAAAATATATAATAAAATAGTATATATTATTAGTAACAATAAAAATTTAAGTAATGTAAAAAGAATAAGATAAACATGTAATAGCTATAACGTAGGTTAATAATGAAATAGTAAGACAAATAAGGATATGGTAACAACGGATATAGATTAATAATGAAATATGTAAGGCAGGTGGGGTTTATTAGAATAAGATGAAATATTGTTAGTAAAAAAAAAAAAATTATAAAGATAAAATAAACAATAGTAGGCCAAAAGGAGGATCTCCCAAAGAAGGAGTAGAGTGGATAGGGTGTAAGTTAAAAAACTAAATACGAACTAGATGTAAAAAGACTGACCTATGTTAGGGGAAATAGTAACGCCCTTTTTTTTTCGAGTAGAGGGCCGAACTTCCTACGAGGTCCCCGCGCAAAAGGGGGCTCGCGGGGTATGTGAGACTCAACGATCTGCATGGTGTTGTGAGCAGACTGCGGGCCCAAGGATTTTAGGGCCCACCCACTAAACGACTCCCCTGCACTCTGACACACGACGACCGATCCCCTCCGAGTCAGAACCCGGATGAGGTAGGGGGGTTACCGCAGTCAACACTACAACCAGACGGCGCGGCTCACCCCAAGGACGCCTAGCCGACAGAGCCTTCGAGGCGGATCGAAGGCTCTGAAACGTCAGCCGTCTCGGTACGGCAGTCGTCGGTGTAGGTGTTTCTACTATATTTATGTATATTAGTTCATATTATTTATTAATTTACATTGCACACCTACTCAATATTTAATATATTATATCATATTTAATTACGTATTCTATAACACACTCTCATACAGTATACAAATACGCCAAACAATCATACATTCACAACACTACTCAAAATTATATTATTTACACAAGCATAGTCGGGCGTAACCGCTAGTATGCAGCAAAGACCCCGACTATGTATAACTGCGTACGTACTGGTCGTCGCCTGCGCCACGACTCGGCCGCCGCTCGCGGCCAGTCGGGTTTGATCAACGCTACGCTAAGACTGTGTCACTCCTTGACTTACGCGTACTCTGTTGCTTCGTTACGATTTATTGCTTTCGTCTATTTTGTATTATTGTGTTTGAACTTGCTACCGCTTTATCTGTGCATTCTGTACTCCGTAATTTCTCCTTCTTAATATTGTTATACCGTCTGTGATTGGAAATAAACTGTCCATCCAATTACGGACTCGTTATTGTGCCGCCCGGCACTGGTGACCTTACCACCACCATCAACGACTACTACCAAAGTCGGGCCGCCCAGACGGTGCCGCTGGTGTCCCGAAATACCCCGCTGGACCAGAACCAGCCTGCCGGGTCGGGACGCGATACACCGTTCACCGGTCGCTCTATTTACTCCACGGCAGCGCGCTAGAGTGCTGGTAGCGCGCCGCGCGGCCTCACCCCCTCAGGTCGCCCCTTGACCTTCACCGGGGGAAGGCCGCTACGTACAGGGGCCGGGACGTACGGGCGTATTCCCACCTCCGGCCCCCGGCTCGACGGCGACGGATCGGTGCGGAAAGGGAAGAGCTCTCCCTCTCTCGCTCCGCCTCCTCCTTCTGCGAGATGGTGGACTCGCAGAAGGCGAGCATCGCCTTCCAGGATGCGTCGCTGCCGAGCATCGTAGCCACGACTCGCGGCAGCGAGAGGTCCTCTCCTATGACCACGACGAGGGCGGCGCGTTGCTCTGGATTCGCGCTCTGTGATGACGGGTGTCTATAAAAAAAATTGTGGAGGTTGTAATCACATATCATCAACATGTCCATACAAGGAAAAAGGCATGAAATAGGCATGAAATGTTTCAAGTGCAACGAATACGGCCATATTTCCACGCAGTGTGCATCGAGTGGGAAAGAGAAGTCCGAAGACAACGCAGCGCCGGCGACGAAACTCCGCATGCAATACACATAAATCATACAGTGTTTCAAAAAATAATAAACGAATATAATTAAACAATGAAACGTAACAACCTGCAAACATTTTACCAATGCCGCGTCTATGCGAACTAGCTCCTTGTAGCGCCAATATCTACCCGCCACCGAGCGGCCGGCGGCTGTACGAGGTAGGAGTGGGTAATATCGGTTTTGCCGCGTATCGAATCGTATCTATATATCGAGTATCAATATCGGATATTGAATCTATATTTTTTCTGAATCTATATGTTGATGGATGCTAGTAGATTTTCTCGATTTATGATATTTGAGATTTGAAACGATACGCTGATATAATATCGTAGTAGATATAGATTTAAGTCAACGTTATACGCTTGGTTTTCTGATATCAATTTATAATATGATTTTAAAGTAATAAAAAGAACATGAAAATAAAAATATCAAAAAAACTTTCCTTCATGCTTTTACCAGGCTTAGGACTGGCTACATAATTTTCAGTTTTTAGTATTTTGTGTCTTAATTTAAAATTACAAAATATACCAAAAGAGTGTAGATTTCAAAAGTTTAATACAAACACAAGAAATAAACTCAATTATTTGGATTCAACTAAAAATGGAAAAATGTGTACTTTAAAAATCAAACACAAAATACTTTTAAGTATTTATAAACACTTGTCCAAAAATTCTAGTTCAAGGTCAAAGCGCGTGAAATTAAATTCAACGGTGCAAATAGGCTATACTGCATTCAAATTAGGGTCGAAAGTTGAAACTTCTTTCCTAAATTGTATCCTGCTGATACGCTAAGAATAATCTACAGACATATGGACTTAAATATAAGGTTTACAATTGTATGGATAATGCCTCTTTCTGTTTCATTCATCACATGATATCCTTATCGTGCGCTCACTCACTCTGGCCGATTCGATACGAACCAAACGAATATTGCTCATATTCACGAATCGGTACGTTATGCCGATGCGCATCACATCGAGCAATATCGTGTATCGGCTGATATCGATATATAGATTTCGATTCACGAATCGGTACGATATGCCGATGCGCATCACATCGAGCAATATCGTGTATCGGCTGATATCGATATATAGATTTCGTGCGGGGCGATATCGGATTCAACGATATTGCTGCGATATATAGATATTGAATCTATATACGATTTATATCACCCACTCCTAGTACGAGGCGATCGTTGTACTTACCTCGCTTGTGTGGTAATCTATCTACCCTGTTTATACATTTTAATAAAATAATAATCTTTATAGTTTTTGTTAAATATATTGTCATAGCACCGCATGTTGTTACTATAAATTATTGTCATGTACTGCACGATCTGAATTAATTATAACTATTTTAATGTTCTCATTTAATTTTAAGTGAATTTATGTAATCCTTTTGAGAATAAAGAATATATTTAACCCGAAATGTAATATTTTGTTTATTTTTAATTGTAACAGTATTTATGGCCAGACTAAGTATACATAAAAACACTCACACTCGCTATAGTACAGGCTGGTGGCCC
Source organism: Bombyx mori (assembly GCF_030269925.1). Taxonomy (NCBI): domain Eukaryota; kingdom Metazoa; phylum Arthropoda; class Insecta; order Lepidoptera; family Bombycidae; genus Bombyx; species Bombyx mori. The sequence continues at coordinate 471,705 of NC_085120.1, read as the reverse complement.
AGGCGCATTACCTCACAAACAAAGCAAAACCATGCAAATTTCATACCCCACATCAGATAACAAACTTTTGTAAACATTTGAGTTATAAGTATATAAAAACATAATAATAGTTTTACAGTCCACTGCATTTTCCATAAAGAACTTACTTAATATAGGGTGCGGTGTGAGTTTGTTATTTAAAGATTATGTGGCTTAAAAGTATTTATTGTTAAAATATAAAGTAAATCAATTAAATGTTAATGTCATGAATGCACCCGGGTGACGCGGTTGTTGATCGTGCACTAACGATTTGTGGAAATAAAGTTAACGCGTCGCGCGAATTATGCTGACAAAGGTGTTCGGTAATATATCATCGAACATATTCCGGGGCAACAACATAGAGGATACTTTAATGAAATAATTGTTAGTAAAGAGATGATTACAGCTTACAAGAAGATGAAAGACAAACAGCACTAAAATTAAAATGTTGGTATAATAAAATTTAAGAACTTACAGTCCATATAGGTTTTTTTTTGGTATTGGAGAGCACGCTTTGTTTGACATTTTGGCATAAATGTTCACATCACTATGCGGAGGGTCCACCACAGAAGGTCGCGCACTAAACCATGCCTTAGCACTATTTACATTCTCACAATCACTACACTGTTGAAGCTCGATGCCGTCAGAGATGATCGCCCGGTTTACGCTCAACCGTCGTCGCCGCCAGAGTAACACGCCGGTAGCCAACACTCCTACAATAAAGATGATGTATGTTACCACATATTGATAAATATCGTGAGATGTTAATGATTTTCTAGATCTTCAATACGCACGTGTAGTTTGTGGAGAGCGTTCTTCAAATCTTTAGACTCGCTGAAATTAAGGTTCTCAGTGTTGAGAAGAGAGCTGTTTAAGATGTTACTCATCGAATCTATATTATTGTGGTTGTATGTAAGAAATATCTACAGGAACTATTACACTAAGATGTCCGTCTATTATTTTGAGTGACCCGATAGGGTCAAAGTATATACCAGATGTATTCATTGAGGGATGATGATGTGGGAGGGATGATTGAATCACAATTTATTCAAGTTATAGAAAAATACCAAACTAAATTATCTAAATGAATCAAACAAAATATTTTGGTAACTACATCAACCATCTCTTCTTTTAAAGATACTTTAAATAAAATTAATATCAATGAACAACAGCTAAACAATGCAATTGATACTCTAATGCATGCACAACAAAACTCCACATTACTTTCCGACAATCTACTTCAAAGGTCAAAACTTAACGAAATAGTGAACGTTCTAGAGAGCAGTTTGTTAACACTATCGTTTAAATTACAAGATATTATTAACGCAATTATGTTCAGCAAGTCAAATATTTTATATCCGTCTATAATAACCCCGAAACAATTGTTTTCAGAGCTTGTAGACAATTATAGATTTTTGGCTGATTATCACCAATTCCCCATAAGTTTGTCATTAGTAATATTTATACACTAATGAATGTATCTGAAATCGCTACCTATTATAATAACAATAAAATTGTATTTGTTCTAAAAGTACCACTTGTCGATTCAAAAGATTATCACTTATACATTTCTAACAAAACATACGCAACCATCATTCCATCAACTAAATATATCGCCATCACTAGAAATAGAAATCATTATTGTAAGATGAATAGTTTAATTAGTTGTAAGGTAATATATAATTTAAAGTACATTTGTGAAAACATAGATGCCTATTCCAGTTCTAGATCCCCGATCTGCGAATCGGAAATTATTTCTAAAGCCTTAAACTCTGTACCTAATGTTTGTAAAACTAATTTTCTTGGAGGTCATTTAGATATTTTGCAACCACTGTCCAATAATAGGTGGGTCTTTGTAATTACAGAACCTTATAAACTCTCCATAGATTGTCAAGACCAACCCAGTACAGAGATAATAATAGTAGGTACAGGCATCATTAACCTTCCCATACATTGTGTAGCATTTTATAAAGATTCAAGGTTAATACCAAAATATTCAAAGATAATAAAATTTCAACCAATTATTGTAAATTTCAACCTTTTAAACGACTCTTGCTGTAATTCTGTAACTCTATACAAAACTAAATTGCCTTTATTAAATTTATCTAACTTTAACCTTGATTCTATCACCTCCCAACAACATACACAGATAAATAATATTATAAAAAGTTTAGATACGATTAATGAAAAGCCGCATATTGTTCTATACGGCGAATATTATTCATATACAACCATAATTATTTCTATTATAGTTATTATTTTTATTTTAGCTCTTTTTTATAATGTTGTAAAATCGGGCACGTGTCACCGTCTTTTAAAATTCAAAACTAAATTAAATATTGAAAAAACCGAAGAATTATCGGAAGTCGCCGCCGTCTCCCCTAGTGTGCCAAAACTCCGTACATCTTTTTCCTAAATTTAACCCTTTTGGGGTAAGTTTACTCTCGGCCCCGGGGCTGTTATAAATGGTTCCCGTATACAATAGTGCTAAGGAACCCCATTACAAATCACAAAGTCAGCAGTTTTATTATCTCTTTATAATCACTCGTATAATTTAAATCAGTTTGAAACCATCATCCGCGCGCGTGACACTTGCCCTAAATTGAGCCCAATTTCTTGTAATTTAATAAAATAAATCTATTCTTTCTTAATTTAATTTTTTTAAAAAGGCCTTCGGCCAAATCCCTATAACAGAACGTAAATGTTAGACTGAATCTCCAGCTTATTGTTGTTTGTTATTAGGGATCATATGTCCTAATTCAGCATATTCGTTCATGAATGTTTTATATTTTAGTGCCAAATCCTTCTGAAATCCTTCTGTTTATGAAACTTATGTTCTAAATTTTTGAGTGAAACTTATGTTCTAAATTTTTGAGTTGAGCAATCGCTATTGGTTTGATTTACCAAAATTATGTTTTAAATCCTCCTTTAGAGGCAATCTCACTTCATATCGACCATTTTCGATGCGATTTGTTGTTGAGCAATAAAAGTTTATACATTCTTGATCTTCTACGGAAATGTTCGTAGATTCGTTGATTTTGTGCCGGCTCATGTCAACGTCGAATCAGTCCAGCACGGAGTCCGGCACGGCACTCGGACACGTATACAATTTTTTTTTTTTTTTTTTTTTTTATTGCTTAGATGGGTGGACGAGCTCACAGCCCACCTGGTGTTAAGTGGTTACTGGAGCCCATAGACATCTACAACGTAAATGCGCCACCCACCTTGAGATATAAGTTCTAAGGTCTCAGTATAGTTACAACGGCTACCCCACCCTTCAAACCGAAACGCATTACTGCTTCACGGCAGAAATAGGCAGGGCGGTGGTACCTACCCGTGCGGACTCACAATAGGTCCTACCACCAGTGATTACGCAAATTATAATTTTGCGGGTTTGATTTTTATTACACGATGTTATTCCTTCACCGTGGAAGTCAATCGTGAACATTTGTTAAGTACGTATTTCATTCGAAAAATTGGTACCCGCCTGCGGGATTCGAACACCGGTGCATCGCAACAACGAATGCACCGGACGTCTTATCCTTTAGGCCACGACGACTGTAAATAGTTATGAGTGATATGACTTTCCTTTGAGACTAACCCACCCGTAACTCCGCACAGTGGTGACCCCGTGCCGTGTCGATAAATTAAATAGTTACAAATAGTGAAAAGTATAACAATAATATAATACAAAAAAAAATCATACGAATCGGACATTATTAAAAGTGAAGTGGAGCAGATTACGGTTACATCGAGAACAGCCGAGTTCTGGGAAGATCAACCCAGGACGTGGTTCATACATGCCCAGCTGCATCGGAGCACGTAACTACCGCCTTAGTATAAGGAATAGAAATAGCAATTTAAATTTTTTAATAGACACTGGTGCCAATATTACTGTTTTACCACGTACAGTAATAAGAAAAAAAGCTTTTTCTGATAATAGTTCTAAGTATACATTGTATGCAGCAAATGGCACCGTCATTAAAACTTATGGTACTAAAAATTTGGAATTAGATTTAGGTTTAAGAAGATCTTTTCACTGGACATTTGTTATTGCAGATGTAAGTCAGCATATTTTAGGAGCTGATTTTTTGAAAACTTACCATTTATTAGTCGATTTAAGTTCTCGTAAACTAACTGATCAAATAACTAATCTTAACGTTTCATCCTTATTTGTAAATACACATCATATACATAGTGTTAAAACTATAGATATAAGCCACCCGTTTTATGATTTGCTATCGAAAATCCGGATATCACCAAGCCGGTTTCTTTTAAAGAGCCACCGAAACATTCGGTTTACCATCATATCGAGACTTTCGGACCGCCCGTCTCGGACATGCTCGTGCGAGACCGTTGCCACCACATCGTTATGCCAAGGTTAAAGAAGAGATAAGACTTATACAACAGTTGGGGGATTTGTAGACCGTCGAAAAGCGCGTGGGCAAGCCCATTGCATGTTGTTGCTACAATATACGTCCTTGTGGCGATTATAGGGCGCTTAACGCAATCACTAAACCCGATACCTAGATCGTACGATTTTACTTATATTTTAGCTAATAAAAAAGTTTTTTCCCGAATAGACATCAATAGAGCGTATCATTTTATAATGGTCGCTCCAGAGGATGAAAACCGCTATAATTACACCTTTCGGTCTTTTCGAATTTCTTTTCAACGGTTTCACACTGTTTTAGACGGTTTAGATTATTTATTGTTGCAATTGATGTGACAATAAAAACCAGCAGCGTAACGACAAGTTCTTTTATTTGTGAAAGCAGGTAGAAATGGCTGGCACGGCTTAGTTTTATTAACACTATCCCCCCTTCGTTGGCTTTGGCTGTGGCGGAAGGGGGCGTGTTAATATGGCTTGGCGGCTTGGCTGGCGGCAGGGCATGACAGCTGACGTCACGTCCGTTACATTCGGCCATCCTGCAACAATTGCTCCCGCAATGGGGAACACACAAAAACATTTAGTTCTCAAATAAATCAATAAGGTCTTCAGTTTCGAGCTGCTCATCGGAACTACTAGCGCTATCGGACACATGGGCTATACTTTTATAGGGCCTTAATGAATCTGTTGATACCAGGCCAGTGAAGTTTTTATAACTTCGTAAACCTTTTAGATATACTTCTAATTCGATACAGATTGTTACCTACTACTTTAGTTACTACATACGGACCTGAGTACAAATCGTCTAATTTGGTATTAATCCTAGCGGCGCTACTAACCAGTTGGCGCCCGTCTCTACGATACAAAATGCCTTTTCTTATAAACATGAGCATTTTTTTTATATTAATGTTGTGTGTCATTATTGTACTCGCTTGTTTTATCCTAGCTGCAGCTATCTTACGCCGTGCGTCAACAGTTTCTGGTTCGCGACCAGGAATCGAAACATTACATATTGACCTGCCAGAGCGCGCAAAGATTAAATCACAAGGCTTGTATGTTTAGTTTGTTCAATCTGGCCAATTAGCGCGCGGACAAGCAATATCGTTTAACGTATGTCCAAACTGTTTATCTTCTGATTTTTTTTTTAAAGTACCTACTCGTAAAAGCTTTCCCGTAGTCTGTCACCACGTGATTCGGGTATCTGGACAAACCCTATTCATATATTTTTCAATGCACGAATGGTCCCGATTGAATTTACAGTACGCGTTAGTTCAGCTATCACAAATTTAGACAACGCATCTTTCATTACGATCATGTACTGGTTGGTGCCCTTTAGATGTCCTACAGAAGGGCATCATGTTATCTATTTGTACCATGCGCATAGTATCAGATGGTTTAGAGATCGGATATAGACAGTCTTCTTTTTTTAACATAGTTATCCTTCTCGTGTGTACAATAAAGACATGCTGCCACGTATTTCCTAATAAAGCGTGTCATTTTAAGAAACCAATATTGGCTTTTAATCAAAGCTAAATGATGGTTTAGATCCACGTGACAAATGTCGTCATATGCATTTGTCCAATTTTCCATTTAGCCGAAGGGACTGCGAGTCTATTTCCGTTAAAAGTTTTTCGAACTAGTTCATAATTATCTTTAACATCAGCGCGACTTCGTCCGCGTGGAATATAGTTCATAAATAATGCTTTATTTTAGAACAAATTTGGTTAGCATAAAAAAACGTTATAGTGAGCCAACCTTAACATATATATATGCTATCGCGGACATTTTTTTTAAAGGGGGACAATTCTGTCACATTATTTTAGCGAAACTTTAACCGCTTCTGCAGCGCAGGCACCGGAAGCTCTCAAAAGGGAAAATAACCCGATTTTGAAACATTATTTACTGGTACTTCGCTAGCGTGACACAGTGATGGTCTTAGCGGTCTTAGCGTTATATAGCCTATAACCTTTCTCAATAAATGGGTTATTTAACACTGAAAGAATTTTTCAAATCGGACCAGCAGTTCTTGAGATTAGCGCGTTCAAACAAACTCTTCAGCTTTATAATGTTAGTATAGATTGCTTTATAATCGAACTAAGCTTTTCGTCCTGATATTGCATAGTACAGAATCAATCAGTAACTTTAAGACGATTTACGTTCATCATGTCAACAGGATGCCTATTAAGCGCGTCTACAAATGTTCCATACGTTCACCAGGTCTATACTCAACACTAATGTCATAATCTTCTTTCAAAACTCACCATCGCGCAATGCGTGGTATAATGTCGCATTTGGTAGGCGTAGCAAAAACCACAGTACAATCAGTTTCTACTATATTATGCTTACCTACTTCATAAACACAGAACCTACGAAGCGATTGTACGACTGCTAGGTTTTGAGCTCTTAACTATGATACACACTCTTCCTTACTAGTTACCCGGCTAAAATACATAACAGGCCGCAGTGAGTTGTGAGTTTGTTTTTGTAATAGCATATTAGCAATTCCTAATATACACGCATCGGTATGTATTTCCATAGGAAGCATAGGATCATACAAAGCTAGCGTAGGTTTGGAACATAACGGTTTTTCAGTTGTTCACGGCCCCACTCCCATGATTTATCTTTTTATTATTAATTCAGCTAATGGATGCGCAATCACGGCAAATTTGAGAACAAGCTTTCTAAAGTAACTACATAACCAATAACGGTCGCACACTATGAGCATTATTTGGCACAGGAAACTGCGAAACGGCCGTCAATTTTTGTTGCACCCGGCTGTATACCGTCTGAAGATATAGATATTTCATGACCTCAATAAGTGACTTGTTTCTCCAAGAATGAGCATTTACTCATATTTAATTTTAAGTTTCCACTATCGAATTTACCAAGTACTTTCTCAATAATTATTGAACCTAATTTTATACCAACTGAGGGTAGAGGTAAATCGTTTAAAATGGCTAGTATCTCAATTTGACCTAAATTACTTTCATTATTTTTACCCATTTCGTTTCTACCCACAGACTCAATTATTTTATTTATTAAACGCATTTAACTACCCCACCTAGTGGAAGGTGGCGAAAAAGAAGAAACGCATGAATACAGATGGCGCATTTGCTAAACCAAAAGGAATTCTAGTGTACTCGAAATAATGACCTTGCGGTGTAATGAAAGCAGTTGTGTATCTGGCACAATGCTTAATTGATGGTAGCCCTGGGCTAAATCTAAACTCGTGAAGTACTGTTCGGTGGATACTTTATATTTTACCATAGCGTTTAACGCACGATAATCAACGCATAGCCTACTGTCGCCGTTCTTTTTCTTAATAAGACCACTGCTGAAGCATGACTAGATTCAGATTATTTTATAATGTCGGCATCTAAAAGTTGATTAGCTTTAGATTTAACTATCGTTTGTTCATTATGAGAAAGTCTAAAGGTGGCGATACACGGGCTGATCACTAGTGAGCTTAATTTGCATTTGGACTAAATTGGCAATACCTAAATCATGTGTATTCGTAACAAAGCAATGCTTATACTGTATTTTTTAAATCTGAATGACCCTTATTATTTAATGGCTCCTTTTAATTTTTTTTTCTACCCTAAAATCTCGAAATATTTGTAATGGCATGGCTAAGGCAAGTAGAAATGCAACACACCTGGCTGTTTGGCTGTGGCTCCTCGCAGCTGTTGGCCCTCGGCAGGACCTCGCCCGGCGGCCACATGATGGTCTCCGAGCCCATGTTGATGACTTTAATGTAGCTGTCTTCGCCGCGCAGTAGCGTCGCAGGCAGGGAGAAGGAAGCTCGTAGCCGTGAATCTCGTGAAGTGCCGTGAAGCTCGTAGTGCCGCAGTGGATTAACCACATTGCTGCTCTTCTAGTTTCCCTCCACGTGAACCAGAATGATGGAAGGACAGGGCGGCAGACGCTCTTGGTCCGACGACGTCGAAGTCCCTTTGATTTGATTGTTCCAGGTTCTTCATCCTGTAGCTCAAATATCGCCTTGTGGACCTCCTTCTGAAGCAATTTTTCAACACCTTCCTCGCCAGTGGAATAGGAGCTTCATCTTCTTCAAACTTGTCAGAAGACCGAGAGATCTGAGCGTGTATATGACGTTGTTTCATTTCTTTATGCCACTTCTGATTGTTGCAATTGATGTGACAATAAAAACCAGCAGCGTAACGACAAGTTCTTTTATTTGTGCGAGAAAGCAGAAAGCAGGTAGAAATGGCTGGCACGGCTTAGTTTTATTAACACTATCCCCCCTTCGTTGGCTTTGGCTGGCGGCGGCGGCGGTGGATGTGGCGGAAGGGGGCGTGTTAATATGGCTTGGCGGCTTGGCTGGCGGCTTGGCTGGCGGCAGGGCATGACAGCTGACGTCACGTCCGTTACATTATACACCTTTATTGATGGCGTAGTTATTGCAAGTGACAATTTAGTACAGCATAGACAACACTTGGAAGAGGTTTTTGAAAGATTTAATAAATTTGGCATTACAATTAATTGAAATAAATGCTCGTTGGTAAAAATAAACTTTCACATCAAGTCACCAAAGCAGCGGAAAGCGATAATAAACCGCTCGCTTATGTTACGCGTTCCGGCCGTATTAGTAAAAAGCCCGTACGTTTCAATATATAAAATCATGTACAGTATTAATAACTAAATAATTTACAAGTCATTTTTCATTTTAACAATAACATTTTTATACTCGTACTAGTAAAATGGGTAAAACTATATCAAAAGAGGAGATCGTCGTTGCCCAGAGTGGAGCAAATGCAAGTCTTCAAGATGCCACCTGGCATAATTATTTTAGTTGGTGGATAGTCGGAATTTTAGTGATAGGCATAATAGTGTACTTCACATGCCGAAGCTGTACCTTTCAAGAAAAAATGGTTAAATAAGCATGTGCAAAATATCCATGCACAGGCTATAGAGACCATGCAAGCGGCAAGAGGAAGCATGCGTAGAAGCAGACCAGAGACCAGCGCCGCGAAAGCCACTACTAAAATTGATATCATTTAAATAGTATGTTCGCAAACGCATTTTTACCTTTTAAGGTTCGTGGACATTTCGGCAGCAAATCAAACCATTTTTATGTTTAATTTTAATAGGTGTCTGTGTTTTTGTTTTGTTGGTATGTGTACTGTCATGTTAATTTTTATAATTTTTTTTCATTTTTTGTATAATTCTCTTTTAATGTTATATAACAGTACAAATGTTTTTTTTAAATAAGGGGGGAGTGCTGTGCCGGCTCATGTCAACGAGTCGAGTCAGTCCATCGGAGTCCGGCACGGCACTCGGATACGTATACAATAAATAATTATGAGTGATATGACTTTCCTTTGAGACTGACCCACCCGTAACTCCGCACAATTTCTTCCACCTCCCAAAATTTATGTATTTCTTCTATGTTATTCAGAGCAACGTTACACTTAAAAACCATCCTAACTGTCATTGTTGAGCCATGGGTTGTTGTAAGTTTTCTCCTTTAATCACTTCTCCTAGAATAATGTTAGCGTAGATATCGGCACCGAACAGTAGATCGACTGACCGACTCTTGTAAAACTCGGGATCAACTAAATTGATATTGTTCAAGTATGACCATGCAGGTTTAGAAAATGTTTTGTTTGGTGAGCTTTTTATTAAATTGTTCATAATGAGCGTCTCTAGTTTGAAATTGAATTCTAGTTTGAAGTTGAAATTGAAGTCATTGTTCATTGAGGAGATTTGTATTATCTTTCCTTTGCAGCTGTTTTCGTTTTGGCCTACTCCAAATATCACCCCTTTGTATCTTTGACGCCTTAATCCCAATGTTTGGGCTGCAGCTTCGGATATCAAAGATATTTGCGAGCCTTGATCTAACAAAGCTCGCATGTTATGATAGGTTTCATCAGCCGTTTTCACCTTTACCAAAGCAGTAGCTAATAAAACTTGTGGCAAAAAATTGTGGCATTTTGTGGAGATAATACGAACTGAAATTTCGGAGGAAAAAAGTAGAAAAGGAAGTAATAATCTTTACGCAAAATTGAACCTATCACTCGGGAAGACAACTCATTGGGATTGGATGTGGAGCCCACATAGTCCACAACGCGATAAAAACGGTTTCAGATTGTCTTCCTGTAGATTTCGAAAGTATTCTCAAAATTTATTCATATTTTTACATTTACAGCATTCAAGTGAAATCTCTGAAAAAATTCTGCTAGGCTATAGTAAAACAAGGTGGCTCGCATTAATGCCAGCGCTTGAAATAAAATTTAAAATGTTCCAGCCCTTAGAAAAGTTATTTTCTGAGCATCGATAAATTCCCAAATATTTTAATAAATCTAAGTTAGAATCAAACACCGTTGCACAGTTGTATGTCTGTAAATCTAAATAAAGTAAATTATTAAAGGTTTCTATGCGCCAGTTAAACAATATTGAGTAATTACTCAATTTAAAAGTAGGGACACATATTATAATGTTCGTGTTTTGAACTTTCTGCAATGTTTTATAAATGCTTTCTGCAATGTGTGTCAATTATCAGTTTTATAAAAGTCATTTTCTCCAATTAATATAACACAAAAGTCATCCATAGTATAGTCTATTAATTTCTTGTCCAAGTTGCTAATGAGTTGCTCTGTATTACAATTCGGAGAAACATAGTGACATATTTCATAGTTTTGAAAAGTATTCTTGGCTATATTTAAGATTTTGTTCCTTTTATTTGTACTGACAATACATAGTTTTCTTCTTTGTACAGCTTTCGTCGTAATAGAACGAGCATTTCTTTCTTTGACTTGATTCCTAGTTTGATCCTGTGGCTCCGAGTTTCAAAGAGCGCCATCTGTGTTCATCTGAAGTAATCGAGTGAAATTTGGTGTAGTCGCGCCCTCTGTCGTAAATGTGCAAAGCGTTGTATCTCCTTGGTCAATCGACGATTTATTGGGTTCGATTATAGTGTCGTCGTAGTCGAAGCCTCAAAACAGCTGGAGTTACCTTTTGCAGAGAGAAGGGATGACGTTCTAATATGCCGCGAATTCTTTTTTTTTTTTGTTTTATGTGAATAAATTGTTGTTCTTCTTGGTTAGTTTTTGAATGTAATTCTATAGAGTCGTTAGTTGTTTGTAATTTTTCCTTCAATTTATTTATTTATTCATAGGCATTCTTCAATTCGTTTTTTAATTGTAATATCTCCTTCTTGAGGTCATCTATGTCACATCGATAGACGTGATATACGTAATATACGATAGAGTAGACGAGCCCAGTTGCAGATCTAGGTCTAATGGGCTATGCCTTTCTATTTCAGAAGTTGTCGATCCAAAGGAAAGATCATGCGAATCATTAGTAAGGGTCCTTTGACGACGAAGAGTAACATATTCGTTTGCAGATGTATTTGGTGTTTTTTGAAGGGGCATTCTGTGACACTTCACTACGATTCTGGTACAAAATAAGTAGATCTACCCGACTACGTGAACGGTGCGGTAAAATTATGGGTCTATTAAGTACGTTTTTGCATGAGTTTGGAGTTTTTGGATGTTCGTTGGGACGTTTATTTCAAAATTTGAATGCCTGCGCGCGCACTATCTATCACAATCCTGCCTCTAAGATTTTAGGTTATTATTATGAAAGTTCGTGACTATATGAACGTAGCACTGTTTTATTAGTTTGTAGTGGTTTTGATACAGTATTTAATATGGTATTTATCACTTAAATCTTGAAAATTAATTGATATTTTAGTAACTGTTTTGCACTCGGTTTTGATAGCCTTTTAAAGTCACTCACACTTATTGTTTTGGAGAGATAACATTTGTCCACAGGAATTAGTACTAATACATTCTATTTTACTATAAATTATATCTCATTATTCACTTTAACTATTTATAATCGTTTAAAATACGCGGACCACTTGTTCACAACTACCTACTTAGTTAGCTTATATCAATATATAAATCAATATAATATCAATACATAAAAAATGTGATTTGTATAATTTAAGGTATGTTCGCTACGATCCTATTAAGTTGAACATTTCTATAAATAATAAGTTTTATTCTATGGAATTAGATAGCGGAGTTGCTCGTAGTGTAATTTCAGAAAGATTTTACAGGGATAACTTCCCGTTATACAAATTAAGTAAATCTGATATAGTATTTTATCTTTATACTAAGCATAAAGTTACGCCCGGAGGTTATTTCCATTGTGAAGTAAGTTACAATGGTATTATGAAGCCTATGTCGTTTTATGTAATTTCAGAAGATGGTCCACCATTATTAGGGCAGGATTTCATGACGCAATTTAATATGAGTTTGGTTTCTATGTGTAACAATAATAATTTATCAGTTAGAGCGGAATACCAAGAGGTGCATCAATCAGATCTTGAATGAATTCCCTGACATTTGGAGAGATGAATTGGGGCGTTTTAATAAATATGAAGTGCATTTACACTTGAAAGAAAATACAACACCTAAATATTTTAAGCCATGCCAAATACCGTTTGCTCTAAAGGACAAGGTTGAAGAAGAATTAGATAGGCTTGTCGAAGCAGGTATATTAGTACCAGTACAGTTTTCACAGATTATGCTACGCCCATAGTACCAGTTTTGACAAATATCCATTACCCCACATAGACGAGGTTTTCGCGATGTTAGGCGGCGGAGAACATTATTGTAAGCTAGATTTAAGTAATGCCTATAATCAAATTTGTTTGTCTCAAGCCTCTCAAGACCTCACAACTATAAATACACCGAAAGGCCTTTTCATATATACACGCTTAGTGTACGGTCTCGCGAATTCCCCTGCTATTTTCCAGGGCACAATAGAATCTCTAGTAGTAGGTATTGAAGGAGTGTCGTGTTGGTATGGTGATATTTGTTTAACAGCCCCAAATAGAACCCTACATTTGCAGACTTCGTTTATTGCTAGGTAGATTATGATTACGGGTTAAGGCTTCAAAAAGAAGTGTTCTTTTTTCCAGGACAGTGTCACATATTTAGATTTTAAAATAGATAAAAATGGTCTTAAAACATGTCCCAGTAAAGTAGATGCAATTCTAAAAGCCCCAATCCCCACAAATGTCTTAGAATAAAAAAAAAATCTCGGAGTAATTATAAAATTACTAATTATGTACAAAAATAATTATGTAAAAAAACTACAGGAATTTTATTCCTAACGCATCCTCATTATTAAATCCGCTGAACGAATTATTAAAAGACGACATAAATGGCACTGGGATAAGCGACAGCAGCTTGCGTTTGATTCCGTGCGAAAAGACTCGCCTTGGACCGCGTACTATCACATTTCGATCCGAGGGAGCAGCTAACATTGACAGTGGATGCGGGCCCGCCTGGTCTCGGCGCGGTACTCGCGCAATGCTACAGCGACGGTACAGAACGGCCGATCGCGCTCAGTTCGCGTTCCTTATCGCCAAGCGAAAAGAATTATAGTCAGATACATAAAGAGGCGACGGCTATAGTGTTTGGCGTTAAGCGCTTTCATCAGTATTTGTATGGGTGTCAGGAACCATTCATATTAAGAACAGACCACAGACCGCTCCTATCTATTTTTGGTAAAAAAAACGGCATATCAGTCACCGCCGCCCTACGCTTACAAAGTTATGCTATTATGTTATCTGCTTATTACTACGTAGTGCAATATATCCACTACGTAACAAAAAAAAAATTGTGGCAGATTACTTTTCTCGAGCGCCGTTAGCTTACGAACCGAACAAGTCAGCTGATAGGAAACAAAACGAGGAACATAGTGCTATCTCGTTTATGAATGCAACACAAGAACCAGTCTCTTTCGAACGAATACAGCGTGTCATCGCCAATGACAAAACTATTAAAACAGTCATTAATTATATGCAGCAGGGTTGGCCGCGTAAGATTAGTTGCAAATTAATATTACCCTATTTTATGTGTAAAACTGATTTAGAAGTTATCAATAGTTGTTTGTTTCGTGGACATAAAATAGTCATTCCAGCGGTATTTCGAAATCGTATGTTAGAAGAACTACATTGTGCTCATTTCGGTATCGTTAAGACGAAGAATATGGCACGAAGTCGCATGTGGTGGCCAGGTATTGACAGCGATATTGAGCGTTTAGTGGGCAGCTGTGACGTATGCGCCGCTCAGCGCAGCGCGCCGCCGCGCCCCGTGCGCCCCCCGCGCAATATTTTGATATTACTTATTACATCATACTAACAAAAGAGAGAAATATGTGATTAACGGTTTTAAGTTAACGTAATAAATGCGAAAAGGGCACATCTCCAGTTGGGACATTTACGAAATTATTTCTAAACATGTTATTAAGCTTTTGTATTATAACTTAGATTAAGTTAATTATTCTTTTGTGCAATATGTCTCAATCTTGTGTTAGAACTTATATTTGAGTGGTTTTTTTTGTTGTAAATTTATATTTTATTTTATTTTTATTTATTTATTTATGTACGCACAGAAAAAAAGACATAGTACAGAGTAATAGGAAAATTATGTACAAAGGCACTGCTTATTTCTTTAAGAAATCTCTTCCAGCAGACCTGCGAGAGGATAATGAGAATAATAATAAAAAGTGATAAGTGTGTGTAGAACAAATAACACATAACTAAAATAACAAATACAACATGAGAATTATAGTAATGCACATACACATACCAAATATTGTTAAACTTGAGTACAAAATACTATAAGTAACACAGTAACACTCGTATATACGAAGAGTATAGAACCATGATCATTCGGTTGATGAGAGATAGAATTGTTTGACCTTGTATTTAAAAACAGAAACAGACTTGCAAACTCGGATGTCAGCCGGCAACGAATTCCACAGTCTGACCGCGTGCACAGTAAAGGAGTGAGAATAGAAATTGGTTTTGTGGGAAGGGAATAACAAAACAGAACATTGGTTGGACCTGCCTGGTCCAACCAACGTTCCAAAACCTGGAATTTAAGTTTAAAATTTTATAGTATACATTTTAAAGTTTATAATTTAAGTTATATAACAAAAGGGGGTGTGTGTAAGCTGGAGTATCCTTGTTGGATCCCAAGACCTGGTGCTTTTGTTAATTTTGATTTTTAATAGTATTATTCGTATTTTCTGTGTGCCTTCTGTAAATTATATGTTTCTTTGTACGACTGCACTTCGTCTTTCAATTATATGGCGCCCTGAGATACTTATATAGAATCACATACTCTCCACTGCGGCTACCGGTTGGCGTATCGAAATAACGTTACACCACCCCTATATATTATATGAATGGTATCGAAGTGTAAATGTGGAACCTGGGTTTTGCAACTAAACGTTAAATAGGCTTGAGGAGAAAATCAAATCAAGTGATAAAAATATTTTATGTGCTTTAGTTGCTGATGAAATGTCTATTAGGAACCAAAAGATATGGACAGGTAAAATCTATGAGGGCCTAGTAGATAGATATGGGTTTAGGTAGCGACGACAGTAGCCAAATGGCCACCTATATTTTTTCATTGACAGTATTATGGCAGATATGAAGGCGAATTTAATAAGGCTTTAGAAAAATGCAATAAAATCGGTGTGCAAATCCGTTCTGTGACGTTCGATTGCTGTAAAAGCAATAGTGCAACAATGCATAGGGTTGCGTGTTGGATGATTTAAAAAAAATCCATACTGATTTATTTCAAACACCCCAGTGCTGATTACAATGTAGTTGTATTTTTAGACGCGTGTTATATGTTAAAACTGATGCGGTACACCTTCGAATCTAAGAAAGTAATATACATATACCGGTGAGAAACCAATTAGATGGCAATATTATTATCGGAATTATATAAACTGCAAGAAGAAAACTACTTACACTTGGCGAATAAACTTTCACATACATCGACATGTCCATTTTAAAAATCAAATAATCTTATGTAATAAAACTTTATATATTCCCGCATTTAGAGAATCCGAAAACACAGTAGAATTTATTAACTATGAAGAAGGATAATTCCCAAAAAATATTGTCATTCTTGTCCCAAATTAAAGATTACTTATAATATTAGCAATTAATGTTACAAATAAAAGAACTCTTATAGTCGGTACCGATATAAGAACTGTGTTTTCAACTAAAAAGTGCCCCTTATCAAAACAGAATAATACTGGGTTATTATATTAGGATTATTAGTGTGCATCAACAGTCTGACTTATTTGTATAAAACTTTAGTTGCAACTGACATTCTTTCTTTTTTGTTAACATATATACTCAGCTAAGATCATGTCGAGCTATTTTTTGGGAACATACGGAGTCAAAATGGACATAATAATAATCTCAACACTACACAATTTAAAGCCAGTTTTAAAAAACTGCTGTCTCATTTAGAACTAGGCTCTAAATTTACGGGAAATTGTGTACCTATAGAGAACATACCAATTTTATCCGGATCATAAGCACTCAACAAAATTAATAACTTCTCAATAAGTTACGGTTTTGAAGAACCGAGGAGAATGTTGTTTGTGAATTGTTGTTTTTTGTATTGTAGGTTATCAATTATGTGTAATTTTCAGATGCCTGATGAAGGTCTAATAAAAGACCGAAACGTTGCTAAAATAATAATGTAATTTGTTATAATAGTCCTATCTTGTCCACATTCCTGAGATACACGGAAAAAAGAAAAATTTAAGCTTTGCAGAAATTTTAAACAATAGGTCCATAGAAGAGAGGTTTGATAAATATCAGACAAATTACACTCTACTGATTGAAAAACTGGATTATAATCCAACTTCAAATATTGTTCCGCAAATAGTAGGTTACATTTCTGGTTTTGTAGTCAATAGATTTGTTTAGAAAATTAATTGTGAGGACTTTAAAATGGATTTGTGGGCTAAAGAAAAATTATGGTTCCACAAATTATTTAATAGATGTAAGAGAAATGGGTGGTTTATGTTATGTTTCAAACGATGTGTTTGACATATGCATGAAAACCGAACGTGTTATACGCAACTGTCTTCGCATGAGTGGTGACAAATCAATGCAAAAAAGTATGATAAAAACTCTATATATGCGTAAAGAAAGTTATTCCTTTCTTTAATTTGAATTATGTCACGCATGCGCTGTCGACATATGCCGGAACATCCGCGCATGTGCTGTAAAGTCGAAAAGCCTTGACAGATAAACAATATTTCATTGTGTAAAATTTTATAAAAAATAATTTCTATTGAGATAGTTACAAGATTATAAAATAAACTTTAAATGTAGTTTCTTTGTTCTTTTTTTTTTTTTTTTTTTTTATGATTGAAAGTTTACTGGTGGCCCGAAGGCCTTTCCAGTTTCACCAGGACAGGTGGGCGAGCAAAGGCTCAACCAAGAGGGGTGGGATTTGCTAACAACTGCCCGAGCGCCTCCGAAGGAGACCTAACAACTCAAGAGCAATTGTTTCGCGAATGAATCTACTACCGGATCGGAATCGCGACCCGCTGAGAAGATCCGGCGAGAAACTCAGCGGGCTGATGCATGGGTTAGGTTGCACGTCGACCTCTTTGTCGAGTTCGACGAGTACGGTTACCGGGGTCCCTAAGCCTGCCCCTAGTATTAGAGCTGAAGGCATCTAATGCAAAGGTTATTGGATCTGATGGATCCGTAAGGACGTGTCTAGGGCGTCGACGGTGACTGGCTCCTGCATGATCAGGATTCGGGGAGTAGTCAGCGGCGGCAACGATAATGCGATTATCATGACGCATAGCCTTATCGAAGTATCGTTCCGACGCTGACTTCATGTATTTCCGAATTGATTCGAGGCCCAGGTCGTCGTGTAGGTCAACGTTCCTCACGAACCACGGAGCCCCGACAGCTAACCTGCAAAAGCGGGATTGTAGGGATTGGAGGGTGTCTATGTGTGTGCGGGCCGCGTGAGCGAACACCACACTCGCGTAAGTCATGACGGGCCTTATGCAAGTTTTGTAAAGTGTCACCTTGTTCCGAAGGGACATTCTTTGTTCTTTCGGAGCAACACATTGAAGTTTTATTTTAATTAAACAACTTACCTAATAATCTTATAAAACGACATTTTTGTTTATAAACGATAATAAAAAATGGATAAACTACGTTTTGAATTTACACTATTGCCTGGAAGTGATGGAAAATCAAATATTCTTTCGCTTACCTCAATAACCACAAGTGATAATAAAGTCTATTCAATACCTGAAGAGCTATAAGCAATTAGTTATCATAAGGAAATATTGAAAACAGCCGCTTACAATAAGGTGAAAAATAGTTTGAAAAAACGATACCAGGTCAGAAGGATTTGGATTACAATGACAGATGAACTCAATAAAATATACATAGATGAAGACGATAATTTACAATTTGAGGATCAATATTTAGAAGAAATAAACCACGAAAAAAAAATCTTTTGCATATCAAACAGAAACCAATATGCTGGAAAAATTGTTTGAGAAATTAGTACAAAATACACAGGAAGTTAAAGAACAAAACTTGACAAAAATTGCAGAAAAGTTTGTAATTGAAAAATTTACAAGTAAACATTCTAATGCTAACCAATGGATTGATATTTTTGAGAGTGAATGGAAACGCTTTGATGTAACAGAGGATGAAAAGAAAATTGAAATACTCAGATTGTTTATGGACAAGGCTTGTGTGGACTGGTAAAATTGACAATGAATTCGGAATGGTCAACTTGGAAAAACAAATTCTGTGAATCTTTCGCAAACAAAGGCTGCAACCCAGTTAGATACGCACTATTATTTAAATATAAGGATGGTTCATTATTGGATTACGCCATGAGAAAAGAAAAAACTGTTATTGGATATGAGAAGAACAATTGACACAGATACACTAGTGGATCTAGTAGCAGCTGGTTTACCAGAATTCATACTAAATAGGATTAATAGAGAAACATTAAAAGATACAGTGGATTTGTTTAATGAAGTAAGTATGAACATTTGGTAAATAAAAAAAGCTATATGCCTATAATGAAAAATGAAAATATGAGAACTAATAATAGAAATGAAGAAAAATATGTATGCAAGATTTGTGAAAAGTTGAATAAAGGTACTCGTTATCACCCTGAGTCCACGTGTTGGTTTAGAGCCAAGGAAGATGAAAAACTAAAAAAAAAATTCATTAAGCATGTAAACAATTCGGTGATAGAAGCAGAGTTAAACGAAACTAATCAAAAAAACGAATAGTAACACCATTAACTTTTTTTTTTTAAATTGCTTAGATGAGTGGACCAGCTCACAGCCCACCTGGTGTTAAGTGGTTACTGGAGCCCATAGACATCTACAACGTAAATGCGCCACCCATCCTGAGATATAAGTTCTAAGGTCTGAATTATAGTTACAACGGCTGCCCCACCAAGGGGGGTGCAACTCCCATACAAAGGAAAATAACATACAACTAGCGTCATCTTACTCCTGTGGCGACGTCATTTTTGTAACGTTTAGGCATTAATGATCTAATAAACTCACTAGATGGCAGATATGAGTTCTGACTCAATAAAAAATGCTAGCGTTGGTAGAAGTTGGAATTATTTCAGAAACAAAAAAAAAATATGTTAGAAACATAAACCGTACTTATCAATATTTTTTATTTTTAACAAAAATCCAACATGTCTTATGTTACATTAAATGATATTTTTGTTAGGAAAATAAACAGTATCATGGAAATAAACTGCTACTAAAACCAAATTTTAGAAATATTTTACTTTGGATTGGCAACTTTGTAGTAGTTTGTAGTTTTCAAAATGGCGTACCTGACGCTTTAATTTCTTAAATCGTTTTTGGTTTGGTTTCGGTTTGTGAGCTATTTTACGATTTAGTGTCAATTTGGAGCAACTTTTAGTTTGTGAGAATATTAGACGATTAGGCATTAAGAAACTGTTTCGAATTCTCTTTAGACATAACTTGGCTCCAATACTTTTTCTTCGTTATAGTTTCGTATGCCTGTGTATATTGTTTTCATTACTTACAGAAAGTTTATTATTAATAGTCAGCATGCCTCGAAGATCGAGAATGAAATTTTATTTCGGATGCCTTGGTAACGGTGAGTTTGCACTATTTTCCCGCTATATCATTTGCTAACAGAAATATTAGTAATTATTTATTTGAATAAAATAGCACCAACTAATGGTCCTTCCTATTTCTGCTGCCAAGCTATCATATTATTATGTTAAGTTTCGATCGAAACAGTCGTTATTAAGTCTCGTACTATCACCCAATCACACCTAAGATAATCGTCTCGAGTGGGTGGCAGCATTTATGTTTTGCAACGCAGCGTATTATATGCTTATTGTCAAGTGGGCTCGGAACAAATTTTTTGGAATGATCAATTAAAGACTAGCTACTAAAAACATATTTTCTTAATTTTACGTATTTGAAGGTCCCTTCCATGCATTTGCGAATCCACAAAGTTTGATAATAGAACAAATTGAGAGATTTAATAAATGGAAATCTGTACTAAGTGCAGAATCTCAGGAAAACAGTGAAAAATATATGTATAACAACATTCGCCTTTGCAACAGACATTTTGAAAAGTGCCTCATACTACCATCAAATAGACTTATAACAATATTAATTTATTTGTTTGTAAATATTTCAGACCAAAATTATGCAGCTCACATCGAAATTGATCAGCCACAGTTGTTGAGTGGAATTGTGCAGACTTCAAGTATGAATATAATATGACAAAAATTTAAAGTGTATCATACAGAAGTAGGTGCCAATATCTGTCTTTTTTAATAAACTACTCTAATACTGAACATAAAATTATTCATGACTAAAACCCATATTTTAATAGTTTGTCTAGTATTTTTGATTTTGAATTATACACTTTTCTTTTCAGAATTTAAGAGGAGCTCAAATTATAATTTGACAAATTATTTGATTCATTTAATGGTCATTCTTATCAAAATTCTCCAAAACAATACAAAAACTGCTTAAAAAGAAATTCTCCTCATTTTAATTTATGGCATGATTTACTGCCTATATTAGAGTCTATTAAATTCAAATCAGTAGTTATAAAAAATAATGTAGTAAATATTAAACACAAATCAATTCTTTCAATCCAAAACTGGATCCATAACATCAAAGTATTTAAAGAATTGTGGCATTTTTTAAATCAATACCACAATATCTGCAATTTACTAACTAGAAATTTGAATCAAGCTCCATTGGAGAATTTCTTTAGTAGTAATAGAAGTAACGGTTTTAGAAATATTAATCCTAATTGTAGTCAATTTATTAGTGCTTTTAAAACATTGCTCATTAATAATTTTGGTTCACCTCATTCTCTAGGAGCGAATTGTGCGAAAGACAACACTAATCCAATGAAAATCTTTACAAAGTTTTTTAATCAGAAGTCTAATGACATTCCCAAAATAGATTATTCTATTGATACTGAGCAATTGATATTAGTGGTGGGTCAATTAAAAAGTAGCGATTGTTTGATTTATGCTGAATTAAAGAAATATGTATCAGGATATATTATAAAAAAATGTTTTTACTGGATGTACTGCCTGCATGCAGGATTAGCTGAAAACAATTTAGATATTAATTCTTTTATCTATGAGATTGATTGCACTAAGAAATCTTTGTTTTATCCCCAGTACAACTATTATCAATTTAATGAACAATATTTATTATTATACAATTGTTGCCTGTTTACCTTTTTCTCCCGAATCATCCTTTTTAAGCATAAAACTGCTGTTGCGCTTAACCTCGCTTGTGATTATAGTTTTATTACATGTAAGGAACACAAAACCAAATTGATTAATTTTATTAATGATCTCCAAATTTTATCAATAATATATAGCTGGTGTAGGTACTGGTGTAAATGATATTTTGCATGGGAAAATTTCGAAACTTGATAAGAATGACCTTGTGAAAGTACAAACCTTAGATTATTATAACAAAAAATATAGAAAATAAATGATTTTGTTAAATTAACTTGGTTAGTATAATTATAAATCATTTTGATTTCTTGGTGGTAAAATGAAATAGAATATTTTTACTATACAAGAATACTGCAACTTCTGACTGGAATATAAATGGTTGAGGTAGGGCATATTGTAAAGTTATACTGATGTGTATCACCATCTTGCTTATTTCTGTCGGGAAGCAGTCATGGTTTCCTATTTAAATAAAATACAGCACAATTGATCTCACATCCAAAGTTAGATGATGGCATTCACGTTTTGTTTTCTGGTGTTTGATAACCAAGTTACACCAAGTGGCCTGTGACCACGTTCATCCTTCTAAGAGTCGCGCGCTGGCGCTCGAGGAGAACGGACGTGTACGCGCATCGAGCTCCGCTACTCCAGTGACGCCCCGCCACGAGCGAGGCTGCGTGATGTAGCTCCAGGCCGACGTGCAGCGCAAGCGCTTTTTAGTATCTTTATCGCTAATGAATGCTTATAAATTGACAATTTTAGGTTATAAGTGAAAGAATGGAGGTAGATAGTGAGTGGAAAACGGACGATAAATCGCCGTTTAAGAAGATTGTGTTTGACATAGCTCCAATTAATTCCAGCAATGGATTAGACACAGTGCAATGTTTTTACTGTAGCATAGTTTCGGAAAAAGCAAATTTTTACGACTGGATTGGCGATCAATCCATGTCAAAGAATCACAAGTGTGCGTGTGAACAAGTGAGTACTGTTAAAATATTTATTCGCAGTGAACTAGAAAGGATCTCAGATGGTTCCGTTAAACTCCATACAAAGTATGTGCATTACCTCGCAAATGCGAACAAGCTCAAACAAGGCAAAGGCCCGCTGTGTGAATGCTCAGGACCGTTGTTCGTTCAAGTGATCGCACAAAACGAATTCATTATTCGCGAAAGAATAATATGTACATATTGCAAGAAGATGAGCCGCGTTGAGTTCAGATGCGACACCATCAAACCTATGACCAAAAAGCAAGTCGAGGGACCGTGGACGCCGGCTGCTAGAATAAGTCACACGAAAGAGCAATCTGCAAAAGATAATATTATGAAATATAATAAATCTAGAGGCATTAAAACCGTGGCGTCGCGGGACGCGAACCAAGCGTCACGTGATAACATAATTCCCAACTGGGGTTCACAAAGCGCGGGAATTCGACCGCAGCCAAAACCAAACCAAGAACATCGACCACGAGTAGAACCGAAGCCGACCGCCATACTAACAAGTAACATGTTTTCACCGCTTGCTTTTGATGAGGAAGAACGAGATAGGGAATCTGACGATACCATCTCAGTATTGAGTGAGGGTGGGGGCACCAAGCGACGACGTGTTCATAAGACACGGGCGGCATCTATTGGTGTCTCACCAGCGTATCTCTCTTTTGACAACATGGGACAAAGCAGTGCTCCAAATGGATCAAATAAAAATTTAACGAAGGATACAAGAACAAAGCGTTATCCTCCATTTATATGTGAATATGACGCATGGATCACGGATAAAAACGAGTGGAAGGCGGCGAATGAAATTGCTCGAGTGAGTAATTGTGAAATACGCGCTAATCCAAAGAGCAAGAAAATAACATTTATTCCAAAAAACAAGGAAGCTTATGAAGCCATACAGAGGCGACTAAATGAAAACCCAGACAAATATAATTACTACACATACGGATGCAAAGACGATCATCGCCCGGCAAAGAAGCTAATAGCTAAAGGGGTCCGCGCCGAAGGTTACACAGAGGAAGAAATCAAAGCCGATATTCTTGCAAGATATGGAATCAAGATGGAACGGGTAATTATTATGAAAAATTCAGCGTTGATTCTCATCTTCCCAGGTGAAACTGACATGCGAGTAGCCCGCGATATAAAGTTTATCTTAAGTCAGCGTGCTACAATCGAGAAATACAAGGTACGAGACACCGCGGTGACACAATGCAAGCGGTGCTGGCAATTTGGTCATGTGCAATCTCATTGCCGGCGTCCAGAGCAACCAGACTCTGTTGAACAACGCGAAGATGGAGATGTGTGGCATGTGTGCTACAACTGTCACGAAATTGGTCATACAGCAAGACAGGCAAAGTGCCCGCTATTCCAGTTAGAAATAAAAAAACAGAAAAACAGGCGACAGGCTTTCGTCAAAAATAATGAAGGACTTACACTACCCACAAAACGTATGATAGAAGCTTCGAATATAAAAGCAGCCCCAGCCACACGGGTCGACAGAACTAGCTATGCAGCAGCAGCAGGTGCCTTAAGTAGCCCTAAAACCACACGCAAGCCCCCTGAAAATGAATCCAAGGCAAAGGCGTTACCTGACTTACTCAGCAAAGCAAAAGAGTTGATGAAAAGTTTGCAAGCAAAAGGCTATCCCGCAGAAACAATTTTGGATTTTGTAATTGAGCTTATCAATGGATAAATTGCCAAATACGCTCAGAAGAAGAAAACAGTGTGTGAGAATCGTACACTGTAACATTCAAGGAATTCGCAATAAACACATCGAGCTCAAGCAACTGGCAGTCAAACAACGGCCGGATATTATAATCGTAAACGAGTGTAAAGTAGATTTTACAAAGTGTAAATATAACATTCCAGGTTTTAACAAAATTTACGATACTAGGGCAACTCACCTTGTCACTGCAATGTACATAAAGGAAGGTCTTCGCTGGAATCTAACGACTGTGATCCCAGGCGTGGATGACGTTGATCGTCGTATTGAGGGAGTAGCTATCAGGCTAGAAACAATTGACGGTGGTATCATCGTGCGAGGGTTGTATAATCCACACTTACGTTTCTATCAAATTCGGGCGGACTGGGAAGCTCTGTTAGAAGATAACACCACATCGATTAACGTGGGAGATTTAAATTTGAGAATGCAACAGCTTGGACACTCTCAAACACAAGCCGCAGGTGCGCTGGTGCAGCGGGCCATTGGCAACAGAGAGGCAAAATTGGTGCATACTGGCTTACCATCTCGACCCTGCCATCAAGGAAACGGTATACTCGATGTCGCACTGGTGACACAAGAGGCCATGGAGTACACTTATCGAACGAAGCAACTCGATTCTATCTCGTCAGATCACTATCCGTGGCAATTGGAAGTTGATATAGAGGTGCACGAACATGTGCTACTGAGGCGAAAGATGAACAGCATTACTGAATCTAAGGAGTCTCGCATCAAATTCCAAGAGCTAGTCGAAGCAAATCTTCCAGTAATTGTGCCAACCACTGATGCTGAGGCAGATTCATGCGTCGATAACTTGGAAAATGTACTCACTGCGGCATTAGATGAGATGGCGCCGCTACGAGAGTTAATACGACGAGAGGAACTACCAATAAACATCCAATACATGATACAACATCGCAACCGAAGCAAACTAAAAGCAAAAAATGCACCAAGAGGACATATTCTCCGTCGGATATACAACGCTGCAAAGACCATACTGAAGCAAGCGCTGCAAGAATATCGAGAGACCCAATGGAACAACGTCATTGATAGTCCTGAAAACAACAATGCTAAGATGTGGACTATTCAACGCTCTCTGAAGATCAAGCCTCAGCGTCTACCTGATCTACATGGAGTTGTAACTGAAGAAGAAACAATCAATACTCTGGTTGACACGGCAATAGTAAAAGAAGCAAATGTGGATGACACTCATAAAAATTCTGAGACCTTTACCCCATACCAACCGCTGGCCGAGACCGACGTAGACGAGGTAATACGAGCTCTTCGCCTCTTCAAGAACAAGAAAGCGCCAGGCCCCGATCAACTAAGGGCTGACGCAATAAAACTTGCTGGCCCAGCATATTATACAGCACTGACAAACACAATAAACTACACTCTACGCACAGGATATTATCCAAGCCGATGGAAGCTGGGTGACTGTATCTTCTTACACAAACCAGGCAAACCACATACCGAAGCTGCCTCGTATCGTCCCATTATGTTACTTAACATTATGGGTAAGCTGTGCGAACGAGTTATGTATAGCAGAGTTCTCTCAGAAGTGAACCGTTTGCATCTTATCCCAGAATACCAGCACGGTTTTACAAAAAATAAAGGGACTGGTACCCAAATTTTACGAACTGGTAAGGTTATTACAGACGCTTTGGCAGAGGGCAACAGTGTAGCGATGATTTCTACTGATCTCAGTAAAGCTTTCGATTCCATAAATCACGCAGGGCTAAGCAAGAAACTGTTTAACGCTGGAATGGCAAATAATGTAATTAAGCTAATAGAGAATTACCTGAAAAATCGGGAGGCTCGTGGTAAGTACCGAACAATGTATGGAAAAAGGCAGCCGATTCCGCACGGGGTACCACAGGGCTCAATTTTGGGGCCGATCCTCTTCAACTTATACATGAGTGATATCCCCAAGACCCACATCGCAGGTATCACACTCTCACAGTATGCTGATGATCTATGCATCCTGAATGAGGCTAGCCAACCAGATACAGCATCGCGGAGAGCGGCATGGGCTGCTGAGACGATTATAAACTACTACAAGGAATGGGGTCTGCAGTGCAATGTGAGCAAAACGGATTGCATAATGTTTACAAATAAACGCAAATTTAATCGCACCATACAACTTCAACATGAGGCATTACCAATAAAAAGTAACAAAAAATATCTTGGAGTGCATCTCGACCAAAGATTAGTGATGAAGGAACATGTAAAAAACACAGTGAAAAAAGTAAAACAAGTGCGTGGAATGCTAGCGCCTATCATAGGATGGTATAGTAAAGTGTCCCTTGAAATAAAACTTAAAGTGATCAAAGCAACTGTTCTACCAATCATTGATTACGGCATTGTACAACTATACCCTAGGGTATGTAAGTCTAAGCTAACTGAATTAGAGAGGCAATATCGAATGGCATTGAAGACAGCGGGTAACTTTCCTCGCAATACGAGTTCAGAAGTAATCTGGGAAATGCTTGATGAGGATCCGTGGTACATACGTGCCAGGGACCTTCATGAAGATATGCTCCGCAAGTTAAAAGATCAGCAAATCCCTGGACTTACACTCCCTGGGAATAAATATGATAAACTGAACCACCATAATCCTATGTTGCCTAGCCTGCGCGCAGGTGAAATCGATTATGTTGACAAAAAAGAAAGAGGCAAACCGCTCTCCAAGCGAACGGTTCCTCCTCGTATTCCTATCCTTTAGCTTTAAGATTGATGTAAATAAAATATATAGCTTATGCGTGAGCCAGTTCATGTATGAACTGAGCCCTATTAACTTTACTCTTAGATCTTAGTTTAGACATATAGGTAAATAACATCGCCTGAACTTGGCAGGCTATTGAATTGTAACGCTAATTATAAAAAATAAAGTTGATTCTATTCTATTCTATTCTATTCTATTCATCCTTCTACCCATATATATATATGTAAGCTTGTAAACTGCATGTTGTGTACGTG
This sequence comes from Bombyx mori, assembly GCF_030269925.1. Classification (NCBI taxonomy): domain Eukaryota; kingdom Metazoa; phylum Arthropoda; class Insecta; order Lepidoptera; family Bombycidae; genus Bombyx; species Bombyx mori. The sequence goes on along the minus strand of NC_085120.1, from coordinate 443,988 downwards.
GCCATAGAGTAAGATGATATATAAGAATGACATTGGCACTGACACACTCAGATAGAGAATTTGATCTTAACCGTGAAATGATTTATGAAAAAACCTTTAATTGTCGATTTTTCTATTTTTAGGTGAATAGATTCACAATGTTTAAATGTTTTTAGTGTTTAATTTTATAATAACAATAAACTTTTCTATTTTTAGATAAATCAAATTTGCGTTATTTACTCCAGTACCATCTGACATATTACAAATCGACAATTGTCAGAGTTTGATTGGATAATAGTAGATCATGAAAAAATTACAATTTGAAGTTGAGCTGGCGGCAGATGAAGACCCGAAGAATAACATCTTGATTATAAAATCGGTAACAAAAGAAGATGGAACAACATATCTCATACCACCATGTTTGCAAGCAGCGAAACATCACCCTCAATTGGTACAGTTACCAGAATTTTCGAAAATAAAAAAAACATTACAGAGAAGAGGTCATAATAGAAAGATGTGGATGTCCATGCCAAGTGATGTTTTAGCACTATACATGGATGATGCTGAAAATATGGTATTTAATGATTATTTATTACAAGAAATGACTCAAGTCACAAGCCAATCTATTACAGATGGAAAATTATTAGAAATATTAGAGAAATTAAGTGATAAAACCAAGGTCAACAAAGAAAAACATAACAAGTTAAGCAAATTGAATGAAAAATTTGTTTTAAAGAAGTTTGATAACAAAATCACTAACGCTAAACAATGGTTGCAAAATTTTGAGAGTGAATGTACAAGATTTGATTTAAATGATGATACAGAGAAAATTAGTGCTTTGAAATTATTTTTAAATGACTCAGAGAGTGACTGGTATGAGTCTATGTTAATTAAACACAGCTTAAACTCGATGTGGCAAATATGGCAAGCAAGTTTCCTAAACACGTTCGCAGATAAAAGTTGGTTCTCTGTAATGTATGCATTGAGTTTCAAACATTTAAATGGCTCTCTTCTGGAATATGCATTGAAAAAGCAGAGATTGTTACTCGAGTATAATAGTGATATAGATACCAGAACTCTCACTGATTTAATTGTTATAGGATTGCCAACTTATATTACAAGTAAACTAGATAGACAAGAGGTAACCGACCCAACTCTTCTATTTAATGCCTTACGGATGCATGAAAGTCAGAATAAATATGTACAAAAACATTTTACTGAAAAGAAAAGCTCGACTAAAACAGAAGCTGAATATAAAAAAAAAATACCTTGTCAAATATGTTACAAGATGGGAAAGAAAAACAGATTTCACTCTGAAGATTTGTGCTGGTTCAAAGAAGACAAGAAGAGTAACGACAGTGTAAGACACTGCAAAAACTTGATGTTGGAGATTGATGAATTTCAGGATACAAAAAACTAAATATTCCCCCACTAATAGATGTTGAAGTTACACTGGATGACACATTGAACTGCACAGGTATTTATGACCCTGGCTCAAATATAACCTTAATAAATTCCAAATTAATAAAAGTAACAAATTCAAAGAAAAAATACATAGAAAGTAAATTCAACACAATTGGTGGTGGGGGAAAAACAACAGGTTTAATAAGATTAAAGGGAAAAATACTGAATATTGAAAAAGAAATAAATGCATTCGTTTGCAAGGATAAAAACTTCACTCATGATTTACTTTTGGGACTGGATACAATAAAGCGGTTTGGATTGACCCATGATGGGAATTTAAAAATCCAACTACAGAAAGGTGCCAACCCAACTGAAAATAAATATGTCAGCCCCACTAAAGAAATGGAAACCAGGGAGTTTAATTATGAAATAAATTTCAATGAGGGCATAGATGTGAATAATTTTGATATAGATACTACTTACTTGGAACATGACCAAATAATGAAAATTAGTACATTATTAAATGATTATAAGCACATATTTGCCAAAGATAAATATGATGTAGGCCAAGTGAAAAACTATGAAGCATTTATAGACCTACAAATAGATAAATATTGCTCAAAAAGACCATATAGATGCTCCTTAGATGATAAGGAAGAAATTGAGAAGCAAATTGGACAATTGCTAAAGAAAGAATTAATTGAAGAATCTTACAGCCCATTCGCAGCACCAGTAACATTGGCATTCAAACGGGATGAAGGAAAGAAGTCAAGATTGTGTATTGACTTTAGAGATCTTAATAAGATTATTACCCCACAGCCACAGCCGTTTCCTCTAATAGAAGATCTAATGGTAAAAACGATAAACTGTAAATATTTTACCACCCTCGACATTAATTCTGCTTTTTGGTCTATACCATTAAGGACCAGCGACAGAAAAAAGACAGGCTTTGTTACACAAGAAGGTCATTATCAATGGACTTGCCTTCCCTTTGGACTGAAAACATCTCCGGCAATTTTTCAAAGAATCCTGACTAATGTAATAAGAAAACATAAGCTGTCAAGCTTTGTGATTAATTATATTGATGATATTATGGTGTTTTCGAAAACTTTTAGTGATCACATGAACCATTTATCGAAACTACTGGATGCAGTTGCTGAAGAAGGATTCCGTCTGAAATTAACAAAATGTAAATTTGCAGCACAGTCTGTAAAATTCTTGGGACACGTAGTAAAAGGTAATACAATCACACCTTTGAAAGATAACCTCAGATCTATAGCAGAATTTGCAGCACCACAAAACAAGAAACAAATAAGACAGTTTCTAGGTAAAGTAAATTTTTATAATAAATACATTCCGAATGCTACAATAACTCTTGACCCAATACACAATCTACTTAGGAAAAACGTCAATTTTGATTGGTCAGCTGATTGTGAAAAAGCTTTCCAAACAATAAAAAAGAATTTATGCTCTGCCCCAATTCTTGCTATTTTCGATCGAGAAGCGACAACCTTTATATACACTGATGCAAGTATAAAAGGAATTGGCGCAATACTAAAACAAACACAGAAATGTGGAGAAATCAAACCAGTGGCATACTTTTCAAAGTTGAATGAATCACAAAAGCAGAAGAAAGCCATATTTTTAGAATGCTTAGCCATTAAAGAAAGTTTAAAGTTTTGGCAACACTGGCTAATAGGAAAATCGTTCACAATTTATACGGACCACAAGCCACTAGAAAATTTAAACATAAAAAACAGAACAGATGATGAACTGGGAGACATGACTCATTACCTATCACAATACAACTTTGAAATAAAATACAACCCTGGTAGAAATAATATAGAAGCGGACTGCTTAAGCAGAAATCCTGTGTTTGAAAGCCACGAAAACGAAGAAGATAATTTGAAAACAGTAAATATTGTAAGGATTGAGGAAATATTGGAGGACCAGAACAAAAATCTAAATATACAGAACAAACATAGTTTTATTAGAGAAAATGGTATATATTACAAAAGGAACAACAAGAGGAAAAAAATCATTTTGTCCGAAGACTACAGTAAAATATTAATAAAAAAGGTGCATGAGCATTTGTGTCATGTAGGAATAAATCAGATTGAGTCAAAAATAAGACCTTTCTACACAGCACCAAATCTACTGGATAATATAAGATTGATTTGCCGTCAATGTGAAGTTTGTATAAAAAACAAATCACGGTTGAATAGGAATTATGGACTCATGTCACAATTAGGACCGGCAGAAAAACCTTTCCAAATCATGTCCCTAGATACAATAGGAGGATTCGGTGGTAACGGATCTTCAAAAAAGTATCTACATTTGTTGATAGATCATTTCACACGTTATGCTTACATATCATGCTCGAAGACACAACTGGCTAAGGACTTTATAAAACTGGTAGACCAAGTAATCAAGGATAATGAAGTTGAAATATTGCTCTCTGATCAATATCCAGCACTGAATTCAAAAGAGTTTAAAAAATATTTAAAGGACTACTCTGTTAATTTAATTTTTACAGCAGTAGATGCTCTTTTTTCAAATGGTCATAATGAGAGGTTGAACCAGACGCTGGTAAATAGGATTAGATGTGTCCTGAATAGCAAAGAGAAAAGAACAGCTTGGACAACCGTGGCAATGGATTGTGTGAAAGCCTACAACTCAAAAAACCACACAGTGACAGGTTATTCGCCTCTATATCTGTTAAGTGGGGAACCAACCGATGTACTACCAATGAATCTAATAAAAAAACAAGTGGAACCAGGAGAACTGGAAAAAGACCGTCATACAGCATATCTCAGATCAAAAAAATCACATGAATTGAACAAGGCTATTTTTGACAAAAACAGAATAAATTACAAGTTTCAAAAAGGTGATATGGTTTACATAATGGACTGTAATAAGTTAAACAGATCTAAAATGGATGAACTAAGAATAGGTCCTTTTGAGATCGAAGAAATGATATCAGATTCAGTATGTAGAATCAACACTGGAAAGAATAAAAAGTCTTTGGGATTGTACCATGTGACAAAACTCATTCCCCAGTTGGATTATTCAAATTAGCCCGAACTAATTTGCACTTTTGAGGGGGGGAGATGTAAGCTTGTAAACTGCATGTTGTGTACGTGGCCATAGAGTAAGATGATATATAAGAATGACATTGGCACTGACACACTCAGATAGAGAATTTGATCTTAACCGTGAAATGATTTATGAAATATTGGAAGTAAAAAACCTTTAATTGTCGATTTTTCTATTTTTAGGTGAATAGATTCACAATGTTTAAATGTTTTTAGTGTTTAATTTTATAATAACAATAAACTTTTCTATTTTTAGATAAATCAAATTTGCGTTATTTACTCCAGTACCATCTGACATATTACATATATATATATTATTATTTTTTTGTAGACAAATGTTCGATAATGATAAAATTTTATGGAAAAATTATAAGGAGCACATAAAATGTCTGAAACATGAAAATTAAGATTGATGCACTATATTTAACTTTAAATTTAATTTAACCCTAGTAGTGATAAATGTAATAAGTGGCCAAGGGTTGCGGGGCGGGGCGGTGTGTGCGACGTACGAGAGGTGCGGGGGGGATGCCACGCGAGGGAACCGCGTAGTAGGGATGGACGTTTAAAATATACATCGATGTTTTTTTCGATGTGATGCATCGATCGGTCACATCGATGGTAATACGATGTATTGGGAAATACATCGATGTTTCTTATATATCGATTGTTTTAGGTTAGGCATTAATTAAAACAAAAATATGTATTAATCAGGAAATATATGTATTAAAATTAAAAATCACCGAGACAACACATTTTTTTTACATATTCCAATATTTTTTGTCAATGCTATGTAAAAACAAAAGTTTGCTTAATCTCTTCCCCTTCAGCCGGTTTCTTTGTTCAGTCATAACTAGCCCTGCCTGTGAAAAAAGTCTTTCTGAAGGGACTGACGTGCCAACTATTGTTAAATACTTAAAAGCTATTTTGTACAGCTTCGGGAATTGTATTTTGTAATCTCACCAAATTTCTAACGGATTTTCTTTAAGTCTTCCAACAGGAGTTCGGAGATAAACGGAAAGTTCGTCAGACAAAACGTCTTCAGATTTGTTAATTTTCCAGTTACGATGCACTAACTTATGGTGATCAGTCCATAATGAAAAGGCCTCTTCATTTTTATCGGACTTGTCAGAATCGGACTCAGGTTCTTCATTGCTATGCAAATTCTTCTTCATTAAATCTTTAATTTTCGTAACAGCATTCGAACAAGCTATCGGATCATTGAAATGCATTCTTTTAAACCGTGGATCTAAAATACTTGCGATAGCCAGAGCATTCACATGTTCTATTGAACCCATTCTTTTATTTATTTCATTAATAGCAAGTTTCTGCACCTCTTTCGCTACGGGATCTTCTATAACAGCTGAAGTTATTTTAGAGAGCATGCAACGAACTAAGGGAATAATTTTACTACTTGTGCAGTATTTATCACCTGAAATTTCTTTTGTAGCCGCTTCTAAGGGTCGCAATACCATGATGACAGACGATACAGTAGATATTTCCGATGCACTCAGCATTGCAGGTGCTCTAGGGTGGCGGAAGAGAATATCATTTATGACACTACGGAGTTCTAGAAATCTTTGTAACATATAATATGTACTGTTCCAGCGAGTATCCACGCTTTGTATTAATTTTACCTCAGCTGCTCCAGCAGAAGACTCCGTAGCCGCAGCAGTAGCTTTACGTAATTCATCACTAGCAATGCAACTCTGTTTAAACCAAGTCACTATTGATTTTACTTTAGAAACAATGTTTCTCCACTCAATACATATCATTGTGCCTTCAGCCACCAAATTCAGAGTATGGGCAAAACATGGGATGTGTTTCCTTCTACCAAACGCTAATTCGATCGCCTTAACTATATTGGCTGCGTTGTCAGTAACAACAGCTGTTACATTCTCTTGATCGATTTTCCAGTCTTGACATACCTTTAAGAGAATTTCAGAAAGATAATCTGATGTATGTCTTTCATCCAATTCGTACACACCTAAGGTGACTGAATATAGTTCAATGTCTATTCCGAAATGTGCTGTGATGCCCAAAAAACTTTTCATATTCAAGGTATCCGACCAAATATCTGTTGTTAGGGTTATATCTTCTATAGAGGACAACATTTTCTTAATTGTTTCTGAAATTACTTCATATTTATCGTCCAGCCAGCGTCTTAGAGTTGTTCTACTCGGGAGCTTATATTGAGGAGCAACTGTTTTCATTAGAGTTTTGAAGCCTTCGTTTTCAACGATTGAGAATGGCTGATGGTCTTTGCAAATCATGAATAACAAACAGTTGTTCAGTTTCCTTGTCTTCGCTCCAGATTCTGAGTAAGAGGAAATATCTTTAAAAGCGGCCTGTATTGTTCTTTGGCGTTTTAAAGGTGTAACGTTTTCGTCTAAGTCTGAATCAATGGTTTCATTTACGGTTTTTGGTAACGGTGCACCGGATCTTTGACTGCCACTGCAACTTGGAACAGGTTGAAACTGAAGTACTCCATCATCCATTTTATTATAAGGCGTAACTTTGGTATCCAGATCCAGAGGATTCGATATTTCGTCTGTAGTAGTTACTGCATTGAATGTAGTTTGTTTCGGCTGAATTTCGAGATAAGCAGCCTTATGAACATTACGAATATGTCCAATTAAGTTCGTAGTGTTTCCAGCAGACTTAATTTCCTTTTGACATAGTTTGCATTTCGTTTTCTTATCGTCAATTTTGTTAAAGAACTGCCAAACGGAACTTTTTTTCTTAGGTCCCATTATAACTGAAAGTAAAAAACAAAACTATATAGGACTGTTTACAGGGAATTTATAATAATACCTATTAACTGCCTAGTAGAATACAAATAAGTATAAGCCGCATTTTAATCGATAATATTAATATAGTAATTATCGATAACTTGGCATCACTACAATAGATAGTATTATTATTTCACGGTAAAAAATATAACCTTTCAATCAAATCGTATCATATTGCGAAATTAATGCATTCGTCGTAAAGTAGGTACATAATCTTCTCTTTTATATCTTAGTTATAAGCACGCGCAATATAAAACGTAAAATATAATAATTACTTTGTACTTTTTGACAACAAAACAATGTGTCATTTCCAGTAAAGTTTCACTAGCAAAACCATTATCATTATCACTAAAGGTCGATTCGACCAAACAAGAGTAAATCTTATTCTTAGAATAACTCGTCAGTTAATCGAGAGTAAATCAATTTTACGTTTTACCAACTACAATTCTAAGAATAGTGGGCCTATTCGGGAATTGTTACTATACCGCCGTTTCGCACGGAATAACGGAGCTATTCCTAGAATAAAGTAATGGCGTCTGTCAGTCCAACATCTGATTTCTGTCATTTCATAAATATTTATTCTGTTTTAATTTCAAGTCAACGCAATGCACTAAATGATTATTAATAGTCTGAATGCAACGTTTAAACGAAAAAAGATAAAACCACACGACAAAACTTGACAATTCCCTCAAACAAACAAGAAATAAAAATAATACGTTTGACAGCTGGATATCTTACACAACAGCTACTTTTTCACACTAAAATACGGCAAAATCGAGTTGACGATTTGTATGCTCTTACACTATGCCGTTGAACAACAACATTTATTTGCCGGATTTTATTTTTGTTCACCATTCACTCTGCTATTCGCGTATTGTTATTCCTAGCGCAACTATACGTGGAAAAACGACTATGAATTTACTCGAGATTAAAATCATGGAATAGGTTATTCCTCGTATAGTTACTCGAGTTTAAATTTAAGTTTGGTCGAATCCGCCCTAAATACATTATTCTATTTATTAATACACATACCTGACATACCTGTTCATAAATTAGTTTCTTTTTTAGATTTAAACAAGGCAAAAACTCGTATCGTAACAAAAACACAATATACATTTACACAGCAGAAACTCGGTCGGCCATATTGTTGTTTTGGTTTAATTAATATTGGCAGCACTGATTATAACGTTTCGTTTCTCTTTTCACTCATAGTATAGTAATCTCATAATTTGCGTACCTAATCGATGCATCGAATGAAAAACATCGATATATATTCGATGTTGAAGTATTTACAATACATCGGTTCAAGACGATGCATCGTTACTATACATCGAGTATTTTAAATAAATCGATGTATATCGTCCATCGCTACCGCGTAGGCGACGCGTTAGTTGGCTCGGTGTTATTGTTTTAAAAGCACGCGCACGTTATTTGTTGTTGCTGACGTAAAGTGAATTTTTGAGTTTGAGTACTGTTTTCGTATTCAAATGGAAGTCCAGCTTATTATGAAAACCAGATTTAATGAGAAATGCCTTGAAATAAAATCGAAGAAAGGAAAAAATCACCAATTATTTACACGAGATGAGTATTTTACTTTTTTAAACAAGGTTATAACTTCTAAAGAGAAAACAAAGCAAAAAACGCCAGAAGACTATCAACATCTGTCAAGATACGATGTTGTTAATATAGGAAACATAAAAAAATTTGTAGTTCCAGTGAAGGACGAGAAAGACTCGCTTATTTACTACACTTAATTAGAGGAAAATTTTGATATTATTCATGAGACTCATATTTCTATTGGTCACGGAGGGCGCACCAGAATGGTTAAAGAGCTTAAAAATAAATATAAGAATATTACACTTGAACTTATAACTATTTATTTGAACTTGTGTCAACCATGCCAAAAGAAAATGAATATTCCTAAAAAGGTAGTAAGGCCCATTAAGAGTACTGAATTCAATTCAAGATGTCAAGTTGATCTTATTGACATGCAATCACAGGCAGACGGTCAATATAAGTTTATAATGGTATACCAAGATCACCTTACAAAATTTGTGCAACTCAGAGCATTAAAAACGAAGCGTGCTGAGGAAGTTGGATATCATTTGTTAGACATATTTACTATATTTGGAGCGCCTTGTATTTTGCATAGTGACAATGGGCGTGAATTCGTGAATAATGTCATTACTGAGGTGTGTAAAATGTGGGATTAACCTAAAATTATTCACGGAAAGCCGCGACACAGCCAGTCTCAAGGATCTGTCGAGAGAGCAAATCAAGACATTGAAAAAATGTTAGCTACTTATTGTTGTTGTTTGTTATGTTATTCCAAATATCATTAAGTGCCGGGGTTAACGGCTCATCCCATGAGAGTTTATCCAACCACATTCTTTGTAATAACATTTTCATGGTAACTACGCAACGAGATAAAAGTCCTAGGGGGTCAAAAATACGTGCAATGGCAGAAAGTATGTCTCGCTTAGTCGCAGAAACTTTAGAAGATAGCGTAGAACATGAAAAGCTCAATTCATCGGAACTAGCAAACCAGTCAAGTCCTAACAACTTGTTGGGTTCATTAGAGCCCATATCTAAATCTAACGACGACTGTGAAGCTCCAGATACTAATTCAGGTACGTTGTATCTCCACTTTCTGAGTGGCATACAAGCAGACGCCAGTGCGTTGGTGACCTCGGTGCACATGAACATAACCTCATTTAAATCATCACCTCCAGTCAGCATGTCATCAACGTAAAAGTCATGCTTGATGACGTCAGCGATCTTATCCCTGATACCTGGGTATGACTCACCTACAGAATGCGAACACATCTTAATAGCGCTGTTTTGATAGTCAATACCTATTTGCTTTAGACAGCGCGTAGCGAGAAATGGTGCACTAGCCGTACCATACGTTACAGTATTTAATGTGTACGTCTTAACAGGGTCGCACTCATTATCACGCCACAGTACCTGTTGTAGGTATCTATCAGATGGGTGAACGTATACACACCTGTACATCTTCGCAACATCAGCTGACAAGACAAACTTGTGCTGTCGAAACCGAAGAAGTACAGATATAAGATCGTCTTGCACCGTAGGACCAACCATTTGCAGATCATTGAAGGACACTCCCGACGAAGTAACACAACTCGCATTAAAGACTACACGGAGTTTGGTAGTAGTGCTACATTCACGCAGTACCCCGTGGTGAGGTATAAAATAGCCATTGGGTCTGTCACTATTTTGATTTTTGGTCATGTGTCCTAAAGTCTCATTTTCGGACATGAAGTCGCGATATAATTTACCTAAATCAGGTTTTGACTTTAGTCTGCGTTCCAAAGAATATAAACATTTAGAAGCTCTTTGAAAGGATTCTCCTAAGATAGAAGGACTTTGCTTTAAAGGAATACGAACACAAAAATGACCGTCCTCTAAACGTGTCGTATTCTCGACAAAATGTTCTTCACACAACTTTTCCTCGGGTAAATAATTTGGAGATAGCGAGTTAACCTCCTCTAAATTCCAAAATTTTATTAAATCTGTGTGAATTTTATTTAAATCACCGTTACCAGAGGGATCGGTTTGAGTAAAATTACATGAGATATCATGCGAAAATGATTTACTATTATTATTATTATAACTAACAGGCCCAGATACAATCCAGCCTAACAATGTTTCACATAAAACTGGCTTATCTAAACCTAAATTAATTCTTTGTGAAGCGACCAGGTCCCAAAAGAGATCAGCACCGATTAAGACATCCACTTCTGACGGCTTATAAAAGGTGGGGTCAGCTAAACAAAAGGTATCAGGAATATTCAGGTCTGAAATGTCGACTTCACGACATGGCACCACAGTCGTTAATGATGGCAAAATAAAATAATTATTGGAATAGCTATTGTCTAATGACGTCATTTTTACTTGACAAATTTTGCCTACGCGAGAACTCACGTTATTATTGCCATATACTGAACCATTTACCTTACTAGAATTTAAGTTAAGCCGTTTATATAATCGTTCCGTAATAAAACAAGACGTGCTACCGCTATCAAGCATGGCCCGCACTATGTGCTCACGATCATTTTGATCACATAACTTGATAAGAGCGGTGGACAATAACACGCCGCGTTGTTTACGCTCGCCACAATATGAACTGAGGGCCGCCGACAACGTTAAATTATTTGCACTCGCAGTCGCATTAGTGCTCGTTACGGCGTCAGTGGGCAATGACGTTGATACGGGATGAGACGAACTCCCGTTTGACATGGTTTTATGATTATTATTACTAGAGTTTGTAGTACCTTTGTTCTCCGACGAATGTATCAACGTGTTATGCCGGCGCTTACATATTTTGCAACCCGGCCTTTTACATCGATTGGCAAAGTGACCTGCACGAAAACAATTATAGCAGACTTTATAACTAGGTAATAATTTGATACAGGCGTCTATACTAAGTGCAAGAAATGCTGAACAATTACTTAGAATGTGATCGGCTTGACAGTGGGGACATTGCTTACTAGAACTATTATAATCCTGTGATATAACCATAGATTGCATCGCATTATAATTGGACTTAGGCTTAGCGACAGTGGGATTATTGCTATTTCATGTTAACTCTAGTGTTTCTACTAAATCAGCGCGAGTGCGAATAAATTGCAGGAATGCATCAAATGTTATTGTGCTATCTTTGTCTATGCGACCTTTGTGTTCCTCCCACTCACGATATGTTTGCTGACTTAACTTACGAGTAACTATGTATATAAGTAAAGTGTCCCAATGCTGAACAGGTTCACCTAAAGACTCTAAAGCGCGCAAATTCTTGTTAAGTTGGTCGATCATGCCTTTTAACGCAACAGAGGATTCCTTTGAAATAGTGTTTAAGTTAAATAAGGATGACACATGGTTTTGTACTAACAACCTTTTGTTATCGAAGCGATCACAAATTAGCTTCCAAGCTATATCATAATTGCTTGCCGAGAACCCAATAGAATTGATTACCACAGCAGCAGATCCCTCCAGAGACGCTCGCAAATAATGAAACTTGTTAATTTGATCAATTTCATCGTTACAGTGAATGAGACTAGTAAAAGTGTCCCGGAACTCCAACCAATTGCTATAACACCCATTAAACTTTGGTAGCTGTATAGTGGGCAACTTAACAGGTTTAGGTTGACTAATACGGGAACATTTATCAATATTTACGGACTCATTATCATTTTTATACTTACTTATCAACTCATGTGACCTAGACCGAGTTTTGTAATACAGGGACTCAAACTCGGCACGTTCAGAGAACTGAGCCTTGACATCATCTACCAAACATTCTAATCACAACTGTACCTCGTCGTACTGCTCATACAAAGCCTCGATTTTACCCATCCGTAACTGTAATTCTTTGATCTCACAACTAGTCAACTGCTTGTTACTCGATGCATCAAGGAAGTTGTGAAATGCAGTTAAACGGCCCTTGAAACTTCCTCGTTTTTTAACTAATTCTCTTTCTTCGGACATACTGGAAACCGAGTGTAGTCAACCTTTTAATATCCTTAATTATGGTTACATACTACCTGACCGAGTGTTGGGTGATGATATTTTACTATAATGTTACTATAAACACCGTAAATTATCTTGAAGTTTTTTTGTCCAGATATCCGTTATCGGCTTATAACTTCCACGGCAAATTTCAATGTAATTATTATTCAATTCCGCTGTTTGATATAGGTAATTAATTATCTTCAAGAAATCCAACATCGGCTCGAATGACCACATGTTAGGGAAATGAATGGGGACTCTTCATAAAACTCCAAAATAGTATCTTGTAAAAAAACGTGTATTGCCTTGATGACGAACAAAGATAGAATGAAGGAACCTAAAATTAATTAACCCCAAGTGGCTTGAGCGTGTATTTGCTATCTGCAAACGAGCAGGCTCTTTGCTCGGACATGTCAAACATTGAATATTTAGAAACTAAAACTAAAATTTATGTTGCTAATGGCCAATATTTGTTTTCAAATAAAAAAGGGATTTTAAATTTAAAATATAATAACTTACCTATAAAAATAGAAGCACTACTTGTCAAGGGGCTATCCCACAACTTATTGTCTGTTGAAAAATTATTAGAGAAAGGAAATTCTGTCAGATTTCATAAAAATTCTGTATCAATTGCTAAAGGAAATAACATAATTTATAGTAGCATGCTTAATAGTCTGTATGCAATCAATCTTACATTAAACACTTGAACTTACCTAGCTCAGAAAAACCATGTGGAATATGTGTAGAACGAAAATCAACAAGATTACCATTCTCTACAACACCAAGATCAAAGTATATGGGAGATCTCATACACACTGATATATCAGGACCAATAAATATTCCTACACTTACAAATGGGGTATATTTTCATACAATAATAGATGATTACACACATTTCTGTGAGGTATAGTTATTACAAAGAAAAAGTGAGGCGACAGATAGGCTCATAGAATATGTTAATAGAATGGAAAGACAAATAGGATGTAGTCAAGAAAATCAGAAGTAATAATGGTGGTGAGTTTAAAAATTAAAACTTAATAAATTTTGCAAAGATAATGGAATTGTTCAACAGTTTACTTTTCCCACAGTCAAACGGAGTTTCAGAACGCATGAACAGGAATATTTATAACAGAGCTCGGACTTTATTAATTGAATCTGGTTTACCAAAAACCTTATGGTGTGAAGCAGTGCGATGTGATGTCTATCAAATCAACAGATGTCCATCGTCTGCTATCAACTTTCAAACCCCAGCAGAGAAAATGTTTTGAAACAAAGACTTAACAAGACTTAGGATATTTGGATCAAAATCATGGGTTCATATCATACCAAAACAGGATAAACTCTTGCAAAGAGCTAAAGAGATGAGACTCGTAGGATATAGCCCAAATGGATATCGTCCATGGGACCCTACAAGTAATAAAGTTATAGTGTCAAGATATTTTATGTAAGAATTGATGAAACTCAATTAAACTACAAGGAAACTGAAGAAAAGGTAACATAAAAGGAGAAAGGTACTATGAAGATGAATTAATACAAAATGAAGATACTGAGAAGGACACAGAAGATGACCAAGAGATAAGAATACCCAATGAGAATACATATCTTTTACATACCATGAGCGAGGATGGAAAATGACCTCGTTGGACACGCGGAATACGGTTGCTTGCTTCTTCACTACTGTGTGCGTACACCTTATCATTTTGTTTGTTGTAGCTCTCTTCTACGGTAAAAATTTTTTCATCCGAAAAAAGAATTTCCCGATATTTTTTTCCCGCGTACCGCTTCAACAAAGCGCGGCATCTCTTCAGTCTCAGGTCCATTAGACGAGCATTCAAACGATGTCCTGTTTTTCTTCGATATGCCCGAATCCCTAAGTCTTCATTTAACACCCTTTTCACCGTAGTTCTGCCACCCCATCTGAAGGGCCAACATTTACGTTTGGGATTTCTTTGAATTCGCGCCTACACAGCTTTTATCACTGCTGGAGTCCTAACAGACCGAGGGCGACCACTTCTTGACCTGTCATCTACACTAGAGTCTTCATTGTATCGTTTAATGGTACGATAAACGAATCTTTTGGATAAATTCAAATTTTTCAGTATGTTAAAAATTTGAGTTGGCGCGTAACCGCAACGATGCAACGCAATAACTGCAACACGGTCTTCTTTAAGCGTCCACTCCATATTTAAAAATGAGTAAAATTCTAAAAGTATACATTTTTATTTTCATGAACAATTCGAAATTCGAATTCAATAAACTTTTTTGTGGCCAGCATTCTAAAAGAAAAGTTTTTACTGTGTGACAATACTTATGACCTGACTAGTTATATATATATGACGGAGGAGAAACGCTGAAGGAATGTTTTTAAAAAGTGTGACGTCAGCATCGTTGACGTCACGGTCATTAAGTTCTCGATGATGACTCATATTTGGGCTTCCAAAACAAAACTTCACGAGAACTGCGTATATTGCACGAGAAGCATAACAACGTTACAGAGAGATCCGTACTGTACTACGGCTCGGACACGAATGACCCAACGCTAGACAGCACGGCCGTATTTATAGGACTTCGTACACGTCAGCGTGTTTACAAGATTATAAAGTATTGAAATTACAATAAAAGGGAATGTTTAACATTAATTTCTTATCACAGAGTAATTAGTTGATGATCAGTAGGTAAATAGTCATATTTGCGCCGACACGGCCATACTGACAGGCGGTGCGCGCTCTGCACCGGCCTCGTTGATTCTCGTAGGTTTTTCTTTGATTCTCATTGACCTGTAGGAATAAAAAGTTTCTCTGAGTAGCGCATCTGTTATACTTGCGTTACTTGTAACTATGTAGGTTTGAGACTTATTAATGCGATTTGATTGTAGGGTTCTCGGAGGGTATAGTAGGGTTCTCGTAGAATTCTCGGAGGGTATAGTAGGGTTCTCGTAGAATTCTCGGCGGTTCTCGTAGAGTTCTCGGCGGTTCTCGTAGATTTATTTAAGGTGTTCGGATAAGGATGTTGTGTAGTGTGCGTACACTGTGGTACTTATGTAGTGGGCGTACACTGTGGTACTCATGTAGTGGGCGTACACTGTGGTACTCATGTAGTGGGCGTACACTGTGGTACTCATGTAGTGGGCGTACACTGTGGTACTCATGTAGTGGGCGTACACTGTGGTACTCATGTAGTGGGCGTACACTGTGGTACTCATGTAGTGGGCGTACACTGTGGTACTCATGTAGTGGGCGTACACTGTGGTACTCATGTAGTGGGCGTACACTGTGGTACTCATGTAGTGGGCGTACACTGTGGTACTCATGTAGTGGGCGTACACTGTGGTACTCATGTAGTGGGCGTACACTGTGGTACTCATGTAGTGGGCGTACACTGTGGTACTCATGTAGTGGGCGTACACTGTGGTACTCATGTAGTGGGCGTACACTGTGGTACTCATGTAGTGGGCGTACACTGTGGTACTCATGTAGTGGGCGTACACTGTGGTACTCATGTAGTGGGCGTACACTGTGGTACTCATGTAGTGGGCGTACACTGTGGTACTCATGTAGTGGGCGTACACTGTGGTACTCATGTAGTGGGCGTACACTGTGGTACTCATGTAGTGGGCGTACACTGTGGTACTCATGTAGTGGGCGTACACTGTGGTACTCATGTAGTGGGCGTACACTGTGGTACTCATGTAGTGGGCGTACACTGTGGTACTCATGTAGTGGGCGTACACTGTGGTACTCATGTAGTGGGCGTACACTGTGGTACTCATGTAGTGGGCGTACACTGTGGTACTCATGTAGTGGGCGTACACTGTGGTACTCATGTAGTGGGCGTACACTGTGGTACTCATGTAGTGGGCGTACACTGTGGTACTCATGTAGTGGGCGTACACTGTGGTACTCATGTAGTGGGCGTACACTGTGGTACTCATGTAGTGGGCGTACACTGTGGTACTCATGTAGTGGGCGTACACTGTGGTACTCATGTAGTGGGCGTACACTGTGGTACTCATGTAGTGGGCGTACACTGGTACTTTTTGTCGAGGCGTACACTGTGGTACTTTTTGTCGAGGCGTACACTGTGGTACTTTTTGTCGAGGCGTACACTGTGGTACTTTTTGTCGAGGCGTACACTGTGGTACTTTTGCCGAGGCGTACACTGTGGTACTTTTGCCGAGGCGTACACTGTGGTACTTTTGCCGAGGCGTACACTGTGGTACTTATGTTGTGGTGTAATTTTGGTAATCAAAAATAAAAACTTATCTTTGAGTGTTGATTTTGTTGCTCGACCATGCTGATTTGTGAAGTAGATGTATAGGCTCATCGGCTGTTGCTGGAGGGTAGTCTTCTTCCGCCGATATGGTTAAATCGGTCTCCAGGTTGTTGCTGAGCGGAGGCGGCATGTGATCCCACTTCTGATGACGGAGGAGAAACGCTGAAGGAATGTTTTTAAAAAGTGTGACGTCAGCATCGTTGACGTCACGGTCATTAAGTTCTCGATGATGACTCATATTTGGGCTTCCAAAACAAAACTTCACGAGAACTGCGTATATTGCACGAGAAGCATAACAACGTTACAGAGAGATCCGTACTGTACTACGGCTCGGACACGAATGACCCAACGCTAGACAGCACGGCCGTATTTATAGGACTTCGTACACGTCAGCGTGTTTACAAGATTATAAAGTATTGAAATTACAATAAAAGGGAATGTTTAACATTAATTTCTTATCACAGAGTAATTAGTTGATGATCAGTAGGTAAATAGTCATATTTGCGCCGACATATAAAATAATTTTTTTTTTTGTTATAATTCTAGGCAGTGGCTTGGCTCCGCCCCTGGCATTTCTGAAGTCCATGGGCGACGGTAACCACTCACCATCAAGTGGGCCGTATACTCGTATGTCTACAAGGGCAGTAAAAAAAAAACAAATAATAATTATAATATATAAGTCCCTCACCTCGCCAGAGACAAAGCAGAGTGGAAATCTTTGGAGGAGGCCTTTACCTGAGAGGGGTCCATACATATATTATATAAACTAAATTTACAACAAAAAAAATGTAATTGCATGGAATAAAAGGCTTAATAATAATAATAAGTCCCTCACAAGCCCAACTACGTCCGGCTACAACATCTATGCCACGTGAAGGGTGGAACATCACAGCTTAAAGCGAAGATTTAATGATGGCCAACAGAGCACTAGCGTCACTTTCAGTTTAGAGAGACAATTAAATAATGAAGGTATAGGGCCGGTTTCCGGGGGCCGTCTGGAACTGGCGCTGGACGTGACAGCATACGGACCTTCAGCGGCTCTCTGCTGAACAGGCGGCGAGAGTCGGGGGGACCCGAAGATACTACAACCGACCAACGGGGCAGGGAGGGGGTGGGTGATACTTTGCAGAGTAGAGCTTCGCCCACGCACTGCCGGTTCATCTACAACGACTACAAATAATAGTGTAAGCGATGACAGAAGAAGAAAGTGCTCAACGTAAGAACTAAAAGAATAAATGTTTTGTTATTTAAAGTCAGATCAGAAGGACCAGGATACATAGGTAGATTACATCAACTTTTTACAGAGAGCAACCCCAATAATCCTAAAATAACATTTATTATTATATAATTAGCTGTATCTGTATATCAGTCAGTCAAGTTAATTATTAGTGCCCGATGTGTGATATCGTTAAGTTCTAAATTTTAACTGTGTCCAATCTCTATAGATTCATATTTTTTTTATCTCCACTAACAAGTATAAATATATTGTAATATTGTTTCGAATTAGAATTTGTATGTCATGTTAATTGAAAATTTATTTGTATTTGTATTGTGGAGTAAATAAATGCAATTATTATTATTATTATTAATTATAAATAAGTAATTCATTATAGGGTTCCAATAATCCCGTCAATCGCGAATTTGTTACTTATTGTTGGAATACCCTCCGTGGATTGTCCAGTTACGTCCCGGAATCTGATATTAACTTATGACAAGGACAACTGGAGTGTCCTCGTTTTACCTGCAATAAATATCATTGTACGAAGACTTGTGGAACACATAGAACTTCTTCACGCGGGGCACAATATTATGCTCACAACTCTAAGGAAGCACTTTTGAATTATTCGTATACGTAAATTGGTAAAATCAGTCGTAGATAAATTTATGATATGTAAATGACACAAAGCGAAACCTACTCAAGTATCTACGGCGCCATTACCTGTTGAAAGAACCCAATCGACCGCACCCTTCGAAGTAACAGGAGCAGGTCTTGCTGGTCTAATATATCTACGATGCGATATAAAGAGTTGGATTGTGATATACACATGTGCTGTATATCGCCCCATACAATTAGAACTGACACAATCACTGTCAACAGATGACTTCATCAGAACATTTCGCAGATTCATTGTCAGACGAGGCTGTGCTAGACTAATGATATCAGACAATGGCACTAACCTAATAGGAACGAAGAATCTGCTGTCTACAATCGACTGGGACGAAGTATCACACGTATCTACAATAATGGCGCATAAAATGGAAGCTGAACGCGCTAGCAGCGCCCTGGTTGGGCAGATTTTTTTTATGCGCATGATTAGGATAATCAAAAATATATTTTGGACGAGCTCACAACCCACCTGGTGTTAAGTGGTTACTGGTGCCCATAAACATCTACAACGTAAATGCGCCACCCACCTTGAGACATAAGTTCCAAGGTCTCAAGGTATAGTTACAACGGCTGCCCCACCCTTCAAACCGAAACGCATTACTGCTTCACGGCAGAAATAGGCAGGGTGGTGGTACCTACCCGCGCGGACTCTCAAGAGGTCCTACCACCAGTAAATTAATGCAACGTGTTTTAGGTATGTCTTCTGTCTCATATGAAGAAATGGAAACTCTACTGTGTGACTGATGCCGTGGTGAATGACAGACCACTCACATATTTGGATGCCAGCAATACTAACTCAATGGAGCCGTTATGACCTTCATGCTTTTTACAAGCTTTGCCGCAGTCACAGGTAACAGATTTTGATATCTTAGATGCCTCCAGCATGAATCAACGATTATGTTATCCTCAGAAACTACGAGAAGAATTTCGTACATGTTTTAAGAATTTTGCATAGTTATAAATCCAAGCAGCACAATATTTGATAATAAATGTGTTACAGAGCCAGCCAACAATATGAAAGAGGCAGTGTAGGCAACAAGACTGGGGAGGGTAATTAAAATACCAAGTAAGTATAAAATATAATTTCATTTTATTTAATAAAATATGTATGTCGGGGAAAGGCTCTCCTCGTCGATATCGCCATTAGTGGCTGCGGGCTTAGTGGGCGTCATGGGGTTAAAGTGCGAGCACAAAACACAATGGTTGCCGTTTTATCAGTAGTTTAATTCAGTTTATACAATATTTTGTTATTCCACGGTAATATTGTAGGAATACAACAGTTTAGACCGAGCAGCGAGTTCGGTGCACCAATCTCACTTTAACTATATCCAACGATCCAACTCGATACGTTTTTATGCTCACAAAATGCGTCACACCACAATACAAGCTTTCTCCAAAGTGAAGATGGCGCCTCGACCACGCTCGAGACAAGACGCTCTGCTCTGATTGGTCGCTGCCTACGTGATTTACAGTTATGGGACCTTTTATTACAGTTTATTTTTATGAAAGGTTTTAAAGTTATAGAAAAACGTAACAAACAAGATAAAATAGAATTAGGAATTATAAAAGTAATTACAACGTAAAACTAATAATAATAAACATTAAGCATGTAAACAAGAATCAACTCGACTCATTGCTTCCTCTGACATGTAGATGTACACTTTATTTCAGCTCTCCAGATTCAAACTTTCTTTATTATTTAAATAAAACTCATTTCGTTATCTGTGTGTTATATTGATTTTGATAAAACTATCTAAATAATAATTAAAATTGATTTAATTCTAGTTTTGTTGTAGATGAAAAAAAAAGATGACTTATGATAAGTGAATTATATGTTTGTCAGATGCTAATTAAAAGAACTATTATTGCGCTTGTGTTTTGTAAAAAAAGACGCGCCTACAATTTATTAATTCGTGATTTTGTTTAAATGTGTTAGGTAAATGAATAAGTTTCTCAGTAGCTATAGTAAAATACTATTATTGTATTTGCAAAAGATGTATATTGATTTTGTTATTGTTAATTTACATAGTTATAAGTAAATGACCTTTCTGATATGCTAATTAGAATAATAAGACTGTAAGGGATGAAAATTTGTAATGTTTGAACAATTTGAAACACATTTTAAATTTTTATGTTCGTTGGCATACTTGTGTGTAATTCATTGTATAACTAAATAAGCTAAGAGTGCGTTCCAAATAACCCTACATGCATACTTTGTAATTTGATTTTTCCTTTTTTCTTGGTGTGGAGGATGTTAAGAAATGACAATCGAACATCACATGAGATGTCACTGCCAATGTTGTGGCAAATGTCATTGTCATATTCATGAGTGAACGCTCTGAGTAAGATTATAGCATAGACCTATATAGTAGGGACACGACATATTGCTCTATACGTACAATTGCTTATATAAATAGCACCCATTTTGAAGGCACACACATAAACATATATCTATCTCGTTCTTACTCAGCACTTTAACTCGCAAGAAAACAATATAACAGTATTTCAGTGCGTACATAAAATGAAACATGAATATACGTAAATGTCTCCGTCTCCGTCTAATGAGGCCGAAAATCCGCCATGTTTTGCGCGCCAAATGTCATTGTCACGTCAGTTCGGCCGTCTGTTTTGGGTTGTACATTATTTATTGACTTTCATATCGATTTAATATGATTGCTTATATAAAATTTATAATTTTATCATGCTTAAAACGTACAAAAATAATAATTAAAACATATTTTATAGGATCTCAAGAAGGTCGATGCCCAAAACTATTATCTATATATATTTAAATTCATTATGGAGCCCTCATCAGAAACATGGATTATACACATAATAATATATTTGAATCCGAAATATCCATTTTTCGGTCGGAATCTATTCATCATGACACTAATCATAAAAACCACTTTAAATTATTATGTCATCAAAACATATTTAGACATTCTGTTTAGATATTTCGGGAAAAAGGCTACCGACAAAATCTCTTCGGAACTATTTAAATAAAATAGTTTTATTCCGCAGTGAGTAAAACACTATTGTAAATTCGTTAAATATTTATTAATTAAGTGATTTTAGAGAGGAAGTCACAAGGAATGACGTTTGTAATTTCATTAACGAATAAATGTTCTGTAGGTGTTTTTTTTTATCAGGCGGTCCCTTGATAAGTTTAAAATTTGAATCACTCTCAAGTGAGAGTGATTCAAATGGTGCGGTGCACCTTCCTTGAGGTGCACTGCGGTAGTCTGTTACGGACTTTAGAGTCAGCAAAACAATTAAAATAGATTGTAATAGTCTAAGAAAAATACGTACTCAAAATACGATAACATTCAGCATGCTAGAAATGGGCTGATGGCACTGTACTTTGCGGCAAACGACAACTTTATAAAATCAGTGTAGCAAATTTTAAAAATCGTCATATCGTTTACTTGGAAAATTTGAAGCACGAACTCGTCTTAGATTTCACATAATATCTAAATCACATCATCTTTGCACATAACAATATACTTAATTCCTATTAAAGTATAAATTCTACAAATACATTCATACTCAATATTTAAAATAAAGTTAGCCAAGAACGTTTATCGATAAAACCTACTAACATTAAAATCTTCTGGGCAGCACTAAAGCCGCCATGTTTTGTGGCCAGATGACGTCACAGTGGCACGAATTTTTTGTTGACGTTTCATTTCCATAGGTTTCCTACTTCAGTGGATTATAGTCTTTTTTTTCTGCTTCCATGTTCTGTTATTGATCGCGGATTGAACTTAGGAAAGATGTAAAAATAACCTTACATAGAATTAATTGTAATTATTTAAGAAAAAAAGAGGAAATAATGAGATCCAGTTATAACTGTGGGCTTATCCCACATGACATGCACACACATTTACTCTACAATATAATATTTATATAATATATTTATTTAATATAATTATTAATACACACAGAGTATACATTCACACATATAACATAATATCTATTAATATATTATTACTACATTACATATAAAACAGACATACACACACGACAATTTATCGTGCCGCGTCAATCAGCTGGTCGCCCGTTCGTTCGCGCTGTGGACACGCGCGCTTGGACGGAATGTCGCGGGTAGATCGACAAAGCACTCCTGCGCAGCTGATCGCGGCTAGCCACGCCCCCAGTCGAAACCTACCTCGAGACTAAACGCACGTCGCTATCGCTTATTGTATACTGTTTATTGTTTTCGAAGCTTTTACCTCAATTGTGATAACGCGCTTTCTTTGTATTTATCGTTACTGTATTGTCGTGTAAAGTGTCTTCTGTGTACTACCTATAAACTGTATCTCTTCTGTGCTCGTAACCTTCAATTCTTCATAAATATAATAATATAGACTGTGTTGTATTTTCGTGTGGACTCAGTGTTAGTTGAATAAACATTTAATTAGTGTGCAAGGTGTTATATTTGATTTATTATCCTAACACCGACGGCGCCTAATCAGGTACCTTTTCTCCATAACACACACACCGCCGTAGACCCATACAAACCACATCTATAGCGGAGACCACAATTCTCGTCTATATAACGATAGCCAGATTTTCATTATATGAAATACATTTAAAGATATCTGTAGCGTGCAACATTCGGTTGCACTCGGGCGTCATCGGTCGCGATCGGAGTTCCCGAACGCGCAGGTTTCCCGTGACGTCATGCTACGAGGTTGGCGCGCGTCGATTTGAGTTTATTGTAAAAACGTAATTTTAGTTTCAATTCGTATCTTGTAGTGACTAGCGTTGTTTACTCTTTTTAATTTATATTATAACATTATACACATTATAGATATTGTTCAAATGGTGTGTTTGTATTTTATATGTTCGGAGTAAAATATCTCGCGAATGCGAACAACAAATAACAAACCACATACCAATAAAAGGTCTGAACAAGCTACTTTTAGCCTTAAGCCTTTCCTTAACAAGCAAATGACCAAAGGGATGCTGATGTATTACACAACAGCAATGCTATGGGCACGCCTGTTAGATATCAAGGCTAAGCGCGGCAACGCAAACTTAACCTTTGAAGAACTCGAGTTTTGCAAAGCGATTATGCAACACGAGTATAATGTTCCACAACCCATCTATCTGTTTCTAAAAGGAATAGGTGAAGTAAAAGACGTGACGGGTAAAACCATACGTCTCACTGATCATGTTCTACCAGTAACAGTGGTACAGGGAATGGGAGGTTATCACTCTGCAGCAATAGACGCCGCAACTCACAACCTCTACGAAGAGATACCAACCTTAGGTATCTGTGGAGATATAGTGATGGCAGAATCATCGGATGCAACTGCTCCCGCAGCCAATTTCCGTGTGACACCACCACGAACCAGAGCGACCCGCGCATTGTGTGGGAACTTTGGACCGATCGGAGCAAGGAAGGAGGAGGTTCGCATACTGCTGAATTCAGTTGGTGTGACCGCAACCACTTTCGACGAAGTGATCGGAGGAACGAGGCTGAACATCCACCTCATTCAGAAAATCAGCGACTATTTCACAGGATCACCAACATTCCGCAACGAAAAAGTCAAACTAGACGCTCTGACTGTAGAAGGAGACGCAGCACAACTCATCAAGTCGATTCCGACAGATGAGAACAACGACGCAAGCGCACGTTGGACAAACTTGGTCATCAGACCAAAGTCCGCAAACGCAAATTCAACGTCAACCTTTGGTGCCTCATACCTTATGGGATACCAATTACATAAAACTGCAATCGCCGACAGCGACGCCAATTGGTGTTGCGTCGAGCAAATAGCAGAAACCAATCCATGGGCGATACCACCTGAATGGATTGCAAACAAGAACGAGAGAAGAGCCCTCCCTCCAGGAATGGAGATAGAGAGGTTCGCATCCATCTCGGACTCTCAGCGAAACAGGACAAACGCCATAGTAAGGCGAATGATTATCAGTCCTCGTTGAGAAAAGAATTAGTAAAGACCGCGGCCACGGCGAGTAGCATCGAGGGTACAGTCCATTACTATTCTAAATAATTAATAACTAATTTAATTTTCTATATTTCATTTTTAGATATAAAAACTAGCATAGGGATCATTTAAGTTCAGACCACAGTGGACAATTCTTATCTTTTAAAATTAAATCTGTTTCAGATGTTAATAGTACAAGAAAGCTACCGTTTGTTCCTATTAATATTAGACGTTTGGAGAAGCTTAGAGGTAAAGTTTTGGCAAAAATTCCGAATGTTTGTTATAGTGAAGATCCTAATGTTCATTACATGGATTTATTTAATGTTATTAATTCTGAATTTAGTGCCATCTTTACTTCTAAAACTCGGATCTTACATAATAAAAGATCATTCAATGAATGGGCGACTGTTGGAATTCACAAAAGTAGGCAGAGATTATACGATCTCTATCATGAAAAATCATATAATCATAATAAGTCATTTCATGAGTATGTCTCTAAATATTCCAAGCTGTTTAAAAAAGTCTGTACATTGGCCAAGTCATTGCACTTAGGCAATCTTATAAAAAATGCACCTGACAAAATTAAAATGACTTGGAATATCATTAATAGGGAGACTGGGAATGTCAGAAACAGCAATGCTGAATTAAATTTAAAAATCAATAATCGAATAATAACTTCTCATCAAGAAGTGGCCAGTGCCTTTGAGCACTACTTTGCTGATATCCCAGCTTCTATCACAAAATCTTTAATTTCATCTCCTACCGTCGCCGAATCATTACTGCAAAATCATGTTGATAAATGCAGTGTTAACTTTAAGTTCACAAATATTGATATAAAGGACACAATTGATAATTTCAAGCTCATTAATATTAAGAAAACTGGTGATTTATGGGGAATTTCAATTAATGTTATAAAATCCATTATTGATATAATTGCACTTTACCTTGCTACAATATTTAATGACTGTATTGATGGTGGTGTGTTTCCTGATCTAATGAAATATAGTAAAATAATACCTTTATTTAAATCTGGTAGTACTTTTGACCCCTCTAACTTTAGGCCCATTTCAGTACTACCTACATTGAGTAAAATTTTAGAAAAAATTATTCTGGAACAACTTTTGAACCACTTCAATTCCAATAACCTGCTTCATAACAAACAATATGGATTCACTAGAGGTCGGTCAACTATTGATGCAGGTGTAGATCTCATTAAAAATATTTTTCAGGCTTGGGGAGAGTCGCATAATGCCCTTGGGGTTTTCTGCGACTTATCTAAAGCTTTTGATTGTGTTGAGCATAATACATTGTTGAGGAAATTACACCATTATGGTATTAGGGGCGTTTCATTAGAACTTATTAAATCTTATTTATCCGGAAGAATCCAAAAGGTAGACGTTAAAGGAACGAGATCTTCCGGTGTCTTACTTAATATGGGTGTTCCTCAGGGTTCCATATTGGGTCCCTTCCTATTTCTTGTATATATCAATGATTTACCTAAGTTTATTGAAACCCGTCACGAGGTCGTATTATTCGCTGATGATACATCATTATTGTTTAAAATTAAACGACATTTGGAAGATTATGACGATGTGAATTGAATGATGCTATCTCGCGCGTGGTACATTGGTTTAGTGCTAATAATCTGTTATTAAATAACAAAAAAACAAAATGTATAAAATTTACCATACCTAATGTTAGACAAGTTGACACTAATATTACTGTAAGTGGAGAGACACTGGAGCTTGTGGATTCGACAGTTTTTCTTGGTATAACAGTTGATTCTAAGCTGCAGTGGGGTCCTCACATATGCAAGTTAGCGAGTAGGCTTAGTTCTGCAGCGTTTGCGGTAAAAAAAATACGAATGTATATTAATGAAGATACGGCACGCCTGGTTTATTTTAGTTATTTTCATAGTGTTATGTCCTATGGCATTTTGCTATAGGGCAATACTGCCGATGTCGAAACGATTTTCATCCTGCAGAAGAGGGCTATTCGTGCTATTTATAATATGCACCCGAGGGAATCCTTGAGGGACAAGTTTAAGGAAATCAAAATTCTAACTTTAGCGTCCCAATACATTTTTTAAAATTTATTGTACGTGCGTAAAAACATTGAAGAATTCCCCAGAGTCTGCGATTTGCACAATGTGAACACTAGGAACAAACATAGGCTTGCGTTGCCGGCGGCTCGAATTAAGAAAATAAGCAACTCTTTTAGGGGGCTGGGTGTACAGCTTTTCAACAAGATCCCACTAAACGTTCAACTACTACCTGTTCATAGATTTAAGAAAACTGTTAAGGAACGTTTGTGCAACAAGGCATATTATAAAGTTAAGGATTATTTACTAGATGGCACTACGTGGGAATGAGGCGCTCGCTCCTGGCCTTTTCATTTTTCATTATTATTATTATTTATTTAGACTTGTTTTTTCTTTTATTGTGAATATTTCTATTTATTTAAAACTAGCGACCCGCCCTCGCTTCGCTTCGGAAACATTAAAACACACATGAAACCAAAAAAAAAAAAAAATTTTTTTTTTTTAAAAAGTATCCTATGTTCATCAGGGACAATGTCGGCTTCTAATGGAAAAATAATTTTTCAAATCGGTCCAGTAGTTTCGGAGCCTATTCGAAACAAACAAACAAACAAATCTTTCCTCTTTATAATATTAGTATAGAAAAAGAAAATATTTGAGAAAAAACAAAAAAAAAAAAAAGCCCGCTGAGTTTGTTTCGCCGGTTCTTCTCAGGACTGCGGCTTTTTTTGGAACCGGTGGTAGAGTTAACATTGTTATTTGTATTTTGACATTCAACAAGTGTGTCATACTGACATCTAAGTTGAAATAAATGATTTTGAATTTTGAATTTTTGAATTAGCGTAAAACCCAAACGATGAAGTGGAAAACTATGTAAATGGCTAGTACATAAGTACATCCGATCCGAAGCTGTTTGCCGAATTTTAGAATTTCCCATTCACGAGCTACATCCTGCAGTCTTGCAGTGGGCCTTTCTCAGTTAGTCCTCAATGAGACCTCAGCTTGCCGTGCCAGAGGTTTGTTAGAAAACGATGACCATTGGGAAAATACTTTGAGATAAGCATCGCTTTCGCAACGTCCAGTACAACTTAGAGAGCTGATTGTTGTCATACTTTTACGAGTATTTTGTCAGCCATCGGAACCATTAAAACTATGGGACAATTTCAAAGATTATATTTGTGAAGATATCAGACACAGAATCAGACAACAAAATCAAGACTTCGCCTTACCATATAGTGAGGATATTTATTATGAAGGTTTGATTTAAATAGATTACCTTCCTCAGTTCGTACAGAAAACAATGCAACCGATACAATGGCATATCAATATAATATAAATGATTTGACCCCTTTTGTTAATGAAAACTGACAAAATTAGTCCCAGATGAAAAACATGCTTTTGAGACTATATTCGAAAACGTGAATAATCCTCCTCCGTGCGTCGTATTCCTCAGTTCTGAGGGTCGTGACCTTTACTGAGCACTTTTGTCAGGACTATGTTCCTCCATTTACTTCCGCCCTCCGCGCAGTGGATAGCGACATTGATGCTAGATTCCAAAGTCGTCTTAATCTGATCGGACCAGCGCATGGGACTACGCCCCTTAGGCCTCTTTCCTTCCACTTTGCCGGTGATGAGAAGTCTTTCAAGATTGTCACCGTTTTTCCTCGCAACGTGACCGAAAAACTCTAAAATCCTACGTAGGCAAATGGTGGAGAGTCTTAAGGAAATGCCTAGTTCTTCCAGGATTGATGCGTTTGTCCCATGTGCCGTCCAGGGAGTCCGCAGCATTTTCCTCCAGCACCACATCTCAAACGCGTCGATCCGACTTCGATCAGCCTTCTTTAGAGTCCATGTCTCCGCCCCATATAAGAAAATAAAAAACACAAGACTTGTTACAAGTTTACGCTTGGTTTTTATGGAGATGTTTCTGTCGGACCAGATGCTATCAAGCTAAGACATGTCACTTTTTGCTATCCCGATACGTCTTCGAATCTCAGGCTTGCACGATCCAGTATTCGCAATCATGGAGCCCAGGTATATGAATATTCCTGTTGTTTCAAGATGCAGTGACCCCGTGTGCTCCAGTTTGTTCATGCGGTCTATTACCATCACTTTTGTTTTGGATCGGTTAATGGCAAGACCAAGCTCGAGGCTAATTTTTCAAACTTGCTCATGAGAGCAGCCATCTCGCTTTCATTAGCCGCGAGAAGAGTGGTGTCGTCGGCGTATCGGAGGTTGGTCAATTTTACTCCACCAATGGTAACTCCACCATCCCAGCCTTCACAAGTCCGTCTCATGATATACTCTCCATAGATATTGAAAAGGACTGGAGATAATATGCAGCCTTTCCTTACGCCCTTCCTAAATTTAAAGGGGGCAGAGATTGTTTCCTCCACTCTAATGATTCCCTGGTTATTAATGTACGATTATGTAACAGTAGGACCAGATGTTGCGGTACTCCCCAATCTGCTAGTATTTTCCACAGGTGATCCCATTTGACGCAATCAAAGGCTTTACTGTAGTCAATAAAACACATGACCATCGGGGTGCCGAACTCATACGACCTCTCGATAAGCTGCCTGATATTGAGGATTTGTTTACGCGTTCCCTTCCCTTTAACGAAACCGGCTTGCTCCTGGGGGATTTGCCAATCTAGGAAGTGGCGCAAGCGGGTGTTGAGAATGTACAGTAGCACTTTGGTGCAATGGGAGACAAGGGCTCTAGCATCGAAGACGCAGTCTATTACCCACAAGAATTTTTAAATTCACTGAATCTTTCTAGACTACCACCACACGAATTGAGTTTAAAAATCTGAATTCCAATCATGCTTTTGAGAAATTAAGGACTCCGAGTATGTACAGTGGAACAAGACTGCTTATTAAAGAATTAATAGACAATTTAATTATAGCAACCATTTTTACCGGCCTGGTCGGCTAGTTCATATTCCGAGGATACCGATGATCCCAACTGATTTGCCAATCCCGTTTAAATGGCTTCAATTTCCGGTAAAAATATATTTCGCGTTGACTATTAACAACTCCCAAGGTCAAGGCCTTTGAATTAGTAAGGATCAACTTACGAAATGAATGTTTTACTCATGGCCAATTGTATGTTAGGCCTATCACGAGTTGGATCTGCTGATAATCAATTTATTTTGCTGCCACAAAATAGAACAACATCAAATATCGTTTACAGGTAAGCTCTAACCCAATAAATTTAATTATTTATGATTTGTAGCTAAGCATGATATAACAATAAATTAGTCAATATTAAAAATACCTGACTGAAAAAGAAACAAAAAAGATTTTAATAAATCTATATATATATATATATATTGATTACTCAGATTACTCGCAAAATCTCGATTCATCTAATTCTCCAATCCCAATGGACACTGAGGTATCTCCATCCTTCTAGGAAACGACCAACTCCTCCAAATTCCAATTATTCCTCTTTTCCTTCAAAGGGAAACAGTCGCAATCGGATCTATTCAGTCTGTGTATACTTTACCAGAATATGAGGGTAACAGAAAACGGTGTTTGGATTAGGATGTTGCTCCTTTTTTGATTCATATAAGCAAAGATTAGTCTTCGTCTAGTGCTACACTTCACCCAATTAAGTTTGGTCACTTCCTACACGACAACGAAATCAAGGATGTTGCTAAAGACGACGTTAAACGTATCGGTCGAAACCGAGTCTCAGTTGAATTTAAAATTGCTGCTGCCGCAAATTCTTTCTTAGAGCACCCAGGTCTTGCCGCAGCTAAATACAATGTCATTATTCTTTCATATAATGTGACCCGCATGGGTATTGTAAGAGACGTCCCAGTAGAGTGGACCCTAGAACTGTGCCTCAATCGATACATAAAAGACCCAAACTTTTGTACAAAATAAACTTAAAACAAACAAAAGGAATCCGTCCGACGAGGACACATCAAAGGGAACACAAAATTGTTATTTTTATTTAATTCCGAGCATTTTCATATTTATCTACCTTTTAAACCTTCTCTGGACTTCCACAAATAATTCAAGACTAAAATTTGATATTTTATACTGAGGAATATTTATCAATATTGAGGGCTGATATCTGTCTAGTAGACTTAATTCGGTTGTTTCATTAACAGAAACGGACTCCAAATTAGAAATAACAAGATCAAGAATACGCTTATTTGAGTTTAAAATCATATTAGCTTGCTTACCCACCCACGGTTGGAGTTTTCTTTGACATGACCAAAGCCTTTGACTTTGTTGACCATAACATTCTTCTACGGAAGTGTAATAATTATGGCATTAGAGGGATAGCTGAAAAATGGCTTAGTAGTTATCTAAGCGACAGACAACAATATGTTGAAATTAGGGATATTGATAATAACAATGAAGAAGTGGCTTTTAAATCTTCATTAGCGTATAATAAAGTAGGTGTCCCACAAGGGAGCATTTTAGGACCGCTACTCTTTATCATTTATATAAATGATCTCCCAGAACACATACATTACCCATGCAGCTTATTTGCTGATGATATAGCCGTTGTAATCACCAAAGATACCAGACGATTTAAATGATGAAATAAATGCTACTGTTAGTAAAGTCATAGATTGGATGAATAAGAATAACTTAAGAGCTAATTTAGAAAAAACAAGATATATGCAACTCTATTATAGACACAAATTTATTAATAACTTAAATATAACTTATAATAATATCACACTAAATGAATGTAATAGCATAACATTTTTAGGATTAAATGTGGATAATCAATGTAGTTGGAATCTTCACATAGACATTATTTGTAGTAAAGTTAATCGATTCTCATATGCACTTTGGCGACTTACAAAAATATGTAATCTAAAAACTGCATTACAGGCCTATCATGGATATGTCGCCTCAAATATCAGATACTGTATATCCCTCTGGGGAAATTCCAGTCACATAAATAGTGTACATTGCACAAAAGCAATGTCTTCGTGCTATGTGCAAAACTGTACCATCCATATATATACAAGAATGTTGTCTGTTTGTTAAAAAGCACCCACAATTATATAAATCCTATGGTGAGTACTGTCAATTTAATACAAGATACCCTACTAAACTAATGTTACCAAATATAAATACTCGCTACTACCATACAAACTGTTATCCTATGACTATCAGAATATTTAATAAGATACCGAACAGCATAAGAGATCTTCCACTAACTCAATTTAAAAGAAAATTATATTTATGGCTAATAGATAAGGCTTATTGTAGTGTTGACCGCGGTAACCCCCCTACCTCATCCGGATTCTGACCTCGGAGAGGATCGGACGTCGGGTGTAAGAGTGCAGGGGAGTCGTTTAGTGGGTGGGTCCTAAAATCCTTGGGCCCGCGATCTGCTCTCAACACCTGCAGATCGTTGAGTCTCACATACCCCGCGCGCCCCTTTTGCGCGGGGACCTCGTAGGAGGTTCGGCCCTCTACCCGAAAAAAAAAAAAAAAAAAAAAAGGCTTATTATAGTGTGCAAGAATTTTTAAATGATAAGTGTTGTACATAATAAAATATTAGAATAAGAAGTGATAGAATGTAAAAATATTTTATATTTATTTAGTAAATTTTGTGTTAGAATTAATATAAAAATAAGTTAAATTTTCGCATGCCTAAACTATGTCCTATATCCATAATATCTTGTAAACTATATTTCTGGCGAATAAAAATTTTCTTCTTCTTCTTCTTCTTCTTCTTCTAAGACCACAAGTAGTTACGAGTTCTATTAAACGATCAGACTTTTTATTTGGAATATGTGTTAAAGTAGTTAGATAGAAATATGAAGAAGTTAATGATGGCTATTGTATGTCAGGAGTAATAAAATCTCCAATTAATAAGAAGGAACTTCGTTTAAAATAATATTTTGGCAATGTGAACAAAAATAATCTATATCATTATAATTCATGTCAGGAGACAAGTAACAAACACAGATATTAAGATTAGGAACATAATTTTTTTCGTGCATAACGGTAATTCCAATATCTTCAAAACGGCTATCCCAGTATGTCTGACGATTAACTTTAAATCGTTTATGAATAGCAATTAGTACTCCACCACCTTCCTGTTTTTTAGAGTGATTTTCAGCCCGATCTCGTCTATAAACATTATAGCGATCATCAATAATTTCACCATTGAAAACACTGTTTTTTAAATTCGTTTCCGTAAGGCAAACAATATCAAAATTTGAGTTTAGTGCATTTATATAAAACTGAGTTAATTTACTACCTATCCCATTAACATTTTGATAATATACACTAACCATAATTATTATGTAACAAGGGAAAACGAAATATATTTCTAGCATTTATTATGTTAACTTAAGATAACTTATTTAAGGAGTCGATATTCTTTACATGGAAAGCCGGGGGAGGATTGTTCATCCTTACGAATATAAATTTGGCCAAAGCGAACCCAAACATACTTATATTTATTCTCAAAACAAAATTTTCTGGCCAAGCTATGCAATTACCTAGTCAGATCATAAATTCTGTCACATGTTTAATGTAAAATAATTGAAACAAGTTTATTCATTATGTAACCATTCATATACCAAAATGAACTTAACAAAACATAGATTCTTATGACACTAAAGGTTATTCAAAATGACCTCCGTGATTTTGAATACAGGCCTTCAATCTGCGCGGCCAGTCGTCTATCGCAGCACGAACGAGGTCCATGTCAATATCGGCGGCTGCCTTAATCAAGGATGTCTTGAGTGACTCCAAATTGGGATGAGGCTTTGAGCACGCCTTTTCCTCCAAGTGTTGCCATATCTTGTAATCTAACGGATTCAAATCTGGACTGGAGGAGGGCCAGTCTTCGTGCCGGATGAAGTCGATTTCACGGGCCGCCAGCCAGTCTTGTGTGCTCTGCGCTCTATGAGCTGGCGCCGAATCTTGTTGGAATACCCAGTGCCTGTTATTGAACATGGTATGAGAAACAGGTTCCACAAGGTTCGTCAGGACTGTATTTTGATACACAACTGCATTCGTTTTTACACCTTTCTCACAAAAATGTACCTCTGTTAAGCTCCAATAAGAAACTCCCAACCATACCATGAGCGAGGATGGAAAATGATCTCGTTGGACACGCGGAATACGGTTGCTCGCTTCTTCACTACTGTGTGCGCACACCTTATCATTTTGTTTGTTGTAGCTCTATTCTACGGTAAAAAAAATTTCATCTGAAAAAAGAATTTCCCGATATTTTTTTCCCGCGTACCGCTTCAACAAAGCGCGGCGTCTCTTCAGTCTCAGGTCCATTAGACAAGCATTCAAACGATGTCCTGTTTTTCTTCGATATGCCCGAAGCCCTAAGTCTTCATTTAACACCCTTTTCACCGTGGTTCTGCTTAACCCCATCTGAAGGGCCAACAGTTTCTGCTTACGTTTGGGATTTCTTTGAATTCGCGCCTTCACAGCTTTTATCACTGCTGGAGTCCTGACAGACCGAGGGCGACCACTTCTTGACCTGTCATCTACACTAGAGTCTTCATTGTATCGTTTAATGGTACGATAAACGAATCTTTTGGTTATATTTAAATTTTACAGTATGTTAAAAATTTTAATTGGCGCGTAACCGCAACGATGCAACGCAATAACTGCAACACGGTCTTCTTTAAGCGTCCACTCCATATTTAAAAATGAGTAAAATTCTAAAAGTATACATTTTTATTTTCATGATCAATTCGAAATTCGAATTCAATAAACTTTTTTGGTGCCAGCATTCTAAAAGAAAAGTTTTTACTATGTGACAATACTTATGACCTGACTAGTTATTTCGCATCTGGTGATAAATGTTCACATAAATTAATTCTACGGCGCTCACCATTTGTACCCAGATGAGTAGTACTTAATTTTTCATTGGTGGAAGACTTATTAAGCCGCGTAGCAGCTGAGAGTAGTTGATCACGAAGTCGCGGCGAAGACAGCGTTACCAAGATATTTCGTAGCCGAATCGAGGTAGTATTCATCTTGGCTACTCTGCGGCAGGCGCGAATGTCATTATCGTAAATAACAACTTTTAGACATTCACACAGTCTCTTAAACAAATCCAAACATTTTCGTTTCTACTTTCAAGGTATTTCATGAATTTCAATATTTAAATCTCTTGAATTTTTTCCTATTGAAATTCTTTGTGCGACTCTGCAGCTTGGAAAGGTCAGTTTGAGTTTTAAGAAGTGCTGCTTCTAAAGACTTAATACGCTTATCTTTGTCTTTGTCTAGCCAATTTAAAGTCCCTTTGCTCAGCAGTAATGAAGTCAGTAGTGGCCGTTAATTCGTTTTTAAAATGCTGCAACGCATGGTCTACTTCGACAGCTACTATATCTTCAATATCCTTTCTTAGCGCTGAACGCAGATTTGAGACAAAAGCTGAATTTAGAGATAATTTGGAATCTAAAAGTTTACTAATGCTTTCCATTGTAACGGGTTCAGTATTTAAGCTCGAAATTCCATGAATAAAACTGTCAGATTGTTGGAGTGTCTCATTAGAAACAATGCTAAAAGAAGCGTTCATGGTTTCATCCAGCGAACAATCTTGCACAAGGGAACGCCGGCAGGGAGTATTGTCTTTCTAATTGGCGTGAGCCCCCACCTCTAGACGAAGAATTGGCGCCCCAGCAAAGGCAGGGTCCAAAACCCCGTCCGCCTAGCCAAAGAAAGCGTGATCAGCGTCGACAGGATACATTCCGTGAAAACAACCCAAAGACAAAACAGGCATTACAGGAAATTGAAGATAACATTAATAAAGCTTTGTATTTTGGTTTTGGAGATGCACTGATTGTTTTTATTTATGATCTTACGTCGAGTTACATTCAGGCAGTATGGGCAACGCAGTGAAGCAAGTTGCGCGGGACTCAGATCCTTGGCAGATTCCACGGTAATATTCAAGCATTTATAGCAATACTCGGAAGAACAATTGTAACATTTCAAACAATTAGACTCTATTAGTACCATAAGACATCCGTGGCACTGCATAATTCAATGTTTTACCTTTATCTATCGGTCTATCTAGTCGGTAGTAGTAAAAAAAACAGGTATGATGCATAAGCGAGTATTCATATGAATGCACTACAAAGCAGGAACAGATTGTAAAGTTCAAAGCGCAAGCGCATCGCTCGAAATGTAGTCTGTCGTAGTTATATTATTTTCATGTCAATAAAAAGTCGGTGTGAGATACACCGACTTTTATTGCTTTTTGGGAGTTTTGACATTTAGGACACCTTATTTTTATTATTTTTATTAATGATTTGATTCAGAAATTATCTTGCAGTTGTCATTTGTATGCCGACGATCTAAAGATCTCTAATGTTATCGCCCAGACATCCGATTGTCTCGCCATACAAAAAGATTTCGAAATTGTATCGGAATGGTGCAAGGTCAATCACATGCATGTAAACATAAATAAATGTTCCATAATTACGTTCACTAAAAAGAACATAGAATTATTCATACATACTCAATCGAGGGCGAGATACTAAAAATATTATTCATAGTTAAAGATTTGGGTATCCACTTCAATGAAAAACTTTCAT
Organism: Bombyx mori; assembly: GCF_030269925.1. Taxonomy (NCBI): domain Eukaryota; kingdom Metazoa; phylum Arthropoda; class Insecta; order Lepidoptera; family Bombycidae; genus Bombyx; species Bombyx mori. The sequence goes on along the minus strand of NC_085120.1, from coordinate 407,481 downwards.
TTAGGGAACACTATCAACAGATTGTTTCTAGGGCAAATAAGTTATTGGGGTTTATATTGAGATCATCAAAATATTTTAAGAATCTTCAGAGTGTTTTTAAATATCTATACTTCAGCTTAGTGAGAAGTGTATTGGAATACGGCAGTCCAATAATGGTCCCCTAATTATAGAGTGCACATTAACACTATGGAGCGTGTGCAAATGAAGTGTTTAAGATTATTAAGTTATCGCATACAGCCAGGCCGTTCTGAACCTAAATATGAGCAAAGATTACAAAACTATAACATTCAATCACTAGAGAATTGACGTACATGCACTGATATTATGTTTTATTGCCTTTGTATGCAAACGATCATACGGCCCACCTGATGGTCAATGATAAAAAGTTATTTTGTGTTTATTGTAAGTGTCGTGGTCATACACGTGATTCGTGCCCTAAGAACTCTAGAAAGTCAAATGATAGTAATAATTCTAGCTTGTTTTGCTATGGCTGTGGTGAAAAGGGTTATATTCGATCAAATTGTCCAAAATGTAAAGTGTTTCGACATGCGATGTTATTTACTCAAATACGTCACAATCACAACATAATGTATTCCATTCACTTGATACCATTTGTAATGTTCAATGTAATGATACCAATGTTATTGTTGCTTAGGGTAGACCTATTTTAAATATCGAGATTTGTGGCTACCCCGGTACGGCGCTTATTGATACTGCCGCTCGGCGTAGTATCGCGGGTCCAACCTTGTACTCACTTTTGTTACGTTTGAGTTTTAAATTTAATTCACAAGAAATGTCAGTTAATCTTGCTGATGGTAGCATACATACTGATATTGTTATGTTAACGTGTGTAAATGTCAAGTATATGTCTACGTGTATACCTGTTGAATTCATTGTATTCCCTAACGCCACAAATAATGATACACTTTTAAGCATCTATTTTATCACAAATTTTAAGCTGGTCTTGAATTTTTCTACTATGACATGGTGGACAGCTGATCGACCTCGGGCCATTCACCCTCTGCTAACGGAGAGCACACGCGGGATGGTTCAGTGCGCCTCTGTCAACCTATCGAGGCATGATAAGGGCACTTTGTTTACACAGGAGGGGCGCTCCAGCTTAGAAAATCTTCTTGGTGAGTATTCTGATATTTTTGACAAAGTCGGAGAGCCAACGCCCTTTGCTGAACATCATATCGATACGGGTGACCACGTCCATATTGCTGTACCACCCTACCGAGTCACGCCCGCGAAGAAGGAGATTATTCGCACAGAACTCGATCAGATGTTAAAAGAGGGAATCATTGAAGAGTGCGAGTCTGCCTGGTCTGCACCAACCGTTCTGGTACCAAAGGCTTGTAACACAGAAAATTTCCTTTCAATTAATTTAAACCTTTTTTTTTTTTATTTAACGCCATCTAGCGTTTGTACCTGGCACAGTGTGGAGAATTCGATAACTTTTTTAATAAGTTCGGTTGCTTGACACTGTATGTCGTGACTGTGCGATTTTGTCTATTATTCGACGACAAACTTTGCACATCACTGGCATGCAGAATCGTCGAGAAACGACACATTATTAATATAAAAGGACAAGTTCTTCAAGAATATGTTGTGTGTACAGTTCATATGAGTTTTAGTAAGTAATGTTTTAATAAATGTAACTGTTTGTTGTAAAACTTAGGAGAAAGGTTCAAATTTGGTGACAGTGTTGTATTTAAATATGAGCCTTTATACATAGTCTGTGCATTTCTTGTAATGTGAACTGTCACATTAACTACTCTGTGTCTATACAAAAAGTACTCTGTTGGTCGTCGCTATAAGTGTGTTCTCAGTGTGTTAATCTCTGAATTAAACCAATGTTAATACTATCCTTTTATTTAATTGAAAATCCATAAAACACATCACGATCTCAAAACCAGGAACAAAATTCAGACTACCCAGAGAAGAACGGAAAGAAGTTGCCTAGGTATAAACCTGAAGGATAAGGTAAAAAATGTTGACATTCGAAAGAAGACAAAAGTATGCGATGCCTGAACCTTTCCAATGAAGGTGGAGGTGGGCGGACCACGTAGCCCGTTACAAGGACGATAAATGGACTCTACGGTCAATAAAGTGATCTGGGCCAAAAGGCACCAGATCAAAATGTCGACCAAGGGCCTGATGGGCAGACGAAATTGTAGCGTGCGCGGGTCGAAGTTGGCTTGACATAGCTCAGAACAGAGAAGGATGGCATATATATCTCTATCTATTATCTAATTTTATGGACTCGAAACTATATACCTTTAAAAAAAAATGTATTTCTCATAGGTATACAATATTATGAGATAAATACAAATACACCTGGAAATAATTTTGAAGGGGGCGAGGGAGGCAGGAGGATTTATTTTAAATAGTAATAATAAGTCTGTGCTAAGAAATTGAAATATTTATTCATCTGATTATTTGTAGGAGACTCACAGCTCACTCATAGACTTCAGGCAAGTCAGAAACTTCCGCACATGGAAGATTCTTATAATATTCATGAAACAATGATGGAATCCACCCCAACGGTTTTTGTAAGTCGTTGTATTCGAGTTTCTCGAATAGATTTCTGCGTGGGCATCGAACATGCTCTTCGTTTGTTTCTAATAAAACTGACTTGTTCGAATGTTTCCTGGTCAAATGAAATTTTGTAGAACATTGAACCCATCTAAATTTTTCGGAATTGCCTCCACACTATAGCCGAATAAGGTACAGTTTCTCCTGCATTAGATTTTTTTCTGTGAACAAAAGGAGTTCATGATCCTTCACAAAAAGCAGAAAAATCCTTAAAGTGATCGATTTCCATATTAATCACTTTAATTTTATTATTTCTCAAAGAGCTATTAATAAACTGCTGCCAATGCCAGGGAGTAACAATGGGAAACTCCTGGATCTTTTTCTTTTTTTCGTTCTATTATGGATCACATCCACTTCCATATGAGTGTACCCTTTTAGTAAATACTTGCGGTTTTTTTTTTACAAATGCTCTTTTTGAGTTAATATCCAGAAGTAAGCTACCATCAAGTAGACATTCTTATTCTGCCCCGCACAATTGTCACTCCATAGGGTTACTTCTTTCAATGCAATGTCTGTTCAAAAAATTTAACTACTCCTGATGCCATTTCATTTCCACCTCGACCCGTCACGGTTTCGTCCCGCGTGAAACACCAGCTTTCTTTTGGAACTGAGTCCATAATCGTAAAGTTAAAAGTCTACAGCTTTCTGTGATAGAAACTTTGGCTATTAGTCAAATAGGGTATTGGTTAACATCTTTGGAGATTTACAGTTAGATTTTTTTGGCACCATGGCTTTCTATCGCTTCAACTTGTCAAATTATTTTAGCGTATAGCGCAGATTGATTGATTGAGTAATTGGATTTCTCTGTTGTCTATCATGTTTTCTACATCTTCGATGGACGTGTTACTTGTTTCTGGTATAGTTACCTGCCTTTTTCCAACAAATTCGCACTCTGTAGCGCCTTCATCGGTGTCTGGTATATATATTCTTCATCTGATGGTGAAAAATCTTCCTCAGAGCTCATAAATTTATCTGTATCTTTGTGTTGAAAGTTTGCAGATGGCACGAATTTGTCAATGATTATCTAGAAGATTGCACAAAGTGGGAACGAGTTGCTCGCTCCGGGCATTTCAATATTGTAGTAATTGTAACGTTATAATACTCATTGTAAAAATTTCATATTAAAAAAATTATCTAAAATTAAAAAAAAATATATATATATTTAGAAAAAAAAAGACATTCCCGCTGAGTTTCTTGCCAATTCTTCTCAGGACGGAGGCTAGTTCTTGTGAATTGGCGGTAGTTCTTTTGACGTTCAACAAGTATGTACTTACATTTATGTTGAATATTTTTTTTTTGATTTGATTGGAAATTCGGATCTCCCTTTCGGTGGAAAAGTAATCAATGTCTGCTTGTACAGCCACGTGCGAATAAAACTGAGTTATTAGATCTTTCTATCAAACGATGCCCCTTATGGTGCGTTTTTAAGACTTTTAAACTAGAATAAAATATGCGCATTGATATAGAGTAACGACAATTTGCTGATAATTTACTAAATTAAGCAACTGGTTCTAAATGCTATTGGAAGAAATTGAATTGCCACAGAATATCATTTCAAACAACAATCTTATTGATTGATGTATTTGGTAACTGCTTAGCCAATGAAAATTATGAGAAGATGAAAGATAGAGAGATACTCGCGCCTCTTAACAAAGATGTTGAAAAAATTAATGATGATATAGTTGCAAAACTTCCCTGAGAGTACAAAATCTACTATAGCCATGACTCAATGAAAGATCAACCTGAAGGAGCAGTGGGGCACAGTTCGAGTCAGCCCTATTCAGAAGTCTTGCACAATTCATAGGTTTTCAGCATCGACGGACAACTGCATACCATCCATCGTGCAATGGAATCGTGGAAAGATTCCACAGGCAGCTTAAAGCTGCCATAATCTGCCACGAGAGTGCAAATTGGGTCGACTCCCTTCCTCTGGTCTTACTGGGCATCCGCAGCGCTTTCAAAGAAGACCTTCAAACCACCTCCGCTGAACTACTCTATGGTGAGCCACTTCGTTTGCCAGGTGAATTTTTTAACACAGAACCAGATTTTGGCGGTACACCAGTTTTGACAGAATTTGCGTCAAAGCTACGTGGTATTGTTCAAAATTTGAAGCCAACGCCTGCGTCTCGCCATAGCAATCAGAAAAAGACCACGTTCGTTTTCAAAGATTTGGCCACTTGCAGTCACGTATTCCTGCGTGACTGTACTGTCGGAAGAACTAACCGCGGCTCTACCGTCACAGAGAGCGTTGTACGCAAAGGGACTGCTACGCTTCTTTCGGGGGATCGGGTTCCTATCATCAAAACAGATGAGGAACGATCGTTATCAAAGGCGGATAGCGGAGAATCGTGCCCGTAGTGGAGTTGAGGGAGAGCAGCAGCGCAGGGAAGAGGATCAGGTGGCTGAGCTGGTCCGGGCGGCGCGGCTGCACCCACTCCTCGGAGCGAGCGCCGACCATGATGGCGCTGTTGTTACGGGGCAGGATGGGGTCCGGGGGGAGGTGATGCCAGCTCCGGAGTTGTCCACGGGGGGTGTTCGACGCGCTAGGGCGGCTGGTGTGGACAACAATAATTGGAACACCTACAGTGATACAGTTCCCGTCTACAGCGTCGGTGTAAACACCTGGGCAAATGAGGACGAGGTTGTGCCCTTTAGTGCGCTGTACAACCATATAGCTGAGCGTATTACTGATCCAAACGCGACGGGAGCCCTGGGCGCGCTGGTGAAGGGCTCGACTATGAAAGACTCGGCTAGCGTCATTACCATGGTCAAACATATGCAGCGGGGAAACGGGTCGTACCGCGATGAGGCACCACTAGTACGCGCATACAACATGCTGAACGCCACAGCCGCCACCGGTAGCCCCCCGGACCCGATAGTATACAAATGGATGCGCAACTTTGTGCCGGTGGGACCGGTTCAACTGGAGAATCTTCGGGGGCAGCCTGTGGGGGGCTCTGTTATTGCGGTCCCACACGATATGTTCACCGAGTATGCGTTTCTCAACTTTAACACTCCTTTCCCCGGGATCGGGACGGGGATAAACGTGTTTTCACTCGACAGTATGGATGAGACTTGGGTTACGGTCCAAATGTTGTTATTCGGAACTTGTATATATGCGCTTTATCTTGAAAATGTCGTAAGCGAGATTCAGGCATCTGTCAATTATCTTGCGTTGTATGATGGCTACCCGCCACATCACTCCCCTCCGAGACTGGAGGTCGTGTCATTTCTAGTTAGCGTTGTCCGTGCTGAGATTAGCTTGCAAGTGCCAGTGCTGCTCGAAGTTTGCGGTGAGTCGAAACTGAGCTTGAATACTGCGTGATTGTCGCCAGTGCTGCTCGAAGTCTGCGGTGAGTCGAGACTGAGCTTGAATGCTGCGCGATGAGGCAGTGTAGGTGCGTGCCGTAGGGCCAGGAAGCGCGGTGAGTCGGCTGCGATGGTCCTGTTGAGGCTGCGATGCTGGCTTGCTATGGGACGACTGTCGATGACTTGCTTTTATCTGCGAGAATGCGGGGATTGTGGTAGCCGAAGTTCTTGATGCGCTGATGATGAATCAGAAGGTTGCGATTATCACGTCGGGGTCACCAGTTTGGGTGACCCCGACGTGATAATCGAATAGATTTCTGCGTGGGCATCGAACATGCTCTTCGTTTGTTTCTAATAAAACTGACTTGTTCGAATGTTTCCTGGTCAAATGAAATTTTGTAGAACATTGAACCCATCTAAATTTTTCGGAATTGCCTCCACACTATAGCCGAATAAGGTACAGTTTCTCCTGCATTAGATTTTTTTCTGTGAACAAAAGGAGTTCATGATCCTTCACAAAAAGCAGAAAAATCCTTAAAGTGATCGATTTCCATATTAATCACTTTAATTTTATTATTTCTCAAAGAGCTATTAATAAACTGCTGCCAATGCCAGGGAGTAACAATGGGAAACTCCTGGATCTTTTTCTTTTTTTCGTTCTATTATGGATCACATCCACTTCCATATGAGTGTACCCTTTTAGTAAATACTTGCGGTTTTTTTTTTACAAATGCTCTTTTTGAGTTAATATCCAGAAGTAAGCTACCATCAAGTAGACATTCTTATTCTGCCCCGCACAATTGTCACTCCATAGGGTTACTTCTTTCAATGCAATGTCTGTTCAAAAAATTTAACTACTCCTGATGCCATTTCATTTCCACCTCGACCCGTCACGGTTTCGTCCCGCGTGAAACACCAGCTTTCTTTTGGAACTGAGTCCATAATCGTAAAGTTAAAAGTCTACAGCTTTCTGTGATAGAAACTTTGGCTATTAGTCAAATAGGGTATTGGTTAACATCTTTGGAGATTTACAGTTAGATTTTTTTGGCACCATGGCTTTCTATCGCTTCAACTTGTCAAATTATTTTAGCGTATAGCGCAGATTGATTGATTGAGTAATTGGATTTCTCTGTTGTCTATCATGTTTTCTACATCTTCGATGGACGTGTTACTTGTTTCTGGTATAGTTACCTGCCTTTTTCCAACAAATTCGCACTCTGTAGCGCCTTCATCGGTGTCTGGTATATATATTCTTCATCTGATGGTGAAAAATCTTCCTCAGAGCTCATAAATTTATCTGTATCTTTGTGTTGAAAGTTTGCAGATGGCACGAATTTGTCAATGATTATCTAGAAGATTGCACAAAGTGGGAACGAGTTGCTCGCTCCGGGCATTTCAATATTGTAGTAATTGTAACGTTATAATACTCATTGTAAAAATTTCATATTAAAAAAATTATCTAAAATTAAAAAAAAATATATATATATTTAGAAAAAAAAAGACATTCCCGCTGAGTTTCTTGCCAATTCTTCTCAGGACGGAGGCTAGTTCTTGTGAATTGGCGGTAGTTCTTTTGACGTTCAACAAGTATGTACTTACATTTATGTTGAATATTTTTTTTTTGATTTGATTGGAAATTCGGATCTCCCTTTCGGTGGAAAAGTAATCAATGTCTGCTTGTACAGCCACGTGCGAATAAAACTGAGTTATTAGATCTTTCTATCAAACGATGCCCCTTATGGTGCGTTTTTAAGACTTTTAAACTAGAATAAAATATGCGCATTGATATAGAGTAACGACAATTTGCTGATAATTTACTAAATTAAGCAACTGGTTCTAAATGCTATTGGAAGAAATTGAATTGCCACAGAATATCATTTCAAACAACAATCTTATTGATTGATGTATTTGGTAACTGCTTAGCCAATGAAAATTATGAGAAGATGAAAGATAGAGAGATACTCGCGCCTCTTAACAAAGATGTTGAAAAAATTAATGATGATATAGTTGCAAAACTTCCCTGAGAGTACAAAATCTACTATAGCCATGACTCAATGAAAGATCAACCTGAAGGAGCAGTGGGGCACAGTTCGAGTCAGCCCTATTCAGAAGTCTTGCACAATTCATAGGTTTTCAGCATCGACGGACAACTGCATACCATCCATCGTGCAATGGAATCGTGGAAAGATTCCACAGGCAGCTTAAAGCTGCCATAATCTGCCACGAGAGTGCAAATTGGGTCGACTCCCTTCCTCTGGTCTTACTGGGCATCCGCAGCGCTTTCAAAGAAGACCTTCAAACCACCTCCGCTGAACTACTCTATGGTGAGCCACTTCGTTTGCCAGGTGAATTTTTTAACACAGAACCAGATTTTGGCGGTACACCAGTTTTGACAGAATTTGCGTCAAAGCTACGTGGTATTGTTCAAAATTTGAAGCCAACGCCTGCGTCTCGCCATAGCAATCAGAAAAAGACCACGTTCGTTTTCAAAGATTTGGCCACTTGCAGTCACGTATTCCTGCGTGACTGTACTGTCGGAAGAACTAACCGCGGCTCTACCGTCACAGAGAGCGTTGTACGCAAAGGGACTGCTACGCTTCTTTTGGGGGATCGGGTTCCTATCATCAAAACAGATGAGGAACGATCGTTATCAAAGGCGGATAGCGGAGAATCGTGCCCGTAGTGGAGTTGAGGGAGAGCAGCAGCGCAGGGAAGAGGATCAGGTGGCTGAGCTGGTCCGGGCGGCGCGGCTGCACCCACTCCTCGGAGCGAGCGCCGACCATGATGGCGCTGTTGTTACGGGGCAGGATGGGGTCCGGGGGGAGGTGATGCCAGCTCCGGAGTTGTCCACGGGGGGTGTTCGACGCGCTAGGGCGGCTGGTGTGGACAACAATAATTGGAACACCTACAGTGATACAGTTCCCGTCTACAGCGTCGGTGTAAACACCTGGGCAAATGAGGACGAGGTTGTGCCCTTTAGTGCGCTGTACAACCATATAGCTGAGCGTATTACTGATCCAAACGCGACGGGAGCCCTGGGCGCGCTGGTGAAGGGCTCGACTATGAAAGACTCGGCTAGCGTCATTACCATGGTCAAACATATGCAGCGGGGAAACGGGTCGTACCGCGATGAGGCACCACTAGTACGCGCATACAACATGCTGAACGCCACAGCCGCCACCGGTAGCCCCCCGGACCCGATAGTATACAAATGGATGCGCAACTTTGTGCCGGTGGGACCGGTTCAACTGGAGAATCTTCGGGGGCAGCCTGTGGGGGGCTCTGTTATTGCGGTCCCACACGATATGTTCACCGAGTATGCGTTTCTCAACTTTAACACTCCTTTCCCCGGGATCGGGACGGGGATAAACGTGTTTTCACTCGACAGTATGGATGAGACTTGGGTTACGGTCCAAATGTTGTTATTCGGAACTTGTATATATGCGCTTTATCTTGAAAATGTCGTAAGCGAGATTCAGGCATCTGTCAATTATCTTGCGTTGTATGATGGCTACCCGCCACATCACTCCCCTCCGAGACTGGAGGTCGTGTCATTTCTAGTTAGCGTTGTCCGTGCTGAGATTAGCTTGCAAGTGCCAGTGCTGCTCGAAGTTTGCGGTGAGTCGAAACTGAGCTTGAATACTGCGTGATTGTCGCCAGTGCTGCTCGAAGTCTGCGGTGAGTCGAGACTGAGCTTGAATGCTGCGCGATGAGGCAGTGTAGGTGCGTGCCGTAGGGCCAGGAAGCGCGGTGAGTCGGCTGCGATGGTCCTGTTGAGGCTGCGATGCTGGCTTGCTATGGGACGACTGTCGATGACTTGCTTTTATCTGCGAGAATGCGGGGATTGTGGTAGCCGAAGTTCTTGATGCGCTGATGATGAATCAGAAGGTTGCGATTATCACGTCGGGGTCACCAGTTTGGGGAGATATACGACAACGGGAAGATCTTCCACCGAGCGGGTGATATTGCTCGGTAGACCGACGGTCCAAATGTTGTTATTCGGAACTTGTATATATGCGCTTTATCTTGAAAATGTCGTAAGCGAGATTCAGGCATCTGTCAATTATCTAACAGAATTTCTCATAAGTGTCAACATTAAGAATTGCCAGCACACGAACTAAAATTGAAAAAAAAAAGCGTTTATAATGTTGTTGCGTAATTTAGAAGTGTCAGAAGGACTATGCAATATCATGGTAACAAGTCTGTGCATTCACATAATAAAGGCAAAAATGGTTTTTAATTTTTTTTATTGCTTAGTTGGGTGGACGAGCTCACAGTCCACCTGATGTTAAGTGGTTACTGGAGTCCATAGACATATTATACTGAAATCTTAAAACTTATATCTCAAGGTGCGTGGCGCATTTACGTTGTAGATGTCTATGGGCTCCAGTAACCACTTAACACCAGGTGGGCTGTGAGCTCGTCTACTCAGGTAAGCAATAAAAAAAAACAACGTGACCACACGGCGAAAACGTCGAGTGCGCGTTTCCACTGACCACAGAGATACGGAGGTGCAAATTTTAAAAATTAAAGTTCCTCCGTTTTCACCCGAGTATCCAGAATTGTGTTTCGCCTTGCTGGAAGGTCAATTCGACAGTCATAACATCACTGATGACGTCCTAAAATTTAATAACGTCACCAATAATTTAGACCTGCAGTACGCAAAGGCCGTGAAAGATATTATTATCAATCCTCCGGCAAAGAACCGTTACGACAAAATTAAATCTGAACTGACCGGCAAAGAACCGTTACGACAAAATTAAATCTGAGCTGATAAAGCGTCTTTCCGCATCACACGAGAAAAGAGTCAGACAATTGCTCATTCATGAAGAACTTGGCGACAGGAAGCCTTCACAGTTCTTGCGCGCGCGTCGTTCGTAATACGCGCCGAGTCGTATGTTTCCAATGCACGATGTCACACTTATATAATAAAGTGCAGTATTTAATGTATTGAGTAATCGCTACAAGTGTAACTCCGGTTTCGTGGAATTATTTGAAAATTCAATGTTGTGAGCTTACCAGGTTTTTTTTTTTTCGGACCGTGGGCCGATCCTCGTACGAGGTCCCCGCGCCTAGGGGGCGCGCGGGGTTGTGGGACTTGACGCTCTGCAAAGTGTTGGGAGTAGACCGCGGGCCCAAGGAATTTTAGGGCCCACCCACTAAACGACTCCCCTGCACTCTTCGCCCAAGCGTCCGATCCCCTCCGAGGTCAGAACCTGGATGAGGTAGGGGGGTCACCGCGGTCAACACGGCAACCAGACAGCGCGGCTCACCCCAAAAACGCCCAGCCGACGGAGCCTTCGAGGCGAATCGAAGGCTCTGAAACGTCAGCCGTCTCGGTACGGCATTCGTCAGGCTGTTCACACGGTGCCGCTGGTGTCCCGGAATACCCTCCTGGACCAGAACCACCTTGCCGGATCGGGAGGTGATACACCGCCAACCGGTTGCTCTTTAGAATCTCCTTGGCAGCGCGCTGAGTGCTGGTAGCGCGCCGCGCGGACTCTACCCCCTCAGGTCGCCCCTTGACCTTCACCGGGGGGAAGCCGCCACCTACAGGAGTCGGGACGTACGGGCGTTTTCCCTCCTCCGACCCCCGGCTTGACGGCAACGGATCGGTGCGGAAAGGGAAGAGCTCTCTCTCTCTCGTTCCGCCGCCTCCTTCTGCGATACGGTGGACTCGCAGAAGTCGAGCATCGCCCTCCAGGACGCGTCGCTGCCGAGCGTCATAGCCACGACGCGCGGCAGCGAGAGGTCCTCTCCTACTAGAGCTTGGAACCACTCAACCATCACTTGTTTTAAAGAGTTCATGTTAAGAGGTTTATTTTCTTCCTACTGATTAGGGGCGTTGTCTATTACAATACTCGAATTAGATAGTATAATGGGTATCAGTTTGTCATCATTCAGCCACTTTGTAAAATTCTCAGCGTTCACTTGATCGTGATAGTCCTCGGTTTTAGTGTCCGCCTTAAACATTAGAAGTGCATTACGGTTCCATTCACAAAACCGATTTCACTTCCCGCGTGAACTTTAATCCATCGGCGACCAGGGCTATCGTTCCTTCTCACTCCAGTATCGGTTAGTGTTTGCCAACATTTTTTTACCGTGTAGTATGCGTGTATCCATGTTTCATCGAAATAAATAACTAGTTTTTTATTTGTACCTAGCAAGTCATGCGGCGTAAATATTTAGCCCTCCACGCTTGAATTTGGGGTATTTCTATTAGAGCCAGCCTTTTCTGGTCTTTTAAATTGATATCCTAAATAACTTTTGATTATTTTTCTCAACCTTTTTTCGCTACCTGTATAATTAAGGTCTGCCTTTGCAGCTGCTATGATTTAGCGCATTTTAGGTTTTTTTTTTCTCACCGTATACATATAGTGAATTATATTTCTTAATGCTGTTAAATAAAATCCGTCGAAATATTCCTTTCTACGTCTCGTTGCTTTCGTAGGAGTTTTAATTTTATTGCCACTTCCTGTGATTCATTCTCACATCACGCATTCACATCTACAGATTGTAACGGTAATTGTTACACCCACCGGCAGCCGCAGTGGAGAGAATGAGATCTTAACAAATTTACTCAGGGCGCCTTTTAAAATAAAAGAATGAAATGCAGTCACACACAAAGACATAGGTATATTAAATTAAAATACACACGTATACAATAAAATTAAAGGAATAACCATATAAAAAAAAAACTAAAGCTACTTAAACTAGATTGTTACAACATTAGGCATATAAAATTAACGGAGGGTAATTAACATGTATGTTCTGCGATGAAATATTAAATTTTAAAATTATACGTATCTTTTTGGTAAAATACGGTGATTCAGCAGTTAGGATCCTGGATTTATTGATGTTACACCAGTTCCCTCGCGTCAGTCAGAAAGTACTTAGATCAGGAGAAAATTCCGGGACGTTACGTACCACGGAGCGTATTCCAATTTATAAGTCACGATTTACGGGACTATTGGAACCCTATAAAGTATTAATTATACACAATAAGTTTCATGTTATGTTACAAATTACACATATGAATAATTAAACACTTACCGTTAATCAAATCGGGCATAAATAATTAACTTGAATGTGAAATATTCTTATACAGTTAAATAAGGATGTGTACTGTCTTGACCTTTCCTTTAACTATTTGGCGCGGCTTCTGAATGAGTCGCTCCGAGCGCATGCATGCCTATATAAATAAAATCGGAACAAAGGCTGATCCGATGGAGGGAGCACGCGCCAGATTGACTTACAACAAATATGCAAATTAGCAATACGGTGTTACAAGATTCATGCTGCATCGATGTAATTTTGTCACTGTATTTTTTGCAATGCCTGTAGCACTCGCCACACGTTCCGTCACTTTAGTAGAATTTTGTAAAAGATTTAATATGTCCGTCACAAGTTGGTTCGAAATTAATATGTCCTCAGCTGTGTCCGAAGCATTTTAAGGACACACTTCATATTTTGAATCAATAACTTCCTCCTTAGCGTCCTCTTTCTCTTTAACAAAGTAATTATCCGCTTTAATTATCATTTCACGATCACGGTTTTTAATTACTTTCTTAATCATTTTAACAGAATAAGTAAAATAACAATAACAAAAATAATAAAACAGGAGAATGAAAACAAAAAGCTATTACAAATACGTGGTAAGAAAGTAGAGGTATTCAATACGCGTAGGCGCTGGCCAACGTTGCGAACGGTACTGACAGTTCGACTACATCACCAAGATGGCCGCCAATCGCAATATCAACGTGCGGGGCTTATAACTCAAGGTTTAGCCAAGCAATATTTTTCTGTGATGAGTTCGACCTTTCCAATGTATCTGAATTTATCACTATTAAATCGAAGAAATCCCAAAAAAAGAAAAAACTTGTAAATTGTTTTAAACCAAAGATCTCGGACAGACAACGTTCGTTGCGCCCGCTGCAGCAGGCTTTGGCGGATAATCTTGCAAATAAAGTAAATAAGCTTGTAGTGCCTCCTCGCCAAATTGTACAGACCTCACCAGAGTCTACTTCAGAGAGTCCTTCTATGACACCACCTGGGACCCCAATGGCTAACTCTGTTTATAGAAAAAAATACACTGAAGAGGATCTTGGCCCACATATGGTCCATGTTAGATTGATCTCAGATTCAAATAGTATTGCATCATTGCACATAAAATTTGGAAATCATCTAAAGAAAAGCAATCCCGGTAATATCTTACAGGATGGAATTAAGCGAGTTATAATCGCCTTGCAATAACTTTTAAAACACATCGTGATGCCAATATTTTCATGTCTAACATGTCTATAAATCCTTTGTATAATGAAGTGATTCCAACGTATAATATATGTAAAATGGGTTTGATAAAGGACATTCCCCTGGAGTAGACTCATGAGGACATTATAGACAATCTGCAGATCTCAGAAGGCTATGCAGAAATTATCAAATTCCGTAGATTAAATAGGAAGTCTGTCAACTCGGATGAAACTTCATGGATTCCTACTCAAAATGTGGTCTTGACTTTTGATGGACAGTTTCTCCGTTTTACAGTGTATTCCTTTTTTTCAAATGTTCCAGTTGAAGAGTATATTTATCCAATGGTACAATGTTTTGATTGTTGTCGCTTTGGATACACTCATGTTCAATGCAGGAGCAAACCTAGATGTAATAAACAGACTAGCTTGCTATACTGAGACTTTTTCTTGTGATAACTGTAGAGGTGAATATATAAACGAATCTTGCCCTGAGTTTACTAGGCTAACAAATATTAAAAAACATATATCTCAAAACCCCATTTCATACCAAAAAACCTCTAAATTGTTTCCTATTGTAGAGAAATCATATTCACAAATAACATCATCTATTCCACTATCTGCCCAAAGTTTAAATGATATAGATAATCCAAATTCTTTCTCTTACAAAAAAAACTGTTATAAAGAAGCCTAAAGCACCATTTTATTGGATGAGACTCCAGCTAAAGTAGGTAGCGCTTTGCAACCCAACAAGGAAAAGGACACACAGTTGCCACCTTGCGACACACTAAATAAATTGTTATCCACACTTATAAAATGTTATCGCTAATTCATAACTACTAGAACACGCTGCTCTTTCACTTATAATGCACCGCACAAAACCTGTGCGATGGTAATCACGCAAAGGCTAAAGTATGATGCACCGCGTTTGAGGATGAGGGGAATCGACATGAGCATGAGGGGAATCGACATTGAAATGTCAAAGCAAGTAAAAATATTAGGACTCACTATCGCCGCAAGGGCTGACCTTCAGACAGCACGTAGCCAATGTTTGCAAAAAAGCATTAGATATTTACAAAAAGCTTGCTAGATCAGCCCGTGTTAGTTCGGGGTTGCATCCGGAGGTCGTGAGGACCATTTATACCGCTGCCGTTGAACCAACGATACTGTACGCTGCTAGTGCATGGGCACCAACAGCAAATAAATTAGGGGTACAAAATGTCGTGCAGAGAGGTTTCGCCCAAAAACTGTGCAAAGCCTATCGTACAGTCTCCCTGAACTCAGCGCTTATACTAGCTGGGTTGCTCCCTCTCGACCTACGCATTCGCGAGGTGGCTTCACTATATGAAGCCAAGAGGGGGATACCCCAGCCATCGCTGGGCGACAGGGAGGTAGAACAGATGTCTCCAACGATAGAGGCCCCACACCCTGCAGAGCAAACCAGACTAGAGTTCGATACCCTGATAGACGAGGAACAGTACAATGCCCACAGCAATTTTGCTGTGCGAATCTTTACGGACGGCAGCAAGATTGAGGGTAAAGTTGGAGCGGCGCTATCCTTGTGGAATAGAACCACCGAAACTAAAGCCATCAAGCTCGCGTTGCCGTCCTATTGCACCGTCTATCAGGCAGAGCCGTCCTATTGCACCGTCTATCAGGCAGAACTCGTAGCTCTATGGAGGGCGACGGAAAAAGTGGCGAAGAACCGCGAGACCTCTTTCGATATCTACAGCGACTCTATTGCCGCTCTGCAAACGATCACCAACCTCGGTTCCCCCCACCCCCTAGCTGTGCAAACCAGAGACATGCTGAGGCGATGTCGACTCCAGAACAAAAGCGTTAATTTTTTCTGGATCAAGGCCCACGCAGGCTTGGAGGGAAACGAGAGAGCTGATCGTCTCGCAAAAGAAGCGGCCCTAAAGTTAAAGAAAAAGCCGGACTATGACCAATGTCTGGTCTCTGACCAATGTCTGGTCTCTTTCGTCAAGCGTAGTATCCGCATGGCTACGCTCGTGGAATGGAACAGGAGATACAAGTCTGGTGAGACAGCCTCCGTAACAAAAATGTTATTTCCCAA
The DNA here is from genome assembly GCF_030269925.1 of Bombyx mori. Lineage (NCBI taxonomy): Eukaryota > Metazoa > Arthropoda > Insecta > Lepidoptera > Bombycidae > Bombyx > Bombyx mori. Next base: position 391,251 of record NC_085120.1, on the reverse strand, counting down.
TGCGGTGGCGGCGTACAGAATCGTCAGAAAAATGGAAACTACAAGCGTCATGGCGCAAATCTTCACGGGCCATGGTGGGTTTTCCGCATACTTGAACCGCTTCAAGTGTAAGGAAAATCCATCGTGTTTATGTGAGCCTGGGGTAGGTGAAACGGTTCCGCATCTCCTCTTGGAATGTCCTGTTTTTGCAAGAAACCGATTTGAGATCGAGCAAATATTAAATACGACAATGGTTGCTAAAAATTTACCGGAGTTGACTAAGAGAAAAGATAATGAATTGTTTATAAGTATCGTTTAAAAATAGCAAATAGAATATTAAATAGAAATAAGTGAAAGCAATATATAGTAAGTATAAATTGTATATCATAAAAATTGTATCAGATAGTTAGACAAATTGTGTTAGCCTAAGAAATATAACCTGAAAAAAAAAAGACCATTATGCAAAAATTGAAACGATTTATAAAAATAGATGTGTAAGCTTTAGGATTGTAAGACTACGCAAAAATTAAGTAAAAACTCCCGATCCCTTACCATAGCCCTTACTTTAGGTAAAAATAAAAATAAATTAATAAATTCAAACGTAATATTAAGAGCCATGTTAACATGGGAAAAAAATTTTGATTGGAGGTTTTAGCTGATTGGAGTCCATCGCTGCCCGTGGTGCTGGGTATCCATGATGGGTTTCCCTCCCGTTTTGCCTGTAAAAAAAAATAAAAAAATCTCACAATTCATGATTTAGCAACTGATAAGGCTACATGTTACATGTGGGACGCAATCATCGGTGCTCGTCAAATCGCGTCGTGTCTGTGGCATTTTCTTCAGAATTTGCCTTCAGAAGTTAAACAGGGTCACATTTTATTCAGATACATGTGGAGGTCCCAACAAAAACAATACGGTTGCTATAATGTTCATGTACTTATTTCATGTGCATCCAGCGCTAGAAACTATTAATTACAAGTTCCTTATCAGCGGACATAGCCATATGGAGTGTGACTCGGATCATGCTCATAATCATATCATGATCATAATCAGTTCCCAATTCAACACTGTTTTTAGCAACTTGGGAACGGCCCTCTTATGTTTGTCCTGGCAATTAGAAGATATAACAAATTCTGTTCTCTTTAGCAAATTAAATACGAGTATTAAACATTCGTCTATTCTAATACCAACTCAATTGCATCAAGAACATGTCGAAAATCATCAATATTTATCGAACGACTTAGAACTAGCCATGAGTCTCGAACTAGTTTGTAAGGCCTATAACACCTTGCCAACTTTATGTACGATCAAATTCATCCACGGAGTTATATATGTATGTCCATATCAATTGACTGTAAAAACTTAGAAATAAGAGATTATACTATATCAGGCACGGGAATTGTAACTATTCAGACCACATATAAGGGCTTCTGCCAGGATACTCAATTATTCCCTGATTCTAACGTCCTTAACATAAGCTATACTATTATTAAGCTAGATTTGTATATACTAAACGATTCTTGTTGTAATTTCGCTATTAAAAGAAGCTGAGAATAACCCCGCATTAAACTAAACAGACTCGACCTTAACTTACTTTTTTTTTACTGTCCTTGTAGGCAGACGAGCATAAGGCCCACCATGGTGAGAGTAGTTACCGTCGCCTATGGACTTCAGCAATGCCATGGGCAGAGCCAAGCCGCTGCCTACTGTAACTTAACTGTAACTTATTGGTAAACAATTTATTTTCAAAGATTCCAATTTAGTCCCAGAATTAGATAAATAATCGAACGCCCTAATCACTTCACAAAATATGGCGTACATTATTCCTCCTGCATACGTTTAACACCGTTTAAACAACGTGAGCGTAATCCGTCTTCAAATCTTCGTGCTTATAATCGTTTTTATAATTCGTCTTCTTAATAATCGTCGTTTATTCGTCATCGTCGTATTTTCGTCTTATCTCCTTGCAGCGTCTTTCGTTAAAATTTTGAAATTTTTATGGCGTCCATCCCGCACGAATATTTGTCTTTTATCCCGGAGGGATATTTGTTTTTTTTATTCCGGACGAATATTTATTTTTAAATGTAGAATAGGGATCGCAGCGCATAAAATAAATCATCCACTGTTGCAAAACCTTCTGTTATAATAATAATTAATAAATAACACTTTTATTACGTCTTGCTCATTTTTCAACGGCCTTCGTCATCTCCCTTTTTTCTGTCTGTCATTCTCTTTTCCCTTTCCTTCCGTTTTCTTTCACTCACATTATAGCGCTCCGTTCCATACCTACCGTTCTTACCAATCCTACATTATCTAACAGAATATATTATATATTTATTATATTTACTTTTAGGTATCAGTGGAGGCTATCCTTTGTCAAGAATGTTATGCAATAATAGAAAGAGCATCTCTAAACTTGTCAAGGGATCAACAGTTGAACGAGCTAATGGACATATGGTCTTCCATGTTGAGAGCCAAGACACACAAAGTATCAATTGATAGCCCTGAAGGAAATCTCATTATGTCGTGCATACCTATTCAGCAGGCATAATACACTTGCTGCATTGAAATAGTTCTCGGATTGTACACAAAAAACTCATGAAAGTTGGTCATTTGTATTTGTCCTTTATTCCACATACCACAATTGTTTTACACCCTCCTTAGGTATATAAATGTTATTCTACCAAAACCTTTATAATGTATGGGTTTAAGCTTTTTTTTAAATGTTTTTAGGTACACAGACTTCAATGGACTAATGCCTATAAAAGTGTTAGGAGACAGAATCAGTATGATCAGAAAAGGCAGCAGCAGATTGTTCATAAAGAAGTTATAGCAGCACAAGAGAATATGGATGTTCCTACGTCAAGACATGAAGTGGACAGTTTCACAATACCTACACCACCACCACAACCCATTGAGCAATTGCATCAGGATATAATCTCATGTATTTATAAAAGAGTTGCTGCATCATCACGGCATTGTATTTTTGGTGATTGTAGGAATACAGAACGTTTGTTGGTACCGTCTGTTATAAAGGAATAATGTTATTGTTAAAGCATAAATTGTATGAACCAGCTAGTGCCCGAATATGCAGTCATCATCTCAATATTGGTCCTTGGGATGAATTACAGTTTCATTATAATTGTTTTTAATATTCAATCATTCATTATTATCAGGGATTTTCCCTGAAAAGTGGAAGGAAGCCCTAATAGTTCCCATACATAAGAACGGGAAAAAAGATCTAATAACTAATTATCGGCCCATCTCCATCCTTTGTACATTTGCTAAAGTCTTTGAAAGTTTAGTTTATACTCATATTTACAATCGTGTAAGAAACCAGCTGTCCCCATTTCAGCATGGCTTCATGACGAAGCGGTCCACAAATACGAATTTATTTCAATACGTAAATGATGTTGCGGTCATCGTTGACAACTCTGGGCAAGTTGACGCAATATATACTGATTTTTCTAAGGCTTTTGATAAAGTTAATCACAGCATTTTACTAGAAAAACTACATCAATTTGGTATTGAAGTTCCTCTGCTTAGATGGTGTTCTTCGTATCTAAACCAACGGCCATCACAGGTTGTTATTGACGGGCACAGTTCCAGTCCATTCATAGCTTCTTCGGGTGTACCTCAGGGTTCCATGTTGGGTCCACAATTTTTTAACATCTTTATCAACGAAATTACAAATCTTTTTAAATATTCTACCTGTTACCTATTTGCTGACGATCTTAAAATAATGCGTGTTATAAATGATGTGAATGATGCTGAACTATTACAGAGTGATATTGATAAATTGGTTGATTGGTGCCAAATTAATAAAATGTATTTGAATATTTCGAAATGTCTACATATAAAATTTACATTAAAACGCAATATAATACCAACACAATATCATATTTCAGGGGAATGCTTGAGTGAAGTTTCTCAGACTCGTGATCAAGGGGTGGAGCTTGATACCAAGCTGAATTTCACTAAGCACATTGACAAAATTATAGATGCCGCGAACAAATCACTGGGTTTTGTACTTAGGAATGGTAGGGAGTTTAAGAAGGTTTCCACTACGCTAATGCTTTACAACAGTTATGTTAGAAGCAAACTTGATTACTGCAGCACTGTGTGGTGTCCTACATACAAAACCCATATTGACAGGATTGAGAGAATTCAAAAAAAGTTACTTCGCCACATGTCGTACCGTTTTAGGCCGCCTAATTATGTTGAATGTTATGTTGATAGGGCTAAATATTTTAAAATGCAAACATTGAGTGATCGCCGCGATATGTTAGGCTTATGTTTTTTACATCAAGTTATGAGCGGTACTGTCGACTCCCAATCCATCCTCAATAAATTCTCTTTGAAGGTGCCATCCAGGTTACCTCGTCGCCCCGTTGCTCTTTTCAGCACCCGCTTTAGCAGAACCAATCTAGGCAAGCACTCACCTACTCCTCGTCTAACTAACCTTTATAATAATCTAGTCTGAAAAGTTGAAAACCTTGACATATTTGGTGATTCCCTTCCAATATTCAAGAACAAAATTATAAAAAGTTGTTGTTGAACCTCAGCCTCAGCCTTGGTCTGAGTCCTCGGGTATTACTGTCCTTGTTGTCTTTCTTTTGTATTTATTTTTTATTATTATTAATAGTATTGTTAAATCTCTATTGATATATTAATGTAATGCATGCTGTGATTGCCTCTAATTAGAGTTGCAGTTATCAATTGCTCTATACATGTCAATGTTATTTTATGTCTTACTGTAAACCCAACCCTGTCGGTAATCCTTAAATTAATAAATAAATAAATAAATAAATAAATAATGATTTTACTGGGTACCAAATGGATGACATGATGTCAATTATGGATAGAGGTACTCGCAGACAGTATAACTTTTCTAATATTAGAGAAATTAATCCCCGTCTCTGTCATTATTGGTTATGGATCAAACCTGAAGAGTTTTATCAATTTTTATCACACATATCACAGCTTTCACAGGAAACTGCTTGTTCTAGTGTGGCTTTAAGTATTATGCTGGTTAAACTTAGAACCGGTAACAGGGTTAAACTTAGAACCGGTGACAGTAATGAGCGATTATCTACATTGTTTCAACTTCCTAGAAGCACTTTAGAAAGATACATGTCTAAAGCAAGAGATTGTTTGGGTAATACATTCGTACCCTTATATTTAGGATTTGGCCATTTCAATACAAGATGCGGCAGCAAGAAATAAGATCATTCCAGAGGGTTTATTTGGAAATCCAGATATGCCAGTGCGATTGTTATCTGTGATGGTATAGTACGCGTCACTTAAAAAGAACGCTGGCGGTCAAGCTGCGCACTAGGCTATTTATCGATGTATTTGGTGGTATGAGGGGCGGCGTGGGGCGGGCGGGTCACCTGTCGCATGCTTGCCGGTGTGTTATTGGTTCGTCAGTCGACCTCTCCTATCCGCGCTGGGTTCACGTTACGTTCGTTCTCAAAATACTATCGCGCACAAAAGTTTTAATAACAAAATGCTTTTACATAGAAAAATGAGAAAAATGATTTATGACGTATATTGTTTTATGAAGAGAGAGGCTGATAATAATGCAGTTGATAATTTGAAACAATGCATGAAACGGACCGCAGAGGCAACAAAATGTTCCGCGTCTACAGTGAGACGAATTGTAAAAGGTTCAAAACATTCAGAATTTCTTACTATCTTCCGAACTCCAGGCAAAAATAAAAGAGTTAAACAATCACCAATAATAGACATTGACAGCTTTGATCAGCGTGTTATAAAAAGAATCATCCACAATTTCCACGTCACTGAAAAAGAATTACCTACCATATCAGTCGTAGTAGTCGACAATGCATCGTACCATAACAAACAACTCGATGCTGCACCAACGTCCAGTACAAATAAAGGAGACATGCAAACCTGGCTCCGTGAAAAAGGAATTGAATTTGAAGAATCCACGAGCCGCAGTTGTACAACGTATTTATTGCTTTTCGAAGTATTCTCCGCGAAATTTGACACATTTTTCCATACGATGGAACCAATCATTGAAGCAACTATTCCATTCGGAAGTTGGGGTCTCCAAAATGGCCGTTTTGTAGGCGTCCACAGCTTCTTCAGGTGATGAAAATCTCTGTCCACTCAATTTATTTTTTATTTTAGGGAAAGTATAGAAATCATTAGAGCTTAGGTCGGGGCTGTACGGCGGATGGTCTAATAATTCTATGTTTTCTTGCTCTAAAAACTCTTTTGTTCTGAGCGCGGTGTGAGAACTCGCATTGTCGTGATGGAGGATGATGCGGCGGTTGCAGTTCTCTTTACGGAGTTCAGAAATGACCCGTGGCAAACAAATGCTAGCATACCATTCTGCATTAACCGTTCTTTGTCCCTCAAGAGGAATAGTCGTAACATGGCCGGTTTTGGAGACAAACGTGGCCACCATTTTTTTTGCAACACTCCGTGAACGAACAATTTTTGTTGGCTTTAACTCATTTTCGAACACCCAAACTCGAGACTGGTTTTTTGTTTCGGGTTCGTACGCGTATATCCAGGATTCGTCACCTGATACAATGTTGTATACAGCATTTGAGGATCCTGCGTGGAATCTTTCGAGAGTTCTGACGCACCAAGTAACGCGAGCCGCTTTTTGCTCTTCACAGAGCGAATGCGGTATCCATCGGGAAAACAACTTTTTTACACCTAATTGTTCATGCAAGATTATTTGTATTTGACTCATGCCAATGTCTAAAGTTGCCTGAATTTCGCGGTATGTCACATGTCGATCTTCCTCAATCAGCTTACGCACAGCATCAACGTTTTCTTTGGTGACTGCAGTTTTTGGACGACCTTGACGGGGATCATCACTGAGCTTGACACGTCCACGTTGAAACTCAGCAAACCAGCGATAAATTGTGGTTTTGGATGGGGCTTCATCACCAAATGCAGAAATCATCCGGTCAACACACTGTTTTTGTGTTAAACCACTTCGAAAGTCATAATAAATCATCGCTCTTGAATTTTCTCGAGTCAATTCCATTTTCTCAACGACTAAACAAGTTTGACAAAACCTCGTGACAAGACCGAGAATCTTTTTTTAAATAAATAAATGGTATTCGATTTTTAAAACCAAGGAGTTTTCAATTAAAAAGATTTTAATATGACAGGAACAGTGGAAATATTCCATTCCCGATACTTTTAGTGCAGCCCTCGTAATATGAATTTAATTACAGTCAAGAGAGTGCATCACTAACTATCGTACAACTGACATCAAGAGAAATTATCATCTTTATAACTTTACCTAAATTTTAACTTTCATAAACTACTTTAACTTCAAACTTATGATATTTTTCTACGCTCTCCTGTAACATGTAACTGTATACAAGAGTACAGAACTACTAAACTGTACATACCAATAACCAATATACGAAGCCGCGAGCGAAAGATTACTTCAAAAATAAATAAAAAATACTTCGTATTTTCGTGCGCGAGTGTATCCATGCGCAAACACACTCCCTCCACTTTCTTCCAGCGTTCTTTTTACGTGACGCGCGCTCTACTTGTGTCTATGTGCAAAGCAGTAGTAATTATTTGTACCAAAAACAAACTTATAGCTTACATAAATATGTCAAATTAGTAAAACCATTTTCGTTTGTCTGCTGTGATGGGTTCATTTTGCAATCACTTGGCCCATTGCCAGCAACTAGAAGCGATTCGGATATTATGTCCACTGAATTTTGAAATGAAACAAGTATATTAAGAAATTATTTCAGGCCTGGAGATGTTTCCATTTTATATAGGGGCTTCAGAGGTGTAATTAGTAAATTGCACAGCTATGGCTATAAAGCGTATATACCTCAGTCTCTCTTGGAAGGTGAAAATCAGTTAACCGCAGAACTGGCAAATCGATCAAGATGTGTTATAATGTGTCGCTGGGTGGTTAAAGTTGTAAATGGGCGGATAAAATGCGATTTTTAATTATTTTGTCAAGAATACTTCAATCGTGCATCGTCACACCTTATGTTAGATTTTAATATTGCATGTGCACTTTTAAATAAGTATCATGCATCTATTATGGCCGACCTGATGCTCAAGAGTTCTTGGAAATAGCTAAAGCTAGATTACAAAATTATTTGGGAGAGTACATACAAAATGAAAATATTAATAGAAGGAGAGCGATTTTCTTAACCATAGATGCTGAACATCCACATTTGGACACATTTCCAAGACTGTCATTACATGATCTGGTGACAGTAGCTCTAGGTTCCTATCAGATTAAAGAAGTTCGGTCGTATTATGGGGAGCATGTCCGTAGGAATGGAAAATGCGAAATAGAATTAGCAAACGACATTGAGGACGACTTGCCATTGGTACTGGGAACGGACAAGTATTTAGTAAGGGGAAGAATTAAGTTACGACATGTTAGCATGTAACTCAGTAAGCTGATATATGTGGGATGCTGTGAGCACGTCATGACCATTTTGTGGTTTCTAGACCTGTTGAACCGCCGGTTCCGTTTTTAGACGACATATTTTATGAACATTATCATCATATGGACCAATAAAACTATTTCATTCTTATATTCAAGCATTATTATTTTCTACTCCCTATAGGTACCTACCTACGAACCACCTACATTTAGCATGACCTACCATTATTTCTAATATTATTTACTTGGAATCATTCATTGGTTTCTTGGAACTATTTTCTGTTGTCGTATGAGAATTCAATCATAATCGTTGTAAGGACTGGTTTGTTACAAAACTAACCTCAAAACTGAACAAAAAGTCAAAGAACAACAAAAACCCTACAAAATAAATGGATAAATTTTATTTTCTTTGAAAGTCTCTTCTTTGAAAGTCTTTGAAAATCTCTCTTCTCTTATATAAAATTTATGCTTAAAAAAAAAAGCGCAACGGTGGTCCATAGAAGAATGGACAATTTCTAATTAATCGGTCAACATGTCGGAATGATCGGACACAGATCACGAGCTTGACCAACATCTAAAAAGTCTAAAAACCATGATGCGGAAACGTGCCATTACAATAACGAAATTAAAAGCAGCCGTTGTCGAAATCTGCCATACTTGTAAGGGAGGAGCGCCTGAAAGCTACCTTTGTGAAATTCGAGCGTGTTAATATGGAGATAATAGCTATCGACCCCACCGCTGACGATATTGATAACGCGGAAGCAAATAATTTAGAAACTATGACCGGCATTAAAAACTTGCCAGATATTCAGATGTCTGGTGTTACCAAAAAGTCAAAACCTTGAACTAAAATTTTTGGGTAAGTGTTTATAAATACTTAAAAGTTTTATGTGTTTGATTTTTAAAGTACACTTAAGATTACATAAAGTACACTCATACTATCGAGGAAAACCTGAGAAATTTGACCTAACTAAAGTTGGAAAGAAAACGGGAGGGCCAGCAACAGCTACAGTCACCCCATGTTTTTGACAAAGCAGCAAACCCGGCATCACCGAAGAACACACACACCCATGTGGGCAAATTCTATCTTTGGTATCGACGTTGCCGTCAGAGAAGTGAATGTCAATCAGAAATCACGCCATTATATGCGCGATTACCTGAGATTGTCGAAAAAGTGTACACGTCACTAGCAGGTGATGACACTTCAATTAATAAACAAATGACTACGTCCACAGACATCTGCATGGACAAGTTCAACCACATTTTCACTTCTCGTACCTTTATGTGAAAATGGCAATCTTGACTGTTTTCCTTCACAGCATATGATGCACTTGGACATATCAATTTCAGTTTGAATGAATATGAACAACTTTTACTATGGGGACGCATACGAAATCGTAAAAAATCAGGTGTTTCATACATTTAGGTCATGTAGGTATTATATGTGTCCTAATAGTAAAAGTAGCTCGTGTTGAAGAGTACAACGACCCCTTAAAGTATTAGGTATTTCAACCTTTTTTAACACCATTCAATAGGCTGACGACATTTTGGGAAATGAGCGATCTTACATTATACTGGACTAATATAAAATAAATCCAGTTAATTTTAATATGGTAAAATAAAATAAAATGTAAAATATTAAATACTACTTATTTATATATTACATAACGTGTACTCCACGCGGGTGGAAAGCGAGAACATTAAGTAATTATATTACGCTTTCAAAAAGCGCTTATGCCACCGGTATAAGAAAAACTAATAATTTATCAAACCATATAAAGATGCTTGGCTGTCATAAATTTAAGAATAACTTGAAACTATTAACATGGATATTTAAATATACAGAAATTATCTTCAATACTGAGTGCATTATATGATCTGATCACTGTAATTTCCATATTGTAAAATATTATTATTATTATTTTATATGTTATTTTCAAATTTAACTACCAACTTACTTTTCTACAAATTTCATTTTAACAATTGATTTTTCAGCTGCCAACTTACAAAGAAAATGGAAAAGGTTAAGAGACTCTTTCAACAGAGACCTTAAAAAACAAAATTCACAGAGAAACGGTTCAGCAGGTAGTTCAAAGAGATACTACTACTTTAGTCAATGATTATTTTTAAAGCCATTGTCTGAAAATCGCAATACAACATCGTCTCTACCAGTACAAAACAAAGACGATGACATCGAACAAATCAGTAATGAAGACGATAATACTACTGAAACGAGTGACTCTGAAGTTTGGAAGAGACCAAAAAATATCCAAAGAAAAAAAGATTATGCAGAATATGGGTTAATAAAAAAAATAACAAGTCATTTGAGCGATCAAGTAACTGCACATACTCGTACACAGGAACCTGACAAGTCCTGTGACAGTGATATGCATTTTTTGCTATCTTACGATAGATTTAAGACCATTCGCGATGATTGGAAGTTGAATGCTCAGATAGAAATATTTAATGTAATTCAAAAATATCACACACCTACAACTACACGTAATGATAGTTACAGTGAATATGGACAGGGGTACGAGGGCTGCACTAAAAGTATCGGGAATGATTAAAATCTTTTTAATTGAAAACTCCTTGGTTTTAAAAATCGAATACCATTTATTTATTTAAAAAAAGATTCTCGGTCTTGTCACGAGATTTTGTCAAACTTGTTTAGTCGTTGAGAAAATGGAATTGACTCGAAAAAATTCAAGAGCGATGATTTATTATGACTTTCGAATAGGTTTAACACAAAAACAGTGTGTTGACCGGATGATTTCTGCATTTGGTGATGAAGCCCCATCCAAAACCACAATTTATCGCTGGTTTGCTGAGTTTCAACGTGGACGTGTCAAGCTCAGTGATGATTCCCGTCAAGGTCGTCCAAAAACTGTAGTCACCCAAGAAAACGTTGATGCTGTGCGTAAGCTGATTGAGGAAGATCGACATGTGACATACCGCGAAATTCAGGCAACTTTAGACATTGGCATGAGTCAAATACAAATAATCTTGACGTAGACAAGAAGTAGTGTTCTTTCTTGGTGTAGTTCACTGCTTCTATATTTGTTACCCATTGCAATTGTCTGTCCTTTGTTGTTATTGTCCAAATTTAGTATTAACTGGTGTAGAATGTAGTTTAGAATTTAGTTTTAATATTATTTTTAGTAAGTAGGTAGGTAGGTAGGTAGATACTCAAAGATATTATCTTTTTGACAGTTGACATTAATAGTTGTTGTTTTTGTATAAGGCTATGGAAACCGCCATACAGCCACTTTGTCTATATGTTACGTTTGGTTTTTTCTATCACATTATTCTTACATTCTATTAATGTTTTAACAACTTTTTAAGATTAATTTTATTTTAATTACCTATTAGTATTATAATTAGTTATTTTTAATGATTATGTTTTTTTTTTTTGTTTTTGATTTATTTTTATTTATTAATAGTATTTTTCTTTTTCTACATCAGTTCGTAATTTACAATTGCATTTCATGTTGTATGGGTAACATTTGTTTCTTTAGTCTTATCTGTTTTAATTTTTAAGTTTTCTCTTTGCATCAGACACCGGCAGGTTGAGTGAATGTATTTATTTTTGTTTATTATTTTGTTTATATATATATATATATATATATATATATGTCGCATCCGGGTCAATAGTTCGGAACATCAACGATACACAAACGTCAAAGTGACGTGTACAGAGCCTAGATTGGAGAGGGTAAACGTTAATAAAAGAACGTGCACTCTGTATTCGATGATTATTATTACGGTACTATCGGTTGAATAAGCAACACCAGCCTAGGAACTGTACTGTGTATATTGAAAAGTATTTAGAGTCAAGCTGTATTGTGATTTACCTACACTGTGTAATAAAAATTAGTATTTGGAACATACGAAGTATTTATTTCTCGCCCGGATCCCTACTGATGCCCACAAATGAGCGACCGTGAATATAACGAGTCTCCGATATCAGAAGTGGGATCTCGACAGGCTGAGAAACCGCTAAATCATGAAGAATTATGGCGACAACTTATTGAAAAACAGAACCAAAATATGATGGCGCTGATCTCTACGCTACGACCGCATGAATCAAGCCGTCACTTCACTCTACCGGAATTCAACCCTGATAAAGAAGAAAGTGACGCAAGATCTTGGTGTGCAACAGCGGATATTTGTTTCGAAGACAACCCACCACGTGGCGGTCAACTCATTGTTGTCATTAGCAAGGCTCTGAAAGGTACCGCATCATCATGGTTGTCACAGATATCATACCCTGGGATATCGTGGCCGGAATTTAAGGACCTATTCACTGCAAGATTCATATCTAAAGACACATGTGCAGGTACCCTCATTAACTTACATAGTGAAAAATTAAAAGACAACGAGTCGTTAGCTGCATGCGCGAGTCGAATTATTACCTCATTGATGAGCCGTTGGAAAGATTGCACCGAAGAACAGATCGCCGTAGCAACCGCCCTAGCGCACATTTCTCAACACGACTCACGATTACAACGTCTTGCTTTTACAACGGAAATTACTTCCCGCCAGCAACTACAAAAAGAATTGCAGGCTTTCTCGTATCAAAAGCGAAAAGCTCCTGCAGCAGAGGCGTTGTCAACAGCTGATAGCAAGCGAGAAAAATTTTACAAGCAGCCTACATTAAAGTGTTTTGGCTGTGGGAAATTGGGTCACCGGCAGGCTGAGTGTAGATCAAAGCCCAAAAACTATAAGCCAAAATCTCTTGTGAAGACTGACGTGGCTTCCACTTCTCATCGTGTAGAAAAATCAACGACCATTAGATGTTTCAAGTGTGGAGTATTGGGACATGTGGCAAGCCACTGTACTGCAGGAACTGGCTCCCGCGGTGGCAACACCAGCGCTAGTACATCGGCCGAGCGTCGTGTCGACCTGTGCGTAGTAGAACCTCCTACTGGATACCTTCAACATCGCGGTGAGACTTATGTTTTTCACTATGATTTTGGTGCTGAGTGTTCATTAATAAAGGAAAGTTTGGCTACGAAGTTTAGCGGAAAACGTAGTTGTAATATTGTTTCGTTAACTGGTATTGGCCAAAGCAGTATAAAATCAACAGAACAAATTTTAGCTAAACAGCGATCAAGGCCCACTTTAGGGGTGAAAATTTAGGGTTGTATGTATGTTGTAGAAATGCTGTATCAAATGGCTAAAAGAAGGTGCAGAAAATTTCATATCCGAGATGAAGAAATATTGCAGCTACTTATGGCAGATAATATTGACGAAGAAGATGACTTACAGTTAAGACGAAGAAGACCAGCAGTTCATAGCTCAAGATGTAGAAAATGGAACCGATGTTGTTGAAATTGAAGATTCTATCCAAGAACCGATAAATCAACCCCCAGTACCCACCTGTTCAGATACTTCAGAGACTATTCCTATTTTCAACTGGAAAAACAACTCATACGCTCCTCACACATTCAATGAAAGTGAATATGAATTTGGGCGCGTAAATACATTATCTGACCGGCATGGCATGTTGTTGCCAATGGACATTTTCATGGAGGTGACACAAATGGATCAGTTAGTGTCTAATATCATAATAAAAGAAAATGTTAAATACGCACATCAAAATGGAAGACCTTTGACAGTCAGTTTGGATGAAATTAAGGCATTTTTGGGCATGAATTTTGTAATGAGTTATCATGTTTTACCAACTTTTAGGAATTACTTGTCAACTGATGAAGATATGGGTGTACCTTTCATTGCTAATGTTATGGCAAGAACTAGATTTGAGCAGATTCGACAAAATGTACACTTCTCTGCAACAACAAACAATATTGTGAGTGATTGTACAATAACAATCACTCACAATCGAGTGATCGAGCGTACAAAATAAGATCTGTTATGCAACATTTCAATTTGTGTTTTCAAGCAGCAATGAATAACTCACTAAGGCAATCCATTGATGAACACAATATGATCAAATTCAAAGGGCACAACATTATGAAGCAGTACATCAAAAATAAACCTATAAAATGTTGATTCAAGATGTGGTGTAGATGTGAGTCTTCAACAGGATACTTATACCAGTTTGATTTACGGCCTGGCCACGGGGATCGGCGGTGCGAACAGCGAAGCGGTGGGCGAGGCGACCATTCGCGCAGCACCGTTTGCAGGCCACGGGTACTCACGTTCGCCGCCGCGACTAGTAAGGAAGTCCGACAGCGAAATGTCTATATCGAAATTATCTCGATATTGCTTACAAATTAATAGTTTTTTGGTTCAGGACCTATTATTTGGAAAAGATCGTGAAGTACATGATTTGAATAAGAATCGGAGTATACCTATAGATGGAGAATTCCACAAGAAGTACGAGAAATACTTTGGGTGGCTAGACTTCCAAATAGCTGGTCTAGCTAGTATTTCAGCTATTTTATTTTTTTATTGCTTAGATGGGTGGACGAGCTCACAGCCCACCTTGTGTTAAGTGCTTACTGGAGCCCATAGACATCCACAACGTAAATGCGCCACCCACCTTGAGATATAAGTTCTAAGGTCTCAAGTATAGTTATAATGGCTGCCTCACCCTTCAAACCGAAACGCATTACTACTTCACGGCAGAAATAGGCAGGGTGGTAGTACCCACCCGTGTAGACTCACAAGAGGTCCTACCACCAGTAATTACGCAAATTATTATTTTGAAGATTTCATTTTTATCACACGATGTTATTCCTTCACCGTGGAAATCAATCGTGAACGTTGAGTGTTGTTGAGTACGTATTTCATTACAAAAATTGGTACCCGCCTGATATTCGAACACCGGTGCATCGCTCAACACGATTGCACCGGACGTCCGTTAGGCCACGACGACTTTAAAAATATAAAATAAAAAATAAATAAAAAATATAAAAATTTCGGCGTTAATTTTTCGCGGCGAAAACAACTAAACTCATTTAATCACTGCACTATTCGCCGCGACTACCGCTCGACTCCGTGGCTCGCGCCGTCCGTATTCATGCATTTGTTTTGCTCGCCCGCCGCATCGCGCGATTCGCTCGGTACATTTCGCCGGTCGCTTCGCCGGTCGCCGGTGCGCGTGGCTTGTTAGGTACATTTCTATGCGCTTGTTTTAGTCGCTAGACGCTTCGCCGTTCGCACCGCGCGAATATTCGCATCGGCGAATGTCCCGTGGCCAGGCTGTTATATACAGGAAAGAAAACTAATACAGAAATTGGTTTACGTGAATCAGTAGTACTCTGTCTCACGTAACAACTAACAGCCTGGCCACGGGACATTCGCCGATACGAATATTCGCGCGGTGCGAACGGCGAAGCGTCTAGCGACTAAAATAAGAGCATAGAAATGTACCTAACAAGCCACGCACACCGGCGACCGGCGAAGCGACCGGCGAAATGTACCGAGCGAATCGCGCGATGCGGCGGGCGAGCAAAACAAATGCATGAATACGGACGGCGCGAGCCACGGAGTCGAGCGGTAGTCGCGGCGAATAGTACAGTGATTAAATGAGTTTAGTTGTTTTCGCCGCGAAAAATTAACGCCGAAATTTTTATATTTTTTATTTATTTTTTATTTTATATTTTTAAAGTCGTCGTGGCCTAACGGACGTTCGGTGCAATCGTGTTGAGCGATGCACCGGTGTTCGAATATCAGGCGGGTAGCAATTTTTGTAATGAAATACGTACTCAACAAATGTTCACGATTGATTTCCACGGTGAAGGAATAACATCGTGTAATAAAAATGAAATCCTCAAAATTATAATTTGCGTAATTACTGGTGGTAGGACCTCTTGTGAGTCCACACGGGTGGGTACTACCACCCTGCCTATTTCTGCCGTGAAGTAGTAATGCGTTTCGGTTTGAAGGGTGAGGCAGCCATTATAACTATACTTTTTTATTTTTTATTTTATTTTTATTTATTTATTTATTTATTACAAAGACATACAATTTTAATAATAATAACAAATATTGAAACGATGAGCTGATGAACTTGAGACCTTAGAACTTATATCTCAAGGTGGGTGGCGCATTTACGTTGTAGATGTCTATGGGCTCCAGTAACCACTTAACACAAGGTGGGCTGTGAGCTCGTCCACCCATCAAAGCAATAAAAAATTTTTAGCTGATTTCAGTATTTACAGTATTTACTAGCTAGACCAGCTATTTGGAAGTCTAGTCACCCAAAGTATTGCTCGTACTTCTTGTGGAATTCTCCATCTATAGGTATACTCCGATTCTTATTCAAATCATGTACTTCACGATCTTTTCCAAATAATAGGTCCTGAACCAAAAAACTATTAATTTGTAAGCAATATCGAGATAATTTCGATATAGACATTTCGCTGTCGGACTTCCTTACTAGTCGCGGCGGCGAACGTGAGTACCCGTGGCCTGCAAACGGTGCTGCGCGAATGGTCGCCTCGTCCACCGCTTCGCTGTTCGCACCGCCGATCCCCGTGGCCAGGCCGTAAAGGGTCTTGGTTGTGAAGTTTACTTTGTAAATTTTTTCAACTTGCCTACTTTGCAATATAAGCTTATGATGCAGACCACCAAAGCCTGCGGCACTGTTCGCACGAATAGAAAAAATGTGCCAAAGTCATTACCATCAGATAAAAGCATGAAAAGAGGCGACATCCATGCCGTAAGTACAAACGGTATAACATTCGTAAAATGGATGGATACTAAAGCAGTCCATATGTTGACCAATTTCATATCTCCGGTGTCAACTAGCACAGTAAAGAGGAGGCAGGCAGGAACTGCTCAAAAAATAAATGTTACATGTCCAGAAGTAGTGATGTGCTATAATAAATATATGGGCCGTGTGGACCTTATGGACCAGCGCAAAGCATGTTATGAGGTTGATCGCAAGGCCAAAATCAAATATTACCTGCGCCTCTTTTTTGACATCTTAGATATCGCTATGAATAACTCGTGTTTAGTGTACGTAAAGTTGCACGAAAAACACAGAGTAGAAGGTCCGCTATTGAGCAGCCTCGAGTATCGCCAACATGTAGCACGAGGTCTAATAAACCATTTTACATGTAAACAGCGATCAGGGCCTACTTTAGGGGTGAAATTTTAGGGTTGTATGTAAGGTTGTATGTATGTTGTAGGTATGCTGTATCATAAAAAAGTAAAAACAAAATTTTTGTTCTTAAAAATAAAAAATTAAATTTAGGGGTGGACCGCCCTTAACATTTAGGGGGATGAAAAATAGATGTCCGAGTCTCCATCCTGGCCGATATGCACGCTGAGATTCACGAAAATCGGTCGAGCCGTTTCGAAGGAGTTCAATCACGCACACCGTGACACGAGAATTTTATATATTAGATATGTAAATACATATTCACAAAAGTAACAAAGATTTATCTCCAATGTCCAAAATACCAAATCATGACAAAACTACTAAGAAAAGTATCCTGTCAGATGTCAGATTTTCCAAAGAAAACTTTGCATCTTATGGATTAAAAAAAGATTCTCTTAAATTTGACTGAAATAAACTTTTTAGTAAAAGTATGAACTCCAAAAGGTCTATGAACTCCAAAAGGTCTCATCTATTTTCGAAAGAAAACTGTTGAAAAAGAAAAATCTAAAAGAATCATAAAATGTGCTAGAGCTTTAAATAGTTCAGTGACTACAGAGCATGACGATTCATGTCCCCAGTGGTCCGATAATTGGTGATGTAACAAACTACATTTGTAAACCTCAAATTATGCAACATTAAAATAGGAGAACATCTATAAGAAGATCATTAATAATTTAGTCAAAATTTCACAAACTATGAGTGACAATAGCACTGAAAAAGAATTACATGATTATAAGAAACAGTTCAATGTAGGAAATACATTCTTAACAAGATACTATACTTATATAATAGTGGTAATACTACATAGGAGTGATCAAAAATAAAGATTGTAACTCACGAAGTTACTCAATTACCTAGTACAAAACAACTGGTAAAAGCAAGGACAAAAAATCCTGAGGAATATGTTTTAGTGTAATATGAGGATTATATTTATTTTGTTTGATTCTATTTTTTGTTTGTAATCATAATTGTCAATTATTTATAAAAGTAAATTTTTGATTAATTTTTAATGTCTGTCCTATCAGGTTGATTTTGCCATGACGTGCCATATTCCTATAATTATTGTAAACTAATTAAAATATAGGTATAACCACTAAAATTTACAGTTTAAAAAATTTCATTTATTTTCTTATTTGATATTACTGTATAAGCCTAATGAAATGGCCAATTTCAAGATGTCCCTAAGTTCACTTAGAGATTGTATTCACTATCAGCACTGCTGTGAACACCTGGTCATTGCCTATGGTTATCTATATTTGAGATGTTTGTAAGTGGTCCCTAAGTGTATTTTTTTCAGGTTTTTGTAGGTAAACATTGCTAGTAAAAGAAAATCACGGTATTGGCACAAAACTTTTGACTGATACTCCACAATAGAAACGGGAGAGAAGATATGGGATGTTGTGGAAAACTGAAGATCAAGAACATGGAGATTTAGAGAACACCGATGAGCCTCAGCCTCCAGCGAGCATTAAAAGCCCTGGAAGCAGCTAAATTATTGGACAAGTACTTCCATTATCACGAAGATGCCTCAATATTCCAAGATATGTATAAAAATACTGGTGCAGCAAAAGACGTCAGATAAAAATAACAGACTGTGTAGGTACCATACGGAATAGCATTCAAATAAGATTGTTTTTATGTACATCGCTATTTACACTAGTCTGAACTAAATTTTTTCTTCATACTCATATAATTCTGATTTTTTTCCTCAGTCCTTTCAGTATCATTATATAGTTTACACAGTATACATAGTTAAACATATTTATACATATATTATATAGTTTACACAGTATATATTTTACATAAAAATTGATTTTGATTACAAAACGATTAATGTAGCAATTTAGAAGCTGAGTCTTGTGCTATTAATTATTATCATTAAATGCGATGAGATGCAAATATAAAAGTGGCATAGTTACTATTTTATAATTACTGAAGAAAAAAAATATCCTTCTTTTGATTGAAAGCTTGAGAGTTTAGACCAGAATTAACAAGTCTATTAGACGCAAGACTGGTATCTATGCCAAATATGCTTACCTTTCTATAAATGACGTTATATAGTTAGGGTTACCGAAAGCTAAGTCATTGAAATTCAGCATTTTAACACATCTCTGCAGTTCATTACATGGAAGGGCCAGTAAAATAAAATAAATAGTTGTTACAAATTACAACCAACCTACTGTAAAGGTGCAATCAGCAATAAAATTGTCTCAAACGTATAATCTATGGTCAAAAGTGTCAAATATGGCATTAGTCTTTTTTTTAAGGGATTTTATGACCTGGTAACTAAGACCTTGCCTTATTTTAATTTATACTCTTATTTTGTTTTGTTCGATTGATTTTGTTAATTTAATATTTCGTCAGATTTAAGCACGTAATAATGGTGACTTATGAATTGTTTAACATCTATAAGAGCGCGCAAGGATGGGAAACTGAAACTATTTCGCCAGATAAGGCTTCTCGTGTTCTTTTATAAAGCCCACTAATGTAACTAAGAGAAAATATTCATAGCGTTTCATCGCAATTGATTACAATATGAAACATATAAAATTTATTATTTCTGCCCTATTATTCTTATTTAGAATTTTTAATAAAATTCATAAATTGAATAAGAATTCAAGATTTTTATACCGGTCACTCACATTCACACGAATACGTAAACCCGCAAGTGTAGGACGACATTTGCAAATGATTATGCAAAGTTTTCGCTGCATTCGCAGCTTTCTAAGCTGTGTCGGTTTTTTAACGGACATCAAAGCACGCGAACCACGATTATTCGTGTAGTCTCCCACACATTCGTGTGACCAGTTGCGCCCACGATTGCGAAGGTAACGAACGTTTCGCCATTTTCATAGTTCGTGACGTCTACTATGTAGCGTACCTTCATCACGGACTGGAACAACACCAAGGTGATGGAGTTCATTGAACTTTTGCAAAATGAATCGACCATATGGGACCCTCAAATGAAATCCCATAAAAACAGAGTGACTAACGGCCAAGGGACGCCTGGGTAAGAATTAAAAACTCTCTTTCTCTTTAAGTTCTATTGGCCAATTAAAAAAGAAGAGAAACTCGTGAGACATTCGTAAACAAGTGTAGGAGGAAGCGCAAACGGGTTCGAAAATTGAGTACCGAACCCGCGAATTTGCACAGCCGCTAAGTTTGCGAATGAATGTTTGACGGCCCTTCACATGCGCGCAAACATTCGTACATTGCACGAATGTTCGCGCGCATGTGGCCGGCATTAAACTACCGCACTTCGGCTATGTTCCGTTAAGCACTGTGAGCACTGTAACGTCAGTTTAGTATACTGCGAAGCCTTTATATTTAACGAAGAGTGAAAGTGTATCTGCGACATTTCGCTTAGTACGCGACATGTTTTTTTTTATTGCTTAGTTGGGTGGACGAACTCACAACCCACCTTGTGTTAAGTGGTTACTGGAGCCCATAGACATCTACAACGTAAATGCGCCATCCACCTTGAGATATAAGTTCTAAGATCTCAAGTATAATTATAACGGCTGCCCCACCCTTCAAACCGAAACGCATTACTGCTTCACAGCAGAAATAAGTAAGGCGGTACCTACCCGCGCGGACTTACAAGAGGTCTTGCCACCAGTAATTACGCAAATTATAATTATAATTTTGGTTTTCTTTTTTTGACACGATGTTATTCCTTCACCGTGGAAGTCAATCGTGAACATTAAGTACGTATTTCATTAGAAAAATTGGTACCCGCCTACGGAATTCAAACACCGATGCATCGCTACATACGAATGCACCGGACGTCTTATCCTTTAGGCCACGACTATATCAAAAGGATAGTTTAGATACGAACTTAAGTAGGTACCATGACATGGGGTAAATTGGGATTCTGGGGTAAATTGGGACCAACCTGCGGAAGATTCTCAAAGTACCTGTAGCACGGAATCTACCTAATTTTCTTTAAGGTAATATTTATCAATGTATAGAAGAAAAACCAAGTTAACTATGGAAGTACTAAATATGAGTTAAGTTGGTCCCAAAAATTCATCAAATTAAATTGAAAATAGTGGTTGAAAAGTGCGTTTTAAAACAGCTTAAAGAACTTTTAAAAAAAGTAATATTATCGTTGTTTTTTCAATAAGATCACAGTTTAAGTTTTTAATACAGCTGAAAATACCAAAACAAACAGTAAGTTGCAATATTCTTATTTTAAATACAATATTTCGACAAAATAAAAAATGTATATTTTTTCCCTGCTTTTTGGGGAAAATTGGGACGTATGTGGGGTAATTTGGAACGAGACTGGAAACATTAGGGACGAGAAAACACAAACTTGGAACGCCAAAAGACAAAATAGGGATGGCTTGTTAGGGTTGTCACTGATATCTTATAATATATTTTTTAGCCTATACTATCACTCAATTGCGTGATGTAAAGAAGGTTAATGTGTTTATCAGTTAGTTTATGTAAGTATTATAGGTAAAAGAAAATTATATATATAATTACTTTTTTTTCGCGACATTTACCTTGTAATATCTGCCCGGTCGTATGTCCTTTACAGCAATAAAAAGAAATTAAATTAAAAAGAACTCAAATGAATCAAAACTTTTGTTATTTCAGAATCTATTCACGCGTCGTTGTTGATTAAATAAAATTGTATTATTGCATTTCCAGTCCTTTTGTTTTCTATTTTATGATTTTGTTTCAGAGTTGTGATTTTTAAGGAAATTAAATAATAATTTTCTAAAATATAACATGCACATACTTTTTTTGATCATTGTATTGTTGATTATCATTCACGTCACATCGCTTCGGAATAGAAACCAGCTTAATTTACACTATGTTTTGTATTGTGCTTAAATTATGGATTGTTTTCATCATCTCGGTCCATATAAATAATTGTATGGCATCTACCTACCTACCTAATATAATCGCAGTACTGCGAGCTGACAACCCTTACAAATATCCCAATTTAACCCTTACCCGTGTCCCGGGCTATTTTAATTTACCCCGGACGCGGGGTAAATTGGGACTTTTTTTTTTTTTGCTGGCAACACTGACCGCTACTTGTCATTATTATTGTGCTCTCCCAATTATTATTTAAATTAAAATCGTTTTAAGTTCTGTATTGTACTTAATATTATATAAAACGTATATCTAAGTGATAATATAAGTTTATTGTTACGTAAAACGTTCAATTAGTGCATTTTACTGCATAATTGTACAAATTTTCTTTATTTTACGAGGGTACTATAAATTTTTTCTACAAATCCAAAATGATGACCAGAGGTACCAAAGCTCGTCAAGTTGATGACCAACTTCAAGTGGCTCTTCAGCAACTAAAAACATCACGGGAACAGTGTCAACAACTACTAAAAGAGAGAGAAGACAACGAAGTCGAAACACTCCAGGTAATAAAGAAAAATACCATGTTGAAAGGACAGTTGTCTCAGCTCTTCATTGAATACAATGAAGTTCTTGAGACTAACAAGAAATTACAAACTGTTGTAGACGGCTTCGATCAGTGCAGCGGTGAGTATGTTGAGTCGCTCCAACTCTCAGCTGAACTGAAAGTCAAACTTTCTGAGGCACATGATTGTATCTCTAATTTACAGTTAGAGATAATAAATCTAAAAGCCCAAAAAACACAGAGCCTGTACTCGGAACTGATCGAGAGTGAACCAGCTTCGGGAACAGTGATCACCACTTCTCAGTGTGACATACCTACAATAGATTTGACTGGTGGTGACTCCGATAGTACACATTCCTCTCGATTAGTTCTTAGTAAGAAAAAGTATAAGAGATATTCTAAGTTAAATAAGTTTATAAATAAAACGGAGCAACTTTTAAAAACTAGAAAATCTATTAATTGTATAAAAACTAGATGCAAAGACCGAAATGCACTGTGTACAAAACTAAATACTTCACTTGAAGAATTACAACATGTTCATCACAATCATGAGTTAGAAATAGAAAAGTTAACTTCACAAATAAATTCGTTGAAAACTGATTTGGACAATGTAACTAAAAATTATGAATATGCTCAAAAAGACATATGTGAACATATATCGGTGATGGATAACCTGCTAGATTTGTGTAATAATAATAAAGAGCGATTTGAATCTCTGACATTACAATATGCTAATTGTAAATGCCACTGCTCTATATCGGGTTCTCCAGTACCAGACTGTTCCAATAGTCAAAGTCAATTTTCTAGTTCTACCTCTAAGCCCGTTGTAAACAATATAATGAAACCTGCGCTTACTAAAAACATTATTAAAATATTCAGTGATGAACTAGGGAAAAATATGGGTGTAGCGCTGAATGATCTGTGTTTGGGACAATCTGTCATAAATTATTGTATGCCTGGGGCTTCATGTACCCACATACTCAATAAAATTTTAAATGTGACTCATTGCCCTAACACAACAATAATCATAATGATTGGGAGAAGGGGAAATGCAGATATAAGAGATATAAAATATCAAATAAATCAATTATTAACACTACAGGTGAAAAAGATCATCATGTTTGCATTTCCATTTATTCAGAGTATGCCAGCAGAAAATAAAATCAGACATTGCATTAATGATTTCATGCAGACAATTTCTAATGTTAATAATTATTATGTCATGACACAATCAGAAAATATATTTTATACTATTGACATTAATTGCATGATAAAGAATAAATGTATTATTATGACAAAACCTAACAAATTCTATTTAGGTAGCTACAATTTTAGACAAGTAGCAAACTCGCTACATTATTTTTTACACATTTATCTAGCCATGAATTTGGCTAATCAACCTACTGCTTCTTTTGAGCAGAAAAAAAATATGACATCTATTAATTTGGAATCCGTTCCAAGTAATTTAAATTAATTACTAAGACAACAGAGTTTACCTCTTGCAGTAAATATGATTTATTTGGACACAGCCCATCAACAAATAATATTTCTTTGAAAACAACTGTGATCAACCTGGTGCATCAGAACTTACAAGGTTTGATGGGTAAAGAACTTGAAATTGATTTGTTCCTAGATTATAATAAAGTCAATGTTCTATGTGTTACTGAACATTGGCTTAAAAAATATGAATTAAATTGTAATTTTAAAAATCACCAGGTTGTAAGTTCCTTCTGCAGAGAGAATGCTATACGAGGTGGCTCACTGATCTTTGTTAATAAAGATTATAAATGTAAGGAACGTAGAGACATTGTGAGCCTCTCTGTGGAACGGATTATTGAAATGGCATGTGTAGAGCTTGAGCGATTCAGTGTTGTAAGTGTGTACAGGCCCCCGAATTCGTTATATGATTTTTTTGAAAATATAATGGAACGTGTTTTATTAAAGCTTTCTGTTTCTAATAAACATGTTTTTATTTGTGGTGATTTTAATATAAATTTATTAGAAAATACAAATGCCACTATTAGACTCAGAACATTGTTAAAATCATATAACCTTAGCAATCTATTTTCAGAGCCCACAAGAATAACTAGCACATCGGCAACCTGTATAGATAATATTTTCACAAATGTAAAACCTTTACATAAATGCATTATTAATCATTTAAGTTCAGACCACAGTGGACAATTCTTATCTTTTAAAATTAAATCTGTTTCAGATGTTAATAGTACAAGAAAGCTACCGTTTGTTCCTATTAATATTAGACGTTTGGAGAAGCTTAGAGGTAAAGTTTTGGCAAAAATTCCGAATGTTTGTTATAGTGAAGATCCTAATGTTCATTACATGGATTTATTTAATGTTATTAATTCTGAATTTAGTGCCATCTTTACTTCTAAAACTCTGATCTTACATAATAAAAGATCATTCAATGAATGGGCGACTGTTGGAATTCACAAAAGTAGGCAGAGATTATACGATCTCTATCATGAAAAATCATATAATCATAATAAGTCATTTCATGAGTATGTCTCTAAATATTCCAAGCTGTTTAAAAAAGTCTGTACATTGGCCAAGTCATTGCACTTAGGCAATCTTATAAAAAATGCACCTGACAAAATTAAAATGACTTGGAATATCATTAATAGGGAGACTGGGAATGTCAGAAACAGCAATGCTGAATTAACTTTAAAAATCAATAATCGAATAATAACTTCTCATCAAGAAGTGGCCAGTGCCTTTGAGCACTACTTTGCTGATATCCCAGCTTCTACCACAAAATCTTTAATTTCATCTCCTACCGTCGCCGAATCATTACTGCAAAATCATGTTGATAAATGCAGTGTTAACTTTAAGTTCACAAATATTGATATAAAGGACATAATTGATACTTTCAAGCTCATTAATATTAAGAAAACTGGTGATTTATGGGGAATTTCAATTAATGTTATAAAATCCATTATTGATATAATTGCACCTTACCTTGCTACAATATTTAATGACTGTATTGATGGTGGTGTGTTTCCTGATCTAATGAAATATAGTAAAATAATACCTTTATTTAAATCTGGTAGTACTTTTGACCCCTCTAACTTTAGGCCCATTTCAGTACTACCTACATTGAGTAAAATTTTTGAAAAAATTATTCTGGAACAACTTTTGAACCACTTCAATTCCAATAACCTGCTTCATAACAAACAATATGGATTCACTAGAGGTCGGTCAACTATTGATGCAGGTGTAGATCTCATTAAAAATATTTTTCAGGCTTGGGAAGAGTCGCATAATGCCCTTGGGGTTTTCTGCGACTTATCTAAAGCTTTTGATTGTGTTGAGCATAATACATTGTTGAGGAAATTACACCATTATGGTATTAGGGGCGTTTCATTAGAACTTATTAAATCTTATTTATCCGGAAGAATCCAAAAAGTAGACGTTAAAGGAACCAGATCTTCCGGTGTCTTACTTAATATGGGTGTTCCTCAGGGTTCCATATTGGGTCCCTTCCTATTTCTTGTATATATCAATGATTTACCTAAGTTTATTGAAACCCGTCACGAGGTCGTATTATTCGCTGATGATACATCATTATTGTTTAAAATTAAACGACATTTGGAAGATTATGACGATGTGAATGATGCTATCTCGCGCGTGGTACATTGGTTTAGTGTTAATAATCTGTTATTAAATAACAAAAAAACAAAATGTATAAAATTTACCACACCTAATGTTAAACAAGTTGACACTAA
Organism: Bombyx mori; assembly: GCF_030269925.1. Lineage (NCBI taxonomy): Eukaryota > Metazoa > Arthropoda > Insecta > Lepidoptera > Bombycidae > Bombyx > Bombyx mori. The sequence goes on along the minus strand of NC_085120.1, from coordinate 364,639 downwards.
TATTACTGTAAGTGGAGAGACACTGGAGCTTGTGGATTCGACAGTTTTTCTTGGTATAACAGTTGATTCCAAGCTGCAGTGGGGTCCTCACATATGCAAGTTAGCGAGTAGGCTTAGTTCTGCAGCGTTTGCGGTAAAAAAAATACGAATGTATATTAATGAAGATACGGCACGCCTGGTTTATTTTAGTTATTTTCATAGTGTTATGTCCTATGGCATTTTGCTATGGGGCAATGCTGCCGATGTCGAAACGATTTTCATCCTGCAGAAGAGGGCTATTCGTGCTATTTATAATATGCACCCGAGGGAATCCTTGAGGGACAAGTTTAAGGAAATCAAAATTCTAACTTTAGCGTCCCAATACATTTTTGAAAATTTATTGTACGTGCGTAAAAACATTGAAGAATTCCCCAGAGTCTGCGATTTGCACAATGTGAACACTAGGAACAAACATAGGCTTGCGTTGCCGGCGGCTCGAATTAAGAAAATAAGCAACTCTTTTAGGGGGCTGGGTGTACAGCTTTTCAACAAGATCCCACTAAACGTTCAACTACTACCTGTTCATAGAGTTAAGAAAACTGTTAAGGAACGTTTGTGCAACAAGGCATATTATAAAGTTAAGGATTATTTACTAGATGGCACTACGTGGGAATGAGGCGCTCGCTCCTGGCCTTTTCATTTTTCATTATTATTATTATTATTTTTAATTGTATTTTTTTGACTTGTTTTTTCTTTTATTGTGAATATTTCTATTTATTTAAAAAAAAAGAAAATATTTGAGAAAAAACAAAAAAAAAAAAAAAGCCCGCTGAGTTTGTTTCGCCGGTTCTTCTCAGGACTGTGGCTTTTTTTGGAACCGGTGGTAGAGTTAACATTGTTATTTGTATTTTGACATTCAACAAGTGTGTCATACTGACATCTAAGTTGAAATAAATGATTTTGAATTTGAATTTGAATTTGACGGCCATTATTTTACCGAATATTTCTTTAAAATGAATAATTAAAATAATGTAACGGTTTTTATCACCTAGGTACGTTTAAGACTCAACTTATTTCTTTGGTTGAGCAGTGACTATTTAATTGGTACTATTTTAAAATTCAATCTGAAGGTCGATTTTGTCCCTATTTACCCCATTTTACGGTACATAGTAACTTGAAGAATCGACTTTATTATTTTAATTCATTTTTTCTTAAAATTCTAGTTTGAATCTAAATTGGAAAATAGTGGATATAATATTATTTATCTTGAATTGCAAAAATCACGAGACTGCCTTGTTGATAGGATGTTGTGCCTGTCTCAAACAATCTTAAATAAATCGCTAATCTACAATAACAATAATATTAATATTTTCACGGTTTGATTTTTATTATAGGGTGCAATCACTTTTGTGAAGGAATAACCATCGTGGGTGTAATTCTTGAACATGAGTCAAGTACATATTTCATTAGAATAATTGGTATCTGATAATTGTAACACCTGCACAGTCGCATCGCTCAACACGAGTCCGACGGCCGAGTTACCCTTCAGATTAAAATGATGATGACGTTATAACTGAACCACGCATCCGATTGACTTGAAACTTGGTATCCACGTAGAAAATACATGTACTTAATGAATAGGCTAATATTTATATGAGTGTTGGTCTCCCTAATAATAATGACAATAAATAATAATGTTAATTTTAAATGCCCAGCGAAGCGGGCGAGTACGGCTAGTTTAGTAATATAACAACAAATAAATTGAGAAGAACGTCTTTGAAGGCGAGTGAAAATACTTTTAAAAAGAAAGGCATCAAGTTTTAATCCTAATAATGTTAATTTTAAATGCCCAGCGAAGCGGGCGAGTACGGCTAGTATTTTATAAAATTAATGCGAATTCTATGTTAAGCATATTGCGAGATTTGAAAGCAAAATGAATAAAAAATAAATAAAAAAAAGGCAAGATGATTCAAGAGCATTTATTAAGTTTCACAAAATATAGGTAGATACTTCCAGTAACATTACTATTTCAAAATATTATTTAAATTGAAAATCTCCTCAAAATTCTCTCCAGCTGCAATAGAAAATAATATGTTAAAATAAATTAGGTTTTTTTTTATAAAAAGTTTTGGCTCCAATATGCCTTAGGCATTGATTTCGCTAATGTCACAATATGCAAAAAATGACAGGTGCTTAAAGAGAGAAAAGAAAAAACTAAATACAAATAAAGGACAATGCCCAAAAGTGGGCCAAATTTATGTCAAAACTATTTGTACTTGAAAAACTATGCCTTATTTTTTCACGTTGTTTATGTATCAACATTTCTTTCAACCTGGCATTGTTTTCCAAAAAAATAAATTACTTAATTGATAACATCCCAAAACTATCCATGCCATAGTTTTTAAATTCGCCAATAGGCAAACGGCTTAGCCCATACAGCCTTGTAGCAAACCTATATGCTGTCAAACGAAAGAGTTGTTTGTGACTTGAACAACAAATAAAAAAAAAATAGCTAATGCTTATAATTCACAGGCTTCTTAGTTTATTTTTGTTCAATTCAATATTTATTGTAATAATAATTATTACTTAAAACCATGAATTATTTAATATTTTTAGATATTAATGATTCCATTAGTAAAAATATCAATGGCCTACCATTACTCTATTCTTATTATATATGATTAGTTTTGGCAGCAACCCGAGTGAAGCGTCACTTGAATTTTTTTTTAAATGTTTTTTTAATAGTTTATTGTGTAATTTGTATTATTTGTATTTGTAATATTGTGTATAAAAGGTCTGCGTAAGCTCATGCTCAGTCAATGTGGTATTCGTCGAGTTGACGTCAAAACTCCCAAAAAGCAATAAAAAGAGATACACCAGCTTTTTATTGACATAAAAAATATATAACTTCGACAGACTAGGCTGTATAGGCTACGCTCTTTGCCTGCTTATTGGTGAATTTGAAAACAAGAACAACAATATCGTTGCCGGCTTCCGGATTTTCATTTCATTTTATTATTATTATGAGGATATAATAATAATAAAATGTACGTAAGGGCTTATTTCTAGCAACATTAACCACAATTAACTTATTTAATACTGTAAATAATTATGAGAGCGATTATTGATTTCGAAGAAAACAATTAACAACTTAATTTTAGCTGCAGAAAAAAACAGATTTCTCTTAAACCTGGGTGAGAATATAAAAATCGTTCTCTGAATATGAAACGATATTTCTTTGTCTATCAAATTAAGTTAAACCCATCATGACAGGACACCTTTTTTTAGGGGTTCAAACGCCCATAGAAAATGGGCATTGTCCTTTGGTCAGTTTTTCCATAAGCGAATCTGTGATTTTAAGAACAACACAAACAAATTTATTAGACTGCTTTAAAGATAAAAAATTAGGTTTAGACTACGGCTAGTACGAATGTAATATAGAAGGAAATCAGCCAGGAAAAATATGATCAAAATCTTACTCCTACTGAGGACAATGGGGAAATGATAGTAGCTTTGGTTAGTATTTTTTTTTATTGCCTTTGTAGGCAGACGTGCATACGGCCCACCTGATGGTGAGTGGTTACCGTCGCCCATGGACTTCAGCAATGCGGAAGTAGTATCATATCGGGTGAGCACCACCCGACACCCTATCACTAGGAAAGATATCCAATAACAATAATTACTTTCGAATGCAAGGACCAGGTTCCTTGAGTTGCTCGTGCGTTTTGTAAACGCACTGCGTCTCTGCGAAGCCCAGGAGTTCAGCTAGCAGGTTTATATCTTTGTACGAGGGTCGAGCGCGAAGGATCTGCAACAAACGTTCAATCGGTACGGACAGACGTCAACCAGACGTGAGCCCACGGACTCTCCTTTTTCTTTATTGCACAGACGAATGAACTAAGTCAGCTTGAGCATGCCTTCATTAATAATAATTTGTAGGACAGGCTCCGAGTAGGACTATCATTAGAGCAGACATATCTGGTAAGATCGCACAGGTACCCGAATTAATTTTGAAGAGTTATGTTATAGAATGTAAGTTTATCGATGCCGGCTATTGGGTACACAGACAGGCCGCGGCGTGGTCTGCTCACCTCGGTGGCCACGTCCCTCCTGTCGTCGATGGGCGGCATGTTCCAGAAGACCAGCCCCACCACGGTCTCGTCGCGCAGGTAGAACACGATGCCTCGCTTGTATCGGTTCTGGTACTCCTCCGACCTGGAAACGGATGAGTACTCAATGCAGAAACGTTAAATTTTTCTACTAAAGTTGTGCTCCGCTACTTCCAAATGATCCTGACGCAGGGCGTTACCGCGGGATCCCACTCACTGCTAAACCCAAATTAATTAAGCCATTTGAAAACTTAACGCTTTATTCCAGCGCTAAAGAACACTGTAGGAGCACCGTATATAATTTAAAACTAAGCTTACTTTTTGTAGCAAGGTTTTTCGCCATCACCCGCGGGGGTCTCCGTCTTTTTGGGGACCTCTTCAGGAGCGCATTGCTTGAACAACGCGATCGTCGGGAGACAAGCCCCCACTTCACCCACCACCTGGATAACCATAGAGAAATCGTCCAAGTTTGGTGCACACTATAAGTTGATAAGAGATTAGATAAGCCAAAATGGGCAATGAGGTGACATCTTTTTATTACGCAGACTACCCCAACTCGCGGTCAACCTGGTTAATTGGTCATCGGCAATCCTAGACATCCCAGCGTCAGTACCGGGACTAAGACATGAAGTTGAAGTCTCAATTTTGTGTTATGACAGTTCCCCCACCCTCACGCTGAACGCATGGCTGCTTGGTGCCAAGAAGAGACAGGATGGTGGTGTCTACCCATACCGGCCGGCCGTGCGTGTAGACACGCCTCATGCCCGTGAGCATGTAGTTGTGTACTGGACCGACCTCCATCTGCAGCGCGTCTCCGAGCCGGAGCCAGTAGTGCGGCTCGAGGTTGCAGGCGAGCCAGTGGCCCGTCATGTTGGCGCCGGCGATGAGACCGAGCCGCTCGGCCGTGTCGTAGTGCTCGTCCCGGAAGCGGACGTCGCGCCACTGCGAGTACACACTGGCCGCGTCTCCGGCCTGAGACCACAGTTGTACTTCTATGTAAATATTGTAACCAGTCGAGTCTAAAACGTATCGCTCAACAGGAATATAGCGCTCTCCTCCGCCAGTTAATGAGCCACCCACCTAGAGATATAAGTTCTAAGTCTCAGTATAGTTACAACGGCTGCCCCACCCTTCAAACCGAAACGCATTACTGCTTCACCCACAAGAGGTCCTACCACCAGTAATAACGCAAATTATAATATTTGCGGGTTTGATTTCCTAAGGGATTTCAATCTGTCTAAATTTGGGTCTTCTAAGATGCTCTGGTACTGTCGCGAATAATTGCTCGAGATGATGTCATTACCTCAGCTTCACGTTCGGACCGTCCATCATCGGAGTAGAGTTCATCCCTACTAATAACGACTTATATAGGTATTATATAAATATGAGCGCTGCAACACGTTAAACGAGGTTTGAAACGAATGCCGTGTAGTAGTAATTAATAATGTTCAATAATACTTCTTCGTTTTTTTTTTATTGCTTAGATGGACGAGTTCACAGCCCACCTGGTGTTAAGTGTTTACTGGAGCCCATAGACATCACGCAAATGCGCCACCCACCTTGAGATATAAGTTCTAAGGTCTCAAGTATAATTACAACGGCTGCCCCATCCTTCAAACCGAAACGCATTACTGCTCCACGGCAGAAATAGGCAGGCTGGTGGTATCTACCCGTGCGAACTCACAAGAGGTCCTAGCACCAGTAAAACAAATAAGTTCGTGTAACCACTAGAATTTACTGAAGATATTTTATACTACTACCACTACTACTACGGCTACTTCTTGCTGTTTGGAACCACATACGTGTGTTTTGGCAGATACTAGACCGTTATCTTGTGATGCACTAGATTACTACTAAATGAAAGAATTCACAACGGCTTTACTTTTCACGACAGGAAACTTGATGGAGTCCAATACTAAAACAGCAATTAAACACTTACAACGTATAGATGTGTTCTAGCTTCCAGTTCTGTGTTGACCAGGAATCCGCCGTTGACCGGGTCCTGCTCCAGAAACGAGGGTTCGGCCAGTTCCATTCGCGGTTCGGCTCCCACCGCCACTAGCACCTGAGCCGATATCGTTTAATTAAAATGAGTGTAATGTCTGTAGTACGTACAGATCATCTGGAAGGTACCTACTTCTCTGGGTACGTTTCTACCGTATCATATCATCTTCACTAAAGTCACAAAAAATCTTTGATTACTTTGAAGGTACTGTGGCTTGTGTGAGTCGCGAGCAGGTAGGTACCGCCATCTTGCTAATGTTCATCACGAAGCATTATTGTATTCCGATAGAAAGGGTGAGGCAGACAAAAACAATCTAGGCCACGCCTTAAGTCTGGTCATTTTCTAGAAGCCATGTTTATGGACTAGTGTTGCCGTAGGTGAGGAATGACTATGGGTCTATGAGCATCACGCACGACGTCAAATCAACCAGATCAAAACATGGAGTCGACATATCAATGGCATTGTATTCAAATCCATAACATGGTATGGCGTAAACTCGCGTGGTATTTCCCCGCGGTAACTTACACGACGTCACACTTGCGCAAAATGAAAATTGATTGATTAATTGACAAAAACAAGTTCGCAAATATTCGTCTAATTTTCTTTAATAAAATATAACTTGATTATTAATTAACAAAAGTTAGATTTTATTTATTCGCTTTGACAATAAAACAAACAAATTATTCTGCCCCTTCTTCTTCAACCCGCGTTGAAAAAATTCTCTTCGCTAATTCTCTTCATAATAAATGATTACTTTAATCTATTTTGTTTATCATTAATTTACTAAATTACGTATTAAAACGACATTCTACTGTATATTTTAATTTATAATTGCATCGAAATTTAGGATGTAAGTTCTTGAGACCTTAGAACTTATATCTCAAGGTGGGTGGCGCATTTACGTTGTAGATGTCTATGGGCTCGAGTAACCACTTAACACCAGGTGGACTGTGAGCACGTCCACCCATCTAAGCAATAAAAAAAAAAGTATAGTTATAACGGCTGCCCCACCCTTCAAACCGAAACGCATTATTGCTTCACGGCAGAAATAGGCAGGGCGGTGGTACCTACCCGTGCGGACTCACAAGAGGTCCTACCACCAGTAATTACGCAAATTATAATTATGCGGGTTTGATTTTTACTACACGATGTTATTCCTTCACCGTGGAAGTCAATCGTGAACATTTGTTAAGTACATATTTCATTACAAAAATTGGTACCCGCCTGCGAGATTCGTACACCGGTGCATCGCTCAACACGAACGCACCGGACGTTTTATCCTTTATGTCACGACGACTTGAGACCTTAAAACTTATATCTCAAGATGGGTGGCGCATTTATGTCGTAGATGTCTATTTGCTCTAGTAACCACTTAACACTAGGTGGGCTGTGAGCTCTTCCACCCATCTAAGCAATAAATCAAAAATTAATACTTTATGACAACTTAATTAAATGATAAAATTAATGATTTTTTTTTCTTTTCTTGTCCTGAACACCACAGTAATATTATAATAGTATACTCTATGTCACTCCTACAGCTGAGACGAACCTAAATATATCTTGGCTCTCATGTTGCATTTCGACAAACGTTTAGGTTGTAGAGGCAGCTGACTACACAATTCGACTTCACTAACGAGTGTAATCAAGTAGGTACAGGGTATATACTCACGTAGTCCGTGACCAGGGAAGTTCCGTTAGACAGCGTCAACTGGACCCTCCCGTCGGGCGTCTCGAACGCGTCGTACACTTGCGCTGCAACGGAACGTGACGTCACGCGCCGCCGCACAGTGGCGCGTACTGATACTTCGATCTTATACAAACACTAGCTTTTGCCCGCTTATTTTAGAACAAATTTGTTTAACATAAAAAACGTTATAGTGAGCCAACCTTAACATATAGACATATGCTGTGGCGGACTTTTTTTTAGATCTTTTATAGGGGAACAATTCTGCCACACATTATTTTAGCGAAACTTTTATTGTTTCCGCAGCGCACGCAGAGGAAGCTCTCAAAAGGGATTAAAACCTCGATTTTTAAACATGCTTTATTGGTGCTCCGCTTGCATTGGTCTTAGCGTGATGTTATATAGCCTATAGCCTTCCTCGATAAATGGGCTATCTAACACTGAAAGAATTCAATTCAAATCGGACCAGTAGTTCCTGAGATTAGTGCGTTCAAACAAACAAACTCTTCAGCTTTATAATATTAATGTAGATGAAACCTCAAGGCTGACCCGAGCGTTAGACATTTTAATTTATTACACTGGGTGCTTGTTTTTTTATGTTTGAGAGATTACTGGTGGCGGAGGCCTTTTCAGTTTTACCAGGGCAGGTGGGCGAGCAAGGGCTCAGCTAGGAGGGGTGGGATTTGCTAACAGCTGCCCGAGCGCCTCCGAAGGAGACCTAACAACTCAAGAGTAACTGCTTCGCGAATGAATCTACTATCGGATCAGAATCGCGTGCGTGCTTGTACGGTAGGGTAGTAACATCGAAAAGTGGCCGAGCGCATTATCTATATATTGTGTTCTGGCTAGAAAGGATCTTTCGCCAATGTCGTTACGAAAATCGTCTGAATAGCTATTCTGGTCAGGAATTTGACGAAGAATTATTAAAAACTATATAAACGTGATTAAATTTCATTCATAGCAAACCGATGCCACAATTTATTATAGCAACTAATTTTAATACTGCATACCTAGTCTACGTCCAATTAAAGTACTTTACGCACTGATAATATAATCAATACATACTAGTTTATTTACTTCAGATACGTTTATATATAGATATGTGTCGCTCGGCAACACTCCTGGCTCTGCTGATGTCCATGGGCGAGGGAGAACTCCTCCAAGCAGGCTTGATTAGCTTCGAGAAAATAAAACTTACTTTTAGGCATTACGGTGACGCCTTCGCATTTGATCTTCTCAGTGGCCCACTCGCCGAGATAGTCTGGTATGACTCCAGCCATGATGCCTTTGTCTTTGAAGACGTGGACTATCTGCAGCGGCTCCTCATCGGGCTTACGTTCGATGAGCTGATCTGCAGGGCGCGTGGAGAACTCAATTATTCTATCGCTCTAACCTCGCCAATGAAACAAAGGGTTTTGCAGTTCCGGCGCACAACTAGAGCGTATCCAGGCGTGGTCGCACCAACTTCGATTCTAATATTAGATATTGGATGTTATAAATGAATACGAGGAGCTTTTTTTATTGCTTAGATGAGTGGACGAGCCCACAGCCTACCTGGTGTTAAGTGGTTACTGGAGCCCACAGACATCTACAACGTAAATGCGCCACTCATCTTGAGATATAAGTTCTAAGGTCTCAAATATAGTTACGACGGCTGGCCCACCCTTCAAACCGAAACGCATTACTGCTTCACGGCAGAAATAGGCAGGGTGGTGGTACCTACCCACGCGGACGCACAAGAGGTCATACCACCACTAATTACTCAAATTATAATTTTGCGGGTGTCTTTTTTATTACACGATGTTATTCCTTCACCGTGGAAGTCAATCGTGAACATTTGTTATGTACGTATTTCATTAGAACAATTGGTACCCGCCTGCGGGATTCGAACATCGGTGCATCGCTCAACGCGAATACACCGGAGGTCTTATCCTTTAGCCAAGACGACGAGCTTGCAGACCACGTCCCAAAAGAACAAGTAATATTGATGGCGTTGTCAAGGAGGGCACTCACTCATCCTCCCCAGATGCCAGGCCAGCTCGGTGCCCAGACAGCCGCCGCCCAGCACGACCACGTGTCGCGCGCGCCGCACCCCGCGCTGCGCCAGCTCCAGGTCGCGCACGGTCCGCAGCGCGCACACCTTCTGCCGGACCGCTTTGGGCGCCGACTTGAACACGCTCAAACTCTTCGGTTTGGAACCTCGAATTTTTAAATACACCAACTAATCATTTTAAGCTGATAGGAAAATTAAAGCTTCGTGGACAATGCCATATTATTGATTAATAATGGATGACTGCCTTGCAGAAATAAACTCTTGGTTGGCACACATTACACCCCGCCACCACAAAATCAGTATGAGGCATTTCGGAGATTACAGTGATACTTTTTTTTCTCCTACCTAAGCTGACAGCCTTAAGAGGCTATTTCAGCGTAACCTTAACTAGGTGAGCTCACGGGGCTCAAATCGAAGTGATGCTAACACTGACCCTAGCAAGAGCAGTGCTTCGCAGAATCTACCACCGGATCGGAAACGCGACCCACTGAGAAGATCCGGCGAGAAACTCAGTGGGCTGTTTCTGTGGGTTAAGTGATACTGAAGTTTCATTGCCAGTAGGAATAATAGCTATTCTTAAAGACGCTGTCCGTTGTAAGTTATAAGACTATACGAACCAGGAGCCAGTAAGCACCTCTCGTAGTATATAGGCTGCTCGCCGCACATTGTCTTCACGTAGACAACGTGCTCGTCTGCGTCCACCCTCAGCACGCACCATCCGGTCGCCACGGACACGGCCGGTCCGGTCTTAGTCCGGTAAAACTTCACCGGATCCATGAACTTCGAACAATCCGCTAGGTACATGCTGTGAGCGATTTTAGAGTTTTATATTTTATTATAAACCTCGTAGTTAATCTACCGTCCTGGATAATGATTAGTTGAGAACTATTTCACATAACATACGTGCGTCTCTTTCCGTCTTCTAAATAGTTGAGGGATTTGATGTCAGGCGGATCGGGGTTCCACCACATTTGCTTCGACATTGGAAGTCTAATGTACGGTAGACAGTCTTCCTTGCTTATGAAGAACACCTGGACCGGAGAACTTCAATCATTTGACTATAGAAGGCTGTTTGGCACACAAGGACAAGTGAAACAGGTAGTGTGGCCACAGTGTCGCCTTATTGAAGATTGCACAAAGAAAGATTACGAAATGCATATGTACAAATGGGATGCACAATCATAAAATCTATTTGTTTGTTTAATTATTCTTATTCCTATATAACGTTTCCTCTTATCTCCGGAGTGTGGATTAACACTCTCGTGCTGTGGTTTATATTAAAACTTTTGACTGGTGGTAGGACCTCTTGTGAGTCCGCGCGGGTAGGTTTATCTTATTTCTGCCGTGAAGCAATAACGCGTTTCGGTTTGAAGGGTGCGGCAGCCGTTGTAACTATACCTGAGACCTTAGAGCTTATATCTCAAGGTGGGTGGCGCATTTACGTCGTAATGTCTATGGGCTCCAGTAACCACTTAACACTAGGTGGGCTGCGAGCTCAACCCCTCATCTAAGCAATAAAAAAAAACTGATCAAATTCTACTCTTTAACCTTTGCTTTCTTATCGTGTTCCATAATGGCCCTGTAAGCCGCCCAGCCGGCCGCCCCGGCGCCCACAATCAGGTACTGCACACAGGCGGGCAGGTCTCGGTCGTGGTATGGACTTTTGAGCCTCGGCCGCGGCCGCCCTAAGCATTATGTATCAATTTTTAAGTACCTTTTCATTGCGCACGTAAAAGTACTTAATACTCGTTTAGGAATAGCAGGAATGGACGTCATTTGAGGCCCAAATAGAAGTCAAGCCAATGATTGCTAATCAATAAATGAGATTATTATTGACTAGCGACCCGCCCTCGTTTCGTTTCGGAAGCTGTAATTTATTATTGATTTCTCCACTATTTAATGGATGTTATTATACATATAAACCTTCCTCTTCAATCACTATCTATTAAAAAAAAACCGCATCAAAATCCGTTGCGTAGTTTTAAAGATAGCATACATAGGGAAATAGGGACAGAGAAAGCGACTTTGTTTTATACTATGTAGTGATGTTACATTTAACTTGCAGGTTTCGGTATCACTCTACTGTTAAGTGGCTACCATTGCTTATAATATGTATAATGTAACATCATGCTTTGTCGTTCTCATATCCGTTATCAAGTATTTATGGGCTGTTTTATGTTTGCGCTTGCCGCAATAAGCCTGTGTCATTGTATCAGCACATTGCACACTCATTTTTCAATTAAATTGAAAGAAAGAAGTACATTCGGAAGAATAGAGAAACAACATTAGTGGAGTCTTACATATAGGTTTGTTTTCTCCTAATCTTTCTTGTTGTTCTTTCCACAAGTACAGTTTGTAAATCTGAAAAGTAATACAAAGCACTTCCAACACTGACTTGACAGTCTAGTCTCCACCGACCAGTCTCGAACTTATCCGGTGTTTAATATTTCTTTTGATAGGCAGGGCATTTCTAAACGCATATATAGTGGTAAATGGTTACGAGCTTATAGACATCATAAACTGGATGCTGCCGTCTCAAGAGGTATAGGAGGTAGGTGATCTAGGTATCGTACCCTTCAGAATAAATGAACACCAAAACAGTCTAGTGTGAGATGCTCTGATGCCACGACGATGCTAATGCAAGTTATCTCGACGGTTACATGTAAGTATCTCTTCTGATTAAAAGCTTTTTTAAACACAATATTTTTGCTAAAGTAAGCCCGAGTAAATAATAAAAAATATATCAATATTTAAAGATCACAAGGTGTTACTACATAAAATATACGTAGATGTCAACTTACAACACCCATGGTACCGAAGAAGCCGGCGACCGTCCACACGTATATCCAGGGGAAGGGTTTAGGTGGCGGCGGTGGGCACTCGGGAGGAGAGGGAGCCGGCTTTGCCGAGCACGGGCCCCGGGTGAGGCTGCAATCCAACATCGGCTGCACGACGTAATGCAATACCATACAGTTTATATATCAACCAATTAAGCACGTGTAATTTGTCTACAAACGCTCAGAAATAGTGCAAGAAAAACGGAACCCGGATTGGTAGCAGAAAGTATAGAGCATAGTGTAGACCACAATATTCACGAGACTTGCGAGCTTCAAGTTGGAGGCAGTCCGCGTGACAAATTGATGTCAGTTACTGAAATCGGGCAACCTCGGGAATGGCCTGCACGTGCACATTAACTCTCACACTTTACACAACTTAGTCAAGCTTCGATCAAAGTTTCGTGCAAATTATAAACTCAATTTGATCATCCATGGAAGTTTTTTTTTTTATTGCTTAGATGGGTGGACGAGCTCACAGCCCACCTGGTGTTAAGTGGTTACTGGAGCCCATAGACATCCACAACGTAAATGCGCCTCCCACCTTGAGATATAAGTTCTAAGGTCTAAGGTGGGGCAGCCGTATAGGTACAACGGCTGCCCCACCATTCAAACCGAAACGCATTACTGCTTCACGGCAGAAATAGGTTACGAGCGAATATCAATTTTTAAAACATACAAAAGTTCGTCAAGTCTCATAAATTAAGCAAACATTATAAAACGCATAAGTAAGCAGTTGCTGACTGATAACATTTTTTCTTCAACATTTAAATTTAAGAGGCAAGGTCTACAGACGAATTTCCTGGCGCTCTCAACGTCAAGCAGCTATTGAAACCTTCAGACACCGTATTTACAAAATTTTCTAAAAACTGATACTGATGACATATTGATACGTCGCTTAACGCATTATTACCGAGCGTCAAAAAGAGCCAGTTCTGTTTAGTCTAGCCGGCTGCGCAGGCTTCCTAATGGCTGTAGGTACACTATACTTAAAGTAGGAAATAGCAATCTGCCACAATTGAGCGACAATTACTTTGTGGGTGTTAAATACAAAACAAGAATTTCAACTTCATTATGAAAAGATTTTATTAAAAATGAATCGATTCATCGTATTTGTAAAGAAAATCCTAAATCACGACATTAAATCCGGTTTATTTAAGATCGCACCACTACTAGATTCCGCCTCAAGTTTTTCAGCTTTCTCCAACAGCAACATCCTATCCAATGGCTTCCAGGGTTCGTGGAAGGCAAACTTGTACTTAATTCTCCCGTGGTACCCAAGTTTTGGTAAAGCTTCTTTACTTGATTCGATGTTTGGCAACATTCTCTCGGGCTTTCCTCTCCAGTAGTCAGGGTGAACTATGGCAGAGTTTCGGAACAGGTCTTGTATGTTTGGAGTCGCGGTGTGGTTATGATTGATCTCGGGATTGGTAAACAATTCTCTGCCGTCTTCATTTGATATTTCCTGTTGAATAGGATAGTTGTGAGAACACACAGAGGGTAGGTAAAGCGAGCCAGTGCGTTGGACGAAAATCAGTTATAAATTTATAAATCTGCGTGTGGCCCTCTGTCTCCTTACCGCTACCTCCAGACCGGTGCTTGGTTAAAGTTGGTCGTATCATCAGCCCCCTTCCCTTTCCCTCGGATTTTGTCAAAGAATCCCTTCAACACGCCCATTAAACCTTCATCCTTTGATTCCTCATTCAATGACTGCTTCTCTTGAAGAGAACTGTCCTGTTCTTGATTGCTTTGATTTTGATCTGAAGACTCCGTAACTAGGACGAGCCCGGCGAACTGACGAAGAAAGCACAAGCTGGATTTCATTCGGTTTCGCGATTGATTTAAAAGAAAACCAGTTTCGTCAAACGCACTTTGATATAAAAATGATCGTTATGTTGCCTAGCCCCTTTTTTGCAAATACTTGATTACATAATAGCAATCAAGCTATTACAATAAAACAGTCGAATTTTAACAGAATAATGTTTAGTGTAGCGTGATGAGTTCATGTCGGTGAGTTGTCGTTTGGTTGTGTCTCTGCCGATGCTGGCGTCCCGGAGACACATTAACCTGACCCGTAGCCAGACCTGACAGTCAAATATCCCCGACTTTGTTCCCTTTCTACATAACCATACTCGCTTGTGCTCAAACACGTTGGTTCTTACCTTAGCGTTGCTCGGAGGCATTGGAGGTACGACTATATCCGGAACCTTTATTTTGTAGGGGTCGTAGTTGGGTGGTTGGGGTTCGCAGGGACATTCCGCACGCCAGGCCGGAGGAGGAGGGTCAGGTCTCGGCCAGACCTCCACTTTTTTGCCTTCAGTTTGCGCAACTTCTTTGCAGCAGGAGCCTTTAACTTTAGAATAGTTGTTCTGACCTACAACACAATAAATATGAGTAATAAGTGTGCTGTGCTTTAGTAAAGATGTCAGGTGTCAATTATGGTTTTGATGAATTTGATTAAGAGACTTCGTTATATAGATATATACACAAATTTAAAATCATTTGGTCTTGCATTGTGGCTTTTTAAGTAACTGGATTTATATACCGGTTTGAAGGAGCTGGTAAGGGTTCTGCTAACAATTGACAAAGCCAAGAGAATGATCAGTCAGTGATCAGGTTTTTTCCCCTATTCGCTGGTAGCCTAAGGGGCTATTCAACTTCACGCGAACGGGTAGGGAAGCTCACGGGCTCTATCTGACAGAATTTGCTAAGACCAGCCTTAGCAAAAGCAGTGACTCGTAGAATCTACCACCGGATCGGAAAGCCGAGCAACTGAGAAGATCCGGCGAGAAACTAAGTGGGCTGTTTCTATGGCTTAGTTCGCTCGTCGAAGTCGACGAAAACGTTGACCGGTGCTTGAGGAGCCTAAAAGCACCGACGGTGGAGCTGAAGGATCCGAAAGACATGTTTCGGGTGAGGGCAGCTTTGCGTTGCTCAGTCATTTGGTCTGGTCATCATCTCAGATAGGTAACTGGCGACAGCCGGTTTTCATTGAGCACACTTACCAACACGTAAAGCTCCATGACCCACGGCTGCGTTATTTCCAGCAGCTAAAAATCCGCCGTTCACGATTTTCAATGGCGAACATAATTTTAAAGAGTTAACAAACATTTTTTCTATAAAACACTATAAATTTATCACATATTTTTTCCTGTTTTGAATGCTACATTATTCTTGGCATGTTGATGACAGTTTGTTTTTGATAGAATAAATGAAATTAGACGTGTGTTAGAAATTGGAACGATTTAATTCACACTATTCATTGTGTTATTGAAAACAATTTAAAGAATAGCCAAAGAGATCACAATCTGATAGTAATTTACTATATTTTAGGTAACCTCCGGCGTGACTACTCAAACCTTTCCCTTCAATATTTTTTTTATATTAGTTAAAACCCTATCTGGTTGAGTTCTATAGTTTAACGGGAGTAGCCGATGGAGGAGGGCGGCGGCTTTGTTTCGGAAAATCCTAATAGCGGCTGACGTACTGCCGTGAAGCCCTCACCATCGAAACGCCCAGACCTCGTGTTGCCCAATAAAACAAAACAAATGTTCAGATTTGATTTATTCGTATGTAATATCAACAGTATCAAACCGACAACACGATTTTATATAAAAATAATATTTCTTAACTAATGTTTTAATGTTCATACAGAATGAACAGAATGAACTACTGGTTTTACAAAGGAATGGGTTAAGTCGCGCACCGGTCTCGCCCTCCCACTAAGTGGTCACTTGCGGACAACAGGCTGTGCTTCGAGAGGTGGCGGTGGACCTTTGCGCTGGGCGAGAGGGTTGTTATGCTGACGGGTCCGGCTATCGATGGCTGGATGTCTACTGGTACCGGTAAGTGCTTAACGTCAGGTAGGTCTAGGCTGGTCTGTCTACGCAAATACCAGACATAAGCGTAAGTTTCTAAACGCCAGTAGACAGGGTTGAGGCGGGTTAACGGAACGGAAGCCTGTATTGCAGTGCGTCGACTGACAGTGACGGCCGCACCGCTGTCAGTCTAGTGACGTCACAGCCCATAGAGTACAACAGAATTTGAATTTAGCCTACGAGCTATAAATGTTTAAATTATATCAAATTATATTATAAATAAGTAATAAAGATTTTATTGCAAAAAATACTGATTTCTCCCGTCGAATAATTAATTGTACTGAAATTGAAACAACATTTAAAAAAAAACGATTTCTTAACTTAACAATAAACCAGTCCGCATGATGTACACACGATACGATTTGTCGGTTACAGTTCCCGAGGTCTACAAGGTGATCTCGAGTAAGTTGGCTCGCCACGTAGTCTGTGCTCAGTGCGAGTATTTTAACGTTCTCGATTGCGTAAAAGTTAACTCAAATTTGCATGGAGTTGGAACGTTTGCTTACGTTTGCCGCTAGGGGCGCTGTTCCTTTTACACTATCGAAAACGTTACAAAACTCGCACTAAGCTAACTGATGCGCCAACATCACGCAGTCGACACACACCTACACTCTAGAGGCGGCGGTCGCACCGAACTAATCAAGAACATTCACGGACCACACATTTGAAGCGATAAGCATTTCCTACCGAATGAATTGTCGAACTATTCTATTTCAACAAATAAAGAGCTAATAGAACGAATTGTATTTGTTTAGCAAACGTCAATCGAATCTTCGACGTCGTTAAATGATGACTAGCAGATGAGCAATATGCAGGAGGTTATGGTCTGCCCCCAGTGTCGAAAGGGCAGACCACCACTACCCTGACGTGGCGGTACACAACATTTGTTCAGCAAAGCATAAAATGCATTGCTTATTAATTATTAATTAATTTTAATTTATTAATTTTGATTCGGTTTCATTTTTGTTTTTTTTTTGTTTTTGGTCATTCTGATAAATTTTAATTTTATTGTATATTTATGTCATTGTATGTGAAAATTTATGGGATTAAGTTGCCTGAAATAAACGCATTTCATTTCATTCATAAAAACTTGATATTCTTTTTAAAAAAATCCATTTCATGAATTTACATTGTCCGCACGCGCTTTGAGCAGGCGGCTCGCGGATGCTCCTATCAAATCTTGGGTGCCACTTATTTATTTATTTGTTATGTATTTGTTTATTATGAAATAACACACTACGAAATTATTATTGTAATCTGCAGTTATGTTTTTTTTTCGTGTAATCACGTTAGGACTCTCCAGCATTGCCATCTATTTTTGTTTTAGTTTTGCATACCCTGGATAAAGAAAATTTTTTTTTTTAATTCAACGACAAATCGTATCGATCAGTATTAAACATTTCTCATCGATTTCATTCAAGTCCAAACAACCAGTTGACTCCCTGCACGAGGAACATGACGAGCGGCTGCCACGCCACCAGCCAGCGGATCCAGTCCAGCAGCTGGCCGTACATGATGTGCGGACGGTCCCAACTGGACTTCGTTAAGGATATTGTGAGTTAGCATCAGTCTTCGAATTATTATTACGTCACATTGCCAGCGATCACCTTGGCCGCGTGCGACGCCGTTGAGCGAGGGTACCTGGAGGGCCACACTGTCCCGAGCTTTGAACACGTTCTTCTTCAAACTAGGTTTGAAAAAAGTGCTTGGAGTCCTGAGGTTCCGCCCGGTTTGTCTGTCAGGCGGCGGCGATCACTGATCACTGATACAAGTGGTTACCGGCCTCACGACGCCCCGCCACTGGGTCCGGTGAAGTCATAACGTTGGTTTCCATTACAACAAATAGACGTCGCTGAGCGTCTGATATTTGTACAAAGGATACGGGTTCGTGAACATCAGCTTGAGGTCCACCTTCTCTTTGCAATACGGACACGTCTGCTTCTTGCCGACTATGCACCAGCCCCGGATGCAGAACTCGTGGAAGACATGTCCGCACGGCAGCTTGTATGTGTTTTCTGCGAGTTCAGACAAGACGGAAACGTTTAATGTGCTTGATTTCGCCAATACAGCCGCCGCGTCCTGATGGTGGGTGGTGGCATTTTGAGCATTTATTACCAAGAATATACCTATATAAAATATATTAGACGAACCGTGAGATGATTTCGAAAAAGCGAGGTGTCCGACCGGCTTCATGACTAACCTTTAACTATGTTGATAGTTTGAAAGCTACCGTTCACGCAATAAATTTGTCTGTGTGTTGCATGTCGCGTGACGGTCGGCCGCGGAGTAGGGATAAAATGAAAGGCGCCCGTCAGAGCAGCCCAGGCCAATATGGCGGCGCCTATAGTTCGCAGCAGCTGACCGCGTAGTGTATAGACCAGTTCATCAGTATCAGTACAGATCATTTGTGCCAGTGCTCCACGCTATTTTGTTTGTTCTTTATCAGTGTTTAATGTAAATGTTGTTTGTCAGAGTTAAATGTCTATAATGTGAAAAAAAAGTTTCACTTTTACCGTGGTTTCATAAAACCACACAATCCTTTTTTTTATAGACTTAACGTTCTCGTATTCTGTCAGCGATAGACTCCTAGACGGAGTTAGTGTGTCACATAAACATTGTGTGTACCCAGCACGCCCTCCTCGTGCACCGGCACCAACAGCGCGGCCCCGCACACGGCGCACACGTCGCTCTCCAGCTGCCGAGTCGGTATGCCCTCCTTCGTGTAGTACTAAAATATTATTATTCATTTAATACACATATCAAAGTTTCAAGAACGAGCTAAGAGAAGAGCTGAGAGAGAAGCTGAGAAGTGCGCGTTTGGGATGGTATCGATGTGTGATGAGACGAAATGAATAAGGATGGTAAGAGAATGTTAACTATAAATGTGGAAGGGTATAGAGGAAGAGGTAGACCTAAGAAGATATGGATGGATTGCGTGAAAGCCGATATGGGTAAGAGGGGAGTGAGCGAAGAAATGGTATATGATAAAAGAGTATGGAAGAAGAAAACATGTTGCGCCGACCGCAGGTGACTGGGAGAAGGGCAGGATAATGATGATGATGATCAAAGTTTCAAGATTTAGTATTTTTTTCAAGAATAGACTTAATGTATAATATTATTTTTTCCTTATCGCAAATGAGCGTGTGGCCAAGTCTTGACAGGCTAAAGGACGATTATAGTTACAAAAGATGATAAGCAGATCTTTGAAATATTCAGATATCAGTAACAAATTAATATTATCAGTTATCTGCACTAAAGCTTCTTAAGCTGTATCTTGTTAAACAATAAATTATTTAACTGGTAACCCTTCGTGTGCTGTGAAGCAATGTGTATATGTGTATTTTAAATATTACAGTATTTGGAATCATGGGATCACAGTCCTCATGTTGTTTTATAGATATTGAAATTACCACTTGGAGTTTATTGATATCACAAGATATATAAAACTGCCCTTGACCAAGCACAAAAACTCAATTTTATTGTTATGGGTAGAATACTGATCATTCGTACATAGCAGAGACCTTCACTCAAGCACCAGGTCAATTGCAATCATCAAACATCAAAAATAATATAAATATCAATCACTCACCCCGATGGATGCTGCCATTTGATCGGTGCAATATTCAGCAACATCCCTCCCTAGTACTCCGAAGTACAAGCCGTTAAACAAAAATAATATAGCTATGTCCATCCAGACTTGGGGCTTCTGTCCGAACATCAAGTTGACGCCGAGCATTGTAAGCATCATCAGTATGTAACCAAACACACCAACAAAACAGCAAACTTTATATATTAAATAAAACCATTTGTACACTAATCTGAAAAGAAGTATGCTGTTATTTCCAAGGGATTTGCATCTCTGCATACATATGGGGCAGATATGCAACTGCTCATTAGATGTGACTGTGCCAACTACATTTAATGATTTAATAAGCTTACATACGTCTACCATCATTTCCACTATCGAAATTTTTGCGTAGGTAATTTTTAAAGGTATTGCGAATTTGTAGTTTGTCAGTGCATCACTGTGTAAAAAAATGAAAGGCTAAGATTTTCAAAATGACTATGACAAGCCTTCACCAAATATTCAGAAGAGCCATTATAAGAAAATTAGAGGGATAAGGTTAAAGATTCATTTATATAATGATAACCTACTATGAGTGATTGGAATCCTCCAAATAGCCTTGCTAAACATCTAATGGACCACAACCAAGTGACCAACAAAAGACTTAGAAACAGAGTCCCACAAAATCTATTATTGATTGACATGTCAACGGACATTGTGCATACCCTTATGAATATTTTTCACAATACCCCAGATGCCTTGATCACAATTCTTCAAAAGTAATTTAAAAAAATGGTAACGATTGCCGTAGCGTTTTTTTATTGCATAAATGGGTGGACAAGCTCACAGCCCGCATGGTGTTAAGTGGTTACCTGAGCCCATAGGTATCTATAAGTTAATGCCACCCCGCACCTCGAGATATGAGTTCTAAAGTCTAGTATAGTTACAACGGCTGCCCCACCCTTCAAACCGAAACGCATTACTGCTTTGCAGCAGAAATAGGCAGGGCGGTGGTACCTACCTGTGATATTATAAATTGAGAAGTTTGTCTGTATGCTTTGAAACAAACCAATTAGTTGGTGTTATTTTTTTAGAGTTATTGTTTTAGATCAGGGAAGTGAGGATATGGACTACTTTTTATCTGGATAAAACCTCTCATTCTCATGAGAAATCACAGACACTTTTCCTTGACCAAGTGGGAGAAGCTGCAGGTAATAGCTGGTATTATAACAAATATGAAACAGAAAATTACATTTTTATTGAAGAGCAAATATACTTGGAAACTTCTGAGGCACTCAAGCTACTACTTTGGGTACCCACCAAACAAAACTCACCTAGGCGTAGTAGCAGACATTGGCTTAATTGAACTTTTTCTAATGACTAGAGCTGTAAGGAGTGTGAATACACTCCAAATTGAAACAAATCTCCACCAACCGTTTTTAAAGCTTATCATGACTGGGATGGACCACATGGCGATCATTGTGAAGAACTGTAACAGGGAAAAGGAGAATAAATGAAGACTGAATGAAACATACACTTTTTGTCATCTTTTAGGACTTGCTTGTTCACATATTATAATTATTTCTTTTACCCTTAAAAATATTATGTTTTAACAAAACTTTAATGTTTCAATGGTATATTTTACTGGTGGTAGGACCTCTTGTGAGTCCGCGCGGGCGGGTACCACCGCCCTGCCTATTTCTGCTGCAAAGCAGTAATGCGTTTCGGTTTGAAGGGTGGGGCAGCCGTTGTAACTATACTAGACTTTAGAACTCATATCTCAAGGTGGGTGGCGCATTTACGTTGTGGATGTCTATGGGCTCCAGTAACCACTTAACACCAGGTGGGCTGTGAGCTCGTCCACCCATCTAAGCAATAAAAAAATAAAAAAAATTTAGTGAGTTAAAATTTAACTCAGTTCGTGTTGTGAGCAGGTTTTTTTAAAATGACTTTTAGAATGAAAATTTGTAGTTATCATAATTGAAAGTTTTTTAGAACATACTGTAAGACATAAGTAATTAAATAGTGATTTAGATTGTTAATAATAGAAAGTTAAACATTTCTGTCTGTTAAGTTTTCACACTCAAATCTACTAAATTTAATTGATTTTTATGAAATTCAGTATGGAAATAGTTTAAACCCTGGGAATAATATATAGTACCTTTCATTTCACTGCTGTGCACCAGTCTACACACTCAGTATATGAAGAGAGGTTTGTGCTGACAAATCAGTAGGGAAAAAGCTAGTCATTGATAGAAAGGTATATCCAGATAAAACTATTACCTCCACATGCTCCATTCTAGGCTTTACAGTACTCCTATGTTCTCTACCAAACACTACTCAATTCGGTGTGTTTTGAGTCTGCAAGGTTTCTTGCTAGCATATTATCTATGTATTTATTGAGGATTCTCAGCCTTGAAGGGCAGGAATTCTACCAATCACAATCCTAATGTACTGAGAAGAATGGGTTTATGTGTTTTAAAAATAAACTATAAATACAGGTTTTTTAAAAGATTTGGTACAAACACTCACAGCATATGACCTATAATGTCGTTTCTTCCATTGGACAATGACAACTTGTGAAATTACAAGTGCTCCTATTAATATTAAGACCATAGTTGTATGCATTGATTCATGGCCTTTGTGGAGTTCATGCAATTTCTGGTGATCATATCTGTGGATCAAATGTTAAGTTTAAGCCCTTTTATTGAAAATTGTTTTTAAAGTCAGCAATGGAAGATACAAGCAAAATTTATGAACATCTACAACAGTTTTACTGTCCAATACTTTTGTAGAAATAAGTAAATATATATAAAAAAGATGTAGATCATAAATAATGAATTCTATAATTTGATAATTACTAACAATAAATTTTAACTGTGCTATAATCCATAAAAAAAATGTATACTATTTTTAAATGTAATACATACATACTGAATTTTTAATTAAAGTTGTGTGATAATTCAATTTATATAGATTGCTATGATGTTTGATTCATTGTTGTATATATATTGACACTTGTATGTATCTTGGTGTAAGTAAGGAAATAATTAAAGTTAAATATTTTATTTCCATTCATTTGCATAGTTATAGCAGTTCCTTTTATTGGGTGCTTAGTGCTTAATCTATAAACACTTTGCTTACCTCAATCTCTCCTCAGACGTCAGCTCCTGGTATGTCTGAACAAGAAAATTTTGCTTTAATTCGAAAATAAAAAAGGAATTGATAACCAAAAATTAAATATGTTACCTTGTTAGGATCCACCGGTCGGTGAAGGTCCATGTTTGTTACTTAAATATGATTCTTAACACTAAATGAACTTAGGTTGTACAATTACATTAATTTAATTAATATTTAGATTAAAATCCAACACGACAAATACTAAATATTACAAAATATATGTCTATACTAGACGAATAGAATACATAAATATATTAAGTGTATAATCTATGACATACCATGACATGGGGTAAATTGGGATCCTGGGGTAAATTGGGACAAACCTGCGGAAGATTCTCAAAGTACCTGTAGCACGGAATCTATCTAATTTTGTTTATGTTAATATTTATCAATGTATAGAAGAAAAACCAAGTTAACTATGGAAGTACTACATATGAGTTAAGTTGGTCCCAAAAATTCGTCAAATTAAATTGAAAATAGTGGTCGAAAAGTGCATTTTAAAACAGCTTAAAAAACTTTTAAAAAAAGTAATATTATCGTTGTTTTTTCAATAAGATCACAGTTTATATAAGTTTTTAATACACCTGGAAATACCACAACAAACGGTAAGTTGCAATATTCTTATTTTAAATACAATATTTCGACAAAATAAAAAATTTATATTTTTTCCTTTCTTTTTGGGGAAAATTGGGACGTTTGTAGGATAATTTGGAACGAGACTGGAAAAATTAGGGACGAGAAAACACAAAATTGGAACGCCAAAAGACAAAATAGGGATGGCTTGTTAGGGTTGTCACTGATATCTTATAATAGATTTTTTAGCCTATACTATCACTTAATTGCGTGATGTAAAGAAGGTTAATGTGTTTATCAGTTAGTTTATGTAAGTATTATAGGTAAAAGAAAAGTATATATATAATTACTTTTTTTTGCGACATTTACCTTGTAATATCTGCCCGGTCGTATGTTCTTTATAGCAATAAAAAAAATTAAAAGTTAAAAGAACTCAAGCGAATCAAAACTTTTGTGGTTTCATAATCTATTCACGCGTCGAATCATGATTTTGTTAACATTCACAACGAACACACACAAATAAAAACAGGCCTCAGATTTTAAATGTAACATTAATTAAATATCCGAGATATCCAATTATGAGTGAGTGAATTAATTGAGTTTAGTTATTTAGCTTAGAAAGAATTTCTTTTATTTTTGTTATTATTGGCAGTAATCAGATAAAGCTGTTTTTTTATCTTATTCACCTGATATCTTACTCTTGCTCAAAGATCATTTTGAAAATGTTGATTAAATAAAATTGTATTAATGCATTTCCAGTCCTTTTGTTTTCTATTTTTTATTCTATTTTATGATTTTGTTTCAGAGTTGTGATTTTTAAGGAAATTAAATAATAATTTTCTAAAATACAACTTGCACATACTTTTTTTGATCATTGTATTGTTGATTATCATTCACGTCACATCGCTTCGGAATAGAAACCAGCTTAATTTACACTATGTTGTGTATTGTGCTTAAATTATGGATTGTATTCATCATTTCGGTCCATATCAATAATTATATGGCACCTACCTATATATCGCAGTACTGCGAGCCGACAACCCTTACAAATATCCCAATTTAACCCTTAACCGTGTCAATTTACCCCGGACGCTGGGTAAATTGGGACGGCCATTATTTTACCGATTATTTCTTTAAAATGAATAATTAAAATAATGTAACGGTTTTTATCACCTAGGTACGTTCAAGACTCAACTTATTTCTTTGGTTGAGCAGTGACTATTTAATTGGAACTATTTTAAAATTCAATCTGAAGGTCGATTTTGTCCCTATTTACCCCATTGTACGGTAAATCATATGTATAGTACATATATGTAGGATTCATACGTTTATTTAATAGAGTATTATCTATGCTATTAAATGACTGTATGCCATATTCGACTTTTTGGCGGGAACGCGAGGAGTGAAGTTGTGTGATTTGTTTTATTTGGTCTATTTAGTGTTTCTTCGGGCTTAAATGTGTAATAATGGTGGTTTATTAACTGTTTAATATCTGTGAAAGTGCACAAATGTGGGAAAATGAAACAATATCGCTGGACGTAGCTTCTCGGGCTCCTCCAAAAAGTCCACTGAAAAAATCTTAGTAAACGACCACCATTTTACTGAGATTATATTTCATCCCATTTCATTTCATTTAATTTCATCCCAGTTGATTAATGTTTTAAATTAATTATCTTCATTTCATTTCACTCCATAATATCATTTTTCATAAAAATATGAATATAAATTAAAATAAGACATGACTTAAAGGTATCAGTTACCAGGTCGTAAAATCCCTTTAAAAAAGTATGCCTTATTTTCTTTATAGCAACTGCGGTCGCTCGGAGCTCGAGCTATTTGCTTAGCGGTAGGCAGCGGCTTGGCTCTGCTCCTGGCATTGCTGAAGTCCATGGGCGACAGTAACCACTTACCATTAGGTGGGCCGTACGCTCGTCTGCCTACAAAGGCAACAAAAATTTTTTGGGCCGTTTGGTATAATAGTTCCTGGCATTGGAAAACTCACTATGTCATATGTCAAAGTCAAGATTCAACCATGTCAAACTCGCAGTGATAAATTCGCAGAAGATAAAACTGCCTTTTTAAAATTAATGCATAATGTTTTTTCTAAGATATTCAACATTCTTTAAGAAGTGAAAATATGTTATTTATCGCACGATATTGACTTGCTTTCATTCAAAGCTTTAAATAAATTATTGCCTTTAAAACGCCTCCAATGTCAACAATGCCGAATAAAGGTTTGTATTCAAAAAATCTAAGCAGCTTCGCATTCTGTATGATACACTTATTTATTTAATATCCCTAGTCTTATGCCCGTTTTCACCGACAAGTTCCCAAAGTGGTCCTACGTAGGAAACACTTTAGACAGGAGATTACCTAAATCAACCACCTACCTAAATTCATTTTCACCATGCTTTGTGCCAAGTTTTAAGGAGTTTCTTAGTTAGGTGACGTTTTAATGTTTTGATTTGAGTGCTGTTTTATCGATAAAAATATGTGATCCGCGTTTACCTTTAAAATATCCATCAAATAAAAGAATAATAAATATTAATGACAATAAATCATAATTATACGTCTCTGGTATATAATTTATTTAAAAAAAACCCAATCTGTTATATAAATATGAAATTGAATAACGCACTTTAGTCGTGAATGTCAATAATTCAATTTTCAGTTTAAATTAAAAAGTTAATGTCAAACTAAAAACTTCAAACAAAAGTGACCAAAATAAATTTGTGAATTTAATTCATTGAAATTGCTGAAAGTATCGGCAGATTGCCGGCATATCTGGCAAATAATAATAATAAATTCGTTATTCTTTATTATCATTTTGAAACCAAATTATGGCGGAGAAAAGAAAACGTGGCCAAAACTTTACGGCCGAAGAAAAAGATAAACTTGTGAAGTTATTGGCTTCCAACAAAGAAATTATATTAAATAAAAAAAAACAGATGGCTGTACCAATGAGGCCAAAAATAGGGCCTGGTTAAATGTGACCGACGAATTTAATGCGTCTACGACTGTTTACAGGTAAATAAATAAAAATTTTCAACAAAGTTTTTGTATTTAATGATATAACGCTATAATCAGAATACTAAAAAAACCGTATCGTATTAATAACTACGAATATAAAAGTTGAAATAATAAAAATAATTTCAGGACTAAGGAATCATTGATGAAAGTGTGGGATAAACTAAAAACTGAGAGCAAATTATACTATCAATCCGCTAAGCTGAGCGTAACTAAAACTGGTGGTGGTCCTGGAGAAGTGAAAATTGATCCTATTCTGGAGCAAGTCTACAGTACACTTCTCGGCCGAGTTTGCACAGGCATAATAGGTGTACATGACTGTACTGCTAATGTTTTGAATGTGGTTGAAAATGAATCACCAATAAAAGAGAGATGTGCACAGAAAATACTGCGACAGTAGAGGAGTTTGTTGCAGAAAAGAAAATCAAATTCCAGTTGAAGTATGAATCATTAATAATTTTTTTGTGCCTTCATCACCAAATGTTCTGTAAAATTCTAAGTATGAATAATAGTAAGACCTACTATTATTGTTCCAGAATTATAGTACAAATAATACACCACTATGGTCAAGGAGACGACCACGATTATCACTCAGTAATGAGAGGACAGGGGCTATGTCCTCGCTTTGTACAAGTTTTCAAAATGTGAACAAAAAGAAAGAGGATATAGAAGACATAAAAAGACAACTTCTTCAGGAAGAATTAGATTAAAAAAGAAAGTTTTACAAGTACTCATTAGAGGCAGCAGCAAAGGAAGTCGAAATTAAGAATGAAGTCTTACATCAATAATTAAAATGTAATTTAAAATAATAATTTATTTTTACTTAACTAAAGATTACAGGTAAATGAGTAATAAAAAAAAACCTGACTGCAAATATTAACTTTCTTTTCTTTCAGTTGGTATTAAAATAGTAGCAAGAGCTATAATGAACATTAATTTGGAATTGGCTATTTATTAGTTTTTATTTTATACCCATAGAGCTATAATTAAAATTTACTCAAACACTCGTTCACTCCAAAAACCTTACTTTTCATTTTTAGGGTAAAAAAATATTTTTCTAATAAAAATAGCACAGTTTCTTTTGATAGCCTATACCTAAAGACAAAGTCTTTGTCATCGTATTTTCCGAAATCTTCAGTTCTCTGACGATACAAGCGTGGCCTTTTAAGTACAGAATGACTAGAAACTAACTGTAAAGACTCAACTGCTTCCAAATTTTCTAAAAATAGAGTTAAATCATCATCCATTGTAAAAATGGTTTTCAAACCTTTTGAATGTTATGTATTGAAATAGATGACAGTAGACATAAAACTGTCTTCTAGTGTTAGGAGACAGTTAAGGAACGAAAAATCGGGTTCCTAAATTTAGGGAGCCTTTTAAGAACTTAGGAGATACCTAAAGGTTGGTGAAAACGAATTTTTAATAAGGGGCTCCTTAAATACAGTTAAGGGATCCCTAAATGTCGGTGAAAATGGCCATAAGACCCTAGTCGTAGACCTCGGTCTTGTGTTGTAATCGATGAACTTGTATGATTTTTATTACAACTGTAAGTACAATCGGTTGAGGTGTAAATAAATATATCGAAATTGTTAAAATATTTGTATAGTATTTTTGGTAATGTATATGTACTCAAGTATCATATTTTAAACAAAACTGTGCATTACATTTTCATGCATGTGCTGTAGTGGCCAGGACCTTCGAGAAATGACGCTTGTTGTTTGATTGTATAATAACCGGCAAACTTCTTGAGCATTTGTTGACGTAGTGGGGGTAAGTTTGCGCATGGTACACTCACGTGCAAAAACATTACTTACTCTGCGTCATAATGCTATTAAATTATTAAAATCAACATATGTATTTATTTATATATTTATTAGAACATCAACAAAACATATAGGTTAATAATTGTAATAATTTAATCTTGGGGTAAAATAGATATTCCTTCTATTAAGTCAAAACTAGAGCTGTTGCCAGGTCTTGGTTCAGTTAAAGCGAAGCTGGTATTTGTAATTTTTTTTTCGTTATCATAATCTTGACCATCATCATCATCACTGTTTTCATCACCCGAGTCGCTATCATCGTGATGAGTCGACATAGGGCTCATCGGCGTAGTTTACAACTCGGTCGATTCGGTCTTCTTTTTTGTCTATAATTAATTATTTTTTGAAGATATTCGATTCGTAGTAATCGAATGTTACTTTTTTCATTTACCAGCTTCCGATTATTTTCTGTTCTTTTTTTCCATCTGAAGCCTAGCTCTTTCATAATTCGTCGTAAGCTTCATTCCGAGCCATTAAAATTTATATCTTCTTTAAATTTTTCGAAGCCTTTCTACGGTACGGAGTTTCGCTGCTTGTTATGTAGTTATTATGATTACATCTTTTTATTACAGATTGAACGAAACTATCCATTCCGGTAACTTTCTTCTTCCCTGATCTTTTCTTACCCGGAGTCCGAAACACGGCGAGCAAGCCAGAGCCTTTAGCTTCGTTAATAATGCACCTAACAGTGCTCACTGATGTTTTTGTTGCTTCCGAAGTCTGTTTTAATTTTTCCATATCATTCTTCC
The DNA here is from genome assembly GCF_030269925.1 of Bombyx mori. Lineage (NCBI taxonomy): Eukaryota > Metazoa > Arthropoda > Insecta > Lepidoptera > Bombycidae > Bombyx > Bombyx mori. Next base: position 335,183 of record NC_085120.1, on the reverse strand, counting down.
CCTGTTTTATAATGAAGCAATATACGTCGTACACAAATTTTCTACCCTTTCTTTTAAGTACTACACCAGTTTGTCACGGCATAGTGTATGTTTTATAAAAAATCAACAAACACTCAACAAATAGCAATGGCAACAAAGTCCACAAGCAATTATAACAAATAACTTAACGATTAATAACGATAGACTTTCCACTGTACGCAAGCGTACTTTTGGGAGCAAGCGGAATGAAGGCGCGGTGCGGGACGCAAGGTTCCACTGATCTACCAATAACGCGCTCGATACGATTTCCCCTGCCGTCGCGCCTCACCCTCACCACCAAAGTGATCTAAAATTCGCATTCTGCGCATTCTGCGCAGTCAAGGTCATTTGCTCAAGAAGTTTGCCGATTACTATAGTATATTTTATTTTTGTGTTTGTAACATTTTGAAGTAAGTGTATGAGAGTTTTTGGTATGACTAAGACTTGTTAGATTTTGATAATGGTTAGTTTTGATTTACAAATTAGTCCTACAGGTATTGACTTAAATTGACATATATATTATTTTTAATATTAAATATCAGTATCTTTTTTAATATTAAAAATAATATATAATAATATGGTTGTGCGTTTTACTACTGCTGCTTTGCTACTGTGTTTTTTTACTAAAGTTAAGATATATATCAGGTTGCTTAAGTTTTTCTGTTCTGTGATAAATTTTAGAATCCTCTAACAACAGTTTTGATAAGCTGGAAAACTATGCAGTAAAACAAAAATGATCATCTCTTGATAAGACTCTCACTGTAATTTCTAGTTGGGACATAAATAACATTGATTAATTTAAAAAAAATTAAAAATCAATATTAGTAATTTAATTTCAGATAATATCCGTACACCAACAACTGAGGTTAAACCTTCAATCAATCCAGTGCTACAAGTAGTAACAGCTAAAAGTACAATGGTACCAATCAAAGTTGTACCTAAGGTCAGTATTAGTTGTTACTTTAGTTTATCAGAAGCTATTCAAGGGAATGACAGTTCATTATGAATCCACATATGTCCACTGCTGAATTTATGTCTCTGTTAAGATTCACAATAATGACTGTTAGCTGCCTGCATTAGAAAAATGAGGTTTAACATATCCTAAAGCTCTTGTAGTAATTTAGTGAAACCATTAATAGATAAAATTTAATGGGAGTGTGCAGCAGAACGCACCTTGATTTATTAGATTATATTAGATTTATAATGCAAATCGGTAAATAATAAGCTAAGATTATTTTTTATTTGTTAATAATATAAAGATTCAGTTAATGAGTCATTCAAAGAGCACAGTAAAAGTCACATTATTAATTATAAGCATATTTATTAAATAAGACATTGATATGTTTTATTAATGGCTTGTTGACTAGTTTATCAACATCAATGGCAAAGTTAAAATCGAGGTGATTAAATTTAGGCCATATACAGCTTTTAAGATGTACTGATGTTGTTCTGTTGAGTTTCTCAGCCAAACGCATTATTTGCTGTAAACAATACAAATTTTAATTACAAATACATTAAGTTCACAAACAAATTTCCTCCCTCATGCTTCCTGTGCATGATGCTTTCTAGATCCAAACCTAAGACACTATAAGATTGTGTATTTCTTTTTTCTACCTATTTGCTAGTACCTAGCCTAAGAGGCTATTCCAGCTACGCCTGGATAGGTGGGTGAGTTCACGGGCTCAACCTGAGAGAATTTGCCAACATTCTACTGGTGGTAGGACCTCTTGTGAGTCTGCAGGGGTTACCACCACCCTGCCTATTTCTGCTGTGAAGCAGTAATGCATTTTGGTTTGAAGGGTGGGGCAGCCCTTGTAACTATACTGACACCTTAGAACTTATATCTCAAGGTGGGTGGCGCATTTACGTTGTAGAGGCTCCAGTAACCACTTAACACCAGGTGTGCTGTGAGCTCGTCCACCCATCTAAGCAATAAAAAAAAACATTAGTTCTAGCAAGAGCAATGCTTCGCAGAATCTACCACTAGTCGCAGAGTCGCGACCTACTGAGAAGATTCAGCTACAAACTCAGTGGGCTTGTATGATGTGTTCATAGTCATATCGCCACAGTTGTGGCCATCAAGGGTGTGGGAAATAGTAGCAATTGCTATATTTTGTTTGTCTTGTGTCTTATTTATAACAACCTGACATTTAAATTATAGCTTGAGCTACGATTTGAAGGATCGAATAGTTCTAATTCCAATGGCACAGAGACCTCATACAGCATGTCTCACTTCAGTAGTGATCAACTGTGTGTGGGTAATATTATTTTTCAGCACCTGGTCTGTGGATGCATCTTACAAGCTATGTAAAAAAACAAGTACTTACAGCTCGTTCAGTTAGCTGATCATTTTCACCTAATATTAGTGTTACTGGTACTTGCACGTTTGATAGATTGTATGGCTTCACCGCTCCCCACAGACCATCTTCCCATGACGTAAATTCTCCTATAAAAATTTTTTTTATTACTACTCATACATATTTAAATTAGCATATACAGAGTGAAGCTGCGCCCGTGGCGTCTATGGCGTCCTTGCGCGAAAGTGACCACTCGCCATCAGATGGGCTGTACGCTAGTGTCAACCTATGCAAATAAAAATAAGGCTTAATTGTGTGTGGCCTACACAATGTTAAACAAAAGTTTATTAGGGCTTATTAAAATAAATAAATTGAGAAAAATGTTCAACTAAACAATGATATCAATTTCAAATTTAAACTCAGAACATTAATTTTCATTTTGACTTACCTGTCAAAGCTATTTTCCCATAATGCTCGATCTGTCTCCAAGAGGCCGGCTCCATTCTTGCCACCAACATATACCTTACGTCCTGTCAAGATATTGAATATTTATAACATAATCGACAAGCTTAGACATTAAAGGGCCAATAACTTTCAAAATCTTTAAGATTACTTTATTACTTATTCGATTGACAAACTACGGATAAAACAATACACCGCCCTATACAACATTCCGTTCTTTATTTTCGGTTTTGTTTTATTTATGCATGCATATTTATTTATGTATGAGTCTTGTCTACCGATTCTTTGGTAGACAAGACTCGTATGAGACAAGACTAGGTATGAGCGTTAGGATATTAATTTAATAAATACCAATGAATTTAAAGAGACCTAGACGATTTTCATTTTAAGAAAAAGCTAAAAGATAATCTTATTAGTGAAAATTATTATCACATAAATGATTTTCTTAGGGACGACATTGAAAATAAATTGATTTTTTTAATCATTTGTTGAATTATGAATGAATGAATGGTAAATTATATAATATTATAATATCTTGCACTGCACTAAAATTCGCATGACAAAGCATACACGCTGTTTTTAACTTACGTAATAACTCATTTTCATTATGCTTGGCGAATAAATGATTTCTTTCTTTCTTCAAAAAAGCGGCGCGACAGTCGAAGTCTCGTATCGTGGCCGCCGCAAATTACATACACGATTCAGACGAACGAACGAACGAACGACACACAGTCGCCGTCGCTCTAAACACGTCATTTCGAATCCTCCCCATCCACTCTCGATGCTTTTAAGCATTCCAAGAACCCCTCACTGTCATCGTCGAACTCGTCGAATGCGACGGATCTCGCGAAAGGTTTCAACGTACAACTTAATCTACACACGCAGCCCACTCAGTTTCTGGCCGGATCTTCCCAGTAGATCGTGAATTAGATCGGATAGATAATGCGAGCTAGGGCTTGCTAGGGCAGATGTTAGCACGCAAGTCTCTCAGATTGACCCTCTATATTCCTATCCTATACATCCTAGCCTATACATTCGAAGAAGCTATCTAGACTCCATGAGGTTACTAGCAGTAAACTAGCAAAAAAAGACTACAGATTACATGTACTTCAATAGCTGTGATGAATGATGACGACGGTCTTACCAAGTAAATGTCTCTTAATCTAACTGTGACATACTCAAGATATAAGATTTCCGTAACTTCGAACAAACAGCGGCGCTGACTTTAAGACTGCAGTGATCACTTCGAAGGTTCCACGAGGAACCGCAGATCATCACATCATTCAGTAGATCGTAAGTCTAATTTTGTAAAGAATAAAAAAAACTCACCGGATCGGTCTGTTCATTGTCTTCTCCGACTACAAGGTTTATAAGGGACGAGCATACATCAGTCTTTGGGTTCCTAAAGTTGCATAAAGTTCCTAAGAACTTTTTGAATTCTGGTTCGAATGTTGCTGATATAAATCCTCTCGATCGCATTATGTCCTGGAATTTGAAAACGCTATTACACTAAAAACTAGCTATATGTTATCTATTAATATTGTATAGTTGAGTATATTTTAATAAAGGAATGGACGGGGTTGAATTTAATCAGAATGTTCACTTGAGGAAAATTCGTTAAAGATGCATTCTCTTACTGGGAAAAAAACAAACAATATGCGATGTGCAATAGAGTTTCCGTGTTTGGAAGAAATCTTAGTTACTAAAAAGCGTGCTGTGAAAATTTTAAGGGGCTTTTCAGTGTTGGCCGTTACAGCAGTCCAGGGGCACTCGATCGCTCTTGAGAACGTCCCGAAGGCACGGCAGAATACCAATTGTTTACTCCATGGATCCGCTACCGGATATCGGTGCTTTCCTTAATATCTTTTTAAATTAATTATGATAGAATACTTACGGGTATGTTCATATTCTTCAAAAACATAGTCGCCAGTGGTTTGACGTTGTCCAGATATACGGCAGGGGCCAGAGCAATGAAAGATACGATTTTGCTTTTGTATTCTGGATGTGAGGACATGAACGTGAAGAAGGTGGTTGTTCCCATAGAATATCCTATGTATATTATCTTCTGGTGGCCTGTCACGTTGAGGACTTTGTCTATCATGGCTGGTGCGTCGTATTTACCATGCTCTTCGAAGCTAAAATATCGTTATGTAATATAGTCATGTTATAGTCCGAAATGCAATAGTTTTTATTCACAGTCTTAACTCTCATTCTTTGTAAAAGTTGGAGCTCTCAACGCTATGGTCTGTGGTCTCCAGTACCCACATAATACTAAGTGAACTGTGAAGTATTTCTATAATTCATTAGACAAAGGTAAGTCACACGTAACGAATGTCGTAGCCTACGCGCACGATGTAAAATTCGCATTTTACCCCGAGACATACGAATTTCCGAAGGCATAATAGTTATTTTCACAATCTGTGGATAGATATCGAAAATTGACTAATTTGCTTTGATGCTTTCTTCGCCAGAAGTAAATCTTGAAAGCTTACCTAAATTCCCAAAATCTTGGATCGCTTCTATTCAGTGTTCTGTGACCTGTGTAGTAGTTCCCTCTCAGATTACCCAGCCACACGTCGAAACCGGCATCAGCCAACATATAACCTGTAAATAAAGTTAATGTAACACTTTTAGGATTTAAATTTGCGTGTAAAAAGTACAATGGGTTAGGGAGGCGACCTGGGATGGTTGACGCTGCGCCGTACGCATAGACATTCTAGCGCGTTGGGACGAGGAGTACGAAGAGGAGACGTGTTTCGGGCGTCCTAGGGGTGGTGGCGCGAGTTTGGTTGTAATGTGGACCACGAGAGCCTATTTACTCTTTACCAGATTCTGATCTCGCGCAGAGATCGGACATAGGGTGAGAGAGTGCAAGGGGAATCGGGTAGGGTCCTAAAACACTTTGGGCCTGCGTTCTGCTCCCAAAGTCTATAGACCGTCGTCCCACATACTCCGCGCGTCGCCGAGGCGCGGTCACCTCGAATAAGGTTCAACCAACAGCCCAAAACAAAAAGAAATGCTGCCACTCAGTCATATTTCGACCGTGTACAGTACAGTACAGTACAGTGTACAGTAATTACCACGGGTGATTAAGAGATTGACCGAAGAATGATCAACAGCGTTGTCTGAGCATTTTACCAGAGTAGGTACTCATCCTCAGGCATTTACTGAAGGAACGGCGTATTGTCAGACCGCATGGGTGGGTGTCACTATCCGGACTGTTGTTGCTGCGAAGCAGTCATGCGTTCCGGATAGCACAGACGTTGCACAATGAAATTGAACTCGTTCACGCATCTAAGCATCACACATACAGAGCTCAACAAAAAGTGGGCATCAGAGGACGGGCCAAATTATAATTACTCAAGAAAAAAAGAAATATACATATCTCAATTTTTTTTGTTACAAAAAAAACTTGAGATGCCTCGAATATTGACACACACGCCTGTATCATTATAATTCGGTGACAATTTTTTTTAATAATTACTATAATCTTAATGATGCAATAAATTAATAAAATGATTTTAAAATTGTGTCATTTGCTTTCATTCATTCAACAGTCTTCAAGAATAAATAATCTGTTTTGGGCACATAATAAAAGTGATTAATATTTACACAAAACAAGTTATAACATTTGATTCTTGTTTAGAAATAGTACGTATTATTTTTTGTGGTTAGTTTTCCTAAAGTATTATTCCATTTTGGAATCTTGGATAGTAGCGTGAATTTAAGTAAGTTGGTAAGTATTTTGGTGGATAGCAGAGTTGCTTAAGTTACTAATAAAAAAAAAGATAGAAATATTTGAAAAACTGTGATCCATGATAGTTTAAAATAGCTTAAGAGGTGTCCATTTTCAAAGGATCTCAAGCTATTTTTGTAATTTCATAAAAATATTGAGATTTTTCTTTTTCTTTTTGCTCCAGTAGTTATGAGCAAATCCACTAGGTGTCCGATTGTCACACATAAAATAAAATAAAATAAAAAGGAAGTCCGTATGCTTTGTACTGAATACGAACCTAAACTTTTTTTTCTACCCATCGTAATGAAATCTCCACTGCTACCAAAAAGTCCATGGATTAATAACAATGCATTTTTGCCTTTACTTTGCTGATCAGCAGTTTTTCTAGGCGACCGTCTACCGGCCGGGATCCTGTGCATCTGTAGAATATAGTCGTCACGAGTCGTCACCTGGTGTCGCTCGACCGGATAGTCGTTGGATGCTATCAGTTTTGGCTGCGGAAAGGAATTGTTATGATTAGAATTTGGCTTCAAATTGTCATAAGGGACACATTCGATGGAGGAATAACTCGTAATAAAATAGTGTCGTATACTGATAGCCATTAGGCTTGTGTAATTAGTGATGATATAACTCAATGAATTAATCTGATACTGCCGTCCAGTTCAACTTGTTTTTTTCTTCGAAATTAGTCAAATCAAAAAGGAAATTCATTTCAATATAGTTTTGAAAGCTTTTTTGACTTAACGGCATATAAAATATAAACAAACACGCATTCCGCGTACGACTACTAGTTCTGTTCGCCAAGGCTTCCTAAAACCAAACGAGTTTCCTTAGATTATATCTTAATTGAAAATTAAATAATTCTGTTATGTAAATGGTAATTCGACATTCATATCGTGCTCGTGGTCGTATCGCGCATGCATTTCGATTGGGATGGTTCAGGATCGAGTTTCGGCACGTAACATCAGTTTTAGTATTTCCATCAGTTACATGGACGTAGTGTGAAATGTATGTATGTTCGCTGCCTTTAGTTTTACTTTTCTTTGTCCTGTGTGCCGGAATACATTCGAGATATGAACACGTACAGACCTTTGAACGCTAGACCCCTCATTAAATTCAGGTTCATTATGAAAACAACAAAGAAACAGTTTAATGTTTATCACAGGTCACGAGTCAGATTAACGACCATCGTTTTTAAACCAAACCTTACACGGCACGCGATGTATTGCTCTCTTTGGGTAGATGAACTCAAAGCCCGTTTGGTGTTAAGTGGTTTCGGATCGCACAGACACCCCGTTTTGAACGCCGCATGGCGGATGCCTTGAGCTATGAGCGTATCAAATTCCCCCCCTTCGAAATACGTCCCGAGCGAGAGATAAATTCCCCGATCATTATGTTCTCGCCATAAAGCTGTCAAAGTCCTAGTCTGAAGGGCGGGGTAGTTATTATTCTAATTAACTCTTTAGGTGCTTTGATGCAGGTATTTGGATTTTACGTCCGAATACAGACGGCGGCACTCCGGCTATGATGTGTACTGGTTCTGGTAACCTCCACACATCACGTTGTCTACTAGTTTTTCTAGTATACGTCATAGACTTGTGCAAAAATAAAATCGTGTTTCTTTTTCTGTTATACAACAACCTATAATATTTACAAAACTCGTCAGGGTCACCTATTATTTTGACGTTCGAGTCGAGACACGTCTGATCGTCAGGTGCCACGGGCCGCTAACGAATTGGGGAATATATGAATGTGGCTCACGTCTTACGTGTGTCACGTATATTCGCATGCCTTTGTGATGCTTCCTTCTTCTTTGTCGAGATGAACGAGATTGGGGCATTGCTTCGTGACAATCGAAATACACGTAAACAGAAGAATGCTGTTTGTTTGTTTGTCAGTTTGCTCTGTGCCATTAAATAACTTAGTAGAGAACTTCAGTATCTTGTGCCTGCGACTTCATTCTTGGTGGTAGTACGAAGCAATTATTTTACGAAAAATGTTTTAAGGAAAACGGTTACCATTTTCTGAAGCTCCCACTATAACTACTATGTTAGTCTGTTTACTGGTAAAAGAACGTATCTTAACTGTCCCACCCGATTGGGCCATCGTATTACCTAAGTACTGAAACATCTCATTTCTCAGGGTGGTCATATAGGCTCTGGGTTCCGGTGATCGCGAATCCAGAAATACCTTCAACTCGTGCGTGTTTCGATACCATACCATACAACCATAGTTACGAACGCGGGCTATGTTGCGCCTTTTTTATATTCAAAACTAGCTGACCTGGCAGACTTCGTAGTGCCTCAATCGAAAACTAAAAGACCTAAACTTTTGTATAAAATAAACTTAAAACAAACAAAAGGAATCCGTCCAATACATCCAAAGGAAAACCGAAATTGTTATTTTTGTTTAATTCCGAGCATTTTCATATTTATCTACCTTTTAAACCTTTCCTGGATTTCCACAAATAATTCAAGACCAAAATTAGCCCAATCGGTCCAGCCGTTCTCGAGTTTTAGCGAGACTGACGAACAGTAATTCATTTTTAAATATATTCAAAATAATAAATGAATTAAGGCTTAAAATAGAAAATAATAAAAAAGGCTTCCGTCATTCCGAACACATAGTAAACTTGTATACCATACATTTAATTAGTATTCTTATGTCGTCACTTAATAATGTATTCTTTTTTTATTGATCTATTTTATTTCCAAAATAGTTGTATGTACCGGTTTTTATTTAATTCCGGCAATGGATGCACGAACTTACGACCCCCTGGTGCTGTGTGTGTACATCTAGACATCACAACGTGAACGCCATTAACCTTCCTGAGAATGAGGTCCCAGTATCCATTGTATTGAACAATGGCTCACCCTTCAGATGGTATGAGTGCCATTGCGGCAGAAATTAGACAAGACGGTGGCACCTTCCGTTCAGGGTCACAGTGCGGCCTACCACCCCCACGGTCTCTGTATCAGAAACAATAAAAAAGACTTACCGTGGACATGAACATTTCATTTTTGCTGATCTGAGATTCACTTCTCATCACGATAAACAATAATACTAACGACACTGATAATATTTTATTACACATTATTGTCATGAATCTCGGTACTTTTTCATAAAACGTGTAAAATCAAGAAATTTTGGATATCGGTTTAATGATTTATGTGATCGCGTGTGCTCAATGTCAAGTTGTTAATACTCTTGGAAGGATCGTGTTGATTGTCTACGGCGTTAGTGTCGTCCCTCTTGCGAACGATACGGGTTAATAAAGATATCGCTCCAGTGCATTGCTTTATATACTGCTGTTTATATATTAGCTTTATATACTCGAGTCTTCTATTTTTTGCAATAAATTTTATGCATGGAATGTATTTAAAAATGAATACAAATTGTTTGGTACGAATATCATGCTAAAAGTACTTGATCGATTTTGATAGCTTGTTTTTTGGAACCTAGCCTATATAAGGTATATATTTTTATCTTTTGTGTGTATAGTTTTATGTGTAGCTGTTCCTTGTTCTCTCATAGTTCCTAAAGTTGGGGATGGAGGATATATAATATAATAAATTAAATAATAATGTTAATAAATTTAATATATTAAATAGCTAATAAAAAAATGATAACGCTGATAAAAATGAATAAAGTTATTATTAATTTTGGAGGGACTGCCACAGATTAGTCGATCGGAACTGGAAATGAATGTTAAGACAGTTTGCGTGACCATTCTGTTAATCTCGGAGTGCCAGTAGGAAGATAAAACGGAGACCTATAAAAAATGTACGATTTTATTTATTGCCCCTGTAGGCAGACGAACATACAGCCCACCTGATGGTAAGTGGTTACCGTCGCTCATGGACGTCAGCAATGCCAGGGGCAGAGCCAAGCCGCTGCTTACTGTTTAATACTCTCCACAAGCCTCGTTTGAAGAAGGGCATGTCATGGCGCTCGGGAAACGCCCTGGAGGGTATTTCATTCCAAAGCCAGATGTACGTGGCAAAAAAGATCTCTGGAAACACACTGGATGAACGCAGTGGCTACAGGTAGTATGGATGAACTCTACTCCGGGCGGTGCGATGGTAAAAACGAGATGATGGTATCATCTCAAACAATTCCTCAGAGTACTCCCTATGGAACACACGGTACAAAATACAGAAGGAATTGAAGTCCCTCCGTAGACCCAGAGGTTCCGAACGACCCGAGAGAATGGAATTATCGAAAATCCCAACGGCTCTCTTTTGCATGGAGTTAAATGGAGTGGAAGTAGCTGGTATTTGGAAGCCCCAGCGCAGAGATGGGAGCAGTACTCCACGCGAGGCTGGACCCGTGCTTTATAAAGCAAAAATCTTTGTCCAGGCGTGAAGTACCGCTTCGCTCTGTTGAGGACTCCCAGCATTTTTGACGACAGCTTGGCTTTACCCGTCAAATGACTCCGAAATAGGACACCGCTCGAAATATCGATCTCAAGTATCCTAATACTCTTGGAAGGTTGCAGGATACTCCTTGGAATTGCGCCACCATGACAAAGGGGTCCTTCTTCGCAGTGAATTGAACTTAGTTCGATTCACCCCACTCGGAGACTCGCCCCAGAGAGCTCTCCACTTCAGACACAAGTTTAGATCGTCTCTCCTGCACCACGCTCCGAGAATGACTTTGACGACCGATATATCATGCATCCCCCGTGTTGTCATCCCCATAGCAATGCATGCCATCAACAGGTAGCATACCATTGATATACCGGATGAGGATCGTGGGGGAGAGCACCGAACCTGGTAGAACGCAAGCGTTAATGGTCATGATATCGGAGCAGCAACCGTCTTCAACTACAGTGATGCTCCGCCCATCCAAAAAGCTAGCGATCCACTTGCAGTCTTTCAGAGACTCAGAGTTTATATAAAAATTAAACTTCCGAAAATGCATATGATTTGAAGCCTTTAAGTTGCCTTTAAGTGGATGAAAATCAGTGGTGACATTGTACCATATATTGATTATGACTGTGATGGGCACATTTGTACCCTCCGATAGATCATTTCCGAAAGCGGTGCAGGAACTAAAGCAACAGAAAAATTGCAACAAAAAAGATAGAGAGAGGCAAAAGAGCAAAAGATTAAATGCAATTTGAATTTTACAAAGTGCGCATAACAAAAAAAGAAGAGATTCTTTAATATTGTAATGAGGTATTACTATTTTTTTCCAGACTTGCAAGTAAAATGTATTTTTTTCCTAATAAATTCTAATTTGTTAAAAATTCTTATTGTCATTGCGTGTATATTATTATGTGTGTCGTAATAGTCACGAATTTTTTGTTGCTATGCTTACATATGAAGCAAACACGTGCTCTTTCGTGAAGAGTGGGGTATACGTGTTTCATGGTGGGTGGCGGCATTCTCGGCGTGATATCTATGGGCTTCGATAGTAGCTTAACCGTTAACTCTATGTGCTAGCTCACTCATCTCTCGGAATATAAAGAATCACTAGTAACTTTTTACTGGTGGTAGGACCTCTTTACTGGTGGTAGGACCTCTTGTGAGTCCACGCGGGTAGGTACGACCGCCCTGCCTATTTCTGCCGTGAAGCAGTAATGCGTTTCGGTTTGAAGGGTGGGGCAGCCGTTGTAACTATACTTGAGACCTTAGAACTTATATCTCAAGGTGGGTGGCGCATTTACATTGTAGATGTCCATGGGCTCCAGTAACCACTTAACATCAGGTCGGCTGTGAGCTCGTCCACCCATCTAAGCAATAAATAAAAAAAACTCAAGTAATGTTTTTCGCAACGGTTCAGATACAGCTTGCATAATTCTTATTTACAGTAGTTCGACACCTCGCTCTTGCTGTTAAGCCATAGTTTCGCTTGCAGTGGCGGGCCAGTTGTGGCTTATTGCTAACAGACACATCGGTGAATAACAATAAATAGGATTTTATTAATGCGCTCGTAATAAAGTCGGATTACGTGCGACTTGATATGAACGTGTCGCGGGTTTGATACTTGATATGCATTTTGTCGTCTGGATAATGTTCAGTACTTTTTTTACTGACTAAGCTGAACAAATGAGCTCAAACTCCATCTGATGTTAAATGATTATCGGAGCTCGCAGACAAAGTCATCTTTGGAACTGCTGCTTTCGTTGGCAATGCTCTTCCGAAGATATCTCATGGCTAATACAAAGATCGCTGTTGATGTTCTAGAATGATTTATGTACGAGTATTTTTCCTAAACTCAATTATCCTTTAAATTATTAATCACTAATTAATTGTATTTTGATCGTTTCCGAAGAATCGAGTGGCATCATCGCGTTCTTATCAAGATATTTGAACATTCTGTGTATTAAGCAATAAGGCTCATTACTAGTTATAACGATAATCTTACTGAGCGGTAACAATGCAACTAAATATCGAAACTCAGATTTTATTATACAACTTAGTTATGTTTACGAGTATATTAAATGGGCATGAATTATAATCTAACACTTGTTCAGAAAACGTTAAGGTTTAAATGCTCTAGTGATCAGTGTGCTTAGTGCGAGTTTTTTTACATTCTCGACAGCGTAAAAGTTAGCTTATATTTGTATGGAATGGGATCGTTTGCCGTTAGGGGCGCTGTTCCAACTGCATACAAAATCGGGTTAACTTTTACGCTATCGAGAACGTTAAAAAACTCGCACTAAGCACACTGGAGTCACGTTTAGATGTCGATTGTGTAGGAATTGTCTCTTGATAATTCTCGACCCTATCTTTCGCTACATGCGGACGGGTAGGTGAGCTCACGGGTTCAAACAGAGAGAATTTCCTAACATTAGCCCTAGCAAGAGCAGTGCTTCACAGAATCTACCACCGGATCGGAATCGCGACCCACTGAGAAGATCCGGTGAGAAACTCACTGGGCTGTGTCTATGGGTTAAAATCTACGTAACCCAACTCTGAACAAGTGCAGTTGATAAGACGAAAATCAATCCAGCACAGAGAGAAACAGAAGTATTTCATTAAAATAATGCTCCTAATGATATACTTTATATGAAAATGAATACGCATAATTGCTCTAAATCCAATATAACGTCTTCATTAAATAAATATGAATATGATTTTATTAACTTGACTTGTATTCATCTATGCGACCGAAACTTTAATCGTAATTTTCACCGATTCCAAGATATCCGATTAACTTGAAAATGTGCACGCGACAAGACCGACGTGTGTACATATGTATATACAATGGCAATACAATAAACTTGATTACTTCGCGCTAACATACACTTCTGACCAGAAGCACTTGTATAAAAAATAATTATTTTAATTTTAGTTCAGCTTACTACATTTACTTATTTTACACGACACTATTAAAATTGTACAAGTAAATTACACAGTAACTATGCACTCGGTCTAGTGATTAGATCTTTATAGTGCACAGTATCTGAAAGTTTACTTGTGGTGTTTTTTTCGCAATTATATAGGGGCTTGGTTGTACCCTTGACATTGCTTGCTGGCTGGTGGTTGCTTATCATCAGCTGGACCGTTTGCTCATTTAACTACTACCTATGTTGATAAAACAGTGATCTAAATGAAATCGCTTCTAGTAGGAGGTATTAAATCCTTATAGACAGCCAGGAATACTAATACCGAGAGCTACTGCTATTGAAACTCAGCTCCAATTGATGTTCAGTGGGTTTTCGGTCATGTTCCTAAGTCGCGAGAACAACAATGATTATTAGAATCACACTAGCTGTACCCGTCTGCTTCGCTGGGCATTTAAAATGAACATTATTATTTCTCACCCCCACAAAGATTCTCATCATTAACGCCCCCGCAACTGGTGTAGGGAGTCCAACACTCATATAAATATTAGCCTATCCATTAAGTACATGTATTTTCTACATGGATACCAAGTTTCAAGTCAATCGGATGCATGGTTTAGTAGTTATAATGGAACATCCGTAAAAACCACTGTAGATTTATATATTAGTATAGATAAGACATTGATGAGATAATCTAAAAATCATATTATCAAATAACGTTGTCGCAGGCGATGAAAGAGACACCCATGTCTCCGCCGTCGATGAGCCCAGCCGACACGGAGCGCACGGAGCTGCTGGGGTCGTTGACCACACAGCAGCAGCAGAGGACCAGCGCAAGGGTCATCAAGAAGCTAAAACTCGAGCCCCAAGGAGACAAGAGGGTCGCCAAGAGATCGGAAGGCGCTTCCGATGGTATGTGCCATTGCTAAATAACTATAGCCACCACTCCTAGTATTATCGCTGCCTGTGATTTTTATTTACTGTCCTAAGGGCTGTTACAAATAAATAACAAAGAAACTTGATCAATAACTACTATGATACCATTATAATACAGTAATATTGAGTTTCCGACAATTCGGCGGTAAGGACGTTAAATAATAGTATTTCAGTATTTAATAAATTAGACAGCCAAGAAAGTTGAAAGCTATTCCAAACGATTTCTGTGATTAGGTATATATTAATATATGAGTCCGGAGGAACCCGGTCACTGCCCTCTGCTCTGCACAATTACATTGGTCTGTACCAACTCACAAAGTTACTTTGTATGTACTTTTCATTTATTTATTTTTATTGCTTAGATGGGTGGACGAGATCACAGCCCAACTGGCGTTAAGTGGTTACTGGAGCCCATAGACATCTACATCGTAAATGCTCCACCCACCTTGAGTAATAAAGTTCTAAGGTCTCAAGTATAGTTACAACGGCTACTCCACTCTTTAAACCGAAACGCATTACTACTTCACGGCAGGGTGGTAGTACCAATCCGTGCGGACTCACAAGAGGCCCTACCACCAGTGATTACGCAAATTATAATTTTGCGGGTTTGATTTTTATTACACGATGTTATTCCTTCACCGTGGAAGTCAACCGTGAACAATTGTCGAGTACATATTTCATTAGAAAATTTGTTTTTATTTATTTTCTTCTTTACTTCTTTCATATTTTTGTTTGTTTTGTTGTTTTTCTCACAGACATAACAGAATGCGAGACTCCAAACAAAATTGACGATAAGGACGCTTTAAAGTTCCCGACGGTCAAACAGCGCATGCCCAAGGCTCTGTGGTCCACGGACGAAAAGAATCTATTCTTCGAGGCCCTCAATGAGTACGGGAAGGACTTCGATGCGATCACGGCGTACATCCGCGGTAAAATAAAGAAGAAAGGAATGCCTGAAGCCAATATGAAGACGAAGACCCAAGTCAGCCATTTCTACTACAGGACCTGGCATAAACTATCTAAGCACGTACGTTTTGATGAAAGTAAGTTTTTATGAGCAATTTTCTATATTTCAGGTTTTTACTGAAATTTTTTTTTTGAACACCAATCGAAATTCTAATTTAAACAGCAACATTGTGGATTTTCCTCGGACTGGCCATTAGCTGTCATGATGCAAAGCGGCGGCTCTGTTAACATAATGTGTGTATTGTGTATTTTGTTATGGTTTTAATCTTCCACAGTAAAAACTATTAATCCGTACCGTTGGCAACCCGCTTCTGTCCGCTACTATGTGGATGATACACTGATGTTCATACAACTATATGCCTTTATAGTTTAATCTAGTTTTTAATATTTTCTTGTTATTATTCCTGACGTTTCGGATACTACACAAGTCCCTCGGTCGCGGACGACTGTTGCTATACATCGACATTTGAATATTACGACAATTACCTAATTTACTACTCTAATTTTCTATAAAAAATATGTTGACTTTTACTTTCGACTCTTACTTTGACCGTAAAACTAATTGTGCGTAATTTAATAGAAAATACTGTATACTGATACTATTCTTTTTTAATTATCTAAAATATCTTTGACAACCGTCTGCGGCAGATATTTACAGATCAGCACGACGGCTTAATCTATTTTAGCGGCAAAACAATTATAAACTTAGTAAAACACGTTATATTGCAACTATCTCGCTAAAACTACGCATCCAAGATATAAAACGTGTAAGACGGAAAACACTCCGATTACATTGAATTAAGTGGACAATGTAATTAATGTAATGGCGTAACGCCTGTGCCGATGACGCGACGCCTGTCAGCAGGAGTCAGAGCCTGACCTCGAGTCGAGTTGACGCACGTCACTTGATCGTGGCACCTGCCGCCTCCGTGCTTACCAGAGCCGCTGGTTGGGACTTATCCGCTCATGCTTGGGTATGTTAGGCACCATTAGGCAAAAAACTTTTAAATTCAAGAGGAAGTCAGTAGTTAGGGTCATGCTGAGTTGAGGTGGGAGCGTGTTAGTCGGTCGGTGATCGATCATCGTGCGTCAACTGATGGTGTCGTCCCGCGTTGTCATGACCGCCGGGAGTCGAGCTAGTTTAGGTCCAACGGCACAAACACAGCATACATCTACATATTACTGGTGGTAGGACCTCTTGTGAGTCCACGCGGGTAGGTACCACCGCCCTGCCTATTTTTGCCGTGAAGCAGTAATGCGTTTCGGTTTGAAAGGTGGGGCAGTCGTTGAAACTATACTGAGACCTTAGAACTTATATCTCAAGGAGGGTGGCGCATTTACGTGGTAGATGTCTATAGGCTCCAGTAACCACTTAACACCAGGTGGGCTGTGAGCTTGTCCACCAATCTAAGCAATAAAAAAAACTTATATGGGTCCGACGGCATGGATGTAATATGCTCTGCCGTCTCACCGGCCCCGATTGGACTCCGGCCCGGTCCGGGGTAGGGCGCCGGTTGTGAGCGGCAGGAGTTTTTAGTGAGGTTCAACTCCCACATACCCCACCTGCCGCGCGGGTGGAGATCCGGCGATTTTCTCCTGTAAAAAAAACCCATCTATTATATAATAATAAGTGATAGACTAGTCAGTTGCATGTAGAAACTTAACAGAATACAAAAACGGTAGTTGTAAATATCGAAAATGTACATATTAGAGCAACACTGCGTATACATACGAGTATATAATATATGTATGTATTTAGATTATTCTAACCTAGCTGTTTACGCGGAATTTAGGGTTCAAATTTAGTTCGATACCATCGTTTAATATAACTGTTTGGTAGGCAACGGCTTGACACTGCCCCTGGCATTGCTGAAGTCCATGGGCAACGGTAACCACTCACCATCATGTGGGCCGTATGTTCGTCTGCCTACAAGAGCAATAAAAAAAAACGGAGACTTTGATCTTGATTTTAAGGTGGGCGGCGAAATTCACGGCGTGTTTTATTGGTTTAGGTAACCACTTAACATCAGGTGGGCCGTAAGCTCGGCCATCTATGCAATAAATAAAAAATTGATCAGGAGCAGATTGCGGTAGTTTGCAGCTGGGCATCAGTAATCGTTGCTTACCCTTTGGTGGGTGGTCCGCTTCTCGGTCATTAAATATGAAAATAACACCAAACGTGCGGAAGTTAGTAAGCTGCGCATAAACCGGCCGTGTGCTACGTCGCGTCGTTCCGAAGGACACTATAACGTAGGAATATAAATAAATTCATAATATTTATTATAATGTCCGTTTTGATTGCTATAATAAATTAATAACAACTTATTATAACAATTAACTTTGAAACAGTCATGCTGGTGTGTCATTTTATTTAATGCTCTAAACATTCTGACGGCCATGTCTCACGGTTTATTTCATTCTTACGTCGATACTTTATATTTGTCCGGGTGCAGATTAAGATAAACGAAACAACACAACAACGGACGCCCCGGGCCGAATTTATTTACATCAATTAATTAAATAAGCAATAGCTATTCTCTTTTCTGATTTCCTTGTTTATGTACATAATATGCTCTTGAAAATTACTAAGATGGGCACCGGCGTCTTAAGTGTTTTTGCTGTAGAACCCGTTGCAGAGTCGAGGGGAGGGCGACTTACTACCGATGCAATTGATTCTTCACAGTTTACAATTGATTCTTCACAAGTCGTCGTGGCCTAAAGGATAAGACGTCCAGTGCATTCGCGTTGAGCGATGCACCGGTGTTCTAATCCCAGGCGGGTACCAATTTTTCTAATGAAATCTCCACAAATGTTCACGATTGACTTCCACGGTGAAGGAATAACATCGTGTCATAAAAATCAAACCTGCAAAATTATAATTTGCGTAATCACTGGTGGTAGGACCTCTTGTTAGTCCACGCGGGTAGGTACCGCCTTACTTATTTCTTACGTCTTACTTATTATTATTGAAGGGTAGTGCAGCCGTTGTAACTATACTGAGATCTTAGAACTTATATCTCAAGGTGGGTGGTGCATTTACGTTGTAGATGTCTATGGGCTCCAGTAACCACTTAACACTAGGTGGGCTGTGAGCTCGTCCACCCACCTAAGCGATAAATAAAAAAAGTTAAGTTTCAGGACATCGGCATTTAGGTTGTGCTCGTACAATTTTCAGACGTAAAGAAGGTAGCGCAAGAGCTATACGCGTTGATCAACTACGGCGAGCTCCGCAAGAAGCTGGTGTCGGTGAGCGAGAAGACGTGCGGGCGGCTGGACGAGCTGGTGCGGCGCGGCGGGCTGGCGGTGCGCGCGCGCGGACGCACCCTGCGCGTGCGCACGCCCATGTGCCCAGCACTGCGCGCGCTCAATCACATCACCGGTGAGCCACGAGGAACCTGGCAGAACAAGTCATATTTGTGCGCAGCGACTTCAAGGTCGGCAAACCTTGCGACTCTGATGCAACCGAGCCTTCGACTTCATGTCCCATCTTGGCACTCGCCTACTCACTAAGTTTCTTGCCGGATCTTCTCAGTGGGTCACGATTTCGATCCGGTAGTAAATTTAGCGAATCACTGCTCTTTGCTAGGGCTAGTGTTAGCAATTCTCTCAGGTTGAGCCCGTGAGCACACCTACCGGTCCGCGCGAAGTTAGAATAGGCCTTCAGGCTACCAATGTTTAATGGGGGGAAAAAAGCACTCGCTTTTGGCACCTACGAGCCTCAGTAACCGCTTAAGTCAGCGGACATCGAAAATCGAAATTCACCTCTTGTGTATATACATATTATGTACATCCATACATACATACATACATACGTGAACACGTGCGAGTTGGTTGGAGCGATGTGTGCGACGTGTGAGCCCTGAGCCCGTGTGCAGAGCGCTCGTGCAGTTCGCGCGTGTGCAGCCGCGCGTGCGTGTCGCTGCGGGCGCGCGACGCGGGCGCGTGGGGGCGCGTGCAGGCCGCCGCGCACAACCCGCGCCTGGCGCTGGCACTGCCGCCGCGCGTCTCCCTGCGCGCGCTGCTGCGGGCCCTGCACGCGCGCTGGAAGGGAACCGTATCCTTTAACCGAACCTACACGTACACTCAACTCTACAGTTGTCGGACCAGAAGCACACGCATGGGTCCGTGGCCTCATTGATGTACTATTAATAGTAGACGGACTAATACTCGTACCTACCTTTATTACTTTAGTTTTTGTACAGACTAGAGAACTGGTAATATATTAGACGAGTTTTCATCCCGCCCTAACTGTCTAAACAACTATTATGACAGGACATTAAACTCTCATCCGGGGTGCAATGTTGAGGGTCAGTAACCACGAGATCGGCGAGATGATCAAATCAAAGACACCTCAAATAATTCCTCCGTATCCTTGACGCGACCGATAGACCAGCTACAAACACAGGGTCTCCGAGAGCGCGGACACGAAAGGTTCAGAGGAGCTGTGCAGAGATACAGACGAGTACCCCGCCCTGACACAGGGCTGCCCCGAGGACAAAGACGACGAGAAGGAGGAGGACGGACACCACCTCGGCTTGGAAACGGATCGGGTCATAGTTCACGGTGAGATGTTGTACTCATCAGCTGCGCTCAAAACACGATTTCTCACTGGTCTGTTCATTCAAATAAATCACTCTTTACTACAGAACAGCGACAAGTCAAAAAACTGGCTCTGCACCTGGGCCCCAGGCCTGACGCGGAGATCCACATCCCGGTGGTCAGTCCCAGCGAACAGCTGTCCAGCCAGAAGATCTGCTTCTCTTCGTACCTGGAGAGGATGGGGAAACTCCGTCGGGACAAGGACGGGGTCGGAGGTCTGTGCGAACGACTCCTTAGAGATTCGTATTATTTTATTTTCAGGGAATATATTATTATAGAATTCAATGAACACACAAAAGAAATAGGTTACGTAATCATTTACATCAGTACGCGCCCCGTGACGTCACGATAGCCTTAGGGGCTATTTCAGCGTAACCCTAACTTTTGTAGGTGAGCTCACGGGGCTCAAACCTGATGACCCGTGACGTCACTAACCACGGTCGTTGCACTCACCAGGGCATCATTAGGTTTGAGTCAACAACTTTGCATCTAACTACTACATACACTACTCGTTCATTTATTTAGGACAACCGATATCCGTGTGTACATGTGTCGTACCTGTAAGACAATTAGCAAAGCCTGGCTGACGTTTAACAGCGAAGATCCGCACGCCGAAGCGGCTGCGCAAGGACAGCGCCACGGAGAGGGAGCTCGACACCAAGAAATACAAAACGGACGACAACGAGAAGCTGATCAACATCGACGAGACCGCCATCGACGGCGTGGAGCTCATGGCCTCCTACAGGCACCACCTCGACGACGAGGAGAAACCCAGCACCGAGGACGAGAAAGAGGCGCCGGAGGAGTACGCCGACCGGGAGAAGGACATGTCCGAGAGGGAGAAGGACAGCCTGTCCGAGCTGGAGGACGACGACAAGTACAACAAGAGCGACACGGACAACGACAGCGACCCGGGGAGAGCCGACAGGAAGGAGCAGAAGCTGAACAACCTCAAGGTGAGCCCTCAGCGCCCTCCACGCCGGCCCTGGATGTCAGCAGTCTCAGGGTTGGCGTCAGGTCACTGACTTCAGCTGTAGACTTCTCAGATCTCGTTAAAAGGTCACCCTGGACTGGTCTGGTCCAGTCCAGAGCCAGAGCGACCGAGTACTGCCTTGTTTTGTGAAAGTTGTATGTACTTAACATGAATTGAGTTCACGGGTGCTCACGGTAGAAGGTTTGCTAGTGAACTAATTCAAATTATTCTAGACTAAATATGTTTCAAAATAAATGTAGGTAAAATTCCGCATAAGACAAAAGAAACGAGGCGGCTCGATATACACGCTGGTCATGGATAAGGATGACGACCCCGGACTCAAGGACGATACTTTGAAGGTAGACGACGGTATGAAGGTAGACGAAGAGATCAAGCCCCAGATAGACGTGGACACAGCCCTCAAGCAGATCCGGAGGGGCTGGAGCATCCACGACGCCGGAGATTTGACCATAGGGGATCTTTATTTAATGGTAAGTTGAGTTTAACAAAGACTCCTGAAAGGCCCTTTTATTATCCTACAGAAACGTCGTAAGTTATCCTTAGTGCAGTCCATGTCCCAGCCGCCACAGTTCATTGATTTATAACTTGAAACAGACCTAAGCTGGTGGTAGGACCTCTAGAGAGTCCGCCCTACCTATTTCTGCCGTGAAGCAGTAATGCGTTTCGGTTTGAAGGGTGGAGCAGCCTTTGTAACAATACTGAGACCTTAGAACTTATATCTCAAGGTGGGTGGCGCATTTATGTTGTATATGTCTATGGGCTCCAGTAACCACTTAACACCAAGTGGGCTGTGAGCTCGTCCACCCATCTAAGGAATAAAAAAAGAAAAAAAAAAGCAATCATCGCCACTCATCACGTCACTACAGTGGTCAAAACATGCTGCGCTTGCGGGGCGGACTCCAGCACGATGTGCTCACCGGCCAGCTCGGCAGCCATCTTGGTCACAATAGAGTAGATTTAATAATTAAAGCACAATGTACCTGTAGGACATTTGATAATCATAAGGGGCCAAAAATAGTCGATTGATTGAGTACCGTTATTAAAAATCGATCACAAGGGCCGGTAACCTCACTAGCAGCCGCTGTCCTCTGCTCAGCGGGGCCCCCGGACAGCACCCCGCCGAGGCCAAAGCTCGACCTATAACGGATTAGTTAGCTACGGCAATACGCAGGGTGCAGTGTACCGACGCACTGCCACTGTGCTAGACAGTATGTTCGTCAACAATCAGTATATCTCTAATGTAACCGAGCTACCATCCGCCGCCCCCCGACACCCGAGGAGCACGACCGCGCTCTCGTGACACACTAACTTCTGTATTAGTAATTTAATATAATATGCAATATCACTTAAGATCAAATGAAATAATTTGTTTGATCTTCTATTTGTTCGCAAGTCATTTGTCTGATCGAGTCAATACCGCTGTTGTTAACGCTGCGAGAGGAAGGCTTCTGGTATAGTATCCTAAGCGTACGAAATGTGGTGGTGGAATCGACATGTTCCCGTTAAGTAGAGTGAGCAATGTCTGGCCATTAATATTAATTAACAACTTCCAGTTCGGTTCCCGATCGAAAATAGAGCTGGACTACTGGTGGGCGGTGCCCACTCCGCCCCTGCCCGGGCCCCCCAGCATAGAGAAGAAAGACAAGCCTGAAGCGCCGTGCGCGGACAGGAAGGACAGGACACCGGACAAAGGCGACAGCTCTGTGGAAGATGAAGGGAAAAGAGAGAGTGACAATGATATATTTTCACCAAAGAACACGTATAGTCAAGACAGCAACGACGGCGCTTCTGGAGACGAGAGAAAAGGTACGTTCGGGCGCAGAGAGCCAGGTGCCGTGCTGCTGTGCTGTGTGCTCCTCTAGCAAAAAAAAAATTAAATTAGTGTTAAGAATATTGAAGGGAGTGTTCACTCCCCAGGTGAGCAGACCTTATCCCCGGAGCACAAGTGGAGCGGATCTTTGAAACTGGTCTCCAAGCTTCTCAACCGCCCGACGCCGGCCGCCTCCGTTTCTCAGAATGGGTTTGCGCTGCTCAGCGAGAGGTTTGCATCCATCCTCCTCCTCATCCTCCTTGGGACTGAGGCGCTAGACCTTTACGTTAGCTCTCATATCCTCTTTACACAGACTAAGCTTTTCCACCTTGAGGTTTTTTTAAGGCATTTTATGACCAGGTAACTAAGACCTTTAGGTCAAGTCTTATTTTAATTTTAAAGATACGTAACTTTTTTATATGAAAATGATATTATGAAATGAAATGAAGTTGATTGTTGAATATGAAACATGGTATGAAGTGAAATGAAAACAAAATGAAATGAGATGAGATGATATGAGATGAAGTATAATCTCAGTACAATGGTGGTCATTTACTGAGACTTTTTCAGTGGAATTTTTGGAGGATCCCGAAAAGTTACGTTCAGTGGCTTTGTTTCATTTTCCCACATTTGTGCACTTTCACAGATACTAAACAGTTAATAAACCACCCTTGTTACACATTTAAATCTGAAGAAACACTAAGTAGACAAAATAAAACAAATCACACAACTTCACAACTCGCGTTCGCGCCAAAAAGTCACCATCTTGACGTGTTTTAAGTTCGTAGACTATTAATATAGTTTGTTTAACTAAATAAAATTATGATATTTTAAAAAGACATGTTTGACAACATGTATGGTCTAGTAGAGTGTAGTACCGCCGAGCGTGCTGTTCACGCTGGGTGTTGTTGTGCGCAGGCTGAAGCGTCTGCTGTCGATGGCCGGCAATCCCGCCGTGCCGCCCCCGCCCGCCGCCGCCTGCCGCTGCCGCCCCCCCGCGCCGGTACTGCCGCCGCTTGCTCTGTCGCTTACAACTACTTCATTCTGTAAACACATTACAGCGGATTGGGGGGAATAGAGACTAGAGTTAGAATAGGGACAAATCAGGGATGTCACAATACTTTTGTTGAGTTGTTAGATTTAACTTTGTCGAACTGAAAATAACTTTTATTTAGTGTTTAAGAATATTAAATAGTTTAATTTAGTCATCAAAGTTTTGTAACTCGTTAGTTATTAAAAAGTTTATCCCCTAAAGTTAAATACCTACCTAAAAACTAAACAGTGCCAGCCCTATCGAAAAATTCAATTGTCCCCATATGTAACCTGATTCACCTCAAAGCCAAGGTGAATCAGGCCAACCTAGTTTTCTCAGTTTTTGTGCATATTTTGTAATAAACAATATATAATAGCGCATCGTATATAAAAATTTAAGCCTCCGGAACAATTTTAATCTCAATTTTATTGGTATTAATATTACCCTAAGAAAAACCATTGAGAATTTGTGTTGGATTTGAGAAGGGTCCCGATTCTCCCCAATCTACGGTAATTAAACTATATCAAATGTGGATATACTTCATGCCCTACTATTCTGTACATATTATTTCATAAGACAAAAAAAATCCATATTATTGATATGATTGTTTATTGTCATTTGTTGTGAGGAGTTAGCCTTCTGGTATGTCGTGTGAGCAGCCGCACTCACGGCCCGTCAGATTTGAGCGCTTTGTATCCCCTCGTGCAGGGGGCCGTCGACTGCTCTGCCAGTAGACGTGATCGTTTGATTGAAAAAAACTGAACATTGAATTCATGATTTAATTAAATAACAGTATTCATATTTCCTAAAGCTACAGTTAAAGCTAAGACAAACGTTTGTTTTTGTTCTCAAAGTCCCCTGGACTAATGATGTGAAGTGTTGCGTTGTAATTACAGAAACCTCCACCCCGCGCGCCCCCCGGCCCCGTGTTCCGCCCCCCCGCTCCCTCTCCCGTCCCGCCCCCCGCCCGCCCCGCGTCGCAGGAGGGCGTGCCCCTGTGGCGGCGCCGCCCCCCTGCCGCCAACAAGCGGGTCGTGGTGCAGCGGCTCCTGCCACTACTGCCTAAACTGCCGCAGCATACCGGTAACTACCGAAATACTTTTATTTTAGCATCCAACATCAAACCACAAGGGTTAAACGAAAGCGGGAAGGACTATTGACGAAGAATATTGTGGTGTTTTAAGTGAAATATGATCTGACTGGAGTTTCTGTAGCCTCGGGACCCCGCGGAACCCTGCGGTCCCCGGCTGTTCCCGGCCATCCGACACCAACCAGGCGAACTTTGGAGTCTTTCGCCCACACTTCTCATACGTCGAGAGGATGTGGAGACGCGCATGTTCCTTGTTCCTCTATTTGTTACATGAGCACCAGAGTGAATTATTGGACTATATTTCGTTAAACTATGAACAGTGGATTTGTGAGCAGCAGCACTTATACTGCCCGCACTGCCGAGCGACCTCCCGCCTGTCAGTCGGATGGAGTAATTGATTGATTATAGTAAGTAAATGTAAAGGCCCTTCCCTCTAAGTACAAACACGCTTTGCGCACAGATCTGATCCCGGTGGAGATGGTGCCGGGCCCCGCCGCGGCGGCCCCCAAGATCCTGCCGAAGCCTCCCGTCCTCACCGAACAAAAAACTAAGTAAGAATTACTTGTAGGTGCATATGTGTGTGCGCGGGGGGATCAGACCAGGAGACCCACAACACGGCTTATTGCCGGTTGTTACGTAAATACATATTTTTTGCGGATTCGATCTTTAAAACACGATATCATTCGTGAGCATGAGCTAAGTATGTATTATACCTGAACGATCGGTACCCGTCGCGGCGTGCTGGTGGCTGGGCTACAGCAAGTCATTTTCTGAAGGTTCAGCGGCACGAGCCAGGGGCCGAGTGAACACACAAAACTACTGTTACAATTTAATCTCGAGTTATCATTTCCGCCACCCTTTTTTTAACACGGTAGGGCGCCGAACCTCATGTGAGGCTTCCGCGCCTAGGGGGCGCGCGGGTTATGTAGGACTTGACGGTTTGCAGATGTTCAGAACAGACCGCGGGTCCAAGAATGTTTAAAGGTCCTACCCACCAAACGACTCCCCTTGCACTCTCTCACCCGACGTCCGATCTCCACCTGGGGTCAGAACCCAGTCAGAGTAGGGAGGTTCCCGCGGTCAACACTGCAACCGGACTCGCGGCGCCACCCCGAGGACGCCCGACCGACGGGTCGTCGAGGCGATAGTCGAGGACTCTACGTCGATTTTCTCGGTACGGCAGCCCGACAGGCCGCCCCAGGCGGTGCCGCTGATGTTCCGGAATACCCCGCTGGACTAGAACCAGCCTGCCAGGTCGGAACGCGATACACCGCCGACCGGTTGCTCCCACACACAACAGTTCCGTGGAACTGCTACTATGCAGCGCACTAGAGCACAGGTAGCACGCCACGCGGTCTCTCTCCCTCACGTTATTTCTGCCGCCCTGCCCTGTTTTCGACACGCCTCCAGCATTATCAGGGACCGCCCCCCCTCTGTCTTTAGTACGTCCAACTGCAGCCTCCCAGAGAGTAGCCCAGTCCTTCTGTTGCAGCGGGCCGCAGTTCTACGTGCTGAGCGAGTCGGAGGGACAGTTCTACGTGCACGACGGCGGCCGCAGGATCCCCCTCACCGCCGCCGACTGCAACAACAAAGATGGTAGATACGACTCCCCTGTGGTAGCCGGATGAGTGCCCCCGGTCGCGCGGCAACTCACCGAATAATGTCCAGCCTTGGAGTTCTTTGCTTCACACTGGGTACTTCCCTTCTAACGAGGAGCTTGAAAAGGCAACTTGAGGCTGAAGTTTCATTAGCACCGAGATGACGGCTTCCTTACCTTGGTTTTTTTTTTTTTTTGTTGCTTTGATGGGTGGACGAGCTCACAGCCCACCGGGTGTTAAGTGGTTACTGGAGCCCATAGACATCTACAACGTAAATGCGCCACCCACCTTGAGATATAAGTTCTAAGGTCTCAAGTAAGTTACAGCAGCTGCCCCACCCTTCAAACCGAAACGCATTACTGCTTCACGGCAGAAATAGGCGGGGTGGTGGTACCCACCCGCGCGGACTCACAAGAGGTCCTACCACCAGTAATTACGCAAATTATAATTTTTGCGGGTTTGATTTTTATTACACGATGTTATTCCTTCACCGTGGAAATCTATCGTGAACATTTGTTGAGTACGTATTTCATTAGAAAAATTGGTACCCGCCTGAGATTCGAACATCGGTGCATCGCTTCAACACGAATGCACCGGACGTCTTATCCATTAGGCCACGACGACTTATACCTAACCTTACCTTGGTGCAACAACGAGGACCAGAGTAACGGTCCGCGAGGGCCAACAACTCGCATTCTCAAGCAATAAGCACCGCCCTTCCTCTGTCTCTAGCGGGTCTGTCCAATCAGACATGTGTTTTAATTTTCAGAATATGATGAAAATGGCTTAAGCACTGAGTCAATAAATTCTGAGGAAGCTACGGAGCCTTCTGCGTGCCCTCAGGAGAAGAGCGCCGCTGAAGACGAACGGGACCCCGGCGCCGGGGACCAGAAACTTGAAGCCAGTATGGAGAGTGAGTGGACTAACGGACCGCAGCACGCCGCCCGGACACAGAGACTCTTGGAATAGGATTCTTGGATATTGTTTTGTAGATATGTAGAGAGTACGAAGGTCCGTCACAACTAGACGCTTGATTGTTGAACATCTAAGATAACCTATTAGTGTTTTAAGATATGGAAATATGTACCTATTTGTATGTAATTAGATACATATGTTCTAGCGACTTAGCACGCGCCGCCCCGCTCCGGACTGAACTGTGATGTGATGCAGGTTTGCTCCCGTCGGAGTCGATGTCCCTCTCCCCGTCCCGGCTGCTGCGGGAGGCGGAGGGCTGGCTGGAGGGTTCCGTCCACGACTTCTCGCTCAGCAGCTTCCTCGGGCACCTCGAAGGGAATAGACCACCGGAATTAGCGGTTTGTAGTCTCTCACCAGGTCCACGGCTCCGTCCCGAGAGCGACCCCCCACGCAAACCTTTCAAATTTATTGTTATCTTAAATTCTCAATAGATATTTTTTTTTTATACTGATATGTCCGTGAAAGAATCAGCTTAGCGTAACTCGCATCACCCGCGGGACCGGGCGCCGAGTACCCGCGAGTGCGTGCAGTAACGCGTGCCCGCTGCTGTTTCAGCCGGCCCCCCCCGCGAGCCCGCGCCGCCCCGTGCCCATCGCGCCGCGGCCGGACTCCGAGGTAACTGTCCCTTCACTACACCCTTCCACCGCCCCCCCGCGCTGCTGGAGCTGTCCAATAAACACTTCATCACATTCACTAGCTGCTGTCCGATGTTCGCGACAAAAGTGACGTTATATTTATTTTGAAATAAACACGAGCGGCGCGCGGCTGTCGATGTGTGGGCGACGCTCGAGGCGGACCCTGGGTGCGTCCCCGGGCGGGGAGGGAGCGCCTCGCAGCCCGGGACTGCTCTGTACATCACCTTCTCATTATTTCATTTAATTATCTCACGCTATAAAACAAAAGTAGTAACTATTTGTTTGTTACGTAATCGTTATTAAACCTACTGAATCGACCTGGTCTATCCCTATGTGCCTCTAATGCGTAAATGCCAGCACCGGGAACGTAGGCTGGCGCTCACCCCTAACAATCGTGGGTGCCCCGAGGCGAACAGGGGGGTGCTTCCCCTCGAGTGTCACGCCACCACGAGACGAACGCCGTCCAGTTTTGCAAACACAGACCAAGCTGTGTACGGGACAAAATTTACAAGTATAATATTAAATGTAGGCTCCTCCTCCGTTGTCACTGGAGGGCCTGCCCCCCTGGCGGCGCCGCACTCCTGCCCCCAACAAGCGGGTCGTGGTGCAGCGGCTCCTACCGTTGCTGCCGAAGCTGCCGTCGCACACAGGTAAGTACTGCTCTGCACTGGGCCACTGTGTGACTAGCACCGCGCGACTACCACCGTGCTTGAAGTGACCTGAACCATTTCTTTACACAGGCTCCTTCTAATAAATAATAAATTTTATGTTCTCTGCGAACCCATTGACACAAGGGTGCTACACGCACGTGACGTCACGGTCGCCGCCACGCCAGCAGCGCTCGGCAGGGTGGCCGGCGCGTCGTGGTATCATTCTCACGCGGAAACTATTTTGTACACAGATCTGAACCCGGCGAAAGTGTCCCCGAGCCCGGCCCCGGCGCCCCCCAAGCTGCTCCCGCGGCCCCCCGCCGCCGACACCGCGCGGGAGTACGTGTTCTTCAATTTGACATTCATTAGTAGAAGTTTGAGGGTTGATAGAGGGCAGATCGTATTGTAACTGCGAGCTCTGTTGCAGCGGGCCGCAGTTCTACGTGCTGAGCGAGTTGGAGGGGCAGTTCTACGTGCACGACGGCGGCCGCAGGATCCCCCTCACCACCACCACCTCCGCCGAGCGCAGGGACGGTACTGCTGCTCATTGCACGTCGCCGCATCTGATGGCTGATCGATTTTTCAAATGCTATTTTTTTTTACAATTTTTACTTTCAGAATCTGACGAAGTTAACGTGAAGAAAGAGGAAACTGAAAGCGTCAGTGAACCCTCGACCTGCCCCCCGGAGCAGTCCCCTGGCGAGGACGAGGGGCAGCCCGCCGGCGCCGACCAGAAGCGTGACGCCGACCTCGGAAGTGAGTTGCTGACGTCACGTGCTCGGGGCGCAACTGCTCAGTTTTGTGCAGTTCCTTCATTACAGATTGAACAAAGTTTCCATCATCACAGCTGCCGCCGTCCAGCTCCACAAACGTCCCGACCATAGTGCTGCACTCGCCCGACAACCTTTTGTTCTTGTTTAAAAACATCAGTTTAACTAATGAGAAAACATCACCATTTGGCCGAAATAGTTGAGACCACTGAGGGCCAGCTAGCGGTCCAAGTGTGGAGGCTGGTTATCATAGTATGGTCACCCAAACTTGTTCGCCTCCCGGACAAGGTTTTTTGAGTCGCTATTCGCGTAGACCCCCGGACACCGCGCACTCAGGGTGGAGAAAAAAACAATTAACCACAACAACAGTTTATCTACTCTTGTAATACAATAAAAAATTTCGAAGTTCACCAAATCACTGACTTATTGTGAACAATATGGACGCAGGCTTCCTTCCGTCGGAGTCGATGTCCCTCTCCCCGTCCCGGCTGCTGCGGGAGGCGGAGGGCTGGCTGGAGGGCTCCGTCCACGACTTCTCACTCAGCAGCTTCCTCGGGCACCTCGACGGGAACAGACCACCGGAACTAGCGGTTTGTGCGCAGACACTATTTTACAATGAATGTCACGTCCACTAGGGCACGTCCCTCGGGGTCCAGTGGGGTCCCTGAGCGCCTGTACGCTGTTCTCTCTGTGCGCAGGTGGACTCCCAGCTGCACTCCCTGATGGCGGAGTCCAGCGTGGACTACGTGGCCAAGTTCGCCGATCTCGCCGCAGAGGTCAACGCTCTCGCCCCTGGACTCGACGGCCGCGACGCGCCGCGCCCCGCCGACCTCAAGTGAGGCCCCCCCGTTCGGCGCCCCGGACCTCACATGGGTCCCCCGCTCGCCGCTGCAGGGACGAGAAACAAGAATTTAATTTTAAAATGACTTTTGAAATAGTGTAAATATTGATGTATTAAATCGCAACAAATATTTTAATTGTGTACGTAACTCTGAGGTGCGCAATTTTAATTAAATATCAAACAACAAAGAGCACAAGTTGAAAGAAATAATTAATTCCGACGACTCCCCCTAGTAACGACAGGCCGGCGCTGCGCGGGGACCGGACGCTCGGGGTGAAAGACCCTCTTACAACTGCATACAGTAAGTACATCGAGCGATGCACCGGTGTTCGAATCCCGCAGGCGGGTACCAACTGTTCTAATGAAATACGTACTCAACAAATGTTCACGATTGACTTCCACGGTGAAGGAATAACATCGTGTAATAAAAATCAAACCCGCAAAATTATAATTTGCGTAATTACTGGTGGTAGGACCTCTTGTGAATCCGCACGGGTAGGTATCACCACCCTGCCTATTTCTGCCGTGAAGCAGTAATGCGTTTCGGTTTGAATGATGGGGTAGCCTTTGTAACTACTTGAGACCTTAGAACTTATATCTCAAGGTGGATGGAGCATTTACGTTGTAAATGTCTATGGGCTCCGGTAACCACTTAAAACCAGGTGGGTCGTGAGTTCATCCACAAATCTAAGCAACAACAAAAAATTTTTTGTAGAAAAGCCCTCAATCTGAAACTATCTGGTGGGCCATTTCCCCGTTACTCTGACCGGGTCCTGACCCGGGACCGAGATCGGTCTCCGGGAGTGAGAGTGTAGGAGAGCCATTTAATGCAGTAGGGCCCTAGAAATGTCTTTGGACACGCGGTCTGCAGTCGCGGACCAGTCCCATGCACCCCGCGCACCTCCTAGACGCGATGACCCCGCAGGAGGCTCGGACCCGGCCCGAAAAAAAGGCAGTTGGGTCATATATTAGTAAAAAAAAAAACTTTTTTCGTAAGATGGTTAGAGGCTACTAAAAATGTGCCGACAACCACGACGCCCCCAGCACCAGATGTACTCAGTGGTGTGAGAATCTAATTCAAGAAACACTGGCTATGATTCCTTGCCACATTCTGTTATCCCTTATAATTGTAAAAACTGGAACACATAATTGGAGCACGAGAAGAAACTACCAACCATACTTGCACGTACGATCGTGACCCATGCAGGTGCAGCGTGCCCCCGACACCTCCCGGGACCCGTCCTGGGGGACAACCGGTGGGCGTCGCGATCCGAGACCGACGTAGATCTTCACGCTGGGCCTCAATTAGAACCGTTAAGCTGCGTACGGACAGCGCGTTCCTGTTTCACACGTAGTTGGGTTACGCAGTCCACGCGTACATTGGATACAGGTACAGCTCCTGTGCGGATCGCCGCGAACCTGAACGCGAAGCCAATCGATCCAGAGAACTACTACGCGAGCTCCAGTCATTCGCCATGACTCCGAGAAACATAGCGGTTGCGTGCAATCAATATATATTATACCAGTCAACTTTATAATATTTTCATTATTAAAACTCGATGAAAACGCGTGTTTGTCCATTTAGCGGTCCCAATGTGGCGGACCCGGTCGTGCGCTTCCTCTTTGACGCGCGACTAAATACCGAGTGACGGCGGTTCGCGTGTGCGCGCAGCTGCAAGTATGGACATGATGTTCCAGGACACACGTAACCGCCGTAACTGACTACGCGTGCCTAATGTACGCGCTATCCGTACGTTACTTTAAGTATCTGAAGACAGCGCCAGGATGTTTTATCAAGAAGGCGGCACGACACGGCGCTAGCTGCCTTATCGTGGCCGGGACCGCGGCGCCGTCGCCCTAAACACGACATTTCGGATCCTCTCGACTCGATCTCGGCGCTATTAGGCACTCCGAGTGCGTTCGACGTGCAACTTAACCCACTAAGTATCTCACCGGACCTTGTGCTCTTGTTAGGGAAAGCGTTAGCAAATCCTCTCAGGCTGTGCTTCGCGAAGACAATAGTTAAGTAGACAATAAAAACCAGAAGAGAGTAATGCGCAGAACGCACAACAAGTCCGACCGCCGACGCCCCCCGCGCCACGCGCCGCCATCAAGTACCCACGGCGGCACTAGATCACCGACTGTACTACGGATGGAATAATCATCTTAAATTGTTCTTTTATTATATATACTTCAATGTGTGTATAGAAATAAACTCACTACCCTCAAGAATGTGTGTTTGTTTGTTCTCTATGGATTTCCAGGCCGTTCGTCCAATTGTGATGAAACTTGGTACAGTTATCGTAGACACTCCAGTGAAGGTATCTAGCACATGTGTAGCACGTGGTATTCCTCACGAGACAGTCGGAGCAGACTGGAGACCGAAATTCGACAGTGAAAATAAATACAGTAGTTGATGCTTAAGTTCCATGATTTGTAATAGTTGTATGTGTCCAATAATAAATGTTTTTTTTCTAGCTGTTATCTGATATATTATTACTAACGAAATCCTCCGCATAGACTTAGATCCTCTGAATGGAAAGTTATTCAATTTATATTTATTGGCAAGTGTAGTCGTTCCTTTGATAGTTATATGACTTTATTACTCAAAAGTATGCGTACAATATTACCCTAGATCAGTGATTATCAAACTTATTTCTTCTACCGCCCCCTTTGAAAATCAATTATTTTTCAGCGCCCCCCATTTTTTATACACCCCTAAAACTTTAAAACCACAATTTCATTAATTTAATTAATAAATGTTGTATTGATTTTAGTAAATGTAGTACCACGTAGTACATTATTATGTATTTGTAGATGCTATTATTGTTTCTTCATATTATTATATGTCCATACATTGCTACAGAGCGTGTATTTACAAATTTGCAAAGTAAAAATGAATTCTTCTCATCAATATGTTTGTTTAAATTCAGAATCACCAAAATAAATTGCTAGTTCACTGTACTATTACTATGCTAATTATTAGAACGACACTATTTTTGTTGAATATCTTTCTCATTAATATAAGATTCTCATCATAAGATAATTAAAAATTTATTGGCTAGAAATGGATCCTCCGAAAAGGACCTCAGAAGGCGAATCAGTATGGCAAAGAGAACTATGTCCCAAATGGACCGTGTTTGGGCGGACAGAAACATCTCGAGGAATACCAAAAAGCAGCTCGTCACCTCCCTCGTCTTTTCCATTTTTCTCTACGGCGCAGAGACTTGGACCCTCAAGAAAGCCGATCGCCAACGCATCGACGCGTTTGACATGTGGTGCTGGAGGAAAATGCTCGGGATTCGTTGGACAGAACACAGAACCAACGAATCCATTCTTACCGAGCTCAAGATTCCAATGCGCCTCAGCAGTACATGCGCACGGAGAAGTTTCGAGATCTTTGGAGATATTGCCAGAAAGAGAGGTGACAATCTGGAAAAGCTGCTGGTAACAGGCAAGGTATGCGGGAGAAGGCACAGAAGCAGAAATCCAATGCGCTGGTCGGACCAAATACGCTCCACTCTCAATATCTCAGTCCACGTTGCTATCCACACAGCCGAGGACAGGCAGGAATGGCGCAAGATGATGCACTGAGGATTATCGAAGGAAGGAAACTACGAAAAATAAATTAATATCATTTCGTATTATAGACAAATCCTTCCTATAAGGAAGAAGGAAGGAAACTACGAAAAATAAATTAATATCATTTCGTATTATAGACAAATATGGGTAATTTTTCATAGAATTTTAGTTTATAATTTAGAACTGGTTCAAATAAAAACCGCCGCCTAAGTCAACGTTTTTATTATTTGTAATAATTAATATCTATACTAATATTATAAAGAAGAAAGATTTGTTTGTTTGTTTGTATTCAATAGGCTCCGAAACTACTAAGCCGATTTGAAAAATTCTTTCACTGTTTGGAAGCTTCACTATTCCTGAGTGACATGCTACAATCTCATCAGGCTACAATCTTTTTTGAAAAAAATTAGGTATCCTTACTACAATCCCAATAATTTAACACAAGGTGTAAAAAAAATTTCCTAAAATATTCTTTACGTCGCGTACCTACGAAAACTATTGATGATAGAATAAAATAATGTACTACGACTTTGTAGAAAACATTATTATTTACAAAAAGTGTCGCGACAGCATATGTCTAACTATTATAGTTATGCCGCAATAAGTGTTCTTTTATTTATAAAAATGCCCCTGGTAAGACACGGAGTGCCCCCTACCTTCGCCGGTGGACACGGTGGGATCGTACACAGGCTCCCGGTCGTGCGCGATGTTCCACAGGGGTCGGTGCTCGGCCCCCTTTTGTGGAATATCGGGTATGACTGGGTACTGAGAGGTGCCCTCCTCCCGGGCCTAAGCGTAATCTGTTACGCAAACGACACGCTGGTCATGTCCCGGGGGGGGTTTTGCTGAGTTTGCTCATCTTGCCACCGTTGGTGGTGGTCGTCGGCAAAATCAGGAGATTGGTCCTCGACGTGACACTCAGTAAATCCGAGGCCATGTGGTTCCACAGGCCCCGGAGAGTGCTACCTGTCGATGCCCATATCGTGGTTGGAGGCGTCCGTATCGGGTCGGGGTGTAGTTGAAGTACCTCGGCCTCATTCTGGACAGTCGTTGGACCTTCCGCGTTTACTTTCAGAACCTGGTCCCTCGTTTGTTGGGGGTGGCCGGCGCGTTAAGCCGGCATCTTCCCAACATCGGGGGGCCTGACCAGGTGACACGCCGTCTCTATACGGGGGTGGTGCGGTCAATGGCCTTATACGAGGCGCCCGCATGGGGTCAGTCACTGGCCGTGGGGGTAGCGAAGTTGCTGCAACGGCCGCAACGCACCATCGCGGTCAGGATCATCTGTGTTTATCGCACCATCTCTTTCGAGGCGGCGTGTGTACTGGCTGGGACGCCGCCTTGGGTCCTGGAGGCAGAGGCGCTCGCCGCTGACTATCAGTAGCGGGCTAACGTTCGTGCCCGGGGCGTAGCACTTCTCAGCCCCAGTGTAGTCAGAGCGCGGAGGGCCCAATCTCGGCAGTCCGTGCTGGAGTCATGGTAGGACCGTCGAGGCGATTCGCGCGGTTCTTGTGAATTGGGTGAATCGTGACAGAGGACGCCTCACTTTCCGGCTCACGCAGGTACTCACTGGGCATGGTTTCTTCGGTGAGTTCCTACACCGGATCGGAGCCGAGCCGACGGCAGATTGCCACCATTGTGCTCGCGAGAAGGCGATGCTCGACTTCTGCGAGTGCACCATCTCGCAGAAGGAGGCGGTGGGGCGCGTGAGAGATGCACAGGCCCGCCCCCGTCGAGCGGGGTCCAGGGAGGCGGATCTCGCCCAAGCCCTGGCCCTCTAAGTGTTTCGGGTCTCCCTCACATGTCGGCCTGGGGACCGGCGAAGGGGGCCTAAGAAAACGACGTGCAAGCTGCTGTGCATACGTTTTACGTATGAGCATCCGGGTGATGGAAGGCCGGCTATCCCCGACCCACCCTGGTTCTGACCCAGCGGGGTATTCCGTAGGATAGACCATTTGAACCCGCGCCATCTAGGCGGGCTTCGGACAGCCTGCCGGCCGAGAGGGCTGGTGGTCGTGGCGCCGACGACCGGCAGTCCGGCATCCCGAGGGGGAGGGTGATGGGAGAGATGTGCTCCGGACTAAGCACTTCACTTTCCCCCCTTTGCCTTTTCATGAGCTGTCTCATGCGAGGTTTGGACGCTGGTTGTTGAGCGACAGGAGGTTTTAGTCGGTACGATTCCGACATGCCCCGCCCTCCATCCCCAGTGAAGGACGGAAGTCCGGCGATTTCCACCTGACAAAAAAAAAAGTGTGGCTCTCGGGAACTGCGGCGGTAAAGCTATTGCATAGCATTTTTTATCAACTTATGACATTATAATTAGACAATGATAATTTAATATTAAAACAATAATAAAACAAGACCACGCTATATTAAACCTTATTAAAGGCAAAACCTTAACTGTCCCCTTCACACTCATAAGCTAAACCGCGCGAGAGAGAGATGGGCAGACTTTTCATGATTCGCATGCAGTGTGACATCACGCCACGCGCTTATTCAGAAACACTACACAAGTGCAACGTGTGAATGTGTTGAACGTGAGCTACATGGTAGGCGGAGTGAGGGGTGTTAGGTTTTTTTCGTTATGGAATTTCATGATTAGGTCGCCGCGCTCAAGGCCCGCGATAAAAGCTATGCAATAGCTTAAAAATGTATGAACTTGTGTTTATGGACCTAGTGCTGTGTCTGTGAGAGTAGCACAAATTTGGTTTAAGCGTTTTCAATCCGGAAATTTTGATGTCAAAAATGCACGTCGCTCGGGTCGCCTTATTACGGATAAAATCGATGCCATTTTTGAAAAAGTGGAGCAAGATCGGCATATCAGTAGTTACAACGTAACTGAAGAACTGGGAATTGACCACAAAATAGGTATGGCGCATTTGAAAAAACTGGGTACACAAAAAAGGTCACTAAAAGAACCTAACGAACCGTGTACTCATTTGTGATTCTTTATTACGACGTAATGAAACCGAACCATTTTTGAAGAAGCTGATAACTAGTGATGAAAAGTGGATCACGTACGACAAGAACGTACGAGAAAGGTTGTGGTCAAAGGCCGGTCAGGCTTCACAGACTCTGGCGAAGCCCGGGTTAACTCGCAACAAGGTGATGCTGTGTGTGTGGTGGGATTGGGAGGGCATTATACATTATGAGCTGTTACCACGAGGCAGAACCATCGATTCTGAACTCTACTGCGAGCAACTGATGAGATTAAAGCAAGAAGTTGAGAGAAAGCGGCCGGAATTAATCAACAGAAGGGGTGTGGTTTTTCATCACGATAACGCTAGACCTCACACATCTTTAGCCACTCAGCAAAAATTAAGAGAGCTTGGCTGGGAGGTGTTAATGCATCCGCCGTATAGTTCTGAGCTTGCACCTTCAGATTTCTACCTGTTTCGGTCTCTTCAGAATTCTTTAGGCAGTGTCAGGTTAACATCACGAGAGGACTGCCAAAACCAATTGTCGCGGTATTTTGATCAGAAGCCCCAAAATTTCTATAGCAATGGGATAATGTCCCTACCTAAAAGATGGCAAAAAGCTATCAAACAAAATGGTACCGACATACTTTAGTTAAATGTGAATAAATTATATTAAAAAATGTTGTGAATTTTCTTAAAAAATGCGAAGGAACTTTTTCCTCAATCTATTATTATATAGAAATAAAATAGTAAACAATGTTTACAATAAGTGAGCTGTTTAGGCTTACTATACTATACTATTTGACATTGGACGGTAATGGGTAAATTGTAAAAAATAATACTCTAAGACAAGTTTTTGAACAATAATTATATACGTATTTCCATTTTATATAAAAATTATTATTCTCACATCAGTAATTTCTTATAAAATGCTAGGAAAATGCTTTAAAATGCCCTTATGTTAAAAACAAGAAAGATAGTAAAGAAAACCTCAATTTGTGTTAGTTTACGTACGTGTAATATTTTAAAACTCTGCATGGTAGATTTTTTCTAATGTTTAAAATAATTTCTGGTGCAGTGTAATTAAGGTAAAATTGCTCTAATTTTTTAACTATCATCGATCATGTTCCGCAGAAACTTGTTACAACTTGATTGCGTACGGTGTGTGGGCTATCCTACGAAATCTATGTTAATTATTTTAAGTTTTTATAACATCATACAGGGTAGAAATATAAACTAATTATTCGTCATTGTGTAGTAGGTGAGTTTTAATTTTAGTAAAATTTAAAATAGTATAAAGTAAATGAAATTACAAATTTTACAGCGCCCCCCTAACCCACATCAACGCCCCCCATTTTCTCGTGGGCCCCTTAACGCCCCCCTCTAGGTTTCAAACGCCCCCCAGGGGGCGTTATCGCCCACTTTGAGAAAGACTGCCCTAGATCAGCCTTTCCTAAAGTGGGCGGTGACGCCCCCTTGTGGTCGCTACAGGCCTAAAGGAGAACGGTAAGAGATCCAGAAAAAATGGAGGCGTTGTGTAGAGGCTTGGGAGGCGATTTCTTATTTCATCTAGAAAGACTTTTAGACACTGACTGAGCTCTCGCTATAGTGGTTTTTAAGTAGATGAAAAAATGGGGGCGCTAAAAACAATTTATTTCGCAAAGTGGGCAGTATACAAAGTAAGTTTGGGAGCCCCTGCCTTAGGTAGTTACGTTGCCAGCAAACAATGTTTCCCAGACGTCCAAAATAACTTAATTCAAATATTGAAGACATAGTAACCACGACATGAACATGAACATATCATTTTCTTTATAATTATTTTGAATGATCATATTTATATAAATTTTCAAGGGCATTCTCCATGTTAATAGTAAGATTAAGTAGTGTAATTGTTTAATGTTTTGTGAATAAAATTATTTCCGTACATTAAAAGTTAGATTAGTTTCCATTATGGTGTCGTTTTGTTCTGTATCTAGTTGTAAGGAACATTGCGTACAAACTCGGCACATTTGTCTTGTTTAGTTGGCGAACATGGCTTATATTAAAAGCCAGATTTTTTACTTGTTTTTATAGTTATATACCTATTTGTATTTTGATTATAGTAAAGTTATGGCAGATTTAGATTGATCCATTGGCAGGTGGTACCCCGCAGGTTGGTGTACCACCTAAATGCCATCCTTGGGCCCGCGGTCCGCTCCCAGCGTCTGCTGACTGTCCAGTCCCACATATCACGCGCGCACCCCAGGCGCAGGGTCCTCGTAAGAGGTTTGGCCCCTAGCCCACAAAAAAAACTGACTTAGAGTATAAGCTTTTATTTAGAGAAAGTATACTAACTTTCACTAAAGAGAATGTAATTCTCATGTATTAAATTCTCTTTGCGCAATATTCCTTTTGATTCCAGAACGTCGAGCCTTTTGACGTTTTCGGAAATAATTAAAACGCAATACGCAATTACAAGTTGAATTGAATATAATATTCAGAAATTATGTATAGTAAGAAGAAGAAATTACGAAAGTTTGATGTAATTTATGATAACACGAGCAGAAATGCGATCCCGAAGAGAGGATACTACTCGGAGCTCGTGTCCGATATGACAAAAGACGATCCAAATAAAGATATATGCGTTAAGAAGAGAATGAAGATGATCTTACAGGTTTACATACGTTCCAATCTCACGAATCCAACCATTCTTCCTTTCAGCGAAGTCTGAGATAAGCTCTGGTCGATAACTTTTCGAACCGCATCAAATTTACGCAGTACCTACTGGAGTAGCTATAGTTTACGTTTAGGCCAAGACGTAGTTTTTGATGCATCGATCAAACTGCTTAGTCGACCGGAACCGCGTAGACGCGTAGGATCATTACTAGTTTGGTTGACGCGGAAGCGCTATTAAAGTTAATTGCTATTAATAATAAAGTTCATTCGTCAGTCACTTGTGCTTTGCTGTGTAGCAATTAAGGAGATTTACGCACGTCGTCGTTAATGTTGTTATTTTGTCAATTAAAATGTATGTTCTATGTATTATGCATTTATGTAATATTTACATTCCGCATAACCATAGCTGCTGCACCCGATAGCTATAAGACTAAAATACTCAGTAGCCGGAGACATCAACGCTGATAACACAAAACGATTCCTTGTCCTTACTATCCCTTCTTCAAAATTATTGCTCAAGTTCTGTAGCGGTGGCTATCATAGAGCAGATTATTTTTGACAAAAATCTGAATCTCGCTAACAAAATTGAAATTTAGACGTTAAGCTTGCAGATAGAAGTTCCGAACGACAATAATTATTGTTTGATTCAAGGCGAAAACGGATAAATTGGCTCCAACGCTTATTTCTCTGCCGAAGCCGCCAAAGCAAAAGATTTTGTTACCTCCGGGTCGGTGGACGACCTACCGTGAAGATGAAAGTATTGTTAGTATAATATACCAGTACGGGGTACGGGTGTAATAGTAACCGGTTCATTTATTTAATTTTGCTTTGATTATTGGCAATGAATCACATTTTTGATAAAATTTATATCTTAATAAACAACAATCCTAGATTATTGGAGGATTCAAGGGGTCCTGGTGCAACCAGTGCGACTGAACTTCATTCAACACACAGACGGCCACGCGAACCTTCAGTATACGAGTATACCTACTAACGTTGTTCGTTCGTTGGATTTTCCCATATTTGTGTACTTACGTCATTACACGTTTACATAAAAAATATAATGAATTGTTAGAATAAAGCGGGAAAACTAGATACAAAATCATTAATGAAAAGAACGAATTATGTACTTTAACATTTTTTTCATTCGTGTTGAGTGTGCTGTTTATTTTTATAGCAATTTCCATTCGAGACATTTGTGCCAAAGCTTCAGTTTCTGAACGTGGTCCCTCCCAAGGAGATTCCTCGACTGGTGAAGATCGAGAGATTGAGAAGAAAATTCTTGGCCGCCAATATCAAGGTGCCAAAATGTTTACAGTTCGTTGTTTGTGTTCATTGACCATTGTGTTAGAGGCCCAGGTGCACCGTCTTCTGTAAAATAATCCCTCGGATTCTTGTTTGAAGATTTGAAATCGCCCGGAACATAGTTTGTTAGGACTGATTTTAGTGGATGCTGGACAAACGTAAGGCCCTGGGGCTAAACGAGGAATGTATTTTCTTTACATTACTTTAGCAATAGCAATATCTATATAGTATCGATACAACAAACTGAACAAATCTGACCAAAATCGAAACCGCGTTGTTAATAACTTAGATATATATATTAATATAATGTAATTATGGATGATGGCGCCGAGATTGTAACGGTCGTTGTCTTGTCGTGTGATAAGTGGTCATCTGTATGCGACGTGTTTGTCATCGCCCGCCTCCATTCTATCAGGCGTCTGCTCTCAAATCAAGCCGGAACTAATGACTGCTTCTCGTCAGAAATAAGTTGACAATCCTAACCCGTGCGTGCATTCAATGCACTAGACTCAGATTCTTATTATCTCTGCGCCTGCCCTTATTTGAGTTTTGTCATTATCTGACCGTGCAGTAACGAAATCACTAACGTTTATATTAAACAGAAAATGCTTCGTGATCTCGGAGTGCAGCCGTTCTGGCTGGTTCCTATCGAAGACCTCAAAGTTGATGACCAGCTTTGCTATGGACTCTACAGTCCTTTCCCCAAGTTGGAATTGGAAATTTTCGATAACACTGACTTCGACTGTCGGTGAGTGAACGTCCAGTCACTGTCTCGGACCACTTATAAACACATTTCACGTTAGGCTTTTTTTTGGTTGGACAGAAGGTCTTACGACTCATCCTTTAAACTACTTTAAAGTTTAAGTGATTATTGCAATCCTTAAGCATCAGAGCGTGATTACCATCACCTATCGCAAAATAAAATATCGAAACCTGAGTAACTGGATGTATAGAGACTAAGCCATCCTTCGAGCTGGAACGTATGGTTGCTTCGTGGCAAGTATAAGCAGGATGGTAGTACCCGCCCATGCGGGCGTACTCTACAACCTACTGCATCTGTCTGCATCGCATTGGAGCTCGCCATCAGCTGTGGGCCCCGTAATAGATCAATCGGGTGATTCTCCAATGAAACGTTCGTGGCCTAATGGATAGGACGTCCAGAGTAGTCGCATACAATGATTATAGCCCGAGTTTATATGTGTACATATGTATCTGGGGACATACGTACTTATAACTAAATTTCAGGAAGACAATATATGTAGCAACGAGTAGTGAATGATACCAAAATAATAAGAAATTGCGCCGCTGTGTCCTGACCGTGATATGGTCGAGATACTTACCTTCTGCACTGGCAACAATGGCACAATAACAATCTGGTGGCTCGTAGATCATAAATGGACAGCATAACAAAATGCGTGAGCACTCGTGAACGTTCACAAATGACTCGTACTTCCAGCATACCGTCGGAATGGTTATCGCTAGGACTAATCGAAGGTGAGCAGTATCCGTGCCCAGGGCTGGCGTTCATTCCCAAAGATGATGCGAAACCAACCAAGGGGAA
Organism: Bombyx mori; assembly: GCF_030269925.1. NCBI lineage: Eukaryota > Metazoa > Arthropoda > Insecta > Lepidoptera > Bombycidae > Bombyx > Bombyx mori. The sequence continues at coordinate 292,458 of NC_085120.1, read as the reverse complement.
CGTGGACCTTATTCAGACCTTCAACTCTTTGTATGAGGTTAGTGCGTCAATAGACTCCTTCTCATTCTTTTAGTCACTTACTATATCTCCTAATAAATATCTGAACTGGATATAAACTAGGTACTAGGCCACTTTTGTTAGCAGCAGCTTGGCTCTGCCCCTGGCATTGCTGAAGCCTATGGGCGACGGTAACCGCTCACCATCAGGTGGGACGTATGCACGTCTGCCTAAAAAAACCCTAAAATCATAGGTTTGAAACTGCTTCAAGTGACTGACCTCCAGGCTAAAATAACTACAATATATCATAGAACAATAATATTAGACTAGTCCTATGTTTAAAGAAGTATGCGATCTTATCGACCTTTGCGGATCTGCCGATGTTCGAATTCCGGAAACAGGTACCGCCTTGCCTATTTCTGCCGTGAAGCAGTAATGCGTGTCGGTTTGAATTATGGGGCGCCCTTGCACTCTAAAACTAAGACTTAGAATAAATGTCTAGTCGTGGAAGGCGGCATTTACGTCATTGACGTCCAATGTCTCCGGTGACCACTTATCACTAGGTGGGCCGTGAGGTGGTCACACAATTCCTTATTGTTCTACCAGCTCGTTTTGTTGTTGACAGTGGACCAATGTTGCGGCTTTTAGTTTTGATGAAAAAACGGAGAAGTGGGAGGTGATGGCGCTGGATGGAACCAAGAGGAGATACAAGTACATTTTTATTGACTTCTGATCACACGCGACTCCAAGGCTTTGTTCGTTTAACCCCGATACGTGATGTCGCGCCGTCTCAAACACAATGAGAGTTGTGTTTCCCGGGATGTGTTCCATAAATAGTGCTTCGAGGAATACTTTGACAAGATCACGTCATTTTTATTTTTTATTTTTTTATTTATTGCTTAGATGGGTGGACGAGCTCACAGCCCACCTGGTGTTAAGTGGTTACCGGAGCCCATAGACATCCACAACGTAAATGCGCCACCCACCTTGAGATACAAGCTCTAAGGTCTCAAGTATAGTTACATCCCGTATTCTTATCATAGTCATCCCGTAGAGTTATCATTTTATGGAATCGTATGCGCTTATTCACAGCACAACCCTATTTGACGTGCTAAGTTTTTATTTGGGTAGAAATCAACGCTGAGATCTGGTCTTGAAAATGTTTTTGCGGGAGGAAGAAGAAATGTATGCTCAAAGTATTTTTGCAGCATTCCTCGCATCAGACTAATGTTCAAAGCTGACGATCCAGAGACGTTCGCGCGTCGGGTCAAATTTGCTGTTGACCTGCGTCGGGAAGTTGAAAACAATCTCAGGTAGGTACATATTATTAGCGTCAGTAGTAGTTTGGTACATTATCCCTCTGCGAGTGCTGACTGTAATGGCTAAGAAAACAATTAATTAGGCAAGTTCAAAAGTATATCGTTTCTTGCTAAGGTTCTATCTGTATCTGGACTGCCTCCTGTTGGACGGCTTGTCGAGCATGCCTCTGCAGTTCATGCCCAAGGTCCTGAGCATGGTGCGGGTCCACAAGCAGGCGAAGAGCATCGACGAGGAGCATCTTCGTGCGTTGATTAACGAGGTACCTGTACTGTTCCCGCGCGCCGTGACACGACCGGAACCGTGACGACTTATCGGCCTAAAGCTTACTTCCTCGAGTTCTCACAGCGAAGGAGTTTAGTTTAGAATTTAATGATGAAGTTTCTGGCTCACGGGACGTCGTTTTATGACCGTTCCTTTGCGGTTGAAGCAGTCCGTTTATGGAATGCACTACCCATAAGCATCAAACAATCGTCCTCGCCGGAAATTTTCAAGTTCAGGTTAAAATCGCACTACCTTGCACAATAATATGGCTCCTACAATATAATTGTACAAGTTGCTACATATTTTATATTTACTTGCATATTTTTAGTATTTATTTGTATTTAATCGTATGTAAGTATCTTATATTGTATTTATTTTTCACATGTGTATATTCGTATATACACACGTGAAAATATATACTTACTCGTGTAAGTATATATTTTTATGTAAGTTTATTAAGATCCATGCTTGTTTGTTTATTCATCTCCCTGCAAGGTTGCCTGGAAGAGATCGCTTTCAGCGATAAGGCCGGCAATTTGTCACCGTCTATTATTTGTTTTATATGCTTACTCTGTATATGTGTCAAATAAAGAATTATATTTTTATTTATTTTGTAACTTGTTAAGTGTGATTTCGCTCCAGATTGGCTCTTTTGACATTAATTGCAAAAATAAATAAGCCAGTGTACAAGAGTGTACTCCTCTTTTGCAGGCAAATTTATCATACAGCAAAATCGAAGGAAAAATGAAGATCCTTCAGACGATGAAGTCTTATCCGGAATTGTATAATTTTATAGTTGCACCCACTAAGGAGTACGAACCTCCCGTCCCAGATTATGGTAAGCAGCTTACTTGTAACAGAGCGTCTTGGAAACTGTGGCTTTGGACAAAATAACAATTTCTGTAAAATCTCTACGACAAAAGTTTTAAATTATTATTTTTTAAGTTTCAAATTATGGTAATGCATCTTCGTAAAAGTCGGTCGCGCCACCGTGCCGGTCTTAATAGACATTACGATAACAACATTAAAGTGGATTCAGAAATAAGGCATTTTAAATTTAAACTAATCTGCAGGCAGACTTATATTGTATAGTGACGACATTGTTCACGTGTGCCCTATACACCGCATCTAATGCCAAAACACGTAGGAAAAGGACAGAGCATCTCCACTGGAGCCCTGCAGGATGTCACGCTGCTAGCTCAGAGCTGGTGTGACTGTCCTCGTTGATATTGTGTTTCGGAAGTATCGCTAAGTCATGGACTGCTGTATGCTGGTCTGCCATGTGAGCGTGATGCGTAGTGTTGTGATGGAATGCACCAGGTAAGTTGGAGTGTCTGATGGAGCAGTTCGGCGACCGGGTGCGGTACAACCAGTGGCGGTCCTTGTTCGTCCTGTCCGAGTCTGTGTCCTGCTTGCTGCTGGTCATTGATGAGTGCCTCAAGGTGAAATTAAATTTATATTTGCCTAACTCAGAAGTTTTTGATTAATAAATATTCATGAAAAAATACAGTAATGCAATTGAACATATTTAAATTTATGCTCGAAGGTCTAGTTGTGGTTATGGTTACTGTCTATAGCTCTTAAATATTTGTATGAATAATAATATCTTATCCAATCCTACGTGCTGAGGTTTCAGTTCCTTTTATCACGTCCGCTGAGCTACGGCTCCAGTGTTAATGTTGCTCCTCGCGTTATCAACCTCAAGCACCGGCATCGTCCCCGCCGAACCCGTGGCTTGCGACGAAGGGCTCGACGAGTAAATTAACCCTCAGACACAGCCCACTGAGTTTCTCGCCGGATCTTCTCAGTGGGTCGCGTTTCCGATCCGGTGGTAGATTCTGCGACGCACGGCTCTTGCTAGGTTGTTCGTGTTAGCAACGTCGTCAGGTTTGTGCTCCGTAAGCTCACCTACTAGTTAAGGTTACGCTGAAATAGCCTCTCAAGGCTCTCAGCTAGGTAGGAAAAAAAAACGTTATCGTTACACAGCTCGATCCTCGCATATAGCGATGTGCTCACTGTATCTACCACAGTTCCTGCTCTCGTCTAACTGTAGATACAGAGTCATAGCGTGTTCCGATCCGCAGAGACTCACAACACCTCCTATTTTAATATTAGATATATTGGCATTTTTTCCCTGCCTAAGCTACTCTACAGTATCCTTAGAGGGTTATGCCAGCGTAACCGGACTATTAAGTGAGCTCACGGGGCTCTAACCTGATGACGTTGCTAACACTGGCCCTAACAAGAGCAGTGCTTCACAGAATCTACCACCAAATCGGAATCGCGATCCGCTGAGAAGATCCGGCGAGATACTCAGTGGGCAACGTTCAGTGTATCAAATGAATAATCAATTTAACATTATTTGTTCTGATAATAATAAAGTTCACCGTGGGTTTTGAAAACAGGTGGAATCAATGTTGTTCTTCACGAGTAACTATGGCAGGAACGCCACTCTTGCCGAGTTCGATGCTGCTCAGCAACACTGTACTTCTATGGTAGGTTGAATGCGGTAACTCCTCATAGTCTAGTAAGTCTCTAGTCTATCTTTCCAACTGAATAATACCCTTAACTGACGGATGAGGTGTACAAGTATGGGGACCTGCCTTGTAAGCCGTAACGCGCCGGTCCGAGCCTTAGCTATCGAGCATTTCCCGTCGTGGCATTTACCAGTGTCACCGTATAATTTGCTACCAAAAATCTATGCATAATCATGATATACTTGTTAAATATTTTTTCAATGAAACTCAAGTTGTCAATTATTAATGCACCGTATTTTGTACCTACCATATAATTGAGGCGACGTTTATCCTGTAATTCGTGTACCTTGTTATCAACTCGCTGATGTTCTGAACTGGTGATCACTTGGCTGGTACAACTAATTAAATATGTTTTGATGATTTGTCCGCGTTCAGCAAGTTTTACCTAATTGGTCTGGTGGTAGTGGTAGGACGTCTCTTACTGGTGGTAGGTCGTCCACACGGGTAGGTACCACCACCCCGCCTATTTCTGCCGTGAAGCAGTAATGCGTTTCGGTTTGAAGGGTGGGGCAGCCGTTGTAACTATACTGATACCTTAGAACTTATATCTCAAGATGGGTGGTGCATTTACGTTGTAGATGTCTATGGGCTCCAGTATCCACTTAACACTAGGTGGGCTGTGAGCTCATCCATCCATCTAAGCGATAAAAAATATAAAAATTTCACCATCTGCCAAATAGTCGCATCAATCGACACGAGTAGATGGACCGTCTTGTCGATTAAGCGACGGACAATTTGAAATGCTCAGTATTGACTGTCCTACGGTTCGTAGTTATGAAGCCTCAAGGGAATCAATTTCGTTTCGTAGTTGCTGAAGTATCTGAACATGACCTGGCTGAACAACACGGCGCATGCCATCCGAATGTCCTTCAGGGATGTCGGCAAAGGGTAAGTTCAACTGTGCAGAGCTTAGTCCGTGTATAACTTATTAGATATAATTGACAAGTACACATGACGTCACGGGAGACGTCCTTCGAAGCTGAGGGAGTGTTTTACCGAGGCCTTGAGATACAATAACTATATACCACGAGTCCCATAAGCTCGCCTCTCTACGAACACTGGTAGTAACAAATCATCGAATGGACTCTTCAAACTTCCTTATTTTTTTGGCAACTTGTAAGTTTTTATTCTTATCTTGGTCCTTATCATGACAAGAAACTACTCAAAGTTGTGTCTGACAGGAAATATTAGAAGAAGAATGTTATTAATAATTGACGATGGGGTTGTTCTTGGTCATACATCAGGATTGTGAGTCGCATCGACTATTTTGATGTAAGATCATCAGACCTGGGTCTGTTGAGGACTAGAGAGTTGAACTCCGGAGATGCTTCTGCCTTGCAGGTGGTTCAACATATACGAGAAGAAGTGGCAGTTCTACGGCGTGAGCAAGCTGTGCCGGTTCTTGCAGTTGATTCGGTTCCGGATGCAGGTACACTAGTGCTGTCGTTTATTGTACCTACATGTAACACAAGGAAGGGAAACAGACCAGTTAGTGACACGAAAAGTGGACTTTGATCAAATAAAGACCCTTATTTTATATTTATTGAGGATCCTTATCTAATGTTTTTAGCAATTGGTTACGTTTGTAATAGTCTCATTGGTCTGGTGTTTATTATATTTTTTTCGGGCCTGAGGCCGAACCTCCTACGAGGTCCTCGCGCCTAGGGGGCACGCGGTGTATGTGGAACTTGATAATCTGCAAAGTGTTGGGAGCAGACCGTGAACCCAAGGAATTTTAGGGCCCTACCGCACTAAACGACTCCCCTGCACTCTTACACTCGACGTCCGATCTCCGTCCGGGGTCAAAACCCGGTTAGAGTAGGGGGATCCCCGCGGTCAACACTACAACCAGACACGCGGCGCTACCCCGAGGTCTGGTGTTTAGTTACCCTAACTTATGTTACACAGTGCTCGAATTCGATTCTCATTAGGAGTTGAAATCGTTGCGAAGAAGATGTTTGGTATTTGGGGTCCAGCTGTAGTTGTTCCGTCGCGTGCCTCTTTCATATAGTTACAATTCAGTAAATCCCAGTTTAGGGCTCTAACGATACAGAACATTAATATTTAATTCTGTAGTTTGTTATCTCTGTGTAAATAATCAAGTAGTGATTCCATCTCTTTCTCCACTAGTATGCACTGAGGTTCTGCTTGGAGCAATCTATGGCCATGTACGTCGCAATGTGCGAGACTCCTTGTCTCTGTACCTACTCTTGTGGAGAAGACTTCGAGTGGGACTCTGAGGATCTAATCAACACGCCCTTTAGGACGTCCGCGCCAACACTCTTCTACTTCCACCTCATGATATCCGAGAACGGACCGTACTACACCACAGATCCTGAACAGTTTGAGGTTTGTACACCGATCAGGCATATAGAAAAGTTCTCAAGTATTGTAGTCTATTCTTAGGTGCTGGTCTGGTCTTCAGTTGACGTAAATGTAGCGACTAGCCCACATGGTGTTGAGAGGTAATGACTAAATTTGAAATGTCAATCGCATTGTAATTACGAAAATTTTAAGTCGGACAGTACGATACCTCGTGATGGACCTGACGGCGATACCGGCATTCTAGTTTTTGTCACTAGCTCTTCTATACTAATATATAAATCTACAGTGGTTTTTACGGATGTTCCGTTATAATTACTGAACCATGCATCCGATTGACTTGAAACATGGTATCCATGTAGAAAATACATGTACTTAATGGATAGGCTAATGTCTTGAGTTGGACTCCCTACACCAGTTGCGGGGACGTTAATGATGAGAATATTTGTGGGGGTGAGAAATAATAATGTTAATTTTAAATGTCCAGCGAAGCGGACGGGCACAGCTAGTTTGTGAATAAAACTGCTATATGAGAATTTAAAGAAACTAGTAATGAGTTGCCGCGTGCGCCAGGTCGTGACGCAGCGTCTGTTCCGCGACATGCTGTACAAATGTCACTTCATACCGCAAGTGAGCCCGATGATCATGAGGGGACTCGTCTTCGACAAAGAGTTGTACCTCACTTCTATAGGTATGGTCTCTTCGTACCTTTAATATATCTATTTGGTATAAGTCCATGGTCAGGCTGTTAAATAGAAAATGAGCCGAGAATGTTTCCGAAATACAATAATAGATGAGGTCTTTAGTGGAGACTTGATGTATTTGTCTGGGGGCTCTCAGATCTCATTCTCTTGTTTGGTACATGAATAAGTTTGCTTTCTTGTAAAATGTAATTATAAGTACCCTACACGAGTGTTTTATTTTTATTGCATTGATGGCTGGACGAGCTCACAGCCCACCTGGTGTCAAATGTTTACTGGAGCCCATAGACATCTACAACGTAAATGCGCCACCCACCTTGAGATAAGTTCTAAGATCTCAGTATAGTTACAACGGTTTCGCCACCCTTCAACCCGAAACGCATTATTGCTTCACAGCAGAAATAGGCAGGTTGGTGGTGCCCGTGCGGCCTCACAAGACATGCTATAATCAGTGTCTTTGCTATCTCACTCTCTCTCCCTCTCTATTATAACCAGAGAAAGTTTATAACGAGAGCCCTGCAAAATAAGTTGAAAACTCCTAATTTACAGTAAGTTCTTTGATAGTCTTCCAATCAAAAAAGAAACGCTTACCATTATCCCTTTCCCATAGTAGTGGCCACATAGTTTCACATGGCAGTCTTCTCTCGGAGATCAACTTCACTTCATTGACCCTAGTGTTTATTTTAATATGGGCCACATTTGACTCGTTGGACCTGACTTCTCCCAGGTTTACTGGAACCGAACGTGGTCGAGTACAGGGAGCGGCTGCTCAAGGCGTACCGTCAGGCCAAAGTGCCCCTCCTCGCCTATCTTCGACAGTACGAGTGTTACACGTCTCTGTATCAGCTGGACGTGGAGCAGTATGTGGAGTGAGTTGTTTCTTGCCTAATTTTTTTATTTTTTTTTGCCCTTATAGACAGTCGTGCGCACGGCCCACCTGATGGTGAGTGGTTACCGTCGCCCATGGACTTCAGTAATGCCAGAGGCAGAGCCAAGCCGCTGCCTACCGTGAAGTTTGACAAGTCGTGAAGCATGGTACGCTTATTCAGAGTTTTCAGCAGCGTTAACACAATTCTGACGGACAGACTCAAGACTGTTCAGCCTAAGCCGCTGAGATTACAAAATTGAAATTTTAGCAATTGATGTCTGCGATGTTATATTGATTTTATTTTTTTGAGGGAGTAACACAAAAGGAATACCTACTGTTTTATGGAAATCTGTAATTTTAAAGCAAGAAGTACAAAGCTTCATCTTCTGATCAGAAGCATTTACGGGTAAAAATAAATATATACCTATCCGTGTTTTTTTTAAACTTTCCCGTAATTAAATCTATGTTTGGGCATGACATTATTTTTATGCGTACCTAAATCATTTGACCCAACTCTAATGAACAACAGGTAGATTTCTGTCATTGTATCGACACGCGATACATGGTTCCCGAGTATTTTGAAGTAATCAAGTTTTTCATACAATTAACGCTGTTCAGCCTCATTAACTGTTTGATAAAATAAATGCCGCGAGTATTATAAATCATTGTAATTCGGGGCACCGTACTAAACTTTGATGTTATTGAAATTGAACTTCATGTCCCCAGACAGGCTCTGCTATTTATTTATCCAGTGACGCTTGCGGGCTCCGAGAGTATTACGAGTATCTCCTTCGTGCTGTTGCAGCGGAACTTGACATTTGCGCGAGTTGAAATCTGCTGCATAACGGCTCAATTTATATAAAGATCGTCATTCCAGAAAGTTCCGCGAGGAGAAGCACTCATCCTCGGAAACTCGCGAAGAGCTCCAGATGCACTACGACGCCAAACAGGAATTGATTTGGCGTCTACCGCAGTACATTGTGATAGGACCCTTCGCCATCAATGTAGACACCCTTAAAGTTAGTATGACAAAACTGAACAATTGGGTCCTTTTTAACTATGGTACCTTGGTCCTCGTTTGTAATCTTTGGAAAAACCAGCAGTTCTATCTTGGGATTGTTGTTAATATTTTCTAATAATTTTAAGGATGGCGTAGTAACGGAGGATTCTCTTGAATCCAAGTCGCATTGTGTGTTTTACCAATTTCAGCAAATGTTAGTGAATAAACGATCGGAGATCATAAAGGCGTTGCTCACGATGTGGGCGGAGGAGGTGAGGCTGGTGGTGGACGACGTGATTCAGGCCTACAGAGCCGTCATGAGGAAGCTGGGCGAGAAACCAAACACCATCGAGCACGTGTTCGAGATCAGGGAGTGGATGGAGTCCGTGCCCTTTGCTCTGAAGACTCAAGATGATATCATGAAGAAAGTCTTCACGGTAGGTCATTTCCTCACCTCGGTGGAAGCAGGCAATGTTAAAATTTCAGTTGTCACCGAATGCGTAGGGCTTCAAAATTAATGATATTTCATTTAAAAGAAATTACTCTGAGTTTGTTATTACTTTCAAATTATTAGAGACGAAATACACATTTTATTAATGTTCAAACTTAGAAAATAATGACATAGTTAAAGAACTTCATGATGACGTGACTCCTCCACCAGGACTATGAAGTGCTGGACGCATTCTTCACGCCTCTGGAGAACGAAGATTTCAAGGCGCTGTGGGAAGCCATCGGATGGCCTCTGAACATCAATAAGCAAGTTAGTTACAACCAAATGAAAAGCCTTGCAATACTAATGTACAAAATTTTATGACGAAATTTGCCATTTTTTTACTGGACTCTAAGTCACGTGTTAAGGACTGTCAACGTTAGTGGTCCCCATCGAGGCCGCGGTGGGCTATTCGTGTTATGTTTTGAGAGAAGTGATTATATTATTATATTATATTCTGCTGCGAAGGTGGTGGCCACAATAGAGTTCTTGGAAGAAGAGCAGGAGAAGTTTTGGAAGCTCCACCAGCAGGACGAGCAGGCGCTGTTCGACAAGATCGACATGTTCACGGCGCAGTGCATGCAGCTCACCCTGCAGAACGACTTCAACAAGGTGACGCGCTGTGCTGCGGCCCGGTGACAGCTCTAATGGCTCCACGAGTTATTGTGGTCTCGTAATTTGGAAACTGATCATGGACTTCAACCGTTGAATGTATTATGTTTTGTTATTTCTCAGGTCCACGAAATAGCCAACGACATTAAAAAGGCTTGGAAGGGCATGAAGGATGCCCAGGACTGGGGCCGCCTTCTCAACCAAAGACAGAAGCTATTCGGTCAGCCGGTAGTGCCCTTCGCCGATCTCAACCGACTGGTCAAGGAATTTGAGCCGTACAGGAACCTTTGGGTAACCGCTTCGGGTATGTACACGTTGGAAGTGCGAGGTCTTAGGTGACTGGGTAGGGAGGCATGTCAGCAGATGGTGCAGAGACCATCTCAACTACAGCAGTCACAAAGATAATCAGTGCAATAAAGTACACTTGGACGTTAGTCTGTTTTTAACTTGTGATAGACCCCTGGTGTTGTGTTGTGGTCCTCCAGCGTTGGGCGTCCTCTTGCCCGTTGGACCGATGACTCGCGGCGATATGCTGGGAGAGACTGGATGCGGAAGGCGGAGGATCATTCATTGTGGCGGAATATGGGAGAGGCCTACATCCAGCAGTGGAGAGATACAGGCTGTTGATGATGGTGATGATGATGTTGTGTTGTGGTGATGTAGATTTCCTGAAAGCTCGCGAGGTGTGGGTGGACAACCCGCTGATGTACGTGGACGCGGACAGCATCGAGCCGCTGGTCAACGAGTACTATAAGACCGTGCTCAAGTGCATCAAGGTTTTCGCCGATCTGCCTAAAGTTCAGAATGTAGCTATTTCCGTCAAGGTTAGTTGATTTTGTCACTAGGTTTTAAAGTCGGTGCAATATTCCGACTGCGCCATACTGAGCAGTTGGCAGTTTGGTGGCATACAGGCACGGGGCGCGTCCTGTCTATTTCTGTCGCCAATCGATTAGGAGGGTGCGCCAGCCGCAACAATTTAATTGTGTTTCCTATGCCCTAGAATATACTGTACGGGCCAGCGCGCACATCATATTGCACACTGATGCATTTTACATCAAAGTAATTCATTTTCGAGTCAGTTTGTGTACCGCCATCAGCAAGGCGTCACGTACTCGCATAATGTCATTTTTATCATATAAACAGTCACCATTCAGTGTAAGTATATCAATTAACAATTAATCAGTATTGGAGTTGTTATCATTATCACAACAGAGGGCTGTGTGGACAAACCGTTTATAGGCAGCGGCTTGGCTCTGCCCCTGGCATTGCTGAAGTCCATGGGCGACGGTAACCACTCACCATCAGGTGGGCCGTATGCTCGTCTGCCTACAAGGGCAGTAAAAAAAAAAAAGAAATACTTCGTGGTGTCAAACTAAGCCCTTAAGACGACTTCTTAATACCTATTATATCCTTTACATGGTATTATACCTACTGTCAATCGTTTCAATTCCCTTGTTCACGTAAATAAAGTCGGTCTATCTCAAAAGTCATTCACAACGCCGAGAGAATACTTCAACCTTGCGCTCAAAAGGGGGGTGTGGCATTACTCACATCGTGATGTCTGTGGCTTCCGCGACCACTGGGCTGACGGCCGCCAGCCCGTCCGGCGACACATAGCGACACTAAACAATAAGTCAGTCGACATCTGCTCGTCTGGTTCTAATGGTCGGAGTCTGAACGCGCTCGTAGAACGACATCGACGAGTTTCGGCCGTTGATCCCCATCATCCAAGCCGTTCGGAACCCTGGGATGAAGGAGAGACACTGGAACGAGTTCATGGAGAAAGCCGGTACGTATAACGAGTGTTCGTTCCAACTTATCGCTTCTTCCCCTTAACAGTGAATCAAACTGCGTCTTGGTTTTATTCATTAAGCACATATGTAGATGGCTGAACAAGTTCACGACTTATCTGCTTTAGTCCACAATGCTACCCGCTACGTCCTCCGTCGTGGACTAAATAAACGGCAGACGAGCTTTCCGGAACGAGGAGAGACGAGTAACTTTTGCCCTTCGATTGCCTCCGCTGGGGTCCCTCTGCGCCTTGGCTTAACTGAAATTTGGATCTTTCAACGAAAAAAAGTTTTAATCGGTTGGAGTGGTTGGACTCAAAACAGTTTAGCTTCAAATGTTCCCCCAGAATAATATTAAACCTTCAGTTGTCATGTGTCTCTTCTAAACGTAGATTGTTACAATACAAACAGGTATAACCCTGACCATGAACGAGAAGCAGACGTTCGACATGTGTCTCAAGCAAGGCGTCGGCAAACACGGCGACCTCATCGCGCAGATCGGTGAGCTCGCTTCCAAGGAGTACGTCATCGAGCAGGCCCTGGACAAGATGCAGACGGACTGGGCCACCAAGACCATGGAGATCACGCCTTACAAGAACACCGGTATTTATTCATTATTAATAGTCAAATTTTGAATTCTTAAATCAAATCTCATTATTATTTTCATTATCTAGTGTTAATTGAATGGTAAACTTAAGTAGCAGTTGTAACGCATGCTACATTGCGGTGCGTCTGCCTGTGCGACCACGGACGCGGCAACGTTCTGCTGCGGCGCTGTCAGCTTGTTTCTGAAAGCGAATGTGGTTTGTAAGTTGGGACCAGTTCGGTTTGGCCTCTGCACAAACGCCGCCCTCCACTTTTAGGAACGTACATGATGAAGGTCCCCGACGAGACCCTCCAGTTGTTGGACGAGCACCTGCTGGCCACCCAGCAACTCGGCTTCAGTCCGTTCAAAGCTGCCTTTGAACTCCGTATCGAGGAGTGGGACAGCAAGTTGAGGATGATGCAGATGGTTCTGGATGAATGGATCGAATGCCAGAAGTTAGTATTCAATTTTCAAAAAGTATACTTTATTTTACTCGTTTTTAGTTTTAAAGGAAAACTTTGAGCTTGTTTTGATGCCGACATCCCATGGACATCAACAATGTCATATCATTACCATGCCGCCACTAGTTCAAAGAGGATAACGTTTCTAATGTTGCAGATCCTTAAAAAGTTCATACTTCATCTCAAACTATACTTGTTCATAACCAGGGACTGGATGTACCTAGAGCCTATATTTACGTCGGAGGACATCTCCAGACAGCTCCCCTTCGAGGCGAAGAAGTACGGGACCATGGAGAGGATATGGAGGAGGATCATGGGGACGGCGGCCGCGTGTCCCAAGGTAGGCGGGTGGGGGGGCGCGGCGGTGCTGGGCGCGGGCTGACGGGTGCGGCGCCGCAGATGCTGGCGAGCGCGGAGGGCGCGGTGCTGGAGAGCGTGCGGGAGGCGCGCGGGCTGCTGGCGGCGGTGGCGCGCGGCCTGGCGCACTACACGGCGCGGAAGAGGCTCTGCTTCCCGCGCTTCTTCTTCCTCAGCGACGACGACCTGCTGCTCATCCTGGCGCACGCGCGGGACCCCGCCTCCGTCCAGCCGCATCTCAAGAAGTGTTTCGAGAATATTGCCAAGGTTCGTCTATCTTATCTTATATCTTTAAACGAGCAATTTTTGTATATATATAATATGAATCTCGGAAACGGCCCCAACGAGTTTCATAAGATTTAGTATACAAGGGATTTCGGGGGCGATAAATCGATCTAGCTACGATTTATTTTCAGAAAACGTTGTTTTATTCGTGTTTTCAATAATCAACTTTGACTCTTCCCGACATCTATTGGCGAATAATAATACTATTTTTCTTAATTGAGAGCAACTAACTGCTTTAAAAACACACTAAAGCTTCAGCAGATGGCGTTGTTAAGCAACCCGAAGCCAATGAGTGTTTGGTTTAAGGTTAGACCAAGAAAATTAATTGCTTATTTATATTATTTGTGTCTTTTTAACTCACGTGTTCACTTAAAAATGCCTAAACGATCTTGAAATATTTTATCATTTTATCAATATGTAATTCGTATTTAAGTATAATTTCTAAAAAACAGAATTTATCAAACAAAAAAATCGAGCAAAGCTCGATCATCATCTAATGTTGATTTAAAATAAGATCAACATTGTTGTTAACATAGGAAATGATATTTAGGGATATAGTGCTTAAGAAGCTCTGAGCCTTTTGCGAAGCACTGCTCTTTCTGGGACTAGTGTTAGCTCGTTCTCTCAGATCCGCGCGAATCTGTAGAAGTAGGGGAAAAGTTTATAAGAAACACCCCAGAAAAAAGGTCATTTCAGAGCTAAATCATGTCTGCTTGTAATCGAAAAAATACCGGGAATAAAATATGTTTTATAAATATTACTCGACATCACATCCGACGCGCGCCGACACCCCGCGGCGCCGCCCGCACGCCGCAAGCACGCCGCGAGCACCGCGGCTCCGGACCGCACGGCGCTGCGGGCGCGGGGCGGCGCGCGGGGCGGGGCGGCGCGCGAGACGTCGCATGCTATATAGCGACAGCGACGAGCTGGCGACTAACAGCCCAAGAGCCCGTGGGCTCTACCTGTATGTATTTGACCAGACCTGAATTTTCGTACATTGAGACCCCTATACCTACCATGCATGAGGTGGGGACTCATTAAGCTCAAAGTGGTCGACGCGCCGAGCGCTCAGGTAGGACAGGTACCGATTTTGACGGATTTTAAATCCATTTGACCACGTCTGCCGTTTTGAAATTTTGAAAATATATGATTATTATTATCGGAAAATAAGAATGGCAGACCATTATCGCGCATTTTACTTTGTGGCAGACCACTTTGAAAATGCTAAATTGCATTGAAAATGCAAAATTTTGAAAGTAATTGACTAGATCAGCCATTGATTTAATAATATGTTGTTTATTATAGTCTTAAAAATTTATATTGATCACGGCAGACCTCTACATTGCGTACATACATCAACATATAATAAAATCTTAGCTACTACCCGGCCAGATGTATATTATGTTTTCCGTTCACTGTTTTAGAGGAATATAATTTACTTGCGATTTACTTTAGCAATGTATTTACCGAAATTAATATTTTTTTATATTCTATATACTAAACTTCATTAGTTAGACAATAAAGAAGTGAATTTTTTATGGAATAATTATAAATAATACGGTATAATGCTGATCAAAAAATAATTCAATTCCTCATTTTTATCATTCAACATTTAACTTGCCAGCTATACAATGCCAAAAAATCTAGTGATGTAGATGATGGAAGGTTCCAGCTATTCGTTAGCAACTATAAATATTCAGACATCAATGAAAATTATAGAAAAAAAAATCAAAAATTTGAGGCAAGCTCAATACCACCGCATAAGAGTGAGCTTTATCAACAACTTTTGAACGCCCACTATATTTCTTCTATTTGGAGAAATGCTTACAAAAAGCAACTCACAACTTTAGACCCATTGGAGTATGGTTGGATTGAGCAGGACAACATATATGCCTTCAAAGGGTTCGAAGGTGACCAACTTCCATATTTTGTGAGTGACTTAATCACCAATGTTCCTGGTAAGTTGATAACAATTCTTTCTCGAACATGTTCAGATGAATTTACGTTCATTTTACAATTTATGTTTTATTTTTGCAGTATTCGATTCAATGGTTGATGAAGACGAGTCGCCTAACGATAAAGATGACTCCGATGATGATGATGATGAATGAAGATTGATATATATATATAATATGTAATGCATGCATGATATATTTTTTTAACTGATTTAACACTTTTAAATTTTGTCTTGACGAAATAAAAATGAGGAATTGAATTCTTTTTTGATCAGCATTGTACCGTATTATTTATAATTATTCCATAAAAAATTCACTTCTTAATTGTCTAACTAATGAAGTTTAGTATATATAATATAAAAAAATATTAATTTCGGTAAATACATTGCTAAAGTAAATCGCAAGTAAATTATATTCCTCTAAAACAGTGAACGGAAAACATAATATACATCTGGCCGGGTAGTAGCTAAGATTTTATTATATGTTGATGTGTGTACGCAATGTAGAGGTCTGCCGTGATCAATATAAGTTTTTAAGACTAAAATAAACAACATATTATTAAATCAATGGCAGATCTAGTCAATTACTTTCAAAATTTTGCATTTTCAATGCAATTTAGCATTTTCAAAGTGGTCTGCCACAAAGTAAAATGCGCGATAATGGTCTGCCATTCTTATTTTCCGATAATAATAATCATATATTTTCAAAATTTCAAAACGGCAGACGTGGTCAAATGGATTTAAAATCCGTGAAAATCGGTACCTGTCCTACCTGAGCGCTCGGCGCGTCGACCACTTTGAGCTTAGTGAGTCCCCACCTCATGCATGGTAGGTATAGGGGTCTCAATGTACGAAAATTCAGGTCTGGTCAAATACATACAGGTAGATCCCACGGGCTCTCGGGCTATAACGGACATCATCACGAACGCAACCAGAGGGGAAGTCGGTTGACAAGCGCGGGGACCGTAGGGGACCGAAATTAACTGTTTTGTCTTTGCTAATTTATTATTTTTCATTTATATTTATAGATGTTGTTAAAATCTTATAGGATACCCTTACATAATGTTCTATAGCTATAGTTCGGAATGATAACAATAGGTGACCTTTGAATCGGATCTCCGAATAACCGAGATGCACTCCAGCGAGGGGGAGACGGTGGAGCTCAAGTACAAGTTCTACCCCACTGCAAACGTGGAACAGTGGCTCTTGCTGCTGGAGGACACCATGAAAAACACCAGTTAGTTTCTACGTTACAACAAACAGGTCGGACTGGCCCGGACTTGACGGCGTCGTGGTCTAATAAAGGACAACACGCGCGGTGCACTCGTGCCGATGCGACTGTGCCGGGGCTTGAGTCCCGCTGTCGTAACTAAACTTTTAGTGAAATGTGTCCTAACGCGGATGAATTCACGACGAAAGAATCATATTGTGTATTAAAAAAAAGTGTAATTACTGAGGTAAGGCGTCTATATACCTAAAAGTGAATTACATTATTTTGTTTTACCCGATCTTCGATCGCGACATTCAATTATGGAGGAGAACAATCCATTACCTAATTAGTTTCTATAGTTCTTTTATTTTAGTGAAAGAAAGGCAACGTTGAGGAATTCTATTAAACAAGAGTCGTTTATCGTAGATCGTACAGAGGGATCAAATCTGAACTACACACTTGTAATCGAACATTACTTGTTGAAGCGTGACCGGCGACAGATGTTGCTACAGCTTGTTCTCTGGTCCCCTCAGTCCGACTGACCCTGATCGACAGTCTGGAGGAGATCTGGGTGCTGCCCCGCGCCGAGTGGGTGCTGCGCTGGCCGGGGCAGGTCGTCATCGCGGGCAGCCAGCTGGCCTGGACCGCCGGTGTCGAGGACGCCATACGGAACTGTTGCGTCGACGTCTTCTATGAGAATATGCTGAAACAGGTATGGTTTTCAATAAATCATTCTAAATCGGCGCCAACCTGTTTCCTATCCTTTGTGTCCAATGTCCCCATGTCGGCGGCGCACAGCTGGACAGCCTGCGCGCGCTGGTGAAAGGCGAGCTGTCGTGGTTCCACCGCGAGGTGGTGTGCGCGCTGCTCGTGGTGGAGGTGCACGCGCGTGACGTCACGGACGCGCTGCGGGCCGTGCGCGCGCTCACGGACTTCCACTGGATCTCGCAGCTGCGGTCAGTACCCGCTCATGTCGCCACTTGTGCTCGCGTTTCATGTAGCCGGCGCCGGTGCTCGATACAACTTGCCACCGCTAGCCGGACGGAACAATTTATCATAATGACTTCGAGCCTGAATTTCAGATATTACGAGGTGGTAAACGAACCCCGTCCCCTGGAAGAGGGCGAGTCCCCGGAAGTGTACCAGGACGAGGAGGTGCTCGATACGAGCATGTACTATCGGCAGTTTAGTCAGAACTGCTGCGAAGTCAGAGCTCTTAATGCAGTCTTCATCTACCAGAATGAATATCTCGGGAACAGGTGAGGAGCCATGTGGATCGGGCTATGATCTAGATGTATGTAGAAAATGATGTGACTGGAGCCATCCGCGTTATGACTCAAGATGAAAACCAGTAGGTGCTTACAAAGCATTAGTAGTCCCTGTTTAACTCCACGAACGACGGGGAGCTTGTATGTTTATTTAAGGAAATTTAAATATCACAGACGTCACTTAAGTAATCCTATGTTTAAATGCGGGTGGGCTTGCGAGCTCACACTGTGCTCAATAGTCTATTGTCTGTACGAGTACCACTGAGCAGTGAGGTGGGGTGTGTCGCAGCGGTCGGCTGGTGATCACGCCGCTGACGGACCGGTGCTACCTCACGCTGATGTGCGCCATGCGGGTCCACCAGGGCGCGGCGCCCGCGGGCCCGGCCGGCACCGGCAAGACCGAGACCACGAAGGTAACCGGCGACCCTGCATCACCACGCCACTGACGATCCACACCGCACTAGCATCTCTTCATCCATCCATACTAGTAAAACCCAAATTTAACCCCACTGTTGAAAAAGTACCTCCCACGGACTATCTCCAGACATGCAAATAGTATAGGACATATCACAGTGGCAACGCGACTCTCGATCAAAGAGACCACTCTAAGAGGAAGTCCGCATGTGAGTGTAGATGAAACAAGGTCGTTCTCGCTCTTCGTCGCCGGTCGACAGTCGCGGCAGTGCTATTAAATAACAAGAAGAAGGCACATACCTTGAGACTCCTCTTCCTTCAAAGTTGACGAAAATGATGATACATCAAATGATCCTTCCATCAATTGATGTCTAAATAACGTTAAAGAGTAAAATTGATATCAGCTTCAAGATGTACTCTCTGCTCAGTCGGTACCCCCCTGGGGTCGATGCATGTTGAAGCTGCACCTCTATGTACCCTAGTCAATTGTGAACTCTTCAGTTCCGGCGGCTGCTTGAAGATTCTTAAAATCACACCACTTGACCTCTTGTTAAGTTGATAACGTTCTACATAACAATTGACCCTTGCGTTGTAGGATTTAGCCAAAGCCTTAGCCGTTCAGTGCGTAGTGTTCAATTGCTCGGACCAGCTGGACTACATGGCGATGGGCAAGTTCTTTAAGGGATTGGCTGCGTGAGTATTTTACGACTCTACTGCCCTTTTGATAGACTATGGACATTTCAAAGATTTGATACACGAGAAAAAAAAGATTGCTGAAGTATATACTGTACTTATTGTACTTACAATACTTCATTTATCATTTTAACTTCGTGATATTATTCCAGTTCAGGGGCCTGGGCGTGCTTCGATGAGTTTAACAGAATAGACATTGAAGTGCTCTCCGTAGTTGCCCAGCAGGTAAGTCCGATCCAGTACCGCATTTCGAATAGGAATTCTGGAAATTCCTGTAAAAGGACAGTTGGTCCAGTAAAGTGTAAAGATTCTGATTAATGCGACGTTATCGTGGACAAGGTGGCGACGATCCAGAAAGCGCAAGTGGCCAAGCTGGACAAGTTCATGTTCGAGGGTATCGAGCTGCCCATCAAGGCTTCCTGTTCAGTTTTCATCACCATGAACCCTGGATATGCAGGTTGGTCAAATGCACCTTATTGATGCTGCGATACTTGTCCGGTGTAGGGCGACCTTGTGTGTGCCACTGAGAATGAGAGTTCAACGTTTATTACGTAGAATTTAGATTTTTTAAATTAATCATGATTGACCAAAGTCAAAAACAACAGATCACAGTGTCGTATTGACTTGGGTAAGTCACAATAAAAATTATATAGCAGATCAGTCGGTGGTAGTGTCGGACCAGAATACCAAGGCAGTCTCCTTAACTCCTTCAATTTGTTACCGTCCACCAGGTCGCACGGAGCTACCTGAAAATTTGAAGGCTCTCTTCCGCCCCATCGCCATGATGGTTCCAGATTATGCTCTCATCGCGGAAATTTCTCTTTTCTCTTACGGCTTCTACGAAGCAAAGATCCTCGCAGGGAAGATCACCACTACCTTCAGACTTAGTTCGGAACAACTGTCTTCTCAGGTTCGAATAAACTTCATTACTCATTAAATGGAATGAAATGGGTCTAAATGTGGAAGTAAAAGTGTGTGAAAGTGAAATAGTAAAACTTTAGTCTGCATAATGAGATCAGAACATTATCTGTTATACAAGTAGACACGATAATAGTACCCATGCGCTCACAACGCGGTCTGCCACCGGTTACTGTTACACTTGTTTCTAAAGTTACGATCAACGTTTAAGTTAAAAAGCGTAGTTATCGACTGGTGAGCGTGCCGTGTGCCCCAGGACCACTACGACTTCGGCATGCGCGCCGTGAAGACCGTGATCGTGGTGGCCGGCAACCTCATGCGGCAGCAGCCCGGCGGCGACGAGCGCCAGCTGGTGCTGCGCGCGCTGCGGGACGTCAACGTGCCCAAGTTTCTCGCCGAAGACCTGCTGCTCTTCAACGGTGCGCCCTGACCCGCCTCATTCTCTATCTAGCTCTTCTGTGTTGTCGCTTTCTTGACTCGGCGAGATCAGCTTTGCGCTCTGACAGCAACCGTTTTTTTTTATTGCTTAGGTGGGTGGACGAGCTCACAGCCCACCTGGTGTTAAGTGGTTACTGGAGCCCATAGACATCCACAACGTAAATGCGCCACCCACCTTGAGATAAGTTCTAAGGTCTCAGTATAGTTACAACGGCTGCCCCACCCTTCAAACCGAAACGCATTACTGCTTCACGGCAGAACTAGGCAGGGTGGTGGTACCTACCCGCGCGGACTCACAAGAAGTTCTACCACCGATTAGTTGCTTATTTTGATAAAGTACGAGAGGACTCTGCAAATAATGGACAAATAAGATCATCCCAAGCACATTTTACCGCGACTTGTCTTATTTAAACCACTCGTCCAGGAGATCAGGGCCATTTTTACAAAAGCCTGTTGAAGTTGTTGTCCTCATAATATGGAGTTTGGTCAACAGGTATAATATCGGATCTGTTCCCGCGAGTGGAGATCCCGGTGGTGGACTACGGGATCATGGAGCAGTCCATCCGCAGCGTGCTCGTCAAGCGAGGGTACGACGACGTCTACGGTAAGTTGTACTTCTGCGACAGACCCTTACTGTCACCAACATTACAGAATACAAGAAAAATCTACACGAGTGTTTGGTAGACTATATCCAACGGGCGCTCATACGTAGAGCTGTACGCAATGCACAGATGCCCGTGGACATCACGTATATCGTTTTCAGCCTTTATATTCAAGATAATTCAGCTGTACGAGACCACGGTGGTCCGGCACGGCCTGATGCTGGTGGGGCCCGCGGGCGCCGGGAAGACCAAGGTAGCATCTTCTTTTTTTTGGTCTTGGTTTTAAAAATGCTATTTATATTATTAACTCGACCGTACTCAGAGAACATATTATTATATATATAAGATCTATGAACTTCTAATTGTACTTGTTGATATAATTTTAAATAAGGCTTTAATGAATATGTTGCTCCGTAAAAATCACGTTTTTTATTTTTTTTTTAAATTCGTGTGCGTGTCAGTATGCGTGTGCGTGCGTGTACGTGTGCGTACGTGTGCGTGTGCGTGTGCGTGTGAGTGCGTGCGTGCGTGCGTGCGTGCGTGATGTTGCGACAGTGTGCAGTGCCGAGCCGACGTTAAGTTGAAATATCGTTGGAAGTGTTACGAGATCCTGCGCGACGCCCTGACCGCCATCAAAGGGAAGCCCGCCCCGGACGGCACGCCCTTCGCCCCGGTGCACACCTTCGTGGTCAACCCCAAGTCCATAACGATGGGGCAGCTGTACGGGGAGTTCGACCTCCAGACTCACGAATGGTTGGTTTCAATACACTCGCTCTTATATATCCCTAGTGATAAGCGATTATGGAGAGCTCATTAATTTCGTGTTTTTTTTTTGCAAAGGACGAGACTCATTCTGACGATGAGTGGTCACCATTGCTTATTGACATCAGGTATGACAAGACCACTACTAAGCCGCTCATAGCTG
The DNA here is from genome assembly GCF_030269925.1 of Bombyx mori. Taxonomy (NCBI): domain Eukaryota; kingdom Metazoa; phylum Arthropoda; class Insecta; order Lepidoptera; family Bombycidae; genus Bombyx; species Bombyx mori. The sequence goes on along the minus strand of NC_085120.1, from coordinate 270,449 downwards.
AGGACTCGGAGAACACGCTGAGGGCGTGGCAGCGTGCTCTCTCAAATTGACGAATATGGCGGTATTTCACGCCTGGGCAAAGACTTGCGCTTTACAAAGGGCTGTTCCAACGGCGCGTAGTGTACTGCTCTCACCTCTGGGCCGGGGCTCCTAAATACCAGCTACTTCCATTGGGCGTACGGAGGGATTTCGATTCCCTCTGTGTTTTGGAATGAGCTCCCTTCCACGGTGTTTCCCGAGCGCTGTGACATGTCCTTCTTCAAATGAGGTTTGTGGAGATTACTCAATGGTAATCAGCGACTTAGCTGTTCCTTGGTATTACTGACATCCATGAGCGACGGTAACCACTTACATCAGGTGGGCCGTATGCTCGTCTGCCTACAAATACAAGAAATAAAATCCCTAGCAGTTCTTTTGGTTTGCAAAATTCATTTGTGGTTGGTTGTAAAGGACGGATGGCATCTTATCGAGTCTGGTCCGCATGGGCATCGCGGTGGAAGACATGGACAAGCGATGGTATGTCTTCGACGGGCCAGTTGACGCTGTCTGGATCGAGAATATGAATACTGTTAGTTCGATACTTGCGTTACAAAATTATAAATATATGAAAAGTATGCTTATAGGATATAATTGGCTAAATACAGCGTTAATGTGTCTCGGGCTCGTGTAATGGTACCGACGTAGTGCTAGCCCCGGCCCGCAGTAGGGGCGCGGGTGCGGTGCCGGTACAGTGCGCTGCTGCAGGTGCTGGACGACAACAAGAAGCTGTGCCTGTCGAGCGGTGAGATCATGAAGCTGACGGAGCGGCAGCGCATGCTGTTCGAGGTGGCGGACCTGGCGGTGGCGTCCCCCGCCACGGTGTCGCGCTGCGGCATGGTCTACATCGACGCGGAGGTGGTGGGCCTGCTGCCGCTCGTCAACGCCTGGCTCCGCTCCTCCATCCCGCCGGTCAGTGCACTATACCATCTACTGCCACCTACGGCAACTAGCATCTGTGACCAGTTCACTGGCTGGCTCATTATAGTGACTGCCATTACAAGACGACACGTTGTACTCTCGTTGTAGTCTCGTCTACCTACGCGAGCAATAAAGAAAAAGCATAAAATTACCTGGAGGAACACGTTATACACCTCCCCCTCCTCCCATAGATGGCGGATAACATACGCAAGATCCTGCCGAACCTGATCACGACGTACCTGTACCCGTCGCTGGTGCTGCTGCGCACCAAGCTCACGGAGATGGTGCCGTCCCTGGACTCGGCACTGGTCTTAAAGTTCCTAGAACTGTTGGACTTCAGGCTCCGGCCGCTCACCGGGAAGGACGACAAGCCTCCACCGGGACCTGCCTTCATAGCCCTCATGCGTTAGTCCGCGCTCCTTCTCAGCTCTCTCATGAACTTGGCCGGTGGAGGTCAGGGCGCCTGCTGCTCTAAACAAGAATTACAAATCGTTATGGTTTTTTTAAGTTTTTAAGTTCATGTGCTGGATGACACAAAGTTGTCATAAATAAATTTAGAAATTTACTTTGAAAATTTACGTTGTAGATGTGTATAGGCTCCGGTAACCACTTAACACCAAGTAGACTGTGAGCTCGTTTACCCATATAAGCAAAATAATATAAAAGTTCCTTGCACCCACTGAGGCGACATGAGATCGATCCGGGGGCTCACAGTGTACCAGGGGCCAGTACTTACTCTACAAGTGGGCGGTTCCTCTAGCCCGCCTGGCGCCGTGCTGGGTGGTGTGGGCAACGGTGTGGACCGTGGGCGCCACGTGCGACCTGGCTGGCCGCGCCGTGTTCTCCACCTTCATGCGCGACCTCACCACGCAGAACGGACTCAAGCCGCCTTTTCCCAAGGAGGGCAGGGTTTATGACTACACGTGAGTGAAATATCCCATATTTCTTGTAGTCTTTAGAGATAGTTAGATAGACCCTGTCTCTCTTTCTACTGCGGTCGTCTCTGAGCGATACTAAACATTATAGACAAATATTTGCGTGTGCTTCCATAGTGGATTAATGATTTATTCAACCTTGAACATTTGTCTAATTTACTTGTATATAGCATATACTCACTTTTCACAATAATGCCGCTGATTGAATGTAAAAAGAAAATGTAAATTTTGAAAATTACATAATTCTCCAAGATCAGAGAAACGAGAATCTAAAAATGGATATAAAATAATTCAGTTTGCACGACGGCGGGTTCACGGAGCCGACCGAGGACGGCGAGCCCGCCGCGCCCTACTGGTACAACTGGATGCAGAACCTGGACGCCTACGAAGTGGACCCGGACTGCCAGTACTCGGGTCTGATCATTTGGTTACTACGAGAGTAGAGAGACGGACCACTCCTCGCAGTGGATGAGAGCGAGGGATGATCATTATATGGGTTGCTTACTACTGGAGGAGCCAACTGAGACTCACCTCGTGACGCCACGTTGCTGACTCTGGTAACTGTTTAATGCTTGGTATGCTGTATGCCAAGATAATTGGACAAAGTTTACCACCTCATTATAATTTCTGGTTAAGGTTAAGTTTCTATTTTACGGTCGGTAATGTCAAACCTATTGATAATTATTTTGGTTTTGGTGAGAGTTGCGATAATGCTTCTGTCGCAGATATCGAAGTCCCGACCATAGACAACGTGCGCAGCGCGGCCCTGCTGGGCTACAAGGTGTGGTGCCAGCGGGCGGCGCTGTGCGTGGGGCCCACGGGCGCCGGCAAGACGCTCACCATCACCTCCAAGCTCAGCCGCGGACTGCACAAGAAGTTCATTTGCGAATTCATCGTGTTCTCGGCGAGGACCTCGGCCAACCAGACCCAGGTACGCGGCGGGGCCCGCAGCCGGCCGCCCCACTGTATCCCCTTGCTAATGGCGCCGGTCGTGTGCTCAGGACGTCATCGACAGTAAGCTGGAACGTCGGCGCCGCGGAGTATTCGGGCCGCCGCCGACCAAGTACCAGGTGTTCTTCATCGACGACCTCAACATGCCCGCGCTTGAGGTCTACGGAGCGCAACCTCCCATCGAGCTGCTCAGACAGTTTATGGACTTTTCTGGTAACGTTTTTCTATAAAACTTTATAGAAATCGAAGTAGTTGTTAGGTCACAACATCTATTACGTTACTGTAATATAAATTGACAATCATACGGCGTGGTGCAGGCTGGTACGACCGTCTGAACATAGGCGAGTTCAAGACCCTGGTGGACGTGACCATGGTGGGCGCCATGGGACCGGCCGGGGGAGGACGGAACCCCGTCACGGCCAGGCTGCTGCGCCACATGCACTACATTTCATTTACGGAGATGGAGTATACTAGCAAGGTAGGGATACACTTACTGCGACGGGTCTGTGCGTGCGACGGCGCACTGTGGCAGGCACCCAACATCCAGGGTGCCAGGCGCAGCTGCCGGCGCTGGAGTATCACTGTGGTTGCGACGAGAGGGCCTGATCACGGGCTCTCCTATGTGTCCCGGCTTAGATCCAGGATCAAGCTCGGACATCAGGTCGAAGATTACAGAGCTTATCATTTTTATGCCTATCGTGGTCTCTCAAGTGAAGCTCCATCCCCCTGACACGAGGATCCGGTAGGAGCCTCGTTGTTAAAAAAAAATTGCATTCAAGCACACGTAACTATCCTCTTTTAATTTCTTACTAAAATAGTAATAATTTCATTTCTTCGCAGTACACAATCTTCAGCGTTATCTTGAAGTCTTGGACGAGAAATTTCGACAAGGTGTCGATAAGAGAGGCCCCATTCTTGAAGGCGTCCATAGATATCTTCAGCTCTCTCGTGGAGGAACTTCTGCCGACTCCTACCAAGTCTCACTACACTTTCAACATGAGGGATCTTAGTAAAGTCTTCCAGGGTATACTGATGATGGATCCTCGGCTTGTCAAGGTTAGCTGTTTGAACATCTGGTTCTAAATATTACTTGTAGATGTCCTTAAAAGAATTATCTTTGGACCTACGTAGGAAGATTTTATTGGGACAAAAAACGGAATACTTATTAGACATTCACGACTTCACCCTCCGTAATGTTGACAAAATATATTCCTCTGAGAAGTAGGCGTTTTTTCTTCTTAAAACTTTGAAGATGATTGAGTAGATTTGACGCGAAAGGCAAACAAATAATAACAATAATGTGTGAATGAGAACAAAGACAAAACAAACACAAACACCAGTTGTGGTCACGTCGAGTAACTGCAGTGCTCACTGTCTGACCCAACCCAGGACGAAGACGACGTCATCAGGCTGTGGTACCACGAGCACCAGCGCGTGTACCAGGACCGTCTGATCAACGATGAGGACCGCCAGTGGTTTGTCAAGTGAGCTCTCGCCGCCTTCGACATTACGAGTTATTTATTGTTATTTTATTTAGAACAGATGATCGCATTAGGATTCTTCCAGTTTACTAAACAAGAAGATCCGTTCGGAGTTCGGCAAGAAGCCGGGCGAGGTGACCGGCGGCCGCCTCCTGCTGTTCGGAGACTTCATGGACCTCGGCGCCGACGACAAGAAGTACGTGGAGATCACCGACGCCGCCGAGGTGAGGGGGACAACGGGATGATCTACCACGGAAAGTCTTCGCTGGGATCTTGTGCGTTTGCAAGATTTGGCAAAATTGTTCTGCTTTAATGCAATCGGTGTCGATGATGCGTGTGTCTGTTGGCGGAGTAGGTTCGCGACAGTTAGGAAATGTTTCTCAAATTTTTTAATCTTATTTGATTTGTTTTTGTCCACATTTCAGTTAAATGAGATCTTGGCCCACTACCTGCGCGAGTACAACGCCTCCACCACCGCCCCGCTCGAGCTGGTGCTGTTCGAGGACGCCGTGGCTCACCTCTGCAGACTTTCCAGGATCATGAGGCAGCCGATGGCCAACGCCCTGCTCCTCGGGATGGGAGGGTCGGGTGCGTCCCCCGCGCCGCTGTGCCGTGGTGTGGCGTGGCCCCGGCTGTACGGCCCCCTCTGCCCCCAGGTCGCCAGTCGCTGTCCAGGCTGTCGGCCTCCATGTCGGAGCTGGCGTGCGTGCAGATCGAGATCACCAAGTCGTACGGGCAGCAGGAGTGGCGGGACGACCTGCGGCAGACCATGCTGAAGGCCGGCGCCGAGAACAGAGGAACCGTCTTTTTATTTTCGGATGCCCAGGTTCCTACAGTCCTTCTTCATCTTATCAAACTTATAGGTTGCTGAGGGATTAAAGTAGTGTAACATCACGACACTCGCGGAAATGGTGAGAACAAAGAGATACTAAATTAACGAGATAAGTCGCAATTGACTAGTCGGTGAATCGGATTGTTGCTTAGAGCCGGGCGGCCCCCGGGATCTATGGTCCCCTCGCCATCACACAACTATCGCACCGGGGGGTTCAACATATTATAACAATTGTTCATCAGTTCCTTGTAGGGAGCAGACAATGTGACCCTCACTGTTTCTGTATTCGACGTCAATTGAATAATACTTGTTATTTTGTCTTAAATTGTGGGTCTCCGTGAATTACTCTGATGGCTTGCGCTGCGATGGGGCGGTCTGCGCTCTCGAAGGTGGTCACGTTGCATGTTTCAGATAAAAATGGAATCGTTCCTTGAAGACGTGAACAGCATCCTGAGCTCGGGCGACGTGGCCAACATCTACGAGCCCGAGGACCTGGACCGGATCTACATGTCGGTCCGCCACGCCGTCATGGAGATGAACCTGCCCGCCACCAAGACCAACCTGTTCTCCTGCTACCAGAAGAGGGTCCGGAACAACTTGCACATCGTTATCGTCATGAGCCCCATCGGAGATGTGAGGGGACCTTTACTTATTTGTTGATGATAATTAACGTGGCGTCAACCACAAGTATGACCCTCTCCATAGTGCACAGGTCGTGCTCATATGTCAACAATAAACAAATAATTATTAGTTCTTAGTGGTCGTGTAACACAAGGATTCCTTATACATAAAAATCAAACTGCTGAATCATGTATTTATACACCCAAATGTGACTTCTAATAGTCACACAGGTACTATCGTGCACGGGTCGGTACTGCCGCCTTGTGCCTACCTGTTTCTGCCGCAAAGCTGTAACGTCTTCTGTTGGGGAAGGAGCGAGTGTGTGCCGCGTTTGTACTATGTACTGTGCGGGCAGGTGTTCCGCGGCAGACTGCGGCAGTTCCCGGCGCTGGTGTCGTGCTGCACGCTGGACTGGTACAGCGAGTGGCCGCGCGCCGCCCTGCGCTCCGTCGCCAACCACTTCTTCACCAACATGCCGGAGCTCGACACCACGGCCGATGTGCTGGACGCCATGGTGGTGAGCGACAGGACCCGCCATGGTTCGGTCCGGGACTATTCCGTCCCGCTCGATCTTAAAATGACCCCCTCAGCAACAAGCCTATCTAACAACATGCTCGTGTAGAACAAAGCTTATCCACAGACCTCGGCAGTGCTCACGGTGGTTACCATTAAACTCGTTTTCCTTTGTTGACAATACATTTGACATTGACATCGACAGTTCTAACATTTTAACAATAGTCCAACTATAGGGGGTGATCACATCCTTCAGTTAAACTAAACGCATCTGTCTCAAGACTGGTTGTTAACTTATATTACCGCGACGACCCAACCGCCGCCCCCCATGTGACACTCGCGCCCCCAGTCCGCGTGCTGCGAGGCGCACGTGACACCCCACCCCTCATGTGACACTCGCGCCCCCAGTCCGCGTGCTGCGAGGCGCACGTGGCACCCCACCCCCCATGTGACACTCGCGCCCCCAGTCTGCGTGCTGCAAGGCGCACGTGACCCCCCGCCCCCCATGTGACACTCGCGCCCCCAGTCCGCGTGCTGCTAGGCGCACGTGACACCCCACCCCCCATGTGACACTCGCGCCCCCAGTCTGCGTGCTGCGAGGCGTACGTGACACCCCACCCCCCATGTGACACTCGCGCCCCCAGTCTGCGTGCTGCGAGGCGAACGTGACACCCCACCCCTCATGTGACACTCGCGCCCCCAGTCCGCGTGCTGCGAGGCGCACGTGACCCCCCGCCCCCCATGTGACACTCGCGCCCCCAGTCCGCGTGCTGCTAGGCGCACGTGACACCCCACCCCCCATGTGACACTCGCGCCCCCTGTCCGCGTGCTGCTAGGCGCACGTGACACCCCAACCCCCATGTGACACTCGCGCCCCCAGTCCGCGTGCTGCTAGGCGCACGTGACACCCCACCACCCATGTGACACTCGCGCCCCCAGTCTGCGTGCTGCAAGGCGCACGTGACCCCCCGCCCCCCATGTGACACTCGCGCCCCCAGTCCGCGTGCTGCTAGGCGCACGTGACACCCCGCCCCCCATGTGACACTCGCGCCACAGTTCGCGTGCTGCTAGGCGCACGTGACACCCCACCCCCCATGTGACACTCGCGCCCCCAGTCTGCGTGCTGCAAGGCGCACGTGACCCCCCGCCCCCATGTGACACTCGCGCCCCCAGTCCGCGTGCTGCTAGGCGCACGTGACACCCCACCCCTCATGTGACACTCGCGCCCCCAGTCTGCGTGCTGCGAGGCGTACGTGACACCCCACCCCCCATGTGACACTCGCGCCCCCAGTCTGCGTGCTGCGAGGCGCACGTGATACCCCGCTCCCCATGTGACACTCGCGCCCCCAGTCTGCGTGCTGCGAGGTGCACGTGACCCCCGCCCCCCATGTGACACTCGCGCCCCCAGTCTGCGTGCTGCGAGGCGCACGTGACCCCCTGCCCCCCATGTGACACTCGCGCCCCCAGTCTGCGTGCTGCGAGGCGCACGTGACCCCCCGCCCCCCATGTGACACTCGCGCCCCCAGTCTGCGTGCTGCGAGGCGCACGTGACCCCCCGCCCCCCATGTGACACTCGCGCCCCCAGGCTGCGTGCTGCGAGGCGCACGTGACCCCCTGCCCCCCATGTGACACTCGCGCCCCCAGTCTGCGTGCTGCGAGGCGCACGTGACCCCCCGCCCCCCATGTGACACTCGCGCTCCCAGTCTGCGTGCTGCGAGGCGCACGTGACCCCCCGCCCTCCATGTGACACTCGCGCCCCCAGTCTGCGTGCTGCGAGGCGCACGTGACCCCCCGCCCCCCATGTGACACTCGCGCCCCCAGTCTGCGTGCTGCGAGGCGCACGTGACCCCCCGCCCTCCATGTGACACTCGCGCCCCCAGTCTGCGTGCTGCGAGGCGCACGTGACCCCCCGCCCCCCATGTGACACTCGCGCCCCCAGTCTGCGTGCTGCGAGGCGCACGTGACCCCCCGCCCTCCATGTGACACTCGCGCCCCCAGTCTGCGTGCTGCGAGGCGCACGTGACCCCCCGCCCCCCATGTAACACTCGCGCCCCCAGTCTGCGTGCTGCGAGGCGCACGTGAGCGTGGCGGAGACCAGCGCCGCGTTCCTGGCGCGCCTGGGCCGCCGGAACTACGTCACGCCGATGTCCTACATGGAGATGCTGTCCGCCTACAGAGACATGTTCAGGAACAAGAGGAACTCGATACTCGAGGAGTCCAACGCCCTCAGGAACGGTACGGTAGCTGGAAGATGTTTAGTAGCTTGTATGAACGAAAGCTTTGCGAAAGCTTGCTATGTAGTACTTTTTGACTTCGTCGATTAATTTGTTTATATTCGCACACTGGATCTGATCAAGCCGCCACCCCCGACCGGATGTCCCTGGACACCCAGCCCCGGTCCTGCCGCAGCGCCGCGTTAGTTTCTGCTCTCAGCTGATATTGAGTATGGCCGTCCGCCCTCTCGCGGTTGCCGCTAAGTATTAAGTGGTTACGGAGCCCATATAGATCAACAATGTAAATTTCGCCACCCTCTTTGAGTGTCCTTCTGAGTGTCTATTTCACAGTGTAACGGTTGCCCTCTCTTCAACACGAAACAAATTGCTGCTTCACGGAAGAAACAGGCAGGGCGGTGGTATATACCCGTACGGGCTCACTAAGTGCCCTACTGCCGGCGATGTGTGGTGGATAATAACACATTCTTATCCTATCAAGGCTTGAACAAACTGAATCAAACCGAGATAGAAGTGAAACAACTTCAGATTGAACTGGCTGAGCTGAAACCCCTGATGGAGAAGGCGGCCCAAGAAACCAGGGTAGTCATTGAGCAGATCGCGATAGACACTGTGAGTTTAAGTCCTTTGTGATAATCGTGATGAAATGAGCTAACTCGTTTACCGCGCTTAGTGCTTCGTTTTCTCGTTAATGATCTTAAACGGCGGTAGGCAGCGGCTTGGCTTTGCCCCTGGCATTGCTGAAGTCCATGGGCAACGGTAACCACTCACCGTCCGGTGGGCCGTATGCTCGTCTGCTTACAAGGGCAATAAAAAAAAGAAAAAAACAAGATTTGACTTTTTGTGATAGCTTCAGTTTTATTGGAAAAAAAGTCTTGTTTCAATAGGTTAGATGTGGTTCGTAAAACTCGTCCTACATGTGTGGAGAGTCACCGCTGGTCTGTCTGCTGGTCTGCGCCGCCCCTGCCTGCTTCTGTCGCAGAGCAGCCCTTCCGCCTCGACAGCTGGGCAGCTATTGTACCATAGAACTGAACTTAGAACTCGTGTCTCAATGTGGGTGGCGGCATTCACGTTGTTGATGTCTTATGGGCTTCGATAGCTTAGCACCAAATTAACCATTAATTAATTAAAAATTATTATTAAGTTAAAAAAGAGTCAATTTTGTACCACACGGTCTGTCCGAAACAGCCGGTATGAATTATAATTGCGGGTTTGATTCCCGATCAGGAGCAGGGGAATATCTTTGTAAGAGAAGCCTGGCTGTCTCGGGTTTAGGTGTGGTCTTGGTGCTGTGCCCGGCATCGACAACACGGGGGGAAATCAGGCCATGGGGCCGCTTGATGACAAATATATATTTATTTCTTTTCTTACCAACTGGCCTTGCCAAACTGATGATAATATAGCTTTCAAGCTCAACCTTCAACGTTGTCGTGGCAATAAGTGTAAGCAGTAAGTCTATGTGGTTCTGTTGTGTGTCCCAGGCCATAGCGGAAGACGCTCGGTTGAAAGTGGAGAAGGAGCAGGCCATAGCGGAGCAGATGGCCGCCGAGACTACGGCCATGGCGGAGGACGCTCAGAGAGATCTCGGTGTGTCTTTATGTGCCTAGGAGTCATAGCGTTACCTTGAGACGCACGTAGGGCGCCCCGGACCCGCCGCTCACGGACCCTCTGTACGCAGACGAGGCCCTGCCGGCCCTGCGCGCGGCGGAGCAAGCCCTGCAGGAACTGAACAGGAACGACATAGTGGAGGTGAAGGCTCTGAAGAAGCCGCCAGCAGGAGTCATTCTCGTCATAGAGTCGCTCTGTGTGGTCTTTGATATCAAACCTATCAAGGTATTGTAAATTGTAATTGATTCAAGAAGTAATTAGTGTTCTCAAGTGTTTGAGTCAACGGTATATTAGTTTAGTAAAGTAAAGTTCAGCAGACGTTCCTGACGCCACCCGCAGGATAACGCCTTTCTAAAGAAATTCCAGATCTCCCGTTTACATGCCTTTCTTCAGAGAAGCTTGCACAGTGCTTTCAGCAGCTCTCATGAACCTCGCCGATGTCCACGGGTGACACGTTAAGGGCCCGTTTTCATCCCTTAGTAGAAGTGTGGATCGATGTGATCTCATGTCGCAGGAGCCCGGCGCCACGTTCGGAGTGAAGGTGCTGAACTACTGGCGGCCGGGCAGCGCCATGCTTGCCGACCCCACCGCCTTCCTCGACTCGCTCATCAACTATGATAAGGACTCCATCACTGAGGACACCATCAAGAAACTGAAGAAGTTCATACAGAACCCAGACTATGAACCCAACAAGATTGCCAAGGTCTGAGCTTGTCGGCTGTGTACTTGCTGGTTTCATCCTGAGATCATTTGAAGGAATGTCTGTATGATTTTTATTTATCTACAAATTATGCCAAATTTTGTTGTCCAGCTCTGAGGTTATCGGCCATTACGTGCTGATATATATGGATTTCAAGCCAAAGATTCATTTAAGTACTTAAAATACTGCTTTATAGGTACTACGTCGGGTTCGTTATAAACCAGTAATCCAATAATAAAAATACAATACAGTTTACACATAACAAAATATACAGGCAGGATTATTGTCAAATGATCGGGTTCGAAGGACAATTGTTCAATATGTAACTTAAACGCCCAAAATAGCGACCATGTCCAGATCACTCGGTCACACGAAGTCTCATAGAGCATTCATTTTTGTTTTTCACGAAACAGCAGTAGATCCGATTCTGATAATTGAGAATAGCCGTATCGATTATTTAACTTTTGACTCAAATTACGTCACCACGTATCTCCTCCTATACGAAAGGAACTTGAAACACTGTAGGAACCAGAGTTTGGGTGACATCCCTATGAAGCCTCTTGCCTTGCGGGAATCGGGCTGGTTTTTATTTTGCCAATACATAAATAGAATGTCCTGTACATCCTTAATGTTGAAGCAGTAGTGAGGCAGCGCGTGTTGTGTGTCGCGCAGGTGTCGAAGGCGTGCATGTCGCTGTGCATGTGGGTGCACGCCATGTACAAGTACTACCACGTCAACACCGGCGTCGCGCCCAAGCGGGCCGCCCTCGCCGAGGCCGCCGCCCGCCTGCACGCCGTCACACGTAACTAGCGCCTCGCACTCGCCGCACCACTGGCCACCACACTTGCCACTCTACTCGCCGCCACACTCGCCGTCTAGCTCGCCGTCCCACTAGCCACTACACCTGCCACTCGTTTCCCCACTCGCCACCCCACTGCCACCACACTTGCCACCTCCTTCCTTGTACAGGTACCTGTATCCTGCCTATTTCTGCCGGATACAAAACATTATTATGCCGATGTACATTGTACCCACGTCGGGAGCAGTCAGCTCGCAGTCGATGCAAACACAACAAGTGGGTATATAGCTAATTAACTAACAGGTAGTCTGTATTCCAGCATATTTAATTGTATTTTTTTTTTAAATTGTATGAAATTTCCTAATAGCATTTAATATTCATTTCTATAGGAATGTTAGAAAGCACAAAAGCTAAGATGAGAGCTTTGCTGGAAGGCATTGCGAAGCTCGACGCATACCTCCAGGAGAAGGAAGAGGAAAAGAGACGGATGGAGGAGGACATCAACCAGTGCCTCGCCAGGATGGACCGCGCCCACAGGTGGGACCGGCGCGTGCTCATCATTATACCGCAACATTAGAGACATTTCGGCTAGCCTCACGAAACATTACAAATTGATTGTTCGTAGTTTAGATGTAGACTATAATATTTAATGATTAAAGATAAATAATAGTTAAAAGAACTAAAAACCACGCTTTTATAGAAAAATCCTAAAAAATTGATAATTAATTTATATTGCGTGGGATGCGTCGTGTGAATAGCTGTAAATATTTAATTGACAGATACGAGTAGAAGGATTATTATTTTAATAATAATAATATGTATCACGTTGAACGCCACATGAAAAATAGAGTATTTTCATTCAGGCCACGGTGCTTACCGGTGATCCTTATGTTACTGAACCTTTCAGGCCACGAGGGTCATCCGTAAGCCGCGTGAGGGTTCCAACGTAAGCGCTTCGTTCAAGCCACAGATTGCAGCTGTGTATCAAACAGAACGCGTGTGGAAGTGAGCCGCGGGGCCCTTGAGCCAAACCGAAGGGCGTGGTTTTCAAATCCAATTGAAAATTGTAGTTTTCATCAAGATTAACAGCCTTTTAAAATATCTTAAAAACTATTTTAGATGGCAAAAGTCGCTAATTTTAATCTTCCGTGCAAATAATCGCATTTATAATTTTTTAAATGAAAATTTCAAGTTGATAAAAATGACTGATTTCCTGATTTTGGCTCGGCTTGAATGGAACAGTACGCTTGGCCCACCGGTGGGACGAAAGCGTTCAACCTGTTGAAAAGCACCCCTTGCTTTTTTGTGTATTTATTTGCGTTTTCTAATTTTCTATAAAAGCGTAATTTTCAAATTTTTTAACAATTATAAAATGCGGTGTTACAATTAAACATCAACAGGTAGGGTAAGCAGCGGCTTGGCTCTGCCCCTGGCGTTGCTGAAGCCCACGGGCGACGGTAACCACTCACCATCAGGTGGGCCGTGTGCTCGTTTGCTTGACTGAATTTGACTAACCTTTTACGCTATCGAGAACATTAAAAAACTCGCACTAAGCACACTGTTCTATATTGCATACTTAAAACGTGATTCAAAATTATTTAAATCGTTACGTAGGTACGACACATTTATGAACATAATTTCTGTAAAAGGATTGTCCTGAATTAGTTTCAATATTTTTTCATAGATGGCGTAAAAATAGTACTTTTCACAAAACTTATTCTAATGTAACTTTGTTTTAAACGATTCTGTAAAAGATTGATATAGTTGTAGTAGTACTCAATAGATGGCGCTTAAATGAATATTAAGCAACGCACCAAAAATTTAGTTCATTCTGATTAGAGCATTCTCATAAATTTTACTGTAATTTCACAGAAAGTATCAACAATGCGTAGATGGTTATGCTTATTAAAATAATTATTTAAGTATAAAATAAATTATGTATGTTAGTTTTGGTATTTTTTATTTGTATTAAAGAAATCTCGGTCGATTAGTTTTCTTATAAGATTTAAATTAATAGTTTTACTAGATTTGTTCCGAAGCTTACATAAAAAAATAGCAAAAAGAACTTAGCAGAGCGTGGTTTCGATCCACGGACCTCTGGGTTATGGGCCCAGCACGCTTCCACTGCGCCACTCTGCTACAAGAAGTTACTTTGAAATTTAGTATTAGTTTCGGTTACGACCATATTGAATCAAATGAGATTTAATAATATTTTATCGTCATTACGTCGTCATATCGCTTTGTGCCTCTGTGGTGCTGATGTGTGGATGGGATTTTTTAATTGATTTTAAATCAACTGCTCAAGGAGCTAAAAATCACACGACTGATTGTTTACTGAACAAAGAGAACAACCAGAGTGCACAGCATTATTATGAATGAGACTTGGCGGGGGACCCGAGGGGTCGGGACGCGATATTCCAACATTACTAGCTGAGAGTCTAGTCACTACTCAAGCTACCATATCCCGTTTAGGTTACCAGCATAGGTTGTTGTAGTTATAGTTGTAGTCATACACAATACCGTCTTTACCATAAGGGCACACGGGGCCCGTGCCTAGGGCCCCCATTCTCAGGGGGCGCCGAAGGACCGACAATTTCTCTCACACATTTATTCTCAAAACATTTTTGTCGGGCACATTACACTTTTTTCACAAATGAGTAATCTTATCAGAAAGTATTTAATTTTACAAGGCATATAATACACCATTATATCGATGACTGCGCCTAAATCAACTATATTAATAATATTTCTGAACGCATCCAACCTAATTGAATCTAGCGATATTATATCTAGCGATCACGATAACGGTTTCCGTTACCGTAATCGTAACCAAAAAACCAGCAGCATTCTAATATCATTAATGACACATTATATCATACTGTATTTTATTACCTATAATAAATGGTCATTTATTTATTTATTTATTTATTTATTAAGTTGCACCAACAAAGTGATCATCAATACAAAACATTGACAAGTTGACAAAAGTTCATGGCAGATGTCACCTCAATTATAGGTGCAATCAACAGTGCATTAACATCAAAAATAAAAAAAATATACAGCTAAGATTTGAATACATTTCATTCATTGCTTATGATTAATTTAATTGGGAGATGATCCGCGACAGATTTTTCCTGTAAGTAGTGAGACAATCAGAAAAAACATCTCATACTATACTCAGTAAAAAAATTATATTATAATTCGCTTTTTTTACTTTCCAAAAGGGCCTCAAATTCTTGTGTGCCCAAGGGCCCCAGCCTGATTTAAGACGTCCCTGGTCATACATACATAGGGCTGTCACAAGTAGTCCATTCCCGATCCTGCGGACAGAATGGAAAGCAGTCGACGTCGCCCAAAACACGTCATCTCGGATCCTCCCGATCCACTAACGGTGCTTTTAGGTACTTCAAGCACCGGTCACCGTTCTCGTCGAACCCGTCGCTTGCGACGAAGGGCTCGACGAGTAAATTAACTCTCAGACACAGCCCACTGAGTTTCTAGCCGGATCTTCTCAGTGGGTCGCGTTTCCGATCCGGTGGTAGATTCTGCGAAACACGGCTCTTGCTAGGGTTCGTGTTAGCAACGTCATCAGGTTTGAGCCCCGTGAGCTCACCTACTAGCCACGGTTACGCTGAAATAGCCCCTAAGGCTATCAGCTTAGGCAGGATAAAAAAAAAAAAACAAGTAGTCTCCACTTGACCCTGTCATGCGCTAGGCAAAAAAAAACATGCTTTTTATCTAAATTGTATGAATATGAAATGAGTAGGTGGGGTTTCGTATACCTATATATTTTTTTAATTGCCTATATGTTTGGGCGAGCTCACAGCCCACCTGGTGTTAAGTAGTTACCGGAGCCCATAGACATCTACAACTAACTATGTAGCGCAAAATTGTAAAAATTATAATTGTCTATATTTCGAAGGGTGTAACTACTAATGCGTCGCAATTGAGTTTTAATGCAGCCCCACTGATTTGTTCCCCTTTTGATCGTTGTGATGATTCGATAATCGATTTTTGATTTTTTGATGACCGATTCGGTGATGACGATGTACGAACGCCTTTTTGGTACAACAGTACAACAGATTAATTTAGTTTTTGTGTCAAAACAGCAACCAATGCTAATGATCATAAACGCGAGGCAGTACACGACACCTGATGGAAGCGAGACCGCGTACTGCGGCGCCAACAGGTAGTGGCTGCAATAAGGATATCTCTGTTTATAGATAGAAACATGACAATATCTATATACGTGAAGCAAAAACTTTGTACCCATTTTTACGAAGATTGCGCGGACCGGAGGAGTATGAAATTTCTCACACTTATAGAGAATATAGAGAAAGAAAACATTACACACACTACCATGTATTTGACACAACACGCATGCATACTATTTTGTTGTCAAACATTATGAGTAGTAGTAGTTCCATATTTTCAACTGGAAAGGCAAAGGTATCATACCATGCAGTCTAATATTTTATAAAAAAATTAAAATAAAAAATGGTACCTAATATGAAGTGAAATGAAATGAAGTTGATTAATTTGAAACATTAATCAATTGGCATAAAATTAAGTGTAATGAGGTGAGATGATATGGGATGAGATATAATCTCATTCAGTTGTTTTTTTTTTCTTTTTTCTTTATTGCTTAGATGGGTGGACGAGCTCACAGCCCACCTGGTGTTAAGTGGTTACTGGAGCCCATAGACATCGACAACGTAAATGCCGCCATCCACCTTGAGATATGAGTTCTAAGGTCTCAGTATAGTTACAACGGCTGCCTCATCCTTCAAACTGAAACGCATTACTGCTTCACGGCAGATATAGGCAGGGTAATGGTACCTACCCGTGCGGACTCACAAGAAGTCCTACCGTTACTCCTATTATCCTATTTACTGAGACTTCTTCAGTGGACTTTTTGGAGGATCCCGAGGAGTTACGTCCAGCGACTTAATTATAGTCGAATTTCGAGTACTGCGGGACCACTAGTTATTGTAAAGGCGTCTGTTCACTGAACATGTGTTTTGCAGATTGTTAAACGGCCTGTCCAGCGAGCGAGTGCGCTGGACCCGCACCATCAAGGAGCTGGACGTGGCCATCGTGAACCTCATCGGGGACATCCTGCTCAGCGCCTGTGAGGAACTCCCCTACTGATATTAGTCAAGTTACCGAGAATATCAGCACTGAATATTCTTGTCGAATGTTATGAACTGCGCCTCCGGGTGGTGTTTGTGGTTACTAGTGGTGACGTCCCACGACGCACGCGTCCGGGGGAGGGGCACGCGGGCGGGGCGGATGTCACGTGTTCCTATATGATATACCTCGTGCAACTCCTACAGCTGACAAAAATTGGCATCTGTCCAATAAATACCGTGAACATTAATACATAGGATAAGTGCACCAGGTGCCGTGGCGTACATCACACCCTTCACTGAGGAGTTTCGGAAGGACCTGCTGCTGAAGTGGACCCAGCACATGGCGGTGAGCTCACTTATAATTAACCGCTACTATATAACTTATTTTCTTTTACCAAACCCGTGGTCATCCGTCCTCGAACTAAGGTTTTCTGTACTTTGGGAAATAGAGGCCTATTTACATATGTAGCTTTAAACGTAAATATAAATAGATATTAAACACATAGACAAGCAAATAAAATCGTTTATCACACGAATGTTTGTCCGATGTGTGGTATCCATCGAGTCAGTCTGACTTACATAAATCTTCAATTGATGTTTAGGAAGTGTCCCTGCCCCACACCCCCGGAGCCACGCCCCTCTCCATCCTGGGGGACCCGGTGCAGATCAGGTTAGCGCCGGCGGTCGCCGTGCTGGTAGCACATAGAGAAGTAGAGTGATGACTTACAGTAATGTATGAGGACCTGAAGCAGTTAGCTTAGTGAACGGTTCCCTCGGGGCCCAGCGTCTGTGGAGCCATGTCTGTGCTGGAGGACCTACTTTTGCACTTCCCGGGATTCCCGCAGCTACGAATTTGTGAGGAACTAAACACTTTATTCAAGTTCACGAACCGCTTCCGCGCTGACGTCGGGTGGGTGAGGTAGTGATGGACACAAGCGCGCGTGTGTCGGCAGGACGTGGCAGATGTACGGGCTGCCGCGGGACCCGCTGTCGGTGGAGTCCGCCGTGCTGATGGCGGCGTCGCGGCGCTGGCCCCTCGTCATCGACCCCCAGACGCAGGCCAACAACTGGATCCGAGCCATGGTACACACACGCTCCCGACTACATATACAACAAACAACTAGATATTGTATTATCTTTTGGTATTCAATTTTTGATCATTTTGAGTTACATTAAATTTAACAATCTTGGTATAGATTCATTTTGAATTTAGGGAAAAATCGAAGGTCTGATAGTGTGCAAGCCGAACGACGCGGACCTGCTGCGCAGCTTCGAGTCCGCGCTGCGCTTCGGGAAGCCGCTGCTGCTGGAGAACGTGGGCCAGGAGCTGGACCCCGCGCTCGATCCCGTCCTCAAGGTCCTTACCGGCTGTCTGAAGGCTACCGGAATATTACTGTTACTGGTGGTTATTACTGGTTGTAGGACCTCTTTTGAGTCCGCACGAGTCCACCACCCCGCCTATTTCTGGCGTGAAGCAGTAATTCGTTTCGGTTTGAAGGGTGGAGTAGCCGTTGTAACTATACTGAGACCTTGGAACTTATATCTCAAGATGGGTGGCGGTTTACGCTGTAGATGTCTTTGGGTTCCAGTAACCATTTAACACCAGGTGGGCTGTGAGCTCGCCCATCCATCTAAGCAATAAAAAATTTATAAATAAAATGTGACATTTCATAACCAATACTAGCACAGTACAGAGTGTGCAGCGGAGACTAAAGCCTTGATGGTCGAGGGCGCGCATCCTGCTTGCCGGGCTGTGGACCCTCATCTAACTAATGCGACCTCCCCACACAGCGTCAGTACTTCCGGCAAGCTGGGCAACTGGTGCTGAAGCTGGGCGAGTCGCTGATACCGTACGCGGCTGGCTTCCGCCTGTACATGACTACGAAGCTGCCTAACCCTGTGTACTCCCCGGACACGTCGGTCAAGGTGCAGGTCGTGAACTTCGCCCTGGTGCCCAGGTGAGGGGGTCTGTCTAAGCACTCTGGGTAGATCTAACATTGAGTAAGTTTCGGTAGGCAGCGACTTGGCTCTGCTCTTGACATTGATGAAATCCATCGGCGACGGTAACCACTCATCATCAGGTGGGCCATATGCTCGCCCGCCTACAAGGACAATAAAAAAAAGTCTGCTGTTGGTGTATTTGTAACGGCATAGACACGGCTCCCTGAGCTGGACACGTGGACACGTGTGCCGCATGTGTTGCCGCCAACAGACAGCAGCAGTCCATGCACGGCGTGCCCTCGCAGTGGGCTGTCGGAGCAGCTGCTGTCGGTGGTGGTGGCGCAGGAGCGGCCGGCGCTGGAGGAGACCCGCGGCGCGCTGGTGGTGTCGCGCGCGCAGCTGTTCGCGCAGCTGGCCACTATGGGCGCGCGCGTGCTGCACGGGCTGGCCTCCTGCCAGGCGCCCGTCGACGACCTGCAGCTCATCCTCACGCTCGAGGCCATCAAGATCAAGACGGCGGAGATCCTGGTGAGTCCGAACTGTCCTGGTGAGTAGTCGTGCCTACAACTGTCCCGTGTACATGGCTGGCCCCGGCGCAGACGAAGGTGTCGGACATGGAGCGCACCACAGCGGAGGTGGACGCCACGCGCGGCGAGTACACCGGCGTGGCGGCGCGCGGACAGATCCTGTTCTTCTGCGTGGCCGCGCTGGCCGCCGTGGACCCCATGTACCAGTACTCGCTCGACTGGTTCACCGGACTCTTCCTCAAGTCCATGGCGGAGACCGAGCCGAGCGGTGAGTCGATGCAGCCTACATTTTATCCTTGAAAAGAAGTTTGACAGTTATTCAAGATTGGACTCTACCAATGGACCAATTACAATTTAAATACCTAATTATAAATTCCCAACTAGATCTGTGTTTTTTTTTAACCTAAGCTGAGAGCCTTGAGAGGCTATATCAGCGTAACCTTAACTAGTAGGTGAGCTCACGGGGCTCAAATCTGACGACGTTGCTAACATGAACCCTAGCAAGAGTCGTGCTTCGCAGAATCTACGACCGGTTCGGAAACGCGACCTACTGAGAAGATCCGGCGAAAAACTCAGTGGGCTATATCTGAGGGTATAGATCTGTATAGACCGATAGTTGGTCGTTATCATAGTTAGCCCCGACACCGCCGATAACCAGTTCCTCACCCGCCCCTCGGCAGAAGACATCCTGGAGCGCGTGGAGACGATCATCGAGCACTTCACGTTCTCGCTGTACCTGAACGTGTGCCGCAGCCTGTTCGAGCGACACAAGCTGCTGTTCGCCTTCCTGCTCACCGCCAGGATCCTGCTCGACGCAGGCGTCATCAGGACCCACGAATACAACTTCTTGATTAATGGTGCTTCATCCCAAGAAGTAAGTTGTGTGCGAGCTGTTTGTTTGGGGAGAGGTTTTTTTTTTTTTTTTTTTTTTTTTTTTTATTGCCCTTGTAGGCAGACGAGCATACGGCCCACCTGATGGTGAGTGGTTACCGTCGCCCATGGACTTCAGCAATGCCAGGGGCAGAGCCAAGCCGCTGCCTACCGCTTAATACTCTCCACAAGCCTCGTTTGAAGAAGGACATGTCATAGCGCTCAGGAAACACCGTGGAGGGGAGCTCATTCCATAGCCGGATGGTACGTGGCAAAAAAGATCTCTGGAAACGCACTGTGGATGACCGCAGTGGCTCCAGGTAGTATGGATGAACTCTACTCCGGTGGCGGGCGGTGCGATGGTAAAAACGAGATGCCGGTATCATCTCGAACAATTCCTCAGAGCACTCCCCATGGAACATACGGTACAAAATACAGAGGGAACCGAAGTCCCTCCGCAGACCCAGAGGCTCCAAACGATCCGTGAGAATGGGATTATCGACAATCCGAACGGCCCTCCTCTGTATGGAGTCAAATGGAAGAAGCTGGTATTTGGGAGCCCCGGCCCAGAGATGGGAGCAGTACTCCACGCGAGGCCGGACTTGTGCTTTATAAAGCAAAAGCCTTTGTCCAGGCGTGAAGTACCGCTTCGCTCTGTTGAGGACTCCCAGCATTTTGGACGCCAACTTGGCTTTGCCTTCCAAATGACTCCGAAACTGGACATCGCTCGAAATGTCGACCCCAAGTATCCCAATACTCTCGGAAGGTTGCAGGGATACTCCTTGGAATTGCGGCGCCATGACAAAGGGGTCCTTCTTCGCAGTGAACGCGCAAACTTGTGTCTTTATCGGGTTGAATTGAACCAAGTTCAATTCACCCCATTCGGAGACTCGCCCCAGAGAGTTCTCCACTTCAGACACAAGTTTTGATCGTCTCTCTTGCACCGCGCTCCGAGAGAGACTCTGATGGCCGATATATCGCGCATCCCCCGTGCTGTCATCCGCATAGCAATGCATGCCATCAATAGACAGCATGTCATTGATATACAGGATGAAAAGCGTGGGGGAGAGCACCGAACCTTGTGGAACGCCAGCGTTAATGGTCATGGTATCAGAGCAGTCACCGTCTACAACGACCGTGATGCTCCGCCCATCCAAAAAGCTAGCGATCCACTTGCAGAGTCCCTCGGGGATTCCGTAAGATGGTAGCTTCGATAGAAGTGCCCTATGCCAGACCCTGTCGAAGGCCTTCGCGATATCAAGGCTCACAGCAAGAGCCTCGCCCTTGCTCTCCAAGGCTTCAGCCCACCTGTGAGTAAGGTATACAAGAAGATCGCCAGCTGAGCGACCGTGACGGAAACCGTACTGTCGGTCACTGATCAGCTGGCGATCCTCAAGATACTTCAGGAGTTGTGTATTTATTATTCGCTCCATCACCTTGGAAAGCAAGGAAGTTATCGCGATAGGCCTATAGCTCGACGGGTCCGACCGGTCACCCTTCTTGGGGATAGGGTGGACGTGGGCGGTCTTCCATGAAGACGGAACCCTGTTAGCGCAATAAGAGAGGCGATACAAACGCGTTAGCGCAGGTGTCAGCTCAGGGGCGCACGTTTTCAGAACCACTGCGGGGATGCCGTCTGGCCCACTCGACTTATGGACGTCCAGGAGTCGGAGCTCCCGCCTAACTGCACACTGTGTGAAGCAGATATCCGGCAGGGAGCTATCACACCGGGGGATGTTCGGTGGTGTGGCACCCCCGTCGTCCACAGTCGAGTTCGAGGCGAAGAGTTTGACCAGAAGGTCAGCCTTCTCTTTCGCGCTGTGGGCCAGAGTGTCATCGGACTTGCGCAGTGGTGGAAGTATATCCTCAGGTCTAGATCTTTGTTTCTTGTGACTGTATCCTATAATAATGACACAGATAGAATTCTAATAGAGGATCGCACTGCCATTCCCGAATTCTTACAGGACTTGACGTAAGCCAACCGTTGTTTCCCTGGTCTAATTACTTCAATACCTAGTAGACGCCTTCACGGCGAAATCTTGCTCTTTGGTTAGTGTACGAATCTGGTTCAATAAGCAGTCGTAATGCACTTCTATTAAGATTTATAATGAACATACTATAATATTCAACATTAATTTCCGTCACGCCAAAGTATCCTAATGTAAATGAACATATCCTCTGCGTTAGGATATAGAAAACCCTGATCCGAAGTGGATATCGCCTCGCATGTGGTCGGAGTTCCAGCAGCTGGCGACGATAAGCACCATGAAGCCCTTCGTCACGGAACTTTTCCCCGAAAATTTAAAGTTCTTCAGAACCTTTTACGAATCATACAACCCTCACAAGTGAGTGCTCTAGCAAGGGCTTAATGAAGTTCGCTGCTCGAGGTCTGTTCTAAGGGTTCGCTGCCGCGTCCACACCCTCAGGGATACCTGGCCGCCCGTCTGTTCTGCGGCAGGTCTGATGCCGACGCTCAAGCAGACAGGGCAGGCCCAACCATTTCCATCAACGAATTGTACCAACCGTTGCAAAAGCGGAAGTATACACAAATCCAAATCATTGAAATCACATTTGACCCGCCTCGAGACGTAAGGGCTGGGTATCAGCTGTATTCCATAACGACACTCCGACACTTGACATCGAGACGCATACCTGCCTCGCGGCGTACCCAAGCGAAGGACCCCCTATTGTGATAGGTGATATCAGCTTAGTGAAGATTTGTAGTCATTCTGTCACCCCAGCAACGGGTTGAGCCACTGCCCAGATTATTGTACTAATGAGCTCAGAATTTTGCAGAATTATGTTTCGGCTCTTGTCTCGCCAAACCTGAACTTTAAGTTTGTTTTTAGGCTTCCGTACCCGAAGGCACTGGACTCACAGCTGGACGCCTTCCAGAAGATCCTTGTGTTGAAGTGTATCCGGCCCGACAAAATGATCCCGGGTCTGCAGGTAGCTCGTTGCGGATGCACAAGTAGTAACGTGGTAGCGTGGGATATCACGTCGCAGCGGCTGCGGGCAGGGCATCCGATGTGCAATGAAGAGGGGCCTCGGTCGAATGAAGAATGAGGAGATTCGTTGGAGAACCATGCTCTCTGACATAGCTCAAAACATCACGAAGTTGTTGACTTCGAAGCCGCAGCGTGGAGAGGGACTTCCTACAAAAAGGACCAACGCCCTCTTTTTTTTTGTTTTTATTTTTCCTACCTAGCTGAGAGCCTTGAGAGGCTATTTCAGTGTAACCTTAAGTAGTAGGTGAGCTCAAACCTGATCCGACGCCCCCATGAACGTCGCAGGAGTATGCGGGGTGCCTTGAGAAAGTGTATGTCCAGCAGTGGACTTATGTAGGTTGATGTTGGCTTAATCACATCCGATTATTGTTTGAAAGTAACTAGAATTTACAAGCCGATCAATGTCTTCAGGTGATGAGAACATCATGTAGTTTATGGTCAATGCAATGGTCAGTGACATGTCACACGCAAGTACTAGGTGTTCATGAGGGGGCCGCGTGGACACCTGTCAGTACTCAGCACTAGTCACAGTACTGGAGTCCATCCTAAGTAACACCAGTGCGTAGTGGGGTGGCCGGGGGGTTGGGGGGCGGTGCTGGTGCAAGTTGAGCGGCAGCGTGTCGGATGGTGCAGGAATACGTGTCGGCGGCCCGGGGGGCGCGGTACGTGGAGGCGCGGGGCGGGGGAGGGCGCGCCGGGCTGGCCGCGCTGCTGGCCGACTCCTCCCCGCGCGCCCCCCTCGTGCTGGTGCTGTCCTCGGGCACTGACCCGGCCGCCGGTACGCTTTGGCTCCTGCGTGAACTGCAGCAAGCCGCCGCCGACTTTAAACACTAATTACTAAATTAAAAAATAATTCCAAATAAAATGATGTAGTTATTAAATAAATAAAAAATCCTTTAATAGCTAACCGGAAAATATTAAGATAACAGTTTATTACCGTGGGTATCCTGGTCGGGATGTAGTGACGGTAGAAATTATTGTTGCTTTGTCCTTGACTCGTAGGCAATGCTTCAAGTTAACCAGACGTGAAGTTGGGTTGACATGTCGCGTTGACAGGTTCCGTTACATGGATGTACATAGAGGTGAGTAAAGTGAGTGCAAGCGTGGAGAAACAGTTCGTCTTCTCAACTTGTGGCTAATTGTCTTAGTCTCTGGATAAGTCGTAGTAGAGACAAGACTAAGATGTTTAAACGATTGAAACACCCGTACGAGTAATAACAAAAGCTGTAAGTGTGCTTTGAAAAAATAATAATCTTTCACGGGACGTTGCGGTAGCTCTAATAGTTCCCACTCGACTCAAAACTTCTAAAGATTGACTAGACGTCATTTTTGTATGTGTTTTATAGTTTGTTTTCTTACTTGTGGCAAGACCTCTTGTGAGTCCGCGCGGGTGGGTACCACCAGCCTGCGTATTTCTGCCGTGAAGCAGTAATGCGTTGCGACCTTAGAACTCATGTCTTAAGTTGAGTGGCCGCATTTACGTTGTAAATGACTATGGGCTCCCGTAACCACTCAACACCAGATAGACCGTGAACTCATTCGTCCAACTAAATAATAATAAAAAATATTTAGATTTGATGCAGTTCGCTGACAAGATGAAGATGGGCAAACGGTTCGAGAGCATCTCCCTGGGCCAGGGTCAGGGCCCCATCGCGGAAAACATGATCAGACTGGGCTGCGACTTTGGCAACTGGGTCTTCCTGCAGGTCGGCTCTCAATGTACCACATTTAGTCGGTCCTCATGCTCTCGATAGTTTTGTGGCTAAAACTGGAGCCATCGCACCGCACTTTGGTCCTCAGAACTGTCACCTGTCGCCCTCGTGGATGCCAGCGCTGGAGCTCCTGGTGGAACAACTCCAGGCTGAGAATGTGCACAAAGACTTCCGCCTGTGGCTCACCTCCACACCCTCGCCGCATTTCCCGGTATCGTTATTGCAGAATGGTAAGTCGAAGATGTATTGACGTAAGATAAGCAAGATTGATAGTGACATTTGGATTTGTTATAATTTATTAGTGTTATGTTTCGATTGGAATTTGTAGGTAGCGGCTCGGCTCTGCCCCTGGCATTGCTGAAGTCCATAGGCGACGGTAACCTCTCACCATCAGGAGGTCGTATGCTCGTCTGTTTACATAGGCAATAAAAAAAAATTTGGAGTCGAATTCTGTGGTCCAACCAAATTTGTAGTTCGGATAAGAACTACGCGAGCTGCGACAATATTACCCGAGTCGAACCGGCGCTGCGAACTCGACGTGACTTAAGGAGGGGCACGTGACGGAGTGTCCCGACGTCACGGCCCCCAGTACACCGCCGTCACGCGCGAGATCCGAGACCGAAGTCTCCATCGTGTCCAAGTAACGACACCGCCGCTTTACAATTAATGCCGGAGTCTGGACCACTATGTCCACCCCGCGCTCCAGCCCACCTCAGCGATCCTTACCCATTAATGTTCCTGATTGCACTGACCAGGATACAAGATGACGATAGAACCTCCGCGGGGGGTGAAAGCGAACCTGCTGAAGGCTTACACGAACCAGATCCCGGACTTCGCAGACTTCTTTGAGTCGGATGAACCTAAAGTTCCCCAATTTAAGGTTTACTAAGTTTCCGGAGCTTGTGTGGTCTGACCGGAGCTAGCTAGTGTAGGGTGGGGGGCCGGCAGCTACTGAGGTCCTGGCAGGACAAGTTTGTTTAAGATCCTTCATCATTAGAGGAGAAGCATTCAATTTTAGACTTTGAGTTGATTGTTAAACTTATTGAGTTTTTATTCAGCTTAGATATTTATTTTGCTACTTTTTATATATTCTTTTATTGCTTCAATGGGTGACGAGCTCACAGCCCACCTGGTGTTAAGTGGTTACCGGAGCCCATAGACATCTACAACATAAATGCCGTCACCCATCTTGAGATATGAGTTCTGAGGTTTCAGTATAGTTACAACGGCTGCCCCACCCTTCAAACCGAAACGCATTACTGCTTGGTGGTACCTATCCGCGCGGACTCACAAGAGGTCTTACCACCAGTAATTACGCAAATTATAATATTTTGTGTTTGTTTGTTCATTAGAAAAATCGCTACCCGCTTGCTATCCAACACTGTTGCATCGCTTGATGCGAGTGCACCCGGCGTCTGATCCTTTAGGCCATAACGACTTCAGAAACAAAAACTAAAGTTTCTCTTAACGAGCCACTAAACATAAGTAAAAAAAACAAAGGAAATCTCTTAACGAATCAACGAAAACCTGGTACTTCTTAATTGTCTTTGTCTATTTATTTATTTATATAAATGTATGAGAGTAGGATGAAAAATGATGTACTTCAAAATACCGTTGAAATGCAGATAAGTTTCAGACCACCTGGTTATAAGTCGTTCCCAGCCCTGGCACCACAGTGGTGGTCCGGCGGCGCTGACCCGGGGCCGGTGCGCAGTGGCTGGTGTTCTCGCTGAGCGTGTTCCACGGCGTGGTGCTGGAGAGGCGCAAGTTCGGGCCGCTGGGCTTCAACGTGCCCTACGAGTTCACAGACGGGGACCTCCGCATCTGCCTCTCGCAGCTCAGCATCTTCCTGCGGGAATACTCTGAGATACCGCTCAACGTACGTGCCGTCCGTAACACATACCTGTGCATTGTAATATAGAGCTGAATCTGATAGTACCAGGTTTTACCCGGTGTTGAGTTAGGGGACAATCTTGTCTCTGCAGTCAC
Organism: Bombyx mori; assembly: GCF_030269925.1. Taxonomy (NCBI): domain Eukaryota; kingdom Metazoa; phylum Arthropoda; class Insecta; order Lepidoptera; family Bombycidae; genus Bombyx; species Bombyx mori. Next base: position 243,642 of record NC_085120.1, on the reverse strand, counting down.
TACTACCTCTGCACCATGAGCTCGCCGACGTACCTTGAGGAGGTCACGTAACAACTACATACGCCACTGTAGTCGTCGCACGGGGGGCACAGATGCTGAAGTACACGACGGGGACAGAGATGCTGTCGTACACGGCGGGGGCTCACAGATGCTGATGTGCACGAGGGGGACACAGATGCTATCGTTCACGGTGGGGGCTCATAGATGCTGACGTACACGACGGTGACACAGGTGCTGTCGTATACGGCGGAGACTCACAGATGCTGACGTACACGACGGGGCCCACAGATGCTGACGTACACGGCGGGCCACATCAACTACGGAGGCCGCGTCACGGACGACTGGGACCGGCGCTGCCTGCTCACGCTGCTGGCCGACTACTACTCGCCCGCCGTGCTCTCCGACAGATACATCTTCGACGAATCCGGGGCCTACAAGCAGGTCACACGCCGCACTGTAGTCTTTGTGGGTCTCCACCGGTAGGCGAAGGCCCGCGTATCACTTCTGTAAACACGTTCAACTTAATTGTTATTTGATATCCGACCTGAGGTCTTTAATGTCACACATGTTTTTAATGTTATACATTTTCAGGAACTCTATACAAAGCAATGGCCCTGTGAGCTTAGCACGCGGTCCGTAAATGACCAGCCATTGGCTTTTTGAGGACAATTTTAAGGAATCTGTTGTTCTAGTTCTCAGTGCGTGACTTTTTTTTAAGATTCATTATGATTTTCCTGTACTGTTTATACAGACGCGTTTGCTGTAGCGAACATACCGACGCACAAGATATAATCCTTGAAAATAATAATTCAGTAGGCCCCAAAAGCCGATCCTAACGAAAAGTCGGATGATCTGTTGTTGTAAATCTTCTGTAGACATTGCGATGTTTGAACTGGTAGGATAGGTTTGATTCTAATGCTATAGAGGCTTCACGCTCAAGGGCACCCGTAGCCGCTCGGTGGCTGGAGGTAGATCGTTGAGCCGAGCGTGACCTTCGCTGCTGACAGTGTCTGCTCTGACCTGTCCAGTTGCCGTCGTCAGCTACAATAGAAGACTACATGAACTACATAAAGACCCTCCCCCTGAACGACGACCCGTCGCTGTTCGGTCTGCACCCCAACGCCAACATTAGCTACGCCATGTCCGAGACCAACGCTTGTCTCGGTGAGCCCCGCTGTGGAACTTTTAATATGAAATCTAATGTATTATTTAATGAATAGTCTGTCGGCAACCACTTGGACAATGCGGTAAGTTTGGCACGCGGCTTACTTTACAATGATGTAGCTTATCGGCAAACCGGCATCAAGCTGACACGAAACTTTGTCATTTTTTGCAATGTCAGGTTTGTGACCTCTATGAAACTATGACGTCCTAGCCGCTGAAAGAAGACAAAAAGACATGTGGTTCTGTAAATAATCTTAGATTGCTTTCTGCCTCGAACGGCCCGGACCAGCAGCCGGCTGCTCGACGTCACGGAGCACACACTCGAACCGCGCATCTTTTTTTTCCTACCTAAGCTGATAGCCTTGAGAGATCATTTCAGCGTAACCTTAACAAGTAGGTGAGCTCACGGAGCTCAAACCTGACGTCGTTGCTACTGCTAACCCTAGCAAGAGGAGTGCTTCGCTGAATCTAACACCGGATTGGAAACGCAACCCACTGAGAAGATCCGGCGAGAAACTCAGGGGGCTGTGTTTGTGGGTTAAACCGTGCGTCTGTTCGAGAGCTCTTGCAGTCAGACCGACGCACTTTAAGTTTTTTGATCAACAAAATATTACACACGTATAACATCAGGTGTCGTAATTAGCATTTAATTTAACGTAAATAGTATTACTCGGTATTCGGGCAGTAAAGTGATGGTTAGTAAATGTGGTCGCTTCAGGTAACCTCCGCAGCCTGCAGGCGCGCGGGGTGAGCGAGGCGGGCGCGGGCTCGGAGCGGGGCCCGGAGCGCGCGGCGCGGGACGTGCTGGCCGCGCTGCCGCCGCCGCTGGACCTGCCGCGCATACACGCCGCGTCAGTACACACACCCCTCGCGACGCTACACTTGGCCACAGAAACCTCCCCTAAACTACGCCATGTACTGTGTTGTTGACGGCCGCTGACACAATGTCATTAAATTACCCTTTAAAACTTTGACATCACTAATAATTTTAACTCTACGCATTATAACACCATCTCGCGGGACAACTGAGGGCCGAGTCGCGACGCTCACGGGCGATACGCCTCTGTCCACGGTCTAATTTGTGGTCCGCCGTGATTGTCTCATACGTTGCCATGTGCGATATGGAGACACGATCTGTGCCCCTCACGTGGGACCCCACGTCCCCGAGAGGTTTGCGAAGTATCTTGTCGACAACAGGTACCCGGTAATGTACAAGGAGTCCCTGAACACGGTGCTGATCCAGGAGGCCACCAGGTACAACAGGCTCCTCAAAGTCATCGACGACTCTCTCACGTGAGTGCACTGCCTACTTTGGCTTTTCGTGAAACACTAACAATAAGTTTATGTAAAAATGTATAAAAACCTTATCCAATAACACATGCACATAAAATGTAATATATTAAGATATTAACATTACATTGAAACCAATTTGAAGTATTATCTACAATCTCCCCCTTTTTTCCTACCTGAGCTGATGGCCTTGAGAGGCCATTTCAGAGTAACTCTAACAAGTAGATGAGCTCACGGGGTTCAAACCTGACGACGTTGCTGAGCACAACAGTGCTTCGCCGAATCTACCACCGGATCGGAAGCGCGATCCACTGAGAAGATCCGGCGAGAAACTCAGTGGGCTGTGTCTGAAGATTAATTTACTTGTCGAGCCCTTCGTCGCAAGTGACGGGTTCGACGAAGACGATGGCTGGAGGTCTCTGTTTATCCAATAACGAATATGCGAGTCCCGCCCCCCCTCGCGCAGGGAGGTGTGCCGCGCGCTGCAGGGGCTGGCGGCCATGTCCCGCGGCGCCGAGGAGGCGGCCGACGCCCTGGCGCGCGCGCTGGTGCCGCCGCGGTGGACGCGCGCCGCCTACCCCTCGCTCAAGCCGCTCGGTTAGTAGACCGCCGCGCCCCCGGAGTGGGGGACCGGACGTCCTCCTGACTAGACCATAATCACCTTGAGTTTGTAGTTAGATATTTGTATTTTAGTTGCGCCGTCGGTCTCCCGTGTGGCCTAATGGATAAGGCATCGGCCTCCTAAGCTGGGGACTGTGGGTTCCAGTCCCACCAGGAGTATTCAAAACGCGCTTTTTTATTAATAATTTAAGATAAATAATCTTCACATTTAAATTTCTGTCAAAATAATATTGTTTCCGCTTAAATTCCTATGAGTGATCTCAGTAAGGGAGCAGGTGGGCCGTCGGCCGGGGTCACCCCCATGACGTCACAGCCCGCGATACTCCACCGCTAAGAGGGTGCAAACAGAACTAATATAGTAATATAATATATAAAAGTATATATAAAAGTAATAATACTAATATATAATACATATCAATGACAAACGACGCCGCGACGGCCCGAGCGTTGTGGTTGGGTGTTATATAAATTCAACGTGTGTAGTGTGTAGTGTGTACATAACTATCATTAGCGTGATTGAAGTTTTTCTCAGATACAAATGTGGTAGTGTGTGGTGGGTGCGCGTGTCCGCAGGCGCGTGGGTGCGGGACCTGGCGCAGCGCGTGGAGTTCCTGCGCTCGTGGGCGGAGCTGGGCATCCCCACCGTGTTCTGGATCTCGGGGCTGTTCTTCCCGCAGGCCTTCCTCACGGGCGCGCTGCAGAACTACGCCAGGAAGCACGTCGTCGCCATCGACACGCTCTCCTACGGCTTCGAGGTGACTTACTGCACCGTTGCGAGACATTAGCGTGATCACCGCACGCCGCAGACGTTGCTAGTGCCAGAGAAAACATCCCTTTTTTTTATTGCTTAGATGGGTGGGCAAGCTCACAGCCCACCCGGTGTTAAGTGGTTACTGGAGCCCATAGACATCTACGACACAAATGCGCCACCCACCTTGAGATATAAGTTCTAAGGTCTCAGTATAGTTACAACGGCTGCCCCACCCTTCAAACCGAAACGCATCAGTACTTCACGGCAGAAATAGGCAGGGCAGTGGTACCTACCCCTGCGGACTCACAAGAGGTCCAACCACCAGTAAATTTCTATAATAACATCGAAGGGAGTCAGTTATAAATTGTCAAGAGTGTTCACGTATTTACTAATGAGCATTGCCCGTGGGCTCAGGGGAGGTCAAGTTGATACATATAATTTGAGTTTTGTTTACTGGTACTGTGGGCAGCCCCTGGCCGCCGCGCCGCCGAAGAGGCCGGACGACGGCTGCTGCATCCGGGGACTGTTCCTGGAGGGCGCTCGCTGGAACATGGGGGACATGAGCCTGGACGAGAGCCGGCCCAAGGAGCTGTACACAGGTAGGTGGGGGGGAGGGGGGGGGCTACAGCGCCGGGCGGGCCGCCGCTGTAGCCCCGCGCTCCGCAGACATGGCGCCGCTGTACCTGCGGCCGGAGCAGCACCGGCGGGCGGCGCAGGGCTCCGCGGACTGCCCCGTGTACAAGACGCTGCTGCGCGCCGGCACGCTGTCCACCACGGGCCACTCCACCAACTACGTGCTGACCGTGGAGCTGCCCACCAAGAAGCCGCCGGCGCACTGGGTCAAGCGCGGGGTCGCCTTGTTCTGCGCCCTCGACTACTGACAATAAATATATCGCGTTCGACGATTACGATTGGTTTTATTTAAAAGAAAATATTTTAATATATTAACTACCAGCTGACCCGGCAAACTTCGTAGTGCCTCAATCGATAAATAAAAGACCTAAACGTTTGTATAAAATAAACTTAAAACAAACAAAAGGAATCCGTCCGACATCAAAGGAAAAACAAAATTGTTATTTTTATTTATTTCCGAGCATTTTCATATTTATCTACCATTTAAACCTTCTCTGGATTCCCACAAATAATTCAAGACCAAAATTAGCCAAATCGGTCCAGCCGTTCTCGAGTTTTAGCGAGACTAACGAACAGCAATTCATTTTTATATATTATATTGATAGATTAAAGATTCTTTTTCCCTACAATTTTTTTTTTTTATAATCAGCTAGCAGGTTGCTTGAAATGGTTTTTCAATCAAAGAAAATAAATAAATGGTTGATGGTCACGTCTTGTTTACTACACGTACACTTGTACACAGCTGTTGTACTGTAAAAACTGATACCATACTAATTATTCATGTCTCAGGGTGGGTGGCGGCATTTACGTTGTAGGTGTCTATACGCTCCAGTAACCACTTAACACCTAGCAGGCCGAGAGTTCGTCTATCCATCTAAGTAATAACAAAACAAAAACTTTAACAGATAGGTATAATTTGACGCTGCTATTTCAATAACCACCGAATTAAACGAACGGTTAAGTTTATTATACTAAAAAAAAAAATTTAGTAAGAAGAGAACAGAGCTAACCTGAGTTTTTAAATTTGACTTAATCTATCTTATTAAAAGAGAGATATCTTCAAATATTTAATACAAATCTCCCAAATGTGTTAAGTAACTCCACAAAACTGTTAATTGTTAAAAGTGAAGTTGAATACTTTATGAAGTAAATACAGAAGGAAGAAACCCTAACAGAGCGAAGGATCGCAACTGACAGAATTAATTAGAATATTTATTTTTCCTAATGAAAACCTGATTACGTAACTGACTTGTTAATTAGTGAGCTTTTATGAATTATACTTCATAACGTCTGAATGTTTTTCGTAATTAATTTAATTGTTTAAGAACGGCGGAATTGTGCGCCTGAGTGATTTCTTTCAAATCTGTGTGAATATTTTTTGTTTTCATTCGGATATAATTACGTGGAGTGTCGCAGAATAGACGCAGGTTTTGTCCGAATTTTGATATTGATATTCTCCAGTAATATTTAGCATCCTCGCAGTGATAACCCTCTTATTGAATTATTAAAATTTAACGGCCGTCTGGTGTAGTGGTAAGTGACATGGTCACTACACAAGGGGGTCGCGGGTTCGAATCCCGCCAAGGGAAGGTATTTGTATGATAAATATAAATGTCTTTTCCAGGGTTATGGATGTATATTAAATATATGTATGTGTATAATAAATATCTTACATTTATATCCGTAATCTGGTACCTGTAACACAAGTTCTTTACGAACTTATCACGGGACTAGTTAACGTGGCGTGTTTGTTAAAAAAAAAAAAAATTTGAATCCGCTACTGATTAGCAGACTATATTGTTTATTCCTGTAACAGGGATGTCACGAAGGCGGCAATAGAACTTTGAATTTTTGGCTAAAGAAAAGAATATCTTCTGTGGTCCTGTACTTCACACAAAAAAGTCACTTATCCGACACACAGCGGTCGCACGACGTTGCTAGCTATCAGGCTGCACGTATTTGAACCTGGTTTCGTCATTCGGCGTCACTCTACTGAACGGGCAGCCCCTATCGGCTCGATGTACTCTTGCTGGTGGAAATGAAGTCGTTGTGGCCTAAAGGATAAGACGTCCAGTGCATTCGTATCTAGCGATGCATCGGTGTTCGGATCCCGCAGGCGGGTACCAACGGTGAAGGTGTAATAAAAATCAAACCCACAAAATTATAATTTGCGTAAATGGTAGGATGACTTGTGAGTCCGCACGGGTACGTACCACCACCCTGCCTATTTCTGCCGTGAAGAAGTAATGCTATTCTGTTTGAAGAATGGGGCAGCCGTTGTACTGTAAAAACTGAGTCCTTAGAGCTATGATCTCAAGGTAAGTGGCTAAAATGTACGTTGTAGGTGTCTGTTGGCTATGGTAACCACTTAACATCAGTTGGGCCGTGAGCTCGTCCATCAACCAAAAGCAATAAATAAATAATTAAGTTCCTCACCACTCCTGATGCTGGCCCTCCGTCGGCAGTGGGTCTGTGTTGGAATTTGAATGTGTAAGTAATGGCAGGCAACACTAGCCACATGTGAAGTGACAGTTTTTGAATATCGGAATGTTTCTTGAAATGTTAAAACAGATGATTGTCTTCTGTTATGACAAAGTACTTCTAATCTAGACACGGACAGTGAAACATCCTAGGATTATATAATATAAAAATAAAATATTGTAAATGTGTAATAGTATAGTGTTTGTAATATACCATGAAATCAGTGTTTTAAAATAGGCACTCACCTCCAGAGCCCAGTCCCCTCAAATAGAACTATCTAGCACTCTGGTCCAATGACGTTTTGGCAGCAATATGTATTTGAGGAATTCTTTTTAAATGGATTAGGTAATTGGCTAGTTAACTGCTTAAATTTGGGCATCAAAATATGTAGTTAAAGATATAAGGTTGGACATATTTTTTTCAAAACCAACAGTCACTAAGTTTGTTATTTGTTTTTCTTAGTTATTTAATTGTTTTCAATATAAAATAAACAAATTTCATTAAAGAATACATTAAAAACGGTTCATACCTGAAGAGGTTAATACACAACACCCATATTGTTAATTTTTTACCGAATACACTAATTATATTATTATGATTCATTCGTCAGTGACAAGATATTTTCTTATTAAACAAATGTCAATGAAATTTTTTTTACGTCTTCCTTCCTGAGGAAGAAATTTATGATTTGTCCTTAAATTTAAGCTTATACTCGTAGTCAATAAATATAATATCAACCATATTTCAACTATAGGTAGGTAGGTACATAAGATATTATTGATGTCGAGTTATTGAGCATTCAGAAAAGTTGCTTAAAATCTTTTAGCAGGCAATGAGAGGTGATGTTGTGTGATGGCAGCGAGCAGCCGGATTGTTGTGTAGTGTTGCAGAGCAGCCGGATCTTTGTTGAGGAAGAAATTAATTTACCTATGGGTTTCGATCTGCTCGCCAGCACAACGCGTACGTCGCTAATTAAATTTGTCGTTTTGAGTACCTACTGTTGAGGACAGTATCTCACTATGGATCTAAGTATACTTTGGATTTATTTTTCTATCATCAGTGATTGATAATGATATGATTCCGAGTATTGTCCTAATGAGGTTGTGACGTGGGGAGTGTCAACTGAAGGTGTTTTCATCGTCCTACACTTACTTGGAGGAAGATTAATGAGAACTGTCCTGAACATAAACCCTTTGTGTTCTAAAATAAGACTAATGTTCCTTTTAGATTTTCATTAAACTTAAAGTCAAATCAAAGTTCCACATAACCTTAAAACCACACGTGGCATCGAACCTGGTCGCGAGAACACAGGCCGGCAGTAGTGTAGATGCCGGGAGGGTGTCACTACTGTTATAATTATTTCAATTCTGGTTCTGCAGAGCCGCAGCACTTCAAGTCCAAGCAAGTACCAAGTCAGAATATGTATAGAAAACGTTTCAGTTATATTCAAAATTATGTCCATCCTCGAAGTTCGCAGCATGCCCGGCGTCTGTGGGATCCAGTAGTCGCTCATCATCAGGTAGACAAATTGATAGGTATTTATGGTCACATTTCTGTTGACCTAAAATAAGTAGTAGCTTGATCAGGAGTCCACGCGGCTCCTCGTCGCTTGGACAACTTCGTTAGCTGCACCGGTCCCGCGTGCGCGTGGGCCCTCCGCCTCCTGACTATTGATAGAACGAGGGTGGTCACATTACATAGCTACGTGAGCCGTGTAATTATGTGTGATCGCGTATTGGATACTGCTAGGTGTTCAAAGGTCGCCGTGTTGTAATTATATGTAGGTAGGTACATGTTAAGTGACAATTCGAAATATATAATTGAGTATTCGATCACTATTACGCACCCGCGTTATACCTGTCTACCGTGAGTAGGCAGCCAGTGCTCGCTGGACAATGAATTCGTTTATAAAACTACATATAATATTAAATTGTAACCCAAATTTCTTCAATATTTAGTCTATGACTGTATCCAACGTGTAAGGAAGTAGGTAAGTATACTTATCACTTTAATTCAGATTACTAATTTTATTTTTAAGCGAACATAATTATAAAATTTCCGGCTTTTATATAGATGACAAGTTACAATCTAGTTAAAGCTTTTAATTATAAGTGACTTTAATGAAACATGCAGAGCTTTCATACGGGAGCTTATTACGCGAAGCTCGTAAACTTTACCTAGTCGTTATGTATGGACGCAGTTGACGCGCCGTGCGATGATTACTTCGCGCGTGAACATTACTCAATTTGATAATAATTACGTTAGGAAGCCAGATGGAGAAAAATGAGTTGGTTTTATCAAGACATTAATGTCTGTTCCGACGTCCGTCGACATAAATACACTATACGTGTGTCACCTGTCTCATGCCACTTAATAGTTGGCTTTTATATCGTGCACTGAACGTATCCGGCACTAGGCACTTGCGGGAGCCGAAGAGAATGACCTCATGCGCACGCACACTTCAGAAATAAGTGTTTGCTTTGCCGCTAAAACCTACAGCAAACATCTTTGAGACTCTTCGCTCTTGAACTCTTGAAAGGATTGTATTATTTATATTAAGTCCAGGGATTCTCATTCCACACAACGAACACTAGGAGGAGACTTTCAATAAGATCAGTTGTTTGTAAATATTGATTGTGTAGGTCTCTGCGCACACTCGAGCTAAACGATTTGTTTTTTTTATTTTGCTTAGATGGGTCGACGAGCTCACAGCCCACCTTGTGTTAAGTGGTTACTGGAGCCCATAGACATCCACAACGTAAGTGCGCCACCCATCTTGAGATAAAAGTTCTAAGGTCTCAAGTATAGTTACAACAGCTGCCCCACCCTTCAAACCGAAACGCATTACTACTTCACGGCAGAAACAGGCAGGGTGTTAGTACCCCTCCTTGTTTGTGAAGGAGTCTATCACAGTAGCGACCAGCATTAGATCTTGCGTCCATCGGTTGGGTAGATCCTGATGATGACTGAAGCGATAATTATTATAAAGATATTCATGTGTCTGATGAGGGTTTCTACTTGTGATGAGTAGTGCCGGTACGGTGTTCCGGCGCCACCGATCTGCTTATCTCTGCTGCAGTCGCCAGGTCCGCCGCTAGTTTTGCTATCCTCGTGAACAAATGCAGAGTTCGGGCTAATGACTCGAGTCGGGCGGCGTCACTTGCCCGTACCTCTCAGCACCGTGCCGTCGCCGAGCTGGAGGTCAGGGGAGGGCGTTCGACCAGCCCCGACCCCTGTAAAGAGGCAGTACCCCCCGGTGACTGTTTCGGGGCGACCTGAGGGAGTTGAGGCTGTGCCGTATGCTACCGACATTGTAGCGCAGTGACCGAGGTTTGCGTCAGAGGCTGTCGTTGTTGTCTCTCGAGCGTACTGTGGCAGAGAAATACGGTAGGCGGTGCATCGCGTTCGAGGCGTCGGACCACAGAAGGAGGGCGCTGCGAGTTTGATTATAAGGTTGACTTATTCCAGACACTAGTTACCGCTTGATTACATTTGAATTGATGCAGGGTGTGGAAGCAGCGTCAGAATTTGAAATGAAAATAACATACTATGATATTAAAATTTTGTTAAGCGAAATACATATAAGTACTTAAACTTTATTACATTATTTATTATTATCCTTCTTAATGCTTTCACAGGTCATTTCGGCAATGGAAAAAATCTATACTAAATAACTCCTACGTAGGATAAATATTGCAAACATCGCCCGCCTCCCCTTGGGATGGAAAAAAACACTGACTTTTTAAAGTGCTATCAATCACTTGCTTTGTCTATACGCTTTCAATTCGGTTGCCTTACCTTGTACTAGATGTACGATGCTCAGTCTCCAGCACGCCCAGTCGCCTCTATAGCTGAGATACCGCTGGGCATCAGCGAAATAGTTACTATGGTATAACACTAAATATTACCCGCTTCTTCTTTTACGTAGAAAGTGAAAATATTTATGAATAATAGAATGTTAAGGAGCTATTTAAGGTACCAAAGTCACGCTTTTTAACCGACTTCAAAACAGGAAGTTGTCAATTCATTGGTCTTAGCGTGATTCTATATAGCCTATAACATTCCTCGATAAATGGGCTATCTAGCACTGAAAGAATTTTTCAAATCGGACCAGTAGTTCCTGAGATTAGCGCGTTCAAACAAACAAACTCTTCAGCTTTATAATATTAATATAGATTAATTAATATATTCAAAACGGTCAATTTTATGATATCGAGCACAGAGCGTCGCACCTCGTAACGCTCCCGACGAGTCTGTCGGCGGCTGATAAACTTTACTGTGGACCCTCGACTTACTGTTACTATAAGTCTCAAATAAATTGTGACACATTTGAGCAAGATTTGTTCTCATACATTTATAGTTTCGAAGAAAACGTTGTTTACATCAGGACCGTTTAGGCTTCATTGGTTAATTGCAGAATATTATGAGAAGTTTGTCACCGAAGCAATTAATTCCTGACGCAAGAGTATTGATGTGTTACACGTAAAATATTTATTCGTCAGGTACATGTAATGTTGCTACATGACTAGACGATAGCACTATGACCTGTTTATTTAATGCGGATTTATTTCTATTAAATTGTAACCCAAAAGTGTAGTTGTAGTTACAAATTTATTCTTTGTAATCAAATTAAGTTTGTCATTTTAACTGTAATTTTTTTAATTTTTAAACCTTTTTTCACTAACTTTCGCTAACAGTTATTTCAGCAATGCTCGGACTGAGATGTGAGCTCACGGGCACAACCTGAGAGAATTGCTAACAGCAGCTCTAGCACGAAGCGAAAACTCAGTGATTATTTTTATAATATTGCCATGCTTCAATTATCTTCCAAAATTCTCAAGGATGAGACAGCATTTATCATAAATTGAGACTTCAGCGTCGTATGTGATGGTCGGTGGTGATACACACTCGGTGATGTGTATGATTTCCGGTGTGCAAACTAGACCACAGTCCACCTGGTGTTAAGCAATTGCTAACGGTGTCAAATGATCTTCGTTTTAATAACGGCCACTCCGCCCCTCAGAGCGGTCAGGCTCGTGGTGAAGACATGAGCATTGGAGATAGCATGCTCCGTTATATCACACACACAAGTCCAAGAATTTCATATTGTACATAAATCGGACAGCGAGTGAAACATGAAGTTAAAAGTATTCCTCAGACACGGGGAGGAAGCGCAGCACATAAATCAATTACCACGCAACGCTACAACTCCAAACAAAAAACTTCTTGAACTTGCATCAAACAAATACAGCACAGAGAACTTTTCAATCTCATAATAAAAGTTTATAATTTTGTAAACATTTACGAGTATCAGAGGAGCATCGGCAGTTCATTGAATTAAACTTATCCAGTTAGGTCGTTAGCGAGGGTCAGTAAGGGGTGGTGGGGAGAGGCGGAGGGGGGCGGCTTGTTGACATCCAGAACAAGTCAATTACATTACGTGACATCAATTACTTGATTTTTAGCGTTCAAATCTTTGTTGAACTAATAATCTTTAGTCGTTGTGGTTATCGGACTCAACAGACACCAGAGACACAGTTGCACGGGCAATACAACGCTCTAAGAACCTGCCAGTGTAAAGTACTTTGGAGAATGCTTTCTTTTGATTAAATTAGTGACTTGGTACTGGTATCAGAGTTCAGATACAAAGAGGTAGGTGGTGTAGGTAGCATGCTGAATGTTTAACATTTTCAGCTGGGTTATGATTTCGTGATACGTTGGTTTAATTCTAGTTTCATAGAATGAATAGGCTGAAAGGTTGTGAGCACTCGTGAACCTAGTCTCAAACCTGCGCCCTTTGAACTGAGATCTACGTGTCTCGCAGCTCAATCACATTCATGTTTTTTGTGACAGCGGCAAAAGGCTTTACTCTCCCGTGAGTACGTCGCTCGAGAGGATCGATTAATTATCATTAACAGCACTCTAATAATTAGTAACTAATTAATAATGAATATAATGAAGTCGAGTATCAGCGAGGCGAATGTTAAGTTAAATATTGATTTAGACAAAATATGAAATAACTGATGAGAAAGAATATTAGTTATATTCCCGAAGACTGAGAGGAAGAGATAACTATTGAATATGACTTTAAAACAATGAAATGCATATTTCACTAATGTTTATAAACGTGTAATAAAAACAAACACACAAAATTTATATTATTTGTATAGTTTTGGGGGCAGAATCAGTTGAAGATCCGGACTAGACTCTCCACCATTTGCATGCGAAGGATTCTTGAATACTTTGGCCACATCGCAAGGAAAGACAGTGACAACTTAGAGAAATTGATGGTCACTGGAAAGGTCGAGGGCAAGCGACTAAGAGGCAGGAACCCGACCCGTTGGACGGACCAGATTCGTGCAGCCCTGGATACCACAGTGCACGATGCTCTGCACTCAGCTGCAGATAGGAACAGATGGCGGTGCACTATAAAAAACAATCTGTTTCAAGGCCATGACCACGACCCTCAGAAATGAGGAAACCGACGCAAGGAGGAGGGGGTAGAACGCTTGTGAGTCCGCACCGGTAGGTGCTATTTCTGCTGTGAAGCAGTAATGCTATTTAATTTGAAGGGCGGGCACCCAGTGCTCGTGTCTCACGGTGGGTGACGATATATACATTGTTGATGTCTGTATTGGACTTTAACACCAACACGACAAACCTCGCTCGTACTGTCCATCTTGCCGCTATTTGAAGTCATCACTATGCCTTGTTAATGCAACGATTTAATATATTTATAACTTGTACACTGAATCACGTCGGGGTCACCACTGTGGTTTGTTATTTGTATTCTCGGGATATTATGCTCCGAACACATAAAAGTCAAACACACTAATTCAACAATAATATAATATAATATGTGTACAATATTCTATTATAAAGTAAAAAGAGTAAACAAGTCGCTAGGCACTACAAGACACCAATTAAAACTAAAATTATAATACGTTTTACAATCAACTTAAATCGACGCGCGCGTCTCTCGCAGTATAACGTCACGGGACACCTGCGCGTTCGGGAACTCCGATCGCATCCGATGACGCCCGAGTGCGACCGAGTGTTGCACGCTACATGTCTATGGGCTTTGATGACCACTTAGCCGTAAACTCCTTCACCCACTTGAGCAATAAAAATATATTGATAATATTAATTTAATAAAGTATAGATTTATAGTTCTGTTAAATTGCCTCAACCTAACTGTACCTCAACTGTTACCTCAAAGTAACTGGGCGCAGGCGCTCGCCGAGTCCTCTATCTTAACGTTACATTGCCTGCACTACTAAAAGCACATGACACACAATATCTACTACACTTACGAGCGGTAGGATGTCTTGTAAGCTCGGATGGGTAAGTAACACTATCTCATCTATTTCTGCCACGAAGCAGTCATGCGTTCCTGTATGAAGGGTGGGAAAACCATTGTAAAATACGATTGATTCCTTTCATGTATTACCATCGTCGCCAGACAAGCACTCGCTTCACCTGCTGTTGTCTGGTTACCGTCGCCCATTTACGTCGGCACGACCAGGGACAGCCAACTCGCTATTTGCTGCTGAGTCGGTATCCTCGACCTCACATGACATGGGATCTATGAGCATAACTACCCGATACCAGGCAGGATGTAACATTGTTTACGGTGAGAAAGCAATCTACTATGATCACAATGAATGAAGCTTATGGAATTTATCAAGTTTTTTGTCTTCGGGTAAATCTTTCGTAGCTACCCCTCCCCACGCCCCCTCGCCCCCCGCGCGGCACGCAGGGCGACTTCTAACTCGCTCGTATATAGTTCACTTGTTCAAATATCATTAAATATAACCAGTCTCAATATTATATTAGGTAATATTTTAGTGACTTTTAGTCTTCAGTTTAATATTTGTTTTTTGAGAAGCTGTACAAAAGCTTAATATGAATTAAAAGCAAATACTAATATGAATTATGTAATGATGTCTGTCTGTTGAGGCCGTAATGTTTAGCTGGTTCATTTTTGTTATTGGTATATAACTTCAAGAACTATTTTTATCCAAAAAAAATTTTTATTGTTTTCTTGGGTGGACGAGCTCGCGGCCCACCTGATGTTTAGCGGTTACGGGAGCCCATAGACACCTACAACGTAAATGCCGCCACCCACCTTGAGATAAGAGTTTTAAGGTCTCAGTATAGTTACAAAGGCTGCCCCATCCTTCAAATCGAAACGCAGTACTGCTTCACGGCAGAAATAGGCAGGGTGGTGGTACCTATTCGTGCGGACAAGAGGTTCTACCACCAGTAATTACGAAAACTATAATTTTGCGGGTTTGATTTTTATTACACGATGTTATTCCTTCACCGGGGAAGTCAATCGTGAACAGTTGTTAAGTACGTATTTCATCAGAAAAATTGGTACCCGCCTGCGGGATTCGAACACCGGTGTATCGCTAGATACGAATGCACCGGATGTTTTATGCTTTAGGCCACGACGACTTCTGAAATCTGTTATCGATAGAAATCTTCGAATAAAAACGGGATGAAATTATCAAAGCTCCTACGGCTTCCACAGAGGCACATCCTAATTCATAAGATTAATTGAAATATTTTCATGTTATATAAAACTTCTAAGACACCATATTAAAGATTCAAGACCAATAAAGAAGTTCAGAGGTCTTTGGTCCGGTTATTTCGTTACTGAACCATCGGACGCCTGAACCGGTCACGTCGAACTCATTATTTCCGAAGTATTCCAGCTACCCGATGGACCAGCTGATATACAAAGAATTTGTGGCTTCGACCCCATGTCTCAAGGTTGTGGGTTTCGGTGACCAGGAAGTCCCAAGCCGGTCGCACTCTCGTCCACGTGTAAAAAAAAATACATCGCTTTATTCTTCAAGCCGCACTACTCAATCGCGGTTAATGATTGTAGCAGCACCCAACCCCGCAAGATACAAATACAGATGTACTAATGAATGCCCTATCGTATCTACCGCATATCTCTACCTAAAAATGTAACTTTATCATTATTTGGCAGTTCGATGTAAAAGCAATTACTCATATTATTGTAGCTACTGCACGTTACCCAATGCAGCCACCGGGGAATAGACTAAGGGCGTGGAGACACGCGCGGCTGGTGACCTCACACAACATTACACGCTCGGTCTACTCCGCCATACATTCTAGCAATATTGCGCAACTAAGGGTGTCGGTGTGTCTGTGCTACAGGCCTGCATGTCGGTGATAAGCTCATCGCTGGCGACGTTCATCAAAAATAACGCAAGAGGTACATATCGGACCCATCTACTTTCAAACTTTTCAAACTTGTAATATGTTTGTGCCGAAACTAGAATGAAGTCGAAACAGTTCTAAATCGTCACACAAGATGTTGATATGGCTACCGGTCTGCCAAAGGCTGATAAGCTACGGGCCACGTGATGTCTAGAGCGTGCCCCCTCGGTGTCAACATAAAGCACGCAGCCGCTGGGTCCTGTGCGCTATAAAGCATTAAGAACAAGTCAACACCAACAAAAGCTCAGACAGAATCGTATTAAATGTTCTGTTTTCGTTGCAGAGCGAGCACGGCACTCCCGGGAACAGCCGGCCCGAACTATTTAATCGAGCCGAGCCCGCCCCTTCTGGAACCTTCTCTGACAGACTCGGTATTCAATTATGTTTGTGACTTTTATTTGTACTGTTCATGTTACGTGGACATTATGTACGATGTTTAAAGAGTATATATTTTTAAGATATTTAAAAGACATGATGGCTGCAACAGTAGCTCTGCTAGTGTGGTCTCTCCTCGCCCTATTGCTACGACGTCTCTGTTATCCGTGAAGCGTAGTAGTATTAGCTTCTTTTTTCTACTTCCTGTCCTGTCCTGTCTTTCCTACCAGTAACCTTGAGCACAGGAAGTAGGTCGTTGCAACCCTGAAGGTAATTCTGGTATCCGGTTTCAATGAAGGATAAGTAGTAGTACTAGGTAACACTGCGATGTCCGTCCACCCAAAAACTAGAGCAGCAAGTTGATTTTAACGGTAGGCAGCGGCTTGGTTCTGCCCCTGGCATTGATGAAGTCCATGGGCGACTGTAACCACTCGTCATCAGAAGGGTCGTATGACCGTCTGTCTACAAGGGCAATAAAAAAAAACTTGCATAATATATCGATGGCAGCGAAGTATGTTGAAAGTCCTTATTTTTTTGCCACACAATCATATTTTATGTGTATTGTAGTGTGAATGCATTGAAGTCGTCGTGGCCTAAAGGATAAGACGTCCGGTGCATTCGTGTTGAGCGATGCACCGGTGTTCGAATCCCAGGTGGGTACCAATTTTTCTAATGAAATACGTACTCAGCAAATGTTCACGATTGACTTCCACGGTGAAGCAATAACATCGTGTAATAAAAATCAAACCCGCAAAATTATAATTTGCGTAATTACTGGTGGTAGGACCTCTTGTGAGTTCGCGCGGTTAGGTACCACCACCCTGCCTATTTCTGCCGTGTAGCAGTAACGCGTTTCGGTTTGAAGGGTGGGGCAGCCGTTGTAACTATACTTGAGACCTTAGAACTTATATCTCTCAAGGTGGGTGGCGCATTTACGTTGTAGATGTCTATGGGCTCCAGAAAGCACTTAACACCAGGTGGGCTGTGAGCTCATCCACCCATCTAAGCAATAAAAATGAAATAAAAAAACGCCCGCAGATTGCCCAACCTTCTCCCGTCCCTCGTCAAAGTTAATAATTAAAGGATTAAATGAAACACGACTTGTAATGTTCACGATGCTTATGTTGTTATGAATGTAACGTTTATTCCTACTATTACTAACATTTCGAGTAACTTTAGTACGAAATATGTACTAACAACAATATACAAAATTATTCTATAGAGGTAAGAACGATGTGGTGCTCAACTCTGCGGGTGCCGGTGCGGCGGCGGTGAGATCTGTATTGTGCTCGCGAGACACGCCACGCAAGAGGTGTCATTGGAAATACTCGCCAAGTACTCCTGAGTCAATAGGCAAGTTTTATCGCAGCTGACGTGGTGCGCTGCGGGCTGATTCGGATGCATTACAACGAATTTGGATCAGTGATACTTAGATCTTACATACTGGTTTGATAAGTTGAAGCAAATCCAACATACTATGTCCTGTTATCTTATAAACTCTATTTTTGAACAAATTTAACAAATGGCAGCTGGCACACGCAACGTTAACGTAGCGTTGGCGACAATGTAGATTCCGCTGTAACTCCCCGAGAGCTTTGCACCCTTCAAAGTTCATATTTAGACTAAAATACTGAATTTTTACTTAGACATTCGAAATAACTAGATTCTTTTTTCATTAAAATAAACTAAAAGAATATACAGTCGAGTATTGGCTGCTCTAGAGAGCTTGCGTGGTTTTACATTCTTATAAAAACTTCTTATAAGTTTAGAACGAAATGGACTCTACTAATAATGTTTTATTTAAAACAAAGGGCTCATACTGTGATGACAGTAGAGCTATGGTCATTGATAGTATCAGGGGCAAGGACCACTTGCATCTGTGAGACTCGCTTGAGATCGCATCCGTCATAGCACTGGTATAGTAACACGGGTCCAGTCAATATACAATATTTTTTTTTTTTTTTTTTTTTTTTTTTATTGCTTAGATGAGTGGACGAGCTCACAGCCCACCTGATGTTAAGTGGTTACTGGAGCCCATAGACATCTACAACGTAAATGCGCCACCCACCTTGAGATATAAGTTCTAAGGTCTCAATTATAGTTACAACGGCTGCCCCACCCTTCAAACCGAAACGCATTACTGCTTCACGGCAGAAATAGGCAGGGTGGTGGTACCTACCCGTGCGGACTCACAAGAGGTCCTACCACCAGTAATTACGCAAATTATAATTTTGCGGGTTTCATTTTTATTACACGATGTTATTCCTTCACCGTGGAAATCAATCGTGAACATTTGTTGAGTACGTATTTCATTAGAAAAATTGGTACCCGCCTGCGGGATTCGAACACCGGTGCATCGCTCAACACGAATGCACCGGACGTCTTATCCGTTAGGCCACGACGACTTCAAATGTGTGAGTGTGATGTATGTGATATGTGAGTCACGACACGATAACAGTTGTATTCTCTTCTATTTCCTGCTCAAGCACATTTGACCTATTTGTAGTGTTTATTTTAGTAATACTAGTCATTATGTTGTAGCAATCTACAAACAGTATATTTTACAATAATATGAGTCGGATTCGTTCCAAAATACAATCGTTTTTGGTTTAATTTCAATTTGTGTTACATTAATAGGATAAATAATTGAGCGACATTTTATAAGTAAATATTAATTGAATTTTGTATTGAAAATCTGTCCGTCACTCCTGATTAAAATTGATTTTAGGATAATTAAAAATAATTGCAGGCTTCAATGATTTTGTAAAAATGGATAATTTTTTTGCAAGAAAGTCTTTACTTATTCAGCTTGTCTTATTCAATATTAGGTACATATAAACCTGGCACACAAAAAACATAAGAAAACTTATTTAGTGTACAGTTAACAGCGTATTATTAATAATGCGGGAGTCGTTTACAAACACCACGCAAGTCCTAATGCAGGAATCAACTCGACTCAATCTCTAACTTAAGCGTCGATGTAGTTCTCACTGGTGTCGTCTTCCGATCGCTTCCCGAGGCCGAAACTGAACCGATGCATGTCTCTCTGCCGCTTGCCGAGCCCGAAGTTGAACTTGCTGCTTAAGCGCTTTCCGAGTCCAAAGCTGTAGGAGCGCGCCCTCTTCCCGAGGCCGAAGCTGTACATGCGCGCCCGCTTGTCCTCCGCGGGCTCCTCGGCGAAGCGCTTCCCGAGTCCGAAGCTGTAAGGCCTAGCGCGTTTCTCCACGTAACCTGTTGGGACAGCTACTTACAATTAATTACTGTTTTTTTTTTCTATCACGGAGGACGCTCCGAATCCTCTCAACTTTTAGATTAGATACTTTGTTCTCGAGATGTACTGCATTGCTCGCTTGTTGGACGACTAGAAGTACTGTGTTGAGACTGTTAATAGTATAGATGTACAACTAACTACGTGCTGCTGCCAACGTCAACTAATTAAAAGAGTAATTCGAATATGAATTCGTAGCCTGTACAATATTAAATTATTTAAATAATTTTCCAAAATTAACCTCGAATGTCTCTAATTACGCATTAATAGCATTATTAGCCTATTTATATAACATTTCAAAAGTAACGTAATTATACGGAAAAGTACCGTGTGCACAAACATAACAAAAAAACAAAATAATCTGCAAACCACCGGTTGTTGATCTCTCCCGGGTCCAGTTATTGCTCTTCCGGGAGAGATCGTGTGGAGGCTGGCAGTTGTAATTTGTTCTGAAACAGCCCATCTGATGCTTAGTGGTTACCGGGACCCATTTATATCCCATGAGGTTAAAGTCCTTCAAACGTTGTAATCCTAACCAGGACACATAATTTAGATCCGGAAAATCCCGTGCTCTCAGCTAGTCTTGCTATAATTTACAATATATGTCGCAGTAGGGGTTTCACAATTAATTCAATCGTCTTTAGACTGTAAGAATACGGCACTTTTCAACCGATAGGAATTAAGTTTTGTTAAGGGTAACTTTTGTATTGAAAAAAAAAAAAAAATAATTTTGTGGGCACACGGTACACTACATTTTAAAAACTATGTTTCGTTATGTTTCGAAGTTAAATTATTAGATCGACTGATTTAACAAAATTATGCTAATTCAATGGATCGAGACCAACGTTATTATGAAAATTGAAGCGTTAATTTTTTTTCATGACCTTGACGTGTGAAGTGCTGGAACAACGACATGTAAAAATCTGTCGCGGTTCATTTTGCAATTAAATAAATTAATCTTAAGCAATCAATCAAATCTAATCTAAGTTATCAAATCTAAGTTATATTTTATTTTTTATTTTTGTTGTTAATGCACTGTCGATTGCACCGCACCTATAATTGAGGTGACATCTGCCATGAACTTTTGTCAATTTGTCAATGTTTTGTATTGATGATCACTTTGTTGGTGCAACATAATAAATAAATAAATAAATGTAAAATTTGTTTAGTCCTCAACTTGATCATCGCGAAGTCTGAGCATCAGCCGACAGTCAACATTAATAGATTATCTTTGTTATTGACTGGACGACTTAATCAAAGCTTGTGTGAATAATTTATTTAAATGATAAATCCCACTGAAGTGCAAATTATAAGGAGAATAAAATAAAGAAAACATTGGGGAGAGGAGTCAATTGTGTGTATATATGACCGTAAAGCTCGTTGTGATGCTTATAGAACCATATTAACACAACTTTGGCCATTACTAGCATCATTCTAGCATTTGAGAATTCTTATTTTTCAATTGAAGACAGTACAGTATAAAATTGTTGTGGCGTATTGTGAGAGCACACAGGGAGTGCCACCCGGTCCAGTCCTGCCACAACACACTCACGGCTATGTGCGGCTAGAAGCACGGGACACTTGTTATATTCAACTGCGACTTTGGTTGTGTGTGTATACATATACATGTGTATAAGTACCTCGGAACTGTATCAAGTATATACCTGCAGAGTCATCATATTGATCGAAGAGTTCATCGAGTGTGTTCTGGTCGGCTTCGTTGGAGATGTCGTCATCAGGCTGCTCCGCGCCCGCCGACCGCTTGCCCAGACCGAACAAGTACGGGCGAGACCTGGGAACACGCAACGTAATACTATCCATCCAGCACCTTCTTTGTTCACGTGCCAAAATTATGATAATAATATCCTCTAACTGAAAGTATCCCATTAACTACGCAGCACACCGCTAACTCTCCGACGCATCGTGCTGTCTCGCTACTCAATGGCTTGCTAGCCTATGCTCCGGAAATGGATATATTCCATGATGGTTGTTGTTAGGAATTACTTCAGCTAATTATTAATACTTTACAAATGTTTTGGTTTATACTGTTAATTTGTAAGTAGACTAAATAAATAAATAAACTACATACCTCTTTCCCAATCCAAAGTTATAGACGGGAAGCCTCTTGTACTCGGAGACATAGCTGTAGGCGCGCTTGCCGAGACCGAAGTCGTACTGGGGCGAGCGCTTCTCCAGCGGGGCCGCATGCTCGGCGACTTGCTCGGCGCCATGCTCGGCAACCTGCTCGGCGGCGAGCGCGGCGCCCAGCACCAGCAACAATGGGAGACAAGCCGACAGCATTCTGCGATACGAAACAAGGTTTGCTATCTACGGGTAGAGCGCACACGGCCAGCCCGCCCGGTAGGTGTACGAGGTGATGACTATGGGCTCCTTGACCACTTGAAATGAGGTGGAGCATGAGGCCACCTGTCTCTCTAAATTACCAAAAAGTAATAAAAGTCCTTTGTTTATTTTTAAGCTGTTTGTGTAAGATCATTATTCTGTACTTAGCCGCGTTCGTGCAAACTACCCGGCTAGGGCAAGTCTTGACGCTAAATGGCCGTGTCAATTATTTCGGGGCTAGCGTGACAATTATCTGGTATCAGTTAATGGAAGGAAGCGGATTAGTCGGGTTCACTTCGCTCCATATGCTCGGTATTATAGGAGGTGGACGCACGCGTTTGGCCATTCATTGCTATAACGTGGCCTACACTGTTTGACTCCCCAACCTGCTTGCTATTATAATACAGAATACTTGATGCCGTGACCTAAAAGATAAGATTCGGAAGGGTGCATGGAGCGATGAGACCATGGCAGAGTTCAAGTCCTGTAGGGTACCAATATTTTTAATTAAAACACACACTCAACTAATGTTCACGAAAAACTTCCGTGAAGTGTAAGTCTTATAATAAAAATGTCAGTAGCCGGCTTAAACACTAGGAGCTCTGAGCTCTATTGATCACATAATCCGACTGCTGGATCGTTCTGGTGGTCATGGGGGGAGGCGCGTGGCTCGTGAGCAGCACTGGGGCCGAGACGCTGCGTGTCCCCGGTATCCTTTGACACGATGTAAGAGAGTCGAAGGATTTTGAAATCGTCGTGGCCAAAAGGATAAGAAATCCGGTGCATTTGTGTGTAGCGATGCACCGGTGTTCGAATCCCGGAGGCGGGTACCAATTTTTCTAATGAAATACGTACTTAACAATTGTTCACGATTGACTTCCACGGTGAAGGAATAACATCGTGTAATAAAAATCAAACCCGCAAAATTATAATTTGCGTAATCACTGGTGGTAGGACCTCTTGTGAGTCCGCACGGGTCGGTACCACTGCCACACCTATTTCTGCCGTGAAGCAGTAATGCGTTTCGGTTTGAAGCGTGGGGCAGCCGTTGTAACTATACTGAGACCTTAGAACTATAAGTTTCAAGGCGTGTGCTGCATTTACGTTGTAGATGTCTATGGGCTCCAGTAACCACTTAACACCAGGTAGGCTGTGAGCTCGTCCACACATCTAGGCAATAAAAAAAAACATAAAAAAAGAGTCCTTTTGCAACTTATCTTTTTATTTTATAATTTGGATAAAACATTCATCTGTTTACCGTGTGTGATTAAATGACGTCATGACCCCTACCTCTACAAACAATACATAGTTCAAGTATACGGTGACGCGAAGTTCCTGATCACCTGCTGACTCCTTGGAAATATTAATGATGTTTAATTTGTTCTCAAAATAGAAGCCCAACCGGAAAGAGGGATCGTAGTAGTTCGCGCTTGCGAAAGCTTTTCCCCTGTGTTATACGATTGTATGTAACTTTGGACTTTGAGGCGTTGTTAATCGGAGACATTTGTGATGGAAAATGAATTTATACTAATATATAAATCTACAGTGGTTTTTACGGATGTCCCGTTATAACTACTGAACCACACAACCGATTGACTTGAAACTTGGTATCCATGTAGAAAATACATGTACTTAATGGATAGGCTAATATTTATAGGAGTGTTGGACTCCCCACACCAGTTGAGGGCGTTAATGATGAGAATCTTTGTGGGGGTGAGAAATAATAATGTTAATTTTAAATGTCCAACGAAGCGGACGGGTACAGCTAGTTATTTTTATAAATTTTGAGCTTGAAACGGTATTTTAGGGTTTTATTGAGCGCATTAATTATATCGTTATTTGTATTTGTAAGACGCACCTTACAGTGTCACGCGTTGTTCCGGAAGTCGTACCTTATCAATATGTAGTGTCGATATAAGCGACTGTTTTGTTACTACCATAGAGCTGCCATACAGCATACCATAGAGCTTACAACGTAAATGCGCCACCCACCTTGAAATATGATCTTGCTCTCTAAGGACTCTAAGGTCTCAGTATAGTTACAACGGCTGCCCCGCCGTTCAAACTATCTCATCCTTCACATTAGAATTTATTCCTGACAGGTTTGAGGCTAGGAAACTATCAACTTGGCTGCTCTCGTCTACTTTCAGTACAAGAAAGAAGATGTCTATCTGAATCCCTATCCCCGATCAGCCGGGTCGGCAGGTTGAAGTCAAATATGATTTTAAATTTAATGACCAGCTGTATGACGTCAGTTCTTCTTGGAACGGAAGGCGTTCTTAAAGCTTATCACGCTAACAAAACGTGCAAGATAACGTGATAATGATAATGCCCACGTCATGTGGGAGATCGATCCGCCGAGTGACAACGACGCTTCCTGCGGGACCAACAGTTCCTTAAGTAACTAACATCTTCGGAAATAAAACATTAGTTTATATATACGAGTATATAGAAACAAATCATATTGTACATGAGTTAAGATGGAAATTCTGTATTTAAAATCACAGATTGTCTCATTTCTGTCCTCACACACACACACACACACACGCGCGCGTCGTATGATTAAAGACAAACATAAGGGATTTTAATGTCAACAAATCTTAACGTCTCGAAAGACTTTTGGTTCAACTAACATTTTTATATGGTTTTTTTCCTTCTATTAACATACTTTCTTATTATAAATACTCCACGCACACACAGACAGTTATTGCTTCGTGAAGGCTTTAGTACCGAAGTTTATTTGTAAAGTCATCGCAATATGTCGAACCGGGCGCGGCGGTCTGTGGGTTTAATATTCAGTTCACTATGAATTATATTGCATTTCTAGAACTCGGTAGCCCAGTGGAAGGCAAGACAGAAACCTCGTTCAGGTGAGGCAGCCGTTGTTCTGTGTACGATGGCTGGTGCTAATTACGTTTGTTGATCTCTTTGTGCTGAGTGATCACTTATCATCATAATAAAACGATTTATTTAAAACAAGATTTAAGAAAAAAAGAAAGAAAAAAAGAAATCGTTTATTCGCCAAGCATAGTGAAACTGAGTTATTACATAAAGTTAAAAGCAGCTGGTGTATGCTTTGTCATTGTTTGACATGCGAATTTTAGTGCAGTGCATAGTTATAATATTATATAATTTACCATTCACTCATCCATAATTCAACTAATAATTAAAAAATCAATTTATTTTCAATGTCGTCCCTAAGAAAATCATTTATGTGATAATAATTTTCACTAATAAGATTATCTTTTAGTTTTTTTTTTGAAATGAAAATCGTCTAAGTCTCTTAATTTCTTCGGTAGTTTATTAAATATCCTAACGCTCATACCTAGTATACTATTATTCTTTAACGATTTGATACGTAGAGGACGAGTCGGATCTGTAACAGTTTCACTTCTATTCACAAACTTTCGTTCAACTTGGACAGCTGGACATAAGTACGACAAACTATGAGTTAAACATTTTAACAACTTGGCTCCTGCAAAAAGAGTGCTTTTCGGCAAACACACTTGTACCTCAGCCAAGATAAAATAAGCTTTCGAAAGCTCTATAACTATTTAAAAGCTATATGGCGTCACACAAAAATGCCGGCTATTCTAATAAAAGTCCCAAGAATATCCTCAGAGCTTGTTTACAAAACTGTATGATTGAATTCCAAATGAGCTTTCAGTGTAACCACATATCTTGAGCTTCACTTTACAACATTTAAGCCCAGAGGCGGTTCAACTTAAGCTGTTTCAATTGGGCCAGTTACCTTGAGCTTCATGGTTGAATAGTTGTAGGGGATGGTGGTTCAATTTATATTGGCTTTTTAAAATAGAATGGGGGTAGTTATACCTATAAGAGTGTTGAACACTCTTGCAGCCGTGATCTCAATGAAACAGTACTCTTAGATGTGAACTATGGTCTAACAGCTGGTCAGTGAGTACACTAGTCCAATGATCATCCCAGCTTGACATGGGATAATTATATATATAATATAAATAATAATAAAGGTGGTAGAGTTAACATTGTTATTTGTATTTTGACATTCAACAAGTGTGTCATACTGACATCTAAGTTGAAATAAATGATTTTGAATTTGAATTTGAATTTGAATAAATTTACTTTAGTAATTGTTAAGTACATAAACGCACTTCCATTTATTTCTGATTACTCGTTCATGATCAATACTGAAGCTACAGAAGCAACCTAATTGAGGTCAGAAGTGAGTTCTCAAGAGCTCATATACATGTATGTAAAAGTGAAATTTACTTTCAAGCACGTTTTAGTATTTTGTGCTTAAATACGCTTAGAGCAGGGTTCACAGGGGTTGTTTGCTTTTAATATTTCACAACTCATCGGAGGAGAGCGAATGAAAACGGCTACATAATGTATTCAAGTAAAATTAACTCATTCATAATGAGACAAGGTAAGCGTAGGTATATAAAAATACACATTTTGTAATTACAACGGAAATGACCTATAAGTTAGTATCCACTACCGGACCTTACGATGCGCGTTCGACGCATTGAAGGACTGTGTGGGTCGTGCGGCGGCATGTCGCGGCAGAAACAGGCAAGGACCCCGGATTAACAATGGACTTAAATATACATCAAATGTGTTATTATTTTATTTATTTATTACACTTCATGTATTTATCTACATTGGCGGACTTGATGCCTAAGACATTCTCTACCAGTCAACCAAAGGTGTAAGTAAAGTAGTGCAGAGTAAATAATATTCATTAACAATGTCCATTAACATAGTCAATAAGAGTCCAACATTCATAAAATATATTGGTCCGGGTCCAGTTTTGAGTATGTGGTTTCGTTAATACGTCTCAGCGCGGCACCACTGTGCCGGGGGCGCCCTGTGTCTCAGTGACCAGCGTGAGCACCCGCGAACATAAACTGATTTACATATGGAAATACGTTAAGGTTTAAACTTTGAGCTTTTAAACTTTACGATATACTTTATGTAACTACGTAATGACAGCTTTAGAACTACAAGTTCGAAAAGACGGAAGTGAAAGTTCTGCGCAGCCTTTTGAGCTTTTGAAGCGTTGTTTTCAAGTGAATTCGAATACTCGTAGTAGAGATAATTTATAAAAGTTTCTAAGCTTAAAGCTTATTGTGCTCTTAAAGTATATGTTAACTGACTAGGTTTCGTGTGGCGCATTCGGGAGTACGGGTTCAAAGCCAGCCGTAGATCAGCAGAACTAAGAATATGACCACACTTCATGCTAAAATGATAAATCTGAAATTAATTTATTGAAAATAATCTAGAAAATAGTGTAACCTATAAAATATAAATATCATGTTATTAAAAAATAACTGTGTTTAGGTACAAGTATTGGAGCCATTCTACGATGGCAAATAATAATCCATATTTTGTGTAATAAATATGTTTCTTTTTTTTATTGCTTAGTTGGGTGGACGAGCTCACGGCCTACCGGGTGTTAAGTGGTTATCGAGCCCATAGACATCTACAACGTAAATGCCGCCACCCACCTTGAAAAGATATAAGTTCTAAGATCTCAGTTTAGTCACAACGGTTGTCTCACCCTTCAAACCGAAACGCATTACGTGGTACCTACCCATGCGGACTCTCAAGAGGTCCTACCGCCAATAATTACGGTTTGATTTTTATTTCATGATGTTATTCTTGCGGATAAAACGGCAATATGAAATATCTTATAATAAATTGAATGGATAATAAATAAACTTATTATAGTGTTCAGAGCGCGATACAGCCGACGCAATGACGCAGTAGATGAGCCCACTCCGGATGAGGTGACTCCTGATTAGTGACGTCACAACGTACTATTATTGAAATATTTTCAAACTACCCCCTAAAACAATATTATTCAATCATAGGCTGAATCCGACAACATCTGTATGTGCATATTTTAATCCAACTTCCCGTTCATGTTTTCGCTACGAACCAGAATATTACAACTACAAACGATGATAATGTAAATAAAACAAAGAAAGTTAAACGCTCCAAGTTTTGTCGAAAGATTACAGTATAGAATTCGTTAACTAGTGGGAGTGGGGCACCACACTGAGTGGATTGGAGTGTGCGAGGGTTGCGTGCTGTACTGGACACTACTTGTCTCTCGTTGGCGTCAGGCTGATGAGCCTGCAGCCTAAAGTAAAGCCTTACGTTCAGGTCGGGGAGCGGGCAGCTTAATACTAAGCAGACTGTGTGCCGGTCTGCCAAATTAATGTTAGTTCTGAAATAGAAACACAATCAAGAAAGCTTTAGTACCCGCAGCGCTACGCCGCGTGCGCCGCGAGCCTGACGACGGATCAAATCGGCGGCTCACCTGCCGTTAGATGTAACCGTAGCCCGTGGCCAACACAACGTCATTTTAAGCACCCCAGTCTCAAGTTCACTAGAAGAACGCATTAATCGACACTGTCAAACGCGGAACGATTACAGCCGTATCTCCACGAAATAAAGTCCAAATGAAAATGAAGGCGATGTAAGAAAACGATAGAACGCCTATTAAGGTACGTGCTCTATCTCGAATCAGTTTAATGACACGAGAATGTCTCATCGAGCTTCGACCAACAAACTAATTGAACTTTAAGACAAAAATAACCATCAAATTTACCTTTGTAAGCCGTCCTCCGAAATAAACTTCTAAATAATTGAATTACGCCAGAGACTTATTCAATTGTTGGACGAAAGACCAAATGCCATTCGAAAATACCGATTGTACTAATGATTGATAAAGTATATCAAGTGGGTGAACAGTTCATGTGGCGTCGTGGTAGACTCAGCGCCGCCGCCCGCCTCTATGCACGAGGTTCCTCATGGGTAATAAGGGTCCAGGCCGGACTGGGGTCCCCATCCGTGCCGTCCAAGACTACGCCCTGCGACGAATTCAAATAACATCCCTGTAATTACCGCGCCAAAGTTAATCCTAAGATTATATGGATGTGGCGCATATAATATCGTGTGAGGGTCCGACCCCCCGCGGCCCTCGCTCGGTCAGAGGATCCCGCTGATTGAGATAAGACAGGCTTCTTTTAATCACATTACATTAATATTAAGTGCTTATTAAGTGAAATGATATAATAAAGATTGAGATTAGAATGTTTTATGTTGAACAGATAGCCGAATACACCCTTCATTATTACAAAGCACACGAGCAGTTTTCTCTGGTTCGTCGCATGTGTTTCAAAGCTCATTAGCGTACAGAGTTTCTCGCTGGATATTCTAAGTGGGTCGCGTTTCCGATCCGGTGGTAGATTCTGCGAAGCGCTGCTCTTGCTAGGGCTAGCGTTAGCAACGTCCTCAGGTTATAGCCCCGTGAGCTCACCTACTAATTGGCATAGCCCTTGACGTTACGAGTTTAGTAGGAAAAAAAGGTCCGTAATTTCAAGTTCGTCAAGTCTATTCTTGAAGAGGTTTAGTATTGGTTGGTAAAAATTGTTGTAAGAACTTTTTCAGGAAGCTCGCTCCACGCAGCCGCAGCTCAAGTGGACTGAAACTGTCTCCGCTTTTTTCTCTGTTTAACAGCGACGAGCTTAAGCTCTCGGAAATGTTTATTTCTACGAAACTAGTGGATACACTACGGGTCTCCACTACAGCGAGCAGTACGTTAGTGTTTTGTTAGCCCACTGAGTTTTTCGCCGGATCTTCTGAGTGGGTCGCGTTTCCGATCCGGTGGTAGATTCTGCGAAGCACTGCTCTTGCTAGGGTCAGTGTTAGCAACTCTCCGGTTGAGCCCCGTGAGCTCACCTACAAACGTCAGGGTGAAGCTGAAATAGCCTCTCAAGGCCATCAGCATAGGTAGGAAAAAGTGTTTTGAAAAATAGTGACAAATTATAAACAATCGAACCTGCGACTCCCAGATTGTCATGCAAGCTTAATGCCACTGAGCCAATAACACGATCAAAATCTGTGTCGACAATGAATAATTATTCAAGATTAATTTCTAGTCGTCGTACAGACACACGAGATATATTTTAATTTATATGTTAATGGCTTAACACGAGGACTTTGACGGCTTGTTGATGTCTTATTTACGAGGTCATTCATAACTACATAGGCATCGACAGTAAGATCCGGTATTAGGTTCAAGTTTGAGTAGGTATCCTTCTACGGGGTCACAGTGCATCCTCACACTAGGATCAGGGTATCTGGCTATTAGGGAAGGATATACAGTAAGGATGATGTCATAATGGTATGGGCACCTTGTTGTCCAAGTGCTTACTTTAAAGGTATTGTACAGAAGCATATTGCTGGATTGATTGCTTTTCGTTCGTTGTCCTACAGTGACTGGGCGCTATTAAGTTCGACTTCAAAATTTAGATTTGTAATGATTACATACATATAGTTAGTTAGATAAGGAAAAGGTCAAGTAATGATCAAAGGGTGTCCTTGCTTTCCGTCCGAATGCGGATCTCTAGAAACACGCACTAACACCCACACACACACACACCATACAAACACAAATACTCACACTTTTTAGTGTCCATAATATTATAAAAAAATCTTGATTGGTAGTTATTCTATAGTGTCATACTTTCATCGCGCTTTAAAGCTACGAAGAAAATGTAATCCCCAAAAGTAAAATGTTGACTCTTTATACGACTTATTAACCTGAGCTCAATAAGCTCTAAAAGTACTAAAAGTTTCGCCGTAAAAACTACGAAACAGTCGACTTTCGTTTCATTAATGATTTCCCTGAAGACAGACCGGACTGCGGTAAGGTGACGCCGAGAACTTGGGAAATTATATCCTCACCTAATGTAAACGTCTTAATTATTCAATTATTAAGTACATTTATATAGTGAGTACGCTGCCTGGTTGTGGACGACCTAGTGTCGGTACCGGTATATTTTAAACCTTGTGATTCCACGCGGGTAGGTACCATCGCCCTGCTTATTTCTGCCGTGAAGCAGTAATGCGTTTCGGTTTGAAGGGTGAGGTAGCCGTTGTACCATACTGAGACCTTAGAACTCATATCTCAAGGTAGGTAGCGGCATTTACGTTGTAGATGTCTATGGGCTCCGGTAACCATTTAATATCAGGTGGGCCGTGAGCTCGTCCACCCACCTATGAAATAAATATATAATTCAATACTGAAAGTAGCGCCCTACATGCTTGTGCCAATGTCTAATGTCGTGTAGCAACATGCCACAGAGTCCAGGGGCTCGTACCACTCCACGCAGCAGTACTGAGGGACAGTACGTACATACTCCTCATACTGGAGTTGCTCGTAGCACGCATTGGATCTTAAGTCTTTAACATTCTTTTTAACAGTCTATGACGTCTAAAAGAAAATTTGAAGGCTCATCCGTTTGCAGCGGTAGCGCTCAGTCTCGGCCGGCGGCCTGTACAAACAGATTTCGCCTTGTTATTTCAAACGTGTACAATGTTGTGATAACTTTTCTTTGAGAAAATTTACAAAGGAGCTTTCTGCGGCGGCCCTCGCCTCACGTGACTCGCGCATGCCACTGCTCGGCCGGGTCACGGGATGTTTTATTCATATCTTAAATTACCTTTCTTTAATCCTTTCCAGAATAGGTCAAGCGGTATGGCATCAAGAGGCATTAGAACAATCAATAGCAAGTATTGTTAGAATAAATCAGAAATATCTCGGAGTGTGTATGCGCGATCGCTTCGGGATTGTTCCGAGAGGTGTAGTATCGACATGGTGGTTATTGGTCGCGTTGTAGGATTGAGTTATTGGGACGACGCCGGCGTTAAGGACGCCACTGAGTCGCTCAGAGCGCGACTCCGGGTCGTGATTTGAAATCAAATATTTTAATGAACGAGATTAATTTTGTGATGTCTATGGACTACAGTAACAACTTAACATCAAATAAGGCGTGGTCTAGTTTAACATAAAAGCAAAGGAACTTTAGAGATTTTGTTGTATTTAATAATTTATAACAAAAGTTTTAAAATGTACAATAGTTTTTCTTATATCCCTGATGTCAGCGGTGGGCGAGCAATGGCCAAATAGCAGCCACTGCCAATGCCAATAATAGCGCGTAAATTAAGAAATTTATCTCCCAAGATTGTCGGCGACACTTGCGGTTTTCGGTTACCACTTAGCATCAGGCGCGTGTGACATCGCGCCCGTGTGGAATGTAAAACCTAGCTTTGTCCCTATAATTTTGCTTAACATTGTTTGCAATCCCATCCGCTAGTAAGTGGTTTCCTGTTTGCGAAGGATCATGTAATACTATCGTAAGTCCAGTCTGTTCACATCTCTCGTGAAGTGGTTTAAGTGTTATCCGTGTTCAGATTCAGGCGAAATTTTAAACGGTTTTATGAAACCTTCTGCAATTGAGACTCATCAAAAATAAAAGCTATCACGCTTCTGATTTCAATATGGGGTAGATAAAATGCAATAAAACGGTTAGCTGTTCACAATGAAGACAAACTTTTGGTTTATGAATACCTAACGGAATGCGACCCGTGAATACCGATAGCAATATTGTAGTACCTGAGCTTCAACACAATCGTACAGAGGACGAACGAACACGAACATGACCAAAACTGTTGCTTATACATAAGTTATCCACGTTATGGGGTGAATTTATGATGATGCCAATATCCCGAGAGATCTTTAGAATAAAACCCAAACAAAGAAGTGACGATCGACCTCATGTACAGGAGCCTAAACTCCAACTAGGGACCTCGTGCGTGCGCGCGAGACGAGGCACGTTAGAGCTATCTATGTTTATATACGAGAAAGTTCATATCTTTTAATGTTTTAATGGGTTATTCAAGAAAAGACCATATTTTTACCTGAAGGGTAGGCAACGCACTGGCGTAAGCGCTGGTGACCGTGGGCGGCGGTGAATCACTTACCATCAGGTGACCCGTCTTGCTCGTTTGCCTCTCAGTTGTTACAATAAAAAAAAAATGTTTCCACTCAATAATGATATGTAATTGACATAAATGAAATCGTCATTACGGATCCTACCGATCCATTAACGGTGCTTTTAGGTACCACAAGTACCGGTCACCGTCCTTGTCGAACCCGTCGCTTGCGACGAAGGGCTCGACGAGCGAATTATCCCATAGACACAGCCCACTGAGTTTCTCGCCGGATCTTCTCAGTGGGTCGCGTTTCCGATCCGGTGGTAGATTCTGCGAAGCACTGCTCTTGCTAGGGCCAGTCTTAGCAACACTCTGCCTTGAGCCCCGTGAGCTCACGTACACGTTAGGACGAAGCTGAAATAGCCTCTCATAACGACAGCATATAGCTTGGATTAACAAATAGAATAAGTTTTATAAATGACTTGAACCGGGCGACACACGCGGATATCTAATAAACGCGACATTCTTGTTCGCACGCTCGTGATTTTACTTATCAACAAATCTATAACTTGCTTGGTACTTTACAGACGAGAGAGTGACACCAGCGACTTTGTGTCCGGGGTGAATGCAAACTCATCAATTCTAATTTACCTAGGAGAGACCGCGGGGCACGTCTAGTATTGCATGTAACTTTGTCAGGGACTCGTTGGAAGTTTTATGAGCTTTCTTGTACTTGGAGATGCAGCACGTTGAAGAACTCGCTCATAATACATATTAACTTTCAATTTATAAATTCTTGTGGAATGTAGTTTAGATATCTACAAGTGTCTATGGAATGTAGTTTAATGTACGTTAGCATGAGGTTGTGGTTTTATTTTAGTGCCTTCGAATGTATATGAGCATATGGCACATGTGCTAAATGTCGAAGTCGTCGTGGCCTAAAGGATAAAGACGTCCGGTGCAATCTTTTTGAGTGATGCATCGGTGTTCGAATCCCGCTGGCGGGTACCAATTTTTCTAATGAAATATGTACTCAAAAAATGTTTACCATTGACTTCCACGGTGAAGGAATAACATCGTGTAATAAAAATCAAACCCGCAAAATTATAATTTTTTGGGAAGCTTATAACGACGGAGGGAAGATCTTCCACCGAGCGGGTGATATTGCTCGGTAGACCGACGGTCCGAATGTTGTTGTTCGGAACTTGTATATATGCAAGCTTATCTTGAAAATGTCGTAAGCGAGATTCAGGCATCTGTCAATTATCTTGCGTTGTATGATGGCTACCCGCCACAATTTGTGTAATTACTGGTGGTAGGACCTCTTGTGAAGCCACGCGGATAGGTAGCACCACCCTGCCTATTTCTGCCGTGAAGCAGTAATGCGATTCGGTTTGAAGGGCGGGGCAGCCATTGTAACTATACTTGAGACCTTAGAACTTATATCTCAAGGTGGGTGGCGCATTTACGTCGTAGATTCTATGGGCTCCAGTAACCACTTAACACCAGGTGAGCTGTGAGCTCGTCTACCCATCAGGAAACTGTTCCAATGCGTGTACCACGGCAACTTGTAAAAACTATAGAATGTCTCGGCTAGCTCACTGCAACTGCAGTTTTGTCGACTCTATTAACGATGTCAGTAGCTATGTTGTATGTTGAGTCGGTGGGACTCCGGTGGGACGCACAAGTTAAAAACATTCGGTTTAAGGCACTGCTGAATAAGCAATGAGGAAACTTTTTTATTCCCTTTTTTTTATTGCATAGATGTGCGGACGACGAACCATTCGGCTCACTGTGTGAGTGAGTGAAGGAGTGAGAGGTGAGCACCAATGGACCTCAGCAATGCTGGGGGCGAAGTTAGCCCCTGCCTACTGAGTGCTGCCGAGTGTTGTCTCAAAGCTCGTTTGAAGACAGACTCTTTTGAATGCATGAATTCTAACCACACCAGCCAATTATATATTTCTGTAATTTTCTGTCTAGACCAGGTACTACCTGGTGGTGCGGCCTGGGCCAAAATTATCAGAATTGTTCCAAGAGCTTAAAGGCATTACGTTTAATTATAATTTTCTTCATAATTTAATGACTGCGCTCTTTAAACATTCATTGTTTAGTGAGTGGAAGGGGGCTCTCGCTGACAAAAGCACGGCATCCTCCTCCATCTTGTAACGCAAAGGATCTAATTAAAACTGGTCGTGTTTCCTAAAATAACACTATTCGTTAATTAAAAAGAGTTAAAACGTTACGACGTCAATTTTTACTCGATCAGTGTTAAGCGGCCACCCAAGCCTTTGCTTTCGAAGACGATCAGGCACCGTCACTTTATCTAATAAAGCGTCGATGTACGGTGTTGAGGGCACTCGCATCAAGCGGTGCGCGGACAGCTACGGAATATTCGCGGGAATTACGTACGTGCCACCCTCAGCTTACTTCCTTTAGCTGAGTCGCGAGCTCCTTTGCTTACCCAGAGCAATATGTATATTTCATGCTTTGAAAAGTTCTCGAGACATAGACACAGGACACGCACTCTCACTGATAATATGTTTAATGACTAGAACAGATCTGTCGTATTAGTCCGATAGCATTGTGCTGTGTTCACATTGTTCCGCGTGAGGCTGTCAGATGCAACCACCCCTTTATTATCCAACTATGGTGACGATACGTTCAATGAGGAGTGTATGAACATAAATAGGAATTAAGAAATTATCACATACGAATCAGATAAACAAAAAATCTATATCTATACTAATATTATAAAGAGGAAAGATTTGTTTGTTTGTTTGTTTCGAATAGGCTCCGAAACTACTGGACCGATTTGAAAAATTCTTTTTCCATTAGAAGCCGACATTGTCCCTGATGAACATAGGCAATTTTTTTTTATTTTTTTTTTATTTTTTTTTTTTGGTTTCATGTGTGTTTTAATGTTTCCGAAGCGAAGCGAGGGCGGGTCGCTAGTATTTCATATTCAAATAGAAATGAAAGCGCTTAGGAGTTCAATCAATTATTAAAACCATTTTTCTACAAGTTAAAATATTCTCGTTCTGTATTTGTCGACCGGGACGAAA
Source organism: Bombyx mori (assembly GCF_030269925.1). Lineage (NCBI taxonomy): Eukaryota > Metazoa > Arthropoda > Insecta > Lepidoptera > Bombycidae > Bombyx > Bombyx mori. Next base: position 207,629 of record NC_085120.1, on the reverse strand, counting down.
GTGGCTGATGTCTATGATAAATTGTTATAGCATGTGGTGCACGTACATGTGTACATATAGACAGACGAGCATACGGCCCATCTGATGGTGAGTTGCTACCGTCAGTAGTGCCAGGAGCACACAGCAGTTACTCATATCCTTGACCAGACTCCTAAGTCTGCCTTACGAATATATTAACACATTTTGCTTCTATAGATTAAATACTCATTTTCCTATGCAATAATAACCATTGCTTTCCATAAATTTGTTCAGAAGCAAGCAAACTGTTGAGAAATAAACAAAAATCACGTGTACCCAATGTCCCTGTTCTTCCCAGTTTCTGAACGTAGTCGTGAAACTATGACAATATTTTCAGAGAGATGTCAACTGAATAAAATATTACATGCATCACAAATATTGGACGTAAAAATGTTAGGTTTATTCGAGGATGAATCTTGGTTCTTTTTTGTTTTATTCCGACCACGTTTCTACCGCCACATGCCTCTAATACTGTTAGCAGATGGAGGACGACACCACAGTGGCAGCTCCGGGATCCACTACATCCAGGACTTATCACGGAACGTATTTTATTGAAGTGAAACTTCTTTAGAATCGTTGTGATTTCAAACTCTATGAAACGAAACGAAAAAATAAGTGTGCCGCGATTGGCTTGCCGAAGCGGCTCCGAGCGGCGCCGACAAATCACGAAGCGCTCCACACGGTCCCGCGTCCCCGACTAGTTCAGTGTGTTTTTGACGTCCGTGCACGCTGTCGTGGCTCTCGGAGCGCCCTGAGATACTTTTATTTCTAATTAGTTTGTTATCAACAGATGTCGCTGCACGTAAATTGAATAATTCCTGAATGGCGGTGACGAGATCTTACACAATTGACAGACGTTCTCGTTGCTAAATCTAAATCATATTTGCCTGTCGTAGAGACACCGTGATCATGCAAGCGGTTTCCCAAGGGTGAGGCTGCTCTATTGCACTGCGGAGTGGTTGACCCTTGCGATTATTTTTATTTTTTACAAGTTTCACTTCTACCGTGTGTGACTTGCACACACACACACATTTTTTTATTTGTGTCCGACTACCCAGTGCCCAATAAGCAGTAGATTGTTTCAGTCTCACGTGTCCGCTCTACGCGACTGGACAACGCTAACGTTTAAAACAATTCTCAAAGAATTATGATGTAGGCTCGTCGGCAGTCTCCCGCCCGCGCCCGGCACAGATTAATAACTTAGTACATGGTCGAGGAGAGTCTCAATTATTCTCTAGAGGTACATTCAGAAGCTTAATTTACTGAGCTTAGGGGGAAATTGTGGTTATTTTATAGTGTTTCGTGTTGTTGTTAATGGTAGGTAACGAATACTGCAAGGGCTTGAATTGAATTACTTCTAAAGTTTTAGAATTACGTTTGTTGATTGCTCGAAGAGGAATACATTATATTGAACCGGTTACTGCGAGACGCATAGTCCTGAAAAATGATATTTTTGTGTGACCGAGCTCTTGTCTGTAGCTCGGCAGAAGCAGTAGCCTCTTGTTCTGAAGGGCTTTGGGCTAGCCGCTTATCGCTAGATAGGTTTTAAACTCGTCCTAATTTCAATATACGACAACGAAGCATAATCAACAAAGAACATTTGCACAGGTCAGTCAAAAATGTCTAAATATTCTGTCGCAAAATTAAAGTCTCTAATAAAAGCTCGCGTCGTTTCAAACCAGGCTCATAACCGTTAAACTTCATATAAGCGACACAACTGTAGCCCTCTACCGAAAAAGCTCAAAATGAAAGCTTTATTGATATGTTTAAATGAACATTCGGACTAGGTTTTCATATAGCCTCGAAAATGAAAACGTTGCATTTGACGTTTCAGTGAATTAGAGCTTTCGAAAGCTACAAAATTATTCTAGTTTTCCATTATTAGGCAAGCTTGTTTGTTCTTGATGTTTTAAAGGAAATATTATAATTAAATGAGGACAATGCTTTGATTAGAGACAGCGCAGATATTGTGGATACAAATGGTTCTGGAGTCTTTGTCCTTGGTAAGTTAGTCGCTTGAGAACGATCGACTTCCATGTCGGCAATAGTCGGGAAATTCACAAAACGATCACAAACTAATTTATTGACTTTTAGATGATGTGTATTGGGTCAGTCAGCATTGAGATAAATGTCAACCCTCTTATTGTCACAATCAATATACATATGTACATAATGTGTGTACGCAGTTCACATTTTAATAAGAGTACATAATCTAAAAATATTTCTACTGGTAAGTCATTTTTGAAATAAGCTTTTCGACTCTGCGATACTAAGCTCCTCGTGGCATCTGTATATCACTTTTTCTAAAATAATAAAAGCTTACTCAAAAGCTCCATATAAGTTTTGTTTTTTAAACAAGATTTTTTTTTATTGCTTAGATGGGTGGCTGGCGAGCTCACAGCCCACCTGGCGTTAAGTGGTTACTGGAGCCCATGGACATCTACGTCGTAAATGCGCCACCCACCTTGAGATATAAGTTCTAAGGTCTCAAGTATAGTTACAACGGCTGCCTCGCCCTTCAAACCGAAACGCATTACTGCTACACGGCAGGAATAGGCAGGGTGCTGGTACCTACCCGTACTAACCTACCCGTAGTAATTACGGAAATTATAATTTTGCGGGTTTGATTTTTATTACACGATGTTATTCCTTCACCGTGGAAGTCAACTGTGAACATTTGTTGAGTACGTATTTCATTAGAAAAATTGGTACCCGCCTGCGGGATTCGAACACCGGTGCATCGCTACGAATGCACCGGACGTCTTATCCTTTAGGCCACGACGACTTCAACATTTAAATAGTCTAAAGTTATTAAAAGCACGTAAGAATGTCGTTTCGTCGTTAATATTTGAAATTAATCTGAGTTTCCAGTTCGCTGATGTTAAGCGAGCGTGTCCTATTGAATTTGCCGTCTTATTTCCTCGAACTGATAACAAAAGTTCTTGTGATGTTACAGATCAAAGGCATACTGATTGCACAAACGTTTGTAAGCCGTGACCCTTTGTATATTGTTGGAAGTGTTTAATTATTGTGATGACGCCGGTGCTGTAGTCTGTAAGGCGCCCGCCCGGTACAAGTCAGTGAGGGTTACTACTTACTTGTGTCTATGGGTTAGTTCTCTCATCATAATCGACGAGTTCGATGAGGAAGGTGCTTGATGCTTGATGGATCTAAAAGCGCCGAGAGTGAGTCCGGAGTGGATGGTTTGCCGGTTGGATGGCGGCTTAGTGTTGTCCCGTCGCTGGGGTCAGATATGATATTAGCGGCGGTCAAAATAACAGAGTTAAACTCTAAATCAAAAATAATATACAGAAAGAATCAATTTTGTAATGTCTGAAAATTTTGATATATACGATGTTACAGTCAAATACGGCGAGTTACAAAGTTTGAACATAGATCATGTTGCGAATGTCTAAAAGGACATCATGTTCTGCAAATAAGATCCCTAATGACACCTTATTAATGTTACAGAATCCTTTAAAATTTTTGTGACTTAAGTTAAATTATATTTCTTTCGATCGACAAATGCTTATACATATTTCTGCCTGATGTGAGCAAAAGAAAAATCCTGATATTTCACCTAAATTCCAACTGTCTTGAGAGGCAGGTCCAGACCGATAGTAAATAAATAATTTATTATTAGGAATTCTATTAAGACTGCTACGTTTATCGCCACTCGATAAAATGGCAACTTTAACGGCGATTAATCTGTTTTATATCGCTCCCGTGTGACTTTATGACACTGTTTATTGTGAATAGGGAATAGAGAAGAGGGGGAGCAACGCATCCATTTTATTTAACAGCTTCCACTAACAGAGACCAAGAGATCGATCCACTGTTCGATCTAAGAGTGAGCAGAGCGACCGAGTGCTTGTACCGTAGATAGTTAAGTGCCGCCAGAAGTCACCACCCACCGCACCCAGCCGTCCGGGTCTACAATGCGCCCGCACCAGTACAATTACTTGCATAGTTAAAAATGCGGTGGTGATTTTCCAGGACGTTATCCTTCCGAATTGGTTGCTGATTACGGAATCCGAGCGTGTTATCCTTTAGCTCAGGACGACAGCAACGAGTATGGACGAGACGATTATAAAAACATTATTATTTTCACGACTCGCAAACAAATTTACGGCTATATCTTAAAGTTTCGACGGTAATTTGTGTAACACCGCGATAATCTATTGTTGATTGATCATTACTTGATTGTGAGTGATAAAGTCAATAAGATGAATCAACAAGCGCCATCCCTACTGCGTGCTCTATGCTGTTTGCAGCGCGTTATTAATTAGTAGATGCTGATCGTAATTTACAAAATTGTGTTTGCAATCTGTTTGTTAGCCTCATATGTTCCTGTACACAGAAGAGATGTAAACACCAGGCAGTACAGAGTTGTTTATCGCCACTTGTATGTTGTAATTGGAACTAATAAATTGCCAAAGGTCCTTCAACCTACAAATTACTCACGAAAATATTGAAAAGTGGTTGTCTCCGAGTGAAAACCTCCGTTTGGTGCAAGGTGAGGTGTACCTACATCTGTGACTGGCGACTGTTACTGCATTTTACGAGTTAGCACACTGCTATTTATCTATCTTATCATATATATAAAAATGAACGGCTGGACCGATTTTGCCAATTTTTGGTCTTGAATTGTTTGTGGAAGTCCAGAGAAGGTTTAAAATGTAAATAAATATGAAAATGCTCGGAATTAAATATAAAAATAACAATTTTGTTTTTCCTTTGATGTGCCCCCCGTCGAACCGATTCCTTTTGTATGTTTTAAGTTTATTTTATACAAAAGTTTAGGTCTTTTATTTATCGGTTGAGGCACTACGAAGTCTGCCGGATCAGCTTGTAAAAAAATAAATTATCTGCTTGGAAAAATCGTTGGTATGATTAGCATTTTTTTTGTTTCACTTTGCGATCACCGGCGTATCGAATACCTCACAATATGTTGGATGTGGATGTAACATTCGTCGTAGTTGTGCCAATACTAATAAATCGAACTACAATATATATTTTTAAATTTACAAATTTATTTTCAAATGTATTTTCGAAGGAGGGTCACTGTAGGATGTAACACATATTTATGATCCATTAGGATGATCAGCATCCGCTGAAACGAGCGATTTAAATCTCGATTCCATTGAATTTTTTTTTTATTGCTTAGATGGGTGTACGAGCTCACAGCCCGCCTGGTGTTAAATGGTTAGTGGAGCCCATAGACATCTACAACGTAAATGCGCCACCCACCTTGAGATATAAGTTCTAAGATCTCAGTATAACTACAGCGGCTGCCCCACCCTTCAAATCGAAACGCATTACTGCTTCACGGCAGAAATAGGTAGGTACCACCACCTACCCGCGCGGACTCACAAGAGTTCCTACCACTAGTAATAATAATAGTTAAAGCAATACTAATTAACGTCGGAATTAGACAGAACCAAACCGTCCGCGTTCGTTTGTATGTGACGCGATGCCCGGGGGAGTACTTCAGGGGTGGAGTGCCCCACCAGCGCTACGATTTTAATGTTACTCGGGTTTGTAAAAGTTAGTAATGACGACACCATATGTGACCCGCGTTGCGCAGTCTACAACGCTAAATCATAATAGGAATATTGTGTTTATTAAAGGGAAGCTATGAATCGTTTTCTGATGTCAACCAACAGTTTCATTAGAGTTGATCATGTAGCGGGTAACCGTCACACTACACACATTTTTAAGATAAGTTTGTAAATCTACAAGTTCCGAAAAACAACATAAGACCGTCGCTCTACCGAGCAGTGTCACAGCTTCTGGTGAAAGATCTTTCCTTTCTCAACAGGAAACAACCTGAGGAAATTAAACCTTTAAAAATATGAATGGTCCGTTAAAATATATTCGTTTAAAGCTTTCTTTACAAGTTTGTAATGGACCAGCATATTTAGAGCCTCAGTAAAAGACCTTAGGAACTCGTTAACAAATATTTCATTGGATTTGAAGTTATTCGTTGTATACAGATATTGATCTTTGATTTAATATTTTTTTACTTAAATTGAAAGGTCAAGAGAAAATAGACCCTCTGAATGTTTCATTTTATGTTGAGCTCTTATTACTTTTTGTCTTGATGGAGAGGCTGTATCAAATGGGCTCACAATTGATTGAGCGCTAGTAGATGTAATATTTGAAGTAATAATGTTGTCTTTGAATGAGTATCAATTTGAATTAAATTGGATCCAGAAATGCTCATTAAGCCGCGTGTGCTCGTTCTGTTAACCCGAAGGCCTCTGCTCCTTGTTATGTTTGAATGATTGCCTGTCTAATGTGTTAACGACGCGTGTGTGCGGGGCCGTGTGCCCGCCCGCCTCACCGGAGTCACAGGTTCGACAGGTTACGCGACTACTGCTGTACTTACTAATTGCGTTGAAAATACGTAGCCATTGATTAACTCCAATAAGGCGAATCTAGTATTAAATGGTTGCTGTAGCCCAAAGATATTACAATTTGAATGTCGTCAGCTGTAAGGTATAAACATCTATTTTATAATGTAATAACTGTCTCATCCTTCAAACCAGGACGCATGATTTCTTGGCAGCAGAAGTGTTCAGGACGAGGGTACCGGCCGGCGCACCCTCACAGCGCGTCCGTATTCATGATTTTTCGAAATGGTGTACTAGTGAGTACTTGTTTTCAGCTGTTTATTTAATCTACTTATCAACAGCAATATATTACATCACATTATTATTATTATCAATATATACTTAACATTAGGTGGGCAGAAAGCTCATCAGCCTTGGTTGGATAAAATGAAATGCTCACAAATTTGTTATCGCCCTAGACATCTGAAGAGGGTTCACCAGGAGCTGACACTTAAGACTGATCTTCAATCGGAGGTGAGAAAGCTTGCATTAATATTTAAAAACTTTGGTTTCTCGACGGCCCGCTCTGATACCGACGAGTGGCGAGCGCCGCGTGGACCCCGTGACGTCACGATGTAATGTGACGTCACGATCTCTGGAGTATATTTGATTGATAGATCTCTTTGAAAATATTAGTGATTCATGTATCATTTCAGAACACACGTCTTGAGGTAGGGAATCGTTTAATATCACAGGGACCATGGACCTGACTCACGGTCTACGTAAATAAAATCTATGGGAAATAAATATGACGAATTTGAATCATTGGGAATTGTGAACTGAAATTGATTATCGTTTGGTTAGACTCTGAAAGTTATTCTTTAAATCGTAACCAAGATTAGCAGTAGGTAATATTGAAAATAACATAATATAGTGTGAGTAGAGTAACTTTAGTTTCAACTTTAGTTCGATTGATAAAAATAAACAAGGAGTTAGTCGCAACACAGGCGCACTCGTTTAGAAACTAAAAAAGTCACTCGAATGGAATTAGAAAAAAAAGTCTCATAAAGTTCGCTATTTCCTGTTCATTTGAAAGCGGTTTCCTACAACATTGCTACCTGCGTTAGTGCACTTCCGAGGAGCCGCCTCTTCGCGCCGGATATAGACGCCCGGAACCGGAACTCCGCCGGGGAGACGCAGCCTCCGCGAGACCTCACAATCCTCTTTGTTTTTCATAGAAGTTTTCATTTAATAGTTTTTAATGCGAACTAGTGCACTGTACTGGTAGATTCTGCGAAGCGCGGCTATTGCTAGGGTTCGTGTTAGCAACGTCGTCAGGTTTGAGCCCCGTGAGCTCACCTACTAGTTAAGGTGACGCTGATATAGCCTCTCAACGTTATCAGCTTAAGTAGGGGAAAAAAGCGATGTACCTATGTATGTTTGGTGATCTGTATACATCCCGTTCATCACCACTTTATTTTCGTAATGAATGTGTGATGTCGTGCGGCGCGTGTTGCGGGGCGAAGCGCCTTAAATGTTGATAAACGAATCTATACGGATATAATGAACGAGCACTCGGATATTCCGTATTTTCTAAAAATAACATTTTATGAGTATATATCTAATTTGTTGTAAAATATTTGACGAACGAATACAGTACATACATACAGTCGATTACACGAAGCAACATGTAAGAGTGTTATTTTCACTTTAAAGACAAAGGACAGTATTTTATGTTAGCACATCAATGAAAAGGAGACCGAAATAGTTATCATATATTGTGTGCTCGAATAACATGGGACTAGGCAGCTGCCCAATTACTATGTGGCTTCCAAGTAGTCTGGACTGTCTCCACGGCTGGGCTCCGTGGGACGGGACGACACGCCAACAAGATACTTTCATCTATTGCAGTGCACACTGCAGACCTAGCGATCTACTATGCCGCTATATCTATCAAACGATGGATGTTCTAAATATTACTTACTTCCTCGCGACATCCGATCATTACCTTAAGCTATTATTGCCACAAATGAGCCCTTGAGAGTTTTCTTCACGTAAGAATCTTGATAAAAATTAGTCATTCCCTTATTGTGAATACACAGTACTGTACTGAGTACCTCGTATGAGGTTCAAATCGTAAGGAGCAATCAAGGGCTAAGTCCTGAATGTCGAGGGAGTGGCCACTTTTGTACTCAACCTCTCGGCTCTCCTTAAAGCTGATGTGCTTTTATACTTTGCGATATTTCAAATTGATATTATATCAGCGGTGGGTAATTTTAATGGTCATATCGGTAAATTTATTTCCGCAAATAGCAGATCTTTATCTGTGAAGTAGCCGTTTCACAATACTGGCCGTCTGGTAATGGTAAATCTATGGCTGGCAATAATTACTGAATACAAATTAATTTTGGATTTTTATATTAGGGAAAATTGGATTCTTTTTGATAACCGTAAATGGTCATCGTGTTGACGAGATCCTGGTTCAGCACCTAGGCAATGACCCAAATGAAAATTTACCCCTAAAAAAATTATGGTCACTGCTTGGTGGTCTAGTGCCGGTATAATCAATTACAGCTTCTCACCAAATTGCAGCGATGCACGTGTGGGGGCGCGTGTTCAACTCCCAACTGTGTATGCACTCGTCCAGGATTCATAAAGTTAACACATTTTTGTTTATTGTTGTTGTTGAATATTGTTTTCCTTATGTCCGCTACGGCTTCAGGAGTCTACGTTTACGACTGAACGTACTCCTTCCGACCGGCGACACCTCGCACGGGTCTCGTCTCGTCTCGTACTAGTGATAACTAAGATCTCACTAAGATACGATCGTCAGTATTGTATAAAGGGTAACTGTTGGCGTCATCATTCAAAGACGCGTGACGCCACAGCGCCGTGGTTATGATGACCAAGACTCCTATAGATGCAACTATACGAGTATACTCTATCTTTTTGTGCATAAGACTTTCTTTTAAATACAGCTTTAAGAGCTATGCGTTTTGAATTATGACCGGGTAAATCCGGGTACATAGTCTACATGAGGGCGTATGCGGCACGTTACAAGAGTGCTACGGATCAATTGTCGGTTAAATTGTTTACTATTGAACTGTTATTCATTCCATATTGATGTAAAGGCCCAGCGCACTGGTGTGTCTGAAGCACTAAGTAACCAGAGTCTGCCATCTCGTAATGTCATCCCTTTAACGGAGATTGATCCTCGTTGAAAGAGGAGGAAGATGAACGTGTCACTCAGAGCGTCGCGGAAAATCTATTTACGATGTAGCATTATTTAGAATATATGGTAAACTCTAGTCTGCTAGAAGAATTTTTCAACTAGTTGGTATGTACTGCAAGACACGCACGGCTGAGACGGAGCACTTTCTTTGTCTAATTTCATTTGAACTTCTTAATATTTTAAATAACTAAGACAGTAATTAATTTAAAACAAACGTACACTTTTGTATTGCGAGTGGAGGCTTCTTTGTAAAACGCGCGTATCCTTACAGTCGACGCCCACTGAGCGGATCAGGTCAACTCCTGTCTCAAGAACCAGTAATCAAAGAACAAATTTTAGAAAGTGTCTGTAGTGAGAGTCACAGCCTAATCTCCTAATAATGTTTTTGTAAGTAACTACAAATTCAATAGGAAGTATTCTATAAAGTATTACTATAAAGTCAATGATTATCTAGAAGATTGCACAAAGTGGGAATGAGTTGCTCGCTCCGGGCATTTCAATATTGCAATAATTGTTACTTTATAATACATATTGTAAAAATGAATATTTAAAAAAAATCTAATATTTAAAAAAAAAAGACATGCCCGCTGAGTTTCTTGTCAATTCTTCTCAGGACGGAGGCTAGTTCTTGTGAATTGGCGGTAGTTCTTTTTGACGTTCAACAAGTATGTACTTTCATTTATGTTGAATACAAAATTTTTGATTTTGATTTTTGATTTGATTCAATTTTCCAAAAACCTTACAGACATTATATTTTTCATGATTCCAGTACATCACTCTATTCCGAGTCTACCCACTAAACGACTCCCCTGTACTCTTTCATGCGACGGTCGACCTCCACCCGAGGCTAGAAACCGATCAGACTAGGGGCTTCCCGTGGTCAACACTACAACCAGACTCGTCGCGCCACTCCTAGGACGAAACTTTGCACTTCTTATTTTGAAAATGGCTTCCAACTATACTGCAATTATTCATCTCTTACTATTAATGGACTCGAGCTAATTCTTTCTCAATAGTTTTTTTAAGCAATAAAAAAAAACCACTGAGATGAATAATTGCAGTATAGTTGAAAGCCATTTTCTTGGACGCTTATGCTAAGGATTGGATGCTAAGGATGCTAGACCAGGACGAGTGGCAGCACTTGCAGCCTTCGTTTATTTGAAACGGCCACAATTGAAACGCAACAGTTGTCGGATCATTAGTGGAGGCTCTTCCTTGAACAAAATATATGAGTTAAATACAACATACGGGCAAAACCGTAATGAGACTTGTAAGTAATTGGAACAAGACAGCGCGACGATATCCCAAGACACGTTCCGATGAACAATTTGAAAACTCGTGTCAGAGGGGATTACACTGTAAGCAGCCTTCTGTTGCTGAGCTACAGCTCTTTGTAAAGAAGATCATCAACAATGAACCGAACGTCCGTCTCGGTTTCGTGGGAAGGAAGTACATTTATTTATCGTTATGTTTTGGAGTCCTAAGGTAGACGGCTATACGGTGCGATGACCACTCAAAAGAGATGTTTGAGCCCGTGTTGTAAAGGCTACAAGGCTCCTTTTGATCTGTGGGTGGGGGCGGTGCAATTCAAACCTGCACCCCGAGCTCCAAGCTCGACATCAAAGGCTATGATGGAAAATAGTTTTCCTATTTTTGTGTTGACTGACATACGGCTAGTCTAGTGGTTACCCGTGAACACCGTCATCCTTTGGAGACGTGAGATCAATTGCATCTGAAGTACTGAATCGTCCTCAAAAAACTGGAAATATAGACAGGACAGTGGTGCTCGCATCAACAAATTGCTCGCTCCGGACATTTCAATATTGCCATAATTGTTACGATATAATACGCCTTTTAAAAATTAATATTTAAAAAAATATGTAATATTTAAAAAAAAAGACATGCCCGCTGAGTGACTTGCCAGTTCTTCTCAGGACGGAGGCTAGTTTTTGTGAATTGGCGGTAGTTCTTTTTGACGTTCAACAAGTATGTACTTCCATTTAAGTTGAATAAAAAAAAAAATTTGATTTGAATAGGCATGACGGTTTGACCCGTGGACTTGTCGGTTCACATCACTAAAATAAATCACATACGAATTGTACCATATTACATTTGTAACGAAAGTTAAGAGCAACTCAATCCTCGCTTTATTTAGTCGCCCTTGGGTAAGAAGCACAATAAATTTGCACAAAATATTTTTGAGTCAAATAAATGCGTCAGACGCGCCTCAATCAACCCCTGATTAATGATTCCACGTACACTCGCCTCCTCATGCAGGATCCTGAACGTGATCATATATTATTTAATTTGTTCACATTTATGTCTAAGTCCTTGTGTTTGAATATTCTGTTTCTGAAAAATGTCAACCGCGATGGATGTGATTTTTTATTTGATTTGTTGTAGGTACATTGAGATCTCACTAGGTGCGTGCTCGGAATTTGCAAACATAAAATATTTTAAGATTAGGTCCATATTTGCGAGTATTTTATTAATATATTCATGAATATACAAATTTTTGTCATAATTTAGAATCCCATACATCGTTTTATCGAATTAAAGTGACTAGAAGAATCGGCAAAAAACTAATTTACACCAGGTGGGCCGTGAGCTCGTCTAACCATCTTAGCGATAAAAAAGGATGACTTAAAGTGAAGCAGTTCTGCAGTACCGAGCACAGGTCCAGGGACCACGGCGGGCCAGCCTGCGGGGTCGGAGCCAATGCACATCCGCTCTAGATGTACTATGCTGTATGCATTACCAGCCAACACGGTCCTGCTTATATTTCCAGTTTGTCGAGGAGGATTCAGTGCTTTAGATGCAATAGATCTCACGTCTTAAAGGCATATACATACAGATGTATACTTTTTTTTTTATTGCCATTGTAGGCAGACGCTCATACGGCCCACCTGATGGTAAGTGGTCACCGTCACTCATGGACGTCAGCAATGCCAGAGGCAGAGCCAAGCCGCTGCCTACCGTTAAATACTCTCCGTAAGCCTCGTTTGAAGATGATTTATGTATAGAAATGGGTGAATTTGTACCAGAGACACCTTCTAGTTACTGTAAAGTATCGTCGAATAGGAATCCTTTAGTTTTAATTCAATAGGATATTGTAGAACGCTTTCTGAATCGCTAATGAATTGATTTAGTACATATCGATAGTCTCTATCTGTACTGTTCCAACCCCCGTTTGTGATTCTATTAGATTTAGAGAGGGCCCTTATTGTATCTTGCCCAGAGCTTGTAGTGGACTACTGTATTCAACTACTGTTTATTTTACTTCAATCTGATGTTTTAACAACTAGTAATTGCACTTGTTGAACCAAAAGTAACGGTTGCCGATTAGATTAAGCAGCGGAACACTAATTTACCGGACGCTGTGCCATGTTGTGTAACTGACTGAACTCATGATTTGGCTGAGCCTCGCTTGGAGAAGGCCTGTAGCGACATGACCTGAACTTCTATTGTTGTCCAACACTGCGTGTGGTTTTGTGAGAGGATAACGTGTAGCTGTTTTTTTTAAATTGTAATAATAATTCCTGTCTGTAAGCCACATAACGGCTATTTCCATAATCTACTAACAATTACCGTGAGATCCATCTGTGGTGGTAGCATGCATACCTAAATTTCTACTTCTTACACCATCAACTCTTGCTGGCTCGCAACTCTTCTCTGCATATTTTTGTCGAGAAGCAATCACGCATTTCAGCTTAAAGGGATTATATTTCAAGATAAGATTGCAGTCTCTAGAGCGTCGGCACAACCATCGGCTGCCCAAGCAAGCACGATTACAACAGAACAGTTTACCTCAATAGAAAAATCATTTTTAATTCAAATATGGCTTGTACTAGCGCGCCGCCGTAACTTTATTGCCGATTCGGAATTGTAATTCACAGCTGAGAAGAGTTGGCAAGAAACTCAGGAAATGATGTTTCACAATATTGTATATCATCACAATATTCTAAGCACATGAAGAACCGGGTGAAGCAGATCAGCTGACAGTAGACGTGCCGGTGATGTTGTTGCGTGGAGGATGGTTCACACAGACGTGGATTGTATAATCTTCGCTATTAAAGTCCTTAATTTTAATATTGAAACCGGTAATGGTTAAATTGTATATCTTAAATAGCGGAGAATGTTGCGGCTCCGTGAAGGGTATTTGTTGGTGGCTCGCTCGCTGACACCGATTTCACACGACAAAAGGTGACTAAACATCTTCATTGTTGTACTTTTGTTGGACTATTAGATTAATATTGGTAATGGATGTTTGTAATCAATGGTTGACATGATTTGTTTAAAAACCGTTTACCATCCATTCTCGTATTAATAACTTAGTGTTATTTGCTGTTAGTATCTTCGGTTTAAAGCTTTCCATATTAGGCCACGCATAAGATAAACCGGTCTTAACAGATTCCTACAGAGCCAAAGCACTGCGGCATCAGTAGATAATGTATGTACTACATGCCTTGGAGTTTATTTGTTTCTTTAAAGCTTCTAAGCTATGTACATAGTCTATTGTGGCAAATAAGTTGATATTCAATATAAATTCGTTGTGTCTTGATACATCAAGAGTCTTCTGTAGAATGCCGCTCATAGACATTACGAAGCGCATGTGACTGCCCTTCTTGACATTAAACTAACGTTTGAATAGAATTTCACTAACATGTATCTTTCAGACCAGACGCACGATCAGGGAGGACGCGGTGCCAGTTTGAGGCCCTAGTCCGTAGGATTGATGTACATAGCATTAAATTTACACTGTGAAGGGACACTTAGTAAATGTAATAAGCGATGGTGGGGGCTTTGTTTTTTTATTTTTTTATTGCCTATATGTGTGGACGAGCTCACAGCCCACCTGGTGTTAAGTGGTTACTGGAACCCATAGACATCTACAACGTAAATGCGCCACACACCTTGAGATAGAAGTTCTAAGGTCTCAGTATAGTTACAGCGGCTGCCCCACCCTTCAAACCGAAAGGCATTACTGATTCACGGCAGAAATAGGCGGGGCGGTGGTACCTACCCGTGCGGACTCACAAGAGGTCCTACCACCAGTAATTACGCAAATTATAATTTTGCTGGTTTGATTTTTATTACGCGATGTTATTCCTTCACCGTGGAAGTCAATCGTGAACATTTGTTGAGTACGTATTTCATTAGAAAAATTGGTACCCGCCTGCGGGATTCGAACACCGTTGCATCGCTACGAATGCACCGGACGTCTTATCTTTAGGCCTAGACGACTTCAAATGAGTCGTCTGTCTGTAGTCTGATAACAGACAAACACGAGTTCAACTTTTCAAGTTCAACAGAAGAGCCGTCCAGTGTGGTCGGGGTCTGGTCTAAGGGTGGGTGGTGGTGTCGTGATGTCTGTAGGCTCCGGTAGCCATATAAAATCTGGCGGCCCGTGAGTTCATCCACCCGTCATATGGGTGAACTGGTGGATATGTGGAGGTGATTCGAAACGGAACGCGGATTATATTCAGATATGTGCTCAGTGATGGGCCCAGCTGTATCGCGTCGGTAGAGCGGCCAACATGCAAATGACCCGCAGTAGGAGACATTAATATATGACTGAATATACTCGTAGTAGTACGTAAAAACGCACATACGACTGTCAGAAAAAATGTGGTACTTGTCTAGTGCTGACCCGCGACCTCCGGGTTGATTCAAGGGAGTCAATTGCTCAAAATAATCTATCTTAGGTATATATATAAAAATGAATTGCTGTTCGTTAGTCTCGCTAAAACTCGAGAACGGCTGGACCGATTTGGGTAATTTTGGTCTTGAATTATTTGTGGAAGTCCAGAGAAGGTTTAAAAGGTGAATAAATATAAAAATGCTCGGAATAAAAATAACAATAACAATTTTGTTTTCCCTTAGATGTGTCCCCCGTCGGACGGATTCCTTTTGTTTGTTTTAAGTTTATTTTATACAAAAGTTTAGGTCTTTTATTTATCGATTAAGGCATTACGAGGTCTGCCGGGTCAGCTAGTGCTTTATAAAATCGATTTGAAACTATTATAAATTGTTGATTTTTGTTTCACGAGACTTGTTTGTCGATGGAACTTTAAGTAAACGTTTGAATGCACTAATGTTTAGGGATCCTCTACACAAAACTTCCAATAAGGTTGTCGTAGCATCTGTAGGCAGTGGTAGATCGTTACTTTTACATCAGTTTATCAAGTTATTGTGTACGTGATTCATGATTCATGTTTCTAATAAAATTTAATATACATATAAAAACGACTTACCTTTCTCAACAATAAAAAATATATATAACTGAATCATTTAAAGTACTAAGTAATATTTATTAAATGACACCAACGGTATGTTTGTATATTTGTTGGAACGAGACACGTAGAGAAATGAAGTTCAGTAATAGTTTTGAAAAGTTAAAGTAAATAAAATAGTTTCGACTTGCCTGTGTCGATCGAAGTGTCGGGTCGTGGTCGGCGCGAGTGTCGGGGACTGTCCCGGAGTCGCTGGGTGTACTGGGCGCGAACACTCCGCGGAACGCTTATATAGGGCGGGCGGAGCGTAGGGCGGAGGCGGGACTCTATCAGGCTTTGTACTTTAGATTTCTTTTTCAGTTTTATCCGACTGCCCAACAATGAGGGTATCGTTTTTAAAGCATATAGGTACATACATAATAACTAGTCAGGTCATAAGTATTGTCACACAGTAAAAACTTTTCTTTTAGAATGCTGGCCACAAAAAAGTTTATTGAATTTGAATTTCGAATTGTTCATGAAAATAAAAATGTATACTTTTAGAATTGTACTCATTTTTAAATATGGAGTGGACGCTTAAAGAAGACCGTGTTGCAGTTATTGCGTTGCATCGTTGCGGTTACGCGCCAATTCAAAATTTTAACATACTGAAAAATTTGAATATAACCAAAAGATTCGTTTATCGTACCATCAAACGATACAATGAACACTCTAGTGTAGATGACAGGTCAAGAAGTGGTCGCCCTCGGTCTGTTAGGACTCCAGCAGTGATAAAAGCTGTGAAGGCGCGAATTCAAAGAAATCCCAAACGTAAGCAGAAACTGTTGGCCCTTCAGATGGGGTTAAGCAGAACCACGGTGAAAAGGGTGTTAAATGAAGACTTAGGGCTTCGGGCATATCGAAGAAAAACAGGACATCGTTTGAATGCTCGTCTAATGGACCTGAGATTGAAGAGATGCCGCGCTTTATTGAAGCGGTACGCGGGAAAAAAATATCGGGAAATTCATTTTTCGGATGAAAAAATGTTTACCGTAGAAGAGAGCTACAACAAACAAAATGATAAGGTGTCCGCACACAGTAGTGAAGAAGCGAGCAACCGTATTCCGCGTGTCCAACGAGGTCATTTTCCATCCTCGCTCATGGTATCGTTGGGAGTTTCTTATTGGGGCTTAACAGAGGTACATTTTTGTGAGAAAGGTGTAAAAACGAATGCAGTTGCGTATCAAAATACAGTCCTGACGAACCTTGTGGAACCTGTTTCTCATACCATGTTCAATAACAGGCACTGGGTATTCCAACAAGATTCGGCGCCAGCTCATAGAGCGAAGAGCACACAAGACTGGCTGGCGGCGCGTGAAATCGACTTCATCCGGCACGAAGACTGGCCCTCCTCCAGTCCAGATTTGAATCCGTTAGATTACAAGATATGGCAACACTTGGGGGAAAAGGCGTGCTCAAAGCCTCATCCCAATTTGGAGTCACTCAAGACATCCTTGATTAAGGCAGCCGCCGATATTGACATGGACCTCGTTCGTGCTGCGATAGACGACTGGTCGCGCAGATTGAAGGCCTGTATTCAAAATCACGGAGGTCATTTTGAATAAACTTTAGTGTCATAAGAATCTATGTTTTGTTAAGTTCATTTTGGTATATGAATGGTTACATAATGAATAAACTTGTTTCAATTATTTTATATTAAACATGTGACAGAATTTATGACCTGACTAGGTATATATGTATTTATGGCAGGTTCTAAATCTTAGCGCAGCATATTCCAATACGGCGTTCATTTGACTACAAATTGCCCAAACATGTTTATCATTTAAAGTCGGTATTTTATTTTCTAAATTAGTTTTTCTCCTTCTTTACAACGGAATAATAAATTTTGGTACTATTTTAGTGTGTCGTATGTTCGATACAACTAAAGTTCTCTGAAGGAATTTAGATTTTTATTGGTACGTAAAGAAACGCACAAAGGTTTGAGTTGGTCAGTCAGCAGATAACATCTATTGTAAACTTAAACCGTATGTGTGTTAAAATTTTGCGAGCCGTGACGATTTGCTTGTTAAGGCCTTCTTGAATTGCAAAAGTTTTGATTTTGGATTTACAATCTTTGTATAATAGGTTGGGAAAAAGGTTTTTCGCATTTTTTTAAGAAAATTCACGACGTTTCTTAATATAGTTTATTTACATTTAACTAAAGCATGTAGGTACCATTTTGTTCGATAACTTTATGCCATCTTGTAGGTAGGGCCATGATCCCATTGCTATAGAAATTTTGGGGCTTTCGATCAAAATACCACGACAATTGGTTTTGGCAGTCCTCTCGTGATGCTAACCTGACACTGCCTAAAGAATTCTGAAGAGACCGAAACAGGTGGAAATCTGAAGGTGCAAGGTCAGGACTATACGGCGGATGCATTAACACCTCCCAGCCAAGCTCTCTTAATTTTTGCTGAGTGGCTAAAGATGTGTGAGGACTAGCGTTATCATGATGAAAAACCACACTCCTTCTGTTGATTAATTTCAGCCGCTTTCTCTCAACTTCTTGCTTTGATCTCATCAGTTGTTTGCAGTAGAGTTGAGAATCGATGGTCCTGCCTGGTGGTAACAGCTCATAATGAATAATGCCCTTCCAATCCCACCACACACACAGCATCACCTTGTTGCGAGTTAGCCCGGGTTTTGCCACAGTCTGTGAAGCCTGACCGGCCTTTGACTAAGACCTTTTTCGCACGTTGTTGTCGTACGTGATCCACTTTTCATCACCAGTTATCAGCTTTTTCAAAAATGGTTCGGTTTCATTACGTTGTAATAAAGAATCACGATTGAGTACACGGTTCATTAGGTTTCTTTCAGTGAGCTCGTGAGGTACCCAAATATCGAGCTTTTTTGTGTATCCAGTTTTTTTCAAATGCGCCAAAACTGTTTTGTGTTCAATTCCCAGTTCTTCGGCTACGTCGTAGCTACTGATATGCTGATCTTGCTCCACTTTTTCAAAAATGGTATCCATTTTATCCGTAATAGAACGACCAGAGCGACGTGCATCTTTGACATCAAAATTTCCGGATTGAAAACGTTTAAACCAAATTTGTAATTTGTGCTACTCTCACAGACACTGCACTAGGTCCATAAACAGCGCTAATTTTTATCGCGGCTTGCGTTGCATTTTTACCTTTTTTGTAGTAAAATTTTAAAATGTATCGGATATCTTCATTAGATTCACTCATCTTGACAGTACGAAAAATAAATAAAAATCCCACATTTTCCTAATTTGAATTTGGAATATATATTTTTTTAATTTAAACTTTTAATGATACCAAAACCAGTCCGATACAAATAGTATAGCCAAAGATAAACATTTACATTTAGTTCTAGCCGGCTTGCATTATAAATTCAAGAAATCATTTTTGTTTTTGACTTTTATTGTCATTTTAGGCAGATGAGCAGACTGTCCATCTAATGATGAGTGGTCATCGTCGCTTTTGGATTGCTGTCTGCATACAGGATCACTTCTTTGCTGCTATCAGAATTATGGGATATCATTTTCGCCAATTCAAGCCAAGGGTAGAGCAGCCGATACTCTTCCGTGAGTCACTGCACTTGAGCCAGTCAATGGATCCAGAGGCGTTCCGCATCAATGAGTGTTTTGTAAGTAGGTAATCACATCGATAATATTCATCTCGCGCGAGTATCACGCGATACTGCAATGACCTACAGTAATCAGTAGAATTTATAGACATACAGATTAAAATGTTAGTCGAGGGATGACAGGAGACAGGAGGAGTCGGCATGGAAGGGGTTTGCTGAGGAATAAACTAATATCCAAATAAGGTCTATTATTTATTTAATGCGTTTATTGATTATACATGTTGTGTACGATAGATCGGAGGACATGGTCCGTCTCGTGCTCAGTAGTGATCAGATCTCGGACATACAACAATCAATAGTTTGAAATGTACCGGCCTCTGGGACGTCAAAGCTGTCCTCGAGGTAAACAATAAGTTTAAGCACAAACTCTTGTTAACTCTAATGACGGCAGACAGGGGTGTAGCTTTACACGCGTTAATAACATTTACTCCAACAGATCGGTTACAGTCGACAGGCGGACCAAGAGACTAAATATGACTGTGCCCAGTATAATAGTTTAAGAAAATGCTGCTTGTACGAAGTAGTCATGTTCACCGAGATTCTCATCTAATCAAAAGTTTACAATAAGCATTTTCTGCGTATGCCTTGCAAATAATTACTAATAATAAAGAATAATAAAGCTGGTCTCTGCGTCTGCACATCATTGTAAAATAAATCGAACTGTTCCAGCCTTCGGATAAAAAGACTGCCGTCAATTGTACAGAGATAAATAAAGCTTTCAAAGCAAAGCTACCGCTCGTAACCTCGTTTGGACGCCAAAGAAAATTCTTCTAACTCATTACATTGAAAAAGGAAAAATTGACTATAATTGTAATCTGAGTCTCGTAGGCCACAATCCTTTTGTCAACGGGTTCGATTCTGGTCGTAATTTAATGAACGAGTTGACCCGCGCGTCGCTCGGCGGGGCCTTTGAACTACACAACACCGGTCGGCGGGCGGTGACGGCAGCCACCTCGACACCTGTGCTATCTCATGCTTCCGCACCCCCCGTCCCTACTAACTCGACCGACTCCGCTTTGGCAGACCTACTCATTCTAAGGAAGGGTCACGGGTATCAAACAGCTAGGTCACCATAAAACTATAGAGAACATAGAGTAACCTAGAATGTTGTCACCATTTGATGGAATATCGGGTTAGCACTAAGAACTAACTTGGTGATGCTTAAAATTTAAATTGCTTCTTTTTTGGTGTTCATCAGACGGTTGTCATAGTACACGACCACAAAAGAAAGATCTTCAACCTCGAATAAAGTCTCTTCTCGGTCAAAGGATTGTGGTTAGGAGTTTGAATATATGCAAGGACTCTTGTATTAACCACTACAGTTGTTTAGACGATTTTGAGTTGGTCTATAATAATGTTGATCTGTTCACGTTAAACCGCGATCGCTTGAACTGTTGAAAAGAAACCGTAAGCCGAAGGAACGCAGAACTTGCCGAAAACAATCAAGCGAAGCCTGCTCCTGTCAACTTCGTGAAATTAATATTAAGAAGACATATAAGGAGCCGGCGCGCTGGTACAATCGGAGCTGAGTCGTCTTAGCGACTAGCCTCCCGCCCGCGGCTTCGCCCGCGTCGACAGAGACACGTCAGTAGAGAAGGCAGAGGTCTAACATATTTCCGAGGGCTTAAATTATTTCTTTATTGAATTTCGTTGAAATCGGTTCAGTAGTTTGAGCGTATTTGAAAATTGTTTGTTTTTATATTTTCTTAACAATATGGATTACTGTACCTTGTCCAATTGTTGCTTTAGTTGTGACTAACGGGAAGAAAACCTCTTAGGTGGAGCTCCTGTAGTCCGCCTTAAATAATTTGTCTTCTTTGTTGGCTACAGACCACATTATCTCCCTCGGCAATATCCATTACGTCGAGTGTGTCTGGAAGCCGCCTGCGTGCATCCTTCTCTTCCAAATTACTTTAGACCAAATGAGTTCCCTGTGGTGTTATCAGCAGTACGTGCTCAGTCCCGAACCGACAATAAGGAAGAGCACACCTCGTAAAAGTATTAACTTAATATGCTTTAGCTTCTTTTGAGACATTTAAGTCAGAGTTTTGAGGACATCATGCTGGACTTAAAGTTTTAGCAGATGCGTTAGGTTTCCATTATTTTTTTGAGAAGGAAGCCATGTTAATCGATCCGGCCATACTATCTGGTCTAAGCTGTAGTTTTATGGTGACACCATTGTATTTGCATAGAGTTGATGATAGCAAGTCGCCATTATAATTTTTCGGCAAAACACGCTACAATGTTTTCAATTTTGAATTCTCTTTTTTTTTCACAGGACCAGCTCAAGACTAAGTGGTGTTATCTTTTTAAATAAATGATTGTTTCAAAATAATCGTGAAAGCAACCACCTTGTATGTTTCTGGTTGCAAAAGAAAAATCTTTCACCGAGGAGGTCTGTATAGCGAAGAACGCCACACACATTATCACATCTGAAACACAAGTATTAAAGCACAGTTGACTGCAGCAGTAGCTGTCACAGGGTAGACGCTATTTGACAAACCCTGATCTCACTAAAGATTTTTATAAAATAAGTTTGAGTATACACTTGTAAACTACACTGCGCTGCACTACACACTAGCTCCGGACAACAACAGGAGCTATCCGTCTGTCGGAAAGTTCGCCGGAAGATGTTCCCTTTGTCGCCCTTCCCGAGGAACAATAGCTCATCTTTATACAATAACAATTTGTTTTTAATTTGTTTTGCTTAATATATTCGGAGAACCACAAAATGTAGATAATGGAAGCTTATAAACTTGTAACAAGCAGCTCTATTGGATATTGCTGCGTTGTTCTTGAATGAAACTATCCTACTATTATAATAACATGTCAACAATGTCAAGAATATGATTACAAACAGCTATTATGTTAGTAGTCTCCACCGATAGTCTCTAGCGATGGTTAGACGATGCATGGTAAAATTACTTTTTGTCTGAAGTATTTTTATTGGTAGTGTAGGCAGACGACGATGGGTATCCATCTAATGGTGACGGCAAGTGGTTACCGCCGGCTACTGACCGGCAATGTCATGGACATGGCTACAGCATCCGCGACATAAAGGATTCCAAGCTTGTTTGTTACAACAAACGAGTGCTCACTGTGGGTAATGTTATTGAAATAAGAAGTTTTAGAAGTTCACTCTTCGCTCTGGCTAACCATATTTTTATTGTCAAAATAATGTTTGATCGCTTACCCGTAGGTACGCACTAGGGTTCCGCGGCGTGGGGGCGAGGGACCGGGGGGCCGGGGGTCCGCTGAACTGATAAAGCGACTCATATCTCAATCTGTTTCTTGTTAGCGCAGATTTCGTAGTTTCACACCCATATTTTTATTGTCAAAATAATGTTTGATCGCTTACCCGTAGGTACGCACTAGGGTTCCGCGGCGTGGGGGCGAGGGACCGGGGGGCCGGGGGTCCGCTGAACTGATAAAGCGACTCATATCTCAATCTGTTTCTTGTTAGCGCAGATTTCGTAGTTTCACACGCGCGGATATTACAAAGGTCTACTCTGGTTTTGTTCCCCTACCCATTTGCTGGTAGCCCCTTGGGCGAGGTAGCTATGTGCGGACGGAGCAATGCACATCACGGGAACGTCTCAATGAATTCCTTAAAGAACTTTGCCCCGACTGTGTTTCCATTTTACTACTTGTCATATTGTAGTACATCTGACACGTCTGTAGAGACGCAGACTCGTCGTCCAATCTCGTACTTCTTACACATAATCAGAATTATAGGGGACGTCAACGTGTGACCACTTTAGCAGCTCTTATATTTTATATTGTGCTATTGAAATATATTGCGGTTTGTGTACAGTTCAGATTTATTGTTATCAGATTTAAAATATCTATATTGCGTCATATGAGTTGTTAGTATAGTACCTATACAGCTGTTACTTCTGACACACAATAACCCTCTCATCGTGGCCGCCGGTAACTACATTCCCGATCCTGCGGACAGAATGGAAAACAGTCGACGTCGCCCAAAACTCGTCATCTCGGATCCTCCCGATCCACTAACGGTGCTTCTAGGTACTTCAAGCACCGGTCACCGTTCTCGTCGAACCCGTCGCTTGCGACGAAGGGCTCGACAAGTAAATTAACTCTCAGACACAGCCCACTGAGTTTCTCGCCGGATCTTCTCAGTGGGTCGCGTTTCCGATCCGGTGGTAGATTCTGCGAAGCACGACTCTTGCTAGGGTTCGTGTTAGCAACGTCGTCAGGTTCGAGCCCCGTGAGCTCACCTACTAGTTACGGTTCCGCTGGAATAGCCGCTCCAGGCTACCAGCTTAGGTAGGAATAAAAAAAAAAAAAACACACGACATCGCTGCGCACGACGTGAGGGTTCCGGACTCTAATGTATATATTTATGGTATTAAATTGGCTTAACCTCGTAAGTAAATCAACTCTTAGTTGCTTAAAAATGATTCACTGCACCGGGTCATGGTGGACACCGCGTATCAATCTCACGGAGCACATGGAGCTATCTTCTCCGCAATATCATCTCTGCCAGCGCTGATGTCTGACGTGTTCAAGAATAATGAACGCAGAAATTTTATCCTTAATTAAATATGACTGTTAAACCCAGAGCGTCATTGATCGGAAATGGTTGTCTTCATTCATACAACAAGGTAAAAATTAAAAAATACTAAAGGCAGGTCACCACGAAACTGAGGCAAAAATGAAAAGTGTGTACTCGTAACTACAGGGACGTCAAGCCGACGACACCTGCCTATAGTGCCCATATCAATAACGAGGGTTCCAGCGAACCTTCTCAACCCAATCTGTGTTCACACTATCCACCAATATATGTACGTATGTACCTACATGTTTGCTTGTAGCGTGTCTGTAGAGCAGAGGCGAGAGTCGATGAGATATGCTTTGGTGGAGCTATCACGGACGATGGCATCCTCATATATGTACTTCTTTAAATGTTTTTTATTTTATTTTATTACGTAGATAAGTGTACGAATTTACGGTACACCTGTTGAAAAGAGTTGACTGAGCACAACCGCAGATTTAATTTTTTTGCGTTCCTACATGTCTAGCCATATGTTTGGAATTGAGGGAGTACACGTGCTAGGAACCTTCTACTACCCTTTTAAAAATAATTGTATTATGTATCTACTTCTTTACTTAGCCGTAATCCTCGAAATATAAGTAAATTTCATTCTACCTTGATGTGCCCCTATGGCCAGCACCACTGTCCCCGCTTCCCCCGCCGACAACACGACACAGTAACGCGCCCTCGTGTCCGTCACGTCTACGTCGCCGCGTCGGCACGGAACCACTTCATGACTCGGAGACACAAGAGTGAAGTACAAGCTTGTACATATATATCATGTACTTTTTCATGTAAAAATCCGTTAGTCTATATAAACGAGGTAATGTTCATTTTCACTTCAATTTAGATATCGCACTAGATCATTTATTAGCATTCAAAATTAAGATTAAGCTGTACATAATAGATATTAAAGTCAGCTAGAGGGCCCACGAAATCACGACAGTGTAAATATATTATGATCTAAGTAATGTAACGATAAAGGGAAATTGTACAGCCGGTAGATCCGAATTCGCGATTCAAATTCATAATTATTTCAATTTAAATGTCATTGAACAGAAAGTGTCTACGACTCGCGAACCTCTTAGAAAATTCTAGATTTTGATTTCCCGGCAAACAATCAAAATTTAGTTCAAATACAATAATTCCAGAATATTCCTTGGCTGATTTAGTCAGACTGTCAAACTGACAAACTGTCAATAGCAGCTAGGCGATTTGTAAGACTGCTCAAATTTACAATAAACTTCAGGTTTATTTGTAATCAATTTTATATAAGTACCACTGTAAAGTTTCTGTTGCATTCAAAATTATAGTCAAAGTGTTTGTTCATCTAGTCATTTGCAGGCACTTTCATATCGTCGTGGCCAAGGATAAGACGTCCGGTGCATTCGTGTTGAGCGATGCACCGGTGTTCGAATCCCGCTGGCGGGTACCAATTTTTCTAATGAAATACGTACTTAACAAATGTTCACGATTGACTTCCGATTCCGATAGAGGCACCCGTCACGCGCGGACGTGCTCATCGACCACTCGATCGCCCGGCCTTTGTTCGCCCGGCTTTTGTTAGCCCGGCCATTGTTCGCGCGGCCTGTGTTCGTGGTACATCTGCCGACTAAGTGCTCTTCCTGGAAGTTTTTATTTGTTTTGTTTCCTTTTGTTATTTCTGTGTTCGTGGTACATCTGCCGACAAACTGTCTTCCTGGAAGTGTTTAATTGTTTTGTTTCTTTTTGTTATTTCCGTTTTGTTGTGATTTTTCTTTGTCCTGCAGTAATCGTGCCGCATCGCCACCTGTGTTCAATAGAACCGCTCAGGTCCGAGAAGTTGGGGCCTCGCCGCAAGGCGAGTGTTTTCTAAGACCCAGGGTAGCCCCACCTGGGCACGTAGACATCATGGACGCTGTATTTGCGGAATTTCTCCGGCTTCGCTACCCAAAGCTCACTTCCGAGTTTCAGGCCTTCAAGGCCGATCACACTGCGAGCCCTCTCGTGGACTCCACCGAGCTCGCTGCTCCTGCGTCGCCTGTACCTGCGTGCAAAGCTTCTGCATCGAGCACCGCAGCCTCCGTCGTGCCTGCCGTTCCCGCGTCGCCTATACTGGCGAGTAAAACTGCTGCGTCGTCCGCCGTGGTCACCGTTCCAGCAGCGCGATCATCCGCGGCCTCCGTCGCGCCGTCCAAAACACCTACTCGTAGGTCACCTGCGCCCGCCTCCTCGTCCTCCGACTCTGACTCGGAGATGGAGGTCGACCTCGCTCCCGCCTCATCGACGGATGGATTCACCCTGGTGCAAAAGGGTAAGAAGCGTGCCGCGGAGTCTCGAGCTCCCGCGGCCGCTAAAATTAGCAAAGCCGCGAACGCGTCGCGCCCCCGCCCTCAGACTCCCGTTGCGCCTCCAGCCCGTGCCACTCCGTCGCCGCGTCCGGTGGCACAAAATAAAGCCCAGACCCCTCCCCCGGTAATCCTTCAAGAGAAGGCAGCTTGGGAACGAGTTTCCCTGGCCCTTAAGGCCAAAAATATCAATTTTACGAATGCCCGTAACCTCGCGAACGGCATTCAAATTAAGGTTCGAACATCCGACGACCATAGGGCCCTCTCTTCTTACCTCCGTAAGGAGCGTATAAGTTTCCACACATATACGCTCCAGGAGGAGCGCGAACTCCGTGCCGTTATACGTGGCATCCCTAAAGAGTTGGATGCCGAGCTCGTCAAGGCCGACCTTCTCGAACAAGGCCTACCGGTTAACTCCGTACACCGCATGCACACAGGCCGCGGAAGGGAGCCATATAATATGGTTCTCGTCGCCCTCCAGCCTACCCCCGAGGGTAAGCAAATATTCAACATCCGAACGGTCTGTAGCCTTTCCGGAATCGCAGTCGAAACCCCACACAAGAAAGGCACACCTAGCCAGTGCCATAACTGCCAATTATACGGGCATTCTTCCCGTAACTGTCACGCGCGCCCCCGATGCGTCAAGTGCTTAGGCGATCACGCCACGGCCCTATGCACTCGCGATCAAAAAACCGCGACAGAACCGCCTAGCTGCGTCCTGTGTCGAACACAGGGTCACCCCGCAAATTACCGCGGATGCCCCCGAGCCCCGAAAATAAATCGCCGCGTCGCCCGCCAAAACCGCCTCCGAGCTTCCGGCCCAGACATCAAAGCCTCGGCACCCTCTGTGTCGCAGGCTAAGCCAGCGTTCGTTCCGGCGCCGGTGCCCAGTGTCTCGGCCTGGGCGAAACCGCTGCCGTACATGAACACGGCTACAACTCCCTCCTCCGCGATTCGTCCCGCCCCCGCGACTCGTCCCTCTCCCGCGACTTGCCCTCCGACCGCGTCCGACAATCTCGCTTTAGCGATCGACTTCTTTCAGTCGATCAACTTTGAGCGCGTTAACGCTTTGGGCGACGCCATTCGCTCTGCCTCCACTGCACAACACTTTATCGCCGTTGTGCAAGAATACGCCGACGTATACGCGTCATTAAATACGTACGTCCTCCCCTCACTCCGCCGGTAATCAATGGCGTATATAAGTAGAATAAAGCCCCTATCCGTAACGATAGGATTTTTTAACGCTTACGGTCTCGCAAATCAGCGTGATCAGGTTTCTGACTTTTTGCGTGACCATCAAATTGATATCTTTTTAGTGCAGGAGACCCTACTTAAGCCCGCGCGCCGTGACCCTAAAATCGCGAACTATAACATGGTCAGGAACGACAGGCTCTCTGCTCGTGGTGGTGGTACCGTCATTTACTATAGAAGAGCTCTGCATTGCGTCCCACTCGATCCTCCCGCGCTCGCTAATATCGAAGCATCAGTGTGCCGAATCTCACTGACGGGACACGCGCCGATCGTTATCGCGTCCGTTTATCTTCCACCGGATAAGATCGTTCTAAGCAGTGATATCGAGGCGCTGCTCGGCATGGGGAGCTCTGTCATTCTGGCGGGCGACCTAAATTGTAAACACATTAGGTGGAACTCACACACCACAACCCCGAATGGCAGGCGGCTTGACGCGTTAGTCGATAATCTCGCCTTCGATATCGTCGCTCCGCTAATCCCGACTCACTACCCGCTAAATATCGCGCATCGCCCGGATATACTCGACATAGCGTTATTAAAAAACGTAACTCTGCGCTTACACTCGATCGAAGTAGTTTCAGAGTTAGATTCAGACCACCGTCCCGTCGTTATGAAGCTCGGTCGCGCTCCCGATTCCGTTCCCGTCACGAGGACTGTGGTGGATTGGCACACGCTGGGCATCAGCCTGGCTGAATCTGATCCACCATCGCTACCGTTTAGCCCGGACTCTACCCCGTCTCCTCAGGATACCGCTGAAGCCATAGACATCTTAACGTCACACATCACCTCGACATTAGATAGGTCATCGAAACAAGTTGTAGCGGAGGACTTCCTTCACCGCTTCAAATTGTCCGACGATATTAGGGAACTCCTTAGAGCTAAGAACGCCTCGATACGCGCCTACGACAGGTATCCTACCGCAGAAAATCGTATTCGAATGCGTGCCCTACAACGCGACGTAAAGTCTCGCATCGCCGAAGTCCGAGATGCCAGATGGTCTGATTTCTTAGAAGGACTCGCGCCCTCCCAAAGGTCTTACTACCGCTTAGCTCGTACTCTCAAATCGGATACGGTAGTAACTATGCCCCCCCTCGTAGGCCCCTCAGGCCGACTCACGGCGTTCGATGATGACGAAAAAGCAGAGCTGCTGGCCGATACATTGCAAACCCAGTGCACGCCCAGCACTCAATCCGTGGACCCTGTGCATGTAGAATTAGTAGACAGTGAGGTAGAACGCAGAGCCTCCTTGCCACCCTCTGATGTGTTACCACCCGTCACCTCGATGGAAGTTAAAGACTTGATCAAAGACCTACGTCCTCGCAAGGCTCCCGGTTCCGACGGTATATCCAACCGCGTTATTAAACTTCTACCCGTCCAACTCATCGTGATGTTGGCATCTATTTTCAATGCCGCTATGGCGAACTGTATCTTTCCCGCGGTGTGGAAAGAAGCGGACGTTATCGGCATACATAAACCCGGTAAACCAAAAAATCATCCGACGAGCTACCGCCCGATTAGCCTCCTCATGTCTCTAGGCAAACTGTATGAGCGTCTGCTCTACAAACGCCTCAGAGACTTCGTCTCATCCAAGGGCATTCTCATCGATGAACAATTCGGATTCCGTACAAATCACTCATGCGTTCAACAGGTGCACCGCCTCACGGAGCACATTCTTGTGGGGCTTAATCGACCAAAACCGTTATACACGGGAGCTCTCTTCTTCGACGTCGCAAAAGCGTTCGACAAAGTCTGGCACAACGGTTTGATTTTCAAACTATTCAACATGGGTGTGCCGGATAGTCTCGTGCTCATCATACGGGACTTCTTGTCGAACCGCTCTTTTCGATATCGAGTCGAGGGAACCCGCTCCTCCCCACGACCTCTCACAGCTGGAGTCCCGCAAGGCTCTGTCCTCTCACCCCTCCTATTTAGCTTATTCGTTAACGATATTCCCCGGTCGCCGCCGACCCATTTAGCTTTATTCGCCGACGACACGACTGTTTACTATTCCAGTAGAAACAAGTCCCTAATCGCGAAGAAGCTTCAGAGCGCAGCCCTAGCCCTAGGACAGTGGTTCCGAAAATGGCGCATAGACATCAACCCAGCGAAAAGTACTGCGGTGCTCTTTCAGAGGGGAAGCTCCACACGGATTTCCTCCCGTATTAGGAGGAGGAATCTCACACCCCCGATTACTCTCTTTAGTCAATCCATACCCTGGGCCAGGAAGGTCAAGTACCTGGGCGTTACCCTGGATGCATCGATGACATTCCGCCCGCATATAAAATCAGTCCGTGACCGTGCCGCGTTTATTCTCGGTAGACTCTACCCCATGATTTGTAAGCGGAGTAAAATGTCCCTTCGGAACAAGGTGACACTTTACAAAACTTGCATAAGGCCCGTCATGACTTACGCGAGTGTGGTGTTCGCTCACGCGGCCCGCACGCACATAGACACCCTCCAATCCCTACAATCCCGCTTTTGCAGGTTAGCCGTCGGAGCTCCGTGGTTCGTGAGGAACGTTGACCTACACGACGACCTGGGCCTCGAATCTATACAGAAATACATGAAGTCAGCGTCGGAACGGTATTTCGATAAGGCTATGCGTCATGATAATCGCCTTATCGTAGCCGCCGCTGACTACTCCCCGAATCCTGATCATGCAGGAGCCAGTCACCGTCGACGCCCTAGACACGTCCTTACGGATCCATCAGATCCAATAACCTTCGCACTAGACGCCTTCAGCTCTAGGAGCAGGCTTAGGGACCTCGGTAACCGTACTCGTCGAACTCGACAAAGAGTTCGCCGTGCAACCTAACCCATGAATCAGCTCGCTGAGTTTCTCGCCGGATCTTCTCAGCGGGTCGCGATTCCGATCCGGTAGTAGATTCATTCGCGAAGCAGCTGCTCTTGAGCTGTTAGGTCTCCTTCGGAGGCGCTCGGGTAGCTGTTAGCAAATCCCACCCCTCCTGGCTGAGCCTTTGCTCGCCCACCTGTCCTGGTGAAACTGGAAAGGCCTCCGGGCCACCAGTAATCCTTCAATCATAAAAAAAAAAAAAAAAAGATTGACTTCCACGTTGAAGGAATAACATCGTGTAATAAAAATCAAACCCGAAAATTATAATTTGCGTAATCACTGGTGGTAGGACCTCGTGGGAGTCCGCACGGGTAGGTACCACCACCCCGCCTATTTCCGCCGTGAACCAGTAATGCGTTTCGGTTTGAAGGGTGGGGTAGCCGTTGTAACTATACTGAGACTTTAGAACTTATATCTCGAGGTGGGTGGCGCATTTACGTTGTAAATATCTATGGGCTCCAGTAACCACTTAACATCAGGTGGGCTGTGAGCTCGTCCATCCATCTAAGCAATAAAAAAAAATATCCTCGTGACTCAGACCTCACATTCGGAGCTCAGCTTCACCACGGAGGAGAGTCCGCAAGAAGCCCAGGCCCTGCTCTTTACCAACTTGCGTACGCACGGTATATGCATCGCGATACAAAAATATACAAAATTTATCAGATTATGAAAAATATAACTAGAACTGGAAAAGCTCTACACTACCCAACATTAAGCCAAGGTCCCTTCAGTACTCTTTTACTCGTATGTGGAACACGATCTGACAACACTCGGTATGTCATTGACATAGACAGTCACTTTTAGTAATCATTCCTTAAAGAAGGTACTTTTATTTGGAATCTGTCAAAGATTCAAAACAGCTCTGGCGATTTCGTTGTAATAATTAATGGCCCGGCCAAGGAACGAGTTACTAATTGTTTGCATGGCTCTGTTTAGCAAGACAAACAAGCTCCCAAAACACACAGTAAAACCGCGCGCGACAATAGCTCAAATAGACAAGTCGGAAAGTTTCAACGTGTGTTAATATTGTTCCACCTTAACTGCAATACATGCATTACGATAAAGACACGACCAGGTCGGTGTTCAAATACATCGTACACTGTCTTAAATTATTTGCATCAATAATAATTCGAAGGAAATGTGTTCTTAAAGCGTGGTCATAAATGACTTCCTAGACAAACTGAAGGAACTCCCTTCAGTTTGTCGTCGTGGCCTAAAGGATAAGACGTCCGGTGCATTCGTGTTGAGCGATCCACCGGTGCTCGAATCTCAGGCGGGTACCAATTTTTCTAATGAAATACGTACTCAACAAAAGTTCACGATTGACTTCCACGGTGAAGGATCGTGTAATAAAAATCAAACCCGCAAAATTATAATTTGCGTAATTACTGGTGGCAGGACCTCTTGTGAGTCCGCGCGGATAGGTACCATCGCCCTGCCTGTTTCTGCCGTGAAGCAGTAATGCGTTTCGGTTTGAAGGGCGAGGTAGCCATTGTGACCATACTGAGACCTTAGAACTTATATCTCAAGGTGGGTGGCGGAAATATACGTTGTAGATGTCTATGGGCTCGATAACCACCTAACACCAGGTGGTACACCATCTAAGCAATAAAAAATAAAAGACGATAACATGTGATGTGTATTGAAAGCAAAAAATTATAAATTTGTATTGTGTAACTATTGGTGATAGCGTGTCTTTTAATCCCGCGTCGGCAGGAGCCACTAGTCGGCCTGCTCCGGCCGCGACATAGTCGTGCACTTGTAGGGTGTACAGCTTCTATACAATGCAGTTGAGGCTGTGATCTCATATCTCAAGTCGGGTGGTGACATCCCAGCCATGGTGGTGATGGGCTTGATAACTACCTCGCACCAGGTGAACCGTGAGCGCGTATCCATCTCGAGGAATATTATATTTTATTATATAATATTTGCTATCCCTAGACGAAAAAGTGACTGCACCAAAGAAACTGGTCGTTTATTGCTAAGATTTCAATCAAAGATTCCTATTTCTGTCTTCATTCTCCGGAAATCTTAAGGTTACCATTTCTGCTCGATCCGACTTAAATGTCGAGTGGTTCGGGACAAGAGATTACCCGCGATATGAAGAGTGAAGCGTGTGGGCGTCGCTGAGTGGGCTCCCGTGACTCAGAGACATCAGTGGCGGACCGCCCACACGGTCCGAGCGGGGACAACGTGGGGACAAATTAATAAGTTAAGTTGATCATAAAACGTTTGATACGGTATCTTATCTTAATGATTTATTAAACCCCCTACGTGCCGGCTCGTAATATACCGCGACCGGCGTCAGGCCGAGCGCGATGACACGCTTCTCAAGCGATGGTTCTGAAACAATTGGACCGTTTCGCCCTTTCCTTTATTTGACGTCAGCTTAAAAATCACTGGTGGTAGGACCTCTTGTGAGTCCGCGCGGGTAGGTACCACCACCCCGCTTATTGCTGCCGTGAAGTACTAATGCGTTTCGGTTTGAAGGGTGGGGCAGCCGTTGTAACTATACTGAGATCTTAGAACTTATATCTCAAGGTGGTGGCGCATTTACATTGCAGATGTCTATGGGCTCCAGTAACCACTTAACACCAGGTGGGCTGTGAGCTCGTCCACCCAACTAAGAAATATAAAAAAAAAACTGTGCAGCAGCTTTTAATGTCTGCGTCAATAAAGCCAGTAAACACCAATAACCAGGCTGCGATAACTTGTGAAAATATATAAATGACTGGTATACGGCTTTTTGTTGACCTGTTGGCGCACGTCCCAGGGCGAGGGATCAGTGCGCTCAGAGCAACGGTAGCCAGGAGACAGCCGCGCTGCTGGGTACCGTGCTGGTAACACTAATGACGGTAACATTGAAATAGACTTCGCAAAATTATGCTTCGTTGTATAAAAATTCATTTCCATAATTATGTCTCTCCTGAACTTTGTACAAAAACTCAGGACTTCAATAAAGTCACATGTAAATGGGACCCCAGTTTTTTGATGTTCCTCGCCGATGAAAGGGCCCGGGCTAGTACCGTCCGACCCCCGGGAGTAGGCTTTACAATATGGTAAGTGAATGCTTTTGAATGGAAATTTCTCGATTGAATCTTGTCGAATTTGTTAAATAATTAGTTACGAACGTATTCAATATATTTGAGTGACGTGTTCACTCTGGATATTTTTGATATGATAATACAGAATTAAAAACCGACCTCAACAACATAAAATGAGAGTACCATCAATGTATTCGAAGTTAATTAAGGATAACAAAAATACTGGTCGGATCTTTATGAAATTTATATGAAAATGACTGCACGAGAAGCGCTAGCTTTCAAAAAAATTAAAATAAAAAGAAATTCATCAAAATCGGTTCACTTAAAAAGTTCTGAGTTTAACACATTTTAAAAAATACCATCGAATTAATAACCTCCTCTTTTTTTAAGTCGGTTAATAAAAATCTGATTGAAATTTAGCGTAGTAGCGTAGTAGTAACACTAGAACTAGCTCGACCAGGTAGAAGGATGATGGTGTCCCTAGCAACTGACCTTTTCCGTATCATTCTAAAACGCACTTAAGTAGTGGTCTTTCGTATAGAGGACAGTGATCCCAGAGGTGCCGCTGCTGCTCAATATGGTGATGGCATGGTACTCTTGCATTGTTTCTGAGGTTAGTCCGTGGCGGGCCGAGACCGCCAGGACAGTCGGGCGGGCGGCGCGCCCCCGGTCCACAACAACACACAAACTAATAACGAACAAACCAAATTAATGAAATACCAACACTGAACTGCTGTTATGAACTTTACTCTAACTTGTTGAAAATGAAACGATTTTAGTTCGTAAACTCGTTGTGGGATACTTTCTGATATTGCCTTTATTGTTATTTACAATTCGATTAAAGGTGGGTCGGTAAGTTTCAGTGTCCACCTGGTGGAAAATTTAATATTAATTTAAAAAAAAAATATTTTTTTTTCAAATGCAAAACCTAAAATCACCAGAACGTTGAACCTGTAAACATTGCAGTCGCTCGACAAATGACACAATGCTTGTACAAACTTCGTAATGAAGTTATGAAATGTTAACTCGGTAACTTTACAGTTTCCCTCGTGTGCAATATACCTAACGAGTCCAATTAAAAATTATATTACATAATACTAGCTGACCCAGCGAACGTTGTTTTGCCATATATAAGATTTCTAGTGAATTTTTAATGTAGAAAAAAAAAACTCATTGTAAGTGTGTAAGGATGTGGTAAATGAGTGATAGAGGCATGTAGCGCTGTGAACGATGAGGGAATATAAAAATAACAAAACCTCATTCAACCACATAACGCCTCATTAAAACAATACAAAAAATGTCCAAGAAATAAAAAATAAATGTTAGGGGTATGAAAACTATAATAGATAGTAGCCGATTCTCAGACCTTTTTTTATTGCACTGGTAGACAGACGAGCATACGGCCCACCTCATGGTGAATGGTTACCGTCGCCCATGGACTTCAGCAATACCAGGGGCAGAGCCAAGCCGCTGCCTACCGCAAACTATATACAGCCTACTGAACATGCATATAAAATTTCATAAAAATCGGACAAACCGTTTCAGAGGAGTATGGTAACTAACATTGTGACACGAGAATTTTATATATAAAATGTATCTTTAAAACAGGGCGATATGAACACAGCTACATCCTCGCCTCCAGCCGCTAAATGTTTGTAGGTCTGCGTACACCCAAGGACGTCCTGCAGCGTTGGCCAGCCTTGAGGTGCACTCGGTCCCACAGGCATGCCCGGGGGCACTTCGCTGACATCGGCAACATCAGCAGAGCCGCAGTCGGACCAATATTTGTTGACAGTCGTGTCATTGCGTCGTCGGCGTGTAGTTGAAGCACCCGCCCGCGCCGTCAAACAATAATGAGAGATCCGAGCACGCTCCGAGCCGTACACACGGTCACGTCGGTACAAATCGACACTGGTTTTGTATTCCGTTCCAGTTATTTCATTGGTTAACAATTATAAAATACTTCAAATCCTGTTGAAGTTGCTGGGTCGTGTGCACGCAGCTTTACACTTTTCAAGGAAAGACTGACCGCCCCGTATTGTCATCATGATCCTCGCCGCCGACGAGATGTAGTACGAACGGCAGTACTTGCTAATTCGTTTCCAAGCTACCCGCATTAACATTTATAAAACGTCAAAGTTAATTTGTTAAGAGGACAGAAGAAAATAAAGGGACATGTGGAATTCCGAAATAAAATCCTGATATCCAATAAAAGTGCCACCATTTTTACTAGCGACTGCTGCTAAAGAGAAAGAAGTTCATAACTCGAAGAGCCCCGGCCTGGTATCGAAGGCGGATGCTTGTGCGTTAGTTCCTCCGACAATTCACTTCATATTGCGTAGAGTTTTTAACTCTACTGAGTGAAGGGGTTTGCTCTCGACGCTCCAGTTGTAAGTAGGTGTGACCGTATGTATCATCGTCATCAGCCTTTATCTGCCCACTGCTAGATAAAGGCATTCCTCAATGCCTTCCACAGAATACGGTCCTCCACCTTCCGCATCCAACGATTTCCCGCCGTGCGCACTTAGTCGTCGGTCCACCTGGTTGGAGGACGCCCCATGCTCCTGGTACCCATCCGTGGCCTCCATTCGAGGACTTTCCTCCCCCACCTGGCGTCGTTGGTTCGACAGACGTGACCGGCCCATTGCCACTTTAGCCGTGTGTATGTTACTGTGAAATACAAATTCCTCCCGATTTATGTGTTAAGGTATAATACTCGTATAATCGATGCCATTATTTTAACAGGTGCCTTTAAAAACGTGTATCATATTTTAGTTTCCAATAAAATAGGTGTTTATCACGGTGTCCGTACGTCCCGCGGAACAGCATGGCGAGCGCGTCGTGTACCGTCGCCACAATAGTCTACAATAACTTGCACCAACTTTTGTGTGTCACTTGTTCGTAGACGGCACGTGTTGTGCTCTGTTCCTTTACAGAACGTAAACGGCAAAAAGTATTTAGTTAGTGGGATGTGGGACAAATTATTTGTGCAACACACCGTGTGTATAACATCGCCGTAGTCTCTCCAACGTATTGTTGGGGTGACTTGCGCTCAGGAGACACTTTGAAAAGGAATTACATACCCGATCCTGTAGATCGAATGGTAAATAGTCAACGTCACCCAAAACACGTCATTACGGATCCTCCCGATCCATTAACGGTGCTTTTAGGTACCACAAGCACCGGTCACCGTTCTTGTCGAACCCGTGGCATACGACGAAGGGCTCGACGAGCGAATTAACCCATAGACACAGCTCACTGAGTTTCTCGCCGGATCTTCTCAGTGGGTCACGTTTCCGATCCGGTGGTAGATTCTGCGAAGCACTGCTCTTGCTAAGGCCAGTGTTAGCAATACTCCGGTTTGAGCCCCGTTAGCTCACCTACATGTTAGAGCAAGCTGAAATAGCCTCTCAAGGCTATCAGCATAGGTAGGTAAAAAAAAAGCTCAGGAGACAGCAGGGGTTGCATGACCTCTGCCGTGCGTTATGCACATAAAGAAATCAAACCACGGATTCAGGTTCATTAATCACTTTTGGAGGCAGTCGGGTCAAAGTAGCGAGCTAGAAAATTGAAGTGGTGAGTAGAACGTAACGTGACGGTGAACTGACCTTTCTGTATTCAAACTGATATTTATTACGCACGAGACACATTGATATACCTGAAAGCGCCGTACCTCTGCCTCATTGTGAGAAAGTTAATGCGTTGTGGCTGTGTTCAGTCTGCAGTCGCTACCAGTGAATGAGGAGCACAGTACGCGACGCGCTCAAGTTTTTACAAACATTGTTATGTTGGTCTCAATACGAGCACACGAGGCCGCGCTGCGCCGCATTAGTTTTAAATCACTGATGTTGTAGCATTTTTTGTTACCGCTTATTTTCGGCGCACACTATTTGCTTTAGAACAATGATTATTGACTTACTCCTTGGTCCTGGAGAGTCGTTTAGACTTTTTTACAGTGATGCGTGAACGATCTCATGGTCCACCTCATGCCACGTACTTTGAGACACAAGCCTTAAGTATCAGTGTAATGTGTTCGACGCTATTCTTCAAACCCAGAACGCGTCACAACAGGACTAGGCAGAGTGGCGGTACCTACCACTACTGGCTCGCAAATTATACTTTGGTGGATTTCATTTCTCTTACATTGTTTATCCTTTATTCCTTCATCGTGAAAGACGGTCGTGTAAGCGGGTAAGTGCGTTCGTCTACTCACGTATTCCTTAGAATTGATACCCGTTTGTGAGCCTTGACCAGTCGCGTCGCGTGATGCGAGCACACGTCTTATTGTTTAGGCCGTGCTGAGTGGAATATCCATGTTTTGTTCGTTGTTGGCAACAGGTAACAAAACTCCATCCATCTTCATAAACGCGTACCCGCCACGCGCCGTTGTGAGCATACATAAAGAGCCTCTTTTCCAACAACCACTTTTCCACGTATCGTATTACACATTTTGCTAAAACTTCGGAGTTTTGTTGCAAGGAAGCTCGTGTGACAGCTTATTTATGTTCCGTTGTAATGGCAAAATCAGCTAAACTAATAATAGTGAGGGGCTTGGAGACCACGGTACTGTACGAGCGCACCTGCTGCGGCCGGTTCAAATTCCGCTGCTCCTGCAGATCTGCGTCAGCTCTGTTTGTCTCGGTTTATTGCCACTTTTAAGTAAGTGATAACAGTAGTTCTAGGTTTTATTTTACTGTTAACTATACATTGGAACTGCGTCTCCGAGACGTGGGAGCGTATTCTTGCTCACACGGTGGATTGTAAAGTACTTTTACCATTATTTGTTTAACATTTATATGTCCCAAACTTCATAAAAAAAAAAATATCTGTTATTACCTACCAAGACAAATTGTTTTATCATAATCGACCTCCCCCGCCCCCGGCACGAGGGGTGGGGCTCTGCAAATTGTCCGCCGAAAACAAAACGAATCCGGAGAAAAACTTGACAAGTTTAATCACGAATTTTGATGAATTCCAGAAATATCAGAAGCGAGTTAGTCCCCTCCAGCTTGGCTCAGTGGACACTGACTGATGGAGAATCGATCACCGGGGCAGGGTACGACGACGCACAGAGCGTTACCTCCAGAAGGACATTTTATCCTAAAGTGTTTTATTATTATTTAACTGACGTACAGAGAGGTGGCTCAAGGAACAGTTGACTGAGTGGGATATATCCTGCCTCACATAGTTGTGAATATTTGTTGATACTAATAGGCAGGTCGGTCGTGCACAGCTGTGGGAGCTGGATGTGAATATGAGATAACGCAGGATCATAAAATAAAGTGTCCTTGCACACGAACAGTGTTGATCACATGTTATCTTTTGTAAAATAGTACTGTATATATACAATATGTAGATGCCCATGTATATAATGTTCCCAGTAGTGTGTTTCTGTGGACACTCATAGAGACTGGTGTGGACAATGTTTGGCGATAGGGTGTTAGCTGTAACACGGACTACATTGAGGCTCGACCATTCTACTGTTTGAAATATAACGATGATAGGTAATGATGTCCATCGGCACTGGTAACAAGCACACAGGTTGTGGGCCAGTCTGCCTATCTCACTTAACGCCGATGGTTTCACCAAACTGACTCTCTCCGCGTATATATTCTTTGCCAGTTATTCTTTGATCTCCAGGTATCTGATAAAGTCAAGTGTTATTGATTACAGGGCGTATGTCATTGATAACTTATTTTCTACTTGTCCTCACCTTTTCGGAGTGATGTCTTAAAATGAAGTTTTTCGTAAGCTGACATCGACAGTCCAGTCGGCGACTACTATAAAACTCATCCCAAGGGCGTGTCAGTATATTACCAACAACTACTAAACGTCAGCACTTACATAGGTTGAATATATACATACATACGAGGGGTACCTATATACTGAGATCTTAGAACTTATATCTCAAGGTGGGTGGCGCATTTACGTTGTAGATGTCTATGGGCTCCAGTAACCACTTAACACCAGGTGGGCTGTGAGATCGTCCACCTATCTAAGCTATAAAAAAAGGGTTGTTCAGTAAATAAAAACTGCAATAAAGCAGTACATTCTACACAGAAAGAAAATAATGAATACTGGCGGGCAAAACCCAGGCATTAGATAAAAATGCAAACGCCCTTTCCTTTTTTGGGTAAAAACTTTTGTTGTTAAAAATAGAAGTCGAGAGGTGAAAGGCTATTTGGTTTAAGCGACATTTCGCTTAATACGCGACATTTATCTTTGTAATTAAAGATCCGGTTTATTTGGTACTAGCGACCCGCCCTCGCTTCGCTTCGGAAACTGTAATTGATTATTGATTTCTCCACTATTTAATGGATGTTATTATACACATAAACCTTCCTCTTCAATCACTCTATCTATTAAAAAAACCGCATTAAAATCCGTTGCGTAGTTTTAAAGATTTGAGCATACATAAGGATATAGGGACAGAGAAAGCGACTTTGTTTTATACTATGTAGTGATTAATATCGACAGTTTGATTTTTTAAATTAAACTTCAATTATGTTTACCACATTCAAATAGCTGAAGAAGTTCAACTTGTTATATTTAAAAAAAAAAAAAAAAATTAACTTGAAATGTTTCTCCTGTAAAGTCGCAATAATGTCGCTTAAGCCAAATAGCCCAGGAGTGGTGCGATCAATGGCCCTATACGGGGCGCCCGTGTGGGGCCAGTCCCTGGCCGTGGGGGTGGCGAGGCTGCTGCAAAAGCCGCAACGCACCATCGCGGTCAGGGTCATTCGTGGTTATCGCACCATCTCCTTCGAGGCGGCGTGTGTACTGGCTGGGACGCCGCCTTGGGTTCTGGAAGCGGAGGCGCTCGCCGCTGACTATCAGTGGCGGGCTGACCTTCGTGCCCGGGGCGTGGCGCGTCCCAGCCCCAGTGTGGTCAGAGCGCGGAGGGCCCAATCTCGGCGGTCCGTGCTGGAATCATGGTCCAGGCGGCTGGCCGATCCTTCGGCTGGTCGTAGGACCGTCGAGGCGATTCGCCCAGTCCTTGTGGACTGGGTGAATCGTGACAGAGGACGCCTCACTTTCCGGCTCACGCAGGTTCTCACTGGGCATGGTTGCTTCGGTGAGTTCCTGCACCGGATCAGAGCCGAGCCGACGGCAGAGTGCCACCATTGTGATTGCGACTTGGACACGGCAGAGCATACGCTCGTCGCCTGCCCCGCATGGGAGGGGTGGCGCCGTGTCCTCGTCGCAAAAATAGGAAACGACTTGTCGTTGCCGAGTGTTGTGGCATCGATGCTCGGCGACGACGAGTCGTGGAAGGCGATGCTCGACTTCTGCGAGTGCACCATCTCGCAGAAGGAGGCGGCGGGGCGCGTTAGAGACGCGCTAGCCCGCCGCCGTCGAGCGGGGGCCAGGGAGGCGGATCTCGCCCAAGCCCTGGCCCTCTAAGTGTTTCGGGTCCCCCTCACATGTCGGTCTGGGGACCGGCGAGAGGGACCTAAGAAGACGTCGTGCAAGCTGCTCTGCACGCGTTTTACGCAAGAGCATCCGGGTGATGGAAGGCCGGCTATCCTCGACCCACGCTGGTTCTGACCCAGCGGGGTATTCCGTAGGATAGCTCACTCTAACCGGCGCCATCTAGGCAGGCTCCGGATAGCCTGCCGACCGAGAGGGCTGGTGGTCGTGGCGCCGACGACCGCCAGTCCGGCGTCCCGAGGGGGAGGGTGATGGGAGAGATGTGCTCCGCACTAAACACTTCACTTTCCCCCCTTTGCCTTTTCATGAGTTCTGTCTCATGTGAGGTTTGGACGTTGGTTGTTGAGCGACAGGAGGTTTTAGTCGGTTCGACTCCGACATGCTCCGCCCGCCGTCCCCAGTGGAGGGCGGAAGTCCGGCGATTTCCTCCTGACCAAAAAAAATAAAAAAAAAAAAAAAAAAAAAAAAAAAAAAAAAAAAAAAAAAAAAAAAAAAAAAAAAAAAAAAAAAAAAAAAAAAAAACCAAATAGCCGTCGAAGTCATTTGTTTGCGTCGCGTCGTGTCGAAACTTGTTATTAAAAATGGATAAAATTGAATTTCGCGCGGTGATGAGAATCTTTTCATGAATTTTTTTACTACCGTGTTACATTTCTCTACGTAGGGATTTATTGAGTCAGTGGTTTTTATATCCACCAACACGCGAAGATACAAGTGAAATATATGTATGTATAAGATACAAGATGGTGAGAACAGGGAGAAAAGAATATCTTGTTTAAGAGCCTTGCATCGGTACAGCACCGACCTTCGTTTGAGGAGATGGCGCCGTAAGAACTATTTCAAACGATTGTCTTATTAGTAACTAATTTCGGTGGCTTCAGGATTATATGCCGGTTCCTGTCGCGTTAGCGTGAAGGCGTCTCAATGTTCCGACATATTATTTCGTAATTAAATGTTACCCAGTATCAAATCTTCCCAATTTAAATTAAAAGTTATGTTTTCAGTAACGATTTATTTAAAAAAAACTAAACAATAAACACATAACATTACAAATGAGATTATTTACAAATTACAAGATTCGGCTTGCGCAGAGTGAAATGAACACAGGTGTCTAAAAATTTTCATAAAACTTTAATAAAAGCGTTATCGACGCAAATATACAAATTTAATTGTGTAGATTAAACTGCGTAGAAAAGTAGTAGAAATTAAATGCTCGAAATTCCGACAATTTTAAACTATGAAAATCGATCACAGTTTTTATTTTCTATTAGGTACATATTAGTTTCGAAATATCGGAGAACTTACATATGTGTATATATTGATGTGACATTGAAGGCACGACCCCGAGGTTCGGAATCCGATGAATAAATATCTCATGAAACCAGCGCATACATAAACTATAAACTAATTAATATACCTCGTAAACTCCAAGACTTAATGGCTTTTTGAATACAATTACAAACTAAATGAAGTGTTACAAAAATCGACTTTGAGAATTACCAATTTATAAAAAAAAGCTTCATTATTTAGTCACATTTAAAGCTAAGCCTACGAATTCAGTACTTGTCGTCGACAGGCTGTGCTTCGAATGGGTCAAACTAATAAAAGATTCACTTCTCAACATCAGGTGAAAACGATCCAAACACGTAAAGCATTAAAATTGATAGTCGAACAACTTTAATTCTTTGATTTTATGTGTTCTGAATTTTATACTGTGCATAACATTTAGATAATTGAAATAACAGCTCTGAGCGAGCACTAGTTACAAGGTATTTATTACACTAGAGCTAGCTTGGCGCTCGGTACAAAAATCTAATTCACTGAATCTTCAACCTTAAATCTATGACATATAAAAATACTATTACATCAATTTAATAACCAGCCCAAGTGATATGATAAAATAGACAAGCGAATTTAGATCTAAAGTGCTAAATTCAACCATAATACTGAGGTCCATGGAAGTACCTATCCGCTCTTTTGTCGACAAGGACCAAATTCGCCGTCTTGGCTGGATGCCCATGATGGTACACCCATTTCTTGCTGCCCTCTTTTCCGCCTTTCTGGAAGTGATCGTTTCCATGTTTCCCGTGGTGGTCGTGGCCGGCGGCGGATTTGTGACCCTGGAAATATGGAGAATTTAGTAGTTTAGTCCTGATTCAGTTTTTTGGTTAAGTTGCGGCCTACAACAGCACCACCCCATCTCTTCCCGACGACAGAGGAATAAACCGGAGCCACCACCGAACCATTTTCTGAATACTATACCTGCGTAACGCGACCACCGATTGCCATTTATGGATAGAAGGGCGTGTTTTAAGGCCGCACGGGTGGGTTCCACCAAATTGTCCAAATCTACCGTGAAGCAGTCATGCGTTGGGTTTGGATGAATCCATCCAGCTGCTCATAATACAATACGATTGATACTTCAACTGGAGCCCATAGACATCCACAACGTAAATGCGCCACCCACCTTGAGATATAAGTTCTAAAGGTCTCAGTATAGTTACAACGGCTACCCTACTATTTAAACCGAAACGCATTACTGCTTCACGGCAGAAATAGGCAGGATGGTGGTACCTACTACCTACCCGTGCGGACTCACAAGAGGTCCTACCACCAGGCCATTTTCATTCATGCCACGGTGCTCACCGCTGAGCCTTATCTTACCATTCCCCGAACCATTCAGGCCATGAGGGTGACCCGTGAGCCGCGTGCGTGTTCCAACGTAAGCGCTTCGTACAAGCCACAGATTGCAGCTATGTATCAAACAGAACAGCGTGGTTCTCAAATCCAATAGAAACTTGTAGTTTTTATCAAGATATCCTTTTAAAATATCTTAAAAACTAGATGGCAAAAGCCGCTAATCTTAATCTTCCGTGCAATAATCGCATTTATAAATTTTCGAATGAAAATCTCAAGTTTATAAAAATTACTGATTCTCTGATTTTCGCTCGGCCCGAATGGTACAGTACGCTAGGCCCACCGGTGGTGTTCAACGTGTTAAGGTAAGTATCGGTGTATAGTTTTACAGGTGATTATGTAACACGTGTAAAGGAAGTACCATCACTGGAAAAGTTCCAGACTATATTTAAGCACTGTTACCTTATGTGCGTGCTCATGACCTCCCTTCCCGAAGTGGCCGCCCTTGCCCATTGAGTGGTGTTGGTGCCCGGCAGCCGCGTCACCCTTCTTGAAGTGACCGCCCTGGTAGAAAATATAACGTAAGTGGAATTCGAAACCGTGACCCAGCCTCCGAGCAGTGACCGGAGGTTAACGTGATAAGTGTTTCCTATTGATCCCGACGGGATTACGACCCGACCGCCAAAGGATAGTGATATCATCCGTACACTGCATTCCGTTTTGAAAGAGCCTGTATCCTGCTCGAATTAGAAAACCTTTTGATTCATTGACAGGCGAGCTGAGCATCCTCGAGCGACCCCTGCTTCCCTCTGCTCGCGCCGCAGTCATTAATAATATGCAAAGCATAATCAGGTCCTCAGTCCTGAACAGCGACCGATCACCAGTTCAGTGCTGTTAGCTGTCTGGCGCTCAATTGCCAACCCACAGAGTTTTCATATCGCCAACTGTATAATGATCCTTCGCTATTAAGATATTTAAAAAATATATTTCGAAATTGTTAAAGCTGAGATCAAAAATAGGTCTCACGCGTTTATATTATAAATTACACTCGACCATGTACAAGTTACGGACCGTCTGTAGGTGATACATAGACACTACAGGCTTGATTTTGTTTATGGTATTTCTCGAATGTTTTTCGCTTCGTTTACTGTATGACCTTACATTTGGATGGACACACAAACTACGTGCGGGTACATAGTGCGTGTGGGCTCCAACCAGAAGGGAAGGGCAGGCGCTGATCTCCATCTCTGTG
Source organism: Bombyx mori (assembly GCF_030269925.1). Classification (NCBI taxonomy): domain Eukaryota; kingdom Metazoa; phylum Arthropoda; class Insecta; order Lepidoptera; family Bombycidae; genus Bombyx; species Bombyx mori. Next base: position 162,809 of record NC_085120.1, on the reverse strand, counting down.
GTTATATAACTAGCCCCTGGTTGCTTCACGATAAACATTGCCAAGAAAAACTAAATAACGTTATCATAAAACTTTATGCATCCGGATATTTCCTTAGTTTTCCTATTATCTCTACTAAGTTCGAGTTAAGCTCTGAGCTTTTCATAATTAAATATGTTTGTTTGAAATTTTCTTAACTCCGTTGCTTTAACTACAGTGATAGTATTTGTATGAAATGTAATGGCCGCCTCGCGACTCGTAGACTATAAAACTTTTTATTTTTATTTTTTATTGCTTAGATGTGTGGACGAGCTCACAGCCCACCTGGTGTTAAGTGGTTACTGGAGCCCATAGACATCTACAACGTAAACGCGCCACCCACCTTGAGATATAAGTTCTAAGATCTCAACTTCCGAAACTTTTAAATAATGATTAACATTAAAACTTGGTTCACTAACTCTTAATTAATTTACAACATAAATTTTAAAAATTAAATCCTTTTTTGATACGCTGATCAAACAAAACATGTTTTCAGACCGTAAGAAAACATGCGTCGGCTCCAATGTTTGGCGCTGAGAGCAGGCTGGGCCCACGCGTTGTGCAATCATCGGCGTGGACTTGTAGGCATTACGTATCAATATATGAGGTTGGTTGAGTTTTAATTTCATTACAATATATTATCCTGCAACCGACTGACTAGACTAAATAATAAATAGTTTTGGAACTCAAAAAGACAGGGCGACAGGACTTTTCCTAGTGAAAATTTTATTATATTCATTTATGAAATTTGTTTTAAATTACCAGATCAAGTTACAAAAAGACAGTTTCAACCACCTTTGCCCGTAGCTTCCGTTGGATCAAGAACTGAACTATTGAGAGAAGCGCACTCTAACTTAGACAACATTCGCTACAGATCTAGTCGGAGACTAGTACATATAATGAACTCCCTGAATCCTCCAGTCAATAACAGTCATCTTTTTTTTTCTCTACCGAGTCGCTGTTAGCCTAAGGGGCTATTCCAGCCACGCCCGGACGGGAACAGTGATCCGTTACACGTCCACTCCATCGTTTGAGTAATCACAAATCAATACAAAATATATCCATTGTCATATTGATTGAGAATGTAGCAAGGTTCCTCATTATCTCTCGATTGGATCCACCGGCAGCGTCAATGAAATCTTTTTATCGACAAATGTCAAAAAGACTAATTTCATACATTTTAAAACGCTTTTCAAGCGTTTGATGAAACACCAGTTACAAATCAGTTTGAGATGGATGCTGTGATGAAACTCGCGCGGTCGGTAGCCGCTAGCCAGCATCTGGTGTTTTTGCGCCACCCGTGTTTGTTTTGTAACAGTGTGAAGGCCGGGCGAAGATCATTTACAGTTTTTTATCTCGTCGACTATGGTCTTGGTCGATGAAAAAATGCTGAGGCGCGATTCGTGACGCCCAGAGTCGATCGGAGACTCAGATTGCTAATTATTGTGGGTTCACGGGTATTTTTGTTGCAGACAAGTTCTCTTGATATTTAGGGCCTCATCTTGCTGCTCATCTTAAAACTCAAGGACTCTCAAACAGACGAGCTTACAACTTAAGCTTGTCGCTGCGCTTTACAACATAACGACAACCTTAAAATGGAAATTATTAATATTTACGAGTTAAAATGAAATGTACGATCTGACTGTTATCAAAAGTTCGGGAACACAAGACAGTCTCTGTTAGGGAATCAAATGACTACGATAAGCGTCTAGCCCATTAGGATTGGAAGACTATTCATTTCTTGTGTTAAGTCTCACCCCTTTATGTTCTCGTTCGTTATGATATCCGCCGTGCTTCTCCTCTTCATCAGAATCTCCTTCTTCCTCGAAGAACTCGACTTTCTTCTCGTATTCTTCTTTTTTGTGGATGTCGTGACTTCCCTTCGTGCTGTGACCTTTGGAATGCTTGCCTGATTCCTCGTACTGTCGACAAATAAATTACGTTTTGATACTGAAATTTCATTTAGCGCGTAAAGACTAACTACTTACTGGTGGTAGGACCTCTTGTGAGTCCGCACGGGTAGGTACCACCGCCCCGCCTAGTTCTGCCGTGAAGCAGTAATGTGTTTCGGTTTGAAGGGTAGGGCAGCCGTTGTGACAATACTGAGACCTATATATAACTATATCTCAAGGTGTGTGGCGCATTTACGTTGTAGATGTCTATGGGCTCCAGTAACCACCAGGTGGGCTGTGAGGTCGTCCACAAATCTAAGCAATAAAAAAAAAGCTAGCTACCGAATCTTGTGTGAAACTAGAAATACTAGAATAGAAGAATAGATAGAATGAATGCGGAGACATTTAAATGGTGTTTAGTTGTAAGGTTAGATTTTATATAGTTTAAGCACAATGTTTGTCTTCCAAATAAAATAAATAAAATCTCAATGATGAATGATGCTCATCAATAAAACTGTTTAGACGACTTAGTCTTACGTTTACTAATGTCAGTAAATTATTTCTGAAGTGTAGAAGGCATAACGCCCGGCGGTCCGTTACCGCCGGGCGACTGACCCGGTGAGGGTAAGCCGTTTTAGTTTAGTTTAGTTTAGTTTAGTTTAGATTAGATTAGATTAGTTTAGTTTAGTTTAGTTTAGCCGTTACAGATTTAGTTCTGTCTTAGTTTTGTCTTCGAGTCGCAAGAACCGGGAAAAAATTATATTTTCAATTCCAGAGTGATAATGTAGAACATACCTTAGCCTGTTTCTTCCCATGCTCCTCGTGGTGGTGGGCGCCGTAGTGCCCGGTCTCGTCGTGGTGATGCTTGTCCACGCCGCCTTGGTCGTTGTACTTCCCCAGGTGGTTCTCTTTGTCGATGTGACCTTTCGCTACTCTTGTGTCTTTGTGGACTCCCTGCGGAAACATAGCAATGATATATTGGTTTGGTGAGAGAATGTATCCAGCAGAAACGATAGTATAGCCATCCGTGGTCATGTGAGCCAGTGCAAGCGGGCACCACTGTCCTGCTTGTTAATGCCACGAAACTGTCAGGCAGTCGACCAGAGACCAGCGGTGGGCTGTCGGAGAGGAGTTCATTCACTCGCATAAACAAGACTTTAACACTTAAGGCATTTATCACATTAAGACTAGTTTAAATCACTTAATGAATTATTCAAGTGTAGAAATGTACAAATTCTAAAATTTAAACTGAATGTAAAACTTGCAAACGTAAACTAGTTAGAGGTACCTACTAATATTCACTTAAGCTGCAACTAAATTAAATTAATGACTGAGTTCTTTAACTTGAGCACTAAGTGCGTAACTTAATTTCGACTTGGTCTGCAGCTTGTACCAGTTATAATTGCATTTGACGATAGCGCTCACTTTCATTTAGCAGGTTAAAAATGGGCCTTTCTGACTGAGAGAGTGATTGGTATCTCCGTCAGGCACAAGTAGAACCAAGAACCCTACTGATGAGTTTCGTTGTGAGGGCACCGGTAAGTAACAATATCCTATGTGCCTATCCACGAAGGAATAATGACTAAATTCACTGACTATGACAGTCACGTTTGAGACTTGGACTTCACCTTAATGGGATACCTTGAAGCGATATGCATGTTTTTCAAAACTCAGCTGGGATAGGTCCCTGGGAGTTTACTTATAGTACCTACCTCTGAACATTGGCTAATGATCCATCTTGCGGACTCTGCAAGTAAAAATTGTAAGCAACACAACGTACACTGAGTGCGAACAGTTAGCAACGATAGCGACCACTCGGGTAACGGATACCAAGTGTCCACAGCCTCTTACACTTTAACGTGTTTGTAGATGTGGGGCAGCAGTTGGGGGACGAAGATGACACCGAATGTTCATATAATTAACATGATAAGATAAGACACGCATGCTGTGTGGCTCTTGTATATATACATATGTATTTATATGTATATCTGTCGTGACTAGTGGCATATCGCACCCGGCAGGATATTACCGGCCCTGCCGACATCAGTGACATCATTAGTTTATCAAACTGCTCTAATTCTACCACAACACCCGAATACATGAGATGTAATCCTAATTGTCCCCTCAAACGACATGACGCCATGTTTAGACAATCAAAAAATATAAAACAATAACTATTAGAACAATGCCCTTGTTTGAAAACATTGTGATGCACGGTCTCTACCTGAGAAGAGACTGTGTCTGGGTGGTTTTAGTGTAGACTATTGACGTAACCGATGCTGTGTCAGCAAGCCGGCTGTGAGGAAGTCAGAATATGTTTGTAAATAAGCCATCCGTTTCGGAGCCGTCGTCTCTGGGCCGGGCTACACACGCTGCTAATGGATTCATATTTTCAACTCATTAATATTCCCTTCGCCAAACCTACTCTATTGCCGAGATGCCGAGAATACCTGCAGATTGAATATATTACACATTGTTATCCTGGGAATCACTGCGGCTCCTAATCGGAGACTTTGAGGTAAACTTGAGATATTTATTAGCATAACTAAAGGCCGTGAGCTATGTGAAGTTGAGGGCACAACGAGACGGCGCCCCCACGCCTGCCGACGCAACTAAGTGAAATAATTATATTGTTGTGCGTCTTGAGCGCTGCCAGGTCCTCCACGCGAAATTGAGAACGTGAGCTTATTTCAATTCACCTGGATTACATTGCTTCCGAGTGATCACACACACACACATTCACGGGTGCGCCCAGTCACCATGTACTAAAAACAGTTTTATCCGTGCTTCCTTAGAATCTGCTGACTTGTCTACTAACGTTCGAGCCTGCGAGGAGACAGGTCAAGTGCATGCCAGATTATGGACAACGATCCAATATTTCAAGTTCAATCCAAAAAGTAAACGACAAATTAATCAAATTGTTTAAGCTTAAACAACACAACGTATTTTGCTCAAACAAATTTTTGTTGACTGCTGTTTTGATTACTATACAATTTCTAAATTTTTCAGAATGTTTCATTCTATTGAGGACAGAGTTCAGATTTATCAGCAACTAGAAGGATAGAGTCATAATGTCGTAAGCTTTATCCGCCTACGTTACCCGCTGCGGCCCGGCTGCGGCCCGGCTGCGGCCCGGCTGCGGCCCGGCTCCGATAACGTGTCACGCTTGTTTACTTTCTTTACGCTCAAACAACTATCGTTCCTTATTACATATGTATGTACATATATGCCGATGTCAACACAGCAAGCACTGATGTCGCGGAGGTGAGCTTGCAGAAAGCTGAAGGGACATCATCCCGTGGGCGAGGCGCGTGCGTCCATACGTCGGATTGTTTATGTATCAGATAATAATGTTTTGTTGAACAGTACGTTTGGTTTCTCGGCAGCCTCGAGAGATCTCTCAGGCTATTAGCGCGTCCAATGGATTTCTGGATCAATACGATTTAGGCACCGTTCACACACACAAAACGTATTAAAATGTTTTCTTGAAAATAGCGACATTTACATCGGCCACAATCGGTTTATGATCGTGAGAAGGGTACAAAGCCTTCGCTAGAAATACGGTCCAACCTTAAACACTCAGAGCAGGCAGCCCGCAATAGCTTCAACGCGCCATACCCGTCAACGTTTAGATCCTCGGATGAGTTTCACGACCGAGAACCGAACCTCGTTCTCCAATAATAATTTGACGACGGCGAGCGACGCGCGCGGCCATGCCGGTGTTTAAATATTGCTAATGAAAAACACATGGACAGACGAGCTGTTTTGGTTTGGCCTCCAGTCTCCTGTCAATCCTCTGAAAGAGCAGTGCGACACGGTGCATCGGAATACGATTTAAATTGAGGGTTTCATTGGAAAATAACACGAAGAATTATTACAACATAAGATAGGGGCTCCTTGGTAATATGTATGGCTGGATGCAAAAGGGGTTGTAAAGTACAAACACTGATATCAAGTTGCTAATCATGAGACTCATGAACACTACTCCCAACTTTCACTTTCGTGAGTATATCTATGTCCTGATCTCGAACCTGTGACATTATCCCGGAGTGCGAGGACGCGGCAGGGGGCGCCGTGTGCTGTGGGTCGCGCGCCGGGGCCTTATTGTTCTAACTAAGGATCGTAATTCAAATTCTGTGAATTGTAATGCTTTTGGAAACGTTTATTTCATTTTAGTGAGCTAGGCTTCATTTAAGTCTCGATGAGGTTTAGTCGGTAGTCGGTTTTGCGGGGTAGCTCTTGCGTGGCTGACGTCGTGCAGAGCCTCGCGCGCCTTTCTCAAGGCGTAGTCTCTCGGCAGGAATTGGAAGAAAAGGGGGACCCCGTTCTCCTGTTCTCTCTCTTCTTCTCTGGACGCGCCGGAGTCCGACATAAACCCCTCGACCGGGTATACGTAAATGGATTCCCCGGCGTTAAAAAAAAGGCTTCATTTAAGTCAACGTGTTCCTTTTACTTTTAGTATTTGAAATATTGAAGTCATTAGGAGTCATCAGTAGTACAGCCTATTTCTGAAATCTTCACTCCTACTTGAAAGTGTAGGTTTACGACAAAAGGAAGAGCTTCCACCGAGCGGTAGACCGACGCGACGGTCCGAATGTTGCTGTTCGGAACTTGTATATATGCGAGCTTAACTTGAAAATGTCGTGCGAGAGATTCAGGCATCTGTCAAATATCTTGTTTTCTATGATGGCTACCACTACAACAGCTAAAATAATGGGACAAGACTTCATAAATACAGTCGAGATACGATTTCACTAAATTTGATTTCGAACCAATTTTAGATCGACCTCCCGTTTGGAAGCTACACACAAACACACAGCGACGGAGACCGAGCTCCTGCTACGTGAGGACTTAACAATAATATTACACAGACAGTGTAGACACGACCTTAACATAATATCGTAAGAATTTTTCTCGCGAAAGTTTGTAAGTTAAATAAATAATGATTGACGCCTGCGGATAAGAGGATTCCTCTTCGCAGTCTAACAGCGGGGTCCCTCTTCTTTATAAAACTCTATTAATATTAAATCCAGTGCTCGGCTCTGCTTTCCTCAGAGACGAGCATCCCTGGCGTCCGGTCTGCAGCTCTACGTGTCTAACATTCCTCCGGAGTCCTGTCTCGGCCGCGTGGTGTTCACGACGAGACGGAACTTGTAAAATTATAACAACGAGCATAAGATTAGGCTGCACATGTAGATCCAATCGTGTCCGTCTCGCTATTGCATGTGTCGTGGATTGTTTACATGGTAGGTATTACAATATTTTATTATCATACTAGCGACCAGCCGCGCCGCGCGCCCTCGATTCGCTCCGGGGACTATAATTATTATTGATTTTATTGAATTTTCTTTTATACAAATCTGAACCTGAACCTTGTACTTTGTACCTTGAAAATTCGCATTACGGACACAACCGTTATGAGTCACCGACGTCGCCCCCCCCTCCCCTCCCCCGCTCCATAATATCGCGCATTCGGGTGCTTATCGTGATAATTTTTCGAATATTTTGTATTATTAATATGTAGTGTACCTAATATATTAATATGTATTGTAAAAGACAATGTTCATCTACTTTAAATACTAGATGCGATAATAGTATTTACTACGATATAAGGATCAATTTGTTGCTATCAACCATGCGTTACAAATAAATTATCAATTTTTATGTTATTTATCGTTCACTACTTGGCAATAATGGCTTACACATAAAATATAGATATATACTGTCGCGGACTTTTTTATTTTGATTTATATAATAGATAAATTAAATTAATTAAATTACTGTCGACTCCCAATCCATCCTCAATAAATTCTCTTTGAAGGTGCCATCCAGGTTACCTCGTCGCCCAGTTGCTCTTTTCAGCACCCGCTTTAGCAGAACCAATCTAGGCAAGCACTCACCTACTCCTCGTCTAACTAACCTTTATAATAATCTAGTCAGAAAAGTTAAAAACCTTGACATATTTGGCGATTCCCTTCCAATATTCAAGAACAAAATTATAAAAAGTTGTTGTTGAACCTCAGCCTCAGCCTTGGTCTGAGTCCTCGGGTATTACTGTCCTTGTTGTCTTTCTTTTGTTTTTAATTTGTTATTATTATTAATAGTATTGTTAAATCTCTATTGATATATTAATGTAATGCATGCTGTGATTGCCTCTAATTAGAGTTGCAGTTATCAATTGCTCTATACATGTCAATGTTATTTTATGTCTTACTGTAAACCCTGTCAGTAATCCTTAAACAAATAAATAAATAAATAAATAAATTATAAGTAACTGAGAGCTTTACAAAACCGCACACGAGCCCTTGCTTGCAGCTAAGGATGTGATGTCTTCTCAATATTTCAAATGCTTTACTTGGAGATTTTTCACCTCAATTAAAGTTAAATTAAATAATTTAAAGTTGATAGAAGCTAGCTCACCTCGTAAGCTTTTCTGCCGTGTTCTTCGTGCTCCTCCTCGTGCTCAGAGTGGTACTCCCGGTCTCCTCCTGCACAGAACAACAACAAGTAAGCACCAGGCAACAGACTCTCACGTAACAGACATTCCTCGGCTTGGCTCGCATTGCTACGAAATATATCGACAGCGACGTCGCAGTTTCAATAGCTATCGCACATGTGGCTACCGTGCCCTTCGCGGAACTTTTACTGGCGGTAGGATCTCTTGGAGTCCGCGCGGTTAGGTACCACCGCCCCGCCTATTTCAACCGTGAAGCAGTAATGCGTTTCGGTTTGAAGGGCGGGGCAGCCGTTGTAATACGTGAGACCTTAGAATTTATATCTCAAGATGGGTGGCGGATTTACGTCGTAGATGTCTATGGGCTCCAGTAACCACTTAATGTGGGCTGTGAGCTCGTCCATCCAACTAAGCAATAAAAAAAAACTCATGACCGCAGGAATATGTAGGCTGGAGTCTATTTAACAGTAACTTGTTACGGGAAAGAGTTAATAAATATATTTCGGCAGCAATGAGCACCCTTGGAGTCGCACCGCTCTCTGCCCGCGACGGGGCTGCTGTGGGGTTAATCGATGCGCGATCATTCCAGAAGTTGTCAAAGACACGAATTATAAGCCCGTACTTTTCACCGCGATTATTTCAAGGCTCCCATCGCTGAACTACGAGCTACAAGATGTCCTCGCCATCGTATCTGAAGAGCAGGCTCGCCACAAAAGGTTGATGATGTGTTTTGTTCACATGCCATGCTACCAACACATTATCTCACCACAGAAATCATTCATTAATTTCTTTGTATTAATACTGAGCAAGTTGTAGTTGCTGACAGTAAGAAACCAATTTTGTTACCACCACATATTCTATTTACAATGACTTTACTAGAGAGAAGGCTGCAATTTTTGGCAACTTTTGGAAACTGATGAAACCCAAACATACTAAGATAATCCGTAACCTAAAAGGTTAGTGGTCCTTTGCCATGAAGCAATATTCATAAATGACAGCACATACAGCATAGCAGTGATTAGTGCGAGTGCTGAGTCGCCGTCCGGTCGGTCCCCGGCTCGTCTCCCGCATGCTGATTAGGTCATCTACATTCTAATGCTCAACTTTATTCAAATGTAAATATGATTTGATTGAAAACGCGATTCGAATTCGAGTGCTCAAAACTATCCAATAAATTCATTAGGAAATTGTTCCTGATAATGGACGCTGGATAGAATTTATTTGCATAATTTATATTCGTCCGTTCTGATGTTTATTTAATACAGTACTCGTATAAGGACAGTCAGAGAGCTCCCGGAGCGCGCCGGCCCGAGCTCTCGGACTATGTGACGAAGGTGTCGTTGCTTAACTTACGACATGAAGTCTTACTTTCGATTAAATAGCCCTTTGACCTTAAAAGTGATCACTGGTTAGAACCGGTCGCGGTGCGCCGCAGCCAATTCGATCAACAGTAAACCATCCTATCCGACGTCTATCTCCAATAACCAATAATAATGTAAATTTTCTAGAGTAATCATTTCTGTAGACTTTCTCTCTCGCGTCACACTTTCGTTTTCATTAGAATTACGATACTCATGACGGCATGTCTGTGGGATCTGTTGCAGATCGTTCGCACCATGCTCGCGCACAGCACGGGACCGCCGCGCGCCGCCGCGTGTACAATGGTGGATACTGATTTAAAAACAAAGGTAACAGAGTTTTTTGTTATTGAATGGCCACATGCTGGGAGAATCTCTTTGGAAAGAGGTAGTACTGGTGGTGGCCGGATGACTTTTCAGTTTGACTAGGACAGGGGGGGGTCACGGGCTCAGACAGGGGGGCGAATTTGCTAACAGACGAACCTAACAGTTCCACGGGAGCTCATGCTTGTCTAATACATTTGTTACAATACGCCCCTTGTAACACTCACGACAAGAATTAGGGATAAGTAGTTTGGTGGACAATTATTTTGAGAAAGTAACATGGTCGTGTTTTTTTTTAAATCCTACCTAATCTGATAGCCTTGAGAGGCTACTTCAGCGGAACCTTAACTAGTAGGTGAGCTCACGGGGCTCAAACCTGAAGACGTTGCTAACACGAACCCTAGCAAGAGCGGTGCTTCGCAGAATCTACCACCGGATCGGAAACGCGACCCACTGAGAAGATCCGGCGAGAAACTCAGTGGGCTGTGTCTGAGGGTTAATTTACTCGTCGTACCCCTCGTCGCAAGCGACGGGTTGGATGAGAACGGTGACCGGACATGGTCGTAAAGGGGAGAGGTCTCACAGGTACTTATAGTTAGCAAGACGACAATTTTTTAAGCGCCATGCTCATAGGTATAACGCCGGTTAGACAATATGGTATGTTGTTGTTCGTAGAGAGAAAGAGTCGCTCTGTGCACGCTTCCATACACTCACTTGAACAGAGTACAAACTCCTTGTCGTGCGGCGAGACAGCAGTAATACCCGTGAAATTACCTGGACGGGCCACAGATTGATATCAAACAAGATTGTCGAGGTCCGTCCACCGGCGAGCTCCCCTATATATGACAATTTACTTGACGAAGATTTCATTGAAAAAATAATGACGTTGTATTGGTTTTGTTGACAGACGAACGCGCTTGGGAATTGTATTGTATCGAATTATCTTTATTAGAGGTTTTATTTCTCCTTGTTGCTCTTATTCCAATATGTAGTAGTACACTGGATTCTCTCACATTCTTAAATAATCACTGTGATATCGGCTTGGCCTCGCAAACCGCCCAAGCAACTTTATACGATTAAACTAATATGATGTTGTCCCTTCACTTGGAAAGAGTAGTCACTGAGCACGTGCTAAGAAGGAGAGGGAGGTCGAGGAAAAGAGACCGCGCGGGTGCAGTCCGACAAGGTGGTTCGACCAAATCCGCACCACACTAGAGATCCTATTCCACGACGCCCTTCATGCAGCCAATGATCGGAGGCGCTGGCGGGACAAGGAGCAAAATCCTGTCGACATATAATGCTCACGACCCTCAGCGGTGAGGAAACGACGCGAGGAGGAGGACGTGCTACTCGGGACACTATATATGTATATATAATACTTTCTCATAAGGTGGAATTTTTTCCAGAGGACCGAAGGTTATCACAACTGTATGATGAGCACATATAACGTATATAATATCCAAACAATTAGTGGCGTGGAACTGAATTCAGCTGCTCCATCAGTACGGTTCTTCTGTGAAGAAAGGACGCAAGGGGGACGGACCGTCGAGCCATGGCGCTCCATCTAGAGGGCAAGGCACGGATTTAACCAGAAAGGAATCAATTATATTAAAACCAATGTTTTTCTTGAAGAGACACGAAGCTCGTCAATGTTTTCATTGCACTCTCAAGTGCGCACTAACACCTAAGGGCACGTTTAGTGATGCAATATCCTTGTCGTAACACGAGAGGACTACCTACTCGATTTAGTTAACAAAAATATAATTCCAAACTATTACGACAATTTTACGAAGAGCTGTAAAATAAATGATTTATTTTGCTTACATTTTCTTGTAGGAATTGATTTTTTACTTTTTTTGATTACCTACATATTTTGAGGAATTCGTTTTCATTTTGGCGAATTCATGTATATTTTGATCATTTGATTTATTTTGAAAAACATGGTTTTTAATACATAAATGTAAAGTTACTATTATCTATATATATAAAAATGAATTGCTGTTCGTTAGTCTCGCTAAAACTCGAGAACGGCTGGACCGATTTGGCTAATTTTGGTCTTGAATTATTTATAGAAGTCCAGAGGAGGTTTAAAAGGTAGATAAATATGAAAATGCTCGGAATTAAATAAAAATAACAATTTTGTTTTTCCTTTGATGTGTCCCCCGTCGGACGGTTCCTTTTGTTTGTTTTAAGTTTATTTTATACAAAAGCTTTTTTTTTTTTCCACAGGAGAAAATCGCCGGATCCCCACCCGCGCGGCAGGTGGGGTATGTGGGAGTTGAACCTCACTAAAAACTTCTGCCGCTCACAACCGGCACCCTACCTCGGACCGGGCCGGAGCCCAGTTGGGGCTATTGAAACGGCGGGACAGGGTTGACGCAGAGCACATTACATCCATCCCACCGTCCCACGGACGCCGGACCGGTGGCCGCCAGCGACACGACCACCGGTTCCCTCGTTCAGCGGGCCGAGAGCCCGCTTTGATGGCGCCGCGTTACACCTTCCTCCAGAGCCATGCCAGCAACACCGTCAAGCTATCTTTGGCTAGTTGTTATATTATCCATTTTACCGTATTCCAAACTATCTATTGAGTTTTGAGAGGCGATGGGATGGAGTCCGGCACGTCCACACCGCCCAGCTGGGAACACGGTTATCTCCTCCTCGCACTAAAAATAGGATTCCATGACCATTGAGAACCAGACACAGTAGGCCCGGAGGCAGTACGAAGCTACTTCTTATAATTATTGTAAATATAGATGATCAATGTTACAAATGCGATTACAGCACAATCGTCGTGAATACAGTGTACACCTCTTCACATATCAAGCGATCGTGCTTGTACAATCACTTGGTGTGTACATATCTACTGATTGTAGTTCTTGGTTCAGAGACAATTTTAAGATATTATGATAACAAACGAAATGTTTCATCGGTGTTTTTGAGAAGCAAAAAATATTAAGGCTGTATTTGTCTCAATAACTCTAGGGGACTGATATGAAAAACGATGGGTTAATATGTGTTGGCAACTCAAACATTTTAGTATGGAAAATAATATTATATGACTGACAACATTGTTGATGTCACTCTCTTCTTTTTTTACTTTTCACCGCAAGCGGACGTGTTTATTACACTCATAAAATATCAAGTGTGTAAACATACAAATAAACCGTATTGCAGCACAAAGCACACGTTTTCTATATATCAGCAACCGGCCCATGCAGCCCGCAACAAAACAATATGGGACCAGCGCAGCGGCGTGCGGCGTCCTGCAAGCGTCCAGTTGCAGTGATATAGATGGTAAAAAAATATTGTGAGCCCGCACGGGTGGGCACCATCACCCTGCGTGTTTCTATCGCAAGCCAGTCACATACCCCGGTCCCAACGAGGGGCGGTCATTGTACCATAGAACTGAAACTGAAAGCTCATGTTTCCAGATCGGTGAAGGCATTTAACTTCTTGATCTAAGGATTCTGGTAACCACTTAATACGAGGTGGACTGTGAGACTCGTCCAAAAAAAGTCCCATTCTTTTAACCTCAAAGTAGAACCGCCTAATTTTGATGACTAAATTATAGAAATAGATTGTTCGACCCCACGCTCCGCCCCGGGGGGTGGATAGTAACGTTACCGGGGGCGCGCGGGCCAGACATCAACTCATGTCATCGAAATTATTTACTAATAAGCTCCAGCCCTGACATACAATTTATCAAAACGAAGATAAATTCCGAGATTTTGCCTTCGTTGACGTATAGGTACAGATAACGACAGACATCATTAACTGAAGATAAATGTAATTGTACCGGAAGAGTATTTTGATTTATTTGTAATAAAGGGAAATGAATAATGGGAAAGTTCCCAGTGGCGTGGAGTAGTATGCGCATCGCAGGAGCGCGGCTCAAGTACCTAATATAATATTATGTAGGACGTCGGAGTGATTGTCCCTACATCATTACGACGACAGAATGTTAACGGCAGATCTTCAATAATAACATCGTGCATGAAACTAGCCGCGCAACTACTCGTATGTACTAACTAGTTGATGACTATCCCTCCGAAACCGCCGCCGCACCGGCTCATCTCTATGCGCAGAATAACCAACGTGCCTTATAATATGAACCTCTTTAATAGGTAGAGCAGGGACTCACATTAAACGAGATATTATTGTGTACGGCGGGAGGGACAGCGAGTACAGTAGAACTCAGAGCCCCGGGTAGCGCACGGTAATAAACATGGCTTCTTGGCTTTATTGTCGTGACAACGTCTTATAATTCGATGGAGCCTGCTGCACGCACGAAAAAACATGACTCATGAGGCGTTCCATTTAAGGCTTGATGTGCAAGCGAGAGCGCGCAACGAGCGACAAAGAGGCACAATCGGCCTCCGCGTTCGGCAGCGTTCGACATCTGTCTCTCTCCTACTTGAGTGTGCGATGCATCCGCGTGGACAGCTGCTATACAATAATACATTTACATGTTTTCGTCAAGTATGAAGTTCAGTGAAAAGTGAATGTGCTGTCAATTGTTTATAGCAACGATAATTGCGATAATTGAAAAATGAAACCATTCCATCAGTATTTTCTTATAACGTTGTCACGTTCAACTATCGTCACTAAACCGACATTACAGATAACCGATTTTTTTTTAACGTCTAAGAGTTTTCACTATGTCGACTCGGTACGTTTGCAAGCCAGCCCCGGGGCTACGACGCGGTGGAACAGAATCGATCGAACCCGCGTCCCTCGCCCGGCCACTGTCAAACAGATTACTACGGTTACACCAAATTACGTGTGATCATTGCAACCTGAACACGATTGTAATGCAAAGGAATAAAACTGATAATGATATGCGAGACGAGGGAAGGTTGAAAGAGGCTGTCACTGGCAGCCTTGCTTACTTTGATCTGAGGCTCTGACGGCGCCGCGGCGGCCCGTGATGGGCTGACCGCTACTTAATATTGACAGTTTGAGACTTTGGAAACAAATTGATTTTCTCATATAATTTGTGAAAGTACAAATTTTGTTCTGTATTATATTCATAAGCATTATTCCGGTCATCGTTCTCGTCGAACCCGTCGCTTGTGACGAAGGGCTCGGCGAGTAAATCAACCCACAGACACAGCCCACTGAGTTTCTCGCCGGATCTTCTCAGTAGGTCGCGTTTCCGATCCGGTGGTAGATTCTGCGAAGCACGGCTCTTGCTAGGGTTCGTGTTAGCAACAACGTAAGTTTTGAGCACCACGAGCTCACCTACTAGTTCGGTGAATCTAGAATAACCCGTCGAGGCTACTAGAATAGGTAGAAAAATAAAAACATTATTATATTTGTTGGTTGCATCTACTCGCGCGCCGCCTATCGTTCGTTGGCGAAACTATGACACAGGCCTTCTCCGAGCTTGTTGTTAACATTAACTATCCTGATTTAATAACTCAACATTAATTATAAGTAAATAAACACCCATGGAAATAAAAGAGATCCAAAGGAAAAAATCACAGAAATACCTAGTTGCTTCGCTTTCTTGAATCGTATTTTATTTCTAATTAGCTGACCCGGCAGACTTCGTAGTGCCTCAATCGATAAATAAAAGACCTAAACTTTACAAAATAAACTTAAAACATACGAAAGGAATCCGTCCGACGGACGAATACATCAAAGGAAAAACAAAATTGCTATTTTTATTTAATTTCGAGGATTATCATATTTGTCTACCTTTTAAACCTTCTCTGGACTTCCACAAATAATTCAAGACCAAAATTAGCCAAATCAGTCCAGCCTTTCTCGAGTTTTAGCGAGACTAACGAACAGCAATTCATTTTAATATATAGAGATTATTGTTAATGTGTGTCTGCGCTTGAGAAGACCCACGTAGCTGTGCGGTACCTCCGTGCGGTCCGTGTACCCCGCATGACACGGCGCGACCCCGCACGACTCCGCACGACACCGCACCCCTACACTACCTGCACTACGGTCTCAAGACGCGAACGGGGAAGGCGTATTTGATTGTATTTGGTCGCTGGTTTGAGATCTAGAACAAAGGTTAACTATAACGTGCTGGTTGCGTGTGAAAACTCTCTCACTTCTTTTTGTAAGATAAAATTGATGCCCAACGTTTTATCTAAAATACAATTTTCAAGACATTGAAGTCTGTCAAAAATATCACGTTTCATGCATCATTGAAACACAATTTGGTAAGTGTATGAAGCGATCGGAGGCAACGTCGACCCTCTGCTCCTTCGCGTTATACAATCGAAAACACATCATATTTCACGTCGCCATTTCTAGCGGAACAAAGACATTTACAAAATGACGTTGTCGACAGAACTTTACATCTTGCCAAGGATATGTGTGTACAAGTGGAATTTATCAAAATAAAGTATATAAAGCGAGCGAGTACATCGCGAGGAGGCTGTTCCTGGTTCATTTAAGTGTGCGGTGGTTCAGCCGGGCGGCCGAGATCTACTCACATGTTGCGGCGGCGCCGGGGGCTCCGTGCCCTTCTTTTTTTTGTCCTACCTATGCTGATAGCCTTGAGAGGCTATTTCAACTTCGCCCTAACGTTTGTAGGTGAGCTCACGGGGCTCAAACCGGAGAGTTGCGAACACTGACCCTAGCAAGAGCAGTGCTTCGCAGAATCTACCACCGGATCGGAAACGCCACCCACTGAGAAGATCCGGCGAGAAACTCAGTGGGCAATCTCTGTGCCCAAGAGGCGCGCGACCTACGTGGCACATCGAAGGTGTTAGAGCCACTCTCTCCGATATTATGAACTCGTAGACTTATCAGCACTGATCATCGTACCGGCGGTCGGCAGCGACAAGTCCTATTTAGGCGACGAAGATACGACGCTACTCCGCTCAGGCGGAGACAGAATGCGGACGTATGCCAGCCCACAGAACAGCCCACACAACAATATGACACAGTGAATATAACACGTCGTTGAGTGTATCAAGCAACCCGATGCTGATGTATTTTTTTGGGGCCCTTTATGAAACACAAACTGATTATGCATACTTTTTTATATTTTTCCGTATAATATAATCCCCGAACTATCAAACTAATATTCAACTATGTACACTTGATTCATGAGTCACGATAGATCGCGTTTTATTTGTTTACAGAACCTGCAATTACGTGATCAATGCAAATTCTTGAGTTTTAACGAAATAATATTATTGCATACCTGGTATTACGATTATAATCTGTTTAACACTGATAATAATATTAAAACACTTTCTTCTTCTTTTATTCAAATTCAAATTCAAAAAACATTTATTTCAACTTAGATGTCAGTATGACACACTTGTTGAATGTCAAAATATAAATAACAATGTTAACTCTACCACCGGTTCCAAAATAAGCCACAGTCCTGAGAAGAACCGGCGAAACAAACTCACTGTAAAGCTCTTGATCGCTTACTTCAAGGAAACCTTTGAAATAAATGTAGCAAACTAATATAAGTCCATAATACTGATGTCATCGTTACAAGAGCAAAGTAATAATTGGTGTAGTTATGTACTCACCTTTCTCGTTTTCGAAATCTTCATTTTTTTTCTCTTCTTTCTTGTGGTCGGAGGGAGCAGGCACAGCGTCAGACGCGGCATCGGCGGTGGTCGAGACAGTGTCCGGAGAGGACACCATGTCCCCGGCTGTGGTGAGAGTGTCCGCGGTGGCTGCGTCAGGTATTGTACTCAGATGCTTCGCGGTATTGTCTGCCACCGTCTCGGCCACAAAAGAATCGGTAGCTGGTGTGGTAGTCTTTATCCTTCGACGTCTGTTCTTCCTCTTCTTCGGGAAGAATAATGTCGGTTCTCCTTTTGAATTGTTTTCTTCTGGTATTAAAGATATACGGACGCTCTCGTCCGAGTCCGGGGCTGATGTCGAGTTCGCTTTGTACTTGGAGGAGTACTTGCCCCCTCTGGTTCTTGTTGCTGGGGGTCTGGCGGAGGTGACGGACTCGTCGCTGTCATCGTCGTACACCGCGAACAGCTGAGGGCTCTTGAACACGGAGAGTTTCCCCACTTCCACGTTTTTCATTCCTTTTACTCTGTTGTTGTTACTTTTAGGTGTTTTCGTGGTTCGTTTCGGAGAATTAATCTTGTATTTGTCTCCTACTGACTCACTGTTATCGTATTCTTCGTAGTCTGGTTCGAGATTCCTAAAATTCTTTTGTACACTGTATTTATCGTTCTCGTCTGACTCTGAGAGAGACTGCCCACTGTCTCGCTCTCTTTCTTCTTTGATCAGTTCTTCCTCTTTTACCTTCTCTGATATAACTCTTTGCTCTTGTGCATGTCTTTCCTTGAGTTCATCCACACTGCTTAGTATCTTAGCTTTCTTACGTTCTTGTTCAGTCCGTTCTTCATCTGTTACTTCGGGTTTTTGCTTTTCAGTGCTGGACTCTTCATCATCATTTTCTTCTTCGGTTTCCTCAGGCTTTTGTTTTTCTCTGCTCGTATCCTCAGAACTTGACGGGTTTGACTCATGTACTTCTTCTGTTGATTGTTCCACCTTCTCGGTACTAGCTTTTAGTACAGAAGCAGGTGTCGTATCAAAAATCTTAGAGTTTCTGATAGCCTCAGCTATCGCTATGGCAGGTTTCTGTGTTATGATGTTAACGAGTCCGGCTATGCCTGACAGATCAGTGTGGTTAATGCCTACGATCTGCTTGTTCGCAGACGCTGAGGGGGCGGGTCTGTTTTCATCGGACCACTCCTTCTTGTCATACGCGTCGTCTCCGTCACCTTCTCCTTGTCCTTTGTCATAATAATCATCACCCTCGGGCTCCGCGACAGCCTTAAGTATAAAGTTGACGGGAAGCGCTAACCTCTTCTTCGGTTTCGGCTTGACCACTTGAACGAACTCACCAAGTTCCTCACCGTGTTTGTTTTTAAAAGGGACCCAATCGGGAAAGAGCTCGCTGGCTCTCTGCTGGGGCTCGGTCACGTTAACACTAACAGTTCCTATACTGAGTCCTTGGGTAGTGAGGATCAGAAAACACGTGGTCACGTATAAAGAAAGCATATTGGCTGTTTGGTCATTACTAGAGATCGCGATAACCAGCCGGCGAGACGTCGCGGCGCGGACTGTGCGCGATGCTCTGAACTACTATTATTTATATTGTTTATAAAACAATTTTCAACGGTAACAGCGACCGTCGTGGTGTTGGACTATTATGGATCTACCTTTCAAATAAGCCGACGGCCAGTAGCTGATGGTAAATGACTTCAGAGTCTAGCTCTAGTCAATACAAAAAACTCATTATCGAAGTTAAACTATAAAAGTGTATTTAGAAAAAAAATTGATATATTTTTTTTTAATTTGGTATGGAATTGAATCGAAGAACTAGGTGTTAGTCTCGGAGCAAGCCCGGCCCTAAGGGACTTCAGGCGCTCATTATCATCGGCTATGTTCATGAGCTTTCCAAGCGCTTGAATGTTGACTAGTTGACTACACCGAGATAATGTTGATTGCACAATTCTACAGACTATTAAAAAACTTTAGTAAACTCAGTTGCCGAATGGAGGAGACCTGGCAAGAGCTTGCGTCCCGTCATGGGGAGGGTGCTTATGTGCAGTATCGTACGTATCGCAACGTTATATGTATGTATGACATGGCAAAACAACACTCGACCACTGCAGAAACACCCTGCGGTGGGATATCTCCTGCCTGCCCCCTTGCAGTTTCAAGTTGTAGAGTCAAATAAACGGCACTCACACAGTGAACGCTATGCGGTACTTCCATATTTAGAATATAATAATAATGATGGCCAACACACATTTCGGGAACTGCTGAAGTATATTATAGTGTCCACGAGCAGCCCGGGACCGCGTGGAGCACTGTGCAACAGGCTCCGGACAGATGAATAGCATAAAAAAATGTGTTCACATGGAGCATTATCCATAGGGCCCTATCCACGCTAGTACCAGCCACATCTAACCGCAGAGAGCGCACCGTGAAATCATGAAATCATCACTTTTCAGCAGAGCAAGAGTAACTCTTGCATCGCGATGTAAAAACCTAGCTCAAACGCTGCGTTTTAAAAATAATAACCCGTTAATTAGGTGCTGCAAAACTTATAAGCGATATACTGCTTGTCAAAAATAATGTAATAGTATGCATTTAGCCAAAAGATCTATACATAAATAAAATTGGAGTGTCTGTTTGTTATGTTAAAATAACAGCTTTTTAATGCATTTAATGCATTTTAATGCATATAAATATATACGCTACATACACCAAAATAACATTTTTTACAATTTTTGTCTGTTTGTCTGCCTGTCTGTTTGTTCCGGCTAATCCCTGGAACGGCAGGACCGATTTTGACGGGACTTTCACTGATAGGTAGTTGATGATATAAGGAGTAACTTAGGTTTTTTTTTATTGCCTTTGTAGGCAGACGAGCATACGGCCCACCTGATGGTGAGTGGTTACTTTTTTTAGACTAGCTTCGCCCCGCGGCATAACATTGCGGGACTCGGCTATCAATAATAAAATTTAATGTTTCCGAAGCGAAGCGAGCGCGGGTCGCTAGTAATTTATAAAACCTTTCTGCGTATCGTATACGAATGTGCGTGGACGGACGCCGGCCTCCTCGACCTCCACTGCGCCAGCGCTCACCTTATTTTCCTTAACTCTCTCCAAGAGCTCTCTCACTAATTTACTGCCCTAACAAGTTTGAGTTACCTGTTGTAATTCAATTTAATGAACATTTCGCTTTCATATTTTCAGGATTCACTGTGTCTAGAAATTAGCTAAGAAAATATATTTGAATTCGAGCGACGAAACAAGAGCGCGTCACCGGCTCGCCTGCCCGGCTGCTGGGCCAAGGCCGCGGCCGGTGAGCCAACCGCGCCGTGTGGAGCCCCAGCCTCGTCTTGCTCAAACGGGTTAAGCAGGCCGAGGAGGAGCCAACGACCTACTTCTCTGTGCGCGCTGACCGGTCGACCGGAACTTTATACGAAACGTCTAAATACAGATCGACTCGTGCTATTGTTGACCGACACGCGCGGCGGATCGCTCACAGCTGGAACTCGAATTAAGAATTTCCGTAAGAATCAAAACCGATATTCGTTTCCCTTCTCTCAAATGGAATACCTATATTTAAAAATATTTCAATAAAACTTTGTATTTTGGCAGAAATCGTATCGAAATACTTTCTGCCTACACGCGGGGGCGGTAGGCGGTAGGCGAGGTATGTGAAAGTCCATACCAGGGTCATTAAATAGTTTTCATCCGAAACTAGAACGAGAGAGAACTCAAACGTGGTAGAGGTTGTCTCTCCCGCTACGCGCACCCCGCGGGCCGCCGTCCTGGCGTGCGGTGGCGTGAACACCGGGCCTCGCCACGGCCGGCGGGCTCCGCTGAGGACACTTACGAGAAAAACCGAAACACATTTCATCCCGTCGGCGACGGCTTGCTGGACTTACCGAAAGAAAGAGACGAGTGCTCTCTCCTGCTACTAAATCATTTATGAACAAAAAGACCTGGTGGTAGGTGGGGAAGACTTCGTACGACATAAAACTATTTACTTCATTGGTATCTGTTTAGGGAAATGATGCTCCGAGCCCAGCCCGCGGTCGCAGTTTGCGAGGAGCGCCTTCGATTCGCCTCGAAGGCTTCGTCGGCTGGGCGTCCTTGGGGTGAGCCGCGCCGTCTGGTTGTAGTGTTGACCGCGGTAACCCCCCTACCTCATCCGGGTTCTGACCTCGGAGGGGATCGGACGTCGGGTGTAAGAGTGCAGGGGAGTCGTTTAGTGGGTGGGCCCTAAAATCCTTGGTCCCGCGGTCTGCTCATAACACCATGCAGATCGTAGAGTCTCACATACCCCGCGCGCCCCTTTTGCGCGGGGACCTCGTAGGAGGTTCGGCCCTCTACCCGAAAAAAAAAAAAAAAAAAAAAAAAAAGGGGCGCATGCGCAGGCGCGGCGGTGCCGGCCTCCTGCCCGCTCCTGCCGCGATCTACACTCATACGTATAATCGTAAGGGTCGTACTGTCGATAGTCTAATGTACTTGAGACTGAGCTGCCCAACATCGTCATCTATTCCTCGTTTGAAAAAAATCACACTACTATTGATGGCAAGAAGGCTGCACCCTCCAGGTGGTACTGCCGCGTAATCAGCTCCGGCAGGGGAGACTCCGAGGTACACGCGTGTTTGAAGCTTTTCATCGGATCGTACACCAAACAAACGAAATAACTGATACTGACGTAGAAGACAAGCTACGGGAATAACTCGATGTGATGAAATATTTGTGTCAAGGTCAACCATAATTAGCTATTGTGCAAACAAACGGAAACAGAATTAATTAAAAGTCAAACTATGCAAAAACAACCGTAGTTACCGGATCGCGTCAAGTTTCTAATCTACACCATCCAATTCCTACAATCTCGTTTTTGCAGGTTAACGTCAGAGCGTTACTTCGATAAGGTTATATTATGCGTCATAATAATCGTCTTATTGTTTCCGCCGCTGACTACGCCTGATCATGCAGGAGCCAGTCACCGTCGACGCCCTAGACACGGATCCATAAGGTTCAATAACCTTTGCAGCAGACGCCTTCAGCTCTAACTCTAGGAGCAGACTTAGGAAGCTCGGTAACCGTACTCGTCGAACACGACAAAGAGGTCGACGTGCAACCTAACCCATGCATCAGCCCGCTGAGTTTCTCGCCGGATCTTCTCAGCGGGTCGCGATTCCGATCCGGTAGTAGATTCATTCGCGAAGCAGTTGCTCTTGAGTTGTTAGGTCTTCTTCGGAGACGCTCGGGCAGTTGTTAACAAATCTCACCCCTCCTGGCTGAGCCAGTGCTCGCCCACCTGTCGCGTGTCCTGGTGAAACTGGAAAAGTCTCTGGGAAAAAAAAACTTCGATTCATATCTCAAAGTGAATAAGTACACCGGGTTTTTTATCTTATAGAACTCGACGACTCCAACACTTTATTAGTTTTTCTCTTCTCACGTAAATGTGCATCATTTATTGAACCAAAAATTAAGGTCTCTATTAGATAGATGCCAGCTGCCCACACAACACATACAAACAGAAAATATTTGGGAATAACAACAAAGGGAAAGCCTTCCAGCGAACGGTTGAGATCGTTCGTTTTCTTATGAAGGAAGGATTACAGTACTGGTAGACGAGTGAGGCCCAGCTGGGGGGGAAGAAAATTGATAACAGCTGCCCGAGTGCCTCCGGACAAGGCCTAATAACTCGAAGGCAGCTGCTTCGCGATGAATTGTTCGGTTGTTGTTTGGAACATATGTACGCATAGCTTGAAAATGTCGTTAGCGAGACTTTGTTTTATTTTTATTGCTTAGATGGGTGCAAGATCTCACAGCCCACCTGATGTTAAGTGGTGACCGAAACCCATAGACATCTACAACGTAAATGCAGCCACCTACCTCGAGATATAAGTTCTAAGGTCTCAGTATAGTTACAACGGCTACCCCACCGTTCGAACCGAAACGCATTATTGCTTCACGGCAGAAATAGGCTAGGCGGTGGTACCTACCCGTGCGGACTAACAATAGGTCCTACCACCAGTAAATTCTTGTGATGCGAGGTTACATTGTTTCATTTGATTCGTTTATTTATAGCGTAGTCAGCTCGTCCACCCTTCTAAGCAATAAAAAAAAAAGTCTGAAGTTGACATCTGAAGCATGGGACGACGGTCGCTCGCCGCCAGCCCTGGCCCACACGCTACATGTGACAGCTATGTATGTACACTTATTAACTCGCCCAGCGACAGTCATCGAGCCAACCGCCATGAAAGCACAACCAGAATGCGGAAGCGATTTAATTTTGTAAATGATAAATCGATATCAAATGACCAACATTCGATTGTGTGAAACAAAATCACGAAAAATTGAGACACGCTCAAATACTAAATGTACCTAAAGAATTACGACAAAATCTAGACATTCTCTGTTCAGTACCGTTTTCAACTTTATTTGCGTGTGATAAAAGCCAATTATTAACGTTTCTTGGCTTTGTTTCTCGGAAATAATCGATTTTCGATAACTGGATGGGTGTCTCGTGTCGATAAGGATCTGAATTAGGATTGGCGTGACGTACTTATCTCTTCAGGGGTTTTTTAATGACAAATAATTTATTAAATTAATCTAAAAATTTTAAAACCTTATCGAGTTTATCTTCTTACAAGCAAGTGAAAATATAATGAAAAATTATTTAGTGAACAATGAATTGCATAAATAAGGCGAAGTAGAAGTGGCAGCGGACAGGGCGCTTCGCTTGTAGAGCAGCTGGCGGTGCTGGAGTGGCGGTCGTGTGTGAAGACGCCACGTACCGTAGCCCTCCCACTGCTGGGGGTCGCGGGCCCGTCCGATGCGGGCAGCGCAGCCCGTGCACAGGAATAGGCTACTCAAAAACGTTGTGTTGTACAAGAATGTTTTATATCTACAATAATCACTTAGATTCCACTCGGAGTTCAAGTCAGAATAGAAATTGAGTTCATGGTAAATGATTTCTCTTTAATGGTTTAACTGCAGCTTATCCGGTGCCTTGAGGTGCTCGATCTTAAACTTGACTTCCAGGACTGGGCCATCACCATCATTCTAACGTAAATCGGATCCAGATAACGGATCCTCTCTTGATCCAGATACCGTTTAGACGACATAATTATGGCATAATCAGGCACAGCGCGCCTGACCTTAACGTTGTATCGTGTCAGCATGTGGACTGCAGTTCAGCCGACACAGTACTGCGAATGGCACGAGGGGCAGCCCTACTGCTCGGATCTGTATAATCCGATCAGTTTTTCAGCGTCGACCTTCGAACAATAAATGCATTGTTTTTACTATTTCGTAAATTTAGTCTCGACCGTATTATTTTATAGTTTTTCTTCATTTAAATATTTAAATTACGAAACGCTCTCAAACGAAAACTTGTCGTTAGCAAAGAGCAGCGTCTCTCAAACGAACTCAAGTGCCGAACTTGTGCACTGTTGGAGTGTCGAAGGTCACCGGATATATTGTATATTGTAACCGGATATAACTAGTCAGGTCATAAGTATTGTCACACAGTAAAAACTTTTATTTTAGAATGCTGGCCACAAAAAAGTTTATTGAATTCGAATTTCGAATTGTTCATGAAAATAAAAATGTATACCTTTAGAATTTTACTCATTTTTTAATATGGAGTGGACGCTTAAAGAAGACCGTGTTGCAGTTATTGCGTTGCATCGTTGCGGTTACGCGCAAATTCAAATTTTTAACATACTGAAAAATTTGAATATAACCAAAAGATTCGTTTATCGTACCATCAAACGATACAATGAAGACTCTAGTATAGATGACAGGTCAAGAAGTGGTCGCCCTCGGTCTGTTAGGACTCCAGCAGTGATAAAAGCTGTGAAGGCGCGAATTCAAAGAAATCCCAAACGTAAGCAGAAACTGTTGGCCCTTCAGATGGGGTTAAGCAGAACCACGGTGAAAAGGGTGTTAAATGAAGACTTAGGGCTTCGGGCATATCGAAGAAAAACAGGACATCGTTTGAATGCTCGTCTAATGGACCTGAGACTGAAGAGATGCCGCACTTTGTTGAAGCGGTACGCGGGAAAAAAATATCAGGAAATTCTTTTTTCGGATGAAAAAATTTTTACCGTAGAAGAGAGCTACAACAAACAAAATGATAAGGTGTACGCACACAGTAGTGAAGAAGCGAGCAACTGTATTCCGCGTGTCCAACGAGGTCATTTTCCATCCTCGCTCATGGTATGGTTGGGAGTTTCGTTATTGGTTATTGGGGCTTAACAGAGGTACATTTTTGTGAGAAAAGTGTAAAAACGAATGCAGTTGTGTATCAAAATACAGTCCTGACGAACCTTGTGGAACCTGTTTCTCATACCATGTTCAATAACAGGCACTGGGTATTCCAACAAGATTCGATGCCAGCTCATAGAGCGAAGAGCACACAAGACTGGCTGGCGGCGCGTGAAATCGACTTCATCCGGCACGAAGACTGGCCCTCCTCCAGTCCAGATTTGAATCCGTTAGATTACAAGATATGGCAACACTTGGAGGAAAAGGCGTGCTCAAAGCCTCATCCCAATTTGGAGTCACTCAAGACATCCTTGATTAAGGCAGCCGCCGATATTGACATGGACCTCGTTCGTGTTGCGATAGACGACTGGCCGCGCAGATTGAAGGCCTGTATTCAAAATCACGGAGGTCATTTTGAATAAACTTTAGTGTCATAAGAATCTATGTTTTGTTAAGTTCATTTTGGTATATGAATTTACATAATGAATAAACTTGTTTCAATTATTTTACATTAAACATATGACAGAATTTATGACCTGACTAGGTATTGTATATCAACCGGCCCCGGGCGGCGCTGGCTGCGAGGGTCTGTGCGGAGCCCCAGGTCTGAACTTGGATTTGTAAATTCGTCAAATGTTAGTAGTGCGAATCAGGTTTTTCTGGACTTTGAACGTTTAGTAAATACACACAAGTTAATTCGTCACAGCTTGTTGAAACGACCAACCGATTTCTTGTATATATGGTAGATACTAAAACAGCAATGTCGCTATCTGTCGCTCTGTCCACAGGAAACAGGTAATTGATAACAGTGACACCTATGAACAAACATATCGTGAGCGCCGACCGCTTGTTCATTCATTATCACTATATTTACGACTCTTCATAAAGTGAGTAAACAAAAACACAATATTCGTCTAATAAGTGGCCGCTACTGATAATGTTATCGGTCGATTTGTTTATCTACAGTTCGGTGTTTGGTTCATGAAAAAGATGTGGCATCGTCGTATGTGTTGTGCTGCAAACTTACAGGGTTCGACCCCGTACCATTGAGACAGCAACCCGTTCGCTTCCCCCAAGCCTTCAACCTTCTCCTCTCAGACTACCCGCCTTCTGAGCTTGACCACTTGGGTGTTGCCGCAGCGCTGCCCCTCTCCACACGGTACTTAAAGCGCCCTTGGCCATCAGCGGCGGCCTCGTGGTGTGCTGCGCGTTCCTGAGCGACGACAACCACGCACGGCTGTGGGCACAGTGGTGGTGGTGCAATCGTGGGAAATATAACAAATGTACAGAAAAACTTACGGCCAAAAAATCGCAGGGAAATTTACTTATTTTATCTTGATAGGTAATTAATTATCTACGTAAATGAAGTCTCAATACAGACTGAGATGTGGGGCACGCACGTGTGGCGGTATGGCGCGCTCGGTCAGTGGGGGAGAGCGACATGCGGCGGGTAATTCCCCGAGTTTCATTCGTCCTCTGTGTGTGTGTGTTCATTGTTTTCGTTTTGAGTCCATTTGCACGACGATCATATTATTATGATGACTTATTTGTTTCCAAATATACACTCTGATAAGTTGAATAGCTTAGACAAAATATATCTTTTTTTTTTTTATTGCCCTTGTAGGCTGACGAGCATACGGCCCACCTGATGGTGAGTGGTTACCGTCGCTCAAGGACTTCAGCAATGCCAGGGGCAGAGCCAAACCGCTGCCTACCGCTTAATACTCTCCACAAGCCTCGTTTGAAGAAGGACATATCATAGCGCTCGGGAAACACCGTGGAGGGGAGCTCATTCCATAGCCGGATGGTACGTGGCAAAAAAGATCTCTGGAAACGCACTGTGGATGACCGCAGTGGCTCCAGGTAGTATGGATGAACTCTACTCCGGTGGCGGGCGGTGCGATGGTAAAAACGAGATGCCGGTATCATCTCGAACAATTCCTCAGAGCACTCCCCATGGAACATACGGTACAGAATACAGAAGATTCTGAAGAAGACAGAACAGATCTAATAAATGAATAAAAATAATTATTATTTAGGTAAAGCTACTTATAAATAAAAAATCTGGGTTAGCTCACCGTCAGTTGGCAGCGTTCCCAGAAGGCCGGCAGCATTTCCAAGTTGGATAGCAATGCTAATTCTTTGTGCAAAATACGTACCGGCCTTCTGGTCTCCCGAGGCCTCAAATAGTTTTTTTTAAGGTCTTTAATAAAATACAATTAGACAAATAAATATTTCCAGAAAATAAATACCCAGATTACATGCAGTTCAGAAATGAAGTTGGGCTGGACACTTAGCAAGCCGAATAGATGATAGATGCAATAAATAGGACAGTGTCAGAGTGGTGGTCCAGATTAGGTCGTAGAGGTGCCGGAAGACTTCCGGCAAGGTGGCCCGGTGACATAGGCAGGACGGCCGGTCATACGGGGATGAGAGTTGCGGGAGATGGAACATTCTTTATTCTTTATTTGTACACACAGTTAATATAATACAGTAATTGTGATAAGATATAAAAAATGGCGAGCTTAACTCAACAATTGAGTTATCTACCAGCTAACCGTTCTTAAAGAAGGAAAGCTTTACATGAGTGGGTAGATGAGTACAATCTAATTAATTTAATTATTGATACAATAACAATAAAATTGATTGACAATAACAATAAAAATAATAAAAACATTATGTCAAAAACGTGGAGCCTATGCCCAGCTGTGGGTATCAAAGGGCCGAAATGAATGAATAAGTAGTTCATAAATAAACAACATTTGGTAGTTGTGTAATTGTGTTGTATTTTGTAATTTTTATATTTAATTTTAAACTACTACATTTTTTTGTTTAACACACACGTTGTTCAGAGGTTTCTGGAGCCCTCACAACTCCAATACCACGTTCCCCGGTGAGATCCAAGTCTCACTTGGACTTTTGCTCCTAGACCCTTCCAGGCGGAAACGCGCCTCCACCTTCGCAATTACACATATTTATAATACATTTATTATCACAGCTTTGTTTTTTCTCCCTGGAGGGGCTCACGAGCACACGGAGCTCTGCGAAAGTAAAACATTTATCTCATCCGGCAGTCGCGTAGTCGCGGCGATACAAGCCTTCGCTACTTCTAACATCTTAACTACTTACTTACAGTGATAACTGATTCTATCACTCGATTCTATCTATCGAACAGTAGAATATATCAGCACAATGAAGGGGTCGCGGGGCGGCGGGGCGGCGGGGCGGCGGGGGGCGGCGGGGGGCGGCGCTGGGTGACTCATGGAACTTCCTGCAACGACTGGCCGTTTTTTTTAAATTAATGTTTTGCAATAACACACAAATACAGTTGGAAGTCGTTAGTTCCTAGCCTGTTGTACTACCACTGTGTGTCAACGTTTACGAGTGCTGTCCAAAACTTGTGTACTTAAATGAGGTCGGAGACTGGAATATATTAATATTTAAGAGAAAGATATGCCGGATATTTTTATTTTAGTTATTTTTACATCGATATATATCGATGCATTTTTAAGTCAAACTTGGAAGAGAACGATAAGACAACGGGCGATAAGACAAGTGAAGTTCGTTGTAGTTTAGAAAGACATACTTTTTGTAACTATTGTCTTCGAACGGTAAAAAATCCTCGGGATTGTATTTAGAAGCAATCATTACATCATTCTAATTGACACAATCATTTTAATGACATAATTATAATAATGATTTATTAGCAAGCTGCGTCAACGCATAAGTCCGGTAGGCCCGCGTCCACGGCCTGCTCAGCGCGCCGCCACGCCACTGACGTCACCGCGACGTCCGCAGACCCATCTGATAACTCACCAGCTCACACATCGCGTTCAAAGTATTACACGCAGGTTTAGGTACATCCTCACGTATCAGCCACGTATTCAATCATCGTTGAAAAATAAAAACCGCCATTGTACATGTGGCAGAGCGTAGTGTCGGTCCGCAAGAGCAGGTAGGTGCCGTAAGTGGGTAGGTAGATGAGTAGGTACCGCTATCCTACCTATTTCTGCCCAAAAATAGTCATGAGATTTGTTTCACAGGGTGAGACGGCTGTTGTACAACACAATTAAGACTTCGACCTCAAGTCTTACAGCGAGTGGCAACATTTTTGTGGCTCCGGTAACCACTTATCACCTGGTGAACGTTAGCGCGTTGAACCATTTATGCAACAAAAATATTGACTAAGCAGTTCTAGTGCTACAGACTCTCGGATGTCCCAGCATCCCAGTAGGGCCGTCGCTGTAAGGCACTCTTCTTAGACGACTTCCCACAAGCCAGTACTTCTATTGGCTTCAATGTCCGATCTGAATTGTAAACTTCACTTCCCACAGCCAGGAAATAAAAACACGGATTGCAGTAGTTCACTTGATTCTGTATTAGTCCACTTGTACAATTTTTAGGTATGTGTTCATTACAGACTACACATCTTTTTGCCCATTTTTTCGTCTACCGCCTTTTTTTATTATGACTCGTCCTCACTACCGCTATGGCTCCCACCAACAGCGTTGCCATATCGCAATCCGAAAATTGTCTAATTTTAACACGATAAATATTATATTATAATTATTTTACAGACTTTACATTTATAGATATCAATAATGATTCACATATTTTAAAAATATTATCAAAATATTTGGCGAGCCCGTCAAACCCTACAGATAACTCATAGATTAGCCTTAATAATTATCTAGTATGAAAATAAAAAGCAGTATATAAGCTCACAAAGCGACGTGCTATAGAGTAGGACTAACTCAGCCGACATGCGAGTCGTGTACTTTGTAGGCGTCTTGGCTGCGTTGGCCCAGCACGTCAGGGCTGGCGACGCTACAGACGGAACCGAACTGGTTTCAACTTTTTTGGTAAGCATTTGTACATTTTGTTGACACTCTAGTTGAGTTCCGGATGCAAGTCTCTTTTTTATTGAAAAAAACCTTCAAAAGTTTTCTGTGATCATTGGCGGCTGGATTGTTGAATTCTGTCACAAACAACTATTACTGGTAGGACCTCTTATTTTCTGGTGGTAGGACCTCTTGTGAGTCCGCGCGGGTAGGTACCACCACCCTGCCTATTTCTGACGTGAAGCAATAATGTGTTTCGGTTTTGAAGGGTGAGGCAGCCATAACTATACTTGAGACCTTAGAGCTTATATCTCAAGGAGGGTGGCGCATTTACCTTGTAGATATCTATGGGCTCCAGTAACCGCTTAACACCAGGTGGGCTGTGAGCTCGTCCACCCATCTAAGGAATTAATAAAAAAATTAAACTATGATCAAAAATATATCAAAGTCTTTCTGCCGTGCGGACGTTGAGTACCAAGCAGATGATGGTACATAAAGTACATTGGCACTGGAAATGGGAAGGTGTGTTTGGTGAGGTTACAATGCGGCGTCTGTTTGTCCAGGTACATCGGCACGGCGACAGGACGCCGGTGGAGATCACCCTGGCCATGTCCACGGACCCCGCCGCGCTGGAGCAGGCCGCGGCTCCCTATGGCTTTGGACAACTCACTGAGGTATCGTTGTTTACCTTATTTTGTACCTAAACCAAATTGAACACTAAAAAGCAAGTTTGTCTAAATACTGACGATAGGCTTCAATTGTGAAGATACTCACAAAAAAGGAAACTATAATTCTTCATCTTCTTATCAGCCCATAGACGTCCACTGCTGGACTATAATTATTAACAATTAATTGCCTTGGTACGAAAACCTTGAATCCTAATAACCCGCTTAGATTTTAGATTTAAACCTCTGTTTGTTTGTTTATTAGAATATCAGAGTCATTCGGATTGTCAATAATCTCAATCTGACAGATTGCTTGGAACCTCTTTGTCCACGTAGGGCTTCAGTGCCCTCTGTGTTTTGTACCGCACGTTCCATGAGGAGTGTTTTGAGCGATTGTTCGCAATAATCTCTTTATCTCTTTTTTACAATGGCACCGCTCGCCGCTAGCGTAGAATCCACTAATGCTATCTGGAACCGCTGCCCTCAAGCACAGTACGTTTGCAGATATATTATTTGTCAAATACTATCCGCCTCTGGAACAAACTCTCCTTCACAGTGTTTCCCATGAAAAGTTCTCCAATAAATATCCTTCCGCAGACGAGGTTTGAGGAGTCCTCAGCATTAGGCAGCACACTTGCGTGTCCTTCTGGTATTTCTGATGTCAATGAGCGCCGGTGACCTCTTACCATCAAGCGGGCCGTGTGCTCGTCTGATTGTCGCTCGGAGTCCATAGACGCCCTGGATGTAAATACCACCGTCCACCTGGAGAGACACGGCTGAAATCTCAATTGCACTGGAATGATGGCTACTTGACTCAAAACGGCACGATTGCTTAATAGCAAAATTAAGCAGTACACTGTTACTAGCCCACGTGGGCTCACGACTCATGACGCGTGCCATAACAAGTATTAGCGCGAGCAACCTACATATATACATGTTGCCACCAGTTCGGTAAGAAGACCAGCTACAAAGTGGGAGAGTACATCAAGTCACGTTACGGCGCTCTGCTCTCGGACCGATACAACGCCTCCGAGATCTTCATCCGGTCCACGGACTCGACACGCACGAAGATGACTGTCCTGACCGCGATGGCCGCTGTCTACCCACCTCCTGAAGACAACTGGAGCTCAGAGATTCACTGGACCCCCGTGCCCTACACCACCGTCCCACCTAAATATGACCATGTGAGTACATGTGAATAAAAAAATATATCCGATCCATCCACTGCTTACCACGGTTCTCCCCCAGGATCGCCTTAACGTGCGGTCCTGTGGATGTAATGTGATGTATTCGAGGCCAAGCCTAAACTAGCGACCACTAGCTGTGTAGCATATTGGTGAAATAATAATCGTTACACTGAAGCACCAGTCACATCGAAACAGTGGCCTGCGTCGGGGCAGGCCGCTGTAGTCTGCACGGCCGCCCCTGACCGGCGGCGACCTTCAAACACTCACAATATCAATGTAGACATGATGTAACCTACCAGTGTAGCGCAAGCCTCACTCAGGACGTAAGATTGTTAAATGAATCTACTACAGAACCTGGCAAACCTCAACTGTCCGGAGTTCATCTCGTTCTACTACGACCAGTTCATGAAACCTTCCGAGAAGATGGCCCCCTACCGCGACTTCCTGGCGAGATGGTCTGAAATTCTCGGTTTCGACCTCGTGCAGATGCCCGCCCTGGCGTACATGTTCTACGACGTATACACTGCTCAGGTAAGCTCAGCCTGAGGCTTCAATTATATTCCGATTAATCAACTAAGCAAATTCAACAACAATGCTGAGTCCTCGTCTTACTGAGGCTGGGACACACAGACACACAAATATTAATCGTCATCGGTGCGTCATCGCTCCCTCCAGATCGTGCACTCCAGACAGCCACTTTGGATAAACTAAATAAAAGAGAGCGTTTTCCTCACGGTGCTGCTGACATTGTTTAATGCAAATGAGACCTATCACTTAAGTCAACTTTCTATCGAAATTAAATGTCGAAACTGAATCACACACAGTATTCGAAGTAAATATACTTATTTGAGGGAGGGTCGAGTGAAAGGGAGAAACACTGAGAGCTAATAATGTGCCAGCTCGGGCTGGGCGTCCCGCTGGACGAGGCCACGGCGCAGAAGTTCCCCGAGATCGAAGCGGCGGCCGGGGCGGCCATCGACGTCGTGTTCGGAGATGAAAACTACATCGCGCTACAAGCGGGTCCGTACTAAGCTAACTCACCTTTATGGACAACTCTTTCCTTTGTTGCCTCAGTAAGTAGACGAGCATGCGGCCCGCCTGATGGTGAGCGATCGTCGGCGCTCATCGGCATGTGCGACACCGCGGCGGCCGTGCAGTAGCATATGATCACTTGCATGCACCGTTCCTGTGTGCACTGAGCTGGCTCAAGGGTGCACTTTACAGATTGAACGTTATAGGCAATAGTTAATCACTGACAGACACGTGCATGTGTATGTATGTTGAGTGCGAGATTGTTATCACGAGTGTGGGTTTCCTCCCCAGGAGTGTTGCTGAATGAGTTCTTGAAGGCGGCGGCGGCGGTGGTGGGGGGCGAGAGCGCGCGGCGGGTGCACGTGTACTCCGCGCACGACTACAACGTGTACTCCCTGATGGCCGTCTCCAGGATCAGTCCGCGACAAGGAGTGCCCAAGTACGGCTCCGTATTCTCCCTCGAGCTGAGGAAGGTCACCGCGACCGGGAAGTATGTAGTTTTGGTGAGTGCAGAGTGGGGAGAGACTGTCACGACACTCGGCAGCACTTGACGCTCGCACCCAGGGACTTCACATTTTGTGTTTAGGTTATTGTTATTTGAATATGATTATTTGGAAGTGACCGTCTTCACATAGCCTGCGCGTATAGGTGATTGGTTTCAAGATCTCTACACTTTAAAATTCGAATATTAAAATTCTATAAATAATTTTGTTCTGCAGTTTTAAGATTTCCTTATTTTATGTAGTCAAATGAGCATACGATCCAAGTGATGGCAAGTGCATCGCTCAGATAACCTTCACCCATACTTGCTGGCATCCTGGGCACAGGTCGCTGGCTGTCAAGAGAGATTTTAAATAGGGTTTCAAAAAGAACGTATCAGCCCTTCAGCCGCAGTCCAGGTAGTAAAAAGAGATGACCGTACCCTCTCAAATAACTCCTACGCAGTCCTACGACATCCCACACGGTGCAAAACATACGGAAAAGAAAAATCGCTGCGACCCCGAAATGCAAACCTTCAGGGAGAATAGATTTATTTATAGTTCCAAGGACCCTCAGCTCTGTGAAGTCAGACATAAGGCTACTATATGGTTACTAGCCATGTAGTCCATGGTACAGCTGATACTTGCAAGCTCGGTCACGAGGGCCGCGCGTTCAGACCAGTCCACACCAGTCCGTACCGCCCAGTTGTTCATAATACAAATGTTTGTTTACTTTCAGCCCGTTTATCTAAGATCTCCGTACGAGCAGATCCAGTACCTGCAGGTGGAGGGCTGCAGCGCGCTGCTGTGTGACCTGGAAGAGTTTCAGCAGCTCACCTCCCGCTACGTGCTCGAAGAGGACGAGTGGAGGACGAAGTGCGGCTTCACGCACGACCTCGAAGTGGACGACTCCAGCATTAACTAAGAGTGCTCAAGAAGGACGTCCCTCCCTTTTAAAAACGAGTGTTTGTTCAGTAGTGTCACCTCCGGTGCTGAAGCGGACCCCTGTGCAATAATCATATCTTTTTTACAAATAATATTTATTTATTTATTT
Organism: Bombyx mori; assembly: GCF_030269925.1. Taxonomy (NCBI): domain Eukaryota; kingdom Metazoa; phylum Arthropoda; class Insecta; order Lepidoptera; family Bombycidae; genus Bombyx; species Bombyx mori. The sequence continues at coordinate 127,737 of NC_085120.1, read as the reverse complement.
ATTAAGTTGCACCAACAAAGTGATCATCAATACAAAACATTGACCAATTGACAAAAGTTCATGGCAGATGTCACCTCAATATAGGTGCAATCGACAGTGCATTAACAAAAAAAAAAAATATACCTATATATAACTAAGATTTGATTACATTTCATTCATTGCTTAAGATAAATTTATGTTTAATGGGGAAATGATCCGCGACAGATTTTTCCTGTAAGCTGTGAGACAATTAGAAAAAACATCTTTTTCACTTAAAATTAGTTCAGCGCAATCGGACAACTCCGAAGGAACATTGACGGAGACCGTGCTACCCTGGACATTATTGTAGTCCCAAAGGATTCTCTGATCTAATTATATGGGAATGAATATGATAGAGCGGCAACAGCACACGGGGCCGGCCCGACCCTGCTGTCGCCTGTCAGTCGGCCCACCGCGCGGTAAGCCACCCTCGCTGAGAGAACTTCCCTGTGTCGTTCCCTGTACGAGTACTCGCCCACTCGCGCACTCCTATTGTTCTAATGTTCAGATCGGAACTCAGGCCTGCTCGGATCAGAGGGACGGTTGTCCCTAGTACCCGCCTAGTCGTACGGGCCGCTGTTACTGCCACTGTCTAGCTTCGATGAGAGTCTATAACATCCCATTATTCCCATTACATTCAGTACCTGACGAACCACCATAGCATGATCTTCTGATCCATAATCTCAGTGGCAACAAAACATAACGAGTAAGTACATGTTAGTGATATATTCAGTAAATATTCTAGATTACAGGCGTGTGACAGCAACAAATATTAATGTAAGTTTTGATAGTTAATAATTAATTAATTGTATTCATGTCATCAATGTGTTTGAAAAATCTTTAAAGTTTTCACAATGAAGCAATCACATAAACATCACAATGTTCAAGTATTTTAAATCAATCCAGTTTACCGAAATAAGCCATCACTAGCGCTATCTATTGCATGAAACACAAATGTTTCGCGCGAATTATAACTAGAGTTGGCGTATAATATTTGGTTGGCGAAATCACTCGTATTAGTTTACTAATATTACGCTAGATGGCATTAAAATAAAAAAAAACAAATTCATTTTCGAACTGTAAATACTTGATATTAGTGTATCTTCAATACGTGAAGGAAAAACTTTGTACCCTTTTTACGAAAATTGCGCGGACGGAGGAGTATGAAATTTCCTACACTTATAGAGAATATAGAGAAAGAGTGCAGAATGTTAATATTTTTTTAAATTATGCCTAAAAATACATTAAATCAATAAATAAAACATTACACAGCTATCATGTATTTGACGCACACACGCATGCATACTATTTATTTATTGTCAAACTTTTGTTCTTGACGTCTGTGGTCAAATTGAGAATAGATTAAAAATATTGTTTGTCTTTGTTAATATTTTTCTATAGTGTAGAGTTAGGCAATCGCCTGATGCCCGTATTTGCTGAATGCACATCGGATGACCCCGTGCGTCATAACAGAAACTGCACCATTGCAGATTTAGCAATAAGTTTACTTAATAAATATATTGTAATTGTAAATTAGTCTTGTAGTACATTCAAACGAATAAACATCGTTTTAATTAAATAAATTCTTTTTTTTATAATTATCTCGTTCGCCGTTACTTAACTGTAGTCATGGCGAAATTTGTGATTATCTAATATATAAAATTCTCGTGTGACGGTGTGCGTGATTGAACTCCTCCAAAACGGCTCGACCGATTTTCGTGAATCTTAGCGTGCATATCGGCCAGGGTGGAGAATCGAACAACATCTATTTTTCATCCCCCTAAATGTTAAAGGTGGTCCCAAAATTTTATTTTTAATTTTTTAGACAAAATTTTGTGTTTTTATTTTTTTATGATACCGCATCCAAAATACATACAACCCTAAATTTTCACCCCTCTACGATCAACCCTTATTTTTTATTTGTGAATTCAAAATAATTTTTTTTGTAAGAATTTTGTTTTTATTTTGTCATGACTTAGAATTAAAAATTTCATATTACTCTGAAATTTTCACCCCTCTACGTTCAACCCCTATTTTTTATTTGTTAATTATAAACTTTAATTTTTTTGGCAAGATTTTTATATTTATTTTGTCATGATTTAAAAAAAAAATCTGAGATTACTCTCAATTTTTCATCCCTCTATAATCAACCCCTATTTTTTGATTTGTTAATTATAAACTTTAATTTTTTTGGCAAGATTTTTTTATTATTTAGTCATGACTTAAAATAAAAAAATTCATAATCTATAAGATTCTCGTGTCACAACGTAATTTTTTTTTTTTTTGCTTAGATGTATGTTAGTTACCATACTCCTCTGAAACGGTTTGATCGATTTTTATGAAATTTGATATGCATGTTCAGTAGGTCTGAGAATCGGCTACTATCTATTTTTCATACCCCTAAGTGATAAATGTTAGGGGTTGTTCACTCCTAACATTTTTTATTTTTAATTTTTTGGACAATTTTGTTTTGTTATAATGAGGCGTTATGTGGTTGAATGAGGTTTTGTTATTTTTATATTCCCTCATGGTTCACAGCACTACATGCCTCTTTCACTCATTTACCACATCCTTACACACTTACAATAAGTTAGTTTTTTTTTTACACTAAAAATTCCCTAGAAATTTTATATATGGCAAAACAACGTTTGCCGAGTCAGCTAGTAGAAATATAATAGTTTTTTTTTATTAATTTTTTTATTGCTTAGAATGGTGGACGAGCTCACAGCCCACCTGGTGTTAAGTGGTTACTGGAGCCCATGAACATCTTCGACTTAAATGCGCCACCCACCTTGAGATATAAGTCTTTGGTCTCAAGTACAGTTACAACGGCTGCCCCACCCTTCACACCGAAACGCATTACCGCTTCACGGCTGAAATAGGTAGGGTGGTGGTACCCACCCGCGCGGACTCACAAGAGGTCCTATCACCAGTAATAAAATAATCTTAAATAATAATTTACATACACAAACTTATAATTTCAATTAATTATAGTCGAATTTCGACTACCGGGCGACCACTAGTGTTAATTAATATATTACAATGATTTATTTTTATTAAAGAGCTATAGCAGTTCTAATAAATAAACAGTTGGTGGATATTATACTCGTATTGTATTATAAAATAGGTAATTAGCCTTATTTAGTGCCAAACTAAAATTGAATTGAGAAGCTTATAAGGATATTTATTAAAATTAATTGTTCGAAGTCGGTTAGTTTGCGATAACATTTAAACATTTTCGTTGGTAACAGTAAGTTTAATTAAAATTACAAAAGCAAAGAACAAAGAACTGTCGCCATGTCGCCATGTTGCCACGCTACGAGCTTTTTGAAAATTCATTGTCCTCATTGTATAGTAACCGGCAAACTTCGTGAGCAAATGACCTTGACTGCGCAGAACCGAATTTTAGATCACTTTGGTGGTGAGGGTGAGGCGCGACGGCAGGGGAAATCGTATCGAGCGCGTTATTGGTAGATCAGTCGAACCCTGCGTCCCGCACTGCGCCCTCGTTCCGCTTGCTCCCAAAAGTACGCTTGCGTACAGTGAAAAGTCTATTAATATTAATCGTTGAAGTTATTTGTTATAATGATTATTGTTTATTGATTTTGTTGTTATTGCTATTTGTTGAGTGTTTCTTGATTTTTTATAAAAAATATACTATGCCACGTCAAACTGGTGTAGTATTAAAAAGACAAGCTAGAAAAATGGTGTACGACGTATATTGCTTTCTTAAAAAGCAGGGAAATAATGATATGGAAACGGTAAAAGAGACTTCAGAGGCAACAAAAACATCAGTCAGTACTGTTAGGCGTATTATTAATGAAGCGAAGGGCTCTAACTTGCTCGCCGTGTTTCGTACTCCAGGTAAAAAAAGATCAGGGAAGAAGAAAGTTACCGGAATTGATAGTTTCGACCAATCTGCAATAAAAAGATGTATTCATAATTATCACATAACAAACAGCGAACTTCCTACCGTCGAAAGACTTCGTAAAAAATTGAAAGAAGATATAAATTTTAATGGCTCGGAACGAAGTTTACGACGAATTATGAAAGAGCTAGGCTTCAGATGGAAAAGAACAGAAAATAATCGGAAGCTATTAATTGAAAAAAGTAATATTCGACTACTAAGGATCGAATATCTCCAAAAAATAATTAAATATAGGCAAGAAGGAAGACCGATAGTGTACACCGATGAGTCCTATGTCGACTCATCACATGCAAGTGGTATGTCGTGTTCAGATGGATCAACTGGGGGTTTGAAAAAACCAATTTCGAAAGGACAGCGTGTAGTAATAGTGCATGCTGGCTCCGAAGATGGATTTGTTCCCAATGCCCTTCTTTTGTTTAAAGCTGGCACAAAATCTGGTGACTACCACGATAACATGAACTATTTGAACTACGAAAAATGGCTGCGTTGTCAATTGCTACCAAATCTGCCACCAAATTCCGTTGTAGTAGTCGACAATGCGTCATATCACAATAAACAGTCTGACCCCGCCCCAACTGCCAATGCCAAAAAAGTCTATATGAAGAAATGGTTACAAGAAAAAGAAATTCCATACGATGAAAACATGTTGAAACCCCAGCTTTTTAGCTTGATTAAAGGACATAAGGAACAACACAAAACATACAGCATTGATAAAATTTTATCAAACCACAACCATTCAGTGCTTCGCTTACCTCCATACCATCCAGACCTCAACCCAATTGAAATGGCTTGGGCAGCTATTAAAGGGTATGTCAGTAGCAAAAATGTCAACTGGAGCACTGACAAAGTAATAGAGCTAGTGAAGGAAAAGGTCGCGGTGATGGGTGCTCCGGAATGGGGTAGATTATGTCAAAAGATAAAAGAGATTGAGGCGGAGTATGTAAAAAGTGATCATGTGGTAGATTTAGTCACTGATGAGTTTGTAATTTTTGCTGACGATGATTGCGACACGGATGAAGAAAGTAGTGATGATGATGATGGTCATGATTATGATAGCGAAAAAACAATTACAAATACCAGCTCAGCTTCAGCTAATCCAAGACCTGGCACCAGCTCCTAGTTTTGACCTAATGGAAGGAATATCTATTTTACCCCTAGATTAAATTACTACAATTATTAACCTGTATTTTTTGTTCATGTACTAATAAATATATAAATAAATACATATTATGTTGTTTTTAAAAACTTAATAACATTTTTGTACGTAATTGTACGATGCGCGAACTTACCCCCACTACGTCAACTAATGCTCAAGAAGTTTGCCGAGTATTATACACGTCTGTTGTTGTTTGATGTCTTCGTTGTTCAATATCAGGCTGGCTTAGATCGAACTGAGTAGACGGTCAAGCTAACCGTGTTACGAGATCTAATTACATAAAATGTTTGTACTGTAGACGACACACCGCTGTTAATTGTAACTATTAATTAATTTATTGAATAAAAATATAGAAGTAGCCTAAATTGTATTATTAATTTTCGATAATAGCCGATCATTCTGCCAGAGCCCTCGCTTCGAGATCATTTAATCTCTTAAACTCTTAGTACCAGCCTTTCATTATCTTACTATACATGTCTGTACAGCTATTGTGTGTTTTAAAAATTTGATAATTTCTGATTCAGTGTTATTTACTGGGATGAAAACATCCTTAATAACTGTCCTAGAGTTTGTTGATCTGTCCTCTACTCTGTATGTAGAACCTGGTGTGGACCTAACGTAAAATTGTTTCAACTGTTTATCAATAGCGTCGGATATTATAGGGATACCGTTATTTTCATTATCAGGTTGGGTATGATTTGTAGAAACTAATTGATCGGGGTCGACTGTTGTTGCACTCCTTGTGTCTGTCTCTTCGTCAATTTGAGAGGGATAGATACTGGTTATTTCTACGTCATTGTTGTTATAAGGTTGGTCGTTATTGTCAGTATTGTTACGTTCATTGTCTTGGTTATTCGGGTATTTAGTTTCTATCTCTGCCTGTCTCTGGGCGTTTTCGAATATTCTGTTTATTATGTTATCGTCACTGTTGTCATCAACATTAACAGTAACAGTCTATATAGTAAGCGGCACGTAAGTTGGCAAGATTTTGTTGTAGTGGGGGTAATGTCGCGCATAGTGCACATTGCAACAAAAAATGGTCAATTTTATTGCCCGCATATAATTTAATTTAATTTTCTTAAATTTTTAATTTGCCATAATTTATTTTTAAGCCTGTGTGTATAGAAGAAAATTAAAGAAAATAGAGGAATTCGTGAAGTGTGTTAGGTGTTATTAATAAAATACAATTAAAAGTTAAGAAGTTTATTTAAAAAAATATACTTAATATTAAAAATTATGTGTCGCCGTCGTCACTATCACTTTCTAATAGTGCTACCCCTTGGATTAAATTTATGGTAGCACCTGAGCTGGTGGAAGGAGTTGGCTCCCATCGTCGACATAACGAAGGGTCGCTGTCGTCCCTGGCGTAAATAATAAAACGCTCAGTGACTGAGTCGACTATATGGTCATTGGTATTTGGTCCTGGCATTGCAAACAAACTTAAAACAATAACACTCGTAACAAAAACTAAATTTAAAACAATAATAATAGCTCGTGACAAAAACTAGGCGATAGGCAGCGGCTTGGCTCTGCCCCTGGCATTGCTGAAGTCCATGGGCGACGGTAACCACTCACCATCAGGTGGGCCGTATGCTCGTCTGCCTACAAGGGCAATAAAAAAAAAAAAAAAAAAAAAAAACTCAATATATACAAAGGGTTCCTACAACTTTAGTAGGCGCATGTGTAACCGGGAGCGAACGGAACGTGGACGCGGTGCGGGAGGGAAGGAAGGAAGGAAGTCAACTGACTCACCAATCGCGCGCTCGAAACGGTGCTACGTCTTTCCCCGCGTCCCACTTGACAACCAAAGAGACCTAAAAGACGACTTTTGCGCATCTAGCGACTCTTGCCAAGTTACGTGCCGGGGACTATACTATTATGAAAAATTTTTGCTCTGGATAGTGCGTCTGCGTTAGTGTTTTGTTTTCCCTTTTTATAAACAACTTTGTCATCATACTCTGCTAACTTTAGTTTCCAACGAGTTACCGACTGCGCCAGTTAAGTAACGGCGAACGAGATAATTATAAAAAAAAGAATTTATTTAATTAAAACGATGTTTATTCGTTTGAATGTACTACAAGACTAATTTACAATTACAATATATCTATTAAGTAAACTTATTGCTAAATCTGCAATGGTGCAGTTTCTGTTATGACGCACGGGGTCATCCGATGTGCATTCAGTAAATACGGACATCAGGCGATTGCCTAACTCGGGTCATGATGGTTTTAACTTAATTTGATAGACAAAGAAATATCGTTTCATATTCGATATTTCTTATTTTTATATTCTCTCCCAGCTTTAAGAGAAATCTGTTTTTTTCTGCAGCTAAAATTAAGTTGTTAATTGTTTTCTTCGAAATCAATAATCGCTCTCATAATTAGTTACAGTGTTAAATAAGTTAATTGTGGTTAATGTGGCTAGAAATAAGCCCTTACGTACATTTTATTATTAATTATTTTTGTACGAGTCATGTATCGTACAGGGCCAGCGCGCACATCATATTGCAGACCGATGCATTTTACGTCAAAGTCATTCACTTTTCGAGTCAGTTCGTGTACCGCCATCAGCAAGGCGTCGCGTACTCGCATAATGTCATTGTTATCATATAAATAATCATAATCAGCATACTCCTATCAATAAACAATTAATCAATATCGGAGTTGTTATCATTATCACAGCAGAGGGTTGTGCGGACAAACCGTACACACAGTATAAATAAATCCTAGCAATGAAAGCAGTAGATTAGAGCAGCGCGTGCTCTATATTTTTCGCCGTTAAATTATTATTAATCTTATATTTATCTGAAACTATTCATGTTCAATAAAAGAACCACATTCTTTCATTCATTATGAATATGTACGATACATGACTCGTACATATTCCCGGGCGAGAGAGATGTGAGTGGATGATGATCATGAGTTTACAAAAAAATGCTTAAATGCTAATAAACTTATAAATTTCACTCAAGTTACAATGCATAACTTAAATCTATGCTTAAACATAATCTGAGTCAGTCACTGTCAGTAGACACTGGTTTGGTAAGCACTGGAGGTGTTTTCTCGTGCCGCTTTATGCTGCTGAATATGCTATTAAAATTCCTCAATTCAACGGTCTCTTCTCGCGACTGATGATTTGCGTATCTTGTGTGTGGCGTCGTACCGACGACGGAGGTGGCAAACCCTCTGCGCGCCGGCACCTTTGGAGGCTGCACCTCGGAGTCCGACTCTAAGTCGGCGCTCCTCTGCCGACGACGATAAAACCACCGACAAAGGAAAACTATTACTGTCAACACAGCAACCAAAACCAACACGTAGATTACTGAATATTGATGTATGTCATGGCTTGATATTTCAGAGTACAAAGCCTTTTCTGACTTCATCTCCTCAATCTGTTCCTTAATGTGCCGAAATGAAGCTTGGTGATCGGTGATGTTGAATTCAAGTTCCGGCACAGAGACGTTGATGATGTGATTGATCGGTGCTATTTGCTGTGATTCCAAGTCAGTCGCAGTTTTAACTTCTGAGTGTAGTGGTTTATGTGAAAAAACGGTGAAGTCTTCACCTTTAATTACGCAATCAGAATCCAGTGTAATGACCCCGGCCTTAGCGACTTGTATTGCAGTAATCTGATGCTCACATATAACGCGCAGTGCACATTGCCCGCAACAATAATAAAGGTAAGTATTTGTTCTACTCAACTCCATCCAATTATTGCGGCACGCTGCAGTGCTTGTAAGACACCTGTTGGTGCTCTTATCTTTGATGCACATGCTGTCTTCTGACTTAAATTGAAAAATAGGTTTTCGAGAGTGACAGAGACGAGTTAAGTCATCGTACTGGACACAATGTTGTATGTCTCTTGCCGACATTGCTAAGTAAGTATCTTTGCGTAAATTTATTGCGATGTAATCTGATACCGGCACGACGACGACTGTGGCGTTTCCATGTTGTTGTGGTATTGATATCAATTGATATAAGTCATAACTCTCCCTGCTGACAAGTGGTATTCTGATTTCAAATATAAGGTACTGTTGTGTTACCCTTGCTTTGACCTTCAGAAGATGATAAATTTTGGGTAGTTCCGACTGTATGTTTTCCATCGGTAAGGATAGCTCTCGCGATAATTGTCCGGAAATAATGCGGAGTTGATCTTGTAATTGCTTCGGCGATAGTAAATGGACATTGAATATTCCATGATGGATATCTGTTATCGTGTCGATTATTGTATCTTGTATCGATTTTAGCTTCGCGAGCATATTGGTAGCTATGATTGTGGAGAGTGCTAGTTCGTTCATCACTTCTTGTTCCTCCAGATTTTTGTTCAAAATGTTAGTGGCCTTTGTTAAATTGTTTAAATGTTGATTAATGACTTTGTGTTGCCGATTGATCGATTCCTCAGTTCTTTTGAGTAAATTATATTCCGCTTCTACAACTGAGGTCTGATTTTTCCACAGGAGTCCTAAGTGTTCTTCATTTCTTTTTATAAGAGAAATATCCTGCTTGTATTGATCGGCGAAACGTTGATCCAAAACTCCAAATAAACTGTTAGCAACATAGCCCACACCGTCGATGAGGCCTCGTCTCTTCCGGGTGCGTTCTTCGACATGCTGATTCATTAATATTTCGTTGTAGTACTTTAGTTCGTCATGAGCATGACGTAGTTGTAGTATGATAATGTCACATAGTGCCGTGTTTGTCTCTCTTTCGCATACGTTGGTTATTTGTTGAAGGTATTTCTTGAAGGTTTCTGAACCGTCCCAATAAGGGCTCATGTCGTGATACACGATGAGTTTCCATTCATCTTGTATAAATTGCACGCTCGAGATTCGGTCAAAGTATAGTGCTTTGTGAATCGTTGTCAAACTATATGGAGATGTTGGTTGCTGGTGGCCAAAAACTGACGTCATGAAAAGGAATAGTGTAATGAGAGTTGCTATCAAATTTGACGCCGTTCCAGGTCGACATTTTGATTGGTCATCCTTCTTCTTGATTGTTGGTTTGTCTGATATCTTCCCTGCCTGATCGGTTGCTTTCGGGTTAGATACCAATACTGATAGTTTAATCACTGGGCGCTTGATATACCCAGTTTTTGTTTTCAGGGTAACTACCCGGACCAGTCCATCGGAGCCGGGATGAAGCTCAGTGACTCTGCCTAGAGCCCATCTTCCTGCGGGAAGGTTAGGCTCATGAATGATGACAACGTCATCAACTCGTACATTTTCATGAGGTCTTTGCCATTTGCTCCTCGTTGAGAGTTGAGCGAGATATTCGGATTGCCACCTCTTCCAAATGTCTTCAAAAGTTTTCTGAGTTCTCTTCCATCTGGTTCTTTCATCTTGTTCCGTATCCAAGATGGTCAATATGGGACCGCTACTTAGAAAATGTGAGGGCGTCAGATAATTCAAGTCATCTGGGTCTTCTGTAATTGTGCACAGCGGTCGACTATTAAGACATGCTTCGAGTTGGGCCAGTAATGTGCTATATTCCTCAAACGTGAGTTTTTGTTCGCCAACCACACGTCGAAGATGATGTTTTAGGCTTTTAACAGCTGCTTCCCATAAGCCTCCAGCACTGGGCCAGGCGGGGGCGTTAAAATGCCACTGAATTCCCATCTCATTAATCTCTGTATAGAACCCGTCGTTAAACGTTTTACGTAGTTCTGCTTGTTCTTGCTGCAGTGCCTTATTGGCACCAACAAAATTGGTGCCATTATCACTGTAAATATGATGAGGCTTACCCCGGCGTGCAGACATGCGTTTTAGGGCAGCCAAAAATGCTGTTGAGCTTAGGTCTGATACGAGCTCGAGGTGCACAGCTTTTGTCACCATGCACACGAACACTGCAATGTATCCCTTGCTTGTTTTGACACCTCGCCCTTTATTGAGTTTTACGTCAACGTATCCTGTGTAGTCTACGCCAGTGTGGTGAAAAGGACGCGAAGGATTGCTTCGGGGTGCAGGTAAATCCCCCATCATTTCTTTTTGATTAATTGCCTTATGCTTTTTACACGTAATGCATGTAAGCAAACGCTTCCTCACAGCCCTGTTTCCGCCTAATATCCAATAGCTCTGTCTGATGCGTGCGAGCGTCATCCGAGCCCCCGCATGAAACGTGCAGCGGTGGGCTTGGTCGATAATAAGGTCAGTAATGTAGCTGCTGTGTGGTATGATCAGTGGATGTTTCATTTCTTCGTCTATGTTTGCGTGCTTCAGTCTGCCTCCTACTCTCAATAGGCCGTCCTTGTCCAAGAACGGGTTGAGGCATAAAGTTTTACTTTTGCTATTTACTAGCTCCTGTTTTCGTAGACTATTAATCTCTTCAGAAAATTCCGCCTCTTGAACGTATTTAATAATCATATGTTTTGCCGTGTCCAATTCTTTCGCATGCAAGTAACCAGAGTGATTGTGCTGACGTCGCGTCACACGTAACACCCAGGCAAGTATCCGTACGGCGCGTGCTATATCGCTGTTTCTTTGTAGTATGCATTGAATGACATCATCGCTATGATGTCGAACTATGACGTTGCTCTGTTTTATTTTTCGCTCCTCTTGATCCGTGACGTAGATGGACTTCTCTGCTCCCGATGACTCATCGAATCCAGGCAGAAATTGAGGGCCGTTCCACCACAGGTGATGTTGATTCAATTGTGCCGTTGTGATACCATGGCTGGCGCAATCAGCTGGGTTGTCAGCTGATTTTATGTAATACCAATGGTCTGATACTATGACATCTTTGATTTGTTTGACTCTATTCGCCACAAATGGTGTCCAGCGGTTGATATCGCCTTGAATCCAGCCGAGAACTGCTGTTGAGTCACTCCATACTTACATACTCCATACACCGTATACTTTGATCTCGCGTCCGTGGAGGGCTTGAACTATTTTTTGCATAAGTGATGATAGTAGATGCGCTCCACACAGCTCTAGACGTGGCAAAGTTAGCTTCTTGTTCTCTGGCACCAGTCTTGTTTTTGCAGCAACGAGTGTAACGTAAATATCAATTTTACAATACACAACACATGCATATGCTTTTATTGAAGCATCGCAAAAGCCGTGCAATTGGATAGTGTCTTGCTCCCCAATCTTGTACCATCTTTGGATTCTGAATTCACTTATGTTCTGTAGATCTGATTTAACCTTTTCCCACTCGGTGCTTATTTTAACTGGAAGCTGGTCGTCCCATTGAATGTTAGAGAGCCATACTTGTTTGAATAAGAGTTTCAATGTTGTTGTAATTGGTGCTAGCCAACCGAGTGGATCAAATATCTTTGAGATATCTGATAGTAGTGAACGTTTTGTACGTTTTTCTGCCTTTGTTGTTTTACCTATTTTTAGTTCGAACGAGAATGTATCTTCGTTGGGATTCCATTTCAGGCCGAGTGTCTTTGTTGCTTCGGCTTGCTTGAAGTCGAATGATGCTTGATCTGACGCCGCTCTGTTGACGTTTTGAAGTAATTTCTCGTTGTTAGATGACCATTTTCGTAAGTTGAAACCTCCGGACCGTAGTAATCGGATTAAATCTTCCTGCAGTTGTTTGGCCGACGACAATGTGAAGCTTCCACTTACAAGGTCGTCCATGTAAAATTCTTCTTGCAATGCTTTAGCTGCTCTGCTGTCCTGATACTTGTGGCCTTCATCAGCTGCCAACTGTTTCAAAGTCATCATGGCTAAGAATGGGGCTGCTTTCATGCCGTAAGTGACTGTCGTGAGCTGATATTCACGTAACCGTTGGTCAGGAGAGCTCCTCCAAAGTATCTTCTGATAGTTTTGATGTTCAGTGCTGCACTGTATCTGACGATACATTTTTTCAATGTCCGCTGTGTAAGCAAACTGATACTGCCTCCATCGCAAGATTAATGACATGAGATCTTGCTGTAAATTAGGGCCACGCTTCATGAGGTCATTCAACGTATGGCCCGTGGAGGTCTTCGCCGATGCGTTGAATACTACTCTTAATGCAGTAGTTGTAGAATCGGCGCGCTGAACACAATGATGAGGCAAGTAGCAGGCCGGTGTTATGTTACTGTTACACTCAACCATATGATTCATTGCCTGATATTCATGAATGAACTGTCTGTATGATTCTGCTAATTGTGGTTGTTTGCTAAATTTCCTCTCAAGTTGCCGGAATTGTGCCAAAGCCATGGGTTTCGAAGCTCCTAGTTTTTCTTGAAAGTTTGGTATGAATGGCAGCTCAACAGTGTAACGACCTTCTTCGTTACGAGCTGTTGTGTTCTTATAGTGCTGCAAACAATCCAGATCATCCTGTGACATCCTCGAGTTTTCTGCTATGTCTTCAACTGACCAAAACTGTCGAATGTCATCGATGTTATTTATCACAACGTTGCACTGGAATGTTCTCTGCACGGTCCCGCATAGAATCCGGCCCAAGCGCGTTTGTTGTGCAACTGGTTGTGATTTTTCGTGCCTGATGATACCTTCTTGAATAATGTTTGAGTATATATCGGCCCCAAGTAAAATGTCTACAGGGCGACTTTCATTAAAATCTGGATCAGCCAACGTGATGTTCTCTAAAAACTTCCATGATTTTGGCTTTTTAAATGATCTATTCGGCAAATTGTTTATTAAATTGCGCATAATGAATACATCGGTGTCAAATGTATAATCACTATAAATGGCACTGCACGTGATTCTTATGACGCCTTTGCAATTATTTTCTTTAGCTCCGACGCCGAATATGACCCCTTTGCAGCGGCCACGTGGTATTCGTAGCTTTTGCGCTGCTTTTTCCGTTATCAGGGATGTTTGTGAACCCTGATCAAGGAGTGCTCGCAAAGTTATCAGGGACCCATCGTTTGCTTGCACGTTGATTAATGCTGTGGTAAGCAGAGTTTCTGATACGTCTTCTTGAGACACATGATTGGCGTTAGTGCTACTAGTTTTCTTGCTATCAGCGACGGCTGTGTTTTGCTGCACTGATCTGTTGTTTGATGTCTTTCCGCCCCATTTGTCGTAAGCGTCGTGAAGAAGTGTATTATGATCTGAATTGCAGACGCGGCATCTTTTTCTTGACAAACACCCGTTGCCATGCGTATGCACATTTAGACAATTTTTGCATAATTTATGCTTTGACACTGTTGCCAGCTTAGCCGTTGGTGACAATTGCAAAAATTGATGACAATAGAATATGCCATGTTCATTTGAGTTGCATACTCGACACTTGAATAAATTTGTTTGATTGTTGATTTTGCAATTTGTTTCTTGCGAAATGTCTTGTCCTTGAGTAGGAAATGACTGTTTTATGTTATAATTTGGCTTATGATATTTTGCTCCTGTCGGTTGCTGATATGAACTGTTTGTTCGATTATAAAATTTTTGAAATGAGAGTTCCGGCCGTCTACGCGATGTCTCCATACTAGTAAATTTACCCTCCAAGAAATCTAGGAATTCTTGTAATTTTGGTAGCTCTCTCGGGTTTTTAATGAATGATATATATTCCCTGTACGTCTCGGTATCTAATTTTTGTGCTAAAAGATGTACAATCAAAGGGCTCCAAGACTCCACGTTTACACCTAGGTTTTTTATAGCGTTGAGGCTTTCTAATGTTGTGTCATGTATGCGTTTAATATGGTTAATCGATGGTTGTTGTCCTGTTGGTATGCTCATTAGAATGTCGACGTGAGCGCTGAATATCAGTCTTTCATTATTAAATCTGTGGTTCAATATATCCCAGCATATTATATAATTATCGGAGCTTATTGATAAATGTTGAATCAATTTCTCTGCTTCACCTTTAACCTTTGTTTTAAGGAACTGCATTTTCTGAGCATTCGAAAGAGACGGGTTACTGTGTATAGTTTCCGTAAAAAGATCTTTAAAAGATGTCCAGTTGTGGTAACTTCCGTTGAAAATTGGTATCTCTACTTGAGGAGTGGACTTCTCTCGGTGGGAGACCGAGCACATCTTTTTGTTGACTGCCTTAATAATATCATTAAAAGTTTTTTCAAACTACAAGTACAGAGTATCCTCTTCTTTGTTGTTCGGCCCGAGCTCACTATCCAACTCCCAGTGCGAGGCATCGATCAATGTCCACCGAGATTGAATGTTACGTAGGACATTATCAAACTCCCACTTTTCGGTGATAAGGTCCAAGTTGGTGTTAGCAACAGTATGCTCGAATGCCTTGTAGTTGCTACGTTGTTTTCGCAGCAGCTCATCGGTTTTACTGTTTGTGCCAGTTGATTGAACTGGCAACTGTTGGGATGTTCCGGGAACTGATACTGGTGTTGCTGGCTTTAAAACCGGTGTTGATGGCCTATCATCTTTTGGCTGATAATTGGTTATTACAGCACGGATATGTTCGTATTTGTCTTTAAATATGGTGTACTGGTTGCTAGTATAGTACGAATGAGATTTGATGTATTCTATGCTTAATAGCTTTTTATGATTAAACTGAAATTCCTGCCAGTATTGGTTAAGCGTCTCCAGCCTTCGCCTGAGGTAGTCGGAAGTCTTACGGTCGGAACCATCTTTTTTGAAATTTGTATAAAGCTGCTCTATTGCCTCGAGCAGTTGTTGCTGGGTGTATAGGATATCTTCTATGTTTGTATTTGATGAAACGATCTTACTTGAACTGGACCGCTGGTTGGGGCTGATTTGATTTGATTTGATTTGATTTGAATAATGCTGCTATTTCACACTTATAGTAGCCATTAACGAAGTGTTGATTTAATGCTGCTGTTGAATTGCGCTGGTTTTCTAAGTACAGGTCATCTCACTTTTGAAACTCAGTCACAAAATGTTATATAATTGTTCCACTCGTGATGTCCTTGGTTTTTGATACAAAAAGTGGCTCGAAGGACCATAAAGGTATGTACGGTTTGTCCGCACAACCCTCTGCTGTGATAATGATAACAACTCCGATATTGATTAATTGTTTATTGATAGGAGTATGCTGATTATGATTATTTATATGATAACAATGACATTATGCGAGTACGCGACGCCTTGCTGATGGCGGTACACGAACTGAACGAAAATGAATGACTTTGACGTAAAATGCATCGGTCTGCAATATGATGTGCGCGCTGGCCCTGTACGATACATGACTCGTACAATTTTATTATTATTAAATTATTAATAATAATAAAATGAAATGAAAATCCGGTAGCCGGCAACGATATTGTTGTTGTTGTTTTTAAATTCGCCAATAAGCAGGCAAAGAGCGTAACCTATACAGCCTAGTCTGTCGTAGTTATATATATCTTTTTTTCAATAAATAGCTGGTGTATCTCTTTTTATTGCTTTTTGGGAGTTTTGACGTCAACTCGATGAATAGCACATTGAGTGAGCGTGAATTTCCGCAGACCTTTTATCTTGAAAAAAAAAAAGCAGTCACTGCTATGTTAGCCACAGTTTTATTCCAATGCCTCAATAATCGTGAACAACGATTATTGACGTTTAATACACAAAACAACACCCAATTTATATATTATACATCACAATAAACTATTAAAAAAAACATTAAAATAAAACTTCAAGTGACACTTCACTCGGGTTGCTCCCAAAACTCTCTGATCATCTATACTAATATTATAAAGAGGAAAGATTTGTTTGTTTGTTTGTTTCGAATAGGCTCCGAAACTACTGGACCGATTTGTAAAATTATTTTTCCATTAGAAGCCGACATTGTCCCTGATGAACATAGGCTACTTTTTTTTTATTTTTTTTTATATTTTTTTTTTGGTTTCATGTGTGTTTTAATGTTTCCGAAGCGAAGCGAGGGCGGGTCGCTAGTATGTAATAAGAATAGAGTAATGGTAGGCCATTGAGTTTTTTACTAATGGAATCAATAATATCTAAAAATATTAAATAATTCATGGTTATAAGTATGTAATAATTATTATTACAATATATAAATATTGAATTGAACAAAAATAAACTAAAAAGTCTGTGAATTATAACCATCAGCTATTTTTTTTAATTTGTTGTTCAAGTCACAGACAACTCTTTCGTTTGGCAGCATAAAGGTTTACTATAAGGCTTTCTGGGCTAAGCCCTTTGCCTAATGGCGAATTTAAAAACTATGGCACTCAGTTTTGGGATGTTATCAAATAAGTTTTTTTTTTTTTTGTAAAACAATGCCAGGTTGAAATAAATGTTGATATATAAACTAAACAACGTGAAAAAATAAGGCTTAATTTTTCAAGTACAAATAGTTTTGACATAAAGTTGGCCCACTTTTGGGCATTGTCCTTTGAGTTAACTTTTACGAGATCGAGAAGTTAAAAACTCGCACTCGGCACACAGGACACGGGCGATCCTCGTCCCGGCCCCGCCTCGGGTGGCCGCTAGCTCACTTGGCTTCTCTAATAACGACATTGCCTATACAAGAAGTGATATGAACAACACACAAACTTCACTTGAACGAGTTCGAACCAGATTACACCAAGATTAATAGCAGAGTGAGCTCCGTCATAGAAGCGCGCCGCTCCAGACAAACTTCAACGTTAAATATTGAATTGAAAGAACCTCAAAGTTACTGCGGTCACTGAAGGACATTCAAGTCATTATACCTTATATACATTAAACATAGAGCCCGGAGAGCGCCAAGAGTACTACAGACAGCTGCTGCTGGCCCGCCAACGACACTGCGCGCGGCCGGCTCGTTGCAGCTGCTTTATGCCCGTGTTGCCTGTCTGTTTGTCGCTTGTCTCTGGAGCTCACATTATTGAGATCAGTGGTCTCCCCTGCTGCCACTGCGGTTGCCAGCGACGGCTTTTAACAAATTCCCCGGATATAGAAAGACTGTACTAGAATAAAGTAGTGTTCCAACAAGCAGTCAAACCCCGTCACGCACTCTGCGGGCGTGGCGCTACTTGTAGAGGGGAGCTCTCCGCCTTATTAACGGAGACATCCTCGAACGGGGTGGGGAGCAGGCGCGGGGGCGGCAGGGCTAGCTTTAGTTTGTGCCAGAACCAGGGGTCGGTCCAGAGCAGGTAGGTGTTGATCCTAATGTAGGAGCGCAGCTCGGCGTCGAGAGGCAAGCGGTGCGGCGGCTCGAGGAACAGCAGCACGAGGCGCGGTGTGACGTCACGCAGCGCGGCCGCGTGTGCCTGGCGGAACTCTTGGCGCGCCCACTTGGAGCGCAGGAAGTGCCGCGAGACTACGATGAGGGTGCGGCGCGCCGCTTGCACCGAGGCCGCGATCTGCACGTGGATCCACTCGCCCGGCGGCCAGTCGCGGTAGTGCAGGCACAGCCGGTAGCCGTGCCCCACCTCAAGCCGCTTCACGAGCTCTTCCACCACCGCCTCGTCCTCGTGCGCGTACGATACGAACGCATCGAACCGACGCCCGTCGTCCGGCTCCGGCCGCCGTGGCAGCCAGCCCAGTCGCAGCAGCAGCACCTTAACTCTCAGCCGCATCTCGGGTCGCATCCCGCAGCCGGCTGTAACTGCGACCATCACTGCCAACAAAGCCAGCGCGCTGATCAAAGAGACGGTGACCGTTACAAACGAACTGCATTCAGTGGGATCGTTGATCTGTGCTTCAATTAGAGGGGTCCCGTCGTCACACGTCGCTTGCTCCATGTCGAGCACACACAGTTCGAGGTTCGTCACCAAGTCGTACCCGTGACATGTGCAGTCCAGCGAATTGTTGGCGATCCACAGAGGGACAGTTGATAACTTCGAAGCAGTCGGGCCGTCCAATCTATGCAGAGAGTTGTTTCTCAGGTCCAACTCCTGTCAAAAGGAAATACTGATTTATCAGAGTTCATCTTACATGTACTTGGAGCCGCAGCTTTCATTACTCCATTTCAAGATATGATCCGTTTCGGTGCTTTGTCAACAGTAAGACATGTGTATACTTCTTAAAGTCGGTTTATCAAGAAAGAGCACAGAGCACAGAGACAAGCCTCGACCGAGCTACGCTTCACTGCTGTCTACGTTCCAGAGTGGCAGGGACGAGTCGAGATCACAAATAGCAATAAGAAAGTTAATCTGAGAAGCTTGTCACAACAACACGAGCTACGATGTGAAATCGGGTCCCATTAAATTAATAATTAGAGTCGACCAGTACTCACCAATATCGTGTCGGGCAGATCCTGAAACCGAACGGTCTGGATGTGGTTGTGGGCGAGCATTAAGCGCCACGCGGGAGCCTCTTTGAACTTCAGACGCGATGGCATTTCGTCCAGACCCGCGCCCTCACATGACGCGGTCGCCACCACACCATGCGAGAGGTCAGGGCGTACGGAACAGGTGCAGCCTTCCTGGTCCTCACACAGGCTCGATTCCGCACACTCCAGAGATTCCCGTTCCAACGCGTCCGCTAGTGAACCACGCTCCTCCTCCCTACACAGGAGCTCCACGGAATCTTGTGCTTGAGTGCTGAGGTTCCCGAACGCCAGTGCCGTCCAGTAGTCCAAGCAGTCGCACGGTAAAGTTGCTCTCAATATTATCTTGACCTGAACATAACAATAAAATGATTGCAAGTGAATGATTGCCCGGCGCCAACTTCCTATACTGATGTGCACAAAACCAAGCGTGGGACTGACCGATGCAGATGCCAGGTCGGCGATCACAGACTTGTAGTTCCCCGCGTCGACGGTGAGCTCGCTGACGGGCGTGCCGTTGAAGTTCACGGTCAGCTTTTTGGATCCAGAGCGCTCGTAGTGGAAATCCAGGTACTGTAACAATTGAATAGTTGACTGTTACAGTGGAGAACCGAGCGAGCGACCTTCAGCCGTAGTACCAGGATGGACACTCACCGACAGGGAGGTGATGTTTGTGTAGGAGAGATCGAGAAGACTGAGTTGCTTCATGGAGGTCCGCCAGTCGCTGCACACGTGAGACACACCCGTGTGACCCAGTCTCAGCTCATCCAACTCCGTCAGCGCTTTTAGCGGGGAAGTGCCTGCGAGGGACGAGAGTGATGTAAAAGCTAATTCAAATTCAAATTCAAATTCAAATTCAAAATCATTTACTAAAATAAACCAGACGTGCCATATCTTCATTAGTATACGTTCGTATTTTTATTACCGCAAACGCTGCCGAACTAAGTCTACTCGCTAAAAGTTGCATATATGAGGACCCCACTGCAGCTTGGAATCAACTGTTATACCAAGAAAAACTGTCGAACCCACAAGTTCCAGTGTCTCTCCACTTACAGTAATATTAGTGTCTACTTGTCTAACATTAGGTGTGGTAAATTTTATACATTTTGTTTATTTTGTTATTTAATAACAGATTATTAACACTAAACCAATGTACCACGCGCGAGATAGCATCATTCACATCGTCATAATCTTCCAATTGTCGTTTAATTTTAAAAAATAAGGATGTATCGTCAGCGAATAATACTACCTCCTGACGGGTTTCAATAAACTTTGGTAAATCATTGATTTACACAAGAAATAGGAAGGGACCCAATATGTAACCCTGAGGAACACCCATATTAAGTAAAACACCGGAAGATCTATTTCCTTTAACGTCTACCTTTTGGATTCTTCCGGATAAATAAAATTTAATAAGTTCTAATGAAACGCCCCTAATACCATAATGGTGTAATTTCCTCAACAATGTATTATGCTCAACACAATCAAAAGCTTTAGATAAGTCGCAGAATACTCCAAGGGTATTATGCGACTCTTCCCAAGCCAATATATTTTTAATAAGATCTACACCTGCATCAATAGTTGAACGACCTCTAGTGAATCCATATTGTTTGTTATGAAGCAGGTTATTGGAATTGAAATGGTTCAAAAGTTGTTACAAAATATTTTTTTCAAAAATTTTACTCTATGTAGGTAGTGCTGAAATGGGCCTTATTACAGGGGTCAAAAGTACTACCAGATTTAAACAGAGGTATTATTTTACTATATTTCATTAGATCAGGAAACACACCACAATCAATACAGTCATTAAATATTGTAGCAAGGTAAGGTGCGATTATATCAATAATGGATTTTATAACCTTAATTGAAATTCCCCATAAATCACCTGTTTTCTTAATATTAATGAGCTTGAAATTATCAATTATGTCCTTTATATCAATATTTGTGAACTTAAACTTAACACTGCATTTATCAACATGATCTTGCAGTAATGATTCGGCGACAGTAGGAGATGAAATTAAAGATTTTGTAGTAGAAGCTGGAATATCAGCAAGTAGTAGTCAAAGGCACTAGCCACTTCTTGATGAGAAGTTATTATTCTATCATTGATTTTTAAAGTTAATTCAGCATTGCTGTTTCTAACATTCCCAGTCTCCCTATTAATGATATTCCAAGTCATTTTAATTTTATCAGGTGCATTTTTTATAAGATTGCCTAAGTGCAATGACTTGGCCAATGTACAGACTTTTTTAAACAGCTTGGAATATTTAGACACATACTCATGAAATTACTTAAGATGATTATATGATTTTTCATGATAAAGGTCATATAATCTCTGCCTACTTTTGTAAATTCCAACAGTCGCCCATTCATTGAATGATCTTTTATTATGTAAGATCAGAGTTTTAGAAGTAAAGATGGCACTAAATTCAGAATTAATGACATTAAATAAATCCATGTAATGAACATTAGGATCTTCACTATAACAAACATTCGAAATTTTTGCCAAAACTTTACCTCTAAGCTTCTCCAAACGTCTAATATTAATAGGAACAAACGGTAGCTTTCTTGAACTATTAACATCTGAAACAGATTTAATTTTAAAAGATAAGAATTGTCCACTGTGGTCTGAACTTAAATGATTAATAATGTATTTATGTAAAGGTTTTACATTTGTGAAAATATTATCTATATAGGTTGCCGATGTGCTAGTTATTCTTGTGGGCTCTGAAAATAAATTGCTAAGGTAATATTATTTTAACAATGTTCTAAATCTAATAGTAGCATTTGTATTTTCTAGTAAATTTATATTAAAATCATCACAGATAAAAATATGTTTATTAGAAACAAAAAGCTTTAATAAAACATCTTCCATTATATTTTCAAAGAATCATATTATAACGAATTCGGGGGCCTGTACACACTTACAACAATGAATCGCTCAAGCTCTACACATGCCATTTCAATAATCCGTTCCACAGAGAGGCTCACAATGTCTCTACGTTCCTTACATTTATAATCTTTATTAACAATGATCAGTGAGCCACCTCGTATAGCATTCTCTCTGCAGAAGGAATTCACAACCTGGTGATTTTTAAAATTACAATTTAATTCATATTTTTTAAGCCACTGTTCAGTTACACATAGAACATTGACTTTATTATAATCTAGGAACAAATCAATTTCAAGTTCTTTACCCATTAATATAATTAATTAACTTAACATATCTTGTAAAGTGATTCACTAACAAGTGTAGATATTTCTTTGACGATCTTGAGCTTCCAAAACCTCCAATGGTGTCTATAGAGATTATTTCAAATGGCTTTTTAGCTGGGCCTAGATGAGACATAAAACCAAATTTATGATGACTTCTTGATTTATTTTTTATACAAGTTTCACAGCTTCTACTAATTTTCTTAATATTGTTCATCAAATTTTTGGCCGTATAGTGTGGACTTATTGTCTTCTGCATTTGACTTATTCCGATGTGGCAAAAATTTTTATGTACCTACTTCTTTTAGGAGTTTGATACTAAATTCTTCTGAAATAATATTTTTTTCTTTATTTCTGACCTTTCTTAAGTATACTTGGTGTTTTTCAATTAATTTATTCTTATTTCTTCATTTTTATTTTGATCTATTAAAATATCTTGCAATTTAACACAAGATGTTCGCAACTTTTAACAGTTCATCTGTATTTTTGTCCGATTCTAATACTGGATTCCTGCTTAGACAATCTGCTTCCAAGTTTTTCTTTCCTGGAGCATATTTTAGTTGAAACTCATATTGCGATAGGTAATATGTTAAATCCCCTAACTCTTCGTCTGTTCTAGATTTCAAATTCATGTTTTCTAGTGGTTTGTGGTCTGAATAAACTGTGAACGATTTACCTATCAACCAGTGTTGCCAGTATCTCACAGCTTCTTTGATAGCTAAGCATTCCAAGTATATTGCTTTTTTTTTCTTTTGAGATTCATTAATATAATAACGCGTTTAGGGTGCTGGTGGTGCTGCCCCGCTTTTGTAGCGCATCAGGAATGTTTGCAGACGCGTACATAGATTGTTTTTACGCTACCATGCGTAAGAGGTGTGCATCTCTGGTAAGCAGAGTGAGGGCCAGCTCCAACAGTATCCTGAGCATGATCGCAAGCAGGCTGGACTGTGTATACATGGGTCGCTGTGGTGCCATCTCCCATGGGATCACCGATACATGTTCACATATGTCTTTTTGAGCATATTCATAATTTTTAGTTACACTGTCCAAATCTGTTTTCATTGAATTTATTTGTGAGGTTAACTTTTCTATTTCTAACTCATGATTGTGATGAACATGTTGTAATTCTTCAAGTGAACTATTTAGTTTTGTGCGCAGTGCTTTTCGGTCTTTGCATATAGTTTTTATATAATTAATAGATTCTCTAGGTTTTAATAGTTGCTCCGTTTTATTTATAAACTTATTTAACTTAGAATATCTCTTATACTTTTTCTTACTAAGAACTAATCGAGAGGAATGTGTACTATCGGAGTCACCACCAGTCAAATCTATTGTAGGTATGTCACACTGAGAAGTGGCGATCACTGTTCCCGAAGCTGGTTCACTCTCGATCAGTTCCGAGTACAGGCTCTGTGTTTTTTGGGCTTTTAGATTTATTATCTCTAACTGTAAATTAGAGATACAATCATGTGCCTCAGAAAGTTTGACTTTCAGTTCAGCTGAGAGTTGGAGCGACTCAACATACTCACCGCTTTCATGATGAAAGTATATTACGAGAAAAGGAATGAGGCTCACCGGAGCCGACGTGTGCGTTGGAGTTGCCGGGGCAGAGGTCCATGAGAGTCGGGTTGTCTGACAAGCTCAGCACCTGGAGGGAGACCAGTGTACCCAGCGCACCGACGGCTTCGACCTTCAACTTGTTGTTCGATAAATTTAATTTCTTCAGAGATGTGATTTTGCTGAATAAATTCCTGAAACAAAAGACATTGTCCCATCAATATCATCAAATTGACAATTCGCAGCAGCGCTATTCACGCTCATGTAGTATATTAACACAATAAAATGAAAGAAAATAGCTTTATTTCATTCCACAATAATTAGATAGAATTTAATTCATTTGGTATTTAATAATGATATTACTAGAGGAAGCGGTATACCTAGGAAGAAATGGATGGATTGCGTGAAACACGATATGTGTAAGAGGGGAGTGAGCGAACTAAATGGTATATGACAGAGGAGTATAGAGGGAGAAAGCATGTTGCGCCGACTCCAGGGGACTGGGAGAAGGGCAGGAGAATGAAATGAATTATATTACTAAATAGCATCTGAAGTGAACACCCTCAGGGCAAAAGCCTCCTCCAAAGAATTCCATTTTTCCCTAATCTTTAGCAGTGGTCATCCAGTCTCTTCCTGCTTTGGATACAATCTCGTTCTGCCACCGGGCTATTTCTTCCGCCATGCGGTCCTTTGCATTTTGTGGTGTTAATTGTCCACGGAGTGTCACCGTATCTCCCAGCCATGGCCAGCCCATTCCATTTGTAACTTTGAGAGAAGAACCCTTCCCTTTTTTTACAAATATCAAATGCAGCAGATATTGAAGGCATAACCCCCCCTCCCTCTTCGTTTATAGTCTTCGATCAACAATAGTAACTAGTTTCGGGTCAGTGCATAAAATCCGTCTCGTCAAATAACAGCGCACTTGAAATGTGAGCTCTTATTTTGTTTAGTTCACTTCAAACACAGCCAATGTCAACCCGTCTCACAATACCGCAGTGTGTATTCAAAAGTTGCAAAAATAAGGCCCGAAAAAGCAATTTAACGGCCGGAATATCTTACTTTCGGTAAGTACATGAAGTATAAACTATATTGTAAGCTTTAAACTTATAAATAATATTAAATTTTGAACAAAATTACCGATTTTTAACCACCGCTACAAATGTTGGCCAAGGCTCGGCCAACACATGGACAAACTTTTGCTTAACAGAACAGTAAATGCATGGAGTAGATTTGTGTGGTAATAATTTTTTAAAATTTGTTAGCAGCACTTCAAAATTAGTTGGTTAAAATTGGTTAATGCTGCTTTTGTGTCTGTTTGTTAGACTCTCATTAGATACTTAGCTTTCCATTTTTATTTTAGCTTTCCTAGCAATCACGTGTGCAGAATGGATCTCGATTGTCGCCAGAGAAACAAGAGATGACTTTTATAAGCCAGCTAAGATCTTCGCTTATTGACACTGGACATCTTTGCCTTCCGTGCTCACGGCTACTGAAACGTGGCCGAAACATTGTAATAAAAATACCACGCTTGAAACCGTTTAAACGTTGTTTTATTATGTGCACTGGTCGCGAAAACTTAAAAATATATATTACACAAAAACGTAACGCTAATAAAATAATAAGTAATGTATAGATACTAACAAACATACATTTCCAAAACATAAAAAGTAAACAACTAAACTTTTACTTTAATTCATTAATAAATTATTTTAGTGTTAAGCGCGACTCCCTTACCTCCTGTAGTAAATACAAATCGGCATTTCAAGAAGCAAAAATAAATAAAGCAAAACGATGTTAGTTCTCAGAGCAATTAAGGAAAAAGTTACTTTATTTGTTGCTAGTTAAGATTGATTTAACATTAAAAGTTGTTTAAAATATGTCTTTTTATTGGTAAGTGACAGGAGTAATTTATTGCTTTGCTCGTTTTATGTGACGAATGATCGTAAGTATTAGATAATGTTTTGGAGATTTGTGACTTTATTACTAGGTGCCATAGTTGTTATTAGTTTGAACGTAAAAGTGTTTCAAAACTTTTTTCTCCGTTTGTTAGTAAACGAATGTAGCTATATAAGTATATATTCACGCGGACAGTTTTTGCTTTAATTTTGTACGTATCCCTTTATCTAGTTACTATTGTTGATCGAAGTTTATAGTACTAAGTCCATGACCTCCGTGCACTCTTTTAAAAGCTTATATATTAGTTGAGCTTATATATTAGCTTGAGTCCCTATGTGACCATTTGAGTCACCGCCCAACAGTAATGCCTCCTTTGAAGGTATTTGTTGTTGATGGTCACGTCACAGCCGGAGTCCCGCAAGGCTCCGCCCTCTCCCCGTTACTATTCAGTTTGTATATTAACGATATACCCCGGTCTCCGGAGACCCATCTGGCGCTCTTCGCCGATGACACCGCCATCTACTACTCGTGTAGGAAGAAGGCGTTGCTTCATCGACGACTTCAGACCGCAGCTACCACCATGGGACAGTGGTTCCGGAAGTGGCGCATCGACATTAACCCCACGAAAAGCACAGCGGTGCTCTTCAAAAGGGGTCGCCCTCCGAACACCACGCTGAGCATCCCTCTCCCGACTAGGCGCGTCAACACCCCCGCCCCCGCCGTTCGCCCAATCACGATGTACGACCAGCCCATACCGTGGGCCCCGAAGGCCAAATATTTAGGCGTCACCCTCGACAGTAGGATGACATTCCGCCCCCACATCAAGACGGTACGCGATCGTGCCGCCTTCATCCTAGGACGTCTCTACCCGATGATATGTAGGCGAAGTAAAATGTCCCTTAGAAATAAGGTGACACTCTACAAAACTTGCATACGCCCCGTCATGACCTATGCAAGTGTAGTGTTCGCTCACGCGGCCCGCATACACTTAAAATCCTTTCAAATTATTCAATCCCGTTTTTGCAGGATAGCCGTCGGAGCCCCGTGGTTCGTCAGGAACGTCGACCTCCATGACGACCTGGACTTAGAGTCCATCAGTAAGTATCTGCAGTCGGCGTCCATGCGCCACTTCGATAAAGCGGCACGACACGAGAACCCTCTCATCGTGGCCGCCGGTAACTACATTCCCGATCCTGCGGACAGAATGGAAAGCAGTCGACGTCGCCCTAAACACGTCATCTCGGATCCTCCTGATCCACTAACGGTGCTTTTAGGTACTTCAAGCACCGGTCACCGTTCTCGTCGAACCCGTCGCTTGCGACGAAGGGCTCGACGAGTAAATTAACTCTCAGCCTCTGAAATAGCCGCTAGGGCTATCAGCTTAGGTAGGAAAAAAAAAAAAAAAAAAAAAAAAAAAAAATGTTGATGGTCGTCCAAAGTTGTCCAAAAGTTGTCTATTTCTGCTCTGCTACAACCCGCCTGGAGAACAACAACTTGTCGTCAATTCGAGTTACCTCTAGGGTGCTATCTAGGTGTTCGGCCTTGACAGCGATTGGTACATCATTTCTTCCATGCCTGGCGCCTACGTACATTAGTTTGTAACCCCCTCCGCTTCTGCGTACTTTTCCACCAGTCCATCTGGTATTTTGAAGATAAGCGATATCTACTATTCTACGCTTGAAGAATGAAGTAAGTTCTCAGTCCTCGTATATTGCGCGTCGTTTCGCGGCGACGTCCTATCCGTTACCCTCACCTATTTTATAACCTTTTTGTATCTAACTGCTTACTATAATAGAAACTTGGAGAGTTTTTTTTGGGTTTATTAAAGTGGTCGAGACCTGAAGAACAACGGCCGGTGCGGCCGTATCAAGCGGTGCGACCACCAGCAGTGATTACACTAAATATGATTTGACGAATTTGATTGATTGTTGTTACACGATCGTCCTCCGTCGTAGAACTTATTCGTGAACATTTGTTAAGGTAGAACAATTGGTACCTGCCTGCGGGATCCGAGCACCGACATCGCGACATCGTGGTGGCGTCGCTCGATGCGAATTGTTAGAAACATTATATTTATTAATAACGTCATTTAAATGAACGAGCTTAAATAAAGTAAATTATCAATAATGATAGTTTTCCTCTTCCATCTTTATATATGTTTGTTTGAGATATGTGTTTTTGTACAAAATAATTTAATTTATTTGAAAACGTAAGAAATCCTAAATTTAAACACACTCTTCAAGTACTAAAT
This sequence comes from Bombyx mori, assembly GCF_030269925.1. Taxonomy (NCBI): domain Eukaryota; kingdom Metazoa; phylum Arthropoda; class Insecta; order Lepidoptera; family Bombycidae; genus Bombyx; species Bombyx mori. The sequence goes on along the minus strand of NC_085120.1, from coordinate 99,640 downwards.
CAGAGATTGACGGTTTATTAGAAAAATGTTTATTGTATGGCCATTAAAATTTATAATCGTTTATCTGATATTTTCAAGGTCAAAAAGGATCGACAATTCAAAAACAATGTTTTAGATTTTTTTTAAGGAAATTTTATTATGACATTGATGATTAGATCTATTATTTTATGATTTTAATGGATTATGAATGTAATTAAATTCTTTATGACTATAACTTATGAATATTATATTATACATTGATATGTTAGTAATCTTCAGTTAATTCTATATTTATTTTATACTAGCGACCCGCCCTCGCTTCGCTTCGGAAACTTTAATTTATTATTTATTTCTCCACTATTTAATGAATGTTATTATACATATAAATCTTCCTCCTCAATCACTCTATCTATTTAAAAAAACCGCATCAAAATCCGTTGCGTAGTTTTAAAGATTTATGCATACATAGGGATATAGGGACAGAGAAAGCGACTTTGTTTTATACAAGATGGGCCAAAAGAAATTTTCCTATTGGAAGATGCTCTTATTTTTGCAAAAGGCTGCCAATGTCAAATCTATTTACTGATCTGATCTATCTGAAGCTGTACACTTCCCAAGAACGCTTCTGCGTTCTAATCGTGTCTATTTTTTTGTTCGAGAACGCCGCTGGTCAAACGACAACAATGAACGGTGCGTGCTATAGGGCCAATTAGGACTGGTGGACATGTGGTTCCAACAGGACGGAGCAAGGGCACACACTGCGCGAGCCACAACCGATATTCTGAAGGCGGCGTTCCCGGGTCACCTCATCTCTCGTTTTGGCGATTTGCACTGGCCCGCAAGATCGCCCGATTTAACCGTTCCAGACTTTTTTGTGTGGAAGAAAATAAATTTTAATAACTTTAAATTGAAAATAGTAAAAAAAAAATATATTTTATTTTAAAAAAAGCGTGGGGTGCTTTTTAAGATATTATTGAAATAATAATTCTTCTACTCATATCTGTCAGAAAAATATTTATAACTAATAACACCATGCACGTCGTCGTCGCCTGAATGATAAGACGTCCGGTGCATTCGTATCTAGCGATGCACCGGTGTTCGAATCCCGCAGGCGAACCACTTAACATCAGGTGGGCTGTGAGCTCGTCCACCCAAGTAAGCAATAAAAAAAAAATGCACCTCACGCTTTTTTAAAAATAAAATATATATTTTTTTACACTATTTTCAATGTAAATTTATGATTCAAGTAAGAACAAGCTGGAATTTTATAATACCGTCATATATGTCACATGCCTCTAGCAAATAAATCATTTGATTTGAATTGAATTGAAAACATTATTGTAAATGAGTTGCTGATTCCATTCTACACTATAGTCATGAAACTGTTAGGATCATTTTATTTAAAAAGAGACGTAAAATTAATAACAAACTCTTTCGAAGTATGATTACAATATATTTATTTAACTAGATCCAATCCTCATACCTATCATTTATGTAAATATTATTATTAAAATAGTCAGACTATTAACTTGTAGAATAATTCATGACTTATAGTTTCATAACTTCTGTTCACGTGATACGCACGCTAGGCGACCGCGACCGCACAAAAAAAATGGCGGATTTTGTCACCGATTGAGCGGAGCTACAAACAACTATTATTATAATTTGAAGGCAGAACCAGGACGATTTCTGAAAGTGTAGCGGATTAGGCAATTTATGCATTTTAAGTAAAGCGAAGATTATGTGAAATTGTAGTAATACCTAAAAGGGAGTATAACTAAGCAGTGCTTGGATTTTTCGACGAAAGCCAAAATAATATACCGGGCTTCTTATCATTTAGGCCACGATGACTTTTTTATCATTACGAACAATATCACCTAAATTATCGAACGCATATAACAGTCTTCTTACCTAGGCAAGCTTTCAATTAGGTTATTTTCAAAGTCCACAATTGTCAAATTCAATGTATCTCTGAATAAATCTTCTGGTAAGAGCCGCAAGGCACAGTTCCTCATACTCAGTAAATTGAGAAAGGTCACGTCTCTGAGTAATCCTAAGGGCAGCGTTAAGGACAATTCCGCGACCTTCAGCGTACGGAGCTGACGGCACCGGGACACCCAGCCCTCGGGCAACGCCAGCTCCGACAGCTGGACCCCGTGCAACTGCAGCGTAGTTATATTAGAGCAGCCAGACCACGACTTCGAATCTTTCCACGAGAACAACTGCAACTCCTGCAGGGAGGACGGTCTGGATTCCGGCGGGAAGTTCGTCTCATACCCATTCAAGATGACCGTCCGAAGCTCCACCAAGCGTCGCGCATTCATGGAGATCGCATGCTCGGCGTGAATTCGAACATGCATTAAGTGACTGAAGTGATTCAAGTCATAGTGTGTCATTCCGACATTTATTAATTTTAATATTTCTATTTGACGAGGGAAATGGACTACATCATCTGAAGACAGATTCACGTTTATTATCCGCAAAACTTTCAGTTGCACTAAAGAGAGCAGGGCGCCGGTCTCGAGCTGCAGATGCGGTGCTCCGGTCCCGTCCAGGTCGAGGCCGGCGAGGTGCTGGAGGCCGCGCAGGTGCCGCGCGGACAGAGAGCTGAGCGGCGGATCTTCGAGGGAGAGACGGTCGAGCACCGTGACATTGAGGGCGGCGAGACCGTCCAGCAGCGAGCCCGCTCCGACGCCGCAGCCGCGCACCCGCACGCTCGGGACGCGCGCGCCACCAACGAACGACGGCATCCCCGCACTAGCCAGCGTCACTCCCTCGGGACACTCCAGCTTCACGAACTGAGCCTCCGAGAACTCGATGACCACTTGCAGCCCTGGAAACGTAGGGGAAGCATGAGACAGACTGCAGTGTTTGCATGTGCTTAATGTATCGATATTAGATGCTTGGTGACTGCGAGATGATATTCCCAAAGCTAGCAAAACGCTCAACCTGGACCGACCTTAGCACACAACATACATTATATTATAATTACTGAATTATGTATATAGAACAAAAACGAAATTACCTAATTTTACCATTTATCCATGACATTTTTTTATATTAAACTTCTTTAAGCGCATTGAGAGTAAAGGGGAATGCCCATTTCAGGCCCAGAGCGGACAATAGATTAAAGAAAAAATACTTAGTGCATTAAATTTGTCATAAATAAATATGCATTTACTTTCTTCCAAATAAGCGCCACTACAGTTTACAATAAGTAGTTTAAAAAAAGTAACTCTATTGAAAAAACAAGGTTTTTGATTTTGGCGGGAAAAATATTGCCAGCATCGAAACCTTTTACGTACCTATTAAGTAAACATTTTAAGTATATAAATAAATCATTTTAAGTATTATCATTAATCAATCGATTTTAATCGATTATAAGCACATAAATTAACATCAAAGACATACCCATTGGACTTTAACTTGTAACTATACTTGAGACCCTAGAACTTATATCTCAAGGTGGATGGCGCATTTATGTTGTAGATGTCTGTGGGCTCCAGTAACCACTTAACACCAGGGTTGCTGTGAGCTCGTCCACCCATTTAAACAATTAAAAAAAAACGTTACCAGTATTGTTATTTAAATATGTACAACTAAAACAAAAACATAAAAAATATAAAAATAATGTGTACTCGTAAAAAAAAAAAAAAAAATTAATTAATTATCGGTTATTTAAAAAAATAATCGATGTATAACTTTCATGTAATTATTTTTCTTTATACTCACAACACTGAATTTAATCTCACTGACTTTAAGATAGGCTATAAGGTCTTGTAACCATTGGCCGTAAATAAATAAAAAAAATCTCACTGACTGACACTTCGCTTGCTGCTTGTGCTTGCGTTCAAAATGGATGTATTTTACTTTTATCAATAACGTTTCATACTACGACTGAAAAACATTGTGTGAATTGTGATTTTAACCTGACCGAGATTTAAAACCGTGTATATGCTCTCCTGTGCTATTTTTAGATGATTTACTGATTGTGTATGAAGATGAAGAAAACATAGATATTTAAAGAAGTATGTGTGTGTTTTTTATACCCTAATAATTACAATTGGATAAAGATACATTAGGAACATCTTAAACACTAAGAAAAGAAAAGTTCTTGGAGTATCTCACAATCCGACACTTATTTATATAGAAATTTAACCTCAAAACGAATTTTTATTTTTATTATATTTTTTATAATAGTGTCGTCAATTTCAATATATTTTTTAGATATCCAATACATTTAAGAATTTGAATCAGTCCATTTTTATAGTAATATTTGAAGTCCATCTTGGGCACTAGCACTATGGAGAGTGGGCATTCCCCTTTAAATCGCGACAGATTCGTTACGGCTAGAGAGAAAAGATAGAATTTAGGAAGAGTGAGAGTGAGAAAATGGACAGTTCGTCTTCGGAACCAGTCGACCGTGGAGCGCGGTAGGTCGTTATTGCTATCATTAACAGTGGAGATCACGCGCTACCTTTAATTCTTTCGGTGGTGATTTTAATATTAATTTCGCATTCCCTGAGTCGCAACCACTTGTCGATTTTTTACAAGAATAATTAAATTTAAGGATGAATAATGAACCGAACATTCCAACAACTCGATCGAGAACCATAGATGATATTTTCTATCGATATTTGGAAAATATGCATGCAATAAACTTAGTAATAACATACGGTATCAACTGCGGCATCAACAGATGCTTCTGGCGATACGTCGGGAATAAACTAAAATTATATTTTACTAGAGGTCCCGCAGTAGTCGAAATTCGACTATAATTAATTGGAACTGTTAGTTTGTACACTATTATGATTGTATTTTAAACTTCTATATTCACAAATTTCGCCAAGGCTCAACTATAAATTTTTTTTAAATAAAGACAAACAATATTTAATCTATTCTCAATTTGACCTCAGACGTCAAGAACAAAAGTTTGACAATAAATAGTATGCATGCGTGTGTGCGTCAAATACATGGTATGTAGTGTGTGTAATGTTTTCTTTATTGATTTAATGTATCTTTTATGCATTATTTTAAAAAATTATTAGCATTGTGCACTTCTTCTCTAAATTCTCTATAAGCGTGGAAAATTTCATACTCCTCCGTCCGCGCAATTTTCGTAAAAAGGGATACAAAGTTTTTGCTTCACGTATTAATATATAGATTAAACAATTCGTATTCATATTTTTTTCAGTTGCATGAAATCGGAAAAAACGCGCACATTTTTGCGCACCTGAGTATATACTAGGTTTTTTTTTTTAATTGCATGGATGATTTGACGGGCTCACAGCCCACTTGGTGTTAAGTAGTTTACGGACCCCGTTGACAGCTACAACCTAAATGCCGCCACCCACCTTGAGATATGAGTCCTAAGGCCTCAGATCCCTGCCCAGCAGCAGCTGCCCCACCCTTTAAACCGAAACGTATTACTGCTTCACGGCAGAAATAGGGAGGGTGGTGGTACCTACCCGTGCAGACTCAAAAGAGGTGCTACCACCAGTAGAACAGGTAAGTTTCTATTGCTTTGCGGACAAAAGCTCAGGTTCACCACAAATATTTAAAAAGGAGGATTTTTCAATTTGTGACAAAATGTTATTAGATCGTGTAAAAGCTTTTTCGTATTATTATAATTTAAAAGTAAGTTTATTTATTTATTCATTTTTATTGCCTTTGTAGGCAGACGAGAATACGGCCCACCTGATGGTGAGTGGTTACTGTCGCTCGTGAACTGCAGCAATGCTGGAGGCAGATCTAAGCCGCTGCCTACCGCTTAATACTCTCCACAAGCCTCCTTTGAAGAAGGACATGTCACAGCGCTCGGGAAACACCGTGGAGGGGAGCTCATTCCAAAGCCGGATGGTACGTGGCAAAAATATCTCTGGAAAAGCACTGTGGATGAACGTAGTGGCTCCAGGTAGTATGGATGAACTCTACTCCGGTGGCGGGCGGTACGATGGTAAAAACGAGATGATGGTATCATCTTTAACATTCCCCAGAGCACTCCCTCTACTCATTGTTTTCATATTTATTTTCAATCTAACGAAGAAAGTTGATTTTGAAATTTTATTATAAAAAAATAGGAAAATGCGTCACAAGTCGAGAAAGAAATTCATGAAGTATTTACCTACTCATGGCAGTGTTGGTGAGAGCAGCAAAAACTTGCGCCAGCGTTTTAAGTTCAAGAGGTTTGAAAAGTGTAGCAAGATCGATGTATGTAGGTACTGCTCCCAGTTACAACATGGCTGAAGAGTTAGAGGCACACCACAAAACGGAATGTCCAATGAAGCTTAGTTCTTGGGTGCCACAGAGACTTCTCAAACTGATCTGAATAAATCGTGTACTCATTTGCGATCCCCTATTAAAAAGCAATAAAAAACCCAACATTTAAAAAAAAAGATTGAACATTTGCAATGATATCTGTAGTAGTCGACCAGTAGTCGATGAGCCTACTAGCAATAGTAGCAAGAGACAGAATCAACGGCAGGAATTGATCGACAGGAAGGGTGCGGTTGTTCATGATGATAAAGCCCGACCACACGTATCTGTGGGGCCAGCGCGGCACGGGTACTTACCGCTTACACTGAACGTTGCTCTGTCCGTGTCTGGTAGCTTCACCACCGGCCCCACGGGAGCGCAGAGGGCGGGCAGCACGCAGCGAGGGCCGCCGCCCTCCGCGCCGCGCACCAAAACGCACAGCACAGCAACGAGCCAGCCACCTCCTCGCGGTGCTATGAAATGTCGCGCACTTTTGTATGTCACCCCGAAATTCATTCTATAAGAGCGCAGTAACGGCCGCTCGCGAGTGTTATTGCGGCCACATTGAGCTGAGGCGGTGAGAACAACGTGAGCGGGTCGCGGTGCGCCCCCGCGTGTGCGTCCATACGCCTTCATTCAAATAAGTAAAATCGTTTTAAAGTACTCGGTACATGTAACTATTTACTTACGCTGTTATTTTTTTATTTTTTTTATTTATTTATTTCATTTACATCAGATTTTGCATCCATACGAGGGCTGCACTAAAAGTATCGGGAATGGAATATTTCCACTGTTCCTGTCATATTAAAATCTTTTTAATTGAAAACTCCTTGGTTTTAAAAATCGAATACCATTTAATTATTTGAAAAAAGATTCTCGGTCTTGTCACGAGGTTTTGTCAAACTTGTTTAGTCGTTGAGAAAATAGAATTGACTCGAGAAAATTCAAGAGCGATGATTTATTATGACTTTCGAAGTGGGTAAACACAAAAACAGTGTGTTGACCGGATGATTTCTGCATTTGGTGATGAAGCCCCATCCAAAACCACAATTTATCGCTGGTTTGCTGAGTTTCAACGTGGACGTGTCAAGCTCAGTGATGATCCCCGTCAAGGTCGTCCAAAAACTGCAGTCACCCAAGAAAACGTTGATGCTGTGCGTAAGCTGATTGAGGACGATCGACATGTGATATACCGCGAAATTCAGGCAACTTTAGACATTGGCATGAGTCAAATACAAATAATCTTGCATGAACAATTAGGTGTAAAAAAGTTGTTTTCCCGATGGATACCGCATTCGCTCTGTGAAGAGCAAAAAGCGGCTCGCGTTACTTGGTGCGTCAGAACTCTCGAAAGATTCCACACAGGATCCTCAAAATGCTGTATACAACATTGTATCAGGTGACGAATCCTGGATATACGCGTACGAACCCGAAACAAAAAACCAGTCACGAGTTTGGGTGTTCGAAAATGAGTTAAAGCCAACAAAAATTGTTCGTTCACGGAGTGTTGCAAAAAAAATGGTGGCCACGTTTGTCTCCAAAACTGGCCATGTTACGACTATGCCACTTGAGGGACAAAGAACGGTTAATGCAATATGGTATACTAGCATTTGTTTGCCACAGGTCGTTTCTGAACTCCGTAAAGAGAACTGCAACCGCCGCATCATCCTCCATCACGACAATGCGAGTTCTCACACCGCGCACAGAACAAAAGAGTTTTTAGAGCAAGAAAACATAGAATTATTAGACCATCCGCCGTACAGCCCCGACCTAAGCCCTAATGATTTCTATACTTTCCCTAAAATAAAGAATAAATTGCGTGGACAGAGATTTTCATCACCTGAAGAAGCTGTGGACGCCTACAAAACGGCCATTTTGGAGACCCCAACTTCCGAATGGAATGGTTGCTTCAATGATTGGTTCCATCGTATGGAAAAATGTGTCAAATTTCGCGGAGAATACTTCGAAAAGCAATAAATACATTTTTAAATAGTAATGTTGTGTCACTTCGTTAATTCCCGAAATTTTCAGTGCCGCCTATGTATTACACTCATTAACATTTCATTTATACTAGAATAAAATAAAAACAATAACTACAATCTCGGCCTAAAACAAAATCAACAATAATAATAATTAAAACAAAAAATCAAATAATGCTCAACATGCACACGTGTTGCATTATTGGGCAGTCCAGATCCATTGGTGAGCCGTAGGTAGCTGTTGCGACTGACCAGCACGCGGCGAATCAGGGAAGCAATTCTTTTGCGAATGATTGCTGCGAAGCTATCTATTCGCGCATCCGCAAACATCCCCGACGCACCGCAGTGACGCGGCAGCCACATCAGCGCTCTGAAAGCGTTATTATACTGGACACGCAGGGTGCTGTATGATTTCTTGGTATACTTAACGCATAGGCTGCACGTGTAGAAAGAAATTGTAAAAATAAATATTTGTGTTTTAAATTACACAACTATTTGGGAAAACCCTTCATCGCAGATAAAAAATCCGACTCACTAAACGAATACAAGTAAATATTTTCATCATCAGCTCATTATTATTAGCTTATCGTTTCTTTATAATTGCCAGTATTCGTCATACATGTTGATATTATTATAAGACTACAATATGAAGTGTCGCTTCGTGCCAACAGTACCCCGGGGACACAGGGGTCTTGGGTTCAAGGAGGCGCGCCCCTCCTGTGTCTCCTCTTGCATCATATAAAGTCTTTGATCGGCGTCGGTTGTTGGGTCCGTGCACGACTTCATCGAGAATGGCATAGTTTATTAGGAAAACGGACATTTTTAATACGCCATATTGGGGAAGTGTCTCTCTTTAAGCCCTAGCCGTAGACACCGTCACCCGTCACCCGAGGCCGCGTATTATTATAATGCTTATTACACTGTCTTACTACCAGCTTCTCTCCTCCTCGCAATATGGCGTCTACTCTGGTATAGCGACCAGCGATGCAGTTCTAAACCTAACTAATGAAATTGTCACAAAACTCGACAAAAAAGACAAAGTAATTGGTATATTCTTGGAATGAACTAAATAAAACCTTCGACTGGCATCATCTCTCATAACTGAGCTTGAAGCCGTCGGATTGAGAGGCAAACAGCTTTTTTTTATCAGGAGTCATAGCATATGGAGTGTCACAGGGCAATATTCTTGGCCCTACCCTATCTTTAATCTAAATAAATGATCCGTGTCAGCTAAATATCACAGACAGGTCTACGCCGACGATACTGCTCTCGCATTTCAGGGTAGTTTCTGGGAGTGAGCATTTAGTTTTACTCAATGTCTCCTAATGTAGTGTAGTACATATATTATAAGTCATGTAATTTGTAATAATAAAGTAGTATTAAACCAACACTTGGACAAGACAGTTGTTTTAATTCGAACTAGAAACTCCCTTCACTAAACTCCGGAACTGGCTGGCTGTCTACTGACCCTGAACGTTAACAAAACTAGACACTTTTTCCCTGACTACTCTTGGCTAAATATCATCTTCGCCTTTTTCGCTTATAGCCCACTTGCTTGCTCCAACGCTCTTGGACAAACTGCCTGCTGTTGCCCCTCCCTTGCCAGGACAGGATTACCTATTATTCTTTCTTTTCCATATTGACGTTCTGTCGTCCAGATTACGCAAACTAACTTACATTTTTAAAAGTCTTCGTCATGTTACTGACAAGAACGTACTCACACTCGTATATCTATAGGTACTAGTGGTCCCACAGTAGTCGAAATTCAACTATAATTAATTGGAATTGTAAGTTTGTACACCATTATGATTGTATTTTATACTTCTATAATCACAAATTTCGCCAAGACTACACTATAAAAAGTATTAACAAAGACAAACAATATTTAATCTATTCTCAATTTGACAACAGACGTCAAGAACAAAAGCTTGACAATAAATAGTATGCATGCGTGTGTGCGTCAAATACATGGTATGTAGTGTGTGTAATGTTTTCTTTATTGATTTAATGTATCTTTTATGCATTATTTTAAAAAAATATTAGCATTGTGCACTTCTTCTCTATATTCTCTATAAGTGTGGAAAATTTCATACTCCTCCGTCCGCGCAAGTTTCGTAAAAAGGGATACAAAGTTTTTGCTTCACGTATTAATATATAGATGATATCTCGTATGCACTAGCACTCTGTCATTTAGTCGTTCAGTAGGTACTGCATAGTAGCATGGGGCGGGTCTTCCAAAACACTTTAAAAAACTTGAACGTGCTCAGAGATGTATTTTGAAAGTTGAATGACGGCTCTATTATGGGTAGGTTTCCTACAAATGATCTTTCAAAGCCTGCAGAGACCTCTGGGTTCGTAAATTATTTAATATCTTTATACTCGTTTACATATGAATAATAATATGTATAATGTATAATCGTCATAATCACAGTGAAGTTCAACTCAACCTCAGCCTAGAAACATTCCCACTGTAACAAACCGAATAAACGCTGTTTGGGTGAAATGGCGACAGATCTCTGCAACAGCATGCGATCGTAGAATGCCTCTTCAGCTCAAGGGAAAAATTTACAAAACGATCGTTAGACCGGTCGTGCTCTATGGATCTGAATGTTGGGCGACGAAAGTCAAGCATGAGAGAGGAATGCATGCGGCAGAGATGCGAATGTTGAGATGGATGTGTGGAGTGACATGAATGGACAAAATAAATAATGGTATATCAGAAGAAGTGTGAAAGTAGCCCCGGTAATCAAAAAAATAAAGAGCGGACGGTTAGCGTTGTATGGACGTGTGATGCGTAGAGAGAATGAGAGTGACTAGGAGATGTATGGAAATGGTAGTGCAAGGTAGAGGGGGAAAAGGTCGACCGAAGAAGACATGGATGGAATGTGTGAATGACGATATGAGAGAGAGAGGAGTGAGTGTTGAGATGACGGCTGGTAGAAGAAAAATGGAAGAGAAAATTTTCTGTGCCGACCACACCTAGTGGAATAAGGTGGAGAAAAAAAAGATGTTTCCATTGGATCTGTGTCATGGGGTATAATATATTTAAACACATAGTTGCTTTTGGTGGTGGGCTATGGACAGTCTGGGGAGGGATTTCGACAAATGCGAAAACCGACCATCGGCATCGAGCGGTTCTGCCGACCCACACGAGCTGTCAGTGTTCTCTGCTTCATTATTCATTAGCCCCTCGTGTAGACTGTCACAGGTTCCCTAATACATACGAGTACATGCCGGCACTCGGCAGCTGTCAGACAACACAAGATATTTGACAGATGCCTGCAACTCGGTAACGACATTTTCAAGATAAGTTCGGACCGTCGCGTCGGTATCCTGAGCTGTATCTCCCGCTCGGTGGAAGATCTTTCCTTTGTCATTGCTCCAAAACAATTATCTTCCGAATCTCCTGCACCACGTAGACGAAATGCTGTTCATATTTTCTCTTTACCTGATCATGAATGAGAAGGACTGAATCGAATCGTTAATATAATCCGGGTGACATGGACTACAGGTGCTATAGAAATATAGGATTTTAAATGTAGATATGTGTGTTAAATTATTTAGCGGTAGGCAGCGGCTTGGCTCTGCCCCTGGCATTGCTGAAGTCCATGGGCGACGGTAACCACTCACCATCAGGTGGGCCGTAAGCTCGTCTGCCTACAAGGGCAATAAAAATAAATAAATTAATATAGATACAGATATGAGTTTTGAAATGTTTTCCTTGCATCGAGTTGAATGTTATAATATGAAAGAGGAATAGATTCTGAGCTCATAAATATAAATATGATTCGATATTAAAATATTTGAACGGCAGGAAAACAATTTTATGTTATATTTCCAGCGTTTGCAAATAGTACTTGCACCGCGCGCGTGATGCACTGCCGCCATGCCGGCTGCTGGGAATAACTATTAATTATAGGTATCATTGATCTAAATACTTACCAAGTGATGTATGTATCAGAAATATGTAATATACCTATTCGCTACCTATTTGTCATTTGGGAAAATATAAGTAAAGAGACAAACAATCAATGGAGTTCGGAAGTGTCCGCGGGCCCGCCGCAGTCACGGAGGTTATCTAGTTAATCAATAGGACGTCAAGTTTATAACGAGTAATAGCACGTTTATCTCGTATGTACAGGAAAACACTACGTAGCAACAATTTGTATTGTGCGAGTGTACTTCGCTAATCTACGTAGGTACATATGGGCGCAAACTCCACTGTTGACAATAATTAATTTAATTTATAGTTTAGTTTACGTTATCATATACTATTATCATGCTACTATTGTTGCGCCGGCAAGAGTAACGCCATCTATCGCCGAATAGCCGAAACGAATATCAAAAGTACTAGTAACGTCGAAAACGCTCGGGAAGTACAACGCCATCTATGTGTCAGATAGCGGAAACACACATCGAAGCTATTCGACTTGCCCAGAATGTTCTCGATAAATTTAGGGACTTAGTGGTCGACTATAAAGGCGTTGTAGATACGGCACGAAGCTTAAGTAATCGGAGCTAAACGAAGCCAAACAGCGAACGGATCACCTGAAGCGAAGCGGAAGAAGCGAATGGAGAATCTTAAAGTGCTCTTTAAATTTTCTAAGTGTTAATACAGTTTTAATTTATACTTCGGCAGAATTTTTATTTATCCCGAGCCCCAGCGCGTAACATTATTATTATCCAGCCTAATAATAGTCAAGCCCAAGTCAAGCCTCTGAAGTCGTCATGGCCTAACGGATAAGACGTCCGGTGCATTCGTGTTGAGCGATGCACCGGTGTTCGAATCTCAGGCGGGTACCAATTTTTCTAATGAAATACGTACTCAACAAATGTTCACGATTGATTTCCACGGTGAAGGAATAACATCGTGTAATAAAAACCAAACCCGCAAAATTATATTTGCGTAATCACTGGTGGTAGGACCTCTTGGGAGTCCGCACGGGTAAGTACCACCACCTCGCCTATTTCCGCCGTGAAGCAGTAATGTGTTTCGGTTCGAAGGGTGGGGTAACCGTTGTAACTATACTGAGACCTTAGAACTTATATCTCGAGGTGGGTGGCACATTTACGTTGTAGATGTCTATGAGCTCCAGTAACCACTTAACACCAGGTGGGCTGTGAGCTCGTCCATCCATCTAAGCAATAAAAAAAAGCCTAATAATAGTTGGCCCAAGTCTCAATTTGTATAAAAGTGGAGTTTTTTGTTTTTTTAATGATTGAAAGATTACTAGTGGCCCGGAAGCCTTTCCAGTTTCGACTTGACCACTTTGTCGAGTTCGACGAGTACGGTTACCGGGGTTCCTCAGTCTAGTGTTCCTAGTGTTAGAGCTGAAGGTATCTAATGCAAGACTTATTGGATCGGATGGATCCGTAAGGACATGTCTAAGGCGATGACGGTGACTTGCTCCTGCGTGATCAGAATTTGGGTAGTAGTCAGCGCGGCGGCAACGATAAGGCGGTTATCATGACGATAAAAGTGGACTGAGCATCGGCGTGCTCTTCGGTCCTCACATCTTGATCACATGAGCTCGGCAGCGCAGGCGGAACAGATCCGAGCTTACACCGACGAAGACGCGGCATGTCTGGTACCACGGGGCCGTGTCCCAGGGCTGCCCCTCCAGCCGCAGCTCCTCGTGAGGCCTTGGACGGAGCTATGTGAATAACGTGTTTTAGTGGCGGTAGGATGCATATTATAGCTCTACATAATTTTGAAATCAAACTCCTAACACTTGCTTAAGAAACTTTTTATGGCGCTGAGATAAAACTCTCCTCCTTTCATAGACAGGTAGAATTATCTAAGACATTACTTTCAGATGCGTAGGAACTTGTAAATATGGTTAAATGCCTATCCAACAGGCTCTAATTCTTGAAAGCCTTTGGTCACCGTAGAGAACGTAAGATACTCGTAGGCTCTGAAAGCTACCCTGAACCTCGCATCGTATTCAGTTAGTGAGTTCAATCGAATGAGCTCCGAGACGACGCGGCGACGTCTCCACTACGAGTCAGTGGAGTGTGAGGGTTCGATCGAGCACTCCTCCTCCACTTGAGACCGCGGACACATCGTCGCTGGTTAATTGACCCCTGAAACCCATACGATGCTAATGATTTTTCTTAGGTTTTTTATTAATCATAATTTTTAATGAAAATTAATTGCTAATTATGAATATGTTCATACATGTTTTTCCTTTGTTGTACACAAATTACGTCATTATTAGCTTTATTCAGATACTTTAGCCTATACTTTCATTTACTCTGTTTATTTACGACTCAAACCTGAGGTTTATGGTTTGCCGCCTCCCACCAGCCGGGCGACCCTGCTCGCTGCACCACCGCGACGGATGCTCCGAGTGCTGTGGTTCGGAACTTATATATAAAATCGTATCGTTAGTGAGATTCAGGCATCTGTCAAATATCTGGTGTTGTATGATGCTACCGCAGCACCGCCACGCACTGATAATGTTAGCTCGTACATATTAAACACGGAGATCGTTTGACTTAGCGGTAGTTAGCGGCCCCGTCTGTTGGATTCCCACGTCGGACAAACATTCGGGTGATGAACCAGTTCGCTTGCTGAAATTTCGACCTTCATAACCAATCCCGTGGGCGGCCGGAGACCAAAGTGGAAAATGAAGAATTAAAGGTTATTGTGGAAGCGGATCCATCACGAAACACTTCAGAGATAGCTGCAGGCTTCGGGGTAAGTGATAAAACTGTATTAATCCACTTGAAGCAAATCGGGAAAGTAAAAAAACTTGAACGATGGGTACCTCATGAATTGAGTGAATGTGAAGTGCTTTGTTACTTTGCTTAACCGACACTATAATGAAGGGATTTTAAATCGAATCATTGCTTGTGATGAAAAGTGGATACTGTACGATAATCGGAAGCGCTCGTCGCAATGGCTGAACCCTGGGGACCCAGCCAAATCCTGCTCTAAACGAAAATTGACTCAGAAAAGTTACTTGTGAGTGTTTGGTGGACTAGCGCCGGTGTCGTTCCTACAGCTTTCTAAAATCTGGCCAAACGATTAGGGCAGATATCTATTGTCAGCAACTGCAAACCACGAAGGAAGAATTTGCTGCTAAACAACAGAGACTGGTCAATCGCTCTAGGCCACTGCTGCTTCACGACAAAGCAAGACCACACACACACACACACACTGCACAACAAACAACCACTAAATGAGAAGATCTACAATTGGAATGTGTGCGATATCCACCGCACTCCCCGGACCTTGCTCCAACAGAGTACTATTTATTCCGGAATTTTGACAACTCCTTACAAGGAAAAAAATTCAACTCTGATTCGGCAGTTCAAACCGCCCTCAAAGAGTTTATTGATTCTCGCTCCCATGTTTTTTTTAGTAAAGGGATCAATGAACTATCTATGAAATGGCAAAATTGCATAGATAACAACCAAACGTTTGTTTGGTACGTACTTTGATTAATTAAATATATTTAACAAAATAAATTTGGCTTTATATTCCTCCCGTACAAAACGCCAATTTCATACGTAGGTAAGGACCTAATATTTATATATGTTTTTTTTTATTGCCTAGGTTGGTGGACGTGCTATCAGCCCACCTGGTGTTAAGTGGTTACTGGAGCCCATAGGCATCTACAATGTAAATGCGCCAACATCCTTGAGATATAAGTTCTAAGGTTTCAGTATAGTTACAACGGCTGCCCGTTTTTCGGTTTGAAAGGTGGGGCCTTCAACTTATTTGTTTCTACTTATTTGTTATAAGAGAATGTTGTACATGCCTATAACTGGCTTACATACCAGTACTTAATTTTATACATGTTAATTTTAAGCTTGAATGTTTTGTGTGTATTGCTGTTGGTGTGTCTAAATAAATAAATAAATAAATATTTGAGGTTACAGTTTCTATTTATTCATTATCCCTGAAAATATTTGAAGAGCAACCGTCTAATCTTCGACTGTTGACTGTTCGTTTGGCGATGCTAGGCGCTTTGTTCACGCACAGTGGTCCAGTGTAGCCGCCCCGCGGTCCAGGTGGACGATTTCGTGATATCATTAAACACGAAACGTAAACTCAACTTTCTACTATTAATATTTATTATACAATAAACGAACCCACGGCTCACCTGGTCCGAAGCGATTACCATAAAACAGAATGCCGCCACTCGATCACAAATATCATTTATAAAGCTGCCCCGCTTTTGTACACGGGAACACACTACTTCTTCACAGCAGGACGGTGCAAAGCATCCTCACGAGCTTACGAGACGTCCACCGGAGTCCGGGCTGTGAGGAGACGGCTCCCGAAGCAGCCAGCTGCTGCAGTCGGGCACACCGAGTGAGCCGACGGCGCCGCAATGCGGATCGGTCGGAACATTTCTTCCTCCAAGGAAACATCAACAAATACACTTCTTTGCTTTAATAATAACTAGCGGACCGCTCCGGCTCCGCTCGGGGCTTTAACAAAAATTTCAACGATATTTGATGTTGTTTTATTTTTTTAAATGAAAGAACACTTATTGCGGCATAACAATAATAGTTAGACATATGCTGTCGCGACACTTTTTTTAAATAATAATGTGTTCTACAAAGTCGTAATACATTATTTTATTCTATCATCAATAGTTTTCGCAGAGCGCGCGATGTAAAGAATATTTGAGGTAATTTTTTTACACCTTGGGTTACATTATTGGAGTTTTAGTAAGGATCCCTAATTTTTTTCAAAAAAGATTATAGCCTATGTCACTCGGGAATAGTGTAGCTTCCAAACAGTGAAACAATTTTTCAAACCGGTTCAGAAGTTTCGGAGCCTATTCAATACAAACAAACAAGCAAATCTTTCCTCTTAATATTATTAAGTATAGAAGTATAGATAGTATAGATGAAAGAAACCGATAGAAGGAGGAAAGACGGACAAAATAATGATTTATTTCTTATAAGAACCATTGTTGTGGTTTATTATATTTTATTGATTATATAAAACCGGTTTTTGATCGGTGTTTTTTTTTGTTTGTCACACGCGTATATTTAAGAGTCAGTTGTTACCCAAGGTCTTTGTAATATTAAATCTCACAGCAGCTTGAAATGTCAATGTAAATGTCACGGAGATCGATATCCACTACCCGTCAGGCGGACGGCCGTGTTAAGGTAGTAAAGATTAAGAAACTGTAGAACCATCGAATCATCGTCGCTGGCCGGCGGATAATGTCCCGGAGCATCGCCCGCGCACGACTCGACGCGCGGCGCGACCAGCTCCGTGCCCATTGTTTGTTCCCACTGCGCAACCACCACCCCACCACACCACCACGCACCAGGGCGCACTTATGACCCAGATACTAACGAATGAGATGACGTAACGTGACCCCGCCCCCTGACGCGCCGCTCCGCCCGCGCCCCGCCGCCCCTCGCTTGTTTTGTTATCACATTTATTAATGAGTGGTTCCATAGCTGATTCTGTCCACAGACGCTCGGTCGGAGGCGTACATTACTTGATGAGTACTTCCAAAGTTTATTCCCTCCCGCCGCTGCCGTACCGCGCCGCACGTCGACTGCGCATGCGACCTTGTTTGTTGTTTGTAGTGTCGTTACAAAGCAGTGTGGTTTCCCAGCTGACCGCGTCACCGCGGCACCGGCCCGCTTTCCCGACGGAGGGAAAGCGGGCTAGTGACGAGCGGTGAGCTGTGAGTGACGGTGTACATTGTAGAAACCGTGTATTTAGGGGTCCGTGACCGCATGCGACAAAGATACAAGTTCAAACATTACTTTAAAAATTACATTGAGTTAGAGATAGTCGTGACCACGGCAGGCGACGGCTGATTGTACACAGTATGTGTATTATCTATGCTGCCAGCGCTCAGCAGCGTGTTGAAGTAACGGTCGTGGCGAGGAGGACGGGGGGGAGGGGGCTCGAGGAGGGCGGAGGAGCCAGTGAACGTCCGTGACTCAGCGCGGAGACTTGTGCCGCCACGCGAATCGTTTTCCTTATAATATTCTTAGAACTTGTTTTTGCTTAAAAATAATGCAAAAATCGCGACAATAGTGATAACGTCATCGATAGTAGTGTCGAGTTCCTGTGCCTGCTGTGAGTGCTGTGGGTGCTGTGGGTGGTGTAGGTGCTGAGTGCGAGGATGCGCCTGCTGCTGATGGCGCTGTGTGCGTGGTGGCTGCGTCCCGGTGTGCAGGCAGCGCGGCCCGCGTGCGGCCGGGCCCGGGACTGCGTCGCGGGACACCATCTCAACGATGAGTTCTTCTTCACTGTGCACGGTGAGCGACCCCCTCCGTCCGCGCCGATGTGCTGCGTGCTTAATAACTCCGTGTGACGTCACACGTAAAAACCAACCTCCGGCTGTCAAAACGAAATTCGTAAAAACGACTTCGTCTAAGGTTACTCACGTTCGCATTCTGACGCTCAACGACAAATCAGATAATGAGACCAGGGAGAAGCGCAGGGAGGAGCGCAGAGGGCGGTGGACTGCCGCATCCCTCGTGCAGCCACGCCTCGCACGTAGGTACTCTAATACAGACGTAGTAGCCTCTGCACAAGTGAACGCATGTGGCTCTGCTTGTCCTCTACGACATACTCCTGGCTCGGCTCGGCTCGGCTCGTGCTCGCTGTCAACGCTAGAGTTGAAAGTCAAAAGTAAAATAGTCGGAATTCAGTGTATAAGAATACAGTGCGACGACGGCAGAATGCTTTCCTATCTCTCCGTTGTTGAGGTTGGTGCAGGAGGCCTGTGGTCTCAGTCACGAGCCGCTGACGAGCGCTCCACAATCATCAAAATGCCATTAAAATCACTGACAGCTCAACACTTAGGTTCATTATAACTGCTTGTTCGCCATTATATTGTTATTGATTTTTTTTTCTTGTAACCTATTAACACCAGCCAGTGTAAAATCATATAAAAGAGGAACTTCTTTATTATGGATGTTTAAAACAAATACAGCGATGCTCATATAATTAATATACCTAATCTATAACGTAAGAACGGGAAGATTTCATTGAAACTAACAAGTAAACAAGTACATAATTACTCGTATAACTATCTGCGTGTATTTGTGTTTGTATTTGGTTATCAGTATCAGCGAGCTCTCCGGTACTAACGGTACATTCAATGAAACATGATTGGCTCAAAATTACGTAAATAAACGTTATACATTAGATCCGAGCCTAGCACTAGTACTTCTGGCTGGTCACAGTGGTCATGTAATTAAGAGCCCTGAATAGTTTATATGAGTAGTCTATTATCAAACGTGGCAATCTGTGCATTTGGACAAAAAAAAATTATTGATATGTCAATACAGATTGATTTGAATATAATCGTCTCCTTCAAAGAATACGGTTCAAAACCTGCATTCAATAAAGGTTAATAGTTAACCTGTTATTTATCTAAGATGTCGTTCCGAAGAGTTTTGTGACTGCCAATGGAATACCAAGTCAATAATTCGTTTTTCTGACTTACCAATCATTGTCTAAAAGTCAGATTGCCGGCTTCGATAATAGTCGACTCATATTTTAGTTCGAATTGAGTGGTCGCACGTCACTATTCGTATACCTAACACATTAACTTTGGTACAATATATTGAAGTGACGCTGTTTGGTTCTAGTCATATCGCTCATATCGGTGATTGCTTCACGTGAATACAGCGGGGACATATAAGAGTTGTCATAAATTTGCCAGACATATTTAATTTCGTAAGAAGCGTTGGTTGTATGAAGAGTTAGCCGAACTACATACATACACACGTCATTCGCTGTAAGCATGGGCCATGGCCTCCGGAGGCAAGTTCGACAACAAAACATCTCAGCGTTAGCATCTCAGGGTGTGCTGGAGGGGCACCAGCCGTGTTTATATCAAAATATACAGCTACATAATAGTTTGTAAAGATTTAGGCAGTTACCAGTTACTACTAATTTCGATATCCCCAAAATAAACCAATTACCGATTTATGTGTTGAGATACCTACACAATGGTCTGTGTGTTTGATTGAGGTTGTGTGTGTGTGTGTGTGAATGTGAGTGCACAAGGCTAGCAACATGACTGCATGTTGGCTTTCATGGCAACATTTCACTTCACATCAAAATACTTTTCTGAAAGCTATTCACATGGTACGACTTCCTTTACTGAGCAATGTTCGGAGACCTTAGGATGCGGCTAGGGAGATGGCCGAGACGTTATAAGCTGCCTCATCATGACAGAAGTCTTGCAAATCTCTTTCTCTCCTTTCCATTTTATTCTACACTAGCTTTTGCCCGCGGCTTCGTCCGCGTGGGATAGTTACTTTAAAGCTAAATTTTACCCGCGACTTCATGTACATGGAAAGTGAAAATATTTTTGAATAATAGAATATTAAGGAGCTATTTAAGGTATACGCGATATCTTCTCATACTCATTAAAATACTCATAGCGAGATACTCATTAAAATCAAATGTGGGTTAATTTCTTTAAAATTAAATAATTGTAATGAATAATGTATTTTTTTGGATAGGGATTAATATCATCTTCATAAAAACACCTTCACAAATAATGCTTTATTTTAGAACAAATTTGGTTAGCATAAAAAACGTTATAGTCAGCCAACCTTAACATATAGACATATGCTGTCGCGGACTTTTTTTAGATCTTTTAAAGGGGAACAATTCTGTCATACATTATTTTAACGAAACTTTAACCGTTTCCGCAGTACAAGCAGCGGAAGCTCTGGAAAGGGGAAAAAACCCCGAATTTGAAATATTCTTTATTGGCGCTCTTATCTTAGCGTGATGTTATAGCCTATATAGCCTTCCAATAAATGGGCTATCTAACACTGAAAGAATTTCTCTAATCGGACCAGTAGTTCCTGAGATTAGCGCGTTCAAACAAACAAACTCTTCAGCTTTATAATATTATTAGTATAGAAAAAATAATAAAAATATAAGTATCAAAGCGAACCTTCACGAAAAGCGCAGCCGCAGCCGTACTCTTTCAAAAGCTGGTCTGTCGTCGCTGGCGCCAACACTTTGAGGCGACTTCGACAGTGAAGGACACATCTAGGCTCCTATAATTTATTGATGTGAAGTTCAATTTGTAGATTTTTTTAATTGATGATCACTTTGCTGGTAGAACTAATCAAATAAATAAAAGTACTAACTATAGATGTGCATTAGAAAAATATGTCTATGATTATCTACTACAATTATATAAATTAGGATTATGAATGAATTAATGATTTATTTTATTTCAGACAACATCAAGTCCATATGTGTACATAGTATCATTGAAACATACTTAAAATTAACAAAACCAATCAAATAAAAAAGATACATTTATTAAAAATAATTATCAGTTGAATACATTTCAAATATTCCATTCAACTGATACTTACTTCGAACCAACCATTATTATTATTATTTAGTCCGCAAGTGAACCACGGTACAATGGTTCAAGTACCGACAGTCATAACCTTCTGTTAATGCCTTCAGGATGCTGTTAGGGCTGACCCGGACCCGGCGAATCAGGGATGTGCACCTTTTCTGCATGGTCGTAAAGAAACAGTCGACTCGTGCCTCGGCGAACATTCCCGACGCGCTACAGAACCGAGGCAGCCCCAACAACACCCTGAACGCATTGTTGTATTGGACGCGTAAGGCGCTGTACTGCTTTTGACTATAGAGCACCCACAGGCTGCACGTATAGAAGGACGTACAAAACGCTCTAAATAGAATAATTTTGACATCCCGCGAACATCGAGCGAACCTGCGGGCGATCATATTAGCTCTTACAGACAGCGCTCTCCGCTCCCGCTCAATGTCTGCATCATCCCTCAGGTCAGAGGTTACAAAGTGTCCTAGGTATTTAAACGTATCTACTCTGCGCAGTGGCGTACCATTCAGTTTGACGGAGGGAATGTTATCCAGACACCTGCCTCTGGCCTGAAACACCATACACTCACTCTTCTTTGTATTATACACCAGACCGTGACTTAGAGCATACCTTTCACATATGCCAAGCAGCTTAGACAGCCCACAGACCGATACACTCACCAGCACCATGTCATCAGCATAACTCATATTGTTGAGACATATTTCATCAATATGTAGGTACATCCTGTATGGCCTCGAACAGACACCCGACCATCGTACCACGTTCAACTGGTTGGCGTACCAATATTTGAATATCTGTACTAGTTCATTCGGCATTTTAGTATTATTCAGTTTTTGCCATAAGATGTCATAACAAACCAGGTCGAATGCCTTTGATAAATCGAGGAAACAGGCAAAATTTGGAGTTTTTCGATCAGTATAGTACTTGACAGTTTGCTTCAAACACAATACGGCTATTTCTGTAGACATTCCTGATTTAAAACCAAACTGGTTATCATGTATCTGAAGATATTTATCAAGTTGTATGTTAAGCAAACTGTCAAGCACTTGCGCTATGATAGTTGCCAGCGAGATAGGTCTGTAATTGATTTTATCACATATATCCCCGGTCCTATTCTTCGCAATTGGCATCACCACAGTCTTCAACATCTCCTCAGGCAAGTAGAAGTGTCCCATACATAAATTGTAGAACATAACCAAGACTCGAGGCAAGTGTACACCGGCATACTTTAGGTACGGTAGGCAGCGGCTTGGCTCTGCCCCTGGCATTGCTGAAGTCCATGGGCGACGGTAACCACTCACCATCAGGTGGGCCGTATGCTCGTCTGCCTACAAAGGCAATAAAAAAAAAAGGTGTTCTATGCTCAGCTCGTCATGACCCGGAGACTTACCCCGTGACATGGAGTTAATAACTTTTCTAACTTCGTTAGCCGTAAACCTAGCAGTAACTATCCGCCCCTGAGAATCATCCACAAACCCTGACTGTGATGGTCTCAATGGCGAACTAACCGCAAAGTGTTCCCTAAACATATTTGTGATGCCACCGACGCTCACGGGCAGGCCTGGTTTACCATTAAGTTTAGTGGTAAATTATGATGCGCTATGTATGTATACCCTTTTGTGCTAATCCTTTTCGTATATATTCTTTTCAGGTCAGAACCTAGTGATAAACTTCTCGGAGGCTCAGTATGTGGAGCTGGAGTGTCCCGAGGGCGTGGCGCTGGGCGGTGCGGGGATGCCGTCGTTCGACGGCGGCGCGCGCGTCCTCAACGTGACGCTTCGAAGGTGCAGCATCGGAGCCGACTCGCTGGCGGACGCTCTCGGAGCCCTCAACATCTCCGTCCTCGAGCGCCTGTCCCTCAAGGACACGCCGCCCGGCTCGCTCTCCGCGCTGCACCTGCGGGGCCTCGAGCACCTCTTGCGACTTGACCTCGAAGGGACCAGAGGCATGCCTCTCAGGGTCGAGGCTGGTGCTTTGCTGCCTCTCGTCAACTTGCGTATGCTGCAGCTCAACCGCGTGCAGATGGCGTCCCTACAATTTCCGCCAACGTTGCATTCGCTCCAGCTTTGGTTTGTCGGTGAGACGCGATTAGATCTAAGCGGTCTCGATCAGCTGCGAGCCCTCGTGGTGCACGAAAAGGAATCAGTGACGGTGAGCGCGTTGACGGCTGGCTCGTTGGAGAGCGTGGTGCTAGACGCGAGGAGGGTGTCGTTTCCGGCGGCGTCCAGGCCGCGCTCGATTCGACGTCTCGTGCTCGTGAACTGGAACGAGACGGACCTCTCCGCGCGGTGTGACGACGTGGAGCTGCTGCAGCTGCGAGGCTGGGTCGGCGAGGAGCCGGCTCCCCCCCGTAGATGGTTATCGCACTGTAAAAAGTTGCGCGAGTTTCGAATGAGCTTCGCTCGTCAGAAGTCTGTGACTCCCGGTCTGCTGGACGGCGCAGAAAATCTCGAAGATCTAGGTCTCACTTCCTGCCAGATTGACACATTACCTGTTGATCTCTTTAAGGAGAATAGAAATCTGCGGATCATTGATTTATCCCACAACAAACTACAAACATTACCAAGGTACATTATTTATAACAAGAAATTACATTTCAATGTTAGAATCATTTTAATGAAACAAAATTTTCAATCAATATTCAATAATCAATAGTTTTATATTATGTATTTATTTTTTGTAAAAAATCTATTGGATTAAAACTGGACGTGCCGACGATATTGGTACTTGCAAACTTGTTTATCCAATTATTGTAAACTAGCGTTCCGGCTCCGTTCAGGTCTTTAACAAAATTTTCAAAAGAACACTTATTGCGGCATAACTATAATAGTTAGACATATGCTGTCACGACACTTTTTGTAGATAATAATGGGTTCTACAAAGTCGTAGTACATTATTTTATTCTATCATCAATAGTTTTCGCAGGGCACCCGATGTAAAGAATATTTTAGGTAATTTTTTTACACCTTGGGTTACATTATAGGAGTTTTAATTTATTAATTTAACCCTAATTTTTTTCAAAAAATATTATAGCCTATGTCACTCGGGAATAGTGTAGCTTCCAAACAGTGAAAGAATTTTTCAAATCGGTTCAGTAGTTTCGGAGCCTATTCAATACAAACAAACAAACAAATCTTTCCTCTTTATAATATTAGTATAGATAATCAAAATCCAATTACAGTGGCTTATTTTCGAACTTACGGAACCTGAAAGAACTCAATCTATCCAACAACAAGCTGCAGGCGGCGGCTGTGGGGACTCTGGGCTCGCTAGTCTCCCTACAGGATCTCAATCTTTCCCACAACCCGCCTCTACTTGATCTCTGCTCCGGTGGTTCTGATGCGTTCATCGTCTCTGGTGAGTGTATTTACCGTCTTTTTTTATCTCCTTTAATTCACGACTACACTCAGCTTCTAATAGAGCTCTGACGCTTAGTCTCCTCCCTCGCAGGCACTTCCCCGCTAAAAGCGCTGACGGAGTTGGAAGAGCTCAGACTGGGTCACACGGGTGTGTCTCACGTGTGCAGCGACTGGCGAACCTCCATGAAGCAACTCCGTCTTCTCGATCTCTCCTACACAAACATCACCTCCCTGTCGGTGAGTGTCCATCCTGGTACTACGGCTGACGGTCGCTCGCTCGGTTCTCCACTGTAACAGTACACTATTCAATTGTTACAGTACCTGGATTTCCACTACGAGCACTCTGGATCCAAAGAGCTGACCGTGAACTTCAACGGCACGCCCGTCACCGAGCTCACCGTCGACGCGGGGAACTACAAGTCTGTGATCGCCGACCTGGCATCTGCATCGGTCAGCCCACGCTTGGTTTTGTGCACATCAGTATAGGAAGTTGGCGCCGGGCAATCATTCACTTGCAATAATTTTATTGTTATGTTCAGGTCAAGATAATATTGAGAGCAACTTTACCGTGCGACTGCTCGGACTACTGGACGGCACTGGCGTTCGGGGACCTCAGCACTCAAGCACAAGATTCCGTAGAGCTCCTGTGTAGGGAGGAGGAGCGTGGTTCACTAGCGGATGCGTTGGAACGGGAATCTCTGGAGTGTGCGGAATCGAGCCTGTGTGAGGACCAGGAGGGCTGCACTTGCTCCGTACGCCTTGACCTCTCGCTTGGTGTGGTGGCGACCGCGTCATGTGAGGGCGCGGGTCTGGACGAAATGCCATCGCGTCTGAAGTTCAAAGAGGCTCCCGTGTGGCGCTTAATGCTCGCCCACAACCACATCCAGACCGTTCGGCTTCAGGATCTGCCCGACACGATATTGGTGAGTACTGGTCGACTCCAAATGTTAATTTAACGGGATCCGATTTCGGAGTAATGAAAGCTGCGGCTTCAAGTACATGTAACGATGAACTCTGATAAATCAGTATTTCCTTTTGACAGGAGTTGGACCTGAGAAACAACTCTCTGCATAGATTGGACGGCCCGACTGCTTCGAAGTTATCAACTGTCCCTCTGTGGATCGCCAACAATTCGCTGGACTGCACATGTTACGGGTACGACTTGGTGACGAAGCTAGGACCTCATGTGCGCGACATGGAGCAAGCAACGTGCGACGACGGGACTTCTCTTAAAGAAGCACAGAATGGGGATCCCAGCGAATGTAGTTCAGCATTGGTCGTCGCCACGTCATTGATCAGCGCGCTGGCTTTGTTGGCAGTGATGGTCGCAGTTACAGCCGGCTGCGTGATGCGACCCGAGATGCGGCTTAGAATCAAGGTGCTGCTGCTGCGACTGGGCTGGTTGCCACGGCGGCCGGAGCCGGACGACGGGCGTCGGTTCGATGCATTCGTGTCGTACGCGCACGAGGACGAGGCGGTGGTGGAAGAGCTCGTGAAGCGGCTCGAAGTGGGGCACGGGTACCGGCTGTGCCTGCACTACCGCGACTGGGCGCCGGGCGAGTGGATCCACGTGCAGATCGCGGCCTCGGTGCAAGCGTCGCGCCGCACCCTTATCGTAGTCTCCCGGCACTTTCTGCGCTCCAAGTGGGCGCGCCAAGAGTTCCGTCAGGCACACGCGGCCGCGCTGCGTGACATCATACCGCGCCTCGTGCTGCTGTTCCTCGAGCCGCCGCACCGCTTGCCTCTCGACGCCGAGCTGCGCTCCTACATTAGGATCAACACCTACGTGCTCTGGACCGACCCCTGGTTCTGGCACAAACTAAAGCTAGCCCTGCCGCCCCCGCGCCTCCTCCCCACCCCGCTCGAGGATGTCTCCGTTAATAAGGCGGAGAGCTCCCCTCTCCACGGGGGGCAGGACACCAAGCCCTGCTCGCCCGAAGCCGAGACGGACACGTAGCGGCACGCCCGCAGAGTTCGTGACGGGGTTTGACTGCTCGTTGGAGCGCCTCATTGTACTGAACCACATGATGTGCCAATACCGTTCCACGCTATGAAGAGAGTGCTTAATGTGCCAAGTTTCGTTTTATTTAACGGTCATAAAATAATGCTGATTAGAGTTAGATGTATACCTATATTTGCGTATAGTGAAGGCAGTTACTTAGTTAAGATTTTGATCCTAAGTAACCTTGTTTCTGGTTGCAATATTGCGCAATCGCTCATCCTACTGCTCCTGGGTTATACCGCGGGCGAGGCTCGGACACATTTGGTCGAAGAGAGCATGTTGCTAGTGAAGACCACATACCACGGGTCCCCGGGGCACGGGCACTTCACCCAAAAGTCCAAAAGCATTGTAAGGCTGATTCTTGTACGATTTTGCAGAAGTAGTTTGATGACATATCCTGACGTGATGCCGCTCGCAAGCGCCGCGTACGGATGGGTTGCGGTGTAGGGTCACGGAGTTATTGTAGTAAATCGTCACTCGCGTAAAAGCCGAGGTTGACCGAAGCTACCCACGTACTATTCCGCCGTACGCTCCGCGTCGTGAACAGCAGTGAGGACTCGACTGGCCTTCGTCCGACCGGCGTCGGCGCGCCAGTCACCGCTGCCGGGAGGCAGCTGACTACAATATTATATGGCTTGTAACATATTATAATAATATGACAATGTAGTAATGTAAATAGTACATACCTACACCAAAGCCGATTTCGATTTCAATAAATGATGTTATGTGATACGTATGAGTGTGTAATCTAGCCAGTATTACTGTAGTGTACTTAGATGTAAGGAGAGTACTAGTCGAGCTGCTGGTGCTGGGGCTAGTCGTCCCTCGCTTCTTAACGGGATGTGGCTCAAATATCCTATTGTTTGTACTTTAATAAATGTTATGTTCTAACGAGTAGTTTTAATACTATTAAATCGCAACTTGCAGACCAGATGAGAGTTATACGCAAGATTAATAACAGGTTGGGGAAAAAGTCTTCTCGCATTATAGTATGTATGAACTTGTAATAAAATCTCTTTGGCTATACTATTTGTATTTGACTGGTTTCGGTATCATTAAAAGTTAAAATTATAAAGAAGATAATTTCAAATTCAAATTAAGAAAATGTGTGATTTTTATTTATTTTTCGTACTGTCAAGATGAGTGAATCTAATGAAGAAATTCGATACATTTTAAAATTTTACTACAAAAAAGGTGCAACGCAAGACGAGAAAAAAATTTGCAATATTATTGGACCTAGTGCAGTGTCTGTGAGAGTAGCACGCTTTAAGCGTTTACAATCCGGAAATTTTGATGTCAAAGATGCACGTCGCTCTGGTCGCCCTATTATGAATAAAATTGATGCTATTTTTTTAAAACTGGAGCAAGATCGGCATATCAGTAGTTATGACGTAGCTTAAGAATTGGGAATTGACCACAAAATAGTTTTGGCGCATTTGAAAAGAACTAAACAAAAAATTGTGTACCCAGTTTTTTCGAGCTTTTGCTCGATATTTGGGTACCTCCCGAGCTCACTGGAAGAAACCTAATGAACCGTGTACTCATTTGTGATTCTTTATTACGACGTAATGAAACCGAACCATTTTTGAAGAAGCTGATAACTGGTGATGAAAAGTGGATCACGTACCACAACAACGTGCGAAAGAGGTCGTGGTCAAAGACCAGTCAGGCTTCACAGACTGTGGCGAAACTCGGGCTAACTCGCAAAAAGGTGATGCGAGATGTGATCACACACACGGTGGGGTTGGAAGAGCATTATTCATTATGGGCTGTTACCAGCAGGCAGGACCATCGATTCTCAGCTCTACTGCGAACAACTGATGAGATTAAAGCAAGAAGTTGGGAGAAAGCGGCCGGAATTCATCAACAGAAGGGGTTTTTCATCATGATAACGCTAGCCCTCACACATCTTTAGCCAGTCAGCAAAAATTGAGAGAGCTTGGCTGGGAGGTTTAATGCATCCGCCGTATAGTCCTGACCTTGCACCTTCAGATTTCCACCTGTTCCGGTCTCTCCAGAATTATTTAGGCAGTGTCAGGTTAACATCACGAGAGGACTGCCAAAACCAATTGTCGCGGTATTTTGATCGAAAGCCCCAAAATGTCTATAGCAATGGGATCATGTCCGTACCTACAAGATGGCAAAAAGTTATCGAACAAAATTGTACCTACATACTTTAGTTAAATGTAAATAAACTATATTATAAAATGTTGTGAATTTTCTTAAAAAATGCGAAGAAATTTTTTCCCCAACCATTATAATATCATAAGTGTCCGAGTGAGAGCAAATAAACAACCAGCTTACAAATAAAACAAACGATAATTCTTATCCAATGGCTTTATCGGGTTTAACAAAAAGATAAACACCAGCCGCCGCGATGTTCTCACAGACAGTAGTAGGGGAGCCCACGATGCTAAATGGGGATGTACTCGAGCGTCGTACAGACCTACTAGGGTCGCAAAGCTTAGATGATAAGAAGAAAAAAATGTTATATAATGTATACGTTTTCACCGGTGGAGGAAGCGGCTATAGATTTTCAAATTTGTAAAAAAGCTATTGCGTGGACATACTCGAGCGCGTCAGATATTGATAGCATCAATGTCCTGTGTATTTCTAATAACATATGTATCTTAATCTGATCGTTTGTATGATGGGGGTGGTCGTAGGTAAGATTGAAAAAGAAAAAAAAATCTAGCGCGTCAGATTTTCTTAGGGGGTCTTATGTGAACCTTAAATAAAGCTCTCATGCAATAATCTGACGATTTCGATGTGACACAAACTCGCGGCCATATTATATTGAAGTCGTCGTGGCCTAAAGGATGGGACGTCCGGTGCATTCGTGTTGAGCGATGCACCGGTGTTC
Source organism: Bombyx mori (assembly GCF_030269925.1). Taxonomy (NCBI): domain Eukaryota; kingdom Metazoa; phylum Arthropoda; class Insecta; order Lepidoptera; family Bombycidae; genus Bombyx; species Bombyx mori. The sequence continues at coordinate 69,857 of NC_085120.1, read as the reverse complement.
GAATCCCGCTGGCGGGTACCAATTTTTCTAATGAAATACGTACTTAACAAATGTTCACGATTGACTTCCACGGTGAAGGAATAACATCGTGTAATAAAAATCAAACCCGCAAAATTATAATTTGCGTAATCACTGGTGGTAGGACCTATTGTGAGTCCGCACGGGTAGGTACCACCGCCCTGCCTATTTCTGCCGTGAAGCAGTAATGCGTTTCGGTTTGAAGGGTGGGGTAGCCGTTGTAACTATACTGAGACCTTAGAACTTATATCTCAAGGTGGGTGGCGCATTTACGTTGTAGTTGTCTATGGGCTCCAGTAACCACTTAACACCAGGTGGGCTGTGAGATCGTTCACCCATCTAAGCAATAAAAAAAAAAAATATAATTATGATAAAAAAATCGTCATTTTGAAATAGTCAAGCGCGTCTGATTAAGATATATAGTTCATCTTTATGTCCTAGACGTGCTGCCTCATAATCTGACGATCTTCTAGAGGGATTCGCCTGTGACAAAAAAAAAAAATTTTTTAAATAATTTATCTTAATTAATTGAAAGGCTCAGGAAATAGCATGCAATAAAAATGATTTTTAAGTAAAATCCTTGTATTTGCAAGATAATAATAATAAAAAAAAACATGCCTAAAAAAACGCGGAGAGGGGAATATAGGCACGACGCAGCTGCACGCACTCAACTTTATCGACGAATTTTTGTTGATTCGGCTTGTGGAAATCGTCAGATTATATATTTTTCGTTATCCTTGAATTATTTCCTTCAAAATAAAATAAAAATTGAGTCACGCTCGAGAATGTCTAGATGACGTTTTTTTTTTACAACTTCGTAGCCCTCCCCTTTCTTTACGTCACTCGCAAATTGTCAGATAAGTGAACTAAACATTTTTAGCATGTAATTAACTCAACCTACCGTAATCTGACGCGGTCGAGAATTTCTGATGATATTTTTTTTTTACTAATCTGATCCTTTATCCTGGACGCGCGGCCTTATTTATGAGGTTCGTATTTGGTGGAGGTACTTAACCGGGTACAAGGTATCCCCCTGTATATTAATCTGCCGCGCTTTAGTAAATCCCGAAATCCCCGCTTAGGCTCCCCTACTACAAGACTGACATTCACTCGACAACAACACTAAATACAACAAACACAAAAACTCAATATGAAATATTGTCGCTGTGGTGCCATCTCCCATGGGATGTTACAGCAGTAATTCATTGTGATGTAAATATAACTACTAACATAGGTCTAAGTCTTATTAACAATTTATATGAGTCATGGTTACTTGCAATAAAAACATTATTATTATTATTATTAAAAAGCCAAAGTACTCGAATATTACTGTATATTATTTATTTATTTATTTATGTACACACAGAAAAAAAGACATAGTACAGAGTAATAGGAAAATTATGTACAAAGGCATAGGTATATTAGTAAGTATTAATAAGCCTAATTTTAAAAATAAATCAAGTGCAAAAAAAAACAATTAAAATTAATACTTTGGATAAATATTAATGCAAATGATGTTGTTGGCGCCATCTATTCTCAGACTGGATAATTATAATGTAACAAATACATTAATTGAGTCTTTTTTTTATGATTGAATGATTACTGGTGGCCCGGAAGCCTTTCCAGTTTCACCAGGACAGGTGAGGGAGCAAAGGCTCAGCCAGGAGGGGTGGGATTTGCTAACAACTGCCCCAGCGCCTCCGAAAAAGACCTAACAACTCAAGAGCAATTGCTTCGCGAATGAATCTACTACCGGATCGAAATCGCGACCCACTGAGAAGATCCGGCGAGAAACTCAGCGGGCTGATGCATGGGTTAGGTTGCACGTCGACCTCTTTGTCGAGTTCGACGAGTACGGTTACCGCGGTTCCTCAGCCTAGTGTTCCTAGTGTTAGAGCTGAAGGTATCTAATGCAAGACTTATTGGATCGGATGGATCCGTAAGAACATGTCTAGGGCGACGACTGTGACTTGCTCCTGCGTGATCAGAATTCGGGAAGTAGTCAGCGGCAGCAACGATAAGGCGATTATCGTGACGCATAGCATTATCGAAGTAGCGTTCCGACACTGACTTCATGTGTTTACGGATCGGTTCAAGGCCCAGGTCGTCGTGTAGGTCGACGTTCCTCACGAACCACGGAGCCCCGACGGCTAACCTGCAAAAGCGGGATTGTAGGGATTGGAGGGTGTCTATGTGTGTGCGGGCCGCGTGAGCGAACACCACACTCGCGTAAGTCATGACGGGCCTTATGCAAGTTTTTTAAAGTGTCACCTGGTTCGAAGGGACATTTTACTCCGCTTACAGATCATGGGATAGAGTCTGCCGAGAATAAATGCGGCACGGTCGCGGACTGTTTTTATATGCGGGCGAAATGACATGGATGTATCCAGGGTGACTACCAGGTACTTGACCTTCCTGGCCCAGGGTATAGGTTGGCCGAAGAGGGTGATCGGGGGTATGGTATTTCTCCTCGTAATGCGGGAGGAAATAAGCGCTGAGTTTCCCCTTTGAAATAACACTGCTGTGCTTTTCGCTGGGTTGATGTCTATGCGCCATTTTCTGAACCACTGTCCGAGGGTTAACGCTGCACTCTGGAGTTTACTCGCGGTTAGGGACTTATTTCTACTTGAGTAGTAAACGAGAATCGAATTGAGAGTCATTTTTTACGTCAAATAAGGGTGGTATTCTCCTCTTGGCTTTGAAGTGGATTTTTTCACATACACGTCTTTTGTAATAGTTAGATTTAAGTTCATTAAAATATTGATCTCCTTACAAAAAATCGGATTTTATTAATTTTTCTATTAAAAATGTCCAACTAAAGACCACCGCTAATTTAAAAAAATGACGTGGCCATTGCTTCAAAGGTTGTTTTTGTCTTAAAATGTATATGAATATTTATTCTTGTTAGTAAATATAATCAAATATTACTTCTAATTTCATAATTTCTACAAAAGAAACACAAAAAACTAATAAAAACACAGAAATCACACAAAACCCGTGCGCCACTCCGGGCTCGTCTTTCAGACTGACTCATACAGCCGCTTCAAATGATGCGTCTTACATAAAGTGCGAGAGAGAAGGCTCACTCATTCTATACAATTTAAATGTGTTAGAAGAATAAAGCTGGTGCCCAGGCACTAGCTGCGTACAAGATAATGGGCTCCATCACCGCGGTGTAAATCACACGGATTACATCGGGGTGCAGCCCCCAGCTAACTCTCGCCGCCCTGGCAGCCTGCTCGTAAATCTGTACAGTTTTGTTGTTACTATCTTTACATGGTTGTTGAACGTTAACTTTCTGTCTATGGTCAGGCCTAAACTTTTGATTTCATCGCTCAATTCTATAATTATTATTGTACCTACCATGTTGAGTTTTGGTGCGTCGAATTTTTGTTTATTAGTGATGAGCATGGCTTAAGTCTTGTGGGGTGCAAACTTCAGTTTGTTGTTAATTCCCCATTTTTCAACGGAAGACAGTACTCCGTTTGCTGACCTCTCTATGTCCAACCCTGTCTCGCCATCAAAGACAAGTACGATGTCATCCGCGAACGCCTGGCAATATACACCCTCGTTCTCCAATTTCTTCAACAGGGGGTCCAAGAGCAAATTCCATAGTAGGGGTCCGCCGATTGATCCTTGCACACATCCCATTTCAGTTTTCTTTTTGCATTCGTGACCAGCGTATCTAACTTTGGTCCTTCTGTCTCCCAGATAGCTATCAAGAACCTTCCGCAAGTTGATTGGGCAAAGTTCTATATGTTCGCCGACGACTTAAAATTCTTCAGGAAAGTAAACTCATCTCTTGACTCTGAATTATTGCAGAGTGATTTGGACAGTTTGTTTGGCTGGTGCAGTGCGAATGGCATGAGTCTGAACATCAGTAAATGCTATGTAATTCGTTTTACTAGAAAAAGACGCTCATTTTCCCGAACGTATCATATTAATGGTGCACCACTATCTGAGGTAGACTCTATTAGGGATCTGGGTGTGACCATTGATAGTAAGCTGCAATTCAGCACACATATTCAGAATATTACCAGAAAGAGCTTTAAAACATTGGGATTTATATTTCGCAATTGCAAAGATTTCAAAAAACCAAACACTAAGATCACAATTTATAATGCTCTCGTACGCAGTACCTTGGAATATTGCTGCATTGTGTGGAATCCTTACTATGAAATATACAAGAAACGATTGGAAAGTGTCCAGAAACGGTTTTTATGGTACTTATCTTACAACTACAATCTGGGTAGGAAGTTACCCAGCTATGAAGATAGACTTTGCCACTTTAATTTAGACTCTCTTCTAAACCGGAGAAAACTAATGGGGGGTATATTTCTGTACAAACTAATTCATGGAATAACCGACACACCTAATCTATTAGCCCAGATAAAAATATCAGCCCCTAAGTACCTACCAAGAACGAAGAAATATAAACCGTTTATAAGAAAGCCCGCTCGTTCGAATTTAGGTGCTTACTCTCCCTTAAACAGAATCCTTTGGGACTACAATAATGTCCACGGTAGCGCGGTCTCCGTCAATGTTCCTTCGGAGTTGTCCGATTGCGCTGAACTTATTTTAAGTGAAATAGATGTTTTTTCAAATTGTCTCACTACTTACAGGAAAAATCTGTCGCGGATCATCTCCCAATTAAATTAATCTTAAGCAATGAATGAAATGTATCCAATTCTTAGCTGTATATTTTATTTTTATTTTTGATGTTAATGCAATGTCGATTGCACCTATAATTGAGGTGACATCTGCCATGAACTTTTGTCAATTCGTCAATGTTTTGTATTGATGATCACTTTGTTGGTGCAACTTATTAAATAAATAAAAATAAAAAATAAAATAAATTTTCTTCGGCTAATCTGAGTCTAATGGCAGGCCACCATTCCGAGTCGAAGGCCCCTTCAATGTCCAGCGAGACTATAGTGATGAGCTTCTTCTCCTTCAGCTTCTTTCTAGTATGGCTCACCAAATCGTAAAGGGCGTCCTCCGTACATCTCTGGGGCGTAAACCCATATTGCCTTTTACTTAATTTTGGAAGAATATGCCATTTAATCCTATTAAATATCATTTTCTCCAATAATTTCCCGAGTACTGGTAGCAGGCCTATGAGTCTATATGAATTGGGGTTTGTATAATCTGCTTTCCTGGGTTTCTTCAGCACAACTACAGTGACCTCCTTCCAGATTGTGGGAAAGCAACCCAGCTCAAGACAGAAGCAGATTTGGATCTTCTGACATTATCTGGGCACAAATGTCCGCTGTGAAGCCGTCCGCATCTGGAATTTTTTTTGGGGTTGAAACTTCACCGAGGCTTGTAGCTCGTTCCATGTAAACGACGGGTCATGTTCATCATGTTATCTTTTTTAGTTTCAGCTAGCTTTTGTCGAATTTTTCCCAGTCCGCTTTCCTTGTGTTATATAATCTTGTCGTCCTTTACTATGTCTTTCCCTCTTCGTCTTTGAAGTTTAATCTTCATTGTGATCACACCGTGATCCGAGCTAATGAAATCCTTCACTTTCCAGTCCTCAACTAGATCGTACATACTTTCTGAGCAGAGAGCTTTTATAAATCTTGCTTCCTCTGATTGTATAAAAGGTTGAAACTATCCCCCATATTTAAAATTTGAATTCCCATCTTCTCTATAGCTCCTGACACAGATCTTCCTCTACTATATTCCTTAAGCCCTCCCCACCATGTGCTTTTTGCATTAATATTTCCCCCTATGATTATTTTCTTTGTGCCAAACTCTGTTCTAATTTCTCTTAGTTTTTCGAAATAGGGGTCAAGGCCGTTAAGTTCGAAGTAAAAAGCTACGATATATATTTCCCATGAAACGGTTTTGACCTTACCACCGAGATGTAATTGGTGGTACTATGCGGAATCAGACTCACCTCAAGGTCTTTGTTAAATACGACTATTGCCGTTTTTACCGTTCCTTGTTCAGTCCCATTTCTTTGGTATATTCCTTGGTCCTTCATAAATCTTTCTCCGCCGACATAGAGTTCCTGATCATGGCTATATCAATTTTCTCCTTGTTCGCCTCAATAATTAATTCATCTGTTGCTAATTTTTTGCTCTGTAAATTGATCTGGGCTACGTTTATACGGAAGTCTCGAATTATCTGTCGTTCGTACCAGGGCGTGCCCTTGGCAATAGGCTATGGTTAACCGTGCCAACTCGTCCCGTTTTTATCGGGTTGGGCAGTCATAACTAAAAGCATAATGGCCAACTTGATCTAGTTTGACTCTAGTGCAATTTTTGCATGTGGGTGGTGTGTCTGCAAGCCAATCTGGACACCTGGTTCTCAAGTGGGGTGCTCCAGAATGGCTACACAGGTCTGTGGGCTCTTTGCAGAAGCGTTTGCTGTGACCATACCCCAAGCAGCGTGTACACTGGGTTAGGGTTAGGTTAGGTTCACAGACAAGTTGATTAGTCGTTGGTCGTCGACTATCGCCTCGACGACCCGTCGGTCGGGCGTCCTCGGGGTGGCGCTGCGTGTCTGGTTGTAGTGTTGACCGCGGGAACCCCCCTACTCTGTCCAGGTTCTGACCCCGGACGGAGATCGGACGTCGGGTGTAAGAGTGCAGGGGAGTCGTTTAGTGGGTGGGCCCTAAAATCCTTGGGCCCGCGATCTGCTCTCAACACCTGCAGATCGTTAAGTCTCACATATCCCGCGCGCCCCCTAGGCGCGGGGACCTCGTAAGAGGTTCGGCCAGAAAAAAAAAAAAATCACAGACATGGTCGTCCGTGCCCTCCCGAGGGACCTGGGCGGGCCCCCCGGCGCGCACTCTGCGTGGCCGGGGGCTCCGTCTGTGGGGGAGTTTTGCTGGACTTCCACCGGGCGCGTCCGTAGGTGGCGGATAACGGGATCCTCTGGGAACAGTCCCACTCCCAGGGGTATCGTCCGATCTTTTTCGTTGCAAGGATTCTTAGGTGTTAGGGAGGTAGGTTAGGTGTAGGTGTAGGGTAGCCTAGTTAGGCTTTGCAACGAAAGAGATCGGATGACGCGGACCAAAACCAGCAGGGGGAGTTGCGGGCTCTCCACGCCCTTCACTCGCTGAAGGGTGTTCCTCCTGGAGACGCTCGGGCTCCCTCTCTTTTCCCCCTTCTTCCCTTTTTTGTTTTTCTTCGGGTCACGTCCGACCCGTTTCGGACGTAACCCATGGGTGATGGTGGGCCACTTTTGGCCTGCCTTTCGATGGAGAAGTGAGCCGGCGTTGCTTACGCATCTTCCGGCCGCTGGTCGCCATGTCCCCGGCTTCGGCTACAGGGGCACGCCCTCCAGAGGGGGGTACCGGTATACCGGCGTGGCTTCGTCGTTGTTGCTCTTTTGAGCGTCGGGCGGTGGTCTGTCGTGTTGCTCGTTGCACTCGGCGGGCCGCCGGCCAACCTGTAATCCTCACCGCGTGGGGGACGGGGGCCGCTGCCGCGAGGCACGGGGCCGCGAGGACGTAAACCTCTTTAAAAAATGCCCCAATCCTAAGCTCTGGTGCCCGGCGATGGGATGAATGGCTGGAGGGAGTCCAGTCCCAAGGGTACCAACCAGACCCCAGGGGACCGACCCCTGGTTAATAAAAAAGGAAAAATGAAACAATGACATCTGTGAGAAAAGTAATACCCCAGGAGGGTACCTCCCGCTCCGCGGGGGGAGAATCCCTCCGTGCGGTCGAGCGATCGGCCGCACGCTGCCCCACCGTTTCTGGGGGGGGCACACACTGTCACGCAGAAGGGGGCGACAGCACGGGTCGCGTAAGGGACAGGGTCCCCACCGTGCGCCTCGAGCGCTGCGAGAGCCTTATCTCGCTCTACTCGGCGCGGAGCTCCGCGAGGGGCGACGCGTCCAGTGGGCGGGAGACACCGGCGCTGTTCACCGACACGCGACAGCGGACTCGGCGGAAGCGGAAGTCGGCCCGACAGCCGGCATCCTCTGCTCCGTCTGACTCGTCCGAGGGTGAGCCTGCCAGCGCCAAATATATGGCGTTGGCGGAAGGGCCGGCGACTGCTGCGGCGTCGCCCGCCACCGGCTTCGAAAAAAGTTCCTCTTGCGGACTGGACGCTGCCTCCTCGGCGCAGTCCAGGGCCGCCTGCCGTGAGGCCCGGGAAAAATTTGAGATTGGAGTGGTTCAGCGCCTAGAGCGCTCCCTAACGGAGGTGGGTCCCTCTGACCCCCTCCGAGCTTTCGAGGTGGTCGGAAAATTAGTTTCCGCAGTCGTGGCAACATCCGGCGGTGGACTCAAGGGTGACTGCGTGCGGGCCTTAAAATCCGGAGCGGCCACCCTAGAAGAACGTCTGAGGGAAGTGGTAGACCGCACCACAACGACGGAGACGGCGGGCTTGCGGCAGGAAGTGGCCCTGCAGCACGCCCGCCTCGAGCAACTCTCGAACGAGAATGGCAAACTTCGGGCGGAGAATGGGCAGCTGCGAGTGGACATGGCCGAGTTGAGGACCATGGTTGCCGACCTCATCGAGCGGCAACGCAGCTCGGCCCCTGCCCCTCCTCCGCCCGAAGCGGAAGGCCTCAGTGAGGTGGACGAGTTGAGGCGGCAGCTCCTCATACAGGAGGCGCGCAGCTCCAAAGTGGAGCGCGCAAGACCGCCCCTCGCTCACGAGGCTAACGGAAGTACGCCTGTGCCGGCACCCCACAGGAGTGTGCAGCCCGCTGTAAAAGCATACAGCGGGAAGAAGAAGGCTACACCCGCGCGAGCTCCCGCTGCGGCTGCACCTAAACCCGCGGCTGTAGGGGCGCCGACACCCACGGCCCCTGCATCAAAACCGGTGTCCGCTCCTGCCCCGTCCAAGCCTGCGAAGGCGGGGCCTGGCAGGAGCCGAAACAAAAAGAAGGGGCGGACCAACGCCGCCAAACCGGCACCGACCCCCCAGCCCCGCCCACTGCCCCCAGCCCCGGCCAACATGGACGAGGCCTGGACGACGGTGGTGCGGCGCGGGCCCAAAAAGGTTGCGGCGCCTGTCGTGGCGCGCCCCAAGCCCGCCCCTACGGCCGCCGCTCCCCGTCAAGAGGGTCGAGCGGAGCCTAGGGGCCGAACTGGACGAAGGAGGCCGCGCGCCCCGCGGTCGGCTGCAGTAGTCGTGGAGCTGCTGCCGGCCGCCAAAGAACGGGGCATCACGTACCACGACGTGATGACTCAGGCGCGCGGCGGCGTAAATGTGGACGCCCTCGGCGTGGAGGGTGGCCTTAAGGTTCGGCAGACGGCCAACGGGGCCCGCCTGGTAGAATGCCCCGGCGCGAATTCCAGCGCCGCGGCAGAAAAACTGGCGGTCCGTCTGCGGGAAATCTTGCCGGACCCCGAGGTGGTGCGCATCGCGCGGCCCGTAAAAATGGCGGAGGTGAAGATTACGGGCCTCGACGAGTGCGCCACGAAGGAGGAGGTCGCCGCGGCCATCGCGTCGCAGGGCAACTGCGCCCTCGCCGACGTCAAAGTCGGGGAGCTCCGGGCAACCTACTCCGGTACCCGGACGGCGTGGGCGCGTTGCCCCATCGCAACGGCGAACCTCCTGGCCACCCCTCCACAGGGTCGGCCTTCAGATAGCCCAGGATGGCTGCGCGTGGGCTGGGTGGTGGCCCACGTGCAACTGCAGGAGAGCAGGCCGTGGCGCTGTCTTCGGTGCTTCGGCACCGGCCACGGCCTCGCCAAGTGCCCCTCGATAGTGGACCGCAGCAACCTGTGCTTCCGCTGCGGCCAACCGGGGCACAAGACAGCCTCCTGCACCGCAGCCGCGCCGCACTGCGTCTTGTGCGACGCGGCTAAAAGGAAGGCCGACCACCGGGCCGGGGGCCCGGCGTGCAAGTCCGCCCCCTCCTCTACAAAAACGAGGAGGGGCAGAAAGAAAAAGAAGCCGGCTGCAACAAGGGCAGCCGGCGAGTCAGTTCCCGCCGCGGCTGTTGTCGAGCCGCAGGGCGGGACAGACGAGGGAGCGATGGACGTAGCCTCGTAATGGGTTGCGTCCATCGCTTCCTTCAAAGTAATTTGAACCACTCCGCCAGGGCACAGGATCTCCTCGTCCACACCATGGTGGAGTGGTCAATCGACGTCGCTGTCGCCGCGGAGCCGTACTTCGTCCCCACCGACCAGGACTGCTGGATGGGGGACGTCGACGGCTCCGTGGCCATTGTGTTGAGACAGTCCGCGGCGTTACCCCCCTTGGATATGGTGGCCAGGGGACCCGGGTACGTCGCGGCTAGGATCGACGGGACCGTCGTGATCGGGGCGTACTTTTCTCCGAACAAGAGCCTCGCCGAGTTCGAGCGGTTTCTGGGCGGGCTCGAGGCGCTTTTACACCGCCTCGGGTCCCGCCCTGTCATCGTCGCGGGGGACTTCAATGCCAAGTGCACGGCTTGGGGTTCCCCCCGCACGGATGCGCGAGGCGAGGCCCTTTCGGAGTGGGCGATCGCGACCGGCCTCTGTCTTCTAAACAGAGGCACGGTCGCGACTTGCGTGCGGTGGAACGGGCAATCTCACGTGGACGTGACGTTCGCGTCCCCGTCCGCCGTGCGCCGCACCCGCGGCTGGCGCGTACTCGAGGGGGCGGAGACGCTCTCGGACCACAGATACGTCCGATTCGAGCTCTCCGCCTCCTCCTTGTCGTCGTCGTCAGCCGCGGGCGCCCGCGGTGAGGAAGAGCTCCCGCAAGGTGCGCCCCGTTCGTTCCCCAGGTGGGCCTTGAAACGAATGAACAAGGAGTTGCTGATGGAGGCGGCCGCTGTTGCTGCGTGGGCGCCAAAACCCGCGCGGCTCGCGGACGTGGATGCGGAGGTCGACTGGTTCCGGGGCACCATGGCAAACATTTGTGATGCCGCCATGCCCCGGGTCGGCCCCCGAGCACCACGTGGGGGTGCATTCTGGTGGTCGCCCGAGATCGCAAGACTCCGAGAGGAGTGCGTGAGGGCGCGCCGCCGGAGCGCACGCCACCGCCGCCGCCGTAGTCGCGACGCAACGTTCGCGGAGACGGCGGCCCGGCTGCACGCTGACTGTCGTCAAAAGCAGACGGCGTTGCAGCTGGCCATCGGCGAGGCCAAGAAGCAGAGCATGAAGACTCTCCTGGAGTCGCTCGACGAAGATCCCTGGGGGCGCCCATACAAGATGGTTCGCAGGAAACTGCAGCCGTGGGCGCTCCCGGTGACCGAGCGGCTCCAGCCTCGGCAGCTGCGGGAAATAGTTTCCGCGCTTTTCCCGCCAGCAGCGGGGGGAGACTTTGAGCCCCCCCAGATGGACGCCACGTGGGGCACGCCTCCGCGTCGCCCCAGCGTTCCCGCTGCCGAGGAGCCCCCTCCCCCTATCACGGGGGCGGAGATCCATGCGGCCGTGTCCAGAATGAGAGCGAAGGACGCGGCCCCCGGCCCTGACGGTGTTCACGGCCGGGTCTGGAGCTTGGCCTTCGAGGCCCTAGGGGACCGGCTCGGGGGGCTTTTCGAAGCGTGCCTCGAGTCGGGACGGTTCCCGTCGAAATGGAAGACGGGCAGACTGGTCCTTCTGCGGAAGGACGGGCGCCCCGCGGACTCACCCGCGGGCTATCGCCCCATCGTGTTGCTGGGCGAAGCGGGCAAGATGCTCGAGAGGATCGTCGCGGCCCGCATCGTCCGGCACCTGACCGAGACGGGTCCCGATCTTTCGGCGGAGCAATACGGCTTCAGAGAGGGCCGCTCGACTATCGACGCAATTCTGCGCGTGCGGGCCCTCTCCGATGAAGCCGTATCCCGGGGCGGGGTGGCGATGGCGTTATCCTTAGATGTAAGGAACGCCTTCAACACCCTGCCCTGGTCGGTGATCGCGGGGGCGCTGGAGTATCACGGCGTCCCCGCATACCTCCGCCGACTGATCGGCTCCTACCTCGAGGGCAGGTCGATCCAGTGCATCGGACACGGTGGGGCGATGTACCGCTTCCCCGTCGAGCGCGGTGTTCCGCAGGGGTCCGTCCTGGGCCCCTTGCTGTGGAACATCGGCTACGACTGGGTCCTGCGGGGCGTCATTCGGGGACCCCTCCCCGGGCTCAGCGTAATTTGTTACGCTGACGACACGTTGGTCGTAGCTCCGGGGAGGGACTACCGGGAGTCTGCCCGTCTGGCGTGCGCAGGCGTGGCACACGTCGTCACCAGGATCCGACGGTTGGGGCTCGAGGTGGCGCTCGACAAAACCCAGGCCCTGCTCTTTCACGGGCCGGGACGAGCGCCGCCTGTGGGTGCCCACCTCGTGATCGGAGGCGTCCGCGTCGGGGTCGGGGTGACCGGTCTTCGGTACCTCGGCCTCGAACTGGACGGTCGGTGGAACTTCCGCGCTCACTTTGAGAAGTTGGGCCCTCGGCTGATGGCAACGGCCGGCTCTTTGAGCCGGCTCCTTCCAAACGTCGGGGGTCCCGATCAGGTGGCGCGCCGCCTCTACATGGGGGTGGTGCGGTCGATGGCACTATACGGCGCGCCCGTATGGTGCCACGCCCTGACCCGCCAGAACGTCGCCGCGCTGCGACGTCCGCAGCGCTCGATCGCGGTCAGGGCGATCCGAGGATACCGCACCGTCTCCTTCGAGGCGGCGTGCTTGCTCGCCGGGGCGCCACCCTGGGACCTGGAGGCGGAGGCGCTCGCTGCCGATTACCGGTGGCGTAGCGACCTCCGCTCTAGGGGGGAAGGGCGCCCCAGCGAAGGTGTAGTTCGAGCGCGGAGGCTCCACTCTCGGCGGTCCGTGCTGGAGGCGTGGTCTCGCCGCTTGGCGGACCCGTCTGCCGGCCTCCGTACCGTCGAGGCGGTCCGCCCGGTCCTCGCGGACTGGGTGGGCCGCGACCGCGGATGCCTCACCTTCCGGCTGACGCAGATGTTGACCGGCCATGGGTGTTTTGGCCGGTACCTCTTTAAGATAGCCGGAAGGGAACCGACGGCGCAGTGCCACCACTGCGCAGACCGCGACGAGGATGACACAGCGGAACACACGCTGGCGCGTTGCTCTGGATTTGACGAGCAGCGCGCCGCCCTCGTCGCGGTCATTGGAGAGGACCTCTCGCTGCCGCGCGTCGTGGCTACGATGCTCGGCAGCGACGCGTCCTGGAAGGCGATGCTCGACTTCTGCGAATCCACCATATCGCAGAAGGAGGCGGCGGAGCGAGAGAGGGAGAGCTCTTCCCTTTCCGCACCGATCCGTCGCCGTCGAGCCGGGGGCCGGAGGCGTGAATACGCCCGTACGTCCCGGCCCCTGTAGGTGGCGGCCTCCCCCCGGTGAAGGTCAAGGGGCGACCTGAGGGGGTGAGGCCGCGCGGCGCGCTACCAGCACTCTAGCGCGCTGCCGTGGAGTGGGTGGAGCGACCGGTCGACGGTGTGCCGCGTCCCGACCCGGCGGGCTGGTTCTGGTCCAGCGGGGTATTCCGGGACACCAGCGGCACCGTCTGGGCGGCCCGACGGGCTGCCGTGCCGGGACGGCCGACGTTTCGGAGCCTTCGATTCGCCTCGAAGGCTCCGTCGGCTGGGCGTCCTTGGGGTGAGCCGCGCCGTCTGGTTGTGGTGTTGACCGCGGTGGCCCCCCTACCTCATCCGGGTTCTGGCCTCGGAGGGGATCGGACGTCGGGTGTAAGAAAAAAAAAAAAAAAAAAAAAAATGGTCGTCCGTGCCCTTTTGATTTTATTTTTGAACATTATTACTAATATTACTTGTTTATTTGTGTACTCCAACAGGAAGCATTATTCCTTACTAATTGTTATAATATATTATTTCTTTCTCTATAAGACAATATTAACCTTCAATTATTATAATTATATTGTTATTATTAAATTAACATTATATTTAAGAAATTAATATTATTGACACTAAATTAATATTGTTTTTTTTCTGTTTCTATTATTGCCGATATTATTCGTAGTCCACTCCAAAAGGAAGCATTATTTCTTGCTAATTTTTATTACTTCTATATTTCTTATTTCATTATTTCTTTCTTTCTTATTTTTTTTTTAGCAACTTAGTCTTAATATTAACCTTACATTATTATTATTATATTATTATTATAAAATTAGTATTATTTATATTAAATTCATATTATTATTAGTATATATATGTTGGAGTATTTCCACTTTCGGGTAGCGACATGGTAAGCGGGTGGTCTTCGTAAGTCAATAAAACCAGAAATGTTAACTCAGAGCGTATATTACGCAGGAGCGTTCTGTCTGATACGGTGACTCGCTCGCTTCTGAGCTAAGGATTGTACAGCAGCTCTTTTTATAGTCAGCCAGTGTGCCGGCAACTCGCGCCATCAAAGGGTGCCGCTGCGGTATGTGATCCAAGCCGCCCGCCGCGAACGTTCAAGTGTGCCGGCGACCCGCACCATTAAAGGGTGCCGCTGCGGTGTGTGTTCCAAGCCGACCGCCACGAACGTTGCAAGTGTACCGGTGACCGGAGCCATCAAAGGGTGCCGGTGCGCTCTGTGATTCAAGCCGCCTGCCGTTGATCGTTGCAAATATTCCGGTGACCCGAGCCATCAAAGGGTGCCGACGCCCTCTGTGATCCAAGCCGCCTGCCGTCGACCGTTGCAGGTGTGCCGGCGGCGCTCGCTGACAAAGGGTGCGGATGCGCTTTGTGATCTAAGCCGCGCGCCGACACGGCCATTCTGCAATTGACGCGTCTCTGCGGCATTAGTCCTGTAATGATAAATTACTTGAATCTTGGTAGTGGTACTTAAGTTGGGTATCGACACCATACATTGTAACAACTAAGCCTGCACGCTAGTGTTCAAAGTATGGCCTCAACACCATTGATAATTTTGCAACAACCAAGCCTCCACGCTGGTGTTCAAAGTTAGGCCTACACGCCATTACTCATATTGCAACAACCAAGCCTCCACGCTGGTGTTCAAACTTAGGCCTACACGCCATTACTCATATTGTAACAACCAAGCCTACACGCTGGTGTTCAAAGTCTGGCCTACACGGCATCAACAACCAAGCCCAAGTGCTGGTGTTCAGACTTAGGCCTACACGCCATTTATATTGCAACAACCAAGCCTACACGCTGGTGTTCAAACTCTGGCCTACACGCCATCAACAACCAAGCCTCCACGCTGGTGTTCAAACTTAGGCCTACGCGCCATTACTCATATTGCAACATCCAGGCCTACACGCTGATGTTTAAAGTCTGGCCTATACGGCATCAACAACCAAGCCCAAGCGCTGGTGTTCAGACTTAGGCCTACACGCCATTACTAATATTGCAACAACCAAGCCCAAGCGCTGGTGTTCAGACTTAGGCCTACACGCCATTACTAATATTGCAACAACCAAGCCTACGCGCTGGTGTTCAAAGTCTGGGTTACATGTCATCAATAATATTGGAACAACCAAGCCTCTTCGCTGGCGTTCAAAGTTAGGCACACAAAGAGAAGCCTCATTCCAAAAATTGTATCTCATTGATCTCTTCTAATGGAAATTCATACGCCGACACGGCAATCTCATTCTGTTTTCCATAGTTTGGAGCTGCTTGTAATTTTCATGGGCTACTTTTGGGTCCACGTTCTGTGATTTTCTTGACCTCGTATCGGTCATTAGGAAGGATCTTCTTTATCTCGTAACCCCCGAACTTTTTGACTTACTTTGGTTCCCAACCGGAAGGGTTAAATCGTATTGACCCTAGTCAATTCCTTTCATTTTTGCTTTAGTGCTATCAAATTTAGCTTTAGTTTTCTCTGCCCGTTCGGTCATCCTTTCAGACACTATTTTACAGAAAATTTAGGATTAGCTCTCATTTTCTTCCTCAATAATTGAAATTAGCTCCATTCCATAGGTGCTTTCCCAGTTGCTTTGGATAGGTACTGTACAGTTAATAGCAAGTTGTGTTCCCAGTGATCCTGCTGAATATTACTAATGATAGTGAGGCCATCTTTAACGATGTGGAAAATTCTTTTGGCCTGGCCGTTTGATCTATTCGTGTATGCTACGATGTGGTGCAGTTCAATGCCGTACTGTTTACAGTATTGTTTATATTAGGACACGAATGCACCATCACCATCAACGATTATCCTCTTGAGAGTTCCAAAAAGAAATACAAGTGTTGCAAGGCCGATTCTTGACTTTTCTTAGTAGCATGCTTTAATAAAACAATTTGGAAAAGGCATCAACCGTACAAAGACGTATTCTTTTTCAGGTCCACTCAATTTCCCAGAGATATCTACGTGAATTGTCTGTGCTGTGCCTGAAGTACTTTTCATAGTTTTACAAACCACGCAATTGTCTATGAAGCTGCGAACTTTTGAGCTCAATTTGTCAGACCAAAAGTGTTCTTTGTGGTAATTATTTATGATACTCCATTGGTAGCATTGTGGTACCGCTTTTAGAGTCTTAGTTCTTCCATTCTCCAGCTTAACTTTTTGGCACAAAACTTCGTCTCTGATTAAGTATTCAGTGTTTTTATTGCCATTGTTCTTGATATCATTGATTAGGCTACTTAAAAAGGATCTCTGTACTGTTTCATTACTAACCAGTCTTTATCCAAAGTCAAGTTAAGGGTTTTCTGGGTAATATGGTTCTTACTAAAACAATTGACGTGTTTTAGTCTTTCTCTTTTACGATACTCGACATCAAAGTTAACATTTTGCAGAAAAGGCCACCACCGATGCACACGTGGCAGTAGTTCTTGCATATATCGAAAGGTTTTCAAAGCATTGCAGTCTGTGACAACAGTGAGCTTTCTGTCGTATAAAAAGTTACATAAAGGTTTTATGGATCTTACAACAGCCACAGTCTCCAATTCATATGAGTGATAGTTGGATCAGCATCACTTGCATCTGTATGAAGTTCAATTGGTACGCCCTCTTTGAACATGGTATGAAGCAGCGCGCAGGTACGGTAATCGATTATGTTTAATCTTGTTGCTTCGTGAGAGGCAGTCCATATCCATTTCGTTCCTGATTTTTTCAATTCCCGTAGTGGTGCCATTCGGCCCAAAGTACTTAGTACAATCTTTGTAAAGTTTCTTCTACCAATCTTCCAAGCATAAGGAGGCTATCCAAGTAAATCAGAGTCGCTTCTTCTATCAGTACTTTTAGTGAATTTCTGGTATACGAACGGGGCATTATGTAGAAGTAGAGTATTTTTATTTCTACTAGTTCATTTTGTAGGGCCGCTGTTCCACATCATTATTTAAATGAAATATTCAGTTCCCCAGAGGTCACTTTGTTTGTCGAAAGCCTTTCTCTGATGATTTCACTGAACTGAAAACAAAAATTTGTAAGTGATTAGTGGTCTAGCTCAACACAAAATTCAAGACAAATGAAAATATCAATAATGTGCACTCAGATTAATTAATTGTGCGTGAGAGTAAGTCGGAACTGGACAGATTCCTTTCAAACACTTCGATGTATTCTTTCCTTGTCCCGAAAGCCACAATACAGATTTCTATGGCAGAAAAATCTGCCTTGCTCTTCCAATTTGTTTTGTTCAGTCTTTATCATGAAGGCATTAATATGTGACTTAGCCTCAGTATTCCGTCATAGATTCACTGTTTTACTGTGTTGTTCGTCAGCAATTCTTTTAAAACATCTTTCTGTAGTGTGTCGAGTCCCTTTACAGTAGGAACACTCCTTAATGGATGGTGCAGGCGAATCTCTTGATGAGAAAGAAGCTCCTGATCCTGATGCTGAAAACGTTCCACGTCGAATTGCATTTTCCGGGCAATATCCAGCAAAATGACCTGTTTTTCCACAAACATGACAAGTCAAGTTGGATCTATCACGATTGAAGTTCAAACGAGGTTGCTTACTGAACTCAGTCGGTTGAGTTGGTATATTCTTTCGTTTGCGAAACGTTTTGGCTATAGCAATTAACTCCGGAACAGTATTTGACTTGCTATTGAGCAGTTCTGTCCGAATCCGTTCATCTCCAATGCTCCCAATGACAAATTCTACTGCATCCTGTTCCGTTGGATTAGATTTTACTATCCTTTTGAACATACGCCACACGTTTGAAATAAAATCTTGAATGTTTTCTGCCTTGTCAATGGTGTAATTTCTATAACTCAGAATATCTGCAAAGTACCTGGATTCGGGTTCGAAAGTTTGCAACATGTCATCCCGCATTTCCGTCCAGGTTGTTGTCCTTAGGAGGCTACTATCTGCCCATGTCTTTGCACGACCTTTTAATACACTTGCTGCTTTTAATCGTACCTCATGATCTCGAAGTCCATATTCTGCTTGAGTACGTGTAATAAGATCTACCCAATCGTGTACATCGGTACTAGAATCGGGGTCATATGTAGGAAAATAAACGTCGGCAATGCGCACTCGCGTATTTTCTTCTGATTTCATGGAGCTGATCATTTCAGTCAAGGTTACGCGATGATCGTAAGACAGTTGAGTCATCATATCGTTCATCGTGGTTTTAAATGCGTCTGCCATAGCTTGGATTACGTCATTAGGCCGTTGTTCGTCACGTGGTGTTCCCTCTTCTGATGTTGGAGTATTTCCACTTTCGGGTAGCGACATGGTAAGCGGGTGGTCTTCGTAAGTCAATAAAACCAGAAATGTTAACTCAGAGCGTATATTACGCAGGAGCGTTCTGTCTGATACGGTGACTCGCTCGCTTCTGAGCTAAGGATTGTACAGCAGCTCTTTTTATAGTCAGCCAGTGTGCCGGCAACTCGCGCCATCAAAGGGTGCCGCTGCGGTATGTGATCCAAGCCGCCCGCCGCGAACGTTCAAGTGTGCCGGCGACCCGCACCATTAAAGGGTGCCGCTGCGGTGTGTGTTCCAAGCCGACCGCCACGAACGTTGCAAGTGTACCGGTGACCGGAGCCATCAAAGGGTGCCGGTGCGCTCTGTGATTCAAGCCGCCTGCCGTTGATCGTTGCAAATATTCCGGTGACCCGAGCCATCAAAGGGTGCCGACGCCCTCTGTGATCCAAGCCGCCTGCCGTCGACCGTTGCAGGTGTGCCGGCGGCGCTCGCTGACAAAGGGTGCGGATGCGCTTTGTGATCTAAGCCGCGCGCCGACATATATATATTTTACAATATATACAACAACAAGTCAAGCAACAGGGCGCCGCCACGCCGGCACTGTCTTTCATGTGGTCAGATGGTTTCTTGGTCCTCCATCCCCATCAGCACCCCAGCCACTCTGCAGTCCCTACTTTTATATACATCTTCAAATTATAATATATCAATCCCTTCTCGTCTGCGTCTCGCCTGAGAGGTATAAATCATGCTGTCTAAGAAAACTGAGATCCTCCCCTTTGTCTTCATAGACTATGATCTCATGGTGTTTTGAGGCTTCTATACAGCCAACCTGATCCATCACCTCTCCTTTTATGTGAGCGATCGTTGTTGTATCAACGCTTATTACTGTAGGTGGCAGTTGTTCGGTCAAACTAACTTCACTCAATCGTGTCAACACTTTGCATGCTTGTCTGAATTGACTGGTGTCGTCCTCCCCCGCGAACAAGAGGACTGTCCTGTTCCGGGCTCGCACAATTTTACATTTCTGCCCTGCCAATTCAGTCTCATGTAGTTCTTGGTAGATTTTTTGTCGCATGCTAGTCTTAAAAGTGTTTCCATTTATGAGTGATGCCAGGCCCGGTGATATGGTTACCCACTTTCGAGGTCTTGCATTGCAGAAGGACATCCCCAGCCTTTCTCTGCCGTCCTCCATGAACAGCGCTACTGCCTGGATGCCCAGTCCTGGGGTTCCTCTGATCCCCCATTATAACATTTCGTTGGTGTTAACTCTTGGGGCATGCGCGCTGCCCGCGGAAACCGTCTGTGGTAGAAGGCAGGTCTATGCAGTGGCTCCTCTGACTTGTGCCGTCTTATTACCTTTTGCGGCTGCCTTAAACGCCATCTCAGCGAAAGATAGGAAGTACATTCGTGTTTTTGTATCGCTAAGATGTTATGCAGATTTGACATCTCTAATTTTGTATCTAGTTGGATTTCTAGGTCCATCCATTGCCTCTCAAATCGGGGACACTCGAGCAGAACATGCCAGATCGATTCATTGATGTTAGAATCGCACACACACCTTGGGCTGTCTTTCAGCTTAAATCTATGCAGATATTCTTCAGATTTAGCTATACCATCATGTCCCGTCAATATTTGCATCCAAGTCTTCAAGTAGCTTATATTCCACTTATATCAATTTGGTTGGGTGAGGATGGTCTTTATACTTCACCGTTTGTTCGAGCTCCTTTTCTGGTGGGAGGTAGTCTTGCGAGTGTCCTTTCTTAGCTAGGTACAAGTTGTGAACTTTTTTTACTCTGAGATCTAATGGAATTAGACTTGCGAGGACTGTTGCGGAGGTCAAGAAGACCATGCGATATGCTTTACAAATCTTTTGTGCGAAACCTCTCTGCATTGTATTCAGCTGATTCTTGACCAGCTGAAGCTGTGCCGCTGAGGCCCACTCATTTGTAGAATACAACACGATCGGCTCAATGACTGCGACGTAAACGGTTCTCGTAATCTCTCCATTCAAACCCCACGTCACCTTTGCCGCGCAAGCAAGCTGCTTATACAGATCTGCTGCTTTTTTGTACTGCGCTGCCACATGCGATTTGAAGGTGAGTCTGTCGTCTATGATGAGACCGAGGAGCTTAATCTCGTTTAATAGCCTGACCTCGTCACCCGAAATATAGAATTTTGAGTCTCATACTTTAACTTTCTGGTTATGAGCATGGCGTTCGTTTTATTTGAAGTATAACGGAGCTTATTCTGCCTCCCCTATTTTACTACCATCTCAAGTGCTTTATTAGCGGCTACCTCTAAGGCTTCCACAGACTTGTCGGATAATACCAATGCTGCGTCGTCCGCAAATGCTTGGCAGTGTACTTTCTCGCTTGAAATTGTTTGTAGCAGCGTGTCTAAGATGACATTCTAAAAAATCGGTCCGCCAATAGAACCCTGCACACAACCCTTTGTCGTGCATCTCTCGCTGACTGTTCTAGCGTAGTTGACCATGATCTTCCGGTCTTTTAGGTATGAGCTAACCAAAGCATAGATGTTCCTCGGACATTTTCTCTCTCGTAGCTGTGTCTTCAGGGCCGGCCACCACGCGTTATCAAAAGCGCCCTCTATATCCAGGGAAACAATGAGTACTGATTTTTTCTGAGTACTGAGTATTTCTCTTCTTACATGCTCCACTAGGTCATAGAGGGCGTCTTCAGCACCACGCTGCGGAAAGAAACCATATTGCCTGCTGTTAAGAGTCGGAAGAACATGCCATTGCAATCTGCCTATTATAAGTTTTTCTACAATCTTTCCGAGAACTGGCAGTAACCCGATTGGTCTATACGATTTTGGATGTGTAGTCTTTCTTACCAGGCTTTCTGAGGATAATTACATAACCTTCCTTCCACTGTTTAGGGAAGTGGGCTAGCTTTAGGCACTTATTTGCTATTGCTATAAATACCTCCCCGTCACAGTGAACTGCAGCCACACATATGTCGCCAGTAAACCCATCAGATCCTGGCGCTTTCTTTGGATTTAGTGCATTTAGCACAAAATCAAGTTCTGCCATTGTGAACGGTGGGTCTTCCGCCAACAGCTCCTCTAGGGTGTTGTCATCGGCCAATTCCCGGATTCTTGTGTGATGGAGATCGTCAGTATCCACAGTTTCATCAGGGTAAAACGTCTTCGCAATGAGGTCCGATGATGATGGAGGGTTTAACGTTAGGCCATTCTCGTCTCTTAATAATATGGCATCTTCTCTTCTTGCTGTTCTCTTGATGACCCTGTAGATGCCATCCCACATACTTTCTTTGTCTTGCTTTGTGCAGAATTCCTTCCAACTCTCGGTCTGGGCTTTTTTGGCTTTTAATGCGTATGCCTGTTTTGCTTGTAGGGAGACGTCAACGACATACCCTTTCCGCGTCGGAGCCGCGTTTTTTTATACGCCTTTTCTTCCTAAGGACGTCTCTTTTAAGATCTTCTAGCTCTTTCGACCACCAAGGAGGCCTCGCTTTGCCCTTCCATATGGCTTTCTTTGGAATGAATACTTCACAAGTATCTCTGACGCTATTTTGGTAAGCATCTACCATCAACTCCAGATCTTCAACGGTTTCGACCCTTTCAACTGTGTTTGCATTGATGTCATGAGCTGTCAATGAACTTTTAAAAACAGTTTTGAACTCCGACCATTTCGTTTTCTTGGTGTTATAGATCCTTGTTGTTATGGGCTTTAGTGTTTCCAAGGGCCCATCCACGCGGATCTCGAAAGTAATGATCTGATGTTGTTAGACCTCTGTCTACTTTCCAGTTCTCTGCTCTTCCTAGTAGCGACTCGCTACATGCTGTGACATCGACTATGCTAGTACATAATCTTTCTCCGCATAGGGTTTCGAATGTTGGTGTGTCTCCTACATTGAGTATGTGAAGATTTGACTCATTTAGGAATGCGCTGTATGCTTTACCTCGCTGGTCTTGAGCTACTCCCCCACCAGTGACTCCAGGCATTCACATCTCCCGCAATGATGATGTTATTCGTGCGCAGCTTCTGTATTCCGGCCTTACTGCGTTCTATATAAGGTACTATGTCTTGATCCCCTTCGAGGTACACAGATATTACTCCCAGTTTCATTTTCCCGGTGTTCAGCAAAACTGCGGCCTCAGTCCCAGTAACTAGTTGAGGGTCGTGAATGACTCCCAAACAATCACCAAAGACCACGACCGCAGCCTTTACTGGTTTTTGACAATCAAGGATGCACTGAATGACTCTTGTCTTGCATAAGTTGGCGTGTGTTTGGTTGCCAATTTTTTGCTGATTTCTGCCAATGCTAACTCAGTCCCCAGTCCCACAGCAGGAGTTTGGACAGCATCTTTCTTCAGCTTTTTTATTGTTCTGAGCTCAGATACCATCTCTTCAGACACCATCTCTAAGCGTTCTGTAATCGGCTGTAGCTGGTCTTCAATCGGAGGTTGGTCTGTCGGTGGTAAGGGGGTTTAGGTCTCGATGCTCTTTTGAAGTACCTTGAGTGTCTCCATCGCATCCTCAATTTTTTTGGTTAGGCTTGTCACGTTGGTGCTCATTATGAGGCTGGCCTGGCGTTCAAGGGTCTCCAATTGTGTGACTGCCCTTTCAGTTGTACTTAATATCTTCTCCGCGGTGTCACCAAACCTATCAATACTTCTGCGCAGCTCATTTGTTTGCTGAGATAAGCTGCTAATCTTTTGAATGATGGTTATGTAGTTTGCTTTTAGTGGTCCCAGCCCTAGCAACTGCTCTGCTCCACCCGCGTATGTCTTAATGAAAGCAGCTATTTCTAATGTGCAGGCTTCCGTTCTCTTGACAGTTTTCGCAATAGCCTCTATCTGAAGATATGGGATACAATATATACATCTCTATACGTATATATCTCATATATACGTCTCGTAGCCGAGCCAACTTCTTATTGCCTTTGTCTCCTCGAGGTTGCTCTTAATATCACTTCTAGCCCTCTCCAACTCTGCCAAGAATTTGCTGTTCATCTCGGCTATTTGCTTTGCGTGGGCCTTCTCTGCATGGAGCAGCTCCCTGGCATGTATGGCTCTTTCTCTGTCGAGTGCAGCAATGTGACTCCCTCTGGACTCTGAGAGGGCTAGGCAGTTTTGGAAAAGGGACTGCAAGCGTTCCATTGCTCTTTTTGCTTGCACTCCCTCTTCATATTACCTGCCTGTTCTAAGGCCTCTTTGCCTTGTAGGAAGGTTTAATTGGCCACACTCGTGGCTTCGTCCATGAACACACCGGATCTTCTGGTTTATGTGGGTGGCAACATACTTTGTCTTTTTGTTGCAAACTCTGTAAGGGATCTGGTCTCCGGCTCTCGATGCGGAGATGACACCCTATCACTCAGTGGTGGCAGGCTATCAGCTTACTTTCCCTGCTGGCTAACTGACTAATGATGCCACCTTTTCTTGTACAAAGGCTGCGTGAATATTCGGCTGTGACACAAACATGTTTGCAGTGTCGTTCATGACTAGTGACTTTTCTGTTATTCTTGTAGTTTTCCGTTGGTTGTTGGTTTGTGGACCGCAGATGGTTTTTGGACCAGCCCAAAAATTGGCTGTGATTGCACCGGTGCGGCTGCGGCCTGTCTCCTGTCTGATGCTGTACATTGCTTGTTTGTTGACATTGTGCCAATATTAATAATTATTTTCCTATTTTAGGAAAATTCACTTAAAATTAAATACTGCGGATCGAACGCGACTTGGATTAGATTAGGTTAGTTTTTTTTAAATTTTTTTAATTGTAAAATACTCGTTTTCCCCTGACGTTGTCAGAGCTCTTATATATGTTTATGTAAATTTATTTCCATATTTATTTATTGTCTACTTTGAGTTTTTGATTTTAATTTTTTCCTTCCAAAATACTAAATACTTTCCAAATAGAAATCTATTAAGTTACACTATTTTTAAAATAATAGTTTCCACATGCTTACTAGTCCATACTATTCCTAATAAGGTGGAAGCATGGGTCAGGCTTCCTTATTCCTTTTTATAACCCGTTCGGCTGTTTTTATTGCATACTCCAATAGGATGCTCCTTTCTTTCTTTCTACGCATGATGTGGATGATGCTGTTTAGGCTCAGCCCCATCTCTAACTCTTGCTCCAAGGCCCACCTCTCGGCCGCAAAAACAGGGCAGTCCAGGAACATGTGAGGGACAGACTCTCTCGCGCTGGGCTCGCAGATGCACGATGGGTTCTCCTTACACTTAAATTGTTGCAAGTATTCGGAGAACCCACCGTGGCCTGTTAATACTTGTGTTAACACCCCCCGTGGTTTTATTTTGCGCATGATCCCGTATGCATCTCCAGCGTCTGGCAAAAACATTTTTGTGTCCCCCGCGGTTTCTCCATTTCTATACCTCCGGTTCCACTCACCCAGCGACTCCAAACGGATCTGTCGCTTGACGAATGAAACGGTGCAGAGGTCATAATTCGGCTTCGTTTTTCATTTTAGAGCCGCTTCTTTGGCCAGGTGATTGGCGCGCTCATTCCCTTTCAGTCCAGCGTGTGCCTTTATCCAAAACAAGGATATACCTTTGCCCTGGGATAAAGCCACGTCGAGGTTCGCTCTGGCTTCCACTGCTAAGGCATGCAGGGCACCCTGGTTCGTGACTGTCTGTAGTGCAGCCTTTGAGTCACTGTAGATGCCAAAAGTTCCCTCCCCGCGCCGCAGTATCTACCTGGTGGCTACGCATATTGCCAGGAATTCCACCTGGTAGATAGTACAGCAAGAAGGCAGACTAAGTTTCGAGGACTTGATCTCGGCCTCCCTATCCCAAAGGGAGAGTGCCGCTCCGACTTTGCTCTCGATCCTGCTGCCGTCTGTGAAGAATCGTACATCTTGGCTGTTGTGGGTTTCCACATGTGACTGGTCCACCAAGCTCACGAACTCCATGGTCATATGTTTCACCGGGTGCGGCGTGTCGGCGAACGCCACCACCCGTTCCACATCACGGCCGGCCAGCGACATTACCCCCTTCTTCATCTCGTACAGCGCGAATGCTTCCTGTATCCGGAGATCGAGTGGGAGTATCCCCGCCAGCACAAGTGTCGAATGCAGCGAAACGGTGCGGTAGGATCCGCATAGCTTTTAAACGAACCCTCGCTGGACTGAGTTCAAGTGCTTCTCCGACCTTCCTAACTGCCTAGGCGCTGGCTGCATACAGAATCACTGGCTCCACCACCGCCGTGTAAGTACTGCGGATCACCTCGGGGTGCTCACTTTTGCCGTTTTGGATAATTGTTTGTAAATGTTTATTGCCTTCTTACAAACATTCGCGACGTGGGTGTTAAATGTGAGCTTGTGATCTAGAGTAAGCTCCAGTATCTTTATTTCTTCAGACATGCCAATAGTGACCCCGCCTATGCTCAGGAGTGGGACCTCATACTTCAGCTTCCTCATTACAACCATGGCCCATGTTTTGTGTGGTGTAAATTTCAGTTTATTTCTGATGCCCCACGTCCCAACACATTCGAGGGCAGCATTGGCCTGTCTCTGGACATCTAGTGCTCTCACTACTGAAGATGAGGACGACGTCGTCGGCGAATGCCTGACAGTAGTCGCCTCGCTGTTCAAGAACTCTCAACAGAGGATCCAGCATCAGGTTCCACAGGATCAGGCCTCCGATGGACCCCTGCACACACCCCTTATAAGTGTCCCACCGGCACTTCGCCCCGGCGTACCTGACCCGAACACTTCTATCATTGAGGTAGCTGTCCATCATTCGTCTAATATTTACCGGGCACTTTCCCTCAGCCAGTCTGGTTCTGATGGCCGGCCATCATGAGCTATCGAAGGTTCCATCTATATCAAGTGAAAAAACAGTGATCAGTTTCTTTTCGTTGAGTTTTTCCTTGATATGCTGTATCATGGTGTACTTTCCGGGTTTCCGTAGGACTACCACAGTTGCCTCCTTCCACACCTTAGGGAAGTGTCCTTGCTCAAGTAATTTATTCGCCAGCGCAAGGAAGTCCCCCGAATCGCGGAAGATGGCTTGGGCGCAGATATCGGCTGTGAGACCGTCCACCCCAGGTGCCTTCTCCGGGATAGGTTAGGTTAGGTTACGCCCCTCTACTGCTCGCCTCTAGCATCAGCTCGTTAATTGCCAGTTCCTTCCGTTGCAGGTTTGCTTGCAGTATCGGGTATGGCTTTGTGCTTTCCGCCAGCACATTGTTCCCCGGAGCCACCTTAGCAGTACGCTATTTTTGCTCTAGCTATTTTGTCCCATTTTGCCATTACGGGGCACTCCTTGCTAAAGGCGTTGTGTGCTGTGGTTGTCATATTTGCCTTTCGGCAGTTACAGCAGGTAGGATCTATGCCTGTTAGTCTGTCCGGACAATCGGCCATCATATGTGGTCCGCCGCAATGGCTGCAGCTTGGTAAAGCTTCCTTACAGAACTTTTTGCTATGTCCGAACCCCAGACAGAGGGTACACTGCACCAGTGGCGTTTGGTCCGCCACTCTAACTGGTTGTATGTCAATTTGCATCGACCCCATGCTGAGGGCTCGGTTCCAGAAGGTTGGGGACACCTTTAGCACTACGTGGTGGGTGTGAGGGTTACGGGCACTCTTTTTATATTTTACCTCTATCCTGTCATCCTCTTTGTTGAGGCTACGGAAGAGGTCTTTATTTTTGTTTCTTAAAGCTTTTTGGAGGTCCTCGTTGGAATGCATCTTTAATACATTATAAAGTATCAATAAGGGATCCTTATTATTTTTTTCTTCAACGACGAGTTCCCCTTCTGACTTTTTTAATCTTTGTGTTGCCTTTGTTCTCTCTTCTTCTGTTCTATAACTCATTATAACTTTTCTGTCTTTAATCTTTCTCACTCTTTCAACTCTCACCCACCCTTCATCCTCACTAGCTTTTTTTCGGAGTTTCGTGGGAATACCATCACCTGTTTCATTTTCATCTTTAGATGAGACCATTATTGAGTGTAATGTGGTGCTTTTTGGGGATTGTCTCCCCGGCTGTGATACCACCATATCCGCATAAGTTGCTTTCTGATTCTGGAATATGTGTTTCAGCTCTTCCATCTTTTCGGAGTTTTCTCTTAGGAGACTGCAATTTTCTTCCAGCTTTTTCTTTAACTCATTTAAGGTCTCATCCTGACCTTTATCCTTTTCCCTAGTCTCTGTCTCCTTCTCTTTATGCGTTACCTTCTCCTCTACTTTCTGCCCTCTTGTAACTTTTCCTTCCGCCTCTTTTACAAGCTCATAGAGCCTTTTTATGGCTTGTAAAACTGCCGTTTTTATGTCTGTCTTCAAATTTCTCGAATTTTAAAGACTCAATTTGGCCTTACTAAGACAGGCTCTAGCTGCCGCAGTCTTGCTTGGGAAGCCTTGTATTTTTGGTTTTTGGGGGGCTTCAGATGACTTTTTTGTGGGAGATGTTGGGGTTTTCAATTTTATGGCTTGGTCGGCCTTGGCCGATTCCCATTCTCCCACACTTCGCTTTACGCTTCTTGTAGTATTTAGGTCATCTTTATTGGATGATCCAGCATGTTCTGCGTTTTTTGGAGGAGAGTTTGGATTTTTGGACACTGGAGTTCTGATATTTGCAAACATAGTTAAATTTATTTTTATTTTCCTTGCAGTGAGGACGCATCAATATGACGTAAATATGATTACATAAACAGGATGTCACAAAAGGTTTGTATAAGTTGTATAAGGGACGGCACAATAAGCAAGATAAAAGTTTATGTCTCTGTTTTTTGTTACAGATTTCGTCAGACTACGAGTTCTGGACTCGTCGAGTGTCGGTAAGAAGATTTTTATTTATGTTCTTGTGTGTGTATGTGTGTGTATGTGTGTGTGTTTGTTTAGGAATGTATGCAAAAAATTTGTTATTAAAGCGCACAAAAATTTTTTTACTCTACCGATAGTTGGTATGAGGATGTAAATAAGTCGTTATTTTTACCACTTAGAAGATACAAGATCAGTCAATACGATTTCGATCATACAATGTGAAGTTTGAAGTTTCGGCTCTACGAAGAGTCTCCACCCCTATCCAAAAAACTGCTCCAGACTAAGCCCTATTGCATGCAAAAAACCCCGTAACTGTAGCTCTTTCCGTTCGCGAGATAAGACGATTTATTTAATTTGGGGATTTGCTACCCCTAAAGTGTCCTTATAGTACCTATATTTATAAGTATGCCAATAATTTATAGTCAATAATTTTTAATAATTTATAATTTATAAAGATCATTGGGCGTTTTTTACCCGCTTTTTTTAAAGTCGCGAACATAAACCAAAACACTTTTAAATCATAGTGCTTCCAATCATATTTAATATTATGTGGTTATTTTAATTCATAACAATGGGAAAATGGAAATAAAAGTAAAATGAAATTCATATTTTAAGTTGACTATTTGTCCTAATTACTAAATATGACCGCTCAGTAAGTTAAAATATCACTCCGTGGTATTTTCGTAAAGTCAACCTGACTGATATCCGATAAGTGGGTGTGCATGTTGCGTTCTCTTTCTCGCCCATTGTCGTAAAACAGGTTTGGTTGCGCTCGCGCAGGTAGCTAGCTTATCTTACTACAACGCAGTCCTTCGTCATCCGTCGTAGCGATCTGTGTTTTACTGTGTTCCCATTGTGTTCTGAGTCTACTAATTACCTACTGCTTGTTTACTGGATTTTGTTTGCCTTCGTGTTGGATTTGGCTGTGAAATGGAACGACGAAATAGTTGTGTGTCGTGTGAGCGATCTGTTCTACGTCGTAGAAGACATCGTCTTACACAAATGTTTTTAGAAAGATATCATGACTATGCAGTACTATTATTACAAGAAATAATGCCACGGGAGGTAAGTTTCTCAATATTTATTATATATATTAAACATTCCTGTTATATACATCCTGTAACAAAAGCTAGGCAGCTATTTTTTCTTTCGGGATTTCCATATTGGTTCCATAGAAAAAGTTGTTTATGACGGTTAGAATGCCCCCTAAAATATTACTACACTACATTGTATGAATAAGTACTCACAGCCACGTCAGCCAGCTGTGACGTCATACCAGTCCTTTTCAACCATTGAAACTGTTCATTCCTTGGTCATAGTGTATTTCGTTGTGACCTTTATTATTATGATTATCAATTAATAACCGTAAAATAAACTTGTTACAGATTGCTTTTGATGGAACACTATCAATATGCAACCCTTGCTGGCTGAGATTTTATCGCGCAGTGCAAGTCCGGCCAGTAGACGATCCATTACCTCAGCAAGTTCAAGAACCATTACCCCAGCAAGTACAAGAAGAGGAAGTCCAAGAAATAGTAGTTGACGTTCAACAACAACAAGACATAGGTCTTATGACTATTCCTGGATATTTGCGTGTATCTAATACTGCTCGACGCTGTGTTTTTCAAAACTGCAGAAACGTACCAGCAAATGCTGTGCCAAAATATGTCAGGTTACATTTTTTTCGTATTAATAAGCTATTCATACCAAAACTTGCTCGAGTTTGCCAACCCCATATGATAAACAATGAATGGGAAGATCTACTTAATGAGCAAATACCTCTTCATGAAAACTTTAATAGTGCTCATGTTCTCGATATTATCGAGCTGTATGAATGGAGATTGGAACGAGGAACTCAGTTGGACTTCGAAAATGTTGAGGAGATAGATGACAATGAACTACATTTTTATACGGGTATGGATAAAATTCAATTCAATAATATTTTGAATCAAACATCTTCTCTACGTGATAGAACCAACAGTTCTGCTACTGTTTTGGGACTGTATTTAGTTAAAATAAGAACAGGTGAACCAGACGAGCGTATAGCTTCTATGTTTAATATGTCGAGAAGAACATTGGAACGAAAACTAAAAATAGCTCGAGAATGTTTATCTGAAGAGTTTGTTCCCCGCCATCTGGGTTTGGATCACATGACGAGAGAAGATGTAGTAGCTCGCAACTTAACCATCCCGAGTCATATTTTTGGAGGTAACCAGAATGAACCTGCGGCCATTCTTGTGTGTGATGGAACATACATATACGTGCAAAAAAGCTCCAACTTCCTTTTTCAGAGAAGAACGTATAGCCTGCACAAATTCCGCAACTTAATAAAACCCTTTTTAATTGTATGCACAGACGGCTATATTGTAGACGTATTAGGCCCGTATCCAGCTATTACTACGGATGCCGAAATAATGCGTCACATGATGGAGGAGGAAGTTTGGTATTGGTTTCTGAACGCCAACGATATTTTCATATTGGACCGCGGCTTTAGAGACTCTATCCCTGCCATCGAAGAGCATGGATATGATGCACATATGCCGCCAACAAGGACGAGAGGAGAGCAGTTGAGCACAGTAGATGCAAATAAATCACGTCTAATCACTATGTGTCGTTGGGTGGTAGAGACTATTAATGGTCGCTTTAAAAAAGACTTCAAAATATTCCGCCATGTTTATTTTAATGTAGCGCTTACAAATATGATGACTGATTTTAAAATAACTGCAGCACTTATCAATGCCACTTATCAGCCATATAGAGATAACGCTCATGCCGCAGAGTTTATAAATATAATAAATGAGAATATAAATAGAGAAAATGAATTGGCTGATTACGTGATTCGAAACAACTTAAACAGGCAAAGAGTTGCATTCACGCCGATAGAGGCAAACAATCCCGAATTAAGAGATTTTCCACAATTAACTTACGACGAGCTATTTTTATTTACCTTGGGAATATACCATTTGAAATTGGCCAAATCTTATTGCCATGAACACATGCGGCCAAACGGAGTGTATATAATGGAATTATACCATCGCAGAGAGTTGGTAGAAAATAAAATATTAATACGAGGCAGAATACAGTCTCGTCACATAAGAGCAAAACGCTATTATACATATATACTAATAAATCCGGCATTGCAAGGAAGACAAAGCCTCGAAGGGTATTACTGTTCCTGTATACACGGCCGCCGCACTGTAGGGAGTTGCGCGCACATCGCCAGTGTGGTATACTTTTTATCTTGGGCTATATATCAAGAAGAATTCCACGCACCTGCGGCGTTTTTAGACGAAACTCTTGTAGATTTGGATGCGGCAGAATAAAAGTAAAGAGAAAAACATGTTTTTTTTATTCCTTTTTTCCTCTTGAATTATTGCACAAAAAAGTAAAAAAAAATATATTTTTTTAATGTCCAGTTTCTCCTTATTCCCACGGCTCACAGATATGGGACCTATACCATTGTAAACTAGATTCAATTGCCTATCCACCAGACCTAATTTCATTTTTGTTCGCTGTAGGTAAGTGTCCCATACAAAGGTGCCCGATGTCCTTTACTACTCAAAATTTTTCTGAGTCCAAGCAATAAAGGACAAAAGTTAATTTTAAGGGTAGGGGGTTGGGACCCTGGGGGTTGGTTGCGGGGGGAGGGGAAGTTTAAGGGTTACCGGTTTGCGGAGCTGGAGGGGTGGTTTAGGGAGGGGGGTGGATTTTTTTTTTTATTTTTGGGATAGGACGCACGGTTTACGAGATATTTTTGAAATTTCTAAATACCTAAACAACTTTATCTCTCTGCCGTCGAACTGCTTGAAAAAGTATTTTGAATAGCCTGTTAAATTCTTCCCAATTCTCCGATTTCGCCGGGAGAAGTACCGGGCTGCAGTATTTTGGTTGGGCCGTCCGATCCCGAGATCCCAGAGGGATAGGTCACTCGGTCGATCTTTTATTTGCCCTCAAACTTCGAAGTGTTAATTGACTTGTCTCGAGGTAGTTTACGATTCTAAGTTGGTGAAATTTCTCCAAGACGTCGGGAACTAGGAGCACGTGGCCACGTGGTTTTCAATTTTTCTTTTGTGGCTCGGCGAGTTTTGTCCGGAAAAATCCGAGACTTCACCTGATTGTAGCTGCCTCTTGTGCGCTTCGAAATCCAGTCCAAGAAACGTGAATTACCGCTGAAAATCTGGCGGCGTTGCGTCTGGAATACCAAATTTGTAGGTTAGAATCCGTTATTTGGACCTGGTGTCTCACAGAGTGGTTTGATTTTCGCACTTTTTTCACACACAGTTAGTATTTGCGCAACTTTTGGTATATCACACTTTGTATTTTGGTTAAAATAATCCGTTCGATCGATTTTTTAAACGCTGAGCGCACGCAAAACTATCCGACCACCACGAGAGCTGGGGGGAACTGGGTTAGGTTAGGTTAGGTTTTTTTTTTTTTAAATAACTAATCTCTCCTCCAAATTAATTGGAGACCTGTTGTACCACGTTCACTCTATTTCTATCAGTTATCCTTCCGCATCTATACCCATACGTCGCATCCACGCACCACTTACACATGATCGCCGCTGGGATAACGGCCTACTATACTACTCTACTATAACTACTTATACTTTTTTATATTTTTTGTACAGGCTTAATAATTTCAGTTCTTTAGTTTTATTATGTAACTTATTTTACATTGTTAGTAGTGAGAAGGCCGAACTCTTTTTAAAAAAGGATTTATTCGACACTACACAATATTTTTAATGAATAACTAATTATGATAAAAGAATTTAGAAATAGTGAGGAAAATTGGTAGACGTCTCCCTTCAATGAATATCTGACCCGAACTGAGCCTGGTATGTTCTCATGAAATCACAGTGAGAGAGCTTATGATGAGTAAGGTGTTTGGTAAGCATTAGTCTATACAGGCTAGGGATATAACAACATTCTTATTGCGTATCTTATCTATCTTACATTATATTACTGTTTCTTATCATATGTTAATATATACTTATGATATACGTAATCATATGTGTCTAATTATTTATTTTTACTTATAACTTTACTAACAATATATTTACAATACTTGATGAAATTGTCTCTTACTTTTAAATTTTCTATAATATTTTTTATTTGTTCTGTACAAATTTGGATTTTTATCTCAGTTTCTAGGTCTTGTCTCTCCCGGCTAAATATGGCACATTCTGTTATGATGTGTAAGGGCGTTTCGTCGTATATTGAGTCGTAGTTAGTAGTAGTGAGTAGTAGTGAGTAGTAGTGAGTAGTGAGTAGTAGTAAGTTTGTATAGGTTGTATATTTAACGGTTTACACAGCTGCCAACAATCAGAGATCACATACAGTCTAAACGTAATAATAACTTAATTTATCATTGACAAAATATGTCAATTATATTAAAGTCACCTATTATCTAATATATACGGTAATGTATACTACAATATCAATATTTTTTTTTTATGCTAATCTTAAAATTATCTATATAAATAAGTCTGCTATTTTCCAAGTCGTCGATATGTCCCTTATATATACTTTCCTAATTTTGTCTTTTATTTTGGAGGTTATAACCACATTTTATGTGATGACTTTGTTTCTAGTGGTTCCTGGGTGATGCGGTTTGTATGTCTTATTTATTTATTTTAATGTCTCGTTAGAGCGCGTCTTTTGGTGTAATGCACTGTCGCCGCACTGCTTCAGAACCGGGACCACGTGTCCACGTGGGTTTATGAAAAACGCTATATCTCCGGAAATTCTCACCGGAAAAATCGACTGGTGGTGTCGCTTTGTAGCCCGTAGAAACGCCGTCCTTAACGCACCAAAAAAATCACAGGTCGTCGCTCAAAAACCAAAGAAAAATGCACTTTTATGTCCCGAGCACGTGGTCACTATTTGTTTTTCACCCTATTTCTTTTCACAGCTTTGTTTTTTTTTTTTTATGATTGAAAGTTTACTGGTGGCCCGAAGGCCTTTCCAGTTTCACCAGGACAGGTGGGCGAGCAAAGGCTCAGCCAAGAGGGGCGGGATTTGCTAACAACTGCCCGAGCGCCTCCGAAGGAGACCTAACAACTCAAGAGCAATTTTTTCGCGAATGAATCTACTACCGGATCGGAATCGCGACCCGCTGAGAAGATCCGGCGAGAAACTCAGCGGGCTGATGCATGGGTTAGGTTGCACGTCGACCTCTTTGTCGAGTTCGACGAGAACGGTTACCGGGGTCCCTAAGCCTGCCCCTAGTATTAGAGCTGAAGGCATCTAATGGCAAAGGTTATTGGATCTGATGGATCCGTAAGGACGTGTCTAGGGCGTCGACGGTGACTGGCTCCTGCATGATCAGGATTCGGGGAGTAGTCAGCGGCGGCAACGATAAGGCGATTATCATGACGCATAGCCTTATCGAAGTATCGTTCCGACGCTGACTTCATGTATTTCCGAATTGATTCGAGGCCCAGGTCGTCGTGTAGGTCAACGTTCCTCACGAACCACGGAGCCCCGACGGCTAACCTGCAAAAGCGGGATTGTAGGGATTGGAGGGTGTCTATGTGTGTGCGGGCCGCGTGAGCGAACACCACACTCGCGTAAGTCATGACGGGCCTTATGCAAGTTTTGTAAAGTGTCACCTTGTTCCGAAGGGACATTTTACTCCGCTTACAAATCATGGGGTAGAGTCTACCGAGAATAAACGCGGCACGGTCACGGACTGATTTTATATGCGGGCGGAATGTCATCGATGCATCCAGGGTAACGCCCAGGTACTTGACCTTCCTAGCCCAGGGTATGGGTTGTCTAAAGAGAGTAATCGGGGGTGTGCCACAGCTTTGTCTGGATGGTGCTGTTAACACTTTCGCGTTTGCGTCGTCAAGGCGCGTCTTTTGATGTATCACACTCCTGTCGGACTGCCCTATATCTGGGACCACGTGGCCACGTGGTTTCGCTAAAAAGTGTTTTATCTCCGGATACTTTAAAAAAATCTGAAATTGGGGTGGGAGGTGTGTGGCACCATGTGCTATAAAACTACACCTCGTCGATCGATATCGAGCGGCGCACGCCACTTTGTATTCCGAGCACGTGGTTTTTTCCAGTTTTTTCCGGAATAGCTCTTGAACCCGTTCTCTCCGAGGCACGCGGCTTTCACTGTCGAGTTTTTTGTCACTGTCCGCTTCTTTGAAGACCACTTTCACTGCAATCCGTGCACTTAAGACTATTTTTCGGATTTTTCAAACTCGGAGCGACGTATTTTCGTGATTTTTTGAATCTAATACGAATTCTAAAGATAAAAATACTCTTGTGATTGTTCCTATTAATAAAAAACGAATTGAGAAGTTTAGAAATAATATAATGCAAGAACATTCAGAAATTATTTATAACAAAAACCCAAATTTTTCATACCAGAATGTGTTTGAGAGAATTAATTTGGTCTTTACTGATGTATTTACTCCTAAAACTGTAACATTAAAAAAAAAAAACAGTGTTCAGCGAGTGGGCCACCACCGGAGTGTACAAAAGAAGAAAAAAGTTGTATGATCTGTACTCTGAAAAAGTTTATAATAATGATGAAACATTTCATCAATATGTCAAGAACTATTCAAAACTATTTAGAAAAGTTTGTTTAGCGGCAAAATCTTTACACTTAAGTGATTTAATAAAAAATGCCCCTGACAAGATAAAGATGACTTGGAACATCATAGGTAGAGAAAGTGGAAAAGTCAGAAATAGCCACCAAGAATTCTCATTAAAGGTAGATGATAAATTGGTAACTAGTCATGAAGATGTGGCTAATGCTTTTGAAAAGTTTTTCTCTGACATTCCAGTTTCAACTACTACTTCTCTAAATTCATCCCCCACAGCAGCTGAAATATTATTGCATAACCGTAAGGATACAAACAGTAGATGTGAAAAGTAATAGATCTTCAGGCACCCTGTTGAAAATGGGTGTACCTCAGGGTTCCATTTTGGGTCCTTTTCTATTTCTAATATATATTAACGATTTACCTAGTTTTATTGAGTCCCGACACGAGGTCGTATTATTCGCAGATGATACATTTTTATTATTTCAAATTAAAAGACAATTACAAGTCCATGACGAAGTGAATTATGCGATTTCGTGTGTGGTTCATTGGTTCCGTATCAATAACCTATTAATGAATAGTAAGAAAACTAAATGTATTAAATTTACTTTAAAATGTATTAAATCATCTTCAAATGTGAGACAAGTAGATAGTAATGTAATTGTTTCTGAGGAATCATTGGAGCTTGTTGAGTCAACCGTATTTCTTGGTATAACAGTGGACTCCAAACTGCAGTGGGGACCTCATATTCATAAATTGACGAGTAAGCTCAGCTCTGCAGCATACGCAGTAAAAAAATTTAGAATGTTAACAAATGCGGACACGGCTCGTTTAGTTTACTTTAGTTACTTCCACAGTGTCATGTCCTATGGCATTTTGCTATGGGGCAATGCGGCCGAGGTAAAAATGATATTTATTCTGCAGAAAAGAGCTATACGTGCTATTTATAACATGCACTCAAGGGAATCCCTGAAGGAAAAATTTAAAGAAATTAAAGTTCTCACTATGCCATCCCAGTACATCTTTGAAAATTTGATGTATGTTCGTAAACGTATTGAGGAGTTTCCTAAAATGTCGGCCATACATAATAGAAATACTAGAAACAAACACAAGCTTGTTGTGCCGAGGAGTAGATTACATAAGATACGAAATTCATTCGGGTGTTTGTCTGTGCGCCTGTACAACAAAATTCCACAAGATGTTCAGAACCTACATATACATAGGTTTAAGAAAACTATTAAAGAACATCTGTGCAATAAAGCTTACTATAAAGTCAATGATTATCTAGAAGATTGCACAAAGTGGGAATGAGTTGCTCGCTCCGGGCATTTCAATATTGTAATAATTGTTATGTTATTATACTCATGTAAAAATGAATATTTAAAAAAACCTAATATTAAAAAAAATATCTAATATTTAAAAAAAAAAAACATGCCCGCTGAGTTTCTTGCCAATTCTTCTCAGGACGGAGGCTAGTTCTTGTGAATTGGCGGTAGTTCTTTTGACGTTCAACAAGTATGTACTTTCATTTATGTTGAATAAATTTTTTTTGATTTGATTTGATTTATTCCCTTCTTTATTAATTTATTGGCTCAGTGGTGTAGATTGGGAGAAGCCTATGTCCAGCAGTGGACGACTGTGGGCTGTTGATGATGATGATGATGATGATGATGTGCAATCTTTGTGCAATACTCTAAAAATGTTTCCCTATCCTTCCACCGCATCACTTCCCCTACTGTTTCTTCGTCCAATTTTATTTGCAGGGCCTGTTCCAGTCCATATCTTTCCACAGCGTGTACAGGACATTCTAATAGGAGACGTAGCACGGTTTCATCGGTGTTTGGGTTGCAGATGCACGATGGACTCCCCTTGCACCTGAAACGACTCAGGTACTCGGAGAATCCACCGTGCCCCGTCATAATCTGTGCCCTAATACTGGTTATTTTCATCTTTCTTATTGTCCCATACGCTGCCACCGCATCCGGGTTAAAGGTCTTGGTGACCTTAGCAGTGTGGCCGGACTTGTATCTCCGATTCCATTCTTCAAGCGTCCTCATGCGTATGTGGCGCCTGACGAAAGTGATCGGACACAGATTATAGTCCGGTCTTTTCTTTAGGTTCATGGCGGCCTCCTTTGACAGCTGATCCGCTCTCTCGTTGCCCTCTAACCCTGCGTGGGCCTTTATCCAGAACAAGGATACCACCTTGTTCTGGAGACATGCAGCTGTTATATTTTGTCTGGTCTCCACTGCCAGGGGATGAAGGCAACTCGGGTTTTTCACGGTCAAAAGAGCCGCCATGGAGTCACTGAATACGGCAAAAGAAGGTGCCTTGATTTTCCTAATTTCCCGCGTTGCCCGGCAGGCATATCGCGAGTAGCTCAGCCTGGTAGACCGTACAGTATCCCGGTAACGCCAACTTGAGGGCGCGCATCTCAGCCTTTCCGTTCCATATGGACAGAGCTGCCCCGACACGCCCCCCAATCTTACTACCGTCAGTGAAGATTTTCACCTGTTGGTCAGAATTGACGCCAACTTCTTCCCGGTTCACCAGGCTGATAATCTTCAGCTCGCTTTGCTCCGCGGGATGCGGAGATTCCAGTGCAGAGGTCATCCGCTCTACCTCTCTATCTCCCAATATTGGCTGTGGCACCCCTTTCCTGGCTCTGTACAACGAAGCCACCTCGTGAATTCTAAGATCCAGGTGTAGTATCCCGGCTAGTAGGAGCACCGAATTCAATGAGACGGTGCGGTACGCCTTACACATTTTCTGTGCTATTCCCCGCGGCACGACGCCTAGTTGTTTTATGGTTCCCAGCTTGTTAGCGGCTTCTGCCCATGCGCTGGCGGCGTATAGAACTATTGGTTCCACCGTAGCCACGTATATGATTTTAATTACTTCAGGGCTTAGGCCCCAGTTTACTTTTGCGGCTCTGCTCAGCTGTTTGTGGACTGCGATGGCCTTGCGACATACTTCGGAGATGTGCGCGTTAAACGTGAGCCCGTCGTCGATGGTGAGGCCTAGTATTTTAATTTTCTTGGACATAGCAACACCAACCCCGCCCATGCCCAACGTGGGATGTCGTATTTTAACTTTTTTGTGATGACCATTGCACTGGTCTTGTGTGGTGCGAAGTTTAATTTGTTTTCCACGCCCCACGCCCGAACACGTTCGAGGGCGGCATTCGCCTGTCTCTCTATTTCCAATGCCGTGTCACCATCGAAGACTAGGATCACGTCGTCAGCGAAGGCTTGCGCGTAATCTCCTCTTCTCTTGAGTTGTTTGAGCAGGGGGTCCAGTACGAGGTTCCAGAGAATGGGGCCTCCAATTGAGCCTTGCACGTAACCTTTCTCCGTGCTTCTTTGGTGCGCAGCGCCGGCGTATCTTACTCGTACTTTCCTGTCGCGCAGGTAGCTGTCGATGACCCTTCTCAGGTTGACCGGACACCTTTCCTCAGCCAGTCGGATTCTTATAGCTGGCCACCAGGCGTTTCGAAGGCTCCCTCTATGTTCACCGATATTAATGTTACAATTTTTTTTTGTTTCAGCTTATTGCGTATTTTTTGCATGAGGGTATAGAGTCTTCGGTACTCCTTTGTGGCATGAATCCGTACTGGCGAGTACTCATCCTCGGCGCTATGTAGAACCTGAGTCGGGCCACCAACATTTTCTCGTAGATTTTTCCGAGTACCGGCAACAGGCCGATCGGACGGGACGCCTTTAGTCATGTGTAGTCTGACTTCCCTGGTTTCCGTAGTACAACCACTGTCGCCTCTTTCCATACTCTGGGGAAGTGGTTGTATGCCAGACATTTTTTTAGGATAGCCAGAAAAATTTCGGGGTCTTTGCTGATAGCATGATTGCAAATATCGGCTGTGAGGCCATCCATTCCCGGAGCTTTCTTTGGGTTGAAGGACTCACTTGACGCCTTCAGTTCGGCTATAGTGAATGGGGGGTCGTATGATTCACCATTTTCGCCTTCATTCACCAATTCCGCCTCCAGTTTGACATGGCTGTGGTGAGCGTTATCCGCAGCAAGGTAATATATAATAATAATTTATTTATTAACCTTGAAAAACATTTACACGTAACAGTTTGCTAAAAACTCTCCACACTAGGCACTGCCTGTCTCGTGGAGAGCTTTTTACAGAAGTATCTTAAAACTAGTGATAACGGTGCTGAATATACGAGAAAATCAAAATAGGTAAGCGAATTTAATGTTAAACATTTAAACTTATAATTTCTTTGGTTGTAATTTGTTTTGTGCATCAATAAAAAGTAAAAAAAAAATATTATATATATATTTATCCCCCAAACAATTAGACGTCCTCTGTAGAAAAAAATGCATTTAAACTGGCGTCCACCTGCTTTTGGCGTCCGCATACTGGACGCCACTTTGATAGCCAGTGGGGTTTACGTCCCATTGGTCCTGGCTAGCCGTAG
Organism: Bombyx mori; assembly: GCF_030269925.1. Lineage (NCBI taxonomy): Eukaryota > Metazoa > Arthropoda > Insecta > Lepidoptera > Bombycidae > Bombyx > Bombyx mori. Next base: position 29,630 of record NC_085120.1, on the reverse strand, counting down.
GACAAATATCGATAGAAGTCAAATTATCTCTTAAATGGCTGCAATAATATATTAAACAGTTCGCAACGAAATCGTAACGCAGGCGTGGCACTGCTGTCGCGCGTATATTGACAGCCGCATATCTTGGGGAGTTCCTGACTATGGATCCGCGTATTTGGCGTGGTCTTCTAGATACAGGGTCTCCGCTATGTATCGGGCGGACCCTTCCGCGTCCAGCGCCTTCCCATCTTTCACCAGCGGCGTGTTCTCCATTCTGCTCGCTGTCCTTCTTATAACCAATTTTTTTTTTTTTCTTAATGCACCTAATCCGCCAACATGTAATGTCTTGGCGCTAACTAAATACCTAATTCTCACCCATACTAGTTCTCGCCCGTCATGCCTCTCGTACTTTCATTCTGCATACTTTATCTTTCTATCTTCCATCACTCATTCGTTCCTGTGGGTGGGACTCCCACGTTTCTGTACCCTACTGTATATATTTCTTAATTTAAAATTATGTACTTCTATTCCGGGGAAATAAATGTGGACACTTCTCAGATCTTATTTCACAAATTTTCTTAGTCTATTACATGTTATATATCTAAGTTTTCTTAACTAATTACTTTCTAATACATATAATTATAACTATTCCTAACAGAGTGCTTATACATTTTAAAAACTAAACAACTATGTACAATTATATGTTTTTATTCTTATATCCTATATGATATAAATGGAACATACATTTTTAGCTAGTTTTATTATTATTTATGACTCTTTTAGCTACACTCACGCAATACGCTAGGAACATATCTCTACTTTTCCCTATCATTATCTCCGCAATGCTTTCTTTTGTTAATTTTATTTTTGACTCTTGTTCCAAGTTAAACCTTTCCAAGGCGTATGCAGGACAGTCCAAAAGCACATGCGGGACTGATTCGCTAATTGCAGGGTCGCAGACCCACACTAATTCCAAAGCTATTTGCTTGGCGGGGTGAGAAGTTTCTGCAAATCTCACCGGACGCTCAATCTCCCAGTCTCCTGGTATTAGCTGGGATGACCCTCTCCTCGCATACATGGCAGCTGCTTCTTGTATGCGGAGGTCTAGAGGCAGTATACCCGCCAGTACCAGTGCCGAGTTCAGAGAGACCGTGCGGTAAGACTTACAGAGCTTCTGGACGAATCCTCGTTGGACGGACCCAGCTTCCTCCGTATGCCCAGCTTTTTCGTAGCGGGCGCCCAGGCTCCGGCCGCGTACATGATCATTGGTTTTATGGTGGCAGTGTATATTATGTAGATTATGTCTATGTTAAGGCCCCAGCTCACCTTGGCTGCCCGTGACAGCTGCTTGTATATATCCGCAGCCTTTTTGCAGACGTTTTTTACATGTTCGTTGAACGTCAGTTTGTCATCTATTGTAAGGCCTAGTAATTTCACGCTGCGAACCATAGTGATGGGAGCACTCGCCATGCTCAAGGCTGGTGTATCATATTTCAACTTGTTAGTACAAAGCATCGCACTGGTCTTGTGTGGAGCGAACTTCAGTTTATTTTGGACACCCCAGCCATGCACACAGTCAAGCGTTGCATTTGTCACTCTGGATACCTCGTCAGCTGTATCTCCATCCACCACCAGCACAATATCGTCTGCAAACGCCTACGCAAATCTCCCCTTCCTTTCCAAGTCCTGCAGGAGTGGATCCAGCAACAGGTTCCAAAGTATAGGACCACCAATTGACCCTTGGATACAGCCTTTATTTGTCTCTCTTGTACATTCTCCCCAGCGTACCTTAATCTCACTTTACGGCAGTCGAGATAGCTATCAAGTAGCCTCCTAGTGTTCACCGGGCACCTTTCCTCAGCTAGCCTGACCCTGATTGCTGGCCACCATGCGCTGTCGAAGGCTCCCTCTATATCCAACGACACCAGGACAATTAGCTTCTTCAGCCTCAACTTGTCCTGTACGTGTTTTATTAGCGTATAGAGGGCGTCCTCGGTGCTCTTCTGGGGCATAAAGCCAAACTGGCGAGTACTAAGCCGCGGCACAAATTGCCATTTGATCCTTGCTACTACCATCCTCTCTAGAACCTTCCCCAAGACCGGCAAAAGCCTTATCGGTCGATACGACTTGGGGCTCGTGTAATCTTCCTTGCCTGGTTTTCGGAGGACCAACACCGTTGCCTCTTTCCAGATGTTCGGAAAATGTGCCAATTCTAGGCACTTATTTTATAGGGCAAGGAATGCGTCCAGGTCCTGGCAGATTGCTCGACTGCATATGTCCGACGTAAATCCATCCGCACCGGGGGCTTTCTTTGGATTAAAACCTTCAATGGCAGTCTTCAGCTCCAACGATGTAAATGGCGGGTCATGAGCTTCATCATGCCGCCACTTATTTACTTGGCTGGCTGCTTCTCTGATACGCCTGTGGTCTGCATTGTCCTCTTCTGTTGTGTTTTTTTTTTTTTTTTTTTATTGCTTAGATGGTTGGACGAGCTCACAGCCCACCTGGTGTTAAGTGGTTACTGGAGCCCATAGACATCTACAACGTAAATGCGCCACCCACCTTGAGATATCAGTTCTAAGGTCTCAATATTATCAATCTTTCATTAACTGAAGGTACATTTCCTGATAAATTGAAAATCTCAATAGTGAAACCTATATACAAAAAAGGACATAAGGAATGCATCAATAACTACCGACCGATTACTTTAATACCTATACTTGCAAAAATATTCGAAAAAATCATGCATTCTAGACTCACAACTTTTCTTAATAAATCTGAAGTTATAAAATCTGAACAACACGGTTTTCAAAAAGGCAAATCTACTACACTAGCAGCTTTTAAACTCATTAGTAAAATTACTGAAAATGTAGACAGAAAAATACCCACGGTTGGAGTTTTCTTTGACATGACCAAAGCCTTTGACTTTGTTGACCATAACATTCTTCTACGGAAGTGTAATAATTATGGCATTAGAGGGATAGCTGAAAAATGGCTTAGTAGTTATCTAAGCAACAGACAACAATATGTTGAAATTAGGGATATTGATAATAACAATGAAGAAGTGGCTTTTAAATCTTCATTAGCGTATAATAAAGTAGGTGTCCCACAAGGGAGCATTTTAGGACCGCTACTCTTTATCATTTATATAAATGATCTCCCAGAACACATACATTACCCATGCAGCTTATTTGCTGATGATATAGCCGTTGTAATCACCAAAGATGCCACACTAGATTTAAATGATGAGATAAATGCTACTGTTAGTAAGGTCATAGATTGGATGAATAAGAATAACTTAAAAGCTAATTTAGACAAAACGAGATATATACAATTCTATAATAGACACAAATTTATTAATAACTTAAATATAACTTATAATAATAACACACTAAATGAATGTAATAGCATAACATTTTTAGGATTAAATGTGGATAATCAATGTAGCTGGAATCTTCACATAGATATTACTTGTAGTAAAATTAATCGATTCTCATATGCACTTTGGCGACTTACAAAAATATGTAATTTAAAAACTGCATTACAGGCCTATCATGGATATGTCGCCTCAAATATCAGATACTGTATACCCCTCTGGGGAAATTCTAGTCACATAAATAGAGTGTTCATTGCACAAAAGCAATGTGTTCGTGCCATGTGCAATATTCATCCTCTGACTTCTTGTAAACCATTCTTCCAAAAACATAATATTTTAACTGTACCATCCATATATATACAAGAATGTTGTTTGTTTGTTAAAAAGCACCCACAATTATATAAATCGTGTGGCGAGTACTGTCAATTTAATACAAGATACCCTACTAAACTAATGTTACCAAGTATAAATACTCGTTACTACCATACAAACTGTTATCCTATGACTATCAGAATATTTAATAAGATACCAAACAGCATAAGAGATCTTCCACTAACTCAATTTAAAAGAAAATTATATTTATGGCTGATAGATAAGGCTTATTATAGTGTGCAAGAATTTTTAAATGATAAGTGTTGTACATAATAAAATATTAGAATAAGAAGTGATAGAATGTAAAAATAGATAGATTTAGTAAATTTTGTGTTATAATTAATATAAAAATAAATTAAATTTTCGCATGCCTAAACAGGCGAAATATATGAAGCTATGTCCTATATCTTATAAACTATATTTCTGGCGAATAAAGATTTTCTTTCTTTCTTTCTTTCAATATAGTTACAACGCTACCCCACCCTTCAAACCGAAACGCATTACTGTTTCACGGCAGAAATAGGCAGGGCGGTGGTACCTACCCGTGCGGACTCACAATAGGTCCTACCACCAGTCCCTTGGATAGAATGTGTCGGCGAGCAAAGCAGCTGATTCCATTGGGTTCAGGAATGCACCATCGCTACTTAGGGTCAAATCCTCTTGTCGTACTTCGGTCCTTCTTATGACTCTGTCTACCCCCTCCCATAATCCTTCTCTCCTCCTCCTCCATCCTCTTGAGCTTTTCCATTATTATTTCCCTTTCTTTCTCTGTTTTACATCCGACTATGATCTTCCTGTCTTTGGCGTTTATCACTTTTCTTATTCTGTTTAGCACTTCTTCACCAGTTTCTGTCTCATTCTTTGCGGTAACCACTACTGAGTGCAGCGCCGTCCGCTCCAAACGCTGTCTCTTAGCAGCCGTCGCCGCAACTCCAGCGTAGGTTAATCGCTCTTGAGTCTCTTTGTTCCTTTCTATCACTTCTTTTAGTCTCTCAATTTTTTCATTGCTTTCCTCTATGAGTTGGGCATGTTTTTCCATCTTATCCAATAGCATGGTTTCCTTTTTTCCTCTGTCCTCCTTTTCTTTTTCCTCCTCTGATTCTCTAATCAGTTCCTTCTTTCCTTTTCCTTTTACACCTTCAGCCTCTTTCACAAGCTGGAGGAGTCTGTCGATCGCCTCGGTATCGCCCGAGTAACCTCGGTTTTTATTTCTGTCTTGAAATTATAGCATTCCCAAGATTAATTTTTGCCTTGCCGTGTTTGCCGATGGTGCGTTTAGAATTTACTTCACCGTTAACTCGGGTAAGTGTGAAAAAGAGAAATCGTTATGACTCTACCTGAGCCCGTCTCAGCGTAGTGGCAAAGCTGCTAATTGGAAATCCACGTCAGACTGAGCTTTGACAGAGAAAGTCCCGGGAATATACAGTACACAAAATGTTTGTTCTATGTAGAGTCAATCTTGGTCAATAAACTATAATACTAAGTTTCTTATTTCTAACACAAAATCCGCGTCCAAATTGGAGCTAACGTTATAAGTAAGTTTAAAACAAATAGGGGCTCTACCGAGAGTCCGTCTCAAAATATTGGCAGAAATGCCAGCTGCCAACAGAAGCTGCGTCAATCAGAGATTTGGTTCTGAATAACAGTCCCAAAGTGTGCGGCTGGATAGGGCTTTTTACATAGAGTAAGATTATTTCCACAACACAGTCGGTAAAGAACTACTCGATTTTAAATTTGTAAAAAATAAAAAATAAATTCTTAAATTAGGCATAAAAATACAAAAAATAGCCAAAAAATTCTAAATAAAGACTAACAATACTAAAGCTTTCTTACTCTACCTAATTATATTTAATTTTCTTCAAAAAAGTCTTCCAGGGGGTTGTTTCGCCATGGTGAATTTTTCAAAAATTAATTTATTTTGTCGATCGAAAAATCTGAATTTTTGCAGAGAGCTTGAACTACACTAGTTCTTTTCAAATAAGTAATAAAAACTATGTGTTATCGACCGCTTTCTCGAGATATTTTTATTTAAAGTTTTAGAAAATTTTAAACGGCAATAACTCTATGAAAACTTATCTTGTTTCCCATCCGCAAACGTTTAAATCTTCTATTTGTTGTTCTGCATCAGAATAGATCATCAAAAATAGCCGCAGTGTCCTGGATCGCTGACCACGTGCCACGTGGTTTCTTGTTTTTTTGTGTTTTTCTCGGCCATCCTTGGCCGAAAAAATCCAAAAAAGGTACCGCCTTGTAGGGTCCAATAGGGCGACTAATCGCGCAGCGCTCAATGTCAAAGTTTTTTTTCTGCTTTTCCCCGATCATGAGAACACCGGGTCCTTATTTATCTATATACTCATTCATTCCAGTTCTCACATGTATTCCTCTCGCACTTTCAAGCCGCATACTTGGTCTTTCTTACATTCATCATCAATCATTCTTTGTCGGGTGGGACTCCCGCTACTCTATGCTTATATATATATTTTTCTTTTATTTGGGAAAATAAAGTTCCTTACAGTTTTATTTTTAACCTCTGTTTTGTGTACAATAATTTTTATACTTTACGTATTCTTATGCTAACCTTACAGATTCTACTTACTTATTTTGTTTTTATTACAAAATTCGGTACATTTACATAATTATGGGCTTACATGGATACTAACTATTATACTTATCACTATGTTTCTGACATTCTAGCATTTTTTATTTCTTAGTTTTATTTTTACATCTATAAATCTTACATTTGTATATATTTTTAATTAGCGCTTTAATTATCTCCTCGTCGTCACTCGGGAGGAAGACATCTTTTAGAATGACAAGCGGGTTTTTATTTTTCATACGGGAAACAATTAAACCCTCCCGCCGGCTTTCAATTGTTTCTTTCACCTTGTATAGTTCCGCTTCGGTGTCACACCCTAAAATAACTGTTTGGTTTTTTGCTTTGCGCACCTTGCTTATTTTCAGGCCAGTACCCCTGGCATCGACCGCCTTCCTCACTCTCTCAAGCACCTCGTCGGCAGTCTCCTGATTGCCTTCGAGGGTGACCGCCATCGAGTGTAGTGCCGGCCGATGCCCTGACTTGGTGGCCGCGACGTTGGCATACGACCTGGAGATAGGTCTTTGCTCGCCTGTGACCACACCTTGAGCGACTATGTCGATTGCAGTTTTTGCTGACGCGACATCAGCGGCAACACAATCGAGCTTGTCGCCGAGGGTGTTCTGGGAGCAGACCATGACTCTGACGCTCTCGGCGGTTTTGTCAATGGCCCCTCCGACCTCGTCGACTCTGTCGATGATTTTGTCGATGATGTCAGCGCCACCGTCGTCGCGGAGAACATTTTGCTCCTCAAAGGATGAGGTAATTTTTGCTTCCAGGTCGTTAATTCGTGTCTGCAAGTTTGTTTCCACTTGGCCCAGGCGTTCTAGAATGTGATGTCCGTATTCCAGTGAAGCTACAACAGTGGGAGATCGTGATTTTCGCCGCTTCCGAACCCGTCAGCCGCTTACTGAGTTCGTAGAGGACACGCTGGCCCCTATCCGACCAAACCTCCAGGAAGTTCGGTTAGGTTTTTTTTTTTTTTTTAATACTCGTGTTTCCCCTGACATTGTCAGAGCGCTTATTTAGGTTTATTTAGATTTGTTTCAGTATTTATTAAGTTTACTTAGTTTTTTGATGTTTAAATTTTTTCTTCCCAAAATTATTAACGAATTTTACGAACGAAATTTACTAACGAAATTTATTCAGTTACTTAATTTTTTAATACAACAGTTCCCCATGCTTACCAGGCCATATTATTCCTAATAAGGTGGAAGCATGGGTCAGGTTTCTTTATTCCGTTTTATTGTTCGTTCTGCTATTTTTGTTGCGTACTCCAGTAGGATGCCCCTTTCCTTTTTACTACGCATGATGTGGCTGATGCTGTTTAGGCTCAGCCCCATCTTTAACTCCTGCTCTAACGTCCACCTCTCAGCCGCAAAAACACCGCATTCCAGGAGAATGTGAGGGACAGACTCAATTGCGCTGGGCTCGCAGATGCACGATGGGTCCCGCTTACACTTGAATCGGTGCAAGTATTCGGAGAACCCACCGTGCCCTGTCAGCACTTGTGTTAGCACCCCCCGTGGTTCTATTTTGCGCACGATCTGGTATGCATCTCCAGCGTCTGGGAAAAACATTTTTGTGACCCCCGCGGTTTCTCCGTTTCTATATCTCCGGTTCCACTCACCCAGCGACTCCAGACGGATCTGTCGCCTGACGTATGAAACCGGACAGAGGTCATAGTCCGGCTTTGCTTTTCTTTTTAGAGCCGCTTCTTTGGCCAGGTGATCGGCGCGCTCATTACCTTCCAGTCCAGCGTGTGCCTTTATCCAGAACAAGGATATATCTTTGCCCTGGGATAAAGCCACGTCGAGGTTCCCTCTAGCTTCCACTGCTAAGGCGTGGAGGGCACTTTGGTTCGTGACTGTCTGTAGTGCGGCCTTTGAGTCACTGTAAATGCCAAAAGTTCCCTCCCTGCGCCGCAGTATCTGCCTGGTGGCTACGCATATTGCCAGGAGTTCCGCCTGGTAGACAGTACAGCAAGACGGCAGACTAAGTTTCGAGGACTTGATCTCGGCCTCCCTATCCAAAAGGGAGAGTGCCGCTCCGACTTTGCCCTCGATTCTGCTGCCGTCTGTGAAGAATCGTACATCTTGGCTGTTGTGGGTTTCCACATGTGACTGGTCCACCAAGCTCACGAACTCCATGGTCATATGTTTCGCCGGGTGCGGCGTGTCTGCGAACGCCACCACCCGTTCCATCTCACGGCCGGCCAGCGATGTCACCCCCTTCCTCATCTCGTACAGTGCGGCTGCTTCCTGTATCCGGAGATCGAGTGGGAGTATCCCCGCCACATAAGTGCCGAATGCAGCGAAACGGTGCGGTAGGACCCAGTAGGCATAGCTTTTGAGCGAACCCTCGCTGGACCGAGTTCAAGTGCTTCTGCACTCCGACCTTCCTAGCCGCCGGCGCCCAGGCGCTGGCTGCATACAAAATCACCGGCTCCACCACCGCCGTGTAAATACTGCGGATCACCTCGGGGTGTAGGCCCCAGCTCACTCTTGCCGCTCTAGACAATTGTTTGTAGATGTTTATGGCCTTCTTACAAACATTCGCGACGTGGGTGTTAAAAGTGAGCTTGTGATCCACAGTAAGCCCCAGTATTTTTATTTCCTCAGACATGCCAATGGCGACCCCGCCCATGCTCAGGAGTTGTTAGGTTAGGTTAGGTTAGGTTAGGTTAGGTTAGGTTTAGGTTTAGGTTTAGGTTTAGGTTTAGGTTTAGGTTTAGGTTTAGGTTTAGGTTTAGGTTTAGGTTTAGGTTTAGGTTTAGGTTTAGGTTTAGGTTTAGGTTTAGGTTTAGGTTTAGGTTTAGGTTTAGGTTTAGGTTTAGGTTTAGGTTTAGGTTTAGGTTTAGGTTTAGGTTTAGGTTTAGGTTTAGGTTTAGGTTTAGGTTTAGGTTTAGGTTTAGGTTTAGGTTTAGGTTTAGGTTTAGGTTTAGGTTTAGGTTTAGGTTTAGGTTTAGGTTTAGGTTTAGGTTTAGGTTTAGGTTTAGGTTTAGGTTTAGGTTTAGGTTTAGGTTTAGGTTTAGGTTTAGGTTTAGGTTTAGGTTTAGGTTTAGGTTTAGGTTTAGGTTTAGGTTTAGGTTTAGGTTTAGGTTTAGGTTTAGGTTAGGTTAGGTTAGGTTAGGTTAGGTTAGGTTAGGTTAGGTTAGGTTAGGTTAGGTTAGGTTAGGTTAGGTTAGGTTAGGTTAGGTTAGGTTAGGTTAGGTTAGGTTAGGTTAGGTTAGGTTAGGTTAGGTTAGGTTAGGTTAGGTTAGGTTAGGTTAGGTTAGGTTAGGTTAGGTTAGGTTAGGTTAGGTTAGGTTAGGTTAGGTTAGGTTAGGTTAGGTTAGGTTAGGTTAGGTTAGGTTAGGTTAGGTTAGGTTAGGTTAGGTTAGGTTAGGTTAGGTTAGGTTAGGTTAGGTTAGGTTAGGTTAGGTTAGGTTAGGTTAGGTTAGGTTAGGTTAGGTTAGGTTAGGTTAGGTTTTTTTTTTTTTTTTTTTTTTTTTTTTTTTTTTTTTTTTTTTTTTTTTTTTTTTTTTTTTATGCCTTTCCCCGATCGTGAGATCACCGGGTCTTTTTTAGTCTAAGCTACTCATTCATTCTAGTTCTCTCTTTTATGCTTCTCGCACTTTCATGCTTCATACTGTTTCTTTCTTGCATTCATCATCTGTCATACTTAGCCGGGTGGGACTCACGCTACTTTAACTTACTATTGTTTTTATTTTTCGGGGTAAATAACATTTTGCTCATTTATTCATAAATCAATTACAAAAATATTGTTTGAAACTTATGTCTATTTTGAAGCTTATACTATTTGGATCTTATCTTTATATAATTTTAACAATTTCAATATTATTATCTTATTCCTATGTTTTACATTTTAGCTTCTTATTCTATTGCTTATTATATTACGTGCTTATTCTACTTTTTCCTATGTTATTTGTTACATTTCTCTTCTAGTTCTATTCTAACAATACTTTTTAATTTTAATTTTATTTTCCAGGGAGCTGGACAGGAGAAGAGGAAGGTAAGTTTTAATTTATGTCAAGCCCATTTCCTTTGTTTTCTTATTTTTACTGCGTATATATATACTATTGATTTTGCTTAATATATTGTATGCTTATATCTAATATATCTTAATATTATTGTAAACATACTTTATTTTCTATTTATTTCTTTTTATTACTATTCCAATGATAGCTATGCAGTATTTCAAAAACTGATTTCTATTTGTATCTATTATTATTTCATGCAACGTGTCAAGTCCAATTTTCACGTCCAACTTTTGCTCGATGTCATGTCTAGCCTGTGCAAAGATGGGACATTCCACCAGCACATGAGGAACGGTTTCTTTCACTGCTGGGTCGCAAATGCATGACGGGCTCTCTTTACACTTAAATCGACATAAGTATTCCGAGAACCCGCCATGCCCCGTCATGATTTGTGTGAGTATGTTACTGGGCTGTATCTTTCTCACTATTCTGTACGCAACCAATGCATCTGGGAAAAACAATTTAGTGACGGATGCCGTCTCGCCAGTTGTATAGCGCCGGTTCCATTCCTCAAGCGTGGTCATTCGTAGGCTTCGCTTGACGAATGAGATCGGGCAGCGATCGTAGTCTGGTCTTTTCCTGGAGTTTTCAGCGGCTTCCTTTGCAAGTCCGTCGGCCCTCTCATTGCCCTTCAGCCCTGCGTGAGCTTTTATCCAATGAAAGGTGACAGCCTTGCCTTGGAGTAACGAGGCTTTAATGTTTTGTCTTGCTTCGACTGCCAGTGGATGGGGGCTATCATAATTTGCAACGGTTTGGAGGGCCGACATGGAATCGCTATAGACTCCAAAAGATTTGCTTCCACTCTTCCTGACTTCCGACGTCGCCACACACAGCGCCAGCAGCTCTGCCTGGTAGACTGTGCAGTAGTTTGATAGGGCAAGTTTGCGGGTCTTAGTCTCGGTGTCCCCTTTCCAAATCGACAGCGCGGCTCCTACTTTGCCTCCGATTTTACTACCATCTGTAAAAATACACTCGTTGTAGTCGCTGTTACCGTCGACTTGTTCTTGGTCCTCCAAGCAGACTATTCGTAGATCCGCACGTTCCACGGGGTGTGGCATCTCTGCAAAAGGCGTCATTTGTTCTATCTCCGCGTCAGCCAGTCCCGGCAGCAGTTGTCCCTTCTTGGCTTCGTATAATGAGGCCGCCTCACGAACTCGGAGGTCTAGGGGGAGCATACCCGCCAGGATCAAAGCTGAATTGAGTGACACGGTGCGATACGCTTTGCACACCTTTTGTGCAATTCCCCTCTGCACAGCGGCTAGTTGTTTAATTACGCCCAATTTGGCGACTGCCGGCGCCCATACACTGGCTGCGTACAGGACTATGGGCTCTATGGTGGCAGTATATATTAGTTTGATGACCTCGGGGTGTAGACCCCAACTCGCTTTGGCTGCTCTGGCTAGCTGTTTGTACACCTCAATCGCCCTTCTGCAAACATTCGAGACGTGTGCGTTAAACGTCAACTTGCTGTCGACGGTCACCCCTAGAATTTTAATGTCTTCTGACATGGGAATGACTGTCCCGCCCATGTTCAGCCGTGGGGTATCATATTTCAGTCTCCTTGTTAAGGTCATAGCTTTGGTTTTTTGTGGTGCGAACTTCAGTTTGTTACTGATACCCCATTTCTGAACATGTTCGAGAGCCGCATTGGCCCGGTTTTCAATTTGTAACGCCGTGTCTCCGTCGAAAACAAGGACAACGTCGTCTGCGAATGCCTGACAGTACACTCCTTGGGTGTCCAGACTTTTCAGGAGTGGATCCAGCAAGAGGTTCCACAGCACGGGGCCACCGATTGAGCCCTGCACACAGCCTTTGCTGGTATTCACGCTGTGCTCTTCCCCTGCGTATCTCACTCGGACTTTTCTTTCCGTGAGATAGCTGTCCAGTACTTTCCGCAGGTTCAGTGGACAGTTTTCCTGGGCTAATCGGACTCTGATGGCAGGCCACCAGGCGCAATCAAAGGCTCCCTCTATATCTAATGACACCAACGTTACTATTTTCTTTTCCTTAAGATTGTTAGAAATATGTTGCATCATGGTATAGAGGGAGTCCTCGGTGCTCCTTTGTGGCATGAACCCGAACTGCCTTGTGCTTGTCCTTGGGATAAGATGGTATTTCACGCGTGACATCAGCATTTTTTCGTATATTTTGCCCAGTATTGAGAGCAAACCGATTGGTCTATACGACTTGTGGTTTGTGTATGAGTCTTTACCCGGCTTCCGCAACACCACCACGGTAGCTTCCTTCCAGGCCTTTGGGAAGTAGCTTTGTTCCAGACATTTGTTGAGGAGCGTGAGAAATACATGAGGGCTACTGTTTATGGCATGATGACATATATCCGCTGTAAAGCCATCTGCTCCGGGTGCTTTTTTGGGGTTGAAGGAGTTACTTGCCCATTTCAGTTCTGACATGGTGAATTGCGGTTCGAAAATATTATTATTTTGCTTGCCACAATTCACTTTTTCGGCTTCTTCCCTGATTTGGCGATGGTAGTCGTTATCGCCGTCGGTAGAATCCTTTGGATAGAATGTCTCCGACAACAATTTGACTGACTGCTTAGCATCTAGAATGTTCCCGTCTTTTTCCAGTGGCAAGTCTTCTTCCCGTTTAGTCACTCTTCCAATAACCCTATAGATTCCCTCCCACACTCCTTCCTTATCTTGTCTATGACAATAGTTCTTCCAACTTTCTATCTGGGCACTGGCTGCTTTTAACTCATATTCTTGTTTTAGTTTCAGGTACTCTTCGACGACCCGTGACCTTCGGATTGGCGCAGCGCATCGGATTCTGCGCTTTCTGGTGGCGACTTCACGTTTCATTGCGGCTAGCTCCTCAGACCACCACGGCAAGGTAAGTTTTTCTTGTGTTTTTTTCTTGGGTATGGTTTGGTTACATACTGTTTTAATTATGTTTGTGTATTTGTTTTCTGCTATTTCAATTTCTGCTATTGTATTTATTTGTTTTATATTTTCAATGGTCAATTGTTTTTCTTGTAACAACTGTCGCGTTTTCTCATGAAAATTTGACCAGTTGGCTTTCTTTGTGTTGTATATTCTTGTGGTTCTTTGTATTTTTATTCCTATTGCTCGTTTTGTATGAATATTAAATAGGATGGCGTTGTGGTCTGAGGTCGTCAGTCCTTCATCAACTCTCCAGTCGCTCACCAGATCCATCAAGTCTGTCGAGCAGGCTGTAACGTCGACATAACTTTTGTAGCGCTTTCCTCCCCTAATCGTGTCGAAGGTCGGAATTTCCCCTGTATTTAATATGTTCAGTTCCAGTTCCTCCAGTGTCCCCAACATACTTGTACCCCTGTTATCTATGCTAGGGCTTCCCCACCAGGTGCTCTTTGCGTTCGAGTCTCCTCCGTAGATTATTTTGCTTCTTCCTATTTCGTCTTTGATTTTCCCTAGATGTTCAAGATAGGGCTCTATGGGCTGGTCTGGCTCGAAATAAAAGGAGACTAGCGTGATGCTCCACGCGCTGGTGTTGATCCCCACCACGCAGATGTTGTTGGTGGTGAGTTTCGGGTACTGCACTACGTTGATGTTATGGTCAAATACAACTATCGCTGCTTTTACAGTCCCACCACTCACATCAGCGTTTTGGAACACACGCATTCCCCTTTGAGTTTTCATTTCTTTCGCCCCACCCACATATGGTTCCTGTAGGAGCGCCACGGCAATTTTGAGCCTTGCCGCCTCCACAAGGACCTCGTTTGTCGCTAGTTTATTTCTTTGGAGGTTTGCTTGTACTACCCGATAAGGGACTTGATCCTCCTGGCTGCCCTTAGCAATACGCTACAGTCGATCGGGCCAAGTCATCCCATCTTTTCCTCACCTGACAGTTCGAGTCAAAAGCGTTATGCTCTGCGTTATCTATATCTGCCTTTGTACAATTCCTACATTTGGGTGGTACCTTGGCCAACCAGTCAGAACATTCAGTTTTCAAATGCGGACCCCCGCAATGGCTACACAGGTCTATAGATTCGACGCAAAATCTTTTACTGTGTCCATAGCCTAGGCAGCGCGTGCATTGCACCAGAGGAGATTGGTCTTCTACTTTAATCCTTCGCAGATCTATGTGCACGCTTCCTTTTCCGGTTGCTCTTTGCCAGACGGTGGGTGAGACGCTGACCACCACGTGGTTTGTGTGTGGGTTTCTCGCCCTCCGTCTGTACCGGATCACCACTCTGTCCTCTCCCTCGCAGAGGTCGCGGAAAATATCTCGATTTTGGTTCCTCAGAGCTTTAAGGATGTCCTCATCCGAATGTATGGTGAGAACACTCCTAAGCATCATTAAGGGATCCCGGTTTTCCACTTCCTCGACGTGGAGCTGAGTCTCCGCCTTCTCCAACCTATTTTTTAATTTGTCCCTTTCCGCCTTGGTACCTAGGCCTATGATAACTTTTCTATCTTTTGCCTTCCTAACGTTTTTTACCTCTATCCATCCCTCTTTTGCATCTACTGCCTTTCTTACTCTGTCGAGCACCTTTTCCCCAGTCTCACATTCGTCCTTTGAGGTGATCACGACGGAGTGCAGCGTTTGCCTCATAACTTCAGGCTTCTCATTTGTAGCAGCCGGCTGTATCGCGGCTACGCTGGCGTAGCTTGCTGCCGTCACTGTTGCTTTCTCCATTGCTTCCTTCAGGTCTCCCATCATTTTTTTACTCTCTTGCAAGAGCTTGGCGTGTTCCTCCATTTTGGCTACATAAGTATTCGCGTCCATTGGGCTTACCGTAAAGGTCCTATCAGTCGCTCTTTGCCCCACATCACCCGTCTTCTCTTCTTTCGATTTCCCTTTTTTCCGGTCCATTTCGGCATCCTTCACCAATTGGTAAAGTTTGTCAAGTGCCGCTGTAACCTCGATTTTTATTTCTCTTTTAATATTCCCGGAGTTGCTTAAGTGCAGCTTGGCCTTTAAAAGGCAGGCTTTTGCTTCCGCAGATCTGTCCTGGCATTGGCCTGGACTTGTTGTTTTGCCGGCTTGCGAAGTTGTTGGTTTGGCGGCTACGACAGTCTGCGCGGCTAACTTAGTGGATGATGGGATGGTTTTACCTTTGGAGGTTTCCCATTCATCTATTCTCACGCCTATGCTGCGTCTCTCGCCGCCTTCTGGGGATTTAGGGTTTCGGGGTGATTTATCACTCGTCATCGCTTTCTGGACGGGGGATCGTATTCCGAACATGTTGTCAGAGGTGTTAAAGTATTTCTAGCGAACGACTGTCTAGTCCGATAGTGATTCAGCCCAGTTAGTTAGTATGATGCAATGTAATGTGTTATGCGAGTATATCGGGGAAAGTTGTCCTATGGCTTAAATAAATGTATAGGTGTAAATGTGTAAAATGTATATATTGTAAAAATAATTGTCAATGTCTTACTTAGCTTAATAATAATTAAGTCGTCGCAACACACTTATTCCGCCCAAAAAAGGCTTGTTTATTTGCCCAATAGGGTCAGTCGAATATAAACCGTGCTGTCTGTATTACCCAGATAGATATGTCTTATTGAAATGTATATGTAACTTTCTATTTCTTTCAATATTTTATTTTACTTTACAGGAGCTGTACTCTGCATATGAAAGTTTATGTCTCTGTTTTTTGTTGCAGATTTCGTCAGACTACACGAGTACTGGACTCGTCGGACGTCGGTAAGAAATTATTTATTTATTTACTTGTGTGTGTGTGTGTGCGCGTGTGTGTGTATGTGTGTGTGTGTGTGTGTGTGTGTATTATATATAATGATTTAATTTAAGTTATTCCGCTTTCGATATTGACCAACTAACTAAAATAAGCAGTCAAACTGTTAAAAATTTTAAAACATAACAGACACAATTAAATTATTCGCAGTTCTGAATTATAATATGAAATATATAAAATAAAATAGTGATACAAAATAAAAATTAGAGAAAAAACAAGACGAAACAAAACAATAACGTCAGCTCAGTTACACACTGTCCACAATTTCTAAGTAATACAGTGATGTATTTCACTTTCGCACTAAAACTAATATTATTATGCACTAAATATGTACATCTAAGTCAGTGACAGCAAGTAACCAAACCAAGCATTCAATTTCGTTCTATTTCGTTCTATTCGCTATTCAATACGCTGGCTGTGTTATGTTCGATGTTACTTTACTTCAAATTTAAATGTTGTAAAACATAAAGAAACAAAAGACGGGACCAGATGGTGCGGCGCGTGACTCATCCGCTCACCTGCATGTAAACAACATCGATATCACGTCACCGCCGCGCCGTTCTATTGGTCGACAAGTTCGCTCGGTTTCTTACGGCTTAAGATAAATGTTTTATATTGTTCCGCTTTCGATGCGGGTCAAAAATACAAGTGATTCACGAATCAATCAAATTCATAACCTATTCTAAGACACACACAACACGCACAGCAGAAGTATGTACAGTTCTAAATTTTTAAAGTTCCTACTTAATAATACAAACACAAATAAAATAAGCCAAAAATTAAAAAAATTAAAAGTGGTCCGAAACTAGTCGAGTTTGGGTTCGTTTTGTAAGGGCTTCTCTCAGGGTCACGAATATTTATTTAACAATAAAAACCAACCGACGTCCGATTTAATATTCTTAAAAGTAATAAATTTTTTCCTTAAAGTGATTATAAAAGTACAATTTCGGTCCAATAATTTCAAATAAGGCGTCAAAGTTATGCTAAATGTTTAACTCTACAATAATATTTAAATTAATATGTTCTAGATTTTTAATAATTATTTTTTAAATGCAATTGAAAATTTGAAAAATTTTGAAAAATTATTTTCTCCGGAATTTTCTGATAGAAATTTCTGATTTTTTCAACAATGTTGCAGGTGTATGTAAGCTTTAATATGACTATGAAAAAACTATATGTTATCGATCGTTATAAAAAGATAGAAAATTTCGAATATTGCCAAACTTTCAAAATTCAATAACTTAAAAACGCCTTAACTTTTTTCAGGTCTTGAAACGGTTCTGGGCTTCTCTTGTCTGCCTCCTCCAGTCACTATTTTCAAAATTTTCAAAATGGCCGCCGATCACTGACCACGTGCCACGTGGTTTTTGTTTTTTTCGGTGATTTCTCGGCCGTCTCTGGCCGAAAAATTCCAAATTTGGTATTGGATTGTAGGGTTCAACAAGCCCGTCAGGACAGCAGTAGAAAAACTGTATGTCACAGCGATAAAACCCGCGGCGCACGCGGTCAAAGTTTCGGAATTCTGCAATTTCCGAGTTTTTCCACGGAAAATCGTCCAAATTTCACTGCGATCCAAAATAAACTTTCACCAACAGGTTCGCCGCACTTTTCCACAAATTTTGGTGTATCGCACTGTTATTTTGGTACACTTTTCACCACTTTTCGGAATTTTTAATGATTTTTCGAGCGTAAATCACTGCGGAGCAACTGGGGACGCGCGTGTTCGCTGCGGAGGGCCACGGCAGACTGGTTAGGTTAGGTTAGGTTAGGTTAGGTTAGGTTAGGTTAGGTTAGGTTAGGTTAGGTTAGGTTAGGTTAGGTTAGGTTAGGTTAGGTTAGGTTAGGTTAGGTTAGGTTAGGTTAGGTTAGGTTAGGTTAGGTTAGGTTAGGTTAGGTTAGGTTAGGTTAGGTTAGGTTAGGTTAGGTTAGGTTAGGTTAGGTTAGGTTAGGTTAGGTTAGGTTAGGTTAGGTTAGGTTAGGTTAGGTTAGGTTAGGTTAGGTTAGGTTAGGTTAGGTTAGGTTAGGTTAGGTTAGGTTAGGTTAGGTTAGGTTAGGTTAGGTTAGGTTAGGTTAGGTTAGGTTAGGTTAGGTTAGGTTAGGTTAGGTTAGGTTAGGTTAGGTTAGGTTAGGTTA
The DNA here is from genome assembly GCF_030269925.1 of Bombyx mori. Classification (NCBI taxonomy): domain Eukaryota; kingdom Metazoa; phylum Arthropoda; class Insecta; order Lepidoptera; family Bombycidae; genus Bombyx; species Bombyx mori. The sequence continues at coordinate 11,440 of NC_085120.1, read as the reverse complement.
GGTTAGGTTAGGTTAGGTTAGGTTAGGTTAGGTTAGGTTAGGTTAGGTTAGGTTAGGTTAGGTTAGGTTAGGTTAGGTTAGGTTAGGTTAGGTTAGGTTAGGTTAGGTTAGGTTAGGTTAGGTTAGGTTAGGTTAGGTTAGGTTAGGTTAGGTTAGGTTAGGTTAGGTTAGGTTAGGTTAGGTTAGGTTAGGTTAGGTTAGGTTAGGTTAGGTTAGGTTAGGTTAGGTTAGGTTAGGTTAGGTTAGGTTAGGTTAGGTTAGGTTAGGTTAGGTTAGGTTAGGTTAGGTTAGGTTAGGTTAGGTTAGGTTAGGTTAGGTTAGGTTAGGTTAGGTTAGGTTAGGTTAGGTTAGGTTAGGTTAGGTTAGGTTAGGTTAGGTTAGGTTAGGTTAGGTTAGGTTAGGTTAGGTTAGGTTAGGTTAGGTTAGGTTAGGTTAGGTTAGGTTAGGTTAGGTTAGGTTAGGTTAGGTTAGGTTAGGTTAGGTTAGGTTAGGTTAGGTTAGGTTAGGTTAGGTTAGGTTAGGTTAGGTTAGGTTAGGTTAGGTTAGGTTAGGTTAGGTTAGGTTAGGTTAGGTTAGGTTAGGTTAGGTTAGGTTAGGTTAGGTTAGGTTAGGTTAGGTTAGGTTAGGTTAGGTTAGGTTAGGTTAGGTTAGGTTAGGTTAGGTTAGGTTAGGTTAGGTTAGGTTAGGTTAGGTTAGGTTAGGTTAGGTTAGGTTAGGTTAGGTTAGGTTAGGTTTTTTTTTTTTTTTTTTTTTTTTTTTTTTGTCCGGGCTCTTTAGGCCCGGCCCGCGAATACTCCTCTGACATAATCAGAGCCCTTGTTTATTTATTGTAGGATTAATAACGGAACCAGGAATTTTTTATTTATTTTGTATAAAGTTCTACAATACCATATAACCTAGTATAACAGTTATACCAGTAATTATATACATTTTTTAACTTTTTCTAACTTTTATATACTTATCTAATTCTAGCTAATATTTTTAACCTATTTTCATCATTATTTGATATTCTACTTATTGTATATCTTTTAGATCGTATTAATGTCTTACTATTTCCTTTCCATTACTTCTAAATTACGGTTTTATTCTTCTTCTATTTACTATTTACAGTTTTCATAATTATTGTATAGTTATTTTACATAGATGTTCTTAAAAGAAAATACATTTTGTAAACTCCAGAGGGTTTTACTTAATAACTAAATAGATTTTACATCAAAATTCTATGGTCATCAGCCATCCTATGGAGTTCACAAAACTCATCTTATTTTATTTTTATTTATATTTTTCAGCTGTGAGTAACCCCGAGGTTCAAAAGTTCGAGCCGAGTAGGGTTAACGACGTTTCGGACCGCCACACTATCGGGTCCGGCGGGCCACCAGCCAGAGCAGCCCTAGCCATAGGCTATTGCCGCCCTGGCCAGCGCATCCCACTTTCTCCTAACAGGGCAGCAGTCACCAAATGCCGTATGGGCAGTTTCAGTCAGCTTGGCCCTGGTGCAGTTAATACACTTCGGTGCCTGGGCGGCCGCCAGTTGCGTGCACGAACTTTTGAGATGCGGACCGCCACAGTAATTGCAGAGATCCACATCGTCCGCGCACTGCTTCCGGCCGTGGCCGTACGCCAGGCATCTGGTGCACTGCACCAGTGGTGACTGGTCCTGCACCCTCACATGCTGGAGGTCAATGTATACTCTTCCAGCCGACGTTAGCCTTTGCCATAATTCGGGCGATACCTGGAGGACGGCGTGGCACTCCTGTTGATTCCTCGCCCTCCTCCGGTACCTTACCTCCACGGCGGTTTCGTCGGCTGAAAGATCCTCCAGCAGGTGCCGGTTTTGCTCAGCGAGTGCCGTTCGGATGTCGTCATCCGTATTGTACGCCATGAGATTTTTAAGCACGACGAGTGGCTTTTTGTTCTTAGCCACCTCGGCAGTAAGGTTTTTATCGTTCTTTAGCTGCTCGGACAACTTTTCCATCTCCTCTTTACTCGCGCAGCTCAAAACCACCTTCGCATCGCGTACCCTACGGAGACGCTCTATCTTTAGACCGCTGCGCCGTGCATCTAACGCCCCTCTCAGCTTTTCTATGACATCAGCACTAGTATCGATGACGTTTTTTGAACCCACGATGACGGAGAACTTCGGCTTGTCCACTCTAGCGGCTGGTGGCCGAGACAGGACCTCCGCGTACGAGGGAATTACCCCCTGCGCCTCGTCGGTCCGTACCCGGGTCTCTTGTGTGAGTCGCTTGAGCTCACGGATTTCCGCCAGAAACTCTCCACCGCTATGTCCCCCATCTCGTTTTTCGGCGTTTTGTGCCGTGTCATCCATTTTCTCCTCGTGTCTCCTAATAACCGTGCGTAGTCGGTCCATTTCTTTCACAGTCTCTCCCAAAACCTTACTATGCTCCTCAATAATATTTTTCAGGTTGCTCGTGCCCATTTCTGTCTTGCTATTTTCGCGGTACATCTGCTTCATGACCTCCTTCTCTACCTTTGTTTTCGAGGGCATTTCCAACTTTTTCACAATTTCGAGTAACCTATCCAGCATTTTAAAGGCTTCAATTTTTAACTCCCCTTTCAAGTTGCGTGCGGCGTTGAGCTGTTGTTTTGCTCTGCCCGCGCATGCTGTTGCTTCGTCCAATTTGCATGTATATGAAGCCTTCTCCCATTCCCCGATGCTCCTCCTAACCGAAATCGTTTGGGGGGGCACCGAAAACTTTTTCGCGTCGCTTTGTTTCGGTTTGGGTTTAGGAGAGACTGTGGAAGCTCTGGCTGTAGTTTTTGGTCCATGACCCTCGGGATGACTCATCGCTGAAGTAAGAGGAGCCGCGGGTTGTCTTAAAACTAACTCAGTGCTGTATAGAGGCACTTTAAAATATACAACTTAGGTCAAATCAACTTTCCAGTAAGCTATTTCAGATTCAGCAAGAGGAATTTTTGAGTGATATTGGAATACAATATCACGGCAAGAATCCCTAGAACCAAAATTCTATGTTGAAAGACAATTTTGCACAGATCAAATAATTTTTCATTAAAAAAGTTTTTCATCAAATAATAGTTAGTATAGTTTCTCTAGGACTACAAAATTAACTACCTATTGTGGGTGTACAGAGTCCAACAATATTATGTCAAAATAATTGCGCAGCAAAGTCAATTTTGTGTCAGTAAAAAATTTGACAAGATTGTCAATGTCAAAATATGCAAAAAATTTACTATAGAATTATACTCAGCACCACATGCCTCGCGGACTACACACAAAATGAATGGTTGTCAGTACAACCTACAATTGTCGTGCAGTATCACGCGGGGGATGCGGTCAGAATTTGTTTCAGAATAACAGATCAGATGAGAAACAGCTAAATAAATAAAATATTGCTACTGCAGAGCCCAATATGTTTTGTCAGACCCTGTAAAGGGGGGTCTGTGTCAAAAATATTTAAAAATTTAGCTTATAATATATGCAGTCCAATCATAACATTTGACTAAGTCTAAATACTAACTATCTAATCTTACTACTACTAAAAATGTTTTTCATAATATCAATAAAAACGCCTTTTCTACCAGGATTCTGGATATTTTCTCCTATTTTTTCTGGCACTGCATGCAGACTTCAATCCTTTATTTGGTCCCAGTCCCAAAAAGTGCCTCCCCCGGCTGGAACTGCAACCACGTGGTAGTGCCGATTCAGATTTTCCTGATTTACTCCGTGAATATTGGTAGCAAAAATCTAAATAGTATATAAAAATGAGCCCCTTGTGAAGGTCGATCCAGGGGCACCAGAAATAATGTGGTCGTCGTTCGTTTTCCGAATTTACATGTAAAAATATTTTTCGATTTTTACATAATCAACATTATCTTCCAAAGTTCTTAATATTTTTAACTACTTTTTTCGGCGATGTCGGTAACGTTTGGTCCTTTATCCGTACAAAGTCCTGGAAAGTGCCTCCCACAGCTGGAACCTCGACCACGTGGTAGTGCCGATTTAGATTTTCCTGATTTACTCAGTGAACATTGGTAGCAGAAATCTAAATAGTATATTAAAATGAGCCCCTCGTGAAGGTCGATCCAGAGGCACCAAGAAATAATGGGGTTGTCGTTCGTTTTCTGAATTTACATGTAAAAATATTTTTCGATTTTTACATAATCAGCTATATCTTCTAAAGTTCTTAATATTTTAAATTAATTTTTTTTGGCAATGTCGGTAACGTTTGGTCCTTTATCCGTACAAAGTCCTGGAAAGTGCCTCCCACAGCTGGAACCTCGACCACGTGGTAGTGCCGATTTAGATTTTCCTGATTTACTCAGTGAACATTGGTAGCAGAAATCTAAATAGTATATTAAAATGAGCCCCTCGTGAAGGTCGATCCAGAGGCACCAAGAAATAATGGGGTCGTCGTTCGTTTTCTGAATTTACATGTAAAAATATTTTTCGATTTTTACATAATCAGCTATATCTTCTAAAGTTCTTAATATTTTAAATTACTTTTTTGGCAATGTCGGTAACGTTTGGTCTTTTATCCGTACGAAGTCCTGGAAAGTGCCTCCCACAGCTGGAACCTCGACCACGTGGGTTTACTTACGTTGGTTTTTGCTAATTTTCTCCTTTTTCTTCAATCGGAAAAATCAAATTGAGGTGTCCACGGAAGCGCCTTTCCAGGGCCTATACACTAACACTATAAAAATATAGGGTCATCGATCGCTTTAAAGCAGCGCACGCCGAAAAGTAAAAAATTTTTAGAAAATTTTTAGTTTTTTGGTTATTTTTAATAGTTCTCACTGTCCAATTTTCAGTTTCGAGACAAATTTAAGAAGAGCTTTCGAACGCGCACTGAATGACACTTTTCACTACGTTTTCACTACAAAAATGCCATTTTTATGAATTTTTAACACTTCAAATTTTGATTTTTAGCAGTTTTTTCTTATTTTTTCGCTTGATTTAAGTCCAAATTTTTCACCAGAAATGGTAATAGATGCGGAATTTTAGCGCGCATCCAACGGTGTATAACACTGATTTTTATCACTAAAAACTGATTTTATATTCACAATTTGGTAAAAACACTATTTAACTCAACGATTTTTGGTGTGGCGTGACCGTTCTCGCCGGCGGATCGAACGCGACGGTTAGGTTAGGTTAGGTTAGGTTAGGTTAGGTTAGGTTAGGTTAGGTTAGGTTAGGTTAGGTTAGGTTAGGTTAGGTTAGGTTAGGTTAGGTTAGGTTAGGTTAGGTTAGGTTAGGTTAGGTTAGGTTAGGTTAGGTTAGGTTAGGTTAGGTTAGGTTAGGTTAGGTTAGGTTAGGTTAGGTTAGGTTAGGTTAGGTTAGGTTAGGTTAGGTTAGGTTAGGTTAGGTTAGGTTAGGTTAGGTTAGGTTAGGTTAGGTTAGGTTAGGTTAGGTTAGGTTAGGTTAGGTTAGGTTAGGTTAGGTTAGGTTAGGTTAGGTTAGGTTAGGTTAGGTTAGGTTAGGTTAGGTTAGGTTAGGTTAGGTTAGGTTAGGTTAGGTTAGGTTAGGTTAGGTTAGGTTAGGTTAGGTTAGGTTAGGTTAGGTTAGGTTAGGTTAGGTTAGGTTAGGTTAGGTTAGGTTAGGTTAGGTTAGGTTAGGTTAGGTTAGGTTAGGTTAGGTTAGGTTAGGTTAGGTTAGGTTAGGTTAGGTTAGGTTAGGTTAGGTTAGGTTAGGTTAGGTTAGGTTAGGTTAGGTTAGGTTAGGTTAGGTTAGGTTAGGTTAGGTTAGGTTAGGTTAGGTTAGGTTAGGTTAGGTTAGGTTAGGTTAGGTTAGGTTAGGTTAGGTTAGGTTAGGTTAGGTTAGGTTAGGTTAGGTTAGGTTAGGTTAGGTTAGGTTAGGTTAGGTTAGGTTAGGTTAGGTTAGGTTAGGTTAGGTTAGGTTAGGTTAGGTTAGGTTAGGTTAGGTTAGGTTAGGTTAGGTTAGGTTAGGTTAGGTTAGGTTAGGTTAGGTTAGGTTAGGTTAGGTTAGGTTAGGTTAGGTTAGGTTAGGTTAGGTTAGGTTAGGTTAGGTTAGGTTAGGTTAGGTTAGGTTAGGTTAGGTTAGGTTAGGTTAGGTTAGGTTAGGTTAGGTTAGGTTAGGTTAGGTTAGGTTAGGTTAGGTTAGGTTAGGTTAGGTTAGGTTAGGTTAGGTTAGGTTAGGTTAGGTTAGGTTAGGTTAGGTTAGGTTAGGTTAGGTTAGGTTAGGTTAGGTTAGGTTAGGTTAGGTTAGGTTAGGTTAGGTTAGGTTAGGTTAGGTTAGGTTAGGTTAGGTTAGGTTAGGTTAGGTTAGGTTAGGTTAGGTTAGGTTAGGTTAGGTTAGGTTAGGTTAGGTTAGGTTAGGTTAGGTTAGGTTAGGTTAGGTTAGGTTAGGTTAGGTTAGGTTAGGTTAGGTTAGGTTAGGTTAGGTTAGGTTAGGTTAGGTTAGGTTAGGTTAGGTTAGGTTAGGTTAGGTTAGGTTAGGTTAGGTTAGGTTAGGTTAGGTTAGGTTAGGTTAGGTTAGGTTAGGTTAGGTTAGGTTAGGTTAGGTTAGGTTAGGTTAGGTTAGGTTAGGTTAGGTTAGGTTAGGTTAGGTTAGGTTAGGTTAGGTTAGGTTAGGTTAGGTTAGGTTAGGTTAGGTTAGGTTAGGTTAGGTTAGGTTAGGTTAGGTTAGGTTAGGTTAGGTTAGGTTAGGTTAGGTTAGGTTAGGTTAGGTTAGGTTAGGTTAGGTTAGGTTAGGTTAGGTTAGGTTAGGTTAGGTTAGGTTAGGTTAGGTTAGGTTAGGTTAGGTTAGGTTAGGTTAGGTTAGGTTAGGTTAGGTTAGGTTAGGTTAGGTTAGGTTAGGTTAGGTTAGGTTAGGTTAGGTTAGGTTAGGTTAGGTTAGGTTAGGTTAGGTTAGGTTAGGTTAGGTTAGGTTAGGTTAGGTTAGGTTAGGTTAGGTTAGGTTAGGTTAGGTTAGGTTAGGTTAGGTTAGGTTAGGTTAGGTTAGGTTAGGTTAGGTTAGGTTAGGTTAGGTTAGGTTAGGTTAGGTTAGGTTAGGTTAGGTTAGGTTAGGTTAGGTTAGGTTAGGTTAGGTTAGGTTAGGTTAGGTTAGGTTAGGTTAGGTTAGGTTAGGTTAGGTTAGGTTAGGTTAGGTTAGGTTAGGTTAGGTTAGGTTAGGTTAGGTTAGGTTAGGTTAGGTTAGGTTAGGTTAGGTTAGGTTAGGTTAGGTTAGGTTAGGTTAGGTTAGGTTAGGTTAGGTTAGGTTAGGTTAGGTTAGGTTAGGTTAGGTTAGGTTAGGTTAGGTTAGGTTAGGTTAGGTTAGGTTAGGTTAGGTTAGGTTAGGTTAGGTTAGGTTAGGTTAGGTTAGGTTAGGTTAGGTTAGGTTAGGTTAGGTTAGGTTAGGTTAGGTTAGGTTAGGTTAGGTTAGGTTAGGTTAGGTTAGGTTAGGTTAGGTTAGGTTAGGTTAGGTTAGGTTAGGTTAGGTTAGGTTAGGTTAGGTTAGGTTAGGTTAGGTTAGGTTAGGTTAGGTTAGGTTAGGTTAGGTTAGGTTAGGTTAGGTTAGGTTAGGTTAGGTTAGGTTAGGTTAGGTTAGGTTAGGTTAGGTTAGGTTAGGTTAGGTTAGGTTAGGTTAGGTTAGGTTAGGTTAGGTTAGGTTAGGTTAGGTTAGGTTAGGTTAGGTTAGGTTAGGTTAGGTTAGGTTAGGTTAGGTTAGGTTAGGTTAGGTTAGGTTAGGTTAGGTTAGGTTAGGTTAGGTTAGGTTAGGTTAGGTTAGGTTAGGTTAGGTTAGGTTAGGTTAGGTTAGGTTAGGTTAGGTTAGGTTAGGTTAGGTTAGGTTAGGTTAGGTTAGGTTAGGTTAGGTTAGGTTAGGTTAGGTTAGGTTAGGTTAGGTTAGGTTAGGTTAGGTTAGGTTAGGTTAGGTTAGGTTAGGTTAGGTTAGGTTAGGTTAGGTTAGGTTAGGTTAGGTTAGGTTAGGTTAGGTTAGGTTAGGTTAGGTTAGGTTAGGTTAGGTTAGGTTAGGTTAGGTTAGGTTAGGTTAGGTTAGGTTAGGTTAGGTTAGGTTAGGTTAGGTTAGGTTAGGTTAGGTTAGGTTAGGTTAGGTTAGGTTAGGTTAGGTTAGGTTAGGTTAGGTTAGGTTAGGTTAGGTTAGGTTAGGTTAGGTTAGGTTAGGTTAGGTTAGGTTAGGTTAGGTTAGGTTAGGTTAGGTTAGGTTAGGTTAGGTTAGGTTAGGTTAGGTTAGGTTAGGTTAGGTTAGGTTAGGTTAGGTTAGGTTAGGTTAGGTTAGGTTAGGTTAGGTTAGGTTAGGTTAGGTTAGGTTAGGTTAGGTTAGGTTAGGTTAGGTTAGGTTAGGTTAGGTTAGGTTAGGTTAGGTTAGGTTAGGTTAGGTTAGGTTAGGTTAGGTTAGGTTAGGTTAGGTTAGGTTAGGTTAGGTTAGGTTAGGTTAGGTTAGGTTAGGTTAGGTTAGGTTAGGTTAGGTTAGGTTAGGTTAGGTTAGGTTAGGTTAGGTTAGGTTAGGTTAGGTTAGGTTAGGTTAGGTTAGGTTAGGTTAGGTTAGGTTAGGTTAGGTTAGGTTAGGTTAGGTTAGGTTAGGTTAGGTTAGGTTAGGTTAGGTTAGGTTAGGTTAGGTTAGGTTAGGTTAGGTTAGGTTAGGTTAGGTTAGGTTAGGTTAGGTTAGGTTAGGTTAGGTTAGGTTAGGTTAGGTTAGGTTAGGTTAGGTTAGGTTAGGTTAGGTTAGGTTAGGTTAGGTTAGGTTAGGTTAGGTTAGGTTAGGTTAGGTTAGGTTAGGTTAGGTTAGGTTAGGTTAGGTTAGGTTAGGTTAGGTTAGGTTAGGTTAGGTTAGGTTAGGTTAGGTTAGGTTAGGTTAGGTTAGGTTAGGTTAGGTTAGGTTAGGTTAGGTTAGGTTAGGTTAGGTTAGGTTAGGTTAGGTTAGGTTAGGTTAGGTTAGGTTAGGTTAGGTTAGGTTAGGTTAGGTTAGGTTAGGTTAGGTTAGGTTAGGTTAGGTTAGGTTAG